>NC_062219.1:34521055-37021055 GCF_902686445.1 Sciurus carolinensis
TCTACTTGCCAAATGCAAGTAGAGTATACACACACATACATATACATGTACATATACATATACATATATATACATATGTATCTCCCAAAGCCACAACCCTAATGATCACCTCCTCTAGTCACAACTCACCTACCTCCAGTTACCATCCAGTTAATCCCATCAGGGGATTAATTCACCGATTGGGTTAAGGTTCTCACAAGCCAATCATTTCCCCCTGAACCCTCTTGCATGTCTCACACATGAGCTTTTGGGGGACACCTCACATCCAAACCATAATAACATTTTTTATAGAAATGGATAAAAGAATGCTAAAATTCACATAACCCACAGAATACCAAAAAGCACCAAAGTGATTTTGAGAAAGGAGAACAGAGATGGAAATTTCATATTTCCTGATTTTGAAATATATTACATGGGAAAGGAAATGTTATGGCACCTGTGGGAAACAGTAAGGAGGTTCCTCAAAAAAATTTAAAAAGTAATTACCTAGGATGCAGCATTTCCTCTTCAGGGTACATATATAAAAGAATCAAAATCAGGATCTGGATGAGAGAACATTTGCCACATCATACATAATAGCCACCATACAGAAATAACTCAAGTGTCATAACAGACAAATGAATAAAGAACAGATAGAATATACATGCAATGGAATAGTAGTATTCAGCCTTTAAAAAGAAAGAAATTCTGTCATCTGTGATAGCATGGATGAACATGGGGGACATTATGTTAGGTGAAATAAGGCAGTTATAAAGGACAAATCCTTCATGATTCCAATTATATGAGGTATCTGTCATGTCAAACTCATAAAATCAGAAACTACAATGGTGGTTGTCAGGGGATAGGAGGACGAATTGTTAAATGGGTAGAAAGTTTCAGTTATGCAAGATCAATAAATTCTAGAGATCTGTACAACATAGTGTCTATAATTAACAATAAAATCTGGTGTACTTCAAAATTTTTTAAAGAAGTGGACCTCATTTTAAGTGTCCTTAAGACCCACACACAAAAAGAAGAGAGCGAAATTTTAAGAGATGCTGGATTACCTTGGTTGTGCTGATGGTATCACATGAATGTGCACATGTCCAAACTCATTAAATTGTCCACATCAGGCCTGGATGTGCAGTTCAGTGGTAGAGCATGTGCTTAACATGGATCAGTCCCTGTGATTGATCCCTGGAACCACAAAAATATTATGCACATTAAATATATACAGTTCTTTGTATATCAGTTATTCTTCAACAAAATTAAGACAAAAAAAAAAAAAAGGGTGTAAGCGGTAGTGCTGTTTTCTATTCCAATTTGACCAAAAGAACTATTAAAATTTTTTTTCTTAGGCAATGGGATAATTTGAATTTTGAACTGTATTTTGCCTACCAAGGAATTCATGTTATTTTTGTCATATTATAAAATTACTTTGTAGTTATGCAAGATAAGTCCAATATTTTAGGAAGTTATTGATGTAGGGAGGAGTGAAATGCTTTAAAATACTTCAGTCAAAAAGGAAAAAAAGGCATAAAGAAAAATAAGATAATTGTTCAACCTGAGTGGAGCGCAAATGGGAGATCATTTTCTTTTTCTTTCTACCTATATGTAGAAAAATGGAAAGAATTTTAAGTAAAATTAAAAATTCCAAGTATTGGTGGTAGCTGAGGATGAGGATACGAATATCTGTGTCTACCAGTCAAGAAGTTTCACAAACTCCACTCATTTTGATCCTCTGAATTGACCATTAGTAAGTGGACCACAATTGAAAGTTGAGATCCAGTTCTGTACACCAAGGAAACAAAGTCTGATACCACTTTGGATGAATTTAGTCTACATTTTCACAAAGCATAATGATATTTAATTATCAATTATCATAACTACCCAATTGGTTCTCCTGGTAGTGTAGAGAATGCATTTCTGGCTTTCTAGTTATTTCCTGATCATCTATATCAATTTAAAGTATTGGACCTATTAGGAGGTGTTCATTCAGAACACTGTAATGCTACAACTTACATTTGAAATCATTTAAAATAATAAGTAATAAATAAATAAATTACTTTAAATTGTGGCTGTTCCAATTTCACCCCCCCATGTAAAGAATAACTCAAAAAAGCAATGGATTTCAGTCATCCCCAGATTTAATCTGTTAAATGAAAACCGAAGAATCTTTATTTATACATAGGTATTGAGCATATGATAAAGGTAGCATTCCAAAGCAGAAAAGATGGATTATTTAACAAATGAAGATGAGATAATGGTCAGCAATTTGAAAAAATAAATATAACTTGTCTTTCCCTTACTCTTTTCTCAAAAATAAATTACAGAGGATCAAAGCTTCCAACATAACAAAATCAAGAATTATTTATAAGATTTCCCATTTCCCCTCGACTTCCCTAATGCTGTGTACTGTCAAAATATTTGATCCCGGGTTGGGGTATCAGCTCAGTGGGGTATGTATCTCAGTAGTAGAGTGTCTGCCTAGCTCATGTGAGGTACTGGGTTCAATGCTCAGCACCACATAAAAATAAATAAGTAAAATAAAGATATTGGTCCATCTACAACTAAAAATATTTTTAAAAAATATTTGATGCCTACAAATTCTCACTATTTCAATGTGAAATTGAAACAAAAGAGAATATTATTTCTGACCAATGAAGTCCTAGAAAATATCAGATCCAGAACTCACCTATATATTTGAGTCATAGTGGCATGTGAACTATTGAGATATCCACCATACCTCCAGGCTTCATAGATGTGGAACTGGAGTCCAAGAATATTTGTGGAACCAGGAAGGATTGGTGTTCAATTACATAATGCACACACTATTAACAAATTGTAAAGGACATATACTTTCAAGTAATTTTAAATTTACTTTAAAGTCAGTACCATATGTATAATTCATGGAATATTTGCATTTTGCTCTGACACGATACTAACACTTTGAAGAGGAGCTGCTTAAATTTCGAGACATATTGCTCATAATTGTGAAACAAATGACAAATTTTTTTCACACTATTCACATAGCTATAGTTTTTGTTGAAAAAAAAGTTCAATGAATCACAGTGATTTTTTGCATCTCAGATCTCTGGAATATAGGAATCTAAACCATGAAAGCCCTTAAAAGAATGTCATTATTCTAGGCTAACCATCTGTTTCCATTAAGGACCACAAATAAAACTTCAAAACCACAGGACAGACTACTTATTTTATGAAGAGTTTCATGAAACTCTTTTCTCACACAGTTTATTACATAGTCTTATACCTAGGAGGTTCTCAATAAACACTAAGATGTTTCGTTATTAAAGGAGACTGAACCAGGTGAAAAACAGCTTGGTTTTTTGGAATGAGGCAGACCACATTCCAATCCTAACTTACTCACTAGGTATGTGACTTACAGCAACTCAGATTTCTTATACAGATAAAGTAAACTTCTCTGGGCTTCACATATATATTTTCTATCATTCTGAGCACAAACTAATTCTCATCAACAAAAGTCACTCAAATTTCACTGGCTCCCTTTTCACACATGCAAACCATACAATCTCAGAATCTCATACACTTCTCTGTAAGTGTTCCTAGAAATCCTTAAGGTATATACTTAGAGGAACCAGGAAATTCCACCAGAAAACTTTTAGATCTCATTAGTGAATTCAGTAAAGTAGCGGGATATAAGATCAATGCACATAAATCTAAGGCATTTTTATACATAAGCGATGAATCTTCAGAAAGAGAAATTAGGAAAACTACCCCATTCACAATAGCTTCAGAAAAAAATAAAATACTTGGGAATCAATCTCACAAAAGAGGTGAAAGACCTCTACAATGAGAACTACAGAACACTAAAGAAAGAAATTTAAAAAAAACCTTAGAAGATGGAAAGATCTCCCATGTTCTTGGATAGGAAGAATTAATATTGTCAAAATGGCCATACTACCAAAAGTGCTATACAGATTCAATGCAATTCCAATTAAAATCCCAATGATGTACCTTACAGAAATAGAGCAAGCAATTATGAAATTCATCTGGAAGAATAAGAAACCCAGAATAGCTAAAGCAATCCTTGGCAGAAAGAGTGAAGCAGGGGGTATCGCAATACCAGATCTTCAACTCTACTACAAAGCAATAGTAACAAAAACGGCATGGTATTGGTACCAAAGTAGAAAAGTGGATCAATGGTACAGAATAGAGGACACAGATACAAACCCAAATAAATACAATTTTCTCATACTAGACAAAGGGGCCAAAAATATGCAATGGAGAAAAGATAGCCTCTTCAACAAATGGTGCTGGGAGAATTGGAAATCCATATGCAACAGAATGAAACTAAACCCATATCTCTCACCATGCATGAAACTAAACTCAAAATGGATTAAGGATCTCGGAATCAGACCAGAGACCTTGCATCTTATAGAAGAAAAAGTAGGTCCAGAGCTTCAACATGTTGGCTTAGGACCAGACTTCCTCAACAGGACTCCCATAGCACAAGAAATAAAAGCAAGAATCAATAACTGGGATAGATTCAAACTAAAAAGCTTTCTCTCAGCAAAGGAAACTATCAGCAATGCGAAGAAAGAGCCTACAGAGTGGGAGAAAATCTTTGCCACTCATACTTCAGATAGAGCACTAATCTCCAGAATCTATAAAGAACTCAAAAAACTCTACACCAAGAATGCAAATAATCCAATCGACAAATGGGCTAAGGAAATGAATAGACACTTCACAGAAGAAGATCTACAAGCAATCAACAAACATATGGAAAAATGTTCAACATCTCTAGTAATAAGAGAAATGCAAATCAAAACCACCCTAAGATTCCATCTCACCCCAATTAGAATGGCGATTATCAAGAATACAAGCAACAACAGGTGTTGGCGAGGATGTGGGGAGAAAGGTACCCTCATACATTGCTGGTGGGGCTGCAAATTAGTGCAGCCACTCTGGAAAGCAGTGTGGAGACTCCTTAGAAAACTTGGAATGGAACCACCATTTGACCCAGCTATCCCATTCCTTGGCCTATACCCAAAGGACTTAAAATCAGCATACTACAGAGATACAGCCACATCAATGTTCATAGCTGCTCAGTTCACAATAGCCAGATTGTGGAACCAACCTAGATGTCCTTCAATTGATGAATGGATAAAGAAAATGTGGTGTATATATATACAATGGAATATTACTCAGCCATAAAGAATGATAAAATTATGGCATTTGCAGGCAAATGGATGAAACTGGAGAATATCATGCTAAGTGAGATAAGCCAATCTCAAAAAAACCAAAGGACGAATGATCTTGCTGATAAGTGGATGAAGACACATAATGGGGGGTGGGAGGGGTTAGTGTTAGGGTTAGAGTTAGGGTTAGGGAGGGGGGCAAGAATGGAGGAAGGAAGGACTGTATAGAGGGAAAAGAGGGGTGGGAGGGGTGGGGGGAAGGGAAAAAAATAACAGAATGAATCAACCAACATTACCCTATGTAAATTTATGATTACACAAATGGTATGCCTTTACGCCATGTACAAACAGAGAAACAACATGTATCCCATTTGTTTACAATAAAAAAAAATTAGCTTTGTAAAATACAATAAAAAAGTATTCCCCAGGATTACTGCTTTCAGGAAAATGTCATGTAAATTTGTTATTTCTTCATTAAGTGTTTTGTGGAATTCACTATTGAAACCCTCTGGGGACCTAAAGATTTCCTTTTTGGAAGCTTTTAAATTACAAATTGAATATCTTTAATAATTAAAGAGTCTAATAACGAAAAAAAAAAAAAAAGAAATCCTTAAGGTATGTCATTTATTGAGTTTGGGTCCTGCCTTGCTTGGTGGTCACTATCGTTCTCTGACGTGCCCCAGCTGCTTCTCTGGGGGATCAGCCCTGCTTAAGTATCTCAGCAACACTATGGCTCCACCAAGTCACAAGGTCCCTAGTACTTAGTCTGCCTGCTGCCACTCTACCTCTGGTTCTGACAGCAGCCCCCACTGTTCCCCTAAGTGCTATTCCCTACAACTGCAGTCAGGGGCTTAAAGCTGCCTGGTGATCTGCAGTGAAGAGGTGTCCCTGCACCGGGCAGTATCTTCTGTTAGATTTCCTCCAAACACGGTGCATTTGTATGCCAGTAACAATTCTGTCTTTCTCTCCCTCCTTCTTCCCCTCCTGACTTCCTTTTTTCTTTCCTTATTTTCATTTTTCCTTCCCCGCTTTCTTTCCTTTTTAATTTACAGATACCCTGCTTTCTTTAGTACCAAGTCTTCTATAGAACCTGTGCTTAAAGTTAATATCAAGTGATGGATTTTATATCTTTTTTAGAATTCTTTTTCTCTTCCAACTAATTCTTTATTACTGGTTTAACTGTATATGCCTGGCTCCTTGTGGTAGTTAATTCTGTGTGTCCACTTGACTGGGCTAACAGATGCCCAGACAGCTGATAAAACATTATTTCTGGGGTGTCTCTGAGGATGTTTCTAGAAGAGATTAGCATTTGAATCAGTAGACTGAGTAAAGAAAATGGCTCTCACCAATGCAGATGGGCAATATATAATCTGTTCAACACCTGGATAGAACAAAAAGGTAAAAGAAGGTTGAATTTTCTTTCTGTGTAAGCTGAAATAACCATCATCTTCTGTCCTCAGACATCCGTGTTCCTGGTTCTCAGGACTTCAGATTTAGTCTGGGACCTTTGGCTAATCTTGTTCTCAGGTCTTCAGTTTTGGAATGGGACTGTACCACCACTTTCCTAGGTATCCAGCCTATTAATGGAGGATCATATGTCGATGGGGCATAATAGTGTAAGCCAATTCCTCAAAAGAAATCTCTCTATAATAGCAACACTCCTGAAGACATCCCCCACCCCCAGCAGGATACTGAAGTGCACAGATGCTCAGGTTCTTTATGTAAAATGGTGCTATATTTGCATATAACCTATGCATATTTTCCCATACACTGTCATCTCTAGGTTTCTCCTAGTACTTAATACAGGATAAATGCTATGAAAATAATTGTTACACTTTATTGTTTAGGAAATAATGATAATGAAAAAATATGTACATGTTCAGCATAGACACAATTTTCTTTTAATATACTCAATCCATGGATGATTGGATCCACCTCTATACCTATGGGTTCTGGTGATTCAGAACCCATGAGTGAGGGTGGTCAGCTATATATATTATTGATTTTATTTCCCTGGAGAACCCCACATAATACACTCCTCTTTCCCTTAGGAAGTTATTTTTCCCAGAATATATTTCAGTCTCCATGAAAATAGTATTGAACTGGTATGTATCTGGTACATAGTTTGCCAAATGTACCACATATGATTATAGGCATTCTATCCTTAGAGTGAAATCCCAATTGAACACAAAATACATATAGAAATACTCAAAAGAGTGTTGTAGTATTTTAGTCTTCTTAGTAAGGTTACTATTATGTGCTCAGATTCCTTATATATTATTATGGTTAATTTAAGACAATTGATAGTGTCTTATGTCCAATATGAACTCATTCAATAATTTTAATATTTATTTTAACTGCATATATTTCTTTTATAATGCTTTTATTTATTTATTTTAATGTGGTGCCAAGGATCAAACCTAGTGCCTCACAAGTACTAGGCAAGTGCTCTACCCCTGAGCCATAACCCCAACCCCTTAACCACATATCTTTCTATCAAAAACTTACAGAATAAGTGAAGAAACATGATTTTGTTTCTGCGTATATATCCAAAGGAACTGAGATCAACTTGTTAAAAGATATTTGCATGTTCATATTCATTGCAGCATTATTCACAATAGACAAGATTGGAAACAACTGAACTGCCCACTGAGGGATGAATGGATTTTTAAAATGTGGTTTTTTTAAAGCCGAAAATTCTGTCATTTGCAACTACATGAATGGCCCTAGAGTGCATTATGTTGAAGAAAATAAGTTATGCATTAAGAGACAAGGACCATATGATCTCACGTAAATGTAGACTTTAAAAAAGTCAGATTATAGAAGTAGAGAGTAGAATAGTGGTTAGCACAGATTGGGGATGGGGCATGGATAGAGAAAGGAGAGAAGGTGATCAAAATTTCAGTTAGGTAGAAGAGTTTCTGGTGACACAGTGTAATTACTAGAGCTAATAATAATTACGATAGCTAATAATAATGTATATTTCAGAATAACTAAAAGAATGAATTTTAAATATCCTCATCACAATGAAATGATTAAATGCTTGAGGTGATAGATATGCTAATTAGCCTGATTTACTCTTCCACAATGTATGCAGGTATTGAAATATCCCATTGAGCCTCATTAATGTATATCATTGTTATTTGTTGATTAAAAATAGGGCTTAAGAATTAATTCTAAATCCTTATCTATGAATAAAAAGAATAGAGAAGTTTGTTGCTTTGAAAAATGAAAAGCTAGTACAGAGAATTAATTAATCAATACATTTTTACTGAGTGCTATTTGCCCAGTACTGAACATTTGGGGTGGGAGTGTGAGAATAAAAACACTCAAGACTGATCCTCACCAAAAAATAAAGGATGGATGAGATTAACTTTGAAACCACAGAATTTACAATAGTAGATCAGGGAAAGGATATGGTAATAAAGACTGAATTAGCCAATTACAATTTGCTGGGAGAGTCAAACTAATAAAGAAGTCGATGAGGCAGAGAAAGGCAGCATGGGATGAAGCCATGTTTTCAATGAAGCCATGTTTTCAATGAAGATAAGGAAGATTCACCTTCTGGCTCTGATTCTGACTTTTTCCAGTTAGTAGAACTTTCAGAAACGTACTCATTTCAGATCTTAATTGTTTCAATTATGAAAATGAGTTACCTCAATTTTAAAATAGTTGCACAAAATTATCTTAACGAATTTCCAAAGTCTTAAAATTCTATAATTGTTATTTTAGAGACTCAAAATCACAGTTTGCTCCTGACCACAATAAAACTAAAATTAATAACAGAAAGATAACTAGAAAATTCCCAGATGTTTGATGGATCAACATGGGTCAAGAAAAAAATCACAATGGAAATTAAAAAATTTGTGGCATGCTGCTAAAGCAATACTGGTAAAGAGGCTTATAGTATTAAGTTCTCATATTAGATAGAGTAAAGGTCTCAAATAGACAAGAGTTCCTTCCTCAAGAAAGCAGAAAAAAGAAGAGCAAAGTAAGCCCAATGCAAGTAAATGGAAGGAAATATCAAAATTATTGGAAGAATTCAATGACCAAAAGTCATTGAAATCATCCATATCAATTGTTACATAGATGTAGATAGATTAGACATATTAATTAAAAGGCAGAGATTATCAGTCTGAGTAAAAATAAAGAGCCACCCTATGCTGTCCCCAAGGAACCAACTTCAAATATTCAAGAAAAGATAGAGGAAATGTAAAAGACCAGAAAACAATTTGCCATGAAAACAGTAAGAGAGCTGAAATGACTAAAGTAATAAATAAATAATAATAAAGTAAACCAAATAACATATGCAATGATGTTCAAAACAACTTTATCTATAATACACAAAACATGAAATTAATGGTAGCATGAAAAAATAAACTATTAATAAATTCATTAAATAGAATACTTCCAATAAAAAAGAACAAACCAGGCACAGTGGTACATACCTGCAATTCCAGCTACTCAGGTGGTCTAGAGGAGAGGATTGTGAGTTCAAGGCTACCTTGGGTAACAGTGAGATCCTCATCTCAATAAAATAAAATAAAATAAACAACAACAACTCAAAAAGAACAAGCTACAACAATGTATTGAACAACAGCATGTATTATATGAACATGAACAAACTATATTACTGCAAGCAATAATGTAGATGAATGTCAGGTAAGTACTTTGGTCGTATGATTCCATTCATGCCAAGTTCAAGAAGAAGAAAAACTAATCTATGGTTATACAAAACAGAATAATGATTACCTCAGCAGGAAGGGGGTTGAGAGAATCTCCTAGGTAGCTGGACATGTTATATATCTAGATCTGATTGCTACTTTGTTAGGTGAATATATTTACACTAAAATTCATTAAGTTAATGTGCACATTTTTCTGTGTGTATATTTCAACGTCCATAAAAATGTTTTAAGCCAATAAAATTTAAAAATAAAAGCTCAATAATTCTACAATATTTTGAGTAAATTCAATAAGAATGGATGCCAGACAGTTTGATCCAACCAGAGAGGAGAGTTGGTGTTGAGAGGTAGTAGAAATAATAGTTGAATAGTGAGTCAGTAGCCTTTGCTTTATTTTTCTTAATCCATCAGCAATTAAATTATTGTTCTAAATTATTTTAAAAATAAATGAATGTTAACCATTTTTGTGAATCCAATTTCACCACTATTTCTGTAGTGCTTTAAATCAAGTCAATGTAGCCATAGGGTTAAAAGAGACTTATACGTATTAAGACATACTGTCTCAGTCTTCTTGGGATGTCGTAACAAAATATTGTAGACTGAGTTGTTTAAAAAGCAGAAATTCATTTTTCTCACAGTTCTGAAAATTGGTAAATTCAAGATCAAGGTAGTGGCCAATTGGTTTCTGACAGCCACCTTCTAGTTGTGTCCTTACGTGGTAGAGAAAGACAAATCTTCATTAAAGGCCATAGTTCTATCAACCACTCTTAGGACCTCATTTAACCTTAATTCCCTCCTAAAGACCATATCTTCAGACAGAGTCACTTTGTGGACAAAAGTCAGTTCATAGCAAGGTAGTTATTTACAGAGAAGCTATTTCCAAAAGAATGTGAGGTAACTAAATAGTGATTTTTGAGTACTTACAAAATGCCTTCATTTTGTGTCATTTCATAAGTGGAATTAAATGTCTTACAGAGTGATAGAAAATTGAACTCATCCATTTAATGGCATCTGGGTCAGCTGGAACATCTGGGTTTGCTATTTAAAATAATTTGAAGCCAGAAAATGTTGTGTTTCTTTCTTTGAATCCTGTTTCATTTATTTCATTGGGGAAAGAGCTTAGGCAACAACATCTGCTTCCATGAGTGCTGGGAGAGGAATGAATATAGACAAAACACACAGTTGTAAACAGACAAGTTGGGCACAAAGACTCTTCCAGATTAAAAATGGAATGACATACAGCAGTAAAAACTAGAGGGATCTCTGAGAAAAAAAAAAAATCAAGAAGAGGCCTAACAGGAAAGGAAAGATTTTACAAAGAATAATAACAACTGGGAAACATTTTTAAAAGTGTAAATAGTCTTTCATTTTACATGGCAGTAAAAAAGTCAAGATTTAGTGCAGAGTATCATTGGTCTTAAAAACCCTCTGGCACACAATTACAAATGGTTGTCTTACATTCCAACATAAAGGGCATATCAGTAGCCTAAAAAGCAAATTCTGTGTTATAATATTGTAACTTTTAGGTACAGAAGAGAATCTGTTAAAAGCGTGTCATTCCTAAATTGTACTGAAGTATACAAAATCTGGAAGTTCACCAGTAAGAATCTAAAGTTGCCAAAGGATTCCTTTCTGGCTTTCCAGTGGACCATCTTCAGCTCATCTTCATGGTGTTTATGCTTGTCCTCATAATTGCAAAATGGCTGCTGTGGTCCCAGAGATGCAAAAAAAAGAGGAATAATTCTTACTTTGCATCATGTTATTGTTATTGTTAGAAACAAAAGAAAATTTTCTCAGATAGCAGATTCCCCTCAGGTTCCTGGACTAGAAGCAGGTTACATACCCATGCCCTCTACAAGAAGAGGGTGGGAAGGAACATATCTGACGCCAGCCTTCCTAACAGGAGGAAAGCTCTGTCATTACGGAACAGAGCTGAGGGCAAGAAATACCTGCTAGGTATACAGCCAGTGATGCCTGTCTATAAGAGATGATATACAAACCTGTGTGGTGCCTGACTCAATAAATAATATCTATTATTACATATGAATACTAGAATCATACATTTAAATGTCTCCTTATTCTATATAGATTCATGTTCACATTTGTTTCCTCATTTCTAGGGTTAATGTTTTTTAAGGACCATCGTATGCTTAAAAACTAAATTTTTTATATATAAAAAAATCCTCATAAAGTAAGGTAAATTGATGAACAAATATATCCACCTATGGTAAAACATTAATGCTAGAAATTCAAAATTTCATTTTACTAAGATTAAGATCTAATGCATGGTAGGAGTTTGATAATCTCCAAAGAGGGAATAAAGTCTAGTGGAGCAGAGTGAGTTATCTAAGGCTAGCAGTTGGATATTGCATTCAAGGAGAAAAATGACTTCAAACAAAGCACTTATTAGATATGGGAGATGTTCTTAGTGAACTTCTAGTGCACAGATTGTGGCATTAATATAAAATTCCTTCCTTTTCCTCCTGGGAATCATCTCAGAGCTTAAAAGAAAGTGAGCAACAAAACAAACCACGTTGTTTGTTCTGTCACTAGGGCCGGCCTGGACCCCAGTCCTTGGACATGCTATATACACACTCCAGAACTCGGCTTATACCCCCATTCAAACCACATTTTAAAATTATCATTATTAATGGATATTAATTCAATAAATGAATGGGGTCCTGTGTGACAGTTCCATCCATGCATGTATCATACTTGGAGCAAACCACCCTGCCTTCTTCCTTTTTTGCTCTCTTCCCTGATTCCCTCCCTTCCCTCTTCTACTTTCAGGGCTTTTATTTATTTATTTATTTATTTATTTATTTTACTTTTTCAATACAAGAAAGAAATATGTGATCATGTGATACTTTTCTTTTGGTGTTTGGCTTATTTTGCTTAACATGATGCCCTCCTGTTCCATGCATTTTCCTGCAAATGACAGAATTTATGGTTTTATTTCTGGCTAAATAAATATATATACACCATGTTTTGTTTTTATCCATTTATCTCTTGATCAGTACCTAGGCTAATTCCATATCTTGTCTATTGTGAACAATGATGCAATAAAAAATAAACATGGGTGTGCAGGAATCTCTTTTGTCCACTGATCTCATTTCCTTTGAATATATACCTAGGGGTTGTATAGCTGGATCGTATGGTAGTTGCATTTTCAGTTCTTTGAGGAACCTTGAGACTATTTTCCATAGTGACTATACTAATTTACATTCCCACCCACAGTATATAAATGTTCCTTTTTCTCTACATTCTTACCCGCATTTGTTACTCTTTGTTTTGTTGGTAATAGTCATTCTGACTCATGTGAGATGGAATCTCAATGCAGTTTTGACTTGTATTTCCCAGGTGGCTAAAGATGAAGGCCATTTTTTCAGATATTTATTGACCATTTGTACTTTTTTAAGAAGTGTCTGTTTACATCATTTGCCCATTTTTCATTGGATTACTTGCTCTTTAGTTACTGAGTTTTTTGAGTTCCTTAAATATTATGGATGTTAATCCTCTGTCAGAATAGGTAGCAAAGATTCTCTCCCATTCTGCAGGTTAGCTCTTTGTTCTGTTGACTGTTTCCTTTGCTACACAGAAGCTTTCTAATCATTTTTGTTTCCTGAGCTATTGAAATATTAATCGGGAAATCTTTACCAAGATTTGTGCCAATAGCTTGCAGTATTTTCCCGAGGTAATCCTCTAGTAGTTTCAAAGTTCCAGGTCTTAGATTAAAGTCTTTGATCTTTTTCAGTTGATTTTTGTGTGGAGTGAGAAATAGAGGTCTAGTTTCAGTCTTCTGCATGCGGATATCCAGTTTTCCCAGCACTATTTGTTGAAGAAGCTGTCTTCCTCCAACGTTCATTTTTGGCACTTTTGTTGAGAATCAGAGGACTGCAGATGTCTGATTTTATAACTGGGTCCAATACTCCATTCCACTTTTCTATGTGCCTGCTTTTCTGCCAGTACCATGATGCTTGTGTTGCTAGTATTTTGTAATGTATTTTAAAATCAGGTATTGTAGTACCTCCAGCATTCCTGTTTTGCTCAGATTTGCTTTGGTTATTTGGGCTCTTCTGTGGTTCTGTATAAATTTGGAAATTGTCTTTTCTAGTTCTGCGAAGAATGACATTGATGTTTTTATGGGGACTGCCTGAATCTGTAGATCGTTTTGAGTAGTATGACCACTTTAGCAATATGAACATGAACATGAGTTTTTCCTTATTTTTGTGTCTTTTTTGATTTCTTTCTTTAGTGTTTTATGATTTTTATTATAGAGGTCTTTTGCCACTTTGATTAGGATTATTCATAGTTTTTTATGCTATTGTGAATGGAATTGTTTTCCTAATTCTTTTTCAATGAATTTATTTGGTGTATACAAAAGCTACTGATTTTTATATGTTGATTTTATATCAAGATATTTTAATGAATTTGTTTTTCATTTCCTTAGAGTGTCTTGGTGGAATCTTTAGAGTCAAACAATATTTTTTCAAAGTGAAAAAAGCATAAGCTAATTTTTCTAGGTTCAAAAAATAGGTGCAAGCATTGTTGAAAATAGCTGAGATTAAACAAGGAAGTCAAGAATTATAAGGAAAGAAATAAAAGGAAAATGCCACATAGATAATTTAGGGGCAAGAAAACTCCATACCTTCAGATATCAAAGGAGACAGAGTTACATTTCTAGATGAAAGACACCCACTGAAATGAAAAAAAAATGTTGTCAAGAGCACTGTTGGACCCTTTATGGTTGTGAAGAGCAAGAAGAGGTAAGACAAAGTGGTAAATTCACACAGGCAGGCATGTTTTCAGGACGTAGTCTATTTTAGTCAACTTTTACATTATTGTGACCAAAAGACCTGACAAGAACAACGTAAAAGGAGGAAAAGTTAATTTTGACTCATGGTTTCAGAGGTTTAGTTCAAGGTCAGCCATGGTGAGACAGAACATCATGACAGAAGAGTCCAGCAGAGAAAAGCATCTCAGGACATAGCAACCAGGTAGCAGAGAGTTCTGCTCACCAGGAACAAAACCTGAAAACTCACTTCCAGTGACTTTCCTCCTACCTACCTACAGTTACCACCCAGTTAATCTACATCAGTGGATCAATCCACTGATTAGGTTGCACCTCTCACAATCTATTCATTTCACCTCTGAGAATTCTTGCATTGTCTCACATATGAGCTTTTGAGGGACACCTCATATATAAATTATAACATGATCTGAGTTTGAGTGGCAGAAGAAAGAGAGCCTTCACACTGATTAATATACCATAATTCATTGAGGAGAAACAATGGTTACCTAAACTTTTATACAAAATCTCGAATCCCACTCTGCTGGGGCTATCAAATAAATCACTTTTATTACAGAGTCTTCCCTAAAGTAGCTAGTCCAGGGAAAATTATCTCTGCCCATAATGAGTAATAAAAAAGAAAGCAACATATGATCTCTAAAATAGGCTATACTTTTAAAAAGGAAGAAAGAGGAATAATAAAATAAACTTAATATTGAGCAATAAAAATTGTGGCCAAATATTTCTCCATAGGTTTTTAATTAAATAAATTAATTGCTTTTTAAAACAGGACCACAGATGCCAGATTTTATCCAACAGATGCTGAAAGAAACTAGAAGTTAACCATAAGACATAAGAGCACTTTCTTGTGCTCTTATGTCTTATGGTTAACCCAAAGAACTTAACATCAGCATACTACAGTAACGCAGCCACATAGCAGCTCAGTTCACAATAGCTAGATTGTGGAACCAACCTAGGTGCCCTTCAACAGATGAATGAATAAAGAAACTGTGATAAATATACACAATGGGATATTATTCAGTCATGAAGAAGAAAAATATTATGGCATTTGCAGATAAAAGGATGGAATTAGAGAAAAATCATGCTAAGCAAAATAAGCCAATCCCAGAAAACAAAAGGCGGAATGTTTTCCCTGATAAGTGGATGATGATATATAATGGGGATGGGAAGATGGGGAGTTAGAGAATAATGGAGGAACTTTATATTACATAGATAGAAATGAGGGGGGTTATAAAAGATTGTGGAATGAGATAGACATCAATGAGGGGGGTTATAAAAGATTGTGGAATGAGATAGACATCATTACTGTATACATGTATGATTACATGAATGGTATGAATCTACATCATGTACAACCAGAGAAACGAAATGATGCACCCCATTTGTGTTCAATGAATCAAAATGCAGTTTGTAAAAAATAAAAAATACAGTTATATTAATGATTTGAATAACCAAGTTATAATCATTTACCTATGTATTTTGCATACATATCACCTGTTCACAATCCTGGAATTCCTTCTCCAGTATAAATGCTAAAGAGACAAATTACTGAGGCATAAGCAAACAAATATTTGCATTTGAGCTTCTTTCATGACACATAATGGTTTTACTATATTTCTGACCTGTCGTAAACAGAGAAATGATTAAAATTGTTTTGCTCGGGGGAAAAAAAAGCACAAGAAAGAAACCAAAGAAATTTACATCATCATAGAAGCAAAAACAATATTGAGAGGAGTACAAAGAATAAAACACAGCAATCACAATAGAAGATATACAGGATAGATAGGAGGAAATCAAAATTAATGGAAATAAGAAAGAATTTTGAAGTGCTAGGATAAAAATAATAGAAATAGAATGACATTCAATATACTTATTAAAGATTCCCCAAATAAGGAAACAGGAGTAATAGGATGTAACACAGGAGACACTTTCTAAATAAAAATACTTTAACAATGAAAGTACCCACATTGCACCATGAAAGATTGATCCAAAATAATAAAGTTAAAACATAATTTATTAAAGGTTCAAAGTTGAAAAATAAAGAAAAAATCACCTGAGAAACGAAGCAAAGATATAAAATAATTTATAAGGGGAAAATCAGGCTGGTCTCACACTCTGAATAAAAGAGGAACAAGATTTACAAAGCCTTCAAAAAATAAAGCGTGATCCAATGATTTTGTACTCATTTACTCCCATTCAAATATATATATAAAATCTAAAAGTAAGCTTTGAATGTGTAGGAAATCAAGAAATATTTTTCCTATGAATTGTTCTTAAGAAATTTCAGATTCTTTGCTACTCAGCCTAAAGAAGAATGAAATTATGGCTTTTGCTGGCAAATGGATGGAACTAGAGACTATCATGAAATAAGTCAATCCCCAAAATCCAAAGGCTGAATGTTCTCTATGTGAATGATAACACACAGTGGGTGGATGGGGGCGTGAAGAACAGAAGTTCATTAGATTAGACAAAAGGGAATGAAGGGAAGGGTGGGAAATGGGAATAGAAAAGACAGTAGAATGAATTGAACATAACTTGTTTGTATATGAATTTGTGACCAGTGAGACGCCACATCATGTACAACCGCAATTTGAATTAGAATAAGTTGTACTTCATGCATGTATAATATGTCAAAATACACTCTACAGTTATGTATATCTAAAAGGATCAAATAAAAAGAAGTAAAAAAAATTCAGATTCTTGTATATCTTTAAATATGTGAAATGTTCTTAATTTTTAGAGATATGTATGATTTTATACCTATAATTCAAATACATATACAAATGTGGGGTGTGTGTGTGTGTGTGTATTTTTCTTTCTCTTCCCTTTTCTCCTAAGAAATAATGGGAAATTAGAGCAAAAGGATTTCTGGAAAGTTTTGAGTCACTCTAATTGCACATCATGGATAAAATAAATGTAAGTAACACAGTAACAGAAAAGATAAATGTTATATAATCTGACAATGAAGAAATAATAATAAAAGAGATAAAGGGTAAAACCTTGCATCATTATTAACCTTAATAATGACAACTCAGATAAAAGGGGTATGAGCATATTTAATAGTACAAAGGTAAATCCTAAAAATATATAATTTAAAATTGGTAGCAAGGAAGAAGTAGAGGGAAGTACTAACTTAATTTCTGTTGGGGGAAATCAATTTACACAAACTTACATATATAAAATACTATAAGTTTTGTACTTATATAAATTATAGCTATAAAATTATAAATACAATGCAAATGCTCTTAAATGTCAGCAGAATTATACTCATAAAAGAAACAAATCATATTGTTAATAATTGTTAAGCCCCAAAACAAATGAAAAACCACATAAAGTAATACATGTGTAGGATTAAAATATTGACATACCAATTGATTTAACCTCATCTACTGAAAAGAATTTTAGGTAGCAGCTCAAGATGTCTGTAGTCCACTGGTCCACCTAAACAGTGACTGCATCTAGACTCCTGAGAACTGAAGTTCTCCTCAACTGTCTTGGCTCCCAGAAGAACACAGAGCTGGACTTAGACAAGGATGAGAGAAATGACCATTTATTTTTATGTGATATTAAATTAATTCTACCATAAAAAACTCTTCATTAATAAGAAGTTCCCAGAGGAGGATGTGCTGGAAGTAGTGCAGTTTTAGTATGAAACTCTCATGTGCAATGAAAGTTGCACGTGTTTTTCTTGTGCAATTGTTAAAAAACAAATATAGTTCAACCTGAACCAAACTTCATAAGGTTGTGTGAAGCATGTTTATAAAATCCTACAAAATCCTAGGAAAAAAGCTCCATAGTCTTCACTGTGTCTGGTGACTGCAAATGCACACAGCTAGTCAAGATTAGAGCTTTTTATAATTATGTAAATGAGGGATAAAATAATTAATAATAGTTATAAAAATTTTACCAGGCCTGGGATACAGCTCAGTGGTAGAGGATATAGGGATGTATGCAAGGCCCTGAGTTCCATCCCTAGGATCAATAAATGAACAGAAAAAAGTAAATAATATAATGTAGTTGTCTTAGAACCTACTAAAAGACAAAGACTTGTCAGGAGAGATCATCCACTATAGGTAAGGGTGTGATACCAAAATTATAGAGGTCCACAGAACCACTCTGCAGAGCACATCTCTCAAGCTTGTTCCAATACTACTGAATTAATACCAGTCAAAGCTAAGTCTACCAGCAAATGATTGTTTTACTAAATTGTAAAGGCTTCCCACCCCTGAAGTTTCAGGAAATCAAAAATAAATGAGACTTCTGACTACAGAAATAATTTCACATGTCTAGTTTTGTTTTCTTAGCCAGTATTGTAATAAAGCTTTATCACAACTTCATAAAAATTTGAATCTGAAGTGGGAAAGATTTGGTCAGGGGTTTCGTCTTGTTCTTGTTCCCAAGTGAGCTGTTTGCACTTACTTGCTTAACTTTATTTTACCCTCTCTCTCCTATACTTGAGCTAAGGCCTTGAATAAAACATAGAGGTTTTCATATTTCTTGTGAATAAATTCTTCTTTCAGGAAAGAAGGGTGAAAAGAAAAAGGCAGCAAAAATTGTTAGAACAGAGGAAAGAAACGTGATCCAACTCTATGCTCACAACAAGAGACTCGTTTTACATCCAAAGACACAAAAAGGATGAAAGTGAAAGGATGGAAAAAGATAAAGTCTTCAAGCAGTAAGCAAAAGCATGCTGCAGTTGGCTACATATGCATCAGATAAAGTAGACTTTATGAAAAATTATTATCAGAAATAGGAAAGAACATTTTATAACAAAAGTTCAATCTGTTGGAAAAGATATGACAAGCACCAAACAACATTCTCCAAAAATACCTGATGTGAAAATTGACAGATTTGAAGATAGAAGTAGACAACTTGGCAATAATAGTTGGACTCGTCAATAGTCCACTTTCAAGAATGGATAGGACATTTAAACAAGATCAATAAGGAAATGCACTCAATCTAATGCATCTATAGAATACAGCATCAGATTATTCCACATTCTTTTCTGAACAATTGCACAGAGATCCAGAATAGCCAAAAGAGTCTTGAAAATAAAAAGAAGAATACAACTGGAGAATTAATATTTTCCAATTTCAGAATTTACATAAAGCTACATAATCAAGGTTGTGTGGTACAAGGATAGATCAAGGAAACGGACCTGAGAATTCAGAAAGAAACTTTCATGTCAGGATCTAGTGATTTTTGACAAGCATGCCAAGACCATTCAGGGGAGGAAATAATAATCTTTTTAATAAATGATGCTGGGCAATGGAACTTCACACACTAAGGAATGAAATTGAATTCTTGCTTCACATGCACAAATATTATCACAAATAAATAAAATAGTTAAATATAAGAGTTATTACAAAACTCAGAAAAATCATGGATGCAGTTCATGTTATTGGATGAGATGGTGGTTTCCTCAATATGACATCCAAAACACACTGAACCAAAGGAAAAATAGTAGACAAGTCAGACTTCATGAAAATTAAAAAGTATTTGTGTTTCAAAGAACATTATCAAGAAAGTTGAAAGGCTCTAGCATCTAGAATACGTAAATAACTGTCACAGTTGAATAATAAAAGACAAATAATCCAATTTTTAAATGGACAAACTGTTAGAATAGGCATTTTTGCAATGAAGATATACAAATGGCCAATAGGCACGTGTAAAATGTTCAACATGGTTATCCATAAAGGAAATGCAAACCCAAACTACAGTGAGATGCCACTTCACATTCACTTGAATGTTATAATAAAAAAGATGAATAAAAACAAGTGTTGGCAAGGATGTTGAGAAATTGGATCCTGCATCAATTGGTATTGGAAATATCAATTTTGCATCTATTGTAAAAAAAAGTGCCATTTCCTCAAAGGGTTAAATATGGAGTTGTATGTTACCCAGAAATCACACTCCTAAGTATATGTCCAAAATAAATGAAAGCATGTCTCTATAAAATCTTGTTTATGAATGTTTATAGCAGTTTTATGCATAAGGACAAAAGAGTAGAAACAACCCAAATGTCCATCAAGAAATAAATGGATATAAACAGACTGTGGTATGTTAATAAAATGTAATATTATGTAGTGACAGGAAAGAATTAAGTATTGATTCATGCTATGATATGGATAAACTTTGAAAACATTATCCTAAGTGAAAATAAGCCAAACAAAATATCATCTATTGTATGCTACTCATATGAAATGCTTAGAATAGGCAAATTCAAAATGATGAAGGTAGAGGTGAGGGGATGATGGGGAAAGAGGAATAATAAGTGACCACTATTATGTGTGCAGTTTCTGGGGTGATATAAATGTTCTAATTATGATAGTTGCACAACTCTGTATATATTAAATACACAGAATTTAAGTTTATGTGAACTTTATCTCAACAAAGATGCAAAAGAGTGAGGTTTTTAATTTAGTGGATATAACTACTTTTACAGCCTTTCCTCTCTCCCTCTCCTCTCAGCCCTTTTGCCCTGCACCAAGAGTAAAAGTACTTGGTACATCCTCTGTCAATGGTATATCCTTTATTGAAAAGTTTAAGAATTGTCAAATGTGTTAATGTTGCTGTGTCCACACCTGATGTGACTTCTTTTACTGCATTTGGAAATATTTAACGTGCTGTTTGTACCTCATTTTGGCTTCTAATCTTTAGCAAAACCCATTTCATTGTGGTATTAGTGATTCCAGTCTGTATGCATAGTTGTATGTACATGTTGTAGAATAATCTGTAGGCTCATGAGCACCTACGTAGCCAGTTTTTGCCTATAACTTCATTCCTGGGAGCATGCATTAATCAGAGTTCCATTACTGTGACAAAATACCTGAGATAAATGCCTCAAAAGGATGAAAGGTTTATTTTGGCTCCTATTTTCAGAGGTTTAAGTCCATGGTTTCCTGGTCCCAAAACTTTTGGGCCTGTGGTTAGACAGTACATTAAGGTGAAAGTGTGTGTTGAAGGAAACCTGTTCTCTTCATGGTGGCTGGGAAACAGAGAGAGAGAGACAGTCCTGAACCCAATATCCCTTTCAAAGTCATGCCCTCAATGACCCAATTTCCCTCAATGAGACCCCACCACTTCCCAATATCACCAGAGACTGAGAGCCAAACCTTTAACCTTTGAGCCTTTGGGGAACATTATAGATCCAAACTATAGCATAGTGTTTAGTATCAAATCCCACATTTGACCAGGTTTGGCTGTTGTGAATGGGAAGGTCCCCTTTAGACTGTGACCACAGAACTTTATTTAATTTCCTCTCAAATCTTACTGCCTCGGTGAGACAATTTGGGAACATGAAATGACCAGAGAGTCCCTTTTATTATATTTGCTTTTCTCTGGATAAGCTTCAGTATTACATCAAGTTCTTCTCAGAAGCATAACTTCTCTGGGAACACCTCTTAACTGAGGGACTTGCCCTGAGACTGGTCCTACTGGACACCTGCAAGTCTATGATTCTCCATCTCCCAAAGCTCATGTGCTAACTAGTTGGGTCTAGTCTCTTCATTTTCAGAAAATAGTATAGACTGCCAAATTTCTTTTGAACTTACCATTTCACTATGTTCAGTTAGAGTAACTCTTCTGCCGGTTTCTTTTGCTCCTTGTTTCTTTAATTTTATGTCGCCATATAAAAACATATACCTCAAGGTATAGGTATGTCTGTTGGTAAATACATGAATACTAGCCACTGTAAATACAGGTACTGAGGTCTTGAAACCCCAGACAGTGCTCAGGAGATTTATAGCTAAAAAATGTTCGAATTATGTGAACACAACCATCACTTCTTCCAGAGTAGCTCCCAGACACCATTCTTTTTCAGAAATGAAGGTTTGGATGTATTCAAGGAAAAATGAAGTTTCTTGTCAGAGCAGGACAACACCTAGAGAAGGGGTACTCATTGGCCATTTGGAGTAAGTGGAATGAACTCGTGGAGACAGAAAGGAGCTAAAGGCAGGACTTTGTACCCAAAGCATCCTAATTCCTTAGGCTCCACCCCTTTTTTTTCCTGGGAATGTCTGATAACCAACAAGACCCAGGTATGTGGTTATGGGGCATGTCACCTGTCCCTATCCAAGCTATATTGCCAAGTTTTTCAGGGAAGGAAGAAGTGTCCTGGACAGGAAGATTTCTGAACAGTTAGCTTATAGACAGTTTTATCTTTGTCTTTTCAGAAGTGTCCAATCTTATCCTGTTTTTAAAACTGGTATTGAGCCCCATAAAACATGCTCTGTGAGCTCAACACAGATGATATTTCTGCTCTCGAGGGTTGGTTTTAATCAAGTTTTACCCCTGCTAGCCAGCTAATATCAATTTAAATTCCCTGACGATCCAGGAATAAGAGCAGGATTCATTATTGAGGTTTCTTGGAGGCATCTTATCCAAGCTGCATATAAATGGAGCTCAGGTCATTTTTCAAAAGCCTGTTCTCCCTTCCTTCTCTGCCCCCAGTGAGAGACTGGCTTATTACTGCAGAGTTCTGCTCACTCTTTGGATCAGCATGAATCTCCTCAGTGACACAGCCTGCCATGCTTGGAATATCTTCAGGCTGAGGCCCTGCCAGGACCTAGGTGACAGACAGGCTAAGGATAGAACAGGCAGTGGAGTGGATAGACTGGCATCCTGGGTGGAAACAAGCAGTACATTTTCTATTTGTTTCTCAGACACCGAATTTGTTTTCTTGTTAATGAGATAGGCTCCCAACTCCTCTAAAGTTTCGTCTCTGTGCATTTTGTAACTCTCATGGGTGCTGGTGAGACTTGAACAAAGAAGAACTTGAGATGCCACAGGGGTAGAACTGAAGGGGACCCTGCTCCGTGCAAGATGGCTTTGATCCAGACATTAATTGGTCATTTACTGATGCCATTGGCTACAGTTAGTATGTTTGAATAAATTTTGAAACACTGTGACCTTTTTTTAAATAAAGGCAAAAAGCAAACAAACCCAATTACAAAATACACTTAGGACAAAATACTCCACAGCAGGTCAAAACAACAGTGATCAAAAGTATATGAGATGAATGTTATCAAAGGGAAAGCAGGTACATGAATCCTTAGAACAGCAGGGTTGAAATATAGCCAAAAATGTAAAACAGCATAACAACAGGCAATTTATAATGCTATGTGTTGTACTTCACACCAAATATACTATAAATACTTGTGAACCAAAGGATATCACAGCAGTAAGCATAAGAGAAACAGAAGATATGTGCAGAAATACACAGAAGCACACCAGAGATAGATGGCTATAATGTACCTCAGTCAGACTGTGGTGGGAGTTATGGTCAAAAAGTCAGTGGGGACACAGAGATGCTAAAGGTTTGAACATGGTTTGTATTCACAAGGGTCCATTGTGATTAAAGACTTTGTTCCTATGTGGCACTGTTGGGAGGTGGTGGAAACTTGTGGGAGGTGGTGGTGCCTAGTGGGAGGTACTTAGGTTTGGGGACATGCATCATAAGACAGGTGTGTTAGTCAGGGTTCTCTAGAGGAACAGAATCAATAGGACGTGTGATTATAAAAAGGTGATTTATTAGATTGGCTTACATGACCAGAAGTTGGATAGTCCACAATGGCCATCTGTAGGCTACAGAGCTAGAAGAACCAGTGGCTGTGCAGTCCAAGAGCAAAGGCCCCAGAACAAGAGGGATCAACAGTGCTACCCTAGTCAAAGACCAAGGCTTCTGGAAACTCCCTGGAGACTCACTGGCACAGTCCACTTTGGAAGAGCAAAGAAGTGAGAGTCCAATATACTCAGAGGATCAAAGCAGTGATCAAAAACTCGTTCAAGAAGAGTGGAGCTTGCATCTGCATCTGCTTCCTTGTTTTTCCAACTTTTATTCCATCCAAACTACCATCCTATTGGATGGTGCTGCCCACACTTAGGGAGGGCCTTCACTTCAGTTGGCTGTCCCACATTTCAGTCATTCCTAGACACACCCTCTTTGACACACCCAGAAGCCTCTTAATACCAGCATCTCTTAATCCAATCAAGTTGACAATTCAAACTAACCATTACAACACGTCTAGTTCCCTCAAGAGGCTTGTTAAAACATTTTGAGTTTGGCCCCATCCAGCCTCTCTACTCCAGGTAGATGTAATCCCTTGCTTACTCCTACACATGCTCCCAAAATTGTTGTCTGCAAATTTGTGGCACAGCCAAGAACTGAGCCAATCCAACACTGTGCCCTGGGAGTTCCAAAACTGAAAAACAATATGAATACCTGACTTTGTTATTGTTGTTGTTCTCTTACCTACCAGTCTTTAAAATTATGGTTGTGTCTGGGAGTAGTGGTACACACCTATAATCCCCGCCGCTCAGGAGACTGAGGCAGGAGGATTGCAAGCTTGAGGCAAACCTAGGAAACTCAGCAAGACTATTTCAAAATAAAATTTCAAAAGGGCTGGGGATTTGGCTTGTGGGTAGAGCATTCACCTAGAAGTCCTGGGATCAATTCCCAAAACCACCACCCCTCCCCCACCCAAAATTACGGTTGCTCACTTAGCATTTTCCTATTATGGCTCCATAGTTGAGTTTAGTATCATTACAAATTCAAGGTTTAAAATATACTTATGTTTCAATCCATTATAGGCATTATTCATGTTAATGCTTAAATTATCCCATCTCTGTCCACTGGGAGCATTTTCAAGTTGATCCCTGATTCCTTAGACATGACAACCATAATTTGTAAAAACTCCTTCAATTTCTGATATAACAAGATATCTAAGGCTGATTTCATTCACTTCTTGCCCTAAGCCAGAAATAAGTCATTTCTCTAAGGAAAACTCATTTCTTTGGAGGTAAAATTTAGAAATAATAATCTGGTTTCTAGAAGCGCTCACTGTTTCTAGGCCTTTTTAGTGGTCCAAACTGTATATGTATAAAATTTTTTCCATATTTTATATAATTTTATATGTACAAATCATGAATTCATAATGGAATTTCTAATTCAAATTTGCAAGAGGAATTTCACTTTACCTTTTCAGTCTTATGTTTTTGTGTGCTCTTTCCCACAACTAAAGCCCATTTTCCAATATCAATGTAATAATCATTTAATATACAATAGTCACAAAAAATACCATCACCAAAGACGTAATTTGAAACAATTGACAGGATTTTTTAACGTCTTTTGTCCTTAGGGTATATTCATTCACCACGTTCACTCAAATGGAAATGTTTTAAAGTCATTTGAAATGGTTTCACTTTTGTGAGGTTATGCCACCAACTTGATATACTGTCATGTTCCTTTGTTTCATTTTGCTTCCAGTTTTTAGAGTGACTTTTAAAATTTTTATTTTATGTTGTAATTGTATAATATGTTTATAAGACTTCAAAATTAAACCTACAAAGTAAAGTTACTTTAAAAAATATTTTCTATATATTTGTATCATGATCTTTGATGTATTTTCTAGAGGATTAACCTTGATCTTGGTTCTCCACAATTAACAAAAGTTCTATGAGCTCTTAAATATATTTTTAATAAACTCATTTTCTGTTCAGTTTGCTAAATTGGCTTCTGTTTCTTATAACAAGAACTTTGATCTGAAGAAAATGACGACGGGGCGATCCAAGATGGCGGCCTAGAGGGTGACTGCATCTCCAGTCGCTCCAGAACCCAGGAGTCAAGAAGGGGAGGCATTGAGAGACTCGGACTAAAATAGAGCCACGGGTGAGTCTGCCCACTGGGTAAAGCTCGGCCCAGGTGGCAGGCCCAGATAGAGGTGGCTTATCGGAGCAGGGTAGGGCAGCTAGAGTCTTCCACAGGCAGCCCTGCACACTCCAGCGGTGGGCCCCTCCCACACAGCCAGCTTCTCCAGGTTCTTAGAGTGGGCCCCCTAGTGAAAGCCTTTCTGATCAGAACAAGCTCCAAGTCCCGGAGCCAGCATGGCGTGCTCCGGCCCGCAAGCAGCTTCAGGGACCAGGACAGGGCAGCCAGAGACTTCCCCAAGCAGCCCGGCCCCCTGCGGTGGGAGACGCTTTTCAAGCTAGCTTCTCAGAACAGACCGCCCAGTGAGAGCCTTTCTACACAGAGCCGGCCACAACTCCCCGAGCCAACGCTTCGATCCGCAAGCAGCCTCTGGGATCAGGGCAGGGCAGCCAGAGACTTCTCCAGGCGACTCTGCCCACCCCGGCCTCAGGCTCTTTCCACGGGGCGATCCAAGATGGCCGCCTAGAGGGTGACTGCATCTCCAGTCGCTCCAGAACCCAGGACTCAAGAAGGGGAGGCACTGAGAGACTTGGACAAAAATAGAGTCACGGAGTGAGTCTCCCCCACTGGGCGAAACTTGGCCTGGGCGGCAGGCACAGATAGGGGTGGCTTATCAGAGCAGGGCAGGGCAGCTAGAGTCTTCCCCAGGTAGCCTTCCACAGTCCGGTGGTGGGATCCTCCCACACGGCCAGCTGCACGGTGCAGGCCCCCAGTGAGAGCCTTTCCGCACAGAGGCAGCTCCAAGCCCTAGAACCAGTAGGGGGCTAGGGGCAGCTTTCTTCGGAAGCACTGCATTATCAAGTTCCTCCAAGACTTCAGGCTACTGAAGGCTGGGAGGTAATACACTGGAAATCTACTGGGACACTATAAGCCAATAGAGGAAATCTGCAATATCTCAGGGTCCCACTGACAGCTGACCAATATGAGAAAACAAGGGAAGAAAATGTCCCAAACAAACCTAGATACTACATCAATAAAACCCAATGACAGCACAGCAGAAGAAATGTCAGAAAGGGAGTTCAGAATGTAATAATTAAAACAATCAGGGAAGCAAATGAGGAGATGAAAGAGCAAATGCAGGCATTGAAGGAGGAGATGAAAGAGCAAATGCAGGCATTAAATGATTGCACCAATCAACAGTTAAAAGACCAAATACAGGAAGCAAGAGATCATTTCAATAAAGAGTTAGAGGTACTGAAAAAAAACCAAACTGAAATCCTTGAAATGAAGGAAACAACAAACCAAGTTAAAAATTCCATAGAAAGCATAACCAATAGGATAGAACACCTGGAAGACAGAACCTCAGACATTGAAGACAAAATATTTAATCTTGAAAACAAAGTTGGTCAAACAGAGAAGATGGTAAGAAATCATGAACAGAATCTACAAGAATTATGGGATATCATGAAAAGGCCAAATTTAAGAATTACTGGGATTGAGGAAGGCTTAGAGAAACAAACCAAAGGAATGAACAATCTATTCAATGAAATAATATCAGAAAATTTCCCAAATCTGAAGAATGAAATGGAAAACCAAGTACAAGAGGCTTATAGAACTCCAAATATACAAAATTACAACAGACCCACACCAAGGCATATTATTATGAAAATACCTAACATACAAAATAAAGACACAATTTTAAAGGCCGTGAGAGAAAAGAAACAAATTACATTCAGAGGGAAACCAATAAGAATATCAGCAGATTTTTCAATCCAGACCCTAAAAGCTAGAAGGGCCTAGAACAACATTTACCAAGCCCTGAAAGAAAACGGATGCCAACCAAGAATCTTATACCCAGCAAAACTTACCTTCAAATTTGACGATGAAATAAGATCCTTCCATGATAAACAAAAGCTAAAGGAATTTACAAAAAGAAAGCCAGCATTACAGAACATTCTCAGCAAAATATTCCATGAGGAAGAGATGAAAAACAACGATGCAAATCAGCAACAGGAGGCGCTAGCGTAAAGGAATAACTAAATAAAGGAGAAACCAAATCATATCAAAAACCAAAAATGAGTCAAATGACTGGGAATACAAATCATATCACAATAATAACCCTGAATGTTAATGGCCTGAACTCATCAATCAAAAGACATAGACTGGCAGATTGGATTAAAAAGAAAAATCCAACAATATGCTGCCTGCAAGAGACTCATCTCATAGAAAGAGATACCCATAGACTAAAGGTGAAAGGATGGGGAAAAATATACCATGCACATGGACTCAGCAAAAAAGTTGGAGTATCCATCCTCATTTCAGATAATGTGGACTTCAAGCCAAAACTAGTCAGAAGGGATAAAGAAGGACATTACACGCTACTTAAGGGAAGCATAAATCAGCAAGACATAACAATCATAAATATCTATGCCCCGAACATTAGCTCATCCACATACGTCAAACAAATCCTTCTCAATTCCAGAAATCAAATCGACCACAACACAATAATACTAGGCGATTTTAACACACCTCTCTCACCACTGGATAGATCTTCCAAACAAAAATTGAATAAAGAAACCATAGATCTCAATAACACAATCAACAATTTAGACTTAACCGACATACATAGAATATACCATCCAACAAAGAACGAATACACTTTCTTCTCAGCAGCACATGGATCCTTCTCTAAAATAGACCATATTTTATGCCACAAAGCTAATATCAGCAAATACAAGAAGATAGAGATACTACCTTGTACTCTATCAGATCATAATGGATTAAAATTAGAAATAAATGACAGAATAAAAAACAGAAACTTCTCCAATATCTGGAGATTAAATAATACACTATTAAATGATGAATGGATAACAGAAGACATCAGGAGGGAAATAAGAAAATTCTTAGAAGTAAACTTGAACAAAGACACATCATATCAAAATCTCTGGGACACTATGAAAGCAGTACTTAGAGGAAGATTTATTTCATGGGGCGCATTCAACAAAAGAAGTAGAAATCAACAAATCAATGACTTAACACTACAGCTCAAAGCCCTAGAAAAAGAAGAGCAGACCAATACCAAAAGTAGTAGAAGACAGGAAATAGTTAAAATCAGAACCGAAATCAACGAAATTGAAACAAAAGAAACAATTGGAAAAATTAACAAAATAAACAGTTGGTTCTTTGAAAAAATAAACAAAATTGATAAACCCTTAGCCACACTAACAAAGAGAAAGAGGGAGAAAACTCAAATTACTAAAATTCGGAATGAACAAGGAAACATCACAACAGACACGAGTGAAATACAAAACATAATTAGAAGCTATTTCGAAAATCTATACTCCAACAAAACAGAAAACCTCGAAGACATCAACAAATTTCTAGAGACATATGAATTACCTAAACTGAATGAGGAGGACATACGCAACTTAAATAAATCAATTTCAAGCAATGAAATAGAAGAGGTCATCAAAAGCCTACCAACAAAGAAAAGTCCAGGACCAGATGGGTTCTCAGATGAGTTCTACAAAACCTTTAAAGAAGAGCTCATTCCAATACTCCTCAAATTATTCCATGAAATAGAAGAGGAGGGAACCCTCCCAACTCATTCTATGAAGCTAATATCACCCTGATACCTAAACCAGACAGAGACACATCGAGGAAAGAAAATTTCAGACCAATATCCTTAATGAACATCGACGCAAAAATTCTCAACAAAATTTTAGCAAATCGCATACAAATATATATTAAAAAGATAGTGCACCATGATCAAGTGGGTTTCATCCCAGGGATGCAAGGTTGGTTCAACATTCGGAAATCAATAAATGTCATTCACCATATCAACAGACTTAAAGTTAAGAATCACATGATTATTTCAATAGATGCAGAAAAAGCATTCAATAAAATACAGCATCCCTTCATGCTCAAAACTCTAGAAAAAATTGGGGTAGTGGGAACATTCCTTAGCCCATGGCCAATATCATTCTAAATGGTGAAAAACTGAAAGCGTTCCCCCTAAAAACTGGAACAAGGCAGGGATGCCCTCTTTCACCACTTCTATTCAACATCGTCCTTGAGGCTCTAGCCAGAGCAATTAGACAAACCAAAGAAATTAAAGGGATATGAACAGGAAAAGAAGAACTCAAACTATCCCTGTTCGCTGATGACATGATTATATATTTAGAGGAACCTGGAAATTCCACCAGAAAACTTTTAGAACTCATAAGTGAATTCAGTAAAGTAGCAGGTTACAAGATCAATGCTCATAAATCCAATGCATTTTTATACATAAGTGATGAATCTTCAGAATGAGAAATTAGGAAAACTACCCCATTCACAATAGCATCGAAAAAAATAAAATACTTGGGAATCAATCTCACAAAAGAGGTGAAAGACCTTTACAATGAGAACTACAGAACACTAAAGAAAGAAATTCAAGAAAACCTTAGAAGATGGAAAGATCTCCCATGTTCCTGGATAGGCAGAATTAATATTGTCAAAATGGCCATACTACCTAAAGTGCTATACAGATTCAATGCAATTCCAATTAAAATCCCAATGATGTACCTTGCAGAAATAGAGCAAGCAATTATGAAATTCATCTGGAAGAATAAAAAACCTAGAATAGCTAAAGTAATCCTTAGTAGCAAGAGCGAAGCAGGGGGTATCGCAATACCAGATCTTCAACTCTACCACAAAGCAATAGTAACAAAAACGGCATGGTATTGGTACCAAAATAGAAAGGTGGATCAATGGTACATAATAGAGGACATGGACACAAACCCAAATAAATACAATTTTCTCATACTAGACAAAGGGGCCAAAAATATGCAATGGAGAAAAGATACCTTCTTCAACAAATGGTGCTGGGAAAACTGGAAATCCATATGCAACAGAATGAAATTAAACCCCTATCTCTCACCCTACACAAAACTCAACTCAAAATGGATCAAGGACCTCGGAATCAGACCAGAGACCTTGCATCTTATAGGAGAAAATGTAGGTCCAAATCTTCAACTTGTTGGCTTAGGATCAGACTTCCTTAACAGGACTCCCATAGCACAAGAATAAAAGCAAGAATCAACAGCTGGGATAGATTCAAACTAAAAAGCTTTCTCTCAGCAAAGGAAACTATCAGTAATGTGAAGAGAGAGCCTACAGAGTGGGAGAATATCTTTGCCACTCATACTTCAGATAGAGCGCTAATTTCCAGAATCTATAAAGAACTCAAAAAACTCTACACGAAGAATACAAATAATCCAATCAACAAATGGGCTAAGGAAATAAACAGACACTTCACAGAAGAAGATGTACAAGCAATTAACAGATATATGAAAAAATGTTCAACCTCTCTAGTAATAAGGGAAATGCAAATCAAAACTACCCTAAGATTTCATTTCACCCCAATTAGAATGGCGATTATCAAGAACACAAGCAACAATAGGTGTTGGCAAGGATGTGGTGAAAAAGGAACACTCATACATTGCTGGTGGGGCTGCAAATTAGTGCAGCCACTCTGGAAAGTAGTATGGAGATTCCTCAGAAAGCTTAGAATGGAACCACCATTTGAGCCAGCTATTCCCACTCCTTGGCCTATACCCAAAGGACTTAAAATCAGCATACTACAGAGATACAGCCACATCAATGTTCATTGCTGCTCAATTCACCATAGCCAGATTGTGGAACCAACCTAGATGCCCTTCAGTTGATGAATGGATAAAGAAACTATGGCATATGTATACAATGGAATATTACTCCGCAATGAAGAATGATAAAATTATGGCATTTGCAGGCAAATGGATGAAATTGGAGAATATCATGCTAAGTGAAATAAGCCAATCTCCAAAAACTAAAGGACGAATGATCTCGCTAATAAGCGGATGAGGACATATAATGGGGGGTGGGAAGGGTTAGCATTAGGGTTAGGGTTAGGTTTAGGGTTAGGAATAAGGAGTGTGGTAAGAATAAAGGAAAGAAGGACTGTATAGAGGGAAAAGAGGGGTGGGAGGGGTGGGGGGAAGGGAAAATAAATAATGAATCAAACATCATTGCCCTATGTAAATGTATGATTACACAAATGGTATGCCTTGACTCCATGTACAACATGTACATGGATGCAACATGTATCCCATTTGTATACAATAATAATAATAAAAAAAAAGAAAATGACTATTGGGTGAGCAACCAACTTCACTTGCAGATTGATGTATGCTTCCTTGGGACTAGCTTCGCATGAACAAAATCTCAATAAATGACAAACATGAGCATTTTTAAACTTTCCATGGCACCTTTCCCAGCTTCCTACTTTGTCCTACATTCCTGTAACTAAGGGAGAAGACACAAGTGATTTGCCACAAAACTGAGGAAAAAAAGTATGTTTCAGGACACTTGATTTTCTAGACACAGCAGATAATGGAAGAAATTGTAGGTATCTGTCACATAATTTCTTCCTTCCCCTGTGTTTACAGTTTTATACACATTCCAAGAAGTTCAATAGACTTCCCAAGGCCTGTTCGTGGTTTTGCTCCAAAACAAGATTGAGAAATTCATCAAGAATGTCATCCTACTGTGCTGAGCACCAATGTGCTCTTAGAGAACATTGTACTTTATTAGGTTAAAAAACACAAAATGCAGTACTGCCATACTCCTGGAAGTTGACAGTACCATTTGACCTAAGTGAAATATCAATTTCTCTCTTCAAGTCCAAAGTGTTAAATTATCATAGAGCTATTGTGAGATAATATACTTTCTCTCATTTCTACTCAAGAGCACATGGTACCTGAAAAGGAGGAGGTCTGAACACTATGAATTGGGTCTAATTTTAGAACATGAAAGGGGCATATTTAAATGACTTTACTTGCTCCTTTTTCATCCTCGGAGTCTTTCTAAAAATTTCTAGACATTTCTAATTATCGTCTATTTTCTACTTGTTCTTTGGAAGCCCAAACAACTTGAATCACCATTCAAATTAATCTAGCACTGAAATTCAGTGTTCTATGGAATATTTTCCTAGGGTCATTCATATGTATGTATCCAAAATATTCCAGATTTCAATGGATTTGGGAACTGTAACCAAGAGTTTACCCTGCATGGGAATTCATACAAACCATGAGCATTTCAGAACATTTCTGTCCCTGCACTAATTTCCAAGCATGATCCTAGCATCCTTCTTACCAGTGTTCCCCTAGAACTTGTCTTGGAAGTAAAAATAGCAGACATTGACCGAGGACTTACAAGGGAGTAGGCACCAATCTACTGCTTTGTTCTATGTAGTTCTATAGGATCATCTCAGTTAATCACTAAAATAATCCCAGGAAATGTATGTACTCTGGTGGCTTTTTCATGAGTAAGAAAACCAAGGAACAGAAATGTTAAGTACTTTACTTGAGACTACATAGCTAATAAAAGAAACAGGAGTCAAACCCAGATACCATGGTTTTTGTGCCCACTAGATCTCTTCCCACCAGAAAATGCTGCGAGATAGGTAGCACTATCATTCGTCTCCTTTGATCTAACAAGATTAGTGAGGCTACAAATTACCTTTTGCATAGAAGTTTTATTCATCCTTGTCAAAGGCATAAAATATTTTCCTCTAAATCAAATCATCCAATAAGACTAAATTATATAGCCTAAATAGAATATATTTCCAACTTACTAGGAGCACATTTAACAAGCTTATTTATACCAGAAAAGAACCATTATTTGAAGTCTCTGTTCCATTTTATATTTGCAAGCTGATTAAAATTTTGTTAATCATTTATCTAATGAGAATTTACATACATGTAGATAACTCTTTTATCTAGCATCATAAATAAGAAATTTCAAATCAACTTGAAGACAATATGTATTTATGAGACTATTTAAGAACAAACAACAAATGAGTAGCAGCAGATGAATTTTAAAATGTTTTATTATGCAGTTAATTGCATGTTCATAGTGAATAATTGCTCAGATCTGTCCATGTATGCACATGTATGTGTGACATAGGCCAGAGACCTTGTTCTTCCCAGCTATTGGACCCTTGGGGAAATTACTAAGATTCATCGAACCTCATGGTTTCTGAAATAATTAAATGAGATAACATATAAATAATAATTATCAGGCAGTATTTTCCATAGTGAAAGAGCCCAGAATTTAGTAATAACTCAGTTCAAATACTAGTCTGCACTTATTAGTACAAGTTATTAAAACTTGCCGAGCCTGTTTCTTAACCTCATCACTCCCCCCAAAAATGGAGTAAACAACTTATCTTGTAAAGAGATTGTCAAGATTTAGTGAGATAAGATATGTAAAGTACACAGCACCTGGCACTATAAATGTCGGTTCCAGTTTTTTCTTTTCCTCTGTCCTGTGTTTTTCTTCTCTTGGGGAAGAAGTTGTGAGAAGTGGGCAGGCTGGGTTTGGAAGAAGAGGTGCCTTTTGCTTAGCCTTTGTCTAAAGGACTTGGTGAAGCCTGGTGGTTCCAGAGAAGGGGAAGCAGAAAGCAGTTCTCAGATTCAATATTTTAAGGAAAAGAGGAAATTCCTTTTCATTTATTGAACCCAGCTCACCAGGACCCCAAAGTAGTTAAGGATTCCTGTGGAGACATAACTGGTCAGAATTTGTCCACCTTTGGTCACTTCCCCTTCTGCATGTGGGAAGCCGTGAAGCAAGCTGAAGATTCTGAGACTCTATGGAAGGAACATTTTGGGGAGGAGGCTGCTTTTTACCTCTGTGAGTGACACCAGATGAAAGCAATGGACAAATGTCTCTGTGTCATGGGGCAGCATAGCTGAATCCCTAAGATACCCCAGGCAGTGAAGGAGCAGAGCTCCTACCACGCCGATGACCTGACACTGATCCCAAGTCTTGTGCAGTCACCTTGCAGTGCCTGAGTCCAGCTGTCAAAGGGAGGGGACACTACCACTGCCAGCAGGGCTAACTGTGCCTCCTGAGCTGAAGAAGCATTGTTCCTGACTGCACCCTGCATCTCACTCCTCACAATGTCTCCAGGGGCCTTATGCCTCCGCTTCCTGATTTGGGCCCAGGGAGCGCTCTTGTGCAGAACAGCTCTACAAAGAACGCTGGAAGCCCAGCCTGCAGCTTGCTCTTCCCAGTCTTTACCTGGCTCACTTTTTCTTGTTACGTAAAGAGGACTTCCCTGAAACCTGGGAAAAGTACAGCCATCATTTCCAGGTCATTGTCTATTTGATTTCCTTTACAACTTTTATTATTACTCAAAACTTATTTATGGTTTTCTTTTTTCTCTCTCTCTCTTGAAAGCAAGCTCTATCAGAACAGGAACTTAGCCTATAAAATTTAGGAGTTGACAAATTATACTGTAAGTGACCAAATGTGGCCTACTGCCTGCTTTGGTAAATAAAGTTTTACTGAAACTTTCATATCCATTCACTGACATGTTGTCTAAGGGGCTTTTGTACTACAAACAGCAGAAGTGAGTAGTTGAAACAGACCCTGTCTGGCCCACAAAGCCTGAAATATTTATTATCTGACCCTTTATAGAAAATAATTGCCAAGTTTTGGTCTAATTCATTGTTATAGCAGCAGAATAGTACTTGCCACACAGTAAACACTATTTTTGATGAATAAACAGTAGACAGAGAAGTAAGGCCCTCTTCTTCAGGAAAAATGTCTTTCTTGATAGGCTTTAGAAGCTGTTGCACTAAAGTTCCTATCTATGAATAGAAAGAGCTGAAGAATCAGAACAGATAATATTTATACTTATCCTGAAAACTTTTCTCCTTTTTTTTTTTTCTTTTGGTTGTTGTTGCTGGTGGTGTTGGTGTGTTTAGTAAGAGTGAGGACTGAGTTTCCTACACCATTTTCAGTGCTACATTAAATAACTGGATTTGATTCAGGAGTATATTAGTTTCCTTAAATATAATTATTTTCCTTTAAAGTTCATTTTAAAAGACAATAAATAGTCATTATCGAAAGTGTAGAAGGGGAAAAAATAGCCTCTATCACATTTCTCAGGGACAGATGATAATATTAATATTTTATTTTCAATCTCTGTTCAAAATATAGGAAAATTTTCAAAGTTGTAGTCTTATTAGTGGGAAAAATTTTCTACTTTGTTTTTAATTTAACAAATAATAATACTGGGGCATTATTAGTAAAGTTAACTGGTAGCAATTTGAGAAACAAAGTCTGTTAACTAAAAAAGGAAAGTTATTGAAAAGTCTTGGGGTAGCCATCAGAATAAAAGATAAGTCTCAATAGCAGAATAGGCTATTCATGGCCACAACAGAACAGATCAGCTGCACCTGTTCCTAGCCTCTGATCAATATTCAAATTTCCGCCAAAGACAGTCACGGACATTTTGACAGATAGTCCATCAAGGGCAAATGCAATAAGAGAAGAGAAGTGTGTCCCAAGATACTGAGGTGATGTTACCAGAAGGAGAGAAGGAAGGACAGGTAAAGACGTGCCCACTGTCTTAGTTCATTGCTGTAACAGAACAACTGAGACTGGGAAACTAATAAAGAGCAGAACTTTTTCTCTCACAGTTCTAGGGGCTGGGAAATCCAAGATCAAATCACTACTATCTAGAGAGGACTGTTGTACTTTTTCCTCACATGGCAAAAGGCAGAAGAGCAAGACAGAGGTGACCTTTGTATCCTCACATGCAGGAGAGCAGAAGAGAGCAAGCATACCCCAGAAAGTCCTTTTCATGACGGTATTAATTCCATTCATAAGGATGGAGCCCTCGTGACCTAGATATTCCCCCTAAGATCCCACATTCCAACACTTTCACATTAGGGATTGTTTCCAGCGTGTGAATTGTGTGTGTGTGTGCGTGCTCGTGCATGGGCATGTGGCATTGCAGGTGGAACCCAGGGCCTTACACATGCTAAGCAAGCACCTTTCCACTGAATTACATCTGCAGTTCTCAAAATATATGAATTTTGAGGGACACATTCAAACCACAGCATCTACTATAACACAGTATTATAAAATCTTCATAAATAAACAAAACTATTTTTAAAATTGATGCAAGATACAATAATCTTAAGTAATAAATTTTTCTTTGCCTCCAATCCCACAGATGTTTGTGTTGCTCACCTCTCTGACATTGCACCTCTCTGAACACTACAGCTTATCAGGTGTTCCTTCTTTGATCTTATTTGGTCCTGTGGCTATTTCGTTAAGAAACTTTGAGATAATACCATAGGTGTTTGTTATGTAATCAGGGGTCATCAGCAGTGGTACCCCAGGGCTCCAAAATAATTCTACAACATCCAACAGTGTGGGCTAAGGAAAAGACCATCTTTGGGAAGAGGAAACGTCCAGAGCCAAAGTCAGCAAAAGAAGAAAATGCACAAAGCATCTCCCTCCTCCAGTCTTCCTGATGGAGGGGAATGCTGACCAGGGCATGGTACTAAAGCATGTCACATGGGTTTGCAGGCCAGGGCAGGGTGTGTTCTTCTGTTACTCTGCCTTTTTATAGAGTGAGTGCAAGAAAGCTATACAGAGAAGGAATTGCCAGCTGGCTGTTTCCAAGATGTGAGCTGCCTGGTCCCAGGTACTTGACTTCCAGACCACCCAGAGTGAGTGTGTCAAGTGGCATGTCATCTTTCTCAGGTCTAGGATCCGAAGGTCTGCATACTAGAAGGGAGAGAGAAGTTCAGAGCTAAATTTCCTCCTCAAAACTCAAACCAACCTATGGAAATAAGTATGTGAGTTTTTACTTGGAAGTGGGACATGCTTCTTATAGTAGTTTTTCCTGTCACTAATCAGGAGACCCAGGACAACTCACCTGAGACTCACCTGAGACCCTTGCTCTTTGTCAGCCCCACTGCCCACACTTACAGTGTTCTCCCCTACGACAAATGAGTTGAACTTGGTACTTCTTAGGCCTGATCTTGGTCTTAACTACTATAAATCTAATCTACATTTACTGAGCTAAATATAGGCATGATTTAGAGAAATGAGAAATGCTTCCACTGGCAAAGTTTTCTTATTAAAAAGTAATTTCTTATTCTGTAATATTTTTAAAATAGTAAGTTTGAGGGATTTTGTTTCCTTATTACCAGAGCTGGATAAAAGCAAGCAATATTTGATTGATTACAATGTAATAAGCATCGCTAATCAATGCATTCATTTAAAATAGATCTATCTAATCACTAATCTTGAATATTTTAAAAGTGTAACTAAAATCCAACAGTTTAATAATTATTTAGGAATAAGTACTGGAGGTTTGGCCACTGGGTTCCAAAATCAGCAGCTTTACTTATTGTTAGGTTGTTTACACCAAAGAGTCTCAACTATAAAATGAACATAATAGTATCACTACTACACACATGACCAAATGATTCAACATTGGTATAGAATTTGGAGAATTCTTGTTACTATTATCATTATTCTTAAGTAAAAACTGGAAAAAAAAATCTTATGCCACAAAATTTAAAGATATAACCATATGTCATACTTACACGTATTTCAAACATTTTCAAATGTTTTCAAATACCTAGAAGTATTCACTTTACCCCTCAACTCTGAAGGCAATGGACACATATTCAACTCAAACGTTTTTTCTTCTTTGTACAGCAGAAAAGTATATAGTTTTAGCTGTATGCTTTGCAAGCCTTGAGACATGTTCTAGATGGAAAATCTACCATTTAATTTTTTTGGACTACTGATAATCTCACAGTGAACTTATACTGAAAGATCTAGATTTCAGATCAATGAAAAGAAATTTAAGAGAAAAATTACAACATTAAAGAAGACACTATTTAAATTTGAAACTTAGCACAATGTTTGAGAATAGTAGAAAATCATATTATTATTTACAAACTCAGCATAAAAACTTGGAATTGATTTGTAAAAAGTATATGTAAAAATAAAAACCCTACACTAGAATTGAATGATGAGGATACTATATATAATATGATTTAGCTCTTCCAGAAGATAGTATGATTACAGTTATGATTTAGATTAGGTGTCCTCCAAAAGTGTGAGATAATGCAAAAAGTTAGAGATGAAATGATTGGGTAATAAGAGTTTAACCTAATCAGTGCATTAATCCCCTGATAGGGATTAACTGAGTGGAACTCTAGGCATAGGTTGTGACTGGAGGAAGTGGGTCACTGGGGACATGCCTTTGGGTTATACATTTTGTTCTTGTTGAACAGAGCTCTCTCTCTGTTTCCTGGAGCCAAGTCCCCAGCTGCTTTTCTCTGCCACACTCTTCTACCATGATGTTCTGTCTCATTCTAGGCCCTGAGGAATGGAATCAGCCATCTATGAACAGAGACCTCTGAAACCATGAGCCCCTAAATAAACTTTTCCTCCTTTAATTGTTCTTGTCAGGACTTTTGGGTTATTGGCAGTGAAAAAGTTGATTAGAACAATTACATACACACAATTATATAAGCTTGCATAAAAATTCTATTTTATAGCATCATATACAATTCTGCTAGGATATATATATATATATATATATATATATAAACATGTAAGCAACTTCTTAAAACTCATCAAAGAGAAACTTAGAAGTTCCATATTCTTATGATAAAGTCAAATAGAAATTCAGTTCAAAAAACAATAATTTAATTTAAATTTGCCAATTTAAAGAACTATGATTTCTCCATTTTCTCCTAAAATGTATTGTGATTTTAAACAAGTATAAAAGTGTATGAGGATTACAGTTAAAAAACAAACTAGTTTCTGATCTCTGACATGACAATGAGTGAATATTGAGGCTTGGACAACCTATTCCCCATCTGTGGGAGGGCAGACTCCAAGCAGTATTCTCCTGTGTTTTCAAGGACAACCTTCTTAAATCTTAGGTCAAGTTTTTTTTACGCAGCTTTGGTAGGAATCCAAGGCATGCAACTTTTGAAGTGATGGTGATGATTTCATGAAGATACAGATAGATATCCATATATTTATGAATACATGTGTGTATTTCAAAATTCATCATCTTGTACATTTTTAAAATGTGTAGTTTATTATGCATTAAATAAACTTCAATAACATTGCTTAAATAAACTCTTTTTTAAAAATTTTTTATTTGTTCTTTGTAGTTATATATGACAGAAGAATGTATTTTGACATATTTACATACATAGAGCATAACTTCCCATTCTTGTGGTTGAACATGATATGGAGTTACACTGGTTGTGTATTTGTATATGAGTATAGGAAAGTTATATCTGATTCATTCTACTGTCTTTCCCATTTCCCTCCCCCTTCCTTCCCTTCCTTCCCCCTGTTTAATCCAATGAACCCCAATTCCTCTCTTTCTCCCCCGCTTCCTCCACATGTGAGTCAGCATCTGCATATCAAAGAGAACATTTGGCCTCTGACTTTTGGGGATTGGCTTATTTCACTTAGAATCATAGTCTCTAATTCCATCCATTTACCTGCAAATGCCATAATTTCATTCTTTCTTATGGTTGAGTAATATTCCATTGTGTCTATGTACCACATTTTCTTTATCCATTCATCTGTTGGAGGGCATTTAGGTTGGTTGCATAGCTTAGCTATTGTGAGTTGAGCTGCTATGAACATTGATGTGGCTGTGTCACTTTGGTTTGCTAATTTTAAATCCTTTGGGTTAATGCCAAGGAGAAGGATAACTGGGTCAAATGGCGGTTCCATTCCAAGTTTTCTGAGGAATCTCCATACTGCTTTCCAGAGTGGTTGCACCAATTTGTGGTCCCACCAGTAATGTGTGTGTAAGAAACCCTGTTTGATATTGAAAAGAACTATCAAGCAAAGTAACAGAGATATATGAGCTTCATATAAAAGTAAGTATAAATGGATCTTGGGCAAATGAAAACATGATCATCCATAAGTGAAGCAAAAATTAAACTTCAGCTAAATACTAAGTGGGAAAAATCCCACAGTGTGGAAACTTCCAGTGGCAAGGAAGTACGTGGTCTAAGGAGCCATTTCCCACATTTATAATAATAATGAAAAAATTTGATAAAACATACAGAGAGCAATTTGGCATGCAATTTTGATCCAGCTACTGTTCTCTGAGGACTTCCCTGTACAAAGTCCCACACTTGAAATAAATGACATATACCAACTTGCAGCCATGTGGGAACCAGTCATGAGGAGCACTAAGACCCTGGCTCAGGAAGCTATGGTATATCTATACAATGTGCTGCCAGCTATAGGAAAGAATAAGGATACTCTGGATTCTGATAAGGAAATTTTTCTGAAACTCATTTTTAATAAAGATGGATAGTCCCAGCACCCCCACTCTGCCACAAAGATGGATAATGTATTTGTGATGTGTTGTCTCACTATTAACAAAATGAGAAAACATAAAAATATATATTTGCTTTATCATGTTTGCAAATAGAAATAATTAAAAAGTAGAAGAATAAAGAGTTACTTGTGAGGAGAGAAATTTGGTGGATGGAAACAGGAAGGGGAATAAGAGCCCTTTATATTTCTTTTAAAATTGCTTTGATTTTTTTAAAACATTTCATTGGCTTATCTAAGAATGCATTTCTAATTCAAAAATACTGAAATATGTTTAATATTTATTTAAAAACAAGAAGAAATTTCAATCATCTGATGTCAAGTGTTTCATTAGTCCCATGGTTTGAATTTAAAGGTCCTCCAAAGGCCCACATGTTAAAAGTTTGGTTCCCAGGGTGGTTCTATTGGGAGGTAGTGGAAATTTTGAGAAGTGGAACCTAGTAGAAGGTCTTAGGTCATCAGAGGAATAGCCACGAAGGGGATCGTGAGACCCAGAACTCCTCCTTTTTTTTTTTTTTTCTTCCTTGGGCATGAGTTGAAAAGTCTTGTTCCCCATACACTCCTGCCACATGTGGTGCCTTGCCACAAACCCAAAGCAACAGGATCAACTGGAACCTCCAAAACTGGGAGTCAAAATAAACCTTTTGTTTTTATAAGTTGCTTCTCTTGAGTATTTGTTACAGTACCAAAAAAATGACTCCCTCAGTTAATAACCAGGAAACATCAAATCTCAGCAGTAATCCAAGATTGATGTAAATATAACCCTAAATGAAAGGTTTCTTTCCTGAAGGTACTGTAGGGATTTAGATATTTTATAGAATGCCTTAGTCTGTTTCCTGCTACTACAACAAAATACCTTCAACAGGGCAATTTGTAAAGAATGGAGGTTTATTTTGACTCATAGTTCTAGAGGCTGAGAAGTCAGAGAACATGCTGACCTCTGGTGAGCTTCTGGGGAGAAGGGCCTTGTGTTCCTTCAACTCACGGCAAAGAACAGAAGGACAAGTGGCACAGACAGAAGAGATGCTCTGCTTTATAACAACCTCCTCTCTCAGAAACGAATCCAGACCCTCAAAGTCAGAACTCACTCCTTTGAGAAAGGCATCACTCCCTCTTAACGATCATCTCATAAAGACCTCACCTCCCAACACTGCCAAAATGGCAATTCAATTTCAATGTGAATTTTGGTGGGGACAAGCCACATCCAAACTACGGCAAGGGACATACCCATGTTTATTCTAAATATAATTAACAATAAAACTTAGTTCCAGAAGCCTTCTGAACAACCATGGGAAGACCCTGTGAAAGCGTGAAATGGTATCTGTTACAGGGGCATATGGAAAGATTATCTGCAAACTCTATTTATCATCATCATTGTACGTGTGTGTGGGGGGGGGGGGGCTGAGGATTGGAGTCAGCATCTCACACCTGCTAGGCAAGTGCTCTACCACTGAGATACATCTTCAGCTCCAAATCCTACTTACGAATAGTGGACTTTACTAAAAAAGTAATTAGCTTATATTAGAGAGCAATGTCCCATTTTAATTTTTAAATAAACATTTAATATTTAAATTTTAAATAAAGCTGATTTTGACACCTTGAACACTAGATGAATCTTACATTGAGCATGTTGGTTTCCATAACAATAGAAATCAAGTGGTTCCACTTCAGGGTTTAGATTAAAAAACAAAAACAACAACAACAAAATTATCATATTCTGAAAATCAAATGTCACCTTGCAGCCAATCTTATTTTTAACAGTGATTCCTTCCGAAGAAACTGCGATTGGACAGAAATTCAACCAGATACTTGACATTTATTCTTCCAGTCAACTCAGGATCCTTGATGACCTCATTTACTTCTCATTCACTTGGCTAGATTGCTGGGAGGACAGAGTGAAGTTTTTGTTCATCTGAAATTTAAATCAAATTTTTTCCATTTTTAGTTTGAAATTTAAATCCTCAATGATCATTAGCAATCAAGGCAGGGAGGTAAGGTTGTCTCCTACTCAAGGACTTTATACCAAAATGAAAAATCCATTTGGGGACAGTTTCTCTTTCCTAGCAGCTTTCACAGGGCAGATCAAAACTCCCAACCAGCTTATAACCTCCATTCTAGGCAAAAATTGAGTAAGAATAATTTTTGTTACTATGGCTCCTAACCCCAATAGGAAAGGTGAACCCTGGGTGTCACAGGAAGGCAAATTGCCTCATTAACTCAGCTTAGATCCCAGATGGATTTCAGAAATGAATAGATTTTGATTGCAGGTGTTTGATTTCTTCAAGTCAGAGGAAAGAAAATTTTCAATTTTGTTCTCTACCCCTTCTCTTCCTCACCTGTTTTTTTTTTTTTTTTTTTTTTTTTTTTTTCCCTTCAATGTAGACAAGCTCAAATGAAAATGAGTTTGTGGACTGTAAAGAAGGCTCTGATACCCCCCTTGTCCTGCATCTGGTTTAGCTCAGTCCCATGTACTGAAGCACACCTATTACCTGGGAAGTTTCTAGAGTTCTGCAGCTGTGACCTGTCCTGAACAGGCAGAGATCTCTGCTTGTTTACTTTCCTTTTAGGCTTTGAAACCAAAGACTTTCTGAGTGGTCAGGGAGAATGAGGATGCTGGGTCCACCCAGCATGCTCTACTTCCCCAACGATTAAGGATCTTGTGGACCTACTGTACTTCAGTTCCCTTGCTATCTGGATTATAAGGAATTTGGCTGACCTTATTTCCTAAGTGATGGGAGGCTTTGTTGTGACTCAGTCAAGGGTGTCTACAATATGAGACCTCAGAAACACCCTGAACACTGAAACTGGGGTGATTCAGTATTCTGATGCTTGTCACTTTTCAGTATACAAAGGAGACCATGTCCTTAGGAGAGTGGAAGCTTTGCATTTGGAAATCCCTCAGACTTCCCTGTGCATCTCTTCTTTTGGTTGATTTTAAGGTGCATCTCTTTGCCACAATAAATCTTAATGCTAAGGATAATGCTTTCAGTGAGTTCTGTCAGTATTTCTAATAAATCATAGAACTCAAGGGAGCTTATGGGAGTCCCCAAATTCAAAACCAGCCAGCTGGCCAAAAGTGAGGGTAGCCCCTGAGACCCTTAAAGTTGCAGCTGGTGTCCGAAGCGAGGGTAGTCTTGTGGAGGACAGTGGCCTCGGATTCTGTGGTTTGGGAAACTCATAGCACTGTCCTTCCTGAAGTTCCCAGCCAGGACTTTCTCTGCCAGAGATTCGGCCTACGAAGCTCAGTTCTTGTCACATAGTAAATGACTTGAAGCTTTTGCCACATTTGTGACATGCAAGATTCTCAACAACCACTTCTTCACATAACCTTGGAAGTCTAATTTTTCATAAACAAAATTGTCTCACTTGTTAAATAGTACAAGATGCCCCTTCCATTCCAAAGTTACTAAGAGAAACAATTAGCAAATTAAAGCATCAATAAATGTAAAGTGCCAGTGTTTAGCACTTCTTAAGTACTACCACAATCTTAGGAGCTAGACACAGGTATCATCTTTCTTTTTACAGATGAGGACACTGAGACTTGCATGTTGTAATTTACTCAGTCATACATCTGGGAAGGGAAAATGTCAAGATCTGAACCTCAGTAATCCATTATGTGAACTTTCAAACCATCTGCCTTCAGAACACCAAGTGCACCAAGAGGCAAATTTGATTTTTAAGCTGGTAGCTCTCTAAGTTACCATTCACCCATGAAACAGATCCTTAGAGAACTTGGGTGCAAAGAAACGCTAGGGAAGGAATGGAAAACTCAAACAGGAAGGTAAAATCCAGGTGGACACCTGGATTTGATCCTACTTGGGGACTCTGGAAGTCTGAGTGGAATTTGCACCTCTGCAGTGTCTACAAAATTATTCAGTGGTATTGATACACCAAATCCTATCACTCTGTCCTTGAGACTGCTCCATTTCCAGCCTATCCTGGGCAACTCCAGCTCTACTTGCTACCGAAATCCCAGAGCTGTGGAAGAAGGCTTTTCCCACACTGTATCGCTCAGGTCTGAAGGGTGACAGGTGGAAACTAACGAGTTCCCTTACACATTCCTTGTAATTAAACTTTAGCGACACAGAAACTGCCTCCCTGTGCTGTCTGCTACAGTAGCCACATGTGACCATTCGAAGTAAAATTAATTAAAATTAAATAGAATCAAAAATTCACCCTCTCCATTACATTACCCACATTTCAAATGTAGAATAACCATATGTGGCTAGGGACTATGCAATTGGATAATGCAGACATAGAACATTATCATCCATGCAGAAAGTTATATTGTTCAGTGCTAATGTATTTTGCTTTGTAGGAGCATTTTTGGAATAGAATATAGTTTCCAGAAAGCAATTTGGAAAAAAATTAAAAACTTTATAATTGTTTATCCCTTTGGACTGAACATTCCTGATTGTTCAATTATATAATCATCCCACCATCTAAAATCCAGCCATCTATGACAAAGTATTATTTTTAATAACAATACACAACCCCATCCACACACAAAGAAATAATTTAAGTGTTCAGTATTTGGGGATCTAATTGAATTATATTTCAACAAATTGAAATGCTATTTATTAAAATTGTATTTTAAAAAGTTGAATGACATAGGAAAATTCTTCTGATATCAAGCAAAGTGTTAGAAGGAAAATAACAAACCAGTGTATTAAAACACATTTTATAGGGCTTAATTTTTTCTTTTACAAATGTTCTACATTTTCTAATTTGATAATGTTATTCCTGTAAACACAAATAACATAAAAATATATATTTCACCTACATTTACAACTTTCAAGGTCTTTGAAATTTTCGTTTTCATATCTAAGTCGTTGATAAATGCTATTGAATGAAACATGACTAGAAGTTAAATTGAGGGACAAGATATTGAAAATCTTTCCCTGGGTTCAATTTAACCTTATCAGAACTTTTCAGGGATGATTACTCAAACAATTTTAAATCTTCCATAGCATCCTAGCACCCAACCTGTATGTCTTTATCTTGACCACAATATGTTAATAAGATTTCTTCAGCCAGGACTGAATTGGTTTGCTCACTCAATTTATTCAAAAGACTGACTAAGGAGCCATCCCAACCCAAACTAAACAGGAAAATTCGGAGGACTGTGCATACGAGAGGGGGACCTAGCTGATCTTACCCATAATGCAGCAGACCTCATCCTGGACATGATTTGAGCAGCATGACAAGTCCGTCTTTTCCAACTCTCCCTATGCAGTCCCGGCCTGCTGACAGTCACCTATATCCTTCTTTGGGTCATGATGCAAACGTCCTAAGTGCAAAGAGTTCCAATATAATACCATTCTCCTAATGGGTTCAAAGTCACTTTTTCTGTTACAGGACTTCTTAAAGGAACTCTGGAAATAAATCTGCATTATTATCTCTAGCAATTGAATCAACAATGTTGTTCTGCACCACAACTTTTACTACCACACATCACAATTTATTGTAAAAAAAAACTCCATTTGATAGTGTTTGTATAAGCAGGTAATTGTCATATGAATTATGAATAGAGAAAAATAATTTCTTCAGCTGAGAAGCTCACCTACATTTCAGTCTGCAGTTGTCTGTTTGATAACATTTAGAATTGTCACTGTGGTGAGGTTTGCTGATGCTTTTCTGTTTTGAGCTTCCTCTGCTAGCTCCTCCCAAATGCAGTCCATTATCTTGCCATCCATTAATGGCTTCCCTCATGCCAGTCGTTGGCTAAGTACTGGAAATACAATGTTGGATAAGAAACAGTCCTTGCCCTGAAGAATTTAGCATATTGGGGAAACCACAGATCCATAATCATTTTTATTTCTACATGAAGAATGTCACAATAGAGTCATAAGATGATACTATTACACACCTAATTCCTATTTTGTAATCATCAGTTTCTTTTAATATTTTATGACTTATTTTTTTTTAAAGCATCAGCACACAGTGATAAATCTCAGTCTAATAACTCAAGAGCACAAGACATAAATCTTTCACTGTTTCATAGCAATTGAATTTCAGACTCTGAGTCCCAGTTCAATCAGGCTAGGGAGAAAGACATACAATTTCAGTTTTCCTGGGATTCCCTCAACCTTAGTCCCTAGAGCTGTGTGGTCATTGGACACAGAGTTTTCCATCACAATATCCACTGTCTCTATCAATATGGTCCGAAGGTCCACAGACTCCCGCATCTGGGCCATGCTTAGGCACAAACAATCTTGACCAAGGCCTCCAGGGCTCCCAGTGGGCAGACTCAGGCTCAGCAATGTTCCAGAACACACTCTAAACTGGAGAAGTACCTAAACTTCCCTTTTTGTTTGAAACAACCCAAAATACCCCAAATCATTTCTGGTTTCTACACTGCCATGTTCCTCCCCAGAGGTAGAGCCCAGCTGGGAGAGGGATGGCAGTTGGAAAAAATGTAGGGTTGGGAATCACCCTAACACTCAAAAGCAAGGCCTCTGCCCAGCACCGTCTGCTCACCGGGTCCACCTGCAGACTCCCAGGAGCACCCTCTTTGAGTTGATGGCACCCAGCTCACGCACAGGCCCCGAGGAGTTACTTCCACAGTGGAGCCTTCCTTGTTCCTGGGTGTCTGCTCTCCCGTGGGCCTTGCTTAACACCAGCAGTTCTGAGGCCTAACTGCCTGCTGCAACCATCTGGAAGAACTTTTTAAAAATACTAAAGCCTGTGATCCACTCTCCAGAAACTCTCACTTAATCAAATTGGTGTGGAAGCTGAGTACTAATTTTCTTGTTTTGTTTTGCCTTGTATTTAATTTCCCCTGGAGATTTACAGGCCACCAGTTAAGAATAAAACTGCTACTATATTCATCCCCTCCTGAATTTCCCAAGTCCATTTTGCTAACCTATCCTGGGCTTTTCAAACTTTCTCCCATCATGGTATGCAGAGATTTGCTTTTGGTTTTGGGTTGTTTTGTTTTTCCGCATGATAAACTAAATGAGTGAGGTTACTTGAATTCACTGGTCATTGAACTTCTGAAAGAAGTTCCAATTGCGACCAAGAGATGGATCCAGTTGGCAACCAGTGTGCTGAGCACTGGGAAAGGGCAACTCTGGGATCACATAGGCATCTGGCCCTGTCTATGCAACAGAAATCAAATTCCCTTCAAAGCATATTCACACGGCAATTGTACAAGTGTCTATGTTTAGAATTTTATCTCAGTGATCTTTGCAGGATTGCTATGAGCTGTAGGTGCTCAGTCCATGAAATACAAGATGAAAAGACACAGTTGTCATTCTGTGAGGACCTCTGGTTTATATCAGGATGAAAGTGCCTTTGTGGCTGGTCTTGTTAAGTACAACTCATTTTACTTATTTAATAAGCCTAATTTTTTTTTAAAAAGTGCATCTTATTTAACTAGCTATGTCAAATCACTTAGCATTTCTGAAATTTTCTTTCTTTATCTAGAAAATAAGAGAATTTTACCAGATCTGGAAGATCCACATAGATTCCCATTAAGCTAATGATAAAGCAGGAAATCAGAATATAGCAAATGATTCTTCTGAGTTTTATGACCATTAAAATCAGATTACTAAAGTAGGGACTTGAACAGATATCTGTACACCCACAATCATCGAAGCATAATTCACAATAGCCAAAAGGTAGACAACCCAAATGTGGACAGATAAAAAGATGAAGAAAATGTGATACAGCCTTGCAGGGTGTTTTAGTCAGCTTTTTCATCACTGTAATCAAAAGACCTCACAAGAACAACATAGAGGAAGAATAGTTTATTTGGCTCACAGTTTTATAGGTCTCAGTCCATAAATGGTGACTCCACAGCTCTGGGCCTGAGGTAAGACAGGACCTCATGGCAAAAGGGCCCAGCAGAGGAAAGCAGCTCAGACCATGACAGCCAGGAAGCAGAGAGAGACTTCTCACCAGGAACAAGAAACAAACCCCAAGCCACACCCCAGGGACCCACCTCCTCCAGTCATACCCCACCTGCTTAGAGTTACCACCCAGTGAATCCATATCAGTGAATCAATCCACTGATTGGGTTGCAGCTCTTATAATCTAATCAATCATTTCATCTCTGGATGTTCTTGCATGAGCTTTTGGGGTCAACTCATATCTAAACAATAACACAGTGGGATATTATTCCATCTTAAAAAGGACAGAGACTCTGACATGAACTACAATATGGATGACACTTGAAAAATTCATGTTAAATAAGGCAAATTAGACACAAAAGAACGTATGTACAATTCCACTTACCTGCAGTACCTAGAACAGGCCGATCCATAGAAACAGAATGTCTAATACTGGTTACCAGAGTCTGGGGCTCAGGGGTAGTAGAGATGAAAGTTCCTGTTTAATTAAGTGAGTTTCAGTTCGGGATGATGAAAAAGTTCTAAAACTGGATAACAGTGATGTTCACATAGTAGTGTGAATTTACTTGATGCCACTGAATTGTACACTCAAAAAGGGTTAAGAGGTTAATTTTATACTTTGTGTATTTTATCACAAAATCATCTGAATGGAATCACGTTGCTACATTTTACTTTCTCGGCTTTGTAAAACAAGTATTTATAAATATAAAATTACTACCTTAAGTTCAGTGACATGCACATAATTAGTTTTAAAAAGTGCTATAAAATTTTTCCCAATAGTATAATTTGTGCATAATGATATTTTGGGATGGTTTGGAAACTGTCCTGCTGGGCCCTCTAAACTAAAAATAAATCATAATGAATCTTTCAATTGCTTCACAAATTTGCTTGAATGTAAGAATCCCTGGAAGCAATTAGAAATACGTATGGGACTTACCCAACCCAACTGAATCAGAAAGGGATCTGGAAAAGGGTCTGGGAATCGATATTTTCATGAAGCACTCCAGGGGGACTCATATTAGGTAAACTGGAAAATCCATTTTTAAAATAAAATTCTGGACTAAACAGAAGGAAGCAGAAATCTGCATCAACCCTGCATCCTTCAATAACACCCCTCTCTCCTTTCAAGCCTGAGTCTGCTTAGTGAGTCCCACCAGAAATAAAGAAGGACAATGTCACTAATATTCTTCCCTAAAACTGGCTGTGCCCTAAATTGCAAGTACTTCTACAGCAGTGGGTAGAAACCTGAACCAAGAACAAAATGAGACAGGGGCAACTGGAGAGAAAGGGTGATTTGATCAGTAGACCACGACACTAGGAGTAAGTCCATAGCAGGCTGACCTTCAATACCCTTTGCCATCCATCCTAGGCATTTATCAGGAACAAGTGCCCATGCTTCAAGGTGGGTTCTAAGTGTCAAGAAATTTGAAATGATAAATTCATTTTCTGCCTAAGATAATGGAAATAATGCTTTTTTCATAGTTTAAGTTTTTCAAAATGCCTAATTTTTGAAGAATTTATTTGTCTTCCTTTCTTCCAAAGTTCTCTGTTTATCTTGGGGTTTCACTTTTGTTCCCAAATGCAATCAAAGAATGGCAGAAGTAAGTAGGATTAGAATTAAGACTGAAATGTAAAGTTTTTTTTTTTTAAATTGTTGACCATGAAATTATCTAAAAAGGAAAGATAACATCGCATTACAAGTCTTACAGTCTTTCTTTCCAGTGTGGTTTTTTTGTTTTTTTTTTTTCATTTATTTGTTCTCATTCACAATAACCTTTTTCTCTCCTCTTTTCTTACTTTTCCCCATTCTTACTTTTTCGCTTATTTGGTCCTGATTTGTGTGTGCATTCTCTCTCTCTCTCTCTCTCTCTCTCTCTCTCTCTCACACACACACACACACACACACACACACACACAATTCAAACACACACCCTCAGACTTAGAGGACTAACCATGACAATTGGTGCCAATTTTGCAGTGCTGGCCAAAAGTAGCTTTGTATTACCAATGTGCTAAAACATCGTGGTCTCTCTTCAGATGATCCAGGGCTGGCAGAAGGGTGATCATTGCTCACTCACTTTGTACTAATCTTTCAGGAAAACTGCAGGCTCCTATGCCTTCTTGCCCTCCATTTCCCGTCGTGGTCTGAGTAACACTACATTAAGAAAATCCACCACCTGTGTCCTCTCCTTCCTGAAGACATCTATAGAGTCAGACCAACACTTGGTGGGGCAGATTAAGAACGCTCAGCTTGACTTTCCCAGTTGAACATTGCAGCAGGGTGCAGAAATCACCTACCACGTGTTCTAACAGATGTGCCTCTGAAGAAGCAGCTTTAAAAACTGTAATATTTTAATAACAAAAGTTCTTGCCACCATTCAGAGCTATAAAACAAGCAATTCTCACCTGTACAATACACATGGAACTATGTAATAGAAATAACATGAAGTCAATGTCTGTGCTACATAAATGTTCATGTATTTTAGTTCAAGGAAAATGAAAGCCCCCAACACATTAGAACTTTCTCACACACAAACTTTGACTCCTTGACTTTTGATTCAATATCTACAGACTAATGTAAGTATTATCATCTCTGCTTTAAGAATACTGTGGTGAATATTTTTTCTGATTGGTACTGTTTCTTCTAGGAGTTAAAAAAAAGGTTAACAATACAAAATTAAGTGTATTGAAAGAGACATTATTGTGCACATATGCACATATAGGTACATATGTGGAGATTTGTGCTACTTTTCAGAAGCTTCTACCTTCAAGAGTGGCCAGTGTTAGCCATCTGAGATCCAGCTTTTCAAATTTTATGCTTCCTGTACCCCAATGGACTCTCAGAGACCTACCCATTTCAGTAGAGGAGCCACCACTCACTCAGATGTATGAACTCAGAGTTGCCGGAACTTCTGATTCTTCAGAACAAACCAAGACTCAAGATTTATGAGATCCTCCATTTTAGAATGAAATTAACTAAAAACCACTTCCCCAAAACCAGCTTCAGCCTAGTGATCTCTCCTCTGATGGTCTGATTCAGAGCAGGTGGAGGACAAGTCTGTCCCCCAATGATACACACACACCACTGGTTATCTGTTCTCTTTAGAACTCTAACTTTCCTAATAGTAAAATTCTTCTCCATGAAAAATTCTGAGTGTAGTAAATTATAAAATGAAATGCATTCATTCCACCCAATAAAGAAAACCATTTTTATCTTTTGGTACATGTTTTTCAGTCTCTGCACTATCCATAAATTTTGTTCCTTTTTTAAAATTTCCTGCTGTGGATTAACCCAGGACCTCACATATTCTAGACTAGTGCTCTCCTACTAAGTTACATCCCTACCTCTAATTTTATTCTATATCAACAATCTATGAATTTACAAATTAGTTCCCATGAAACAGATTTGATTTAGTTCATAGATCCAAGAACATGGCATCATCGATATGAAACCTAATGTATCCTTCTCATATTATACACAATTCCACGTGATAGTCAGGGATGCATAATAACTAAGGGAAAATAAAAGAAAGAAAGAAAAGAAGAAGAAAAAGCCTTTGGCTCAAGAACCCTATGGTTCTCGTCAGAGATGGTAACGGAACTGTGCCGTTAAATTTTAGCACAAATGAATGTGTGGTTAAGAAGTCTTGATAGTTTAAAGCTCAATTCTCTCAGAATTCACATGTTCCAATTCATAGTCACATATGTTTTATTTTGTTTGTTTGACTTACCGTGGTTCTATATTCATCTGGAAAAAAGAGGTGAAGAGACACAGAAATGCTTGGCAGAGGAACCTTGTATGATGTTAACAGGTATCACACAATTGTAAAAATGTATAAGCATAGTACTGGAGCAAAAGAGAGATCACCCAGACAATCAAATCAGAAAAAAAAAAAAAAAAAAACAACCAGAAATAGAAATCTACGTAAGGTAGTGTTAAGAAGATTTTTCAAAATTAGTAGCAAGACAAGGAATTATTCCACAAACTTTGTTAGAACAGTTCCTCATATCACCTATAAAATAAATCCCTTATATGAGTTAAGTATTTAAATGTAAAAAGAGAAAAGTGAATTAAAATAATTTAAAATAAGATTACATAAGAGTCTGTCTTAGTGGCACACACCTGTAATCCCATTGAACTCAGGAGCGCTTAACCACTGAGCCACACACCCAGTCCTTTTTTGTGTTTTATTTAAAGACAGGATCTCACTGAGTTGCTTAGCACCTCACTAAACTTCTGAGGCTGACTTTGAACCCTCTTGCCTCAACCTCCCAAGCCGCTGGGTTTACAGGCGTGCCATACTGCACTGGGTTAAATCCAAGTGACTCCAGAGGCTAAATCAGGAGGATCACAAGTTTGAGCAGCCTCAACAACTTAGCAAGTCCCTAAGCAACTCAGCAAGACCTGGCCTCAAAAATAAAAAAAAAAAAGAAAGAAAAAGAAAAAAAGAAAAGGGCTGGGGATGGAACTCAATGGTAAAACACCCTCCCAAAAAAGTACATAAAGACAAGATTGATGGCTTTAACTCCAAAATATAAAACACATGCATATACACATTTATGATATTCCATCAACCAATAAAAAGATAAATACACTAATGGAAAAAAATAAGAATAGACAATTCATGTCAGAAAAAACTGTACCATTTCATATTCCCCTTAATGACATATAAGACATTTTGACCTTGCATGCTTGTTAATCTTCTTTTTCATATTTTCCAATACAATACTGAAAATTTTATTTAATTCAATTATTTTATTACAAGGAATGTGGTTCATTTTTAGATATGAAAATATTTAAAATTTTGTTTGAGAGATTAATGCAAACTTTTTTTTTTTTTTTTTTTGCTGGTAAAAAAGAAACAACAAAGCAAGACATTAGCCAATAGTTTTAACCATAAGAAATTACTGATCTTAGATTCTTGAATGTACCAAAATGGCAATGTCAGAAAGCCTAGCTTAATGATACTGAAAGCCTCCTTGGGTTCTTCACTTATTTGGTGTCTGCTAGCTTTATAGATCTCACTGTTTTTCTGACCATGATATATGGAAAAAATTAAAAGTTGTATTTCTCTAAGTGTTAGAGAGATTGATAGATTTTTTAAAGAAATAAAGGAAAACTGGTATTTATATGAATGTTTAATAAAGTCTAAACTGTTTCCATCTCCTGCAACACTTACTTCAAGAAAGAATCATTTCCTGTAATTTATCTCACGTGGCTGCCTAAATAACCTTTTGAAGGCATGGAACACACTGTCATTTTAATGACTATCCCAAGCACAAGTCTATCTATAAACTCTTAGCTCAATACTCTAAGTTCCTCAATGCTCTTCAGACACTATTTCCTTTTATCTGCTACCATGTGGTCACCATTTCAGGAGGTGTGGTCTACTGTTAAGTCCCCAAACACCACCTGTTTAATTCTGGCTCTTTGCTTTTAGTTTATTGCATTGATCCCACTTCTTCCAGCTCCTTGACTTGTCTAAACTGTACCTATCATTCACGTTCCAAATCAAGGCTTATTCATTTCCAGGAGACTGCGGGGAAAAGCCAGCCCCATGTGCTTTCTAAAGCATGGAAGATCAACTCTCTTATATTCTTCTCTTCTGTGTGCCTTGGTAAGCTTCAAACTTTTGTGTGGTACCATTCACTCAGCTCTGAACTACCTGAGCTGTAAACATCTTGATCAATAAGTATGTAAAGTATTTTAGTAAACTATTCCAATTTTCATTCTGACTGATCTAATGATCATTGAGATGAGCATCAGTCGCAAGGGGATGAGATATAAAGCTTCACTTGAGTACCACAGTGTCACTGCCTCAGGTCTAGCGAGACTGCTATGCACCAGAATTGTACTCTGTCAACTGTACAGTTGTCACTGTACTACATGACCACCACAACTATTTATTTTACCTCAATTCTCCTTTTTCACCAATAGGACCAGACTTTTGCTAAATGGTTTGTCCCTTCAAGTGCAACCACAGCAGATGATGCTCTTTCTCCCAGGATGGATAAGACATTGATCCAGGAGAAGGCATATGATACCAGCAAAGCTCTTCCAATTTTTTTTGCTGTCTCAGCTTTTGGACTTCAGGAAAATAATAATAAATATGCAAATATAAGGATAAGTGGCAAGACATTTTCATGGTTTCTTTAAAAGTGCTTCTTTGTGGTCGATGCCTCTTTGTGTTACACTGCCCCTGAAGACTATAAGTCATGCTCACCACTATTTGCCCATTGTCTTTGAAGTTTTAACAATTTTATTAAATAAAACTTGCTCATAGTTAGGGTGCTTTACCTAAGGTCATATCTCTTCTTGGCCTTAATAAGATGAGAAATTTTGCCCGGCTCAGTGGTGTACACCTGTAATCCCAGCAGCTTGGGAGGCTGAGACAGGAGGATCAAAACTTCAAAGCCAGCCTCAGCAAAAGTGAGGTGCTAAGCAACTCAGTGAGACCCTGTCTCTAAATAAAATACAAAATAGGGCTCTGGATGTAGCTCAGTGGTTGAGTACCCCTGATTTCAATCCCTGGTACTCAAAAAAAAAAAAAAAAAAAAAGAGGTTTTTAAATATTTAACATAAACCTCTTTTATTAAAGTGTAACTTAAATAATGAGAACATTTCAGTTGCAACATTCACACATAATATTGTTATTAATTCTGTTTATTCTTTTTTTATTATTGTCTTAAAATATTTAAGGATAACATTTGCCTAACATTTTGAACTCTTCAAATATTTCTGAAACTCAGAATAAGCTACCAGATACAACTTTTCTCTTTTGACATATTGTTTGTTCCTTGGTGTAGAAGACCACAAATAATGTCAATTATTTATATGAGAGGAAGTTCTAAGGTTGCTACTTGAAGATATTACATTGCTTAGGCAGTGATTTTACTTTATTAAAACATTCAAAAAATTATGAGCAAAACCTGATTCTTATTTTATTATGGTTGTCTGAGATTATAATTTGATAACTGTTCTGTTTTTACCAAAACTAAAAGTAAAAATCTGCAAATTAAAAGAAATAATATGTTTGGTTCCAAGTATTCATTTTATTTTCAAATTTCTTTTTACCCATCAATGACTGTGCTCTGCATACCTTTTAATCTTAGAGTTTAGAGAATTCTCTCTCTCTCTTTCTCTCTCTCTCTCTCTCTCTCTCTTTCTTCCTACTTTTCTATTTTTTTCTGAGTCCTACTCTTCACAAAGAAACCAGAAGTGTGACAGAAAGGTGTGATTTTTAATTTACACCAGAGTCTTGCAAATAATGACTTTTCACACCCTGATATTGCTACTTAGCCTAGGGGAGGAGCTCTGTGGCTACTATTTGTCGTAGCAAATTAAATCCGCTGCTGTAATTCAGAAAGACAGTCTTCTATATTTAACCCTTGTTTTCAATTTTTCAACTTGTGTTTGTGAATACTTACGAGTGTATGGCTTATTACTTTGAAGTATGCTTGTTTTCTAGGAAATTATTTTTGAAGACCGTTATTTTCAGATTGTCAAGTATGGGAGGGGAACCTTCTCCCTTTCTGTTCTCACTGTGATGTTGGTAATTGTAACTTATTTAAATACACAAAAATAAAAACTATGAGAATATTTACTTTTAGAACTTCTGGCAATAAAATTGAGGTACCTAGTCCAATAATACTTTATTTTTTATATTTGATATTTACATCTTCATAAATATTTAAATTTTTAAAATTAAATATCTTACATATATATATTTATGTGTTATTCTATTCCTCCAAGAGTAAATTTTCCGTCTGCCTTTACAGAATGGTCAGTATTTTGCTGTACAAATAAATATCATTGAAATGAAAATTTGAAATTGAAAGCAATGTTAAATGATTAAAAATGTTTTAAGTCTTTTTCAGTTTTGGCCCAATCCATTAGAAATCCTTTGTATTAAATTGTAAAAACAAATGATCTGCTTAAGGATAATAGGGAAAATTATTAAAACTGGTATATTTGTTTTAAAATAGGAAAAAACATTGAGATCAGTATACTAGATCACTGCAGAATAATGGCATGTAGAAGAACAATATGAAATAGATCTTGCAAATTCTATGTACGCGTCTCTCACTTAGACAAATATTAAAAGAATTTAATTATTTTCCAATTCTGAATGTGCCCAATTAAGTAAAAAAGAGGAGTCATTGTTTTAGTTTATCCTAGTTATCTTACCAACCCTAATGGTGTTTAATGAGTTCTTGAACTGAATGGAATATGAGTAGAAGAAAGGACAGATACCCTCAGAGTCTCTTGAGTGCTCCTCCTGCTAACGCAGACCAGTGAGCAGGGGTCGCAAGCTCTCTTTCCTGGCTGTGGCATCAAGGGGTTAAACAGACCTGGTGTACTAAGTATCTCTGTCAGGCTTCTTCTGATCCTTCCTCCTTTCTCTCCAGCCCACCCTTTTCGTAAATGTCAACCACTTCCTGATGATTTCACACCTTTCTTTTCTTTGTGAAGAAACCTGGGTGTTAATGGTCCACGATTGGGTACCATTGTATATTCTGGCTGTTTGTGAGTAAAGCTGAGGGATGCCTGTGGGGAAAAGTAGGAGCAGGTGAAGACATCTGAGAAATGAGACCAGGCAATGGGTGAAAGTGGGTCATGTTTCTAACATGCATGTTTGTTTGATAGCAACTTTTAAATCTGTATTGTAAAAATATTCATTTTTTAAAAGCTTCATATTGAGAGTCTTAGAGAGTTTAGCAGAAGGAGGAGCTGGTTGTTTTTTAAAAAGATCAAAGAACAACAATCAGTTAAAAGAAAAAAAGAAAGAAAGAAAACCCCTGGAGAATCCTTTCCTGGCCTTTTATTCTACAGGTATACTGTTTACAGGATCCGGCAATGGAAACTTGGTCAGTTGATCAGGTCTGCCTTTGGCTGGTGGAGCAAAACTTAGGAGAGCTAGTTCCTAGGTTTCAAGGTGAGTTGGTCACACTTTCAAAAATCTTATTTGAGCAGCCTGCATATTGTGAGTGTCCTCTGTCATTAAAAATTACTTTTGCTGCCTGACGTCTGTGTGTATGTAAATGTGGAGGTGGAATTGTTGCAGTAAAGCAGTTTTCCTTTATTTACTCTGACAGTCTTTATGTTTACCTAGTATCTGCAGGAGGAGATATTGCCAGATGGACACAGTCTTGAGAGGGATTTAGAATACTTATATGATACATATATTTTTATATAGTCTTTGCCTTATATAATCCAATATGTAATCTGTGCAGTGTTGGATTTATAAGTATTTAATTTTGGTCAGGAGGTATTACTAAGAATCATTTCCCAAGATTTTTTTTTTTTTTTTTTTTTGCCTTATAAAAAATAATGCCTGTTACATGGGGTGGGAGGCAGGGAGAGTCAGGGAGAAATGCTCGGGAGTTATTGGCCAAATTATAATGTTATATTTTGTGCATGTATGAATATGTAACAAATCCTATCATTATGTACAACTATAATGCACCAGCAAAAACATAAAAAATAAAAATACCGTATGTTAGAATTAGAATGGGGAAAGGGCCTTAACGAGTAAATACAAAGTTTTTATCATGAGTCCCTCTCTGGTTCTTTTTTAGAAGCAGACATCAATTTGGAATTATGCAATATCAGAGTTATATTTTTGTCAAAAATACGTCTAATTTTAGAACCAACTGCAGAGGACAAGTTTAGATGATCCTTTTAACACCAGTAATAGTTCTGTTTACAAAGCCTGTGTTTTGCTGTTTTTTTTACTGGAAAGTCATATAGAAACTAATTTTTCTCTTTTTCTCAGAGGAAGAAGTAAGTGGGGCTGCTCTTCTCGCTCTTAATGATCGGATGGTTCAGCAACTAGTGAAGAAAATTGGGCACCAGGCTGTTCTGATGGACTTAATTAAAAGATACAAGCAGAAGAGTCAAGGACCAAGGTTTCCTGAAAGCCCCAGAGAGACAAGCCTGGTCACACTAACAAAAGCAACCCCAGAGTGAGTATGTTGGCCCATGGCCTTCTTTTTGATTCTATGCTTTCCCCAAAATGGCTATAGCATGAAGGTTGGGGGTTAAAGGAAAATGTGACCATGTTCAGCTAGATGGTGTGTATGATATTTCTAATATTTGAGTAAAGGGCACTCTGCAAAATTTTATGAATCAAAATACATTGTGTTTTATTCATCACACTTTAAACACTGACTCCAATTGTTATTGAAGTCCGATAAGGAGGGGTTACTATATAAAATGCTGTGGAATGAGACGTGGAAATATATGTGGAGAAGTGGAAATGGATTCCTGAACTCAGGTTTTAATCCATTAAGTCTCATTGTCCCAGATGTGGGACACTTATAAAAACTTAAAAACTGCGCAACAAATATACCACTTAAGGCAACTTTTGGAAAAAGTATTATGTTTTTAGAGTTCTAGTCTTTTGAGAAAAACAAAAGGTGAATGATTAGGGCATTTGAAAATACATATAGAAAAGATGTAAGTTCTAGATTATGATTTCCAACCTATTTTAATACGTCTGTGTCAAGTTTGTTGAAATATTTGCAGAATTAAAAACTTGTAACTATCAGGTTAAAAACCAAAACCTGCAAAACACTTCTATGTCTGCTCCTGTGTACTTATTTTTTCATTTGCATCCTTTAGGACCCTTTATAGTAACATATATACTCTCCTCTAGAGGTTTTAGAAATGTGATTTACTAACCTCCCTGCCACAATGAATTTCCTAATTCTTTGAGTATCCTTAGGATAATTAATACTGTGATAGTACCCCACAGGAATCATGTGGAACATTTGGGGTGACCCATAAAAACTCAAAGGTTTGGGGATGGTTTTTTTTATCAATGATTTCTGCAATGAAAAGAAATGACAATAGAATTTATCAAATTAATTTTTTATTTTATAAATCTATGCCCAGGATTCTTTCAGGCATTCCAGTTTGATGTTTCCTTATTAAGAGCTTTTTGCAAAATTTGTGAAATTAAATACTTGCTTTAGATCAATTATTCATTCATTTAAAAATAAGATTGTAATGTTTAATGATATCCATTCTATTTTTATCTTTTTGGAAATTAGATGGGTAATTATCTCTCTCTCTCCTTCTCTTTGATAAGGAATTAAAGAGACTTGTCTCTAGTATTGATTTCTAGGCTATTTGGATATTTGGGACATAGAGCAGGGAGGTAGTCTTGCAGGCTGGTCTACATGGACTATAAGTTCTCCCAAATGATTTATTTGAAGAATTTCTAAGCATTGTTGTGGTGTATTTTTGAACATATGACTTTTGGAGAAGTTCCCATTGCAAGCTTGTACTACTGTCTGGCTAAAGGGAGGTGTGAAGTTCAAAGCCGGTGCAAAGTAATTTCTGGGCATTTTTGATGTGTAGTACTTTTGAACTGGAAGTTCCTCTCAGTTGACTGGAATCTTGATATTGCCTTGGGCACAGCTCAGAAGAAAACAGGCAGCCGTTTTTTTCCACTGCAAATCAGTTTATAATGTTCTCTAGTAAATGAGAGTTGGCTAGACTGCCAGGAAATCTGGGCTTCGTTCCTGGTTCTACCACTGAATTGGATTGATTTTACTAAATGTTGGCATCCCTGTCTCTTCATCTGCACATTGTGAAAAGTAATATAGTACCTAACTCTTTGTCAATTCACACTCATGTTAGGAGTATTATAATTTCTGGACAGGAACAAATTTCTCCTCCCTCTCCACACCCAAAGCAGTACTTTGTTAATTATGAAACTTTGTTAACTTGGCCAAGAAGGCTAGTTTTAAGGGTAACCAAGACAGGGAGCATGGATTGTCCAGGGACTTACGAGGGGGTACTCATCACTTTACATAGTAAGTAGCCAAGTCAATTTAAGGATTGTGTTGTCTTGTACTTGGGTTAGATTATTCAGGTGTAAAATCATAATTTCATTTGAGAAGAGAATGTTCGTTGGTTCTATTTGCTTATTGTCAAATATATTGTCACTTGACAAATTTGTTGTCAAGTGGGAATGATAGCAGAGAAGCATGAAAATATGCCATTTAATTAAACCTTGTAGAAAGTGATTATAAAGATAGGAAATTTGGTGTGAGAAAGAATCCTGAAGTTAGGTATCAAAATACCTGCTTTCAAACCTCTGTTGGGATATATGCTACTCATCTAACAAAAGAAGCTAAAACATGGACATTTGTTTGATTTGTTTTAATTTTAGCTTCTTCAACTGTGAAATGTGGTGGGTAAAAGAAATGAAGATGTTGACCCCTTCTGAAGGGTCTACAAAGGCATTCTAGATCAGGGATAGGTCTCAAATTCCATTTCATGGCCAATGATTGCTTAATATGCTATTTTGAAAAGGATTTGCAGACCACATCTGGATACGATTTTTGACATACTATTCAGAACTAAGCAAACAATAGGAATGTGCAATAGGAGAGTATTTGCTGTTGCTTTATGGTGGTCTTATTGAATCTGGTAGAAAAAAATCGCTGGACAGGAAATCAGAAAAACTGAGTACAAATCCTGGCACTACTACTGAGTAGCTGTGGCCATGAACAACTTTCTTTCCCTTTTGGACTTCAGCTGCATAGCTTGGAAAATGAAGAATGATGAGATTTCATAGGTAATTAATGTTCCCCCCAAATGGCAAGAAGTGGAGAAGGGATCTGACAGATAACCATTTTAGTTTGCTAAATAAGAATATTAGCCATATGTACTATTATCACCATCATTTCCTAAAGGAAAGATTAGCTTAACATCATTTAAAAATAAGATAGACTGAGGACTCCAGGCATAGCTAAGTTCAATCCCCAGCACCAGGGGGAAAATACAAGATATAGTTGACAGCACCATCATGAACTGGTATCTGTGTACTTCCTAGCATATAGGACCCACTGAGGGAGATATCTTCAGTAGGTCCTCCCTTCAAGTTTTTTAGTCATGAGTCTCACATGAGCTTGGGCAGGAGGAACTCAGATCTGGGCATTTACTGTGGGTTGCTCCCCTACCCTCACAGCTATTCTGAGACCAATTTTGGGGGCTAACTTGAATAGTCTCACACCTTCTTTTCTTGGTCACAGGGATGAACAGTACTCCAGTCCAGCCAGTCATGGGGAGCAGATACCATCTTTTCATCCTGCTGAAAACCTTGATAATGGACTCATTGACCAAAGAGTATTGAAACAGAGGTGAGATGCCAAGGTTAAAACATTTCAAAGTTAAATGATAATATTCTTTGTGATGAGACTTCATGTGTTTAAATGAATTTCTAATTTGAAACTTTGTTTCCCTCCAAGGAAACTTTTTAGTAAGTGATGAAGATATTTAGTACAACTTGAAGGTTAAGTTTTATGTGTTTTGTCTTAAAAAAGTGAAGTTTTGAAATGATGTTACACATCTTTTTCAAGTATACATTTTTAAGAAAAACAAAAGAGGATTTCATAAACTGTCCAAAGTAATTTTCAGTGCTTACAAAGTGATGGAATTTATTCAGTGAATAATGTTCTATAGAACATGCCTTGGGTGAGTATTTGTTTTAAATTTTGGTGTTGTTGCTTTAACTTGACTATTGATAGACAGTCCCTTTATGTTCCTACTATGGATTTTATATGGTATTGTATTTCAGTGGATTGGTTCTATTGAAACAATGGAAAACTGTAGACCTAGAGAACCACACATAGGAATGTAGTGCTCAGATAAAGTGGTGAGGGTGATCATGGGTGAGAGGAGCCTCCTGAGCCTTTCATGGTCACTAGGCAGTGCATGTGTCCATTATGCATGATAGATATCATCTCCAGTCACTAACTAGCCAATGCTTTTCCTTAAGGGCACTATCATTGAAAGGAGAGACTGCTGGCTTGCACAAAGGGAACAGTCAGGGAACAGTCAAGAAAAGTGGTGATCCTTTAAAATTATCACCTTTACCCTATCACCTCATTTAGTCCCCACAACTTGACTCAGAGCTCTTGATATTCAAAACTGCTGTTCTTTAAAAAAAGTGAGTAGTGTAAAATAAAACTGTGCTATTGCCTACTGAATTTTTGACAATCATATTGCTAGGGAGGCCTCTTTCCTTCAGAGAACTGTGGTGCCACTGTGTACCAGTATGTAACATTGGTGTAATTGGTTTCCCTGAAAGAGAAGATGCAGAGAAAGGGGCAGAAAAATATATGAAACCGGAATCTACTGTTTCATGAAATATATCAGGCAGTTCAGAGAAAGTATTTGTTGGTTCCTGATTCCCACTGGGTTAAAAATTCAGAGATGAATTTCTTTTTTCAAAGTCAGAAAATTAAACCCAGATAAAAGGCACAAATGCATCATTAGTGGATTTATTTCCAATCAGAATATAAACCAAAAGTGATGGTTTGGGGCAGACATTTTTGAAATAATTTCTTTATTGGAAGTAAAGAAAAACCATCTTTAATGGAACTCTGGGAGCTTAGAGATTCCTAAAGGATGATGAGAAAGCTCAAGATGATAACTAGGTGGTGAGCCTGGTGAGCAACCAGTTCAGACTGAGCAGATGGGGTGCTCCAAGAAGGAAGTCTCCAAGGGGTGCAGGGCCGGGGAATGGATAGATCACCCGATGTGGATGAGAGTGCAAATGTTCAGCAGAGTAGTCGCTGCTTTCTGCCCACAGCTGCTTGCTGGTTCTTAGAACCTTCCTTTGATGTGACTCCAGGTGCATGCTGTAAGCCTTGAGTTTTCTACTACCCCTTCTAACATGAAGCTGCTAAATGCTGCCAGTCTCTTCTGCCACTATTGAAGTGTGAGTAGAGACAGAATGATTAGTCCTAGTGGCACCTACTCTGGTACCACTGTTTCAGATCCTCCTCTGAAAAACAGGGAAAATAACGATTCTTTCTTCGGGTGCTGTCATGAGCATAAAATAGACAATGCCTGCTGAGTGCAAGCTGAGTGTGATGGAAGCACATCAAAGACCTGGTGTTACAGCCATTTCCCCAGCCCACTTGAGGTGGTATTCCTGCTTTTCCTGGGGCATCTTTTCTCTCCCTACCTGCTGCCATTGGGAGATAAGAATACAACCTTCTATACATGCAAATCTTTTTTTCCTTCCAGGGTCCTCTGTTCCTTATAACTGTGCTGTGACACTGACAGAACAGGATTATTATTTCCATTTTTTTCACAAAACTGATCAAAGGAATGGCCTGTGTTTCATCATATTTCTCATTCTTCATAGCTGGCAAGGGGGAGCAAAGGAACAGGACTGACGGCCTTAGAAACTGAGAGAAATGGGAAGGTTTTGGAAATTATAGCTCAGACCGCCCCCCACCCAGTCTTTATCTCTAATCACAGAATCTCTCCTAAGCCTTGGACTTGTGCATCTGACCATCCATTGCCAGTTTCTCTACAAAACTGCCTCTGTTTGATTTTAAAAGTGAGCTTGTCTCCCTGCCCTAGAGCATGGTTAGCGTGTCTCTCTCTTCTGTTTTCCTCGTTCCTTTGCTTTGCTCTGTGAGGATGGTTTTATCTTTCTGCTTTCTCCCCTCGGACTAGCTGGCATGACTGCCTTGCCATCACCGACTCCAAAGAAAATTCTCCTTGAAATCAGCTCATGGCTCAGGTCCTCCAGCAGACCTGGCTTTTCAATGCTGCTTCATTCTAGAATCTGGGGAAGAGAAATAGGCCCAGGGTGGGTCTCTGTGACAGAAGAGGTGGATAAAGACAGGAGAGGAGCCTATTTTAAATATTTCCCCTCTGGTTCTGCCTTCTATCTAGGCCTTTTGATTGGGCTGGAGCAGAAGATTCTCTCCCTACTGATGTACTGCCTCATACAGGACACTAGCTTTGTGAGCTAAAATAATTGGAGCTAACCTGATGCTTTCCTCCTAGTCCTCTGCTTAGGGGCACTATTCACTCAACAGTTATTGATTAAGGGCTTCTTGCATGACTTTTGTGTGAGGCTGTTTTCCTTGCCTAAGACCTGCTCATCCTTTAAGACTGCTCAAAATCCCTCTCTAGCAAGCCTCCAGTGATGTTCCAGGTCATTCAAAGAGCCCTTCTTCCATATGTAGTACTCTCTATGTATCCCTTGCTTTGCTTGTAAAAGTCGATCTTGAAATTGATTACTTTCAAGTCTGTATTCCCTCCTCAGACATAAGCATCATAAAGACAAAGACCATTGTCTTTTACTGTTATAAACTTAGCATTTGTCTCAGTTTCTGGAACTAGAAACTCAATCAGATGTTTAAAATTGAAGTGAGGATACGTCAGCCAAGAAAGACTGAATATAGTTTCATGGGACAAGAAAAATACTTAAATAGCATCCATTTCTATATAGACCTTTTGATACAATCCATAATAGATATGCTAATTTTTTAACAGGGTGGAACTTAAAGGGTTAATAAACCATTCACCTATATCAGACTAGAAAATGAAGGTGTTTGGGCATAGGGCTTCCACAAAGCCAACTGCTTTCAAGAGGTAGGAAGGGGTGGTGGAATAAGTGTTGGCTTTGGGATCAGCTCCAGACTCCCCCCTTTATCTGCACCACATGGGAAGAGACCACCCACCTTGATATCGAGTCCATGGGTCCAAATGAAATAGCTATCCAAGCATCTGGCAGCTGTCACCACACTACACACAGTGGCAGTTACCATGCTTGAGATATTTTTCCCTGTCTTCCCTAAAAGGAACATATGTTTTCCATCCAGACAATTTGCAAACAAAAACAAAAAGAAGACTCTAGAGACTGGAAAGTCACCTGACTTTGTCTCTTGAAAAGTCTAGCAATAGTGAAAATGAGGTATGTGTGTCCCCATGGATAAACTGGAAAGAAACACTAGCATGCTGTGGCACAGTGCAGCTTTCTTTGGTGGCAAGGTGACCCTGTGCTCTTTACTGAATAACTTAAATACTCTTTCTGGATGCAAGAATCATCAGATCTCATTCTCATCCTGTGTTGGTAAACCTTCAGGAACAGTTTTTTCTGCACTGATCTTTTTTCATTTGTTCTTCTCCTCTTTTAATCTACCCTATTAGAAACTGCTCACTTCTCCTTTAGTAGATAATAGGGCATGAAATCAGATAAACAGGTAATGATTTCTACGTGGTACTTTAAAGGCACTTCACTTGAACTTGAAGTGCATGTGTGCAGATGTTTTGCTTATGCTTTGGGGCATAGCTATAAATTAGTCATGGTTTCATGCATATTTAAAAGTTGTTTTAATGATGAGCTTTTTTTTCCCTTGATCTGACTACTGCAATGAAATAGTATAGAAGGAGACTACCTTTCTGCCTATGCTCAGTTAGTAAAGCAATGTCAATGGTCTTCAACACATTTGATGCATTATTTTCAGTCACTTTTGCACATGTAGCTCAGACAAGGGATGACATGGTTGTGTGTGCCTCCTATCCCAGTATGTAAGAAAGGGTAGCTTCAGGAAGGGGGACAGCCTAGTTACAGGTCTCAGTACAAGTTCCAATTAGATGTGTAAGATTAGTCTTCTCAATACCTACATGTGTATGCCCTCTATTGGTCAAGAGCTCTAAGAGGTGAGGGTCTAGGGGCCACTCTTACTCACTTCTGCAAGTCTGACATGACGAAAAGTAGTTGATCAACAGATATTTACTACATGAAGGATCAGAGGTATTAATCATTTTTTGTGGTCTCATCCTAATTGAATCAAAGATATGTGACTGTAATAGAGAATGAAGGAATCTTGGAAGAGGACAAGGGGTAAGATGTGATATCTTGAGACCTATCGCCATACGTGGTGGCTTAGTCACAGCTGTATAAGGCAGATGGGGTAGGTGAGGGGTTAGTGCAGGTACTCTGAAAGCACCCAGAAACCACTCCAGATGTGGGAACTCATGCAAGAGATTTTATTAAGCAGACAGGCAGAGTGTCTGCCCACAGGGTGAGAGAGAGAGAAAATGAGAGAGAGAGAGAGCAAGCAAGAGTGAGAGTGAGTGAGCGAGAGGGTGAGTGAGAGAGAAAGTGAGAGTGAGGTGGAGAGGGAGAGAGAGAGAGAGAGGGAGAGAGAAAATGAGAGAGAGAGAGAGAGAGAACGAGCAAGAGTGAGAGTGAGTGAGAGAGAGAGAAAGTGAGTGAGAGTGAGGTGGAGAAAGAGAGAGAGAGGGAGAGAGAAAATGGTGGTGGAGCCATTCTTAAGTAATGGAATTTCATGGGCTAATAACAACAGACCAATGCCTGACAAGATTGTTCTCAGGCTGATGAGTGGACCAATGGCTGGCTAGGATGTTTACAGGCTGATGATCTGGGTTGTAAAATGGTGTGTGGGGGGGTGCAGAATACTGGCAGCAGCAAAATGGCAGATCTGATGCCAACATTCCTCCCTTTTTGTTTTTATAGATACCGGGGGTGGGATGATGGTCTTTCTTCTATAGCTTCTTCCTGCTGATTAGGGGTGAAGAGTCTCTTTCATGTGAAAGAAGAGGACTAGGGAGGGCTTTAGGTGGGAGCAGAGTTTTAGGAGCTAGAGGTGTCAATAGTGAGTCACAGGTGTTAGCTTTGGGTATCAGGGGCTGGTAGTCTTGAAGGAGAAGCAGTTGATTGGTTGGTGAACTTGTGTGTGTCTGCCACCTCCAGAACTTGTGTATCTGATGTTGTAGAAACTTCTGTTAGCAGGCATGTTCCCATTTAGGAAGATCTGTAGACCTTAAAATGACCAAAAATTTCTGACTCTGGCAGTCTCTTGATGGTTATCAGGCACTCCTGCCTAAGAATCTCTTTTGTAGCCTCCAATCTTACTTATTCTTGGGGCTAACATAAGTGTACATCTTAAGTTACATTTAACTATTGTTTCTTCTTTTAAATGCCCAGGAATGGCTGTGTTTTGGTTTTAACTGCTTTGCTAGGCATTCAAGATCAAACTGGTCAAATTGACCTTGTTCTTATCTGTTGTTAAGGGTCAGCTGAGTTCCCACAGGGGTTACTGGTGGAGAACTTGAGAGCAGCTTCTTATCTCCTTCAGTGCCATTCACTATGTAGGGTCTCCTTGATGAGGTGACTTCCTTTGTAGGCATCAGGGATGTCTCCCTTTTTCAATGACCCTCCTCCACATCAAGTGCACTGATTGGCTTTTCATCCTCTAGTGGTCTCATTAATCTCCCTGATTGGGAGGTCATGTGACCCAGAGTTGCAAAGCTCCTTAGAGAAGTTCTCTTGTTCCCTGGGTTCTGCTGACTTAGAGGGCAAGAACCAAATATTGGTTTTCTTGGTCCCTGTACTTTAATCTCAATCTCTAAGTTTGATCTTATTTACCCCCTTTTATTTAATTGGGGTCTGTATTATCTTATCTGTCCTATAGGTGATGGCTTAATATCTCAAATTAATTTAGGTTGTTTGTTCTTGAAGCAGTACTTCTGCAAAACATTAATCAGGCAACAGTTATAGAGTTTAACACAATGACATTACATCCAAAACATAAATGAAGGAAACGCTGAGAGAGCTTTTAACTTTCCTTTTGTGTTGCAAAGTGGCAAAATGCTTTCATGTTTCAGGATATTAACCTTTAAACAAATCAGGCTCTAACAAGTACTGTTATAGAACATTAAATGATACAAATAAATCCCCAATACTATTACTGAATTTAAATATATTGCTCCATTTTAATATAATGACACATTTTTATGTTATTTATAGTACTCTAATTGAAACACAGTTGAAACTTTTGGATCCCTTTATATATAGAATTATACCTGTTAGGACTTAAGTCTTAGTAACCTTGTTTTTAGTGATGACGCAAAGCAATTTTAAACCCTTTTTATTTACCAATCTATGAAAACACCAATAATGTTTAAGTACATTACCCTGTGGAATTTAAGGGGTTAAGAGTACTTGATGTTATTTAACAGTTAGCATTTTAACTTTGTAAATTAATCAGATGTCTCTAACACAGTTGAGTAATCTTATATATGTCAAATCTAATCTATTTATTTTACTTTAAAAACCAAGATATCAGATAAGTGTATTGAATAGTATCTGCTGTCTCTTTCCTGTGGAAGAAAAAGTCCTAGAAACAATTGATATTAGACATTTTATAGACATCAATATTTTATTAATTTGACCACCTGGAAACTTGTGAGGTAAGTAATTTCAAAGACATTTTACTTTCATTTGTTTACCCCATTTAAATTGAACCTTTTAAAATTACATGAATTAAAGGTATCTGGATCCATTTTTTAAGTTTTAATTTTATGAGCCCTTGTTATTTATATCAATTTTGTTATCATGTACATACATAGACAACACGACATTAGACAACACATAACACATGTTATACACATAACACAAAAGCAAAGGTCTTGTAGCTTTTTGTAGGTGAATCTCCATTGCAATGTAACAGATGTTCAAAAATAACTCTAGAGTTGAATAAAAATAGAACTGATCATAAAACCATTAACCTAGGTATGTAGGATCAAAATTATGAGCTCGAAAAATGTAACATTTAAGTTAAATAAAACAAGAGTCCTAGAAGAAAACATGATAATGGCCATTAATTATAGCATGAGAGAACAAGAAAGAGAAAGGCGGGGGGTGGGGAGGGAGAGAGAGAAAGAGTTCTGTGTTGCAGCCCAGGAGAAGTTTAAAATGGACACTTTTTTTCTTCAGTCTCAGGTTGGTCACTCACTGAGTCTGCTTCAGTCTACATTCCAATGTAGGCTTCAGCAAGGCTAGGCAGGGGAAATTGCCTAGGGCTTTTTAACCTTTTTTCCTGGTTGGTAACAGGTCAGGTTTGGATGCAGAAAATTATGAAACATTATCTCCCACTACTTTTGAGGAATGGGGCTGCTGTATCATACTCCTTACTGCAACATGCCACTGACTGTTGGGCTGGTTAGGGTTACTCCCTCCACACCAGCCATCTCCTGTAGGGGGCCTGGAATATGTGCATGGGACCTCATGGCAGGAGGACTGGGTGGGCTGGGCAGGGGAACGGAAGCAGAAACAGAATGGGGCAAAGGAGATGGAGAAGCAGGGGCTGGAGGGGCCTCTGTCCCAGGGGACCAGTATGGGGGCAGTTTGTTAGCCAAGTTGAAGTTGGAGGAGGAGGAGGGATTAAGAGGGGGAGAAGAAGTCAAAAGGTGGTGTTCAGGTTTGCAGGAAGAGCAAAGATCAGGTTTAGTCTGCAAGAAAAAGAAAGCTTAAAGATAAGGAATCCCTTCCCATTTGCCCACTCGCTCACAGAAGTTGTATGCCACTATGTGGCCATTTTGGATTGATTATCTAAAGGATAAGTTTTGGTGGTTTTAGGCTGGGGGTCAGGTAAAGGAGTTTAAGATTGTCTAATAGATACCCCAGGGGTGAATCTGCCAGAATGGACCCAGATCCCATGGTGGAGACTGATACAGCTGAGTCAGTGTCCAAGGCATCCCGAGGTCACAGACTAGTTGACTGGAGATGAGAAGGAAGCACAGTGATGGAGGTTGTCACCCAACCATCAGTGTGTGCCATGCAAAAGCCAAGAGAGTTGATGACCTGACATCAGGATTTTTGAGGGAGAGAGTGAAGAGGCCCCTCAACCCTGAGAGAGAATCTCCACCATAAAGATCAGGGACCCACCCATCAGATAAGGTCAACTAAGGGGGCCAGCCATAACTGTAAAAGTCATGGGGGAAACCCCCACTCTTCAACTGCCTCAAGGGCACCAGATGATCAATGGTTGCATCTCAAGTCAGCAGAGGAGTGTTTAAGTTGACCTAGGGGAAAACTCACCAATCTAAAGCTGGTGTCTGAATGTGGAGGAGAGCATCCAGGCAAATGGAAGGTGAGACCAGAGTCTGGGAGTCTGGGGTGACAGATGGGATTCCACTTCTAATTAGCGATAGAAGAGCCCATCCAAGTCACAGTACCAATGAAATCACCCAGAAACTACTCCAGACACGGGAACTCATGCAAGAGATCTTATTAAGCGGACAGGCAGTATCTGCCCACAGGGTGAGAGAGAGAGGGAAAGTGAGAGAGAGTGAGGAGGAGAGGGAGAGAGAGAGAGAATGGTGGTGAAGCCATTCTTAAGTAATGGAATTTCGTGGGTTAATAACAATGGACCAATGACTGACAAGAATGTTTACAGGCTGATGAGCAGACCAATGGCTGACTAGGATATTCACAGACTGACGATCTAGGTTGTAAAATGGTACCGGTGCGGGGGGGTGCAGAATACTGGCAGCAGCAAAATGCAGATCTGATGCCAATATACTGGACCAGGACATCATCCCAGCTATGACCAGGGTGATAAATTTGGAGAAGCAGGATAAGCAGATGTTAAGAGTTTAATTTTAAATGCTAGCTCTGCTGTTTATCAGCTGAGTGATGCTGAGCAAGTTCTCCAGCCTCAGGGGGCCTCACTTTTCCCATCTGTAAATTAAATAGAAGAACAAGTTAATATATTAAAAAATTCTTAGGGCCTGGGGCATAGTATGAACACATAAATCTTAGCTATTATTTTTATTATCTGGCCAGTCACCAAAGCATAGGGTTTAATGAGATTCAAAAATTCTGGTCTCAGTTCTAAAAAGTGATCCTAGAGTTTGCACCAGGAAGTTCTGTCAGCCAGCAGTGCCTGGAAGTCCTGCCAGGACTCAGGTTCCAAGCAAGAGGAGGAGATGCTCTAGTCTTCCCAGAAGACCTGGGACATCAGTGGATAGGTGACATAAAAGATGAAACAGAAACAGTTCCTATGAGTCAGTATGTAGAATGAAAGGAGAAGAGGGGCTTTAAGAACCTGAACAAAACATACCGAAGATTAACAAATATATGAAAAAGTGTTCAACATCTCTAGAAATTAGAGAAATGCAATTTAAAACCACTCTAACATTTCATCTAACTCCAATTAGAATGGCTATTATCAAGAACACAAGCAATAATAGGCACTGGTGTGAATGTGGGGGAAAAGGTACACTTGTACATTGCTGGTGGAGTTGCAAATTGGTGCAGCCACTCTGGAAAGCAATATGGAGATTCCTCAGAAAACTTGGAATGGATTCACCTTTTTACCCAGTTATCCCACTCCTAAGTTTATACCCAAAGGACTTAAATCAGCATTCTACAGTGATACAGCCTCATCAATGTTCATAGCAGCTCAATTCACAATAGCTAGATTGTGAAACCAACTTAAATGCCCTTCAATAGATGAATGGATAAAGAAACTGTGGTATATGTACTCAATGGAATATTATTCAGTCATAAAGGAGAATAATATTATGGCATTTGCAGATAAATGGGTAGAATTGGAGAATATTATGCTAAGTGAAATAAGCCAATCCCAAAAAACCAAAGGCCAAATGTTTTCCCTGATAAGTGGATGATGATACATAATGGGGTTTGGGGAGTGGGGAAAAAGAATAATGGAGGAACTTTGGATTCCTTAGATGGAAATGAGAAGAGAGAGGGAGAAGAGGTATGAAAGATGGTGGAATGAGACAGACATCATTACCCTATGTACATGTCTGATTACACAAATGGTGTGAATCTACATCGTGCACAACCATAGACACAAAAAGTTGGACCCATTTGTACAATGAATCAAAATGCAGACTATAAAAATTAAAAAAAAAGAAGAACCTGAACAAAGAAACCCATTTACCACTGAGAAGGGCATCAAAGACCACACAGATGAAAAACATTGTTCCATTTAGAGGCAGAATCCCAGATTCAGCCATGATGTCCTGCCTCACCTTGGGTCCAGAACAATGGTCTCCTCTATCTACGGACTGAGACCTCTGAGTCCATGACACCCAAGTCAACTTTCCTTCTCTAAGTTGTTCTTGTTAGGTATTTTGGTCACAGTCACACAACAGATTACTTAAATAATCTTACTGATGGGAGACTTTGATTTTTATGAAGCTACATGGGCAAAGGACTGGCAGAGCATAGCTGGACATCACAGGGCTGGGAAAGATCGGATCACTGAAGATTTCTCCACATGAAGCATATAAAATCAGCACTCTGGGACAGATCTGAATAGTGACTTTTCTACCCCCACCCACCCCCATAATGATTCTCTGAAGACATATGCTGTTCTCTGTCAGGTCAGGGTCCAAAAACCTGGTAGTGCGTAAGTGGATAAAAAGAAGTCGCCCTAGATCCACTTAACCTCAACCCAAAACCAGCATCGTGATACTCCTGAACTATAAAAAAGTAGTACTGAACCATCTTACAATAAGGAGTAGGTCATGTCTGGTTGCTTACTCTTCTGTATGAATGAGAAAGAAAAAAGAAAAAGAGGAACTTAGGCATGACAGTTCTGTGAGCCCTGATTATGTAACTGTGATGATAAATGTGAACTTTGAAGACAAGGGCCAAGTTTCTGGAACTTTGTGTTTCTGCCAAATACCAAGAGGAATTGGGGAATATGTGGATATAAAAGATTTATTTATATATGGTTTCTTTTCTGATTACTCAGAACCCCAAAGACTCCTAAGTCCTTAGATTTCATGTGAAAAGCCAAGAACTCTGAGGTTTACGAAAGATTTGCCTGACTGGCTGTGTAATAGCTGGCACATAATAACCGACACTGCTCAGCTCTCTTCCCTTTCTTTGTGCTTGATTATGGGTTCCCACATGCATTTCAGAAGCTAAATTCCTCTGGCCATCTCGTAGACTGATTGACAGATTTGAAAGCCCTGGCTATGAAATATAACTTTAAAGGGAACATGAACTTTCTGAAAGTGAGGGACGAACATTTTCCGAGTCAGTGGTGGGCACCATCATTGTCGCAACAAAACTGCATCTCCTCCATGGTCCACGCTTGTCTTGAAGTGACACTGGTCAGTGTTTTCAGAGATGGCATCTTGCCTTGTTCATTGGCATGTGTCTCAGTTGGCCTTTTCAAAACTTTCTGTTCACTTTGTTTTCAGAGCCATAGAAACCCTTGCCAAGGACAAAGAGAGCAGGTAACTCCCAGGTAACTGGCATAATTAACACAGAAGCTATGTTTCTGCTGAACTCATAGTCTGGTAAAATGTATTTCCTATTTCAAAGATATGTATCCTAATATCCTTTTCTGTCCTAGATCAAGATGATAGCAAATTTCTTAAACAGATGTCTGAGTCTCTCTTTGTTTCCTCCTCTTCTCTGGTCCCAAAATATTTAAGTCTTTTAATGTTTCTGAGATCACATGCCATTTAGTATCAGAGTTGAAAATATACAGTTGAGTCTCTGAATCTATGCTGTTCTCGGTGTATAAAGTCTGCAGGCTTGGGTGCAGAGAGAAGACCGTGAAAGGGGATGTCAAAACAGAGTGGCTTGTGGAACATCATCTTTCAGTCCAGCCCCTGGAGAGTACTATGCCTGCCGCTGCTTTCTCTCTCTTCCAGTGGGGCAGCCCTACCCCTTGTGGTACTCCAGATGTGAAGACTTAAAGGCTTAGTGATCTGGCACTTCTTTTCATTGGCATGTTGGCTTGGTGCCTAACCTGTCAGTGGTTCCTTTGTCATGAGGGAAAAACTTATGTTTTCATAGAGGGGGGGAAAAAAACAACTTTTCTTTGGAAAATGTCAATTTGCCAGGGTGGTGGTGCACACCCATAATCCCAGTGACTCAAGAAACTAAGGCAGGAGAATTGCAAGTTAAAGCCTCAGCCTCACTAATGAGACCCCATCTTTTTTTTTTTTTTATTGGAAACAAATGGGATACATGTTGTTTCTCTGTTTGTACATGGAGTAAGGCGTACCATTTGTGTAATCATAAATTTACATAGGGTAATGTTGTTTGATTCATTCTGTTATTTTTTCCCTTCCCCCCACCCCTCCCACCCCTCTTTTCCCTCTATACAGTCCTTCCTTCCTCCATTCTTGCCCCCCTCCCTAACCTTAATTCTAACCCTAACATTAACCCCTCCCACCCCCCATTATGTGTCATCATCCACTTATTAGCGATACCATTTGTCCTTTGGTTTCTTGAGATTGGCTTATCTCACTTAGCATGATATTCTCCAATTTCATCCATTTGCCTGCAAATTCCATAATTTTATCATTCTTTATGGCTCAGTAATATTCCATTGTATATACATATACCACAGTTTCTTTATCCATTCATCAATTGAAGGACATCTAGGTTGGTTCCACAATCTGGCTATTGTGAACTGAGCAGCTATGAACATTGATGAGGCTGTATCTCTGTAATATGCTGATTTTAAGTCCTTTGGGTATAGGCCAAGGAGTGGGATAGCTGGGTCAAATGGTGGTTCCATTCCAAGTTTTCTAAGGAGTCTCCACACTGCTTTCCAGAGTGGCTGCACTAATTTGCAGCCCCACCAGCAATGTATGAGGGTACCTTTCTGTCCACATCCTCGCCAACACCTGTTGTGGCTTGTATTCTTGATAATCGCCATTCTAATTGGGGTGAGATGGAATCTTAGGGTGGTTTTGATTTGCACTTCTCTTATTACTAGAGATGTTGAACATTTTTCCATATGTTTGTTGATTGCTTGTAGATCTTCTTCTGTGAAGTGTCTATTCATTTCCTTAGCCCATTTGTCGATTGGATTATTTGCATTCTTGGTGTAGAGTTTTTTTGAGTTCTTTATAGATTCTGGAGATTAGTGCTCTATCTGAAGTATGATTGGCAAAGATTTTCTCCCACTCTGTAGGCTCTTTCTTTGCATTGCTGATAGTTTCCTTTGCTGAGAGAAAGCTTTTTAGTTTGAATCTATTCCAGTTATTGATTCTTGCTTTTATTTCTTGTGCTATGGGAGTCCTGTTGAGGAAGTCTGGTCCTAAGCCGACATGTTGAAGCTCTGGACCTATTTTTTCTTCTATAAGATGCAAGGTCTCTGGTCTGATTCCAAGGTCCTTGATCCATTTTGAGTTGAGTTTTGTGCATGGTGAGAGATAGGGGTTTAGTTTCATTCTGTTGCATATGGATTTCCAATTCTCCCAGCACCATTTGTTGAAGAGGCTATCTTTTCTCCATTGCATATTTTTGGCCCCTTTGTCTAGTATGAGAAAATTGTATTTATTTGGGTTTGTGTCCATGTCCTCTATTCTGTACCATTGATCCACCTTTATATTTTGGTACCAATACCATGCCGTTTTTGTTACTATTGCTTTGTAGTAGAGTTGAAGATCTGGTATTGCGATACCCCCTGCTTCACTCTTTCTGCTAAGGATTGCTTTAGCTCTTCTGGGTTTCTTATTCTTCCAGATGAATTTCATAATTGCTTGCTCTATTTCTGTAAGGTACATCATTGGGATTTTAATTGGAATTGCATTGAATCTGTATAGCACTTTTGGTAGTATGGCCATTTTGACAATATTAATTCTTCCTATCCAAGAACATGGGAGATCTTTCCATCTTCTAAGGTTTTCTTTAATTTCTTTCTTTAGTGTTCTGTAGTTCTCATTGTAGAGGTCTTTCACCTCTTTTGTGAGATTCATTCCCACGTATTTTATTTTTTTCGATGCTATTGTGAATGGGGTAGTTTTCCTAATTTCTCTTTCTGAAGATTCATCACTTAGGTATAAAAATGCCTTAGATTTATGTGCATTGATCTTATATCCCACTACTTTACTGAATTCACTTATGAGATCTAAAAGTTTTCTGGTGGAATTTCCTGGTTCCTCTAAGTATATAATCATATCATCAGCAAATAGGGATATTTTGAGTTCTTCTTTTCCTGTTCATATCCCTTTAATTTCTTTGGTCTGTCTAATTGCTCTGGCTAGAGTTTCATGGACGATATTGAAAAGAAGTGGTGAAAGAGGGCATCCCTGCCTTGTTCCAGTTTTTAGGGGGAATGCTTTCAGTTTTTCACCATTTAGAATGATATTAGCTATGGGCTTAGCATAGATGGCTTTTACCATGTTAAGGAATGTTCCCACTATCCCTATTTTTTCTAGTGTTTTGAGCATGAAGGGGTGCTGTATTTTATCAAATGCTTTCTCTGCATCTATTGAAATAATCATGTGATTCTTGACTTTAAGTCTATTGATATGGTGAATTACATTTATTGATTTCCTGATGTTGAACCAACCTTGCATCCCTGGGATGAAACCCACTTGATCATGGTGCACTATCTTTTTAATATGTTTTTGTATGTGATTTGCTAAAATTTTGTTTAGAATTTTTGTGTCGATGTTCATTAAGGATATTGGTCTGAAATTTTCTTTCCTCGATGTGTCTCTGTCTGGTTTAGGTATCAGGGTAATATTGGCTTCATAGAATGAGTTTGGGAGGGTTCCCTCCTCTTCTATTTTCTGGAATACTTTGAGAAGTATTGGAATGAGCTCTTCATTAAAGGTTTTGTAGAACTCGGCTGAGAACCCATCTGGTCCCGGACTTTTCTTTGTTGGTAGGCTTTTGATGACTTCTTCTATTTCATTACTTGAAATTGGTCTATTTAAATTGTGTATGTCCTCCTCGTTCAGTTTAGGCAATTCATATGTCTCTAGAAACCTGTTGATGTCTTCGAAATTTTCTATTTTGTTGGAGTATAGATTTTCAAAATAGCTTCTAATTATGTTTTGTATTTCAGTCGTGTCTGTTGTGATATTTCCTTGTTCATTCCGAATTTTAGTGATTTGGGTTTTCTCTCATCTTCTCTTTGTTAGTGTGGCTAAAGGTTTATCAATTTTGTTTATTTTTTCAAAGAACCAACTATTTATTTTGTCAATTTTTTGTATTGTTTCTTTTGTTTCAATTTTGTTGTTTTCAGCTCTCAGTTTAACTATTTCCTGTGTTCTACTACTTTTGGTGTTGGTCTGTTCTTCTTTTTCTAGGGCTTTGAGCTGTAGTGTTAGGTCGTTTATTTGTTTAGTTTTACTTCTTTTATTAAATGCGCTCCATGAAATAAATTTTCCTCTAAGTACTGCTTTCATAGTGTCCCAGAGATTTTGATATGATGTTTCTTTGTTCTCGTTTACCTCTAAGAATTTTTAAATTTCCTTCCTAATATCTTCTGTTATCCATTCATCATATAATAGCATATTGTTTAATCTCCAGGTGTTGGAGTAGTTTCTGTTTTTTACTCTTTCATTTATTTCTAACTTCAATCCATTATGATATGATAGAATACAAGGTAGTGTCTCTATCTTCTTGTATTTGCTGACATTAGCTTTGTGGCATAATATATGGTCTATTTTAGAGAAGGATCCATGTGCTGCTGAGAAGAAAGTGTATTCGCTCTTGGTTGGATGGTATATTCTATAAATGTCTGTTAAGTCTAAATTATTGATTGTGTTATTGAGATCTATGATTTCTTTATTCAATTTTTGTTTGGAAGATCTGTCCAGTGGTGAGAGAGGGGTGTTAAAATCACCTAGTATTATTGTGTTATGGTCTATTTGGTTTCTGAAATTGAGAAGAATTTGTTTGACATACATGGATGAGCCACTGTTTGGGGCATAGATGTTTATGATTGTTATATCTTGCTGATTTATGCTTCCCTTAAGCAGTATGAAATGTCCTTCTTTATCCCTTCTGACTAACTTTGGCTTGAAGTTCACATTATCTGAAATGAGGATGGATACTCCAGCTTTTTTGCTGAGTCCATGTGCATGGTATGTTTTTCCCCATCCTTTCACCTTTAGTCTATGGGTGTCTCTTTCTATGAGGTGAGTCTCTTGCAGGCAACATATTGTTGCATCTTTCTTTTTAATCCAATCTGCCAGTCTATGTCTTTTGATTGGTGAATTCAGGTCATTAATATTCAGGGTTATTATTGAGATATGATTTGTATTCCCAGTCATTTAGTTCATTTTTTAAATTTTATTTATTTATTTATTTTTTTGATACAACTTGGTTCCTCCTTTATTTGACAGTTCCTTTAGGCTAATTCCTCCCTTTGCTGATTTGCTTCTTTGTTTTTTATCTCTTCCTCATGGAATATTTTGCTGAGAATGTTCTGTAATGCTGGCTTTCTTTTTGTAAATTCTTTTAGCTTTTGTTTATCATGGAAGGATTTTATTTCATCGTCAAATTTGAAGGAAGTTTTGCTGGGTATAAGATTCTTGGTTGGCATCCATTTTCTTTCAGAGCTTGAAAAATGTTGTTCCAGGCCCTTCTAGCTTTTAGGATCTGGATTGAAAAATCTGCTGATATCTGTATTGGTTTCCCCCTGAATGTAATTTGGTTCTTTTCTCTCACAGCTTTTAAAATTCTGTCTTTATTTTGTATGTTAGGTATTTTCATTATAATGTGCCTTGGTGTGGGTCTGTTGTAATTTTGTGTATTTGTAATCCTATAAGCTTCTTGAACTTGATTTTCCATTTCATTCTTCAGATTTGGGAAATTTTCTGAAATTATTTTATTGAATAGAATGTTCATTCCTTTGGTTTGTTTCTCTAAGCCTTCCTCAATCCCAATAATTCTCAAATTTGGTCTTTTCATGATATCCCATAGTTCTTGGAGATTCTGTTCATGATTTCTTACCATCTTCTCTGTTTGTTCAACTTTGTTTTCAAGGTTAAATATTTTGTCTTCAATATCTGAGGTTTTGTCTTCCAGGTGTTCTATCCTATTGGTTATGCTTTCTATGGAGTTCTTAATTTGGTTTATTGTTTCCTTCATTTCAAGGATTTCTGTTTGGTTTTTTTTTTCAATATCTCTAACTCTTTATTGAAATGATCTTTTGCTTACTGTATTTGCTCTTTTAACTGTCGATTGGTGGGATCATTCAATGCCTGCATTTGCTCTTTCATCTCATCATTCAATGCCTGCATTTGCTCTTTCATCTCATCGTTTGCTTCCCTGATCATTTTAATTATGTACATTCTGGACTCCCTTTCTGTCATTTCTTCTGCCATGCTGTCGCTGGATTTTATTGATGTAACATCTAGATTTGTTTGGGGCATTTTCTTCCCTTGTTTTCTCATATTGTTCAGGAATCAGTGGGTCATTAAGATATTGCAGACTTCCTCTATTGACTTATAATGTCCCTGAAGGTTTCTGGTATATCCCCTCTTATCCTTCAGTAGCCTGAAGTCTTGGAGGAAGTTGATAATGCGGTTCTCCACAAGGAAGCTGCCTCTCTAGGGTTGGTGACCCTCAGGTGGGGTATATTCCCTGATAGTGGGCAGAGGTGCCTCCACTTGTTGACCAATGGTCATCCAAAGGGGAACTAGGCTGCAGGCTGAGGCAAGGTCTGTTTGTGCCTGTGTCTCTGGTTTTACCGTCCTTGTGGGAAAACCTCATCTGGCAGGGAAAACTCACCCGGTGGGGAGGTCTCGCTGGTCAGTTCCCCTCCCAGAGGTTCCCCTCAATCTACAACTACCGCCTGGGCTGGGCTGTCTTCCTCTGCAACGTTCCCAGGGGCCCTGACCTACCTCCTGGGCCTGGGAGCCTCAACCTTCGCAGTCAAGTCTCCTTAGGCTGCCTCTCCTCAGAGAATCTGCCCGCAGTCCTGGAAACTTCGCTCTGCTCCTAGGCGTGTCTCTGTGCAGCTCTTCCACCAAGAAGCCGCCTAGGTCCTGGGACCCTGCTCTGCCCCTAATCACCTGGCTATGCAGCCCCTCCTCTGAGCCGCCACCTGGAGCCCCGTACGATAGCTCTGAGTCCCAGAGACCCGCCATACACCTCTTCCTCCGAACAGCCGCCCGGTGTTCCGACACAGTCACTAGGAGTCCAAGCAACTCACTTCGCGTCTCCTCCTCCTGCCAACTGCCCATAGCCCTAGGCAGTCACTCCGAGTCCATGTGACCCGCCCTGTTCCACCTCCTCCTCGGGGTAGCCCCCGGGTGTTCAGGAGCAGTCGCTCGGAGACCAAGCGACCCACCGCCGTCCTCCTCCAGGCAGGCCACCGGTGTTCAGGAGCGGTCGCTTTGAGTCCAAACAACTCACCACTCGCCGCCTCCTCTGGCAACCGCCTGTAGCTCTGATGCAGTCACTCCTAGACCAAGTGACCCGCCGTGCTTCTCCTCTTCCTCCAGACAGCACCCTGGTGTTCAAAAGCGGTCGCTCTGAGTCCAAACAGCTCGCCATGCAGCTCCTCCTCAGGCAGCCGCCCGGAGCCCCAGTGGTTGCTCCGAGTCCAAGCGCTGTGCTGAGCCGCCTCCTCTACGATGATCCCAGTGGTCCGTGTTTACCGCTCCAGTGGGGGGAGGGGTGTCTCGTTGAGCAACTCTACTTCACAAAGTTCCCTGCGTTCCGGGGCTACTGCCCCATCCGGGACGCCTCCCCAATGGGAGAGACTCACCCGGCGGCTTTGATTTGGTCCCAAGTCACTCACTATCTCCTCTTTTGAATCCTGTGTCCTGGAGCAACATGAAATGCAGTCGCCCTCTAGTTCGCCATCCTGATAACCAGTCGAGACCCCATCTTAAAATAAAAAATAAAAAGTACTGGGAATGTGGCTTAGTGGTGAAGTAAACCTGGGTTCAATCTCTAGTGTCAAGAAAAACTTTTTTTAATGAAAGATGTCAACTTTATGCATATATCCACAAGTTTATGGAACTAAGGATTGTCATAGAATTTTATATGTAGTATTTTATCTCTCAAACATTTCTAATCCTTTCTATAACATTTTTGTCACAAACTGCTATCAGCAAGGGGACATAAGGAAATCAAAACAGAGAGGGAGCCAAGACAGAGTTGAGTGCCCACAGGGTTAGTGTTGGACCAGGCCATGTGGAGGATTCAGACAAGAAGGTCACCTGAGGGTCAAGAGAGTGTGGAGGAGAATTTACCTGAGAGGGCTCAAGATAAGCCTGGAAGAATGAGGGAAGCAGGGCATTTGATGTGAGAGAATCCACTGCTGACACATATAGGGACCATTCTGGAGGTTTAGCAAGGCTGTATCTTGCCTGTACCTGAGAATTCACCCTGTGTGGTAGTTGATGATATGATAGCATACAAAAGTGTATTATAATTTGTATTATTATAATTACTAAATACAAGGAATTAAATTTAAGACGTTAGCAAGAGAACCTATGGAATTTAACTTTTTCTCATAGAATATGAAAATCCTATCACTTGTTTTATTTGTGGAGATGAGTTAAAAAAAAAAAAGAAGAAGAAAAAATTCCCTTGGATTTTGGAAGCAAGTAAATTGGAAGCCACAGTTTCAGCCAGGCAGAAAACTGCAACTCAGTTTTAAAAAAATTATTTTAAAGGAAGGAGCAGTTTGGGACTCTTAAGATTTCTCTAATTCATAAAGAAACACTGAAGCTTTCTGGTTCGGAGGTTTAAGGGTTTACTCTTTCCCCAAAGCATTATTATCTACTTTCATGGGGATAAAATAACTACAAACACTCAATAGCTCCAAATGGATTTAATGCAAAGAACAGATTCAGGTTTTCCCTTAGAGATGTGAAGTTTTACATCTAAACATGTAACAAATCATAGTTATTTTTCTCTTCCTGGGAAGCCTCAGAAACCCAAAGGGATGATAAATAAAGAATGGGCCTGACTCAGAATTACTCTCACAAACAGGAAGCAATAACTCAGCTCTCAGGGAGACCAGTTGCTGAAGATACTATTGGTCACAGTGATTCATACAGTAAACTGGTTTCCAGATGAGCTGCCTGCCATGTTTACCACACAGTGTCTGTCTGAATCAGAGTCACTCAATATACGGGTTGTATTGTCAGGACACTAATTCTCATGCATATGATAACTGGAAGACTTCATGCATTTTGCATATGAAGAATTACAAAAGGCAGACATCTGGTTTGGTCAGGTAGTAAATGTGAAGTTATATCTCTCTCATATACTTGATCTTTAAACTATTGGACTTTAAAGTTTGAAGTTACATTTCCACATCATTTCCCAGTACTCTTTCAGGAACTCAAATGGTATTCGATATTCACTAGCAGAATGGGGAATAGTCTCTAGAAATGCTGGGTTCTTCAATATTTGGGCTACACATGGCCCATTCATGGGAAGTCGAGAGACAGTTCACCTGCCTTCATAGACTCCAGTCATAGGAATAAAGACAGACAACCAGTGAGTTGTTCTTCAGAGTAAACTTCTTCAGAAGGCAAGTTTAAGTGATAGTCTGCGTGTTCTTCATATCAGGGTAAAATTTGTCATATTATCAGGGAAAATGCGGGAGGCCCAAAATGGTCAAATTTACATGAATTATGCTTCTTTTCCAGCTCTGTATGCTCTTTGTACTTCTTGTTTGTCTTCTTTCTAGAGACAATTATTTATGCATATGCCTACTGGGAATCCCTTGGAATCCATTTTACCTTAATCACAAAGCTACCCAGGTCTAGAATGAATCCAAAAGAATGAACACTCTATAGGAATCCAAAAGGCTGACAGTTTACAGAGAAATATTACTTCTGAAAAGTCTTGTCAGATTTTTAAGCCAGTCCATATCTCACAATTTCCAACTCTGAGTTGACATAAATTACCTTGGTTACTCAGTCTGACCAGAAGTCCTGGACCCAGAAATCAAGATGCTTCTTTCTCTCCAGAATAGTTACAATATCAAGAAAGACAGGTTTATTTTACTGGGACCATGGACTTATGTCTTGGGTCAAAGAATGACCTGAGAAGTCACTGGCCAGTTCTGCCTGGTGCCTCCACTGACTGACATGATGAAATCAGTATTTATATAAAATGGGATAACATTTCAAAAAAAATAAAGTTTTTACATCTATGTAGGGAGATAAATTTTATGAAAATGGGATTAGAAAAATGGGCTATTTCTTTAATTTTTTATTCTCCTTTCTCTTTATTTTACAGATTAGATTATTTCTATTGATCTTTCTTCAAATTCACTGATTTTTTTTTTCTTTATGCTCCATTCTGCTGTTAATCCTATCTGGTACATTGTTTAACTTCAAATTTTGTATTTTTCTCTTCTAAACTTCTATTTGTTTTGTTTAAATAACTTCTGTTTCTCTTCTAAAATTTCCTATCATTTCAAGTCATTCTAGCATATTTTTCTTTTAATCACAGAACATCATTAAAATAGTTACTTTGAAATTTTTGCCAACATCTGGATCATCTCAAGAGCACACACTATTGCTCATCTTTACCCTGGAGAATGAGTCACATTTTTGTTTGTTTTTGTATTTAAGTGTTACATAATTTTAGTTTGTATGTGAGTCAGGGTTCTCTAAAGGAACAGAATCAACAGGAAGAATGATTATAAAAAGGGGATTTATTAGACTGGCTTACATGACCAGAAGCTGGATAGTCCACAATGGCCATCTGCAGGCTGGAGAGCTGGAAGAACCAGTAGCTGTGCAGTCCAAGAGGCAGAGGCCCCAGAACAAGAGGGATCAACAGTGCTACCCTAGTCAAAGACCAAGGCTTCTGGAAACTCCCTGGAGAATAACTGGCAGAGTCTGCTTTGGAGGAGTGAAGAAAAGAGGGTCCAATATCCTCAGATGATTGAAGTAACAATCAAGAACCCATTCAGAGCAGGACTTGCATCTGCATCTACTTCCTTGTTCTTCCAACTTTTATTCCAAGCCACCATCCTGCTGGGCAGTGCTGCCCACGCTTAGGGAGTGTCTCCACTTCAGTCCGCTGTCCCACATTTCAATCGTTCCTAGACACACCCTCACTGACACACCCAGAAGCCTCTTAATCATCAGCATATCTTAATCCAATCAAGTCGACAATTCAAATTAACCATTACAGGTTGTGTGCTGAACATTATGAGTGTTGCAATGTGCAGATGTTTGAATATGTTCTATTCACCCCCAAAATGTCTATTTTAGCAAACAGTAAAATTGGTTGGACTTAAAAAAAAATCTGTGAGATGTCACTTAAATCTTAATTCTTTTATCTTTGATTGGGTCATGCACATGTGTAGTTCAGGATCATCCCAAGATTTGAACAATTTATATGCAGAATTTGAAACTTCCCTTTATTACTCTTTCTTTTCTGTGATTCTCTGATTCTCTTCCTCTTTTCCACAGATTAGTGGCCACAAATGCTGTCCACTAGAAGCTTCAGCTTTTTTATTAGATTTTTAGCAGTACTGCCTGAGGTCTGCTCTCAGGTTTAATATGGGAAGCTCAGTCAATATCTTCCTCTTCCAAATATAGGACTGTCTTTAGGATCTTACTTCTTTTTAGTCTTCAATGTTTTCAGTTATTTTTTTTTAATTTGTCAGTGTTTATAGTTAGTATATATGGAATAGTTGGTCTCCTGAGCTTTTTAGACTGTTCCAGGAGCAGAGCTCTCCTAGTTGACTATTGAAGTTGTCAGTTGAATGCTTGCCTTAGAGTAGGAGAATGAACCCTAGTGAGAAGTAGACAAATATAAGAGATAAAGTGAACAGAATTTTTCATGACATCGAAGTGTGAGAAATGGAGACAAAAATAAAATGTCAAGGTATTAACCTTGAGTTGCTAAGAGAAAGAAGTACAGTAAAAGAAACAAGGACATTGGAGTGCAGTATAGGTCAGCTCAGGCTCATAGACTGGATGACTTAAGAATAGAAATTTATGTGTCAAAGTTCTGAAGTCTGTAAGTCTGAGATCAAGGTGCTAATTCAGTTTCTGGTGAGGATCCTCTTTCTGGCTTGTAGACAGCCACCTTCTCCCTATGTCCTCAAGTGGCACTGAGAGAGTAAGCTTTCTGGGGTCTCTTCTTATAAGCATACTAATCCTCATTTAACCTTCATGACTTCATTTAACCTCTTTCCATGAAGGCCTGTCTTAAAATACAGTCACATCAAGAGTTACAGCTGCAATATATTGAATTTGGAAAGGAAGAGGACACAATTCAGTATGTGACAAATGAGAATCTGGCTCAAAGCAAAAAAGATGATGGGTTATTTTGGATATGTTACATATGAGGTGAACAAGGCACAAGTTTTTAGAGATCTGGGGTAGAGCTTGGGAAGGAGATTATTGGGAATAGGTTTATAATCCATCAGTGAAGAGTCAGAGCTGAGGCTGTGGTGCTGGGTGATTTCTCTGAAGGAGAAAGTATAGTCCAATATGGAGGATTAAGGAACAAGGACAAAACCACATGTCAACTCCCAGAAAATGTGAAGGAGGAATACATTAGTAAATAAACAAGTTGTCAGAAAGACAGGAAGAGAAACAAGAAAGTTAAATAGTTCAAGGCAGAAAAGAGGGTTATGAGGAAATGGTCAACAGTGCTAAGCCCAGCAAGAAAGGTCTTGAAAAGGGCCACAGTCAAAGGCCCTATGTTTGTAAACTAGGAAATCATTACTGACTTTTAAGGATGCAACCTCAGTAAAGTGATCAGGAAGAGACTGAGATGAGAGGTTAAGTAAAAGCAGGATGGGGCTGATATGAGGGATACATTTGGGGTTTAAATAGGGAGTTGGATTACTGAGGTAGTGAATGTAGTAAGAACCACTGAAATGTCCAAAACTTTACCCCCAGAAAATAGAGTCCTGCTCATAACCTATGCCTTCTGGTTTACCCCTTTCATTCTTTCAGCAAAAATCATTACCTATCCCTTTACTAAGCAATGTTGCATGCACTGTGTAAAAAAAAAAAGAGCTCTTCCCTCAAGTAACATCTGTGTCTCTTCTGCTCCCTACTGACGCTCAACTTGTGTTCTTCTGTGCGTTCAGATTTTTCCTGGGTGAGCTGGTACTCAGCTGGACCTGTTCTTAGCAGGACCATTTTCCTTACCCTGTGAGAATCCCAGTGGATCATACTGTCTGCTCTTTTGGAGCAGAAAAAATGAATGATTTTTCACTCTCTGTATAGTAAGAAAAAGTTGGAGAGTCAATTTTTCATGAAAATCCCCATCGTCCTTTTTGATAATTGGTGCATAATCAGAGGGTATAATGCTTCACTCAGGATTAATAAATGATAAGAATCTGAGATGAAAAATATGTTAATTAACTTGATTCAATAGAGGCACATCATATATAGATGTATAGTATAGCTTCACTCTGACCACATAAACACACAATCATTTGTCAATGTTCAATAAAATGTTTTAAATGCAATAATGATACTGCCAACTATCAAATTGTTGACTTAACTCTATTGTGTTTTATTTTATTTAGGATATAAACTTTTATTCCTCATATAACCTGAGTGTTTAGTGAGTAGTAGACTGATTCATTTAGACTGGGGCCAGTCCTAGGAATTAACCTGTTTTAAAAGCTTTACAGTTGCTGGTCGTGGTGGTGTACTCCTGTAAATCTCAGTGGCTTGGGAGGCTGAGGCAGGAGGATCTAGAGTTCAGAGCCAGCCTCAGCAAAAGCAAGGCACTAAGCAACTCAGTGAGATCCTGTCTCTAAATAAAATGCAAAATATGGCTGGAGATGTGACTCAGTGGTCCAGTGTCCCTGAGTTCAATACCTAGTACCCCCGAAAACAAACAAAAAAGCTTTCCAATTGACCTTATTGTGCACCCAGTATTAAGATTTATTGAATTAAAGATCTGTTGTTTTGTGGTGGTGATTTGTTTCAAAGACTCTGGCTTTGCAGTGGGAGCAGAAATTTGGTAGTGCTTTCTGTCCCTGCTCTTATTGTAGAGTGACTTCTGCTGGTACTCTGCCCAACTCTAACTTTCTAAAGATATTATGAATAATTTTAACATCACAGTAAAGGATTCTTTTAAAAAATAAAATTTAATGCAAATTTAACTCTACAGATGGAAAATGGTTATGCCTGCAGTTATCTGCTTCCAAATCAGAATGCGTTTTTAATTTGATGAGTCACCTTTATTTTGTAATACTCATTTTGACTTATATTAGTTGGCATAGCTTGGACTATAGCCACTTCCAGAATATTGTTATGTCATTTTAATGTAAAGAAAAGGAAAATTTGATGCCTCTAATTTTGCATAGTAACTCATCTGGAGCCTAATGGAAATATCTGTCTTCAATAGAACTCTAAGAAGTCTAGCTACTTTCTGGGTGTTTGGTATAAATAATTCCATGCATTATGGTCCCTATCCCAATGCAGAAGAGACGTATAGAAAAAAAATGTATAACATAAAAATTGTACCAAGCCCTATTTTATAATATCAGAATATCAAAATTACCTATGATGTGGTGTGAAATAAGTGAAAAGTAACCTCCAAGCCCAGAAGAATCTTGCAACTAGCTTACCTGCTTGAAATCCACTGGGGAAAAGGGTACAGATATTGAAAGGTACTAAACCAAGTTCAACATCTGCCTAGTTACATCGCCTTTTTAAACCCCAGGGAAGGCACAAAACACAGCCAACGAAACTTGTCTTTAATTTATAACCCTTGGTCTCAGTAGAAAAGGGAGAGATAATTTGGCCATGGGAGAAGGAAATAAGGAAAAGGACAATAAATTGTAGATGAAAATGGGGACCATAGGAGAGTAACTGCCATATAGTAGACTCCTGATGCATGTTGGTTAAATGAATGAACGAAATGAGAGAAAGATACTGGCAAACAGTTTGGGCTGAAACAGAGAGTTATGTCTGAGAATTATCTGTTGCTATTATAAATCCAATATTAAATTATTTTTTTTCACCACTAATATAGTGACTGCCAACCAGGGGAAGGCCAAAAGAACTTACCATGAAAAAAAGATGAAAGTGCTTTCTCCTCCTTGCTTCATCCCCCATATTCCATTACAAAGGATGACCTAAAATCTTAAAAGAAGCCTGGCTTTTCAAAGCTCAGTTGAATTTTGTTTGAACCACTAAGAACTCCATCATCATTAGAAAAGTAACCTACTTAGACTAATTTAAGAAATTTCTCTGTTGTCTTCTACTTGGCCTGCCACTATGCTGTCCCTTCCATCCCAATCAATCCTATTAATGGAATAGGTTGACAGCATTCTAGTGCCTTTGATTAACTGTTGCTTAGAAATTTTACTTTAGATTCTTCTTTATACCCACTCAACAATCAGCCCCTGACTGTAAGATTTTAAAGTGGTTCTGATATTTGATTTTACAAACAGCCTAATCAATGTTTAATTTCCATAACATAAAATTTACCCATTTAAAGTGTACAGACAGTTAATTTCCATCAATTTATGTGGCCATGCAACCATTGTCACAATCCATCTGGGCCATCCACAGACTTAGGCAACCACTGATCTGTTTTCTATAGTTACAACTTTTTGTCTTGTTTTGTAGAGATGCCATGTGAATGGAATCAGAATATCTCTGATACACTTATTTTTAATTTAGAATCTAAGTTCATCTCATTAAAATAGCCAAAGACTAACTAAATTAGGTGAACTTTATATTTCACTATAAATGATAATGGAATAAATTAGAAGAATTTTCTTAATCAGGTATGAAGACTAATTTATTGTAGGCTTCATTTACTTTACTGAATTACAACTTCTTTTCTTTCTGCTAGATAGCTTGCTAAATTTTCAGCTATGCCTTACATGTTACCTCTTCAAAATATACGGGTTAACATTCTTTCCAACTTCACACTTTACTCTAAAATCGATATTATTATGACGCATTTTTCCAGAAGTGCAAGTACTTACGTGTGTGCAAAGGCCAAGAAAAGGGAGACAGCTAAAAAGACTTTAAACATTCGTGGATAGATGAATGGATGGATGATGGATTGATGACTTCACATATTTGGGCCTCAGGAGTTGGTTTATATCATAAGTTCTCAGGATATCGAGAACTAATAAATGGCATATATATTAGAGTTAGAATTTCACTTCTTGTGTGTTTTCATTTCACAGAAGAAACATGAAACATGTTTTAGCAAGGAATAAAGCAATACAGTGGACCAAATCCTACATTTTACCGGAGTTTCCCTATGATGTCAAATGCATGTTAGCGGAGCAGAAATGTCCTGATCACAGCATGAGGATAAGGATCATTGAGTTTCTCCAAGCTGACATGACTAAGTATCTGGAAGGCTCACTGTGAGTGATAACAGGGTAAACCTGCTGGTTTGGGGGAGGGTCTGCCTTGGAGTAGAGTGGAACTCACCTGCAATGAAGTCTCCTCAGATTTTGAATGACATTTTGGATCTAAGTCCAACATACCCAACATTTGAACGTCTATTTTGTTCTATAGAAAGATTTGAAGAGGAGTGAGTGCAATTGAGACTCCTCTTGAATATGGACTGCTTGAAATGAAAGATATCTCCCTGTTGTGAACAGGTATCCCACCACGCAGCAGTACAACGATGTGGTCAACGCCCTGCTGCAGGCCCACCCCTTCCTGGACGAGGACGGCTGTGGCTTCGTAAGTAATGACATGGCACCACCATCCTGTTCATCTGAGTCCATCCTAAGATAATAGCCCATATTGTCCATTTGGACTCTGATTTTTTCCCCTTTGGTTCTCTCTCTTTCTGACAGCCCCTACTTCTTTCTTTGCTTTGTGTTTTCTTCCTCTTCTCTCCTCTCTCACCTCCCTGTGATATCTTCTCAGTCTCTGCTTAACCTGGGTTCCTTTGTCTGCCCATCATCATCTTTCTGTTCCTCTCTTGAAGCAATCTGGGAGCTCCTGTGTGACAATGATCCTCTAGGAAGGGTCATGAGGAGATGACATGCATCATGGCTCTCATCAGCCAGTGTCGCTTGCCCTCTGAGTAGACCCAGTGGGGAAGTTGTCTGCTTAGAGGTCCTACTTGTCTGTCTCATCTGCCCTTTCACAACTTCACTGTCGTGGCTCAAGCAGATCCCAAGGATGTTATGGGCAGCAGCTCTAAACTCTGACTGCATCTTAGGAGACTCAGAGGTTTTGGTTTAATTGATTTGAAGATGTGGCTCTAGCATTAGTATTTTTTTAAAGTTCCCAAATGATTCTGATGTATAGCCAGGATTGAGAACAGCTGCTCAGTATAAACTTAACTGTCTGGACCTGTCTGTTTCTTGGATTTGAAAGACTGGGATCTTTGTTTTAAAACAGTATAAATATACTTAGTACTAGTGGACTATATACTTAAAAATACTTAAGATTATAATAAAAAGTTGAGTGCTTATGATATACACTAGCAGTATATAATTTAATAAACAATTATAGGGAAATATGGCTATGTGTACAAAAACATGGTATTATCCCTGTATCTCTATATGACATATGTATACACATTTGTAATCATAGCTAAGTAAGATATATGTCTTCTTGTACCTTACCATCTCTGGTCTGTCAGAAAATACTTTTTTGCTGTGCTTTCTTAAAGACATAGGGTTTAAGCAATTAGTTCCAATTTGAACAAAGAAGATACATGTCAACATCATTTAAGGCCTGTGCTTTCTTGCTTGAATGCTTTCTCTCTCCTTCTCTCTCTATCCCCCTTCCTTCCTTTCCTCACTCCTTCCCTTTCTTCCTTTCTTTCACTTAATATTTTCAGAATATGGTTCAGAATATGGTATGAAAGATGGTGGAATGAGACAGACATCATTACCCTTTGTACATGTATGATTACACGAATGGTGTGAATCTACATGGTGCACAACCATAGAAACGAAATGATGTACCCCATTTGTGTACAATGAATCAAAATGCAGTCTGTAAAAATAAAAAGTAAAAAAATGGATAAAATCATAGATTTTCTGGAACAAGAAAAGGCCTTAAACATTTTTTTAGCACTCAGACTGAGAAAAGACATCATATCCCCCATCTAGAAATTGTAAAATTGTAAAGCCAAGACTAGAATTCAAGTATCTTTGCTTCTAGGATGACATCCTTTTTAAATATGCTGCTCTGTATAAAACACACTATATAGTTAACAAAATTTGCTCTAAAATAAATCAGTGCATCAAACAAACCTGTGGGCCCAACATTACAGTCATTCCAATAGGGCTGACAAAATAAAATCTCAGTGTTCCTTTGATGTTCAAGATACAGGTTGTCTCTTGAATCAGTATCTCTATCAGTGCTACTGTGTATAGAAATACAGTCAGCTCTCCATATCCACAGATTTCACCTCCTCTGATTCAACCAACCTTGAATACTGTGCTTTGTAATTAAGCTTAGGATGGTTGTATATGTATTGAACACAGGCTTCTTCTCTTGTCATTATTCCCTGCACCATATAATAAAACAATTATTTACATGGCATTTTCAGTGGAACAGGTATTATAAGTAATGTAGAGATGATTTAAAAATGGGGAGGATGCGTGTAGGTTATATGAAAACACTATGCCATTTTATGTGAGCCTTGATTACCTGTAGGTTTTAGTGTCTGCCAAGGGCTACTGAACCAATCTTCTGTGAATACTGAGGGATGACTATGGTTATATTTTTTAAATAATCTCGATTTTCTATTTGAATAAATTATACATTTACCTAGTTCAAAATTCAAAAGCTTCAAAAAGAAAAGTTCCCCACCCCCATTTTCCAGCCACTTGACTTTCCTGTCCAGACGTAACCAATAATGTTATTAAAGATTTCTTCCAGAGAATCTTTGCAAATATATAAGCAAATGCATATCTATCCAATTACATTTTTGACCTTTAGTTTTATGGTTATCAAAGTGAGACTCACAGGAAGTAATAAATAATGCTTACTTTGTTCTCAAGTGCATTGTACCCACATCTGTTCCCAGCGGCATTAACTAAAGAGGGTTAACTGATAAAGAGATAAGGAAAATTGCTTAACAGCTTGTGGTCCCTATGTTCACACTTAGAGCAGAAGTGGAAACTGGTGCTTGGATGGATGCTTGCCCAAATTCTCCCCGCAAGTGTTATGTTGCAAAATGTAGAAAATTTCTAAGAACACTGTGTGTGTGTGTGTGTGTGTGTGTGTGTGTGTGTGTGTGTGTTTCAGAGGGGAAGAAAGTAGGCACTTGATTACTTTTAGGGCTAATTTTATTTTCAGCTTTTCATTTTGAAAAGTTTCATATCTGCACACAAATAGAATGCTGTGGTGATACCATATACCCTTCAACTAAATCAAGGTTTCTCAACCTTCACACTATTAACGTTCGGTGCTGGATAATTCTTTGTGGTGCGAGTTGTCCTGTGGTCCTGTGCATTGTAGCATATTTAACAGCATCCCCAGGTTCAATCCACAGTACTGGGGGGAAAAAAAAGAACACAGATCTACGTTCATTCGTTACTAACATTTCGCCACATTTTTTATTCTTCTATCATGTTTGTTTGTGTTAGTGGAGCATTTAAAAGCAAGTTACAGATGTGATTTCTAAATATCTTAGCATACATCTTAAAAGTATAAGAACAATTCTCTGTATAACTGCAATGCAATTTTCATAACTAAGAAAATTCAAAATAATTGTGTAATATCATATGTAATCTGTATTGCTATTTCTCTAATTATTCAAAAATGTTTTTAAAGTAGTTTTTTTCCCTATAAAAACCTAATCATGGATAATGCATTGCATATATCCATATACTTCTTTAATTTTGCCTAGGACAGTCTCTCTAACCATTTTGTCTTTGCTGATATTTACTTTTTGGTCAAATGTAGTTCACTTGCTGTGTCAGATGGTCTACATTCTGTGTTTGTCCAAATGTTTTTTAACAATTATATTTTGTGTTTAAAATACTGAGCGAAGATCTGCTTGTGATACTGTGGTTTGTTTTATGTGTCACAACAGGCCCATAATTTCGGGGATTCTTTAAAAAAAATCAGAGTGATTAAGAGAACTGTATCAATGTATAACTTTCCACATGTCCTCTAGTTGGAAAAGTGTAGGGAAAGTGTGATTATGCTATACCCCAAATATTTTCTGCTGAGTCTGTCCACTGAAGCTATCTATGTGAGTAACTGATAGTGCCAGGCATGTAGCATATACTTAGTAAACACTCATTGATTGAATACTCATTAATTGTGTTCGATTGGTTCTTTTTCTCTTCCTACCAGTTAATACAGGGAGATGGGAGAGATTAGGAAGAAGAAAATGGCAATTCAACAATGTCCTAGCAGTTGATTGCTATAATACCTCTGCCAGGTTCAGCAGGTGTAGAGGCCCTTCAGAGCTGTAGGAAGCATGAGAAACAAATGTATTTGTGCTAGTTTGTATTTCAGGGCTAAGAGAAATATAAACCACCTATTATTTCTCTGTGGTTGTACACCAGCCACAGCAGAGCCCACAGGTCTATGGGAGGTGGTAAACATCTCTGATGTATGTGTGCCCAGGAGACTTATCTGCACTGAAGCCAGTTCCAACTTCAACCTGCAGCTGTCTGGCCAGTCTGTCCCAGGGTTTTCTGACCAGCACTTAAGTTTATAAATACCTGCAATGGGTAGCTATATATTTGACTCTCTTAAAAACCCAGTACAATTGAGGCAGCTTTTATTGTTCCATTTTATAGTCAAAGAACTAAGGCTACATGGTGTTACTTGTTGAGGGGCACTTGTATTAGAGCTGGTTCTTAACACTGAGTCTTCTCAACATAGGCCTCAGTGCTTTCTGAAGGGCAGAGAATACTCTTATTAGGACTTGAGCCATGAAACCAGGAATAGCAAGATCTAAAAGCCAAACACTTGTCTAATGCTATCTCAGTGGCATCCCCATTTGCTCTTGAGGAAATAAGAGTTTTTTCTCTGATTCAATTTCCTTAGCTGTAATTTAATGATTATAATTTGTATTGCAATGTCATAAAACTATTGGAAGGATAAATCAAAGAATAGGTACATCACTTGTATTACTGTGGTGTGAAAATAATTTCAAGCCCAGGAATTACTGGCAAATATTTTGTTCTTTATATGGAATTATTCCAAGCTCCTAGGATTAACTGGACTGCTTTGTTATTTTATGCAGTTTTTATGGAAACGAGCCCTCAAAGATCGTTTTAAATATGTCCGAAGACCCATAGAAGATGATGAACAAGTAATGAAAAATAAGTGCAAATTTGGACACCGAAGAGGCCAGACAAGGAAATCTCTTGCTGATATAAGATTTGATGAAATTAAAATTGTCCAGATAAAAGTAAGATTGAATCCTTAAATGTTCTGACACTTTGACTCATTTGTTGATTAAGGGATAATTTTAATAATAGCATTTAAAATCATTACAACAAAATAAGATAACTTTTAAAATCTGAGGAACCCATAAAAACAATGGTTTGCATGGCTAATAATGTAAGTCATATTTCCAGAAAAAGGACTGCCAGAAACAGTTTGTAGCAAGAATGTTATTGAGGATCTCATGGTCATTTTGGTACAGTCTTCAAAGAACATGAGTAAGCCCTTGAGTTCCGGACCCTGGAATGGTTTCTCACCCTCTTGTTCTGCACACACCACATGTTCTTGACACCCTTACGGCAAGGTTTAATAGTCACACTGTAGGGGTCAGATGACCTGAGTTTCAGGGTCTAGGGAGGCAATAGTTCATGTGCATTGGCACGGAACCCCATGCTGGCCTACCCCCACCTGCTGGTCCAGAATCTTCCACCCCAATCCCAAAGTGGCTGTGAGGAACTTCCGGTGAGGGGCCCCAGACAAAGCCTGGAGGTTCCTCCCTCACAACAAGGAGACCATATGGGTCTTAATTATCAGAAATGCTGTAAGTATCCCTTAACTACCTGAGTGCTCCCAAATATCTTCAGAAACAAAAATTTCCCCTGCTCATATTAGCAGGGAAATATTAATTTATTAGCAGTAGGCTGAACTCTCTAGGAATGATGTCCAATTGACCAAGTATAGAAGCGAATCTCTTGTCATCCCAATTCTATTTTGCACTTTAAACAGCATGAATATGTAAATCTCAACTCTATGACATAAATGCATCTATGTGAGGGAATGTACTTTATGTAGGTATTCTTTTTTCTTTTTCTTCTAGGATATTTATTTGATACTAAAAGCAAATATTTGGTCACTTCATTTTATTAGTACTAGTTGTTAAGTAAATTCCAGAGGACAGGCATATTTCTAACATGTTTTGTAAGCTATTAATTCTAGCATCCCACATCCTGCAAAATTTTGAATGAAGGCATATACTTTAAAAATCTGCTTATAATTTTTAATGAGACCGTCAAACAATGTATTAAGTAAGACAATGTAGTTCTATATCTGCTCTTTGATGAAAAGATAAAAGTTGAAAATTTGATGATGTAACTGTAGTTTTGGCTGCAAAATTCCAGGTATAAACTAAAATCACAATAAATTAAAATTACATTTATTTTAAATTTTTTCCTGTTCTTAAAAAGTCACACTGGAAAAGAATCTAATTACATGCTACATAAAATGGTGTTCTCTAAAAGTTTGATTTCAGTACACTAAGAATGAAGATCCTTTGTAATTGAATTAAGGTAATAAATTCCCCCTTTTCTTATGATGCACATTCCCACCAAGATCCCTCAAAACTGAAGAAGGGTAAAATTGGACAATTTTCAATTGTTCCCAGCACTAGAACTCAAGGGTAAGTTTATGGGATCAGAGGTCACTGCCAGTGACAAGACTAAACTGAAGTTCTTTTCTTTTACTGATACATCCACCATATTTGAACCCACGTTTACACTCTGTTCTTTCTTAAAACCCCTATGGAGTTGCAGACTTCCCAGTTCTTCTCTTCTAGTCCCCCGGATGGGCCTAAATCCTAGGATGAATCCTGCTGAGACCCACACAGGGTCTTAGCTTCAAAAAGAACAAGGAATCCAATGTTTCAGGATTAGGTGTTAAACTGCAATAGGATTTGGCTTTTACCTTCCTTTCAGGTGGGCTAAAAAAGAGATTGACCATTGTTCAGGTCTGAAGAGACAACACTCCTCCTGGCAAACAAATATAATTAGAAGGATTTCTTTCCCTCTATAAATGGAGCTGTAAATTGCTGATTATTTCAAGTCTGTAGCCTGTTTATTATCCCGTGTTCTATAAAGCCAAAACGTTTAAAGGATGAAAAATAATTTATACCGGAATATTACAGAAACAATGTATTTTGTAGCCTCCATGGTGATAAAGCAAATGTATAAGCACCCAGAAGAGTGGGAGTCTCCCATACATTGAATTTACTTCATGGAATTGTATTTTCTAGTCTTGGAGATGGAACCTAGGACATATAGGCAAGCATCCTAGGCAAGCACTCTGTCACTAAGCCACATCTTCAACCCTTTCTTATTTTTAGACAGGATCTCCTTAAATTACTCAGGCTGACCTCGAGCTTATAATCCTCCTGCCTCAGCCTCCCAAATAGGGAAACGACCAGCATGAGCTGATGTGCCTGGTTTGTCTCATGGAATGCTATCATTCAGTCTGATTGCCTAAATGATTTTCAATCTCCATTTGACCTTCTTCTGATAACTCCTTTTTAATGTCTTTAAGATTTCTGAAGATAAAAGATGTTTGAATTAAGACACCCTTGGGTAACTCTTACATCTTTAAAAAAAATCCTTGTCTATGAACAATATTTCCATGATATTGAAAAAAAATATTTATTCATGTACTGCAGAGATGAAAAATGTTGACACAACCAGGAAGTAGCAGTCTGTGTCCATCCCTTCAAAGGCAGGGAAGTGGGTCGGGCTAACTGGAAGATCTTGAGAAGGAAGGAGTAGAGATTTTTATTAGTTTTTGTTTGTTCGTTTGTTCTATTTGTCTTGCTGTGTGTTACTTCGCTCTTCTTTGTCCTTTTGGTGGTAGAATGAAAGAAAATAGATGTCACAATGAAGGAAGGTAGGGATTTTAGTTCTGTGACGTTGGGTTTTCTCAGATAATCCAAGATGCTGCAGTACTTGTGTGGCTCTGAGCCACACATGTTTTAAAAAATTTTTTTGTCCCCAACCCTCCACCTACCAGAATCTCTTGTGAGTTTAGCCCTACTTTCTCTTTGGCTGCAAAGCCCAAATCATCTGAAATGCCAGAGCACCACCTGTGAGTCAGTATGGCTGGTTCCTCTTATTTCACTGCTAAAAACAATTTCACCATGTGACCCAGGTGGCCAGATGTGTCACAGTCCCAGAAAATGCTGGCTATTTTGCAATGTTTACAAATGCCTTTCCAAGCTGAGTGGAGTGGTGCACACCTATAATCCTAGTTACTCTGGAGGCTAAGGCAGGAGGATCACAAGTTTGAGGCCAGCTTCAACAACAATTTATTGGGACAGTGTTCCAAAACTAAAAATAGAAAAGTTTGGGAATGTAGCTTCGTGGTAGAGCACCCCTGGGTTCAATCCCCAGTAACACTCCCCCCCACACACACAAACACGAACACACGAACACACGCAGACTTTCCAGCCTCCAGACCCCTTGCTGCTGCTCCTATGCTTGTGCAATCAGTGCAGAATTGTGCCATTACTTCTTGTGCATTGACTTTTAGTGTAAAAGGAAACAAATTGAAACACAGAAAATGCACAGGGCAATGCAATTATGCCATGAGTGAGCAAATAGCTACAAATAAATTAGGTCCCAGTAATGCATAGCTCCATGAACTGACAAATGTTTCCTTTTCTTAATTGCTTTTTATTATACACACCTTGTATATGTATAAAAAGACACACTTAGTTTCTAAAAACAGTAAATTTAACTTCAACAATTTTGTAAGCTGATGACATTATCTTGTTTAAATGATGAGAACATTGGTTTCAAAATGTCCTAGGAATTATATGGAACTGATCAGCAATGTACTGGATTACTTTATACTGTAGTAAATTTTGTAAAACATCTCAGGCGTTAATTAAAGTTAAGTGAATCAAACGCCTCACTTCAAGGCATGTTATCACTGTCCTGGGCTCGTCTTTTCTCTTGTTTTATCTGTTTCTTTTTATCCCCATTCCCATCTGCCTTTCCCCATGCCTCTCCTGTGGACGACCATTCTAAAACATTTCATATATGTCTGGTTCTTTGCCAGTGTGCCAAAAGGTGTGCTCTCATTTGGGTTTGTATATTTTGATTTAATGTGAGTGTATCTATAGCTCATCTGCTTCACTTTTTTCAAAACCAATAAATACTCTTCTCTCTAAGATCCATTCATGTTGCTATATACATCTCCAGTTCATTGATTCTAAGCATTATGAAGTACTCCTGGCCTCAAGTTCTGTTCCTCCCCAGTACAAACTGCACTCTGGAGAATACCTGGTTATTACACGTATCTGGTTATGGGATGATGAGTTATCTCTTTGGACTATACATTCAAAGGGAACTGATGGGACACAAGGCATGCATGGACTTCATGTGACCAGTTACTCTCCAGAATGCATTTGTTAGGTTCACTCCCACAGCAGTGCATAACCCCTGTATTCCCACCAACCCTTGGCATTTTCTGACCTACAAAATTTGGCCAAGTCTAATAGATATAAAGTATAATTTCATTCTTGTGATTTGCATTTCTCTGAATAACTAGTGAGTCCAAGCATATCTTCACATATTTGTTAACCTTTTGAATTTGTTCTAGAAAATTATCTCTTTAGGTCCATTTTCCAGTTTCTAATGGGTTGGCATCTTTTTCTTGTTCATTTGTAGGAAACAGTCTTTCCCATGCCCTAAGTCACAAGGATGTGCTCCTACTATAAATGTGTAATTTTAGTTTCCCTGTTCAGATATTTAAGTCATCTGAAGTCTATCTTTATATTAAATAGGGATCTCCATATAGTGAACTGCTTTCTTGACACCAGTTACTAAACAATCCCTCCTTTTCTCCTTGGTTTATGGTGTCACTTTATTATTTATTAAGAACTCAAACAGCACTGGGTGTGTTCTGGCAATACCTTATCCCACTGGTCTGTCAGTCTCCTCTTATGCCACCCCACTTTGCATTTTACTTCTTTGTGTTTATTACTTAGTATCACTTGTGGTTGCCTGGATAATCATGGAGGACATGTTGTATCAGGGAAGCCCCTCCATGGAAAGCGTTCTGGGTAGCCTCATTCTCATTTTTCAGAATAAGGGGAAAGACAGTGGGTCTTATTCTCTTGAACCAGTACCCAGGACCTCTTTGTAGCATCTTCCTTCTTGCAGGATAACTATAGCCTGGGTTAGGGGTGCTACAAGTAGGTGGGAATCCTAGTCATGATGGGATGGAGATGGCCTGATGGAAGGATTCTGCTCCTTTTGTCCTGACTCTGGGATGGGAGATGTCCCTGGGATAGTGGTATCTGGTATACATGGGGCACCAGAACATGAGTGTGGACACAGTTATCAGCTTGATGCTCCTCATTTCTTGGTCTTGGTTACCTCTTCACCCAGAGGATTCATTTGACTTTTCTCTCAGATCTCTATCAAATGCCCCATTGAAGCATAAAGATGTAGACATACTTTTGGAAATGCTTCAGTTCCTCCTTAATACTTTTTTTTGACTAATGTATGCGTGTTCTTTCCTTAGTCACTAAAATCCCTTTCAGTCAGAAGCCCTCTCAACATATTATCATGAACTTTTTTGTTCATGGGAAATAAGTTGAATTTGACAATAGCCAGGCGTTCTTCCAAAGTTCCCTGAAACACAATGGATTGTGTTTTACAGATACCCGACTCTTCAAATTCATGGTGGAGTTATTCATCTATTTTGAAATTATTCTGTCTTTATGGGGTAAATTCACTTTAAATTGGATGTGTGGTGAAAGATGTGTTCCTGAGCAGAAGAGGAAGGACTTCAAAGTTTCAGCTGTAGATTTGCTTCTCTTTTTCTGTTATTTTTTCTTTCCTTTTTTGCTTTTGCAGTGTTAGAGATTAAACCCAGGGCCTTGTGCTTGCTAGGCAAATGCCCTACTTCTGAGCTCCACCTTTAACTCTTCTGCTTTTCTCTAAGTCAGTGGAATTATCTCAGTTTGGAGGCTTTTAATGCTATTTGTTTATGACCAATTATTTGCTGATATGGCTCAGAAAGTACATTTCCCAAATCTTAGGGATAGGACCTTTATTGACAGAGATTATTTTGTCTTTGTTAGTTTAGTCTACATTTGATTTCTTTTTTTTAAATCAGTAACTGTGTTATCAAATGTTTCTTCACAATTTTTAAAATTTCATCTTCTAAGAAGTAATGGATCCATTATTTCCAACCCCAAGGACCTAAAATCTATGTCATCTTTTCCAGGAACAGCATTTGTTCAAATTTTCTAGTTCCTTGAATATCACCTCCCTGCGAGTTCTATTCATGATTCACTTTTAAAGTATTCATTATTGGAGTCTTCAATTATGTTTGAATTCTTTATTTTTTCCTTCAATTTCATCCGTTTTAGTTTTTTGAATTAGGGGGCTCAGTTGGTAGGTGTATATATGTTTATAGTTGATATATTGTCTTGATGTGACCTTTTCCCATTATAAAGTATCCTCCTTTGTCTCTACAAACATTTTTTGTGTTAAAGTTTATTTTCTCTAAGACTTAGAGAGCTGTTCCTTTTCTCCTTTGGATACTGCTTGCATGGTATATCTTTTTCCATCTTTTTACTTTTAATCTATTTTTGACTTTGAATCTGAAGTATGTCTCTTATAAATAGACTACAGTCAAAACATTTTAAAAATCCAATCTGCCAATTGTTTAATGTAATTAATGATAATGCAGAATTTATATCTGTTATTTTGCTGTTTGTTTTCTATGTTCTTCTCTTTCTGTTGTTTTATTCCTCCATTACTGCATTCTTTTGTATTGAGTATATTTTTTCATATATCAGGTTAATTCCCTTTGTTATTTGTTTTTCACTATATTTTTTGAATTATTGTTTTAGTGGTTATCCTGGGGACTACAATTGACATCTTAGTTTGCTAAAATCTAGTTTGGATTAATACCAATTTAATTATAGTAGCATATAAAAATCTGCTTCTATATCACTGTCCCTTGCCTTTTGTGCTGTTACTGTCACACAAATTGCATTTTACAAATTGCATACCCATCAACACAGAGTTGTAATTATTATTTCATGAAATTGACTTTTAAATAGGACAGGATGAAAAAGAAATACAAACAGAAAATGCATTTACACTGTCTCAAAATACTCTGTACTGTCTCTGACCTTTACCCTGAGAAATGACTTTTTCCAATGTTCTTTATTTTTTTTTTAATGTGAATTTCATTTACTGTCTACTGTACTTTCATTTCAGTCTGAAGGACCACCTTCAGCATTTCTGGTAAGACAGGTCTGCTAGTAACTCAGTTTCTCAGTTTTATCTATCTGGGAGTGTTTAATTTCTCCTTCACTTTTGAAGGATGGTTTTGCCAGATATAAAACTCATTGAGAAAGCTGTTTTCTAATTTGGGAATTGGGTCTTCTGATGTCTCAATTAATATGGTTGGGGATGAGACTAACAGAAAACTTTGTCTCAAACGGGTTAAAGCTATAAGGAAAGCTATATTCCCACATAACAAGAAATCCAGAAGATGACTGTGGATGCTACTGCTGCTCAATAATTTAGCCAGTTCTTTTGCTCTGGACAATTAGCAGGACTGTGCTTCTCCACTCCTTTGAAGTTAGCTTGAACCACAAGACTGGCTTTGAGTAATGCAATGTGAGCGGGGGTGACATGCACATTGCAGATCCAGTAAGCAAGTCCCCAGAGTCCCCCTTTCTCTTTTAGAGATAATTGACTACATTTTAGATGATGGAGCCATGTCCATGGGTAAGGAGAATGAGAAGCAAGGTCCCAAGATGGATATCTGTTGTCCTAAGGTCTGGTGGCCATTAGGAACAGCATCATGGTCTTGCCCAACCCTAGTGCCACCAGGGACTCCAAGCACAGTCGGTCAGGCTTTGGATCCACTTCTCTGTGATTCCTCTTTCCTGTGCAGCTTTATGAAGTGATGAATCATTCTTGAGAATGTTGCTGGCCCTGCCAACCTCGCCAGGGAACTCATGGTCTGAGTTCTTGCACTGTGGGTAGGGTGAGAGATCCGTGAGAAGTATCGCCACGCGTTATAACAAAAATGCTTAAAACTTAGGGAAAATTTATTTTGCTTTATGGAAAAACACCTACTGTTTATCTCTTCTTCCTAGTTCATTTGGAGATTCTTTCCAGGTTTTCAATCCGGGAGTAGATTATTTTCATTGTGGCCTTAATTTTAAAGACAGTTCTCAGAGTCTGAAACATAGAGCAAACAAACTAATATTTTGCCCCATTTTGATGTGATGTCTCCTATCAACCACATGCTGGAACATCATGGCAGTTTCTTTGGAGAGGTTAATTTGTGCTTTTTTTTTTAACTTACATGATCTGTAGGACAGTGACAGGGATTTAATAAATGTTTTTAGGTTGACCTTGTATTCCAAAGCTTTTCAAATAATTACTAAATAAATAAGTAAACCAACTAACAGCCAGGTGTTAAATTACTAACACTACATTTATCATTCATTTCTCTCTTTAAAATATTTTCTTTTCCTACTTGTTCAGTATATATGTACCCCATGCCTTTGGAAGCTCTGAAATAGAGATTTGAGTTACTATTTTTGGTTTAGAAATAAAATGGAATTGAACATTGTGCAAAAACTGCTTAGGTGGTCAAATGCTAAGAACATTTACCAAGTTCCTTTGGATTTTTCTTACGGCATTTACTGTTCATTTCTTAATGCAACTGACGCACAATGATTTGTTGTGTAAATACTAATTATTTTTTAGTCTTTCCCACAGATGTTTCTCTCATGGTTCAGAACAGAGTAAGACAGACAAAATTGAAGAAAAATATTGACAGTTAATTGTATTCTGGATAGAATGTAATTAGTGCCATCGGCTGGTACCAAATTCACTAAATCACATGGCTGTGTGTTAAGCTGAGGGACTGTGCAGGTTTCATAGGGGAAGCATCATTTCCAAAGCCTGCTTGATGACAACAAATTGAAGACAGGGACAACTGGAATTTGGTATGAGGAAAGCCTTAGCAACCAACACAGAAAAGCAATACAAACCACATGTGTAATTGTTAATTTTCTAGTCATCACATTAAAGAAAGTTAAAAGAAGCAGATGGAATTAATCTCAATACTATATTTTACTTAACCAGTATATCCACAATATTGTCATTTTCAACATAAAATCATTATAAAAATTATTGAGTTTTTTTTACCTTATCTTCTTGAATATTAAATCTTTGAAATTCAATTTGGACCAGTTATGTTCAGATTGGTCAGAAGCCACCCGTGGCTAGCGGCTACCATGCTGGATGGCTCAGATACATATAAGCTTGGGAGAATTAGAGAATAAAAGAGAGGACACACTATAAAGAACATCATAGTTATTAGGAAGCCTGACCAATTATTTGCCAAAGATGTTCAGAAATTAGGGACCCCAAATATCTTGAGTACAGGACCTTGATTTATGTAGTGTCTTTAAAGTAGATTTTTACATATGAATTGTTAAATTTTCCTATCAAGATACTTTCTTTGCAAATTTATTTAGATTGTAGAATGTAGAACAAAAATATCTTTATTTTATAAAAGTGACTCTGTTTTTATTCATTTCTGGGGGGGAAAAAGGTATAAGTACATCTTTCACCATGCTGTATCTTACTATTTCAAAAGCAGTCTCCATCTTCTGTTGAAATCTACCTTAGGAACAGCCGTCTCTTTATTTCTGTTCTAACTGTCAACTTAGACTCAGAGTTGCCTAGAGCTGAGCTCCGCCATTCCAAGCAACTCTGGGAGCCACAGGTCACAGTGATGTTGGAGTAGAGATGCCTTCATGTTACTGGTGTGATAAAGGAGGATCCTGTTTCTCAGGATGCAACTGAAGTTCATGTTCTGATTAATTTATGCTGATTTCCTTTGAAGCAATGAATCCCACAGATGACTCCTGCACTTCTCTTCCATGTATTCTTTGATCAGAAGTGATCTCTTCCCTGTTTCATGCCTTCTTCCTTTGTCCTTTATTGAGCATGTACCCCATTACCTTTGCGACAGACACATTGAAGTCAACTCTTGCAGCTGCAGTTGTGTAAGACTCAGACATTGATCACTCACTGCTGCCCCCACCTGGGTGTGCACTGCTAAGGAAATCAGCCTTCAGAACAAGGCTTCATTCTAGAGAAGCACAGCTGCACTCAGGAACTCTCACAGCTGGCCATCTCTGTGCCTGGGAAACTCACTTCCCCCTTTAAGGATCTCAGTGTGTTCAGAGTAAAGTGAGAGGATGAACCAACCAATGGCTAAGTTCTTTTAGCTGTAATATTATATAAATCATTAATAATAAATCTAACAGTGTATAAATCTTTAAAAGAGTGAGAATTTTAAATTCTGATACAACCTTCTGATAATGAAGGGCTCTTCAATCTAGAATGCAACCCAGGAACATTGTGTTAATTCCAGAGGTCTGATCAGGCAGGAGCTCCCTAAAAACTTTAGTTTCATGATCAGGTGGGAGGTACAAGGAAGCAGTACATGATGTGTGTAGTAAATATCGATATAGTAATTACAGATTTTCCATTACATTTCAGTAGTAGAAAACTGTTTATATTAAGTTTTTTAACTCTTTTAACAAATAGGATATTTTATTTTTATTTTAAAACACTGTCAATTTATGCATTTGAGATATACAAAATAATTGATAATGTGTGGCATGTACATAATTCCTGAGACGAACACTGGGATTTGAGTCACTGCCTGTATGTACCATTGTGTGAGTCTGTGTCTCCTCCCTCAGCACTTGCCTTTCCAACATCACTGGCCTCTAGAAGTGGCCACTACTCTCTGACTTTTATGTTTATTATTCATCTACTTTTAAAATACATGATTTTGTCACCTATGCATGAATTCATACTTTAAGTTATGACTTCTATTTGAGGTTTACAAATAGATATGAAAACTACCTGTTATCTTTGGTGACTTGCTTTTTTTCAGTCAATGTAATGCATTTGGGATTCATCTAGGCTATTAAGTTAAACTGAGTTTATTCATTTCCCTGTTGGCTTAATATTCTGCTGTGACAGGAAGCCACAGTTCACAAGGCTGTTCTCTTGTCTACCAGCATTTGATTCATTTCTAGCTTTGGCTGTTATGGATCATGCTGCTGCAGACATTCTTGTATGTTCCTTGGTGCATTTGTGCAAGCTTTTCCCAAGGATTTGTACTTTGGAGTGGAAGGGCTGGCTCACAGGAGTGTGCAAATATTTAACTTTGTAAGACAAGGCCGAATTGTTTCCTCAGATGATTGCAGCCATTTAAGATCCCTGAGCAGCATTAGTTCCCTTCCCTACCCCAACCTATTGGGAATAAAATGTATCCTATTTGGTTCTGATTTTCATTTTAATTATTGATGAATTGATCATATTTTCATATATTTATGAAATATTTATGTTTCCTCCTCTTTTCATGTTTTTGGTCTATTTTTTAATGAGCTTTCCCCTTTTCTTATTTATTTGTAAGAATTGGCCTATACCCAAAGGACTTAAAATCAGCATACTACAGAGATACAGCCACATCAATGTTCATTGCTGCTCAATTCACCATAGCCAGATTGTGGAACCAACCTAGATGCCCTTCAGTTGATGAATGGATAAAGAAACTGTGGCATATTTATACAATGGAATATTACTCCGCAATGAAGAATGATAAAATTATGGCATTTGTAGGCAAATGGACGAAATTGGAGAATATCATGCTAAGTGAGATAAGCCAATCTCAAAAACTAAAGGACGAATGATCTCGCTGATAAGCGGATGAGGACATATAATGGGGGTTGGGAGGGGTTAGCATTAGGTTTAGGGTTAGGTTTAGAGTTAGGCTAAGGAGAGCGGTAAGAATGAAGGAAAGAAGGACTGTATAGAGGGAAAAGAGGGGTGGGAGGGGTGGGGGGGAAGGGAAAAAAAAAATAAACATCATTACCCTATGTAAACGTTAAAAATAAATAAATAAACAACAAAAAAAAGAATTCTGTATATATTCTATAATCAACTACTGTACCAATTATATTAATTGTAATTGACAATCATAAGTTTGTTGTTTTAATGTAGTTAGAGCTGTCAATCATTTCTCCTATGATTCCTGTTTTTAGGAAATCCTTTCCTGAAGTGATTAGAAGCATTCTTAATTTAAAAAAAATTTTTTAAGTTTTTGCCTAACATTGAAGTTCTCAAACTATGAAGGAATTTTTCCCCTCATGGATAAAACCATTTCTTGCACCTTTTATAAAACAGTTCCTCTCTTCTTCAGGTGTTTGTGATGCCATCTCTGTTGTTTCCCTGGCTCTGTCCAGAAGCTCTGTCATGTTCCACTATTAATTATCTATCCCTACATAAATACCAGTTTTCCTTACCTGCATAGCTGTAAAGTGATATCTTGATACCTTCCCATCACTGACTTATTCTTCTTCTTTAGAAGTGTCTTGATTACTCTTAAACTTTCAAAACTTTCACATAAATTTTAGAGTCAGCTTGTCAGGTTCTTAATTTTTTTTTTTTTTTTTTTTTTTAGGTTTTTGATAGTGAAACCAGAGTTTGAGATCAAATGCATTCACCACTTCAGTTGGTGGGTGGAATCTGCATAAGCTGCAGGCCTTATTGAGTGGCAAGCTGCATCCCTGTGTTGTGGCTCTCAATATGGACTATACCCCCCTGTGTTTGTCCCAAGAGTGTGCTAGTCCATGGTTTATACTTATAGCACTTGGGTCAAAGCTATTTGTCCAAATTTATGCTAATCAGGGTTTGGAAAGACTACCAACCCTATTGGTCCAAACTTAAGCTAATCAGGGTTTGGAAAAGTACTAACGCTGTTAACCCTGTGATCCCGTTCAGGTGTCCCCACTTCTGTTTTCCCGCCACTCAGGGGAAAGAAGAAGTTTGAGGTCATCTGATGTAGGTGGTTGGGAGTTCTGACTGCAGTGCTGTGTGAAGTCAGCATTCAGCCTGGCTGGGCTGTCTGGGAATGGCTGGTCAGGATGCCCTGGCTTGCTTCATCGCGGGCCCACACTGGCTTGGTGGGCTGCACCATGCTGCAGCTTCAGTGCCAGCCCATCTGGGCCTCTGCTCCACAGCTCTGAAATGGTCTCATTAGTTTGGATTTTAACAGAAATATTTGTTGAATCTATAGCTCCATTTGGAAAAGAGGGATTTCTTTATGATATTGCATCTTTCTGTGAACATGGCAGACCTATCCATTTATTTAGATCTCATTAATATTTTCCAATGATTTTGTAATTTTCTTCATAAAGGCCTTACACATCATTTGTTAGTTTTATTTCTAGATTCCTTATGGGTGTTTTTGTAATGGTAAAAAATCATATTTTGTTTGTATATATATTTGTATTCTGCGACTCTGGAAAACTCTGTCAGTTATAATAAATTAAGTGTGCATTATTTTGAGTTTTATCTAAAACTACCACATCATCTCTCTCTCTTTTTGTGGTGCTGGGGACTGAACATAGGACCTCAGGCATGCCGGGCAAGTGCTGTACCACTGAGGTACAACACAGTCCCAATCACATCATCTCTGATGATGGGAATTTCTGGTTTCTATCTTTCCAGATTTTACACCTTACATTTCTTTCTTCTTTTTCTACTCTTGCTGGGTCTGTAGCATAAGGTTGAAAAGAATGTAGTAGAGCTACCTTGTCTTGTCTCTGATTCTAAGAGAATCCTTTAAAAATTTCACCAACAAAAATTATATTATGCTAGGGAGGCTGAGGCAGGAAGATCTCAAGTTCAAAGCCAGCCTCAGCAACAGTGAGGTGCTGAGCAACTCAGTGAAACCCTGTCTCTAAATAAAATACAAAATAGGGCTTGGGGTGTAGTTCAGTGGTCAAGTGCCGGAGTTCAATCCCTGGTACCTACCCCACCAAAAAATTATGTTATACCTAGGTTTTTGGAAGATAACTTTATTGGTTTTAAAAATTTATTTTTATCTTGACAAGTTTTTTTTTTGTTTAATCAAAAAGGGATGTTGAATTTTATAAGATACTGCTTTTGCATTATTTGAAATGATAATGTTTTTCATCTGATTGTTTAGTACGATATATATTTATACATATTTAGATAATCCAAGTAAATCACAGAGCTGTTAATATACCATATTAATCTACTTCTTCTCTGCCCCCAACTCTTCTATAACAGTAGCCTAAACTGAGATTGCAGAATGATCGCATGTGAAATGTAATGGACAATTATATTTCTCTTTCATTTAACATAATTCCTTTACTAATGTCAAACTGTCATGGGAGTGGGAAAGAGGAGACCCAGGAGAAGGACCTCAACTCCAGACACCAGGATCCTTGACGTGCATGATGGAAAGGAATTTCAGCATGCTTCAGATAGAGGCACATAGAGACCTATGTAAGAAAAGCAGGAAGTACCCATTCCAGGGAGAGAGTGGGCTATCATGGGAGTAAGAAGAGCTTTGTGGGATCTCAGGCTTCTCTCTGAAACTTGGTGAGGAGTGGGCACGGGAAGGTATGTGGGGATGACATAGGCTGGTGATCACAAGACAGTTGACAGTGGTCTGGCTGTTCTCAGGATCCTTAGGTTGGTGTCTTCTCCATTACCTGATCCACAGATTAACACTGGGAAAGTTCCCTACGTTATCGGTTTCTAATCTCCCTTTCCTCAACTTATTCTAAAAAAAGTGTATTAGTGGGTTAATTAACAATGCAAAGGGCAATTTTCATAAGTTATTTTCTAGTAACTTTAAGACGGTGAGTACAGATGTGTAGATTTCCCAGAGACTTGGGAGTGGCAGCCCAGGGAGAGAGAACTGGCTTGGGGAGGAAGGGCATGAGGAACAGAAAAAAGCATGAGGCTTCCTTCCTTTGGTCTCCTTTTGTCTCCTTTCTACCTACTTTATTTCTTCTCTCCTACCTCAAAACCAACATTGCATTTCAGGAATAAAACCAAGTAAGACATTCCTAGTATTTATAAGTTCGCTTGTAAATGAGAGTGACCTGCACTTTTCCTCTCATACCCTTCTTTGAGCTTGAAGATCAACATCACTGAGGCTTTAGAAAAGGATTTGCAGAGTTTGAGGTGTAGCTCTGTGGTAGAGTGCTTGCCTACCAGGTGTGAGGCCCTCAGTTTTATCCCCAGCACCAAAATAAAAGAGCATCAGTGGATGGGTTGGAAAGCATTTTTTATTTCCTTCCTGTCTCTCTTTTTTTCTTTCTTAATTCCCTGAAAGAATCTGCATAAATTTGGAACACTCTCTGTTTCCAAATTTAAGTAGAGTTTATCTGTAGAACCTTTAGGCATTGGGATTTTCTTGGTGGAAAACCGTTATGTTCTAATTAAATTCATGTAAGATTGTAGGAATTTTATTTTCATATGTTCTGATGAATCATATTTTTCTAGGAATTTGTTCTCTTGGTCTGTCTTGCTGGTCATCCTGAGTTCACAGAAATTAGGTCTACCTGCAGCTTTCCCAATGTGCTTGTAAAAGCTTTGATGTAGAAGCATTTTAGCTCTTTCTCATCTTTTTCATCATTTATAGGTCACAACTGTTCACATTCTGGTGAGCTTGCAGTTGGTCAACTTGCATTCAAGTACAGTTTAGCCAAGTTGCTCTCAACTAATTTTTCCAAAAAGATTTTCTTCCAGTTTCCTCGAAATTGATTGTCAGATTTTCAAAAAGAATATGTGAGGTATTTCTTAGCTGCTCCTACCACACTCTGTACTCATTGTAGCACGAACATGGACAGTTTGATTACTCAGCGTCACAAAAACCCCTGCTGATATTATTTTGAATTTGGATTGTATGCAGTTACAAAAGACATTTAAAAAGAAAAAGGCAAGCAATAGCAATAACAAAACGTTAATTTAAAAACATTATTTTATCTCTTAACATTTTGTCTTCTAAAATGTAAATGCATAGAAATAAACAAACATTCCTGTTAGGTGTGAACCTTCTGGATAATCTAAATTTCCATATAAATGGGTAAATAGGAACTAAAGAAACTTTTAGATCTGTGAAGAGCACAGATTATAATTCTATGGTAAGTGACGAATGATCTAATTTGTTTTCATTAAAACTCTGCCTTGGTTACCCAAGTTCAAGGCCAAGTGTAATTACACGTGCTCACTTTAGGAGAACGTTATTAAGCATGCAATAACAGCCTGTGATTCAGGTTTTCATGATGTATCAATTGCCACTTGAAACATGAGATTGAATGACATTTTGAAAATATTTTGCAGGAAGAATCTGTTTATTTAGATTCTGAGGTAGATGAGCATATTAACTGGTTTCAGCAAGAGTATATGAAAACAGAAAAGGACTGGACAGAAATTGACAAGAGGATGAACCAGACCTTGGAAGTAAGAAGAAAGATGATCAGCAACAGAACACCTCTGAAGGACATTCTTAAAATGTTTCCTTTCTTGAAGTGCCCTTATCAGGTATTTTTATTCGCTTATAACACTCTCCAAAGATAGCATCGAATTGATTTTCCCCTCTTTCCTCTTAGAGTAGTAAATGACACAACACAGCAAGATAGTGGGTGTGACTCCTTAGGGTGTGTGTAGGATCACTGATAGGCAGAAATTTCAGGAAGCTCATTCATATAACAGGCTCTGGCTGCCTTGAGAGTTTCCTGTTACTGGACATATTGTGGAGGTTGGGGGCTCATTACTCAGGGATATTTGACAGTGTGAATCATTTCTCCTTTGCATGCTTTTAGATAATTAAGGTAGTTTATTAAGAGACCCTGAGTATGCAACATTACTCAAAATCTACTTTGTTGTGATCAAAGAAATCATTTCATCAAGTGATCTTAAAAATACATGAAGCTTAATGGGTAAATCAAATACCTTTCCATTGAATTTACTTAGGATAGTTATTCAAGGTTCTCACCACCGTCTTAATTTATTTTAACAAAAGCCTCATCAAAGCTTTTATCTGACAACACATTTCATGGAAGAATTCAATCAACCACACTGAAAACAAAACATTTTACATATTTTTCTTTTTCAAAAAGAGAACCGAAACAAGAATTTACCTGTAAGTATTATTTTAATAATAATGTCAGTAGCAAATATCTAAGAGCTTACTAAGCAGCAGATATGTTCTTAGGGCTTTACATGAGTTCATTAATTTAATCCTCTCAGCTACCCTATCTTGTTTTTTTGTTTTTTCTTAATCTTTGGGTTGCTAAGAACAGTAATAGCCACTAGGCTCTAAATCTTACACACAACAGTAATGCCAGATTGCCACACCTGCAAAATAGAGTTCGAAAGCAAAACCCTATGAACTGATGGTCTATGAAGTCTTCAAACTAGGGAGCATGTTTTAAATATCAGTCATTCTTAAAGTGCCTGGCAGTCCTGTGTGTGACAGAAACAGTGTTTGATGCTGAATTAGCGGCTGGTTGAGAAGGCTGCTCTCAACACTGGTGTTGCAGCCTCAGGCGCTTCCCTGGAGTGCAGTCCACAGAGGGTTAGTGATGAAAACAGATGAACTAAGGTTAAGTAACCTTTCAAAGAACCACAGATGATAGTTATGTCCAAGGTCCATCATAGCCTGAGCCAGGAACAGAGACTGCAGATCTAAGGGCTTTGTCTAAGTCTCTCACTGTGGCCTCTGTATGTTTCCCCCTGCTATTTCCTTAGGGTTTTCAACGTTTATGCTCACCATGGGGACTAGGGTCTGGTTTTTGAAATGACTGCTCTTATTGGATGAGATGTCTATATGTTGTTTTAAACAAAAGAATAATTAAAATATTTTCAGTCCCTTCAGGAAGTATCACCCTAACTCAACCTTGTATGACTGGGATTTATAATTCATAAAACCCTTGTTGTGCTTCCTAAAATTAAAATTGACCTTACCTTCAAACAACTGCTGCAAGCAATCCCTGTGGTGGGGCAGTTGCCTCTGCTCCGCACCCCCCACGCCATTGCAAAACCATGTGAAGCCTGGGAGCTGTGGACACGGGTGCAGAGGAAGAGAGCAGCTGTAGGAGGAAGTGGTCCTGGTTGTTAACACTGACCCTCCATCATTTCCTGTATTACCCTCCTTCCCTCAAAAACACTGTTTTAACAGAAAATGTAAAAACTGAAATTTAAAAAATTCACTTTTTACTTTATTAGACTATTTAAAATAGTATCGACTTGGAATTTGTCACTGGGATGTGTCAGAAGACAAGCAGGAGGGGGTTGAAGAGAGGGAGGAAAATACCAAAAGCGAAATTCAAACACCTACATTTTCTAACAAATACTTTGAGATGCTCCAGTTTTTCACCTTCCTGAAAATCTATTTCAATCATCTTCTCTTACAACTTAAGTGAAAGTCAGGAGCGGTGGCACAGCGCTGTATTCCCAAACACACTGGAGGGGGGCTGAGGTGGGAGGATGATTTGAGACCATGAGTTTGAGGCCAGCCTGGGTAACATAACGAGACCCTGTCTCAAACAAGGAGATCCTGTAACAACAAACGATACAAAAATCCACCACCAACAACAAAAACAAAAGGAAATAAAACTAGTGAAGTACCTAAGAACAAAGCTAATAAAGTTTCAAAAACAGGTTTAAAGAATCTTGAGTTTTGCTTTTGGCTATAACGGAGTGCTAGGCTACATAAATGTGGATGAAGAACAATGCATGGAAGAACAAGGGATGAGTCGGCTGTTTTCAGACATCAGTTAACAGGCATTGCAGGATTCCATTCCTTGGTAAAAAAGGAAACCCAGAAGCCGGGCCTCAGGCCTCTGCTGCAGGGTTACTTTCTGGACCACTGCATAGAAAGGTGGAAGCTAAGCAGAAGAAGGTCTCACTGAGCCGGACAGGAAGAGGCAGAAGTTGGGGAAGGAAGAGCAGCTGGCATTTGACTTGGAGGATAGTATACAGAAGGCCACACAGGGTTTCCCTGGAGTTTTTTGGCTGAGGACTGGACTACACAGAATGAAACTCCATGGTGTTTTACAGAGAAAGTCTGCAGCAAGATTGAAAGCTGATTTCAGAGGTCACACGATGTTGAGAAATAACAATTCTGCCTGGAGGGGAGAGAATTGCTGATCACCCCAGGCAGACACTTGACACTGCAGAAAGTCCATGCCTTATGAGTGATAATCATGCCCTAAGCTTGTTGTTGCCCTGTGACTAAGGACAAACCCAAAATAGACCTGCCAAACAAATGATAAAATCAAGTCTGACAGGACCGGAAGGAACAACTGGTAACTTATGTGCCTGCCAGACCAAAATTAAGCCTCCTTTAAAGGAACATAAATTAATCCAAACTCCCGACTGGTGGATCACTGGGTAGAGAGAGTGGTGCTACTTCTTGATTCCTGGACCAAAGTCATGGCTGTGCAAGAAACAGCACCGTGTGTTGGGTGCAGATCTGGACACCTGTTCCAACCTTGCGAGTACTGCCACTTAGCTGATGCCACAGCCAAGTCTTCAAAAGGCCATTCCAACATCCTGTCAAGCCAGCTGCTAGAGGGTGCTGGGGATCATGGTAAAATCAGTGAATTTCAGGTATTATCACCATGAAGAATCTCAGCAGAGAAACTGAATATGTAAAAAAAGGAACCAAACTGAAATTTCAAATGGCAAAGAGCATTTATCTGAAATGAACACATCATTGGAAAGACCTAATAGTACATTAGAAAACACGAAGAAGAAAGGGTCTATGAATTTGAAGATGGATAGAAATAATCCATGGTGAAAAAGGATTAAGATTTGGAACTTGTAGGATAAAACTTGAGGTTGTAGGAAAGAGGGGCTTTCTGTATCAGGTCATTCACAGTTGGAGTTTAACTATACGGACAGGGGGGAGGTTTGTGCCAATAAGTAAATACACCGAGGATAATGAGGGTCAGGTTTTTTACCACTGAAGAATGAGAAGTATGGAAAGAGGAAGGTTAGAAAAAGCCCTGTGGTGTTCAATTGGAACTGAAAGTAAGTATCTGACCTCACAGTTTTTACTATTTATATACAGATATACAGTTATGGATGTTTGTGTGTTTCTTTCTTTGTCTGTGTGAATCTATGTATATAGTCAACCTAAATAACAAATGGAGGTTCTCCAAAAATGATGAATTTATTTGGGAATGGACATGGCATTGGAAGTACATGTGCCATGGTAAACTGTATACTCAAGGAGGTTAAGGCAAGAAGAATATTATAAAAACAAAAAGAGGAGGGTTACATAAATTGCTTTTGGCTTGATAATCACTGGCTACAAGGATCCATATCAAAGGTGGTATCAGTCCAAGGTCAGAGGCAGCAGTTGGACAAATGTACTTGCCGAAGTATTTTTGTGTGAGACTGTGTGAGCTTTGAGCAAGGTTGTGGTTTTCAGAGGTTTTTTGTGATAGTTTTTGTTATCTGGCATACATGCATGTGATCTTTGTCAGCTGTTGGTTTTAGTTTTTTGTTAGTGTTTGACACATGCAACTCCATTTTCGTTGTGGTCACTTTTGTACTAAATAAAAATGTATTTCCTAGCTTTGTGCCATGAGAAATTCTAGTGCAATACCACCTTTGTAGTAATGAGTACATCTAGAGCTGAAATTTTAGTTTCTAAATGCAAATTTTAGTTTTTTTAATTCTCCAATAAAAGGAACCAGGGCTCTTGGAGAAATGGCTGATTCAAAGGCAAGAGCAAAAAATTTAGAAAAAAAAAAAAAATACAAGGTGAGCCTGAATTATTGTATAAAACCAGAAATTAAGAACGTGTTCACAGACTAGTGAAATATACAAGACACAGGAATCAGCTTAAACCAGCTTCCACTGGCCAAACCCAGACAACTTGAGCCAATAAAATATAAATAATTTAAGGATCAGATTTGAAATCATTTGATGGTAACTTATTAGTCAGTAGTGATATAAACAAATGTGTAAATAACTAAGTGTAGAAGAAGAGAAAGCTCTATCATGCAGAAGAGACCAACTAATAAATTTGGAAAGGGTAAAATAAGAAAATCGACATTTTGGCAGTAGGCATAGTGATAACTGATGGAAGCCAGGATCATCGATGGATGCTAGGTCTGGTGAATGAAAGTTACACGAGGAATGAGATATTACCTAAACTCAAGATATTTCCCTAGAAAATATTATAACAGATGTAAATTAACTTTACAGATGATAAATGTGGCAGATTCCATCTTCAACAAGCAATAAAGGTTAATATCTCCAACACTGGAACTGAGTGCCATCTTGTGCTTGCTGAGGTAGTGAGAAATGCTGGCGTTTTTGCTCAATATGCAAACTATCATGCAAAACTAGACTGAGAGATGTTCTACAAAGTAATCAGCCACTACTTTTCAAAAATGTCAAGGAAATCAAGAAGCTGTTTCAGACTGGCGACTGAAGAGACTAAAGGAACACAAATCTCACCTGTGATCCAGAATTAGGCCCTGGACCCATAAAGAACAAGATTGGAACAGCTGGATAATGAGACCTACAGATTTTGAGTGACCTTGTATTTAGAAAAATCACAATAAAGAATTAAGGAGTATTAGGGAGGCCATGTCTACAGCTTATTTTCAAATGGATCAGAAATTTTGGGGTAATTTTAGATGAAAGACATTTGCAAGTTCTATAATTTCTGCAACTTTACTGTGAACTTGAAATTATTTCAAAATGAATAGTAAAAAACAAAAATGACAACAACAAAAAAACCTAGGCTATAGACCCAGGGAAGCAGCATGTTCTACCTTCTTCAGGTAAAACGCTTTTTACTTCTGCCTGCTGAGAGAATCATTTTCTAAGGGTAATCTAGATTAATGGTCCACTGAGTGGCCACCTAACAGAGCCATTATGCCTTTCTGAGAAAGAGCATTTCAGTTTTCTGACAACTTAACTTTCAGACCTAATCTTTGGGCAATTTATTTATTTTTCCATATTTTTTATTGGTGCATTATAATTACACATAATAGTGGGATTTGTTGTTACTTATTCATTCATGCACATAATATAACGATGTAATTTGGTCAGTTTCAGTAGCCCCTTTCCTTGCCCTCTTTGGGTAACTTGTGACCTACCAAGATATCCAAGCAACAGTGAGGCCCAATGAGCACTGTGTAAACTGTTCTTTACAGTGTTAAGGAATGCAATGATTAGATTAATTCACAGTAATGTGGACGGCTAATGATCTGAATCATGTTACTCAATGACAACAAAAATGTCAATAATGTTACTAATGTCAACAAAAAGGGTGAGAGGGCATTGGTAGTGGAATTCTCTGAGGGGTAGAATTTAGGAGTGGAAACAAAAGGTGGTTTTGAGAAAAGGAGCTTTCATGAAGGCGAACTGGCTTTGCTTTGACTTGTGGTCCAATCTTCTGCACTTAAATTGTTATTCACTCTTTATCTCTGATCTTACAATCTAGAAAGCACTCCCCTTTCCCTTTAGGATGCTATGGTTAGGAGTTTTCCAAGGGTTGCTTTCCAAAGCTCAGTAGTTTTTTTCTTTTGCCTCTTGCTGGACACTACCAAAACATAACAAAGGAGTTTATCTAAAGAAATGTAAGGTCCAACAATCCTAGCTGGGTAACCCAAAGAGCCAACATACATACTTTGGAAAGCTTATTTCGTTGAGCCTGCATCTAAAGTTTTAACTCTTAAATGGATTTACTTTCGATTCTAGAATTGGAAAACATGTCACTTCATAAAATGCATTCCCCAAAGCTTTAATTCTACAGGCTTAGAGTTTTGTCATGTCCATTATTTATCGTTTCCTATTCACTTCAGGTTTTCATTTTTTTTTCTCCTCCCTCATCCTAAGAATTTACTTCCCGACCAAAACTACTAAAATATTTAGTATGTATTTTAAACCAGCATTCAAAGCTTAATTGTAAAGTTATTTACTTCCTTACATTTAATATATAAGTCACACATGCAAATACATATATATTAGCTTTTCTTATGATCTATCTATTGCTTTCTTCTTTTATCAGATATTCAGAGAATTCCAACTTCTTACAAGAACAGATATTTATAAGAAAACAAGGCACATTTTGGAATCCTATTCCGAAAAAGTACTGAATGCTTTTCCAGTTGTGGACAATCCAATCAACATTGCATTGCAGGAAAAAGTGAAAGAGTACACAGATGAAGCTATGCTGAAGTGTTAGTAAACCCTGGGTGGGGTGAGCTGGTCTCTGTTATCTGTGTAAGGTGGGATACTCAGAAAAGCTCTGCTTTGGTGATAAGTACCATTCAATGAAACAACTATTGGAGCGGGGGCATTTTTCAAGTGGGGGGAGTAGAGGTATGGATTTTAAAAGTACACTCAACACTGTAAAATTACACTGGGGGATATAGTAACCTGTTAGTTTTATAATACAAACCACAAACACAACAAACTCATTCTGGCAGATGCGGAGTGCAGAACTCATCTTGCCTGGCACGGACCTGGAGAGCAAACAGGTCTCCAGGCTTATTAGATGTTGACTAAAAGGTTGGGAAACATTCCTCTAAGCTACCTTGTTCTCCGTGGAACGTAACTGTAAGAGTCCAGATGTTTTGACACCAGCTTTGTTTACAACTGTTGAAAGCCTATTTTTACTCAGATAGCAACATGTTTGCTTTGACAGATATGAAGATGACAGCCACATGTTTACTCCTCCCAGATGTTTTCGGGGACGATCCCAGTCTTTTTGCAGTTGTGAATGAGAAGGTACGTGGTGTGTGAATGGTCACTGGTTTGCCATTCTACACCTGCATATGACAATTTATTTAAAAGCACCACAGTGGTCCACTTGGAAGTCTGTTTTGTCCTATTTACAGATATGCTCATTCATTGTTATTTTAGGTTTCAGTTCAGGCATGTTTGATTATTTAGCTATTTTACCTATTCTGGGGTAGTGACTCCTTTCTTTTTTTTTCAGGTCCAAGTGTCTACACCTGTGTTGGAAGTTAAAGACCCTTTCAACATTGATGTCTGTGAGTTTTCTTTATATTTGGACAAAGAGAAGCTCACAAAGGTGGATGACTGTGTGACAGCCCTGGCGGCCCTAGTGGCTGCCTTTCATGTGTTTGGGATTGAGTGTCCAAGAAGACTGTCCCAAACTCTCAACTTCCTAGAGACCCTGATCTTTGATACACATAGTCCCTACTTCCCTTCTTTGAAAGAAAAGGAAAAGAAAGTAGGATTTCAACCCTTAGTCACTTAATAGCTGTTAAATATTGTATCAGAATTTATCTCTGGGACAAGCTTTATAAAAAAAATTGTTTTGATTTAGGATTCTGGTAGAGATAGGTATTATAAAATCACCTTGTATCAAAGATGTTAATGAATTTAAATGCTTTCTATCTTTACACTTAAGATTCTTAAGTTCTTTGTAAAATTCTGTAATAAATACTCCTGAAGTAATTAATACATTCTTTATTTTGCTTTGTGTTTTTAGAATTTCCATGGTCAAAGCTTTACTTTCAAGGGTGCCTTCCTTAGTTTTCAAAAAAGATATTATGCTGTAGGCAAACTCAAGTCCTTCCAGTTAGGATATAATCTTGCACTTAATATGATATGTCTGATTTGAACTGCACATTTATGGCCTATGGGCAGCCTCCCAGTTCTTGGAAACATCTTGAACTTGAACATTTTAAGGGGCACATACCTATAGTTCTCTCACCCTGATGACTTACCTGGTACAAGGCATCTGGTCTTTCATTCACTTATTGAGAGTAAAGGTGCTGTCATACTGAGGTCTCCTCACTGCCAGCTGATCTTGCTGGCCCAGATTCTGTTGTGACCTGTGTCCATCTTTTACTGTTTCCCTCCCAAAGGACTAGTGACTCATGCTGCATGCGCACTGCCTGCTGCCCAGAGTCCCATGTGAGAACTCCATTCCTAACAGTGATGGCATAAGTACTTTTGGGTCTAAAAAACTCGGTGTACTCCTAGTCTTTTCAGAATATTATACTGGGAAAAACTACAGAACGAGTTTGTTTTTTGCAGTACTGGGGATTGAACCAGGGGTTCTAGACCACTGAGCTACATCCCCATCCCTTCACATTTTTTTAAATTCTGATAAAGGGTCTTATAAGTTGCACAGACTGGCCTTGAATTTACATCCCCAGGGATGGAGGGGTGAGAGTTCCTCTTCTTGGGGTTCATGGAATCTTGTGCCACCCTAATGATGCTTATGCCTTGCCTCTACCATACAATGACACACTGTCCAGAATGACTGAATGTGTTAAGTAAAATTTAGAAATCTCTTTCATTACAACATCTGCTTTAAACTGGTAATGAAAAATTCCTCATGTGTATGAATCCTACTTGACAAAACAATGTAATTTCTGAATATTTTTGTTGCTCATCATATCTCAGGATATAGTTGGACCAACAGCACTAAATCCTACTCCTTTTACTCTCCGTCTCCTTCTTGTGGTCTTGAGGACCACATCCAGGGCCTCACGTTGCCAGGCATGCACTCCACCTCCGCGAGACATCCCAGCCCTTCCATAGCTGTCTCAGTGCCCTTATGCTTGATCTTGTCCTTGTTCTTGTTCTACCTCTCTTGTGTGGCAAGCTTCCTTAAAAATCATACATATGTAAAAAAGTATCTGTAATTAAGACTTTATTTCATTCATATCAGGTATAACAAGTGCAACTTGAATGTACAGATTCTGAACAGAACATAAAAAAGGGGGGAAAACCAACAACGAAAACTTACTTAGCAGATTCATGCAAAGAAATGAATGGGACACTGCAGATGTCACTGACCCTCTTTTACCTTAAATCATGACAAATGCAAAGGACTGCTAACAGACTCCCAACAGGGCACATCAAAGAAAGTTCTACCTCAGGGAAAAAATGATAGCAACTAAGGAAAGAGGTGGGACTTTCCTCAGAATTCCGACAGCATGCTACAAACTTACTTTCTATTTTTAAAATAGTCCTTGAATAAATGTCTAATCCTGGAATTCGAAAGTACATCAAAAGACTGACAAAATAATTTAATTTTCCCTTAGAAATGCATTCTTAAAAAAGAAACACTGCCAACTATCAGTTTATCTAATCAAGGGTTTTCATTTAAAGTGCATCCGAATGCTCATATAGTGAGGCAAAGTATTTTACAGAAAAGGGAATCCATCCAGAATGGAGGTTCTTGAATAACTGCTTTGGGATTCGCCTCCCTGACCTGTGAGCACAGGCACCTATGTCCCTGGGTGCTGCTCCCTCACTCCTGGCCGGCATAATAAAACCTAGACACTCGCTCTTCAGCCAACCCTGAAGAAAGTCTTTGGGTTTGGAGGCACCTCAAGATTGGAGACAGCTCTTCATGGATTAGTGTTTCCACCAACAGAATGAACCCCTCATTGCTGAAAAGCTACTTCAATGACAATTAGAGAAAAGCTCAAGATAATCTCATAAACAGTTCAAGAGCCGTACAAACAATCCCCACCGCAATGTATCCACACATTCCTCTGGTACCATCTGACTCTCGTAAACAACATGGGCACCATGATGTATGAGACTGATGCCACTCAGATATGCTACCTAATTTATTTATGTTTATATATTTTATTTTTCAATTCCATTCTTTTATATACATGTTTTTGGTAATTATAGTAAAGATGCTGGTGAAAAGTAATTTAAGATTTCATAAAGCGTGCAAAAGTAAAAACACTGATTTCAAGAAAAGTAATTTTTACAACTGTCCGGCCCCAACAAATGATGACACGCAGTTAGGCAATATCATGACTTGCAAAGTTATACTTAGCATAATGTTGCAATTCAAAATATGGCACAAATGAACAATACAGATAACAGTCCCACTGGCTAGACTTAGCCAGGTTTTGACTAATTTGGTTTAAGTCTAAGTTCAATTATATAAAAAGGTTTCTGAAAGTACTGAAAAAGAAATAGTGTACATGAAAGAGAATTCAACAATGTTTACAAAATGCCAAAGTTCTTACTCTGCCCCCCTTACCATAAATAATTAATGAGGTCCCCCTTTCCCCCACCCCCCAGCCTCAAAAAGATTTACAAAGATAAATTTAGCTCAGTGAACAGAACCAAAAGATGACTGTTGTTAGACAGTACCTGGTTAAAAGCTCAAGCACTTTCCTAAGAATTCATATATACTGTCTCTTGAGGAATATAAATATCAGATAGTGTTGCTCTTTTGAGTTTTGGAGACTTCTCGCTTAGGAGTTATGACCGTCCTTGTGCTTTGAATAAAACATGAGCTTTAAAGCAGAAAGCTGATGGTACTCAGAAGCCACCATCTTCAAAGTTCATTGTGAGAATTCTTCTCTGCAGCTTTGAACATCAGAATAGAATTGAAAATTTTGAGAGCAGGGCCCAGCTTAATGCTCATGATTTTAACAATGTCCGTTTGGGTCATGAGTAGAAATGCTTCTCCATCGATTTGCTAAAATACAGGGAAGAAACAGAAGAATGTGGATTAGCCAGGAGTCGTGCTGTGGAAACACCCAAGGTTAACTTCTTGCTGGCCTCCACACAGGAGGCTACAAAGAGGCTCAGTAATCCCATTTCCCAATATTACCTAAACCACTCCACCCAAATGGGGACTGGGAGCAGAGAAAAACTTATTCATCGGAAAGCTCCGCCCACAGGAAAACGGAAGTGCCCATTCCTTCCTGTGAGTCCCGTGAGTTAGGTACTGAGTCAAGAAGAATATGGGAAAATCTAGGGTGCCCCACATCTTGTTCAGCAGACTTTTAAATTAAAGATAATAAGTACACAAAGTGGGCGTATAAGTCAAAAAATTCAAGAAAGCATTCAGTTATGTGTTAACATTTTTTTTTTTAAATGTGTCCTCTACCATGAAGGAGAAAAAAAGTGACAAGGACAGCACTTACATCTAGCATGGCCACAATCAGTCTTTACATACACAGAAGAAAAACCATCCGCAGTGTCACTATGTGGGCAACAGTAAGAAAGACCCTCTTCTCTCAGGGCTACTTCTAAGATAACAAGCCTCTACAGAGCACTTCCTGGTTCAAAGACACACCACCATGAAGACGGTGGCTGATGTAGTTGGTGGAGTGATGGAACAGTTTTTCGCATGACTTTCAACTCCTGGGGCATTCCACTGCCTTAACACACATTAGTTCATTTCTCTTTAGTTTCCCCCTTTGCACAGAAAGTAAAATACACTTTTGTTTTCCACCTCACACTGTGTTAGAAACTTTAGACAGCAATGTACTGTGATATGCAGTTGAATCATGTTCCCTGCAAATTCAAGCAACAACATCCATACCCGACAGTCCCTCAGAATGTGACCTTATTTGCAAATAGGATCACTGCAGATGTAATTAGATAAGATGGGGTCATATTAGAGTAGGATGGGCACCTAATCCAACATGACTGGTGACCACAAAAATAAAGAGAAATTTGCACACAGAGACAGATACACAAAGAGGGAAAACAGGGAACAGTGGCAGCAAGTCAGGAGAGGCTGCTTTCTCGAGTCTGCAGGAGGAAGCAGGCCTGCCCCACCTTGACTTCTAGCCTTCTTCAGACTTCTAGCATCTGGCACTGAGATAATAAATTTCTGCCATTTTGGACACTGATCTGTTTGTTATGGTTGCCGTAGCAAACTGATATAACTGAATTCAGCAAAGAGTTCACTAAACAAAGGCTGATATAATTAAATGGCTATTTCGTAAGATCTTCTCTACAAATGAAAAGCCCTGTTTATCTAAATTGACTATGTAGTATATATAGTATACTTAACTGTTAAAAACTAGAGTCATCTTACATAACTTCAAGTAATAATAATGTGGAAACAAGGTTTCCTCAGTAAGAAAACCATGTGCTGCAGCAAGATAGAAAGAAGGGCTGACAGGTCTGAAGAGGATTCTGTGTTCTGGAAACTCTGGTTCTGGTTTCATATGCTTGTGCTATGACAGACAGGACAGGAAGAAAGGCAGGCCTGGTAACACTTCACTCAACCAAGGCAGACCCTGGCACAAGGGACAGCCTGACAGAAGCCTTCGAGGTCCTTAATGAAAATGTCAAGTAACCCTGGATCCCAAGGAACGCACGTCAGACTGATAAGTTGATTACAACTCTGGACCCCACTGAAGGCTTGCAGCAGCCACTGAGTCTCCTATTTAGTGTAAGACTTTAACAAGATAGGTGACTAAAGAAAAGGAACATGTGGAGAACTGAGAGTCTGGAACTTGAATTTAACAGTGTAAAATGGTTAAATTTTGGTAGATTATTATTTATAAGGTTGTGCTAGAATGAGAAAAATCTTGAAGCTAGTGACACATTCAGTGTATTTCATAAAAGCTGCTCTGATGTGTGGTTCTTGAATGAGCTTCAAGTGGAAGGGCATTAATTTAAGGAAGTGCATTCTGAGAGCAGTGATCACCACACAGTGTTCCTGGGCTTACTTCTGGTTTGCTTTTGTAATGTACACACAGTGGCCTGGCTCTACAGATGAAGTGCCATGCAAAAGGCCCTGAATGAGAAGAAGGGTTAAGAGCTCAGTAGCTCTGCCTTCTATTTTCCTGCTCCTTCGCTCCATCCACACGGGTTCTTCACCAATGCTTTCTCTCTGTAAACCACAATGACACAGTTTGCTGGAGTCTTTCTCAGAGTGTAAAGGTATGAGGACATGCACTCAATGAAAGCATACTAAACATCTATTATATTCCCAACACTCTTTGGGGGCCTGAATAGAACAGACAAAAGGAAAATATGCAAGCAAGCACAGCCTCTCTGTGGAGTTTACATTCTAGTAGTAGGAGACGACAATAAGCAACAGACATAATAAGGAGGCAAATTATTTAGTAAGTTAGAAGGCAATTATGTGTTCTGAGAAAACAGAGCTGGCTGGGGAGATGAGTGGGCAGTTGTAGGGGGAGGCTCGAGCAGTGGCAGATGGTAATTTCAAGTAAGAGAGCCAGGGCAGGACCAACTGAAAAGCTGGCAGAGGGAGACAGTCACGTGAACATTTGGAGGAACAGCCTTGCGGGCAGGGAAGAGCCTGAGCACACCTGGACAGTCTGAGGAAAAGCAAGGAGGCTGGCGTAGAACTGTGAAGGGCAGCCTGAACAAGGAGGCCAGGAGGCACGGGGTGTCAGGCTGCAGGCCCCTGTCAGGACACGGGATTTTACAAAGAGACTGGAAGGATCTGAACAGAGAAGTGACATGATCTGCAACTGGGTGTGTTTTAAAAATAGAAAGATTCTGACCCTCTTCCTCTCTCCACACCACCATCCTGGTCTGGGCCACCACCTACATGGATTCATGCAGTAACTTCCTAACTGGTCCCTCTGCCCCTTTTGTTCCTCTGTAGTCTATTGCCAACACAGCCAGACATACTCTATCAATTTGAATTTGAAATCAAATCTTACTTGAACTAAACAATAGAGCAAATCTATATGGATTATCTAGATATCAACAGAATCAAAACAATTTATAAAATTAATTGCTTATTTTCAAAAATACTGATCATTTTTAAAGGTAATGACCACATGACTCTGTCAAAGAAAGAACAATGACTCTAGCATGTGAATCTAAGTCTATGCAGGGATAGAAAATTTTCACTGAGAGAAGTTTACACGGACAGGTCTTAGAGAAAGAAACCCAAAGTATGAACAACTGGCAACTGAAGATCAGCTATAAATATGACAAATCATTTCTTCAGTAAGAACACAAATCAGAAAAAGGGATGTTTAAAACCAGGTCCTTGTGCACTTTAACTGGTATCCATCTAAAGCGTAAAGTATATCTAACAGTTTAAGGAGGCCAACAACCACTTGCTGGATTCTCAGCTGCCCCTATACTCTTGCAATGCTCTTAGCTGCAAGTGTTCTATTCTTAACAGTTGATGTTTATACGCAGGGCAAACAAGGTGCACATGTTTAACTGCAGACAGCAGATGCTGGGGAAAGCCTTCTGAGACTACATTTTCTGCCTAGTGGTAATCCTTAGGTTGGAATTTGAGCGACTATAGGAGGGAGAGCGGAGCAACTGAGGCAAAGGGCAGTGCGCCACATGGCGACTAATCAAACAGGCAGGAAAACTCCACTGACCCTTAACTCCACCTGTCACTCAGCAGGCCCCCCCGCCATTCCGGCCTCTAAAGACCCTGGGCAGCTGGGGCCACATGCGATTTTCTCTGGCTCCTGATCCTGATCTGTACAGGGCGAGGGGGGCGGCCTGGGAAATTCGCCCGAGAGCCAAATTCCAATAAAGCTTGCTTCCGCCAGGCCGCTTTCTGTCCAATTTTAATTTGGCCACTAGCCGAGCCCTCAAGCTTACAGCAGTGCTATAGCCAAAATCAGAGCAATAATGGACTGCTCTGCTTAGAGGAGATGAGAGACAAGTGGCTTATTTTTACTCATCTCTGGTGAAAAGGGTCTCTTGCTGTACTCTGACTGCATCACCTCTAAGGTAGTTAAAGAGCAAATTCCTTCTTATTCTAATGCTCAGTCTAGGTGGTCATTATTAATTATCCCTTATAGTCAACTTTTGAAGAAGTGGTTGAAACAACTAATAAAATAATCTTCCAAAAGCAGACTGTGATAAATGTTATTATACATAATAATGAGAAATATTTAAGATGTAAGGGGTTATTTTAAGCAATAATGGTAGTATTATTTATTGTAAATATCAAATGGAGTTAATCTTGGTATTAAAAAAATATTTGAAAATCAAATAATGGGAACTAATTTCACCTTATTAAAAGAAATGTTGCACATTCTTTTTTTGGCTTCTTTTTGTGCTGCGAACTACTTAAATGTATGCTATTAAGTTTTATGGGTTTTTAAAATAATGAGTCTAGGGCTCCTATGCAGCATAAAATGGTACTTACAAATATTCCTTTGGCTCTCATCTGCCAACACAATTTTATGTAACTCATTACTGCTGTCTGTTAGACAACTGTGTATCAATTTGTCAATTTCAACATAATCCATTTCTTGAGTCTGCCAATTCAACACATTTCCCCACTGGATGCATTCCAGTGCTTTGATCCCATTAAGTAATATTAATAGCAATTTAGTGGCACACTTACTTCATCTTTAAACACTTTTCCATGTTCTTCACACCCAGGTAAGCTCTGTATGAATTCTGACACCTGTCAAAAATAATACCAAATCTCTCAGTTAAAAAAAACAACAACAAAAACTCAAATGCTACAATTTCAAAATATTCAACCTAAATGTTTCAGGGATTTCTTTTAGAATAATATTTTCTCTTATAAGGAGGGGAAAGAAAAAAATAAAAACACCCAAAAACCAAAACACTATATCCTAACCCTACCTACTCTCAATGTGCCTATGCTCCTTAAGCCCTTATTCTTATATCTGGTCCTTGACAGACAGGAAAATAAAATATACCTCATCTGTGCTCCATTTGGAAACTTTACTCGCAGGGATCCCAGCGACAGTTGGAAGAAGTTTGCTCTGCTGCTCCCAGCGTAAGGGCAGACATGGAATTGGGGACTTAAAGGACAGAAAGACAGCTGATCTCCGCTGTGCCTGCTGTACAGTAGGTTCCTCCCGGGCACCTGCTCAATTGAAACCAATGGGAAATCACTCTCTGAAAGCAGCCAAAAAAACCTCCAAACACCATGCATCTCCCCCAGATGATAAGGTTGTGGGAAGAGGAGGAAGTTTAGCATTGATTCATTTAAACATCATACTCATTGAATAACTGCTGTCTCCTTTGTCTTTACTGAAAGTCACTGTAAAAATCAATTGCATTCAACTTACATGTTTGTTACAACATTATTAAAGATATGCTTAATTATGTGGTTCAATGTTGCCCCACATGCTGTATGGGAAGCAACTCGCACCTTGGTAAACTGGCTCCAGAAGTCACGGAGGGAACAGTTGCTGATTTGCATGCTCAAGGGTAACAACTGTACTCACCAGGTAGCTACTATACTTGTTCCCCCTTTTGACTCTGCTTTGGTTTGTTCTTTCAATTTACTAATTAGAGTGATTTTTAGGTAACCAACTGAATTTTTTGCTGAAAGGAGATAAGAAATTACTGCAATAAAAATAAAGCAGCAGAAAGGCCAATGCTTTTGTGACTCTTCCATTTACACAGGATCAACTTAAAATTTCAGAATATTCTATTTACATGCTAGATCTTCAGAGGCCAAACAGGTTAGTTGTTGCTTTCCTAAAAGAGTCATTCTCTAGCAAATGACCTCTGTCCTTAGGATCCTTGACTCAGACTGCTAGCAGAAGAAAGGCACCTCCTCCACATACTGTCCCCTCTCACACAGCTCAGCTACAGATGTATTTCAAGTCCATGACAAATCCTTGCCAAATGGCTACCTACTTTAGGTTTTTGCTTCTATTGTTTTTTTTTTTTTTTTTTTTTTTGCAGGCATTCTTTCTAAGAATTTATTCAAATAAGCCTTTTTCCCCTTGAAGAATAAGAAAAATACATGAATCTTAAGTGTACAGCTCACTGAATTTTCACAAAGTGAACATACCCAAGTAATCAACAACCAGATCAAGAAGGAGAAGGTGGCCAATACATCCTTCTAATCCCACTCCTTCCAGGCTGAAGGCACTTTCCTGACTACAAACACTGTCTGTTTATTTTCCATTTTGGAACTGTATTTAAATGGGATCAGTAGTGTTGGTTTCATTCAACAGTATATTTGTGAGATGCTTATGGTTCATATAAAGTCAAGTCTCTTGAGAAGTGTGCTTTCATGATTTATGCCCATTTTTTCCCACTGGGTTGTCTTTTCTTGTTCTCACTGATTTACAGATGTGAGCTAAGTACACCCTGGGTAGGACTCCTTTGTTGGAAATACACATTACAAATATTTCTCCCACTCTGTGTCTTCCTTTTTACTCTCTTAATAGTGACTTTTGAAAAACAGAAGTTCCTAATGATAATAATGGTTATTATTTTTTCCTTGTACGCTTAATGCTTTACATGTCTACTGAAGAAATAATCTGCTTACCCCCAAAGTCACGATGAGTCTACTCAGTTTTCCTATAAAAACACTCTATGTGCTACTTCTCACATTTAGATCTACAATCCATCTGAATTCATGTTTGGAATATTGATGAGGAAAGAATAAATATTAGTGTTTTTTACACATGGCTTTCTAACCGCTTAACCTCGATTTATTGCAAAGACCATCCTTTGCCGACTGTCAAGCAATGCCAGTTTTAACATAAATATGCATGCGTCTTTCCAGATTTTCCATTTTGACACATTTCCATTTCCTCTTGACCTCAACACAGCTTTAATTACTATTACTCTGTAAGTGTCCTGATATCTACAAAGTAGGTCTTCAAGATTGCTTTGACTATTTATCCTTTCTTCTTTGCATTTCCATGAAAATTTTAAAATCGGCTTGTAAAAAAATAATAATGCTAAGATTCTGACTAGGCTTTTCACTGACAAATCTGGTGAGAAATGATGTGTTCACAACAGCGAGTCTCTCAATCCATGAACATAGTATATGCCTCTATTTCTTTGGGTCTTTTTAAACAGCTCTCATTAATGTTTTGTCATTTTCGTGTAGAGATCCTGTACATCTTTTATTAAATTTATTCCTAAGTATCTGATGTTTTCTGAGGTAACAAGTGGCACAGATTCTCAAAAAATTACTTACTTTTGTTGTTGTAGTTTTCTATTGGGTTTTTCCTCTTAAGCTAGTCTTATCTAAAATTTAGATTGTTCTCAATGTTAGAAAGTCACTTTGCAGGGTCAAAAATCTATTTTTACATGAACTAATACCTACTGGTCCTAGCTCTGTTCTACTAGGCCCAGACAGAAAATTTTCTCCTTTCACTTCACATTTCAAATCTCTAAACATTTTTAAAAACCTTTCTTTCCTCATGTCTTTCAATCAGTCTCAAGGTGTTAGATCCTCATCTGATTTTACTGAATATCTATTATGAACCAAATGTATAAACCAACACCAGTTTGTTTTTATTCTTTCAAAATTATCCAGAGCCCAAGGTAGTTTTGTATAGCCACAAATATGGTGTAGGGAGCTGTAATGTATCTCAGTGGTAGAGTGCTTGCCTAGCATGCACAAGGTCCTGGGCTAAATTCCCAGCACTGCAAAAAAAAAAAAAGGAGGGCTGGGGACTGGGGATGTAGCTCAGGGGTAGGGCACTTGCCTAGCATGTACAAAGCCTAAGGTTCCAACCCCAGCACTAAAAAAGGAAAAATAAAAAAGGGGGTTGTATCTTAAGAACATCATTCCTTTAATCTCAGATATTCCCAATAATTTAACAATTATTTGAAATACAATCATGCATATTTCACAAGACAGGCTCAAATGGAATGGTAAGGTTTCCAATTCCATACTAGAGTAAAGCAACAGAAATTAGTTAATTATTTGTATTCTGATGGCTTGCCACATAGAGTTCTTAAACTCTAACATGCCCTGTGTATATGTTCCACTGATACCTGGTACTTTTACTGTCACTATAGTGCCATTCTATTTCCTACTACAAGTTCTATTACTTGTTCATTACAGTTCTTTTCTAATGCTCCCAACATTATTCCTTAGAAAAATAACTCTAAATAACTCTAAAACCCAAACTTCCTATATTTGTGGTGACTTTTGCATGTCTTTGGACCTGATACTATGAGTGGGCCTTAGACACACACCATTCTAACCCTAATACCAACTTTGCTTCCTTCACTCTAACACTCCACTTTCTTTTGCTGAGTCTTCTGTGCTGATTGATGTCCAGAGACTCACTGTTATTTTTTGACAAATGGGATAACTGTAGTATTTATCAGTTAGAGAACATATCATCTCCTATGCTTCTGGTCCAAAAGGAATAAAAGCAACTTCATTTGAGTGAATCTGTATTTGATTCTCTTAATTATTCAGAAAAGTGAGTCCAGGTTTTTATTTTAATATGTGATAGAGACTAAAATAAACGCAAATAGACTTTGGCTCCAGTTGCTGGCTCAGTGTCAAGAACAAGGAATGGCTGGTTTGAATGTACACAATATGCTTTGGAAAACACAGCCTTTTTGTTCTGCAAGACATTTCCGCCACGGACATTTTATTAGGGTTCTATTTCTTACTACCCTCCTTGCAAACCATCTACCTGCGTGAAAAATAATACTTTAAAGGTGTTTCCTATAGTTCTCAAGTTTCCTAAAATGAAAATTGACCAAAAGTATCTGTTCAAACTCTTTTCTCACCCGCCCCACTTGGATTGTTTTGACTCTTTTCTGTTCCTTTAAGCCAACGACAAAAGTGAAAGCAGAACCTTCAAATGCCTGTTCTCATTCTAGTGTTAAAACAGTGCCATGAAGAAGCTGTCCCTAAGACCAGGAAACTAAGGCCCAGTGCTGATACAGCCAAAACCACACTGAGAGACAGGAGCTGTACCAGGGTGTGGCCTGATTCTTCTGCCTCCTGATGTAAAGTATAGGGTCCTGATCAAGAGGCCAAGTTTTGGAACAAAGCCGAGAAGCTTGGATTCAAATTCTTACTCTGTCAGTATAATCTTGGGTAAACCAATTTACAAGTAAGGATTACAGGATATTTTCTAAATGCTTATCCCAGCATCTGACATGTAGCAAGCACTTGGCAAATGAGAGAAATTACTACTACATTGAAAGAAAGGCATGTAATTGACAGTGTATTGGACAGAAAATGGCAAAAATGAAGAAGACTCAACAATCAGTCTCAGCTAATATTCCAGGAGTCTACAAAATATGTCCTCAATGTGAAGGGAAAAAATAAAACCAGAAGAAATGGGATATATCTGGTCATGTTTTTTTTTTTTTTAAAATCCCAAGTGAGGTTACTAACTGTTGACTAAATATAAAAGGATGAACAACAAGTGTTTGGGTAGAATAAGTGGATTCAAAGGATTATTAACTTCCAAGAGATGCAACCTTAGGCATGAAAGATTTTTGAAGATTGCTTCAAGTTAACAATCAAAATAAATGGACCACTACAGAGGAAAAACTGGAACCTGATTTTTCCAGTAAGAATATGGCACATTCCAAAATGGCATTCACCTTTTTAAAGATATGAGCCTCCTTTTAGAGAGAACTCTTAAAGACAGAAAACAAAATTATACCTTCCCCAGAAACACTTGAAGGCCAATATATAGAAGTTGTTATTAATGGGTCTTTCTGCCATGGTGGAAATGAGCTATTTATCTTTTCAGGTAGAGAAGAGAAAAAAAGATTATCAAAGTATATTCCATAAAAGCCCCCAAATGTCAAATTCTGCAACAGGGCAGGAATCATCCAAAAAGGGCTTTTTTGGGCTGGGGTTGTGGCTTAGTGGTAGAGCACTTGCCTGGCATGTGTGAGGCCCTGGGTTCGATTCTCCACACCACATATAAATAAATAAAATAAAAGATCCATTGACAACTAAAACAACTTTTTAAAAAAATGGCTTTTAATTATACATACTGTGCTGAATTAAACTGAATTAACTGAAGAAACAAGGGAGGAATTCTTTTTTAAGGAGAAGTTTCTTTTTCTTTTTTTAAAACCAATTTGTTCCAAGATTCCAAACAAAATCATCTCTGTGGACCTACTGAGTCATTAAATCCTATTGACTCTGGAAAGAAATTCATAGTTAAGGGCAGCCCACTGCAACAGGCTTTCCCTCACTGCTCAGCTGCACCCCCACACCACCAGATCTGGGACTGCTTGGCCACAGGAGTGCAACTAAGCAGCGCCGCTGGGCACTTCCTGGGCTCGTGGGTGGCCTGCAGTACAGCACCTCTGCCCGACCCTCACCTTCGCTGGGTCTGAGGGAGGGATTCTGCCAAGACCCAAATGGGAACATGTCCCTCACAAAAGACACAGGGAATGACCTCAGGGCTCAGAAATGATAAAATAGAAAACCATCTGATAAAAAGCCTCTCATAAAAAACTCTACCAAAACATCAAAAGGGGAGCACTGATTGATTGACAGAGAGCTTAATGATTTTAGTAAGTCACAGGGGACCTCACCTTTACAAACAAATTGGCTATGAAAAGAGAACAAGACAACACTGGAAATTGCAGGACAATAAAATACATGACTGTGAAAATACACGTTAAAAGCAGGAAATAGTAGATGACCAAAGAGGTTAGGGAGCTCTTTTAACATGGGAAATATGTCTAGGATGTCAACAAATGTACAGGCTGTTAAAATATTAAAAACTCTTCCACAGCGGTTGGTAATAGTCACCTCTCCACCCCACACCAGGCCCTTGTGGGGCTTCCCCAAGACACAGATCTGAGGGAAACTTGTGATACAGCGCAGAGCCATGAGACCCTGCTAGAGCACTAAGACCACTGTCGGTGATAACCAGCCTATGTAATGCTGGCTGCCAAAGAAGTTAAAATATTTTGCATATCAACTCTCAGCTCAAATCCAAGAACAACAGAAATCACTAGTCAAGAAAGAGACAAATAGAGCAAAAGTAACAATCAGAACTAGGACTGATGGAAGCTTTCTGGATCTAAGGAACACCAGCATCTTTAAAAAAAAAAAAAAAAAAAAAAAAAAAAAAAAAAAAATTTCAAGAATGCTCATTACTTCCCAGGCAAAAATCATGCAAGAAAAATTGCATTTAAGACTCAGGTTCATTTTTCAAAATCAAAAGACTGAACTGAATTGGGGTAGCCAAATCTCTCATGTGTACATTGGTATTTTGGTTTCGTTTCTTCTGTTTGATTTTTCTTAAAAGAAAAAAGAGGCCAAACAACTGTCTAGACACAGTGCATTCTGGGACAGGCCATCAATCACCCTTCACGCTAAGGCCTCCATTCTCTAACCTGTTGAGTGCTGAAGGCTCAGAGCTGCCTCCCTCTCCAGGAGCTGCCCTTAGAGGGTACCCCGTTATAGCCTAGATTGAAGGCCTCTCAGTCACAGACACAAAGCCTGGCCCTCTTGCTTAAATTTGGGATAAGGGAAACAACTCAGGGCAGGGACTCGGTCTCTGTTATAATGACATCACAACTTGACTTCGTGTCCTGCCCAAACCTGTTTCTCTCAATCTCTTACTGGTACTGTTCCCAAGAACACTCACCAGCAAACCCCCACACAACTCTCTTCGTTATGAAACAATTATGAAAAAACACTCATTCCAAAAAAATAGAGGACATCTAAGAAAGATGTTAAGTGAAAGACAGCAAATGACATGTTTCCTTATAGATAAAATTAATTTTATGGGACATGTATTCAAAATGTTTCAAAAATATGAAAAAGAGGGACAGTTATCAAATTCATTTTAGAATGAATGAGATGAGATAGTAAAGGAGAAAATTATAGGCCAATCTCACCTAAGCACATATGTGAAAATTTTTCACAACTTATTTTACAAGACTCCCTTTCACAATAAAAAACAAAAAACAAAAAAAAACCCAATAATTAAAATATGCACAATGAACTACTGGTTTTATAGGTTCAAAAATAATAAAAATGAATGACTTGGAAAATCACAAAATTAAAAATTATATATGAATTCTAGTAATGGTTCTTTGCAAAAAATTACAACAGGAAAGTCAAATCAAAGAAAAATAGAAAAGATAAAATTAGAAACTAAAAATAGGGAAACAACACCATATAGCATGTTAATAAACCTAAAATTCTCCACTAAATGGATAATTATCTGAAAAAAAAATCAAAATTAGTTCAGCAAATAAAAATTAAATATGTCATCAAGTTAAACTAAAGTGTTTTAAATTATTACTCCCTCAAAAAGTTCAAAGTCTGGAAATTTTTACTATGGCTCTACATATCAATGAGATACAAAAGACATTTTTCCACAATATTAACACTACTAATAACAGTGGTGCATTTAATCCTCAGGATGATTCAGCGGTGTGAGTACTGGGACCACAACCATTTTACGCAGGAGGAAACTGAAGCACAGCCACACGGCTAGTTCGTGGTACAGCTGAGACTTAATGAAGGCCATGGTCTTCACTTCTGGTGGATCACTGCCCACAAAGAAAGGCTGAGCCTCTGTGTGAGAACTAGATAGAGCCCTGATAACAAAATCTTCATAAGTTAAATATTTTTCTTCCTTTATAAACGATCAGAAACATTTTAAAGAATCAAATCCTTGCATAGGCTTACTATGCCATAGGCACTGGTCTAAGCAAGTAAAAATGTTACTGCGTTTCTCCCTCAGGACAGACTCATGAAGGACTTACATCACCTACATCCTTCCGGAGAGAGGAGAAACAGGTGCACTGAAAGGTGTTTTTAATGACATGTCCAAGATCACACAGCTAGCAAGAGGCAGAGGGACTAAACCCTGGCCATCTGTAGGATCCAGACATGGTGCCATAAAACATGTTGCAGACAGCACTGAACGTGACTTCCACATTAATCATTAATTACTGCTTTATGGCAATCAGATATGGAAACCCAAGCACCACTGAAGGAGTAGGTCATTGCAGGCAGAGTCATCAGGCACCATCCTCACATCTTACATGATATTCAAACAAAAAAAGTGTACATGAAAAGCAAAGTCTCCAGGAATAATCATCAAACTGATAATCAGACATTTTCTTATAAGAAATAAATAATTAGTTACATGTGAATTAGTAAGTACAATCTATACCATGACTAGCAGTCATTATAACTAATTGTTAACACTGTCTTTTAAACAACAATGTAAGTTAAATTACTTTCTCCAGCATAGCTTAAAAACATTTGTTCAAGTGATTTTTGTGGTACAAAATAAAGATCTTATTCTATTTGGATTTCAAATACATTCTGAATTAGTTTTAAACACATGAAGCAAACAACACTAATAATACTAAAGAAAATGTAGCACAAGAATCAAAGAAAATATCTCTTACCAAGCTGTATACAATATATGAAACAGACTGTTAATATAAAGCCACACATGAATTTTTATCATTATGAATTACATGCTAAATAAATTTTTATTGCTTGTGATAAGGAATAAACCAACCAAATAAAGTTGATCTTTAATATAAATCTGACTACTATATTCCAGTTAGGTTTTATTTATTTTGCAGTGCTGGGGATCAAATTTAGGGCCTTGTGCTTGCTAGGCAAGCACTCTACCACTGAACTACATCCCAACCCACAGTTAAGTTTTAGATTATTGAATATTAACAGTAATATCCATCAGTAAGATGAGAATATCATAGTTACCTCTGGCTTCTTGTGATGTTCTCATTTCACTTTCTGTTCTCTCTTCAAAGTCTTCTTTGACATCATCAGCATGCTGGTCTCTGAGGAAAAAAAGAGGTGTTTTAGTATTCTATAAGAGGAGCATTTTAAAAAATGGTTCATAACTGTATTTTAACAACTGTTTTTCTTAATTTAAAAACAAGTACCACCAAAACATTAGAAAGGATATGTAGTTCTGCAACAAAGCAATTAATACTAATAACATCTATAAATGCCCTACTTTCCTCATTAACAATTTTTTATTATTATTCAGAAAGGAGATTTTAAAGCTAAGAATATTCAGAAAAGCTATTTTGAAAAATGTAGCTACTGAATAATTCAACAATAATTTGGGACATGCATTCATGAGGAATGTTACTTGTTCTGTTTGGTAAGTCTTCAATTTAGGGGTTTGGAAGTCTCTGACATTTATTTACATCATTTTATTCCTCTCTGCCCTGGAATTTGGGGATGAAGCTGAGATTGGACCATGAGAATCAATCCAAATTCTAGCAAGTTTTTCCTGGATTGATTAGCTCAAATCCACAAGCTGAACTAATTCTACCTCTTTTTGACCAAGAATAACCTAAAACTAAACTAAACATAGTGCAGACTGCCTAAAATAGAATAGGTTCATTAAAATCTTAATTCAGATCCTTCCCCTTAAGCCAGGAACAAAAATGGCTCTTTTAAGATAAGAAACTGGGTACATGACTCTTACACTATTTAAAGCTAAATTTCAAAGATTTGAAAATTTTCAACCTAATGTATTCCATTCTCAGGGTTCAAAATAAACCTCACTTTGTAATTTCCTCCATCTAGGATATGATATCTATCTGACTACATATTTCAGTGCTTTATAAAACTCTCACCCAGACCCAACTTCTACTGTTGAGTTTAAAGAACAAGGCAAAATACATATGAAACACAATATCCCAATACAATATTAAAAGTTCTACAGTTTTAGTTACATTAATTGATACTCCATTAAAAATTATAACAATGTAACATAATGATGCTAGATTACTAACAAGCAATGCATGTTTTAGAAAGATTATTTCCAAGAGCAAATGTAAAATTTCACTTGAACTTGAGCTCCCTGCCTTGGCTGATAGAAAAAACAGTCACAATTGCTGAAGACTATTTGCGCTCATTTAAGAATGGGGAAGAATCACTATTAGTTATTCAATTAAAACGTAGTTTTTCAAGAAATTCAGAAATCTCTGAATTTAGATTTTAAATGAATCTGTTCCATTTCACAGCATCCCCAGCATGTCTGGTATAGTATTAGGTCAACTCAGTGGCAGAGGTCTTATTTTCAGAGAAAATAAAACAAATATAAGACTATCACTAACAACTGGAGAAAGGACATTAGTTCAGGTATTGATAAAAAGTTTGTCTTCTCTCTAAAAGCACTTCTGAAGTCACATTTGGTAATTATAATGTTAAGATCAGTTCATTTTGAACTAAAAATAAACTCATGGACTTACAAACTTGTTTAATGTTAAATTGGAAATAATATTCTTTGAGTCAAGCTCTAGCTCCATAAGTATTGATTGTAGCCAATGAAAAAAGTTGTTTATGGGTAGCTACAGAATGTTTATTGGAAACACGCATTGTGGTGATGTAACTTAAAACTGGCTTTTCCCAGAGTCAAAGAAAATATATTCCCTTAATTATTGTGATGTTCCTAGAAACTCTGATAAGTAATTTTTTTAAAGAGACAGTGAGACTAAAGGCTAAAATTAAGTCTTAGATTTCACTGCATAAGTTTTCATGATAATTGAGTTACACTTTTGTGGTTTAATAAAGCATATTATTCCTCAAAGTAACTTTGGTTAAATAAAGATTTAAGACTTAAGCATGAGAAATGTTCCTTGGTATTCTTATTGTCCAAATGCAATGACAATTACTTATTTCCTGAAATGTAAGAAAAAGATCACTTTATAGGAGGGAACAGAAATAGAGAAGGAAAATAAAACGTTTGACCCACAAGTTTATTTATGTCCAGATTTGCCAAAGTCCATCCCAAAAGACAGAAAAAATGGAAGCTACTGCCCTTGTATTATTCACGTTGCTTCATCACAGAAACAAGTTTAGTTTTTACTTTCCCAATTTTAAGTCATGGCATTTCATTAAATTGGACCCACATAAACCAGGGAATATATTAACATGGATATCTGCCTCCACGAAACACAATTCAAATAAAGGACTCCATGAGAAATATTTGTTGAATGTTTTATTTCTAGTTAATTACTTCTGCAAATTTCTTAAAATTAAATAAGTGACAAGGCCCCTTGTATTCCACAGGCTGTCTCCTTGAGCTGGAGAGTGGGGAGAGCAAAAGGGGTCAGTTCGCATGGGCTGCTAGAACAGGCAGGAAACAGTTACCGCAGGCAGCAGGATCCAAAAAGGGGCACACCAATGTGTGGAAGGCGTCAATATGAATAAGAAAAGTCAGGATGCTTGAGAATATACTATGAGCTAAAGCTCTTTACAAAACCAATATGTCGTAACACTCCTTGGGGCCAGGTTCTGCTGTTGCATCCCCAGAAACCTAAAGAAGGTAAGCCTGATTCATGGGGCAAGTCTTCCAGATACCAAATCCAGATTTAGACTCAACTGCTCTTTAATTTTTAGGATTGTGTTTTTCCAAAATAAAGCATGTATTCTTGTTATATGAAAGTAAAGGGAATATGCATTTTTGTGCCACAGTCTTATTTTCAAATTGTCCCTTAGTGATAAAGTCAGGAATGAAGATTCTGGCTTTATATTCTTATTTATTTTCTATTTCATTTAAGATAAAAATGGTTTTCATTATTTCTCACTTCTATGAGGTTAGAAATTTCATTCTCCTAATTCTGGCTGAATGGGTACTGTGATGAATTTCTTTCTCCACACAAAAAATGAAATCCCTATTCTAGAATTTCCACTTCCTTAAGCAAAAAGTTATTCTTGTTACACAGTCTTCCAATTACAAACAAAATATGTTTATATCAGAATGTGAAAACCGTGGGATAATATTGTAGTATATTCTGGAGCATAGTATAAGATACGTTTCTGGACAGATTTTTAAAAAGTAACAACCTGAAATATTTTTTATGCTATTGATATTATAATATTTCTCAACTTAAAAGTTTCCTGACCTGCTCTCCTTGATCAACACCTCTTGGTGTCAACCATTCTTTAGGTGGGGGCACACATGGGTTAGGAACAGGTGTGCCTGAACATGGAGAAAGGAGCCCAGCAATAGTGGTTACATCCTTGGAAACAAGATCTGGTTCAAATTTCAGCTCTGCTACTTACTAATTTTACATGACCTTCAGCAGCGATTCACTCATTTTCCCTAATTCTCAGGTGCATCATCTATAAAACAAGGATGAGCCATCCTCACAGAGGGCATTCTCAGGACTGCCTAAAATAATGTCTAGAAAGTGCTTGGCACAGAGCCAGGTGCATAACAGGAGCATGACACATGGCGGTGACTATTTTCCAATTATTTATATATTACGATAAAATTATCTGCTGATCTGTTTTCTCCGAATATTAAAACAGTTTTTTGAGTAATGGTGCCTGCGGTCGAAGTGCCTGGGTTATAAGCCAAGTCTGCTTCTGACTAGCTAGCTGTGTGGCCTGAACCAAGGATGGGGCGTAAGGCAGCACCTACACCACCAGAGGCAAGATCAGAGTTCAGTGAGCTCGGTGGGGAGAAGCACCTGGAATATAGCAAATTCTCCTGGGATTTTAGAGTTTTCCCAACCAGTTTTCTTCAATTTAAAGTGAAATACAATCAGCAAAATCTTCCTCAAGAATATTCTTTTGGCTTTTAATTAAGACAGTGGAATCCACTCAGAAAAGCGTGTTCTTTGTGAGTCAGCGTCCTCTTTTCCTCTGTAATTAAGCAGCCCATTTTAGATGACTTACTATCTTATTCTAATTATGCCTTGTGGTAAATATTAGGGAAACAAACATGAGAAGAGTCAATGCGTAGGAATGAGATGGCATTTGAACGCGTACAGCTATATTTCCTCAAGTTTGTTTATTTTTCATTTAAAAACAATCCCTAACCAATTATGTTTCAACCAGTCCCAGTATGCTAAAAACAATATAGAAAAAAATATGGAACAATAAATAATTTTGCCTCGATTTAAGGATATATTAGTTTCAACCACCTCTCTAAATTCAGTATGTAAGAAGGAAATAGAATATGCAATGTCAGTAAGAAATGTGCCATACAGGTCAGGGGGCTTGGACCTCAGGGACTATCAGCCGAGCCTCAGAGACATGACTGCCTTGCCACAGCTCAAGTGCAAAAAGCCTACTCCATAGTTTGACTAGCTTGAACTAATCTGCTTTAGTTTGGATCTGAAAAGTCCCCAAAAGGTCCATAAGTTAAATGCTTGGTCCCCAGCCTATGGGCCATTGGGAGGTGGCAGATGGGGGATCTATTTAGGCCATCAGGGGAATATCCTTGAAGGGGATACTGGGACCCTGGCCCCTCCCTCTCTTTCCTTCCTTTTGCTATTCTATCACCAGATGAGCAGACCTCTTCTACCACACTCCCATTCCCCCACCACGATGTACGGGGCTGCCATAGACCCCAAAGCAACAGGGCCATGTAATCATGGCTGAAACCTCTGGCTATAAGCAAAACAAACCTTTCTTCCCTTTAAGTTGATTACCTCAGGTATTTCAACAATGGGAAGCCAACCAACACATAACCCACTCTTCTTTCTAAAGTGGCTTATTTTACTCTCACAGGGACCTTGTCAGGGCTGAAAAGGACTAATAATAAGTGGGGACACAGTGAATGCCAGGAAGTCATTAATAAAACGTGGGTGTTTGTTTTAAACTTCAAAAGGATGTCTATTTGCACACCCCCGGGAATTTTTGTTTGTTTTTTAATTCCTGGGCAGAGGTCACATATAGGTAAAAGATCACAGAACAAGAATCCCTAAGGTTGTGCTTTATAGGCGGTTTCAAAGGATACTTCACCTGTCTCCAAAATGCCTCCTATAAATGAAAAAGATGGAAAAGCTTCAGGACAAGGAAGTAACCATCCTTAAAGGAATTCAGAAAAGATGGCAAATGAAACCAGGGGGTTAAAAGTCCTATGTCTATGGTTAACATTCAAATCAGGGATTTTTAAAATTAAATTCCTTTTTGAAATAAATGACACTGTAGCAGTAGTTTTGTTTTGTTTATTTTTTGGTACCAGGGATTGAATCCAGGGGTGCTTTATCACTGAGCTACATCCCCAGCCCTTTTTATGTTTTATTTTGAGACAAGATCTCCCCAAGTTGCTGAGGCTGACCTCGTACTTTCAATCCTCCTACCTCAGTCTCCCAAGTCACTGGGATTACAGGGTGTGACACGGCACCCAGTTGCAGCAACAGTTTACTGAATCAGGTTTTCATAAACATGGCCCAAGAAGAGGCAAACACAGCTTACTCTAATGATTAAAAATAAGACATTTTGATTAAGAAGCCCATTAAATTATAAATTTGCATAAGGATCACATATTAGTGAAGGAACACAATAAAAGCAATATGAGTGAATCAAGTGAGTATTATCAAGATACTAAGGAAAAAGTGGCAGAAAAACTCCCTGAATAATCACTCAATCCTCCCATGGAATGGAAAGCCCTGCCCACTAAGGAAAGAACTGGGAAACAAACATGATATGTCATGGGAAGAGGGAGACTGCTGGTAACTTTGCTGTTGCAGAAAAGAGAACAGACGTCACTGCCGTTCTTCACACGGAAGAGTCTCCCGAGTAGGGATTAGAGACAGCTGAGCTCCTGTTACAATACCGCTGCAACGACTTCACAGGATCGAACAGGAACATTCATCTTTCCTTACACTCGGAATGGTTGCCTTGGTGTCACTGTGGTTGGCATCAGAACCATGAGGGTTTTAACTAAAACTGAGCTTTTCCCTGGTGTAGGCAAACAAACTGCACAGATTAGACTCAGATTCCCAGCAGCAGGAATATTTCAAAATTTCCACAGTTCCTAATTCATACGTGGCAGCCCAGCAACAAAAGGAAAGGGAGACTTTTCCAAGCCAGGGAATGCCTGGTCAGCAAATGACTTTCTCCAATCTCCCACCCCAAGCCCTCAGCCCAGAAAACCTCAGGCGGCAAAACCAAGTTCCCTAAGACTAATAATTAACTTGGGTAATCTCTTAGAACTTTGGCTCTAAATTAATTTTATTCTGCTTGGTATGATAGTTGTGCAAAGTAAATAGATGTATACATACTTACAGTCTGATACTGTACGTCAGCTCATTTCCCCGCCTGCTTAATAGGGTGCACAGCCTTAGTGCGACTGGCAAAACTGCATTAGTATGAAAAATTTAAATCAGATTGATGGCAGCAATTCCTGCAACCTGCTCTTTGTAAATCTCAGAGTGAAAACACTGGTCTGACAAAAAGAAGCCATTTTAATAGCTTATAATAAACAGAATGGACTAAAATTTTTTCATTAGATTACTTTAGCAGTGGGCATTTGCCTCATACAAGGAAATACAAGCATTTAGCAGGAATTTTCAAGATGCTTTATTGTGTTCCTGTGGTTATATCTACACAAGTTTAAATATGGGAGTGTAGAACATTAAGTGATTTTTAATAAAGATGGCACCTAATTTAGAACACAATTACAAGCAGCTGTAGGACAGACCTCATGCAAATTAGACTAAGGATGGATGCCTACTGTTTTCTAATTGATAATACAATATGAACTATTACTCCAGGAAAGGGTGTTTACATTCAATAGCATTTCCTGAAGTCCAGCATATAGAAAACTTGCAGGGGCAAGTTAAACACCACGATTCTTGGGACGAGAACTTCCATTTTCTGACTTAGTATCTCTGGAAGCGGTGCCTTGAAATCCACATTTTTAAAAAGGCACCCTGAATAATGCAGATGCAAATCTAAGTTTGAGACCTAGGGTTTTATTAAGACACAGAAAGAAATACACATATCCTTTTACTCAGCTGTGGACTTGCAGAATCGTTATCAGGTCCCAAGAAAAGCTACCATCCTGCTGCCAGGGAGAGAGGGCTGCTGCCATCAGTGAGGTCATCATCACCTTCTGGAAAGCACCTGGCTCAGCACAGGCAGTCCTTACACTTCCAACAGATGAATGGGCGAGTGGGAAAGGAGGGGAAAGTGCCACGGGCCCACATTTCTCACTTGGTGACTCTGCAGGAAGAATCCAAGCACTCAGCACACCTTCAAGAAGATTCAAGCAGGGAGCTGTGGAATGTAGGGCAGAGCTTCCCAGTGAGCTTCCCAGAATCTCTAGGTGCAAGAGGGCTAGGATATTGATCCCCACGGGCTTCCATACTCCTCTCAGACTCATCCATGTCCTGGTGTTCCATATAAATGCTGTTACTTCTATAATGTCATTATCTATGTGGGCTGGGATGTTAAACAACAGATAGGGAAGTATGACCCTCATTTATTTAAAAAAAAAAGTGTAGAAATATATTTGGGGAATTTATCTTACTTAATAACCACTCCCTAGATATCTGGTATAGTGTTCTTACAAAGCGGAAATGTAGGCATTTTAAGTGAACAAAAAGAAGTATAATAGCTATTGCCTATTAGGGTATATGACTGGCACATCTCCTTTGAAGACGGACGGATGAGTCAAGTCACCATTACATGTTCAGTGAAGTGTGGCAATGTGCTCAGGGCTGAGGCTAACTCAGAGAGTGAGACAGAACGTGGCCTCTGCCTTTCGGAGTGTATCATTAAGCACAGTACACAGACTCTGAACAAGTATTTACACAAACACTTGAATAGCATTAGGATGTGGTATATGAGTATGGTATATGTGGTAACAGAAGGAACCTGACTAGCAGTCCGGAAGATCAGAAGAAGCGTCCCTGAGGAAGGGACAGTTAATCCAAAACATGAATGATGAGAGATTAGCCAGAAGACATACAAAGGTTCTGGGTAGAGCGAAAAGAATGTTTGAGGACCAAGATGCCTGAAGCATTTGGTTAAGAAAAGGGCCTGGCAGAGGCAAAGCTGGAAAGATTGGCAGGGGCTAGATGACACAGGACCTTGTAGGCCACATTAAGAATTAGGGTCGTAATCCTAAGTAATGGCAAGCCACTGAAAAGTTTTAAGCAGGGGAATACACTGAAATGGATTTTTAGATGCAGAGTCCAAGGTTCTTGCCTACAAAATTCTGGTGGTCTGGAAAGGTTCCTAAATACGAATTTTAAAGAGGTTGCAGGGAATCTGATATGAAGCTAACTTTAGGAACTACTACCATGGAACATCAGTTGCTTGTGGGCTTATGGAAGGAAGTAGTACTTAAAATAATGTTACGGTATGAACAGGATATACACGCTCCTTGAATTGTTCATTTATTCTTGGCCATATTATATCAGCACATCACTCATTCTAGGGATGGTTTGGCATTTGGAACAGGTGAATGGGAAGTGAGACGATATAGCACTTGCTAGAGGCACCCTGTCCAACCACTGCCACTTCAGGACAGATGGGGCTGATGTCCCCTATGCCGCCTGCGCTGCTTTCCTACCGGATTCCAGGAGCAAAGTCTGCTTTGGCTGCCATGGAGCAGGACAGATGTGCTGAGGAATTAATATGAGTAGCCTCAGCATGGTGGAATGGAAGTGGTGTTTGCACAGTTCAGCGACCTCATCCCTCTACTGGGCTATCTCTGAAATGTGCGTTTTAGACAGCATCCCAGAGTTTTCCCAGATCTGTGCTCCTGCTGCCCACGGTGGCAACCAGTGTGACAACTACGTTTCTTCTAGCTGCTTTCCCTTCCCTGTCCCCTTCTTCACTCCCCTACCAATGTTTTCTTCATATCCCAAGTAAACCACCTGCAATCATCTCCTGGTCTCAGGACTTACTGCCAGGGGTGAAAACTGTCTCTTGCTGTCACAGAGTACATTAAAGAAAAGACTGGCAACCATATTTTAGCATATTATCAGGAATGATGCAAAGAAAATCTGCTAAAACCTGAGTGAGAGATTATATCCAGTGAGAAATTATTGTGGGAAAAGAAGACAGAAGATAATTTGATATCACATGAATCATCTTATTTAAGTTATCTATCCAGAGTATGACCTAGGAATATAAAAGGAATTGTCTGGCCAAGCTTTTGTTCCAAAGGAACAAAAGAAATACAGGTTAAACACTCCCAATCCAAATATTTGAAATCTGAAATCTCCAAAATATGAAACTTCTTGAACAATTTTAGAGCATTTCATAATAGAGATGCTCAACTGGTAAAGTCTATGCAAATATGCCAAAATCTGAAATGCTTCTGATCCCAAACATTTTGGATAAGGGATACGCAACTGTATTACAAAACAATTGTTGAACTACTCCTCTTTCAACCACATTAACAAAAACTAACATTTATGCTGGGCATGGTGATGAATGCTTGTAATCCCAGCAGTTCAGGAGACTGAGGCAGGAGAATCTCAAGTTCAAAGCCAGTCTCAGCAATTTATTGAGGCCCTCGACAACTTAGTGAGACCCTCCCTGTCTTAAAATAAAACATATAAGGGGCTGGGAATGTGTCTCAGTGGCTAAGCACCCCTGGATTTAATCCCTGGTACCAAAACATACACACACACACACACACACACACACAACCACTAATATTTATAAAGGGCTTTTTACTTATTAATCAAATTGCAAGAGTTTTATATTATATTTACATTTTTCACCTCATATAATCCTCACAATCTCTGAGGTTAATAACATTTAAGGAGCAGTTCGTCTTCTCCCAGGAAGTAGGGAAGCCAAGATTTAACTAAGCAGGGCCCTATGCTTTCAGTCACCAAGTTATGCTCCTTTTCTATGGAGGAAAAGAAAAACAACAAAAAACACTGTGATGTGCTCTTACAGTGCTGGACCTAAACTATTTTTTGGTCTGCTCCTTAGATCTGCATCAGAGAAATACTTAATCTTTTTTTCTTTTTTATTAGTGCATTATAATTATGCATATTATTTTATTAGTGCATTATAATTATGCATCTTATTTTATTAGTGCATTATAATTATACATATTATTTTATTAGTGCATTATAATTATGCATAATAGTGGAAATCACTGTTACACACTTGTACATGCACACAATATGACAATTCACTTTGGGTCAACTGTGTTCCCCAACACCCTCCCTTCCCTTTCTCCCCGTGCTCCATGGTGCCTTTTCTGTACTTTACTGATCTCCCTTCTATTTTCATGAGATTTCCTCTCACCCTTTTTCCCTTTTGCCTCTGTAGTTTCCACAAATGAGAGAAAACATACAACCCTTGACTTCCTGAGTTTGGCTTATTTTGCTCAACATAATGCTCTCTAGTTCCATCCATTTACCTGTAAATGACATAATTTCATTCTTCTTTATGGCTGAATAAAACTCCATGGTACATATAAATATGCACCATGCAGTTTTTTGTATGTATATGTATCCCACATTATATGTATTCCACATTATGTATGTCACATTAAATATATCAAATTATATATATGCACATATATATGTATACATACATATATTACATCACATTTTTTAATCCATTCATCCACTGATGGACAGACACCTAGGCTGGTTCCATAGTTTTGGCTCTTGTGAACTGTACTACTATAAACATGGTATGCATATATTGCTACAGTGTGCTGATAATTCTTTAGAATAAATATTGAATAATGGTATAGCTGAGTCATATGGTGATTCCACTCCTAGTCTTTTGAGGAAACTCCGTAGTCATTTCCATAGTGGTTTTACTAATTTACAATCCCACTGACAGTGTATAAGTGTCCCTTTCCCCCCACATCTTCCCCAGCATTTATTATTGTCTATATTCTTGATGGCTGCCAATCTGACTGGAGTGAGATGAAATCTCATTATAGCTTTGATTTGCAGAGAAATACCTAAGTTTAAAAGCTACATTAAGAGATGGTCATGCTTAGAGCCTAATGGCAAAAAGCTAAGTGTTAAAGTTGGACGAGGAGAAAACCTAAGAAAGTTTAGTAGCATTAGCTCTTTAGGGTCTCCTGGGTTTGTACATCTTAAGCTATAATCAGGAGTTGGGGCAATGCCTGTAGTTCCAGTGACACAGGAGACTGAGGCAGGAGGACGGCATGTTTAAGGCCAGCTTTGGCAACTTAGTGAGACCCTGCTTCAAAATAAAAAAAAAGGGCAGGGAGGCAGTTCAGCGGTAAAGTGCCCCTTGGTTCTATTCCCAGCATCACAAAATAAATAAATAAATACATAAATAGGAAAGCACTGAACAGAAAAGGGCTTACATCACTGATAGTGTTTACTCAGGGAACTAATACTGAGAAAAATACCTAGAAGAAACAAGAACCATCATTATATAATACCTAGCATAGTACCAAAAATGGTCAATAAATATTTTTTAATATATCAATAATAATTTACTTTCAGAAAAGTTTAACTTTTCCACCAGGAATTATAGAAGCTCTTAATCAATATGAGATTACTTACTTCCTCTAGGCTTTAAGTGATTAAATTCTTCTTAATTAAGCAAAAAATTTATAATCCTATGTGCATTCCTGAATATGTTCCAAGTAATCCTATTTCATGTATAACTGTAGTACGCCAGTTAAGAACAAATAAATAAATAGAAGGAAGACAAATAGAGCAGAGGAAGGGGTCATTGGGGGAGGTGGGTAAGGAAACGGGAAGTACTAGGGAATGAAATGGAGCAAATTATGTTATGGCCATATGTGAAAATGTCACAATAAACCCCAATATTATGCATAATTATAATGCACGAATAAAAACATAATAAAATATAAAAATTTTTTTAAAAATTGATCATCTTTATCATCTTTTCTATTCTAACCTAGTTATACTACTGATTTGCTATAGGCAGACTTTTCTTATTGTTTCTTGTTTAGGTGGGAAGAAATGAGAAGTAAAGTAAAATTCTACATAACTAACTAGCAACAAAGTCCCTGAAGAAGCTCCTTCACATTTCCTGTATATTAAAACTGCAGCTTTGGCCAAAGCCAATGCAACAAGTGAATTGAGAAGATGTAATTAAAGCAAGTGAGCACGTCTAAATCCTGAAGAACAGGGCTTCAGGGTCTCTACGGAAAAGGATCAAATCCTATGACAAGCAGAGTCCTGCCCCTATTTTTCCTCCCCTGCTTGACAGCAGTCACTGCTGCTCTGTCATTATCCTCCCACAAGTTAGAAAGGGATAAATCTGCCACTTTCATCATAATGGAATAAGACACTTGAAAATTACTAAAACACACACACAATTCAAAGCAAAACATAACTAGTTACATAACATGCTCCAGATCTTCCTGAAAAGAAAGAAATGCACTGGGAAAGAAATGGAAGACCATTTCTTTATCTCTCAAAAGACAGTGTTTCCAGCTTTGGGCTATACTAAAATTAGGGTTCTTTTTTTTTTTTTGAAATGGAGGTCAACCCAGCCTTGAACTCCTGAGCTCAAGCCATCTCCATCTCCCCAGTACCTGGGACTACAGGTATGTGCCACCACAGCAAGATTTGTGTTAAGTTTAAGAAGAAGAGAGAAAGACTCTGATCTCTTGGGAAAATGTGAGTCAGGACAGAAGAGGGGGAGTTGTCAGGCACTGAATCCTACTATCATTTTACATTAAATGAAATGCATTTTCAACAATTCTCGAGAAAACATTACCATAGAACATAAAACGTCAAACATAGGCAACCTCTTCAATCAGAGTGTTTCCCAACAACACAAATATCATCGTTTTAATTACCTGATTTCAGGAGATGAAGAGCTTTCATTCGTGTCTGTCCTTTTATTTCTTGGAAATGATGGGCTAGCTGGAGGCATCTCACCACTTAAGCGGTCTGGGAAAATGCGGTCTTTATTCAAATTGATTTCTGAATAGGGACAGTTGGCAGCACTAGCAGATTAAAAGAAAAGAACATTTCCATTAGACCCATACTTACATCTTTCAATTAAATGACAGGCTACAGAGTACAAAATTTCAAATTTGAACTGACTATGGTACATTATATATATATATATATATATATACATATACACAGACACACACATATATATATATATATATGTTTATATGTATGATTAGACCTATAGTATTAAAGACTATCTTTAAAACATAATTTAGGTAGAATCTGATAGAAAATATGCCTTTGCAATAGATTCTTAAGAAGCAATCTGCAGCAATCTTTGAAACTGAGCAATGGTCTCTGAAGGATTCTCTTTGTACTATTCAAGGGTTGGAGCGGTGTCAATCTCTGAGAACGAAATGCTTAAAGACATCACAGGAGAGCTGGTGAGAGAGGTGGGAGAGACTGATCTGGTCAATGGGGCACATCTGCTTCCTAAGGGGATCCTCCAGGCTCCAGACAGTCAAGAGCTCTTTAATTTCCTTTGTAATAGTTGCTGCCTCCAAGGGAGGGAGGACACCCTGTAGAACATTCCCATCCCCAGTCCTGCACCTATAGCTAATGTATTCGACACACATCATCTATAGTTAATGCCAGCAGTCACTGCTGCTCTGTCATTATCCTCCCACAAGTCAGACAGGGACACATCTGCCATTTTCATCATAATGTCCCTAATGTGAAAAAAGGGACCAGAAGCCAACTTGGATAACCACCCATCTAGTTCCCTCCTCTTCCCTCTTTGCCTGCAGGAGAGTTCTCAGGTCTGATGGTGGTGATGGTTCCTATTATCTAAGCAGAGGAAATCAAAGTCATTAATTGTTAATTTAACACTAGTTAGTAGACACCCGTGCCTGGGCCTCAGCATTCCAGTCTCCAAAATGAGTGGGGAACCCTATATCTCACTGACCTCTCCAACTAACTGCCTGTCTTGACTTTATATGAAGCCCTCTGACCCCCCAATCCTCACCCTGGAGTTCTGAGAATGGAACTCAGGGCCTCCTGGGAATCCTGATGCTAGGCAAGTGCTTCTGCCACCGAGTACAGCCCCAGCCCGGGAAGTTTTCTTAAATCTGGAAATGGTTTTGTCCTTAGGTAAATTATATTCATGCCTTATGTGTTCTTTTCTTTAGTTGAGGTGATAGTGACAATGTTGATAATTATCCAGGGGAAATTTTAAACAGTACATATCTACCTTCTACCAAGAGAATCTGGTACACACTCCTGAAAAGAAAGAAGAGTTTTTGCTACCAGGTAATTTTCATAATGGTCTATAAAATTTATCACTGATAACTTGTAAGAAAAAAATGCAACCTTTATTTCATTTAACTACATGCTACTCTATACTGGTTAAGCAAAAGAAGAAAGTAAATAACATCTGATCATGTGTTGATATAAATTCACCCATTAACTATTAACCCAACAATAACAAAGCAATAGCCAGTAATATTTATGGAGCATTTACTATAGATGAAGCACTGTGTTAAGTGGTTCTCATGCTACATTTTGCTTAATTTTCCCAACACCCTATGAAGAAAGCATTTCAGGAGACACACTATGGTTTAAAAAGTTCAGTAACTTCAGTCTTGATTATTTCAATCATTTCTTCAGTAAGTATTTATCAAATATCTATTATGTGCTAAATACCTTTCCAGGTCTTAGAAATACAACAGAAAACAAAAGGGCTAGATCCCTGATCTCATGGAGCTGATATTCTAGGATGAGATGGACAATGCACAGTCATACGAATACATTACAGAACTTCACATTGGGATCAATGCCATGAAGGAAGTAAAACCCTATGACACAGGAGAGGATGGAGGTCTCCAGGGAAGAGCAGCATCTGGCAGGACCCTAATGGTCAGGAAGTAAAGCTCAGTTCACTCTTAAGGGAGAGTGTGGTCGAGGATGTGGGAAGTAAAGCCAGGAGTGTTTGAGTGAGAGAGAGACCAGCTAGGCCAGCACGTGAGAGTGAGATGACCCAGGAGATGCAGACAGGGTGAGGATGATACAGGCCCAGCAGTCTGCAGTCACGGGGACAAATTTTTATTTTGGGTTTATTTGGAACCTCTAGGAGATCTTCTGATAAGGGAATGATAGGGTTTAACTTAAAATTTAAAAGATCACTCAGGATGCCTTGTGGTTAGATTTCAAGGGGACAGAACTGGAGCCAGGTAGGCATTTAAGAGTAAAAACACGATGGTGACAAGAATATGTGTGGCGGCAATTGAGGAAAAATGAAAAGGACCATCATAGTATCTTCTGTGATCCCAAGATGACCTGTGAATGAACAGGGGATGGCACGGGTATAAAGGAAGAATTTGAAAACAGCCTTTAAGTTTCTGGCTTGAAGAACCGGTGGTAACAGAGTGCCACTTTTTTCTTTTTAATTGTTTGTTCTATTTAGTTAGACAAGACAGCAGAATGCATTTTGATTCATTGTACACAAATGGGGTACAACTTTTCATTTCTCTGGTTGTACACGATGTAGAGTCACACCATTTGTGTAATCATACATGTACACAGGGTAAAGATGTTTGTCTCATTCCACCATTTTTCCTTCCCCCAGCCCTCTCCCTCCCCTCGTTTCCCTCTACACAATCCAAAGTTCTTCCATTCTTCCCTTACCTGCAGACCCCCGCCTCTACCTGCCCACCCGTTATGTATCAGCATCCACTTTTTAGAAAAAAAACATTTGGCCTTTGGTTTTTTGGGATTGGTTTACAGAGATACTACTTCTTTCTTTTTCTGAGATAAGAAGGACTAGGAAGAAGTAGATTTGGGGCAATCTCAGGAATTAAAGAATGGTTATTAGCCATCCAAATAGAAACACTACTTGCTCAAGCTCACACAGTGATGAAGCAGCTCACCAGAATGAGCAGTCTGTTTTATTCATCTTGCTGAGAAGAGGAACAGAGGAAAGTTGGACAATGAGGCTCGGGCAGAAAGCAGGGTGCACCAGCATGGTCCCTTGGAACGGTCGGCAGAGGACGGGGCTCCTGGGCTGCAATATTCATGCCACTGACCTCAAGCTCCCCCCAACACATTCACCTATTCCTCAGTTTCACAGTGGTGCAGAAGCCAAGTCTGACTTGCCGTCACACCGCTCCTCAAGATGGAAAACCCAGATGGCAGCAACCAACTGGGTCAGGTGGGTCTTCTGCCCACACTGTCACCACCTGAGGAAAGGAACCATCCTCTTCCCTTGGGGCTCCTGATTTTAGACAGAATTCAAATGTCTGCCAGGTGTTTCTACTCAGATATCCTAGGTCACCTAATAATAGACATGTTTCAAACCAAAATCTATCATCTCCAGTGAAACCTGCTCTCTGTCCTCCATTCCAGAAGAGTAAAAACACAACTAGCTCCTCCTGCTGCTCCTGTTCTCTTTTTCTGACAAAGAAATTAACCTGCCTCAGATCTTAGCCATCGTTGGTTCCATTCTATTCTTTGTTCCTCATATTATATATTTTTTTGCAAATTTATCTACTTGAATATTCTGACAACAGAAGAAAAAAAAATTCAAAGATGATGTTTTGGTTTGACAGTGTGCTGCTAATCCTAGAATAACACAATCATCAAGTTTCACTTATTGTTAAGCTGGTGGCTTTGGAATTAGTGAATAAGAGTGTGTGTGTTTACCTTGGAATGTGATGGGCTACAAAGCAAGTAAAGAACATAGAGGTCCTGTTCCCAGCCCCATCAACCCCCAACAATGCAAAGACCTGCAGGATTCTTGGATGGTTGGGACCCCAACGAAACACCACAGGCACAGCGTAGATGATTTACATTGCATGCTCTTCAGGGCAGGACTTTCTTTTTTTGTTGAATAAATGAAGGAAGAACGGACGTTTCTTGATTACCTTATGTAAACTTGGGTAGCCAAGAGGAAAGCAGGAGTGCTGGTCAGATGATGCGTACCATCTAAATCTCTCTTTCTCTCTTTTTTTTTTTTTTGGACAAGAGATTGCCAGAGTCAGAAAGAAATTTCAAAACTCTCAAGTCAAAGTAGGAAAACTAACCACAGTTCTCAGCAGAGATTTACTAATGAGCAGGTAAAGATCATCCCCCCAGGGAGCCCTGTGAGGATCAGCTCTAGACTTTACACTGACCCTTTCTCTTCTTTTGAGCCGTGAGAAAAATAAAAAATGCCTGCACACCATCCATTCTGCCTTCTACTCTGGGGTAGAGAGGAATGCCAGTTGGCTCCTGACGCAGGAGGTGATACAGAAATGCCACCAAACACAAGCATGCCGCAGTCACAGGGGATGGCATGCTGCAGGAGAAAGCAGGAAGCCTGGTTCTGAACACTCTCACTGCTTTGCCCTCCTCTCAGTAAGGATCAAGCACAACTTTCCAGGCTACTTCTTTATCAGTCTCAGTAAACTGAGAATGACATCAACAATGACCCCAATGGGCATCTTACCAGGCTAGGTGCTTTACTTATCTTACTTAATTCATCTCTCACAACCCTAGAAGCAGTTCCTACTATAATGTTCATTGTGCAGATGTAGAAACTGAGGTTTGGAGAGGGGAACTGGGCAGTGTCACTCAATTAGCTCTTGGAGTTAGATCATGAGCTCTGGCTGTCTCTTAACTGCTGTACCATATGGGGAAAGTGCTTTGCAATACTAAACAATTTTCTTATTGCTAATACACGGCAATGAAATTGATGTGAAAGTACTATTTTCTAGCACGGAGCTGCCACCTGTTCTCTAGACATATGCAACTCAAACATACCACACACTTACTACATGCCAGGTACTGTTCCGAGCACTTTATCACATCCTCCTCATAATCGGATACTACTGTCACCTGTTTCACAAATAAGGACACTGGCACAGAGAGATGAAGCACTGGCTCAAGGTCATAGAGCTCTTACCTGATGCCTTTCAAGGCAAGCCAACATACAGACGTATGCCAAGTATTTAACGACCTCATCCACCCACATTAACTACCTCTTAGAATAAGAACTATACTGCATTTCACAGATGATCATGTTTTCATGGAATTAGGGTCACTCCTATGTCTCCTGCTTAAAGGAGCACCAGAGGTTTGTGATTTGTATCACATTAGAAATGCTGAGTATTCTGTTTAATAATTCTTCTGTAATGTATAAATATGTTATTATTTTTAAAACTATGAAAACTTACTGTGTTGATTCAAAGAGTTAGGTTCTCATAATACATATAATGATTTCTAGTTTTTCATGTATTAAGATCCTAGCGACAAAACGTTAGTAAGGTTTGATTCATCAAACACGTGTGTATTATTCCATTATGGGCGCACACACACGTATTCACATATAACTCTTCACCATCAAGCAATTCTTCACAGCAGAGAGATAAAATATAGGATTATACTGTTCTCTCCTGTAAGGGCTTCATTAGGCTGCACCCAGGTCCATTAGCAAATTATTCCATATCAGTCATTTAGACAAATACTTGCCTAATAGTGCCTCTCAGGGGGCTGTTTTTCCTAGAAAACATTGGTCCACTCATTAGGTAAGGCGAAAGAACCACCTTACTCACTACTTTCCACTGCCACTTTAAAAACTTTTATTACTGTAAATATATTTATTTAAACAGTCAGGCAAGATCTCTAGTTTAAATGCTCCCATGATCATTCCCACACTCTGTCCTGACCAAAACACAAGATAGGCTCTATCAGGCAACTGTGTTTTGCAAGAGAGCTTGGCTGTGAAGAGCAGAGACACAGATACCCTTCAGGGCTGGGCTGAGTCCTGCTTCTTCTAACACACCATCCTGAGCACTCCCTTAGGCACCAAACCACAGCCTCCTCATCCATAAGGTGGTGCCTAATTCACAGACTGGCTGAGCAGATTAAATGAGGTCACACATGAGTCCTTAGACCAGTGTGTGGTAAGTCCCTGTTACATCTTAACCAATCACTGCTGTTAATGCTCTCTTACTAGGGGGTTAGAATCAAGTAATAGGGCTATGAATCTCCCTAGGGAACACGACACCCACATCTGACACTCTCACTGATCATTTTTATTTCAACATTATAAAAAGGTCACATTCTCAAACTTCATTACTGAGATGTATGTTCTGTTTCTAACACTTCTTGGATCAAATTCAATTTGTAATCTTCAGAGATGGTAGCAACAAATGCTAGTCAAAACACAGTCTTTTGCTTATGTGTTCATAAAACTGACTATTCTTGCTAAAAGAGCATCTTTCCTTGTTATCTAAGCAAAGAATGCATGTTTTGATTTATGCAGTTTCTCAGTAAATTAATCCAAAGAGAATTTTCTCATTATGTTTTCCTAAACGCAGCATTCTTTGCAAGGACGAAAATAAGTGCCAGTGAAATGAACCTTTCAAAGAATATCCATGATGCAGCAAGCTATTCCATGAGTCTACTAAAGAAATGGAAAGCAGGCTGGGCCTTTTAAGGATTAATATCCTGCCAGAAAAAGAGCACTGAGCGTTGAAAATAGGACAGCCTCTCAGAGAGCCTAAGAAAACCCAGTACAAAGGCTGAGAAGAGCAGAGGGCACTTGTGCCGAAGCTGGGGCCTCCCTCCTGTTCTGTGAATTGCGTTCCTCTGTCCAGAGGCCCCTGACCACCAATTCTGCCCTCAGCACGGAATCTGCTAGCTACACCCTGTATGTGACAAGAAAATGAAAAGAGCTGTTCATCAAGGCTGATCTTCTCAGCCCTAAGTATACTTCTGCCTCTTCGTCAAGAAAAGGAGTAATTCTCCAGAACCATTCCAACCTTGCTGGAAGAGTTTCTTTACCACATATCCCCATAAACTCATCCATGTATCTCATAATTCCTCCTTTCTCTGAACAAGCACAACACTACATCTGTGAAGAAATGCCCTAAGATAACCACCGGAACTGTGAAATAGGAGGGGCCCCACTGGGGGACCCTCAAGGTCCACCTACACACTTGGGCCCAGGCGGTCCTGAAAAGTGGCTGGGCTATCCGGGAGCAGACATGACTGTCACACAGACCTTACCATTACAGCAAACCTCCTACTCAGACCTAAACACTGCTAAAGACTATGAGCATTGCTGTGAGGTGGGTTTTTTTGTTCGTTTGTTTTTCTAGTGCTGGGGATTTGAACCCAGGGCCTTGTGCTTGTGCGGCAAGCACTCTACCACCTGAGCTATATCCCCAGCCTGAGGTGAGTTCCCCCCCCCCCAGAAGACCAAATAAAAATTCAATTGTATCCCAACAACATACTGTCAGTGTTCACCTGGTTTTTTTTTTTCTTTCTTTCTTCTTTTCCTTCACAATTTAAGCAAATTGCCTTTAGTACAATGAACATCATGAGATTGTATACTGGTAAGGTAAATGTGACAAAGCTTCAACATTAATTATTGTTTTGTATCTTACATTTTAATTAAATTGTGTACAGCTTTCTAGTTCCATCAGTGCATGAGTCTTTGAAAGTTGGGTAGATGACAATTCACGGAGTAGTGCCTTGACAAGCAGCCAGAGGGAAGTGGTAAAGAATACAGAGCCTCGAGCTACACTGTGCTCTCACCAAACCAGTTGTAAGGCAAGTTTGAAACCTCTCTCTAGTGTCTCAGTGGCCCTACAGCTCTGGTGTCATTGGGTTGTTCTGAAAGCTATTGTGTAGAGCAATTAGAGCAATCCTTGCACAGAGTAAACAAATGCTTGATAAGCCTTCATTATTCTAACTGCTGCTCACAAATATTTATTGAATATGCAATGGATATTTAACATGCTCATGAATTATTTCTGGTATTTAGACTTATATAATACCTGAAAAATAATCCAATTCCCTTCACTAGGCAATATTTAATAACTTCTAAGATGTAGTATTTTAAATTCAGTTTAAATTAATACAGTAAGTTTTGGTCTGCAGCAATTTCAGCAACAAAAAAGGATTGTTAAATGGATATTTGCAAATCATCAGCCTACGTTCAAACTTTTTATTCTGGAATATACCAACCCTCATAAAAAATTAGGGAGGAGTACTGTAAAAGAAAGATAAGCAGGACTGGAGGTTACAGAGATGAAAGAAAAAGGAAACTATATCAAGGTGAAAATAATTATACCAATCTTGCAATTCCTATTAAAACTTGGAAGAAGAGTAGAACATTTTCAGAATTTTAAAGACCTAGATTCACAACCTCTACAAACTTGGAAAACTAGATAAACAATTTTTCACACTAGGTGATTCAATAACATGAGTTTACAACACACTGACAAATTATTATTTTAATACACACCAAATGGGTGATGCTTTTGTTCCTTAAAAGTTCCAGTTAAATAACAAGAATTTACTGGTATTTCAATAATATTTTGAAATGTCTACAAAGATCCCCAAATTAACCAAATAATAACATCAAATTTAAATGTAGAGGCTGGTATGATGGTGCATGCCTGTAATCCCAGCAGCTCAGGAGGCTGAGGCAGGAGGATTGCAAGTTCAAAGCCAGCTTCAGCAAGAGGGAGGCACTAATAAGCATCTCACTGAGACCCTATTTCTACATAAAATACAAAATAGGGCTGGGGATGTGGCTCAATCATCAAGTGTCCCTGAGTTCAATCCCTAATACCCCCCCAAAAAATGAAAATGTAGATTAGTTTCCTTTTTTAGTTAGTTATGAGTAAGAGAAAAATATTGAAACAACACTTCTCATCTCCACTTTCTCATGTTTGATTATATTTGTGCCTTTTTGTGATCTTTACTGCTCATCTATAATAATCTAACCTCTCATTATTCAAACTGTCAAGTCACCCAATCACATAATATTCTACCAAAGTAATTTCAACAGAGCCCCTTCTCATTACTAATGGTAAACTTAACATAACTAGAAGTCACACATGTGTAAAACAAGCCAGATTGCCACAAAAAGTCAAATAGCTAGAGTAAATCTATTTTAAACCACAAATGCATTTTTCTCTCAGCAAGATTTAACTTCAGATATATGTTTCAATTTTACATAGTCACCATGGTAACCACATTTCTTATGGATCTAAATTTAAAATTAGTTCACATCTATTAGTACAGAAGGAAATCATTACACACACACACACACAACACATACATACATACATGTAATAGGCAGCCATCATACGACCCTGTAAGAAATTGTCATATGAAGGGGTGGGGGTGTAGCTCAGTGGTATAGCACTTGACTAGCACATGTGAGACACTGGGTTCAATCCTCAGCACCACAAAAAAATAAATAAATAAAATAAAGGTATTGTGTCCATCTACAACTGAGGGGAAAAAAAAAAAAACAGAAAGAAAGACACGGATATTAAAAAAAAAAGAAAGAAAATTGTCACGTGAATAGTAGTGAGCACTGAGCACTTACCTGTGAGGACCCAGGTGCCTGGCTCTCTTAAAATGGCCAATCCCTTTACATCCTGGGGTTGAGCATCCACCATGTTCTGAAGCTTCCATTAACTCTAATGGGCCTTAAAAAAAAAAAAAAAAAAAAAAAAGGATGGGACAAAAAGTTCAAAAAGTTAAGCAGACATCTGTAAGAATTAAATGTTTAGGATCAGAACAGGGGAAGGAAAAAATTCCCTAAAAATCCACTTTTTGAATCAACATATACAAACAGTAATACAAGCAGATTCTAAAAAAGTTAAAATATCTTAGGTCTCTGTTTTCAAAGGGTTTTCTCTATGACTTCATTCACATGATTTATCTTTCTTTAATAGTGAAATGGTAAACTCTGATCTCTTTCAAAACATCATAAATTATGTAAGATACCCAAATCTTAATGAGAAAATTTTAAACAATTTTTATCAAATAGATTATATGATTTACATAGAATACTCACACGCTATGAAAACCTCAAACACTATGTAACAATATGGGATAAGGGTTACAAACCCCCTTTCTGGCTCTTCTCTGCATTTCCAACCTCTCATCTGGGCCACAGAGAGAAGCTTTGCCCTCCCTAACATGACTCTAAGCATTCAGATTCAATCTATATGTGTGTATGCACATATATCAAGTATCTGGTTTTATTTTGCCACATAAAAGGTACAATACAGATGTGTACTACTCTGAAACACTCTCCTTTGGTTTCTAACTTGTCTTATAAATCTTCCTGTGGCAACATTAATATTCTTCACGACTGTTGTACAGTGTCTGCAGTATGGTACACCACAATTTATTTAACCAATGTTTCCAAGTTTTGTTATTTCAGATATGCTGCAATGAATACCATGTACCTGTTTTGTGCCCTTAAGCAGTTTATAAGCAGTATCCAGAAGTGAAGTGAATAAACAACACTGAGTTTAAAAAAAACGACTATAGTATGTCATATTTCCTATATTTTTTCTTACAAGGTATTTATCCTCCTCCAAAACTGAGATGATGATATGTTAAGTTCTCTCTGTTCATCTTTCTTTAAAAATTGAATTAAACTCAAATGTTTACTGAGATAACTGTAGATTCACACATAGTTCTAAGTAATAATACAGAGGAAGATCTTTTACACTGCCCAGTTTCTCCCAATGGTAACATTTTGCAAAACTATACTATAAAGTCCCTATTATGGTTGACACATTAAATTTAGATATTCTGACAAATTGTCTTTCAAAAATTTAGTATGTGTGTGTATATATACTGTATATATTGTATGTATTTTTTGTTGTTGTTATTGGATTTTGTTTATTTGTTTTGGTAGTACTGGGGATTGAACCCAGGGGCATTCTATCACCAAGGTACAACCCCTAGTTCTTAATTTTGAAATAGGGTTTCAGAAAGTTGCTGAGACTGGCTTTGAACTTGCGACTTCTCCTGCCGTCAGCTTCCTAAGTTTCTGGGATTACACGCATGAGTTGCCTCACTGGGCAATACTAATTTTAGAAAGCAATGTTTACTTAATAAAAGCAAAAGAACATCTAAACAAACTTTTTCAGGCACTATTTCTTTTCCTTTATGTTTTTGTGACTATGATAATTAAAAATTTAATAAAAAAAGGATTATAGAGAGTAGAAATATACAGTAGAGAGAAAAAGTGAAGGAAAAGGGGTTTTAAATTATGCATGCTACAAAAGAAAATGGAAATATTTAAGTTATCCTTGTGTCTCTTACTCAAGGGAGGCTGAAGAGGATGTCCAGTTTTGGAACACCAGCCCACGGGGTGAATGTCAGGAGAATCTGCATCTATCCAGTAGTCATAGCAACCATTCCAGCCATCAAAGTGAACCTGGAGAAGAGAAGAACATTAACAGTCACAAAAATTCCTATGGTAGAAGTTCTGCCCACAGCATAAATATATGTATCGTCTCCTAACTTACAGATTTGATGCCCAATTAATCATTTCAGTTATTCACAGCGTCAAACAAAAGGTCCTTTAGATACCTTCAAGATAGTATCTAAACAATAAGTGCCAAAGGCTTTTGAACATCAGTTCTATAGGTATACTGTGTGTATCTTTCAACATCATGAGCAACACGATTACAGAAACTATTACAGCATCTTCCTATGTTCTACATCAAACACCCATAAATATCGTTTAAACAACTGGAAAAACCAGGAAAGGAAACAAGAGGACACAGGAGGGAAAAGTGTAGTGGAAGACCTTCCAAGTAGATGTTAAGTAAGGTTTAAAAAAGAAAAATTCAATATCCTACTGTAAATAAATCCAGTGTACAAAATACCTCTCCATCAAATGCATTTTTAATATCTTTTTTTTTCTTATAAATCACTAGAATGTCTCCCAAAGACATAAAGAGCAGTATTGTCAACTTTATTGATCACCATGTGAAAGGGCAGCTGGTCTTTCAGTCAATGTCACTAGGAATCAGTTACATCTTCTAGGCAGAATATATTTTTTTCATATTTTAAGATGAAAGGAAATACTGAAACACCTTATATATTTTACCTTTTCTGCCCACTGATTTCTTTTTTAAAGTCTACTAATCTCTCACTCCTTCTAAGGCAATATATGCCAAATGGATTAAAAATTCAAATATTAAAAGTTGAACAATAAACACTATAGAAAAAGCAGAGTGAATTTATTTGTGATCATTTCAAGTCACCAAATTCAAACCCATTTAAAAAAAAAAAAAAAAGACTAACCACTCTGATTACATAAGAGATGTAAAGCTTCAGAGTGGCAAATATTACCACAACAAGATGGAAGACCCACAAGAAACTCAAAAAATACACAAGCTACACAGGTAATCAGGCACCTTCTTCCTTAATTTATTAAAACATCATATATCAAAATAAAAAGATAAAAACTCCAACAGAAATATGACAGATACAAATGATTCATTATCAAGAAAATAAATATTAGTGGCTGGTAAACGAATGAAGACATAATTTCACTTAAAACTAAAAAAACTACAAATTAAAGCCACAAGATGCAATTCTTTACCACCTTGCCAAAAATAAAAATGCTCACATTTTGGTGATTCTTATAGCTGGTTAAGTTTATTTTTGAAAATAAACAGGCACTCCCACAGACTGCTGATAGGAGCGTTAACTGGTGAGACATTTCTGAGAGCTATTTCGCAAAAACAATCAACATGTGAAATACATCATCATTAACTTGATCACCTTAGCAAAACTGTTTGTAATAGAAAACAACTGAAAGTAACCAGATGATCCACTAGCAGAATGGTTAAATAAATTATGGTATGTTCACAGGATAAATAATATGCAATTATTAAAAGTACATATTTATGGGTTCAAAATAATGTCCTCTGCAATGAACTCACTTTCTGCAGTTTAAAAAATAATTTTCCTACATTCAAAGTCTCACAGAATTCCATGCCTGAAAGAAATCACAGAATTTTAACAAGGAAAAGAGACAGACTAATTACTTAGCTAACAGTCATACAGCCAGTTAGAAGGAATAACTAGATCTAGAATTCAAGAATCAGGAATAAAATCATTCATCATTCACATACACTGAATATAAAACAGCACTCACAATTAACTCAAAACCACCCTTTGCTCTGATCAAAAATAACGTTCAAATAACATTAAGAATGACATTCATGACAATTTTCTGAAAAAACAAATTTGTAACATCAATTCTACCAACAAACGAGCTATCATAACTTATGACATTATAAGTTTTAAGAATTCTGATTTTCAATTCATCAGAGTAGATCATCTTTGTTTTACTAGACAAGAAACTCCAATTATTCTGATCTTGCCATCCCTAGATTCTTTCATGTAGGAATGAATGTTAACATAACTCACGCTCCCTTAATTATAAACAAGTAAAGTTCATAAAATTTAGTATCTGCCTCTAGTTAGTGAGCTAAATCCTCAACAAGGTAAGTGATTCTGGATACACACCAGAATTATCTATGAATACTGAGGGGAAAAGAGAAGAGGAAGGAAAAAGAAAAAGGCAGAACCACCCCTAAGGTTCTTACTCCACAGATCTGACTCAGGTTCTGTGCACCTGTATGCCATTTACTAAACTTCTTAGTAGCTTTGATGTGCAGTCAGAATTGAGAGCCACTGACCTTAAGTAGGACATTACCATATGGGCAGTACAGTCTCCAAAAATCTTGACAGCAACACAAATCAAAGAGTTTTTTTTTTTTTTAATTTTCCTCAAGTATAAATAAAAATAATGTTTATGTTGGGGCTATTATATCTAGTGATACCACATCCTTTCCTAGTTTTCATCTAAACTGACATCTCAGTCTGGCAATTTAAAGGTGATCTACCTAAGATTAATATACACAAGACACTGAAGAGAGATCTAATACTATCTACAAACTATGCTCGTAGGCATCTGGAGCCTTTTAGAAGTTGAAGTTTCTGGTATAAAATTTAGTTTAGATATCAAGAACGGATGCATTCAGAAATATACTACCAGATTAATATAAATATGCACAAAAGTATGTATTAATCTTAACATTCTAACTTTGAAGGCTAAATTTTAAAACCATTAAAGAAGTCTGTATAGTTTCATTTCATCCTTGAAAACTTTTAAGACTTCAGTCTGTAGCATATTAAGAGGTTTTTAACAAACGAAAACATCATGTTACAGAAATGTTTAGTAATCGTTTTTCTCTTGCTGGGTACTACTTTGAAATAAAGCCAAAGGCCCAAAAGAACAGCAGCAGAGAAAGACAAATAAACATATAACATGAAACAGTTAAAATTTTTACAAACACAAAAGAGAAACATAAAATTATTCCCATACTATTCCATTATAACAATCATAAACAAAAATAACTCAGCAACACTGTTGAATAGACTATTATGGATCAAAACAGAACAGATCATTTAACTGTTTAAAATTATAGTTTAGGAAACTGGATACATTTTTTCACCTAGAAGTATAACTTGAATCCTTTATAAAAACTATGTACAGTAACAATTTCAAGATTAAAAGTTAGTATTTTAGAAAGCACACTATTTCTTTAAAAAAAAAAAAATTTTGGCCAGCTTTTGTTCAAGTGAAAGGCAACTCAGTAAAACACATTTAAGACCCAGGCACTTACCTCCAGTCTCTCCTGAAATTAAATATGCTTGAAAAGGTATCAACCCACAAAGACTAACAAAAAAGGAAAGTAGCTGATAATTGGGAAATGAGAATGATGAATTTGGGAGGGAAAAACAGGTGAAGGAGTGCCGACCTTCTTAGGAGAGGGGATGGACTGAAACTCAGGGGCCTAGGGAGGGATCAGAACAGAAGCCATTCCGTTCCCCAAAGAAGCCAACAAGGACTCAGTCTGGACGCCACAGGTGGGTGAAGAGGAAGGTCTCAAAAAGGCCAAGACTGGTTCCCACTCTGAATATGGGCTGGTCAGAACCCTAGATCTGCTCCTCCACCCCACCCACAAGGCAAGGCCCTTTTCGGCCACCCTGCAAAAGAGCAAAGGTTGGCTTTCTAGAGAAATACAGTCACGAACTCCAGGACAAGGGCATGTGGCGAAGTGCAACACGGAGAGTCCCACCCGGCAGCAGCCAGGTTCAGCCTTCCCCTGGCTGCAGAAACTGAGAGGTTCCAGATGCCAACAGTGGGGACCTCCCTGGGAGAAGCCTGCCTCTTTGCTTCCTATGCCACGGTTAAACCCACCAGTCAACACAGGATTTCCCCTTTATCCATGGTTTTGCTTTCTATGGTTTCAGTTATCTTAGGTAAGGTGGTCTGAAAATGTTAAATGGAAAATTCTATATTTTAAAAAAGAGAGGGAGAGAGAGAAACCACATTCACATAACTTCTATTATAAGATCTTATTATTACTGTTCTATTTTACCACTAAGTATTGTTATTAATCTCTTATGTAGTTTATAAATTTATAAACTGCATCACAAATACATATATATGGGAGTGTGTGTGTGTATGTGTGTGTGTGTACACGTGGGCGTGTGCACACCCACAGTGTTCAGTACTGCCTCCAGACCGCCACTGGGGGTCTTGAAACAAATCCCCACAGATATGAGAAGCAACTCTAAGTCTACCCATGAAAGCAGCTAGTGTATGGTACCTTTTTCTTAATATAAACAGAATCAAGGATCACTGGACATTTGAGGAGAGCCAATGAAAGCAGAGGCCATGCTAATTAAGAAAGAAATCTGGAGGAAATAAGTAAGGAACAGAAGAAAAACCATCACCTGTATCCTCAGATTAAAAAAGCAATAATAGGACAGGATATAAAAAGAGATCCTATTTGAAAAGGAAGAGGGACTAGAAAATAAGACAAAAAAACTTTAAAAAAATCACAGGTATACTTATAAATGAAACAGAAGGTTTGGAAAATAGACTCGGTATTTAAAAGGAAATAGAATTTTAAAAGAGGGGGGGGTATACAAGAAAGTAAATAGTCAATTCAGTACAGTACCAGAGTACCAGAATAGCAGAACTTCCAGAAAGAGAACAGAGAGAAGAAGCAGTTGTCAAAACAACAACAGGAGAACATTTCCAGAAACTGAAGGACATAAGTTCTATGTTGAAAATGCACAAGTACTCTGCCTAAGGAAAAGACCCTTGCAACAAGGCAGCTACCACAAAGCCTCAGAACACCAAGGAGGCAGAGACAGAACTGTGAGCTTCCAGAGACAAGAGGAACATCATCCAAACAGGTGGAATCAGAATGGCCCTAGGTGTGCCGAGCACAATGCCAAGACTGAGAGGAAGGCAGAACAATGCTTGTAACACCCAATCAGAAACAGCTCTCTACCCACAACATCTAGCCTAGTCACAACACAGAGTCAAACACAAAGCTGGTATACACTGGCATCTTCAGACAGGCAAGAAGTCAAAAAAATCCACTTCACACACACCCTTTCTTAGGAAGACACAAAAAGACGTGATTCATCAAGATAAGTGTACACAAAGAAAAACAAAGTGTGCGACTATAACTTTGAGATTTTCAGGAAAATGAAATATAACTTAGTGTGTCAGCAAAAAGAAGTCCCGGGCTGACACTATATCCACTCAAGAGGTGGCTGCTGAGCTTAGGGAAAAGAGTTCAAGGAAACAGAGAGAGACAGAAAAACACACTTGAGCTTTTGATTCAAAACACAGATATTGAAACATTTGTTAAAAATTTCATGAGGAGGTGGATGATTTTTAAAAAATAAAACAAACTATGAAGAGATTATTGATGCCAAGAAAAACAAAAAGTCATAAGGAAAGACTACTTGGCACAGTAGTACTTAATAAGAAGAGTGAAGAAAAAAAAGGAAAAGAAAAGAAAACACCAATGTTGTAGTGCTGAAAGAAAAAGGGAAAATAAGAATGGCATAAGATCTAAATCCTGTTGGTGGGGCTGTAAATTAGTATAACTGCTGTGGAAATCAGTATGGAGGCTCCTCAAAAGATTAGGCATGAAACCCCAATATGACCCAGTTCTACCACTCTTGGGTATCTATCCTAAAGAATTAAAGTCATCACATTACAGCTCACAATAGCCAAACTTGGAACTGGCCTAGGTATCCATCAATGGATGAGTGGATAAAGAAAATGTAGTGTATATATGTATATGTATATATATGTATATATATGTACACACACACACACACACACACACACACACAGGAGAGTTTTATTCAGCCATAAGGAAAAATTAAATCACATCATTTGCAGGAAAATGGATGGAACCAGAGACCATCATGTTAAGTAAAATAAGTCAAACTCAGAAGGCAAAGAGTCATATGTTTTCTCTCAAATGTGGAAGCTACAGAGGAAAATGGGAAACAAAGGTAGGGGTGGATCTCCTCAATATCAAAGAGAGATCAGTACAGGAAAGGGACCAAAAAGTGAGGGACAGGTAGGAAGCGGGGAATGTTAGGTGTGGTTTTGGTCAAATTATGTTGTTATGTGTGTGCATGTATGAATATGTAATGACAAATCCCATCAACATGTACAACTATAATGCACCAGTAAAAAGTGTAGGAAAAAAATCTAAATCCTGAGCTATCATAACAGGAAGCAAAGAAGCCATATTTAAAACTGATGAACTGGGAAATGCCAGGATATATATTATTTTAGAAAACTGGAGATAAAACTTCATAAGCAACAACTAAGTGCTGAAAGTTCCTAGGGACTGGGGAGGGATGGAGGAGGACTGTATTATGTTCTGTTATAAAACGTAAATATAGCAAAACAGTCCTGAATGTTTTTCATCAAGATCATCTGATAAAATATCAGATTTTTAAAACTTTTTTACTACAATAGCTCAAAGTGTGAAATATTATATACTGTTAAACTTAAAAGTTGATTTTTAAGACTTGATTTTATCCCTGAGAAACTTAAAATAATAAGCTACACTAATAACTTAAGTCTAATTTTACTCTTCTTTTTCTTCCTTCATGAAAAAAAGAATAAGCTTTCCTGTTCTCTATTACATCTTACATTATTAGAAAAACTCCTACTGCTGAAACCTTTTATATTTTTACAGCCTCTGATGAATTTGGAACTGAGTCACTGTCCCTGTTTACTGACCTTTAAAGGCGATGATAAACACCAAGATATTTGTAGAGGGTTCACCTTCAGCTGTGACATTCACTCTAGTAATTATGAAAGGTAATCATCAACTGTACAGCTCACAGCCAGCTCTTTTTTGGGTGTCAAGTACTGACCAGGATGTGGTTTTAGAGAGAGGATTTGCTCCAAGTAAAGAACTGGATTCTAGTCCAAACCTCCCCTGTTAACTGAGTCCTCTACTTTAGAGTGTTGGACATCTCTGGGTCAAAATTTTCTCACATGTGAAATCAGAGAGTTGACCTGATTTTTTTTTAATCTGATAGTAATATATGTTCCTGAAACCAATATAGAAAAACCATTAATAAGAGAAACCTAATGATTTATTAGTCTCAGCACCTTGAGACAGTTATTACTGTTATTTTTTTTTTCAGAACTGTTTATATAACCATTCTTTAGAAGAAAAAAAAATCATATATTATACATAATGTTAAACTTGAATTTTTTTACTTTCCAATATGAAACATGCATCTGAAATACTTCATTGTAACATCATGTAGATGTAATCTATCTTGCCATAGGTGACTTGTGTTGTCCTCAGTGTTAAATACTGTACCCAGAATAGCTGAACTATATGGGAGCTTCTGTTGTTGCATATTTCTTTTGGTTACTCCCCAAAATAAATTCCTATGACTGAAATTCTTGAATTAAAGAATAAACAATATTCTAAGATTCTAATGCCAAAACTGTTTTTCACAACACCTGGGATACTTTTATTCCTACCAGCCATTATGTGAGAACCTAAACTAAAAACAGTTAAATTTTTCAATTCTGTGCAAACAGACTTATAAAGATAGTACCATGCTTAATTCCGCATTTCTTTGATAACTAGTCTATATTATTTTTAAAAATACTTCTATGTCTAAAATATTGATTACGTTAAGACTTACATCACAACCAAGCACAATTGATAAGAAAATGCACTTGAAAATAATTATTAACACAGGCCTTGCATTATTTCTAAAATTTTCACCAATGTTACATGACTAATTATATAATCTTAAGTAAAGTGAACTAAACATTAAAATTTCTATTTTATTTAAATACTACATGTGTATAGTTTTTCATGTTATTTGAAAATTTATTTTCTCATACATTATCTCATTAGTTAGTGGAGGATGTGATTATCTTTTTAAAATGAGCATACATTTAAGGCTCGTATAGCATGGAACTGAGATTTAGTTCTGCTATAGCCAGTAATGAATAAAGTAATTCATTTAATCTTTCTGAGTCTCTGCCTCATCAATAAAATAAGGATGACAGCACACATCCCCCACGTTGCAATTACTACAAATGTCAACTAATGTGAGAACACTGCTACCCTGTAAAATGCCGTGTACGGCGAATGTCTTGCTGTTGTAACTATTTTTATCCTAACAGCAATGCCAAACAAACCTGTGAAGGAAGAAAATGGATACTGTTCTGGTTGAAAAGGGAAGTGAATGCTGAAGGCAGAAACAGATGAGGCCTTCAAACAGATGAGGGTTCCCAACCTGGAACCCTGCTCAAGTGCACCAGCTTGCCCCAACAAACTGAACCCACCCTCCCCAACGACTGCTTGTCCTGTAAGAGGCATCTGAGTTATATGACTCAGCCTCAAAAAAATCCATTTTTATTTATCAAGCTATTTCTTTATTTGTCCTATATTCAAAGACAGGATATTCTTCCGGAACGACTACAATCTAATGCACCCCACAAGAAACATTATACTTCGATTATTTTCAGAAAAGCATACTACTGGAGAATGAAGATATGTTTTCTTCTGAACAGCACATTGTTGTATCTACTTTTTTCCAAATCTTAAATTGTCACTCATGATTGAAGAGAAAATGTCTTAGGTAAATTAAAGGAAAAACCTGGATGAATGCTGATTTCCCAAGAAGCATTGTCACTTACTTTGCATATTCCTACTATTTAATTTACAGGACTTTTACAAATGTCTTCTGAAGTTTCTAGGCAAGGCAACTTGTAACAAAAGTCAAAACCAAAGCACACAGAGACTACTTACTTTTATTCGGTGATCATCTGTATCTGCGACAGTTGCGACTCTAATAAACATGGGGTTTCTTTTGTCTACAACCTCAAGCTTCATTTTTTTCTGGAATCCATGTGGAGGTTTCTGCCACAACAAAAAATGTTATCAGAGATTCAGAGGAAGAGCAGGTGGACTCAATGTTACAAAGATATAAGAAATAGATGAGCTGTTTCCAGCTTTTTAAACTCTCAAGTTCCCAGACGGGCTCTGCATAGCACCTTTCCTATCAAAAAACACAATCCCAAGGACACATGCAAGAGAAACAGACCAAGTGCCTAGCTGAGGAGTGAGTAGGAAAGGCTGAAGCAAACATATTTTACTTTTTTGATTAGCTATAGGGAAGATGATTATTTTTTTCTCTCATTAGCTGGAGGTGTCTTAGCAAAATTCAGCAAGCATAAAATCTGATATTAAAAAGGGGAGAAAAAACATTAAAGTGGATGAGACAAGACACCAATTCTAATAAGTGCTAATGAGGGCAAAAAGCAGAAGATAGCTTCAAACAAGAAAAAAATAAATAAATAAATAAAAAGGAAGAAAGAAAAATTCGCAAGATGGAATAGATCCTACAGGACAGGAATGGAAAAAGGGGAACCCAGAGCTACCTACACCTCAACATCCCACAGACACATGAGACTCTGGAGAAGTTACAGGCAGCAGAAGGCAAGGGGATGGTTTGGTATGGTGCAGGACCACACACCAAAGCTTATGTTTTCTAAGCTTCTTGTCCCTCTTCGGTAAAATGGGTATAATGAAAGTATTGCTCTAAAAATTAAATGTGGAAATCATGCAAAAGTTACAGAGTAAGCAACACAAAACACTTAAAGGCCAAACTCAAGATATCTTAGTTTTCTCTCTGATATGACACTAGACATGTAGGCTGATCCTCTGTAATTTTAACCAGTTTAAAAAGCAAGGTACAATGCAGCTTTACATTGTGTTAGAATCCCTGAAAATTAGAGAACAGAGAAAAATTCACAAATATAACATGTTTGGTCTAAATATTATTCCTTTTTAAATCCTGAACTTACTATCATATGGAGTCAAATTCCTTGAGAATTTCTCTTTGTATAATATGGTTTTGCTCCTAAAACTTTTTGATGTTTTTTTCCTTCTATATTTGAGCCTGTACATATCCCTTAATTCTATAATTAAAAATCCTAGCAATTTACATATACATGTATCATTTACAAAAAGTATTGCTATGATAAAACTGTCACATTTTTTAGTCCTCTGAAATCACAAGAAAATAGATATTATAAAGCAAGTTATTTGAATGAAAAAATAAACATTTATTATTTCTTTAAACAGAAATAAGGTTTACTTTGAATCTTAGAAATTAATAAACAAGAAGTAATGACCTGAGTTAGAGAGAGATTATTAAAAAAAAAAAAAAAAGATGACCCGGTATTTTAAAAATTAAACATGCCAATTTCTACCAATAAAATCAAAAACAGCATCTCAGCTTGCCATAAGCAAATCTAAAGGAATTACAAATATGATTTTCATTTGAAAACATCTTCCTTTCCAGTTTTAGTCTTTCAGAATATCTAACTAGAAAAACAGAAGTCTGCTGTAAGATTTCAACCACTTACCAGAGTCTCAAGTAGTTTTCTCTTCCAAGGAGACTTCAAGGTCCAAAATGAAAATATTTATGTGAGTGTGTGCGTGTGTGTGTGTGTGTGTCAACAGCAAAAATTCCAGTAACAATTGCAACTTTCAAAACTGTAAAATTTTAAAAACATCTTACTTATCCTTTTATTTTCTTCTCACTGCAATTCAGTTTACCAGTACATTCTCTTTCTGTTCTTAAATTTCAGTGAATAAATAATATCATCAACACAAATTAACCAAATAGTGCAAAATGCATTATCTCACCACTTTGAAAGCTCTTGCAGGAGCAGGTAAAGAATTCGTTTCCTCTAAGTATTTATCCCAAGAAAAATGTTTCACATTTGGGTATCCTAAGAAACAAAAATATTACATTCTATGAGGTTGAGCCAATATGATAGTGAAAATAACAAAATGCCCTACAAAAATTATGAGATACTGCTACCATGATAATCTAGGCAACTCTATTCACGTACACATAACATCTCTAAATCAGTCACACACTCAGAACTATCTGTAATAATCACTTTGTTCTTATCTAGATCATGATTTATTGTTTTTCAGATGAAAATTATATATTTATGTGTCATTTACATTATCAGTAAGGATAGTTTTAGACATAAGATACACACACAAATACCTTTTAATCTAGCAGTTGTATTTCTTACTAACCTAACAAAATCTCATGTATATGTACAAAGACAATGCATAATTATTTGTAAATGGGAAAGCATAAAAACAAGTTAAATTGACCCTCACTACAGAAATATGCAAAAAATGTAAAGTATATATGAAATAGGATTTATTAGAAAGAATATTTAACATTTATACACAATAATATATGAAATATTCCAGATACCTCCTCGCATTATGAGGTCAAAGAAATACACATAAATCACAGAATACTATTAATAGAAAGTATAAAAATAACTATCCTTTCCTCTCTCCCATTGCTTTTTGTTTCCTCCAGAGCCTGAAATCCATTATACAGGTTGGAGCAGACATTAATGGTGGCCCAGTAGGGTAGGACATTTTCTACACAAAGGGGACTGAGAAAATAGGCAAATATATTAGAGAAAATGGAAGCCAGGTTTCTCCCTGATGGAGAAGAGAGGCATAAATATGGACAGAGGAAAACAGGAAAGAAGCCTGTTATTAGATCTGAATCAGGGCTAATGTGTCAATCCATGGTTGCAGAAATAGACTGAAGTAAAGTTTTTGTATATATTTACATATGTATAAATATTTCCTATGACCACTTAGAGGCCTGCAACACCCCAGTAGCAATAAACACACCTAGCAACCAGATCTCAGTTTCTAAATATCAATCTCAACAACAAGAACAAAAAAACAAGGCTCTTTGGAGAAATGCAAGACTCTAGGGTTGGGTCAAGGCAAGTTGGGCCAGAAAGTATGATGTTCCCAAAAAATGGTTGAGATATATCAAAGAGGCAGGTCTCCCAACTGCTAAAAACTCACAAGATTTGATATGAAAATAAATAATGCCACTCACTAATAAAAAATAATAATCTATGGGTCCAAGCAGATATAAAATAACTGAATGAATAAAGGGGAAAGTGAGAAAGCTATTCTTTGTAGAACAATGTTACCTAATAACAACGAGTTATAGAATAATTACCTTCTATCAACTTAGAATAATATTAGACGTACCAACAGATTCCAAAACTAGCGAATGAGACTAAGATGGGATAGTTAAGCAATCTTAAAGTATCTCACAAGAAAATAGATATTAATCACAGATAATCTATAGAAAGATTTATCTGTAACACTGAAACATATTAAGGTCAAAAAAGTCAAAGATAGCTTAACCGAGGGAGACCACAGAGATCTGCAATTGAGTATGCAAGGCTTGATCCTTTTACTGTAAATGACATCATTGGGACAACCGACAAACTTGTATCAGTCTCTGGGTCAAGATGGAGTATAGATGAATTCTGTACTATCCTTGAAACTTTTCTATACTTGAAACTGTTGCAAAATAAAATGTTTTAAAAGTTAAGTATGCAAGTCTATTTCTATCTATACATTTACAATACATTTTTAAGAAACATAACTTGCACAATTTAAGTATTTGAATAAGAACATTCTACTAAATAAAACTGATATAATTGGGCATGGTAGTTCATGCCTGTTGATGCCAGCTACTTGAGATCCCAAGTTCAAGGTCAGTCTTAGCAACCTGGTAAGACCCTGTTGCAAACTAAAATTTTAAAAGACTGGGGGTGTAGCTCCATGGTACAGTGCTTGCCCAACATGTGCAAGGCTCTGGGTTCAATCCACAAAGCTGCAAAAAAACTCTGATGTGTAGGCAAGCATGTGAGCACACATGTGAGCACATGTATAGGGAAAAGGGCTAATGACATACTAATACCAAAGTATTAAGAAAGATAGGGAAATAAGTCAATCCCCCAAAACCCAAGGCTGAAAAGTTCTCTCTGATGATAGATACTAACACGTGATAGGTGAGGAAGTAAGGAACAAATAGAAGTTCTTTGAATTAGACAATGAAGGGAATGAAGGAAAGGGAGGGGGAATGGAAGAGGAAAGATAGTAGAATGAATCAGACATAACTTTCCTATGTTCATAAATGAACTCCACATGATATTCAACCACAAGAATGGGATCTAATTAGATAAGTTATATTACATATATGCATAATATGTCAAAATATATTCTGTCATGGATATCTAAAATGAATAAAAAAATTTAAAAAGATAACTGTAGTTACCTTGTTTTTCACTCAACTTAAAAAACAGCATGTGTTAATGTTATAACATGGAAAATTCAAAATAAAAAAAATGATTTTAAAATGTGAAGATATTAGTTCTGGAAAAAGAACAGTAAAGATAGGCATGTTTACAGAAAAAGTGAACAGGAGGGCTGATCAGGGGATGGATTTATTCTTGAAGCAGCCGGGAAGATGCAAGAACAGCTACACAAGGCACCTGGGTGATTAGGACTGTTTTTCAGACAGGAGGTGGGAGAATGAGTCAGGAATTTCCCCTTAGAGAAAGGGTGTCTTTAGTCATGGAGCAAGGAGTAACATCAGCACATGCTCAGTACACCATTCTTATAATCTACAGGTTGTTGCTATATTTTTTATTATGGTAAGTTACATATAATATAAAATTTACATATTAAAGATTTTTAGGTGTCCAGTGGCATTAAGAACATTCATATTGTTAGGCATTATGTACTTTTTCCTCGTCTACCAAATTATAAAAGGTAATCAAAGGAGACGAAAGGTGCTAAATCTCTGATAAGAAGTTGGTAACAATGCCTTACACCACCCTCGCTTAGGGTGCAACACCAGGAACCTGTGTTCCCTGGTTTATCATTTTTTGTTTGATTTTTAAACTGTCTACTACAACTCATTTTTCTCCTGTCTTATTCCACATAGCTCCTATACTGTTGACATAAGGTCCATTGTTTATTTACCAAATTTTTTATTATGACCAAAAATAGTGTTGTGGAAAGGAAGGATTGACATCAAATTAGAAAATATGAGAATTTAGAGTCCTAGAGTAGAATCTAAGAGTAGTTCAGATGACAGTCACAGAGAATCAACTACACAAACAGCTAGTTTATTCTATAAGCTACAGAACATGGAGGGCTGAATACCGGGCCTCCTCCAGGCAGCACCACATCTGGGCCATGGCACCACTAATACCTTCCTCTAACACTACATAGCTTAAGTCCCTTTCATCTTCAAAACAACTCTGTAAATTGGGTCAGAGGCTTTCCTTTCCTCCCTCGAACATACCAGAAAACTCAGAAGTAGAAGGGACTAGGCTCAACAGCCACAGGAATGGTTGGTCCCCAGAGGGTGAAGATCAGACAGTCTAAGTGAGGCAGTGCATCAAGATCTGGGGACAGGCCTTGAAATGAAACCAGTCCCTAGAATGGAACAAGACTACCACTGAAAGCTCCAAGCTGAACCTCTGCTCTCACATGCTGTGGGCCACATTCACAAAACAGCTTCTAGCAAAGCTAGGGCTCCCCTTTTCCTGTGACCGCTGAGCAGACACCTCCTGTGCAGCGAGGCTTTGTGTCAGCTGGTGACCCCGCCTTTCCCTACCAGTAGGGACCATGACACCTTCAATAGCGAAGTGCTCAAAAACACTGTCTTGACTACGACGAAGCTGCAGAATCTGTTCTTTAGCACACAAAAATAAATTCAAAATGCCGCAGAACAAGGATGCTATGTATCACAGCAGTAGCACTGCTCCCTACCAGAGAGAAAGTAAGTTGAGAAGGCCGTAAGGCCAGAGGCAGACAGCTGGAGCACCGCATAACTTCAGAGGAAAGAGAGGCAGCACTTGTATAAGGTACAAAATCTATTTCTGAACCAGGACTCACACACATACACACAATAAAAAAAAAATAAAAAAGTAAATAAAGGAAAAGGGAATGTGTGAGCTCTAAGTAAAAACTTTAACGCCTCAAGTTCTCACTTAAATATGAACGGTGTGAATATGAAGTCCATGCTGCACCCACTGTGCCGAGTCCCCCACGTCCACCTTTCTGTACTTGTTCAAGTCTAGACAATTCACATCTGCAGTTAGACAATATCTTTAAATTAGACAATATCTTTAAATATGAATATAAAGCCTAGTGATGAATTTTAAGTTAAAAAATGAAAGTTCCTTTAAAGCAGAACTTATGTTTCCAAAAAAAATTCAAAAATCTGAGACTGATACAAACTTAGCCAATGCTTCATATCCTTGAAGGGACACTAGGGGTCAGTGAGCTAGGCCAGCGGCATGCTGCACATTTCACAAACACCATGTGACTACAGCACAACCACACTTGTTCACTACTACCTGTGGCTGCTTTTGTGCTACCACTGGGTTGAGAAGTTGTGACAGACTCTACAGAATAAAACTTAAAATATTTCCTGCCTGGCCCTTTAAGGAAAAAGTAACTGACTCATGAAATATATAAATGATATGAGACAAAGACAAACCTGGTGGAGTAATAAGGGTTCTTCTATGTTCTTTACACCAACCAACTGGATGAATATGGGGACTAGATGCTTCACACCTGTAGGTTACATAAATTAAAACACTATAATTAGATAAACTCACAAATAATAGCAAAAGTTAAAAGAAAAAAGTTAGAAATACGAACACTTTACAGAGTTCTGCTTATTATGCTCAAATCTGAAAAAGAAATGCTGAACTAAAAATCTTCCACTCTTCTAATACATTGATACCAAGTAGATTTTAGCAAATATCATATGCTTCTGACACCATGAGATTATCTGACCCACGAATTTTGTTATATCCTAAAACTTCAAAGATAGTAAGTACAAAGGTAACATAAAAATTCAGAATTTCCATTCATAAACATTATGTGGAAAAATAAACTTAAGACTCTATGTACACAGGCAAGCTAAAATTATTTCACAGCATCTATAAGGGCACATGTGCAAAGTCAGGAAGTTCAATCACTCCCAAAAACCAGCATGCTATTTATGTTACACACTGAAATGGCAGAGGCCAGATATTGGAACAAGGTGTTTCTTTCCCTCGCCTCTTTCTTCCACTCTCTGTTATCTTTACTACAGCCACACATGTATTTTCCCAGAGCCTTTCTATCCACAAGCAAATCTGGTAGATTTGATTTCCTAACTACACTTTTTCTATTCCCCACCTCAACATGCAATATGCCTCACCCATTCACTTGCTCACTCTTTCATTCAAATATTGAGTGCCGATGATGTGCCAGGCACTGGGCAGACCCTGGAGAAACTGTAGCAAATAAAGCAGATTAAAATTTCCTGCTCTCATGACACTTGCAGGAAAGCAAGAAGACACAAGAAATAAACACACAAAATACAGTTATCCCTTTGCATCTTCAGGGGACTGGGTCAGGATCCCTACAGGTATCAAATTCAGAGGATGCCCAAGTCCCCTACACACAGTGGCACAGCATTCACGTATAACTTCTATGTCCCTCCTCTGTGTACTTTATCTCTGGCATAATTGTAATATCTAGTATAATACGAGCACTATGTAACAAGTTGCTACACTGCTCTGTTTAGAAGAATTTTTAAAAATGTTTAAAGTCTGCATATGTTCAGAACAGGGGCAACCGTAACATGTCTAGCTACAACTTTCAGTTGAGCCTGTGGATGTGGAACCCAGCGGTATAACAAAGGCCAACTGTATATATACTTTGGTGGCACAATGCCATGAAGTAAAGGAGTCAATTATGTGAGTGTGAAAGTGTTCCTTTATATAGCCTAATGAAAACAGGCTCTCGAGTAAGATACCACATGAGCAAACACTTGAAGGACTTGAAGAAAAGGAGAACTGAACCACGTGAACATATGAAGGGAAACTATTCTGAGCAGAAGAGACAGCAAGTCCAAAGGATGTGGAGTGGTAATCCGGTAACTCCTATCAGGAAGAGGAAGGAGCAGACTGAGGGAAGCAGAAGGGCAACAGAAAATGATGTCAGACAGGAAGGGCCTTTAGGCCACAGTCAGGACTGGGATTTTACTCCGGGTGAACTAGAGCTTTTTAGGCAGAGGAGAAGTTTAACCTGATCCATGTTTTAAAGTATTCTGACTTCCAAGAAGATAGTAAACCACACTGGTGGTAGAAGGCTCTGGAGGAGTTGATTCTGGAGGCCTAGACCAAGTCAAGAAGTAATCATGTCTGACATATATTTTGAAGGTAGAACCCAAAGGATTTACTAATAGATTTAATATGGAGTGTGAGTCCTCTGAAGAAGTCCAGATATTGCAAAGCTCTGGGAACGGGTCACAAGAACACAGCTGCTATTTTCTGAGAAGGAGGGAGACAGCAGGCATAAGTGCTGGCGTTCCAAGTGTCGAACAAAGAATCCTATTACAGATGTGTCTGACAAATAATAAAAGATGTCAAATAGATAATGATCATAAAACCTGGAGTTCAAGGGCAATATCAAGGTCCTTGCAAAAATAGAAATCTGGGAGTCACCAGCATCTGAGATGATATTTAATACCATGAGCTGAGCTGAGCTATCCAGAGAACAAGCAGAGTAGGAGGTAACGTCCAGGTAGGACCGATGGTAAGGTAAGGGGAGAAAAATGAGAAGAATGAAATCAAATGGGTCACATGCTGCTGACAGACCAAAGAGGAGAAGAGACAAGAACGGATTATTGGAGTCTTCAATGTAAAGATTATTAGTATCCTTGCTGTTTTGGTGAAGTTGGGGATGGAAAAGAGCAAACGACTGAACAGACTGGGTTAAAGGGAGAATGGAAGAAAAGACAATGGAGGTGGACATAAAGAAAATGTGTTTAGGAGTCCTGCTATACAAGAAAGCTGAAATTAGGTACCGAAGAGGAAAAGAGAAGTTTTGTTTCACTGTTTGTGTTGGGAACTTGGGGGAAGATGGGTGAGGCATATATGGGAATTCTCTCTACAATTTCATAAACCTTAAGTTTAAAAACTACTTGAAAATAAAATGTGCTTAATGAGATGAAAGATATTACCTTATTTAGCCAAGTAATACATGCCAAGCAAATTCCTTGATCAGGACATTGTTTCAGATGCTTAGGGATACAATAGGGATTAAAACCCTTCTCTCATTTGTGCACTAATAGAAATAATAGAGGTGGTGCACAGGAGAACTGAATCAGTGAGAGGAAATGAAAACCAGTCTCTGAGAGGAGAACCCTCTCAGGTGGCAGCAGGGCATGTTACCCACAGTCAGTCTATGGGTAGAATCAGGAAGGTGGGGAAACAGAGGTGCTGCCATGAAGAAGTCTCCTCTGCCTCCACTTCCCCCACCCCAATAAAATGGGAAATAAGGTATCAGGAGAAAGAGACGATAAGAAGATGTGAGAAGTCTGAAGGGGGATAAAAGGAAAATGAAATTTAGTCTGGAAGAATAGACAAGGATAGAGTAGGACTAAGGGCTCACTTGAGGTTGACAGCCATGTGTCTTTCTCCAGGTTTATTCAAATGTTCCAGTACAGGAACATGGTGGGAAGAAAGTTGAATCCTACTGGGGCTGGGACTTTGCCAAGCAAATGCAGTAAAAGGAAATGAAGGCTATATTCACTAGGGATTAGATGCAATAATATTACAGACTGCATAGGCACCTAAAGATAATGTCACAATATCTTTTTGAAAAGTGGTTATATTTCTCCATGTGTGTTCTCAAAAATGATAGGTATTCTTAAGTTAAAAAAATTTTTTTTTCATTCTAAAATATTCTGACCATGTGACACAACATAATACTTCTCAGAAATTTATATTTACACGAGCATACTGAAGACTAAAGTTATTCTATAAAGAAACAGGTTTTTGAATTGTTTAATGTAGCACTTCCTAAAGATAATCAATTATGAAATACTGCATTGTTAAGCAAACTATTAATAGCAGCTTGAGAAATGCTGGTCCAAAGGATGCAAGGAGTCTACTCTTCTTCTATTAACCAGGTTGTGTTTATCCTGAGCAATCTGGAAATCTCAGCACCATCCTTCAAATGGGAAACCAGAAGGTAGAAAGCCAGGAGGACAGCAGTGGTTGGAATTTCAGCAAGTCTAATGAGTACTGAAACACAAAGAACTTGCTAAGAGTGAATGAGGTCAGCATACAAACCAGCCTTCCAGAGGATGCAGCCTTGGGCAGTAGCACATGGTGAGTTGACATAACCACTATTTCATGCTGATTTTTCCCAGAACTTACTTCAGTAGAATATACCTTTAACTTTACAGTTAAATGTTTCTTCCTTTCTTCCTTTATTCTCACATTACCTCATATCCTCCCTTCCACAAACAATCATTTTTCTTTATATATTGTAGGTGATGTATATCATTATCTTAGGTATATGAAAGAAAAACAAGTACTGCTCAGTCAATGCCAAGTTGATATGGTAATTACTATATTTCTTATATTTTCATAAAATATATTTCAGTGCACAATTCTATAAGCTACATTGTTATGAACTATATAAACAAAGTTATGGGGCTTTATTTCCAGTTACCCTAATGTTTTCCTAAATAATCACTTTGGTTATGGATTATTACTAATGATGAATTGCCTTTATTCTAAGGAAGGGTGCTAATTTACACATGGCTTCATTAAGAATGGAAAAATAATAAATATATAATCATCATCTGGTTTTTTCCCTTTTCAATCTAATATAACTGTAGAGTAATTTTAATAATTATCTGCCAAACTCATGGTGATTCTTTAAAGAACATTAAATATTAATAACTTTTTAAATTTTATTGGTTCTCTCTGTAAGTTACAATTAAGGATATTATGGCCACTCATTCCGATACTACCTCAATGTTACACAAGATCTTACTCTCTAAATGCTAGTCAAAGTTATTTAAAACAAGGAAGCCATCTCAATAGAGAAGATAAAAATAGCCCACTTTTACCTATTTTACTTAAACACTCTCAGTAGCAAACAACACTTTGTTCAAAAGTCAGAAGGCTGTGAAGCCCACTGCAAAACAAGTCATCTCTTAGTCCCACCTAGTGTTCATAGGCAGAACTGTAACTAAAAAGAAGGAAAACAACCAGTGGTGAAAAGTTCAGTGCATCCTTGATCTCTACCTCTCTATCTTTAGGTTTTTGTGTGTATCGTGAAAGAAATTAAAAAAAAAAAAAAAAATTGAAGTGCAGGCAAATTATTCAGGAAGACTGTTCAGATTCAAATAGATCTAGAATGGTATATTTAAAAGGGTCAATAATTGTATAAACATAGGTTTGTCATGGAAGCATAAAGTGAGCAGAAATTAATCATTTTATGGAAATAAAAAGAAGCTAAGTGACTTCACCAAGCCCTTGAATTGGAAAGAAAGAGATCCTTCTTTTATTTTATTTTTTAAAATTTATTTATTTTTGGTACTAGGGATTAAACCCACAACTGTGAGCTACCACCCCAGCCCTTTTCGTTTTTTACTTTGAGACACGGTTTTGCTAAATTGCTGAGGGCCTCACTACTGAGGCTGGCCTCAAACTTTCAATCCTCCTACCTCAGCTTCCTGAGTCACTGGGATTATAGGCATGTGCCACCGCATCCAACCAAGATTCTGGTTTTATTAGCCACAGTCAAAAGCTAAACAAAACTAGTATGCATATTCTGGACTTTGAAGATCTAGGCAGAGGTCAAGCAAGAATATTTTAAGACATTTGCTTAAAGAAAACATCAAAGTATCCTCATTTAAGCAATAATGATTTAGGTTCTTTAAAGAAATGCAGGATACTTGGCCTTTCCCGCTACTTAAACCCAGAGCATGACTCTGCCAACTTACTAACCAAGACTGGACTCTCCTAGCTCTTCATCATATGTTAACTCTTCAGGACCTCCTCTGCTCTCTGCTTTACCACTGAACCCCAAAACTCATCAGGTTGAGTCACCTCTTTGTCCTTTCCATCCCTAATTGGACCATGCCCATTCCCCACAGTCACTGCTGTAAATATTAATTGTTTCAAGATGAAACTCTCTAATGCAGTGATCTGGAAAAGGTGAAGAGGATGTCATCTCATCACATAGGTTTTCAACTTTCCTTTTACTTCTTCCTTTTCTCCAGGCTGAGAAAGAGAGAGAGAGAGAGAGATTCTTGGTGTCTCCATAATCTCAGATACCTCCACTATGCCCTTCCACAGTGGTCCACGATCTCTCTTCTGCCAAACAACCAAGCTCAAAACACCCTGTGTGCAGAAAGATTCCCCTCAAGCAAAAATCCTTTTCTGATTTCAGCACCAAACTTCTCTGATGTCCTTTATCATAATCTTGCCATCCTTTTGCAAATTTGTTTCTGTTCCTAAAACTTTTCTTAATTCCCACCACAGAGAATGAAGTAGGTATTATTATTAATCCCCTCTTTTCTTTAGGGGAAATTAAAGCTTTGAATAGTAAGTCATTTACTGAAGAAATATTCTACCCCTGGGACAAAACACATTTTCATCACATTCCTCTTTAGAAGGAAGAAATACTTCATTGAAACCAAACGTGTAATATCATGTAAACAAATGTGTACAGACTGCATATGTTTTCCGATTCCCACTAAAACAAAAAGAGACGAGATTACTACCTACTTCAAAGGAGGAAGAAAATCTCATTTCAAAAGTATTTTGAATTGAGAAGAGCAAGCCAATCTGTAACTTCAATTACACACCTAAGTAATTTATGCAGATAAAAACCATTCCAAAATTCAAAGATCAAAGAACATAGTATTTAATAAAATTGGAGAAATTCCAGTGCGCTTAAGTAATTTTCAATGTGCATCAAATGAATGTTAAGAGAGAGAATATACTGTATTCCTTTTTTGTCAATTAACAAAATACGATTTCATGTCAATAGTCAGAAGTATAAATAATCCCAAAGTACATTCTGTCCTTAAAATAATTATATTTGTTTATGCTTACAAAAGTGAAAAATCAGAGTTATAAGCTATCAGGCTTTTTCTTTGCTTTTCCTAAAAAAGAATCCAGGATCCTTTCTTTTTGTTCCCTAGGCATCTGGCACCAAGAAAAACAACAAATTCTTCCAGATTTTCTTGTTAATTTTTTCAAGAATAATTTGAAAGGCAATATATCTTCTATCAAATAAGCAATGTATAATACCTTTAATACACAATACTTATGACCATAAAAATAACTTAATATTTATCCATTTTCTTTAAATCACACAAAATCTTGGGAAAAAAATTCTCCCAAAATGAATCAAAACTTTAAAAACAAAACAGGCCTGGAGATGTAGCTCAGGGGTGAGTGTTTGCTTAGAATGCACAAAGTCTTGGGTCTAAACCCCAGCACTACAAAATAAAAATTAAAAAAAAAAAAAATAGGAAAACAAACTTCCCATTTCAACAAATCCCAATAATTTACTATTGTTTATTACTAAAAGGACTGGATTTAGGGCTGCCATCTTCATAGTCCATCAAACAGGAGTAGTGGAACATGTTTGACCTAGGGCAGATTAGGCTATTTCTAAATTTAAAGTTTTCTCATCCATTTACCAAAAATAGGTATAAACAATTTTAAATGAAACAAAAACACCAATTTACAGGAAATATGAAAAACAGAAAAACATGGTATGATAAATCAGCAAATCCATATTGTAGGAGACTCAACAGAACAAAACAATCTGGTTTCTTCAATAAAATTTACAAGAAGAAAAAAACAGAAAGAATAGCAAGCTATCAATTAAAAGAGATCAAGAAAACATCAGGGCTGGAGATATAGCTCAGTTGGTAGAGTGCTTGCCTTATAAGCACAAGGCCCTGGGTTCAAATCCCCAACACCACAAAAAAAAAAAAAAAAAGGAAAAAGAAAACATCAAAGCAAACGTAAAGAGTATCCCTTATTTCACCCTAAAATCATCTAAAAAAAAAACAACTAAGATACCAAGACAAAACTGGGAGAAATAGTCAAGGATGTTAGTGACAATACAGTTGTTAATAAAAAAAGAAAAAGAATTCTCATCTTTCAACACCAACTGAATTATTCACACATGAAAAGCTATGTTATCTGGAATGAGGTTCAAAACAATTAGATTTGGGATTTTATCCTATTTATTTATTTATTTTAGAGTTGGGATTTTAATAGCAGGATTGCAGAAGAAACAATACTGGATATAAGGTGATAACTGCTGGTGATAAGTGAAGGCTACATTTAGGAGGGTCATTTAATCATGTTTGTATATGACTATATTTCAATAAATTTCTTGTCACAAACTTAATAAAAGATATCCTATGAGGCAAAATGATGCTCTGGAAAAAAAAAAAGTAAGGGAAAACAACCAAAATATTCTAAAGGATTTGACTTAAATATAATCATGGAATGACTTGTCTACATGTTTACAAAAATTCTGTAAAAAGTACACATATAATAGAAAGCATTTTAAAAATCTGAATAGCAAATGGATTTTGATTCACTCTCTTCTTTTTAAAACAATTCAAGATAAATATCTAAGAATTCAGTTTGAAGAGTAATGAAAGTCATTGATGGGTCTATTGAATTCTTAAATATATGCACATTAAAAATAAGGTCAAGAACTGAGCTTCCCAGCAACTTGGCTATCTTGACATAAGATAATATTCATTTGATACTATAACATTAGCCAAATTTTATAAACACTTTTGTCACTTCTTTAAAATATTCTCATTTCAAGTGATCTTTAGACAGATCCTCTGTGCAACTGTTTAATTGTCAGGTGTGGGGGTGCACACCTTAAATGTCAGCTACGTGGGAGGCTGAGGCAGGAGAATTCCAAGTTCAAGGCCAGCCTCAGCAGCTTAGGAAGACTCACTTATTGGGACAGTAAGACCAACTTACTGTCCTAGAATAAAAGGCACTGAGAATATAGTTCAGTGGTAGGGTGTTTGCTTAGCCTGTGTGAGGCCCAGAGTTCAATCCCCAGTAAATGAATGAATAAATGAGTGAATGAATGAATATATAAATGAGTAAAATGTGAATGCTTTACTACAACTATTTTACAATCACATAATTTTAGAATATGTTGCCTTTACCTTTTATAGTATATCTAAAAACGGTAATGATTAAAAACAATGTTCATCAATTAATGTGGTTGCATTTAGTCATAAATGCAACTAGGAATGAAAATATGGAAAATTAAAATAAGTTCCTAAAAAAATGACAGAAGACACTCAACACGAAGGGGAACATGTAAGTCTGTGTGTGCACACATGTGTGTTATATTGGGAATGGGGAGTGTGTAAGGATTTTACTTTCATGGTAGGAATTCAGTTAAAATATAAATCATGAAGTAGCATTAAAGGATGTTATTTAGAAATACATGCAATATGAAACAAGTAAAAATTGAAAAATATGAACTAGGAAAGACAGAAGCAGAACACTGTTGGTTTTGTTATAAGCTTTGCCTTGTTACTGTTTTCAGACTGTGTACCTAGTTGATGTGGATAAACACTGCATTTTAAAAAGCACACATTAATGGAAAAGGTCTCACCAATAGTCATAGCTCTCATCCCAGTTGTCAAAATGTACCAGGAAACGATTGTCCACCATATCTGTTACCGTAGCAACACAGATGAACGCAGGATTCTTTTTGTCTACAGCCTCAAGCTTCATTCCAACTCGAAAGCCTGATGGGATCACTGTCTATGGAAACATGCAGATTTAATTATAGACAAGCACACACTTAACAACAGCAAGACCTGCATACACTGCACCCCTACTCAAAGGCTCAGGATCCATTACCATATTCACATAATTTAAAAATCATGTGCTGGTTTCACAGCAGATCACTCCCCACCCCACACATATAAAACAAGACAATTAAAAAAAAAACTCTATGGTTACACCCAGTTAACTATCTGAGCCTCAAAACTACAACATCCACAAACCTGCAGATTAATTAATTTTAACATGTGTTTTGGTACCTTAGTTAGAAGACCACATTAGGAAAGCAAGTTTTATTCATCATATAGTTCCCATTCTGGCTTTCTTCTCCTTGATTACAGACTTAACAATGAAAATTATTTCACACGAAATATGCACTTAATCAAGTTAAAAATGTGCATGAGTCAGTACAAATTCACTCCCACTTCTGAGATCTCCCAAAAGAGTACTCTACAAAAAGTAGGTCATCTTCATATATGAAAGGCTGCAGATTATTACAACTTTTATTTAAAACTACAGATATTTTTTATTCACAATAGCAGCAAAAGAACTGAATATAGAGAGTTATTCAAAATAGTTGGTAATTTACGGAAACAGATTATCAGTCATTTGGAACTTGAAATAAAAGCAATAAAATTCAATAGGAGTTAGTGCTTGAGAGATAGTAATATGTTAAACATCCCTTACAATCTTTTGTGAGGAAAAATATCCTAATCTCAGAGTAAGGTACTCAGATGTCAACTATGTCAATCACAACACATTACAAGGTTTTTGTTGTTGTTGTTGTTGATGATGTTTTGGATTTTTTAGCCTTTTAAAAAACCCTTTCTATTCAGATTGAGGTATATAGGTATTATTGCAACTAAGCAAAATAAGTGTTATTTCTCATTTTACTGTAATTATACAGCTATTATTACAAAAACATAGTCACATATCTGAAAATGTTAAAGTCCTGAATAAACTAAAGGAGCAAGCACAAACTGTACACAGCAATTTTTAAAGTCCTGAAATTATTTATCAACATTATGACCTTAAATATCTGACTACTCTGAAGTAGAAAATCTAGAAATAGAAAAATCAGTGGCCTCTTGGATATCAAACACACAACCTGAGATTAAGCTGTATGCTAGCAATGCACAGAATACAAGAGGACAGGTCAGCACAGTTAATCAAACCCCTGCCTGAAATCATCAGAGAACCAGACAGGGATTAGGAAACTTGGAGCAGGAACAGCAGTCTGCCAAGTTTCCACCCAACTGACCTTCCTCCCGGGGGTAAGTCTTAATAGAAAACTGACAAAAAATACCGACAAGGCAGTGTTTACATTCCAGCAATTAAGCTATCCTCTCAATTAGGATATTATAAAATAATAACCTGGCCCATTATCTCTATTAGTTCTCCAAACACATACATTCCCACATACTCACTCTCTCATACTTCTTCATTTCTCTAATTCAACCTGGTTTATGTTCAATTTAATCAGAGAACATTTCATCCATTAGCCTGATGCCTCCAAACCAACTGGTTAATATCTTTTCCCAAAAGGAGGGTTTTTCCTAACTCCTGATGTTTATTTCCATTTGGAGTAAACTCTGTTCATGAAACAGGACTGCCTCTCTCCACATTCTGATTCACTATTACCCGACAGGTGCATTTGAGAAAGAAGAGAAGCTGGGCTACAGGGTGCACAGTTTCTGCTCTGGCCCTGGGAGGTAGAAAAGGGCAGTAAATCCCTTAGATTCTGGGACTAGCATCAAGTAGTTCATTTGCCTGCAGAGACAGGCCATGTATGTCCTCCAACACATCAGTTGTAAAGATGCTATTTTGATTTGCCTCCTGCTCTTTACAATTAGAGAAGAACTTGGGAAAGGAAGAGCCTCTCAAGATACCAGACCTCTCAAAGATGCAGAAAAGAAACATGGAATGAGAAATGGGAATATAGGTCAAGATGCAGAAAAAACACACACGTTCAGCCTTGTTTCTGTTATGTTGAAAATAAAGCTGTAAACTGGAGTGAAGTACTTCAAGGTCTCCAGTGACCTCCTGCATGCAAACTCAAAAGGGCTACAGTCATCTCACCATGTGAATCCCATTTGAATACCACTCCTAATTAAACGATGGCAACAATAAAATAATTCAATTTAATGTTTAAGCATCTTAATTGTAAATTACACCTGGATCTGTACTATGTAGACTTCTATCACTCAATAATAAAATAACCCTAATATGGCTATGACATAAGTATTTACTCATGAAGATTTTAAGCTAATTTTAAATTTAGTTAAGAGAACTCTATTTACCAAGGCAATAAAATTTATTATAGCTCCTTGCTATTACTTGTAATTTATACTATAAGACTCTCAAAAATCACTTCCTTTGATAGGAAAAATATTCCAGATATACTTACTATATTCTGATTTTCAAATAATGATTTAGGAGCAGCTTGGGCTTTACATGTCTTAAGATAAGTCTGCCAATTAAATTCTTCTTCTTTATATCCTATAGTAAAAGCACATATAAACAGATTAGTATAATACCAAAACATTTTACACTTAAGTTTTCCAGTCCCACTTTTATCTGTAACCCCAACACGCCAAATTCAAGCAATCACATGATTTATTTCAATAAATAAAAATTTAACTTATAACGTATAACTGCATTTTTGGACACGAGCTGTTTATTTTCAATAAATTTTGTTAATTTTTTTTCAATTCTAAATGAACAGAGGTGGCTACAAAGAAAATGTGTAAGGAAACAACTAAATTTTAAACCTATGGGACTCTTCTGATCATCAGGCTGCTTCCATCAGAATTCTTAGCAGTACAGATGTATGAGCTGGAGTAGATTTTACTTTTTTCCTCACCTATTCTATTTTGGAAGAATAATTTATAGGCACAAGTGGGAAGTTGGAAAAATATTAATAAAGCAGGTAAGATCTTTTTAGCTTATCACCACAAAAATGACAATTCAGAATTTGTGAAGTAAGGATATTAGCAAATCACCAAAGAAAAATTGTCCTTGCCTTAATTTTCACAATTTCATTTAAGTCAACATTGCCTCAGAAGAGGAAATTGAGCCTTTTACTTCTCTGATGACATCTAAAAATATGAGTTCTTAATTTTATTTTTCTTATTTATTAATGAATTTAAAATATGAAACAAAAAGTGATAATACCTTTTGGAGGATGGAGTTTATGGCCAGTTTTCTCACACCACCCAACTGGGTGAATATCCAGAGCATCTGCATTTACCCAGAAGTCATAACAATCAGAATATCCATCAAAGTGAAGCTTTATTCGGTATCCACAAACCTGAAATAGGTATGCAGGTTGAGTAATTAAAAAAAAAAAATTCATGAACATACACAAAAACTAATTAACAAGGACATCAAGGTAGGATATAGCCTATGTTCATCAAACCACCCTCATTAACGGCAACAAAAACAAGTATACAAATTACAAAATCTAAAGGCAATACTGCAAAGAGTTGATGTTCTGGTCATGTTTCCAGTACCATTAAAAGCACAGGGATATGAGATGAAGAATAATTTTCCCACAAATACATATCTTCTCTCCATTCCCTGAACTGTACCAGCACGAATCACCACGGTGAGCTGGCAAGGCTGAAGCCAGACCAGCACATCTCACCCAGCTCCTGCAGGACTCAAGGTGGAGACTCCTACTCTGTGTGCTGCAGGGCAAGGACAGAGCAGACACAGAGAGAAGTCACCCGAATCCTCTCTACCAGCAGCTGGGCTGGGAAAAAGAATAGCTGCTTCCAGTTGATACTTAGGCTAGACAGGCTCCCTGCAATGCTAGTAATGATTCTCAATGTAACCGCTACTGTACATCTGTCTATATGGCCTCACTGGGGGACATTCTGGATTTATGGGACCTGACTTGGGTGATGGTCTCTCCTGGGCTCTTAGAAGGTTCAGCCCCTCAGTGTTCTTTTCACAAGCACAAGCAAATGCGTTCCAAGTGAACCCCCCCACACACGCTAGACCTCTAACCACTCCAGAAGCACGTGTCCTGCAGAAGTCCACCCAATAAGCCTGAGACCAGAGTGCAAAGTCAGAGCAATTAATTCCAAAAGAATGAGGCAGCTGTATAGTTACTGTCATGGAAAAAATCTCTAAGACACTGTTAAGCTTCAAGTGGCAGAGCAAATTACACAGAATGAGTCTGTTTATGAGAAAATTAACACATGTGGAAGTCTATGTGTGTGCTTATGTATGGCTGTGTGTATGTACACGTGTATGTATAAAGTACACATTTATTTTTTTTAATATTTTTCAGTTGTAGATGGACACAATACCTTTATTTATTTATTTTTATGTAGTGCTGAGGATCAAACCCAGTCCTCCACCACTGAGCCACAACCCCAGCCTGAAGTATACATTCATATGTATGCATTTATGTATACACTAACAAATGTAAATTCATACTAAAATAAAAGCTTGAATAACATTTGCCAAAACATTAACAACAACAATAATTTCTTCTGGAAGTGCAGTGAGAAGAAAGAGACATAAAGGAATGATGAACTTTTTCTTATTTATTTTAGTATTTTTTCAATTAAAATGTATTGATATCTAAGATTTATAACTAGTCTGACTTCCTTGGAGAGACTGCAGAGTCTCTGAGTGACAGAAGACTGACAATTCAGGGAAATACATTCTTTCAGAAAGGGGAGGCTGTCCCACCTGTACACCCAGCCAGGCCAGGAGGCAACTCAGGAGCTGCTTCTCTACCCTGCCTTGCATGCAGCTTTCTGTGGCCCCTTAGTTACCTACAGCCTCTTGTGCTCTGGGCTTCTGCCCCTTGACTTGCATGCTTCAGTCCTCTCCATGGTCTGTCACTATACCTCTTGCTCTCTGGAATGCTATGCTTTGGGAACAACCTCAGAGATCCTCAGCTTCCCTGCCCAGAGACTCGCCTAGGGTGTCCCTCTCAAGCCTTTCCTCAAGGCTGCTCCTTCTCCCAACTCCAAAGCCCACAGACTCAGAGAAGGGCCACTGCTTCACACTACAATGGGCTCCTCCACTCTGCTCCTCTGACACTGTGGGGGACAGAGACTCATCATTCCACACGCCACCCTCCCAAGCAGCCCCTCACTCATCACTTAGCCTGGCTCACTCTCCATCCTGAGTACTTTGCCATCCACAGGGAAACTCACCCGGAACCCCAGTTTCCTTGCACCTTTATTTCCTCTCCACTTGGGAGGCTCTCTCCTGTGACCTGGTCTGCCTGCCATGAGGAATTGCTCTGCTTCTTAACACCTATATTAAAAAGTCCAACCTGGGAAGACACCTTCTGTTCTTCCAGTTTGCTAAGTTAGGTACTCTCAGTACACTTCTGCTTTTATCTCAATAAACAAGAATCTCGAGTTGATCCTTCTGTTTTCTTTCTAGCATCTCCTCACCAAGTCTTCCTTCCCTAGCAATCACTTAAAATATTTTCTTGCCAAGTTTTTTAAACTTTGACCCTGATAACATTCCTGACTAAATTTCATCACTCCAAGGGTATACCTATTCCATAGCTACACCCAGTCTAGTGATTAGTGCTGGGAAAGAAAAAATGACATATGGTGAATTTTCATTATTCATGCATTCCATATTTAAGAATTCACCTGCTTGCTAAAACTAATTTCTAACCCCAAAATAATACACCAGGTGTTTGTGAACATGTGCATACACTGTGGCTAAAAAAAAAAAAAAAAAAAAAGTGGGTCACCCAAGGCACAGATTCCTAGTTGAGGTGACAAGGTGGTAAGTACTCTGTCTTCCTTCATACTGTGAACCAGTGTCCTTTGACATGTCTATTTAGTAACATGATGTGTTAGTCAGCATTCTGCAACTGTGACCAAAATACCTGACAAGAACAACTTAAAGGAGGGAATGTTTATTTCAGGCTCATGGTTTCAGAGGTTTACTCCATGGTTGGCCAATTCCACTGGTCTGGGCCTGAGGAGAGGCAGAATTACGTGGTGGAAGAGCATGGTAGAGGAAAGCTGCTCCACTCACGGCAGTCAGAAAACAGAGAGAGAGCAAGAAGCCAAGGACAAAATATAATCCCCAAGGGCATACACCAGTGACCTACTTCCTCCAGCCACGCCCAACCAGTTTTGGTTACCACATAGTTCATCTCACCTCTGAATATTCCTGCATTGGGGAATCATGCTTTCAAAACATAAGCTTTTCAGGGGACATTCTAGATCTAAACCATAACACATGGTTTTTACATTTTTGTTAGTGATTTGCTCTTTAAAATGATCCCAAAGAGGTTGGAGATATAGTTCAGTGGAAGAGCAGTTCACTTAGCCAGTAGAAGGCCCTAAGTTCTAGTCCCAGTCCTGGAAGTGGGGAATAAACAAAACAAAACAAAAAAACCCTAAATGCCAGAATGCTGTGAAATATAAGGAAAAAAAAAATCAAGAAAAGACTGTCTCTTAGTCTTAAACAAATTCTCATACGTCCTTGGTGAGAATGTAACAACTGATAAACTTTTGGATCACCAAGTAGCAATATACATCAAAAATTTAAATGTCCAAGCCCTGGTGTGGTGCCATACACTTGCAATCTCAGCAATTCAAAGGCTTAGGGGGAGGATCTCAAGCTCAACCCCGTCTAGGAGACTTAGTGAAACCCTGTCTTGAAACAAAAAATAAGAAGGGCGGGGGATGTAGCTTGGTGGTAGAGTGCCCCTGGGCTCCATCTCTAATATAGCAATATAAAAAACAAACATAAAAGAGAAAGAGAAATTTAAATGTCCAGAACTTTTCACCTGGCAATTCTAGGGATGGATCTAATAGATGCACTTACATAAGCAAAACAAATCAGATATAAAAAGACTTTTTGTCAATTATGACAAAACCACTCAGTTGTCATCAACTTGAGAGCAATTAAGTGAATTAAGGCAATGCCATGAAATGGAGTAATACCCAATGGCCAAAAGTACCTATATATTATATATGAAGTGCATATATATGTATATAAATATATGTGTCACCAGAAAAATATGCATATAAATATTTTTATATGCACAGAAAACATCTAGGACACAGTAAGCATCTAAGGGTCATGCTCTCTGGGCTACAGAAAGAGGGGAGGGGGATGGAATAGAGAACTAGTACCTTCACACTAGTTGACATTTTCCCAGTAAATCTTCTATAATAAAAAAACTAGAGGTGGGTGTTGTGACACACGCCTGTAGTTCCAGCAACTCAAGCAGGAGGAACACAAGTTCAAAGCCAGCCTCAACAACTTAGCAAGGCCCTAAGCAACTTAGAGACAGACCCTGTCTCAAAATAAAAAAATAAAAAGGGCTAGGGATGTGGCTCAGTGGCTAAGTCACCCTAGTTCAATCCCTGGTACCAAAATACAAAACCAAACAAAATCTAAACAAGGTAAAATACATCTTCAAAAACCAAGAGTCCAAGACACACAGCTAAACTTCTCAAAAGCAGTCTGCACTTACACAATCTGCTTCCTCACAAGGCTTTCATCAAATCTGATTCTGTCCCAGATGCTCTACTTAAATGTGCTGGCTCAGGACACAGTGGCATCCGACACTGCTACTCTCCCGCTTCCTTGCTCCTGCAGGCCCTGCTCCTGGCACCCTTCTCTGTCTCCAGCTACTCCTCAGAGTCCCCCAGCTCTTCTTCTTCTGCCCAATCCTTATTATTCAAGGGCAGCACTCACACCTTGTCTTCAAACACTCCAGGAATCTCATCGTCTTCAAAGGACAAGTGTCCACCAAAAAGCTCTCCCCTTCCAACCCAGGGTTCTAACAAAGACTCCAAAGTCCAAAAAAGAATAAACACACAATCTGAATCACACTGACAGTCACAGGATTCTCATGCTGGGCATAAAATCTGCAGAAGCATTCCACATCAGTTTTTCTGAGATGGGTTAAAGAATACAATATTTTCCTTTCACTACATATTAAATTAATACAAGCTGCAAGCTACTTAGCTCTTGAAGCCTTGGTCTTCCCATGTGAAAGAGGAATGGCCTTCCTCTCAAAAGCTTGTTTCTTAGAAAACCAATATGAATTAAGAGATAGAAGAAACCTGGACCAGCACCTAGCATGTGGTGCAGTCTAGGCAACTGTAGTTATCACTCACTGTAATTGCCATCATCCAACTGTCACATGTTATGTGCTTTGCAGGAGCCAAGCTCCTTACAAATTTACCAAGTCACTGAAAGTACATATTACAACACCACAAACTAGTAGCCAAGACCATCTTATTCTTTGAGGAGGGATTTTTAAAAGATGCATAACCCTGGATCACAGGAAGGAGAAAAGAAGCAAGTAAAGGAAGAAAAAGAAAGTAAAAAGAATTGTTCCCAATAATATATTGGACTTATACAGGGAGAGGTGGTATCTGACTTGGCCATTTTTTCCAAAATTTTTCAGAAACACCCCAAAATACAAAAACAATGTAAATATCTGTTGGTCTATTCCTTATGTTAAGGAACATAGCATGGGAACATCTATGGAATCAGGGAGAACGGAGCTGAAATCCTGGTTCCAGCACCCCGAGGCTCTGTGGCCTTGTACATGTCACCCTCACATCTCTGAACCTGAGCTCTCTCATCTATAGGACAAGGATGAAAAAAACGTGATCAGCATAGGGCAGAATTCTCAAGACCAGGGGAGATAACAGACACAAAACACGAAGCAGCATGACCGGCATGAAGTGAGCACTCAATCCATGGCACAGTTCTTCTCGCAACACCCATGATCCCCATTTAATTTCAAAACCAAGATGAGGCACAGCTTACCTCGGCTACAGTGAGGACGCAGTAGACGGACTGATGCTCAGGGTCCACGCCTTCCAACTTCATGCCAACTTTGAATCCATTCTTGTTATATGGGAACGACTGGTACTGTGAAGCAAAACGACAGCAGCTTCAGTATCACCCCAAAGGCCTGGCTGCAAATCTGAATCCTTACCATTCCTAAAGACTCTTTAGCGAAAAAATAAGGAAAAAAGAAAAAAAATCAAAAAAACAGCTCTTTAACTAAAAGTAAATTATTCCAAAATACCCAAAATGGATCAATGAATATTTAATGAAAAATGGACAAAGGTTAAAGCAAATCCTAGGAAAGAAATTTAAGGTTTAAGTTTTTGTCTTTTATATATTTGAAAAGATACTCAACCTCACCCATCATCGCACAAACTAAAATTACACAAGGATGTCGTTCACCTGTGAGACTGGTGAGATAGGTGGCTCTTGGAAAAACAACGCCAGCATGCATTGCCAACTGAAGGAAAACCGGCAGGATCTTTAGCAAATTCGTAATACCAAATAATTTTCAATAAAAAAACTGAATGCTCTCTTCAAATCAGCCAATTCGAAATTCTAGGAAATTATCTAACACAGGTGCAAAATGACAGGTGTACGAGGTCACTAGAGTACACAGCGAACAGTCTGAAAACATGTATTTGTCCGTGTATCAATCAACAGGGAGTTTCGATTTTTATGAATCAGATGTAAGACACAATAATATACAGGAGTATAAAAGAATAATCAAGGGACAAACAAAACGAAGTAGAATAATCTGCAAACTATCAAGCTAAACAAAAAAGCAAAGTCCAAAATGTACGGACACGTGTTGCCACTGGGTTTAAGACAGAGAGGGGAGGATTTGTATATGCAGGTTGCTAATGTGTATGTACAATTTTCTAAGAAGGAAATAGAAGAACTGGTACTGGTGGTCACTTCAGGAGAGGAGAACCTGGTGCTTAAGAGGACAGAGGCTTAGGAGACACCTGACAAACTTGGCGCTTAAGGGGACAGAGCTTTAGGGGACTTTTACGTTCGTTCTTTTGCTACTTTTATATTACGAATCACATGAATGTATTACTGGTTCAAGTAATTAGTTGTACTTTAACTTTTATAAAGAAGTGAAAAAAATCTGGTAAAGGACCAGACTTACAAAAAATAATTATCCAGGGCTGGGAAGATAGCTCAGTTGGCAGAGTGCTTGCCTTGCAAGCACAAGGTCCTAGGTTCGATCCCCAGCACCGCAAAAAAAAAATAATAATAATTATCCAGAACAAATTCAGGTGTAAAACAAAACTCACATGTAGAAAAAAATCATTATTTAAAGATTGTCATTGTTGACAGAATCACCCTAACATTTGTTATTCACCATTTTTAAAAACTCCTCGTGTTGATTCATATGTAAAAAGACGTGTGGCAGATTTATTACATACCACGATTAACTATAACTAAATAACTTAAACCAAAGGTCGGCAAACTCCAGTCTGGGGGTCAAATCCAGCCCACCAAGAGTTTTATAAATGAAGCTTTGCTGGAATGAGCCAAACCCCAACCGCCCCACCACATTCCCCACTGTACCTTCATGCCGCACAATCAAGTTATACTGATGCAGCAGAAATCAGATGCCTAGCGAAGCCTAGAATATTTACTATCTGGCCCTCTGCAGAAACAGTGTACCAACCCGTTTTAGCCTGGGGCAGCAGTTCAGACTCAGAACTACACCTGATACTGACATTTTTAACTAATTTTAAAATATTCTTATAAAATATTTTATTATTACTAATACAGTTATCCATTTTTAGATGTTTCCTTGTTATAAAATGTAAATCTCAGTAACTCATTTTTATTCTCTCAAGGCCATGATGTTAACATGAAATTCCATGCCAGTTTTCCTTTACCTATTAATTTTCCAGTAATGTGTGTGCCACACATGCCGCACACGGGACGGCATGTATGCACTGGTGCTAACTAGCTCTCAGAGGTGCCCTTCTGTGTCACACACACGTGAAAAGCAGTGTGTTTGAGAAATTATCCCAAGTCACATTTCCTGAACAGACAGTGGAAATGACAATACTAATTCACATCAGTATTCTAGCTTCTTCGCCCTTATACACAGTGCTTCTAGAAAGGCCCGTACCTCCTTGAACAGCTTCGCAGGCACTGCCACGGCTTTCTCCTCCTCCAGATAGGATGCCCAACACCAAGCTTTCTTGCCTTTAGGAGGCAAACCTGAAAGGCAAATGAGACTAAATAATAGCATTTCCAAATCCAAGAAATCAACAATGTATTTTGTGACCTCTCACTTCCCCCAACTGTACTATTCCCCTGACTTCTCTTACTTCCGTCATATTTCTTTCCAAAGAAATGAAAGCTGAGAAATAAACTGTAGTGTACACCCACAATATGCGGGCAGAACGGAGAATCAGAAAAGCTTAGAATAAATGAAGAAGACGGGCAGGAAGCCAAGAGAGGACAGTGCATGGAACTTACAGGAAGTGAAAGCTTCTAAAAGCAGGATGTTCACAATTTTTTTCCTAAGAGATTATAAAGTAGAGGCCTGAAAAAAGGCCAGTGCACTGAATGTTTAGGGAACGTCTGCTAATTTTAAAAAGGAACAGGAAAAAAGTGATGCAGAGAGAGTCAGTATTTTAGGTTCAGAAAAAATATGTAAGTGATAAAACCAGGAGGCAGTTAATATCTATTTTATTTTGGCTTGATCTGAGGAAATATTGGAAATGAGGGAAGGATTATAACAGCTTGATTGGTAGGAAAGTTGGGGGAAAGGATTCGGGGGATGCATTGGAACAGGTTAAAAAAAATAGAGTCCACAAAGAAAAAAAAAATCTAAACATTTAAAGGGGGAAAAAATGACTAAAGGAACAAAGTGCAAGAAGAACCAATGGTCTGAAATTTCATTCAGAGAAGAAATTAAGGGGGAAGAAAAGAAAGGCTGAAGAACTACAACATTTTGAGACAGTGCTGAGTAACTCAGAAATGCAATTTACTCCCTTTCATCTCACGGATATGTCATCTTTAAGAAGACATAAAAATTACGTTGCACTCTTATAGCAGGTTAAAATATTTCTAACTCTTCTTGAGAAGTTAACAGAAGAATGAGCAAGGAACACTTCCAGGCACTCAGGAGTTCTGAGCTGTGGCACTGATTTGCAGGGACAGTGTGACTGGACGTTGGGAGCTGGGCTGTGCAAAGAGGAGTGACCCAGAACGAAGCACTGGCAGGGCAGGTGCAGCAGACCACGGGACTAGGCTGCACAGAGGACACTGAAGCCACCACGAAATGACCCAAGGCCCATGCCAAGTAGGAGGACAAGTTCGTGCAGCAAGTACTGAAGCAGGGGCTGCAACCTGGATTCTTCATGAAAATAAAATGCTACCTAAGGAACACAAAGGGAAAAACATAAAGGTTCCATGTCAGGAAGTGGTTGTGTTAAGGGGGAACATGAAATACCTAAAGTCCCAGGAAATGAACAAGAACAGAGGTTTTGAAGCAGGAACCATCTACCTGATAGAAAAATTAAAAAATAAAAGAAGATGTTCCCAAGCTTACCATGAACCTACTTGAAAGTTACTAATTTCCATCTTTTTCCTTATAACTACTTCCTCAAAGTCACTTTTACTGTCAAAAACGAATCGAAGAACCAAAGCAATACTTTAACTGCAATAGTATGCAGAATGATGGGGACCAGAACTCACTGAGATGAACTGTTTTCAATTTCACCAAGTTACAAACAAAACTATTCTCTCATCAGCTCACCCTGCTTTAAGACAGCCGAATCCCCTCGTCTTTTCCTTCGGGCTCTCTGTGAACCCCTCAGGATCCTTCCATCTTGTTTGTTCTCCTACAGTAAGAAAGGAAAATTATGACTTTAAAAGTTCATGAAACTGGTACCAACGAAAAGCAAGAGACCTGTCAGCAAGCTTATTTTGTTGCTGTTCTTTTCAATTTCACTTCATAAATTTGAAGGGAAAGTAAGAATATCGTTCATTTGAGCACTGTGTTGCTTTTGGCCTGAGGTCTCTAGAAAAGAACAACACTTCCAAGAATTACACTCTGGAAGGGCGTAAATGCTACCTCCTCCTCCTCAAAGCACGGTCTGCTCTTAGCTCCATGACCACTCTGTTCTGGCTCTCCTCAGACCTCACTAGCCCCGCTCTCAGGCTCCTCTGCTGATGTTTCTGCCAATCCAGCCCCTTCTCTCCTCCATCTGACCACTTTCCTTGGAATCTCAAGGTTGTTTCTATGCCAAACCCTCCTAACCTTTATCTCCAGCTCCCTGCCCTGACTCCAGGTGCCTGTGTCCAACTGCACACATGGGATTTTACTTTAGAGGTTCATGAGTATCTTAAACTAACAACAGCCAAAGGACTCATTCTCTGTGCCACCCCTGCCTTCCTGTTCTTAATCTAAGATTCTTAGAATCCCTGAGTCTTCCCTTTCCCTCCAGAGCCTGACAAACCTACCTCTAACATCAATGCCAAATACACTGACTTCTATCTTACAAAGCCCTCTGACCTATTCTATCGCCAGCAGCTTCTAAATGGTTTCCCTGATTCTACTCTTGCTCACATACATGAAACCTACAGAGGTCATTTTAAAGCATATTTCATATCAAAGCATTCCCTTGCCTTCAACTTCCCATTACACACGGCAAACAGTGAACACCATTTACCATGAAGGTCCACCTGCCCAGACCACACAAACCTCTTCAGCTTCACCTCACTCCATTCTTGTCCCCACCCTCAGTGCTCAACTATCTTGTCTTTTGGATATTTCCTTGACAGAACATGCCATGTATGTTCTCACCTTAGGCTCCCCTAGGAGTCCTACTGCCCGAGGCTCCCACTCCTAACTGCTCAGCACCAGCTTCTCATTACTGAGACCACACGGATCATCTGAAAACCCAACTCAAGAGCATTCAGCCAACCCTAAGGCCCCATTTCAATTCTCAACGTAACACTTAGGATGGATATTACTCCTGTTCATTTAGTTTGTATAGTATATGTCCCCTTAACAAGAAGAAATAGCAAATAATAGTGGCTTGATGTTGATCTTAAGTGAAATGCTTTATAACCTTTAACTTCCCTCTTCATATGGAACCATTAACACATACTTTAGGGGAGAAGACATCTATGTTTTAGTTAGCACAATTTGAATGATTTTTTTCCCCAAATGTAGTTGCTATTTATGTGCCATTTTCTACCCACTCATAGAGTTTTGTGAGATCTACCTGCAGGTTAGCAAAATGGGATTATCATTTTGACAGGTTTTACTGTTTCCTCTTAGCCCAGTAGTAAATTCCAGCACCTCCCACTTCTTCACCCTGAAGGGAAGGTACTATTACTTATTATTTTCATTTTGAGATGAGCACAGTAAGGCTCAGAGAGGCCAGGCAACTGTCAAACAGTAACAGTCACAGAACCACATTTGAGCTCAAATAACTGGTTCAGGAGCAGTGCTCATGACCACGATGCCACCCACTTGAGAAGCATCCCTGTGGTCCCTGGAGGTTGCAGAAGAGGTACTAACCATTTCATCATCTCTCTCATCTCCATCCTCCTTGGGGTCGGCTTTCAGAGATAATTTTGGTTTTTTCTTTCGACTGCACTTAGGATCCTCTTCCTCGTTGTCTTCTCCTACGTCCCTTTCTTCCTTCTGCTCTCTGTTGTGTTTATAACCCCAAAATAGTGACAGGAAACAATACCTATCAAACATCTACATGTTGATTATCAATTCAAAAATCATTTTAAAAAACTCAATCTCCAAAGGAAAAATACTTAATGTTTAATCGCCAGGAGAAGTTCACAGGCATTAGGATATCACATTCAGAGAACACTTAAACCACTATTATGTAGGACATTCTGTCAGGGTAGAAAGCAGAAATTACCTTATTTATCAATTTCAAAAGGGGACCAGCAATGTAAGTGAAATAGATGCTAACAAGTGTACAATTATTTGTCTGCCATGTCTGTGATCCATAGAAGAATCAGTTACTTAGAGGTACTTATCTTCAGATCAATTCTAAAGCAAGGATCTAGCAATATTAAGAATGGGAAAAATAACTGAAAAGGTGAAAAGCAATTCTGTGTAGCATCAGTTGGCCACCAAAAATAGACAATTTCAAGGCTGTGATGATTTTAATAAGTGGGAAACTCCACTACAGATAAATATCAAGTCATTTGTCTGCACACACAATTACATGCAGGAACTACACATTCTTGCTGACTAGCTCAAGTCTGTCAGGGTCTCCAAAAGGGAAGGTCACAAGCATCTACAGTCACAGCTGATACCCTCCATCTGCACCCTGAGATCATCTTCACATGACTCACTGTGCTACCCACCATGGCCACATTCACTCAGGTGACTGCCATCCAGTCATGGGAAGCTTTGCTTCACATGTGGAGTTTTAACTGAGTTACCTAAGAACTCCTGAGTTATAAACAAAACTGTGTTTTCATACACAGTATTATCATTAAAATGTCCATGTAGCCCAAAAAATCCTAAATGCTCTTAGCTGGGAAACAATCAAATTAATGTAAAGGTAAGGCTGGAGATAGGCAAGGCTGTACTGCAGGAAGAACATTAGCAGTATAACTGAAATCAGGAGTGACAGGAGTCACTAGGTCCAATCAGGACAGGGGTCATGTGTGTCCAAGTCTCTGGTAAAGAAGACAAGAATGGGTGACACTCAACAGAGAGTGCAAAACCTCTGTATTCAAAGGCACTGTGATGCTGGACTCGGAAACCCACTTTATAGATGGAACGGGGCAACAACCTACTTGTCTTTGACATGCCGAGCACAATTCTGGCTGCAATAGTTTCCTCCAGAAAGACACTCATCTACATTGCCATACTGACAACAGTTCTCACAGAATTGAAGCCCTTCTACTTTCAGTGGATCCTTCAGCCTGAAAGGCACCCCAGTCTTCTCTGAAAAGACTAGAAGATGAAAAGAAGAAGAAAAGAATTAAAACCATGACAGAAAACATTTCAAAATACACGTATAATTTTCCTTCTAATAATTTTGTTAGGAACACAATGAAGAATCCTGTTTGCTGAATGAATAGAATATTGAACTATAGAATCTGGGAGGAAGAAGGGAATGGTCTTGGCAGGAAATCACTCAAATCGTTTCTATAATAAAATAATCTGCCAAAAGAACAAACAGAAGCTTGTGCTAAGCTTTTTCTAGAGTTCAAAGTAAAACGAAGGAAACTTTGTTAAATCACTCGATTCCGAGGGTAAAATGGTCAATCTCTAGAAGTCTAATCTGGAGGTACATCTCTGATAAAATCAGAAAGGGTCATTAATTGCCATTTCACGTTTCTAGCCTTTTGATGAGTGATTTTGTTTCACTTAATTGACTAAATTAGCATCTATTTTACTTTTAATGTAGTAGATTTCCTGAATCATAATTACCCAGATCATTCAGGAATTCACATTTCATTTTGCCTAAATCATTAAGCTAATCATTCATTCAGCAAACATTTATAAGGCACCAATTTATGCTACACACTGGTAACAACAGTACAGACCTTGCCCAAGACAGCTCACAGTCTAGAGGAGGAGACAGGCAAGAAAACCAATATTTACAATAAAATGTGATGCATGCAATAATAGAAGCATGAACAAGTTCCAGAAGTAGTGCAGAGGAAGAAGTGATTCATTCGGCCTGGGGTGAGATCAGGGAAGGATTTTCTGATACAAAGCCTCAAGAGGGTTTTGAAGGTCGAAGAGAAATTTGCCAAATGGACAAAGAGAGAAATGGCATTTGAGCCAGAAAAAACAGTATGAATAAAAGCAAGGAAGCATGAAACCACAAGCTGAGTTGGGAAAATCACACATAATTCTGTGCTGCTGGCACTGGCAGTACACAACACAGAGAGAAGGGGACAGAAAGTAAGGAGACAGGGTGAGCAGGTGGGTGCAGATCACCCAGATCTTGGTTTGTTTTGCTAAAGAGGCAAAGAGAAATCAGCAAGTGTCAGATAAGCAATCTACATAATTCTCCTGACTTCAGGATGCAGGGTAAGTTGGAAGGGTGTGAGATTAGAAGCAAAGTGATTACTTTTTTAAAGGCTTCTGTAATAGTTCAGGTAAGAGTTGATAAAGGCCTAAAATTAAGGCAGTAGCAGTGATAATAGAAAAGGCCAGATCTGAGACATATTTAGGAAATAAAAACCAAGAGCATTAAGTAACAGGATATGGGAATGGGAAGAACAAATTCAGGATGACTCCTGTATTTCTGGCCTGTCCACTGGGCGGATGGTGCTAGGTCAGCTGAAACACGGGTTACGGAAGGAAGAACAGGTTTGGGGAAAGGGAGAAAGAAATAGAAAATGAACTGCATTTCAGACATGTGTAGTTTGAGGTACCTGTGGGACATCCAGGTGGAGATGTCCAGTAGGCAGGTGGAAATACGGGCCTGGAGCTCGGGGGAGAGGTCGGGGCTGGAGATATAGATTTAGGAGTCATCAGCATATAGGTGTTAGTTACAACCATCGGAGTAGATGAGGAAAAAAAGTGGCAGGCTTTGGCTAAACCACCTGTGTAGGCGATTACAACTTGGATTTGCTTGATAATTTCAAACTAACCTTGTGCTATTACAGATCTGGCATTAGGAAAGAAGACAGTTTACAGTTATTTTAAAATATAAAAGCTGGCTCCTAACAGTTTCATTACAGAAATTTACCTAAGAACATGAGACACAAAAATCATCCAGGACTTTCAAAATTCCCAGCCTGTTATAAAACCTTAGTCTCATTTCAAAACTCTCAACAGGAAGAAATGAAAAGCAGACAACTCTTTCTTACCTTCTTGAGCAGTTGGTACCATCCAAGTGGTGGTAGCAGTTGCTTTTTTAACATTTTCCATCTCACTTTCATCTGTAATAACTTCCAAGGCTCCAAACTCATTTACCCGAAACTAGGAACAACACAGCAGAAAGAGGCAAGATTTACAAAAATGCCCAGGACGGTAATTATTTAACGACTGACACATAGAGTCTTTATGCAAATTAGCTGTGTTAAAAGTTAATTGAAACAACTGCATCTTGGACAAGGCTTCTACCAACATTAATTAAGACCTTTGCATTTTACAAATTTCAGGGGAAGAATAGAACACAGGTACCACTAAAGCTGTGCCATCCTACAGATTGGCCAGTTACCTGTATTTTACTTTTATTTTTATTTCATGGGCATTTATATTCCGAATACTGAAAACTTCCTCTCATCTTATGGCAAGCACCAAACAAAGTAGTTTCCTCAATAACTTGAGTTGTACTGTGTGTGTTGGAAGTATGTTCGGGGCCCTGAGTTCATACATTCTAGACAAGTTCCTAGGGAACGTGTGCACAGAACGCCTAGCATGACATGGCAGTCTAGGAAACAGCAAGATTTAATGAGATGGAAAAGAACTAAAAATCACTTTACTTTTTGGAAAAAGCAACCTTAAACTAAAGAAAAGAAACAAAATTATTCTTAATGATTGACTCTGGAAACAGAATATTTCATAATAAGGCTGACAGTACCATCTACTGGGCAAGAGTAGAAAAAACAAGCTGTCATGATAATTACTGATTAATGAATGATATTAAAGAATGTGACAAAATCAATTCTGAATTATATTTTTTAAAAATAAGGACAAATTTGCTAATTTGGTTCGGGTAAGACATTTTCACATATGAATTTACATGCACTTTTAAGCATTACATGTTATTTCATATAAGCTTACTTGATAAATGCAAAATGTGAGAAAAAGCATCGAATATTTTCATAAACAGAAAGGGTCCTGTGGCTGAAGATGTAGATTCTTGCTCAATTGTAAACCACTCTGCATCTCAAACACTGAGAAACAGAGCACTACTGAATGGAATCTCCAAGTAAAAATGTGCAACTATTATATTTAGAAGGATCTGGCTCAAAAACTTTTAAAGTTAAAAGGTAATAATCTGTCATCTTTTCCTTCTAATATTAATTGCAGTCATTGATCCACAGTCTAAATACAAAATAAAGACACAATGTCACTTAGGGATAGTGAGCTCCTCTAAGCCAGAGATCTGTGGACAGACTTCAAGGGTTGATGCATGAAATACATACAAAATTGTGGTATGCACACATATATATTTTGGAGGGATGGGATCTCTAGATTTCATCATATCCTCTAAAGCATCCTGTAACCCTGAGAAAGTAAAGTACAGCTGCTCTTACCAAAGTTACTTATCTCAAAAGTCAAAATCCTCAAAGCATTTTCAAAGCACCCTTATCATATGCAAAGTACACAGATCAACTTTTTCTGTGTCTTCTCAAATTCAGATTCACTATGTCTTCTACCACCTCACTACTTAGAAAATGTTAGTGTAGGGCTTTAGGCCTTGCTAACATTACTGCAGTTCCAGTAACAGGATTCCAGGAAGAATGACTGATTTCCTAACTTGTTTTTTCCCAAATAAACATTCAGTTTCTGAAGCTGGTAATGCTTTTATGGCTTTGAAATGATGAGAAACTTCATCTCTGTTTTATTTTTTTGTTTTTTGTTTTTGTTTTTTGCTTATCAGTTCTTTTAATCTAGAGATCTCAGAGCAGTACAAAATTTGTTAAATGGCTCCCTCCTACAATCAAGAATTTCCAAATTATAAATTTTCTAAAAGGGATTATCAAGCAAAACAAATCCACCAGCCAACATGGTAACTTTTTCTGCATGTGGATGTAGCCAGGTCAATCAGAAAACAATTATGCCCGAAATTTATAAGGGGTGGCAAAGGTTTTGTTTGTTTGGCTTGGCTCGAACCACCTTTAATTGATTCAATTCTCTTCTTTAGTTTTGCTTTAGGGGCAAAGGCTCTTTTTCTATTTTTGCTTGTCTTTAATAATAGATCATTAAAAGATACTACCAAGGTTAGTATTATCATTTTATTACTTTCAATGCTGATACCTGAATTCTAATTACTAATGCATTTTAAAGGCAAAGAAGTCTGGTAACTAAACAGCTTTAAACATTAATCAAGGAGGGCAAAACTGAGCTTTAAGAGTGCACTGAGCATTGCAGCCACAGGGTCTTGCTCTCAGCTAAATGGCAATTATTCTTACTAGATAAGATGCTATCACTCTCAGGAGAGTATCTGCATTTTACTGAGGAACTTTCAAAGACTAAATCCTTATGACCCAGAGGAATAACTCTCTGTGGATAAATTTCAGACATCATTAGAAGTTCAGGTAGAAAAACTGCTTCGGCACTGGGAGCCCTGCCAGGTTCCTTTCCACCACCACTTAGTCACCTGCCTGTCCTGATGGCTTGCCCTGAGACATTAATCTACAAATGCTTCTCTGCATTTAAAAGGAACAAATTAAGCAATGGTAAAGTTCCCAAAGCTTGCTTAGGCAAAAGTGCCTTGTTAATGACTACAATATTTGTCAGTCTACTGGTGGAGACTTGCTGTTCTTCTCTACCACACTGCTTCTTTTGAAGTTCCTCCCCCTTCTAGAAACCCTTATCTTGCCCTCCTCCCATGGCTGCCCCCAGAAGTCTTCACAGAATCTCCTATTTTCAGCACCCAAAGCCCAAATGAAATATGCTTTTCAAAGCCTTCCTGATTTCTTCAACTGAAATAAGCTTTTACATCTCCCATCACTATATCTTCCATGTTATCTCTGTTGATATGAAAATATTCCCTTTAGAGAGCAGTAGAACAGTGTTAAGAGAATCAATTTTAATATCAGAGAAGTCTGTTCTCAAGATCCGGTTCTGCCAGTAACCAACTTGAGCTAATGCAATAACCACTCTGCATCTCCATTTCCCCATCTGTAAACTGACCAGCAAGACAGACACTCCACCTCAAAGGGTTACACAACAGGATGAAACAAGAAGATGCAGGTAAAGTACTCATCAGACAGTTAAGTTCCCTACTCCTGCCACAGCTGCCCTCAAAGACAAAGTTCGCTCTGTTTTATATAAGAGTTAGCCCCGAAAGGGGAAGGGGGATTCCACCACCACAGGGAACAGTAAAAAGGGTCCAGAGTATAAAGTCTTTAGTGGTTTGGGATAGGTAGAAAACAAAGAGGTACTGAGAAGTAAAATGAAATGTGCCCAGAAGGAGGCCAGACCACAAAACAAAACAAATACCTATCCTATGGAAAATTTAAGGGGACTTGAACTTTGCTGTGCAAGATACTAGCAACTACAGAAGAGTGACATAACTGGAGTAGTTAGTGATTATGAGGTTTTCACAGAGGAAAATCCTTTCAAAATGACCAAAGCTGAAGCACATGAAAAACTCTTCCCTGACAGGGAACTGAGTGAAGTGCAGTGGGCTGTCTTTAGTTACCATCCTGTCAGAAGAACCCCATGCCTGTACCTGTAAAAAAGCAGAAGTCTGGCTAGTGTCAAACAAGCAAAGACGACGTTAGAGAGCAGATTTCACAACTGATTCAAAGTTCTAATATTTTAGCTTTCTGAAAAATCATTTCCTCAATCAGATATCTTAAGCAACTCAGATTTTAAGACAATGAATGTGTGAATTAGAGACTCTATACAATATAATCAATAGGCTAGTCTCTGAATTTTCAATACAGTGGGTTATAAAGTCATAAAGTCAAAAATAATTTTCGAATCATTTTCTGAAGTAAAAGCAACAAAATTTCTGTGTTTTGCAGCATATTAAGTAACTGGATACCTGGCAACCACCCAGTAATTAGATAAATCTAGAAGTCATATCAAAAAAACCCAGATTATAACACAAAGTAGTTTAATTACCTGATTGCCTTAAAAGGTAATAAGCCTATTTCTAAAGTTCATTGCTTAGAAAACATTAAAGCAACCCAAATTTCTTACGGGTAGAAACTTCAATCCCCTGTCAAAAGCTAAATGAACAATAGTTATAAATTTCATCATTCACTTGATATTAAAAAAAAGTCATTAAAAAGAAAAAGGATAAAAATACAAGAAAAATAAGGGAGTGTAGCAATAAAAAAAAAAGACTGCAAAGCTAGAAAATAAACAACTGGTTAAGTGTTTATATACATTAGTTTTTTTCAATCCTCATAATCCTTGTATGGTTATAAATCTTACTATAGATTCTAAAAGCCCCATTTTACCGATAGGGCTGCCAAAGCAAGAGAATTCTAAATAATTAGACAAAATTCGGAAGGCTAATATGTGGTTGGCTCTATCAGAGCTTGAAAAACAGTTTTTCTTTCTCAAAACTTGTCAGTATTCTCTCTGCACTATATCATATCCAGATGGACATTTGGAAAATGTCAGAGCAGATAAAATCCTTATTTTATTTCCTTATTTTACTACAGAGGAAACTTGGCCCAAAGAAATTAACTTACTTGTTCAAGGTCATACAGAACTAAAATTAAAACCCCAATTTCTTTTTTTTTGGTAAAATTTTAATTGACAAAGTATTTGTGCATGTTTATAGGGTACAACACAATAATTCACATATATAATCTATATTATATATATACATATATACAGATTTTATATATACATACATATATATATATATATATATATATATATATAAAATATACAAACCCAATATACAGAAATACACACACAATATGTAATGATCACATCAGGAAAATTAGCATTTCCATCTTCTCCAAACATCTCACCTTTCTATGTTCTAGGAACCTTTGGACTCTTTAGTTATATTAAAATTTATCATACAGTGTTTTAGTCTCGTTACCAACTATTATACTATAGAACATTAGAATAAATATTCCTATCTAACTATATTTTGGTACTCATTTAAAATTTCTCCAGATTTCACTAAATTCATTGCAATATTTCTGTGACACTAAACTCGAGATTTAGGAACACAGCACTTAATTAAACCTAACCAAAATAAAATCTCAAGTATTTTTCCAACGACAGCCAGATTGTCCAAATCACCCCACTGAGGATAAGTGAGGGCAGGTTTGGCTAAGATACTTGTCAAACAGCCACCAAAAGCGATTGGATTCCAAGAAGTCTCTATTAGGGGGAAATTTTTCTATTCAAGATAGTTCAGAACACTAAGCCTTAAAGAGGTCAGTCAAATAGCCTATTAGGGAGATCAGAAGTTCAAACACCTGAATGACCAAACATAGACACGAAGTCTAAAGGTCACAGATAGGTTCAAGGTCTCAGTGATAGGATCAGAGCAAAAGCAAATCAGAAATGAGAGGTGGGGGCTGTTGGCTCCCGAGACAGATGCTTGCACAACCCTGTTTTATGAGGCAGCACAAATGGACCTGGGGTGGGACGGGGGCCTGGGTAAGGGGCAGGGCAAGCTCATACAACAGGGGCAGAAAGAGATTCCTGAAGAGGGTTCTTATCTATAATAAAAGCACTGTGACTTCCAGGAAAGACCTGCTTTTGAACAAATGATTATACAAAAATCAATTACTTACAGTACAAATAATTTAAAGAAAGTAAAAGTCTATTTATTCAGTATTTTAACATTATTTTATCCAGTTTTTAAATAAGAAGTATAGGACAAAGGGAATATGGTTATTCCAAGTTGCAAAGCCCATTACTATAAAATCCAAGAAGCTAGGATTTCTACAAAAGTCAAAGTTCTCCACTTAATCTCTTCGTCTCTGTCATTTCTGCATTTTACTGGCCCTCATGATAAGAGTCAAAACTGAGATGATCCTCCTGTCATGTACAAATTAATTTATGAAAAATAAGAACATGCTACAGAATATTCTTAGTCCCCTAACCCAAATGACAAAAGCTTCTGCCAATCCATCAGCATTCCAAAGTGTCTTGTGCATTTACTGTAGATGTGTAAGCATGACATAAAACCCAAAGCACTGTGCTTAATGCTTTTCTTATTTCACATATGTATTCATTTAAAAATAAACACACACACATAGCCAGGCACAGTGGCACATGCCAGTAATCCCAGCAGCTCAGGAGGCAGAGGCAGAAGGATCTTGAGTTCAAAGCCAGCCTTAGCAAAAGTAAGATGCTAAGCAACTCAGTGAGACCCTGTCTCTAAATAAAATACAAAGCAGGGCTGGGGATGTGGCTCAGTGGTTGAGTGCCCCTGAGTTCAATCCCTAGTACCAAAAAAAAAAAAAAAAAATTACAATAAACACACACACACACACATAACCAGAGGTAATAAAGATACCCTACCTTTAAGTCACTTCCTGGTAATGTGCCTACTCCATCTTTCCAGTCCATAACACTGAATACATCAAACTCTTGACCACTTGTGCTAGAGGCAGATTCAGTCATGATTTATTTTTTAACCTGGGAGGGAAAAAAAGAAATATCACTAAATGTCCCACATGCAAATCATTTTTAATTTAGTGATCATTACTTCACTTTCCAGCACACAATTTTCTTGATTACATTATCCCATATTCACAGATCTAATAACAATTGCTTCAAAAATATTGTTAACTGGGTTTGGGGTAAAGCTTAGTGGTAAGAACATTTTGCTAGCACATAAGACCCTGGGTTTGATCCCCAGTATCTTCCCACTCCAATTCGTAGAAAAGTACAGGAAAATAATTTTAAAAGTATTAAAATTGTGCTGTTCCTAAAACAAAAAGGAATTAACTGATTCATAGCAATATTCACTTTAAACAAAACAAAAAAATCATCCTCTATGGATATGGATACTATGAAAGAATTCCGCTAAGGATTTTTCCTTTTTCAAGACACTGAAAAGAAAGTAGGTATGGACAAAGAATAAAATGTATGCTAATTTTAAGTCCTTTGGGTATAAAGCGAGGAGTGGGATAACTTGGTCAAAAGATGGGTCCATTCCAAGTTTTCTAAGGATTCTCCACACTACTTTCCAGAGTGGCTGCACCAATTTGCAACTCCACCAGCAATGAAAAAGTATGCCTTTTTCCCTACATCCACGCCAACATCTATTATTATTTGTGTTCAGCATACTACAGTAACGTAGCCCCACCAATGTTTACAGCAGCTCAATTCACAATAGCTAGATTGTGGAACCAACCTAGATGCCCTTCAGTAGATGAATGGATAAAGAAACTGTGGTATATATACACAATGGAATATTATTCATCCATAAAGAATAATAATATTATGGCATTTGCAGATAAATGGATGAAATTGGAGAATACCATGCTAGGTGAAATAAGCCAATCCCAAAAAACCAAAGGCCGAATGTTTTCCCTGACAAGTGGATGATGACATACAATGGGGGAGGGGGGTGGGGGTGAGAGAAGAATGGAGGAACTTCAGATTACATAGAGGGAAAGGAGAGGGAAGCGGGGACAAGGGTATGAAAAATGGTGGAATGAGACAGACATCATTACCCTATGTATATGTATGATTACATGAATGGTGTGAATCTACATCGTGCACAATCATAGAAATGAAATGTACCCCTTGTGTGTACAATGAATCAAAATGTAGTCTATAAAAATTTTTTTAAAAATTAAAAAAAGAATAAAATGTTTATAGTAATCTGCCTTTATCCTCCAGGGATACATTCCAAGACCTCCTGTGGATGCCTGAAAACACAGTACCAAGCCCTACACCTGACCAGTGACCTGATCAATGATCATTTTTTCCCATATATGCAGATTTCTCACAAAGTTTAATTTACAAATAAGGCACAATAAGAGATTAACAAAATTTACTACAGATCTTAGCAATGGTAGCATATGATCCTGTTTCCTCATTGAGAATTTTCACTTAAAGGAAACAATTTATGATATCTCTGGCATATTCAAATTGTCAGCATCACTACTCTTGCACTTTGGGGCCATAAGTAAAACAAGGGTTACTTGAACACAGGCACAATGATACCACAGCAGTCAATCTGACAGCTAAGCCAGCTACTAAGTGACTAGCGGGTGGGAAGTGTATACAGCAGGGACACACTGGACAAAGAGATGATTCATGTCCTGAACACAACAGGGTGAGATTTTATCAACTATTCCACACAAAAATTAAAACTTATGAATTCCCTATTTCTCAAATTTTCCATTTAATATTTTCATACTGCCACTGACCTCAGACCTCAGGTAACTGAGGCACCCAAGTAACTGAAACCTCAGAAAGTAAAACTGTGTACACAAGGAGACTACTGGATAAAATATCAGTAAACAATGAAGAGGCCAATTTGACAGTAAAAAAATAAAAGGAAAAATTTAGTCCATTATTGACTGTCATCTACACTAAATTTATCAACTGAGCATCTGATCTACCAATGTAACAAATGCACAATGTGACTGAGCCTTCCAGAAAGTGAAGAGGTTTACTCACTTTCATTGAAATATCTGCAACTGTGTTGTCCTAAAAAACAGGAAAACAGTCTTAAGATGTACAGCAAACACCAATAGTAAGGCTCTGTTAAGATAACCAATTTGGCCAGATGCCTACCTAAAATCCCAGAGGCTCGGGAGGCTGAGGCAGGAGGATTGCAAGTTCAAAGCTAGCCTCAACAACTTAGCAAGGCACAAAGCAACTCAACAAGATCCTGTCTCTAAATAATATAAAAGGTCTGGGAATGTGGATCAATAATTAAGCAGCTCTGGATTCAATCCCTGGTACCAAAAGAAAAAAAATAATAATAACCAATATAGTTAGGCATAATGGCAAGCACTTGTAAACCCCAGTTAACCTGAAGCCTGAAGCAAGAGGATCACAAGTTCAAGATCAAACTGGGCAACTTAGTAAGACCCTGTCTCAAAAATAAAAATAAGAAAGGGCTTGGGTGTGTACAGTGTCTAGGTAGATAAGAGCAGTTGCCCAGCACACTCCAGGCCCTATGTGGAATTCCCAGTACTGAAAAAAAAGAGACCAATTTGACTAGCTAAACTAATAATGCTTTATTTTCATTTTTTTTTAATTACAGAACTTTTCCACAACTACATCATTGGTGATAATACTAATATTTTCTGAAACTCTCATTTGTTTAATATGAGATAAAACAAGTCAGTCATTATGTGCATATCACAGACAACTGACAAAATGATCGATGGATCCTAAATTTGAATGGCAAGTATCAGTATAAATTCATGATGTGATTTGCCTATTTTCCAGCTTTCCAATCACTAACCAATGATAATGAGCAGACTGGGTGCTCTGCCTGTGGCATCTACATACAATTTCTCCCAAATCTCCCCAGAAAAGGAACTGATCTCTGCTCAGTGGCAGAAAATGTCCCAGAAGAGCCTGAACCCTCTCATCAAATAAGAAAGCAAAGAAGCTATCAAAGACAAGGGACATCACATCCAAAGAACTCAGGGGTTAATCAGAAGAGGCTGCTACTAGCTAAAATAAGGCAAAGTAGTACCCTTACTAGCTGCAATGAATTAAAACACAACGAATAAATTTAAATGCATGCAGTGGTACACAACTGTTGGGAGGTTGAGGCAGGAGGATCACAAGTTCAAAGTCAGCCTCAGCAACTTGGTGAGCCTAAAGCAACTTAGCGAGACCCTGTCTCTAAATAAAATATAAAAGAAAGGCTGGGGATGTGATTCAGTGGTTCAACACCACTGGGTTCAATCCCTGTATCCAAATAAATAAATAAATAAATTTAAATGCATGAATTTATAATGATATTCAAAACAAACAAAAAGGAGTATTTCATTGATCACCTTTTTTAAGTATAAGAGGGGAGCAACTCATTATTTGGAAAAAGAAATAAGCACTTGTGAATTGTTTGAGATGCAAATTAAAGCTGCTTTTTGCATGGAATTTCGTTTTTATTTAATAAGCTGTGTTTATCCAGGTTTGGACACTGGGCAAATATTTTGTTAAAAATAAATGAAGTGAGGTTGTCACATCAAGAAAAATACTGACAGTATTTGTTGCTTACTACAAAATTTGAGCATTCCAGGGAAAATCAGGATTTTGGAATACTTGTATCTATCACCATGAACTTGACAGCTTCCCAAAAGACTGTACTAAGGAGCTAGATGGGTGGTGATAACAATAAATGTGACATTTAAGGTATTTCATAATGAAATTTGTTAACACTTAATCTATACAATTCAGTGAAGAATAGTTTCCAAATGACCAATGCAAGATGTTTCAAAACCATGCATAGATAAGGGAATCATTCAAAATGCCAGAAAAACCAAAAGGATGTCAATGCTACAAAATATAAAAACCTCAACTGATAAGGTTTCAAACTGCACATTCGACTAACCTTCAAGAAACCATCACCTGTCAAATTTTAGTGTGGTATCAAAGAATGTGCACTATTATTGAAAAGACTAGTAAAATATTTTTCTCTTTTCCAATCCTCTGTACGAAGCCAGATTTTCTCCATATACTTCGACCAAAACAACAGATTGCAATGGACAATGCAGAAGCAGATATGAGAATACAGCCATCTTCTATTAAGCTAGATATTAAAAAGATTTGCAAAAATGGGAAGCATGTCACCTTTCCCATTTTTTTTTTATTTTGGAACAATGATTACCTTTCATAAAAAATTATACTTACATATGGTCTCACGCCCTGGGTTTATTATTGTTATCTTTAAATAAACATTCCAAATAATATATTTATTTCTAACAGTAAATATTGATATATTATATGTATCTCTGCCTATATGTCTACATCTATATTCCATACATTCCCTCTTTGAGTTTCAATTATTTTTAAGTGTAAAAGTGATGTGAGACCAAAAAGTCTGAAAGCTACCATTGTACAGAATAAAAACTTTTTTCCCACAAAGAGGAAATTGCAAGGAAAAAAACTGAGAAGGAAACTTGAAACATAGATTAAAAGAGATTTAAGAAACATATTAACCAATCCCCATATTACAATTCACAGATCTGGTCTGGACCCTGATTTAAACTATTTTTTTTTTAAAGATTATTATCCAGAAGAACAACTATGAATATCAACTGGCTATCTGATGACATTAGATACAATGTTGCTTTTTTTTTTAAAGGATGATGCTGGTATGTACTTTTTAAAGGGGAGCTATTCCTTGTATTTTAGTGATACAAGTGAAATGGTAGAGGAAATGACATGTGAGAAATTCACTATAGAGTAAACAATGGGGTGAAATGGTGAAATAAGACTGGCAATATATGGGAACTGTCCAGATGTGCATTGGGTCTGTGGCAGTTTATTATACTATATACTAGCTTTGTACATGCTTGAAAAAAATCTTTCAAGGTTTTTTTTAACATACTGTCCTTAATGTGAGTTGAAATTGTTAGGATTGTGGATTCCTTGTATAAAATAATATAGCACATTAACATTTTTAAAATTCATTTTTAAATAATCAATAGAAAAACAACTTGTGATTTCTTGAATGATAGCTGTCTTCTGTTGAATATTTCTAGGTACTTTAATATTCTTTTTTCTCCTTAAATAGAAAAAAATATCAAATATTAGACATTCCAAAATGTATATCGCAGTTTTAATTTGAAGAATCAGATTTCACTATCATTAATTTAATCCTCAAAACAGGAACTAGGATGTGAAGGTTAAGGAAGAATTAAATTAAGCAATTGTGAAAATATGAAATAAATGAAGACTTGCATTTAAATTCTGTATGACTCCTCCCTCACCAAATGGATAAAGATCAGTCATAAAACTGACTTCCTATTAAGTGACGTAGGAGTGGCAACTTTTTCCTGACAGACGGTAGTGACAGAATAATTTTCCCCCTGCAGGATAAATTGGGTAAAAGAGTCTTTGGTCTTTTCCTACCTAAAAATCATACATATATAAAATTCACAGCAATATAATCCTGTCTGTCTAGGAGAAGAAATCTAAAGGCTAACATTTCACAAAACCTGAAGTTAATGTTCGTTACATGTTTTAGGAAATAATCAGAATATGCTTTTTTGCTATATAAAATGTTAATGTTACACAGTGTACTCAGTCTGTAAGCATATATCTAAAATTTGTAAAACTTGTTCATCTGGGTTTTTTTTTTTTTTTCATTCTAAGGTTTGTAGATTTTTTGTATAACACAGTAATATTATTACATTGTTTCTCACATCATCTGATTTTGAAGCCACTGGTGACTCTTTGTCTTAAGAAGCCTTGAATGGCTACAACAGATTTAGTGTTTTCAACCACCTTTCTTTCAGGTAGAACAGCCTGCAAGCAATACTATTTTAAGAAAAGCTACTGCTTCTGCGACATCTCAAGTCTTACTTCCTCATTTCATCCTCCCTGCGTGTGTACGCTCGCATACAAACATACGAGGGCCTTTTGCTTCAACAAATCATGCCCGAAAGACTTAAGCAATTTTTTTCAGTGCCTAGAAAATGCTCTTTTGTTTTGCTCCTGTAATTACCACCTGCTACTATTCATAATCTCATATGTAACCTGTATTCCACAGGCCACAAAAAACAGGTGGGAAAGAGTCATAATACAAGTAATAGTGTTTCTCATTCTGCAGAAAATCCCATCCCAAATCTCTTTGTTAAATGGTGCTGCGATTTCCTAAGGAAATATCATAAAAGTGCACCGTGATGGGCCTCTGTGCTTTCAAACAAGATTCAGCATTTTTCTCCTAATCTCTTAGTTCTAATGGTCTCTAGCCAATACTAAAGTCAGACAGGGCAGTTTTGGGGTTCAGACATCTACTAAATGCACCAGTGCAGCTTCTGATTCCCACTAACATATGTGATTTGGCTAACCATGTCTAAAAGCAAAGGCATTGATACTCAGCACACCCCTACCAGTGACCACTGAGGATGTCTTGTCAAGGAACTGATGACTTCACTGAAAACAAGGGCCATTACTACTAACACCAATACAAATGTGCTATCTTCCCAAGGTACCTTTTAATGAAACAATTCACTTCAGCTTTCATTCACTTTTATTTTAATCTTCTTGTCCTAGCCTCCAACCAGAGGACTAGAGAGCAGCCTAAATGACATATGACAGACACTATCCTCAGAATTACCTCCTGTATCTCCTCTCCTACCCCATTCCATGTCTCCAAACCACAGCTGTGCAACTTGACTCTCCCTGGAGACATTCACTTGGATCAAACTCCTCACTTTCTCATGTAAATAAGTCCCTGGTTGGCCCAGTCCACCAGTACCACTTATGTTAGGTGGTAATGAAAGAAGCTATTTTTGGTTTTTCTTTTTTTTTTTTTTTTTTTTTTTTTTGCAGGGCTGGATTGACCCCAGGGCCATCTGTATGCTAGGCAAGTGCTTTCCCACTGAGCCATGCCCCCTGGTCACTTATTGATATCTTACATTCAAAACACCCTATGTTATGTGCATGGACAAATATATAACAATGAATCCCTCTATTATGTATAATTATAATGTGCAATAAAAAATATGGGGAAAAAAACACATTAAGGGGCTGAGGATATAGGTCATTGATAGAGCCTTGGGTTCAATACCAAGCAAACACAAAAAACAATTCTGTTATCAGACTACAGGGAAACAGGACCTCTCATACTCCTTGATGAAGGCATTTTAAGTTGCAACAATGATTATGCAGATCCCCATTTAAGATCATATCCTCTAACTCAGCAATTCTACTTCTAGAAATTTATAAATACTTGCATAAATGCATAAAATTATAAACAACTCAACTTTCCATCAATGTAGGACAATAGTAGTAAATTTGCACAATGATATACAATGCCACTGTAAAAGACAAGAAAACACTTCACCCTTCAATAAAGAATTCCAAGCCAGGCATGGTGGCACACACCTGTAATTCCAGTGGCACAGGAGGATGAAGCAGGAGGATTGTGAAAAGCCAACCTCAGCAAAAGTGAGGCACTAATAAGCAACTAAGTGAGACCCTGTCTCTAAATAAAAACACAAAATAGGGCTGGGGATGTGGCTCAGTGATTGAGTACCCCCAAGTTCAATTCCTGATAATCCCTCCCCAAAAAAAGAATTCCAAGACATTATTACTAGCACCAATTCTATGTAAGGAACAAAAACTACATGCTACCCTTTATGTAAAACAAAAGCAGAATAAAAGCATAAATATAAATATGTGCATTACTTGTATATGCAGAGACTATCTCCAGAAGAATTTGTCAGAAACCAGTAACACGTCTCCAGAAGAATTTGTCAGAAACCAGTAACACGTCTATATCCAAGAAGCAATAGTTTGCTAAAGACGGTCATGGGAGGAAGCCTTCTCTTTGCATATTTTTTTGTCCTTTATGAGCATATTAAATTTTTCTTAATTATAAAAATATGAGTTTTTAAATCCTGTTTCTTGTTTATTTAAAAATATGTTATAAGCTGGATGTGGTGGCACGAGCCTATAATTTTAGTGACTCTGGAGGTTGAGGCAGAAGGAATGCAAGTTCAAGGCCAGCTTGAGTAACTTAGCTAGACTCTGTATCAAAATAAAAATAAAAAAGGATTGGGAGTATAGTTCAGTGATAGAGCACCCTTATGTTCAGTCCTCAATACCACAAAAAAATTAAAAATAAATATAATTATGTTATAAAAGGCATGTCTTATAATGAAATATTTGTTATTGATGTCAAAAATGGAAGCTATCATCTAAAAGTCACTAAGGGAAATCAACTTCTGCAATGCTCTTGTGTAAGTTAACTAGTAGATGTTAACTATATGTGCATGTGCATCAGCTCAACAGAGGATGGTAAGAAGTGTAGCACAACCAAGGTATGCATGCCCAGACTGTATACTGACAGTTTCTAGCATTCCTGAGTGACACCTGAAGTTCTCGTGACATTTAATAATTTGTCCTTTTACACAGACATGAGTCTGAATCACACATGCCATAAAGCTGAGGGGCAGGGTCAAGATAGTCTGGCCTGGCCAAGGTCCAGGTATGCTCTTAGTCACAATGCTCTGTCTTAGTGCTGTGAACACTGTAAATAAAGTGATAAAAACTGTTTCTTTTTAAGAAATGAAATAAACAGAATTAACTGCTTGTTGAGTCTAAAGATGATGACAGAACGAGGGGAATATGGAAATGTTTATGAAAGTAATAGGCCCTAGCCACAAAAGAGAAGTTTCAGATAAATTAAAGACTGAAATGTCAAAAGCAATGATTCAGACATACTGTGTGAACAAAACTACCAAATGCTCCACAAGGAAATCAGTAGAAAATATGTATGAATTTGTGTCAGTTAAGTTCTCCAGACAATACAAAAATTCCTCATCAAGTAAGATAAGCAGTTAAGGCTCCAGAAAGATCATTTAAATATTTCAGGTATACTTTAGTAATTTTTTGGAAGGGATTCCGTCCTACAGTGAGTTTTTCGAGTTTCGAATTGCAATTGGTTTGGGCCAAACCTTCACAAATGTCAAGAATCTACTGTATCTAATTTTGACATAAAATAAGTATGTGTGTCCTTCATCATCTTTCCTTCATACCATTTCTTTGCTCCTGTCTGCCATGAGTGGATAAAGAGACTCAGTGTTAGGGGCACAGTCTCCCTGTATGCTGAGCTCCTGCAGCAGAATCAGTGAGGAGCCTGCCTGGGCTGAGATGAACTGACCTAACCTAGGACGCACAGCACAAAGCAGAAGAGTGGGCCCTGCCTGCAACCCAAGAGTCTGGGCCGGCAGATAAGGGGAAGAATAAGGATCACTGAGAAAAAGCATTAAGTGTAGCCTGCCCATTCCTGCTCAAACCATCATTCTTCCCAAATTCTATTTAAAAGAACTGTGAGTTGATGTTCATTAAGACCAGCTAAACCGCTTTAATCATTTTATGTTTTCTTTCTTTATAGAGCTGCTTCTTATAGTTTTGGAGTCAACGAGAACAAATTCAAAATTAAGGTAAAGAGATGCTATGGTTATGAGCTGAGAGTAGACATTACCTCAAAAGCAGAATCAGATTAAAATTCTAAGAACCAGAATCAGATTAAAATTGTTTCATTCAGATAGCAGGCGTGATATATCAGCGCCTAGGGTTGTAAGCTTTCCAGATTTTGGTTAAGAAGGCAACATATCTTCTGTAAACAGCAAGTCAGGAATGCTAACCCCAAAATCATCATCATGCACCGAACAAAAACGACAGCTGTGCAGAAGAGTAACCTGGCGATGAGAAAGGCCATCCTCCACTGGGAATCCAATGCCTTGTTGCCATGATGATTACTTTTAGGCCATTAACTGAAGAGGGCTTTTGGTTTACTTCACAGACATCATCAGTCACCAACCAAATGCTGTACCTGGCACAGAGCAACACACTCAAAAGTCCTTAATGTCTTTCTTCAGTTATATCAGCTAAAAGGGCTCTCACTGTAACATATAAAACTGCTCTCAGCCCCCCATCCCCACATTCCTGGCTTCTTGTCATCTTTTGCAGGCACAAATCAAATGACTTCACAGAGTCCTGCAGACCGGCCATACTCTTACAAGTCCTTTCCATCCTTCACCCTTCCCTAAACTACTACTTTTCTTTCCTTCTTTTCACTCCACTTTCCAAAGTTTGACAACTGCCTATTCTGTGACTGTGGATGAATTAATCACTTAAAGTCTCATTCTCACTGGGCGCAATATTACACACCTATAATCCCAGCAGCTTGGGAGGCCGAGGCAGGAGGATCCTGAGTTCAAAGCCAGCCTCGGCAAAAGCGAGGTGCTAAGCAACTCAGTGAGAACCTGTCTCTAAATAAAATACAAAATAGGGCTGGAAATGTTCTCAGTGATCAAGTGCCGATGAGTTCAATCCCCGATACACACACACACACACAAAAAAAGTCTCGTTTTCCCCATCTATAAAATGTAGAGAATCATAGAATCTTTCTTCATTGGGTAGTGGTATAGATTAGATAAGCCAGGTAATATGTAGACAACAGTCAATAAAATGTTAATTTCTTATTATAATTATCAACTTTAATAATTATTTGAGTTCATAAGAGCTGCTCAGCAATCTTTAAAAAATTAAAGTTGTGTTTCTTTTCAACTCATTTTTAACTTAATTTAGAAATTTATTAATTTGGGGCTGGGGTTGTGGTTCAGTGGTACAGTGCTCACCTAGCACATGTGAGGTACTGGGTTTGATCCTCAGCACCACATAAAAAATAAATAAAATAAGGATATGGTGTCCATAAAAAAAATTGTTCATTTATTTATTTTTGCAGTACTAGGGACTGAACCCAGGGATGGTCTACCAATGTACTACATCCCCAACTCTTTTTTATATTTTATTTTGAGACAGGGTCTCACTAAATTGCTAAACCTGGCCTTGAACTTTTGATCCTCGCACCTCAATCTCTTGAGTCACTGAGATTACAGGCATGCATCACTGTGCCTGGCTACTCGACTCATTTTATTTCAATAACACCCAAGGTAGTCAGTTACCTGTGTTCAAACCTACCTCAGAAGATATCAAGATCACTATGTTAAAAGTGGGTATTTTATCAATCAAAATATTCCTATATTACATAACTCCAGAAAGACCACCAGTTTCGTCATAAAGCAATCCATCCAAAGTAATGGAGAAACATCTGCCACGTGGAAGAGGCCTGAAGCCACCCCATCCCCTGAAAAGCCCCACGTATAGACATGCTGCTACCACACTGGTGTGACTCCATTTAAACAAGACTAAGTGAAAGGCAAGGACAACATTTCCCAAAGTCTACTCCCCAAAACACAATCTTCAGAAAGCCATTCATTCCTAGTCCGGATAAAATATTTTGTGGTAAAGGACCTGCAATTTCCCAGCGGCCTTTGGGATACACAGTGCACACTGGTTGTGGTACAGACACCTGTGTGGCCCTGTCTTAGTCCACAGTCACTCAGCCTTGTAATCACCATCACGGCACACTGACTTCCACAGAAACCCCTCTGTGGAAAATAACATGAGAGTAGGTAGTGTTTTACAGGGTAGACTTCATTCGTCTTCAAGGTGGACACCACCACAGGACACTACCTTCTGACCTACCTCCCAGCAGGCAGCCGTGTGTGGGGTTCTAAGACGTCTTACACTGGGGGATGTTCTTTTAGTCCAGACTTGAGAAAATGATGCTGAAAAACATATGGCCACTGCATCCTGAGGCCTCTATACAGCTCTTGATTTACTCTCTGGCTTCATCCTTTTCCCTCTGTGCCACCAAAGAACCCAGCATTTACTAAGAGAATTCCATGTCCATCAATTCAAGACCAAATGGGGTAATCATATTAAGCCATCAACCCTGATGCACATTAAAGGAACACAGAAATGCTGGGGCAGAAGGGGTTCTTCTAATGCCTTGTCATTTTAAAGGATCTGATCAATACCAGACTATTTGACCCTCACAACTCTCTTTTAAGACTGATAAAGACTATTTCCTCATTTTACAAATAAGAAAATTGAGGCCACCCAGCTAAGAAACAGGCTTTTACCTCTGAAGACGGAGTCCAGCATGTTGTATTTTAGTCAACAGGGAAGACAATGTAATGGCAAAGGCTCTGCAGCCAGAGCACCTGGGTTTACATCCCAGGCGTGACGATTTACTACTACCAGTATACCATAGGCAGGGTACCTCCCCTCTCTCGGGTCTTAGCTCCTTCAGCTGTAAAGTGGATTGGAATATCCACTTCATAGAGGCATGAAAACTTTCCTTAAAATATTATGCAAGTTGGCATGCTTTGCACACAGTGGGCGCTCAGTCTGTAAAAGCTTCAGTGATTCCGAACAAAAGAAAACAAGCTGCTCTCCAGCGACCATGTGCCCTCCAAGCACCAGGTCGCCAGGTGTGTGCAGTAACAAAGGGCAGGAGGGGATGATACCTGTGCAAAGGCCAACACCTTGGCCTCACAAAGCCCTATGTACATTTTCAGGAGTCCAAAGACTGGGGGAGGGGGATGTTTCAGAACAACTGCAAGACTGAGTTGTCATGGACAAGTACATTTCAAAGTGGATTTCAGAGACTTTGTAAGGTATTCTAAATGAAAAATCAATAAACATTAGCTTAGCCACGTTCTTCTGAAGAAAAGAATATTTTAACAACCAAAAAATAACAATAAAAATTAAGATAAAAAAGCTACCCCAACAAACTAGGCCATTGACAACTTTACTGTGATGTTTGTGCTCCGGAAACATAAAAACCTCCTCACATGCCAACACTGGCTCCTGAACCTGCTTCAAGAGAGCGGGTACAGAGACAGACAGCGTGCCCTGGAAGGACTGCAGCAGGAGGCTGGAAGGAGGAGGAGAGATGAAAGCTAAGGATCCTCCCCAGGGGGCTCCAGTGATCACAGCCAGCCTTTCTCTACACAAGCCCTGGTGTGTGTATGTGCACCTAAGACAGGAGAAGAGAGGCGGGGAAGACCACGTGGATACCCTGATTATCATCACACCGTGTCATCACCATCTGCATACGGGAGGTACTGAAGTACTGAAGTACCGACAGAGACCTTCATTAAATGGGCTTTTTAATCCCTTGTGAAGACTCACACTAGGTATAAAGGTTATCAAAGGAATGAATGAAAGAGAGGGGAAAACACAATAGACTAAGGGAGGGGAGGGTTGGAGAGACAGGAAACCAAAAAAAGAAATTCATTTGTCCATTCATCTCATGTTCCCAGTGAAAATTCCAATAACAACCAGGCTGCTAAGTATTTATTTACCTGCTTGGCAGAAGCATAACATCACCACTCCAAGAAACTCTCCTTATTTAAGCTTCAGTGAAGAACACATCAAAAGAAGTTAAATTCAAACCTCTTAAACGGGCTTATTCAATAAGGATGAGAAAAATCTAAACTCACACTTGAAGCATCTTTCAACAAACACATATTGCTACAAAGAAAATTTTTCCTTTCAAATCAAGCATGACAGATACCAGCTTTGATATTCTACTCACCCTGCTTGATAAGAACTCTGAATCACACACATATTGGAACTGAGATCTGTTGTAGAGAGATGTGAAATTCTGCCCTGAGGCCCCAAGTTCATAGATTTTAGGCAGACAAACTCTAGATTATTTCAACCTGAGAACTGAAATCTTAATCCTCTCCAGAGCAAAGCCTTCAGAATCTGAGTCTTCTTTTCTCAACCATATTTGGACAGCAGGTCTTGAGCATCAACTAATCCATCTTAAGTTTAAATATGAAATCAGCAGGAAGAACGCTTCCACCTTAATGCCTTCTCAAGAACGCTTCCACTTGACTTCATCGCCATGTCCTAGTGAGAACAGTCTTATTTGTAAGGTGGCAATGGTTCATTTGATTTCTCATCTATGCTGCCATGGAGATGGTGTGCAAAGGAGTACACCAAGGCCAACTTCACAAAATCTCAACTTCCTGCCCCTGTTTGTTACTGTAAGAATTATTGAGATTCTGTGGCCTCACCTACTGACTTCCTCTAAAGGAGGAACAGAAAATGAAAAATGTCTTTCAAGAAAAAAAAAAAAAAATGTACACAGAAAGTGAAATCACATTAACTGACACTAACAGTCCCATGGCCTATTTAATATACTCTAACTAAATGCTTTTTATTTGAAGTTCATCTTCAATGTACGCACTACAAGATCTCTCTCAATGTGAGGCAGAAATTTCCTTAAAAGTGTTATCTCATCAACATACTACACTAGAAAGATAATAATAGAAATCTTACACCCATTAGAGAGATTCAAAGGCCATAAAAAGAACAAGAACCTGTCTGACACAGATATTTCTACACTTTTGCTGCATATGCATGAACTTAAATTTAAAAAGAAAAACTAAAAGTAGTGCCTTGTTCTTTTTTATTTCCCTTCATAAATTTTTTTAAAAAACACTAAAAGTGGTATCTTCTTTTACTTATTCTGCTTCATATTTTTATAGAACAGAGCTAAAATTAAAAGATTTACACTTGATTTCTTTCACATTGTAAGTTAGAGCTGACCATATTTTACTTCTCTCCCAGAAGTCACACCTACTTCTGATCTTGATAACCACTTGTGACCAATCTACTTATCAATAGACTGAACACATAAGCCTCAAGTTCACCAAATAAATAAGACCACAAAACAACAGGGCAAATTATTTAATCACTTAACAATCAGACCAAATTGACCACAGAGAAATTTCAATTCATTCTTCAGGGTTCAACAGTGTAGCAGATAGGGAGAAACACAACTGATATTTCCTGACCATCCTTTTCAACGGGGTGTGGGGTACACGACAGACTAATGTTCTAAAAACTGAACAAGTTTAATTCCATAAAATTATATATAACATAAAGCTACCATCCCACCTTGAAAAGGGATGGCACACAGCAGGTGCTCAAAAAATTTTACTGAATAAAGTTTCAAGGCAGGAGAAACAAACAGGTGTGGTGATGTACACATACAATCCCAGCAACTTGGAAGTCTGAGGTAGGACGCTTACAAGTTCAAAGGCGAGCCTGGGCAACTTAGTGAGACCATCCCTCAAATTAAAAATTGTTTAAAAAGGGCTAGGGATGTAGTTCAATGGTAGAGTGCCCTTGAGTTCAATTCCCAGTATCCATTAAAAAAAAAAAAAAAGTATATTTATTACCTGTAACCACTGCATGCAGGGGCATCCTGCTAAGTCGGACTGAGAGACCTGGGTGAGGCCCACAACAGAGAGAAACCACCCAACCAGGCAAAAATGGAACCTGGCTTTCTGATTAGTTAGTACATAGTATTGAGTATCTTCTTACTAATATTTCATATTCATTTTTATTTTGATTCTAGGATACTACAACTATCCCTATTTCCTCTCCATTATTATCTCTGTCTTATTTTCTTATTTCCTTTTACAATTCTAGCTTCTGAGTAAATCCCGTCATCTTCTGAGTCCACTTCTATAAACTTAGGTTCCATTCTTTTTGAATGATTGCTTTATTACGGGTTTGTAATCACTTCAAGTCTACAGATTAGACCAAGGAGGGCTTTTTGTTGTTGTTGTTTTATTTTCATTTTACGTTGTTTTTTTGTTGTTGTTGTTTTGTTTCTTGGGACCAGGGATTGGGCCCAGGTGTGCTTAACCACTGAGCCACATTCCCAGCCTTTTTTCTTTTTGAGACAGGGTCTCACCAAGTTGCTTAGGGCCTCACAAAGTTGCTGAGATAGCTTTGAACTTGCCATCCTCCTGCCTCAGCCTCCCAATCTGCTGTGATTATAGGCTGCACCACAGTGCCAGGCACCCAAGATGTTCTTTTCAGCATAACTCAATAATTAATCTTCTCAATTCTTGGTTTCAAAAAGGAAAGAAAAAAAAAAAAGATAAAATTTTCTTCCCATTAATTTTTCTCATTTTTGTTCATTATTGTTCATCTTAGTATAAACCACGCGTAAGAGCAAATATATTAACCTGGAAATATGTTTTCTTTGAAATATCCTAGGAACTACTGTTTGGAAAATCAGAAACCTAAAGATAAAACAGAATAATTCCATGCTAATATCATTAGCTGGTTCCACCCCTTTCTAACGGCATAATATAAATGTAGACAAATTACTAAGTATATCCAGGCATCAGTTTTCATTAAAAGAAAAATAATAAAACCAAAAGTTCAACATTAGTGAAAGTAGAAGAAATGACATTCAGTACTTAGAGCAATACCTGGGCATCCAGAAGGTAAGCACTAGATATTTTGGGGGTAAATAAATAAGTGTGAATGAATAAAGCACTGAGCTTAATGTGTGACATTTAAAAGGACACTCAATGGGCTGGGGAGATAGCTCAGTGGGTAGAGTGCTTGCCTTGCAAACACAAAGCCCTGGGTTCCATCCCCAGCACCTCAAAAGAAAAAATAGAAGGACACTCAAGTGCACATCACCTTAAATATTAATACCACAAGTGTTTTGCAGAGGCCACTCCACCTACACCATCACCATCACAGGAACATGTGTTACCACAGTAGTACCATGGTACCTATGATGTCATCTCTACCATTCACACTTATTTAACTGCAGCTTTGTTTTGTAAATTACCATTTTATGTACATGGCTTATTCCCCCAAGTAGAGTATGAACACCCTGAAGCAAGGACTGATGCTCTATTTCTTGTAGTCCCAACACATTTCATTCATTCAACACTACTCCAAGTGTTGACCATGTGAAGCACTCCACAATTTCAATTTACATAAAATGTATGTTTAACAAGTATATATTGACACCATACAAAGCACTGATTGTATATATGGGAGAAACCAGGTAACAAAGAAGGCATTTTACTATATTACATATAATATGCATGCAATCCTTACAATGGCCATCCAAGCCCTTAATTTCAAATCCACTTCTAAGGAAGAAACTCGGACTCATCAGAAAAAGTTCTCAGTATCACCCAACTTTATTCAAGTTCCCTTCAAACTTCCTTGTTCTTTCCTCCAAACTATCCTATTTCCTAAATGGGAATTTCTTAGCGCTAGTAAATTAAACTTGTTGTATTTCAAGGGTACCCATTGTTCCTGGTGTTTCTTTTGCTCCCTGCAACAACTGCTAATCAACACTAACTAATCCATCACCTCCCGCTACTGACTCATAGCTGCATACATCAATTAAAAAAATTAACACAGTCAAAAGAAATCCTGAAAACATTCCCATTGGGTAATGTATCTTCTGCAGATCCCTTGAACTTCAACCCATCACATAAATCCATCTCCTTAAATACAGTATTTTTTAGGCTGGGAGTATTGCTCAGTGGGTAGAGTACTTGCCTACAATGTCCAATGCCCTAGGTTCAAATCCAGCACTGCAGAAATAAAGATGTATATATTTTTAATACAATATCTTCGCCCATACCCCAAATCCTTGTGAGGAACAAATACCTCAACAGTAGCATATAGGGACAGTGGTAATGAGATATTCCCCAGAAAGTCAACTGTCCATGCAGTGGTCAAAGAGAACAAGTCAAATAATCCATCATTCCTCAATCATATTTCAGGCATTCCTTGATAGAAGGTGAAAAACTGCTTACTAGCTTCTGAGGGCTAAGCATTAAAAAAGAAATATCCTGTACTCTGCCATGTGTACATGATTATTGGCCAGGGTCCTGCATGAATTAGCCCCCAAATCAGTGTTTCCTAGCTCACTGGTTTCCACAATTGCTAGAGCTCTTATTCGTTTCTGGTGGCACCATGTGCAACTGTTACAGTATTATTACTGGAGTTCAAAGTTATGGCCACTCCTGGGCAGGATCAAGAAAACTCCACAAGGGCAAAGACCTAGTCTTTTAGAATTCACACTTTCAGGGTCAATAAAAACTTGGTAAATAACCAGAAACACTCCCCAGAGTACTCTTGTCCCACGCTACATAAAGAAACTTCTGTAAATATCCCATCCTAACTGCATCTAATACAAATAGTATTGGTTGAAATAGTATATGACTTTTAAAAATAAACTACCAAACAGACCAGTGGAAATTATTCAGGAACCAACTCTCAATTAATCAAGGACTAATTAAACAGGTCGTATTTCTTCTTTCCTCTACTAACGGGTTTTTGAATTCTTAAAACATTGATTTGATAATATATAAAAGAGAGATGAAATAAAACTGCCAGGGTTTATTTTGTCAAATTCAGAAGCATCAAATTAAATATAATCACCAATAGTAGCTGTGAGATATTTTTCTATCTAGATTTTAGAGACATGGCTATAATTAGATATAGTAGCAAAGGGGTCTAGAAAACAGGTGGGAAGAGACCATGTGGATCTTTACCTAAATCCAGTAATTCACAGGAATCATTTTCTAGTCCACATAATTAGTTTAAATCGCTACTAGCCCAGATACCTATTTTCTCATTCTCTTCTCCCAGCAGACTCACGCAACAAAAATATTAATTACAGTATGTGAATTCCCTTCACACCGATTCTTCTTCTTTAACCACCTTACCATTTCCACAATTAGGCATCATCTTAAAGTATTCCTTTCATTTACCCCTTCTCCTTACCAAATGACTAACCTGGGATAAATATATTTCAGGCTTTGTACCCAATATCATGTTAGAACATGGTCCTTCCCTCAAGGAGCCAATACTATCAAAGATAAGTTACTTTTTGCTCAAGGAAAGATACATTGCTGGAAAATTTTCGACAGGTATATATATATATATATATATATAATGCACATACTGGAAACCAATCTAAAAATTTTAGCCAGGAATTAAATTACCACGTTCTGCCATAGACAACTTACCTCCTCCTTCTCTTCACAAAGCCTGGCTAAGGCACAATGATAATATTACCACATGCTTGAATAATTCTTTAAAAGTTCTCAAGCTCTTATTTTTATTGATCTTTAAATTAAAAAAAAAAAAAGGCTAGTATTATTGTTCCCATTTTCCAGATAAAGAAATCTAGGCTAAAGGAGGTAAAATGACTTACACAAGGTGATATATTAAGTGACAAAATTCAGTCTTCTGATGCCTATTCTGGCATTCTATCCAAAGCCACAGTGACTCTCCAAATGAAGAGCAAGAAGTGCTGTCCTCAGCTCAGCAGGCCCAAACATGAAGCTCACCTTCCCAAGAAACACCCACTACTCTGCTTCAACCCTCCCTCTGGCTGCAGGGTCTTACAGTTGTTCTTGCTCCATCGTCTCTGCTGCATTACCTACACATCCTACAGAGACCACATCTATTTATTTCACTAATGACACTACCCAAATCAACCCGCAAGCAGAAAATGACAGTTAGCTCCTCTTGAAAACCATTTTCATACTGGAAATTATTTGGATTGACTTCTAGACCACACCTGGCCCAATGAGGATTATTAGTCCTGCTCATAAAAGGAAGTCTAATCTCTGTTTCCTTTTGTTTTTGCCAAACAATTAGCAATCCAGTTTAGTACTTACAACAGAGAAGTCAGGAAAACAAGCAGAAAAGGAGAAAGCAAGGTTAAAGAGAAAAAAGGCAAAACAAGTATTAACAGTAGAAACCACTACTTAGATGTTCATTCCCAAAGATGACTGCCCCTACTGCCTAAGAATAACCTTTGTCCTGAGAGTAGGTACTGGACTACCAAAAGTAAGCCTCCAAAATTACCCTCCAAAATTACCAAAAAGATCATACTGGACAACAGCGGTGTTCCCTGTGGAGATATACTCAAAAACTGACAAGCCTAAGGTAACTCACTGGAGCTTCACCATGATCCTATGCCACGCTACCTGGCACACATCGGCCCTGTTTGGATTCAAGCCATAGGAGTTACTTAAATGTTATTTAAATACTCCAAAACTCACATTGTAAATTTCACCTACAAAATTTTACTACAGACCCCCATGCCTCCAAAGTCTTAAAGTTTCAAAATCTTCTGGTTGGTGTTATAGCTTGGTGCTACAGCCCTTGCCTAACATGTGCAAGGCCCTGAGTTCAAGTCCCTGTACCACCCCCTCAAAAAAGTTCTAGAATCTTCCATATCATTGTATAGCTACATAATAGTTACATTATTTTACAATTACTTCATTCCAGTTTCCCCAGTTTTTCAAATTCAAAGAATAAAACAATTTACTTTCAGGAAAAAAAGTGTTGAAATGCTAATTAAGAATCCAGTAAGAGAGCCAAAGGAGGTGGCTCACCAACTGGGGAGGCTGGGGCAGGACAATCACAAATTGGAGGCCAGTTCAGCAACTTAGCAAAAACCTAGGCAACTTAGTGAGTCCCTGTCTCAGAATTAAAAAGTAAAAAGAGAGGGGAATATAGTTCAGTGGCAAAGAGCTCCTGGTTTCAAACCTCAGTACTGAAAGAAAAATCTAGGAAGTGGGTCTTACGATTATCATGACACTCTCATTCTTCCTAGCATTTCATTCAGCCCTCAATCACATTTAGCGCCAGTACTTTCACATGTTCAAAGCAGCACCCACAAACCTGTGCTTTTCTGCTAACACTGGCCCACACTCTCCTTCCTCATTTCCAAAAAGCAGCTTTTAGCATTTTCAAGTGCATCAAGAAATTTATATCAACAAGCAAATCTTACCTTGTGGTGATGAAGAAACACAGAACTGTCCAGTGATCTTCACAATTGCTGGGCACCCCAAAGACTTCTCTTAAGAATCTAGTACTGATTTTAAAAGAGGAAAGTAAAATCAAAAGCACTGTCATCAAAAAGAAGCCTTCAAATACATGAGCCACAATTAATGAGCCACATTTTCAAACACTGACATGCATAATTCCACACTCTATCATTATTATATATGTTAAAATAAACTAGTTCCAAATGAAGTGAAATTGATTTTAATCATTTATATCATTCCCGTTTCCTAAATTCACCCAATGACAGGCAGGTGAAAGTTACAGGCATCATGTGACACAACTTTAATTTGCTTCATTATTTTTATCCTTAAAATTAAAGATACTTGACAAAATACACACTGGCAAAAGAATAGATAATCCCTAAGCAGTTTTTACCCACATATTTACGTGTTTTAAATCAGATTATACAAAGTATTCAGAAATATTGTTTTACAGTGAAACAAAATTACTATCTTATAACTAGGAAGTGCTACTTATTTCATGACTATACAACCATATAGTTAAAAAACGAAATACTAGCCTTAAGTTATATTTATCAGAGAATAAAATGACCGATTCATATAAAAGGCAGATTTCAAAGACCTTTTTCCATTTCTTCAAAGTTTTAAACACATATTTCATTTTCTACTTTTATTAACATTCAAAATGAAAAGTATCCGCTTTGACTTGTGGCTAGAAATTGATGAAAGATATGACGACGACAAATACAAAAACGATTCTTTTCCAGGGAGGGCCCAATCTCAAATCCCTGAATAAAAGCAAAGTGCTTTTCTCACATAAGCAATGTCGGGTGTAAACTACGGGGCCTGAATCCTCAGAATTCATTGCTCTCGGATTTTCCAAACTTTCTATTTCTGATCAGCATCTTTTCACACAACATCTGGCTGCTCGCTCAGGTCCTCTAATTACTTCCACGTCTGAACGGACTACGTAGCTACAAGTAAAGGCCAAACTTTGCTCTCGGCCTTCCGAACTTAAGATGCGTTTAACCACTAGAGGTCTCCCCTTGGCCAGTTTTGCACGTTCGCTATTTTGCTGCACTTGAAACTTTCCGGAGAAATGCTCTCTACTCGAGTCAGTGTTTTTCTAAAAACTTGCGCAAAAATCCACGCGACCGAGATAGCCAGTACGGAGACTGTCGTGCTCCCAACACTAATAAAGACATCACCAACCACCACCTAGGAAGATCAAAATGAAAATTCGACGCGCTCGCCCCAGCCGAAGCCCCCCAACCCCAAATTCTTATTTCTCATCTCAGTTTCCCTTAACTTAGAAAGATTAAAAATCTGTTTTTGTTTCAGTGCACTTTGAATGATCTCGAATGCATTTTTCTGGCCGTAGCCCCGAGGTGGCAAAGGAGCGGGCCAAGGGATGCAGGGAGGGGGAAGGGCCGTGCTCTGGGCGCCCGAGGAAGTTGCATAAGGAAAGAGACTCCGTTTTTCGGGTCCCCTCAAAAAATCGGCGGGGAGGGGGAGGAAAAGGAAGCGGGGTGGTGGCGGCAGGGGGACTGAGAAGGGAAACCGAAGCGACGTTTACCTTCGTCTCCCCGTGGAAGGGTGGGGTCAGAGTCGCGGTCCACGCGACCCGGGAGTGCGGCTCGTTACCCCTACCTCTCTTCGAGCGCAGACGGACAAACGGACACCCCCAACCCTGCGCGAGGAAGGCGGAGAGGAAACCGCCCGCTTTTAAACTTTCTCTCACGGTCGCGCTGTGGGCCGTGCTCTGACCAGAACCGGGGGTTAAAATCATAGGGCCTTTTTTTTTTCTTTCAAGGTAATTAAAGTTTTACCAGTCCCGAAGTTGCGCCCTTCCCCCGCCCGTGCCACCGCGCCCCCTCCCCTTGCAGGGCTCTCAAGTTTTCCTCCTCCTCCCCCCACCAGCTCGCGGGGCGCGCGGCGGATGCCTCTGCTCCTGCGCTTCCCGATCCCCACCCCCGCCGGCCTCTACTTCCCCCGCCCCGCCGCCGCGGCGCGAGGACGGCCCGCCGGGCCCAGGACGCGAGTGTGCAAAGCCCATTATTCCGGAATGGCACACGCACGCGGCGCGAGGCGGGCGGCGGCCCCGGCTCCGACCCCGCTTGCCTCCCCAATATAAGGCAGGCGTAAACAAGTTGCAGGAACAGCAGCCCCGCGCCTCCCCCCAGCGCAGCCCGCCGCCCCGGCGCGGCTGCCGCTACCGCCGCCGCGGCCGCCGCCTCCCGACACACGCCCGCGCCCGCACCCGGGCCGGCGCGGCACGGCACGGCGCGGGCGAACGCCGCGACGGCGCGGGCTCCCGGCCCGGCCCGCGGCCCGCGCCCTCCCCCGCGCGGACGGCCGCCGCGGCCCGCGCCGCCTCGCTTCCCGAAGCACTTTCCTGCCTCGGGCAGAAATAAACCGGAGGGTTTATTTTTGTGCAACTTTCCCAAAATGGCGGAAATTGGAGCTGATCTATATGAAATTCTCACACACTCGGTCGGGAATGGGGAGGCGGCGAGGAAGCAAACGCAAACTCTCGGCCGCCGAGCCCCGCCGCGAGTCCGTGTGTGTGTGCGTGCGTGTGAGTGTGCGTGTGCGCGGTGGGAGTCGGGGAGGCCTTTCCGCCGCGCACACACAGCACACGCCGGGGAGACGCGCCTGCACATTCAACCAGTCCATTCTCTGCAGCCCGAGCGGGGAGAAAGTGGCCCGGCCTCTTTTCCCACTGCCTGGGTCTCCGTACTTGTACTTCTCGCGCTCGCTCGCTCGCTCTCCGGTGCGCGCCCGGCACAAAGGCCACACGGGCGGAGGGGGCCGCAGGGGCGGCGCGCGGGGCTCGCGCCTCCCGCCGCACCGATCCGCGGCCCCGGCCGCCCCCGCGCCCCCCGCCGGCGCCCCTGCCTCGGCCGCCGCGCTGGCCGCCCGGGCTGCGGCTCCGCGGCGCCCACCCGGACACGCACCCCGGCGGAGCCCGGCGCCGCCGCGCTCCCCCACCCCGCGCCCGGTGTCATGAAAGCGACCAAAGTGACAAGCTCGGGGGGCGCGGGGGAGGGGGCCCACACGCATCCCGCCGCCTGCGCGCGGGCGAGAACCCGACGCGGCCGTCTCGCCCCGGCTCCCTTCCGCACGGCCCCCCACACCCTTCCCCGTGTGCGCGCAAAGAAAAAAATACAAGTCTCTCCTCCCCCCATTTTTTCCTTTCTCTTTTCTCTCTCTTTTGTTCCTCTTTCACACTCGCACTCACTACTTCTGAGTGAGATGCCCAGAGACTCCCCCTCCAGCCGTTTCCGAGTCACTTGCCCACTTTTTTCCCCGGGATTAAGTTTTCTCCTCTTTCCCAGAGGCGCAGAGAAGTGGGGGAGAAACCCCTTCTGTCCTTCCCCTCCCCTGATCTGTTTCACAAGACGAGGGTGCGCTTCCTTCCCTCTATAGGTCTCTCAACTTTCATCCTCACCCAGAAAAATAAATGAATGGCTTTTGCACGGACAAATCTTCAGATTAATTAGAGATTAGATCCGATCAGCGGCTTCTTACCCCCAAATTTTCTCTTTTTTTTTCTCCGTCTCACGAGTAGTCCTGACAAATGGTCCAGGGCTGCGGGCGCAGTGCGCATGTGCGCGTAGAGTCAGGGCTGGGGAGAGGGGAAACTGCGCTGGTGCCGGTGCCGCCGCCGCCGCCGCCGCCGCCGCTGCCGGGGAGGCTCGCTCTGGCTTCCCTGTTACTGCTGCTGCGCCTTCGCCGCTGGAAAGCAGCAATAAAGCCGCTTGGCAAATGCAGCTGCCCGCAGATACTGTTTCAGGTGCATCTTTTCGAGATCCTTGTCACGGACTCGAAGCTGCCTCAAGAACAGTCCAAACAAATGTGAAAGACTGCTAAGGTTATAGATTTCTTTGTCTGTTTTTCACTTTACTTTTTTTAAAGGCAATTCTCGGAGCAGCTAATCCACCATGTGCTGTTAAATGTATGCATTCAGCCATTAAAGAGTGGGCCTTGATTTTACACAAACGCTACTCAAAGCCTAAATACATGCTACAGGTCATGAAAAATAAAGTTTTAAGCTTCTAAGGAGTACAATCTCTTCCTCTTTTAGGACTGCAAGAATGCATAATAAAGTATGCATTAAAAAACTTGCGCGTTCTTTTCACTCCCAAAGTGTGAATCTGTATTGACAGATGTGATGGCTTAGGCCTCTGCTGTGAGTTATCTGGGATTCCTCCCTTAACTTAGAAATCACTGTTAAGGTAACTTGGCAATCAGCAGGTCTAGGGTTACCCTCTTAATGTATGCAGTCAAGATGACTGAGTGGTCCCAAATAGCCAAACCTGCCTTTGTCGACTTGTCAAAACTAGATCAAGAGAGCATTGTATTTCATTATTGACAGCTCTCCGCTTATTGACTGCAGACTGTCTTTGGGACAGCTCACCATCCTCCTCCTTACTAGATAAGTATATTTATACGAAATAATTCAAGTAATTAAAGTTAGGCTAAACATTTTGATGCCAATATCTGAGTTTGCTGGGGGGAGGGGTGCAGGAGTAGCTTGTGTGATTTTAGGAATGGCAAAGCAAGTCTTATATTTTGTAAAAGTGGAAAGGTAAGGAGAAGCCCCCACCCCTAAAGTGGACTCTTTATTTTGTATCTAATAAAGGGTAAAGGAAACCCTTTTCTGAAATTGTTGCCTGAGGCCTAGAATTTAAATATATCACAGATGGAAATTCTGTATTAAAAATCCTTCCCCAAAAATGTAAGTAATATTATTCTTGATTGAATTTTTTCACCTAAGGAATGTTCCTTCAACCAGCTTCAGAAAATAAACTGTTAAATTCTTTCCTTAGGACCATGAAATTACCCTAGAGAAGCAGACCACCCAACTCTTTCTTCTGTTGGTATAGTGACAGAATTCTCCAAAACTAAAATCAAGGCTTGTGGCTTGATGTATACTTTAGAACAAAGGTACAAACCTGTGATGCTGAAATGAGCTTATAAAATATGCTTCATATCCTGGACAGCTATTGGTTCAGTGCTGTGAAATGGGAAAGACTGGGTTAGTGAGAGCTATGGATAATCTCAAACCACCGTTACCTACCAATATCACTCACCACATCCAACCTTTTCCAAAGCAGCTTCCAAGCAGTTTCATTAACCAATCTTGATTTCAGCTTCTTGCTTTCTAGCCCTTGAATAATAAGCAGCGAAATGGCCAAAGGCAGACTATGGGAGAAGAGGAAAAAAAAGACCATGAGTTATGTGGCAAACTAAGACCTTGCCCCAAAAGAAACTCATATTAATTTTAGATTCCCCTTCCTAAAAATCCATTTTATATTCATTCTCTTTAGATTATATCTGGATGGTATTTCTATTGCACGTGGATTTTCAGAGATACTGGTTTAACAGTCTATAAATGTTTGTGAATGGTTTACCTTGTGTTAAGCACTCTGCAAGGTGCCAGAGATAAAACACTTAACCAAACTAGGCCTTGGCTATAAGGAATTCAGTCTGGCGAGAGAGACAGTGTAGTAAATTTGGCATTGTTTTCCAATATGGTAGTTTTCCAATATGGTAAATGTTCTAGTAGGGGTATGTAGAGCAAGTATAGTCTAGGAGCACTGGTGGCAATAAGGAAAGATGTTTTAGAAATGATGGTTTAGTTAATTCTTAAAGGACATGCATCCAGGGGGTGTGTGATGTTCCCTTATTTCTAGAAGGTGTCCAGGCACATGCTCCAATCATAAAGTACCTGATAAAGGCCCAAGGGTGTAGAGAGCAAGGTTTGCCTGGAAACTGCACTGACTGAGGCTCACTGATAGAAATAAGGATGACATAAGGCACTCTACAGTACATTGTCTTTCTCCTCCAGAGCTCATCATTAAAACCTCATCTCAGTTGTTCCCAATATGTGGTTCATAATAGTAAAGATCTTGAAGGTACTTGCCTGTAAGAATAATGACTTTAAAGGCTACTACCAAGATTTTTTGGTTTTTCTTTTTATTAACAAGAAATCTTCAGTGCCACCATCTAAGGCAGGCTGAATACACCGTTAGCATCCAGATAACATTGTTTTATTATTTATATAAATGAATACTATTTAGAGGATTTTCACCATCTGTTCCCTAAGTGGTAATATACTAGAAGTTTCTCTGCCATACCTTCAACCTTCTGCTGTTCAGTCACTGGTTAATCATGCATGATGAATACATTTTTTCCAGCATCATTTAATCTCATCATTCTCTACCCCTCTCCCACTTCCCATTCTACCTTCCTCAACCCTACCACACATACATACCAGATCCATCCTTCCAACCCAGGTCTCCAGATTCCTTGACTTTCCAAACTATTTAGCTTACTCCTTTATTTTTCTTTGTATTTATTCACTTATACGCAAACTTCCACTCCCTGCAAATGACTCCATTCCTAACTATGCTGAAGTTAAGGTTGTTTTCCATGGAAAATGTTTTAAACAAATCACTGCACTGACTCTTCAGAGCGTTTTTGAGGCTTCCGATCACCTCTCAAATGAAGACCATTTAAATCTCTCAATAAGCCAGTGTAAGGGTGCATGCCAGTAATCCCCTTGACTTGGGAGACTGAGGTAGGAGGATCACAAGTTCAAGTCCAGCCTCTGCAAACAAGTGAGACCCTGACTCAAAACATAAAAAGAGCTGGGGATGCAGGGCTGCGGTAAATCATCCCTGGGTTCAATCCCCATTACCACAAAGAACAAACAATACCTCTCACTATATTGGGTCCTATAACTTCCACCATACCTGAACTTAAATTTAGAAACCAAACCTCCCTGCTCCTAACATAGGTTACACTCCAGTACTGACAAGTTCACGGATGACCTCCTACGTTTGTCAGGCCCTCGCAAACTGAAAGCACTCAGAAGTGAAGTCCAAGTGGTCCACATTCTGATCCAGTGCTGCCACTACTGCTGGCAACCATTTAGCAGGTCACTTCACCTTGTAGGGCTTTGATCCTCTCCCTAGTTGAACAGAGAAAACAGGAACTGCTTTCTGAGGTCTCTTGGAATGCAATGCCCCTCCCCCTCAACCCCCGTTCCTTGTATTAATAACACTGTCACATTTTAGTAGGAATAATATAGAACTAAGAAAGGGATTTTAGGTAAGGAATAAAGGTTCATTCATCTGCTAGGTATCCAAATGTTATCAATAAACAGCTCATTCAGTGGGGCCAAGCCTGGTAGTAATGAGATCGAGGTCAGGGATTCTAGTCCCTAATGGCTAGTTAGTTTTGATCTGTTTCATAGCCACAAACTGCTTTTCTAACCCGGGTCCCCAAGTTGCAGTGTGTGCTATTATTGGTCACTAGTCTTAAGGTAAAATTGAATCTTTCTACAGACATTTTCTAAATGGATAATACTTGAAATCATTCTTTTTAGTGTATTGCCTTACTTTTAAGTATGAGTTGAGCTATTGATTTTTTAGCCTACATAATTGTGTACTCCATGTTTTTCCAAGTATAAAAATGATGTTAACATTGATTTGGCCAAAATTCTTATTATTGATATTTGTAAAAGCTGAGTTTGTTCTTCCTGTTAGTGTTCTAGATAACACTAAAAGGTTCATAGAGGTACTTTAATTTGAATCCTGGTTCTTTCTTGTGACACATCTGCATACATTCTCAGCACAAAACTTGTAATAGTGAAATGTAATTGAAATGCTGAGGGTAAAAGAAAAGGGGTGTATTATTTATCAGATAAGGAAACAACCATGATATCTACCACATTCTAAACATCTTAAGGAAATTAAATACATAAAGAGCCTCTGGATAAAAGTGAATATTTATTACCATTTCATTGAGATACAAAGAAGGTAGAGATAGACATATTCAAGAGTGGAAAAATATAGCCCCATGGCTATAAATTGACTTCTAAATTTAAAAACTTTATTTTATTTTATTTATTTTATTTTTTTATTTTTAACTTTATATAACTCACTTATTTAAAAACCTAAATCTGGAATTCTTGTATCTAAACAATATTAGTGGGGACAAGCCAGATTTTAAAACACGTCTGTGACAATAGCCTCAGATCCCATTAAAGCCTAGTTCTAAAATGTTCTTTCCATGTGACCTGGCCTCCTGCAGCAACTGATTTGTCCAGGAGTGGGCATTTAAGCCAAGAGCAGAATTGAGCAGTTGGGGGGTAGCCTATGATCAGCAGGAAGTGCTTGCGCATGTGAATGGCCAATCATATTCTCACACTTGACCATATGAACTGGAGGTACTGGAGATGAAATTAGTTGATAGGCATTGCAAATACTAAATGACTCAGAAAAAGGTAGTGCATAGGTATATTGTTAAACTGCTTGCGTTGAAATCATAGGAAAGAGCAGAAATTAGCAGGCAGGAGAAGCCAAAGATAAAGATACCAATGCTGCTCCAGACTCTGCATGACCTCTTGTTCTCAAATGTCATTCTAGTCTGAAGAGATCTGGCCACACTGTGGTCATCAGGAAGGCTGCCTGAATAGCAAAATTTCTGTCTTCTCTGGCACCCCCACAATAACTGTCTATCACTTATGGAGAATTGAGGAGTCTTTTGAATTAAATAGAAAAACAAGACCCCAAGCAATGTGTATGACTTAATCATTTTGGCTTTACAAAATTATAGAGGACCAAGTATGTTGTTCAATTTAGTCAATTCAGTACCAAATCATTTTTTCTCACTAGTGGAAAATGCAGGTCAGACTTCAAGATTCAAATCCCAGCTACACTTCTTGCTACTGTGTGATCTTGGGCAAGTTAGTGAACCTCTCTTGCCTATTTCTATATCTGTAAAATGGAGATATTAACAGTACCAAGTTCAAGGGACTGTTTAGAGGATTTAATGGATGAATGCAAGAAAAATCCTTGGCACTTAGTTAATAGTCAATAAATGTTAGTTTCTGAATAGACATTTTTGCCTGCTTTTATTATTCTTTCCTGGAAATTGACAAATTATAATTGCATATATTTACAGGGTGCAAAGTAATATTATCATACACACACAAAATGAGGAATGATTTAATCAAGCTAATTACTGTATCCATCACCTCAGACATTTATTAGGTATTCCTCATGTTTAACTGAAATACTGTATTATTTGACACATGTTTTCCCATTTTTTTTATTACATAGCCTCTGGTAATCCCTATTCTTCTTTTTGCCTCTATGTGTTTGAAATTGGTTTCTTTGTTTTTTGTTTGTTTGTTTGTTTGTTTTTGTTATTGTTGTTCCCACATGTAAAAATGTACTTTGGTATTTGTCTTTCTCTGTATGGCTAATTCACTTAGCATAATATCTTCAGAATTCATGCTTTCTCAAATGACATAATTTCTCTCTTTTTTTTTTAGGTGGAATAGTATTCCAATGAATGTATATGTATGTGTATGTGTATATATGTGAGTGTCTGTGTGTGTGTGTGTCACATTTTCTTTATTCATTCATTGGTGAATAGACACTTAAGTTGATTCTATAACTTGTCTATTGTGACTAGTGCTACCCAAAATATGAGAGGGCAGATATCTCTTTGACATACCAATCTTAAAATTCTTTGGATAGATACCCAGAAGTGGGATTGCTGGATCATATGGAAGTTCTCTTTTCAGTTTTTTGAGGAACCTCCATACTCTTTTCCATAATGGCTATACCCATTTAGATTCCCACCAACAATGTACTATCCACATCCTTGCCAACACTTATCTTCCATTGTTTTTATAATGACCATCCTAACAGGTGTGAGTGATCTCTCATCCTGGTTTTAATTTGCTCTTTTCTAGTGGTTAGTGATGTTGAGCATTTGTTCATGTATCTGTTGGCCCTTTGGGTGTCTTCTTTTGAGAAATGCCTCTTCAGGTCCTCCAGACTCTGGCCAATTTTATTCCATGTACATAGATAGTAAGTATGCAGTAAACATGTATTAAGTGTCTTAAAGAAATATTATTATGTGAACTGTTATGTTGCTATTTGGCTTGCCCCTTTCCCAGCTGGTTATTAGGCCACAGCATCATGTCACAAAACATGTTCATGGGTAACATCCTCCTAAAAGTTCCTAAAAGCATGTAAACAGAGAGTGCTAATGGAATTCATAGGCCCCATTTCAAAGGAGCCTGCTGTTCAGAATATATTATCTTTATTTAGCATTTATATTACACTTTTACATTTTCAAAGCCCTTTTCAGTTTTTTAACTAAATATTTGTTATAACATTCCCACATTATCTTTCATAAGGGAGGTAACTGAGGCATGGTTCCAATTGCTAATACCTATACCTGGAATTGAATTTGTCACATAAATACAGTAAATGTAACTGTATATATATATAAAAAAAAATTTCTGGAACATTACTTTGTTCACATAGAATACCGAATGGAATGTCAATGTAAGAGAAGAAGACAATCTGTTACTTTAAATTATACGAGCTATGCCTCACACTTGGTTCTATTTCAGAAACTAGAATCAATAGAAAGGTTTTTAAACTGAGGTTTCTCAATGGGCTTGACATCTTTCAAGAATAAAATTTTGAAATACAATATTCAAACATTTCATCATATCTCAGTAATTTCTCAATATTTTTCTATGACAACCTCTTGAAGAAAGAGGCTCTTTCCCAGTGTCTGTACATGGGGGTGGCGGGAGGGGGGTCGTACTCTGTTTGTGTGCCCTTACATTTGTTGACAGTGAAAAATGAAACTGGTGAAAATCAGCATACCACTGATGAAATCAGCCAAGACTGATCTAACTTAAGCATCTATAAATAGGCTAAGAAGATTTGGGAAATACCCAAACCCAATCAGGTGTCTCTGTGGAGTTTCAGGAAAATCTGAAAATGTATTGGTCTAAAAAAGAGACACCAAGTTTTCCTTATTGATTGGCTTCACTATAGACCAAAACAGTACTTAGTGAAGCCCTCAGTAAAACTAGATAACCTATTCATTTAATCCTACTTGTTTCCTTCTTCTTCAGTGAAACCAGCTGTTTACTAGCCTCCAGGTTAGCCTCCACCTGAAGCCACTACAGCCTCACCAGGTGGCCTCCATTTCCACACAAGCTACTCCAACTCTTCCCTTCAACTTCTAAGCACTTTGTCTTCCATCTTCAAGAAAAGAGTATCCCTACCTCTTCCCTAAGCTATGCTTTTAAATGTGTTCTTGATCATACTCTCTCTCTCTAGTCCTCCATCAATTTTCATCAGTCCCAATATTTTCAGTCTGATTTTCTCCATGCTTATTTCCCAATCCTAAAATTAAATTGAATTAAATTAAAAAACAAGCAAGGAAAAAAAAAACACCATTACTGAATCCTACATCCCTCTGAATACTATACCATAATTTCCTTTGCTTCCAACTTTATTGACCCAGTAGCTCACACTCACTTTCTTCACTTCCCTACTTCTTAATCACTTCTCATGCATGGACACTTCTCTGTGTGCTTTCTACTCTGTAGAGTCTCCAGTGACTTCCTAAAGGCCAAACCTAGTGGCCACAGTCCACTTCCTACTTCAGATTTTAGAAGCATTTGACGGTGCTGACTCATCGCTTTTTTGAAACTGTCTTCTCATGCAACTTTTCTGTCAATTCACTATTCTGATGGTTCTCTTGTCCCTCAGCCAGATCCCTTTTTTTTTCTCTCCTGATAAATGTGTTTGGTGGTTAATTTTTGACTGGATTGAGAATTACTTAGAGAACTGGTCAAGAAGCATGTCTGAGTATGCTGGTCAGGGTGTTTGCAGAGGAGATTGGCATAGTGAGTCTGGGAGAACTGAGTGGAGAAGATCCACCCTCAATGTGGGTGGGTACCACCCAATCAAAGGGGCCTGGATAGAACAAAAAAGCAACTTCCTGCCTATCCCGGAACATGGACTACTCTTCTCTTCTGCCTGTGGACATCAGAACTGTAGGCTCTCCAATCTTAACTCTTCAGGACTTGGACCATCACCCCCCACACAGCCCCTCTCAAGCCTTGGGCCTCTGACTGAAAGGTACACCATTGGCTCTCCTGGTCTTGAGCCCTTTGAACTTGAACTGAGTCATGGCCCAGCATTCCAGAGTCTACAGTTTGGAAAGGGTCTTTGTGAGACTTCTCAGCTTTCATAATCAAGGGAGCCAGTTGCTGTAATAAATCTCCTATCATCTGTCCATCTGTCCGTCCATCCATCCATCCAACCATCCATCCAATTAGTATTGTCTCTCTGGAGATCCTTGAACTCATATAGTGTTTCTGGAACTGAATTCCAATCTTCCCTTCTGTTGTTACATTGTCTCCTGAATGAACTGTTGTATTTCCCCAGCACCCCTTAAACTCACCTTTTGGTAAAGAACTGGACTCTACTTCCATTGCGAGCCTTCTACTGAGCTTCAAGAATTGCATTTCCAATTTCTTAAGAGATAAATCTGCCGAGTATGGTCTAGCTGGGCACGGCGGCACACCCCTGTAATCCCAGTGACCCATAAGGGTCACTGAGGCAGGATTGCAAGTTGAAGGCCAACCACAGCAATTTAGGGATGCCCTAAGCAACTTAGTGAGACCCTGTCTCAAAATAAAAATTAAAAAGTATGGTGGCTTGGTGGTATAGTGCCCCTGAGTTCAACCTCCAGAACAAAAAAAAAAAAAAAAAGAAAAGAGAAAGAGAGAAATCCACATGGATATTCAGATATTCTATGTATTTGAAGACAGTGGAATATTGTGTGGAGTCTCAATTCTACCACTGAACTGTATATTAGCTTAATCTACATAAACTGAGTTTCTTCCCGTATACAATAATCCCCATTTTACTGAACCATTATCAATATTCAGTGCAATAAAATATGTGAAGTACCAAACACATAAGAGCCCAGTAAATGGTAACTATTGTTTTTGCTCGCTGCTTCTTCCTTTGCTTTCCTCATCTCAGTTTATAATGTCGCGTTGCTCTCAGGCAGTCTTAACAACTTCCCTTCCTGCACCCACTTCCAGTCAGTCAACAGATCCCATCCATTAGACCTCTACGACACGTCTCCTCCCTTCCTCCCTCCTTTGACTATTCCTCTGCCACTGCCCTACTTGTCTCCTGCCAGGATGATTACCCCATATTTATAACTATATCTTTGCTACTACAATTATTCTCCTTGAGTACCAAGTCAGTAATGTTACTCACCTGCCCCAACCCCTATATGGTTCATCCCAACTTGACAGAAAATTTTTCTCTTTGGTATGGTTATTAGTTAGGACTGGTACAGACTGACCTTTCCATCTTCCCCGGCCACCCCCATGAGTAAGCCAGATCAAGCAAGCCCTGTCTCTGGTTTTTGCCTTTTGTTAATTTCCTACAAATAAGTGCTCTCTCCCACCTTGACTTATCAAAATTTCTAGCTCACTCAGACAGATACTTGTACATCCATATTCATATCTGCAGTATCCATCATGGTCAAAAGATGGGAACAACCCAAATGTCCATCATGGATGAATGGTGCTCTGGTTTTGATCTAGAGAGTTCCCCCAAAGCTCACGTGTTGAAAGCTTGTCCAGAGTGGAGCAATGTCAGAGGAAGGAACTTAGGGGAAGTGATTGGATCACAAGGACTTGATCTCCTGAATGGATTACTGCATTGATGGGTTCACAGTCTAATGGACTACTGGGACATACTGGAAACTGCCAAGATGGGTCCCAGTTGAAGGAAGTAGGCCACTGGGGACATGTGCTGGAAGGGTGAACCTTGACCCCACACCCTTTCTCTCTGTCCTCTGCTTCTGGCCACCATGAGTAGAGCAGCTTTGCTCCACCACCTGCTCCCTGCCATGACATTCTGTCTCACCACAGCCCATAGCAATGAGGTCAAGCAACTATGGACTAAGTCTCTGAAACCATGAACCAAAACAAATCTTTCCTTCTCTAAGTTGATTTTCTCAGGTATTTTGTAACAGCAACAAAAATCTGACTAACTCAAAAGGGTAAACAAAAGGTGGTATGTGTTGTGCATGCAAGTGTGTGGTGTGTGTGTTGATCAATTCAGCCTTAAAAACAAAGGAAATTCTGGCACATGCTACAACATGGACAAACCTTTAACACATTATGCTGAGTGAAATAAACCAATTGCAAAAGGACAAATACTATGTTCTTTCACGTAAGTGAGGTACCTAGGGGAGGCAAATTCTTAGAGACAGTAATTAGAAGGGTAGCTTCGAGGGGCTAGGAGGAGAAAGGGTAAGGAATCGTTATTTAATGGGAAAGAGTTGATTTTGCAAGATGAAAAAAAAAATTGTAGGTGGATGGTGCACAATAATACGAAAGTGCTTCTTTGACACAGAAATACACCTTTAAAAATGGTCAAAACACACTCAGGTGTGGGGGCGCACACCTTAATCTCAGCAGTTCAGGAGGCTGAGGCAAAATGACTGGGAATTCAAAGCCAGCCTGAGCAATTTAGCAAGGTCCTAAGCAACTCAGTGAGACCCTGTCTGTAAATAAAATACAAAAAAGGGCTGCAGATTTGGCTTAGTGGTTGAGTCCCCCTGGGTTTAATCCCTGGTACCAAAAAAAGGAAAGAAAAAAGGTCAAAACAATATATTTTATGTGTCTGCTTTATCACATTTAAACAATTTTTAGACTCATCTTTAGTTGTCCATATTAAGGACCAGGGACTGTTCTAGGCACTGAGAATAAAAAATGAGTTGAATGTTTCCTGTTCCTAGAGGGAAATACAGTTGGGAAAGGCCCAAATTTTACCTTAACCAGAAAAACTCCAGGTAGCCACATTTGAAATTTAAAGCTTGCTTCTGTCTCTGTAACTATTTTAGCACTTGTCATATCCTGCTTTGGTTGTGTCTGGTCCTTGTAACGTTTGTCTTTCTTTTAAGATAATAAAATACCCTGGGGTCAGAGGCTCTGTCTTATCTATTCATTTTTTAATCTATCAAAGCACTTAATACAGTTCATTGCACATAATGGGAGCTCAATAAATACTTGTGGAGTAGAACAGGAGGGAATGGAAGTTAACCCCAGCCACCAGCGATGTTCTCGGCCAGGAGCGATGCCACCTGACAGGCCTTCCTCAACATGGGTGTATCGACCAATGGCAGTCGGCAACACCGGCACAGGAAACCCTCACTTCAAAAACACAACAAGGGACTCAGGTTGATCAATGGTGGAGTGCTTACCTAGCAGGTACCGTGCCCTCTGTTCCACCCTCAGAACCACAAAGCAAAAAGAAATGGAAAAATCACAACTACATCACCCAATACCAGGAACTCAAAGATATTGTGAGTTTTAGGGAGAAAGCTACATGTGACTAGGTCAGATGTTGTGAGTTTTCTGAAATTTCAAACATAGAGCCATGACATAAGCATCAAGGAACCAGTCTCAGCACACCAGCTATAGTGTATAGTATCTATCGTCAGAACTGTGGGCCAACCATTAAGAGTCCTGGGTGAAAAGCAATAGCCACTAACAGTGGGCTTCCACCCCCACATCCGATGGAATTTGGAGGAGTCTATCTCACGGTTGGCTGGTTTGCATACATAGCAATAATCAGCATGGATAGCATTTGGGAATCTATAACTTCCTAACCTCTGATAACTTCTTAATTATAAGTCATCTAGGTAGCCACAGACACTTAAGACCGTCTTCTTGAGGGTTAGGGAAGTTTTCCCTCATCAGGATGGAATTTCTTTCTTTATCTTCAGAACCAGAGGTTTTTATTTTACTATCTAAATTTTGCTGAGTGGTTACTATGTGCCCAAAACTGTGCCTTTTATTTTTTACATTTATTATCTCATGTCTTTTCTCTCTCTCTCTCTCTCTCTCTCTGTCTCTCTCTCTCTCTCTCTCTCTCTCTTTATATTGGGAATTGAACCCAGGCAGGTATGGGGGGCGGTAGGTGGGTGGTTACATCTCTAGTCCTTTTTCATTTTTTAAATTTTGAGACAGGGTCTCTCTAAGTTGCTGGCCTCAAACTTGCAACCCTCCTGCTTCAGCCTCCCAAGTTCAGGTATTCTCGGTGTGTGCTGCTGCACCTGGTTTCAAGTTTTTTCTGAATGAGCCCCAGGAGGCAGCAGGGTGAATTTTGTTTGTGCGTGCCTGCCTGAACTCTCTTTCCTCTCCTCTCCATGAGAGCATTACACTTTCCCTTTAGGGACCTCTCTTCCTCATTCCACATGATTGTGGGGCCTGTCCATTCCCAAGCTTCCTGCCAAGGATGACAATGAGGCCAATCAGCCTCTGTCAGGAGGATCTGATTCATGGGGCAAGTGGTGAGGGTGGGCGTAGGTGGCTTATTTCAGAATGCACAGACGGAACTTTCTGAATGACAACCTCAAAGTCACCCTTGTTCCTGTGACTTTCAAGGCCTGATCACCGAACTGTTCGATTTTTTGACATACCAAATTTCATTAGCTAGAATCGATTGCTCATAAACCACACGTGTTCCCGATAAGGTAGCATATTGTTTTCTACTGCTCCATGACAAGCTGCCAGCAAGACATCTGCCCAGAGCAGCACACAATTGTTCTCTCACAGCCTCCTTGGTCAGGACTCCGGACACAGCTGACCTGGGTAGGCTGCTCTGCTGAGGACCTCACCAAGTGGCAACCAAGGTGCTGAAGTTTGGAGTCCTGTTTGGGTATGATGGCACACTCCTGTAATCTCAGGGACTCAGGAGGCTGAGGCAGGAGGATCCCAAGTTTGAGGCCAGTCTCAGAAACTTAGCAAGACCCTGTACCAAAATAAAATAAAAAGGACTGAGGATATGACTCAGTGGTAGAATGCTTGCCTGGTCCTGGGTTCAATCAGAAGGACTGCAAAAAGAGAAAAGCAAAGGGGGGAAAATTTGGAGTCCTGTTCCAAGCTACACAGTTGTTATAAAAACTCCATTCCCAATGGTCATGGGACTGAGGTTTTCTCTTGTGGGCTATCACCTGGGGACTGCCTGCTCTCAGGACCTAAAGGATCCTGCAGCTCTTACCATGTGACCTATCCATAGATGTCTTAAAATACATCACTTTGTTAATCTCTCTCACTTGAAGTGGCTCCTTTCAGGGAATCCCTGGAACCTGCTTTAAAGAGCTTACCTGATTACGTCAGGCCCACCCACACTAATCACCCTTTTATAAATTTGAAGTCAAATGATTAGGAACCTTAATTACATCTGTAAAATCCCTTCACCTTTGTCACAGATCAGGGCCTAGTCCTTGGAGTAAAACAGTGTCAGAGTTCCCTCCCACAGTCAGAGAGAAGGGCTTACACAGAGGGTACACACTCACTGGGGGAATCTTAGGGACAACCGTATAATTCTTCCTAATGCATGTAGCTACTGTTATCACCCCCACTTACAGAATATGCTAACATTTAGAAAAGCTAAGTCATCCACCCAAGATTATAAGCTTCTAAGTGTTCATGTCAAGACTTGAACCAGGGTTAAGTCATAATATTCTTGGAATGATTTTTATCTTCTGTGAGTCCTCTTATCCTTGCTGAAACTTTTCTTGTTTATTTGTTTTCCTTTCTTTCAGTATTGGGGATTGAACACAGGGGTGCTTTACCACTGAACTACATCCCCATTCTTTTTCATTTTTTATTTTGAGACAGGTTCTCACTAAGTCAATGAGGGTCTTGCTAAGTTGCTAAAGTTGGCCTCCAACTTGCCATCCTCCTGCCTCAGCCTCCCAAGTTGTTAGGATTACAGGCACCACCACAAATGTACTTTTCTGGTTTTTTGTTTGTTTTTGTTTTTTTGGAGAGCATACTGGAAATTGAACCCAGGGATGCTTACCACTGAGCGGCATCCCCAGTCTTTTTATTTTCTATTTTGAGACAGGGTTTTACTAAGTTGTTTAGGGTCTCACTAAGTTGCTGAGGCTAGCTTTAAACTTGAGATCCTCCTGCCTCAGCCTCCCAGTGACTGAGATTACAGAGACAGTCCACCATGCCTGGCACTTTTTTGTATTTTTAAGAGTTTATCTAGCTTCCTCTTTCTCCCTGAAAACCTTTCGCTCTGTCACACTTTCAGATGGAAAGCAGGGGCAAGACACTGCAAGAGATACACAGGCGTTCAACCAACCTGTAGAAAGCATCATGTACGTGAGTCGCTGTGCCAGGTGGCAGGAGAAAACCCAGGTTGGACTCCAAGAAGCCCATTTTCTATCAGAAGACTCATGGCTCAGCTATGATCACCTCTGGGAAAAGAGTGCAGGGTGCAGAGAAACTGGAGTAAAGAGGTCTTGCTAAATGAGAGGGTGAGAGAAGTCTTCCAGAAGGTGACAGCTAGGATCTTGCCTTATAGAAAAGTGAGGATTAGCAGGGAACACAGGTGAAGGGCTTTCCTGGAGCTGTTCTTCAGTGAATTGCTGCTCACTTTATCTTGGCCCCTTATAAATTGACAGATGGTAAGAGGCTGTGGTTGTCATTGCAGTATCGAATGCAGGGCCTCATGTGCTAGGCTGGTGATCTATCACTGAACTATAACCCCAGCCCTTAGTTTTATTCTGAGATAGGTTCTTGCTAAATTGCCCAGTCTGGTCTCAAACCTGTGATCTTTCTGTCTCAGCCTCCTGAGTAACTGGGATTATAGGTATGCACCACCATATCCGGCCTTAAAAAAATTTTTTTTTGATAATTAAAAGAAAATGATAGTTTTCAAGATGGTGGACTAGAGGGCGGCTGCATTTCATGTTGCTCCAGGACGCAGGATTCAAAAGAGGAGATAGTGAGAGACTTAGGACCAACTCAAAGCAGCCAGGTGAGTCTCTCCCATTGGGGAGGCGCCCCGGATGGGGCAGTAGCCCCGGAACGCAGGGAATTTGTGAAGTGGAGTTGCTCGGCGAGACGCCCCTCCCCCACAGGAGCGGTAAACGGACAACTGGGATCATCGTAGAGGAGGCGGCTCAGCACAGCGCTTGGACTCGGAGCAACCACTGGGGCTCCGGGCGGCTGCCTGAGGAGGAGCTGCGTGGCGAGCTGTTTGAACTCAGAGCCATCGCTCCTGAACACTGGGAGGTTGCCCGGAGAAAGAGGAGGAGCGCAGCGGGTCGCTTGGTCTAGGAGTGACTGCATCAGAGCCACAGGCGGTTGCCAGAGGAGGAGGCGAGTGGTGAGTTGTTTGGACTCAAAGCGACCACTCCTGAACACCCGGGAGGCTACCCCGAGGAGGAGGAGGAACAGGGCGGGACACTTGGACTCGGAGTGACTGCCTAGGGCTACGGGCGGTTGGCGGGAGGAGGAGACGTGAAGTGAGTTGCTTGGACTACTAGTGACTACGTCAGAAACCGGGCCGCTGTCCGGAGGAGGAGGTGTGTGGTGGGTCTCTGGGTCTCGGAGCTATTGTACGGGGCTCCAGGTGGCGGCTCAGGGGAGGGGCCGCATAGCCAGGCGATTAGGTGCAGAGCAGGGTCCCAGCACCAGCTTCTTGGTGGAAGAGCCGCACAGAGACACGCCTGGGGTGGAGCGAAGGTTCCAGGACTACGGGCAGATTCTCTGAGGAGAGGCAGCCTAAGGAGACTCATCTGCAAAGGGTGAGGTTCCCAGGCCCAGGAGGTAGGTCCGGGCCCCTGGGAACGTTGCAGAGGAAGACAGCCCAGCCCAGGTGGTAGTTGTAGATTGAGGGGAACCTCTAGGAGGGGAACTGACCAGCGAGACCTCCCCACCGGGTGAGTCTTCCCTGCCGGGTGAGGTTTTCCCACAAGGATGGTAAAACCAGAGACACAGGCTCAAACAGGCCTTGCCTCAGCCCGCAGCCTAGTTCCCCTTTGGATGACCATTGGTCAACAAGTGGAGGCACCTCTGCCCACTAGCAGGGAATATACCCCACCTGAGGGTCACCAACCCTAGAGAGGCAGCTTCCTTGTGGAGCACCGCATTATCAACTTCCTCCAAGACTTCAGGCTACTGAAGGATAAGAGGGGATATACTAGCAATCTTCAAGGACATTATAAGTCAATAGAGGAAATCTGCAATATCTTAATGACCCACTGATTCCTGAACAATATGAAAAAACAAGGGAAGAAAATGCCCCAAACAAATCTAGATGTTACATTAATAAAATCCAACGACAACATGGCAGAAGAAATGACAGAAAGGGAGTTCAGAATGTACATAATTAAAATGATCAGAGAAGCAAACGATGAGATGAAAGAACAAATGCAGGCATTGAATGATAGCACCAATCGACAGTTAAAAGAGCAAATACAAGAAGCAAAAGATCATTTCAATAAAGAGTTAGAGATATTGAAAAAAAACAAACAGAAATCCTTGAAATGAAGGAAACAATAAACCAAATTAAGAACTCCATAGAAAGCATAACCAATAGAAAAGAACACCTGGAAGACAGAACCTCAGATATTGAAGACAAAATATTTAACCTTGAAAAAAAGTTGAACAAACAGAGAAGATGGTAAGAAATCATGAACAGAATCTCCAAGAACTATGAGATATCATGAAAAGGCCAAATTTAAGAATTATTGGGATTGAGGAAGGCTTAGAGAAACAAACCAAAGGAATGAATAATCTACTCAATGAAAAAATATCAGAAAATTTCCAAAATCTGAAGAATGAAATGGAAAGTCAAGTTCGAGAGGCTTATAGGACTCCAAATACACAAAATTACAACAGACCCACACCAAGGCACATTATAATGAAAATACCTAACATACAAAATAAAGACAGAATTTTAAAGGCTGTGAGAGAAAAGAACCAAATTACATTCAGGGGGAAACCAATACGGATATCAGCAGATTTTTCAATCCAGACCCTAAAAGCTAGAAGGGCCTGGAACAACATTTTTCAAGCTCTGAAAGAAAACGGATGCCAACCAAGAATCTTATACCCAGCAAAACTTACCTTCAAATTTGACGATGAAATAAAATCGTTCCATGATAAACAAAAGCTAAAAGAATTTACAAAAAGAAAGCCAGCATTACAGAACATTCTCTGCAAAATATTCCATGAGGAAGAGATAAAAAACAAAGAAGCAAATCAGCAAAGGGAGGAATTATCCTAAAAGAACTGTCAAATAAGGAGGAACCAAGGTGTGTCCAAAAAAATAAATAAAAAAATAAATAAAATTTAAAAAATGAACCAAATGACCAGGAATACAAATCATATCTCAATAATAACCCTGAATGTTAATGGCCTGAATTCATCAATCAAAAGACATACACTGGCAGATTGGATTAAAAAGAAAGATCCAACAATATGTTGCCTGCAAGAGACTCACCTCATAGAAAGAGATACCCATAGACTAAAGGTGAAAGGATGGGGAAAAACATACCATGCACATGGACTCAGCAAAAAAGCTGGGGTATCCATCCTCATTTCAGATAATGTGGACTTCAAGCCAAAGTTAGTCACAAGGGATAAAGAAGGACATTTATACTGCTTAAGGGAAGCATAAATCAGCAAGATATAACAATCATAAACATCTATACCCCAAACAGTGGCTCATCCATGTATGTCAAACAAATCCTTCTCAATTTCAGAAACCAAATAGACCATAACACAATAATACTAGGTGATTTTAACATGCCTCTCTCACCACTGGACAGATCTTCCAAAAAAAAATTGAACAAAGAAACCATAGTTCTCAATAACACAATCAATAATTTAGACTTAACAGACATTTATAGAATATACTTTCCAACCAAGAGCAAATACACTTTCTTCTCAGCAGCACATGGATCCTTCTCTAAAATAGACCATATATTATGCCACAAAGTTAATGTTAGCAAATACAAGAAGATAGAGACACTACCTTGTATTCTATCAGATCATAATGGATTGAAGTTAGAAATAAATGAAAGAGTAAAAAACAGAAACTACTCCAACACCTGGAGATTAAACAATATGCTATTATATGATGAATGGATAACAGAAGATATTAGGAAGGAAATTAAAAAATTCTTAGAGGTAAATGAGAACAAAGAAACATCATATCAAAATCTCTGGGACACTATGAAAGCAGTACTTAGAGGAAAATTTATTTCATGGAGCGCATTCAATAAAAGAAGTAAAACTCAAAAAATAAACGACATAACACTACAGCTCAAAGCCCTAGAGAAAGAAGAACAGATCAACACCAAAAGTAGTAGAAGTCAGGAAATAGTTAAACTTAGAGCTGAAATCAACGAAATTGAAATGAAAGAAACAATACAAAAAATTGACAAAATAAATAGTTGGTTCTTTGAAAAAATAAACAAAATTGATAAACCTTTAGCCACACTAACAAAGAGAAGACGAGGGAAAACCCAAATCACTAAAATTCAGAATGAACAAGGAAATATCACAACAGACACGACTGAAATACAAAACATAATTAGAAGCTATTTTGAAAATCTATACTCCAACAAAATAGAAAATTTTGAAGACATCAACAGGTTTCTAGAGACATATGAATTGCCTAAACTGAACGAGGAGGACATACACAATTTAAATAGACCAATTTCAAGTAATAAAATAGAAGAAGTCATCAAAAGCCTACCAACAAAGAAAAGTCCAGGACCAGATGGATTCTCAGCCGAGTTCTACAAAACCTTTAATGAAGAGCTCATTCCAATACTTCTCAAAGTATTCCAGAAAATAGAAGAGGAGGGAACCCTCCCAAACTCATTCTATGAAGCCAATATCACCCTGATACCTAAACCAGACAGAGACACATCGAGGAAAGAAAATTTCAGACCATTATCCTTAATGAAAAATTAAGCAAAAATTCTCAACAAAATTTTAGCAAATCGCATACAAAATCATATTAAAAAGATAGTGCACCATGATCAAGTGGGTTTCATCCCAGGGATGCAAGGTTGGTTCAACATCAGGAAATCAATAAATGTAATTCACCATATCAATAGACTTAAAGTCAAGAATCACATGATTATTTCAATAGATGCAGAAAAAGCATTTGATAAAATACAGCACGCCTTCATGCTCAAAACACTAGAAAAAATAGGGATAGTGGGAACATTCCTTAACATTGTAAAGGCCATCTACGCTAAGCCCATGGCTAATATCATTCTAAATGGTGAAAAACTGAAAGCATTCCCCCTAAAAACTGGAACAAGGCAGGGATGCCCTCTTTCACCACTTCTTTTCAATATCATCCTTGAAACTCTAGCCAGAGCAATTAGACAGAGCAAAGAAATTAAAGGGATACGAATAGGAAAAGAAGAACTCAAACTATCCCTGTTTGCTGATGATATGATTATATACTTAGAGGAACCAGGAAATTCCACCAGAAAACTTTTAGATCTCATAAGTGAATTCAGTAAAGTAGCAGGATGTAAGATCAATGCACATAAATCTAAGGCATTTTTATACCTAAGTGATGAATCTTCAGAAAGAGAAATTAGGAAAACTACCCCATTCACAATAGCATCGAAAAAAATAAAATACTTGGGAATCAATCTCACAAAAGAGGTGAAAGACCTCTACAATGAGAACTACAGAACACTAAAGAAAGAAATTAAAGAAAACCTTAGAAGATGGAAAGATCTCCCATGTTCTTGGATAGGCAGAATTAATATTGTCAAAATGGCCATACTACCAAAAGTGCTATACAGATTCAATGCAATTCCAATTAAAATCCCAATGATGTACCTTACAGAAATAGAGCAAGCAATTATGAAATTCATCTGGAAGAATAAAAAACCTAGAATAGTTAAAGCAATCCTTGGCAGAAAGAGTGAAGCAGGGGGTATCGCAATACCAGATCTTCAACTCTACTACAAAGCAATAGTAACAAAAACGGCATGGTATTGGTACCAAAATAGAAAGGTGGATCAATGGTACAGAATAGAGGAACAAGGACACAAACCCAAATAAATACAATTTTCTCATATTAGACAAAGGTGCCAAAAATATGCAATGGAGAAAAGATAGCCTCTTCAACAAATGGTGCTGGGAGAATTGGAAATCCATTTGCAACAGAATGAAACTAAACCCCTATGTCTCACCCTGCACGAAACTAAACTCAAAATGGATTAAGGACCTCAGAATCAGACCAGAGACCTTGCATCTTATAGAAGAAAAAGTAGGTCCAGAGCTTCAACATGTCGGCTTAGGACCAGACTTCCTCAACAGGACTCCCATAGCACAAGAAATAAAAGCAAGAATCAATAACTGGGATAGATTCAAACTAAAAAGCTTTCTCTCAGCAAAGGAAACTATCAGCAATGCAAAGAAAGAGCCTACAGAGTGGGAGAAAATCTTTGCCAATCATACTTCAGATAGAGCACTAATCTCCAGAATCTATAAAGAACTCAAAAAACTCTACACCAAGAATGCAAATAATCCAATCGACAAATGGGCTAAGGAAATGAATAGACACTTCACAGAAGAAGATCTACAAGCAATCAACAAACATATGGAAAAAATGTTCAACATCTCTAGTAATAAGAGAAATGCAAATCAAAACCACCCTAAGATTCCATCTCACCCCAATTAGAATGGCGATTATCAAGAATACAAGCAACAACAGGTGTTGGCGAGGATGTGGGGAGAAAGGTACACTCATACATTGCTGGTGGGGCTGCAAACTAGTGCAGCCACTCTGGAAAGCAGTGTGGAGACTCCTTAGAAAACTTGGAATGGAACCACCATTTGACCCAGCTATCCCACTCCTTGGCCTATACCCAAAGGACTTAAAATCAGCATATTACAGAGATACAGCCACATCAATGTTCATAGCTGCTCAGTTCACAATAGCCAGATTGTGGAACCAACCTAGATGTCCTTCAATTGATGAATGGATAAAGAAACAGTGGTATATATATACAATGGAATATTACTCAGCCATAAAGAATGATAAAATTATGGCATTTGCAGGCAAATGGATGAAATTGGAGAATATCATGCTAAGTGAGATAAGCCAATCTCAAAAAACCAAAGGACGAATGATATCTCTAATAAGTGGGTGATGACACATAATGGGGGGTGGGAGGGGTTAGTGTTAGGGTTAGAGTTAGGGTTAAGGAGGGGGGCAAGAATGGAGGAAGGAAGGACTGTATAGAGGGAAAAGAGGGGTCGGAGGGGTGGGGGGAAGGGAAAAAATAACAAAATGAATCAAACAACATTACCCTATGTAAATTTATGATTACACAAATGGTATGCCTTTATGCCATGTGCAAACAGAGAAACAACATGTATCCCATTTGTTTACAATAAAAAAAAAAAGAAAATGATAAATTTCCCTGCATCCTGAAAGTCTATGTTCTTAGTTAGCTTGAGGAAGTTTAGAAATCAAGGACAAGAAATAAATTTTGGTTGAACTATAGAAAATAGTACCTTAATAGTACTGTGAAGCAGGACATGGTGTTACATGCCTATAATCCCAGCCACTCAGGAGGCTGAGGCAGGAGGATTGAAAGTTTGAGACCAGCCTCAGCAATTAAGCAAGATAAAATAAAACATTAAAAGAGCTGGGGATATAGCTCAGCAGTAGGGTTCAATCTCCAGTATCTCAAAAAAGAAAAAGTAAAAAATTAGTACCATTAAAGCACATTTTCACTGGGCTTCAATGACTTTATTGAATGCTAATTTTCTCATGTGATCCATCCTTTGCTTCTTGGAGAATTCACTCTTACTCTTAGGTTCAAGGGGCTATTGATGACCTGTAAGGCAAATAGCACAAAGTCATTGGAGAAGGGAGAAAAAACAGAAGAGGAAATAGCATTCTACACTATATTGAACCATAGTATATCTACGCTAGAAATACTATGTGTATTTGTATTGCTAGAAATTTCATAATAAACAGTAAAACAAATAATGTGCGGATAATACTGCTTAAAGTAGTTGCTAGGATAATTGAGATTTTAATTTATTTTTTACTTTGTTTTTAAGTTTTTGGTAGTGAAGATTGAACCCAGTGATGCTTTCCTACTGAGCGACACCCTCAGCCCTTTTTATTTTTTTATTTTAAGACAGGGTCTCACTAAGTTGCCCAGGCTGGCCTTGAACTTGCCATCCTCCTACCTCATCCTCCCAGTGGGCTGGAATTATAGGTGTGCACTACTGTGCCCTGCTCAATACTTCTAAATTAAAAATTTCAGAGCCGGGCATGGTGGCACATGCCTGCATGCCTGCAATCCAGTGACTCGTGAGGCTAAGGCAGGAGGATCACAAGTTCAAGGCCAGCCTCATCAATTTAGCAAGGTCCTAAGCAATTTAGTGAGGCTCAATTTCAAAGTAAAAAAGGGCTGGCAAGGTGGTGCATGCCTGTAATCCCTGCACAGCTGGGGAGGCTGAGACAGGAGGATGGTGAGTTCAAAGCCAACTTCAACAACTTAGTGAGGTCTGTTTCTAAATAAAATTTTAAAAGGACTGGGGATGTGGCTCTGTTAACCACTGAGTCAACCACTGAGGCAACCCTGGGTTCCATCACTGATGCCTAAATAAGTAAATAAATAAATAAATAAAAATAAAAAAGAACTGGGGATGAAACTCAATGGTAAAGTGTCCCGTAGTTCAATCCCCAGTACCAAAAAAAAAAAAAAAAAGAAAAAAGAAAAAACAACTCAGACACTCAGACCCCATGTTCCAGCAAAATTTGTCCCATTGATTCATTAATTCAACCAATATTAATGGAGTATCTACTATATGTCAGGTGCTAGATTCAGTTCTGGAAATAAAGCACTAAATAAGTCACAGAATCACTTTCTCTAGGTGTAAAATACAGTGGGGACATTGCCAATAAGAAGGCAATTATAATGTATCATAATACATGCCATGACAGAGAAATTGCAAAGTCCTATGAGGATGTGAAGGAAAAGAATCTTGTTGCATTTTAGAGAACCACAGGAGATTTCCTAGGGGGGAAGCTATTTAAGTTGACATGGGAAGACAGAATGGTAGATGTGGGACACCATTTAGTGAGCAAAAATCAATATGTACTCCCCCAAATTGTGATGGTCATCCGAGGTAGGGAAAGGGGTTGCTGAGGATTAACACTGTTGTTGGCATTTTCTATTTCTATAACTGAATACCACAGACTGGGTAATTTTAAAAAAAGGGGGTTTATGTAGCTCATGGCTCTGGAAACAGAGAAGTCAATATGAAGTTGTTTGCATCTGGTGAGGGCCTTCTTGCTGCATATCATGGTGAGTCAGAATAAGCATTCCAGATCAAGTTCCTCTGCTTACAAAGTCATTATAGGGGCCTCATCCCCAGGACTCTGTCTAAATCTAATTACCTCCCAGAGACCCCACCTCCAGGTACAATCAACATGTGAATTAGGGAATTAAGTTTCCAACACCAAGAAGTTTTAGGGAGCACATTCAAACCATTGTAATTATTTTTTAAAAAGATATTTGAAAAGGTTAAGATCTTTTTTTAAAAAAAATGGATTCCCAGCTTTGCTTGGGTGGCACGTGCCTGTAATCCCAGCCACTCTGGAGACACAGGCAAGAGAGAACGCAAATGCCAGGCATGGTGGCACACGCCTGTAATTCTAGCAGCTCCAGAGGCCGAGGCAGGAGGATCACAAGTTCAAAGCCAGTCTCAGCAACTTAGTGAGGCACTAAGCAATTTAGCAAGACTCTGTCTCAAAATTAACAATAAAAGGGACTGGGAACATGGCTCAGTGGTTAAGTGACCCTGGGTTCAAGCCCCAGTACGAAGGAGGAGGAGGAGGAGGAGAAGGAGGAGGAAGAAAAGGAGAAGGAGGTTCAAGACCAGCCTCAGTAATTTAGCCAGATCCAGTCTCAAAATGAAAAGGGCTGGGGATGCAGCTCCTTGTCAGAGCACTCTTGGGTTCAAGTCCAGTATCCTAAAAATAAAAATAAAATAAGATGCTTCATTTTGTTACTCCAAGCCCATATTTATGAATTGCAAGCACTTCCCTACAAAATCCAAGTAAAAAATCAAGAACTTGTCTCACTTGTCCACAGTGGACTTTGTCTGGGATCCACCACCACCAGCTCTGAAATCCTACCTCTGTAATGACAAGCATCATCCCCCTCCACTGGCCACCATGAAATTGGAATTTTAATATGCTGGGACCTTGTGTTCACTGATGCAGTCAGTGCCAGCTGCTTCAAGGCCTCCAACAAAAGTTGCCAAATTGTTTCAACCATATGCCACACAAATGCCAAAACCTATAACTTCTCCTAAATTACGTTCTTCATGCAGGGCACTGAAAGTTGCATCTTATATATTACAATAGAGTTCACAGTTTAATTTTATTTTTTTAATTTCAAGTTTTGTTTACAAACATGTAAATTGCATGTGTAAGTATACATACTTACCATTCAATTCTACTGTATTCATCTCACTACAATTTAACTACAACATTGACATAACTTTTGTTTATAATGATGAAATATATTTCTTACTTTTTTTAAAAAAGCATAAGCTTATACATTTTGCAGCATATTTGTAAATTACTACCACCATTGACCACCATTTGTACTTCTGTCTGCTAGACCTTACTACATCTGTGTGTAACATTACATAGGTACAGGACTGGTCACTGTAACATTGTCTCTAAAAACAAAAATAGCTTTTACACATTCATCAATAAGGTATTGGTGGAAAAATTATGACAAATTTTTACAAGGAGATAATATGTAGCCATAAGAATAAGAAAGTTCTGAACATCCTGAAATGGAACAACATGGCAAGTGCAGAGTTTTGTATAAGAAAAGGAGTTTACGTGAAGTATAGAGAGACATAGAGACATTTGGAGATTAATAGATGACTAAATGAATAGTTTTCAAATTCTGACTTTTTTGGTCTTGGGCCACCTTACATCAAAAAGTATTGAGGAATCCAAAAAATTTTTATTTTATTTTACTTTATTTTATTTTACACCAGAGATGAAACCCAGTGGCACTTAACCATTGAGCCACAACTCCAGCCCTTTTTTAAACGTGTTTTATTTTGAAACTGGGTCTACTAAGTCACTTAGAGCCTCACTATGCTGCTGAGGCTGGCTTTGAACTTGCAATCCTCCTGCCTCAGTCTCCCAAGCCACTGGGATTACAGGTGTGTGCCACCACACCCAGCCCAAACAATTTTTATTATGTGGGTTCGTACATTAATACTCACCGAGAAAGAAATTGAAAATGTGAAAATTTTAAATATTTATTATAAAATGGCAGTAATAAGCTCATTACATATTAACATAATTTTTTTTTATGAAAATAACTAGGTTTGCCAAAACAAAAAAGTTAAGAATAGTATATCATGTTTTAACAAATCTCTTGAATGTCCCCTTTAAAAGAACTCATATGTATTCTCTACCTGCTTCTGTTATTTGATCTATTGTGCTGTATTGTTCTGGGTTAGTATATGAAGAAAGTCTCACACAGATATTAAGTTGGAAAAAAATACAGGTATTTTAAATTTTTTCAGAGAATCAGGAATATTATTTTTTTATGTTTCACCCAAACCTGACAACTAGTAGTCACTTAAAAGTTAGTTGCTGTGTACTTTTTGGAATCCTCTCAAAGAGTTATTTATACTGTTACATTAAAAACTAGTGGTCTGCCTTCCACTTAGAATGACTCTTTTTTCTACGCATAATTTTTTTAAGATCATTCATCAGTCATCCGGAAAATACTGATCTATAGAGTCATCCAGATCTTCCAAATGTTAATACACATCATTCTACAATATAATAACACTGCGTTTGTTATATCACCATCTAATTTATCAGAACAGGTTTTAGGCATTGAGAAGCAGTTGCACTCACAGTAGTAGATACGAGAAGTTTTCCAAAATTCTAGCTGAAGGGGTGGCACAAGTTTGTAATCCCAGTGACCTGGGAAGCTGAGGCTGGAGGATCACAAGTTCGAGACCAGTCTCAGCAAATTTAGCAATATGCTGTATAAAAATTAGATCAAATAAAATAGCTGGACGTGGTAGTATACACCTGTAATTCCAGTGACTTGAGAAGCTGAGGCAGGAGGATAACAAGTTGGAAGACAGACTCAGCAATTTAGCAAGACCCTGCCTCAAAATAAAAAAATAAAAGGACTGGGAAAGTAGCTCAGTGGCAACCCCCCTTGGATTCAATCTTTGGTACCTAAATAAATAAGTAAATAAATAAACAAATAGGGGTGGGGACATAACTCAGTGGTAGAGGACCCATGGGTTCAATCCTAAATGAAACCAAACTAATCAAAACCAGTTTTTCAAAATTCTAATTTTTACTTAAAAGCTCAAAGTTTATCATTTGCAATTCACATTACTATTTTAAATTTATTTTATATTTATCTATTATTGTTATTATTATTTTGCCATACTGGTTTTGAATCCAGGAATGCTCTACCACTGAGCTTCACCCCAAACCCTTTTTTAATTTCTAATTTTTAGATAGGGTCTTCATAAATTTCTGAGTCTGGCCTGGAACTTGCAATCCTCCTGCCTCAGCCTCCTGAGTTACTGGAATTAGAGACATGTGCCACTTCCCCTAGTCATATTTCCATTCTTTTAAAGTATAAGGATTATTTAGGTCATTTTCAAAAAATGCCAGCCAGAAATGGTGGTGTATTCTTATAATCCTAGTTTATATGGGAGGTGAAGCTGGAAGATCACAAGTTCAACACCAGCCTGGTCAACTTAGTGAGATCCTGTCTTAAAATAAAAACGAGAAGGGTACAGCTCAGTGGCAGAGTTCAATTCCCAGTACTGTAAAAGAAAAAAGAAAAAGAGTCTGTCAAACACTTATCTGACTAACCTTATGTTATCTGTCATTCTTTCAAATAGGAACGATGCTCCATGATAGACCTAGAGACCATCATGTTAAGAAAAATAAGACAAACTCTGAAGGTTGAGGGACATATGTTTTCTCTCATATGCAGAAGCAAGAGAGGGAAAAGGAAAAGAAAGCTGGGGGCAGATCTCACGAAAATCAAAGGGAGACCAGTAGAGGACAGGGACCTAGGGATGGGACGTGTGTGGGGAGGGAGGAGCTTCTGAGGAATGATATTGGCCAAATTAAATTGTTATATTGTGTGCATGTATGAACATGTAATAACAAATCCCCTTATTATGTAAAACTATAATGCACCAATAAAAAATGTGGGAAAAAAAAAAGAAACTATGTTCCATGAGACATTGGGCTAGTTGAGAGTTCAACTCAAGCTATCCCACAAGTGCTTTCCCTTGAACGACCACAGCATTGTGGCATGCAGCAGGCTCTTCATCGGGCTTCATGTGCACTTCCTGTTGCATCAGACAGAATATTCAGAAGATGGATATGCAAGTATCAAGACTTAATAGAATTGTTAGCTTTTTCTGTGTCATTAAGGATATTCTTAAATGAAATCTGAGTGTTTTCATCTCTGACTGTGTGGAAGTAAAGGAGAAAATGAACCCTAGTACAGTTTCCTGCCCCTGCTGGATCCATGTCAAGGGGTCCAGTTTTATCCATTGCTTCTGTGTCACCAGTGCAGAGGCCAAGAGTGAAAATGACAAATGGTGTCTTCTTATCACTTTGAAGACACTTCTGATCTCATGGACCCCCTCAGGGTATCTTAAGGACCCCCAGGCACCCACAGTTCACAACCAGAGAACCATTGGCATAAATTATTTCTGGAGTCATAGACTAGAAACTGATAACATTGTTTATCATCAATGAAGAGCCCTGAAAATTGGGGTCAGGAGTGGGAAGAAGACATTTCACTCTCTGTCCTTTTAACTTTTTAAATTTGAACAGCAGGAATGTATTAGTCATTCCAAAATCAATTTAAAAATGATTTGAAGAGCATAAGAAACTGAAAGTCTAGACCAAGGAAAGTGGATGACAACTTATACAAGGATGGTATTCAGCAGGCTGCAGTTACAAAGTGGCTGACTGGGACAGTAGAGGACTTTTGAACCATGGCTCACAAGGATGTTTACCCTGGACTCATTGTTTGGCTCTCACACAAACTAATTAGCACAGTTCAGGCATGGAGAGTTAGCAGATTTGCAATAAATCACATCCTGATTTGATAATAAAACTCAGAGAGGAAAATCAAAAAAATTATATGTGACTGCAAACAATTAAGGACATCCAATAGTCCCTGATGGTCATTGACTTTTTTTGCCCAAAAGTTCAGCTCCATTCCCAGGCAATAAATTCACACAACAACTGTATACACTTGTTACTTGGAACGGGTCAACTTCATCCATAAACTAACAGACAGGATTACCTGTATCACCATCTTGGCCCATCTGACTCACTTTGCCCTTCTTTCATTGAAATCAACAGTTATAAATTGAGATGCTCAGTTATAAATTGAGATGCTCAGAGATCCCCAGCAGGTAGTATCAAGGAGTCAAGCCAGAAAAATAACCCCTGATGCTCTCAGTTTGTTCTGCATATTTCTGCTTTTGGTTGGAGGCAGAGATATGCCCCAATCCTCTGGACTCTCTTACATGAATAAGTTCAGGGGTGATAATAAATGGAAACTGAGAGCTGGCCTCTGCCTTTGGAGGATTATTAGAACTGGTGGGGACCCTGGTACCCAGGAAAACAGAAAACTGTGTTGAGAGGGCACCTGCTCCCTGGTTCTCCTTAGCAGCTCAGGGATCTGGTGATGCCACTAGAAATGTGCACTTGTGGTGATCACCATGTCTTTCATTTTAGAGGCAAAAATGGTAATCTGGATTCTTATAGGACATATTCCTACCTTTTGAAAATAGGCCACCAATAGAAAAGACCATTGACAACACAGTCTTTGTTTGGAGGCAAACACGATGCCAGCTAAAGAAAACATGCCTATGGGCTGATTCAGACCATAGACTTATAACTTGACATCTCTGACCTAAATTAACTTTCTAATATCTCAGTAAATACCATCTAAGCCCCAAAACGATTCCAATGCAACTGACCTATTGCTCTTCACTGGGCAGCTCATTCCAACCACCGCTAACTCCCCAGTCAGGGAGAAAGAAGTACTGGCAATTAAAGGCTTCTTGGCAGTACACTAAATTAAAGGGGCTCAGCATGCTGGGGTAGGTCCCTACTCAAAGGCTATGAGTACCAAAGACAAATTTGAGAACTCTGCTTGTATCAGAGGGGTACGAGTTCTCTTTTACTATTCATTACTAATGAGACAGAAACTCAAACAACCACACTGCTCTGTGAGGCAAACAACCAGCCCATAATGAGAGATATTCTAATGCAAAAAGTTTGTGATCTTTCAGTCTCAGAAGTGGGAGAGTTGGGAAGCCAGCCAAGACCTGTATACGTAGCACTTGATCAGTATCTAGAGTCACCTTATGGTGTTCTCCAGCAGTGTGGTTCTGGGATGTGAGGGAGACTCCTCAACCAAACCTACCAGTTATATATCCTGGCATAAGGTACCCCCAAGTGCTGTGCTTCTACCATGTACCACTGAGGTCCTCTGGAATATCTAGTGACTCTGCTTTTTCATGTTAACAACCAAAATGTAAAGTCTCATGACACATGTACATAGGCAAGATAGATATGGGGGGCTGGAATAGGTACTTCAAGACCTCCTCAAGGACCCTCAAGGGCCTCTGAGATGATGTCACCATGTATTTTGTCACTGGCTACTCCCCTTTACCTACCTAAGGAACACTATCATCTTGGTGGTAAATGCCCTCACCAAAACGACACGCATCATCTCCGTGTAGGACATACTGTGCCCTCACATTTCTTTTTATTCACCATAGAAGTATTTTGCTTCCACAGACTCCCAACTATTCCATCTACCCACTCTGGAAAGAAAATTCAGTTTAGGCTCTATAAACCATTTATGCATCTATACAACAAGGCAAAAAGAAATCTTGGAAAACGCATTTTGCTGATAGTACATCTGGCCTACCCCATTTGCTATATGCAGAATTGACCACAAACCTCCACCAAGCATCCTCTCCTCCATAGCAACACAATTGTGGACTCCAATTAATTGCTTCTTTACACCACCATCTTTCCAGAAAATATTGAGTGCATAGAATCACTTCAAGCTATCCCAAAGAGTTATAGAACTTGCTTGATTAAAGCAAGGAATAAAACTCAAAGACAATAGACCTTGAAGGCAAAATCAGAATTTGGAGAGGCAATCTAAGCACTTACACTACCCAGCTTTTCAAAGTTGCTAGAAAGACTGTTTCTTAGGACTGCTGAAATCATGAGAGCAATAATCAAACTCAAATTGTGATAAAATAACTAGATAATATGCTTGGCCCCAGGACACATCTGGTTCACTTCCTGAATTTGAAAGTGTAACAGTGAATTAGTCTGATACCTAGGCAGAAAAACAAGTCACCTACAAAAGAAAAACAAATGTTGGCCTCACACTTTTCTCCACAGCAATATTCAATGAATGAGACAATGGTAAAATATAAAAAGAATTTAAAAATTAGGACCATAGCTGGGCATGGTGGTGCACCCCTGTAATCTCAGCAACTCCAGAGGCTGAGACAGAGGATCACAAATTAAAGGCCAGTCTCAGCAACTCAGCAAGGCCCTGAGCAACTTAGCAAGACCCCGTCCCAAAGTAAAAAAACAAAAAGGTCCAAGGATGTAGCTCAGTGGTAAAGTCCCTGGGTTCAATCCCTAGTACAAAAAACAAACAAAACAAATCAAACAAAAAATTAGGACCATAAAACATTTCCCAGACCTGAAAAATGAACATACTTAAACAAGAAAGATCTCAGAGAAAATAATAGATGGAAAAGAAAATATTTTTTTGCAGTACCGAAGACTGAACACAGGGCTGTGAGCATGCTAGGCAAGCTCTCTACCACTGAGCTGTATACCCAGACCTATTTATTTATTTATTTATTTTGAGACAGGGTCTTGCTAAGTTGCCCAGGCTGGTCTTAAACTTGTGATCCTATTGCCCCAGCCTCCTGAGTAACTAGGACTCAGGCGTGTGCCACCACACCTGACTTTTCAATGTTTAATTTTGATTCATTTCTTAATCAACTGGATTTTGACATGAATCTTTTTTCTTTCTTTCATCCTTTCCTTCCTTCCTTCCTTCCTTCCTTCCTTCCTTCCTTCCTTCCTTCCTTCCTTCCTTCCTTCCTTCTTTCTTTTTTTTTTATAACAGGGGATTGAACCCAGGGCACTTAGTCACTGAGTCACATCCCCAACCCTTTGTATTTTTTGAGGCTGTCTTGCTAAATCACTTAGGGCCTCACTAAATTGCTGGAGATGGCTTTGAACTTGTGATTCTCCTACCTCAGCCTCCAGAGTCTCTGGGATTACAGGCATGTGCCAGGTGTAATTTATTTTTATGGTTGGGATGGTAGTGCATGCCTGTAACCCCAGATTTTTAGGATGCCAAGGAAGGAGGATCCCGAGTTCAAAGCTAGCCTTGACAACTTAGTGAGACCCTGTCTCAAAACAAAATTACAGTAAGGGATTGAGAATACAACTCAGGTGGCAGAACACTTGTCTCGCATGTGAGATGTCCTGGGCTCAACCCTCAACACAAAAAAAATTTGAAGAATGAATAAGTGATGGCAGAACACATGGTGAGTAATGAATTTATTTCTATAGACTACTAGAAAACACCCAGTACAAATAACTACAGCATGTCTTCAGAAAATAAAAATTAAAACACACACACAACAAAACGGAGAGACAGGTGACCAGAACCTAAGAGTGTTGAAGTCCTCATCTTTCATAGCAGTGAGTTGATTGATACTAAAAGTATGTTATTTAGTTGAAATCAAAAACATAACTTTGACCCAGGGGCACTCTACCACTGGGCTATACCCCCAGCCCTTTTATTTTTTATTCTGAGGCAGGGTCTCACTAAGTGGCTGGAGTTAGTCTTCAACTTTCCATCCTCCAGTTTTGGCCTCCCCAGTAAGTGGGATTACAGGCATGCACGGCTGTGCCAGAAGCCTCTTAGTTTTTGAAATAAACTCTTTTATTGACTGACTTAGTGGTTTTTTTTTTAATTGCTTGTTCTATTTAGTTATACATGAGAGCAGAATGCATTTTGATTCATTGTACACAAATGGAGTACAACCTTTCATTTCCTTGGTTGTAAATGATGTAGAGTCACACCATTGGTGTAATCATACATGTACGTGGGGTAATGATGTTTGTCTCATTCCACCATCTTTCCTCCCCCTGCCCTCTCCCCTTATTTCCCTCTACACAATCTAATGTTCTTCCATTCTTCCCTTACTCCCCACCCCGTTCTATATCAGCATCCACTTATCAGAGAAAACATTTGACCTTTGTTTTTTTGAAGGAGGAAATCATGTATTTTGTGGTGAAGAAACATACTTGAATTCCAACCATATCTTTAATTTTTCTTCTATTCAATAAAATTAAAATTACTTTTTAAAAGGGGTCCACTTAACAGAGTCTATCCTGTGTCCATGCCTCCTCCAATTGACTCATGTGCCCTCTCTAAGAACGGTGCCAGCTGGAGCAGAGCAACCTAGAAGCCCGGGTGCTTGCTCTGTATACCTGTGTAGAAAGAGGGCAGGGTATTCCCCTGTGTTAATGCCTGTTTTTCTTGGTGGTAGAATTTGAAGTGGTTTAAAATTGTTTTCTTTTTTGCATTTTTTATATTGCTTGAAACTTCTACTCTTTTTCTAAAAAGGATTTGTCTTTAAATAAAAACAAAGAAATAAAAATTTAAATGAACTACTTAACCTTGAATTCTTCTCCAAAAATGAGGCACTCACCCAAAGCCTCTGCGTATTTTCATACTTCTTTGCTTCAATTCCATTTCCCAGGCTACAAACGCTTGACTCTGCAATTCCAACCTTGAGCCCCACCCCTGTCCTCTCTATCTCCATTATTTGGAACCTAATTTCCCCCTCTGGACTTCTGTTCATTTTCCAAGAGTCCTGGAGGAATCCAGACTGTAGATTTTGCTGCCTAAAGATTTCTGTGCCGCCTTCTTTCCTTGAGTCTGATGTCATAAATAGTGAATGTTGTACCCGACTCAGAAATTTATTTAATAGAATCCTAGGGTTTGTTCACAAGTGTATTTTGTGATCTACTGGAAATTTAGTTATTTATTTGGACTTTCTGTTTGGTTACCAAGATTTTAATTAATTTTATCATTTTAACAATATTATGCATAATCCTATATAAAATCAGAAAAAAATTTTAAATTGGCTCTTTGGCATGCAAACATCTCTCTTTATTTGAAGAATTCACCAAAATATGAGCCTTTTGTGGATGCTGACAAGACTAGAAAGGGGCATTTCACCTTCATAGATATCCAGACCTAGTCTTGCCCAGTCATTAGAACCCATCTGAGGCTCGAGTCTGGGTGAGCTGCAGGCTCTGTTCTTCAACCATGGTTCATTCTGCTGCTTACCCTTTCTTTGTTCCTGCCTGTTTTCGAAGCCTGGCATTTTAGTCTTCTTAGTAATCCTGTGGGTACCCAACAAACTTCCAATAAATTTATTTTCTATTTCAATCCTTGTATATCAGCATCTATTATTTATAATTAGAAACCTGTTCTGTGTGTATCTACTTGCACTTTAAACGATGGGCACCAAACCTCTAGTCTTAAATTCAAATTCCTAAAGTTGTCTACATTGCTAATTTTGCCTATGCTTTGGACAACCTATTTGGACTCGTCTATTTTTGTTTCCTAGTATATCCAACAAACATTCCATTGCACTAACCATTCTACTGGGATCTGGAGATAAAGAGGAGAGCGACACTATGACTACCAAAGAGGAGTTGAAATTCTTGTGGAAAGAGAGATAAGAAACCCAGAAGAGGTAAACAGTGGAAGAGGGATGGGCCCAAGTCACCTTAGGAGTCAGGAGGCCTCCTACAGGGCTGAGTAGAAGTGACCAGGTAGAAGGGCACCTGCAATCTACACAGAAAAACTTCTGTGTTCAGAAGTTTAGCCACGGCTAAATTGGCTTTCTAAAGTGACAAGGGAAATGGGCGTGTCTAAGGGCTGTGTTTCCCAAACTTGTGTGATCCACAGAATCACAGGGCTTGTATAAAATCTTAGATATAGAGTTCTTCCTTCAGGGAATTTGATTCACAAGGTTTAGAGTTCAGCCTCTGGTGACTCACAGGGAAGGGAAGCTGTCCCAGGGAAGAAGACTGGAGGCAAAACCCAGAAAGATATTGTGTGCTAAAAAGTTTGAATTTTATCCTAAAGGCGAGGTGGAGCCATTTAAGGATTTACAGAAGAGAAGTGATAAGATCAGATTTGCATTTTAGAAAGTTCACTCGAGCACCAGTAAAAACAAAAACAAAAAACTGAAGAAAGTGGCCAGACCAGTCCTGATGATACTTGCCTGTAATCCCAACTATGCAGGAGGCTGAGGCAGGAGGATTCAAGGCCAGCCTGGGCAAATTGGTAAGACTTTGTCTCAAAATAAAAAACAAAAAGGGCCGGGGAGGTAGGTCAGTAGCATGTTACTAGCATGCACAAGGCTTTGGGGTCAATCTGCAGCATGGGTTTGGAGGGTGTGTGTGTGAAGAAAATAGAGTTTGGCAAAGGAAGAACAATTTAAGATACTAGTATTGTGGTTGATGAACAATATGTTATTTGAGCAAAGCACAATGGCGCACACGTATAATCCCAGTGGCTCGGGGGAAGGGGGGTGTGAGACAAGAGGATCATAAATTCAAAGCCAGCTTCAGCAAACTAGCGAGGCCCTAAGCAACTTAATGAGACCCTTTCTTAAAAGAAAAAAAATTTTAAAAAGGGCTGGGGATGTATGTGGTTCACTGGTCAAGCGCCCCTGATACCAAAAAACAATATGTATTTTAGCTAAGGCTGCAATCTGCAAAATAGAAAATCAGCAGGATGGAGCGGAGTGTAGCAGACTTGGTACCTTGGCTGTGTGTTAAGAGGGAGGTGCTAATGTGGTGGATGAGCACAAGTGTGGATATGGGTGGTGCTCACCTGGATGAGAAAGAGAAGAAAAAAAAAAAAAAAAACACAAACTGACAAGTTCCATTTTAGCCATGTCACATTTGAGGTGCATGTCAGATAAGAATTGAATATGCCTTCAGGGATCTTATGCCCAAGACTGGAGCTCAGAGCATGGGTCTGGAGAGAAGCCATAGACTCTTCCAGATGGGGCAGGGGAAGTTATATTAGTGCCAGTGCCATTCACTGGAAGGCGGGCAGTGTGGACCCAGTTAGAAAGGTCCACTCCGAACTGCATAATGACGAGTACCAACATTCTGTTCCCCTGGAGATGATAAAAAGGTAAGTTTTCTGGGACCCACTGGCTAAGGTCTAAGGAAGGGCCTGGAAATTTGCATTTAAGAGAGAGAGAGAGACAGAGACAGAGAAATTTCTTACATGATTTTGATGAGTAATCATCGTGTAGAACAGTAGTTCCCCTCATTTGCCACACATTAGAATCACCTGTGGCACAACAGCTTCTGCAAAGTCCAGTGTCAACCATACAATTAAATCAGCATTTCTGGAATGGAAGTCAGATGTCAGGGTGTTTTTGTTTATTTGTTCTTTTTCCTTTTTTGCTTTTGTGGTACTGGGGATTGAACTCAGGGTCATTCTACCACTGAACTACATCCCTGGCACTGTGCTGGGCTGACAGATCTGGCTCCATGAGAATGTTATAGGCCAGACTCTAAGGGAAATGACTAAACAGACTCCATTTTGTTCTGAGACTCCATGTTATGTAGGAAATAATTTTCTCCCATGGGAACACCCCACCTCTGTACCCATCATCAGTTACTTAGTGTGATATGTTTAACAACACAGAATGACAATTCTTATGTAATAAAAATTTGCTCTCTTTTGATCCCTATTGCTCTTAACCAATGTACCATGTAAACGGTAATTGTTTGGTTATTAGTAACCATTCTTTAGTTTATACCTAGGTGACCCACTTCTCCCTCTGTCGATGATCTCATGATGTTAGTTTGTAATTTAGAATCATAGCAACACTTATGATAGATGTGATTTTTGGTATAAGAACCCCTACAACCCTGTGGTCGGGGCTGTTTTCCCAATAGAAATTTTTTGGGGCATTGTGTGAAACAGTCAGCGGCCGGCTTAATAAAGACTCTCAAATTTGGACTTCTCAGTGGTGATTGGTCTGTTCTTAAGTTGCGCCCCATAACAGCGCTTTAATTTTTATTTTGAGACAGGGTCTTGCTAAGTTGTCCAGGTCAGTCTTGAACTTGCAACCCTTTTGCTTCAGTCTTCTATATTCCTGGGATTAAATGTATTTGTTACCGGCGGGCTCTCTTCACGGGGCGATCCAAGATGGCGGCCTAGAGGGAGACTGCACCTCCGGTCGCTCCACAACCAAGGAGTTAAGAAGGGGAGGCATTGAGAGACTCGGACTGAAGTGGAGCCACGGGTGAGTCTGCCCACTGGGTAAAGCTCGGCCCGGGTGGCAGGCCCAGATAGAGGTGGCTTATCGGAGCCGGGCAGGGCAGCTAGAGTCATCCACAGGCAGTCCTGCGCACTCCGGCGGTGGGCCCCGCCCACACAGCCAGCTTCTCCAGGTTCTCGGAACGGAACTGGCCCCCTAGTGAGAGCCTGTCTGAACAGAGCACGCTCCGAGTCCCGGAGCCCCTGCAGTGCAGTGTACTCCTGCAAAGAACCAGCGGAGAGCCTCGATCTGCAGTCAGCCTCAGGGATAAGGGCAGAGCAGCCGGAGACCTCTTCAGGCGGCTCTGCCCACTCCGGCTGCGGGCTCTCTTCACGGGGCGATCCAAGATGGCGGCCTAGAGGGAGACTGCACCTCCGGTCGCTCCACAACCCAGGAGTTAAGAAGGGGAGGCATTGAGAGACTCGGACTGAAGTGGAGCCACGGGTGAGTCTGCCCACTGGGTAAAGCTCGGCCCGGGTGGCAGGCCCAGATAGAGGTGGCTTATCGGAGCCGGGCAGGGCAGCTAGAGTCATCCACAGGCAGTCCTGCGCACTCCGGCGGTGGGCCCCGCCCACACAGCCAGCTTCTCCAGGTTCTCGGAACGGAACTGGCCCCCTAGTGAGAGCCTGTCTGAACAGAGCACGCTCCGAGTCCCGGAGCCCCTGCAGTGCAGTGTACTCCTGCAAAGAACCAGCGGAGAGCCTCGATCTGCAGTCAGCCTCAGGGATAAGGGCAGGGCAGCCGGAGACCTCTTCAGGCGGCTCTGCCCACTCCGGCTGCGGGCTCTCTTCACGGGGCGATCCAAGATGGCGGCCTAGAGGGAGACTGCACCTCCGGTCGCTCCACAACCCAGGAGTTAAGAAGGGGAGGCATTGAGAGACTCGGACTGAAGTGGAGCCACGGGTGAGTCTGCCCACTGGGTAAAGCTCAGCCCGGGTGGCAGGCCCAGATAGAGGTGGCTTAGCAGAGCCGGGCAGGGCAGCTTGAGTCTTCCCAAGGTAGTCTTCCACACTCCGGCAGTGGGCTCTTCCCACACGGCCAGCTACACGGTGCAGGCCCACAGTGAGAGCATTTCCGCACAGAGCCAGTTCCAAAACGTGGAACCAGTAGGGGGCTAGGGGCAGTATTCTTCGAATGAGCTGCTTTATCAGATTCCTCCAAGACATCAGGCTACTGAAGGCTGGGAGGTGATACACTGGAAATCTACTGGGACACTATAAGCCAATAGTGGAAAACTGCAACATCTCAGGGTCCCACTGACAACTGACCATTATGAGAAAACAAGGGAAGAAAATGTCCCAAACAAACCTAGATACTACATCAATAAAACCCAATGACAGCACAGCAGAAGAAATGTCAGAAAGGGAGTTCAGAATGTACGTAATTAAAACGATCAGGGAAGCTAATGAGGAGATGAAAGAGCAAATGCAGGCATTGAAGGAGGAGATGAAAGAGCAAATGCAGGCATTAAATGATCGCACCAATCAACAGTTAAAAGACCAAATACGGGAAGCAAGAGATCATTTCAATAAAGAGTTAGAGATACTGAAAAAAAAACCAAACTGAAATCCTTGAAATGAAGGAAACAATAAACCAAGTTAAAAACTCCATAGAAAGCATAACCAATAGGATAGAACACCTGGAAGACAGAACCTCAGACATTGAAGACAAAATATTTAACCTTGAAAACAAAGTGGAACAAACAGAGAAGATGGTAAGAAATCATGAACAGAATCTCCAAGAACTATGGGATATCATGAAAAGGCCAAATTTGAGAATTATTGGGATTGAGGAAGGCTTAGAGAAACAAACCAAAGGAATGAACAATCTATTCAATGAAATAATAACAGAAAATTTCCCAAATCTGAAGAACGAAATGGAAAATCAAGTACAAGAGGCTTATAGAACTCCAAACATACAAATTACAACAGACCCACACCAAGGCACATTATTATGAAAATACCTAACATACAAAATAAAGACAGAATTTTAAAGGCCACGAGAGAAAAGAATCAAATTACATTCAGAGGGAAACCAATAAGAATATCAGCAGATTTTTCAATCCAGACCCTAAAAGCTAGAAGGGCCTGGAACAACATATACCAAGCCCTGAAAGAAAATGGATGCCAACCAAGAATCTTATACCCAGCAAAACTTACCTTCAAATTTGACGATGAAATAAGATCCTTCCATGATAAACAAAAGCTAAAGGAATTTACAAAAAGAAAGCCAGCATTACAGAACATTCTCAGCAAAATATTCCATGAGGAAGAGATGAAAAACAACGATGCAAATCAGCAACAGGAGGCGCTAGCCTAAAGGAATAGCCAAATAAAGGAGAAACCAAATCATGTCAAAAACAAATATGAGTCCATTGACTGGGAATACAAATCATATCACAATAATAACCCTGAATGTTAATGGCCTGAATTCATCAATCAAAAGACACAGACTGGCAGATTGGATTAAAAAGAAAAATCCAACAATATGCTGCCTGCAAGAGACACATCTCATAGAAAAAGACACCCATAGACTAAAGGTGAAAGGATGGGGAAAAACATACCATGCACACGGACACAGCAAAAAAGCTGGAGTATCCATCCTCATCTCAGATAATGTGGACTTCAAACCAAAAATAGTCAGAAGGGATAAAGAAGGACATTACATGCTGCTTAAGGGAAGCATAAATCAGCAAGACATAACAATCATAAATATCTATGCCCCGAACATTGGCTCATCCACGTACGTCAAACAAATCCTTCTCAATTCCAGAAATCAAATAGACCACAACACAATAATACTAGGCGATTTTAACACACCTCTCTCATCACTGGATAGATCGTCCAAACAAAAATTGAATAAAGAAACTATAGATCTCAACAACACAATCAGCAATTTAGACTTAACGGACATATATAGAATATACCATCCAACAAAGAATGAATACACTTTCTTCTCAGCAGCACATGGATCCTTCTCTAAAATAGACCATATTTTATGCCACAAAGCTACTGTTAGTAAATACAAGAAGATAGAGATACTACCTTGTACTCTATCAGATCATAATGGATTGAAATTAGAAATAAATGACAGAATAAAAAACAGAAACTTCTCCAATACCTGGAGACTAAATAATACACTATTATATGATGAATGGATAACAGAAGACATCAGGAGGGAAATAAAAAAATTCTTAGAAGTAAACGAGAACAAAGACACATCATATCAAAATCTCTGGGACACTATGAAAGCAGTACTTAGAGGAAGATTTATTTCATGGGGTGCATTCAAAAAAAGAAGTAGAAATCAACAAATAAACGAGTTAACACTACAGCTCAAAGCACTAGAAAAAGAAGAGCAGACCAATACCAAAAGTAGTAGAAGACAGGAAATAGTTAAAATCAGAGCCGAAATCAACGAAATCGAAACAAAAGAAACAATCGGAAAAATTAATAAAATAAATAGTTGGTTCTTTGAAAAAATAAATAAAATTGATAAACCCTTAGCCACACTAACAAAGAGAAAGAGGGAGAAAACTCAAATTACTAAATTCGGAATGAACAAGGAAACATCACAACAGACACGAGTGAAATACAAAACATAATTAGAAGCTATTTCGAAAATCTATACTCCAACAAAACAGAAAACCTTGAAGACATCAACAAATTTCTAGAGACATATGAACTACCTAAACTGAACGAGGAGGACATACACAACTTAAATAACCAATTTCAAGCAATGAAATAGAAGAGGTCATCAAAAGCCTACCAACAAAGAAAAGTCCAGGACCAGATGGGTTCTCAGCCGAGTTCTATAAAACCTTTAAAGAAGAGCTCATTCCAATACTCCTCAAACTATTCCATGAGATAGAAGAGGAGGGAACCCTACCAAACTCGTTCTATGAAGCCAATATCACCCTGATACCTAAACCAGACAGAGACACATCAAGGAAAGAAAATTTCAGACCAATATCCTTAATGAACATCGATGCAAAAATTCTCAACAAAATTTTAGCAAATCGCATACAAATATATATTAAAAAGATAGTGCACCACGATCAAGTGGGTTTTATCCCAGGGATGCAAGGTTGGTTCAACATTCGGAAATCAATAAATGTCATTCACCATATCAACAGACTTAAAGTTAAGAATCACATGATTATTTCAATAGATGCAGAAAAAGCATTTGATAAAATACAGCATCCCTTCATGCTCAAAACACTAGAAAAAATTGGGGTAATGGGAACATTCCTAAACATTATAAGGCCATCTACGCTAAGCCCATGGCTAATATCATTCTAAATGGTGAAAAACTGAAAGCGTTCCCCCTAAAAACTGGAACAAGGCAGGGATGCCCTCTTTCACCGCTTCTATTCAACATCGTCCTTGAGACTCTAGCCAGAGCAATTAGACAAACCAAAGAAATTAAAGGGATACGAATAGGAAAAGAAGAACTCAAACTATCCCTGTTCGCTGATGACATGATTATATATTTAGAGGAACCTGGAAATTCCACCAGAAAACTTTTAGAACTCATAAGTGAATTCAGTAAAGTAGCAGGTTACAAGATCAATGCTCATAAATCCAACGCATTTTTATACATAAGTGATGAATCTTCAGAAAGAGAAATTAGGAAAACTACTCCATTCACAATAGCATCGAAAAAATAAAATACTTGGGAATCAATCTCACAAAAGAGGTGAAAGACCTCTACAATGAGAACTACAGAACACTAAAGAAAGAAATTCAAGAAAACCTTAGAAGATGGAAAGATCTCCCATGTTCCTGGATAGGCAGAATTAATATCGTCAAAATGGCTATACTACCTAAAGTGCTATACAGATTCAATGCAATTCCAATTAAAATCCCAATGATGTACCTCGCAGAAATAGAGCAAGCAATTATGAAATTCATCTGGAAGAATAAAAAACCTAGAATAGCTAAAGCAATCCTCAGTAGCAAGAGCGAAGCAGGGGGTATTGCAATACCAGATCTTCAACTCTACTACAAAGCAATAGTAACAAAAACGGCATGGTATTGGTACCAAAATAGACAGGTAGATCAATGGTACAGAACAGAGGACATGGACACAAACCCAAATAAATACAATTTTCTCATACTAGACAAAGGTTCCAACAATATGCAATGGAGAAAAGATAGCCTCTTCAACAAATGGTGCTGGGAAACTGGAAAAACTATATGCAATAGAATGAAACTAAACCCCTATCTCTCACCCTACACAAAACTCAACTCAAAATGGATCAAGGACCTCGGAATCAGACCAGAGACCCTGCATCTTATAGAAGAAAAAGTAGGTCCAAATCTTCAACTTGTTGGCTCAGGATCAGATTTCCTTAACAGGACTCCCATAGCACAAGAAATAAAAGCAAGAATAAACAACTGGGATAGATTCAAACTAAAAAGCTTTCTCTCAGCAAAGGAAACTATCAGAAATGTGAAGAGAGAGCCTACAGAGTGGGAGAATATCTTTGCCAACCATACCTCAGATAGAGCGCTAATTTCCAGAATCTATAAAGAACTCAAAAAACTCTACACGAAGAATACAAATAATCCAATCAACAAATGGGCTAAGGAAATGAACAGACACTTCACAGAAGAAGATGTACAAGTAATCACCAGATATATGAAAAAATGTTCAACATCCCTAGTAATAAGGGAAATGCAAATCAAAACTACCCTAAGATTTCATCTCACCCCAATTAGAATGGCGATTATCAAGAATACAAGCAACAATAGGTGTTGGCGAGGATGTGGTGAAAAAGGAACACTCATACATTGCTGGTGGGGTTGCAAATTAGTGCAACCACTCTGGAAAGCAGTGTGGAGATTCCTCAGAAAGCTTGGAATGGAAACACCATTTGACCCAGCTATCCCACTCCTTGGCCTATACCCAAAGGACTTAAAATCAGCATACTACAGAGATACAGCCACATCAATGTTCATTGCTGCTCAATTCACCATAGCCAGATTGTGGAACCAACCTAGATGCCCTTCAGTTGATGAATGGATAAAGAAACTGTGGCATATTTATACAATGGAATATTACTCCGCAATGAAGAATGATAAAATTATGGCATTTGTAGGCAAATGGTCGAAATTGGAGAATATCATGCTAAGTGAGATAAGCCAATCTCAAAAAACTAAAGGACGAATGATCTCGCTGATAAGCGGATGAGGACATATAATGGGGGGTGGGAGGGGCTAGCATTAGGTTTAGGGTTAGGTTTAGAGTTAGGCTAAGGAGAGCAGTAAGAATGAAGGAAAGAAGGACTGTGTAGAGGGAAAAGAGGGGTGGGAGGGGTGGGAGGGGTGGGAGGGGTGGGGGGGAGGGGAAAAATATAATAAACATCATTACCCTATGTAAACGTAAAAAAATAAAAAAAAAATAAAAAAAAAAAAAAAAAAAAAAAAAAAAAAAAAAAAAAAAAAAAAAAAATGTATTTGTTACCATGCAAGGCTGGTGTTAAATTTTTTAAAGAACTCTAGTGTAACCAAATGTGTAACACATTTGGGAACCACTGATGTAAATTGTTGATGGCTAGATTGAGCCAAGCTAAATTTTTACACATAGCAACTGAAAGCAATAGTAAAACACTAAGGCAAGAAAATAGTCAAGAAGAAGCATCTGGATCAGAGCTAAAGAGGGAGCACCAAGCATCAAATCTTCAGAGAAGGTTGGTAAAGCTGACCCATGTGACCTCAGAAGTGGGTTACAGCTCAAAATTATGTAAGAACACTATATGTTTAGTTATGTTCTCCTAAATGGAAACTGTGAGAGATGTCTGTAAGAAGGGCCAGGTTCTCTTAGTTCTGAAGACTGACAGCTAAACAATTCTAAGTAGACTTACTTGGGATTGTAAATCATAGAGAGAACTGGAGAATGGTGAGTGAACCCTGGGGTACATAGTCCTTTAGGAGCAACAGAGGAAGTGGTACCTTGAAGGTGAATGGAAAGGCACATCAGAGAGGGGGAAGGAAAATGAGCAAGGCTGACATTGCAGAAGTTAATGACACAGGGAATTTCAAGGAGGGAAAATCAGATATGTTGAATGCTGCAGAAAGTAGAGATAGAATAACTGAAAACCATCCACTGAACTTCTATTCATTCAGTGTTAGACACGATTGGAGGGAAGGATGCCTTTTCTCTTGCAAACTGCTATCATCCCAGTCTTCTTTGATTGGTGCATTATTGAGGGATGGAGAAGTACTATTTGAACTACAAATCTCATTAGCATCTTCTTTTCTCAAGTCCACATTGCACAGGAATGATGCCATTTCTAACAGAAGCATCCCGAAACAGGGCCCTAAAATAATCAAAAGGAAAGGAATAAAGGGCGAGCTGGGAGCCCTGACTAAAAGGAGTAAAAATGCTTTAGTTTAGAGAGGTGAAGGCTGAGAGGCCTCTGATTGAAGCATCCAATTAGTCATCAAGCCTTCTCTATTCTACCTCTGCAACATATCTCATTTCCATTCACTTTATTCCGTTCTCTCTCCCACCGGCCTTGTCCATGTGAACGACTCCATTACTGTGCTCATCTAATCCATCCCCACCCTGCCTGTGTTCACCCAGCTCTCTCCTCGAAAAAAGTTCATTCTTCTCCCCATTTTCTTCCAGGACCAACCAACAAAGGACTGACTTGGTCTCTGAATAGATTGCCCCATCCCTGATCTGCCTCTCACCTGTCATGTGACCTTGAGCATATAAGGCCTTGGTGCCCTGTTTTTGTCACCTATAAAAGGGTTAAGAAGCCTTTACCTCATCGGATTGTTGCAAGAATTAAATGAGCCATACAGAGAAGGTGTATATGATAAGAGTTCTGTGATGTTAAGCAATTAAGTTCATGTTCAGTGTCTCATCTATAAAATGCCTATGAAAATTGTTATCTATCTCATTTTGTTCTGGAGGTTAAATTGGCATATGCACCTATGTACATCAGCCTAGTGCCTGGTACATGCTAAACATCAACAAATGGTAGCTGTTATAATTATTGAACCCCAAGTAAAATGGCACACCTACCATGAAGGCACTTCTATGCCTAGTTTAAACAGGTCATTTCTTACCCATGCTCTGTTCTTCATTTTGGTCTTAGTGTGACCATTCTTTTTCTCTTTCTCTCTTCTTTTTATGGTTAGTTCTTTACATCTTCATTCTTTGTTCCATATAATTAGATTGAAGACAGAGAACTATATTGTATTCATTTAACTCTTATATAGTATAGAACTGTCCCATGATTTTTAAATTCGCTTAGGTTCTCATTACCTGGTAGTTGAATTACTTGATGTATATTTTTATATCAGACTTTTATTTCCTGTAAGTTTATATTGTGAATTTTAATAATGCTCAGCATGGATGCAAAAGGAATGTGAAAAAAATGTAGGTTGGAGTGTCAATTGGAGCAATTGTTTAGAAGAAAATAATGGAAACAGAACTTCCCAAAACAGCCTACTGGCTATATAAATTAGGGCATATTGACATGATGAAATAATATGGAACAAGGAATATTATCTATTCCCAGAAATGGGCATATACAAACATACATATGTATGCTAATAATGAGAGATCTCTAAAATAGATCAGAAGTGGAAAAAAGTATAAAACAATGTAAATTGCATGCTTCGTTTTGTGCAAAATTAAAGATAGACATGAGTTTATGCAGATTTATGCTTTTTTAAATTAGGAAGTATAATAAGCAATTGTTCACTTGGGGAAAGTAGTAAGGAAGAAGAAGGAGAGAAACCCGGCTGTTTACTTTCCATTTTGTAACTTTCTGCACTATTTAAATTTTATAATTGTATACATGTATTATTCTTTTTAAAGATGTTGACAGGAAGGGAGATTAAAACCTACCTTTTTTTGGTTGTTTTATTCTTTGTGCCTCAGAGGTTTTTTTTTTTTTGTTGTTGTTGTTGTTGTTTTTGTTCCTGTTCTTGCAGTGCCATGGATGGAACCCAGAGCTAAGCCTCTACCACTGAGCCGCATCCCTGTGTATTTTTTTTTAATACTGAAAAAATTTCCCCATATTAAATGTTCTTCAAATCATATTTTAATAGTTGTGTGACATTCCACCAAATGACACACATAACTTATTCACCCTTTCGATAGAGTATTTAAGTTTCCGTCATTTGGGTGCTTTTAATACTGAAATGAGTATTTAGTCCTGCAGATAAGTTCTGGAAATAAAATTGCTGAGGCAGTAGTAAATACATGCCACTGAGAACCCTTTTAAGAACAGTAGGTCTTAGGATAAAGACTCTCCTGGGTGCCTTGAAGGGTTTACTATGCGACTTTGGAATTAGAAATTTGGAAGCACCAAAATGCTCTGCAAAATAGAGAATTTTGAACCCTAGAGGAAATGGTGGGGGCGGGTGTTGGTGAAAGAGGGAAAGAATAGGTGAGCCTGGTGCTTCAGGGATGTGACTCCCCTCTCCACTTGCTTCAAGGATGTGACCCCCTCTCCCTGAGAGTGGATTTCTTTTGGTGAAGCTGAATTTACATAGACAAAAACAGCATGAAACACAGGCGCCTGAGGCCGATTACACCACTGACTGAGCTGGGAATTAACAGAAACTAGGGGCAGGACAGAAAGTTCTACCAATCAGGGAATTAGGACTGGAGTCCAAGGTAACTAGGTAGCTTGCTCAGGGGGGCCAACTTTCCACCCCTCTTTGCCAAACTCGCCCCTCCCCGAGGGCATCTGTTACTGGCATCTTAACACCTTGTGAATCCTATTGCCAAACTGCGATCAGCAGGGATGCACCCAGGTCTTTTCCACCAGCCAGGAAGAAGAGGCTTGTTTTCCCCACCAAGAGTGGCAATCATAGTTTTGCAATCCTTAACCATTTAGTAGAAAAAATAATTCTCATTGTTTACTTACATCACTCTTCGTTTTTAGAAAGATTTACAAGTTTTTAAAAAAATCTTAATCTGATTTCATGAAGAAGATAGAAGCCATCAGCCTGGACCTTCTTCACTGAACCCCACTGAAATATGAATAGCTGACAGGGCACTTGGTTTATGCTGATATTTCTAAAGTGCTCTTATAAACAGGAGCTCCTTTAAAAAGTCGCAGAACAAATCCAGATACAGGCTCTCAACTCGGTGCCATGCTGCCTGTTCTTTCTCTGTTTTCCGCAAACCTTCCCACGCGGACACTCATTCCTTTCAGGTTCTTTTCAGTGTCAAACCTCAATCCTTCCATTCTCCTTCGGATGACATCACTTCGCATCTTCTAGGAACCCAGTCCATCAATTTTCTCCCTCTCTCTTTCATCTTTAACTTCCCTTCAGTCATAATATCACCCACCTTAAAAATAATCATAGTTGTTAATAGTCATAACAGTGGTCAGACCCAGGTTTCCTTTCTACTACTGAAATTTTTTCCATAATATGGGTGAGATCCTGTCTCAAAAAAAAAAAATTAAAAAAATTAAAAGTTTGGGGATGTAGCTCTGTGGTAAAGCAACCCTGGATTCATTTCCCAGTATCAAAGACAAAAAGCAAGCAAACAAACAAAAACGTGACATGTACTAAGTGCATCAGTGACTAGCTTTTTCAGATCCAATGGATCCCTCTTTCTTTTGCAGTACTTGAGATTGAACCCAGGGAACTCTACCAGGGAGTTACATCGCAAGCCCTTTTTTTTTAAATTTTGAAACGGACTTACAGAGTTACCCAGGCTGGGCTTGATTTTGCTGTCCTCCTACCTCAGCCTCCTGGGTAGCTGGGATTACAGGTGTGCACCACCATGCCCCATACTTTCTTTTGTTAATTTTGGTTCAGTTTGCCATTCCCTCTTCTTGGTATACTATATTCTTCTGGTTCTCATTCTCTGCTCCCCCTCTTACCTTAGTCTTTTTTGCTAACTCCTCTTCTTATGCCTAACCCCTGAATCTTTACTTTCCTGAAATTCGAGAACTGTGTTCTCCTTTCCCTGTACTCGCTCTCCAGTTAACCACCTTCAGTCTCATGGTTCTAAATTTTACCTGACTGATGATGTCTTTCTAATCGATTTTATTGCAGTTCCACTGGTGTCTCTCAGTCACCTCCAAGTTAACTGATTGAGTTTTTTTTTTTTCCTCCCAAGTCAAAACTTTCTCACCCCCTACACCTAATAAATTCTATCATGTCTGGGGCCAAAATTGTTTTGATACCTTGAACCTCACACAGTTACTTATACATAGGGGTTGCTAGGCAAACACTTAGTGAGTAAATGAATGAATTTGCCATTTTTTGTGTGGGATCATTCAGATCCAAACCATTGTTCACCTAAAGACTCAAAATTGGTTCATAATACACAACCAAATTAGTGAAAAAAATAATATATGTAGTGAATGACGTTGAAAACTAGAAAAGAGCTGAATGTGGTGGCAAGTGCCTGTAATCCCAGCTATTTGGGAGGCTAAAGCAGGAGGATCACAGTTCTCTTTTTTCTTCATCTTCTCCTCCTCCTCCTCCTCCTTCTTCTTTTTTTTCTTTTTGATACTGAGGATTGAACCACGGGTGCTTTACCACTGAGCAACATTTCAGCCTTTTTAATTTTTTATTTTGAGACAAGGTCTCACTAAGTTGCTGAGGGTCTTGCTGAATTGCTGAGGCTGGCCTGGAATTTGCGATCCTCCTGTCTCAGTCTCCCAAATTTCTGGCCACTAGGCCAAGTTAGAAGGATAATAATTTGTGGCCAGCCTGGGCAATGTAGCAAGACCCCGTCTCAACAAATAAACAAATAAGTATATAAAAAGGGGCTGGGAAAATACATTTTAAAAAGTGGGCCAGTGGGGGCTGGGGCCTATGCTGGGGTAGAGGTCAGGGGTAGAGGACTTGCATAACGAGTATGAAGCCTGGGTTCCATCCCCAGTACTGAAAAAAAGAAAGGGGGAGAAAAGGACTTTAGACATTTTTGAGAATATAAAGTTTTGGACTTGAAAGTAACCATAACTCAGATCTCATGTTTTATCTATGAGAAAACAAATGTTAGTTAATTTCCTTGTTCAAAATTACATCAGTCTTGGGGTTGTGGCTCAGTGGTGTGAGGCATCGGGTTCGATTCTCAGCACCACATATAATAAATAAAAAGAAAATAATAAAGGTTCGTCAACAACTAAAAAAAAAAAACAACTACGTCGGTCTTGGCAGAGCTGGAGGAGGATATTAGCTTCTTACTACAAAATAGTATATTATGTATAGGCTTTCTTTATGTCTGTGCATATATTCAAGAATATAGATTCATAAACATTTTCATGCAGTGAATTCATACAAGGAGTATCTGTATAACTAACTGCACCTACTTCCCAACAGGGAGTACCTGATTCATAATGGCCTGCTCAACAAGTATTACAAACATTATTGACTGTAACCTCAGAATTTTTTTTTTTTTTTGTATTGGGATAGAACCCAGAAGCACTCTACCACTGTGCTACAACCCCAGCCCTTTTTATTTTTTATTTTGAGGTAGGGTTGCTTAAAGTTGCTGAGGTTGTCCTTGAACTTGTGATCCTCTTGTCTCAACCTTCCTAGTTGCCAGGACTGCAGACATGTGCCACCAAACCTGCCTCTGTAGACTTTCAAACTTCTTTCTGTATTTCCTTTTTTTCTTTTCTTCTTTAAAAAAAAAAAAAAAATTAAAAAAAGTTTTTTGCAGTATCAGGGATCAAACCTAGGGCCACATGCTTGCTAGGCAAGCACTCTACCACAGAGCTACATCTTCAGCCCTAAACTTACTTTTTTAATTAAATATGGTCATCTACTTTCTAAACAAACAAATAAAACCCAAAACGTATAGTATGCAAAGTATGAATGACATTACAGGGTCAATGGGGCATTGGAAATTGAGCTTGTTTTTTTAAAATCTGAGATGAGAGGCTCTTTAAAAAATCTGGGCAATGAGGGGGCAAATTATCTTTCCTATTTCCTCTCTGCGCTTTACACATTTTGTCTCATTTACTCTTGGCAGCCCAGCAAGATGGGTGTTAAAACCATTTTGTATAAAAGGAGACAGAAACTCCAAAGAATAAGTAATTTGCCCAGCTCTGTATAATAAATAAATCAAATATAGGGTTTAAATTCAGGTCTGAAGCCCTAGCACAGGCTTTTCCACTTCTAATGGGCTGTCTTTTCCACATCAGTGAGAACAGAGTTTTATTTTCCATTTACTACACTACTGAGTTCAAATTAATTTGGGGTAGGGCAGGGAGGAGGAAGAAAGAAATTTTATTTATTTCCTTCTTTCTTTCTTTTTTCTTCCTTACACCCCCTCCCCACCTGCAAAACCCCCTTAGGGTTCATAAGAACCAAACTCTGAACTTATTTTTTCATGTTGGAGTCAACTGCATGGAGGATGATTTTACATAAAATAAAATGCACCCATCTTAGGTTTATAGTTTAATGAGTTTTGACAAATGTACATACCTGTGTAGTCATCACACCAATCAAGAAATACATTTCTATCACACAAAATAGGTTCCATCATCTCTCGCTTTCCAGCTCCAGGCAACCACTGATTTGCTTTCTGTCATTTTAAATTAGTTTTACCTATTCTAAAATTCCATTTAAATGGAATCATATGGCATATACTTTTTGTATTTGACTTTTTTTCACTCAGAGTAATGTTTTGAGATTGATATACATTGCAAGCATAAGTAGATTGCCCCTTCTTATTATGCAATAGTATTCTATTTAATGAGTATACCATAAATTTGTTATCTATTCACATATTTTTCAAACTTTGGGGTTAGCTGAAGATTTGAGGTGTTATGAATATACCTGCTGTGGTCATTCATGTGTGATCTTTGTGTAGGTATTTGATTTCATTTCTTGTAGTCATGTATCTAGGAGTGGAATTGGTGGATCATATGGTAACTGTACACTTAATTTCATAAGCAGATGCCAAATTATTTTTCAGTGTGGATGTACCATTTTATGAGAGTTGTGGATGTACCATTTTATGAGAGTTGTGGATGTACCATTTTATGAGAGTTCAGTTGCCTTTTATCTTCCTTCATGCTTGTTATGATCAGTCTTTATAACTTTAGCCACACTAATAGATAGTGTATAGTGTAGTGTATTACATTGTGGGTGAACTCATTTCCTTAGTGACTATTGATGGCAAGCATTTTTATATTTTTATTTACCATCAGTGTATTATTGCTAAGTATATTACATTGCATAAAGCAATGAAGTATCACATGAAAATACCATAAGATTTTATATGTTGATATATTTTGAAGTTCTGTTATTAGGTATACTTACTTTTTGTTTTTTGTGGTACTGGGGAATGATCTCAGGGTGCTCTACCATTGAGTTACACCCCCTAGCATTTTTTATTTTCATTTTGTGTTAGGGTCTCATTAGATTGCTGAGGTTGGCCTTGAACTTAAGGTTCTCCTGCCTCAGCTTCCCTAGTAGCTGGGATTACAGGCATGTGCCACTATGCCTGGCTTCCTGTACATTTTAGATTCTAATATTTTCCATTTGATTATTTTTATGTGATATATTTCTCTGATAAAAATTCCTTCATTTTATTCATTGTGTGTGTGTTCATTTTGTACCTCAACAAAACTTACAAGCTAATGTGAAGTCCTTGTCAGATAGTTCTAGCATCTCGATAATCTTGGGGTTGACATCTGTTGATTATTTTTTCTCCTAAGAATGAATCCTATTTTCCTTATTAATTTTATAGTAAATCAATTCGGATTGTATCATTGTCATTATGACTCTGCATATGTGTTAAGGGGAGGGTTCTATGGATTGAACCCAAAGCCTCAGGCATGCTAAGCAAGTGCTCACCACTGAGCCACTGCTCCAACCCTCATTATGACTCATGATGTGTAGTCTTTGGGTTCTGGTATGATCCCCTGGAGAATGTCGACATTTTTGTTTTAATAGGCAATTCATCTGGGTGGGTTCAGATGCTAATCTCTTTTTGCCTTCTTGAGTGGTGGCCTGTCTCAATTTATTTCTTTGAGTTTTGCTGTGCTGTTTGGGATCTGTATCTTGCACATGTGACTCTGGGGAGACAGAGATTTCTCACATGTTCATGAACAGAATTAGGGGATTGTGTTCTCTGGCTCTCTGCCTTTGAAGACTGCTCTTCACTTCTAGCCTGCCTGAGCTACTTTGCATGTCTCCTTTGTTAAGAAATATGTCAGGGATTTTCTGGGAGATTTAGCTGCTCACACTGCTCCACGTCATCTTATCTTGGGAAAATTACAAAGCAACAAGTACCACGATAATCTCAACAGCCAGAGAAACCCACCCCTGTGCCCATCACCTCTCTCAGTAATTTTTCTGTATGATCTGCTCACCTCTCTTATTTTTTGAAGCTCTCAGTTTTTGAAAATATCTTTCTTTTTTTGTTTTTGTTTTCATTGTTATCATTAGGAGGGATAAGCAAAAGTTTTTTGATTTTGATGAAGTTTAATTTTTTGTTTTATGGTTAGTGTATTTTGTGTCCGTAAATGATATCTTTGACTACCTTGGGATCACGAAGACTTTCGTTTAAGTATTCTTGCAGAAGTTTTATGAATTGTGTTATCCTAGGATCTGTTTCAAATTAATTTCTCTGTTCAAAGTAAGGATCAAACTCATTTTTTTTTTAATGTACCGAGTATGGAACCCAGGTTCCCCAACATGCTGTGCAAGCCCTCCACCACTGTGCTATGTCCCAGACCTTTTAATTTAATTTTGCAACAGAGTCTCCCTAAGTTGCTGAGGCTGGTGTTGCCCTTGTGATCCTCCTGCTTCAGTCTCCTAAGTAGCTGGGATTACAGATGTGTACCCAGACAAAGCTTATTTTTTGTTCCAAGTGAATTTTAATCTTTCTAATACTATCACTTGAAAAGATATTTCTTCTGCATTGAGCTGTATGGCCCTTCTGAACCGTCTCTCTATTTCATTAATTTTGTCTATCCTTATACAAATTCCTCTTTATTTTGAGTAATTTGGCCAATTTTTAAATTTTGGAAACAGGAAGTAAGACTCCTTCAAATTTCTTTTTCTTTTTCAAAATTATTTTGACCATTCTAGGTCCTTTGCATCTCTACCCAAAGTTTAGAATCAACTTAGCAACTTCTCTTTTAAAAAGCTACTGAAAGGTTTACTGGGACTGAATTAAATCAGTAAAAAGTAAATGGGACTAACTAAAATTAGACTGAATTATGGAGAACTGTCATAATAATAATAATAATAATAATCATAAATAACTATAAATAAACTATATAAAACATATATTTTATTTATTTATACACTCACACACACTCTCACACAACACACTCACATGCACATGCACACATACTTGGGGATTGACCCCTAAGTGTTTTACCATTGAGTTGAATGCCCTTTTTATTTTTTATTTAGATACAGGATCTTGCTAAGTTTTCTGGGCTGGCCTCAAATTTGCAGTCCTTCTGCTCCAGCCTCCCAAACACTGGAATTACAAGATTATCTTTTCACTTTTTTATATCTTTTTCATTTTTCTCAGCAATGTTTCATCAATTTTAGTGCCCAGGTTTTATACGTATTCTGTTGAATATATCCCAGGTATCTCATGTTTTTAATGCTATTGTAAATAATATTTCTAAAAAACATATTCTCCAATTTTTCAAGATAGTTACTTTATTGATTTTTGTGTATTGATGAGTCCTACAACATGCTAAGTTATATTATTATTCTAATACTGTTTTTGAGATTATAAGTTTCTTGACATTTTCTACATAAATGAATACATAATCATGTCATCTGTGAATTTAAACAGTTGTATCCTTCTAATCTGTATTTTTCCTGTCTTATTGCATTGTCAAATAAGTTAAATATATTACTGAATATCAACAGTGTTTAAACTGAATTGAATAGCAATGATGATGATGCACAGCTTCACCTCATCTCTGATCTTAGAAGGGTGACTCTTACACTTGCAGGATGATATGTGATATTAGATGATTTTATAGAAAACCTTTATTAGGTTGAAGAACTTCCCTTTTATTTCTAATTTCCCAAAAGTTTTTTTTCTAATAAAATGGTTTGTCAAATGCTTTTTACTTGTCTGTCGAGATGATCATTGAACTTTTTTCATTTATAGTTGATATGATAAATTATCTTTACTATTATTTGAATATTAAACCACCCTTATGTTCCTGAGATAAATCTTAATTTGTCACGATGTATTGTTTTAAATGTAATCCTTTTTTTGATTTGCTAATATTTTGTTAGAGATTTTATTTTGAGGGCTTATGTATAATTTTCTTTATGGCAATATATTTGTCTGCTTTGATATTAGAAGACTGCTGTTCTCATAGTATGAGTGGGTTTGTGTTCCTTTCTCTTCTGTTTTCTAAGTGAGTTTATCTAGAATTGTATTATGATATTACTGTTATTTAGTTTGATAAAATTTACCAACAAAGCCAGCCAGGCCAGTGTGTGTATACGTGTGTATATGTGTGTGTAAACTTTAAATTCCATGTTCAATTTCTCAACAGATTTAGTGCTACTTAGAACATCTATTTATTTTTGAGTTCATTTTAGTACTTTGCATTTTTCATGGTATGTGTGTTTATTTTATTTATCAAATTTTTTCTTTTAAAGTTTATCATGTTTCCTTATGACTCTTAATATCCGTATTTTGAAGTTAAGTCTTTTATTTCTGATATTAGTCCTCAATTTCTCTTGTGATTTTTTTCTTACTCATCCTAGATAATGTTTAAAAATTTTATTGATCTTTTCTAAGGACCATCTTTTGATTCACTAACTTTCCTTACACTTTGACCATTTTTTTATTTTGTTGACATCTGCTCTAATCTTTACTAATTCCTTCCTGCTAATTCATTTTTAATTTAATTGACTCATCTTTTCTAGTTTCTCAGTATAAAAGCTTAAATAATTAACCTTAGTGTCTTTTTTCCTAGCATGACATTTGAAGTTATTTCTCTTCCTAAGCTCTACTTTAACTACATCACATAAACTTTGTTGTATTTACGTTTTTACTCAATTCAAATATAGTTTAATTTCTCTTATGATTTATTCTTAAACGTGGATTATTTATTTATGTGTTGTTTAATTTCCATATAACTGGGATTTTCTATTTCTGGTAATGTTCTCTAATTCAATTCCATTGTTATTAGAGAACATAATGCAATAGTTACAGTAGTCTCTCTTATCCATGAGGGACACTTCCCAAGACTGAACTCTAGGATGCCTTTTCATCTTAAGTACTTATAATGCAGTGTGACCTTTTGCAGTTTGAGTTTTCATTTTTTCCCTAAAAGGTAATATTCTATGGCTTTTCACTGGCATATCTGAAATGCCAGAATTTCTGCTCTTGCACTTTTGGACCATTATTAAGTAAAATAAGGATTACTTGAACACAAGCATGTAGGACAATGACAGAATCTGAAAACCAAGATGGGTACTAATTGACCAATAGGTGAGTAGCATATACCGCACGGATACGTTTAGGCAAAGGGATGATTCTGATTCTGGGCAGAATGGAGCAGGATGGTCAGAGAGAGTTCATCACACTAATAAGAGTATGCAATTTAAAATTTATGAATTATTTATTTCTGGAATTTCCCACTGGTTATTTTCATACCACAGTTGACCATGGGTAACTGAAACCGCACAAAGCAAAACCACCCATGGTGGTGGTGGTGGGGATTGGATATATGTTTTCAATCTATTTCGATGCCAGATGTTTCACTTTGGGTTCACCGTGTGGTCTGTTTCAGTGTTTCGTGTACACTGGAAATAAATGCATATTCTTCCTTAGTTTGATATCATGTTCTCTAAATGTCAATTACATGAAATCGGCTTTTAATAATAATTAAATGTTTTGTATTCCTGTTATATTTCTTTCTGCTTAATTATCAATTTCTGAGGAAAGAGTATTAGAGTCTTCAATATTCATGTTTTTGTTTATCCTTTTGCCTACATGTTTTGGCTTCATATATTTTAAGTTTTATGTTAGTTACATCTACAGTTGAGATTTATATGTATTTTTGATAACACGCTTCTTTTATCCCTTTGAAAGTTCTTCATTTTTGGTAATATTCTTTGTCTTGTGATCTACTTTTTCTGATACTAGTATTACTGCACCATTCTTATGATTTGTGTGTGCATGGTTTACCTGTGCTTATAACCTGTCTTTATATTTAACCTGTGTTATTTATTTGCAGTGTATAATTGGGTCTTATTTTCTATCCAGTCTGGCAGTTTCTGCCTTTTAATTGGAGTGTTTAAACTATTTACATTTAAAGTAACTAAAACAGTGGTTGAATTTAGTTCTACAATCACATTTTTTTTCTTTGTTTCATTTGTTCTTTAATATTTCTCTTCTTTTCTTACCTTCTTTTGCATTTCCACAATCTTTTTTGGGGTGGAGATGGGGGAGGATTGAATCCAGGGGCATTTTACCACTGAGCTATATCCCCAGCCCTTTTTATTTTGAAAGAGGTCTTGCTAAGTTACTTAGGGTCTTGCTAAGTTGCTGAGGCTGACCTCAAACTTGCAAACTTCTTACCTCAGCCTCTGGAGTTGCTGGCATTAGAGGAATGTGTCACCACACCCAGATCAACAATTTCTTTTTATTTCCACAGATGACTTATTAGATACACCTTATTATTTTACTTCTTAAGAGATTGTTCTATGAATTACCATATGCATCTTTATTTTTTAATTCTCCCTTCAAATAATATACATTTTCACCTTTAATGTAAAATCCTTAAACTGTACACGTGTATTTTCTCCTGTCTTTTTTACTATCCATACACTTAGCTTTAACCTATTTAGAAACTTCATACTGCCTTGTTATTTTTTGCTTTAATTATCATTTAAGAACATTTAAAAATTATATAAAGTTTTTTATATTACTGATAAATTTAGTTTCTACTATGCTTTATTTTTTGATAGAGATATGAGTCTCCTTAAATGTAGATATATTTTGGTCATGTGTAGAATTCTAAGTTGTTAGCCATTCATCTATCTCCTATTAAACTAGCCATCCTTTTTTCAAACTCCTTGACCATGTTTTAAATCGAGCTTATTATCTCTCATTATTACTTGTAAGGATTCTATAGATGCAGAATACCTCTCATTAATATCCTTTGCAAATATTTTCTCTCATTTTGTGGCTTGCCATTTTATTTTCTTAATGTTTTTTTGATATGCAGTAATTTTTAATTTGGTCATTTTTTCTTTTATACTTGTTGCTTTCTATAAACTAAGAAAAATTTTGACTACCACCTCATAAAGATATTTTTATATTTTTTTCTCTAAAAATATTATGGATTTAATTTTTATGTATAGACTTATAGTCCATCTTCAGTTAATATGCTGTGAGATAAATATCTAGTGAGCTTTAATTTGCTAATTTTTTATTTCTAGAAATTCTATTTGCTCTTTTTTTGAATACGTAATAGTTCTCATATCTCTGTGTTCTCTACAGATATCTTCAAGCCTATTTTATTTTTTTAAACACAGGGAACAGTTTTCTATCTCATTTCTGATAATTCTAATATTCAAAGTCATTGTGTATCTGTTTCTGTTGTCTGTTGTTTCTACTGATCGTAGTCACAGTTCCCTTACTTATTTGCTTCTTCATCATTTATTGTGTTTTGGGCATTGCAAATTTTGAGGGTACTTCCTTCTGCAGAGGATTTACATTTGTTTCTTTCAGACACGAGGGCACTGACCGAACAGAGTGTATTACATCAATACAATCAATGAGCTTGAACTTTACACTTGCTCTTAGTCAAAAGACTGAGAAGCAACTGAGTTTGGACTTCAGAGTTTTGTCTTAACTTTGGTTCACCCTTACCTTGATGGTGTAGCTCACTTGGGTACTAACTTTTTGTAGGGAAAGCTCCTATCTTGGATGATTATGGGATTTGATTTCTTTTCCCCTCATCCTGTGAGCTGTGAAAACCAACACTGTCTTTCAAGGATCAAGCAATGCTTTTAGGGCAAAAGCATATTTGAATTAACAGAACTCTCTGGGTATATTATCTATTTGGTTAGGCCTAGAAATTATTTTATGTCTCTAGTATCTTCTATGTTTTTAAGAAAATACTTTTTAAAACCTATGTAGGCTCTTTAGTTATTTTTTTCTCAGGAGTTGATCTGAATAACCAAGTCTGCAAATGTTATCAGGATTCCTCCTCCTCTCAAGTGATTAATCACTTTCCTAATAACATATGCTGGAAAATGTATCCTTTCCACCCAGGTTTCAAATGCCACATTTATATTTTACTCAATAAGTACATTGGTCTGTTCCTGACCTTTTCTCTGTTCCATTCATTTCTCATTATTTACAGTGGGGATTGATGGTTGGACCACCACAAGAAGTTTGCCTCCTCTACCTTCTTTCCTTGTTCTTCTTTAACTAACAGACCAGATTTTTCAGGCAGAGAAATATGGGAAATATGGAAGAAAAACTTGCCTCAAATGTTGGTTTAGGATATGCTCACATGGGATTTATGGGAATGCAAAATAGTATAAGTTTTGTAGTAGCAGCATCAGTGACAGTTCTTTAAGACAACTTGTGCAAGCCAGGCACTGTGGTGCACACCTGTCATCCCAGTGAGGCAGAAGGATCACAAGTTAGAGGTCAGCATCAGCAATTTAGTGAGGTCCTAAACAACTTAGTGAGACGCTATATCAAAATAAAGAAGCGAAAAGGACCGGGGATGTTGTTCAGTAGTAAAGTGTCCTCTGGGTTCAATCCCCAGTACCAATAAATAAATAATAAATAAATAAAATAATAATAATGACTACTTATATGCATTTATTGCATTAATGAACAAATACAACTTCTAAGAATTTATCCTGAAGTCCCATCTCAGAAAATCAAAATTCATATCTTTAATATTTATTCTAGCACTATCTGTATTTGAAAAAAATATTGAAATGAATTAAATTCTGTACATAAGAAATAGGTTCAATAAACTATCATATATCCACCCAATGGCAAATGGAGATTGTGGATCTATTAAAAACAAAAATGTGAGAAGATCTTTATTAACCTGAAAAGATTTCTATGCAACTTAGTTAAATGAAAATTGTAAAGTGCAAAAGAGCTTTGCATGGGATACTATTATTTGTATGAGAAAAAAGAACATATCAAATCTAAAATATATCAAAACAGTAAGATTATCACAGGAAAAAACATAAGTCATACTCTGTACACCTTTAGTAAGAGTCTAGGGAGAAAACTATAAAGAATTCTTGACATTTCCTTATTAACTTGTGGTTGCTGTTAGTGGCACTAGTATTTAAATGTAAAACTACACTGCCTGTATTTAAGGATACAGAAAATGAGTAAATATACTAATTTTGGGGGGAACCAGGGTTCTCATTGTGTGAGAAGAGAGATATAAAAAATGATATTGGGGAAGGGAAGGAAAGGATAAATATGTGGTCCCCAAATACTCCCCTTTGTATTATTTATTAGTTATAATGTGGGGAAATGATAACTTTTTTTATGGAGAAACTGACAGAGACTCCCTTAATCAAGAGATGAAAGTCAACATCACCCATATTGAGACAGATGATATCATGTGCCTTCTGAAGAGAACACAACGTCATTTCTGTGACATTTCCACCAAAAATGCATAACCAGACTTTACTAATAAGGAAACATCAGACATACTCAAATTAAAGAACAATGTATAAAACAACTGCACTGCGTTCTTCAAAAACATCATTGTCATGAAACACAAAGAGGAACTGGGAAACTGCACGAGATTTAAAAAAGATAAAGAGACATGATAATTAAATGCAATTTGTGATCCTATATGAGGTCCTGGCTAAGGGGGAACATGGAACAATTTAAATACTGACTGCATATTATATAATAAAATTCCTCTTAAGTTTCCTCTACTTCATAAATGAATTGTACTATGACTATAGAAAATATTGTCCTGGTTCTTAAGTATGCACACTAAAATACTCAGGAGTAAAGGGGTATGCTATTTCCATCTTACTTTAAGTGGTTCTAACAATATGAACAAAATATGTGTGCATGTATATGTCCATATACGTGCCTATATAGTTTTCATATGTACATGGATGGAGAGTATGTGTCCTAAGGGATGTATGAGAAGAGGTTAACAATAGGTGAATCTGAGGTTTTTTAAAATGTAGGCCTCAGGAACCTCAGAGTCGGACATGGAATCAGATTTGGACTTAACGTCTTTGGATTATGAAGAAAGTGGCTTACTGGTTTGAGGTGCTTTGGTTGGCACAGAGTTGGTATCAGGGATGGAACTTGAGGGTGCTTTACCATTGAGCTACACCCCCAGCCCTTTTTTTATTTTTTATTTTGAGGTAAGGTCTTGCTAAGTTGCTTACAGTCTCCCTAGGTTGCTGAGGCTGCCCTCAAACTTATGATCCTCCTCAATTCCTGGAATTACAGGTGTGTACACCATGCTGACTGTGTGGTATAGAGAAGGTCTAGAGTAGGTCTGGGAAGTGACCTACTGAAACCAGAGGAGCCAAACCAGAGCATGGTACAGATATTGCTTTAGGCATTGGTCAAGGAAACTCAGGAAAAAAAATAAAACATATTGAACTATTTAAAAACTTCTGATATAAGTTCAAATTCATTAGGTAGGCAATCATTAAAAATTTTCCAGTTCAAAGGGTTGAGGAAATGGAAACTCACACCATTGCTGATATAAAATAGACAATTGGGTCAACCATTTTGGAGAATAAGATGATTATGTGTCAGTCTGAATCAGAAATCACACAATTATTTGAAAAGGGAAAGTTCATTATAAAGGATGACTAGTTCTAGCAGAAGATTAAAGTAACAAGGGATGTGTGGAAGTGAACTCTGAAGAACACAGGAATGCCAGCAATTAAGAGTAGCCACTATCTTTGGTGGCTGAAACCGAAGCCCAAAGAAGAGCTTCCTGTCTCTCACAGCTGAGATCCTGCCCATGTTGGTACAGGAATGGAGACACTGATGACGGCTGAGAGTGCATTGGTGATACCACACCAGGATAAATGGCTGGAAATTCACCCCTGGAACTGGTTGGAAACCCACCAGTACGTGGAGGCCGCTGAAGGAAATGGTTCACAGTGTCTCACCAGAAGTGCTCTGTGGCACAACCACCTGAGGGGCATTCCAGCAGTGGTTGCTGGCCCCAAGGTGCCGCTGCCTGCCGTGCCCTGAGAAGCCTGATTTTGAAAGCTGTGCATGCTTCACGAGCTAGGAGCTGGGGAAGCGGCCCACACTGTAGGAGCACAGGTTGGCACACCAGAACCAGAAATCAAAACCCTTTTCTCCTGCAATGCCTCTCCATCGCCCTCTACTGCAATACCTGAACATCATACCAGTTGGCAAAAGAAAAGAATTTAGAGGGACCAGATCCATTCTGGGGGCTCTGGCAAAAAGGATGAATTTGGAGTTAAGTAACAATAAATAAGTCAGCATAGGTTGTACATTAAAAAGTTTCATATATATATACTCTACCATTGGGAAATAATTTTCCAGAAAGGAATGCCCTCAACTGTCTCCTGGGTCTAGGTAGCAGGAACTACTGGATAGTCTATTTTTGGCACCACTGTTGGAGAAAACTGTCTTCATAAATCCTTAGGCTGCATCACCCAAGAGCCAAATTCCTGGGAGAGGATCCACAATTGGCCTAGCTTGGGTCATGTGCCTGCCCTTTGGTTGGGATAATATCATGATTCATGGCTTTGCTATGATTATAAGAAATGGAGAGTAGGGCAGTTTCCCTTCACCATCTCCCCCAAATGAAGGTGTATTTATAGGAAAGTGCAATAGATTCCAGGCATAGGAAACCGACTGATGTCTTCTAGGGCCAGCAAACTGTGGGTCCAATTTGGCTGACCACATGTTTATACTTCAGTTGCTGAAAGTGGCTAGAGAAAAATAAATGTCTATACAGATCATTAGAACTTTATATCTATTTACAAAAATCCTTACTTATGTGCTCAATATGACTAGACAGTACTATGTTAATGACTATAAGTGGTCTAAGATCTTATTATACCTGAAAGCTAACAGGTTAGTATACCACAGTTCCACAAATACCATCAGGAGACACAAGACTCCTAGGTCAGAGTTGAAAAATTTTCTTACCATGCAAGCAACATGGACACCAGTATATTTGCTATCAGTTTCCCCACTTCCACATCCTTCACAGTTGAGTCCAGATGAATCCCGCATATGCCATAGGTTATGTTCAGGAAAGGAACCTTGAGACTAGGAACCCAAACTTTATATGATGGGCAGACTTCCCCTTTGCTCCAGAGGGAGATAATATATCTGTCTTCCAAGGCTATTTATTATATCAATATTCTAGAAAAGATAGTTGAAAATAAAAGGAATCAGTGCCTCTACTTGCAATATGGATAAAGTCACAAGAGACCCATAGACAGTTGTCTTATAACATTACTTGGATCAGGATCATAATAATAGATGTTCTAAGGCTTGTATATTAAGTACCCCACTTATACATGAAATTCCACATTTTTTGCCTACTCCTGTACTCCTTGTTTAAATTTATTTTCTCTATTGGATCATCCGTATTACCAGCAACCACAACTAAATGCTGTAATAATTCCCAATATTTAAAAAAAATTGCAAAAAGGAAAAAAGTTTTTGACTTTATATATACCCTCCAGTATCTGACCCTTTTCTTTTTACCAAAAAAAGTCACCAATACTCTCTCTTTCCTCAGTCTCATCTTCTGCACTTTCTATTTAAGCTACTAGTTATTGCTTGTATATTTCTCCACTGAAATGTTTCCTGTCGATGCCATTAGGGACCCTCCACAATGCTTAATCCAATGTCAGTTCTCAATCGCACCTTGATTGATTTCTCATTAACATGGCACAGTTCATTAATTTCACTTTCTTAAAACATTTTCTTCACTTGGCTTCCAAAATCTTCCTGATTTTCCCCCAATTTTTACAGCTGCCTCCCCTTTTTTCACTCTCCTTTACCCACTTCCATGGTGATCTCATTGTCTGATGACTTCACATACCATCATCAGTCTGATGATTCCTAAATGTATTCTTCCAGCCCAAGTTTCTACCCTGACCAAAGAGTCTTACATGTGATGGTGTATTCACTTTTTCCTCCTTAGTTGCTTAAATTTAAACAGTCCAAAATAAAGTTTTTAGTCTACTGATTCCCTCCCTCACACCCTGCTTAGATCCTGATTCTCCTAGAGTCTCACCTACTTCAATCAAGGGCATCACCATTTAACCTTGGCACCATCCTATTCTTCTTCTTCTTTTTTTTTTTTTTTAACATGCCCACATACAACTTTAGTAAGGCCTATGAATTCTACCTGCAAAATATATTCAAACTCCAATCACCACCTCCACCACTGATATTCTAGTACAAGCTGCCCTCGTGTCTTCTGTGAATTATTATAATAGTCTCCTAACTTGCAACCTACTTTATTTTTCATGCAGTATTCAGTGTTAAAAAGTCCTCAAGGACTTCCCAAGCCAATCAAGAATATAAACCATGGTCTCCCAGGTCTTCCAGGATGAGAAGCCCGACCACTACCTCTCTGGCTCCAACTCCTACACTTCAGCCCTTACTCACTGGGCTCCAGCCACACGAAGCCCTTTTCTATTTCTCAAATACCTCACATGTGCTCTCTCTGCAGAAGCTTTGCTTTTGTAGATCCTTGCACATGGAAAATTTCTCCCCTAGAAATCTTCATGCTCACTTTCCTCAATTCTTTCAGATTTCTGCTCAAATCTCTCCTGAGTAGAAAGGCCTTTTTGAACCCCACATCCCAAAATAGCACAATATGCTTATTAGTCTCTCTCCCCTTACCTGTTTTATTTTCTTTATGGGCACTTAGCACTGACATTGTATAGCTACCAAATTTCAGCAACTCTGAGATGCTATCAGTTGAAACATGTGCTATTACTTTATATAGTCATGGAGAAAGACAAAGTTGATATCATCTTTCTTATGGCTTAGAATTTTTATTTATACTCATTGGAAGAGCTCCTTTACACTTACTTATACACGGTGTTTTAAAAAAATCATATATCCTTCAACCCACAAAAAACTAGTCAATGAATCAATGTATTCTTTTACATTTTATAGTTTTATCTTGATTCACTCTTCAACTTGTAGTTATCGATGTAAGTGTTTTCCCACATAATATCTCAATAATAAAATGCAACATGACTTAAAAAACTTGGGTACCTTCCTTTCTTAAGATCCATAAAGCAAGAAATATGGAATTGTGGTCATTCTTCAAATAGATACTTGCTTTTCTAATATCAAGTTTATGTCTGATTGCTGTATGTCTGAGCCCAGCTGGTGTACATAATAACTTTTCTTTTTTAGCCACATAAGAATACCATCTTTGAAGATATTTGAAATGGTATTTAAACTCTATGTATGTGGTCAGCTCTGACAAGGTCCCACAGGAAAAGGATTGATGTCAGGACCAAGGTACTTATAAGATACCAGTGATGACATGTGCATTCCCTTTTTCAGAGATCAGAAAATATGAAGGAAGTCATGATTCAAATCAATTAAATATAATATGTGATTATTATATTTGTGTTGACTCTCCCACCAGAATGTGAGCAAAAGGAGAGGAGAAAATTGACTCTTTACCCATTGACTATTTTTTATTTTATTTGACTAGTTTTATTCACTGGCTATTTCTTATCCTCCAGAAGTATATTTGGAAAAGACTCCATAAATGTAGAATCACTGAAATTGTTTGTTGAATGTCTGAGCAGATGAATTCCTGCCCTCCATTACTAATCATTGACAATTACTTTTTATTTAAAACCCCAAGATAGGCTTTGGGGTATAATTCAGTGGTATATCACTTGCTTAGTATGCAGGAAGTCCTGGGTTAGATACCCAACACAAAAAATAAAATAAAATAAAATCCCCAGCACAGAGAGGTCTAATTGGTTTACTTGGTCATCATCCAGTATATGGTGGCCCTGCTGGAGGGTTATTCACCTACTGTTGAATGACCTTCTTGACAGTCGGCTTTGATACAGTTGGCCATCTTGACATTGGCACCTCACCTCAGTACCTTGCCCACAGTAATTATGGCTTCTGGAGAAACCTAGAAAAAGACAAGTTCAGATCTCAGAAATATGTGAGATTTTATACAACTGTGGAGCCTTCAAAGGGGCCATCAACGAGGCAAACATTTTGAGGTGTCAAAGAAAGTGCAGAGGAAGGAAGGAAACTTGCCTCATCCAACTAATAACCATTTGTTTTTCATTAATTCCTACTATAACCTTCTGAGATAAAAATTCTTTCAACATTTTTAGAGATAAGAAAATTAAACCAGAAAATGAATAGATCTCTTATTCAATACTACACAATGGCAGATTTTTAATGGACACTTTGTATATTTCTACTTTACTATGCACTTTCCACGTTCCAAGCACTGGGATAGATGATTCTGTGTGAATGAAAGCAACCATGGACCCTGAGACCATGCAAACTGAACCACTGAATTTAGAGACATTGATTGAAGGAATCAGTCCATGTATTCCGTATGCACCAAAAACTTAGTTCTAACTCTACTTAATTCTATCCTACTAGGTTATTCACTTTGCTGCCTCTTTTCCTGACTACATACACTCAATAACCCTAAGTTATATAAAGATTTTGGGGTCTTAGGTGAAACCCTTCTAGAGACTTTATTGATTTCTGTCAGTATTGTCATCATTACTGTTTATGGTTCTTGTTCTGTTCAAAAGTTCTTTCATCATGGAACCAACATGGGCATCTTTGCCCAAGTTAGACACTCAGGCCTGGAATCTCTCTTCCCTAGGCACACGTTGCAGCCACACCTTTAGACTGTCACCTCCTCTGAGCAACTGCCATAGACCCAGGGTACCTTGCTCCTTCTTACTTTATCTGTCAACCTCTCAGAATCATTTTTCCTCTGTAACCTTACCACAAAATTTATTCAGTGGGTGTCATGGAAAAATTGTTGATCTCAGCCTCTTCTGCCCAAATACTTCACTAAAAGAATTGAAAAAGCCTAGAGGACTGCATGAAATAGGGCAAGAGAAGAATCCAGGAGCATAAACAAATCATTATACAGTCTACTCTTCTGCCAGTCTCCCTTTTCCAAGTGTCCTCCAAGAGGGTTAGCTCCAGACCCCTGTTCCAAATTGGGTTCTCTGCATTTCCAATGTACAAAGCAACACCTGGATAGAGACTAAGCACTTGACCTAAGTCCTCACTACTCAGGTGGTAGCCCCTTCTCTCCCACTGTCTTACTTTTTTACAAGGTATGTGTCTCCTCAGGCCCAGAATCATGTAATAAAGCCAGAGAAAGGCCAGAAGTACAAGGGCTACCTGACGTTTCCTATATTTCTCAAATATCAAATTAAGTTTCTATAATCCCTACTGAGGCAGAAAATGACATGTATTTAATTTAATTTCACATATATACTACCTAATTTCAAATGAATTTAAAGTAGCTAAGAAATTTAAGGAAGATATTTAATAACAAACACTGAAACAGAAAGGGGCTGCTGCTTAACCTGAAAATTCAATTTAGCAAAGTAGTTTGTGTTAAATGTTCCTGTTAAGCAAAATTTAATTATGCTTATTTTTGCATTACTAATACAACATTTTCTTCTTACTCACACAGTGGACAGAGTTCTTGAATGATTTGTCAAGTTAGAGAGAAAGGGATTTTTTTGTTCTTTTGCAATGAGATAATCAGTGTTCTCCTATTACTTGTCTAAATTTTCAGTCATTTACTAAGGCATAAAAACTGTTGGGGGAAAGGAGAGGCAGGCAATGATAGCAACAAGATACAATCATATTACCTGGGTTGAATACTTCTGAAGCAATATATACTTATATTCCACTTCATGTGGAAAGGAATTAGTGTTAATGGGTTAGTAAGATTTTTAATTTCTTTGTTTGGGCTGAGGTTACAAAGACTGAAAAATACAGCAATGGTCTCCAAAGGTCCTGCTATTCTAACAAGAGGTGCTAGACCACCTCTATAAAAACCGATTACTTAAAACCCTATTCTTTACCCGCCTGAATGCATAAACTTACTAAAGATTGTAAAAAAAAAAGAGAGAGAGAGATTTCTTAGAGATTGGATCGAATGCTTTGGGGTCTCCCCATCCCACCTTGTAAGAGAAGGGATGATGGCTCTTCATACCTTTCTTCACTTTAAGCCAAGCTTGGCAGGGGCTTTAAGACAACCATTCACTGAACTTGACCATTGCTTCCTGAAGTTTGACAGCATGAAGGCTTGGAGATGCCGTAGCTACAACAGCCCAGGAGGCAGAGCAAAAGAGGAGGACAGGGGTGTATGAGAACAAACTTTTTTCTCAGTGATGGTGGGCAAGAATGCAGGAGTGGTTCTTAGCGGGCTACACTTGGGTCACATGGGAGTAAGCTGGCCTATAGCCCTGTTGAATCAGGTTCAAGAGCACTGCTTGAAAGGGAGTTTGGCTGATGTGCAGGGACTTTGGAATACAGCATATGTAGTCTGCCAATTAGAAGCATTGCTCATATCTAGGGAATGAAACTCTGAGGAGTTTCTTCAAGGAATCCAGAAAATCACATCAAAGGAAGAATCAGCATTGAGAAGCTGCCCTACCCCTGGGCTGCAGGGCTTGATGACATCATTGCTAGTCCAACAGGCTCTTCTGTTCCCTTCCTTTTCTACCTCACCTCACTTCCAGCCTGAGGCATAGTCAGGACAGAGGAAAGGAGAAGCAAGGCAGGGGATTGCTGGCTTCTGTGACCCAGTAGGCCCAGGCTGGGTTGGGGAGAAGCTCTAACTTTCAATGAAACTTGGAAATGTGTTACACTGAAATGCACACGTGTTTGATTTGATGACTAAACATGACTTGAATGACAAGGAAGGTCAAGAAGCTTAGAAAGGGTGAAGGGATACCCTGTTTCCTGCTCCCCACCCCCAGGGGCATTCCGTTCATGCAGACAGTAGAATTATCAATGGCTGGTTCTGGAGACTTAATACTAACTGCTGAGTCCTCAGTCAAGACACACTGAGGGTGAACCTGGCAGGCTAATAGGGAGGCAGGTTCTAATCCCACTCTCCTCATTTATATCTGGGATCTGATAGTATCATCTCTAGACAATGTCCAATGGCCTCGAATGATTATGTAATATGTAACTGCATTATTACTTTCCTTTGTTCCTTTTCCTAGATAATTGTTTTAGAGTACCTAGGTGTCTTCCTATACACATTGCTGTCCTATGCAGTAATCAGCTGCACACCTATTGCCACCAACAATACAAGTTTAGATAGTCTTTAGAGTAAGAGACTTTTTTTTTTCTAGAGTACTTTAGGTTCACAGAAAATTAAAAACATAAAGTTTAGAGAATTTCCAATACCCCCTGTTAATTTCACATATGAAATGAATATGCATATGTATATTTTTGTGCATTACATAGAGAGAAGGTTAAATGTGTACAACAAATGTGCCATTGTATCCATTTTAGGTGTGCAGCTCAGGGCCTTATGTTCACATCATTGGGCGACACTTACCGTCATCCATCTCTAGAACTTGTTCATCCTCCTGACTGAAACTCAGAACCCATGAAACCATAACTCTCCCTTCTCCCTCACTCCAGCCCCTGGTTCTACCTTTCTGCTGTCACTATGATTCTTGCTACTCTAGGAACATCATGTCAGTGGCAACATGGCCTATTCATCCTGTCGCGTCCGTCCTGTTTCACTTAGCACAATGTTTTCATACTCACACGTGTTATCAAATGTGTCAGGATTTCCCTTCTTTTAAGGAGGAATAATATTTCATCATGGATATATATGTATACCACATGTGTTTATCCATTCCTTGGGTGGACCTTTGGGTTGTTTTTGTTTTTTGGCTAACTGTGAATAATTTTTGTCACTTGACTTGAGATTCTTGCACTGACTACTTCCCCTCAAAGAAAACCTTCCTAACACTTCCATCCTTTGCTGAGTTTCCTTTTCTTCCTACTATTTATCACATGATACATATTAATTCTTTACTCAGAAATTCTAGTATGTTCGTTGCTCTTCTGGAGTCCAGAATCCAAGAGTTTATTTTTTTTTACACAAAACTGCACATTGGAGGATTTAAATTCCAATTGCACATGTGAATTATCTGTGAATTTGCTAGAAAGATATCCATGACTGGGCCCCAGCCTAGATCGTGTAGATTGGACTCTTCACGGCAAATCTGCTATGTGTGGAGGTCGAGGAGTGTTGAGTGTGCCTTGCCTTCTCCATCCGCTATTTCTTTGCTCTCACCTTTGCCCCTTCCTGTCTCACCCTGCTCCAGCCCTGCAGATTTCCTTGCAGTTCCCACAGCACACCAGATCCCATAAGCCCATTCACCTTACCTTGTTTTATTTTTCTTCTTTTCATGCCTCCAAACATACATTTTTCCTCCCTACCTCTCCCCTTTAGATTATGTCAGTAGTCAGGACTCTGTTTATGAACATTCCCATAGTCACTAAAAGAGTGTCTAGCAATTGTGTGCTTGTACGAATATGAACCAATGAATCCTACCATTGTGTATTATTATAATGCACTGGTAAAAAAAAAATAGTGTCTGACAAAAAGCAAACGTTCAGTAGCTTTTTGGTAAGTGAGGGATTAATCCTAGACTCTCCAGAAGGAACATATCCAATTCAGTTTGAGGAAGTCTGGAATAGTCTAATGTCCAGAATTTAGGTGTCATAATACTGTACACCAGGGGATTTCAGGTAATGCCTCCCAAATGACAGTCACCCAACATTTCCCTTTATTCTTCATAGTCTAGAAGGGAATCGATTGCCACTTTCTCATGACAGAAAGATTCTTCTCTGCCTTGCACCACTTGATGGTTTGTCACTCCTCCCGAGATCCTACAGCCTGACCTGCCTGAGTGCCGGGGCAACACAAAGCCGTGATCAGCCGCACGGCTTACCTCAGGCTATGTTTACTGTCGAGAAGCAAATTAGTAGTGCAGAAATTCTACAGGGAAAGTGTGTCAGATCACGGAGCAAAATACCAAGAGGTGGAATTAATAAGGGAAAAGAAAAGAGGAGGATGATCCAGGAGACCCAACAGAGGATTAATTTCACATGCATGACTCCTGCTGGAACTCAGATGGAGGCAAATTGGAAGGAAAAAAAATAAACTATGAGAGAAAACCTCCCTGACTGGCAAGAGATGTGAATATATAAATTAATAGACCTCACCAAATTTAGGAGATGTTATTAAGAAACACACACACACTTTTACTTCTAAACACAATGGAATTAGATTAGATTTACCCTCCCACACTAAATAAGTAGAAAACCAGTCAAAATGTAAGAGAACAAGGAACCAAATGGGGAGAGCTCTGTCAATGTTCCCACTTACTGCCTGAGAGAGTTGGAGTATCATAGTGAAATTCTTGAACTTTAAGAATAAAAAACTACAAGATGAGAAGAACAGAGATGTAAGAATGAGAAAATAAAAACACTGTAATCCTCAATATGGAGAGGGGAGAAATGAACAAAAAAATACAAAGGATTTGACATAGTTATTATGTTTTGATATTATAATAGATAAGTACAGATTTAATTATTAGTTTAACTGCCAGCAGAATTTAAGATAGAGATGAAATTCCAAATCATTAAATTTGAAAAACCAATGAAGAAAAATTTGACATGGGAAGAAGAAATAATAAATGGAGAAAACAATAGCATCAGAATAGCAAAATATAAAGAAAACATGTAACATAATGAAAAGGATAAAGTATAAACGTTCTCACTAAATTATTAAATATTGTATATTAAAAATTATTTTTAAGTGAAACTCATCTGAAAGTAGCAAGGGAACATTGCAAATAAATATGTAAAGCAAAGTTACACCAATAAATACAAACAAATAAAATATAGATGTTAAAATGTCAGTACTCAACAAGGTCAAAAGCAGTCAACAAAACTGAAAGAGAAATTATTTAATGGTGAGAGAGTTCACTTAGACTCAGGAAAGTCTTCTCCCATAATTTATGCATAAGATTTTATGCACAGAACAACATATACATCACACATATAAAAAGGTTCCATAAGTACTACTCAATTTTTAAAGAAATATGGTGGGAGAATTTAATGTATCTTTTCCAGAATTTGATAGACCAAGAAGATAAATTATAAGGACATATATTATTTAATAATATAATCAACAAGCTGTATGAAACACAGTCTTACATCAGAGAACATATATTCTCTGCTTAGACTCATGGAACACTTACAAAAATCAATCATGTTCTTGGCCACAAGGAAAAATTTAATAAATTCTAAAAAGCACAGATTTTATGGCACACATATTCTAATAGTAATTCAACACAGAGATAAAAAAGATATAATCATCAAAAAATTAACTCCTTGGAAACGAAAATGTGCTATGTTTTAGAAAATCCTAAATCAAAGAGGAAATCAAAACCACAGGAAAAAAAATGATTTAAAAAAATGAGAACCATTAATACTAAGTTCTAGGGAACATGTTAAAATCAGAAGGAATTTTATGGCCTTAGAAGCTTTTATTAAAAATTAAAAGGAAGATTAAAGTAAAAGGAAAAAATCCCAATGTGTGATATAAGAACAACAAAATAGATTGGGAAAAAAAAAAAAAAAAGACAGAAGGGTTACAAATTCCATGGGAGCAGTGACTTTGTTTTTCTTTCTTTCTTTCCTTCCTTTTTTTATTGTGCTGGGGATTGAACCCAGGACTTTGTGCATGCAAGGCAAGCACTCTACCAGCTGAGTTATATCCCCAGCCTTTCTTTCTGTCTTTTTTTTTTTTTTTTTTTTATGGCCACAAAGTGTTCATTTACATAGAATAGTGCTCAATAATATTTGTAATATTGATGGAAAGAATAAACAAAATAAAAAACTCAGTTTTTTGGTTTTCTTTTTAAACTAATGAATGACTATCAGGTAAACCAGATTAGTACAAAAAAGATAAAATAAATTTTATGAATGTTAAAATGACAAGATAAAATTGGATACAGAAATACAATTAAGAGGGGGCGACCCAAGATGGCGGACTAGAGGGTGACTGCAACTCCAGTCGCTCCAGAACCCAGGAGTTAAGAAGGGGAAGCATTGAGAGACTCGGACTAAAATAGAGCCACGGGTGAGTCTGTCCACTGGGTAAAGCTCAGCCCGGGTGGCAGGCCCAGATACAGGTGGCTTATCAGAGCAGGGCAGGGCAGCTAGAGTCTTCCACAGGCAGCCCTGCGCACTCCGGCGGTGGGCCCCTCCCACACAGCCAGCTTCTCCAGGTTCTTGGAGCAGGCCCCCTAGTGAGAGCCTTTCTGACCAGAACAAGCTCCAAGTCCAGGAGCCAGTGCGGCGTGCTCTGGCCCACAAGCGGCTTCAGGGACCAGGACAGGGCAGCCAGAGACTTCCCCAACCAGCCCGGCCCCCTGCGGTGGGAGGCGCCTTTCAAGGCTAGCTTCTCGGAACAGACCACCCAGTGAGAGCCTTTCTACATAGAGCCGGCCACAAGTCCCCGAGCCAACGGAGAGCTTCGATCCGCAAGCAGCCTCTGGGATTAGGGCAGGACAGCCGGAGACTTCTTCAGGTGGCTCTGCCCACCCCGGCCGCAGGCTCTTTCCACGGGGCGATCCAAGATGGCGGACTAGAGGGTGACTGCATCTCCAGTCGCTCCAGAACCCAGTACTCAAGAAGGGGAGGCATTGAGAGACTTGGACAAAAATAGAGTCACGGGGTGAGTCTCCCCCACTGGGCGAAACTTGGCCTGGGCGGCAGGCACAGATAGGGGTGGCTTATCAGAGCAGGGCAGGGCAGCTTGAGTCTTCCCCAGGTAGCCTTCCACACTCAGGCGGTGGGTTCCTCCCACACGGCGAGCTGCACAGTGCAGGCCCCCAGTGAGAGCCTTTCCGCACAGAGCTAGCTCCAAACCCTGGAACCAGTAGGGGGTTAGGGGCAACTTTCTTCAGAAGCACTGCATTATCAAGTTCCATCAAGACTTCAGGATACTGAAGGCTGCAAGGTGATACACTGGAAATCTAAAGGGACACTATAAGCCAATAGCAGAAATCTGCAATATCTCAGGGTCCCACTGACAGCTGACCAATATGAGAAAACAAGGGAAGAAAATGTCCCAAACAAACCTAGATACTATATCAATAAAACCCAATGACAGCACAGCAGAAGAAATGTCAGAAAGGGAGTTCAGAATGTACATAATTAAAACAATCAGGGAAGCAAATGAGGAGATGAAAGAGCAAATGCAGGCATTGAAGGAGGAGATGAAAGAGCAAATGCAGGCATTAAATGATCGCACCAATCAACAGTTAAAAGACCAAATACGGGAAGCAAGAGATCATTTCAATAAAGAGTTAGAGATACTGAAAAAAAAAAAACAAACTGAAATCCTTGAAATGAAGGAAACAATAAACCAAGTTAAAAACTCCATAGAAAGCATAACCAATAGGATAGAACACCTGGAAGACAGAACCTCAGACATTGAAGACAAAATATTTAATCTTGAAAACAAAGTTGGCCAAACAGAGAAGATGGTAAGAAATCATGAACAGAATCTACAAGAATTATGGGATACCATGAAAGGCCAAATTTAAGAATTATTGGGATTGAGGAAGGCTTAGAGAAACAAACCAGAGGAATGAACAATCTATTCAATGAAATAATATCAGAAAATTTCCAAAATCTGAAGAATGAAATGGAAAACAAAGTACAAGAGGCTTATAGAACTCCAAATATACAAAATTACAACAGACCCACACCAAGGCACATTATTATGAAAATACCTAACATACAAAATAAAGACAGAATTTAAAGGCTGCAAGAGAAAAGAATCAAATTACATTCAGGGGAAATCAATAAGAATATCAGCAGATTTTTCAATCCAGACCCTAAAAGCTAGAAGGGCCTGGAACAACATTTACCAAGCCCTGAAAGAAAACGGATGCCAACCAAGAATCTTATACCCAGCAAAACTTACCTTCAAATTTGATGACAAAATAAGATCCTTCCATGATAAATAAAAGCTAAAGGAATTTACAAAAAGAAAGCCAGCATTATAGAACATTCTCAGCAAAATATTCCATGAGAAAGAGATGAAAAACAACAATGCAAATCACCAACAGGAGGCGCTAGCATAAAGGAATAGTCAAATAAAGGAGAAACCAAATCATGTCAAAAAAAACAAATATGAGTCAAATGACTGGGAATACAAATCATACCACAATAATAACCCTGAATGTTAATGGTCTGAACTCATCAATCAAAAAATATAGACCAGCAGATTGGATTAAAAAGAAAAATCCAACAATAGGCTGCCTGCAAGAGACTCATCTCATAGAAAGAGATACCCATAGACTAAAGGTGAAAGGATGGGGAAAAACATACCAGGCACACGGACATAGCAAAAAAACTGGAGTATCCATCCTCATTTCAGATAATGTGGACTTCAAACCAAAACTAGTCAGAAGGGATAAAGAAGGACATTACATGCTGCTTAAGGGAAGCATAAATCAGCAAGACATAACAATCATAAATATCTATGCCCCGAACATTGGCTCATCCACGTACGTCAAACAAATCCTTCTCAATTCCAGAAATCAAATAGACCACAACACAATAATACTAGGCGATTTTAACACACCTCTCTCACCACTGGATAGATCTTCCAAACAAAAATTGAATAAAGAAACCATAGATCTCAATAACACAATCAGCAATTTAGACTTAACCGACATATATAGAATATACCATCCAACAAAGAACGAACACACCTTCTTCTCAGCAGCACATGGATCCTTCTCTAAAATAGACCATATTTTATGCCACAAAGCTACTGTTAGCAAATACAAGAAGATAGAGATACTACCTTGTACTCTATCAGATCATAATGGATTGAAATTAGAAATAAATGAAAGAGTAAAAAACAGAAACTACTCCAACACCTGGAGATTAAACAATATGCTATTATATGATGAATGGATAACAGAAAGAGGGAAATAAAAAAATTCTTAGAAGTAAACGAGAACAAAGACACATCATATCAAAATCTCTGGAACACTATGAAAGCAGTACTTAGAGGAAGATTTATTTCATGGGGCGCATTCAACAAAAGAAGTAGAAATCAACAAATAAACAACTTAACACTACAGCTCAAAGCCCAAGAAAAAGAAGAGCAGACCAAAACCAAAAGTAGTAGAAGACAGGAAATTGTTAAAATCAGAACCGAAATCAACGAAATTGAAACAAAAGAAACAATTGGAAAAATTAACAAAATAAATAGTTGGTTCTTTGAAAAAATAAACAAAATTGATAAACCCTTAGCCACACTAACAAAGAGAAAGAAGGAGAAAACTCAAATTACTAAAATTCGGAATGAACAAAGAAACATCACAACAGATATGAGTGAAATACAAAACATAATTAGAAGCTATTTTGAAAATCTATACTCCAACAAAACAGAAAACCTCAAAGACATCAACAAATTTCTAGAGACATATGAATTACCTAAACTGAACGAGGAGGACATACACAACTTAAATAAATCAATTTCAAGCAATGAAATAGAAGAGGTCATCAAAAGCTTACCAACAAAGAAAAGTCCGGGACCAGATGGGTTCTCAGTCAAGTTCTACAAAACCTTTAATGAAGAGCTCATTCCAATACTCCTCAAAGTATTCCATGAAATAGAAGAGGAGGGAATCCTCCCAAACTCGTTCTATGAAGCCAATATCACCCTGATACCTAAACCAGACAGAGACACATCGAGGAAAGAAAATTTCAGACCAATATCTTGAATGAACATCGACGCAAAAATTCTCAACAAAATTTTAGCGAATCGCATACAAATATATATTAAAAAGATAGTGCACCATGATCAAGTGGGTTTCATCCCAGGGATGCAAGGTTGGTTCAACATCCAGAAATCAATAAATGTCATTCACCATATCAACAGACTTAAAGTTAAGAATCACATGATTATTTCGATAGATGCAGAAAAAGCATTTGATAAAATACAGCATCCCTTCATGCTCAAAACACTAGAAAAAATTGGGGTAGTGGGAACATTCCTTAACATTATAAAGGCCATCTACACTAAGCCCATGGCCAATATCATTCTAAATGGTGAAAAACTGAAAGCGTTCCCCCTAAAAACTGGAACAAGGCAGAGAAGCCCTCTTTCACCACTTCTATTCAATATCATCCTTGAAACTCTAGCCAGAGCAATTAGACAAACCAAAGAAATTAAAGGGATACGAATTGGAAAAGAAGAACTCAAACTATCCCTGTTTGCTGATGACATGATTATATATTTAGAGGAACCTGGAAATTCCACCAGAAAACTTTTAGAACTCATAAGTGAATTCAGTAAAATAGCAGGTTACAAGATCAATGCTCATAAATCCAATGCATTTTTATATATAAGTGATGAATCTTCAGAAAGAGAAATTAGGAAAACTATCCCATTCACAATAGCATTGAAAAAAATAAAATACTTGGGAATCAATCTCACAAAAGAGGTGAAAGACCTCTACAATGAGAACTACAGAACACTAAAGAAAGAAATTCAAGAAAACCTTAGAAGATGGAAAGATCTCCCATGTTCCTGGATAGGCAGAATTAATATTGTCAAAATGGCCATACTACCAAAAGTGCTATACAGATTCAATGCAATTCCAATTAAAATCCCAATGATGTACCTTACAGAAATAGAGCAAGCAATTATGAAATTCATCTGGAAGAATAAAAAACCTAGAATAGCTAAAGCTGGAATCCTCAGTAGCAAGAGCGAAGCAGGGGTATCGCAATACCAGATCTTCAACTCTACTACAAAGCAATAGTAACAAAAACGGCATGGTATTGGTACCAAAATAGACAGGTAGATCAATGGTACAGAATAGAGGACATGGACACAAATCCAAATAAATACAATTTTCTCATACTAGACAAAGGTTCCAAAAATATGCAATGGAGAAAAGATAGCCTCTTCAACAAATGGTGCTGGGAAAACTGGAAAACCATATGCAACAGAATGAAATTAAACCCCTATCTCTCACCCTGCACAAAACTCAACTCAAAATGGAACAAGGACCTCGGAATCAGACCAGAGACCCTGCATCTTATAGAAGAAAAAGTAGGTCCAAACCTTCAACATGTCAGCTTAGGATCAGATTTCCTTAACAGGACTCCCATAGCACAAGAAATAAAAGCAAGAATCAACAACTGGGATAGATTCAAACTAAAAAGCTTTCTCTCAGCAAAGGAAACTCTCAGTAATGTGAAGAAAGAGCCTACAGAGTGAGAGAATATCTTTGCCACTCATACTTCAGATAGAGCGCTAATTTCCAGAATCTATAAAGAACTCAAAAAACTCTACACCAAGAATACAAATAATCCAATCAACAAAAGGGCTAAGGAAATGAACAGACACTTCACAGAAGAAGATGTACAAGCAATCAACAGATATATGAAAAAATGTTCAACATCTCTAGTAATAAGGAAAATGCAAATCAAAACTACCCTAAGATTTCATCTCACCCCAATTAGAATGGCGATTATCAAGAACACAAGCAACAATAGGTGTTGGCGAGGATGTGGTGAAAAAGGTACACTCATACATTGCTGGTGGGGTTGCAAATTAGTGCAGCCACTCTGGAAAGCAGTATGGAGATTCTTCAGAAAGCTTGGAATGGACCCACCATTTGACCCAGCTATCCCACTCCTTGGCCTATACCCAAAGGACTTAAAATCAGCATACTACAGAGATACAGCCACATCAATGTTCATTGCTGCTCAATTCACCATAGCCAGATTGTGGAACCAACCTAGATGCCCTTCACTTGATGAATGGATAAAGAAACTGTGGCATATATATACAATGGAATATTACTCCGCAATGAAGAATGATAAAATTATGACATTTGCAGGCAAATGGATGAAATTGGAGAATATCATGCTAAGTGAGATAAGCCAATCTCAAAAAACTAAAGGACGAATGATCTCGCTGATAAGCGGATGAGGACATATAATGGGGGGTGGGAGGGGTTAGCATTAGGGTTAGGGTTAGGTTTAGGGTTAGGGATAAGGAGTGTGGTAAGAATGAAGGAAAGAAGGACTGTATAGAGGGAAAAGAGGGGTGGGAGGGGTGGGGGGGAAGGGAAAAAAATAATGAATCAAACATCATTGCCCTATGTAAACGTATGATTACACAAATGGGATGCCTTGACTCCATGTACAAATAGAGAAACAACATGTATCCCATTTGTATATAATAATAATAAAAAAAAGAAATACAATTAAGATTAAAATGATTACATAAAATACCTAGGAATAAATTAAACAAAAGAGGTGAGAGAAATGGAAACTATAGAATATTGAAGAAATTGAACTTCCTCAGAAGTTCCTCAGAAGATATAAAAAATGCCCATGTTCACAGATAAGCAGGTTTAATATTGTTAAAATGGCCATACTACCAAAAGCAATATACAGATTTAATGCAATGCCCATCAAAATATCAATGACATTCTTCACAGAACTAGTAAAAATAGTCCTAAAAGTCATTTGGAAGAATAAAAGACCCAGAATAGACAAAGCAATCCTAAGCCAGAAAAACAGAGCTGAAGGCATCACAACACCTGACTTCAAATTATACTACAAAGCTATAGTACCCCAAACTGTACAGTACTGGCATACTAACAGGTACATGCATCGATGGTACAGAATAATCTTAGAGACAAATGCAAATATTAACAGTTATCTGATCCTTGACAAGGATGCAGAAATATACATTGGAAAAAAACAGTCTTTTTAACATATGATGCTGGAAAAATTGGTTATCCATATGTTATCCAATAATGAAACTAAACCATTATGTTTCACCCTGCACAAAAGTAAACTTAAAATGGAGCAAAGTCCTATGAGTTAGACCAAAAACTATACAACTCCTAACAGAAAATGTGGCGTTTAATACTTCAACATATAGGCACAGGCAACAACTTCCTCAATAGGACCCCTAAAGCTCAGGAAATAGTGCTAAGAGTTAATGAATGGAATGGCATCAAATTAAAAATCTTCTGCACAGCAATGGAAACAATTAGGAATGTGAAGAGAGGACCTACAGAATGGGAGGAAATCTTGGCTAGCTACTCTTCTCATAGAGAATTAGTATGTAGAATATATAAATATATGAAGAACTCAAAAATCCTAACACCAAAAAAACAAATAACTCAATTAATAAATGGGCATATGAATTTAACAGACACCTCTCAAAAAAAAACTGCAAATTGCCAACAAATATATGAAAGAATGTCAACATCATTTGCAATTAGGGAAATGCAAGTCAAAAACACATTGAGATTTCATGTCATTCCAGTCAGAACGGCAGCTATCGAGAGTACAAACAATAATAAATGCTGAAGAGAATATAGAGAAAAACATTTTTACACTTTTGGGATTGTAAATTAGTCCAACCATTATGGAATTCAGTATGGTGGTTCCTCAAAAGACTAGGCATGGAACCACCATATGACCTAGCTATATACCACTCCTCTGTATTTATCCTAAAGAATACTACAGTGATACATGTATACCCATGTTTACAGCATCACAATTCACAATAGCCAAACTATGGAAGCAGTCCAGGTGTCCTTCAACAAATGGACAAACAAAATGTGGTATGTATACACAATGGAGTTTTATGCAGCCATAAAGAAAAATGAAATTATGTCATTTGGAGGAAAATGGATGGCACTCGAGACCATATGTTAAGCAAAATAAACCAAGCTCAGAAGGTCAAAAGGTATATCTTTTCTCTTATATGTGGAACTAGAGAAGAAAAAGGAAAAGAAAGATGGGAGGGGGTGGTGTACATCTCATGAAAAGCAGGAGATCAGAAGAGCAAAGGGACTAGGGAGTAGGAGAAGGGGAGGGAGGGGCAAGTGTTGGGGAATGATATGGGCCAAATTATATTGTTATATTGTGTGCATGTATGAATATGTAACAACACATCCCATTATGTACGATTATAATGCACCAATAAAGAATGTGAAGAGAAAAAACAAAAAAAGAATTTAAAAGATTAAAATGATTGTAAAAGATCATTATATGCAATTCTATCGCAATGAATTTGAAAATTCATAGGAACTAAATAATTTCTTAGTGAAATATGTAACTATTATTGTAGAGGGACACTCTTATTTCCTCAGTACTTCTTCTTCATGGATCCAGAGACTCCTTGCCAGGCTGAGACCAGAGACTGAGATTTGGTCAAAGGAGAGAGAATACAAGTGATACAAGCCACTTCCAGGGCCTTCCACATAAAAATAATTTGCTTATTCCTTTAGTCCTCTTCTATGATGAACTTAGAAGATGCATATTCCTGATAGGTAACTATAAGCCACAGGATGGCTCTCTAACCCATTTCAGACTGTGACATGAACAGGAAATAACCTTTTATTGGTTAAACTTCTCAAATTTAGTGTTTTGTTACTGCAGCTTAGTGTGACGTATCCTGACTAATAAACCTCTAATATTTGACCAAGTAGAAGTAAAAACTTGAATATGAAAAAAGCAACGAAAAACCTTCTAGGCATTGGAATAATGATAAAATGTGAACACTTAAAAAAATCAGGCCCATATTGATTTTAAACTAATGATAACATTTGAAGAATAGATAATATTGATCTTATTTTCACTATGCCACTAGTTATGCCAATGGGGACAAAAAAGGAAACCTCAGTTCATTTTACAAAATCAATCAAAACTTAATACCAGCACCCAACAGATAGTAGAGCAACGGGAATAAATGTAATGTAGGCCAAATGCACTGACAGATATAGGTGCAAGTTTTCTAAATAAATGACTAACAAATAGAATAGCAGTACATCAAAGGAATGCTATGCAACCAACTATTTTTTTCCAAAAATGTGTGAATAATTCGAAAACCAGGAAATCTTTCAACATAATCATTACATCAATGAGTTAAAGGAGAAAATATGTCATAGGTGCTAAAAGTGTTTTAATAAAGAATCTTCTACTGTTAAATGTAAAGTAGAAATAAAAGAAAATTACTGAAGAATGATCAGGGCAAAACAAATGTGATTAATAATGAAATGTTATATGCCAAGTAAAAAATGGGAACAATATAGGAATAATCTCATTCTAAAGGCTAGTTTTTCCATAAGCTAGTTATCTTCAAATTAAAAATCTCAACTAGTAAATATGTTGTTAATATGGTAATCTCCAGGAAAAATCTCCCATGAATATTTTTATTTATCCTACATGTATTGCTTTGACAGCTTTCAGATATATGTTATTAGTATCCCATTCAGATTACCTTTAGTGAGGATTAATATTCAGAATATATAAAGGACCTGAAGAATTTACTACCAAAAACAAAATAACCCAATCAATAAACAGGCAAATGAACTAAACAGACATTTAGTAAAAGAAGAAATATGAATGCCCAACAAATATATGAAAAAATGTTCAACATCTTTAGTGCAGTTGTATACATCTATAATCTCAGTGACTCAGTAGGCGGAGGCAGGAGGGTTGCAAGATCAAGATAAGCCTCAGCAATTTAGCAAGCCCCTAAGCATAGTGAGACTCTGTTTCATAATTAAAAAATAAAAAGGTCTTAGGAGCTCATTGGTAAAGTGCCTCTGAATTTAATCCCCTGTACTAAAAAAAAAAAAAAAAAAAAAAAAAAAAAAAAAAAAAAAAATCCAAACAATGATATTACACACTGTTACTGGGATTGTAAATTAGCATAACCACTGTGCAAATCAGTACAGAGGTTCTTCAAAAGACCAAGAATAGAACCACCATATGACCCAGATACACCACTCCTCAGTATTTATCCAAAAGAATTAAAGTCAGCACTATAGTGATACATGAATGCCCATGTTTATAGCACAACTCACAATAGCCAAGTTATGAAACAGCCTAGGTGTCCATCAACAGGTGAGTGGATAAGGAAAATGTGGTGTAGCTACACAACAGCCATAAAGAAGTATGGAATTACGTCATTTGCTGGAAAATGAATGAAACTTGAGAGGATTGTGTTAAATGAAATAAGCCAGACTCAGTCAGTCAATGGTCATTTACTTTCTCTCAGACTGGACGTTGGCGCTAAAAGGAAAAGAGGATGAAAAAGGTTGGGGCTGGAGATCTCATAGAAATAGGAGCTCAGTAGAGTAGAAAAAGAGGACCAGGGAGAGGGAGGAGGAGAGGGAAAGGGGAAGTATGGGGAAATGAAATTGACCAAATTATGTGCTTGTATGAATCTGAAACAATAAATTTCACTATTATGTATAATTATAATGTGCCAATAAAAATCCAGAAAAATTAAAAATAAGAAAGATTAAAAAGCAAAACAAAAAGAAAATTGCTTTTGTCAATTTTCCTGACTTAAATGGTTCATTCTCCTCTTCCTCAGAGACTTTTTTTAGGGGTTGAACTTGGGCACTCAACCACTGAGCCACATCCCCAGCCCTTTTTCATATTTTATTTAGAGACAGGGTCTCACTCAGTTGCTCAGTTGCTTCCCTGTTGCTGAGGCTGAAATTTCCTGCCCCAGCCTCCCAAGCCACTGGAATTACAGGCATGTGCCACTGCACCAGGCTCTTGCTTTGAGACTGTCTATGCATTTATCATATGTTAGCTATCACATGAAACTGCTTGTAGAATTGGACTTGGTTCCCTGATAGATACGAAATCCTAATTTTTGTCCTTCAACTCAATTCGAGAAATACAAAAGAGTGTAAAATATTAATAGCAAAAATAAAGACCCTATTCAATATATTCAAGGGATTGAAAAGATTAGTGCAAATAGAAACTCAATTTGAGTACATTCTCTTACTGATTTTCATTTCTATAGACATTTTTAGCTGTTGGATCTCTTATGTGAACATTTTTAGACCACTGGCCTCCATGACTATTTTTGTGGATTCCACCAGGAAATAAGTGAAAATTTCTGAGCAAGACACAAAATTGTACAACAGAAATTGTTTATTGTGCACTCTTATTCCTACATGTCGAATATATTTAATCATGGACCTATAAACATTTCACAGAATTATAAATTCACATGGAATATTTGACTTAAAAGGGAATGGAGATATCATAATCAATATTGGCCTGATAAAAGAAAGTCAAATATCCTTTTTCTTTAGACTAGAATCAATCTTTCCCCCTCCCCCTCTCCCTCTCCCTCCCTCTTCTTCCACCCAGGGCCTCATGCATTCTAAGAAGGTGCCTTCCACTAAGCTACGCTCCCAGTCTTAGAGTGTAATTTAAGGTTTTTACAGAAACAGAAACCAGGAGGGTTCACCCTAGTCACCACAGAACATCATTCACCGAATTTTGTTGTTGTTGTTTTGTACCGTGTTACCACTGAGCTACATCCCCAGTCCTTTATTCTTTATTTTGAGACATGATCTTGCTAAGTTATGGAGGCCTTACAAAGTCGCCCAGGCTGAATCCAGACTTGGTAGGATCCTCCTGCCTCAGCCTTCCAGGTCACTGTGATTACGTGTGCTCCACCAGGACTGGGCTGCCATAGTGTTCTCCAGGCATGCTCAGTCATAACTAAATCCCAGTGACAGAAATATTTGGAGGGACAATGAAATCACCTATAATAATAAAAACTGATAGGATTTCGGTTTATTTATTTTTGGTTATTTTTCTGGACTATGTAGATGTGTAATTTGAGTTTCTTAAAACTCCTAGTTAACGGTAACTTCAACAGTGTCACCTCTGATTTGCTGTCCTATAAAAACGAAGGACCTAAGTCCAAACCAAAATCTTGCTCTGCTCCCAAAGTGTTTCTGGGTTCTTAGAAGGTATCATACAGGTGTCTCACAACTCCCATTTGGCAGAGGAGGCCCCAGGCCCGTCGCCAGACCCCTCTAGGCCCCCCAGTGCGACTTCTGCAGTGCCTGGCTGCTTTTTTACTATCAAGAACAGCCCTGACTGAAGCCTTTTAAGGCTCCAAACTGAGCAGAGGGCAACAGAAAAGCAGCCAAAGAAAGAAAAGAAAAAGAAAAAGCGTCCCTTCACATCTGTGTTACATTGTCGTGGCGCATTGCAACAGTGGTGCTCCATGTGGTGCTAGGCAAGGTTAATAGCTACTCCACCTTTGTGTACAGTCGTCTGTCTCCTAAGACCAGCTTCCGAGCGAGACCCAAGAGGCTGAACTAGGGCATACTTCAGACATCCCTGGACTCAGAATTCTACAGCCTCTCACCCCAAGGCTTTGTCTCACATTTGTTTTCCACAACTCCCTTTTTGCTTAGAACGAGTTATTTTCTGGGCGGTTCTTTGGTTCCCCCAAGCAAACTGAAAGAAGCCCAGAAGGCCACCCACCAGCTCCTAGGGCCTGCCCAGACATGCTTACATCTCAGAAGGCGACACACAGTCTCAAACCAAGACTGCCCTGCTGCCTCCTCCCATTTAGATTGTTTATTGTTCATAGAAATAGGATCATGCTATATACAGTCTTTATCTTGCTTTGGTCATTTAATATTATATCAAGCTTGTCTTGTATGTCATTAGAAACATGACTATTTAGTCCCACATAGAATTCAGTGTCATGAACATGCCATCAAATATTTAATTAGATTCCTATTGTTAGACATGGAAGTTTCCAATTTTCCTGTAAAACATAATTGCAATGAATATCCTTTGATAATAAAAATCTTATGTTTCTCTCTGGTTATTTCTACAGAATAAAAACCTAGGAGTGGAACTATTCTGTGTTGATTTGAATCAAGTTGCTTTTTAGAAAGTTTGAAATAATTTTTATTTCCTTCAGTGTGTGAAAGTGTCTAATTCACTATGTTGGCCAAAAGTGGACTGCTATGATGTTTTAATCTTTTCCATTTTGCTAGGGAAAAAAATCAACATGGTATCTTATCTAAATTCGTATTTCTTTTAATAAAAGCAAGCTTGAACTTATTTTGCTAGTTAATGATCAGCTTCATTTTCTCTCTTGTTAGAAAACATGTTTTTGTACTTAAAAATTGTTGAGAGAATACTTTTTAAAGAGGTAAAGGAATACCAAAGAGTCACAACATTAAATAATAACATAAATCACCACTTTGTGCTTACTTAGCTTAGGAAATTTAAAAAAAAAATTAGCAATAGAGTTGATGTCCCCATGGACTCCTTCCTAATCACATTCTTCTCCTTTGCCCCACCAGAGATAAGCTTCACACACACACACACACACGCACACACACACACACACACGCACAGAATTCATACATTCATGAATCTGTGAAAAAATACTGTTTTGAATAATGTATTTGTTACATTACACAGTATTACAGCTTATGTTCTTCTTGTTATGGAAATCTCGAACATTAAGAAAAGTCAGTAGAATAAGGAATCCGTGCTGCATCTTTAACAATTCTCCATTCATGGTCAGTCTTGCTTCAGTTATAGTCCCAGTCTATATATCCCACCCTTGTATAATTTTGAAGCAAACCCCAGATAACATATCATTTCATCTGTAAATATCTCAAAATGTGTCTTTAAAAAAATAAGGGCTATTCCGAAAACACCCACAATACCATTAGCATACTTGAAGAATTGCTGATTCTTTTGATCATCAAATATCAAGTATTAAAATTTCCAGTTGTCTTCCTCCAAGTATTTTACAGTTTGTTATTCTGGAATCAAGATCTTAATAAGATCCACACATTGTGATTCTTTTATTAATTTTTATAATGCATTTTCATCATTCTAATCGATTTTTAAGACTTACTTAGTCCTTCTAAATAGTTCCATTACATTTTGGGGGTGGGGTACCAGGGATTGAACTCAGGTACACCTGACCACTGAGCCACATCCCCAGCCCTGTTTTGTATTTTTAATTTAGAGACAGAGTCTCACTGAGTTGCTTAGTGTCTTCCCTTTGCTGAGGCTGGGTTTGAACTCGTGGTCCTCCCATCTCAGCCTCCTGAACCACTGGGATTACAGGCATGCGACACTGCCCCTGGCCTGTTTTCCTGTTACATTGTTAAAATAGCATTGTGTTATTTGCTTTATATTTGCTGGAGCTTTTTATTTGTAGATGTTACAATTTTTTTGGATAATCAACTCAATTTCTCCCTTTTAAAAATGCTTTTTATGAAGAACTTTCTCAACCCAATATCTATGCTTTATGCTGATTCTTAGTTTTGATTCTACATTTAACTCTCCATAGATCTAGAACTTAATATTATATAGGTTATGAATTACTGTTCCAAAAGAATGATTTCCAAAATAGCTTCTTTCCAAGGACATCCTCAATCTTTAGATAAGGAAAACAAATCTCAGTGTTTTCTTCTTCTTCTTCTTCGTTTTTTATACAGCAAAATAAAGTCTAGACCTTAATCCTCTTACTTCTTAAGCCAAGTTACTCTTTTTTTTTATTGTACACAAATGGGATACATGTTGTTTCTCTGTTTGCACATGGTGTAAAGGCATACCATTTGTGTATTCATAAATTTACATAGGGTAATGTTGTTTGATTCACTCTGTTATTTTTTCCCTTCCCCCCACCCCTCCCACCCCTCTTTTCCCTCTAAACAGTCCTTCCTTCCTCCATTCTTGCCCCACTCCCCAACCCTAACTCTAACCCTAACACTAACCCCCCACCCCCCATTATGTGTCATCATCCACTTATTAGTGATATCATTCGTCCTTTGGTTTTTTGAGATTGGCTTATCTCACTTAGCATGATATTCTCCAATTTCATCCATTTGCCTGCAAATGTCATAATTTTATCATTCTTTATGGCTGAGTAATATTCCATTGTGTATATATATATATATATATATATATATATATATATATACCACAGTTTCTTTATCCATTCATCAATTGAAGGACATCTAGGTTGGTTCCACAATCTGGCTATTGTGAATTGAGCAGCTATGAACATTGATGTGGCTGTATCTCTGTAGTATGCTGATTTTAAGTCCTTTGGGTATAGGCCAAGTAGTAGGATAGCTGGGTCAAATGGTGGTTCCATTCCAAATTTTCTAAGGAATCTCCACAATGCTTTCCAGAGTGGCTGCACTAATTTGCAGCCCCACCAGCAATGTATGAGTGTTCCTTTCTCCCCACATCCTCGCCAGTACCTGTTGTTGCTTGTATTCTTGATAATCGCCATTCTAATTGGGGTGAGATGGAATCTTAGGGTGGTTTTGATTTGCATTTCTCTTATTACTACAGATGTTGAACATTTTTTCCATATGTTTGTTGATTGCTTGTAGATCTTCTTCTGTGAAGTGTCTATTCATTTCCTTAGCCCTTTTGTTGATTGGATTATTTGCATTCTTGGTGTAGAGTCTTTTGAGTTCTTTATAGATTCTGGAGATTAGTGCTCTATCTGAAGTATGATTGGCAAAGATTTTCTCCCACTCTGTAGGCTCTTTCTTCGCATTGCTGATAGTTTCCTTTGCTGAGAGAAAGGGGCCAAAAATATGCAATGGAGAAAAGATAGCCTCTTCAACAAATGGTGCTGGGAAAATTGGAAATCCATATGAAACAGAATGAAACTAAACCCATATCTCTCACCATGCACGAAACTAAACTCAAAATAGATTAAGGACCTCGGAATCAGACCAGAGACCCTGCAGATTATAGAAGAAAAAGTAGGTCCATATCTTCAATATGTCAGCTTAGGACCAGACTTCCTCAACAGGACTCCCATAGCACAAGAAATAAAAGCAAGAATCAATAACTGGGATAGATTCAAACCAAGTTACTCTTACCTGCCTTCCTTTTCCCCAAAAAAACATTAAGAAATGTTTGGTGACGTAGATGATCTTATGAGGTTTTGAAGCTACACTGATCTCAAAAACCCCTAGCTTAGGGTGAGCCTCATGTACTCCAGCCCCCAAGAAAAGACTATCTTCAGAACAATGTTCTGGAGGAATATTACTATGTTCTACATCACTACTTGTAACACAGCCAAATATGAAACCCGTATAGTTGGCCTTCCAAACCTCCAGGTTCTGCATCAACTAACCTTGGACAAAAATTATTTGGAGAAAAATCGCATCTGTAATCAAACACATATATACGTTTTTTCATGTCATTATTCCCTAAGCAATGTAATACAGTGATAATTCACACAGCATTTACATTGAGTTAGAAATAATAGTCTAGAGCTGATTTAAAGTTTTTGACAGGGTGTGCATAGGTTATGTGTAACAATCATGTGCTTTTTATCTAAGGGACTCGAACATGCAGAGGGGCAGGGCATGGCTGGAACCAATCCCCTCTGGACACTGAGGGAGGACTAGACTTTTTTTCTTATAAACTCTATTTTAGACTTCAGTAAAACAGAAGTCTCTCAAAAACCTGATTAACAATAATAATAACTAATTCAGTACTTACGAGGTACCAAGTACTATTCTGCAGGAATATGCACTCATTCATCAAAACTTCTCAGCAACTCTGTGATGTAGCTTTTTTCTTTTAAATCTCCAATTTACAGTTAAGAAAACTGAGGCATAGAGAAAAAAATCTTATACATCGTTGACTAACAGATCGCAATCAGTAGAGCCAGGATTTGAACTTCAGTGGCCTAGTTTTAGAGTCTGCTAAACTGCTTCTTATAGTAATTGCAATGAGTGCCCCCAAGGCACTGGTCACAGGTGCTAATCTGGCAGAAATAGATTTCGGAGAAATCTTGAGCTCTCTGTGCCTGGCAGATGTATTTAGTGCTACCAGGCCAGAGGGACATATTCTGGTTTCAAACAACTGTTATGTTCTTTTGCCTGACTCTCTGTACATGCATGCTTCTCTGTTAAGTGCGAAAATAAAACACAAGGACACATGATAACTTCTATAGAAAACAAATCTCTAAAGAAAACATTCAAAATATAGAAGCCATTAGCTGTAAAATTAGATAAATAGCAAGCACAAGAGTGAGAATGAGGGGAAAAGAGAGAAGAGAGAGGAAGCTGGTGACACACGAAGCTGACAGTTTTATTATGACCTTGAGGGACAAGGCTTATTATAGGCAATAAACTATATTGGTTTACAGTTTAGATTTTATTTTGATCAAAAGCAGATATTTTCTCAAGCAATCCCTAGCCACAGCCTTCTTGGCTGAAAGACCAAATGGCTGGCTACTCATGTACTGTTGAATATATGAGTGTGTTTAGACAACTGAATGTAACAGAAAAAAAGTCACAAGTCAGCCTTTTTAAAAAAAAAATTTTTTTTTTTGCTTCTGTATCAGCAGAAGAAATAAACTTACACAATGAGCCATGAGATCAATAGGAAAAGCCCGAATAATATTGCCACAGCCAGAGTCCCAAATGGTATCATCCCATCTCTGAGCTGCTAAACTTAAAAAGAAGAAAGAAAGAAAAAGAATATTATTCATCATCACGAGGGGAGATAGAACAGTTAGACGTCGTAGAACTTTCTAAACACTGATGCCAGGTGGTGCCCATGAACTTTCAAGCTTGGACTAAGTTACATATTTGAGAAGGGACCCTCTTCCCTCCAAAGCCTATGGCTAAATTATTTGGAATAAGCTGCAGTTGCTAATAGCCACAGAGACTGTGATCCATTCAAGAATCAGACTCCAACCTGCCGTTTCATATTGAAGTAGCAAAGCAGTTTCAGTGCTAAAGTCTCCAGGAATTTGTACATAACTCTGCAGCAGGTGACAGCCAGATGATAGGTGAAGGGTGGGGAGAGGAAGGAGCAGGCATCACAGCTCACCTAGCATCTTATTCCTTTTATGAGTGTTCTGAGAAACTTGAGGAAGCTACTTAACTTCTCTGGGTCTTGGATTTTTACATAAATACAAAGCAGGAGAGTTTAATACACCATTATTTGCTATCAATTCTCACTGATGTAGGATAATCAAAGAACTAAAAGGGTAATTTCTGAGTACTTAATGCGTTTTTGTGTTGTGAGCTTGTTGCTCAGAGACATGAATAGCCTTTATTGAGTTTCAGAAGGGTTCTTCAATGTATCTCTACTCAGATCTTTGATAGGAGGTAGCTGGTTTTGCCTAAGGGTGGGAGTTGAGGGGGGTGGGAAAGGATCATTCTAATGCCTGAGGATGAAGGTGGGGCATTTGGAAGTTTAACTCAACCCTGGGGCACAGCTGAGTTTCCTGAGGCTAAGAAGGTAGAGTCGTGAGACCCCAATGTGGCACAGGCTAGCACTCTGACACAACCTCAGAACGTAGTAGGACCTCTGACTGGGCAGCATGTGCAGTCCTGGGGCTGACCTAAGGGTTGCTAACTTGAACCAAGCATCATAGTGGGTAGGGGGACGCAGAGGATGTCAAGAGCAGCAGGATGTTCAACTGTGACTGTGGCACATGGTCAGTGGACATTTCAAGGGAAAATGTATTCATGAGGGTTCCCCATTGAAACAGAACTAATAGAGATTTATTTTAAGCAATTGGTTTATATGATTGTGGGGGAGGGCTGGTAAATTTTAAATTTGTAGGGCAAGCAAACAGTCTGGCAGCCTTGAATCCAAAAATCTGCTGAAACCTTGGCAGGATTTCTTTGTTGTAATCTTGACACAGAATTGACCCTGCTTTGGGAAACCTCACTCTTTGTTCTTAATATCTTCAATTGATTGGGTGAGACCTACTCACATTGGGGAAGTTTTGATGATCTGCTTCATTCAAAGTCTAGTGATTTAAATGTTAATCACATCTAAGATAGACCTCCACAGCAATGTCAAGACTAGGGGTAGGTCAAACAATGGGGCACCATAGCTTAGCCAAGTTGACAATTTAACCATCACAGGGATTTTGATGTAAAGCCAGAAGACAACCCCCAGTGTATGGGACCATATGTGTGACCCTGAACTTTTACTCAAGGAAAGTTCACCACTCCAAATGATGATGAATAGAGTTTCAATAATCCTAACAGATAGGGGTCTCGCATGATTTGATTTGACTTGGAAGCATTGAGAAATATGTTGAGAAATGTGTGTGTGTGTGTGTGTATTAATTTTTTAATGAAATATTAGGGATTGAACTCAGGGGCACTGTACCACTGAGCTGTTTCCATAGACTGAGATGGTAGAAGAGTCATGAGACCCCAATATGGCAGAGATGAACACTCTGCCCATACAGTCTCAGGATATAGTAGGGCCTCTACTATTTATTTATTTGAGACAAGATCTTGCTAAGTTGCTGAAGCTGGCCTCACACTTGCGATGTTTCTGCCTCAGCCTCCTGAATGCAGGAATTAAAGGTATATACCCACTGCACCCAGAAAAAAAAAAATTTTCTTATTCTTAAAGGTGATGGGGCAAATTCAAACAGTTACGCATATAAAGTGGAAATAAAAGATCTTCATGGTGATTTCTAAATAGTTCATGATTTTATCATACTGTGCTCTTACAACCTGACCTGAGACATTGTGTAGGTTGTCCTGTGTTCTATAGTGTTATTTTCTGGGTAAATTCAAATAGCAAACTCTACTTAAAAAATAGTTGCTCAGTTTTTTCTAGGTATAACCATACTAAACAAAAGCTGATGAAAGCCAATTCTAAAGATATTTTTTTCAATCTCATTGACAACTATTTCTCTAATCTAAGGTGGATAGATTCAAGTTTTTCAGAATCTATAATCTGGAAACATTCCAGACTCCTTAGACTCACAAGAGGAAATTGCTATATATATATATCAATTAAAATTTTATCCCTAAGATAATAAGTCTTTTATGAACAATCTCAGAAGGGCCTTATCTATATCATGAGTAATGTTTTAGTAAAAAATTCTGTAGAAATACTCTTCCTCATATTAATCTGTAAAACAGATGTAACCACAAGCTTCTAACTTATAGTTTTTGTCTTTAGTTTATAAAAAGTAGAAAGAACAAAAATATTTTTGCTGAACCAAGGCTGTCATCCATATTAGACGTATAAGCAGAATAATCACTTGCAAGAAAAGTATCTTTTTTCCCCTTGGTAAGATATGGTGAACGTATGGCTTAATATCAAAGCATATTTTAAGAAAGGTCTTCTGTAATCACCATAATTTAGTTATTTGGTCCAAAAACTCAAGGTTATTATGTTGCTTGAACAAAAACAGAAAAGAGCCAAATTGGGAAGAAACAAATCTTATTCTAGGAAAACAGTGGCTTGCCAATTCACTATTCTCCCTAATTCAAATGTTACATTTTACAACAACAAACAAGCCCTATACACTCACATTCTCACATCCATACCCGACCATCCACCCATCCACGCGCCCACACACAATCTAATGGCCATTTTTCCTTTGCAAAGGCATGAAAGATCATAAATACTCATAAAATTTACAGCATAATCAGAGCAGTGATATGAGCTTCAGTTTATTACTCTAATAAGGGACAGGACTGCAAAGGAAGAGGGGATGGAACTATTCCAGCTGATATCCTGAAGTGCTAATGTAGGAGGTGACGATATGTTAGTTTTAGGCAGGGTGACAATTTTGGTCATCGCCGATGAAAGTGGACTTCCTTCCATTGGTCTTTGTCTAAGGGATGACTGGGACAAAGGCATTAACAAAGCAAAAGGCCTGAGAAAGTCAGTGGAAGGAAGGCTCAAGGGGAGTCACACCAGGTCCCAGGTCTAGTCACTGGATGACGTGCAGCACGCCCTTCAGAGGAACTTTTAGCGATTTCCTGCATTTTTGGTTTGTGCATGAAACAATGTATTCCCTTACCCACTTCACCGGTGTTTGTGGAATGCTCTCTGGTTCGAGGCAATGCTGTCCACCACGGGAACCATGACACACACCAGGGGCAGCATCTTGTCCTCACTGTGACTTTCACGACCCTTACCAGGTTTCACCACTGAAGCAGAAGAGGAAATACATAGAAAATGAGAGCATCGCAGGGGTGCCTAACTCCGTCCTTGTTTTGTCAACTTATTTAGTTATTGGGATCATTCTCTTTAGTGTAAGCAAAAGCAACAATGAAAAGAGATGGACTAAAAACGGTGACAGAGTGCACATCTACCTCCCTGCTCACTTCCAGACCCTGAAGGAAGTGACAGAAATGGTTTTATTTGCTCCTCAAGAATAAATCTATATCAGTGATAGAAAATGAGAAAGAATGCCCAGAAAATAAAAGTTTCTAGGAAGATAAATAGAAACAAAATGGAATCAGGCTGATGAAGAAACAAGGTTAGAGAAAAACCTCAGGCTAAAACATGGGTAAGAGAAAATTGTACAGTGTTGAAGGAATTTCAGTGATTATCCAAACTCAGAGTCAACACATTCTTGAAATAGCTAGGCCAGTTGGGCATCTTACTCCTCTCTCCCCTTCCACTTATTCCGAGTGGCAGGGATTAACAGTGTGTGAGTCCCTGGATAAAAATCAGTAAAACCCTCTCTGAAAGGAGAATAATCTGCCACAGGAGGCCAAGGCCTCCTCAGAGAATCGCCCTGCTCTGGAAAAGCTGGGCAGAGCTGTGGGAGACTCCTCTGGAAGTTCAGCACAGATGCAGAGAAATTCAAGGGGACTCCTATTTACTAGCCAGCAAGGGATCCACCCCAAATTAAAGCCCTCTCAATTTTGTACTTCCTGATTTCTTCCTGCCCAGAATAAAACATGGCAGTGAGATGCCCTACCGACCTCAGCTAGGTCTCATCTGGGAGACAGGCCTGCTTGCAGAAGAACAGTAACACAATTCAGAGGAGACCTCATCCAGTTACCTAATTATTAGTCAATAAGTCTTTGTCATAAGTGTTTAAGATCAAAGTTGAGAAAATTACCATAAGAAATAAGGAAGGAAGACTATTTTATATGAATAAATAAAAATCTAGATGAAAGGATTTCTAGAAGATACAAATGATTTGTACTTTGATTTATGAGGAAGCATAAAATCTGCATAGGACAATAACCATAGACGAGACAGGGAGGTAGTCAAAGATCAGCCTTGGAAAGGCACTGGTCCCAGATGGTTTTACAAGTGAGTCTTCCAATCCTTCTGTAGGGAAAACTATACAGAGCATTGGAAGGAAATTGGAAAGATATCCCAAAACAATACCTTATGGAACTTGATTGGAAGATACCTATGTTCATCTAGAAGAAAGGAAATGGTTAATATTGTCAGGAGAAGTTTAAAAAAAGAATAACTGTATATCGAGAAATAATATTAACTTATGGTAACTGAAGCAGGCAAGCATTGTTATAGAGTACAAAAAGACAAGTAAGAAACAAGATCTGGTAACAGTACCAATTATAAATGAGAATTTAATTTATAAAAAATGTTGATTTTTCTCCCATACTTTTTGTTGGTGCATCATAGTTGTACATAATGGTGAAAAAAAGTAGATTTTTAAATCAGTGAGTAAATATCAGTAAATTCCCTAAGTCAGATAATTTGCCATGCATTGAAAAAGAAAAATAGCTTCCAACTAACAATAGAGATATACACAAATAATTTTAATAGTTAAACTTTTAAAAATCATTGATGTGTTTTCAAATTAGAAAATAGTCTATAATCTTGATGTGGTAAGAAACGTCCATCACACCTGTGCTCCCTATTTCTTGCCATAGGATGCCCTGTGTCACTGTGGGACTCTGCAGGCAAGTTGTGGCCCCTGACCATTGGGCCAAATAAACCTTTTTTCTCTGTAACATAAAAAAAAATTTCCTAAACATTATACTATATCTAGATACCATAAAGAGAAAGACTAACAATGTTGGCTGTTTACAAATTGAAATGCATATAATAAAAATATCACAAAGTTAAAAACCAAGAATATTTTACCACTGAGCTACATCTTTTATTTTGAAAGAAGGTCTTGCTAAATTGCTAAGGGTCTAAGTTGCTGAGACTCGCCTCCAACTTGCTATCCTCCTACCTCAGTCTTCCAAGTTGCTGGAATTTCAGGTGTATATCACCATACCTGGCTCCTGTGAGCTGACTTTGAAAAACAGGGTAAAAGACTCCAAGAAGAAAAAAGGTTTATGAAGAGACAATCCAAAGAAAAAGAAATCTAAATGACCAATGAACATATAAAAAGATACCTATTTTCATTAATGATCAGTAAATACAAGTTATAACCCTTCAGATGGGCAAAAATTAAAAAGGATTGCTGTTATCTATGATTGGCAAAGTTGTATAGAAACAGACATTCTCAGATGCCCTTAGGGTAACAGAATTCTTACAGCATTTTCTGCAGGACCCTTTTGTAATAATTGTGTTCCTTTGACAGAAGAAATATCCTTATAGGAGCATTAAGAATTATGTACAAACACATTCATCAAAATTTACTTTTCTTTGAGGTACTGGAGATTGAAGCCAAGGCTTCATGAATTCTGGGCAAGTGCTCTACCACTGAGCTACATCCCCAGTCCTATGGCAGTATTTTTAATATTGAAAACAAGAACTATTCAGCAACAGAGGAATGGTTAAATTATAATTCATCTTAATATAGAATGCTAAGCAAAACTTACCAAGTCTCTATGTACCTGCATGGAACCATCTCCAATACATATCTACATTTTTTTTCCAGCATTGAGGATTTCACCCAGGACTTTGAGCATGCTAGGTAAGTGTTCTACCATTCAGCTCTATTTCCAGTCTCCCCACTGTTTTTTAAATTTTGAGACACAGTCTTGCTAAGTTGTTCAGGCTGTTCTCAAATTTGCAATCCTCCTGCCTCAACGTCCTGAATAACTGAGATTATAAAGAGTGTGCCACCGAGGCCAGAATATTTGTAAATTTTTGAAAACAACAACAAAATTCTGTTTAATCCTTCCACTTTGATACCAATTTTGTTAAATTTTTAAATTTCATATTATATATATTTTATATGTATATGTATATGTACATACATAGAAAAAAATCCAGGATACATAACAAATTGTTAATGATGATTTTAGGAAAGCAAGTTGGATTTTATTTATAAAAAGGGCAATTTATTTTTATTCTGTATATGAATTTTAAAGAAAGTTTTTAAAGCAGTGTATGTTTAATGATGAGTACATATTTATGCATTGATTCAAATATATAAACTGGGATCCTAGAAAGGTAAAAAAATGATAATTCACAGGTTATATGAAACAAACTTGACTTTTTCATTCATATTATCAGTATTACTAAATTTTTCTTTTAGTACCATAGAAACGAAAAGAGGTACCCCATTTGTGTACGATGAATCAAAATGAAGTCTGTAAAAATAAAGAAAAATTTAAAAAAATAATCCATCACCCTAAAAAAAAAAAAAAAAACACACATTCAAGTATTGCTAGTATACCTTAAAAATGAATTCATTAAAAATAAATAACTCTAATATGTAAGACATATTGTTAGGTGACAAAACAAAAACAAATTGTTGAACATACCTACAGTAAGATTCCCCCAAGGAAAAAGTTCTGGAAATTTACACAATGGATACAAGGAAATGTATTCATATACTATTAATAGAATTCTCAAAACAAAAAATAGTAAAATAAAAGCCATACTTTATTTGAATTCGGAAACAAATGCACAGTCACTTGATCGCAGTAGACAAAATCCCAGGAGCTTGGGCCTCTCTCCTGCCCTCTGATGACTGGAGAATCACACTCAGGCTTTTGCAAGGTGACTCAGCACACGGGCCAATGGGCACAGGACTGAGCACCTAAGTCAATCCAAGACAATTAATTAGTGAATGGGACTGCCAGAAAATCCATTTTAGTATGTGGCTGGCCAGGTACCTTCCTGTGTCTGCGGGAGGTGGGGTGCCTTCTTCCCTCCCCCCATGCGCTGAGGAGCAGACAGGTTCTCTGGACAGAAATCTAGTGGCACAGAGCTGAGGAGATGAGGTTTCTGGGAAAGAAAAGAACTTCTTGCTTCCCCAATTCTCTCCAGTCCTGCTTCCCACGGTTTCTGGTCCTCAACTGTATTTCTCCCTTGCAGGTGAGGTCTTCTCTAACCTTCTGTCAATTTCTCTTCCTTGTTACTACTTGCAACCAAAAGGCAATGGCAGCATTTTCCTGTCTGACCAGGAGGGTATGTTCCAGTAAATTGGGTTTGTCTGTTTTTATGACTCGTGTGCGATTAAATGGATTGTGATAGGATAGATATAATCTGCATGTGTCTGATATGTGACACTATTTCAAAGTTAAATAATGGAAATAGAAATAGATTTAATAACAAAACAATGTCCATGTGTGGGACATTTTCTGGTTATTTTTTCCTTGTGTGCTGAGTTAATAATATTTAGAATTTCCTGCAATAGTCTTCCTGGGAAATTACTATCTACATACCCCATTCTCTTCCAGAAGTTTTATGTTTTGTGTTTCTGAAAAAACTCTCGAATACTGTTTTAGAGGCCAAAAGCAGGGTTAGTGAGGAATAATTAATCTGAAACATCCTTAATTTTGGAAGCTTATAGAGGTGACATGATAATATTGTTATAAAATGACATAAAGAAATTTAACTCCATTTTATTCATTATTTTTGAGGGGGTAGAGTATGACTTCACAGCTACAAGGATTAAATGTATTATGGAAAAGATGGACAAAGTATTATTTAAGCAGAAAGTATATGGTTACGTTGTTGAGACTATCACAAATCTGTCACCACAAAACAAATATAAAAGGTAATTAATGACATGGGAAAAAGTGAAAAATAAAAAACAAAAAGTTGAATTTATATTCTGATTGAAATTTTTAAAAAGAATTATAAATAAATCAATATACAAAAATGATTAAAACAAATATTAGTGGTACTCATTACAAGGTTTATTTAATTCTTCTTTTGATATATTTTCCAATTTATTTTTGCAGAAAGAATGAATTACTTTTATAATTAGAAATTACTTATAAAAATTAACATATAAATTTGAAAAATATTATTCCTAAATAAATTTCTGCATCCTTGATAGAATTAATGTGTAACTTTCATACAACTACAAAATATGGTTTTATTTATGAGTTATGATTTAAATATTGAAAGTTATCTGCTTTATATTCTGTTAGATGTCTTGTTACCATGGAAACATTCAGGTTAATGGTAATGTTACAGAAAAATAATTTGTATTTAATCTGCATGTAAGGTTTGTTTTTTAAGAATATTGACAGAAAGTGTTTCCAATGTCTCAGCACACTCTTCAATTCTGCAGAGCACAAAGTATTATTATTAAAATTGAGTAATAACTGATATTTTCTTTTCAGAAAGTTACCATATACCAACCAAATGCTTAAACTTAATTGGTCAGCAATTTGGGGGTGTATTTGTCTTCCTAATGCAACTGCGTGTTTCAAAATAAACCAAGTAGTTTATCTGAATTTAATTTAGATTCAGGTAATTTTGAAAATAGGTAGAAACAAGAATTTTTTTTGAATTATCTATTTCAGACCGCAGTGGTTTAAAATCAATTAGAAGAACACTTGAAGGAAAAGCACAGTGCTAAAATCAAACTTGAGTTTTGAAATTTACTTAGGACCCAGTATTTTACTGTTGTTGTTATTGTGGAGAGCAAAAAAGAAAAAAAAAAAAAAAAGACTGAATCATACTAGATCAACAGTCACTTCTACAACAGGGTGTGGCACTATGGTGAAGCATGTAGTAGGTGCTCAATAAAGGTTGACTGGTGAGCACCTAAGAGGCCTACAGGTTGTAGAGTCATCCCACTCAGTTTCTCATTTCCGTGTCTGTGTCCACCTTGCCCTTTCTGCCGGTAACACCTTCTCCTCCCTGCCCGCCTCTCCTAGGTACCCTGCCTCTCCAATCCTTCCTTCTTCTGAAGACTCCCTCCTCCAAAAGATCCTGTTTGCCACACAGGTGGTGTCAGGGGAAAGCTATTTTGAGGTCTCCAGAGACTGGGGGTACATTCTGAAATCCTGGTTCGTTACACCCAGAAGAGCATCTCCTGGGGCTCCCAGGGATGTGACATTTTCACAGACTATTTTGATACCACCCTTTTGAGGTGGCCACCAGGACATAGCTGTTTTCTCTTTGAAGTCTTTGACATAGTCACTTGGCCACAGCATTTTCCAAGGTAGGGACTTTGTTTTCCTTTTTCTTTTTTACAATTTGTATTACTAGGTAATGGAAAATGAATCACTTTGCTCCATACTTGGGAAAACTTATTTCATTTTGTACTCTGCTGATAGGAGAGTAATCTGAGAAGAAGGGGATCAGAGATGGGAAGAGAACCAGGCCGAAGTCTCCAGTCGAAACACAGTCACAAAATCTTCTGTTTATCATACTCACTCATTTCAGAAAAGGCCATCAATCATTCCATGCAATACACCAGCTCATATCTGAGAATTCACTTGCATCTTGAATAAGCCACATAAAATTCTCTCATCTCTTCCTTAAATTTAAAGACCCTGGAGAGGAGACTACTCAGTTCACATATGTGATCTCCTGTTCTTTGTTTTAGATTACACAATATTGTTAGCTCAATTAAATGTCTGACATTTCTCTCTCGCCTCAGTAGTATTAACAAAGTATAATTACTATTGTAAAACTTTATTGTTAATGATGGGTTTGTGGGACAGGGTTATTATTTTCATCCCAATTCTATCAAATTACAAGAGTTTTTTTTTTTTTTTTTTCAGTTTATAAAGTAATACAAACCCATAAACATAGAAAACATACCCAGTGAAGTGGAAACAAACCACTTGCTATCTTGGTGTGCCTGGGAAGCAGAGAGAGGTCCTGGGTATCACACGCACTGCTTGGGAAGACAAATGTACAACAAACAGAAGAGGATTCTGCACTTTTAACGGGAGCATCTAAATATACCCTGCATGAAAATAACCTGAGCTCTAGTGACATGCCCCGTCTCGTGAGCGGTCCCCATAAAGTGTGTAGCTTACACTTTCCTCCATCCATTCCACTCACTCTCGGATTCCTCCCAACACCTCTCCCCTTTTGTCATTGTTTTTGGCTTCTGCAGTTACCTAAAGATGTCTCAAATGAACACAGTATCCATGCCGAGATGACAAACTTCATGGCTTCTAACCCCACTGGTCTCAAGGAGCCAGATGAGGTTGGCCCTCCCAGACTGTCACTGCTTGCTTCTCACTATTTCGACTGGTCTGGTGGAGACACTTCTGCCTGCTGCTCTTCTCTCCTTGAGGTCCAACCATAGGGCAGACCATCCTGAGAGTGAAAGGGGTTCTGGAATATACTACCTGATTCTGTATCCTACACTTGCAGCTGCATGATCCTAATTAAGTTAGGTAAGCTCTCTGTGCTTTTGTTTCCTCAGATGCAAAATAGAAATGAGACTTATAAGGCCTGCTCCAGAAAGTCAGCATCTGCCTCAGTGCACCTGTTGTCGTGACGAGTTGTTGTAAAGAAGGAACTATGAGTTAAGGACACACAAAATCCCCAGAACTGTGTTCAGACTTGGGCAAACATTTGATGTCAATTGTTATTTTAAAAGGGGTGTTATGGTTTGAATGTGAGGGGTCCCCCAAAAGCTCATGTGTGAAACTATGTAAGAAGGTTCAGAGGAGACGTGGTTGTGTTTTGAGAGTCTTAACCTAATCAGTGAATTAATCCCTGATGGGATTAACTGAGTGGTAACTGGAGGCAGGTAGGGTGTGGCTGCAGGAGGTGGGAATTGGGCCGTGGCTTTGGGGTATATACATTTGTGTCTGGCAAATGGAGTTCTCTCTCTGCTTCCTGATCACCATGATGTGAGCTCCTTCCCTCTGGCACCCTCTCCTGCCATGATGTTCAGCCTCGCCTTGAGTCCCAAGGAATGCAGCCGACCTTCTGTGGACTAAGCTATGAAACCATGAGCCCCACATAAACCTTTCCTCCTCTACAGTTGTGCTGGTCAGATCATTTAGTCACAGCAGCAGAAAAGCTGTCTAAAACGAGGGTGGGCGGGGAGGAAAAGGAGCTAGCACCTAGGGACAGTGTACAGGTGGTCTCACCTACCCTACAGGCTGCCATCTACAGACCTTCACATCAGCAAACTGCAGCCGCATCCAGGTCACATGCTCTCCTTTGCTCTCCTGGGACCATCCTGCTGTATCATTCAATTCTTCCCTCCTCTCTGTACCTGCTGAAGGCATTCGTCTCCCTTCCCACCCATGGGTTCCCAACCCAGGAGGACGTGGATCCCTAGCACTTTGGATAAGTGGGTTTAGAGACTGAGTGGACGGGTGGTAACACTGTTTATCCTGGAGCCACGAGTACTGTCTCCAAGTCCCTTTGTTCACAACCACTCGGTTCCTGGATTATATTTAGACAAATATCATTTGAAAAAATTGTACTGAATCTCGGATCAAATTAAAATAGATCTTACAAGAGAATCTTCTTTTAAATGGGGAATTGGAAGTGAGCATATAAAGATACTAAAATATAAAAATGCACAGAAAGACTAGAGAGCAAATGAAGAAGATTTTCCTTTCATACTGTTCTGTTTCAGCATCCTTATCCCACCGTTTAGAGGATATGATGACTTAGGGTCTTAAATGAAACGGTATATCATGAAGGCCTTATTTTTATGAAGATGTTTTCTTCTAATTAAATTCAGTACCACCCAGTGGATGAATAGCTTATTCAACATGATACATAGAAATGTTTTTCCATTACAGGCTTCTTTGGGGCATTTTCTCTAAGAGAAACATTTGGGTCTTATTTCACTAGTGGAAAAGAAGCCTAAAACTGATTAATTTACCATGGCTCATGATAAAACAGCATCGGTGAGATGGAACCAGTTTCCACAAAACACTGTGATAGTGACCACTGCTCTTTTAATCATTGGCACTGAAGCCTTCCCAAACAAAAAATGTGCAAATAAAGAGCAATGAAAATATGAGAATAAAAACTTAGATGTATTTCAATTATTGATGGTAAGCTTTACCATGTTCCAGGGAGCTCGGCAGCTTAGGAAACCCTGGGTCATATGCATCAAACTAAGTCCCGGAAATGCAAAGATGTGGAGAACATACCAATGCTTCTTTCAAATGAATCAGTCTGGTAATTTTGGCACATTGGTGCTCCAATAAGAAGCCTAAAGGGAAACACCTGTATGCATGTACACATGCAGTTCTATTTATTTACTTGCAGAAAATGTGTTGGATGCAGGTTTAGTGAAAAGGAATGTAGTGAGGAAACGTGCATAAGTAATTTATAATTTTTTCTTTAGAAAGTCATTATCCTGAATTCATATTTGGGACTGACAAACTTCACATAACGTGGGACAGTGTTAACAATAACAATAATTAACAAGAGTGAAAAAAACTATCCCTAATAGTCTCTAAGTTCTGTTTTTTAAAAATTCTCCATTTTAAGATGACTAAGATGTGGAAGGAAAACTATTTATGTCAATACATGCTGAGGAAGAATCCAGAGTAAGTAAGAGTCACACCTAATAGCCAGATCTGCATTTCTAATTCATTCTGAAATAAAAGGAACCAGGACTCCTTGGAGAAATGGCTGATTCTGAAACTGGGGCAAGAAATATACAAGATGGAGCTTGGATATTTTGTAGTGTCTGGAAGAAAAGAAGTGTTCCAGAAACTAAAGGATGGGGACGTGGCAAAGGAATGCAGAAGGCAATCTGGAGAAACTTCCAATGGCCAAAACTAGAACAATCTGAGCATCAAGTTTTTTTAAAAAATGTAATAAAGTATTACAACCCAAAATGTAAAATAAATATCCATGAGTCCCTGTGATATAAATAACTGATTGAATACATAAATAAATGGGGTACAGAGACAAATATCTCATACAGAAGAATCCCAAATAAATGATGTGTGTAGTCCCTACTTAAGACGGTGAGTATATGGCTTCCCACTCCTACTGTAGGCTTTGCATGGTGACTTTCTTCCAAAGCATACAATGTGGAACGGGGAAGAAAGACTAACTTTCGAGTTGAAAAACTTAGAAAACACTACCTTGTCAGATGATCAAGGTCATCAACTGGGGTAAGTCAAAGAAATCGTGAAAACGCTTGCTGCTATATGAAGAGAATGGCACTTTACCTCTGAGATCTTCCTCCCCACAAATCAGAACCTTGGTCTATTCACAAGACAGCATCAGACGAAAGGAAACTGACAATCAGCCAACCAAACCCTGAACTACCTTTCAAAATTGCCAGTCAGCTGGGTGCATTGGTGCCTGCTTGTAATCCCAGCTTCTTGGGAGGTTGAGGCAGGAGGATCTCAAGTTTGAGATCAGCCTTAGCAACTTAGGGAGGCCCTGTCTCAAAACAGAAAAAAAATTTTTTTTCGAAAGGACGGGGCATGTAGCTCAGTGGTAGAGCACCTCTGGGTTTAATCCCAAGTATGAAAAGGAAAGAAAGAAAACACCAAAATCTTCAAAAGTAAAGTCTGAGAAGTGGTCAAATCCAAGAGATGTGATGGTTAAATATAATGTGTTAGCATGGATGGGATCATGAAAAAGAAAAAGGAGGTTAGCAGAAACAGGAAATTTGGATGAAGTATGTACTTTAGTTAATGATAAATTACTGATGTTTGTTTTTAGTTATGACAAATGGTCTACTTGATGTTAAAGTAGGAAGAGTACTAGGTATTTGGGAATTCTCTTTGCAAATTTTCCATGAATCTAAAACTATGCTAAAATTAACAATTTCCTTAAAAATAAACAAAAAAGTCAAATATCTTAAAACAGTAAGAATTTACATAGTTATTTTCAATAAACAAATGTGCAAATGCTAGAATAAATATAAAAACTGACATTCTATTTTGATCCTGCTTCCTGTTTCATTACTGGATTGTGTAATATGCTTTAGTTTAATATATGTTCCATATAGTTTGAATCTAAAAAATGGTACTATAATAATTCAATTAAATAATAATAAATAATTTTCATTTAATATTTATGATAGTATTATTCATGATAGTATTATTCCAGAGACAAGGTCTTGCTAATTTACTGAGGCTGGCTGGGACCTTGGAATCCTCCTGCCTCAGTGTCCCCAGTCACTGGAACTACAGGTAAGCACCTCCATGTACTCCATTATTACTCTGGATGTCAGAATGCCTGGTACTTTTTCACCTAATACTGTCCCCACCATCACCTGGCTAACATTTTCAGGGGCTTTAGGCATTTTGAAAAATTATCTAACCATGTGGCTTCTAAATTTTTTGTGTATTTTTGTTTTGGATATACTTTCTTGATGTGAATAATCCTGATTATTAAATTTTTGCTTATTTTCTCATGTGGTTGTTTACTTCCATGTGGTACAGAAATAATATTAGATTTTAAAACTTTCCTGACAATTGAGTGTAGTCGCATTTTATAAAAGTTTGAAATAGTGAAAAATAAACATATTACTAAAATCTCAATTTATGAACAAAATTTGAAATAAAGCTAATTTGTTAAATTAAAAGAACCATAATTTAAAAGCTGATGGGTCAAATGCATTTTAAACTGTTTACACTATTACCACATGGTGGCGCCGTGTCAGCTGGTGAGCATAAAGCTTTGGCAAACTTTGGATTAGTCTTGAATTGACTTACAAACTATTTGATCTCATCAATAATGTGGTCTATGTTCTGATTCTATCTTCCATTTCACAGATGAGATATCTGAAGTCCACACAGGAGTCTGCTACTGAACCAGGAATATAATGTCCTTCCTGTCACTTAATTATCTGCCTTTTCTCTTTTCCCTTGGCAGGGCATGGAGTTTGGGGTGTCTCTTTCTCAGTATATATAATATATATAGATGTGTGTATGTGTGTGTGTGTGTGTGTATATGTGTGTGTGTGTGTATGAGAGAGAGAGAGAGAGAAAGAGAGAGAGGTATATACATTTCTACAACACCTAATTTTTATGGGGGGGATAATGTATCTTAAAATGTCACTTTCAAATTTTTGTATGTAAATAAATATCTAAAATACACTTATTAAAATCGTGTGACTAAGTACAGTTATCCTTCTCTATGCCCCTTAAAGTTTTTGTGGTGTGGTTTTTGCTTAGCAAAATTTTGCTGATGTAACAAAATTTAGAAGTCATTGGAAGAATGAATCAGAATTATACAAGTTGACCTAAAGGTATTTTGACAAAATGTTAAGTGAAAATATAAAAAGGAAATGAGATCATATTTGCTTTAGCCCATCTTTATAAACCAAATAATAAAAAATTAAAATATCTTATGGTACGTATGTACGTGCTCAGGTCTTTATATAATTATTTGAATGCAGCGAAAAACATGGAATGGTTCATACAATTTTTAACGTGGGAGTTGGGGATATAGCTCAGTTGATAGAATGCTTGCCTCACATGCACAAGGCCCTGGGTTCAATCCCCAGCACCGCAAAAAAAAAAAAAAAAAAAAAAATTTAACAAATTTAACATGAGTTATCTTTGCAGGGGAAGAGCAGGGACTCACATTGAGGGGAAAAGTAGGAGAGAATAAGGAAAAAGCCAAGAGAAGCAGAAAAATAGTTGTATACAAGAATTCCTATATATGATCACATTAATATAAAATCATGTTCATGTGAATATATGTATAAATATATAAACTTAAATACTTGGATCAAAAGGTACTGTAAATAAAGACAAAAGAAACATGAAAATCTATAGAAACTTTGATAAAAACAAGACCTAAAGGAGCAATTCGCTAACTACTAGAAAAAATTAGCTTAAACCACAAACAGGCAATTTACATAAAAAGAAAAATACAAATTGCTTTTGCACATCTGTAAAGTTTTTTTATTCTTATCTACTATCAGGGAAATGCAAATTAAAACCACAGTAAAAGTCTTTCAAATTAATTGTATTGGCAAAAATTATTTTTTCCTACTGCCAAGTTTTGGCAATGAAGTACATTCTTCTATACTGCTGATGAGAGTATAAATGGGGACAACGAAGTTTGAATGCATTTTGGCAATTGTAGTGAAGTCAGGAACCCAATCCCCAGGACCAGAGGTTTGCTCCCAGGTGTGCGCCCACTCGGTGATGAGCAGACAGTCCCAGGAATGCTCGTGGTGGCCAAGTCTGAAAGAGCCGGACTTGTGAACAACCTCAGTGGACTCCGGTGGCAGAATGGATAATGGTGATAGAGTCATTCAATGGGCAAGTGGGCAAATGAGTGCATTTGAGCTACGTAAATACTGTGAATGAATTCTCACAAAATAATGTTGAGGATAAAGACGCACTGCAGAGGAATACATACAATATGACACTGTTTATGTGAAGTTTAAAAACATGAAAACCAAGTATATGCACATACCCATATATAATTTGGGAATACATATAGATTTTTTACATATAAATGGAAATGATAAATATTAAATTCAGGGTAGCAAATATTTCTGAAAAGAAGAAATAAAGAAATTAAACAAGGGAAGGATATAGGAAAGTTTTCATCTGACTGGTAATATTTTTTAATCAAATGATATACATTTATGTAATTTGTTACTGTATGGATAACATGATTCCTATGTTTATAATTATCATATTACTATTTGGTTATATTAATTTATGTACAGTATTTTATTGCATTTTTTTAAGCCAGGGGTCATGGTGCACACCTGTAATCCCAGTGGCTCTGGAGGCTGAGGCAGGAGGATTGCAAGTTCAATACCGTCTCAGCAACTTAGTGAGACCCTATTTCAAAATAAAAAGTAAACTAAAAGGTCTGGGGATGTAGCTCAGTGGTTAAATTACCTCTGTACCCCTGCCCAAAAAAGTAGTAATATATTTTTTAAAAGATCTTCAGTCCTTATTCAATCCTCTCATAAAAGAAGTACTTCGACTATCATAAAAATAAAAATAAACATTTTAATAATAAGCTGTTCTGGCCAGCATGCAGGAGCGGAAACACTTTCAATAACTGTTGTTGGGGTAGTACATTTGTGAAATTCTACCTATGGATGGAATGATTTGAACATTGTTTATCAAAATGAAATGGACATATACACCCTTTGAGCTAAGCCAGTCACTTTAAAGTATTTACTGTTTAAATATCCTCTAGCAATTGTGCAATGGAATATATATATATATATATATATATATATATATATATATATACACACCATATATATATATGGCTATTCTTGCAAATTGTCTGTGATAACAAATGAGCAGAAACAACCTTTAGAAGAAGCTGGTTAATAAAATGTGATTCATTCATACAATGGTTATTATGCAAAAGATTAAAAAGAGTGGAATAGCATCTAGAATAAATAGTAAAAAGGAACAAAAGTAAAATGAAGAACATTGATTTGGTAATTTACCATTTGGTAACTTGGGTTGTCTCTACAATATGGACCTGAGGATTGGGGAACAGAGGCAGGAGATATGGATTTTACCAGTTCTACTCTTTGTGTGTTTTTAATCTTTTATCTCATACATGTACTACCATTAAATGAACTTCAAAAGATGCAGAAGCAAAGAAGGGAAAGCACACAAAGATTAAAAATGAAAATCGGAATAAAGACGATGCTAAACATTTCATTTCAAGAATAGCATTGGTGCTTCAATTTTAATACTGTAACAAATTTGCATCACCTGCTTTATGTCTAAGACCTAAGTTTTCAACTAATTTTAGGGGTAATCTAGTGACCAAAGGAGAAGTGTCTCATTAAGAAGTGGTGATTGGCCAAGGCCCTAGACACAAGGGAGGGATCTCCTTACCAAGACCACACTTTAGTTTGTTTTCAGGAGGGAATCTGTCCATGTCCCCCAACCCCTGTAAACTTTAGTAATTTGAATGAGGTCCCAGTTACTAGAGTTTTAAAATCAGTTGGTTAAGTCACATTACTGATTGTTCTAAGAAGGCTGAAAACCAACTAACCAATAGGTACAGAATATAGTATGGTTAAAAGATTAAAAATGAGTAAGAAAATGAGGCAATTATCTATTATTTTTTATTTCTACTTATACCTGTTAATTTTTGTCTTATAAAAAACAAATGCATGTAACTATAAAATTGTTATACATTCCTGGTGAGTTATGAAGGGAATTTTGTTGTCCAGTTATAAGCCTCCCTATGAAGGTATTTTCCTGATTTTGCTTTATTTATACTATTGGGAAACAAAATGTACCATGACTTAGGTTTCATAATTTGAGTAGCTGAATCTCATGTTTTTATTTAAGCACTTTTCCAACAAATACTAATTTACTTTGCTTCCCCAGAACATCAAACCATTATGTGGGGATGTTCCAGGGACACATTCTAACATATGTGTGTGGGTGTGAGTCTGTGACCTGGGAGGTATACACCTCTCCGGACTCCCAGCACTATAATTATATTTGTAACCCAGGTCTCAGCCCTTTCTCAGGACTCAAGTAATTGCTTGATTAATGACTCTCTTTTTTCTTTACTAAAATCTAGTCTCAGAAAAGAATCTGGAATTAATTTATCCCAAGATTTAAGTGAATATGATTTCCCAAGAATGTTTACACATTAATAACAATTACAACTTTAAGATAAAAAGGAGAGAATTTTGAAATAAATGCATTAGGAAACAGAAAAGAAAATGGAAATGCCAAATAAATGTAAAAATTGGTCATGTGAAAACAAGAAAACATTAAATAGGGATGCCACTAGCTGATATGACAAAATGCAAAGAAAGAAATATGCCAATTAGGAATGAAAATGGGAATGTAACTTAAATACAGAGTAAATGTAAATGATAGTAAGAGATTATTTCAGTCAACTGCATAAAAAACCATTTGAAAACCTCTGTGAGCTAAATTAGTTTATAGGAAAGTACAAATAGCATAAAGTAATCACAGAAGTAGAAAATGTAAATAAAAATAGCAAAAAATCATGAGTGAGCCATTTCATCCTTCTTTCCTTCCTAAATATGTACAAGGACTAAATATTTCACAAGTGTATTTTCTGAAACATCAGTGAATAGAGAACACCGATGCTAATTAAACTGTTCCAGAACATAAATAATTAGGGAAATTTTCAAAGTTCTTTTTAAGGAGCTAGAATATTATTAGAAAAACAGAAATAATAAAATCTATTTTACTTATAAGACTTCAATTTTTTAATCTAAAAAAATAATATTAATCATATTTAAAAATTTTTTAATTTAGATAGGGACCACCTCAGAGACATGAGAATGTTTCAATATTAGGAAATCTAATACTATGTTTGAATACATTAGTAAATAAAAGAAGAAAAATATAATTCTCATATTCATAGATGCTGAAAAGGTATTTCATCAAACACAAAACATTTATTTGTGATAAAACTTCTTAATCAAATAAAATTAGATATATAACTTTTTTTACTTGTGAATTTAGTATGTCACTTGGGTTTATCCTTTCTAAACACAATTAGTAACCAGTTTGAAAATGTAAGAGAATTAAATGTACTAGTAACTAAAAGATAAAATACCTGAAAACAAACTTCAGAAGAAATGCACAAAATTCTATATGGACAACTTTTAAAATGCTATGGAGGGACAAAAATTACATAAATAAATGCAAGGTACACTTTAGTCTTACAGAGAAAGGAGCATTATAAATACTTCAATTGTGCCTAAATTAACCTGTATTTTTCAGTCTCAGAAACCAGTAGATCTTTTTAATAAGCTCATAACCATCACATGTAAAAATGAACACATGAGAATAGTTAGGAAAATTCTGTGTAGAAATAGATTCAGCTGAGAGAAGATTAACCTTACCAATTATGTTACCTAAAATTGTGTTGTACTGGCACACATAAACACAGACCACGGAAATAGAAAAGCGGGCTTATCAACAGAACCCCCAAATGTAGTAAATGATATAGGTAAGTATTTGCATCATTGGGGAAAAACAGAATTTTCAATAAATAATTCTGGAATAATTGAGTTTCTGAAAATATGAAGTTGAATTTTCACTCATACTACATCAGAATAAATTCCAGATGGATCATTCAAAAATTAAAATAAAGCTATAACATTATTAGAAGAAAGTGAAAGGGTTTTTATATAACTTGAAGAGAAAAGGTTTCTGAATTTAAATATATTTTAAAAACCTGCATATTGAAAGTTTTTTCACTAAAGTCCAAAGATATGCAAATCAGGGGGAAATATTTATGTCACGCTGTAGACTGATGTTAGTAGCTTCACATATAAAAAGTAACTGTGAACAAAATTTTTAAAAGATTCAAATGCAATAGAAAAAAGTTACAAATAGTCCAGAAATAAAAAAGAAAATACAACTATTAAACATTTGAAACGATATTCAATATTACTATAAGAATATTTCCTTTTAAAATGAAAGTGAAGATGCATTCCACCATGTTCCATCTTTATTCTATCACAGATAAACAGATTTGATAACATGCTGTTTTGGCAAGGGTATGGAGAAACTGGCAACCTCAAACACTCAGCGCACACTCCCTGGAGGTTAATTGGCATCCATTAAAATTTTTAAAAATGTGCATGCTCTTTGGCATATCATTTTCATTTCCAGTAATTAATTTTACAAGTAGACTTGCCCATATGGGCAAAAAAATATGTACAAAGATAACCATTGCAGCATTGTTTTCACTAGCAAAAGATTGGGAACAACCAAATGTCTAACAAAGATGGACTGTTAAATAAATTGTGACACCAGAGCATAATGGATATCTGAACAGAATGAGTCAATTCTGTGTTCCGTCACGAAGTTGTCTCCAACATATAGTGTACCATTTGTGTAGGAAAAAAAGTTTTATATGTTTCTGCAAAGAAAGTTGCATATGTGATTATATGAGAGATATTTGTGGAATATCTCTGGAACTCTGCAGAAGAAACTGGCCAACACCTGACGTCTTTAGGGGACCTCTGGGAAACTGAGGGTTGGGATTACAGGGAGAATTACTGTCTATGGTATATTATTTGGTATTTTTGGAATTTGCACTAAATGTATGAATTACATACTCAAAATTTAATTAATTAACTATGTCCAACAGATTTTTTTTTTAGTTCAATGTTTTTAAAAAAACTTTTTTAGGTACATAGAACATACAATGCGTTCCGACATAATCACAAAAGCATGCAATATAATTTGCTCTAATTAGTCCCCTGCACCTCCCCCACTCCCCTTCTCCCTCCCCCTGTTCCCCTCCCTTTACTCCAAAGATATATCTATAATTTATAATTTTATTTTTAAATTAGTGTCTTGTGGATATACTTGATGTTGGGATTCACTGTGCTATATTCACGTATGTACAAACAAAAGTTCAGTCAGATTCATTCTACTGTTCTTCCTTTTTCCTGCCCTTCTTTCCTCCTCCTCAATCCCCTTTGCCTACTCTACTGATCTTTCCTCTATTTTAATGAAACTCCTTCTCCTTTTTTTCCCTTTTTGACTCTGTCTTTCCTTTTTTTTAATCCACCCACCCCCCACTTATTTTGGATTAACTTGTGTAATTCAGAGAAAACATTCATCTTTCGGCTTTCGGGGACTGGCTTATTTCACTTAGCATTTTAGTTTTTAGTTCCATTCCTTTACCCTGCAAATGCCACAGTTTCATTCTTCTTTATGACTGAGTAATACTCCATTGTGCATATAGACCACATTTTCTTTATCCATTCATCTGTTGAAGGGCACCTAGGTTGTTTCCATAGCTTGGCTATTGTGAATTGTGCTGCTATAAACATTGATATGGCGGTGTCATGGTGGTAGGCTGATTTAAAATCTTTTGGATATATATCAAGGAGTAGGATAGTCGTGTCCTATGGTGATCCCATTCCTAGGTTTTTGAGCTATTTCCACACTGTTTTCCAGAATGGTTGCATTAATTTGCAGTCCCACCAACAATGTATGTACCTTTTCCCCACATCCTGGCCAGCGTTGATTATTCTCTGCCTTTTTGATAATCAACATAAGATTTTTAGAAGATATACAAAGGGCAGATCTTGGTTAGTATTGTTTTTTTGTTCTGTTTCCCTTATATCCACAAGGGCAATTGTCCGCTCTTCCTTAAATCCTAAGGAATTAGTATCAGGAGAGAGACTGGTACTTCCCATACAAATAGGCATGGGGGAGAAACGCCAGTGCGGAAAGGGCTTGGACCCTGGAGCTCCACACTTGTATTAGTGGTCATTGTTACCATCACTCTTCTTTGACAAATTATCTGATGGGTTTTTATTATATAACCTTTAAAAAGCAGGCTCTGGGGACTGGGGTTGTGGCTCAGTGGTAGAGCGCTTGCCTTGCATGTGTGAGGCACTGGGTTCGATTCTCAGCATCGTGTACAAATAAAGGTTCATCAACAACTAATAAAACTATTTTTAAAAAAAGCAGGCTCCAGTTTTTCTTAACTCTTAAGTTACCTATTCCAGGCCATTTGTAAGCACTACCTAAACCTTCCTCAGACCCCATTAAAATGAGTTATCAGTGCATTCTGAAGGGTAAGAAAATGGTGAGGAATCTAAAAATCAGGTTGCATGAGAAATGATGGAAGCAGCCAACTTTTCTACACAGTGTCAGAGGGAAGAAGGAGCATGGATGAGTGCAGTTACAGGAAGCAGATTCTAACTTACTTTAAAGAAAGTGTTCCCAGTGATGAGAACAATCTGAAAATTCAGTAGGTACTTTTATTAGAATTTGAATGTTCCTTCTCTAGATGGCTCAATCAGATCAGCTTACAGGAAGAAATAGCCATGCACAAAGTGTCGTCAGCCCATAGTATGATTTTGTCTTTGAATGTGACTTTAAGAATAAAGTCCATCCCCCGGGCACAGTGGCACATGCCTGTTATCCCAGCAACTCGAGAGGCTGAGACAGAGGATCGGGGGTTCAAAGCCAGCCTCAGCAACTTAGCAAGACCTAGTCTTAAAATAAAAAATGAGGGCTGGGGATATAGCTCAGTCGGTAGGGTACTTGCCTCGCAAGCCCAAGGCCTTGGGTTCAAATCCCCAGCACCGCAACAAAATAAATAAATAAAATAAATAAATAAATAAAAAATGAGCTGCGGATGTGGCTCAGTGGTTAAGCGCCCCTGGGTTCAATCCCTGCTACAAAAAAAAGGATTAAGTTCATCGAGTTGCCATCCATTTGAAGTCTCTTCCTTTGGGGCAGTGAGAGAGGAAGCATAATATCTAACTAGTAAAAAAAAAAAATCAGGAAAGTTTATTAATAAAATAATTAACTCTACTCCACTCCCCGCCTAAAGTTTCTTATTCCATTACCTCATCTTTCATGTCAAGGTGTCCAGAATTATAACAGTTTAGTAATGAAGCATATATTTATCTCTTGTAAACTTAATTTACTTCTTTGACCCCAAAGATGCCTGGCTAATGTTATTATTGACATGTTGTAAGTTCAAGGATGTGATTTTCACTATTGCCATTTCTGTGTCAGCACCAAGATTTCTGAGGTTCACTGGCATAGAGATGGCACCATTTACTTGAAGCGCCTGCAGTGAAAGAGATTTTGTTTATTCATATTTGAAGTTTATTTAATAGATAACCTTCTCCACAAACGTATCACTACATTCAAAGAAGAAGAATGTCCAAGAGGTCCACATTTATAATTTAGCTTTGCCTCAGGAATGTTCTCTCTAGATTTACTTTCGAGATAACCCTGACAGAGAATATCTAAATTATTCTCTAACAATCAATAACGTAACTCACCATACCCCACGAAACTGACTCCCTCATGTATTTTTCTTATTTTGGTGAATGTTACCATTTTTCTTCCAGATTTCTAGACTCAAATTCTGAACTCCTGTATAATCAGTTGTCAATTTGACCACGGATCACAATTGATAAGATGTATTTAAAGGTGACAGTGCCTTTCACCCCAACCCATCACAGCCTCTGAAGAACGGGGCAGATCCAGCCCTACCATCTATCATGTACCTCATACTGGCCTCTGATCCCACCTCTCACTGGCCTTACCTGTTTAGAAATGTATGGACCACCAATCAAAAATAGTCCATCCACAGCATGGCCAGCAATCTGGGGAAAAAAGACCATCTGAGCCAATCAGTTGTTGCTTCCAGGGATTTTCAAAGCAGAAAGTTGAGGGGCTATTGCCAGCAGGTCAGGAAAGTCGAAACTGAGGCTGAATAATTCTGGGCAAGTTTAGGAAAATGGTTAAGAGGGCATGGAGATGGGAACAGACCTGTAGAGAGATGCAGAGGCATGTGGGGCCGCGACACAGTTTTAGTTTCCCATTTCAATAGCTAGGAAACTGATCTGAATTATAATTCACTGCCAGGTTTCTCATGAAAGGTTTGGATACCTTAATTTATTCCCATTTCTTTTGTTTTGACTGTCTTAAATAGATCTATCCTCTTTGCAATTCAAGGTCCTAAGTAAAATAATGTCTTCTTGCCAGTGTGGTGGTACACACCTGTAATCCCAGAGGCTCTGGAGGCTGAGGCAGGAGGATCTCGAGTTCAAAGCCAGACTCAGCAAAAGTGAGACACTAAGCAACTCAGTGAACCCTGTTTCTAAATAAAATACAAAATAGGGCTGGGGATGTGGCTCAGTGGTCGAGTGCCCCTAAGTTCAGTCCCCCGTGTCTGCCCCCCACAGAATGTCTTCTACATCTACCCACAACATTCCCTTCTGTAATCTCACTCTAGGGAAAGCCACTGTGGTCTTTCAACTCCTCACCAAAACCACTGTGATCACCTCAACATGTAGTCTGTTGGATCATTCTCCAGCAGACTATGACCCACCACCATCCACTTGCAAGTTTTCTACTACCAAGTAAATCTTCAAAAGCCCATTCCAGCCACATCACTCCCTTGTTCAAAAACCCCATAACTCCCTATAATCTAGCAAATAATACACAAAGTTCTGTCATTTGAGACCCACCTGTCTTTGCAATCTTGTCTTCTGCCACTTTTAAAAATACAGAGAACTGTGTTCTCTTTCTCTCTTTCCCTCACTTTTAGTGTGCATGTGTGCACATGCATGTGTGCACAATTCTCAAAATACACTACTGTGGATCTGGCCCACCTGTGATAAATATGCTCATTGTTTTCCATAACCCACAGAAGGCTTTTATATTATTCTTTTTCTTTCTCTCTTTCTTTTTTTTTTTTTTTTTTTTTTTTTTTTGGTGCTGGGGATTGAACCCAGGGTTGCTTAACCACTAAGCCACATCCCCACCCTTTTTATTTATTATTTTGAGACAAGATCTCACTATATTCCAGAGGCTGGATTTGAACTTGTGATCCTCCTGCCTCAGTCTCTCATGCCACTGGGATTACAGGCCTGCCCCACCACACTCGGCTTATTCATTGTTTCAAGAGCACAGTGATACGTTTTATTTATTTCAACTGGCAAACAGATTTTTGTCTAAGTCATTACACTTAAAGAGAAGTAGCCAAAATCTTTAATACCCAGTTAGGAACAGAACAAAAACCTGTTCAAATCTACTTGAAAACTTGAATATTGATTGTATCTGTCTTTTGAAATACTATTTATTAAACCCATATTAAAATTATTTTTTGAGATTTTTCTGATTCATGAAGTCATCTCTGATTTTTCTACTAAACCCCTTGTTTCTTCTTCTCTTATGATATTTATTGTATTCTTCTTTACTTTATGCTTATGCTTATACTTTTCCAGCTCTTTGTTTAGATTATAATGCCTTTGAAGGCAGGTCTTGTGTCTTACTCCTAGTAATGGTCCCCAAAATACCCATAGTTTGCTGTCCATTAGAGTAGTTCAATAGATAATTTGTGATTTAATTTTTTAACCCCATTGATCAAATAGACATAAATCTGAGTAATATATCACTAGTTAACAAAGCGGATCTGGCATCTCTGGGGTTTAAAGTCTCTTGACTAATAGAATGAGTGTACCAGCTGACATTAGATAAAGCACAGAACTTTCAAAGTATGGCCAAGATTCCAAATGTTACCGAGAAAATTGTTTCTTGCTTGTCAGTGCATTTTAATCATGTTTTCCAAACTATTATAACTATCAGAAAATAAAAATAGATTCCAAAGAATATGATCTGACAAACAAAGCAAAAGACAAATTCCACATCCCTTCTCAAATTATGCAGAAAAATGCCTGCTTTGACTGAATGAAGAATATTCGCATTTGCACCCTGCGTGCCAACTCACCCCTTTACTTATTAATCAGGATAGTGACTTCTTTGGTCATTGAGATATCTGCAATATTTAAGAAATTTTCATTACCTGGCAACTGTTTACAAAGCAAGGGTCAACTCCTGCACAGCATACAAAACATTTAAGACATCTGCTGTGTGCTGAAGAAATGTGGAATCTGTGTGGGTAAACAAAACAAAGATACCTGAAAATATTGCGAAACAGCATAGCTGCATGATTGTTGTGGTTATCTATTACCACAGAATAAACTGGCTGTCATATAAATGAACCAAACATGGCCCCTGAATATTGGCCCATATATTGTTAACTTCTTCACAGTAGGTGACTGTCAGCTCAAAGACACTAAACTCAAAATTTTACATATCCAATTTTAAAGTATATAGCCCAAATAAGCATATTTTTAGCCATTTGGAGACCACCTTCTCTGCATAACCCATGAACTATACCCAGTATATGCTAGGCAAGCACAGGACAAACCCTGGGGCTAGACATGATTCCACGTCATTATGCTGAGGTCATTGACTCACTGTGCTGTTGAACAACATCATCTGCACATGCCACTACTGTCCCATTTCCCTGCCCCCTCCAAGTTTTTATGTCCCTTCTCCCTCCTGGAGTTGGCCCCTCATTGCTGTCTCTGGAAGTTCTGCTGCCAGGGACATCCTTCCCATGCAACCTGCCCAAGTTCTTCCCACATAAAACTTATAGTGTGCCACCGCCTCCTCTGGTCTTGTTTTCTCCTCGTCAAACTGTGAATCTCTGAATCACTACAACACTTCCAAACTTAACGCCTTAAAACAATAAAAACATTTATTTGGATCATTTGCAATTTAGACAAAGTGCTGTGGGAACAGCTTGTCTCTGCTCTACTTGGGCTCCAGCTGAGGAGGCTCGACCTGAGGTTGCCTTCCAAGACAGCTTCTGTTGACATGTTTGGCACCTTGATGTTCCTCTCTCCCATCCTCCAGGGCCTTGCCATGTGCCCTGGACTTCTTACCACATGGCAATCTCAGAGTAGTCAGTCTTGGCACATGCTGGGGTTTCTCTCAAATAGGAATTCCAAGAGGCCCAGGCACAAGCTACAAGGCTTCTTGCTTACTTAGTGTCGGATTCTCAGAAAGATACACAGCATTCTGTGGTTAAGAAAGTCAGAAAGGACAACTTCTCTTCAAAGGGAGGAAACATAGGCCCCACTGCTCAGTGGAAGAAGTAGCAAAGAATTTGTAGCCATCTTTAATCTATTATAATTTACTTATCAATGTTGAAGGAGCAACATAAATAAAAATTTCTCAGATTCTAACATGGGGTCAGCAAACAACAGCCTATGTACCAAATGTAGCTCACTACCTGATTTTGTAAATACAGTTTTATTGGAACACAGTCATACCCATTTGCTTACATTTGTCTATGCCTATTTTTGTGCTTCAACCATGGAGTTGAGTCGTTGCAACAGAGATTGTGTAATTTGCACAATCTAAAATATTTGCTACTGCATCTGATCTTTTATAGAATAAGTTTGCAAATCCTTGCTCTAAAATGTGGTTATACTATGCTAATGCTTGATTTAAATTGCTTTCTAAAGATATGTTTTTTAACCACAGAAACTTCTTAGAAACTGCAGTTTACAAACTTGCAACTCATACACTGCCTTAGGCGCACAACAGCACTGTTCTGGGGACAGTAGTGAGTCGGTTCTTTGTGCCACCAACAGATGGTGTCAGCAGCTGTGCCCTTCACTGAACCAGTGAGGCTCCTGTGTCTGCTGATGTGTGCTTAGTTTAAAAATGTTTCAAACAATGGTCACCCTATAGAAGACCAAGAAGTGTAAAACATCACTAAAAGTGTTAAAAAATGTTAAGTAGCCAAAGGCAGCACACGGTTATGAGAAAAAGTAAAAATAACTTTAAAAGGGTGACAGTGATATGAAAATCGCCTTATTTGTGGATGTGGGGTAAAGAGTTAGAAGGACAGGTTGTGAGGAGCTAGGTGTGAGTCGTGCCCCAAAACACCATCGAATGTGAAGACAGGGCAATGCAAACCAAGCAGGGAGCTGAAGGAGTGACAGCCTAGCCCTCTAGCTCTTGGCCTGTGTTTATCCAGGAGAAGATTACCAGGGTTTAGGGAGTTGAAGGCCAACTACAATGACAGGAAGGTTTTGAAACTTCTGCTGAAAGATGAGTTGTCCTGCGTCAAGTCCCCGCTGAAATCCACTCGATATCAAAGTGAGGGGAGTATGAAGACCACAGGGATCTACAAAGGGGAACATCTGCCACCTCAGAAACTTTTAGGGTGGACAGAAGTGGTCTTCTTCTTCTTCTTCTTCTTCTTTTCTTTTTTTGTTTTTAATCATATTTTTAAATATGTTTGACAGACTGGATAGGATCAAAGAGGAAAAAAGAGTGTCCACTTTAGATCTGCAGAGAACCACCTGACTCTCATTTGGTGAAAATCTGTCCCTGAGTTAGGAAGCTTTTTCGAACAAGCCTGATATTTAAATGTATATTCTGAATTGTAAGTCTTGTAGTTAAAAAACAAGGAAGCCAACAGAGCAGCAAACCAGCCCCTACGCTTAAAACTATGATGTATCCATCTCAACACAGTGACTTCCACCAACACATCAACTCTCATTGCAAACCTTGGAGTCAACTTTGGAGGTACTTTGTGACTTGTGATGGTAAGCTCAGCTATTAAAAACGCTTTTATTAACAGTCTCTACTTATTTTTGTAAATTGAACATCTACAAGCAAAATAAAATACAGACATATATTGGAAGCTAAAAATTTCAGCTTCAACCGTGACACTCAATTCTCTTTCTTTTTGTGGGCCTCAAAATATCCCCATGGTTTTTATTGTTAGGCTTTACCATTAGTTTTAATAAAATATTACCTGCACCTCTTTTATATACAGGAATTCCACATAAGGTTTCCTTTGGGGGCAAAATTCTGCTGTTGAAAGGCTTGACAATCATGATGGTGAATAAGAGAGACTATTGAAGATTTTTGAGCAGAAAAGTTACATGATGAAAGTGGTGTTTTAGGACCATATTAATCTGGTTGTATGTCAGACAGATTGCCCAGAGACCAGTTAAAAAGACACCATGAACAGCATTCTGTGAAAATAACCATTAGAATACAATATAAAATGGAACTAAGACCTATTATATCTGTTGGGAATCATGAGAAGCATAAAACAAAGTGGTTGAAAAATTGTGTTTACATACCAAATAGGCAGACCAAAAGGCCTTTCACCTCCAAGATCTATGATTTTCTCTATTTTATATTCAAATAAGAGATGTAAAATAAGAACAGAATATTACAGAAAGTGCTCAGATGGATCCATAATACATAGCTAACGTTACCCTCCTCCATTTAAAATGCCTCTGGTTGGTTCAACAGGAATGACCAGACTGAGAACAGTTTCAACTGAATTTTCAACAATTTAAGTCTCCTCTCTGTCCATTTTTGACCAGAATTATTTTTTTTTACTTTTCAAAATTATTTTTAAAGTGAATAAATGTTATTATGGGAAAATTATTAAAAATACATACCGGCAAGACAAAAGCAAATTTTCTGAAATTCTACAAACTAGATAGATGGATTGGGAAGGCTATACACTTTCTCCCATATTATTCTATAGAAATATCTACCAGAAACCCCATAAGGTTTCAAGTAAAACAGGATTCCACAGTATGTTCAGCTACCTGTTTCAGAAAAGTGTCCCTGTATATTTATATTTAGCTACCTGGGAATGATTATGTAATAAACACTAATGGCCAGAAATTTAACACATAATTTTAAGAACACAATCTTTGTGTTTAGATTTAATTCAAATTATAGACATAAGATAGGCTTTATCTCCAAACAAAATAAAATTCATTTGTTTCCAACTGTAGGTTTGTAAACAAAGTATTTACATATATCAATCCCTTTTTTACTTCAATGTATTGTTAATCAATTGTAAACAGAGTTTAGCATTATGTGGGTTCATCTGAACATATCACTATATTGGAAAGAAAACAGACTCTAACCACTTCAATCCTCCCAGATTATTCACTAGGCCAATATTTTCAATCATTAGTAACAACGCAACACATTTTCTACTGCCTTAAATTGTCTCTCATATTCCTCCTTCTTCAGCAGTAGTCATTACAACTTTTCTCTCTTCTTTCCCGTTATTCTGCTTCCTGATTCTCTTGCACATGGGGATACCAAACCCCTAGTGATTCATGACTGGGTCAAAACACATAATCAGTGACAGGCAGATCTGGGACTTGACTCCTTGCTCCCATATTATTCTCCTGGCTCGTGGGCAAGGGCTCTTGCCATCCTACCTATTAACTCATAGGAAAGATTCGCAATATAAGTCCTGGGAGCCCTCATTAACACAGTTCCACTTAGAGCAGTGATTTTGTGACATGGGATCGAGGACAATGTGTGTGGCAAAAACACAGTTGCACTTAAGAAAACAAAACACTACATCATGAATAAGTAATTAGAACAAATAAAAAATAAAATAAAGCTCCATTGACAACTAAAAAATATTTAAAAAAGAAAGAAAACAAAGCAAATTTCTTTTATATTATTTATAATAGTATCTTATCTGTGAATTAAAGTCAGACTTATTAACTAACACAGTTTTTTTCACTTATTAGGTTGGCAATAATCAAAAAATTAAATATAATTCTGCTGAGGCTATGGGGTAGCAGGTGCTCTCTTTCATTACTGGTGGGAGGACACAATGATACAACCTCCGTGAAGGACATTTTGGCAAGGTTTTTAATAGTTACAAATGTGTTTGCTCTTTGACCCAGCAATCTCACTTCTGGGAATGCATCATACTGACACATCTGCACGCATCAAAATGATTTATGTCCAAGGCTATTCACTATTGCATTATTTGAAAAAGCAAAGATTGGAAACAACCCAAGTGCCTATCAGCAGAGGAGTGGTTAATTAAATTATGGTACATGCACACAATGGAATATTAGGTAGCTGTAAAAAACAATGAGGAAGCAAGAGATATACTGATAAGGAAAGATTGCTAGGAAACATTGTTAAGGGGAAAGTTAGAGGTGCTGAATAAAGTAAATGATGATCTACTACTTTCTTCTGGTTTTAGGGATTGCACCCAAGCCTCCCACATATTAAAAAAACACTACCACTGAGTTACATCCTCTATTGTTTTTATTTTTTATTTTGAGATACGGTCTCACAAAGTTGCCCAGACTGACCTTAAAACTTCTGTTCCTCCTCTCTCAGTCTCCCAAGTAGCTGGGATTATAGGTATGTGCCACTAGGTCCAATGATAAACAACCTTTTATACAAAAAAATGGAGGGAGTAATATGAGCAATTTATACAAGTGGTTACCCATAGGGGAAGCAAGGAGTGAGATAGGTAGTGGGAAAATGGAAATAAGTCTTCTGAACTGTGCTATATACTTTGTTCAACTTTAAGTTCCTAAAAAAGATTCATTTGAACATATTATCTATTAGAATAACTAAATGAAATTTTAGAAGATATACTTTTAGTTTCATTGTTCTTGTTAAATTGCAGATTGGGGGAAAGGACTCTTTAAATTCTTTCTGGTTTAATTATTTCTAATGGGAATATTGAGGTATCTTCTTAGATGGCTCTCCTCCTATAGGAAAAGACTAAAGAGAAATACTAAATTACTCGCTGATAACCTCACTCAATAATCCTTTAGTAACTTACCACTTTATGGCATTAGGTATCTAACACCACTGGCCTGACTGATGTTTCTCACTTTTTTTGACTCTGTCGTTTGCTAAAAAGAGTAATATATCATCAAGACCTCCCTATTCCAAATATGTCCACATTTTATCTGAAAGGAAAATGGTAAAACTAACACTTTGAGTATATAATCACTATTTTTAAAAATACCACAAAATATAGTAGAAAAACATGACATAATTAAACTAAGATGCAGAGAATTGTAAAATGAATTTTTAAAAGCTTCTTTATGCAGCAGAGTTGTTATTAGATTAGAATAGAAAGTAAGAATGGATTAAACAGACATATTTTATTAACATGACAGCATAGTTTTCAAATCTTCATTGTACATGGGATTGCAGGGGCACATCTTACCCCTAGAGAATCAGGCTTTTCTAGTAGAATTGAGTCCTGCTTCAAAGTAAGATTTGTATAATAAAGTTGAAGTAAGAGAATGCTGTTCTTAGTTGCAGAGAAATCTGGTTTTAATGTTATATAATCTGAATTATACTTTATCATTATATCTTGTTATTATTATTAAAAATGAAATAAACAGTAACTACGATTCTAGAAAGGTCAGTTAACCATCTCTGAGCCTCAGTTTCCCTACCTTACATATGGATAACAATAATGTCTTTTTCACAAGGTGTTTTAAGGTATAAATGACATGATGTACTTAATACCATGCCTGACATTCAGTAAGTGTTCATTAAGTAGATGCTGTTATTTTTATCTTATTTGATTGTCAGGAGTCTTTTAAAATAGAAAATATTAATCTTATCAGATATGTTTTTTGATATAAATCTTAGTAACAGAAGAATGCTTATGACTGCTAATCATAAAATGGGGTATGAAGTTCAATGAATACTATGATAAGAAACTGATGAAATATACAAGCACATTAACAGGGCAAGTAACAGTATAGTAAAACCATCTGTGGTCATTCTTTCCTCTATTCCCTAATGCTTTTAAACTATTTTTATAATAATAAGGACATACATGTACAATTAAATCTGGCAGGAGGAAAGATAAAAAAATATTTTCAAAAATAATAAACTATCTTTTTCCAGTTTATAATTGAATATCTACCCTACTTCCTCACCACCCCCAATACGCAAATACTCTACAAATACTATTACAATTGTGAGTAAACTCTTCAAAGTCAGGCATGTAAGATGTGCTTCTAGGGACAGGGAGTGAGCTACATCACAAGATGGAAGAGTCTATATATTAGAGAGAAAGAATGGAAAAATTAAGTTAGGTACTGCTAGTTGACATCCCAATCTCTTCTCTTCTTCTTTAGTAGCAGAACCAGAATTTTATCATAATGGCAATGTGCTCTATTAAAAATACTTTCCTAGACCAATAGAGTAGGGGATGGAGATGAGGGAGAGGAAGAGGAGAAGAGGTGTGGGGAAAGAAATAGACCATATCATGCTATGTGCAGGTACGAATATATCACAATTAAGCCTACTATTATGCATAGTAATAATTCACCATAAAAATATTCTTTAAAAATATCTTCCCAGAGTCTCCTGAAGCTCCAATTGACCAAATGACCCAGTCTGGTCAATGAAATATACCCTATTTCACCACATAATCATTGGCACCACATTAACATATTCGGGATTATTCCATACGTCCTAATCGTGCACCAAAGAGTTTAGTAATAAATAATTTTTAGGTAATACTGGCACAATTTATTATTTAAAAAATATTCATATAATGGTTGTACTCCACCTTTGTGCAAAAAAAAAAAAAAAATGGACAAAAAATCTGCAATGATTTTGTGGTGAAATATGGTAATCAGACCCACAGGAGAGATATACCTGGCCTGTTTTTTCCACCTTTGGTCCCATTCCCTTTCTTCCTTTTGGGAATGTGAATATGTTGCCTGGTCCCAGTAGTCTGTTACAATTGTGCTTATGAAAGTTACATGCTAATCATGGCAGGATAGACATGTGTGAGTCTGGGTCTCTTCCAGGTCCCAGATTTGTCAAGTCACTTCACTTTCCTGGACCAGTCTTAGATGAAAAAACAAAACAAATAAACAAAAAAAAAAACCCTTTGATTTTCTGTATGTAGAAGGTTTTTGGTTTTTTTTTTTTTTTTTTTTTTTTTTGCAGTGCTGGGGATCAAACCCAGGGCCTTGTGCATGTAAGGCAAGCACTCTGCCAACTGAGCTATCTCCCCAGCCCAAGAATATTTTTTTTTCTTTTATGCAGGCAAACAAATTCTAACTCATATGTACCACCTATGCCTAAAGGTGATTGCAGGAAAGGATCTCTCTTTTTGAAATCTGGAATAAAACAAAGAGTGTCAGAGTTCAGAAAGTATTGAACAGGCCACACTAACTCCACTTACTCATCATATATCTACTTAAGGTGTATTTTCCTCTGTGGACTCTATTCTGGAATGTCACCAGGACCTGCTGTATTTGTGACCTTGTTTTTTTTGCTTGTCTGTTTCATGTGGAAAAAGTATACGTTAAAAAAGCTGATAATGTGGCATATATTCTTCCATGCCCTGAACTATGACTAAACTCAGCATTATGTGTATGAATGTTAATCAGCAATTATTTAGGTTGCTTTGGGCAGAGGCTGTCGATCAACAGTACAATACAGAAACAGTGATTTCTTCCCAAAGGAGGAGATAGTTTGAAAGAATCTTTTTCTTGGAAGCTGTCTTCTTCACCCCAAAATTCAATCTGGCCCTATTGAACTCCATCATAGCAGAACAGTACAGCACAAAGGAAACCCCACAAAAAAAGTCATTTCTGAATATAAGGTAACTGTGATTTTCCCTTCAAAAAGTGGACATGCTTCTCTTTTAGCATAGTTAGCATTAGTGTGTGTCTGTTAGCACATCTGTGGCAAGTGAGAGAGTCAGGGCTTGGAGGCAGATGCATATGCCTCTCATGCTTCCACCATTACATGGAGGGCCACATTTTCTGGTTAATGACCAGGTTAAGCATAAGTTTGAAACAGTTGTAAACTAAGAGATTAAGGATTCTCACTCTAATAACATGAAATGGCCATCCAACACAGACCAATGGTCCCTGCTACCCTTCCCTTCAGTATAGTAGAACTAACAGAGCAAGAGGATATAATATAGTGCAACCTGCAGGGATCAGTGGATACTGAAGGACAGAACCTGCTTCTGGAGAATCTCATGTGAGGCAAAGCTGCCCATCTTCCCGTTCTTTTCACAGGTTCTCTGAGTTTGATGGAGTCAATATTGCTTAGGGGGAGAGAATGTGTTGGAAAAATAAGCACAATCCTTTGCATTAAAATTAATTAATATGCACTGACAGCTCAACTGGAGAAGCATCATCTGATACGGTAATGGTGGAGTCTCATCTCATTTACCAGTCAGGGTCCTGGCAGGTAACATATGGCATGATCAAATTGAGTAATTTGAAGAGAGTTTAATAGAGAGACTATAAGCAAAGATATGCATAAGGTTTGGATATACAACAAGGGATGGACCAACACCCCAAAATAGAGACCTTTCAACACCTCTAGGACTGAAGGGACAGGATCAAGAGTACAGTCTGGCACAGAGACAAATCCACATAAATGCAGTTATCTCATATTAGACATAGACACCAAAAACATACATTGGAGAAAAGACAGCCTTTTCAACAAATGGTGCTGGGAAAACTGGAAATCCATGTGTAATAAAATGAAATTAAACCCTTATCTCTCACCCTGCACAAAAATCAACTCAAAGTGGATCAAGGACCTAGGCATTAGACCAGAGACCCTGCACCAAATAGAAGAAAAAGTAGGCCCGAATCTCCACTTTGTCAGCTTAGGAACTGACTTCCTTAACAAGATTTCTAAAGCACAAGAAGTAAAATCAAGAATCAATAAATGAGATGAATTCAAACTAAAAAGCTTCTTCACAGCAAAGGAAACAATCAATAATGTAAAGAGAGAGCCTACAGAATGGGAAAAAATCTTTACCACATGCATCTCAGATACAGCACTAATCTCCAAGATATATAAAGAACTCAAAAAACTTAACACCAAAAAAAAAAAAAAAATCCCAATGAATAAGTGGGCTAAGGAACTGAACAGATACTTCACAGAAGAAGAAATACAATGAATCAACAAATATAAGAGAAAATGTTCACCATCTCTAGCAATTAGAGAAATACAAATCAAAACTACATTGAGATTCCATCTCACTCCAGTGAGAATGGCAATTATCAGGAATATAAGCAACAATAAATGTTGGTGAGGATGAGGGGAGAAAAGCACACTCATACGTTGCAGGTGGACCTGAAAATTAGTGCAACCACTCTGGAAAGCAGTATGGAGATTCCTCAGAAAACTTGGAAGGAACCATCATTATCCCACTCCTTGGTTTATACCCAAAGGACTTAAAATCATTATGCTACAGTGACACAGCCACATCAATGTTTATAGCAGTTCAATTCACAATAGCTAAACTATGGAACCAAGGTGTCCTTTAATAGGTGAATGGATAAAAAAATGTGGTATATAAATACCCAATGGAATATTACTCAGACATAAAGAAGAATGAAAGTATGACATTTGCTGGTAAATGGATGGAGCTGGACAATATCATGCTGAGTGAAATAAGCCAATCTCAAAGAACCAAAGGCCAAATGTTTTATCTGATATGCAGAGGCCAATACACAATAAAGGGGGCAGGGATAAAGGTGGGAGTGAAGGGAGGGGAGGAGTATGGGAGTAGGAATGAAAGTAGAATGAAACAGACATTATTATCCTATGTGCATATATGATTACATGACCTGTGTAACTGTACATCATATACAACCTGAAGAATGAGAAGTTATACTCCATTTATGTATGATGAATCAAAATGCATTTTATTGTCATGTATAACTAATTAGAACAAATTAAAAAAAGAAAAAAATGATATAATAAGATAAATACCAATTTAAAAAGAAAAGATTACAGTCTGGGTGAAAGAATGAACTTCCTAATAGAAGCTAAGAAAACTGGGGGTTGCGGGGAGGGAATAATTCAGTTTTAGACAACATGGCATAAGAGAGAAAGGAAATAAATACCCAGACTTCATTTTTTCACCTTCTGATTTCCTGTTGGTTTTCCACTTTAGCTGAATTCCACTGGAAGCCATTGGCCAAGGGAGTCCATTGCTAAAATTCATAGGTTTCAGCTTCCTGAGGAGCAAAATGTGAGGGAGAAAGATGGGGAGTATATCTTGAAGGGAAGGCAGAAGATATCCAGATTATTTCACATGGTTCTAATGAAGACAATTAAGAGGTTTGGGAAGGATTAGAGACCTAAGAAAGACTTCCACCCCTAACAGTTGATCAATCCTGTTCTTACTAATCCCATTCTTATATTTGGTTAACTCTTAAAATGCTTATTTCTGATAGTAGTAGTCTAATTCTTAATTCCCATTCTGCCCCTCCTGCACATGTGCAAACAAGCACATTCAATAGTACCAGAATTTTGCCAAATTAATTAAACTCTTTGAGCGCCAACTTTGGCTAAGTTGATGCTTTCTATTATATATTTTATATTTAATTAATTTCTATTCATTATTTTTTTCTTTCTTCTCTAAGATTATTTTGTGGATTTTGATTTAGATAATTGTAATGGATACCTAGTTCACTAAATTTTGGCCCTTATTTTTAAAATATATATAATTAAAATTATATTTCTTCCTCTATGAACTATTTTAACTGTATTCCACAAGAGTCAATTAGAAATGACCCATGGGTAAGTTAGAAGTGCACTTTTTAATTTATAGGCATGGAATTATTTCAACTACCTTTAAAAAATTAATGCCATATTTAATTTGATGTGATCAGAAAATGTGCTTCATAATACTCCAGCCTTTTGAGATGTGATAAAACTCACTCAATTTATGGTCATTTTTTTTAAATGTCTCATTTGTTCTTTAAAAGACTGCATATCCTACAATGGTTTACTTTGTCTCTTAAACCAATTTTATTATTTTTCAAGAACTATAATCTTATAAATTTCAACTCATATAATCTTATTTATATAATAGTACTTGTTTCTTTATCAGTTGCTCAGAGAAGTATGTTAAAGTCACTAACTATAATTGATTTCTCTATTTTCTTTTTTTCATTTCAATTAGAATTTTGAATAATAGTGTTTGAAGCTGTATTATTATATGAAGAGAAAATAAAATGACAATATTTTATTTTCCTTTTAAGTGAAACCTTAGTCAATATACAATAATTCTTTTTTCTATTATCATACATTTTGCCCAAAAATTGGATGTGTGAGCATTTCCATGGTATTTCTTTTGTATCCCTTCATTTTCTATTTTCTATATTGAAGTTGTATTTGTAACAAGTATTATGCAATTGTATTTTTTATTCTTTCTAACAATCTCTGTCTTTATCTGGCTCATTTAGTCTATTAAATAAATTAATAGAAATACTGTAGATATACCTGATGCAAATTTAGTCTCTTATTTTGTACTATTTGCTCCACCTATTCTATTCTATTTTTATTTTTTCACTGTATTCTTTTGGATTGTGTGTGTATAAGTTACCATATATTATTTTTATTTCCTGTTTGAATTGATACATTTTTAATCTTCTTTCAATAGTTACTCTGAAAAACTTGAACTTTTCTTAAACTTAAACTTCCTTAAGAATCAACAAAGTCTAAAAGTAATCACTACGTTTACTTTTTATAATATCTTTAGGATATATTTCCTAAATAAACCTCTAATTCACATATAATTCACATATTTTAGATATTATCAATTTTAACTTTACCTTTTAAAAAATTCTATGATTACTACTATATTGTACTGTAAATATTCATTTAGAGACTCATCTATTTTCACATTTTCTACACTTTTCATTCTCTTTAATATCCAGGCTTACTTTCCTTCTTGCTAAAGGAAAATTCTTTAGAATTTTCTTTAGTGAACATCTGTTGGCAGCTAACTTATTGTGTAATTATCTGAAAATAACTTTTTTTCCCTTTATAAACCACTTAACATATATTTATTTTGTATACAGACTATAATGCAAGAAAAACAAATGGTTAATTAACAGGTCGGAGATGAAACTTGACTTCTGAGCTTCAGAAAGATCCAGAAACTTTTCGTGAAGACATTTTTCTTTCTTTTTCTCTAAAGTTTGCTTTCTTTTTTTGATGTGGGCTTGTTTCTCAAGTCTCAATCTGAGACAATGATCCATATAAGGCATTACAAAGACTTGTATCTTGTTGTATTATTTCTTTAGGAACCAAAGTATAGGCCACTGTTTGATCTTGTGCCAGAAGAGTCTTCCAAGATGTCGCTTCTCCAAGCACCAGGACTAGTTTTTCCTGACCAGTCTGAAGAAGCCTCAGTGCATCTTCTCTTTCCTGGACAACTTTATCTAATGCACCACGGAATCAACCACCTTTTCTAAGCACTTGGCGTTGTCTCTGCCTCTTGGCCTCCTGCTTGAGAGTTAGAAGGACACTAACTAGGACATACCAAAGTTTATGTAAATCTTTGTTACTTTTGTCTCTTATTTTCTGACAAGTCCATGCAGCTCCAGATTTTACTTTTTCTTCTCCCCAATTCTTTGGGTCATCAAAAATCCTTCTAGTCTTTTCCTTGACAATGTGGTATTAAGTAATCTATGCTGGTGAAAGGATGTGACATTTCGTACGTTCCTAGCAAACTAAGAGAAAACCTGCAACCCTTGTTAAGCAGGGGCCTTCAGAGTTAGTAACCACCCAGAAACCTTCAGCATGGCTGAGACTCTTCTACAAATAATGGGCAAATTGCCCTCAGTCGTTTTATTTTCATATAATTAAGCAAACTGTGTTTCCTGAAAATAATTTTTGACCTTTTTGAAAATATATATTATTACTAAGCTTAGGTTAGAAGTCAATTTCTTTCAGTATATTGAAAATATCATTCACTATTTTTTTTTCATTCACTATTTTTAAACTTCTCTTATAACTATTGAAAACCAATCTAATGTACCTCTTTTGAAAGTAATGTATCTATATGGGGTTCATTGAAATTTTGTGTCTATCCAGGACCTCAAAATCTGACCCTACTTAGAAAGAGGATCTTTGCAAATATAATTTATTAAAGATCTGAAGACAAAATCATTCTGAATTTAGAGTAGACCCTAAACCAGTGACTTTTTCTCCCAGAAGGGGAGAGAACACAGAAAGAGAGAGGGGAGGATGTAATGTTGAGCAGGAAGCAGAGATTGGAGTAATGCAGCTATAAACCAAGGAATGCCAAGTATTGTCAACGACCACCACTGGCTAGGCAAGGCATGACAAAGATTTTCCCTCGATGCCTCCAGATAGAATGGACAACTTTATTTCAGACTTCTGGCTTTCAGTAATGTGAAAGAGCAAATTTCTGTCATTTAAGCCCCACAGTGTATGTAATTGTTACAGCAACTCAGGAAACTGATACAGATTTTGGTACTGGGAAGTAAGGTGTTACTGTAACATACGTAAACAGATATTCTAAACTACTGTAAGCAGATATCTAAAAATGCAGAGTGGCTTTAGTTTGCATAACAGGTAGAGACTAGTAAAATTTTAAGGTGCTTGATTAAAAAGTCACAGGTTGCTTTGAAGAAATGGTAAAAATAGGAATGTTAAAGATGCTTCTGGTGAGATATTAGAGGGAAAAGAAGGACATGTTATTGGACTTGGAGGAAAGTCAACCCTTCTTATAAAGTATTGAGAAGATGTTGAAGCATCTTGATTGGCAAGAAAGCAGAACCTGCAAGTGATGAATTAGGACATTTAGCTAAGGAGATTTCCCATCACAGTGTGGAAGAGACAGTCTACTTGCTTGTTGTCTATTGTAAAATGTGACAGGAAAGAGATCAATTGAGGAAAGAACTGTTAAGCAGCAAGGAGCCAGCATATTATATGATTTGAAGAATTCTCATCCTATTCATATTGCAAAAAAAAAAAAAAAAAAAAAAAAAAAAAAAAAAAAAGCTAAAACATGTGCTGGACTAAACAATGTGTGGCTGGAAACCTTTTGCTAGAGATTAGGTGTGAGAATCACCCAGTTGAAAATCTCAGTGGAAACCAAAAATAGAAATGAGATTACCCAGGGAGGACCTGTGGAAAATACTCACATTTAATGGTATAAACCTCCCTGAAATACATGGGAAAATCACAGGTTCTTGAGAATGTTATATCTACAGAAATATTGCAAGTTTAGACTGACAGGGACAGAGGCTTAATAAAATTAAAGAAGGGTGTTGACATCAAGATTCTATGGGCAGGAAATAGCTGATAGAATTGCTCAGCTATAGACATGTAATACCCCTTAAGGAAAAAAAAAGAAAAAGAAAGAAAGAAAGAAAGAAAGAAAGAAAGAAAGAAAGAAAGAAAGAAAGAAAGAAAGAAAGAAAGAAAGAAAGAAAGAAAAAAGAAAAGAAAAGAAAGAAATATCCTGGAAAGAAGAAAGATCCTGGAAGCAAAACTGGGTATAGTAACAGCAGCTATAGAAGTGGGCTCCAGGGTCTTTACAGGTGGAGAGAGTGGAATGAGCCACAAGGATTACTCTCAGGTCTTGAGAGTCAGTAGTTTTTGCCCTGCTGGGAGGTTGCTTGGGACCTGCGGCCCCTTTATTCTTCCAGCTTTTTCCTTTTGGAATGACAAGGTCTATCCTATGCCTGGCTTACCATTGTATTTAAAAAGCAGATAATTTACTTTTTTAATTCTCAGATTCGCAAGGGAAAGAGAAATTTTGCTCTGGAACAGATCATACCTAGCATCTCACTCATCTCTTATTTAGATGATAATATCTCTGAGACTTTAAAATGTTGATGAAATGTAGAATTTACAGGTGATGCTGAAATGGATTGAGATTTTGAGGGATTTAGGGAAGGGTTAATGTATTTTTCACATGGTAGGAACATGAATGTGGGGGACAGAAGGAAAGCTACAGGAAGTTGAATATTATTGTTCCAAAATTCATGTGTATCTGGAACTTCAGAAGGTGCTCTTATTTCTTTTATTTGAAAATAAGATCTTGGAGAGTTTTTGTTTTTGTTTTTGTTTTTTTAATGGTAGTGTGCATCAAACACAGGGCCTTGTACATTCTACACAAGTGCTCCACCACTGAGTACAGTCCCAGTCAGGAAACAGGGTCTTTGACAATGTAATTAGCTAAAGAACTCAGGATTAAATTTTGCTGTATTTAGAGTGGGCTTAAATCCAGTGGCTCATATCCTTAAGAAGAAGAGAGGAGACACAGAGACGTCACTTGGGAGATGGGAGGGGTGCACCTGCATATCAAGAAATGGCAAGAACGTGGGCAGCCACCAGGAGCTAGGACGTAGGCAGACACAAGATCCTCCCTCATTGTTGTTGTTGTTAATATTTTAGACTTTTGGCCTCCAGAATTATGCAAGAATAAATTAAGGCCACCCAATTTGTAACCATTTTTTAATGACAGTTCTAGAAAACCGATACACTATCTTTTGTTTTTGATTGGATTAAAATTGCTTTTCTTTGATTTTGGTGCTCTGTGCGCAGCTTTACTGTAATATATCTAAGTGTGGTCTGATGATTTATCTGCTTGGTATTTATTTGGTTTCTTGGATCTTACAGGCTTCCTGTCTTTTATTTGATTTTGGCCTGGAAGTTCCTTGCTTACTTTTGGCTTTTCAATGCTTTAAAGATTTTTTAAAAAATAATTTTTCTGGAAGTTCTGATTGTTTTTATTGGGAGAGTTGGTGTAATTAGCCTAGTCTGGATTTAGTAGATGGAGAAGTCTCTGCCAGAGTCATCTTTTAATAACTAAATCAAGTGATGTCAGCATTTTGCTTAATACTTTCTAATGGTTACTTATTGTGCTTAGAATCAAAGTCCAAATCCTACACTTGACCCTGATGATCATGCCTGGATCAAACTCTTCATCCTCCTTCTGGAACATTCCCTCCCATGGAAGCTCTGCCAGTGCCATGCTTTTACAACGTTCCTGCAGCAGAGTGTGTTCCCATTGTAAGAAACAACTTCTCTCCTCTCTGCTATTATTTTCCCAACTAAATCTTAGTCATATTTCATTTTTTAATATTAGGATTCTAGGAGATGCACAGGGATTTATCAAAGGATTTAAGAATGACTTTGAAAGCTAATATTTCATGGCAAAGGAGTTTTGCTTATATGTCTCATATTACACCATGCAAATATAATTACTTCCCTCTCATTTAGCATGGTTCATATTTATTGGGCACTCTATTTATCAAGTATTGTGTAAGAATTGGGGAGGTGTCCAAGATGAATATGCCATGATACTTTTACCCTCAGGAACTTCATAGTTTGTTGAAGAAGACAGATGAGAAAATAATTTTAATATCGTTTATTGGTGCCCAAAGAGGGGAACTCAGTGAAGCCTGGGATTCAGGAAAGGTTTTCTCTGGAACTTTCCATCAGGCCTTTACAGTTCAATATCTCTGGAGTTAAGAGAAGAATTTGGTTTGATTAAACTGGGTAGGAGAAAAGGTAATTTTAGAAATCTTTTTTTTTTTTTTTTGTCTCTTGGCAAAAACATAATCATTTATATTTTTAAAGTTAGCTAAGAGCTTTCTTTTCACGCACAATAATTATTGAATAGTCCGTTGATTGGGAAGTACACTGTGGTAAACTTGTAAAGCAAAATCCCCTCTACCAGTGTTTTAGTCAGCTTTTCTCACTGCTATGACTAAAGGTTCTGACCAGAACAATTTTAGGGAAGCAAAAGTATTTGAGGGCTCATGGTTTCAGAGGTCTTAGTTCATAGGCAGCTCGCTCCATTCCTCAGGACTTGAGGTGAGGCAGGACATCATGGTGGAAGAGTATGGCAGAGGGAACCAGCTCACATGATGATCAGGAAGCAGAGGGACTCCACTGGCCAGATACAAATGTATACTCCACAGCCAGGCCCCCACTGAACCAGTTCCTCCAGGCACACCCCACCTGCCTCCAGGTACCATTTGGTTAATATCATCTGGGACTAATTTACTGATTAGGTTAAGAATGTTTTAGTCAGCTTTCTTCACTACTGTTACTAAATGATCTGACCAGCACAATTATAGAGGAGGAAAGGTTTATTTCAGGGATCATGTTTTCAGAGGTCTTAGTCCTTTAGAACGCTGGCTCCATTCCTTGGGGCTCGAGGTGAGGCTGAACATCATGGTGGAAGAGCATGGCAGAGGGAAGCAGCTCACATCATCAGGAAACAGAGACTCCACTCTCCAAATACAAAATATATACACCATAGCCACGCCCCAATTCCCACCTCCTCTGGCCACACCCTATCACTTCCATTAGGGATTAATTCGCTGATTGGTTTAAAACTCTCACAACCCAATCATTTCTCCTCTGAACCTTCCTGCATTGTCTCACATGTGAGCTTCTGGGGGACACTACATCTAAACCATAACAGCCTGTCCCAGAAGAGAATTACTATCTTGACAATAGAGCATACAGTTGTCAGCATGGGTTTATGTATACCTGGGAGCACTTGGAATGTGTCCAAGGTCCACATGGGATTGAGACTTAAGAAAAGCAATTTCCAGTTTTCAACTTTCATGTACTGAATGTATACACTTCAAAAACTGCTTGTCTTCTGTGTTTTCCATATCTCTTTTTACAATATCTCTTCTCACGCTTTATAAAAGAAAAACAAATGACTTAATATTTTGAGTTGAATTTTACCATATCATATTCTCCTTGTTAAAAAAAAACAAAACTTTTGAGGGGTCAATAAAAGCAGAATGGGGCAATTTCAAATATAGCATTGGTAACAATATTAAGAAACTGAACAACCTAAATGATTAGCTAACAATCCCTTATTTGAGAGTTTTCCTTTTTAATATTTTTCATTAAAAACAGATGAAAATCTAAAGGAGTTCTTAACCAATAGATTATTAAAAACTAGTTTTTGATGATAGATTGCTATGGAATTTTTGTTATATAACTCAGAAGGAGTTCAAAGAATTGACTAACAGAGCCACAATAAATTCCATCCAGTTTCATCTACGTATTTAGGTGAACTTTGCTTCTTAGTGCTTATATTTATAAAAATGAATATATCACAATTTCAGTAGCAAGTAATATTCACACATAGATTCAGTCCCTTTTCTCTCATGAGAAGATGAATTTCCAAGTTTTTTAGGTTTAATGCATATCTATTAAAGCTTCCACGAATATTATTTTGATAGATTATACACTAATAATAATGTTAATAACTCAATCCAGATGGAATGTTTTAACACCTAGATCCTTATGTTCACAAACTTTGATCATTTCAAATTAAGTGCAGAAAGTGTTATAGGCTAATAAAAACTTTGTAGCATAAAATGTATCATAAATATATATATTATCATGAAGGAGTAAAATGAAAATGTGTGATGAAAGAGAAAAATGAAAAATTTTAAATATACTACAGTTAAGGAAAAGAACACAAGTATGTATGTATGTGTATACACATATGTGACTATTAACTATTTATCTGCAACATTTGTATACAAAGATAAAAATGCTAAAATTTTATTTAAAATGCCACTGTTCTCAGTGTATGGATATTATAAACTCTGCATTAAAAAAAATTACGAGGGCGAATATAAGAAAACAAAAATATTTGAAAGGCTATAAAGTTTTCAGAGTTGGTTAAGGAGTTACATGAGCAAAACCTTTAAGGTCCATGAGAAAAAAAGACTGCCTTCTGACAGACTTTCCAGCTCACCTTGAGAAAGCTGAGTTTCCCAGTTACCGAAATTAGATGTGGTGTGCAGGAGGCAATTCTAGATTTCATATTTGTAACATACGAATCTCTTTTTTTAATGAATAAAGTATTTCTGCTTATCTTTATGCTGTGTGTTAGCTCCCAGGACAAAGAGAGTGAAGGGAACTATTTATTCAAGGAAGTGGAACTTAAATTTTGCCTGTAGTACCTGTTTATTTCTATGACCGAGAAAAAAGGAAAAGGTAATCAATAAGTTCTTCAAACATATTCTATGATTACAGGCTAAAAATATTTAATGCTTTAAGCATTTTAGTAGTGCAGGCAAGATCCCCATATAACTTGATGTTTAAAGAAAATCAAAATTTAAAATGGACTGAAGTTTTATAATTTCAATCAGGCAACAAAAATATTTACATTTATGTGTAGCTTTATAATAATTATATTAGCTGGGAAATAAAAGGCCAAATCAAACTAATAAGCAAACTTCCTTGACTTATAGAAGTACATGTTGAATGAGAAATGAAATTTTTATTTAAATTCAATGATTTTATATTTGTAATGAAGAAACCTTGAAATTTCCAAAAGGATTCAGAGTAAATCGAACTGACATTTTAAAAACAATGTCTTATGCCTAATCATGGGTAATGAACTAAGTTTTAAACATTTTGGTTCTACCCAAATTCTTCTACCTATATTGGCAGGTTTATTTCTAGAATCACGTATGGGTCAAAATTTCCATTAAGAAGCTTCATTTTTCTCCCTTGCTGGAAATTAAGTTATAACTTGAGCTTATTTAAAACAGGTTGCCAATAAATATTTGAATGTCATCATCAAGCTAGACTTGGTTGGCCTGCCACTGACTAATCTATTATGGATGTATGTAGAGTTCCAGAAGACACCTTAAATTTTATTTCTATCATTAAGATATGTATGTATATATGTACATACACATACATGTGTATACATGTATATTGTGTAATACATGTTATATATGTAATGTATATGCACGTTTACACATAATATATGTAATTTATATGTATATTGTCTGCCTGTCTATCAATCTTCTATCTAGACATAATGAATTTTCATTCTATGTCTGGTTCCAGCCTACTATTAGCCAGATAGTATTACTACTAGACGGTGTAGGCAGTAGGACAAAAATAATCCATAACTTGGATGATCTGCTTACAGATAAACAACCTTCAATAGAGAAAGGATCATATACAATAAAGGAGGCCAGTCAGTCAGACCTGGAATTGAAATCTGTTCCTGCCACCTGCAAGGTAGCATAGCTAGCACAGTGCTTTTTAAGGTATGTTTCACAGAACAGTGTCAATGGCACATTCCTTATTGCTGGTCTATCAATCAAAATTAAAAAGATCAGATAAGTTAACAAGTAAGAAGCAAACTTATTTGTCATATTACAAATTCTGAATTGAACATCAGGGTTCAGAAAGCTGCTTAACCATTCATGTAGAATTGGTTGGCTCACCTCAATTAATAAAGCATAGAACAGCTTAGGTGTTCTTTAAATCACATGATGAGCTGGTGTGGTTGAGCAGGTCTGTGATCTCAGTGATTTTGGAGAAGAGTCCTAAATTTGAGGTCAGTCACAGCAATTTAGTGAGAACCTGTCTCAAAACAAAATAAAATATAAAGGGCTGGGGATGTAGCTCAGTGGTAGAAAATCCCTGGGTTCAATCCCCAGGACTGAAAAACAAAACAAAAACAAAACAGAAAAATACCAAAATCACAGGATGAGTCCCTTCCTAAACTTACTACATGAACAGGCCTACCAATTTGCTCAGCCAGACCTTGTTACAACTTCATATGTTCAGTTAGTTTGCCAACTGTAATCCCAAAGTGGTACATTTAGAACTTTTTCATTAAAAATTTAAATGTATAATTCTACAGAGTAAACTGTTGGATTTGACTTCTGATATAATATAAATTCTTAACATATAATACCATTACTTCATTTTGAATAAAGTTCAAACAAATATCCAAGATGGCTATGATTGCTTTAAAATCCTTTCTGCAGTTCCTATCAACAGAGTTCTGTGAGATTAGTTTCTTTAACAGGGGTTGTTTTCAAAATTAAAAAGATTAGATTAGTTAACAAGTAAGAAGCAAATTTGTGACATGAAAAAACTGTGTGGAGTTTCAAGTATTTTGTTTAATATTTGAGATATTTCTTTTACTCATATTTTTGTTCAGTTATAATTATGAAGTGACAAAAAGTTTAAGTAAAAGAGTTATTTTCTATATAAGTTGTCTACGTGCATATTTTCATGAAATGAGGACAGTTTTTAATTTTCAGCGTTACATTTATACCAAAGATATGAATTAATATAGAATTTTATGTCTATTGAGTCTAATAATGCAAATTAAAATTGTATTTTATGTCTTTTTAAATTTGATCATTTAATTTGATTTCTAATAACTCACTTTTATTTGTATTTTCCAAATGTATTAATTCATGACTGATTAAGAGTAAAAAGTAAAAAGAACCAGGCTTTACCCACAGATGATTTGAGAATCACTAAATTAGGAGACTTTTGGGCCCATTTTATAAAACAAGAATGTCAATACTTTAGCCAGGCATGGTGGTGCATGCCTATAATCCCAGAGACTCCTAAGACAGGAGGATCACAAGTTCAAGACCAGACTCAGCAACTGAGTGAGGCCCTAAGCAATTTAGAAGACCCAGACCCAAAATAAATTTTAAAAAAAATTTTTAAATGGGGCTGGAGATATGGCTCAGTGGTTAAGGGCCTTTGTGTTTAATCCCGGGTACCAAAAAAGAAAAAAAAGAATGTCAATACTCTAAAATGATACTGTATAATTAAAATCATGAGTAAAACATCCTTAGACTCTAATAATCTATTCACTTAATAAATGTAATCTCTTACTATTGCTGCATATGCATTTAGACTTTTAAAATTATTTTTGGAGACAGGGTCTGCTATGTAGCCCTGACCAGTCTTGAACTCCTGGACTCAAGAGGTTCTCCTACCTCAACTTCCCAAGTAGTTAGGACTTATAGGCACAATACACCCTGCCTACCTTCATTTGTACTATTTTTATTTTATTTTATATATGATATCTAACTTCTATGAGGCCATGTACTGTTCTTCTTTCTTCATTCAGTCCTCCATGTCTTACGAAATGAGTAATATTTTTAGTTTCATTTGCTAGATGAAGAAACTGAAGCCCATTGTAATCGTTTTTACTGGGTGATACTGTGATAACAAACAACCCCCACATTCCAGTAGCTTATACCAATGAATACTCATTTGTTAGTTGTATTGTAATTTGGTGACTGCACATCACTTTCCTTAGCTCTTTTCTTGAATCTTCTTATTCCAGGTCATAAGCTGAAGGAGAACATATCCTTTTCTCTGTAGAGGGAAAGAACAAGGAGACGGTGGAAACTCACGATAGCTCTTGAAGCTACTTGCTGGATGTATACCATGTTTACTCACATGCCACTGGCCAGAGCCCACATGGCCAAACTCAAGGTCAATATCATCCTCTTATAAGAGTGGGAAGTTATTTGGGGGCACTGTAGTACAATTGGCCTGAGTTACTCAACCTGGAAATGATTGTACTAATATTCAAACCTGGCAGTCCAGTGCCAGGGTCTGCCCCCTTCACCATAGCACCAATTTCCTGTTCCCAAGAGTATTGAATCAAATGGAGAAAGCCCCCAGCAGTGCTTCTTCTCTCCTTCTGCATCCAACATGGGATGAAGATTGATGACCTCATAGAATCCATAAAGCCAGATAAGAAGCCCCAGGTCAAATTCAGGGTCTCTAAGAGTTATTGTATCTTCAATAACAGAGAGACACTTTAGGACAGCACAGATGAGATAAATAATACATGTCCATGTTCCAGTTCTACATAATGACAAATGTTAGGATTTAAGGCTACGTGTTCGCCATCTTCGTTCTCTTTTTGGCGAGGGAGGGAGCTGTGTAGGCATCAAATCCAGAGCTTCGCACGTGGTAAGCAAGTACTCCACCACTGAGCTACATCCCAGTCCCTTCCTTCTCTTTAAAAAGAAAAAAAGATTTCACTTAAGAAAAAAGAGTGGGCTGGGGTTGTCGCTCAGTGATAGAGTGCTTGCCTAGCATGTGTGAGGCACTGGGTTCCATCTTGAGCAGCACGTATAAATAAATTAAATAAAGGTATAGTGTCCATCTACAACTAAACATATTAACAAAAAAAAGAAAGAAATAAAAGAAAAAAGAGAAAACCCACCTTTACAGAAAGCACACTTTTCACTATTAGACTGATGTTTCCAAGTGGGTATTATTAACAATATGTGGAAGATGCAATGTTAACCAGATATTTTGAAATGTCTGGTTTAATATGCATATATTTATAATTTTCCCTTTTGTATAAGTCTATGTGTAGATTGTTTGCCACCTAGTGGCAGTTGTTTTCAACTCAAACATTAATATTCATGACCAATTTTAATTAGTTTGGCAGTGTGCTTCTTTTTTAAGGAAAGATTCCAAAGTCATAAAATGTTAAAAAGTGTTGACAATGACATTATTCTGCTCTAGCAAACTTAAAAAAAAATACCTTGCAAATTTGGTTCATATTTAATCCTTGACAATGACAAATGAGGCAGTGCATTCAGAAGTCATTTCCTGTTGCAAGAAGAATGTAGAGAATGATAAAATGAACGTTTCAATTTTTAGCAAATAATACTAGGATGTTCTCTGGATGTGGTGGTTTTGTTTTGCATTCAACGTGGCTTGGCCAAATATAGACACACAGTTGCTGAATTCGTTGATTTAGCATAGCACATTTTGGTCTATGTGACTAAAGAGTTAATCAGTTTTTCCTGGTAGTCATATTTTAGTTTTTAGCATTTATTAAAAGTCATTATACATTCAAAAATCTCATAAGATCCTGCGTAGCACAGTTGGAATAATTCTCACAAATATAATATAAAACAACATTCCCAGTTTAAAAAAAAAAACAAAAACAAAACAAAAGATGTGAAGTCTCCAAATTCTGTATTCAGTGTATTTAAATACATGAGAATGGTTTGTTTTGGGGGAGAGATGGAATTTGGAAATGAATAGAAAAGGGAGCAAGTGAAGGAATGAATTAATGACTAAGCTAACAGGAAAGGGCTTAGATGATAATGTGCCTTACAGTCAGATCAATGATGATGATGTGCCTTAAACAGAACTCAGTGATGAAGAAAATCAACTCAATCTCCTAACAAGAGGGCCAAGTAACACTAATGCTTGTTTCAAATTCAAGAATGAAATTCAAAAATATTTTTTAAAACCGCAATTTTCTCTCCTAAGCACAGAAGATATTTCTGCCAAACCCAGGAGATAATTATTTTAACTGGATGATTTTTGTTTTGGGCTAATTATAGACAGTGTAAAGTTATTTATATTTCAAGTTCACTGGGCATTGAGATTGTGAATATACAGTTATTAAATATACAGTAATTAAATTGTATTTTGAGCTTAAGGATAAAAGTCTGATTTAAAAATATGTGATGGGAAAAGACTAAAAAAGAACAGAGATAAAAATTGAGATATTTAAGGAGAGAAATAGTTGGCTCACTTGGTCAGCATTTCTCAAATTTGGGGAACTCCCCCTTTCATGAAAAATCAATACTGTTTGTTGCTCCTTAGAAAAAGATGGTATTGTAAGGACACTGTGGCCCATTTTACCCACAGTGATATCCTACGTTACAGGAATAAACTTGTCTCCACTTGGTGTTTCTCAGACATATTTGACCTAGTGAACTCTGACCCTATAAACAAGGCCATTTGTCCCCTGCAGAATCAGCTTTCCATGGCCGCTTTGGGAAACCTTCATGCAGGCAGATTCTTCACCACCATCCCTTTGTTTAAACCTGTGTTTTTCAAGACCATGTTTATTTATCATAGTCTTTGTGAGGCCTGGAAGTTATACAATTTCTTTACAAATATAAAGGTAAAAGTAGTATGTCAGTTAGGGTTCTCCTGAGAAACAAGGCCAATAAAATATATTTGAGATATAGAAAGATTTGCTATGAGAGATTTGTCATGAGATAATGGCAGCTAAGACATCCCAAGGTCTGCCATCTGCAAATTGAAGGCCCAGGAAAGCTGGTGGTGTGGATCCAGTCCAAACCACCAGGACGTAAGGGAGCCATGACGTAAATCCCAGCCTGAATCCAAATGCGGGGTACCTGAGGTTTTGTTGTAAGCCCTGGCTGGAGCCTGAGAACCTGGGGAGCCATTGTTCAAGGGTAGGAGAAGATGGATGGAGATACCAATCTGCCCTTGCTCTGCCCTTCTGTTCCACTGGGGCCCTGCATGGTTTGGGTGATGCTCACCCATGTTGGTGAGGGGATCTTCTTCACTCAGACAACCCATTCAAATAATATTCTCTTCCAGAAACACCCAGAAGTAAGGTTTGATCAGTTATCTGGGTATGCCTTAGTCCCACAAAGGTAACATATAAAAATAACCATCCCAAGTAGTATATGCTTCTTGAAAAACTTTAAATCAAAATAGAGCTTTTAAGACAAAAGATTTTGTTTCAAAAATGAAACCACACCACAGATCTTGAATGACACTTCTCCTTTCTTATTAACATATCTTAGACTTCCTTCCTTGTCAGTGTATTCACATTATGTACCTTGTGCTTTTTTTTGCCAGCCACAGAATATTCCAGAATAAGGGTGGACACAAGGCTTTGGGAGCAGGGCAAACTACCCACTCAGACAACCCTTTAAGGTCGGGCCCCAGGAGAGGATATCTTCAGACCCTGGGGCATCGTGAAGGAGTCAGGGATCAGTTGTGAACACAAGAGATGACAGTAAAGTGGGAAAAAAGAGACAAAAGGAAATCATGGAGATTAGGAACAGGTCTGGGGAAATGGCATGTGTGTGGAGTTAAAAAAAAAAAAAAAAAAAAAAAAAAAAAAAAAATATATATATATATATATATATATATATGTATATAGTATAAATTTTGAACATTTACCATATGCCCAGCACTAAGCTAAGCTATTTTATATACACTGTATGTTTTTCTATAATCATTACACATACCCCCCACCGCAAAAAAAAAAAAAATAAAAAGTCCTGTGAGATAGGTGTTATTATCTCCATTATACTTGAGCAAACTATTCAAGTAACCAGTGACATTCAAGTAAACCAGTGAGGTCTCCAGGCTGGCGAAGGGCAGGTTGTCTGTCTGACCGGAACAGTCAGGCCTCACTTCTCACTGCACAGCCCAGGGCCAGGTGCACATCCTGGTGGGAGGCACTGTGGGGATTGTGACTGACTTCAGGCCTGGCCTGACCACACGACTCGGTGCAGGCCACTGACTACACTAGCTGACTGACTTTCAGGAGCCCAGGAGGTAGGGGAGGTGTCCATGACAAGGTGGGAAAAACGCTGACCTGCTGTTTTCCTGAATGCAAAGGTTGTTTTCTGTCCCTTTTCTTCTAAAACCAGCTGAAAAATGTCAAAGTCATGTGGCTTTACATAGCTGACTCTCACTTCTCCTGACCAGTTTTCTCACACTCTTTCAAAACCCATCATTGGCCCCGCCCCCAACTCCACCTTGGGAAGAGGACAGTCCTTTCTTCAGCCTCCTGCCAGCCATACTGCTCACTGTCACCACCCTGCCCAACCTAGGCTCAGCATGTTCAACTGCGGGTTCCTGAGGAGCAGAAATGTGGACAGGCTGTCTGTGTGCCGGGCCTCTGGTGCTTTCCCTGGCACAGCAAGGGCAGGAGAAGAGGAGTTCAGAAATATTTGTTGAATGAAGGGCAAGACATTTGGTCTAATTCAAGGAAAAGGGGAGAACGGGTGTCTAAGATTCACTTCTTTAATTTACAAGGGAATAACACAATGGGAAAGCCAAAATAATGTGAAGGACATAATGCTAATGATTCACCAGGAAAGGAGCTGGAAGGTATGTAGCTCACCTGACAAAGTGAAAGTAAAGGAATTAAAATTGTCTGTATTTCAAATGTTTTGCTATCAATAGTTCAGGTATAAAGAGTCCAACCAGCCAAGTAGGGTAGTGCATGTCTGAAATCCCAGCAACTCTGGAGGCTGAGGCAGGAGGATCACAAGTTCAAGGCCAACCTCAGCAACTTAGGGAAACCCTAGGCAACTTAGTGAGACCCTGTCTCAAAATTTAAAATTTTTAAAGGGATAGGGGTGTGGCTCAGTAGGTAAGTGCCCCTAGGTTCAATCCCCAGTACCAAAAAAAAAAAAAAAAAAAAGCCCAACCATACACAATATGTGGATATGTGACATGCATACATACATGTGTATACAGGTGTATATATGTACATGTATGTATATTCTATTTATGTAAATTATATATAATATACTTCACATGCCTCTAAGAAGCTCAGTCACATGTGCCTAAACATCAGTTATTGCCATAATCACTTATAGATATTGACATATTATGGTTTTATTTTATGAAACTCTTCATCATTAATTAGTTCTTTCTACATTGAGGGAAGATTTACAGAACAAAAAGTCCTCACAAGAGAGATGCTGGTGAGTCACCTCCATTTTGGTGACTCATGCTGCTTTGGTTTCGTAACCCTTTTAGTAATATGATAATAGTAATGCTTAATGTGTCTGGGCCTCAACAGAGCTCTAAAGATCACACAGTGTGCGGCTGCAAAAAGGGGCTTTGGAATCTAAATTTCAACTATACTACTTCTGAATTGTGTGCATTTGGGTGAGATCTAAACTTTAATCGATGTATAGTCTCTGCATGAAGCAGCTATTTTGAAGATTAAAGGAGGTAATCAACCAAAGAACCAAACTCATTATATTCTAAAAAATGTCACACACATTTTGATCCTTCTGCTTTGCCTCTAAATGACAACAATAATGTCAGACAAATAAGCACAACAGGCATCAGCATTGGACTAAGTTAAAAAAATATGCTTTTTTAAAATTTTACATTGATACTCTTAATATCAATCAGCAGGGTGAAACTTAGTGATCCACCTTAGTGGTATATGTTCAAGGCAAGACTTGAATTCATGTTTCCAAGGTATTAGGTGTCATCTTCTCTGACATTCAAACTTCCCTGTGAGGAGAGGCAAGGGAAGGATGAAAATGTGAAATACAAAACTGTGTATTTTAAGCAAATGACTTCTCCCCCTATCTTTCTGGAGTAGATCATTTGTGTGATGAAGTGAGGCGTGATTAGGTGTGGTGACACACGCCTCTAATCCCAGCAACTGGGAGGCGGAGGCAAGAGGATTGTTAAATTGGAGACCAGTCTGGACAATTTAGAAAGACTCTGTCTTAAAATAAAATATAGAAAGGGAAGGAGATGTAGGTCAGTGGTAGAGTACCCTTAGATTCATCCCCAGCAATCCCCCGCTTGCCCCAACACACATGCAGAGTGAGGCATGGAGAAGTAAAGTAAACTTTCCCAGGGCAGGAACAAAGTCAGATACAAGGAGTGGGCAAAATTGGAAAACTGGTATTTTATGTTCTAGAAGTTTCTGTGGCTTCCTGTTTTTGTTGACTTGCTTGACTTCCTACGGTTTGTGTGCCACAGAGATTTGCAACAATAAAGAGAAGATCTATTGAAGGCCGATTGTACCAGTAGTCCTCCTAACATTTCAATTCAACCAACATTTACTCAGCCCAGACTGAAAATACTAGGTCTAAATGTCTCTTCCATCCTATTTAAGGCTTCCCTTATTCTTCTTGCTGATTAGGGAAAATCTACCACTAGGAATTTAAATCTTTGGATGAATGTTTGTTCCTTGTTAAAATAGAGTTGCTAGGTTTTTTTTTTTTTCCCTCATATCAGTACTTTGTATCAGTTTTTCCCCATGTCAGTAATTTGTTCATAAAAGTGAATAAGCTTGCCAGATTCTTTCCCCTCATTTTATAAAGAGGAGGAGGGAGTAACACAGAGCAGTGAAAAATGAAGAAGGCAGGCTATGGGTACCTGTGGAGGTGCCCACAGGGTTCTGTGATTTGATTCCCATTCCACTTGGTTCACAGTTCTATTCAGGAAAGCATGTGGTACATGTACTGGTAGAACATTATGCAGATACTAAAATCATAATTTTGAAGAACATTTAATAAAATGGGAAAATACTCCATATATCACTAACTAAAAAGAATAGGACCCAAAATCATTCATGCCATATGATTCTAATTTTATAAAACACATGTGCATGTGAATGTATATGTGTACCTGTGTGTGTGTGTGTGTGTGTGAGAGAGAGAGAGAGAGAGAGAGAGAGAGAGAGAGAATGAGAATGAGTTATTTTGGTGGAGTCAGAGCCAAGATGTGAGCCTGGCCTGTGGTATTAAACCTCCCACCCTGCAGGGGTCCCCAATGAGCTCAGGGCAAACTGGTCTCTCACCTTTATAAAAATCTTCCAGGAACTGTGGTTGCTGCTGTGGTGTCTCCTTCTATTTCCTGATGGAATAAAATTAAAAGAACTTCAAACCATACAGAAGGGTGAAAATAAGATCATCTGTGATAATTTCTTTCCATATCTTGGAGGTAAACTCAATATTTTCTGTAGTGGCTTCCAGAAGGTTTTTATTCTTATGCAAATACTTATCCTGCCCCTACCTATCATTACACTACCTTGTCTCATTGTACTTTATATTTCATGTGCTTTAAACAATTTTTAATATCAGTATTTATTGTATTTCACAAAACATGTTATATGCCAAACCTTCATCTAAACATCCCTCAAATGTTAGATTATTTAAGCTTTATAACAACTTATGAATGGGGACTGTTCTTATGTCCATTTTACAGACAAGCAAAGTGAGGGAATGCAGAGATTATGATACTTGCCATAGATAACCCCAGTTATAAGTGGTGGACAAATTCAGTTATGGGTCCAGAGCCTGAATCTATTCCTAATCTCTTAACTGAGCAGCTGACTGGCATACCTAATGTGTATAAATCTTGGAGGACAGATAGCCATCATTTTTCTTATACCCTTGTATAAATGATCACAATCTATTCATCTAATGTCTTATTTATTAGTCCTCAGGTTGTTTGGGGTTTTAATTATTATAAAAATAATTACAAAAATTGCATTTATCATCTCTCTCTGTGTAAATGTTCAGTAGAACTTCAGGATAAATGCTTTGCAGTGAAGATGCAAAATCAAAAGATAAATTCTTTGAACATTTGATAAATAATGTCAAATTATTTCACAAAAGTTTGTACTGATTTCTCCCTTATTAACAATCTGTGACTATGTTATTTCCCTCACATCCAAATACTGTTTGCTTACTTTATCAGCAGAGGAAGAAAGAAGCTAGGATTGGTTTCTCACTATTTCTATTTGCATTTTTTAAATTAAGAGAGAGGTAGGGAATCCTTTTAATTGTTTATAGAGCAATTATATTTTTCTCCTAAGAGTAGTCTTTTTGGCTTGTTTTCTTTGACAATTTCCCTAGTAAGTTTTTTTTTAAATTGATTACCAAATATTCTTTTTTTAAAAGGATATTAGCCTTTGTCTGTTATATGTAGAGCACATGTATTTTTCTAGGTTGGAGGAAGTCAATGCCCACCTAATGAACATTGTAGAAACAGTGAAACTTTCAGCAACTGGGCTATTTACAACAAGGGCTGTAATGCATGAGGAAGTATCCCCAGAGGACAGAAGTACAAACCTGCAGGCAGGTTCTGAATACATACATCATTGCATCTTGTTCAATCTTCCCAGAAGTTCCTAGAGAGCCCATGTCATGAAGATCATCTCAGGAAAAGACTGAGTTTCCACCTAATCAGTATTTGGAAGTTCAGTACACTGATTTAGCAAGGTTTCTAATGAATGTTAGCACGGCAGCACAGAGGAGTGGTGAGGCACACTCTCAGGTCAGTCTGCTTGGACTCAAACCATAGCTTTAGTATTATCTGGTCTGGGTTAGGGGTGGATAGCATCTTACCCCTTAGGGTCTATCTGAGGATGATGTAACAGTGTATATGAACTCTATCAGGGTCAGTGATTTTTTTAAACTTGGTGCACTTTCATTAATGAATGTATATTTTATTATGCACACAAAATAATAATTTTAATAACCTATTCCCTCTCAAAAGGTTTTGTTTATTAACTGCAAACCAACTCTAATTCCACCTGTGTTCCTCAGATCTGTCAATCAAACCTAGCTAGCTATCCATCCAAGACCTTTTGCTACAAAGAATTTCAATACAGAAAATACAGAGAGAAAACAGGTTCAGGGGGAGAAAGAAAAGAACATGTTATGTAGATATGTGTACATGTATTCTAAGAGTCAATCAGCTATTATGCTTTTGAGAACAACTTTGATTCTGAGCTTCTGGAAAGATAAAGCAAAAAAAAAAAAAAAAAGATCTAATTTTCTTTAGTGGAAAAAGAAAACACCCCAAACTTCCTTGGGGAAGAGAACTTTTGCCAATTGAAGAAGCAATTGGAGATATAATAGCAGACTTTTCAGAAATGGAAGTTCGTATGCGCATTTCTTAGAATTTCTGTCAATGAAAAGCAAGGTAATAATAAAACCTGGTTAAGAATTTTGTGGGCCAGTGAAACAACATGGCCCAAGTACATGGCTGTTAGATGACTGGATATGATTAGGATCCAAATATAAAACGAAATGTAGGCAGCGCTTGTCCTTGAAAGAAACCCATTCCATTCCCATTTTGCAACTCCCTCATGATACTGCTTGAATCTATTTACTCTTAGGAAATGTTGGCTTAAATCATAACTTTTATGGATGGATGGATTATCTTGAGAACAAATAACATATTTTCTATTTTTGTTTGGCTATACCCACACATCATGCATTTGCCAATTTATGTCTCACTAACCGGTTTGATCCAGTGCCACATACATATTCCTTTTCATCTTTAGTTGTCAATATATGAATTTCAAATGCAATTTATTTTTAAATTTGGTTTGGACTAAATTAGTTTGATGGTTTGAATTATATAAGACATTATGAGAAAACATTAAAGTTAAGATCCTGTTATTGCATGAAATTCAGAAATGCTTTACTGTCAAAAATTGGGGTCAAAATACTCCTTTAACTTATGTCTTCCAATCACTTTGCATATTTAGTAAACACTTGAAAGTGATGAGGTGCTATCTTCATCAGAATGTTTGATGTCAAAATTTAGTTATTGCTCTGATTTCCCTACATTGTCTGTTTGAAATATGAAATGTAAATAAATCCTGTTTATTTAGATATGGTTAATAAGGGAGTTAAAAATACATGGTCACCCTCTTTTTACATTAGGGTTGTATAATAATTGTGAATTAAAACCACTTTAGTAACTCATCTCAAAAATGAGCATTATAATATTTTAAAGAAAAATCTATTCTTCCCCAACAAAGACGGCCAACAGGATTAAGTTTTCCAAGAGTGATTTTGTTTCTTTATCTTGTTAATAAAAGTCCAGGAAAAACTACAACTTCCTAATAGATCACAATTTGAGTTATTGACAGATTTATCCTTTTATCTCTTATATAATTATCCAGATTTCTTTTGCATTTACTTTATTACTTGACACTCTTTCACTGACTCAAACGATGGAGTCTTTTTATGCCTTGTATTGTTTTAACCTATTTCCTCTTGAAGATTTTTTCTGCTCTCAAATTATTATAACCTTTGTAGGGCCACATCTGCATTTATGTTGATAGCTTATTTAATTTTACTTTTATCACATGGGAACTGAAGTAATTTAAGATGTGGTATTAAATTTGGGATACTAATAAAAATTCTTTTCATACTAATAAAAATTCTTTTCATACTAAATCCTTCCTTGTTAGCCCAACTGCCCTCTGGGAACAGCTGCAGGGCCTCTGTAGGGTGAGGCCTATTGTACTGAGGGCTTTCTGCCTCTCTGATAACTAACCACTCTTGGAGGTGGACCAAGTTAGAGCTACACAATGCCAAATTTCAACACTGTGATAGATTGTGTAGCCCACATTTTTATTTAATGAACTGACTGATGTAATCCAAAATAATCTTTAAAAGTTAAGGTATAAACTTTAGGCTTTTGTGAAATTTAAAGCATATTTTAAGAGCAAATTGAATATAAGCCTACCACTAATATAAGCAACTCAGTGTTTTTCTGAAATAAGAAAATAAGGATGAAATGAAGTTCTCTCCAAATAGAAAATGTTATTTAGAAAATGAGGCTGATTCAACCATGAGACATAAAAACAAGTCATTTCTGATAGTGAACACCCAGAACTACAGTAAAGAGTATTCAAACAGATGTAATAAAACGTTCGTCCAAATATTACTAAAAAACATGAATTAAAGACTCATTTAAAGTTCCACTGTACTCTGATGATCATGGACTATTGACAGCTAACATTTAGTGGATATGTACTATATGCCAAACAAGAAATATGTTATTCTCACATGAATTCTCAGTGGTAGTTGCTATTACTATTCATATTTTACAGATGAGGAGACTGACACTTCCCAAAGATATATGGTTAGTATGCAGTGGGGTTTCAACAGGCAATCAGGCTCTGTTTTCAACCATCTTGACCATCCTAGAGCCTGGTGAGTTTCCTTTTTATAGTTCATAGATATTTGCCTGTTACAAAATATAAGTTATTGCAAGACAAATAACTGCAGAGCAGAAAGGTTAAGGGAGTTGTCCCAAGTCATTTGGTTAGTCAGGGGAAGTAGTAGCAAAGTCAAGAATCCTGGTTCCCCCACTCTGATGCGCTCCTCAAAACTACAATGCTTCCCAATTAAAGTTTTAGGAAAGTTAATATGTTAAGAAAGCCAGAAAGTAAATTTAGAATGATAAGCTGTGGTAAAATGGCCCCAGAATAATTAAATATGACCAAAGTGTTTTACTCATTCTAATTTATATCATCTGCCTGGGCTCTTCCCTTCGGCCCCTGGTTTTCTGTTCCTCAGGGCATTATCTGACGCTCCAAGCAATTGATCGGACTAAATTTCTTAGATACATATAACTCTGCCATAGTTCTGAGTTATAGCCATGGAGATGACACAGTTTCAGCTCATTTGTGAATGATGTTATTCAAAGCGCACCATTGTTTGGATCATAGATTAAGAAGGTAGGAGCCTTCTGAGCTATTCATCTGACATCTTTTATTAATTTTAAATTAACCTAGAAATTAAACTGAGTTACTTTTATTATGAAGAGATATTGGTTTGGCAATTATCTGAATAGTCACTAGCCTGTGTTTTATTCTTAGGGCATGTCTTTAGTTGCTTATATAACCTTCAAAAAGTCAATAAATCTCTCCCAGTCTGGAGATAAAAATTAGGAAGCTTGATTTCATCCTGCTTTCTACCACTTAGCAGTTCCCAACAAATCTCCTTTGTGTAATGTTATAAGATATATGGAATTAGCAGGTAAAGCTGAAGAAACACCGTTGTACACATATTTAGCTGGGCTTCTTCTTCTGGTCTCCCAAATTCTAGGCCTGGGGGCAGTGGCACTGTGCCTTTAAGACTTAAAGGAGGCATGATCAGAAGGGCTGGGCCTGAAGCCTTGAAAAGAATCTTACTTGCCCACACTGCTGGTTGTCAATCCTTTCTGCAGGGACATATTTTAATGCCCTTGTAATTGCACTTCTAGTCTTTGCCTTACTCCAAGATTTATTCAGAGTCATAAAATAATTCATATCACAACATTATTAAAATAAAAACAATAGCAACAATTACAAGCAAACCTGCCTATGGTAAAATCCTGGCAGTAAGGAATTTGTTCAAAAAAATACTGTCTGTACTGAGCAGTGTTCTGCAGCCCTTCAAAATATAGAATAGTGATGGGCACATAGAAATGTGAATAAAAAATTTATAAAATATGGTCTCTCTTTCTTTCTCTCTATTTGGTACCAGGGGTTTAACCCAAGAGCACTTTACTAGTGAGCCACATCCCCAACCCTTTTTATTTTTTATTTTTGAGACAGGGTCTCTCTAAATTGTGTAGGGCCTTGCTCTGTTGCTGATGCAGGCCTCGGACTTATGATCCTCCTGCCTCAGCCTCTGGAGTCACTAGGATTACAGGTGTGTGTTACCACAGCCAGTGTGATTTCCATTTAATAAGAATAACAACATGTGTATGTGAATATTCTGAAATTTAACAAGTTCCACCTGAGAGATGGAACTAACGGTAGATTTTGTTTTCTTTGTGAATTTCCACATTCCCCTGATTTTCCTGAAAGAAAAGGATACGATTCCTGGTCTTCTCTCTTTCTTGGGTGGATGTCCCTGTTGGCCAGGTGCTGTTTCAGCTCCTTCCTGACATCAGTTGGCTGCTTCTGTCCTGTTCTATTTGCGTTTGCCTTTGTCTCAGCAGCTTCTGTTGGTGAGGTCAAGGGGAGAGATAGAAATTTTCCTTTCCTTTCAGTAATCCTTGAACATCTTACTCATCACTGTAAGTGATTAATTTATTCAAAGTTCAACTCTGAAATAATTGACAATGGGAGGAATCTTTCTCAAGTTAATTTTGCTAATACTACGTCAGGGTAGGCAGCGCCCTGGAAACAACGAGGCTTGTGCGTGGACATTTACATAAACCCTGACATAGGGAAGCCTGTGTATAAAAACAAGACATTCTTCAAGTCTTCTTCTTACATAATGAATGTATTCCCCAAACTAAGAAGCTCAAAGGAAAAAAAATATGTGACCTTGCAATTGAAAAGAGAAGGAACACAAAGTTTCTTATAAAATGAGTATTCTTCATCTTAGATTTTCTGACTGGTAACTTTAAATCTCACCTACAGTACTAAACACTCAATGTCTTAGGAAAGTGCAGGGCACAGTTTTCTTGGAGGAAATTTTGTTTATCTGAGTAACTTCAGTTTTGCGTGGGTTCAGTTTCATGCAATTAGGTTTCACTTCCTGTAATACATCATTATTTTTCTAACCCAGGATGAAGAAACCATGTCAGTTTATATTATAGCAATTCATTCAAACCAGCCTAATTTAATTAATATATCCGACCTTATCTCACATGGAGTTTGAATACAAAACCTAAAATTGTCCTAGAATACCATTGCTGTGTGCAAGCACAAATACCCTGTGTTGGAACCAAACTTTCTATATAAGTTTGTACATATTCATCTGCACTCAGCTGAGTTGCTGGACTTGAGAGTCATTATGATTAAATTTCACAAGACCACCAGGCTTGGGAGGTCAAATATTGAGTTTAAGGACGTATTCATGGAGTACCCGTTTGCATGATGGCTGTCTGCAATGGTATTGAAAGATGCTTTTCATAAGTTTTGAATATGTTCAATTCTGTAACAGTATCTAATCTAAGTTTGATAGCAGTTTACTTCCAGATAGGTTTCAAATACTTCAGGTTTGGTAAAACTAAAAAGAACCAAACATTCCCCTACCCCCACCCACTTGGAACTAGTTATGCCCTACAGAGCAACAGAACCCTAGGGATTTGTGCAGAGTTAACAATCCAGCCGTCCTGGTGTTGTTTTACTTACCCTCTATTTTCTAGAGGTTGTAGAAGTTATTTCACAAACTGCTGCTATTCTTTCATTTCTTCCTCCTTTCAAATTACCGGGATGATGCACTTCCTAGTGGTAGGCAAAGCAATATGCGGTGAGTTTTGGAAATTTTAGTTTATTCTAAACTTACGGTTTCATGAGGCTTTGAGTGGGTATAAATTTGGTACAACCTGTTTTCTCTTTCTTACCATCAGCTTGTTTTAGAATCATCTGGAGTTGATTTTCAGAGAAGGACCTGAAGATCAAAATTTGACTACATGACTTTTTCCTAACAGTACTTTACAGAATTGTGCATATGTATGTGGGATGTGCGTGCATGTGTGTGGACTTGTTGTACGTGTCTTTAAATAAAAAACAAATTGTGTTAAACTCCGTGATTATTCAAGTCAAGTTTTAAGACTCCTACCCTGTGGCCCCGGTATTGACTGTGGGTTTGTACTGGAAGGAACAGTGGAAAACTATCAGGAAATGGTCCAAATGTTCCAAAACTTTTTTTTTTTTTTTTGGAATTCTTTTTTTAAGGCTGCAATCTATGCAGAGAGTTGTTCCTTTCTGTAATTTCTTGATCAAAGCATCAATACCTTGACTGGCCTAAGTTATATTTGCAAAGAGGATAATAACAACAACAAAAAAATCACAGATGCCTTAATGAGGCTATGTATACTGCAGTTATTTAATGCAGTTTAATGAAATGTTCCTGTTTGCAAAGATATCTGAAATTTTCTTTGACTAAAATAATTTTGTATTCTCTTATGAACATGCTACAAGTTTGCACTTTATTTACAAATACACAGTTATATTACCAATTGGTACAATCAATTCATTTTTTAAAATTCAGTCATGGAAAAAATCACTTTTTGATCCTTAGCCATCCTCTAATCACATTATATAACCAAATGTTAATGTTTAATAACATGTGTACTAGTTAGCTTCCAAAATGACCTCCGAAGATCCTTACCCCTATATAGTCTCCTCCCACAGTGAGTCAGGGCTGGGTGATGTGATCAAGAGTAGAGAAGTACCCTGTATGACTCTCAAGGTTGTCGAAGGTATTGTATTCACACCCTGATCTCTTGGATTGCTCACTCTGGGGAAACTACCACCAGAAGGGCACTAGAGTAGCCTCTTGGAGAGACCCAAAGGCAGAGGAACTGAGGCACCTCATCACTTCCCCATACCCATCAGGGAGCTCCACCTTGGACGTGGATAATCAAGCCCCAGCCAAGCCTTCAGATGATGGACACCCCAGTCAAAATCTGACTGCAACTACAAGAGAAGCCTAAGTGAGAATAACCAGCATAATTCTTAGATTCCTGACTTAGAACTTGTGTGCATAGTAAGTCATTAGTTGGTGAGATTAAGTTTGGGGTGATTTGTTACACAGTCACGTGTGCCAGTCAGCTTCTCATTGATGTAACCATAGAGTTAACATGAACACATGAAAGAGGAAAGATGTATTTTGACTCAGAGGTTTCAGCCCATGGTCAGTTGGGTCCATTGCTTTAGGCCTGAGGTGAGGCTAAAAATCATGGCAGAGGGTATAGCACTCATCTCATAGTAGCTGGGAAGCAGGGGGATGGGCAGAGCCAGGTACAAGGGTCTGCTCCCAGTGACATACTACCTTCAACCAGCTCCTACCTCCTATAGTTCCCAATAATGCCTTATAATTATTAATCTACCAATAGGGCCAGAGCCCTCAATCCAATCACTTCCCCAGATCCCCACCCCTGAACATTGCAGCACTGGGGACCAAGCCTTGGACACGTGAATCTTCAGGGTCATATTCCAAATTGTAACACATAGAAATTAGATTAATGTTTAAATACATTTGTCTTTAGCAACTTCACTTTTCGTGTTTGATAGTCAATAGTGATTCTAAAATCAAGCACATGCTTAATCCTCCAACAAGATTCTCTCCAAGTTTTCTTAGAAAATTTCCTATGTTGCGTGTGTTCAATTCTGGGGCCACTTAAGTTCCTTGTTGGCTTTGCCGCTATTTAGCACTGGAAGGCTGCAAAGCAGGCTGTTCCAGGACCAGCTTTTCTGGCCTTTAACTGCTTTGATGGATTTTTGGTGGATTTGATGCTTCCTCTCTAAAGACATGTCCCATTTATGATCAATACCTATGCGTACTCCTGGGTTTGGTGAACTACATCTAGTGAGTGTATGAACAAAAGAATCAGTGAACAATGAATGATAAACATTTGAACCAATGAATGAACTTTGGCACCTACCATGTGTTAGGTAACGTGTTAAGTGTTTTCACATGTTAAGCTATGTGTTTCCACTCCTGTTATACCTTGTGTATATACAGAGTTTTTAATAGTACTTCACATGCATTTGATCTTCCTAATTAGCCTGTGTATTGGGCAGGGGGCGGGGAATCCAATAGACTACAAGAGGGTTGTTAGCATTTACCATCTTTCTGACACGATTGTCTTGTTACAAATATAATCAGCTTTTGGTTTGTGTAAAGAAAATCCAAGAACCACCCATTAACCGGGAGCTTCAACTTTCCCCAGAGACATAAAGCCCACGCTCCCCAAAAGTTACATTTTTCTGTGCAAATGGGCAATTAAAAAAAGAAAAGAAAATTACTAAAAAGCAATAAGGTCTTTGCAAAATAGATATAAAACAGGATAATGGGACAGAGTTGTGGGATGGCTGCTTTAGCAGACAGAGAGCTGAGACCTGCAAAACAGGAGGAAGATGAAAGGAAGAGTGTCAGAGGCAGAGAAGCAGCAGCATGTCAAGGCCACAAGGTAGGAAGGAGTGAGGCCTAACTGGGGTAAAACAAAGGCCAGAAGAAGAGTACAGATGGTGGGGCTAGACCAGGTCAAGCAGGTAGACCAGCCAGCCAGAGAGGCCTTTGTACAATGAAATAAGAAATTGGAGTCTTTTCTTTAGGAGCAATGAGAAGCCAATGAGGATTTGTAAGCAGTGATTTGACTTATATTTTAAAAATAATCTTCTGGCTTCTCTGTAGTAAGCGGGGTATTATATGGGGCCAAAAAATAAAAGCAGGGAGTTGTTAGGAGGCTCGTGCAGTGGTATAGGGAGGGGTGATAAGAAGGAGAGAAGCTGATATGAGCGAGGAACGCTGGAGGAGGACCCTGAGGATCCTGATGGATTGCATGTGGGGAGCTTCCTGCCAAACCTCGGCTCTTTTGGCACTGTCACCTTGCTGGCCTGCATTGCACTGTTTATTAAATCATTTAAGTCTTCATTTCCCTTTCCCTTATTATTTTGTAAAACAATAGAAATTGGAAAAATGAAACTGTTGGTATTAATGATAAAAACATGAGTCTTGTAAATGTGATTTTTTGACAAAAGAATGATATCATTAGGCATGCTGAAAGCCACAGATTTTAACCTCAATTGGTTTCTCAATTAAACCCAAAGCAGTTAACAGCACAGGGCTGGGGATGTAGCTCAGTGTTAGAGTGCTTGCCTAGCATGCACATAGCCCTGGGTTCAATCTTCAAAAACCACACACGCACACACACACACACACACACACACACACACAAAATAAATAAAATGTTAAACAAATAAACTCAGTGTATTCAGTGTTGAAGGATAGGAGAAAATGAAAGATCGTGGGTCAATTGTGTGAATGTATTTTTAAAACTTATTCTTAAAAGAAACAGTATGGACATTCCTTAGAAAACTTGGAATGGAACCACCATTTGACCCAGATATCCCACTCCTTGGCCTATACCCAAAGGACTTAAAATCAGCACACTACAGTAACAGCCACATCAATGTTTATAGCAGCTCAATTCACAATAGCTAGATTGTGGAACCAACCTAGATGTCCTTCAACAGAAGAATGGATTTAAAAAAAACTGTGGTATATCTACACAATAGAATATTATTCAGCCATAAGGAAGAATAAAATTAAGGCATTTGCAGGTAAATGGGGGCTGGGGATATAGCTCAGTTGGTAGAGTGCTTGCCTCACATGCACAAGGCCCTGGGTTCAATCCCCAACACCACAAAAAAAAAAAAAAAAAAAAATGCAGGTAAATGAATGGAGTTGGAGAATATCATGCTAAGTGAAAAAAGCCAATCCCCAAAAACCAAAGACTGAATGATTTCTATGATAAGTGGATGACGATACATAACGGGAGGTGGGGGAGGAGGTAAGGGAAGAATGGAGAAAGGATGGATTGTGTAGAGGGAAATGAGGGATGGGGAGGGGGCAGGGGAAGGAAAGATAATAGAATGAGACAAACATCGTTACCCTATGTACATGTATGATTATGCAGATGGTATGACTCTACTACGTGTACAACCAGTGAAATGATAGATGTACCCTATTTGTGTACAATGAATCAAAATAAAAAAATAAAAATAAATAAAATGAAAATGATATTAAAAAAAAAAGAAGAGGTAAAAGTCAGGTGTGACATGCAACTCACAGAATCTCAAAATTCTGGGATGAGGCAGGAGGATCACAAGTTCAGCAACTTAGCAAGACTCTGTCCCAAAATAAAAAATGAAAGGACTGGGGATGTAGCTTAGCGGTAAAGTATCCCCAAATTCAATCTCCAGTACCAAAAATAAACAAGTAAGTATTAAAAAGTTACATTTAAAAAACTTTAAACACTTTGATCTAGAAATTTTATTATACTTTATTGTTTGATATTTGGACATTTTTGATACTACTTTTATATTTTCAAATGTGTTTGATCCTTTGGTAGATAACCACATTCTACTAAAGGATCAAGCATATTCACATGTCACCTAAGAATCATTCATGTATTTAAAAATATTTGTTGGGTTATTACTATGTCCTGGAAACTTTCTATGTGCTTGGGTTATGAAAATGAACAACCTGGGTGAAATACTGAATTTGATCTCCTAGGGCTGTTAACCTAGTGGTTGTAAATAAAATTAAACGGGCAATCACAGCAGAAAGTGACAACAGATGTGATAGGCAACGTTCAGGATGCCTCAGGAACACACAAGTAGAAAGAAGGTGGTGAGGTGTTGTGGGAAGGAGAATGAGAAAGCCTCCCAGAATGAGTAAGACCCAGGCTGAGGCCCAAGTTTGAGTTGTATGTTCATGGAGCTCATACAGTGCCATGAGAACTGGTCACCTTGCTAAGGTGGGAACCCAGACATTAATTCATTCAGTGGCCACACCTCCATGCAGCATCTTTCCCCTCTCCAACATGACACATGCAATAAATTTGGTAAAGAAATAAAAATTGTGTTTGTTTTTATAAACAGGTGTAGAAAGAAAAACGATCGTATGTCCACATATGGAAGCAAAGAGAAGGTAAACGAGTATAAAAAGACAATTACTAAGGCCAACATGGAAGTAAACTGGTATAAGAAAGTAAAGTTTTTAGCTAGAAAAATAGAAATCTCTGCTACTGAAAAGTGGTAATTTGGTGTTTACAATGGCCCTGCTCTATAAGGCAATTCTCCACGGTCTATTCTATGTAGAAACAAGAAAAAGCAGATTGTGTAACCCATTTAGCATGTTCCAGAGCCAGTAGCACATACTTTTTAATGGAGAGAGATAAATCATTACGTGTCTAAAGAGGTACATGGATGCTCACTTGTGGTTTTGCTTTTGCTTTGTAGAGAGATAGGGAATGATGCTGAAATTCACAAATATGGGCATTCACAAAGGTCTCAGACTTCTCTGCTAACATGAAGGCCAACCCTCCTGGATGGGTACAATATTTTCTTTAAAGAAAAAGTCATCAAAATTTGGCATTTGTATGTTGGGTATTTTTACCACCTTCTGAGTAAATCTACCTCCTGTTCCACTGCTGTCTGTTCTTTCCAAATTCCCTTTTTCTGCATATGTATGATATTACCAGAGTTAAGAAGTCAGAGGGACCGATATTCGAATATTTCAAATGTTATGTATATAGTTCATTTAGTTTGCCCAAGAAATAATGCACACTCCTGGCAGGATCTGCTTTACAAATGATTCCCCTGCTCATCTCGGATTACACTTAAAAACTATCCTTATTACTGTATTAGCCATAGAGTGAAGTGCTTATGGTAGGTCTTATGCTTACATGACCCTTATTTTTAAAGAGCTGGAACCAATCTGCCAAGTAAAGAAAGAGCAAATTCATTTACCAGAGTCATGAGCAAACATAGGGTAACTGGAGGTTTCTGATATTCTTGCTTACGCTCATGGCATTAATCTAAGTTTTAAGTTCATGAACTAAACACTATGAAGATTATCATACTTTGTGTTCTCCCTCCCTATAAAAGCTCTCGCTTTTCTATTTCTTTTCTTTACCTCTCTTTTCAACCAAACACTAACCTGTGACCTTCTAGGAAATGTCTGGCTTTTGCAATGTTCTATGCTCCTACGTCCATATGGTGACTGAAGAGATCCCTACACAAACCTTGTATGAATAAGAGGCTGGTGGTTTTCAACCTACCAGAAAAAGGAATGGGAGAGAAGTGTTACACTAAGTTCTTTGCTGAGGCTGAATGAAAATTAGCACAATAAAAGAAGCAGCAGAGGTTTAAAAAGTATATATGAATTTTCCCCATTTATCATTTCATTAATGACCTAATAAATGCTTATAAAGCAACTTGAAGTTTATTTGACCTGTTAAAGCACCAAAGTTAACATAAACCTGTCTCTGTCTTACTTGCTACTAGAAGTTCCAGAAGCCCTTGCTTCAGCACTCTTAGCCCAGCGATCATCTTATTGACATGCTTCATGCTGACACAAAACAAAACCTGAGATGGCATACAGATAAGCACTATGTGTTTTCCTTGAAGCAATGTTTTAGTTGTTGTTATTGTTTATTTTAATTCTATTTAGGTTAATGGAGAAAAATGGTCCTGAAATAAAACACCCTTCTGACAGTACCAGGTTGTACCCTTGCTGTATCTGTGGGCACTGCACATTCACACGGTCTGTAGTCTTGTCTCTGGTTCCAATTTCCTCTTCAATGCCCTTAACCCAATCCCTTGGAAAACTGGTGCTTATCTGTGAAGTTTGCTAGTTGCTGTACAAGCAGGATTCCATGTCTTCCTTAAATTTCAATTAGGTGACTTTTAATCCCCCCCTTTTTAAAAAAAAATTTAGTGCTGTTCATAAAAACGAAATAATGTGGTAGAGTTTTGTGTCTACCAAAGTACCTCAGATGATTTTTCAAACATTTTTGGTTCAGTAAAATACCAAAACATCTTGCCAAGTGCCCTTCTCTGCATGACTTCCAAATCCATGCAAATTTCAGGGAAAATTTAATCCGTATGTTTCTGATTCATTCACTCTTAACTCCTCATATTGTTGTTATTAAAAAAAAATTTATGTCCAAAACACTCTGGGGTCATTTATAAATAAATAAATAAATAAATATATATATATATATATATATATATACGTGTGTGTGTGTGTGTGTACTGTGCGTGTGTGTAAAATCCAATTTTAGTCAAATTTTCCCTCAGCTGGAGCATAGAAGTTGTACATTTTCAAGTATTAAAGATCACCTGAAACCCCTCACTCTCATTTCATCTTCAGATTATGCTTGTGAGTTAAGCTCCTCTCAGAATATAGACTCTGAAATGACTATACATTTCTGCCAGCAGCTGCCTCGCCAGAGCCGAGGCTGACTCAATCAGTATGAGCCTGCAGAACAAAGCCAAATTGGCCCCTTCATTGTCCTCAGCATTCTAGAGTGTCAGGCAAGTTTCCCTCCACTGAGTCACCATTTAAAAAAATTTGCCTTCGTGGATGGGAACCTGCCATTTTGTAAAAGTGGGAGCTGAGGCACGTCTGAACCCTGGGAACAATGGAGTACCACATTTTGTAACCATTACTTCTGAAAGGGTTTGAAAAAGTCCTTTCTATAAATTGTGTACTCTGCATCTGCTGCAAAATTTAATATTGTTTGTTTACTTATTTAAACATCATTTTGGGGTCAGTCAAATCATATTACAAAGGACTTTAGGTTTCATACAAAAAAAATCTTTGAGATACTGAACACATTAACTCATAAATAACAAATACATGTTTATGCATTGGCTTCTAGTTGAAGCAATCTGGTTGGCATTTTCTCAAGGGAATTATTTAAATTTTAAATGGAACAACATCTCATTTAGATTTCTACAAATATGCTAGGGCACAGAAGTAATTTATATGTACATGAGACTCTTCACTTAAGCACCTGGGTACTTGACAATAATTAAAATACAAAGTAGACTTATTAACTTTTCCTTTTAACTTTCCACCTTTTTGCTTCTTCATGGAGAGTGAGAGGAAATTTCTGGAATAGATTGTCAAGTACCTAGGGGTCCCTTTTCCTACGCTCACATAATGCCTAATTGCAATTCCCTCCTGAATCTCTTTCTGTTGCCTCCTTCGAAAGCTATGCGCTGATCTTTTAGACACTCATTCTCTGTTTTCAGAATTGGTTTTGTTTTGTGTTTGTTTTGTGGTGCTAGGGACAGAACCCAGGGCCTTGTGCATGCAAGGCAAGTGCTCAACCAGAGTGCCTATTTTGCTGTCAGGGCAGGTGGGGTGGCATACACCTATAATCCCAGCCATTCCAGAGGCTGAGGCAGGAGGATCTTAAGTTTGAAGCCAGTCTAGGCAACTTAGTGAGACTCTGTCTCAATATAAAATAATAGGGCTAGGGATGTAACTCAGTGCTAAAGCACCCCTGGGTTCAATCCCCAGTAGAAGGAAAAAAAAAAAAGTGCTATTGAAAATCTAATCCCAAACTTTCTCCAACAAGCCGGTAGATATCATTTCTATAGTCTTTTATTCTTTATTACTGTTAAAATAATATTCATCATATGCTAATTTAATCTTTCACAGAGCTCTTCAAGAACAGTTCTATTTTATTTTGAACCAAAACACAATGTTCCTGTTTGTTCTCTTAGGCCTCCAAAGTCACCGTTGCACTTCCTCATTAGTCTCATTCCTCATTCTCAATCTCATGGGCCTGGTCTTGGCACTTTGAAGTCTGACTCAGCTGAAATGCCTTTCTTCTCCTTCCCTCGTTCTATATTCTCCTCCTACTGAAAATCCAGTTCACATTTTTTGAAACAGGGCTCTAACTTTATCATTCAATATTTATTTTTGCTCTGTGATCACTTTCTTGAATTTACTCTGATTTATGTTTTCTTTCCCAACAGTATTTCAAGTGGACACAATGTATATACTTCTCAGCCCTTTTCTTTATCCTATTAATGTTCTTCTGTTTTATAATGCATAGGCTAAGACTCAGAACATAGTTGACTCACTTAGAAGTAGATTAAATGAGACACTGAAATTCAACTATCCAAATCTGCAGTTATTGCTCACTCTGGCTTAGCTTTATGGTAGGGAGATAGGAAAACTACTATCTAAATAGGATTTAGATATTCATAAACAGGCATCCATGCCAATTGTTTTTTGATGCCCTGTCCCATTTTGTGACTTTGTCTTTCAGGACACAATTTGTTGCTCAAGAAATTTGAAACAGTGAAATGAATGTGTACTTGTGTGTGTGTACATGAATCTTTTCTTTAACATGGGCCTAAATCTAAAGGAAATTCCATTAAAGCTATAAACAGGAAAAAATTACCCCGACTTTGTTATTTCCATGGCTCCCTGAAATAAAATTTGTTCTGTTTGTTCTTAATATTTTTTATGATTTAGTGATATTGTATAGAGTTCTTTATTTTAATTTCAAAAAGGCAGTGAACAGCAAATGTGGTAGAAGGCCCTGAAAAGGAGAAATGGGTTAGAGAGAATCAGTAAAACTGAAAATACACTGTCAGACTTCCAAGCAAAGCCAGCTCTAATAGAGGGATCTGGAAGCATCAGTAGGAGTCTGTTTCGTTCAGCCCTACACTGGGGACGCAGGAATTGCACTTGTTTCTTATTGATAATTTGACTTTCTTGAAGTGGCATTTTTATCTGCATCAATTATTTAAAATTATATTTGGAATGTAAGAAGAAAAACTTTAGACAAATTAAATTTAGCAAAGAAAGATTTATGAATTGGGCAGCTCTCAGAACCAGAAGAGGTTCTCAGGAGCTCCACCCAGCAATATGGGCAGGCAGTATTTGTAGACAGAAAAAGGAAATGAAATACAGAAAGAGCTTGATTGGCTACAGTTGACATTGCCTTATGTGGGAAAGGCATGATGTGGCATTTGCCTTAAATAGACATGATCTCATCAGTCCTCAATCTGTGATTGACCAAAACTTAGCTGCTGTGATTGGCTGAGGCTCTACTCCTTGTTACAAGATATTCTCTGTCAGGTTGCAGTTGTTTTTATACTAAGTTAGATTGCAGTTGGATAGAGAAGCAGCTTCGGGTCAAATTTAATTAAATTTAACAATTGTTCTATCATCAGGTTTTCAGATTCTTATTAAATCTATAGTTGTTCACGATTCCTTATCTAAGAATCCAAAATCTAAAAACCTGTGAAAAATGCTTTTATAACTCTTCAGTGGCAGAATATTACTTGATCTAAATTAATTTAATAAAAAATAAATTGATATAAAATTGTTTTACAGTTTATGTTTATCCCCCCTGTGGATATTTGTATATTTTGGGGTTCACCCAATGTTTCTGAATACAGAGTAAAGCTTCAGACCTTGCAGGCATGTAATATAATATATGAAAACTGTTATCTATATAAAATTCAAAGTTTTCTGAAATTGTAATCATGTCTGGTCCTAAAGATTTAGTACTAGTAATTGTGAATCTGAACTTATTTTTCCCTCTGCTTTTATCAGAAAGAAATTCTAAATTATGTACTCTCTTGCAAATGCTTCTTTGATACCTTGAATCAAAGGTATCATTTTATGAATATTTCTACCATGAAGGAAACAGTGACATTAGGTTTAAATAAAGAAGAAATCTGGATACAGATCACACAAGAGGACTGGAAATACTTTAAAACATGGTGAAATGACAAGGGTCACAATTTTCTTTACAGAGGATTTTGTACATCTTATTCCTTAACTACCATGTGGGTGCTCTGAATGAATATAAGAGAAAAAAATGTATATACACAAATATGTACCTGTAAGATATACACAGGTATATATTTCATAAATTTAGCAGCAAATTTGAAAAGCAGAACTGGAGTTGTTGAATGTGTGTGTTCATGCCTACTATCACAATAATAGTATCTACTATCACAATAGTAGTATCTCAAAGAAAGGATGTTTATTGTTGTGAATGTAAATGAATGTGTATATGCATGCACACACACACACACACACACAATTAGTACTTTTCAATAGTTTATCTAGTGAGTAGTTGGAATAGAATTAGTGTTGGTTCCAAAGGTGTAGTATCAACCTCCTAAGAGGATAGATTTGGGGTTATTACTATTTAACTGAATAATTCAAATGGAATCTGAGCTTATATAAATTGCTCTGTCTGTGTTGGAAGCAGATCAAGTACTTATGGGAAGCTCTACCTGAAGGAAAAAGGGTGGACCATTGCTATTTCAAGTAGGACAAGGCATAGGATTCTGACTGTCAATCATTATTCACTGAGGGCCTGTCAAAATTTGAAGCAGACAATAGGAGCTGTTATAAAGTTATTGGCAGGCAAAAGTTTTTCTTTGTAAGAGCTTGCAATATAAGCAGAGAACAGCACAACCACATTTTGAAGGAATTGTCTAAAGTATATTAACAAAAGTACATTGATAGTGTTATTAATATGCATTATGGATGTCAAATTTAATAACATATCCAGATGAAAAATATCATGCTTTGGGCTTACAAAAGACACTGTTCGTTTTTATCAGATTCATGCTTTTATGTATAAGGGTAAGTAGTGAGGATGTGTTCTTTTTTATTTTTTATTTGTTCTAATTAGTTGTACATGACAGTGGAATGCATTTATACATTTTGATAGATCATACATAAATGGAGTGTAATTTCTCATTTTTCTGATTATACATATTGTAGGATCACATTAGTCATGAAGTCATATATGTACATGAGGTAATAATGTCTGTTTCACTCTACTATCCTTCCCACCCCTATACTCCTTCCCCTCCCTTCATTCCCCTCTACCTAAAATAAAGTAACTCTATACTTCCTTACCCCCCACCCCATATGTGAATTAGCATCCGCATATCAGAGAACACATTCGGCCTTTGGTTTTCAGAATGTGTTCTTTATGGAGGTTAAAATGGTGTTGTGATGGGAAAAGAATGACAAAACACAGGCAAATTCCTGTCTTATGTCAGCATCAGTCAAAAGCCTGGGAATGACAGTGGTAAATGAAGGATTGGTTCTGGAGCCTTGAGGTACATAGAGCTCAGTCCTGCATCCTAACAGACGACCAAAGTTTGTTGTTGTTGTTGCCAGAGTGTGAAAAGAAGCAGTGATTCCTTTCTCCAGAAGTCTGTGGCCCTTGCAAGTCAAAGTACCAGCCATACTTTCTCATGAATGACAGCAGCAATCTTTGGGGACAATCTCAAGACCTCCTAACTGAAAAAACCCATGTTTCTAGTTTGAATATGAGGCAGTAATTGCTCATGCAGCCAGGGACAATTCCACATCCCTGCCTATTTGCAGCACTGTTTAAAAACAATCAACTCATCCTTCAAATTTGACCAAACTACAAATGGTATGAGAACTCAGTCGTCTAATAAGGATGTTCATTTTGGCACGCAGAGGCTTACGCATGGCTCACAGATGGCTTCTGTCTCATTTTGTGTAATCCAATCATCCTGCACTACTGCGTCTCACACTTAGTCTCCAGGAGTAATTGAAAAGCTCACGGTGACAATTGTCTCTTCTTCCAGATGTCATCAGTATAAGGAGCACCGCTCTCATCACCTCCTTGAAGTAGGATGTGCGCATGGCTCTCCAGGTCAGAGTTGCTCCAAGCAAGGTAAAGAGACGTTACTTTTTTGCATTGCTTTTGCTGCTGCCTCGCACTCCTGTAAATGAGTATGTTCTATAAATGGCTTCTCTGTCAGTAGGCAACTTGTTTCACTTTTGGCTGGGTACCATGCAGAAAACATTCTGCTATACTGCTTGCATCTTGTGGTAATGGTGGCAATACTGAGGCGCCTGTGCCCAAGACAGGATTCTAAAACATTTAAACAGTGGCTGTTTAGGAGCATCATTTTACACAGAAGCAATCTCTCCAGAATTAACACCTGTACTTCCACTATCATTTTCTGAAATCTTGACAGTTTGTCCTCAATCTTTTTTTTTTTCCTTTCTTTTTTGCAGAGGGTAGCTTTTATTTTTGTAACTTCTAAAGGACGTGCAAGATTTTAAAGGGACAGCATTGAAGCATTATAAACTGTAGGGTTGTTAGTTTCTTTTTTCCCCTGAGGCTAGTGTTAATAGTTTTTATTTCAGTATAAAAATACCCCTTTTAAAAAAATCAAAGAACCTAAAACAAGGAAATATGCACGGCTTCAAAGCAGCTGTGTAAATTCATGTAGACTTTGGGACTATAAAGGAGCAGATTAAGGGAATGACACTGGAAAATCAGATATTTACTTAAAAATTAATTTATGATTACAAGTTAGTGCTACATTCATTTTAATAAAATATCAACACCATGTGTATTTCCTCAAGTTTTTTCTGCTCAATGCCATCATCACCGCATACATCATCAGTGAGAAATGTTGAATATGGCAACAGCTAAGAAAAATTTTCTAGGTCAGTGAAAACATTATTTCAAGGAAAATATTTTTTAAGAAACTTGTTTTTAAGAGGATTTAAAAATGGTTCATAATTTATACATAGTTTTGGGATACAACTAGCAATAATAACTTGCTGGAGAGATAAAAAAAATTAAGAGATAATAACCTTTGTCTTAAGTAGCTTACACAAAGAACAGGGACTCTATATTTAGTCTGGCTTTACACACACAGACACACACACAGACACACACACACACACACAAATACACACGTATTCCTTGCAGCAGAAATATGTAGATAGTTGGTACGGATCTTCAGTCTTTTAGAATACCAGAATTTATGTGTAGAATCACAGTCTTAGAACATTACACCTAGTGAATATGTTCAATACAGGTAAGTTGATGACAATCTGAATTCTCAGGGCACATCTCTGTGGGTTATGAGTTAACTTTTCTTCAGTCTTTGCTTATCCATCAGTATTATCATCACAAGAATTGCTTATATGCTCATAAATTAATAGTAATAGCAAAAGTGACCTTCATCTGAAGATAAGTCCAAGACTCAACAAACATATTGAGTTCACACAGTGTGCCAGGTATTGGGCTAATGACATCCCCCATCTCTTTGCTTTAAAAGAGAGAAAAGCTGACATAAGGGAAAGAGTTGTAGCCAAAGCCCATTTAATTAATTTGCTGTCTGGGAAAATAGCACAAAAAAAAAAAAAAAAAAAAAACTGGGAAGAAAGCCCAGGTATGAGGACTGCTGATTTGTTGTTCAGAATACAGTGTTTTGATGTTCAAAATGCACTTTTCATACCTACATTAAACTAATGTAAATTTTCCTCTGTAAAATGAATGGATGGAAAGATTTCAGAGGCACAACTCAGTTGGGAATTTCCTTGGACCAGGGAATTTTGTCCTTGGAAGAAGCCCTTTCCACGGGAACTACTTTCAGGAGGCTGGATCCTGAGTTATGGACCAACAGCAGAGAGAGCCACATCTGATGGTTTCTCTAGGAATTGCTGTAAGAACTCAAAGGCAGGCTTTCCATGGAGAAAAGTGACAGGGCAAGGATTGTCTGTTGATCCCATACAGCCCTGGATACTAGGAAGTTTACATATGTTCTGAACACAGAACCCCTGTGAAAGCTTTCCTATGTTTTACAGATAAGTAGAAGAAAAACTCAGAAAGTAACTGACTGATGGCCCGCACCTGCTGGGGAGGACCTAGGAGAGAAACTCCAGTATATCTGACATTAGAGTCCATGTTTTTCACTAATGGACTATGGTTCCCACTGGGCTGGGCTTTCATTTTTTTTTTTTTCTTCCTTTCTTCATTAGTATTCGAAATGTAGTTATGGAATATCTACCAAGAGCTAAACAGTTATTTGGGGAGTAGAGGAATTAAACATGACTAGATTCACGTCTCAGAGAGGCTGAAGATATGAGCACCTCCATAAATAAGTGTGTTACTGCACAAATGTGGTCAGATCTGTAAGGCATATGCATAATGTAATGGAAGGAAAGAAGGAAAGTTGGGAGGGAGAGAAGAAGGAGAAAAGGAAAGAAGGAAGGAGGGAAGGAAAAAGAAGGAGGAAGGAAAGAGAAAGTAGAGGAGGAAGGAGGAAAGAAGGAGGGAGGGGGAGAGAAGGAGTGAGTGAGAAAGGGAGAGAGAAAAAGGAAAAAAAGGGAAAGACTGATTCTGTGCTGGAGTGGGGGATGGAGTGGGAAGATGGCATATGAACCAGACCTTGAGAACATACAACTATTTGCTCTAAGAGTAAAGCTATTGTAGGCAACAGGGGCATTCTGCTCTGCAAAATCACATAGGGGCCTCCAGTTTCTGTAGGATAAATGGAGAAGGTTGTTATAAAAGGAACAGGCTCAGATTTCACAGGGGAATTCCCCTAAACTTTCAAAGTTCACACACTCCCAATGCTACTTAAAGTGTTTCTGAGTATCGAAAAAGAAGAAAAACAACAAGACATTTTAACAGAACAGAAATTAAAGCGCACAAAAAATAAAGATTGATCTCACTCATGAGTGTAAAGGTAAAAATCTAAATAAACATATAAGCAAACAGAATCTAAGAAGACATCATACAAATAAAGCATCATGGCCAAATTATATTTATTCTAAAAATGTAAGGATGGTTTAGTATTAGGTAATCTACTAGCATAATTAACCATATATGTAAAATTTAAGTAGAAAATCATATGGTCATCTTCATAGACGCTTAAATGATCTTTGACTAAAATTGACAGTCATTCCTTGTTACAATACTCAATAAAGTAGGAACTGGTTTTTTCTTTAGTATTAAAGAAGATTGGTAAACACACACACACACACACACACACACACACACACACACACAGAGTCCTAAAGTGGGTATATTACTCAGTGGAGAAAACCAGGAACAGTCTCAGAAAGGCAAAGAAATGGGCAAGGATATAAATTAAATCCACTATTATTTAAAAATATACTGGAGGTACCAGTCAATCCAATTAGACCATAATAAACAAAACAGCCACAAGAATTGGAACAGAAATGAAACTCTTTTTTATAGATATATGTAAAATTAAGCCAAAAAAGCCAATCCCCTAAAACCAAAGTTTGAATGTTCTTTTTGATAAGTGAATGCTAACACATAACAAGGTGGGTTAGGGAAGAACAGGGGCTTAGTAGATTAGACAAAGGGGAATGAAGGTAAGGGAAGGGGAACAGGAATAGGAAAGACAATGGAATGAATCTGACTTAACTTTCCTATGTACATGTATAAATATAACACAGTGAATTTTCACATCATATACACGAGATTGGGATCCTAATTAGAATAAGATGTACTCCATGTTTGTATAAATATGTCAAAATATACTTTACTGTCATGTATAACTAAAAAGAACAAACAAAAAAATTCTGATTTTTGGCTGGGTACAGTGGCACACACCTATAATCCCAGTGACTTGGGAGTGTGAGGCAGAAGGATCACAAGTTTGAGGCTAGCAAGAGCAACCTAGGGAGACCCTGTCTCAAAACAAAAAATAAAAAGAGCTAGGGGTGTGGTTCAGTGGTAAAGCACCCCTGGGTTCAGTCCCCAGTCCCAGTCCCCGAATCATGAGGAGTGTATCTCATTCTTTTAAAATTTTATTTTTGTGTGTATTTTATAATGTGATCCCATGTTACTATGATAATATATTCATATCACATTTACATGCATCATTTATAAATTAACTAGTACATATTTATTGGGGTGTATGCTCAAAAAATTTACTACTGTGAAGATACATTTAAAATTTTTGTAAAATACATATTGAGTTTTAAAAAAAAGTAATCCTGTGATTTGGCAGCAGCTAAATTTGGTGTAACATAAAATAAATCTTAAATAAAGATAACTATTTTGGAAAAAAAAGAAAATCAATGAAAATGCTAACACAAACAATAAAACATTTCAATATGTTAATTAGATATGAACTTAAAATACAAAATTCAGTTGCCTTTCTAGACACAAATGGTAGCTAGTTAGATGATGTTAGGAAAGGTAAAACTTAGTACCAAGAAGATAATTTATTTAATAATAAACTGAACAGGAAGTATATGAAAGCTGTATGAGAAAAGATTAAAGAATGCCCGATTGATACAAAAGTAGACTTAAATAGAGTTGGAGATTTTTCTTGGTTTTATATTGTATGAGTAAACATTATAAAGCTGTCACTTATTCCTATCTTAGTAGTGAATTTAGCATAATCACAAAAAAAAAACCAGAATTGTTTTATGAAGTCATTGCAGTAGATTTTGAAGTTCACATATACTTGTGAGAACCCTAAAACAAAGAGATGAGAGGGGACTAGCATTTTCAATTATTTAAAAATACCTCTGTTGAGGTATAAATTTAAAACATGGAACAAGTTTAATGTGTACAATTTGATGAATATGGACAGATGCAAACTCTTGTGAAACCATCATCATAATCAAGGTATTAGACATATTCATCATCCCCTAGGTTGTCCTTGGGCCTCTTTGTCAGTTTGCGCATGAGTGGTAAGAATACTTAACCTGAGCTCAACCTCTTAACACATGCCTTATCAGGTATTAAAACATACTATAAGCCAGCTGCAGAGGCACAAGCTCAGCAGCTCAGGAGTCTGAGGCAGAAGGAGGCAGAAGAATGGTGTGTTCAAAGTCAGCCTCAGCAACTTAGCGAGGCCTTAACTCAGCAAGACCCTGTCTCAAAATAAAAAATACACCAAAAAAAGGGCTAGGGATATGGCTCCACTATTGAGCTCCCCTGGATTCAATCCCTGGTACCAAAAATAAACGAAAGAATAAAAAACATAGTATAAAGCTTCTACAACTAACACAGTGTGGTATAGATTCATGAGTCATAGAAAGAGAACAGGAGAAAATAGAGAATAGGAACAGACAAAAATGCATAAAGAAATATAAAAAAAAAAAGATACAGCTCCCTGGGAATGTCAGGATGCCACAGAAAGCAAGCCATTGATGAGGCCATGTCAAAGGAACACAGGTGGTGTCTTGAAGGTTTTCCAACTAGTCAAATTTGGAACCATTTTCTCATCAATAAGAATCATGATTTTTTTTGGTTTACTTTGTGTTTTTCAGTGTTGGGGATTGAACCCAGGGCCTCATGCATGCTAAGCAAGTGTTCTACCAATGAGCTACACACCCAGACCCAAAGGTCATGATACTAATGGATTATGATACACAAAAAAATAAAAGGATAGGTTATCAAAAATAAATGAATAAATAACAAATGTATAAATTAACACCTAAATCAAGAGTAAAAGAGGAAATCTTTTTATGGAAGAATGGCTACTGGAAAGTAGAAAAAGTGAAATGATGAAGTCATCACTCCGCATCATCAATGTAAATAATTGATTCAGACAAGATGTGTTAATGGATGCTAAAAGCATTGGGCAAAATGTTTCGGGGGAACAGGACATTCACTTAGTCTCAAGTACTACCTCAGTAATTATTAGTACAAAATACAAAGATCTGATAGACATCACTTTTATCAAAGGATCAAACTGACCATCACTAATAACAAAACGAAGTCATATTATGAATCTCCTTATAAGATGCAATGGGAGATACACAATTTTACCTTTGTAGAATTCTTCCCCAAAGAATCTAATTATGAGGAAACTATCAGAAAAATTTCGAGTTACACAGTACAGATATGACAGCAGAATGCAACACAGGAAAATTTGATTCCAGGATTCTCAGATTTTGAAGATAACTGAGGAAATTTGAATATGGACTCTGTAGCAGTTATATTTCATATCCATATAAAATTTCCTGTGGTGGTTGTCTAGGAAGTTGAACTTGCTTTTGTGAGACTTTGGGGAAAACGAAAGTTTCATCTTCATTTCTGCCACTAAAAAACAAATGTGTTACGATTTCACATTAACTTTACATATTATACCTAGTCATATTCTTGCAAAGACTTTTATTAAATTATATATCTTTTAAAAGGGAAACAAGTGAATATTAATATAAAAATCCGATCTATTTTGGAAATACATTTTTGTGTGAAGTACAAAATACTTTAGCATAATATAGTGTAAAATATGTGTACATAAATTAATGTTAATCTATACCCCAGGAGCTGTTGATTAACATCTAAAGTACCCTTATTAGGAATTCATACTTGAATAGGTTCTCAGGCAGTTCAAAAAATATTATTGAAAAGTATACTAAAGACTTTGTTAATGAACATCAGAAACAAGTTATATTTTTCACTGAAGAAATTAATTTTGTTTCAAACATGAAAAATTGATCAGGTCTCTTATATGAACAAAATACAAGAATTTGGAAAGTCCAGTAACTTAAATACCATTAGAGAAGATTCCAAGATCTCAAACTCCATGCTCTTGGGCTATTCCTCAACTTTATGGAAAAAATGTGTCAGTCATCTCGCCAGAATGTTTGATGCTGACTTTAGGGTGTCATTGTGATGCGTCAGAGTAAACCTGACAAACTCAAGATAGTTGTCAAAGTGGTACAGGTCAGAAACGGGGATATCACTAAGTTTTTAAGAGCAGTTTGTACAAATATTTTTGTCTGTTTGCTAATAATTTGCATTTGGTACAGTTTTAAGTAGGACTTGCTATTATTATAACATAAAATAAAATACCTAGTGTTTCTCTTTCTTGGATTAAAACTTACAAAATACATAAAAGAGGGAAAGGCATAGCCATAATTTCAACCTTTAAAAACAAACACCATTAAGACACATCTTTTTAGATACCAAAGTAAGGGGAGGAAGGTAAAGTTCCCATTTGATTCTGGTTTTTGAAAGCTAAATATGTTGAACAGAAGAATCTGATAATTAATAGTAGTTTAACTTGGGTTTATTTTAATAATGAGACTAGTAGTGAGTATTGAGGTTATGAATTATTTTTATTGTTTTATTTCATGTTTTATACTTTTTACATTCTTAACTTTTATTGAATGCTTTGAGAATTGAATTAATGAACTTATATTATTTTGAGACTTTAGAAAATCAAAAAGGCAATTAGTTCTCTAAGGTATTTTAGACTTTTTTGAACTTTACAGGTTGGGGAAGAAATTTCAAAGTCCTGAATTGACTGGAAATGACTAACCAGTAGCTGAAAACAGGAATATTTATTTCACCTTCCCCCTCACTTCCCAGAGCTACTGCAACCTTCATGACCAATGCAATCATATTAGTTTTAATGAACCAAATATCTGAACTTGTTTTTCTGATGTTTGTCTTATTCATAGTTTAACAGCATCAAATATAACAAAATCTGGTCTGTTATTCTTGCTCTTTCTGAGATTTTCTGAGTACTGTTCCTTACCTTAGCACTTTCAAAGGAGTATCTTTTGCTTTGGTCACCATGTCTTGTATCTGATGAACTCTGATATGGAGACCCACCTGTTTGCTTTACAGAAGTACGTTTGACTCAAAGGTAGTCATCCATGGTCCTGTCAACTGCCCACCAGCACCTGTTAATAGAACTCCATCTAACATGATATCAAATAACAGATAGTGATTGGTTTATTCAATGAGATTCTCTCTTCTTGTGCATTTGCATAAGAGAAAGAGTTGGTCAATCTGTAGCAGAGTTGGAAGGAAAAACAAACAGAAAATCTGAGACTGGAAAAATTCAGTCCTAGCATGAAAGATTATTGCAATGGCGGCCAGGTCACCAGTACCACTATGCACCTAACCATTGAGTTATTGTGAATCTTGAATGGCGGCAGAGTGAAGCTGAGTGGATGCTGAGACAAGTTCTCTTAATGGATTCTGAAATTTTTTCTATTATCTCCATTGAGGTAGAGTGAATTTTGTATTCCCTACAACTTAAAAGAGTCTAATGAACACATTGAAATTTGAAAGATAATTTAAAATACTAGCCCTACGAAAAATATTTATACAACTTTCAGCACATGCCATAGTTGTCGATAGGATGACTAGGTTAATGCTTTCTTTAATTTTTTAAAAAAATTGTAGTATTTTATTTGTTCTAATTAATTGTACATAACAGTAGAATGCTTTCCTACGTTTTGATAGGTCATACATAAATCTGAGAGTGTAATCTCTCATTTTTCTGATTATACATATTGCAAGATCACATTGGTCATGCATGGACATGAGAATGGGGATAATCTTTCCCTACAGAATTTTAAATGTGCTCTACATGGAACCCATGTAATTAGAGTTGGAATTATCCTGTAAGATTTGAGATTCTTAATCTGGGATCCATGGATGGGCCTTACAGTTTCTCTGAAAACACTGAAATTGCACACAGTTCTGTGTATTTGTGAGTATATGCATTTTTCTACCCATTCCACATTTTACATTTAATATGCAAAAAGAAAATGAGCAAGAAAGGGTTAAAAACACCAGATAAAAACATTACTCAGAAAATCTTGCCCAAAGTCATGCAAGCTTTAACTACTAAGGAGTCGGTTTCTCTCTTTCTTTCACTACAAATTTGAAAGCATGATTTCACCCCGTAAAGACCATTAAGATTTTTCTATTTCCTACCAGAAATATATATTTTTAGATTCAGAACCACAGTTTTAAAATGCAGATTAATATATTGCTAATATATTGGTTTCTCACAGACTTGTATCAAATTCTACTAATACCAGCAGTCTACAACCATGTCTTACTTCATTTTTCAGAACAAGTTATTCAATTTCTGAAAGGAAAAGTATCTTGTCTAATTTGATAGGAGAGCAAGGGAGTCCCATTTTTGTTTTAACATGCATTTCTTTATTTGTAGTAAAATAAAATATTATATTTGTTCATTTCAACAGGAAATTTGTGACTTTCCTTTTTAGTTTAGAACTCCAATATCCCAACCATCCATCCAAATCCTATACAGAAATTCTGCCTCAGAGAGTAACTCTAGAGAAGCCTGTTCCTGTTTATCACCCAGACTAGTTCCTATGTCCTCAGTAGGTCTTTGTATTGTAGTCAATGAGAGATTTGTTAAAATGTGGATACCAGGGTTAAGAGTAATAAAGTTTGAGAATCTCTCAAATGACATTTAGACTGATCCTAAATATGAAGTGTATGAACTATTATGAATTTTGCAAGAGCCTAAATCTTTATGAAGTCAAGTTATCTCTTCTTGATGAGGTCATTTGCCCTTATAATCAGAATCACAAAGTTTACTTTCTATTGAGAGTCAATAAACCCGATATAATATTGCAAAACTTTTAATGATTGGCTTTGTGAAAATGACTTAATTTCTCTAAGCCTCTGTTTCTACATTAACAAAGAGGGCATTATAGGGCTGGGGAGATAGCTCAGCTGGTAGAGTGCTTGCCTTGCAATCACAAGGCCCTGAGTTCAATCCCCAGTACCGCAAAAAAAAAAAAAAAAAAAAAAAAAAAAAAAAAAGAGGGCATTATAATCTTAGTCTGCGAATTTGTTTTGAAGGGTGATCTAATCTACACCAGTATACTTTAAATGTTCATATAAATATAGGATATACTTGCCTTTTCTAATTATTTACCATGTGATTTTTTTTTAATCTTAATTTACTTCTTCCTTTGTATCCTAAAAAAGACTGAAACAGTTTTGAGAAGAATGTTAATATTTGCTAATTTTGTGGTGATTAGTACTGTCTCCTGTATCGCTGAGATTGCTTTTATATGGGGTGGTATTAGGTGTGGCTGGGGCTCTGACCAATCATAAAAGCTACTGCTAAAAGAGCTAGAATGTCCTGGAAGGTCATGCTTCTTTCAGTTCTTGAACTATGCTGAGTCATTCAACTTATTTTTACTGAATATCTCCAGGAACTACACAAGACACTACACCGGTATCAGTGAGTCGAAGGCATATACCTCTTCCCTCCCAATCCCTTCTAAGATACAATTAGACTCTGTATTTGTAGCCATTATTTGAAGAACCATAAAACAATATGTGCAAGACATCCCAATTTACATTATTAAATGCTACAAGAGTGATAAATGAAGAGATCTCCAGAGGAATGGAACGAATATAAACCTTTCCTTTTTGAATTATTCCCAATCAAGTCAGCATAGAAACTGAAAAGACAGTTGAGTGAATCATGCCAACTGAAGTATTCCAGGTCCTCTGAAGCTCTGAATCCTCAGGGATGTCACCTGCCCATACTCCTACTCATTCTGGGTCCCAGCCTAGCCCTTACAAAGATACTGTTCTTGGTTTGGGGAGGTTCTGAAACTATAAACTAATCAACTTTCCTCTATTTTGTGTAGATTTGGTTTTCCTTAATTTCAAGCCCACGGCCAACATCATTCTTAATGGAGAAAAACTGAAACCATTCCCTTTAAAAACTGGAACAAGACAGGGATGCCCTCTTTCACCACTTCTATTCAACATTGTCCTGGAAATACTAGCCAGAGCAACTAGACAGACTAAAGAAATTAAAGGGATACAAATAGGAAAAGAGGAACTCAAGCTGTCACTATTTGCTGATGACATGATTCTATATTTAGAGGATCCAAAAAACTCCACCAGAAAACTTCTAGACCTCATAAATGAATTCAGCAAAATAGCAGTATATAAAATCAACACACATAAATCTAAAGCATTTTTATACATAAGCGATGAAACATCTGAAAAGGAAATGAGGAAAACAACTCCATTCGCAATAGCCTCAAAAAAAATAAAATACTTGGGAATCAATCTAACCAAAGAGGTGAAAAATCTCTACAATGAAAACTACAAAACACTGAAGAAAGAAATTGAGGAAGAACTTAGAAGATGGAAAGATTTCCCATGTTCTTGGATAGGCAGAATTAATATTATCAAAATGGTCATACATTCAAAGGTGCTATCCAGATTTAAAACAATTCCAATTAAAATCCCTGTAACATTTCTCACAGAAGCAGAAAAAGCAATCATGAAATTCATCTGGAAGAACAAAAGACCCAGAATAACCAAAGCAATCCTGGGTAGGAAGAGAGATGCAGGAGGTATCACTATATCAGAACTTAAACTCTACTATAGAGCAAAAGTAACAAAAACAGCATGGTACTGGCACGAAAATAGACAGGTAGATCAATGGTACAGGATAGAAGACACGGAGACATACCCACATAAGTACAGTAACCTCATTAAAAATTCTTTATTGTTTAGGGCAGTAGAAGGAAGGCTGGCATCAAAATATTTTTGATCAAAAGAGATGACAATGTAAAGACCAGTTGTAGCTGACAATTTTGGGAAAGCAACTTGTAAAGCATTTGTCATATCTTAAATACGCATAAATTGCAGACTTGTGCATGTTTATTCCACTTTCAGGATAGTTTTGTAACTGTGCACAAACAAGAGTGAGTGGAAGCTTTTTTAAAAAGAAATTGCATTTATAATGATCTTTATGAGAATATAATAAATCTTTGGTTACCATTAATTACTCCCCATAGCCAGACTAATGAGGACTATATTAGGAAGAAAAGAGAATTAGAGAGTTCCCAATAGAGAATTAGAAGTAAGGAAAACTTCTGAAGTTAGCGAGGTGTCAGCTGAGACCTATAATGATGAGTGGGAGTTAGCCTTCCAAAGAAAGGAGCATTAGTTCCAGACAGGAGGAGTGGCAATGACCTTTCCCAGGAATAGAAAGTACTTAAGCATGACTGGCATGCCAAAAAGGAGGGCAAACACGAAGCAAGCAGCAGAACCCAGGGATGACCTTCATCTGCATACAGATACTACTGTGAAATGTTTTTGTGTCTCTCTTTTCCACCAGTTCTTCTGTTAGAGGTGACATTGTCTTGGAAGATTAGGTTTGCTGCAGAAAGAAGGCAATGAAAAGGAACGTTCGGAGTTGGGGGTATTTGCTTTTTTGGCTTCCAAAGTGTGTTCCAGCAGTAGACTGACAAGCAGAGACCAGAGAGAGTTTGGCTCCCCTCCACAGGACTCTAGCTGAGGGGCAGCAGATCTGGAAGGAGAGAAGAGGGAGACGATGAGGTGGTAGCAGGGGGGAAAGTGTGAGATGGAGTTGCAAGGGTGGGATGCACAGAGAAGAGCAAAGTCCATAGAGAAAGACCACCCAGAACTCTATCACTGGCTCCAGAGGACCAAAAGGAAGGCGAGTTCCAGGATGGAGACGAATCCTTCACAGATCTCCATTGTTGTGCTATGTGGCCATGGAAGGCAGGTTCCTGTTGCCTGGTAGGCGTAGCCAAGGGTCTCCTCGTTGCCCTTGTATGGTCCAATAGAACAACATGCCCTCTGGTCCCTGACACTTTACCAAAAACTTGGAACTGCCCAGTTATCCTCTTCCCTCACCTCCCACCTCGTTTCAATGGCCCAGAACACTTGCAATGCCCTGAAATCATGTGCCCTGGGCACAGAAGCACTGGCATATTTTCTTATTACAAATAGGGATCACAATTCCTATCTGGCAGCATTGTCGTGAGGATGAAAGGGGACAAGGTTTACAAAGTGGAGAACTTGGCAACTTGTGTGCATAGGCATTAAACAAGTTACCCCTTATCCTATTTCCCACTAATAAAGCCACATTTAAAAGTTTGTAAAACAACAACAACAACAACAATGGCACATGCATATAATCCTGTAATCCTTAGTGAGACCCATGAAGAAGAAGAAGAAGAAGAAGAAGAAGAAGAAGAGGAGGAGGAGGAGGAGGAGGAGGAGGAGGGAGAAGAAGATCAAAACGACAGTCAGTGTTTAAAGAAATTAAGAGTATTTTAAAAATGAAAAAAGTAAAACGTGCACAATTAAAATAAAACAACATAATGAATTCCTATTAACTGTCTCCTACCCTCACAATTATTAATTAATGTTCAATTTTATTTCATTATTTCCACCTTTATTCCAGCTTTTTATTTTGAAGCTAATCCAGAGTTGAAGGACTTTAAAACCACACACACACACCACAATTATCACACCTTAAAAACTTAGCGATAATTCTTTAGTATCATTAAATATCCAGTCAAGTTTAAATAGCCAAATGTCTCATAAATGTCATAATTTTTTTATAGTTTGTTTGGTCCAGGATCCAAATATCTATCTGAAAGAACAATAAAAATTTTGGCAGTACATGAATATCTAGATTGCTATGAATTCTGATTCACATATATTTGGATTTTCTTAGAGTGCCATAATGATATTTATATCATAATGAAGTCATGTGTTCAGTCATTTGGACAGCATTACTAAATGTCTTCCCTTTGGTAACTGATACAATTTTTTCTCTAATCTCAATTCTGCCACTAAATAAAAGTATACCATTGGACCATTAACTCAACCTAAGTTGTAGTTTCTGAAATCCTATTAAAAAGAATGTGTTGTAATAGAATTGATTGTTTTACATACTTTTAAAGTTTTGGAACTTTCCGAGTGGGAGGCAAGCCAGCACAAGGTTAAGAAGAGGGCTGACATCCAGGTCACATGAACTGGAATAAGTTTGTTAACTTCTCTCTACCTTGGTTTCTGAATCTATGAAATGCAGACAATAGTCAACCAAACCTAGAAAAGAACCAAAGTTTTTTTGTTTTGTTTTGTTTTTTTTTAAGTGTATGTACATAATGGTAGGGTATAGAGAAGCCTGAATAGATTGAGAAAATGTGAGTCCAAGGATTGTTAAATAGTAATCCCTCAATAAACAGTCAATATAATTAGACTGTGGACTGTTGGAAGCAGAAGATGAGTGGTCAGCAGAGCTTAGATCTGTTATCCAATATGTTCTTCACTAGCCACACGGGGCAACTGAACTCTTGAAATATGGCTCATCGAAACTGAGCTGTGTTATAGTAAAATGCACTAAGACACAGTCTGACAAAAGTCGGAAAACATCTCATTAACAATTGTTAGTTTTTAGTACATGTTGAAATTATTATATTCTGTATATATTGGGTTAAATAAGTATCCATTTCATTTAGGAATGTGGTCACTAGAAAATTTAAAATTATATATATGGCTTGCATTATATTTCCTTCAGAGAGCCCTGGGTTAGATCAACAATTGCCATTTCTACCATTCAAAACTGATCTTACTCTTTTTCCTACTGTTCATCTAGTCAAGCAGGTTGGGAGATATAATCAATGGCCCCCCGTCCCTTAACACGGGCCACTTGTCAGCAGTTTCCTTATTCGCTCATGCATCTGTCCTCTTTTCCAGCTCCCCTGCTTGCCCAGGTTATTAAAATCCCATTTAAATGATTTCCTTACCTAATGGCCCCTCCGATCCACACTGCTCCTTCAATCGTTCAGACTCCCCGTGGCCTTTACAGACATTCAGAATTCTTCATCAAGGCATAAAATTCCCTTCACAATTGACCTCCACTTTTTAAATACTCTTACTTCCCCTCCAGCTTAGCTTCTGTCAAGTCTTCACAAGTGCTTCTCCTGCCTGTAGCAAGCCCTCACCCTTGCCCTGGTTCATCACAAATAGCATGGTGGTCAAGTCAGAAAGCAAGATTCCAGTCCTAGCTCTGCAATTTATTCTCAAACTGAAAAAGTCGCTGAACATCTCTGAGCTTCATTTTTATTCTCCCTGAAAAAGGACTACTGATAGAACCTGCCACTCACTTGTTATAAGGAACAAAGGAGGTAAGGCACATGTGGTTCCTGATGCGTCCTAAACCTGTGATAAATGTTATTGCTCAGTGTTTCCTGGAAAAAAGTTCCTTACCCTTCCCCACAGCACATGCGCCCTGTGCATCCTCCCCTGGTTTCTCCCTTGGGCTCCACGGCATTCTGAACACTCCTCAATCAAAACTCCTCTCTCTGTGTTGTAGTCATCTGCTTACTCACCATTCTTGCCTCTGGCTCAGTGGTTCTCAAAGTGTGATCATAGGAACAACAGACCAAACATCATTTGAAAATCTTGATTTACACTTCAGGTAGAAAAAAGTAATTTTATAAAAAGTATGCCTTCCTTTTAATAATATTCCTTATAAACTTAACTTAAATATATTATTTTAACATCATAATTATGTGGAGTGTTTTATGAACTTGTTGCAAAAAGTAGGTATACATGTGAAATCCATCAGTAAATATATTCTTACAAATTATGACTTCATTTTCAAAAATAGTTCTAAAATCTTGAACAGATCTAGTATTTCTGAGTTTTCTAAGTATGTAGCACAATTCCTTGGATTTAAAAAATAAAATTTTACGGAAATTATATGTATTAAGACTTAAAATAACATTTAAAGTTCAATATTAATATAGAAATAAAAATAGTTCTGTTTGTTTAAAAATATATATTAGTATAGAGACTATGTTACTCATCTTATTTTGAATTGAAATAAACCAATCATCTAGAAATATTTCAACTTAGATGATACTAATGCTCAAATTAATAGAAAAACTAACTGATATTAATACATAGCATAAAGGGTAAAGGAAACCCAAAGATCCATGACTCTTTAGAAAATTATAAGGCTGAAGAAGCTTTTCCATATCACATACCCATCTGTCATCAGCAGATTCTCTTCCCAAGAGTTGGGGAGAAATTGAGTAAGTTTATTTGTGGGCATGTTTGAACCTTCAACTCAAGTAAAGCTTTCCCATTTTCTCCTGAGCTCTGAATAATCTCTACAAAATGAGGGCTTTTAGCTCTTTCCACTTTGATTCCTTCATCTGGAAGACACTGCTGGTTGCAGTGCCCATTTCTTTTGCCTTGCTAATAGAACTTCATTTTTTTTTTTTTTTTTTTTTTTTTTTAATTGAGGCAGTAGCTGTCCATCCCCAGGAGCAAAGAAGTCACAGTACTGCAAACCCATCCTGGCAGACCCCCTGCCTCTTTGCCTGTGATTGTTTAGTACATGGTCACCTGGCACGGGGAAGGTCAATAAGGTATAATGAGAAGCCTGATAGGGACTTCTAGGAAGGATTTTTTATTTTCTAATAAAAGAAAGAGCCTCTTGCACTCATTCTTTTCTATTTTTATTTTTTGCACTTGTAGGTGGATTGAATGCCTTTATTTTATTTATTTTCACATGGTGCTAAGAATCAAACCCAGTGATTCACACATGCCAGGCAAGCTGAGCTACAGCCCAGGCCCCCATTCTTTTACATCTTCTTTTAGAATGTTTAGTGTCAGCCATGATGAAGCCTCAAGGCTATTCAGGTCGTAGGGAGATAAAGAGGATAAAAGAAAATGAAGAGATGAGGGAAGAGAAGTTGAGGACTCCAAGGGAAGGGAGATCAGAAGATAAGGCAAGGAGGTACTGAGAGAAAGGGGAAAGAAGAGAACAGGGCTTGGTGGGGGAGCGATTATACGACAGAGGCTGGGAGGAGCTGAGGATGCTGGTGGGTGGGGTGGGGGAAGATTACGAAGATGCCGGCATCCGACAGTCCTTGTTTCCCATCATCCTCTTGGCTCTGACAGTTCACCCTTTTCTTGTTCTTTTTTTCTTTGTAGGGATGGAAAACACCCTGGTGGTGTGCTAGGCAAGCATTCTACCACTGAGTCACACCTTCAGCACAAGTTCACCCATTTTTAAGTAGTCGAAAGAAGTAAATTCTTGGTAAATCTGTGATGTGTTTTATTCAGGCACCTGGATGTGGGGTGCTCTGTGCTAATGACCTTGTCTTGCTTCTAGTGGAGAGCAGCTTCTGCACCCCAAGCCATGCAAGGACTTGTGAATTTGGTGAATTGGTCATTCAGAGTCAGCGAATCATCCTAAAGTGTTAAGAGTGTTGGTTAAACAAAAACAACTTTTAAAAAGGTTCAAAAATGATCAAAATAAATTGAGTAATTCCCATGCAAAATACAGACATTTTGTTATCTTCATAAGAATATATTTTACAAGATTAATAGTGAAGTTCAATATGCTCTTGATTATCTATTGACTTTTTAAGTGTTTCTTCACATGAAATACTGATATATTTATATAACTTGCTCACTTTTCTCTTGGTTTGTTTACCTTTTTTATTTGTGTGAGTTTATATATTATAGATATCAACCTTTGCCTATGATATATATGTTGCAAATATTTTCTCCCAACCTCTTCCTTGGCATTAAGTATTTAATCCATTTAAAATTGATCGTGGTATCTGGCACAAGACCGAAATCTAATGGAATTTTTTTCCATTTAGAAATCAGACAATTTTCACACCACCTTTGTTGAAGAATCCATCTGGCCTCATTAATCTGCAGTGCTTAAGTCTCAGATGAGGAAGAGTCCATTTCAGGATCATCTATTGTGTTTCAGCCAATTGCTCTGGAAATTCTTGCATGAAGACCTAATTGTTGTATTATTCTGTGGATTTTTTTGTTTGCGTTTCAAAATTTCCCACCAGTTCTCCTATTTTTATTATTATTGTAGCTGACATTTGGACTAATTTTATCAAATGAAGATATAAATATTGGCATTTAGGGAGTTTGTTCTAGTGGATGGAGGGTAATGACATGGATTTGTGTATTGCATTAATCCTTGGTGCAAATGCACGTATAATATACCAGCATGTTTGGTCAGCGATACTTTCATTGTGCACCTTGAAGTCCTTCCCACCTCATGGGTCCCCTCCAACACAAGGCTGGTCAGCCCTGTGTAGAATTTATTCATGATATTTTGTTTGTCAGAGTCACTAATGACAACCACATGAGACAGCCCAGGCTCTGGGACCACATGCTTGTCTTCTCCACAGGTTGTTCTACAGAACCTTCTCACGTGCCTCATCCTGTTCTACACTGTGTACTATGTGTCTCTGAGCATGTGCTGCCTGACACTACAGTAAGTAGCATGTTCTCTGTAATTAAAGAGTTAACATCGAATATGAAAGGAGTTGGTATTTAATATTTGACACATCTCTATGGATGAGAAAATGAGGGTTTTTTTTTTTTAGCTTAACAATTTATTAAAATGGTTGTAATTGGAACATGGTTTTTAAATGTCAGAAACTTGTTTACAACAAGTAAACTTGTTTACTTGTTGAGAATATGCAAAAGAAAGAAAGAAAGGAAGGAAGGAAGGAAGGAAGGAAGGAAGGAGAAAGAAAGAGAGAAAAGAGAAAGAAAGAAAGAAAGAAAGGAAGGAAGGAAGGAAGGAAGGAAGGAAGGAAGGAAGGAAGGAAGGAAGGAAGGAAGGAAGGAAGGAAGGGGAGAAACAGTATTCCTGTTTGAGGAGATAGGCCCTACTATAGTTTGGTCCATTTTTTAAAATCCTTTTTATTTGTTCTAATTAGTTATACATGACAGTAGAATGCATTTTGACACATCACACATAAATGGAGTATAACTTTTCATTCATCTTGTTGTACATGATATAGAATTACTCCAGTCTTATAATCATATATGTGATTCATTCTGCTGTCCTTCTTAACCCCATACCCCCTCCTCTTTTTTCACTCCCCTTTATCTAATCCAAAGTACCTCTATTCTTCCCTAGCCCTACTGCCATTGTGAATTAGTGTCCACATTTCAGAGAAAATATTCAGCCATCGGTTCTTTGAGATTGGTGTGTTTCACTTAGCATGATATTCTCCAGATCCATGATTTTGTTCTTCTTTAAGACTGAGTAATATTCTATTGGGAATATATACCATATTTTCTTTATCCATTCATCTGATGAAGGACACTTAGGTTGGTTCCATAGTTATTTCACAGCTATTGTGAATTGAACTGCTATAACATTGATGTGGTTGTTTCACTGTTGTCTGCTGATTTTAAGTCCTTTGAATATAAACGGAGGAGTGTGATAATAATGGTTCCATTCCAAGTTTTCTGAGGAATCTCCATACTGCTTTCCAGAGTGGTTGCACCAATTTGCAGCCGCACCAGCAATGTATGAGTGTACCTTTTCCCCCACATCCTCACCAACATTTATTGTTGATTGTGTTCTTGACAATTGCTATTCTCACTGGAGTGAAATGGAATCTGTGTAGTTTTAATTTGCATTTCTCTAATTGATAGAGATGTTGAACATTTTTTTCATGTATTTGTTGATCAATTGTATTTCTTCTTCTGTGAACTGTCTGTTCAGTTCCTTAGAGCATTTATTGATTGGAGTTTTTTTTTTTTAATGTTAAGTTTTTTGAGTTATTTTTATATCCTGAAGATTAGTGTTCTATCTGAGGTGCATGTGGTAAAGATATTCACCCATTCTGTAGGCTCTCTCTTCACATTCTTGATTGTTTCTTTTGCTGAGAAGAAGCTTTTAAGTTTGATTCCATCCCATTTATTGACTCTTGATTTTACTTGTTTTTTAGGGGTCTTGTTAAGGAAGTCAGTTCCTAAGTTGACATAGTGGAGATTTGGGCCTACTTTTTCTTCTCTTAGGCACAGGTCCTCTATTGTAGTGCCTAAATCTCTGATCCACTTTGAGTTGATTTTTGTGCAGGGTGAGAGATAGGGGTTTAATTTCATTTTATTACATATGGATTGCCAGTTTCCCCAGTACAATTTGTTGAAAAGGCTATCTTTTCTCCAATGTATGTTTTTGGCACCTTTGTCTAATATAAGAAAACTGTATTTATGTGGGTTTGTCTCTATCTTCTTCTATTCTGTACCATTGATCTACATGTCTGTTTTGGTGTCAATGCTATGCCACTTTTATTACTATGGCTCTGTAGTATAGTTTAAGGTCTGGTATTGTGATGCCTCCTGCTTCACTCTTCTTGCTAAGGTTTGCTTTGGCTATTTTGGGTCTCTAATTTTTTCAGATGAATTTCATGACTGATTTTTCTATTTCTATGAAGAATGTCATTGGGATTTTAATAGGAATTGCTTTAAATCTGTATAACACTTTTGGTAGTATGGCCATTTTGACAATGTTAATTATGCCTATCCAGGGCCTTGGGAGATCTTTCCATCTTCTAAGGTCTTCCTCAATTTCTTTCTTTAGTGTTCTGTACTTTTCATTATAGAGGTCTTTTACCTCTTTTGTTAGATTGATTCCCAAATATTTTATTTATTTTTTAGGCTATTGTGAATGGGGTAGTTTTTCTAATTTCTCTTTCAGTGGATTCATCACTGATGTATAGGAATGCAATTGATTTATGGGTGTTAATTTTATATTCTGCTACTTTGCTGAGTTTATTAGTTCTAGAAGTTTTCTGGTGGAATTTTTTGGATCTTCTAAATATAGAATCATGTCATTGGCAAATAATGATGCTTGAGTTCTTCTTTTCCTATTTATATCCCTTTAATTTCTTTTTTCTAATTGTTCTGGCTAGAGTTTCAAGCATGATGTTGAATAAAAGTGGTAAAAGAGGGCATCTTTGTCTTATTCCAGTTCTTAGAGGGAATGCTTTCAATTTTTCCCATTTAGAATGATGTTGGCCTTGGATTTAGCACATGTAGCTTTTATAATGTTGAGGCATGTTCCTATAATTCCTAGTTTTTCTAGTGTTTTGAGCATGAAAGGGTGATATATTTTGTCAAATACTTTTCCTGCATCTATTGAGATAATCATATGATTCTGAAGATTTCTTAATGGTATTTTTTCACTTTTTTCTTTAAAAAATAAATGTTCCATCTTGAAAATTATCACCATTGTGAAATGTAGTAGATAGAATCAGGCAGGATGGTTCTTATCCCTTTAAGGAGAGTCATGGAAAGAAAATGAAGTTTTTTAAAAAATTATTTATATTTGTTTTAATTGGTTATACATGGAAATAGAATGTATGGAATCAGAACAGGTTTGGACTAGAATGAGCCTAGAGAAAACCTACATTCAACGTAAATATTTTCCCAGATATACAGAAAGTAGCTTTGGACTGTAAGTCAGAGATTGTGTTCTGGCACAGGTTCTTACTAATTTCCTGAATCATTTTGACTGAACGATAGAGTTTCTCTTATTTCAGTGTCTTCTTTTGTTAAATGGAAATAATAATCCAAAAAAGGGATTATCATTTGTACAAAATGAGATAATACATGTTTTTAATGATATCATTTCTATGTAAGTATGAGGTATTTTTCAGTAATTTTTTTTGTCGTGATGACTGAAATTTTTCTTTACAAATTTAGGTTGCCAACACATTCATTGCCTTGAAATAGATTGTGGATACTTGTCAATCATTTCCTACAAATTGAGTGTTCATATAATTGTGCAAACAATTTCATTGTGCAAACAAGGAATCTCCATTTTAATATGTAAATTAATACCACCAAATAAGTATTCTGAATTGTGCAAGAGAAAGAATGTCATTCAGCATGCTTGCAGGCGAACTCAATGAGGAAGCTTCTAGGGCTTCCACGCAGTCTCACCTGTTGCCTGACACTGGAGATGATGAGACAATGCCTGGAGCAGGGAAGAGGAAAGACTCTTCAGGGCTCTCTGAGCATGAGATTTCAAAGTTTGTAGTTAACGTGAGTCAGTGGTGAGAAATTTGAAATAACTGGACCTTAAAGCTCCAGGTGGCAGCTAACTGGTTGACCAACTGCACATAATTACAAACTTGGGCACAGTAGAAAGTCCAAGTATGTATTTTATAGACTCATGTTTTAGACAGGAAGGGATCTTAGAGATTTATCTCTTCAATTTACAGTTAAAAAACTGAAGCCCTGAGAGGTTAAGTGATTTGTCCAAGTTCACAGTAAAAACACCACCAGGTTTAGAACCTAGGTCTCATGGCTTCTGAACCCTGCTCTTCCCGGGTGTGAGTTCCCTCCCCTCAAATATGCAGTGGAAGGGACCACTGAGATTACAGCTGAGTCTTCAAAGGTAATTAAGTCCACTTGGTGGATTAAATGAACTTAATTAGACAAGGAAGACAACATGAACAAAATATTATTTTGTGGGTGGCCATCCAAATTGACAAGTTTCTAAATGTGCTCAACCTCAGTAAATATAATGACATATACTCGTATGTGAATAGTGGTGTGCAAAGCTGTGATGTGCAGTTATGAACTGTCTCCAGAGTAAACATTTTCCTTTGTAACATCTCAGGGTGTATGAACTGGATGTCCTGGCACCATTTGATTTCAAAACAAATCCTTCATGGCTCGACACAAATTATAAAGGTAATTATTTTAAATGCTAATCCTTATCCATCATCTGTATATTATTTCTGACTTCAAAAATTAATTAGGAAAAGTACCATCAGAAAATGTTTAAATGGCTATTCCTGGGTAGGATGACATAAGTGAAGAAAAGGAATTAGAATTCTTTTATGAATTTTTATTTCCTGGTATTATGGGTAAAGTTGTGTGCAACAAATATTTTAAAGAAAAAAAGAATGACAATGTACTGATGTAGGAAAATTTGTTCCTGAGATATGAATAGAAAATAAAGACTACAAAGGAGTTTGTACAGTGTAATTTTATTTGTGAAGAGTAGGGTAAAATGCATGGTACCAGTCTGGAAAATTATACAACAGACTGTTACCTCCCATCTGGGATGACAGAGGACTTTCATTTTTCTACTTGCACGTTTCTGTTTTGTTTTACTTTACTTCCCAAAATAGTATAGAATTTGTTGCAAAGGAGATGTTTGAGAGCACAGGAAGACAGCTAAGGTTGACAACTAATTGAATATTGAAAAATAGCTAGTACAGAGGATTTGGAATGTTCCCATACAAAGAAATCATAATGTCTCAGGTGCTAGATGCACCAGTTACCCTGAACTGACCATTACACATTCTATACATGTATTAAAATATTACACTGTGCCCCATAAATATGTGCAGTTACTATGTGTCAATTAACAAATAAGAGTATATAAATAATTCACTGCACAGGAAAAACAGTAAGAAAGAATATGCCAAGTAAGATAAAACTTATCTTTTAAATTTAGTTTTTGCTGAATTTATAATTAGCTAAAACCTCATATGTTCATAAGCCATGTGTATGTTAATGAAAACACCTATTTGTATTGAATATATGTCATACTTATTTGGGGGGTATTCATGGTGAATTTGTCCCATTTTTAAAGTAAAATTTTAATGTCATTTTCCATTATAAAACAATACGCATTAATGATAGCTTAGAAAATATAAGTAGAAGGAAGAAAAAGTAAATCACAAACTTACTTTCTATGTATATTCTCAATAATCTGTTAAATTTCTCCCTACTCTTTTTAAAAGATGAACTGTCAATTCTTTAAACATTAAAATTCATTAGAAAACCATGGGATAATCTTTTCTTGGGGAAAATATGCAAATATTCAAGATTACCCGAGGCCAAAGAACTCAGATTTTATTTTTATTATATTATTTTATTTTATTTTTTAGAAATAGTGGTAAGTTTAGGTGATCATTATAAGCCCCACATTTTCTGCCTGTTATTATAATTGCTTTTTGATTTGTTTCCCTACTTCTTGCTTCCCCCATTCCATTATTTCTATAAATTAATTCAGCATATATTTATTGAATATCAATGTATTATGAACTTTGCTAATTAAGATTAGGGATTAAATGATAAACAAGTCTCTGTCATCAGGAAAAATACCCTGTTTTATTCCCTGAAGAAACAAGATTTTAAATATGATTTGCATAGGAAACTTGGTCAGTTAAAAGTCACTGAATTCAGACAAAAAACTTTAAAACATCCTCCTCAAATGAATAGCCTTGTTTGGTGCCATTATTGATTCAATTTTGAATATCAAATAAATATGTGAGAACAAGAGATGCTTATTGGGAGGAGAGACAAAGGGTCTAACATTTTATCTTAACCCTCTCTTCATGCTTTTCACTACTGAAGACTTAATTAACATTTTTTAAAATCAAGACTCTCCTCAAATGATAAGGAAATAGTTATAGTAGAGTCAAGTGTGGACCATGTGTGTGTGTTGGATAGAGGGAGAGATTTAAAACTCCTTTTATTTCTTTAATCTTTGCCTTTGAGGCAGCCCATGAGGACAGAACGTCCCAACTTTTTGGGAAGGCTATGTTTATACATAGCAGAGATTAGTGAAGATCCTCAGGATGTCTGGCTCAGTTTACATTGCTTTTTCTGTTATGAAACATGGACATTTGTACAAAGATATCAATAAGACCTTAGCCTATTACATCTTTAATTTGGGGCTTCAGGTGATAAGTGCCCTGACTCTTGAGGGTTGTTGCTGTGAGAATCTAGACTACTTGTTTAATCTTAGGGATAAAATATAAGAGGAATCTCTGAGCCTCAGGCTCGAATTTAGGTTCAGGTTTCTTTGTCTTGATAATTTTGTCACTCAGGAGAGCACTTTGAGCAAGGACACTAGAACTGCCCAGTTACACTATTTTGATTTCTAATTCTTTCCTTTGCATGGCAGAGAATAGCTTATCAAGTTCTTTCATTTTAAACTAAAAACCTTCCAACAATTTTTTGAGGTAGATAAGGTACTGATCCATTTCCAATTTATGGGGAAGGAAACAGATTGATCCAGAGGTTAAAACCTTGCTTAGAACTGTTAAATCGTAAACATGAGACCAGATTACTGGTATCCTTACCTCAAATTTTGTACTGTGTCCTTTAAACCATGCTTTCTTCCATATTATAAACAAAGTTTACGTGCATATTCTCTATCAATATATGCAAATACAACTTGTGCAAGACTAAAATTACTATCTCCAAGGAGCTGTTAGTTAACCTAAAAAATTCCTAAATGCTGACAGAAAGGGTATCTATTTTCTTATAGTAATGTGGAGGCTTGTGAACCATGTTTAGAGGAAGGAGTAGAGGGTGACAGGTGAGATGATGTCACTGTGATACTGTAAGAGAGCTCCTTCCTTGATTTTAGGGAGCATAACATGCTGAACTGATCAGTATTGGTCAAAAGAATGTCCATGCAATAGTAAAGGAATTAGTATGAATTCTCCATTCCACTTTTGAAACCTGTTAATACAGCTGAAGAGGAACAAGCGTGATGCCTTTAAAAAGATGGTGCCTGGAACTTGCTTGCTTGATGTCTTGCTTAACCACTAGGCAATCTCTGGTTTGCTGGTTAATAAATTACTTCTGCGCAATAGGAAATAAGGTGATAATTTTATTTTCTGCTTTGAAAAATATAGTTTTCCTGCCTAGATTTATTGGTTCCTGAATTATATGAACATACCAATCATTTGCTCTTTTAAAAGGAAAGAAAAGTAACTTTTATGGAAAGTGGAATTATTTACAAAGGGACTTTGGTGGTATATCACATATATTTGTCACTTTAAAGTTTGATGAATTTCTCCTTTGAAACTATGTAGTTTTAAAGAGCAATATAAAAGACAAGAGGCAAAAGTCTGACCCTTCTCGTGTTCGGGGCTCTTAGAGATTTGTGGTCCTGATCTGTAAATAACTACCACTCTGTGACAACCGGTGAATTTAGAAGTGTTTCCACCCACACCTGTCATTTATGAGGTTTTCTTTCATCCATGGTAATCAATTATGTTTCCCAGATATGACTATCTGAACAAATCAAATTATTACAAAAACACAAAGGAGCTTGTTTCTAAGTTTGGCACAGCGTGGTACCAAAGAAAGGTTACAATTCAATAAACTCCTATATAGAATTTATTTCTAATAATTCAGAACAAATTTTTTTCATTAATTTCATTAATTTTTAGTGTCTCTTGAAATGAGATTTGCAATACAATAATAGATCAGCATGTATAGCATATATCGTAACTTTTCTTTATTGTATTTTACCTTCTAAAATGCCAAGTACAAAGAATATGAAGCAAATTGTATATTCTTAGCTATTTTTCTGTAAGTCTAAATTTGATTAACAGATAGAATATGTTAGCCCTATTTGAGGATTGGGTAAGAGAAGGAATATCGCAAAAGTCCTTACCAAAAACAGAATACATTTTCATGTTCTCATTCTTAGCTGTAGTTCAGAACTGTTAATCACTCTAATTCCAAGTAGTGATATTCTTCCTTTTATTTGCAGTTCTTTTATTCTCAACAGAGGTCACCTACTTTGTTTGTGGATTGCTTTTTGTTCTAGTTGTGGAAGAGTGGGTTTGGGATTACGCTATTTCAGTAACTATTCTTCATGTTGCCATCACTTCAACTGGTAAGCAAAATAGAGTGGAAACAGAAAATGTACTAAATCTGATGTTGTCTCTAAATCACTTCTAAGAGTAGAACTTTGCTATGCACATAAACTCCTATGATGATGAAGGTTCCTCCCTCTGCTCCTCCTTCTCCCCACCCAGTTCCCCTACCACCTTTCTTAGAGAGCTTTGACAACTCCATCTTCTGATTTGGAACCCTACTGAAACGTTTCCAATTCTCTTTTCACATTCAACTTGCCATCCTCTATTAAAGGGTCTGTTTGCCCTCTGTAAGGAATAGTTTTTGTCCTAATTCCTCATTCAGGTAAAAATTGACCAAAGACTGGGACGTAGGACACAAGGAAACCTAGACTGTTGTAAGCCTGGGAGCTTGCCAACAATGGTTATTTTAACAAAAATACAAGTTCTAAGAAGTTTTTACTCTATACCTGTGATCTTTAGAGTCAGAAGAAAATGCATTCTAATTTCAGTTTTACCTTTTGCTAGGAGTGTAGTCTTCAACAAGTCACATCTCTTAGATCAGTTCTTTTCACTACAAAAGTGGGAAACCTGGTACAGTTTCAATGAAGTCATGAAATTGTATGAAATGGGATCTAGGGTATAGCAGTAACTCAGTAAAGGATAGGTTTATCCATCCATTTATCTGATCATTCAAAATTTATTCTTCCAGTCTAACTTTTTCTTTCTTACTATCCAACATTATTTATTTATTTATTTTTGAAAAAGTATACTAGTCAAAGTGTGAGTGATATTAAGCTCAAGTTAGAATTCAGTATTTATTATTGCTATTACCAATTTAAATCACTCATATTTTTAGTGCCCTTAGAAGCATACAATTTCCAAATGAATTGCTACTTCCCAGCTTCACTGCTATTAGAGAATGCCAGGATATTGATCCTTTAGCATCAATTTCCTCAGACACAAACCCCGCCCCCCCAGTAACTCAGAGAATCACTGATCCCCTCCCCCCACTTCAGATTCTCTGTTTTACTTTAGGGCTCAAGTTTTCCTGCAAATAGCCACAGGATATTTGTTTGGAGGCATAAAGTAGTCCAACCCTCAAGGTTGAAATAAACCATAGGTTTTGGATGCAGAAGTTATTAGTTAATAGTCTAACACATGGCATGCAGAGAATACTTAACAAATAATTGCTTGATAGAACTGAGTTCAGAGTAAAGTGATTCATAATTCCAGAGAGAGCCAGGCATTGAGGATTTGATGCCTAAACAAGAATGAGACAGCTGCAGGCTACTTCAAATCAACTTTGTGAGCTGACCTGAGACTTTGACAATTCAGAGCACCATTTTTAGAAGCATTCCTAACAAATAACTTTTTAGACCATGACTTCAAAACAAATTCAGGACTACCTGATTTCACGAATGTGGGTAAAATTTTTCTTTGTTATATGGGTATGATTTGACTAAACAGAAATAAATATTACTTTCTCTTTGAAAAAATAAGGCATAATTTGAAAATAAGCAACAGCTTTTTATTTATTTATTTATTATTATTTTTTTTTTCTATTGCAGTCATGTTGGAATTCCCCTTGACATCACATTGGTGGGCTGCTTTAGGTATATTGGAATTGTTGTAGTTTAGATTCTCTAATGTACAATGTTAACTGGAATAAATTTAGAAAATAGATTTTATTATTTAGACATAGAGTTCATTATATTATTCTCTTCCTAAGATGATGATGATGATGATGATGATGATGTTTAAGTCAATAAAAACCTCTCAGTTTTACTGAAGATGGACTCTACTGGTTGTCTCTTTGGCCCAAATATACTTTTGGGGCAACCCTAAAACCATCCACAGCAGAGGTGCTGCCATCTTAGTATGTGTTTGAGACCAAAAGTAGATCAGTATATAGACATAAAACAAAATTTCCTAGACAGGCACGGTGGTGCACACCTGTAATCCTCACAGCTCAGGATGCTGAGGTAGAGGATGGCATGTTCAGAGTCAGCCTCAGCAACTTAGCAAGTCCCTGTCACAAAAAAAGAAAAGAAAAAAAAGAAAAAGAAAAAGAAATTTCTTATACTCAGCTTCTCCTTGAGATAAAATTTGAATTTATGAAGGAATGACATGAATTTTACTTTATATATTGAGCAATATATAAAGTGGAAGGACATGAAAGCCCAAAAGACCTCTGGCAAAATTTTCATTAAGCTGTAGATTTCCTTAGCTTGCCTCCAAGTCTGACTTACGCTATTTTTCTCTCCCTTTCTTTCCCCATTATTTTCCCCTCGCAGCAGGTAGTAAGTACTGAGCCACTGTAAGTAGGGAAACCAGAATCAATCTACTTACTCTGAAAAAGCATTGCAAGGACATATTTTGCCCTTTTATTGGAATCCACAGACTCTTGATCACACACACACACACACATACACACACATACACAGGTGCCTCAACTCTTCGACTGTACAAGTGAGCCAGCTGGTAGACCCAGAAGTAGACCCCAGTGCACGCAAGGCCTGAGGCCAAACTATGCAGTTCTGCCTTTTTCCTTCTCTGACATGGAGTCTGTTCTCAGAACTCGACACTTCGTGCAGATCTTCATGTTCCATCATGGAACCATTCTTCGTTTATTCTTACACCTGAGACACAGCTCCCTTTAACTCCTTATTGGACACAACTTATTAAAATAAATCCTCTTTCAACATTCATAAATCCTCGAAAGGTCGAACTTTTAGTGGGACAAAGAGGCTCAAAACTGATGTATACATCATCGGAGAGACCTGCCTTCTATGGGATGATTCAAGCAAAATAGTCAAGACCCAAGAGGGGTTTTCAAGATGGCGGACTAAAGGGTGGCTGCATTTCACGTTGCTCCAGGACTCAGGATTCAAGAAGACGAGGTTTTGAGAAACTTGGAACCAACTCAAAGCTGCCGGGTGAGTCTCTCCTGTTGGGGAGGCATCCCAGATGGGACGGTAGTACCGGATCACAGGGAACTTTGTGAAGTAGAGTTGCCCAAAGAGCCACCCTTCCCCCCCGCTGGAGCGGTGAACTCTGACAACTGGGAGCATTGCAACGCTGGGACTCTCAGCAACTGCCCGGACTCCAGGCGACTGCTCAAAGGAGGAGGTGCTCAGCAAATTGCTTGGACTCAGAGCAATGGCACCAGGGCTCCAGGCAGCTGCTTGGAGGAGGGGCCGCACAGTTCGATGATTAGGTGCAGAGCACTGTCCCAGGACCCTAGGTGGCTTCTTGGTGGAGGAGCCACACAGAGAGACGCTTAGGGGCAGAGCGAAGGTTCCAGGACTACGGGCAGCTTCTCTGAGGAGGAGCAGCCTAAAGAGACTCTTCCATGCAGGGCAAGGCTCCCAGGCCCAGGAGGTAGGTCCAGGGCCCTGGGAACGTTGCAGAGGAAGGCTGCCCAGCCCAGGTGGTACTTGTGGGTTGAGGGGAACTTCTAGGAGGGGAGCTGACCAGCAAGACCTGCTCACCAGGTGAGTCTTCCCTGCCAGGTGAGGCTTTCCCACAAAGACAGTAAAACCAGAGACACAGGCCCAAACAGGCCTTGCCTCAGCCTGTAGCCTAGTTCCCCTTTGGATGACCATTGGTCAACAAGTGGAGGTGCCTCTGCCCACTATCAGGGAATATACCCCACCTGAAGGCCACTACCCCTAGAGAGGCAGCTTCCTTGTGGAGCACTGCATTATCAAGTTCCTCCAAGACTTCAGGCTACTGAAGGCTGGGAGGTGATACACTGGAAATCTACAGGGACACTATAAGCCAATAGAGGAAATATGCAATATCTCAGAGTCCCACTGACATCTGACCAATATGAGAAAACAAGGGAAGAAAATGTCCCAAACAAACCTAGATACTATATCACTAAAACTCAATGACAGCACAGCAGAAGAAATGTCAGAAAGGGAGTTCAGAATGTACATAATTAAAATGATCAGGGAAGCAAACGAGGAGATGAAAGAGCAAATACAGGCATTGAATGATGAGATGAAAGAGCAAATGCAGGCATTGAATGATCACACCAATTGACAGTTAAAAGAGCAAATACAGGAAGCAAAAGATCATTTCAATAAAGAGTTAGAGATATTGAGAAAAAACCAAACAGAAATCCTTGAAATGAAGGAAACAATAAACCAAATTAAAAACTCCATAGAGAGCATAACCAATAGGATAGAACACCTGGAAGACAGAACCTCCGATATTGAAGACAAAATATTTAATCTTGAAAACAAAGTTGACCAAACAGAGAAGATGGTAAGAAATCATGAACAGAATCTACAAGAATTATGGGATATAATGAAAAGGCCAAATTTAAGCATTATTGGGATCGAGGAAGGACAGAGAAACAAACCAAAGGAATGAACAATCTATTCAATGAAATAATATCAGAAAATTTCCCAAACATGAAGAATGAAATGGAAAATCAAGTACAAGAGGCTTATAGGACTCCAAATACACAAAATTACAACAGACCCACACCAAGGCACATTATAATGAAAATACCTAGCATACAAAATAAAGACAGAATTTTAAAGGCTGTGAGAGAAAAGAACCAAATTACATTCAGGGAGAAACCAATACAGATATCAGCAGATTTTTCAATCCAGACCCTAAAAGCTAGAAGGGCCTGGAACAACATTTTTCAAGCCCTGAAAGAAAAGGATGCCAACCAAGAATCTTATACCCAGCAAAACCTACCTTCAGATTTGATGATGAAATAAAATCCTTCCATGATAAACAAAAGACCCAAGATATGTTCTATCTAAAGACAAAATTACATTGAAGAGAGTGAGAATTTAAAAATGACTATGTATTGAAAGTAGTGAAGTGTGAAAATAGCTTATATATAAAGAAAAAAGAACATAAAAATATACAAAAGCAAATTAGCTTCTGTCCCTTTTTGCTTCCTATTAATACAAATGGCCTAGAATCATAACCTAGCATAGAATTTCTCATGTGTGCCCATCATGAGGACCTACCTGGTAGGGCGCAGGTAATGCAGGACATTGCTGGTTCAGGAACATACTTTAAGTAGCAGTGATACAGAGAACATTCTGAACTTTTAAAATTCTTACATAATATCTAATTTGAAGCAAAGTCAATATATTTTATGACTTCAGTTCTTAAAATTGAGAAGTTCTTCAAGGCATCTACATCTAATCTCCCTTATTGTGTCCTGATACATCCTTTTCCTAGAAGTAAAACAGTCATCCACATTTTGCTCATTCTTAGTTATAAATATCCAATCTAAATGTTGTTTTCCTTAGATTACTCTTTTATGAAATAGGAAATCAAGATGAGAAACAGCAAAGATAAAGGAAATGAGATTGTTACAATACCATTTTATTTATATTCTTTCTTAATCATATTATGTAATAATTAGAAATTTAGGAAGCAAAAGCAGCATTCCAGCATTACTATTTATTTGTGCTAATAAAGAAAGGCCGGATGCTTCTAAACAGATTTCAATATTTGCCAAGTAGGGAAACTATTTATTTATAAATCTGTTGCATTTGGTTTCCAAATATAAAGATTATATAATATTTAAATTTTTTGTTCTTCTTGGTTTGGCAATACTAGTCTTGTCTAATATCTTCAATCTGTTTTGAAAACAAACCCAAGCACGTTCTAGTAATGCCTCTCAAGTGGTTCCCCCCACCCCTGTGGTGCTGGGAATCGAACTACTCATGGTTGCTTTACCACTCACTGAGCTATACCTCTGGCCCTTTTTTGAGATGAGATCTCACTAAATTGCCAAGATTGATCTCTTACTTGCCATCCTTCTGCTTCAGCCTTCTGAATAGTGGTGATTATAGGCCTTCAACACCATGCCTGGCTTTGCCACTCAATTTTAATGACTCCCACAATATTAATAATACTTATATTTATTGATCAGTTAATATGAGTCAGACACATTGTTTTTATCTCACTAACTTTTTTTACAATTCTGTGAGATAACTATTATATTCTAATTCTGCAAATGTGGAAACCAAAGTTTATTGAATTGGATGATTTAGTAGAGTTCCTGCAGTCACTAAGGCGGGTCCTGTAACTAGCATATTCTTCTGACTTAGATTGCTACCCAGAGATACTCCTAAGTATTAATCCTGGAGCTCTCACACCTGGAGGGGTGTGATGGTTGCTGCCTCTGGGATAAGTAGATGCACTCAGTTAGAAAATACACCAGGTAAATAGCAAAACTTAAAAAATTTTGGGAAATAGCCACCATTTAGGCAATGGAAAGGGTAAAAGGAAACTGAAGAGAATATAGACAAATCAAGTATAATCACAAATTCTGAAAGGACTTTGCAGTTGCTTTCTAGTTCTATGACTATGTTTTCACATCAAACAAAGTGAACGTGTAAGACGTAACATAGAACACGCATACAAAAGGTCAAAGTATTTCTGTCTAAACTCAGTTGGAAATAGCACGAGGCTGTTGCTTATCTTTTGGAAAAGTAAATTATAGAATGGCTATATTTCATTTTTCAATATTTAAAATAAAATTTAAAAAGCTACCATGTTCATAATAAAAATTCAGTCCCCACTCAATACTAGTAGCCGGTAGTAGAGTGTCAGTAAGCATTTGTTATGTCGGCATGCAGAGAATTAAATGGGATGAAATGAAGTAGCAGAGGTTTTCCTGGCATAAGTATATTTGGGCTCCTGACAGAGAACACACTCCAGTGGACTACCAAGAGAGTCTGTTTAATCTTTACCCTGAGAGGGTTAAAAAATGAAACAGAAAATAAAAAATTAAAAAAATTAAAATAAATCCAAAAGAACCCAAAACAAACAAACGCACTACTTGTTGTATGTCATTTTATATTTATGCAAATACTATATAGTATAATGTTATTGTACCATATTATTTATATTATATAAAATATTTATATAATGTAAATATAAGCATACACATATAAAATGGTGGTATAAAAATATATTTTTGTGTGGACCGGGTAGTTAAACCAGAAGACTACTCAAAGACTATCATTCTAAAATTACAGGGAGTAAAACACTGGACATATAATTGTGACACATTCTCTTTTCTTCATGGCTGGTACCACTGTCTTTAGAGTAGTACAAGAAAAAGTGAAAATAGTTCAGTTATTTTTTTCTTCTCACAGATTGAAATGAATCCATCGATCATATTTCTAGTACAAAAAATAACCAAGTAAAAGCTTCTTGTTTAGCTTCAGTCAGGTATTAAGCACAATACTGAGTTATTGCTTCCAGTGTAATTTCTATTACCATAAGTCCCTTCACAGAGTATTTAATTCTCCACATCCCATAAGTCTTGGATGTGAACTTTTCTCCAGTCTTGTTCAGTACACCCAGAAAACACATGTAGAAAGTACTGATGTTTTCTTTGGTGTGAACCCTTCAAAAATGTAAACTTTTAATATATTAGGAAAAGGTTCTAAAAGAAATACTACCAGAACTGTAAGAAGTTATCTTTTCTCTCTAAAAAATAAGAACCTGTCTCTGGATTATATAGGCAATACAAGACAATTTACCATGCCCTCGCTGAAGCAGTCACATGACAAAGGCCACCTGGATGGCAAGGAGAGTCATCATAGACATGATGGAATGGCCGAGAAGATTAGATGGGGTGACTGTTTTAGTTTCAGTAACTGGGGTTGAATTACTCGTAGTACAGGCACCACATGACATCTGACATAGCCTTGTTGTTCTTTGAGCAAAAAAAAAAAATTAGATGTAAGAGACCAATGGTTAGCCATCTTCAAAATACTGTCTCATGGTCTTCCACTGGACATGGGTCTTTCCGAGAGGAAGTTAGCAATCCTGTCAGCATTCTTACCTCAGGGAGCTCTCCCTTTCAAGGGCATTATGCTGCTACTGCCACACAAGGAACAACAGATTTATGAAAGCTCTGTAATTGGATCAATATTGGTTGGATCAATATTTTAAAACAAACAAGAATCACTGGGCCAATGAAACCAGAACTAAAGGCATTTTCATAAAACTAAGTAGCTCAGAGAGGTAGAATCCTGGTTTTGAAAATCTTTTCTATACTTAAAAGTTAGCAAGCATGCTTTCTCTTATAATTAGAGGGAAAATGCCTTAATTTGTATACACACACACACACACACAGAAACAATACAAATTAACCACACATTGACGCTCAGAAAGAATTGGGAATTGTGAATTCCTTGGCATGTGCTTTGACTTCATTGTCTTTGAACATCTGAGTTTGAGTTCCTTACTATTGATCTGCACATACTCTCCAAAGGAAGTTCTGAATTTTAACAGTTTTATCAGCTTTGGAATATATACCTCCCCTCTCTTAGCTGAATCTATAAACTACTCTATTTCAAATGCGATGTCAGTTACAAGAACATTATTTAAGTCATGGCAATTGTTCTTATTCATAATCCTACCTATGAATTATTCATTACTGGTAGTTAACCAAAACTTTCGTTTTGTTTACTTGCAGGATCTGGCTTAATTTCAATGATATGTGGAGGCCAGACTTTAGCATACTGTTTATTCAAAGACAACTTTATATATCCAGATCTGGATAATTTTTAAGAATACAGATGGATTAATTTGCTTCAGAATTTCTATACTGTAACATATATCAGGGCTAAATTTTACTTTTTGTTTATATTCAAGGTTGAATTTGCTTTGTATACTTTATAACAATAAAAGAGAACTAAATGGAGAGCAGAACAATTCTAATAAACAATTTAAGAGCAAAGTGTTGCAAACTTATAAAATGCAGTGTTTCCTAAAGTGTGTTCCTTAGAACACTGGTTATGAAGAACATTAATAATGCTGTACAAGGGGAGAAAGTTTCATGTTTTAGTACATTTGTGAATCCTGGGTTTAAGTAGAACAAAACTTATTTATTTCAGCACATTTCAGGAATCTTTGACAAGTCATTCATTTCTTTGACAAAGACATTCATTCAACCTCTACCAAATATCATGCTAATATTATGTATTCCTTGTACCCTTCCAAAAACTATGTCTTTTATTTAATATTTTAACTGAAGATGGACACAACATCTTTATTTTTTTAATGTGGTGCTGAAAATTGAACCCAGTGCCTCACACATGCTAGGCAAGTGCACTGAGCCACAACCTGGTCTTTGTTGTTTTGATCAATTACTGATTTAGAAACATTTGAGTATAATACACATTATGTACTGTTTCTCCAATGTATTTGAACAGTGACACATTTTAGAAAATGCTGGTAGATAGTATGGAAAGTATAACACAGAAAAGGGAAGATTCAAAACTGCTGCCAATCTTTGCAGCCAGAATTAGATTCGATTATTGTCCCACATTATTTATTCTGGGTTAGAGCATTTCTTATGAAATTACTGATTTTTTTTTTTTAACATCTGTATCTATTTCTTTCTTCAGACTGTGGTCTTCTAACAAAGTGCTTCTCAAAATTTAATGTGCATTTGATTTGTCTGGGGATCTTGTTACAGTGCAGATTTTGGTTCAGAAAAGGATGGAGTTCAAGATCATGTACTTCTAAAACAGTTTCCAGGAAATGCTAGCACTATAGGTCTATGGACCACACTTTGAGTAGCAAGGATCTAAATGGTTTGAATTATATTTTTTTGAGTATGTATAGTTCTATTTGATAGTTCTTAAATTATTATCATGCAGTAAGTACTTATTAGTTTGAATTTAAACTGAGGTAAGTTAATTTATATAATTGTGGTAAATATTTACCACTTTCAATATAGTTAAACTTATCTGGTGATATAATACTAAAATATGAACATACAAAAAGGGACAGTCCCACACATTCATACTTAGACATTTGAGGAAACAATTAGCAACTAAACTAGACCATCTTTTAGAATTTTCTCCCTGATGAAGCTTTTTACCCTAAAAATCCATTTCTTTCATAAAGACATCCATTCTCCTACAAAGAAGTGCTGTGCAATTTTATATATTTCAGATGACCTTCCAAAAGCTATGTTGTATTGATCAGAAACTGGGTTAGAAAATTTGAACTTATTGGGAAACTGTAAGTACAAAAATAATGATACTGTCTCTTCTGCTTCTTTCTCCCATTATTCACTCACGTGACCATTTGTGTCCCATCTATTATTCCTGTTCTTCCTGTTAATTATTCCAAAATGTTTGGTCATGGAGGTATCAAAATCTGTAACTCAGGCTGGGGATATAGCTCATATAGCTCAGTTGGTAGAGTGCTTACCTTGCAAGCACAAGGCCCTGGGTTCAATCCCCAGCACCAGAAAAAAAAAAAAAAAAAAAATCTGTAACTCATCTGGATCAATCAAGAAACTCTGAATTTCAATTATTAATAAGATTTTTTCATCCTTAAAGGAAGGCAACATAGGTAGTTATGAAAACCCTCTAATGATGATCTTTGAGTCCCCAGTTAAAATCCCACTGACAGCACACAAGAAAGCATCTTGTTAGAGATTCGATAGAACTCAGTCCTGTTCTAGAAGTGCAAAGACCAAATAAACCATGAATCCACTGATAAGGGAATGTGCTCTGTACAACTCACACCCATGGAAGAAATTTACAGAAATGTTAAAACTGCCTAAATAAATTTGTTAATTAAAAAAGATTTGGTTGATTAAGTATTTTTTAATATAATGAGAATTGAATTTCACTAGTAAATTAGAATAACAATATTTCCAGACTCAGAGGATCTTAATATCTTGTCATTCTGTAGTGCAGCTTAATTAGCATGTTTATTTCTAGGATTAGAAATCCATCTGCTCAGGTAATTACTATTGTGTTAATCCTACTCTTTATTTTTTCTCCTGAGCACAAGAATAATCTATGGTTTTCTTCTTTCCCTCATTAAAATGATTACCATTATCTACTTGATGGTACTTCTTGACACACAATAATTAAAAATACAATGAGTGCAAATTTTAGCACAAAAAATTATACATTAAACATATCAACTAATAATCCACTTGCCCTAAACTATATATAACTTTCTCAAAGGCCAAGTATTATGCCCATTTATTTTTCCAGTGTCCCATAAGGAATCACAAATTGGTAGAATCCTATCCAGGATTTTGCATATTTTTTAGGACTAATATTTTCATACTTTTAAAAAAGATAATACTTTTATATTATATATAACTTTTCATAAATACACTTTGAAGTTATTATGCCTTTGTGCTATTTTATGGTTTAAATCCATTTACATTCTCTAATAGTGCTTTACTTAAAAGAATGATGTTTAAAAGAATTTTGCTGACAATGATTCCAAAATACACATCAACACTATTTACTTATTTGCTGTCTGAAGATTAGAATCCTATCAAAAATATTGTGGATTTTATTCAACCAATTTACCTTCATAACTGAACTAATACGTTCTAAAACGTATTAGAATTACTAAACCTACAGAAATTATTCTATAAAAGTGAGAACTTATATACTATGAGATAGAGAGTTTTGTTTATGGCAAACATCCCAAGGAAAAAAAAGCCACTTTCAAAAGCTGTTGCTCTATAAACTTTAGGAAAATGAATTGAAAGGAAAATATAAACATAACAAAAGAATCCAAAGACGTGGCTGTGCTGAATATTATCAAAAAAGGAAGGAAATGCAGTTTGGTTCATATAATTTCATTCTTCTAAATAAAATTTCTACTGTAGAAAAAAGGGCCTCATAGAAGATGGTAAAATTTTGAGAATATTGCACAATTTTAATACAAAACAATAACATTAAAATTTTTTCATTCACTATTTTTTAATTTAGCAATTTCTTTTCAATTTTCTTTTCTTCTTAATAAAATTTCCTGGTAGTTCAGTAATGACAGGACCCAATATATCTTAAAAAACAGTTAGTTACTGTCTGACCTTCTTCTTTCTCCAAAGAAAACCCAGAGACTCTCATGCAGGCCACAGTGCATACAGACTATGTGGACATTGTCCAGCAATGCACAATGTGCTGGTATCTTTCTTTTCTTTTATATGAAAAATGTAACATATACCTTGGAGCTGTAACTGCAACTTGATTGTTTTTTCTTTCATGAATATCTTGTATTGATGGGTCTTAAATGTGAAAATGAGCTTGTCCTGCTTTAAAAAGAGAAAAAAAAAATACCCAATAAATAATCATGGAGATTTGTAATCTTAAAGAAATCTACTTCCTCTTTCCCTTTCCTTTATAGGCCTCTTAGTCTTCCCCTGGATAACTAACACCAAATTTGCAGTCTAGGAGGACTACTAAATGGCAGAGTATTCCAAACCACAGGAATTTAATGAGGTGTCTACTATACTATATGACAATTTTAATGGTCATGATGGCTTTCACCATGGAGTATCATTCTATGCCTTGAATGTTTTGAGAACCTAAGGATAACTTCTGAGTCTCAGTAACTCTGAGAATAAATTACATTTTATTTATTTACTTATTTATTTATTTTGTGGTGCTAGAAATGGAAGCCAGGGTCTCGTGCCTGCTAGGTACACTCCACTGAGCTACACCCCTATCCCTGGATTGGGCTTTATTTGATCACTTCCAGAAGACAATGACAAATATATTTACTCCTATTCTAATAGCTACCTCCTTTGCTTTCTCCTAAAATATTTTATGGTTTTTTCCTTAGTTTGCCATTCTTTTATTCTCAGAAAATTTCAGGTTTCAGTCTTTTATTTGACACTAAATATAATTTTAGTAATAAAGATTTATATAGGAGTTATCCAGTTGGACTTGCAGTTTGTTTTCTAGCAAAATCCAAGTAGTCAGCAAGTCCTCTAATGAGTGTATCAGTGGTACTGGGTTGTGAATTATAAGCATCTCCTTCTAGAAAACTGCTATCATAAGATGCCTAGGATGCTAATAAAATTTTTTTCTGGTGTTAGGCAGAAAAATTTGGTGCCCTCTAAAAAACTCCAAGATTTTTCTGTTAACTATGGTATGGTGTAATATGTTAAGCACTGCATAATAACATGCTATTCTATAAGTGCACTGAGACACAGGTATTTGTTTCTAGACAGGTACAACTATTAACATGCTTCCACTATGAATTTATATTTATTTGACTACTACTGAGTTCCTCCATTCCTTTGTGCCAGGTCTTTGGGCAAGATCATTCCTTTGAAAATAGTTTAATTCCTGCCAAATGCCAGGAAGCTTTTTGCCAAAGCCAGCACAAGATCTCAGCGACCATGGAAGTTTCCACTACAAAAGAGCATACCATTAAACAAGCTGCCCTCAGACAGTCCAGGTTGGTGAAGGACATGATAAGATTTCAGACCAATGCAGTTGCCTCCCATTTCAACAGTCTCACTTTACCTAGAAGGTGGTCTCTTCCTGGGTACTGTTGTAGGCAATGCCTCCTGATGGACTTGACCTGCCTTCTTGCTCCATCCTCTGGAAGAGATAATATAACTATTCCCATCACTCCTGGCCCCACTTTGGGGGAATATTTCAGATCTCCTTGAAAACCTGAAGTGAGTGAAGGACTTTTCATTTTCCAGGAACCCCACAGCTTGGAAGGAAATACAGAGTCTACAGGAAGTAGTGAGATACCAGACAGTGTCCTCTGTGAAAGACATCTCTAAGGGGCATCTCCTTGACTCCCTCTGCTCCATCACCAGCCCCACCCCTCCCCACATAGAGGATCCTTCCTAACTCTACTGGAGACTCAATCAGGCTATGCAAAACAGTTAGACGAAAACAATCCCACCAATCAGAGCATAGCACACATGGAAACATTCCTACACAACACATACCTTTCAAAACAGACACATCAATTGAGAAAATATTCCTCTGTGGAAGACAGACTATTCACGATATGGAAGAATTTCAGTCTCACGGATTAGAATAAGGCAACGACTTAAAGACAAATATATAAATACTTCATATTCTCCTTCAATTAGTGAAATACCATCTCTGCAATGAGAACAGTTGGTAATCATACAAAAGCAGCTTATATATATATGTGTGTGTGTATTTAGAAATCATAGAAGTGAAAATATAGTCATTGCTATAAAAAACTAAGTGGAGAAAATAATCAGTGGTCTAAATACAACTGAAGAGACAGATTAATGACATGAAGAAATAACTGAGAAATTCACTCAAAATTCACTGTGGGAAAAAAGGTGGAAAATATGAAAGATATGTGGAGAAATGAAAGATAGATTGAGAAGCCCTAACACCCATTTAATTAGAGTCTACAAGAAAGAATGAGGAAGAGAAAATATGTGGATACAAAGGCTGAAGAGTTTGTGGAACTGCAGAGACTTAAATGTTTCCAGATTAAAAGGCCTTAGCCAATGACAAACCAGATCAATGACATAACCTAGACCTAGACAAAGCATACAGAAATTGAAAAGCAATAGTAATAAATATTAAATTCTTAGAAATAACCCAAGATAAGAAATAGTTTATCCAGTAGAGTAAAGTAGACTTTCCAGAATGCTGGCCAACTTGAGGAGGGAGATTTTCCAGGCAGATCTGGTACTGACTCTGCCTTCTCCCAGCCATCTGTACCCCAACTTCTCCATGGTCAGGTAAAGATTGTTCATAAACAAATCCTGGTACATACTAAGATTCCCTTAAAGGAAGAAAATAGGTTGTTAGTGTAAATTTATTTTGAATGACACTGCAATCCCTAAATATAAAAGGGGAATTGATTTTGGAAGAAATTGATCTCTCCAGATTTGAGAAACATCCACTTTGTGTACAAGGTACTGCCGATCAACAGAGAAGGCACAAATAAAAATATTATGAATAAAAAAAGAGAAATAATTCAGACAGAATGGAGGATTTTAGAAATCACATAATTAAAATTGAGAACTTGATAAAATGAATAATTTAATAAATAAATTAGAAGATAAATAAATAAACCTAAAGAAATCAGTAATTATTAAAGAAACTTAATTTGGTAGTAAAAATTTTAAAAAATCCTTTTTCTAAAAGTATATTAGCCTGCAAAGGAAAGACAGTGAAATGGATCTGACATAATTTTCCCATGTACATATATGAAAACAAAAGAATGGAACGCTAACTAGATAAGATATATTCCATGCTTGTATAATTAATTATATCAGAATGGATTCTGCTGTCGTGTAGAACTAAAAAATAATAATAATTAAAGAAGGAAAAAAGTATATCAGTCTGGATTGTAAATTATATCAAACTGTCAAAGTTCAGATAATCCCTTTCATAGATCAATTACATTAGAAAATAGAAAAAGGAAAAAAGAATTCAATTAGTTTTCAAATTTGGCTTAAAATTGATACCAAAACTGCACAATTAAAGAGAAAAAGAGCAGATTGATCTCATTTATGAAAATATATTTGAATATCAAAATAAATATTATCAAACTAATCCCAATTATACACTTTTAAAGATATTAACTCATCTCCATAAGTTTATTCCAAGAATGCAAGGAGAGTTACTGTGGTTTGGATATGGTTTGTATATGTCCCTCAAAAGGTTCACGTGCAAGAATCCTGGTCCCCAGCTTTGCCATGCTGAGGTGATGAACCCTTTCAGAAGTGGGCCCAGTGGAAGGTGGTTAGGTCATGGGGCACCACCCTTGGAAAGGATTAATGCCAATCTTGAGAATTTGATGAGTTTCTGAGAGAATGGGTTGTTGTAAGGAGTTGATACCTCCTCTGAATTCTTTTTCTTAATTGGTGCCACTTGCCCCTTTATTTCTCTCTTTCTCTCTCTCTCTCTCACACACACACACCTCATTGTGATGCCATCTACCATGAATGAAACTCACCAAAACCAAGTAGATGACTGCACTGGGCTCTTGAATCCTGGAACTATGAGCTAAATCAATCTCTTTTCTATATAAAGTACCTAACATCAGTTATTCTGTAGATAGCAGCAAAAAGGGATGAATACAGAGATTTAGCACTTGAGCCAGGAGTGGTGGTGCACACCTGTAATCCCAGTGACTCAAGAAGCTGAGGCAGGAGGCAGTAGGTTCAAGGCCAGGCTCAGTGACATAGGCCATCAGCAATTTAATGAGACTTTGTCTCAAAATTAAAAAAAACAATTTTTTAAAAGGATGAATGGGAATATAGCTCAGTGCAAAGTGCCCTGAGTTCAATCCTCAGTACAAAAAAAAAAAAAAAAAAAAAAAATTTAAGCACTTGACACTCTATCAATGTGAATTACCGTATATCAGATTAAAGGAAAAACTGATTTTCTTAATAGAAATTGTTTTAGACAGTGTTTTTGCTGCTGTGAATTTAAAGACCAAACCAGAACAATTGTAGAGGAGAAAAAATTTATTTGAGGGCTTACGGTTTCAGAGGTCTCGGTCCATATACAGCCAGCTCCATTCCCCAGGGGCTCCAGGTCAGGCTAAACATCATGGTGGGAAAGTGTGGCAGAAGGAAGCAGCTCACGTGATGATCAGAGGGCAGAGAGAGTGACTCTACCTCCCTTCAGTGCACTTAATCCCATCAGGTGATTAAATCATTGTTTGGGTTAAGGCTCTAGAAATCCAAACATTTCTTCTCTGGACATTTTTGCATTGTCTCACACGTGAGCTTTTGGAAGACAATTCACATCAAAACCATAACATTAAGAAACATGAAATTATAATTTTTTATTAGAGCATTGTAATTATACATAGTAGTTGGGTTTATTCTGACAAAATTATAAATGCAAATAATTTTATTTTGAACCCCATTTACCCCTTTTCCCTCCCCACTTCCCTCCCCCTGTTCTCTTTCCTCTACTGGTTATCCTTTTGCTCATTTGTTTACTTTTGATTGATACTTTATACATATATACATAAAGGTGAAATTCTCTTTGGTGCATTGACATATACATATGACATGAATTTATTAAGTTCATTCATATTTCCTTTCCTTTTGCATCCTCCCTCCCTCCTTCTCATTCTTCTTCTACTCCACTGATCTTCCCTATATATTTATGATATCTGATCCTCCCCCTCCCACTGCCTTTTTCCTTATTTTGCTCTAGCTTCCACATTTGAGAGAAAATATTTGACTCTTGATTGTCTGAGTCTGGTTTGTTTCACTTAACATGAGAGACATCAAATTATAGAGCTTCTGCACACCAAAGGAAACAATACGAAGCATGAAGAGAGAGCCTACAGAATGAGAGAAAGCATTTGCCAGCTGCTTGTCTGACAGGGAGTTAATATCCAGAATATATGATAACTTAAAAACACCAGAAAAACAAATAGCCCAAATCAATAAATGGGCAAAAGAACCAAACAGACATTTCTCAAAAGAAAAAAGTTTCACTGGTACATTGTTGGTGTGTACAACCACTCTGGGAAAGATATGAAGATTCTTCCAAATATTTGGAATGGAACCAACACGTGACTTAGCTATTCCACTCATCAATATTTATCCCAAAGAACTAAAATCAGCATACTATAATGATATGGACACATCAAATTTATAGCAGCACAATTCATGATGGACAAATTATAGATCTAGTCCAGATGCTTGTCAATAGATGAATGAATTAACAAGCCGTGGTATATAGACAATGGAGTTTTACTCAGTCATAGAAGAATGAAATTATGACATTTGCTGGCAAATGGATGGAAATGGAGAACATCATGCTAAGTGAAATAAGCTAGACTCAGAAAATCAAGGGTAGAATGTTCTCCCTCTATGTGGAAACCAGAGCCAGGTAAACTCAATGGTAAAATGACTCTGGGTCTACCCAGTCCTGAAAAAAAAAAAAAAAAAAAAAAAAAAATTCAATATTGGAAAAATTGACAAAACAAAACAAAACAAAAAACATTTACTTTGCAAGTAATAACATCAATAACAAGACAAGAATATCTACTATCCCTCTCCTATGATTTAATATTCTACTGATAATTTTAGTTAATTAAGAAATAAATAACAAATAAAAAGTTAATAGGTTTTTATTGGCAGATGGCATGAGGTATAACATGAAGAACTGATTGATTGTAATTAGAATCAATAAGAGAGTATAGCAAGGTTGTGGGGAAAAATAATGTACAAAAATTGATAGCATCCCTCTTCAACAGTCAATTAGAAAAATATCCCAATTAAACAAAGATTTTACTTAAAATAGCATCAAAATCTTAAGTTACAATGAATAAAACTAAGCAATTTTATGTGTAAAGCTTGTAAAACTATAATGAAATACATTAAATAGACACTGGGTGATTAAATAGCTATCCATGGATGGAGAGATATAATGTTGTTAAAAAGAAAGTCAATTTTTTCCAATATTGATTTCTAAAATCAATTTTTATTCAAAAAATACTCCCAATGGAATTTCAACAAATTCCACTAAACTGATACCAGAATGCATATAAAAGAATAGAATTCCCAGAATAGCCCAGATAATTTTGAAAGGAAGTAAAAGGAATTGCTGTGCTTAATATCAAAATTAGTGTTAAACTATAGAATTAAAACAATGTGATAATGGTTTTGAAACAAATAGATCAATTGGAGAGAATAAAGTATGCACAATCCCAACTAGATTTGGAAACAGTGTAAGACAGAGGCAACATAAATTGGTAGAGAAATACATATAATTCAATAAATAATTTTCACATGGGAAAAAAAATTAGGATTTTTCTTTATATCATACAAAATTACAGATTGGATAAAAATATAAATTTAAAAAAGAACAATGTTTTATAACAAGAAGGAAGTATGAAGCCAAAAAGAAAAAAGACATGACCAAAATTAAAAGACATCTATACAAAGTGAATTTTTTTGCAATCTATATAACATACAAAGGAATAGTAACCTATTATATATACTGTTACATATAAGTAGGAAAATATAAACAATCCAAAAGGCAAATGAACAAATACTATGAACCAGGAAAAAATAAAAAGAAAGAAAACAAAGTTAATATATGGGTTATAACTCAGTGGTAAAGGGCTTGCCTAGCATGTTCAAGACCCTTGGTTTAATCTCCTGTATTGCAAAAGAGAAAAAGAAAAGAAAAAAAGGATGCATACAGAGTGTGTTAACCTTTTATTGTTGTGACAAAATACCTAAGAAAGTCAACTTAAAGAAGGAAAGATTTATTTTGGCTCAAGGTTTCAGAGGGTTCAGTCCATGGTTGGCTGGCTCTGTTTTTTCTGGGCTATGATGAGGCAAAACATCATATTAGGGAGTGGATGGTGGTACAAAGCTGTTCAACTCATGCCAACCAGGAAGCATAGAGAGAGAGAGAGAGAGAGAGAGAGAGAGAGAGAGAGAGAGAGAGAGAGAGAGAGAAAGTGATGAAGGGGGCAAAAAATATACCCTTCAATGGCATGCCTCCAGTGACCTACTTCCTCCTACTAGGTTGTGCCTCCTGAAGTTTCCATCCACACCTCTCAATAGTCCTTTAAGTTATGAATCCATCAATGGATTAATTCACCAATGAGGTCAGAGAACCCATCATCAAACCACTTACCCAAGGCCCTACTTTTTTTTTTTTTTTTTCTTTTAGAAAAAGGTAAAGGAAGTTTTATTGCTTTGCTAGCAAAGGAGAAACACAGAGTACTGCTGTCCCCGAGGTTGTGCGTCTACCCATCAGCAGGAATAAGGGCTTTTAAAGAGGTGATTCAAAGGCTGCATTCCATGTATTCTCTGTTGGTGTTGTAATTCACTTGTTAATTTGTGAGATAATTATTTCTAAGATCTTTTGGTATCATCCCCAGTGTTTGGATTACTTTGTTCCTATAGTGGGTATGTGCTCAAGGACAGACAAATCTGCCTAAAATGGGGAAGAAAGTTATCCTGTTCCCCCTTGAGATTATGGAGGGGAGATATTAGGGAGGAGTAGAAAGAGAAGAAGATAAAGAAACATGTCATTTTAAAATTAAATGGTAGTGGCAGAGCAATAAGGGATAAATTCAAACCATCAAGTGGACTACTGTTACATTTTACCACTGTCAATTTCTACATTCCATTTCTATGGGAAAATGGGTGACAACATCTCCAAGCTGCTTTCTGCTGAAAGAGGGCAAAGTTGAGAGAAGTAACCCAAAGTCCTTGTTCTCTATCAGGTGGGGCATGGACAGTTAAGGGCATTCAGCATTAAAGCAGTCCAGAGGCCCACAGATAACAGATGGCAGGTGACTGGACAAGGCATAGGTAGGGCAGGGATCATGCTAATATAATAATAAACAAGATAGCAAAGCATTACTCTTTTGTAAACAATCGGTATAAAAACAATTAGTATTTCAACCAGTCTCTGAAAACCATAAAGACAGTGACTCATAGTCATCTCAGTGAAAAACAGATCAAGTTTATCAGTGTAAGAGGTTAGGAAGATCTGTAGGTCTATGAGATCAAACTAACTCAGGACAAACTTGTGACTAGAGTCCTTTGTGATCATTATTATTAGGCACTCCCACACAAGAACCCTTCCTTTATAACCTCTAGCTTTACTTAATTTTGGTAGGGCTGACACAGGGTATATCTTAAGTTACATTAAAAAAAAAAAAACATTTATTTTTTTCCTTTTAAATGTCCATGTAGGACTGTGCTTAGGCTATACTTTCCTGCCAGGTGTTTAAGACCAAGTCGGTTAATCAACCTTGTACTTATCTCTCTCTCTCTCTTTTTTTTTTTTTTTTTTTTTTTCTTTTGTAGTGCCAGGGATTGAACCCAGGACTTTGCACATGTTATGCAAGTGATCTACCACTAAGGTATATCTCCAGCCTCCTATCTACTCTTAAGAGTCAGCTGAGATTCCTCAGAGATCACTCTTGGGGATGTGTGCAAAACCTCTTGGCTCCTTTAGCTTTTCTTTACCAGTGATGCCATCTGCCAGGATGGCTCAGGGTCTTGCTTACCATACATGACTTTTCTTGGAAGTATCAGGGACATTTTCCTCTCCAATGACCCTCCTCTTTGCTGAATATGCACTGGTTGGCTTCCAATCTTTAGGGTTCTCTCAATCTCCCTGATCAGCAGATCAGGTGACTCACCAGAATAACAGGGCCCAGAGAGGGGTCCCATCATTCTCTGGGTCCTGGCTCACCTTAGAAAGCAAGGGCAAAAATGTTGGCTGCTTTTTCCTTGATCCTTTTACTTCCTTGACTTTGGTCTCCAAGTTTTGGGTTTTAAACACCCTGCAAGCCAGTTTCACCAGTAAAGTGGGAATAACAGGTTATAAATTCAAAGTCTATAACTTCACAGTTACCTTCTTCATTGAATTGGGGTTAGTATTAGTACTGAAACTCAGCCTTGTATATTATCTGTCCTACGGTGTTATGGGGCGCAACTTAAGAACAGACCAATCACCACTGAGAAGTCCAAACTTGAGAGTCTTTATTAAGCTGGCCAGCTGACTATCTCACACCATGCCCCAAAAAATGGCTATTGGGAGAACAGCCCTGACCACAGGGTTGTAGGGGTTTTTATACCAAAAATCACATCAATCATAAGTGTCTGTTGCTATGATTTGAAATTACAAACTAACATCATGAGATCATCAACAGAGGGGGAAGTGGGTCAAAATGACCCTTACCTAGGTACAAACTAAAGAATGGTTACTAACATCCACACAATCACTGTTTACATGGTACATTGTTTAGGAGCAATAGGAATCAAAAGAGAGCAATTTTTCTTTACATAGGAATTATCATTCTGTATTGTTAAACTTGTCACACCAAGTAACTGATGATGGGTACAGAGGCCAGATGTTCCTATGGGAGAAGCTTATTTCCTACATATCAAGGAGTCTCAGAGCAAAATGGAGTCTGTTTAGTCACTTCCCTTATAGTCTGGCCTATAATATTCTCATGGAGTCAGCTCTGTCAGCCCATCACAATGGGTGATGGTCTATTATCTCTAATTAACTCAATATGTTTTATTAGATGCAGTGCCTCTGCAAAACACTAGCAGGCAACAGTTATAAAGTTTACAAAGGAAAATACAAAATAAAATTAACAGAGCAAAAAAAAAAAAAAAACTCAATTTATGTAACAGCTATGAAACAAGAAAAATGATTTTTATAATCTTAAACTTTTACTTTGTTATACATTATATCCCCTGTTTATTTTGAGATCATAGTAATCTTTATAACAAAAACCAATCTTTAGAACCCAACTCTACATGAGGTGAAGTCCAGCCTATTTTGGAACCATTCTAACATGGAGTAAGGTGAGAGGCAGAGCCTTATCTCAGGTAAGGCAGTGCTCTTGACAAATAACCCAATACAATATTAGATCTGAAACGTGACTCAAACAAAAGCAAGAGAGCTTTTAACTTCTTTTTGTGGAAAAAGTAGTAAATTTCTTCCAGGTTTTACAGTGTCATCTTTAGAGAGATCAAGCTTTCCTTATTACCTTTCAAAAATACATTTAAATTCCTATTCCAGTGTGAAGAGTAAAACAAAATTGTATATAGAAGTTATTGAGAAGATGTTACTTTATCCAGCTATAAAACATCAAATAACATGAATAAATACTAACTAAATTTGTTATTTCTATATAAATCTGAAGGAGACTATGGATGCAAATAATTTTAGTTTGGAGAACACCAACTTGGTCACATGCTCTTCTAAGTTTTACATTTAACTAAGTTTAGCTTTTAAAGTATAATATAGAACCCATAGTGGATGGTAACAATTATCACTTGTCTGCATGAGTTAGCAGTACTAGCAAAAAAATCAAAGAATAGCCTTAAATCTCTTATATATTTAGGAAACAGTGTTAATGATCAGAAATAAATTTAGCAAACAGATACAAGACAGGCTTTTAAATGACAGTATGGCTCTTCTATGTCAGACACATGTATAAAGGAGAGCACTTATTGATTACCTTGCCAGTAAACCTGGATAAACTTTCATTTTATAAATTTTTACATGACACTTAGACAAGGCTCAGATAGCTATAGTTCTCATATATATACTTATATCTACTCACATTTATTTAGGGTGTCAACTATTTTGTTATAACCTAAATTAATAGTTGTTTAACCAGTTACAAAGTAATCATTTAAGACTAAAACAGGTACAAATCCTAATGCCTTTAAAACTGTTTCCCTAAGTAATAAAACCTAAGAGATAAAAGAAAATAATCTTGAGAGATAAGAGCAGATTAATGTTTCAGACTTTGTTTCATATCAAGACATTAAAGTTCAAATAACTGACTGATTGTGCCAATTATAGCCAATTTAATCACAAACACAAACTTTTTGAGATTTACCTTCCTTAAACCTTCTGTGACTCAGACATTCACAACTTGATTACATCCTCATTTTTGTCTTCGCTTTCATCTTGGACTTTACACAATAATATTATTTTACCAGACAAAATACTTTCTTATCCAGAAGTATTTTTTTACTTTCTAATTTTTAATACTAAAATGCATTTCCATACCTATAACTTTCTTTTATCTTTTCTAGTTTCAGACCCTTTCTTAAATTTATATTCCGAAACAATCTTTATGAATGTTATCTGTGCATTTAATTTACACAACAAATTTCATCCCAGGATAGGGTTGGACAAACCAGCATATACAAAAACCGTGCCTTAATCTTTTTTCAAGGGGTTGGAGCACAGGATATTCTGAGCCTGACCTGTCTCCCTTATCATTATCACAATGCCATCAACTTTAAATGAGCTCCCTACTGTCGATTGTACCCAGAGCCTCCTTTTGAACCTTTCCCCCACACTAGGCATATTGATATTCAATGGAGGAGGCCCTTACCATCCTTTTCTTTAGGCTTCCTTGATGATCCCTTTGCAGAGGCTGCCTACAAAATATCATTTGGCCTTAGTTTCTGTCTTTTCCTTTTATGAGTGCAGTTATTTATTCTGCCATTCTCCCCTTGCATTTAGTTTGATGGGATACTGTTATAGGAAAAAATTTGCTTTGCCCCAGTGAAGAATATCCCCTGGCCAAATGGGGTGTCCTGTCAGATCTTAAAAGGGGAGACTAGTCCTGTCTTTAGGTCATAAAGTGACTGTGCTGGAATCTACTGCCACATCCTTTGTGTCCAGCAGCCTCCATAAGCCATGGGCAGAAGGGGCTGGAAGGCAGGACAGAGGCCAGGTTCTCTTTGGCCATTTTTCTACAGCCCAGGCAGATTTTCTAGGATCCCTCCACCCCAGCTTAGGGCTATTGCCCTTGAGTGAGATGATCTGCAGCTGTCTGGGGCCAGGCTGAGAAACAGTGGTGGGAGTGCCCCACTGGATTTAAAAGATTTAAATCTTTTTTAACCCTTTTTTTCTGGTGTGCTGATATCTTTGCACACCAAAGGCACTGCCTTTTGGCACCTTCAACTTAGTTCCTGACTGTTTAGACCCTTATCGTGCAACTGCACAAATGTCTGTACATATAGAATCTCTCTCATATGTTTTAAACCCCGAGAGAACAACTTCAACTTCAAGATGTATGCTAATCCAGAAAACCATTTAAAGCCATATTGTGTTATAGTAAACTGTCTTTCTCTTAGACAGGTTTATAAGGATAGGTAGCCCATTCAGTCCAGATCTTTCGCTCAAGAGACTACCCATAGATTGGGAATATGGCTCAATGATTAAGCATCCCTAGTATCAAAAAAAAAAAAAAAAAAAAAAAAAAAACAAAGACTACCAGTAAGATCAATAGGTCAATGCAGCATGACTCGTGTCTTAAAGAGTAACAGATACACACACACACACACACACACACACACACACAGAACATAGACAACCAGAGGGAATTCCCAAGCCCAAGACCAACAAACAGATGAGAACCTAGAATAGACCAGAAGGGAGTAAATATCCCTAGGTTCTCGAATCCTGCTTAACCACGACTCCTACACCAATGGTGCCATAGATATCACCACAAAGAGGGATCAGGTGTTCCCATGAAGAGGAACTAGATGTGTGGAATCAAGGTTCTTGGTGTGCACATCAGGGAACTTATTAGATGGCCAAGGGTGTTGTAAATTTCCTGAGTTCAGTTTCCTTTCTCTCAAAATGGACCATGATGGAGCAACCTGTACCATTCAGGAAGAGAAGGTGAGCATTCCCCAAAGCAAAAGGAACATCAGCAGCTACTGGCATGGTCCCTCAGTCCCTCCCTTTACTCAAAGGAAAAGCTCCTTCTGTTCAATCCGAGGCCAACTCACCTGTCTCCTAACTCTCGTATAGTTGACTCTCAACAAGTTCACCAGCACCTTGAATTCTCAGCATAGAAGTGGGGTTCCTTGGAGAGCCTCTGCCAAAGAAAACTGGAGTAGGGGTGCTCTCAGGTTCCATCTGGGGTACCAATTTTGTTACTGAAAACTTGGTCCTTGGCCCTTAGGCCAATCCAATAATGAGGATCCAGTTTTGAGAAAAAGGAAAAAGTTATTTTATTGCTTTGCTAGCAAAGGAGAAACACAGACCTGCCCCAGAGACTGTGATTCTCCCAAGGCCCTACTTCTGAGCACTGCTGCAATGGGGACCAAGCCTTATCACATAAGCTTTCAGAGGACATTTCAGATTCTAACTATAAAGCAGAAGGCCAATAAACCTGTGAAAAAATGTCCAACTACATTTTAGAAATAAAGAAAATTTAATTCAAAATGGTTATAAAATATTACTTTTTACTAAATGAGTTTGGATAAAATAAAGACTTGATAAAATCAATGTATAGTTTTGCATTTTTCTAGATACAAGTTGCACCGAGAGGCTGGGAATGCAACAGAGAAAGAAAGATTAATTACATATTGGAGATGTTGACTTTGAACTGATAATAGAATTTTCAAATGGAAATATCTATTTGGCAATTGAGCAGATGAAACAAGGTCTCAGGAAGCCTGTTGTAAAGACCATTTTTGGGGGGTTGGGGACAGTACTGGGGATTGAACCAGGGGTGCTTTATCTCAAAGTTACAACCTCAGATCTTTTTATCTTTTATTTTGAAACAGGGTTTCACTAAGTTACCCAAACTGGGCTTCCACTTGTCATCCTCCTGCCTCAACTTCCTGAGTAGCTGAGATTATAGGCATGACCAGCTCTAAAATGCATCATACCTAAAATTAATGACTGATTGATGAAACTATTACGATAATAAGACAATATGCAGGTAGTTATCATTATTTGAAGGGTTACTAAAGTCATAAATGAACTTAAATTTCCAATCCTCAGGAATTTCAGTTCCAAATGTAGCTTCAAAATATTGTGCTGCAAATATAATGGATCACATATCGTACAGTTTAAAATGAACATAGGTGAAAAACACCAAAGGCTGAATGTTTTCTCTGATACGCAGATGCGAACACACAATAAAGGCGGGGAAGAGAATTCACTGGATTGATCAAAGAGGAACGAAGGGAAGGGAGGGGGAATGAGAATAGTAAAGACAGTAGAATGAATCGGACATAACTTTTCTATGTTCATATATGAATACGTGACCAGTATAACTCCATATCATGTGCAACCAGAAGACTGGGAAGTTACTCCATGTATATAATATGTCAAAGACACCCTACTGTCATGTAGATCTAAAAAGAATTTTAAAATTTTAAAAATGAACATAGGTGAATTTAATTTTCTGCAGTTCATTATCATCGAATGATTCTTTTGTGCCATGAAGACAAACATTGTGTTGACTTATGTACTTGGACTTTTAAAGTCAGGTTTAAACTTTATACAGGACATATTTGTATGATCAGGAATTAGAATGCTTAAATACAAAGCTGTGTTTCTTATCACTTAAAGTTCGAACACTCTGAGTTGATAATTATATGAAATTATATGATTTCATATGATAATTGAAGCCAGAATTAAGGACAGGTAGTTAGTGTAGAAATAGGGATCGGGTCAAATTTAGGAAATGAAGTCATGAAGCCATCTGCCTCTGGAAGTTGGAGACTGCCCCTGGAAGAATGGAATGTCAAGGAGCTCCAGAGCCCATTGATTACCAAATTTACCTGCCTTTACCAAGGACCGCAAGCATGGAGCTGCTAATTAGTGCCCCCTGGGCCCTTGCCTGGCTGAATCACCTTGGCCCTCCCCCTGCCCATGGCTTTTCACTTAATGCAAAACCAGGCCTAGTCACGTAGGCAGGAAGGAGAAATAAGGGGGAGAGAACTGGAGAACAAAAGAGAATTTAACCTATAAAAGATGTAGGGTGCGCTCACTTCTTGGGATTTTAGAACATTAGCCATGGCCCCCTTCTCCCTCCCGGGAGAAGTCTGTATTATTAATTTTAAATAAAACCTGCTTAGTATGCTTCCCTTGGCGTGCTTCTCTAGTGTTCAAACTTCAACATTAGAGGGAGCAGAATTCATCACCGGTAAACGGCGGTATCATAATTATATGAAAATTTAGCCAGGCACATTGGTTGAAGCCAGAATTGGGGACAGACAGTTGGTGTAGAAATAGGGGATCAGGTCAGATCATGGAAATGGGGGCATGAAAGCCATCTGACTCTGGAAGTTGGAGACTGCCCTGGGAGAATGGAATGTCAAGGACCTGCAGAGCCCGTTAATGACCAAATTTATCTGCCCTTGTCTGGGACTGCAGGCAAGGAGCTGCTAGCTAATTAATGCCCCCTGGGGCCCTTACCTGCTGAACCACCTTGGCCCTCCCCCTGCCCATTGCTTCTCACTTTATGCATCTCACCTGCAAAACCAGGCCTAGTCACCTAGGCAGGAAGGAGAGATAAGAGGGAAAGAAGGAGCATAAAACCTAAAAAAAGGACAAGATTTGCTCATACATGAATTCCGCCTTTGGGTTCCACCTGGGAGAAGTCTGCTTTCACTTTTCTTTAATACAGCTTACTTTCTACTCTACACTTGCCTCAGCGTGCTTCTCTGGCATTTTACTTCAACACCTGAGGAAGCAGGACTGTCACCGGTAAATGACGGTGTCAGGTGCACACTTGTAATGCCAGTGATTTGGGAGTTTGAGGCAGGAGAACTGCAAGTTAGAGACCAGCCTCAGCAACTTAGCAAGATTCTGTTTAAAAATTAAAAAAAAAAGGACTGGGATGTGACTCAGTGGTAAAGGCACCCCTGATTTTAACCCCTACTACCCCTCAAAAATTACATGAAAATTTAATATGTTCATTTTTCTTTTTTTGAGGTTCTACTTTATAGTAAAAAGGATTGGGCAAGTGGTGCAGTTTTGGCTTTATCATTCAGACTGGCAATGAGAGTTCACTTTCATTGTAATTTACTAATGTTTTCTGCTGGTCATGAGGGAAATAGACTGAGAAATATAATACCAACATGTGGTAGTGATACTACTGTTTACCGCTGACGAGTTCTGCTTCTTCAGATGTTGAAGTATAACATCAGAGAAGCACGCCAAGGCAAGCATATTAAACAGGTTTTATTTAAAGGTAATAATACGTACTTCTCCCAGGAGGTGGAAGGGGGCCGATGTTCTAGAGTCCCAAGAAGTGAGCACACCCTACAGCTTTTATAGGTTAAGGTCTCTTGTTCTCCAGTTCTCTCCCCACTTACCTCTCCTTCCTGCCTAGTGACTAGGCCTGGTTTTTCAGGTGAGATGCAAAAAGTGAGAAGCAGATGGGCAGGGGGAGGGCCAAAGTGATTCAGCTAGGTAAGGGCCCAGGGGGCATTAATTAGCAGCTCCTTGCCTGTAGTCCCAGGCAATGGCAGGTATATTTGGTAATAAATGAGCTCTGGAGATCCTTGACATTCCATTCTCCCAGGGGTAGTCTCTAACTTCCAGAGTCAGATGGCTTTCTTGGCCTTCATTTCCTCAGTCTGACCCGACCCTCCATTTTTACACTAACTGCCTGTCCCCAATTCTGGCCTCAGTAGTATTCGAAAATACTTGTTGAATTGAATTAATGAATGAATAAATGATCATTTGCAAAAATCTAGTAGGAAAATAAATCTAAACTCAGTATCATGATAAATCAATTGTAAAATGTTTATGTGTAAAAACTATGTGCCAATGATATTGTGGATGCTCTCTGAATGAATAAATACTATGTTTAAGTTACCCATAAAAACTCAATAAATGATTTTTACCTGCTTTCTTACTATCAATAGCTACTCAGATTAAGCAGCATTGTCTACATTTTATCAGTTAGGACCTTTGGTTGAAAATGGCAGAAGCTGATTTTAAGAATAAAGGCATTTATAGACTTATTTATTTAAAAACCCAGAAGAAAGTTTGTTTTAGGTAAGGCTTAAAATGGTGGCTCGAGATTTAGTTTATTTTTGTTTATTTTCCAATTGACTTCCTTGGAGGGGTTCCATTTTGGGAAGTTTCGCTTCTTTCATTTTCTATTTGGTTGCTCATATATCTTTTTAGAACCAATGAGAAAGAATAAGGATGATTCTTTTCCAGAAGGTTCTGGTTTTACTTGGCTCACACTGGATCCTGAGCCAATCACTGTGGCCAGGGCAGTGAGAAGTGCTAATTGGCTTATGGCAGCTCTTAATACTCACCCCTGCCTGCAGAGTGGCAGGGCAGAAGAGTGTGAGCTTCCCACTAAACCTGTGAACTGCCAGAAGGAAGCAGAATACAAGAATGAAAACTGGGTTTCTATAATAACAAGTCCAGAGACTCAATTTTAGTGGCAAATGTCTACTCCACCTATCAAAAGGAGCTGCAGTCTGGTTGGGAAAATAAGAGAAACATAAATAAAATAATGAGCAGGCAATACAGCATTATAAGAAACACCATACATTGGTAATAATAAGTTTAATAACTTTAAGTTGAGAAATTGAAGTTACCTAATGCACAAAAGTAGTGGAGGGACAGTGGAAGGACCAGAGAAACAGATTCTATTGTGTGTGTTTATCAAGCACCTACTCTGCCAGGACTCAACTAGGCTCTCAATTTCCTGTGAAGTCCTTGCCTTCTCTGATCTCAAGATGGGAATAACACCTACTCTACCTTCCTCAAAGAATCAAAGGAATTAATAAATGACAAAAGTATAAACTATGCATCTTTATGTGAATATGGTAAATTTTGCAATCTAAAGCTTTAATATCCTTATTTATGTTCTTTGCATTACTTGGATATTTACTTCTTAGTTAAGTAAAATCCTACTCCTCATTCAAAATGGAACTAAAAATGTCTGTGAAATCTTCCCAGGTATCGATCTCTTTCCCAACTGAGGTATATTTCATTTTTCATTCTGCACTATACTTTTTTCTTAACTCTATAATAATTTTTAACATGTGACTAGTGATGTGCTGTTCATAAAAGCACTTCCAAGTCCATCAACTCAATTGATCCAACAACTCCCTAAAGGGAAATACTATAATTGTTCTCATTTTATACTACAGACACTGAAAACCACTATCAAACCTTCAGAGATCAGATAGTCACAATGCTACATGTCACAGAGCATCATAAATGAAGAGAAACAATAAAGCAAGTATAACATGAACACTTAACCCTGACAGTACAAGAAAAAAAACAAATTGGTTAATAATTCTGAAACTACTTTTTACCTATTCTAGGACTTACACAGTCCTAGAACTTATGAATATTAATGAAAAATTCTAAATATTAGAAAAAGAAATAATCTCCACATTAAAAAATATATATATATATATATATAGCATGACCAAGTAGAATTTACCTCAGGAATGCCAGGTTATTTAAGAAATGGAACATTTATTAATATAAGATGCCATGTTAGAATTTTCAATGAGATTATCTTCATGGATGCTGAATGAAAGCTCTTCAGAAAATCAATACCCTTTCTGATAATAACACTCAAGAAAATAGGAATTGATAAATACTTCTTTTTTTTTTTTTGTAGTTTTTATCGCCCCCCACCATAATCACACTCTGGGTTGGTACAAAAATTAACTTCATCAACTTTCTAACATGATATCTGTATCATTTTCCTTCATGTGAAAGGTCAAAAATATCTCTAAACAAATACTGAACTTTAATTAGTAGCCATTTTGTGTTTTTCTCCCCCAGGAACATAGATTAAGAATTCTGAAACTACCTTTTACATATTCCAGGATTGAACAAATCAATACATGTTTTGTTGGTAATAGATAGTTGGTGAAGACAGTAATAAATATGTAATAAATAGTAATAAATATGTAAAGGAAATACAAATTGGAAATATTGGTAGGAACTAATGGGGAAATAGACAAGTAGCCATAAATAGACCTAGGTGTGTGTGAGTCTCTGTGTATGTGTGCATATAACTGCACATGTATGTATATATGACGGTTGTGTAATTCTTTCTCCACCCCTACCCCCAGTTCTGTCTTCTGAGAAGACCTAGAAGCAATGAAGCCCCAGTAGCACTGGCACACTTGGCTCCAGATCATGTTTTCTAAATACACCTCTTCCCTTAAGGGAGAAAGGGCTGATCAATGCTGGGTTAGGAAAAGAACAAGATGAACCAGGTACATTTTGTGGCATCTGAAAGTACATACACAATAGAAGGACAGTGGGACGTAATACAAAGACACAGGAACCAGTTTGAAGGGGCTGCACTGGCAAAACCCAGAACAATTTATCAAAATAAAGAGAGCACAATTAAGGATTATAAATTTGTGCATTCATGTGTGTGTGGGGAGTGAGTGGATGTATGATACTGGGAATCGAATCTAGAGCCACATGCATGGTAAGCAAGAGCTCTACCACTGAGCCACACCTCCACCCTGCAGCCTTAGGCTCCTACCTTTTTTCCTTTTTGCACAGCATCTTTCTAAGTTGCCCAAGCTGTCCTAAAACTTTCGGTCCTCCTGCCTCAGCCTCCACAGTGCCACAATGCCTGGATAGGATTATGTACTTTTAATAAAATATCATTAGTCCACAGTAAAACAAATCAAGGGAAAAGGTAAATTCCTCCTTTCAGGAGAATGCCAATCCACAAGTTCAGAAAAAAATTCTGGAATTTTAAAAACATTTGCTAACCATTATGATAATTGATCTAGTTTAAATAGTAATGGAAATCCCCACAAAACCTACTTTTAAATACAATGGTAAAGTATTATTATAGTGGAGAAAACTGGAAAATACCATCATAGACAAAGTCAGAGTTAACATTGCCTGGAAAAGGACTAATTGGCACGATGTACCTCCGATATGATGCCCTGAGAATTCAGCATCACCCCTGTGATTCTTGCCCCAAGTGAACCATCTGAGAGTCCATCAGACAAACCCAGTTTAGGGACACTATAAAACAACTGTGCTATATTTTATAAAAATACCAAGATCATAAAATTCAAAACTCAGATTTTTTATTCCAGACTAGAGACTTAAAAAAAAAAAAATGATGAATGAAATGTAAGATTGGGGATTTTCTTTCACTAGAAAAGACATTTTTAGAGCAAATGACAAAATCTCAGTAAAGCCTGTAGATTATAGTATTGTTTCAATGACAATTTCCTGATTTTGAAAATTATACTGTAGTAGTTAAAGAATTATTTTTAGAAAATACACATTGATATATTTAGAGAAAAAGAGGATGTGTCTGCACCATCCTTACATGGTTCTTAAGAAAAATTGATATAAGCTAGCCATGGTGGTGTATGCTGTAATCCCAGTGACTTGGGAGGCTAAGGCAGGAAGATCACAAGTTCTAGGTCAGCCTCAGCAATTTAGTGAGATTCTAAGCAACTTAGTGAGACCCTGTTTCCAAATAAAAAATAAAAGGGCTGGGGATGCAACTTGGTGGTACGCAACCTTGGTTCAATTTCCAGTATAAAAATATACATACATATTTACACACACACACACACACCATCTAGATATATATAGATGGTGTGTGTGTGTGTGTGTGTGTGTGTGACACAGAGGAATATTGAGAAAAGGATAAAATGACTGTAAAAACTTAACATTTTGGGAATCTGTATGAATGGTATTTGGGAAATTTTTGTACTATTCTTACAATATTTCTGTAAGTCTGATATGTCAAAATAGGGAAAAGTTTTACCAAAAAAAAAAAAAAAAAAAAAAAAAAAAAGAAAAGAAAAGAAAGAAAGAAAGAAAAGAAAAGAAAAGGAGAGACAGAGAGTCAGAGAATTTAATGGACTTGCCCAAAGTCATACAAAAGAGACAGAGACTCCTCTTTTCACCATGTCCCCATCTCTGTGTGAGGACATTTCTATATTGTGGAAATGCATCTTGGAGAAGGGACTGAGCTGGGCTTGTGACTTGGCAGCCAGTGCAGGGCAGCAGTGTGGCTAGTGCTACAGGCACTGCCTTGGCCATGTGCCTTGCCCTCTAGGAGTTTGTCCAGCAGTCCAAGATGCAGTGACTAATAAGGTGCATTTGGTCTGACCTTTGCCTCTCTAAGAACTCTGTCCTGGTAGGAGGAAGTGCCACCTCTGGTCAGAAACAGTTTTCACTCACGGTCATGACAGTAGCAGAACCTTGATTGCTAAAGGGTCCCATCCGGCCCTCGGGCAGAGACAAATGCAAAGATGGCCAGGTAGGTAAGATGCAGGTTCAGCCTGGACTTTAATGTGAGCTGGGAACCAAAATACAAACCCAAACCCCAGGTTAAGGAAGATGTCCCTCTTGCATGCTTCCTGTGTGATTTCCCACAAATGTCCCTGCCACATCATACAGAAATTGTCAGTCTATAGGATTGTCTTGTACACCAGAGTCAAGCAACTTGAATGCAGAATCTGTGTCAGTCACTGAACAAATATTTATTGAGACCCGCATTGTGCCAGGCACTGTATTAGGTGCAGGAAATGCACTAGTGAGCTGTTTTCAGTCCTGAATCTGTATCCTTGGGGAATGGCCTTTCATCCTCCTCTAGTCATCACCTAGCACAGTACCTGGAACGTAGCACGTGTTTGGTAATGAATGAGAAGATGCCCAGGTCAATCTAAACACGGTGGGTACTTGTAATTAGGAGAAAAACTGCAGTGCTGTGGGCACTCAGGGACCTGTTGGCTCAACTCAGACACCCTCAAAACTAGCACAGATCAGAAGACTAATTCCAGTCCCCACTCTGCAGGTGATGCAGTTCCTGGGTCTGCTAAATTATTTGGGTCTGCTTCTGATCTGGAGGCTGAGTCTGCAGGCTGAAATTTTTACCACCAGCAGTCAGGCAGTGGGGCTCAACACATAATACACTTGCTGTAGTTTGCAGAGTGGAATGTCAAGTACGTGTGGGGAAATAGAGGACGAGGTTAATCTTCTGTTCCCTATCCCCCATTTTGTTCTTTACTCTTTCTTGCAGTAACTGTTGCCTCTGTTTCAATCATCTCATCGACAGGGGACTTGTTATTCACTAACACATGCATTTTATTGTGAGTATCTATGATCATTAACAAGTTCCTCCTGAGATAGATAGAGCCAAATTAGTCTTCCTGCAGGTTCCCATTGGTCCTGCTTTTATTGAGACAACTCAAAAATCCAAACTGCCCATTCTCATAATTTAGATATCAGAAGATCATTCTCTTTATGAAGATATAAAAGCATCATCCTTTCCCTTTCCTTGTCCTACAGAGGAGCAACTTTCCTCTCTCTCATCTGACTTCCCCTGTGCTCTGAATCACATGACTTTTTGCCATTCTCTTTTCCCACTCCATTTCAACCTTCAGCCCCCATTATTATAGGAGAGATATAGAAAGGTCCAGGCAGCCAGGGCAAGCGAGGAGGTCAGGGGCAGGGCCAGGACAAAGGAGCATTGGGAGGGTCTTCTGATCAGGTCAACTTCCTGCTTGACTAAAGTGCTCGTGACCCAAGCAGGGACCCAATCGGACAGACGCTTTTGTACCCATGCTCCTAAGTGGGGGCTCCAATAGAAAAACTAAAACAGACACGTGGACAGAAGGGGTACCGATCAATAATAGTGAGGAGCATGTGGACAGGGGAGGTGAGAAGAAAAGGAGGAGAGGCCAGAGACCATAAAAAGAACAGGCCAAAACTCCCCGGGTTGGATTCCCAGCTCGGGGCCCCTTCTCTTTGGAGAAGTCTCTCTCTGTCACTTTTGCAATAAACCTGCTGCTTGCTTGCTCTCTCTGTGTCCTGTTCTTCAGTTTTTTGTTGAATGGAGAAAACAAATCCAGCACCCCTAGATGGGAACAACAATACTGAAGGTGTTCCAAAAAACACCAAGAGAGGTCTATCTCTGTTCTATCCTTTAAATAAAACTTGCTTTCTATGCTTGCCTCAGTGTTTCTCCCGTTTTCAATCTTCACATCTGGGAAAACAGAACCTGGCCCTGATTGATCCTCATCATCAGCGGTATCACTCTCTTACCTCATCACTTCCCCTACCTTCCTTGGTTCATCCTTGACCTGGGTACCTCCACTTGTTCTCAGCTGGAATGTCCTTCCTTTCCTTTCCTTTCCCTTCCCTTCCTCTACTTTCCCTTTCCTTTTCCTACACCTCCTTCCCTACCTCCCTTTCTTCCTTCCTTCCTTCCTCAGGAAGATCTCTACATTCTCCTCCTTATGTCGGACCATGGACAGTACCCTTCTTTGTGCATCTTTGCAGCTCCTGAGTGTTTCTATCTCAAAGCATTTGTCACATTATGCTGGAATTGACTGTATTCCTTACTACACTAGAACATAAGAACAGTGTCTTAGTCAGCTTTTTTGATGCTGTGACTAAACGACCTGACCAACACACCCGTGGAGGAGGATTTATTTAGGGGCTCACAATTTCAGAGGTCTTAGTCCATCGAAGGCCCACTGCATTCCTAGGGACTTGAGATGAGGCAGAACATCATGGTGGAAGAGTGTGGCAGAGGGAAGCCCCATACATGATGATCAGGAAACAGAGAGACTCTACTGACCAGACACAAATATATACCCCCAGCCACACCCCAATTTCCACCTCCTCCAGCCACACCCTACTACTTTAGGTACCACTCAGTTAATTCTATCAGGGGATCGATTCACTGATTGGGTTAAGACTTTTATTTCCTAATCATTTCTCCTCTGAACCTTCTTGCATTGTCTCACGTGTGAGCTTTGGGGGGACACCTCACATTTAAAATGTAAGAGGCAGTAAGAAGTCTCTTGTTCATCCCTGTGTCTCCTGTGTCAGATAGTGGCTTCCCCCAAATAGGTGTCCCTAAGTATTTATGTTATGGCTTGGGTGTAAAGTGTTCCCCAAAGACATGTGTTAAAGGCTTGGTACCCAATGCAGCAAGGTTCAGAGATGGGGATGTGGGAAGTGATCGGACCATGAGAGATAATTTGAATGGACTATTGGGAGTGGGTAGCAACTGTAGAAGGCAGGAAGGACTTGGTTGAAGAGGGTGGGTCCTTGGGGCTGTGCCCTTGCAGACTATAACTTCTCCCTGGCCTTGGCCCCCTCCTGCCTCTCTCTGCTTCCTTACCAACATGAGGTGAGCAGCTTAGCTGTTATATACTCTTCTACCATGGTGTTTTGCCTTCCCTCAGGTCCAAAGTAATGGTTTTCTCAGGTGTTTGGTTAGAGTGATGAAAAGCTAATACAACTTATTAAATGAAAATGCATTTTAAAAAATAACAATACATTTATGTGCTCAAATAGCAGGGGAAAGCTTATTTAATTAACTAAAGGATTAGTTTTCAATCTACTTCTTAGGATACTATGGGGTTCCATAAGAATACTCAGGGACCTCTGTACTAGGAACACAGAAGACATAACTCAACTTAAAAAAGCAACAACAAACAACTCTTTGTATATAAAACACTGTAGATGTCTAATGCATACAATTTGACATGTTTAGAAATAAGGATATACCCATGAAACTGATACCGTCGTTTACCGGTGACGAGTTCTGCTCCCTCTAATGTTGAAGATTGAACACTAGAGAGGCACGCCAAGGCAAGCATATTAAGCAGGTTTTATTTAAAATTAATAATACAGACTTCTTCCGGGAGGGAGAAGGGGGCCATGGCTGATGTTCTAAAATCCCAAGAAGTGAGCGCACCCTACATCTTTTATAGGTTAAAGTCTCTTTTGTTCTCCAGTTCTCTCCCCCATTATCTCTCCTTCCTGCCTACGTGACTAGGCCTGGTTTTGAATAAAGTGAAAAGACATGGGCAGGGGGAGGGCCAAGGTGATTCAGCCAGGCAAGGGCCCAGGGGGCATTAATTAGCGGCTCCATGGTTACAGTCCTTGATAAAGGCAGGTAAATTTGGTAATCAATGGGCTCCAGAGCTCCTTTTTTTTTTTTTTTTTATTTGTGTAATCATAAATTTACATAGGGCAATGTTGTTTGATTCATTCTGTTATTTTTTTCCCTTCCCCCCCACCCCTCCCACTCCTCTTTTCCCTCTATACAGTCCTTCCTTCCTCCATTCTTACCACCCTCCTTATCCCTAACCCTAAACCTAACCCTAACCCTAACCCTAACGCTAACCCCTCCCACCCCCCATTACATGTCCTCATCCGCTTATCAGCGAGATCATTCGTCCTTTAGTTTTTTGAGATTGGCTTATCTCATTTAGCATGATATTCTCCAATTTCATCCATTTGCCTGCAAATGCTATAATTTTATCATTCTTCATGGCGGAGTAATATTCCATTGTGTATATATGCCACAGTTTCTTTATCCATTCATCAATTAAAGGACATCTAGGTTGGTTCCACAATCTGGCTATTGTGAACTGAGCAGCTATGAACATTGATGTGGCTGTATCTCTGTAATATGCTGATTTTAAGTCCTTTGGGTATAGGCCAAGGAGTGGGATAGCTGGGTCAAATGGTGGTTCCATTCCAAGTTTTCTAAGGAGTCTCCATACTGCTTTCCAGAGTGGCTGCACTAATTTGCAACCCCACCAGCAATGTATGAGTGTACCTTTTTCACCACATACTCGCCAACACCTATTGTTGTTTGTGTTCTTGATAATCGCATTCTAATTGGGGTGAGATGAAATCTTAGGGTAGTTTTGATTTGCATTCCTCTTATTACTAGACATGTTGAACATATTTTCATATATCTGTTGATTTCTTGTACATCTTCTTCTGTGAAATGTCTGTTCATTTCCTTAGCCCATTTGTTGATTGGATTATTTGTATTCTTGGTGTTGAGTTTTTTGAGTTCTTTATAGATTCTGGAAATTAGCGCTCTATCTGAAGTATGGTTGGCAAAGATATTCTCCCAACTCTGTAGGCTCTCTCTTTACATTACTGAGAGTTTCCTTTGCTGAGAGAAAGCTTTTTAGTTTGACTCTATCCCAGTTGTTGATTCTTGCTTTTATTTCTTGTGCTATGGGAGTCCTGTTAAGGAAATCTGATCCTAAGCTGACATGTTGAAGGTTTGGACCTACTTTTTCTTCTATAAGATGCAGGGTCTCTGGTCTGATTCCGAGGTCCTTGATCCATTTTGAGTTGAGTTTTGTGCAGGGTGAGAGATAGGGGTTTAATTTCATTCTGTTGCATATGGTTTTCCAGTTTTCCCAGCACCATTTGTTGAAGAGGCAATCTCTTCTACATTGCATATTTTTGGTCCCTTTGTCTAGTATGAGAAAATTGTATTTATTTGGGTTTGTGTCCATGTCCTCTATTCTGTACCATTGATCTACCTGTCTATTTTGGTACCAATACCATGCCGTTTTTGTTACTATTGCTTTGTAGTAGAGTTGAAGATCTGGTATTGTGACACCCCCTGCTTCGCTCTTTCTACTGAGGATTGCTTTAGCTATTCTGGGTTTTTATTCTTCCAGATGAATTTCATAATTGCTTGCTCTATATCTGTAAGGTACATCATTGGGATTTTAATTGGAATTGCATTGAATCTGTATAGCACTTTAGGTAGTATGGCCATTTTGACAATATTAATTCTGCCTATCCAAGAACATGGGAGATCTTTCCATCTTCTAAGGTTTTCTTTAATTTCTTTCTTTAGTGTTCTGTAGTTCTCATTGTAGAGGTCTTTCACCTCTTTTGTGAGATTGATTCCCAAGTATTTTATTTTTTTCAATGCTATTGTGAATGGGGTAGTTTTCCTAATTTCTCTTTCTGAAGATTCATCACTTATGTATAAAAATGCATTGGATTTATGAGCATTGATCTTGTAACCTGCTACTTTACTGAATTCACTTATGAGTTCTAAAAGTTTTCTGGTGGAATTTCCAGGTTCCTCTAAATATATATCATGTCATCAGCGAACAGGGATAGTTTGAGTTCTTCTTTTCCAATTCGTATCCCTTTAATTTCTTTGGTTTGTCTAATTGCTCTGGCTAGAGTCTCAAGGACAATGTTGAACAGAAGTGGTGAAAGAGGGCATCCCTGCCTTGTTCCAGTTTTTAGGGGGAACGCTTTCAGTTTTTCACCATTTAGAATGATATTGGCCATGGGTTAGCGTAGATGGCCTTTATAATGTTAAGGAATGTTCCCACTACCCCAATTTTTTCTAGTGTTTTGAGCATGAAGGGATGCTGTATTTTATCGAATGCTTTTTCTGCATCTATTGAAGTAATCATGTGATTCTTAACTTTAAGTCTGTTGATATGGTGAATGACATTTATTGATTTCCAGATGTTGAACCAACCTTGCATCCCTGGGATAAAACCCACTTAATCGTGGTGCACTATCTTTTAATGTATTTTTGTATGCAATTTGCTAAAATTTTGTTGAGAATTTTTGCGTCGATGTTCATTAAGGACATTGGTCTGAAATTTTCTTTCCTCGATGTGTCTCTGTCTGCTTTAGGTATCAGGGTGATATTGACTTCATAGAATGAGTTTGGGAGGGTTCCCTCCTCTTCTATTTCATGGAATACTTTGAGGAAATTGGAATGAGCTCTTCTTTAAAGGTTTTGTAGAACTCAGCTGAGAACCCATCTGGTCCCGGACTTTTCTTTTTTGGTAGGCTTTTGATGACCTCTTATATTTCATTGCTTGAAATTGATTTATTTAAGTTGTGTATGTCCTCCTCGTTAAGTTTAGGTAATTCATATATCTCTAGAAACTTGTTGATGTCTTCGAGGTTTTCTGTTTTGTTGGAGTATAGATTTTCAAAATAGCTTCTAATTATGTTTTGTATTTCACTCATGTCTGTTGTGATATTTCCTTGTTCATTCTGAATTTTAGTAATTTGAGTTTTCTCCCTCTTTCTCCTTGTTATTGTGGCTAAGGGTTTATCAATTTTGTTTATTTTTTCAAGAACCAACTATTTATTTTGTTAATTTTTCCAATTGTTTTCTTTTGTTTCAATTTCATTGATTTCAGCTCTGATTTTAACTATTTCCTGTCTTCTACTACTTTTGGTATTGGTCTGCTCTTCTTTTTCTAGGGTTTTGAGCTGCAGTGTTAAGTCGTTTATTTGTTGATTTCTACTTCTTTTGTTGAATGCGCCCCATGAAATAAATCTTCCTCTGAATACTGCTTTCATAGTGTCCCAGAGATTTTGATATGATGTGTCTTTGTTCTCGTTTACTTCTAAGAATTTTTTTATTTCCCTCCTGATGTCTTCTGTTATCCATTCATCATATAATAGTGTATTATTTAATCTCCAGATATTGGAGAAGTTTCTGTTTTTTATTCTGTCATTTATTTCTAATTTCAATCCATTATGATCTGATAGAGTAGAAGGTAGTATCTCTATCTTCTTGTATTTGCTAACAGTAGCTTTGTGGAATAAAATATGGTCTATTTTAGAGAAGGATCCATGTGCTGCTGAGAAGAAAGTGTATTCGTTCTTTGTTGGATGGTATATTCTATATATGTTGGTTAAGTCTAAATTGTTGATTGTGTTATTGAGATCTATGATTTCTTTATTCAATTTTTGTTTGGAAGATCTATCCAGTGGTGAGAGAGGTGTGTTAAAATCGCCTAGTATTATTGTGTTGTGGTCTATTTGATTTCTGGAATTAAGAAGGATTTGTTTGACGTACGTGGATGAGCCAATGTTCGGGGCATAGATATTTATGATTGTTATGTCTTGCAGATTTATGCTTCCCTTAAGCAGCATGTAATGTCCTTCTTTATCCCTTCTGACTAGTTTTGGCTTGAAGTCCACCTTATCTGAAATGAGGATGGATACTCCAGCTTTTTTGCTGTGTCCGTGTGCATGGTATGTTTTTTCCCATTCTTTCACCTTTAGTCTATGGGTGTCTCTTTCTATGAGATGAGTCTCTTGCAGGCAGCATATTGTTGGATTTTTCTTTTTAATCCAATCTGCCAGTCTATGTCTTTTGTTTGATGAGTTCAGGCCATTAACATTCAGGGTTATTATTGTGATATGATTTGTATTCCCAGTCATTTGACTCATTTTTGTTTTTGACATGATTTGGTTTCTCCTTTATTTGGCTATTCCTTTAGGCTAGTTCCTCCCGTTGCTGATTTGCATCATTGTTTTTCATCTCTTTCTCATGGAATATTTTGCTGAGAATGTTCTGTAATGCTGGCTTTCTTTTTGTAAATTCCTTTAGCTTTTGTTTATCATAGAAGGATCTTATTTTGTTGTCAAATCTGAAAGTAAGTTTTGCTGGGTATAAGATTCTTGGTTGGCATCCGTTTTCTTTCAGAGCTTGGTAAATGTTGTTCCAGGCCCTTCTAGCTTTTAGGGTCTGGATTGAAAAATCTGCTGATATTCTTATTGTTTTCCCCCTGAATGTAATTTGATTCTTTTCTCTCATGGCCTTTAAAATTCTGTCTTTATTTTGTATGTTAGGTATTTTCATAATAATGTGCCTTGGTGTGGGTCTGTTGTAATTTTGTGTATTGGAGTCCTATAAGCCTCTTGTACTTGGTTTTCCATTTCATTCTTCAGATTTGGGAAATTTTCTGATATTATTTCATTGAATAGATTGTTCATTCCTCTGGTTTGTTTCTCTAAGCCTTCCTCAATCCCAATAATTCTTAAATTTGGCCTTTTCATGATATCCCATAATTCTTGTAGATTCTGTTCATGATTTCTTACCATCTTCTCTGTTTGGCCAACTTTGTTTTCAAGATTAAATATTTTGTCTTCAATATCTGAGGTTCTGTCTTCCAGGTGTTCTATCCTATTGGTTATGCTTTCTATGGAGTTTTTAACTTGGTTTATTGTTTCCTTCATTTCAAGGATTTCAGTTTGTTTTTTTTTTTTTTAGTATCTCTAACTCTTTATTGAAATGATCTCTTGCTTCCCGTATTTGCTCTTTTAACTGTTGATTGGTGCGATCATTTAATGCCTGCATTTGCTCTTTCATCTCCTCCTTCAATGCCTGCATTTGCTCTTTCATCTCCTCGTTTGCTTCCCTGATTGTTTTAATTATGTACATTCTGAACTCCCTTTCTGACATTTTTTTGCTGTGCTGTCATTGGGTTTTATTGATATAGTATCTAGGTTTGTTTGGGACATTTTCTTCCCTTGTTTTCTCATATTGGTCAGATGTCAGTGGGACTCTGAGATATTGCATATTTCCTCTATTGGCTTATAGTGTCCCTTTAGATTTCCAGTGTATCACCTCCCAGCCTTCAGTAGCCTGAAGTCTTGGAGGAACTTGATAATGCAGTGCTTCCAAAGAAAGTTGTCCCTATACCGCGACTGGTTCCAGGGCTTGGAGATGGCTCTGTGCAGAAAGGCTCTCACTGGGGGACCTGCTCTGAGAAGCTGGCCGTGTGGGAGGAGCCCACTGCCAGAGTGTGCAGGGCTACCTGGGGAAGACTCTAGCTGCCCTGCCCTGTTCTGATAAGCTGCCTCTATCCATGCCTGCCGCTGAGGCCGAGCTTCACCCGGTGGGGGAGACTCACCCCGTGGCTGTATTTTAGTCTGAGTCTCTCAATGCCTCCCCTTCTTGAATCCTGGGTTCTGGAGCGACTGGAGATGCAATCACCCTCTAGTCCGCCATCTTGGATCGCCCCTCCGGAGCTCCTTGACATTCCATTCTTCCAGGGGCAGTCTCCAACTTCCATAGGCAGATGGCTTCATGGCTTCATTTCATCGAATTGACCCGACCCCCTATTTCTACACTAACTACCTGTCCTTAATTCTGGCTTCAAAACCATCATCACAATCAGTGAAAAATACTTATTGTCTTTAAAAGCGCGTCTACTTCCTTTGGTCTTTTGTTTATTGTTCCTTTTCCAATAAGAACACTTAACATAAGATCTACCCTCCTAGCAAACTTTTAAGAATCTAATACAATATTGTTGATCACAGACCCTATGTTGATTTCCAGAACTTATTTATCTTGCAAACTGAAATGTTATTGAAAGCACTCAGAAGATTTTATTAAGCAGACCAGCAGAGTGTCCTCCCTGAAGGGTGAGAGAGAGAGGAAATTGCGGGGGGGGGGGAGCTGTTTTATTTATTTATTTATTTATTTATTGTAGACAAATGGGATACATGTGGAATTTTATGGGCTAACAATCTGACCACTGACTGAGGAGGAGGAAGTTCACAGGTCACAAACTAGGTTGTAAAATGGTGTGGGGGGGGCGCAGCGGGGCAGAATAATGGTGGCATCAAAATGGCAGGGGAGAAATGGCCACAATCTTGTTAACCCATTGTCCCTTGAGTTATACTCTCTGAAAAAGACTTCCCCTCTCAGCCCTCCCTCTCGGTCCCTGGCAGCAACCATTCTACACTTTGTTTCTAGTTTCACTCTCTTAGATTCTGTTTACCACTGGTCTTCCTAAGCCTGGCTTATTCCCTTAGCTTCCCCAAGGTTCATCCCTGTTGTTAACATGGCCAGCTCAACTTTTAACTGCCTTGGGCACTAAGGAAGTTTTGTTTTTTTAAATCTATTCTCTCACACATTCAGATAGAGGGCATAGCTGGATCCTTACCTGGGATACAGGGATGGCACTTTAGTTTCCTAATTGTTGTTTCAACAAATTACCACAAATGAACTTTGTGACTTTGAACAACACAAGTGCTCTGTGTGTGTGTGTGTATATGTGTGTGTGTGTACACACATATATATAGTATATACACACACGCATGTGTGTATAATACATATATATAGTATATACACACGTGTGTATATATACATCTATATTTACTATATATACACTATATATACATATACACAAATACTATGTGTAATGTACAAAGCTGCTCTCCCTGACCTTTCCTGTGCAGCCATTTTCCCCGCCTCCCAACCACTTGTCAGTCTGTGAACATCCTAGCTAGCTATTGGTTCATCAGTCAGCTTGCGAGTATCCTTCTCCAATATTGGTCCCCTGTTAGCCCGGCAGGATTCAATTGCTTTACTGTAGCTACCCCGCCATCTTTTCTCATCCTTCTGTCTCTCCTCCTCACTTTCTCTATCCTCCTGGCTTTCACACTCTCTCTAGCGCATGCCCTTTCTCTTTCCTTTCTCTTTCCCTCTCATTTCCTCTCTTACCCTGCAGGGAGACACTCTGTTTGCTTAATAAACTCCCTTATGTGATTTCCTATGTCCCACGTGGTTTCCGTGGGATCCCTTACATTGATGCCATGACTCGAATGGGTTCTTCCACTGTCTCTTAAGCGATTGGAACCCCATCTGAGCCCCAGTCCCCCCCTGGACACAGCCTCACCTTCCATTCTGCCCGGATGCTCTGCTCTGCATCTCTCACCGGACTTCAGATTGGTGAGTCCCCCAGGCGGATTCCCCTAGGCCGATTCACCCCCAGCCACGTCTGGCCCCCTTAGTCGGTCTTATCTGCCAGGTGGATTCCTGGTTTTATGGTGGAGATTCTCTCTCGGGGTTCAGGCTCATCTGGTACTCGCATTCACAATCGAAAACCCTGATATCAGGTCCTCAACCCTTCTCGGCTTTTGCCTGGCCCCACATGGATGTTTGTGTGAGGACACCATCTATGTGCCGCCTTCTCATCTCCAGTCGACTACTCGGTGGCCTCGGGACACCGGGGCACAGACTCTGCTGTATAAGTCCCCAGCATGGAATCTGGGTCCTCCAATCTGGCAGATTCCACCCTGGGAACCCTTCGCCTGACTCCCAGTACTTAAAGCCATCAAAATCCGTTTGTGTAATGGCACACAGCTTCCGTGAGCGAGCGGGCAGATGGAAAGGGATTCCTTATCGTCAGGTCTCTTCTTTCTTGCTTCTTGGCTCTTCCTGCAGGCTCAAGTGCCTCCAGACCCCGCTTCTCCATCTTCCCCTGCTCCCCCATGTAATATAAACAGCCCCCTTCCCCACAAGTAGTGGGAGATAATTGTTTGACAATTTTCTGCATCCAAACCTAAATTAATTACTAACCAGGAAAAAGGGTTCAAATGCCATAAGCATCAAGTTTTTATTAGAACATTTTAGCCCCTTTCAGATCCACATCTCAGTCAAGGTTTACATTGAAATGTAAATGGAGGAAGCCAGAATGCTCAGTGGAAGACCAGTCTCAAACCCAAGGAAAAAAACTTTCTCCTGGGCCACAACACAACACTTTATCTCTCCCTTTTCCTCTTCGCTCTGCTCTTCTCTTTCCCATTTTCTCATGCTATAATTAATGGCCATTATCATTTTTCTTCTAGGACTTTCATTTTCTTGAATACTATATTTTTGAGCTCACAATTTTGATCCTACATACCTAGGTTAATGATTTTTGATCAGTTCTTTTTATCTAACTCTAGAATTATTTTTGAACATCTGCTACATTGCAATGGAGATAAACATTACAAGGCCTTTACTTGTAAGGCCTTGTATAAAAATTAAAATTAAAAAAATGGATCCAAATACTTTTAATTCTCATGATTTAAAAGGTTCAATTTAAATTGGGTAAACTAATAGAAGCAAAATGACTTTAAAATTAACTCACAAGTCTCTATATGGTCAAACTCATTAAATGTTGATGTTTATAAAATGTCTAACATCAATTTTTCTAGGACTTTTCTTCAACAGGAAAGAGACGGCAAATACTTTTGGTACACTTGTCTGATATCTTGGTTCTTTTACACTTGTCTGATATCTTGGTTTTTTTACAATAAGATGAGTGAATTAGAGTCAACATGTTTGGGATTACTCAAATGTGTTTGTCAGAGACATCTGATTAGTTTACAAAGTTATTCCATGGAGTAACATACTTAAAAACATTATTCTTTGTATATTAAATGTGTTCATATTTTCTAGGTATACAAGCCTTTAAAGCAGAAAATATCAAGCTGCTATTCTCCAAATTAAACTTGTCTGTAATGGTAAACCTATCATTTAATATTCTATTACAGGACCTGTCATCAATAGGGTATATGTAAAATTTGTTAAATGTATTTCTAAAAATTATTGAAAGCCTGATTTATTTAAAGGTTAAACATGAAAGCATTTTGCCACTTTGCCACACAAAAGGAAACTTAAAAGCTCTCTCAGCCTTTCTTTAATTCATGTTTTAGATATAATGTTAAATTGTGTTAACTAATGTTCATATAGACTCAGGAGTCAATATATGTAAACTTCTTAAAATAACATTTAAGAAAGAGTGTAATGCGCAGTAGCAAAAAATGGGACAACAGTGACTGAGATTGGGGTCTCTGATGACCTCATGACTGTGGCATGCCTGGTGCCTGGGAGTGCTCCTGTGCAGGGGCACAAGATGTCTAACTGCTGTGGCAGTACATTGATCTCATGCACACAGCTCTTGGGCAGGAAGGAATTCTTTTGCTAGATAACCAGTGTTTCATCAGCTCCCTTCTCTGGTTCCTGCCCACCTTACAGTAACTTTGGAACCTAACATTGCACATATATAAAGATTGCTAACATAACTCTTTAGATCTGCATTTCCATCAGAGAACAGAGCTCCTCTGATCTCAGCTTAATCTTCAAAATCTGTGTTTATAAACCTTTATTTTGTAGTACTCCTTTGCCCCAGACTGAACTTGAGAATTTGGTCATGCTGGTCATGGCAAAAGAGGAAAAATTAGCTTTAGGATTAGAACATTTTACCTAAGATTTGTGAAAAGCCCCGCCTTACCTGAGATAAGGCTTTGCCTCACAACCCTGCTGCACGTTAGAATGGCTCCAAAGTAAGCCAGACTTTAACTCATTTAAAGTTGTGTTCAAAAGTTTGATGTTTGTTGTAAAGATTACTGTGATCTCAAACAGGGGATATAATGAATAACTCAGGCAAAATTCAAGATAGTTATTACATAAACTGAATGTTTTACTGTTGATGATTCCATTTTGCATTTTCCTTGTAAACCCTAACTGTTGCCTGAATAATATTTTGCAGAAGTACACCATAGATTAACTTGAAATAAATAGTAAGCCATCACCTATAGGACAGATAATGTAGGCCCCAATTAGATAAAAGGGGGTAAATAACTATAGTTATATATATTGAAGTTAAAGTCCAGTACTCTTGCTTTATGACTGGTGAGACTGGCTTGCTTGATCGTTAAGATCAAACTTAGAGATTGACATTAAATACAGAGATCAAGAAAATTCCATATTTGAATATTGCCCTCAAAGTCAGCCTGAACCCAGGGAACAAGAGGACTTCTTTAAGGAGGTTTGCAACTCTGGGTCACACAACCTCCTGATCAAGGAGATTGATGAGGCCACTAGAGGAAAAGCCACTCAGTGCACTTGCTGCAGGGGAGGGTCAAGGAAAAAGAGAGACATCCCTGGTGCTTTCAAGGGAAGCCACCTCATCGAGGAGACCCTGCCTAACCAATAGCACTAATGGAGCTAAGAAGCTGCTCTTAAGTTCTCTACGAGTGACCCCTGTGGGAATTCAACTGACTCTTTAACAGACAGGAACACTCACTTTGACCAACTTGATCTTAAACACCTAGCAAAACAGTTAAAACCAAAATATAGCCATTCTTGGGCATTTAAAAGAAATAATACTTAAATGTAACTTAAGATGTACATTTGTGTTAGCCCACTAGAATAAAGACTAAAAGCTACAAAAGAGAGATTCTTAGGCAAATGTGCCTGATAACTATCAAGAGAAACTGCCAGAGTCAGAAGTTTTAGTCAGTTTAAGGCCTACAGACACAGGTAGGCTTAATCTATGTTTGCTAGTAACAGAAGTATAGAGATCTCTACTGAATGTTGTGTTTATATTCCTGATAACCTGGACAATGTTAAAGTTCCCAAATAAAGGCCTTATCCTCTCCAGTCTTTGCTAGGCCTTATGGGAACATCTTCTCAGTTATTCCACCCCCTGGTGAGGAATTATTGACTTCTGTCATCTTTATGATATGCATTGGCATGTTCCAGATTCTGCAACATTTATATTGTATCAATCTCATTTCAGTACTCAGGTCTTTTTGTTCTTCTCTCATAGAAGCACCCATCCCCAGATGCCTTTACAACCTGCTCTTCCCCAACCGAACTTCTACCTTGGACCCCTCAATTGACCCAATTTCTTAAAAGGGAACTCCAAACTGCTTGCCCCATGCTGCCCCCTTTCAGCTCGAAGAAACCAGAGTGGTCATCGACCCCCTTTCCCTACAGCAAAGGAGTTCCTAATATTAGAGGGGTGAATGAAGTCAGAATTGGGTCAGGCAGTTAGTGTAGAGATCGGGGATCAGTCAAATCGAGGAAATGAAGTCCATGAAAACCATCTGCCTTTGGAAGTCTGGAAGGAAAATGGACTTTTTACATCTCACCTGCAAAACCAGCCCCAGTCACTTAGGCAGGAAGGAGAGAGAAGGCTTCAGAAAGAACTGGAGAACAAAAGATTTTCTTATAAAAACAGAAACGGGGGAATGTAATGTACAAAGCTGCTCCCCCTGACCTTTCCGGTGCAGCCATTTCCCCGCCTCCCAACCACTTGTCAGTCTGTGAACATCCTAGCTAGCTATTGGTTCATCAGTCAGCTTGCAAGTATCCTTCTCCATTATTGGTCCCTCTTAGCCCTGTGGAATTCAACTGCCATCTTTTCTCTCTTGCTTTTCTCTCCCCCTGACTCACTTTCTTTCTCCTCCTCGCTTTTCACACTCTTTCTTGAGCGTGTCCTTTCTCTTTCCCTTTCTTTTCCTCTCATTTTCTCTCTTACCCTGCAGGGAGACACTCTGTTTGCTTAATAAACTCCCTTATGTGATTTCCCGTGTCCGGCGTGGTTTCCGTGGGATCCCTCACACTGTGTGTGTATATATATACACACACACACATATGTATTTCAATTATCTATATATGTATATGTAGAAATTTATATGTAAATTTGATATATTAAATTTATACATAATTTTCCTTATAGTCATGATTACAAAAATAAAACTGCAAAAGTATTATATAAATTATATTAGTACAGTGAAATATGTTACATTACAATATTGTCTTTACAATAAAGAATGAAAATAATATAATGTGTCAATAAAGATATTTGAGATGAATTGCTAAGTGACAAAAGCATAAGGCAGGGATAAGGTCTGATCTGTTTAAAGTTTCTGAAATACATGTATGTATATAGATTCAATATATAAACATGTATACATATACTCAATCCACTCAAACATTTAAACACACATATATACTTATATATACATGTGTAATATGCACACACATACATATGAATGTGTGTGTAAATATATATTTCCAAAATAATTTGGGGTAAGATACATATTAATGGAGAGGAGGAAGACAGTAGACTCAAAGAAAGAAGTGAAGCAAGAATTAAAGACCCAGAGTTAAGGTAGATAGGTGAACCAGTTCAGGGTGGGAAAATGAAAGCTGATTCAAAGGGAATGGAATGTTAATATCTTCAGGACACATCCCCCTTACTCATGGCCAAAGTCAACTGCCTCTGGGGTATTGAAATGACAATATCTCCAGGGCCCTTCCTCCTGCTACAACCTGTTGTCAAGGTGACTTGCTTCCAGGGATTTGTTCCTCCTAACAAGGGGCTATTAATGAGTGCCTCCTGGGGGCTTCCTTCCTGCCTGGACCCCTGGGCAGCTTTATTCCTGCCCTTTGCTCACCTTTTGGTCACTAGTCAGGTCACATATGGAGGAAGGAGAGAGATGAGAGGGAAGAGACAGGAGAACAAAGAAAAACTAAAATGTATAAAGGGGGCAGGGCACTCTCACTTAGGATACCAGAACACCAGCTATGGCTCCCTTCTCCCTCCTGGGAGAAGTCTGTGTTGCTATTTTTTAGATAAAATCTGCTTTCTCTGCTTGCCTCATGTGCTTCTCTAATGTTCAAATTTCAACATTTGAGGAAGCAGAACTTGTCACTGATAATCAGCGGTATCAGAAGTGTTTATTTTGTGTGCACTCTACAATCTACCTTTCTATTGTCAGGTTTTATTACTTTTTTTGATAAAAGAAGGGCACAGTCAGTTAAAATTAAAAAATAGTAATAACACAATGGGATTAAAAACAATGTTGATAAGCTTCTGTGTGTGTCCCACCCAGCACCAAGTCCTTTATATGGACTTTGTATTTTGTTTAATTCTGGCATCTCTATGGAAAGCAACCACAGTTACCACCACCTTGAAGATGAAGAAATCCATACTTAGGATGGTTAAGCAGGGTGTCTGTGTCACACAGCTGGTGAAAGGAGCCTCAGACAGCACTGAGGTCTGTTTGACCCAAGCCAGTTCTCTTAACGGTTGCTTCTATTTGCATTTCCGTGCTGATATATTTTTTTTTATGTTAAAATAAAAATCCTAATGAATATGATTACACATGTTTTAATTGTCTACCAGTAAAAACTTTCTCAAATGTCAAAACCAAAAGTGTCTTCTATCCTAAAATATCATAAGTCTAAACAGGAATTATTGTATCACAGAAGGCACACATTTTTTGATGCCTAATATATTCAAAAATGTAAAAACTATTTTAAAATTTTTTAATGAGATGCATTACTCAAAGTGACAGCATGTGTAAACACCTATAAGGAACACACCAAAAGAAATAAAGAGAAGGGGAGAAACAAGGAGAAAATAACAAAGGAGAAGAAAATTGACGATGTTGTGCTAACACTGGTGACTCTTGGCTATGGTTAATGAAAACTGCAATTTTTTTCCCGATACAGGTACTAAAGAAATATTCTATTCTATTCTACTACAAATAGGATGAGGTTGGGGTATTTTTCAATAAGATGAGGATACCACTATGTCATATCTAGCTTTGCTGCAATTGCTGCCAAACCACCAGAACTCGTTTCAGGAAAAATAACAATAAAAGTGAATGATCAACTCATTATCACTCTAGATTTGCATAGAATCTAAAAGTAATTTGGCTAGACCTATCCCAGGTGAAAAATTTAACTAGTGTCCACTCTATTCAATGTTTAATGAAAGGGATTACGATGCAAGCTGGTGATTAGAGATCATCTTACTTCCTTGTATCCTTCTTTTCTGATTTCTTTTACCCTGGATGAATTCCCTAGGGTTAATTTTCTTGTGTTGTTGCTTTCCAAAGGAACCCAGTGAAGTTTGTTTTTCTTTTTCTTTTTCTTTTTTGGTGCTAGGGATTGAACCCACTGAACTACACCCTCAGCTCTTCTGTTTTTTTTTTTTTTTTTTTTTTTTTTTTTTTTTGCGATGGGGTCTTGCTAAGTTACTTAAGTCCTGGCTAAGATGCTGAGGCTGGCCTCGATCTTTTGATCCTCCTGCCTCAGTCTCTGGAGTTGCTGGATTTATGGGTCCTGCCCCAGTGAGGTTTGGATGGGTCTTACAGAATCCCCTGGTTATTTTAATGAACCCATTTGTGCTTTGGCGAATGGTACTGTAGTCCATTATTAACTACTGAATTGTCTATGAGAGGGTAAGGGAGGACCAAAGACAACTAAACATCAGAACATCAAAATTAAGCTATTAAACCATCAATAAACTATATCCTCCTATCTTGACAAAAATATCTTAATAAAAATTTAAAGACATGTGAAACATGACTTTTCCATGACTAAAAGAATAATACTTCAAGAAGATGAAATTCTATTATTGACCTCCAAGTTTGGGTGCTTGCTTTGTTGATTGGGCTGGTGATGTTTGGGTGAGCAATAACAGGAAGACATTTTGTAATTCATAAATTATTATATAATTATTCCATACAGTTGATTTTTCTTACATTTATTTCAGGGGAAAATCACTACTTGATATTGATAAAATCAGGATTTTCTCATAGTTTATGTTTTATTAATACTACATTCAAACTGTATCATTGTAGTGCTTAGTCTCTTTCTAATTAACTTACACTCAAAGAGACTGCTGAACTGAGAAATAGAAAATAAAAATGTTAATAAAATTCATAAGATGTATATTTGAAGTGCTGGGAATATACCTCAGTGGTAGAACATGTGCTTAGCATTCTTGAGGCCCTGGGTTCAACCACCAGCACCAAAATTTAAAAAAAGAAAATGAAAGAAAAAGCATATTTGGGATTGAAACAAAATGTTACCATGTTTAAACGTAACTATAGAAAATTTTAGGATGTATTTCATTTTCACTCTATGAAGATTATGTATTATTTATGTAGCCATTTTCACTCTTATAATAATATCTTCCCTTACATAAAATTTCAGGGATTTAATTTCACTTGTTCAAGTGATGTAGTTAACAAATATAATTTTTCTCATTGTCATTTTTTTTTGGCCAGTAATTAAATCTACATCTAATAAAAATTTTTATGATACCTTGTTCACAAATTTTATGTGAGTCATACTCAATGTAAATCTCACTTTTATTGTTTCCAGTTTTTAAAAACTTATCAGGCTGCCCCTGAACATTTCTCTTTTTCTCCTTTCCATGGCTTTTATTGGGGCATTACCATTGTACATAATGGTGGAATCCATTGTTACATATTCATATATGCACTCTGAACATTTTCTATTTCCATACACTTTCAACTTTTTTCCCCTTGAATCCTACCTTTGCATTTGTTTTTAATTTGAACTCCTTCTCATAAAACTGAATGAGTAAGAACTAAAATGCAATTGCATTCCAAGAGAACTTATTTTGATTATGTGTTCATTACACATGTAAATTAAAATTTTGTTTTCAGAAAAGTCATGTTCCAAAATATTCAAAAGGATACATAAAAGCTGAAGTGCTTTTAAAATTGTAATGATTAATAGAACTTTTAGTATAAAATGATTAATAGAACTTTTAGTATAAAATTATCTAAAGGAATCTGAAATTATTTTGGGTAAAATCAATTAAATATCATTAAATACTTTCATCAAAATAAAATGATTTGCAAGTCCAGTTCTCAGTATCTATTTATCATTTTAACAACTAGATTATGTTTTGTTCATGTTTTATTTAGACTTAAGTGTATATAGATACATCAACGTATATAATATAAATTATATATTGCAAATGTTCTCTAGGGGCCCTGTGCAATCATAAATATGAAAAAACAGGAAAGCGAGAATATGAATGCTTGATACAACTCTTTGTTATGGAAGAATCTTTTCTGAGAAGTAAGATTTAACAAGTTGATTAATTTGTCTTTTCCGTTTACTAAGTGCAAATCCTCCCTGCCCTCAGAAGCAGAGTCTGTTGAACACACACAAACCTTGACACCACTCAATGGTAGTCAGCAGTTGTTTAGAGGACATAGGAAAGAAGATGTGCAGTGTTTCTCTTAAAGAGTGGAAAGTGCTACTCCCAAGACAAGACATTTAGGATTATGGGTTTTCTGCTGTCACCCAGACATCACAAATGACAGAAGTGCCCCTGTGCCTATGTATCCTTTCATAGAGTTTGTGAAGATGAGGATCATTACAGGAGTCTTTCTTGCTATATGGTCCTGGGGAGACAGCTGGGATTCTGGGCCTACCCTCTGACTTAACCTTAAATGTGCCCTTAGACTTTCTTATGGCTGCTGTCCCCAAAGCTACACTAACCACGTTGTGCAGACATTTTGAGACCAGACTCAATGACCAGCAAATTTTTCTGGGCCTGAAGTGTTTTCATTGGATATCTTCAGCTATTATTTCTGCATGTAAGAAATTATTAATTTTATTTTTTAAGTATGAAACTATTAATTTTATTTCTTCACATATAGGACTTTTCATATAATCTCTTGACCCTTGAATAAATTATGTTAGCATGTTTCTTTCAAGAAACAAGTTAATTTGATCTTTTCTATGCTAGGTATTAGGATTTATTTAAGTTTTGTTTTACCAAATATCAAAAAGAAAAAGTAAAATATTAATTGAATTATACAAGCAACAATATAGATAGGATACATTAACCCAGGATCCACGTCATGTTAATTTCATCTTACTTATCAGCTTTATTGACATTATGTTTTCCTTAACATTCCCTTACTTTTTGAATGGTATTTCCCTTCCATTCTTAATATTGGTGATTTGGGGGTTTTCTTTTTTTCTAACCAATATTTCTAGAAGTACATCAATTTTATCATTCATTTTTAAAAAATCAACTGTTGGTATCATTGACTTTATTGTTTTTCTTATTTTATTTCATTGATTTGTTTTTATCTTGATTATGTCCTGGTTTAATTTGCTCTTCTTTTTCTAGTTTTTAAGGTGGAAGTTCAGAAAATTATTGGAAACTTGCTTCTTTTTCAAACTAATAATGTTATGTATTTTCCTCTAAGCAGTACTTTAACTGAATGCCATACATTTTGATAAGTTGACTTTAATTTTCATTGTCCAAAATATTTTCTAGTTTTCCTTGTTATTTATTTATTGCTTAATGATTATTAGTATTTTAAAAGTACATTTTAACATTTCCTGATGTCTTTTGTTTATTTATTCCTTCAGTAATGCCTGGGTGGTCAGACACCATTGACAGTCTACATTTTTTATCTTTTTGGATTTATTGAAACTTGCTATGTGAATGTTATAGTTTGGATGTGGGGTGCCCCCCAAAAGCACACAGGTGAGGCAATGCATGAAGGTTTGGAGAAGAAATGGTTGGGTTATAGCCTTAGCCTAACCATCAAATTAATCCCTGACGGGATTAACTGAGTGATAACTAGAAGCTGGTGGGGTGCGGCTGGAGGAAGTGGTTCATTGAGGGTGGGGCTATGGGATATATATTTTGTATCTGGAGTGTGGAGTCTCTTTCTTGCTCAGCTTCCTCATCATCATGTAAGTTGGTTCTCTCTGCCACACTCTCCCACCATGATGTTCACCTCACTTAAACTCTGGGGAATGAACTTAGCCTTCTGTGGACCATGAGCTCTGAAACCATGAGCTCTCAAATAAACTCTTCTTCCTCTGCAATTGTGCTGGTTGGGTCTTTAAGTCACAGCAGTGAAAAAGCTAAAACAGTGACTCAGAATTTGGGTTATCTTGGTGAGTGTCCCATGTACCCTTGAAAAGGATTTGTGTTCTCCTATTTGTTGGGTGAAGTGTTCTGTTGACTAGTAGGGGAGGTTGGCTAACAGTATTGTTCAAATACTCTGTATCCCCCTTGGCAACATGTGTTTTATCAATGTTGAGAGAGGAGTAGAGTTGTAGTTTTGTCAGTTTTTTTCTTCATGGATTTTGAAGCTCTGTGTTTAGATGAATGTATCATATACATTTTGTATTGTCTTGAGGCAGATACAAATGTTTATTGTTTTCATCAGGAGATGGTTGTTTTTTCTCTGGTTGTATTCTGTGCTTTGAAATCTACTTTGCCTAATAAAAAATATCTTTCTTTTGAATAATGTTATCCTGGTATTTTTTCCATCATTTTTTCACCTACAGTGTCTTTTGTGTTTGTATTTTAAGCATATTTTTCTTGTAGATAGAATCTTTTTTTTAATTAAAATAATCTCTGCTCTTTAATGGAGTGTTAGGTTATTCACGTTTAATGAAATTATCAATAGGTTGGTTTAAATCTACCATGTTGCCATTTGTTTGCATTTGTCTTATCTGATCTTCGTCCCTTTTTAACCTTTTTATCTGCCTTCTTGAATTAATTTAATAATTTTCAAGATTCCATCTTATCTCCTCTATTGACTTATTAACTAAAAAATATTTTAAGATATTTTTTGTGGTGGAGTGTAGTGGTGCACACCTATAATCCCAGAGATTTGGGAAGACAGCCTGAGCAACTTAAGAAGACCCATCCCCAAATAAAAAATGAAAAAGGGATGGGGGAATGTAGTTCAGTGGTAAAGTGACCCTGGGTTCAATCTCCAAAAAAATTTAAATAAAATATTTGTTGTACAGTTTATTTTAATTATTATTATTATTATTTATTTATTTATTTATTTATTTGTAGTGCTGGAGATTGAACCTAGGGCCTTATGCTTACAAGGCAAGCACTCTACCAACTGAGCTATCTCCCCAGCCCTGTTGTAGGGTTTATGATTTAAGTATTTAAGCTGTCCCAATCTGCCTTCAAATGACACCTTACCATTATGGACTTCTGTTTCCCCTTCAGCCTTTGTCTTGCTGTTGTCATGTATTTTACTTCTACAAAAGGTAGTATTATCCACTCAATGTCTTATTGTTTTGCATTAGATCAATTATCTTTTACATATTTTCAAGTGGAAAAGTACATTTCACATTTATTTACATTTTTACAAATTCTGGCATTCTTCACTCCTTTGTATAGATTCAAATTTTTGTCTGTTATTATGCTTCTTTTAGCTAAAGAACTTTCTTCAACATTTTTTTGCAGTGCAGGCCTGCTGTCAAATAAGTTGATTTTGTTTAAAAAAGACATTATTTTGTCTTCATTTTTGAAAGTTAAAAATTCTAAAGTGAGCACATCATTTTTTCCTACATTTTGAAAAAAGTCCCTTTCTTTTCTTCTGTTCTATATTGTTTTAAACAAGACACATGCAAACACTCTATCAATCCACGTATGCAATACGTCTTTTGTTCCTTGGATCTTTTCAAATTCTTATAATTATCACTTAAAAAAAAATTGATTACAACAAACCATGCTGAAATTTTAAGTTTTTTAAATTCTATTAGGAGTTTGTTGAACTTGGATTTGTGGATTCATAATTTACATCCAATTTGGAAATTTTTTTTTTTGTCTTGCCTCCTACCTTCTGAAACCCTAATTATGTGTATGTTAGACATATGTTAGACTAGAGATACTATTCCATGTGTCTCTGTGTCTTTTTTTTCTTTTACTATTTTCTTATTTCTCTCTTTGTATTTCATTTTGAATAGTGTCTGTTGTTAGGTCTTCAAGTTCACCAACTTTTTTATTGGGATGGGTAGGTTGTTCATTCTCTCTACTGTATTTTTTATTTCAGGTATTTTGTTTTCCAACTCTAAGTTATATTCATGTTTTTACACTTTCAATCTGCTCCTGGTCCTCATCCTATTTCATTTTACATATTTGAGCCTAAGTACCATTTTCATTATGGATATTTTAATATCATTTTCTGTGAATTCCATCAGCTGTTTCGAGTGACTGGTTCTTCTCATGATTATAGGTTACACTTTTCTTCTTCTTATCTAGTAAGTTATGATGGAATGCTAAGTGTTGTGAATTTTATGCTGTTGTTAGATTTCATTGCATTTTAAAATACTGTGGTTATTTTCTGGAAGGTAGTAAGGTTTCTTTTGAATTGGCTTATTGTTTTTGAGATTTGTTTTTAAACTCTTTTAAATTGGGTCTAGGCTAGTTTTATTCTAGGACCAGTTTTTCTCCACTTCTAAGGGAAAGCCCTTCAATCCTCTTTTCTAAATGAGATCTTTGTACTCTGGAATAAGAATTCTAGAACAATTTATGCCTCTCTGAACTCCAAGGACTGTTTGTTTTACAAGTCCTCAGTAATTATTCTTGCCTTGAAAGTTGTTTTTGTCTGGCCTTATGAAACATCACCTCAGGTACAAACACTTTGGTGTCAGGGGCGGGCTCTGAGGGCCCCAGAGCCGCACCGTGGCCTGATCTCTAAGATGGCACCTGGCAGCTTGCCAAACATAGCTGCACTCGTAAACAAGTTTTAGGAAGTAACTCTGGTTGGCTGTTGTACACGAGGCGATCCTGGTATCTGCCTGGAGACTGTTCCTTGATAGGCTGACTTTCCTGGTAGTCTACTCTCTGATAGGCTGATGTTCTCAATATAAGTCTGAGACTTGTGGAATAAAGCGGCTCTTTTGGTTCCTGTGCTCAAGAAGAGTGTATGCGTTGTGATTGTCCCCGCGGGCGGTGGGCGATCATAAGTGGTGCCGAAACCCGGGAATAAAAATTTTACAAGGATAAGTAAGAAAACAAGGTAAGATATTCTAAAATTTTAACAAGTTAAACTGGTTATAAAAAGGTCAAAAATAAACAAGTGAAAGACAGCCTTAACGTTCGGGGTATGCGACTATCCGGACTAAGTGGAAAGCGGTCCAAAAAGGAAAGTAAAACAGTGGATTAAGCGGAAAGTGGTCCAAAAACAGTGAACTAAGCGAAAGGCGGTTCAAGGACTTGATAAGCACACGGAATGCGGCTTACATTGTACAAGATGGGGTCTGAAATATCAAAAGTTCGTATGCAACAACCCTTACGGGAAAAGCAACAAGTTAAAGTTTGCGGGAAAAGCGATGAGTTAAAGTTCATGGGAAAAGTGACGGAGTTAAAGTTCGCGGGATAAGCGACGGACATTGAGTGTTTGTATGTGCTTTCGCTTTTGTTTTGCTAGTTAAAGTGCTTTGCATTGCTAGTTTAATAGAGAAATATGGGCACTGAAATGTCACGAATGCGCATGGAAGGTCCCTTAAAGGATTTGCTCTGGGCCAATGGAATTCCTCTTGAAACTAAAACAGCCCGAACCAAATGCAGAGAGGCCATAAAACAAGGGGAAGAGGTTTTGGAGGAAATAAAAGAGGAAAGGTCTAAAGCATCAGAAAGGGCGTCAATAAGATCAGAGACAGACAAGGAAAATGAAACTGGATGTGAGGAACAACTTGTTAGGAAGAGGGAAATCAGTTTAGGAGAGGGTCCCCCATTGGGAGTCTGCCCTACGTTATCCGCCCTTATGGCCTGCTTCTCTCCAGGACCTTCCCAAAGGGGGCTCCAAGTTTCTCCCCAAAGAGCCGCCACCTAAAGAACCGCCGGCTCCTCCCATTGCATCTCCTTCCAGAAACTTGCCACATAGTAAACAAACCAGCCCAACCATCAGTGGCATGTCCTAGTAAGGAGTATGATATAGTAGCCCCAGTCCCCACAAATATTGGGAGATAATTGTTTCACAATTTTCTGCGTCCAAACCTGAATTGATTACTAACCAGGATTAAGGGTTAAAATGCCCTAGGCATCAAGTTTCTGCTGGAACATTTCATCCCCTTTCAGATCCAAATCTCAGTCAAGGCTTACATTGAAATGTAAATAGAGAAAGCCTGAAGGCTCAGTAGGAGACCTGTCTCAAACCCAAAAAAAAAAAAAAAAAAGGAGCAAAAAGTCTTATCTGAACTCCAGCAAAAGTAAATTTTATGGTGCTTTACTAAAGTACTTAACGGCCGCTTCATTTTTCCAGGACTCTTGTTTTTTTTGAATTCTACATTTTTTTTGAGCTCATGACTTTTTGATCAGTTCTATTTTTTTTACTCAACTAGAGCTTTTGAACATCTCTTACATTGCAATGGAGATTCACCTATAAAGTTTCAAGGCCTTTGATTTTGTGTTATGTGTATGTTGTGCTGTCTGATGTCATGTTTTGTCTGTATCAAAACTGAGCGCTCCTAAAATTAAAATTTAAAAATGGATCCAAATATTTTTAATTCACGTGATTTAAAAAGGTTCGATTTAAATTGGGTAAACTAATAGAAGTAAAATGTCTTGAAAATAACTTGCAAGTCTCTAGGTGGTCAAACTAATATAATGTTGATGTTTATAAAATGTCTAACATCAATTTTTCTAGGACTTTCCTCCAACAAGAAAAAGCTGGCAAATACTGTTCAGGACACTTGTCTAATATCTTGGGTTTTTTTTAAGAAAATAAGTGAATTAGAATTGACATGCATGGGATTACTCAAATGTGTTTGTACAGAAAATTGTTTTGTGTCATCACTAAACTAAAAACAAGGTTACTAAGAGATATGTCCTAACAGGTACAATTCTATACACAAAGGGTTCTAAAAGTTTCAACTGTGTTTCAATTAGAGTACTATAAATAACAAAATATTTAATCTTGTTAAAATAGAGTAATTTATCTAATTTCGGAAATTTCATAAGAGTTGTTTCGGGATGTGAACAAAAGGGGGTCAACAAATAGGAAAGAGAAAATAAAAGGTTCTGGGTATGGAAATATATTTAATAAAAGGGAAGAGGAAGTGTTTCTGGGTAAGAAAGTGCTTGTGTGATGAAATAAATGAGGGTCTAAGTAAGTGCTAAGAAAGTCTGTGTAAGTAAAGGGCAAGTTTCAACAAGTTTGCATGTAACTAAGTTGGTTGTATGTATGTGAAACATTTAAAACTGTTTAAGGTTTTTCCTAAGGTGAAATACTAATGTTCTAATATAAACCAAGGTTTGATCTATATGGTAAAACGACATGGTAAAATAACAAGGATTTCTTAGAAACGCTAATTTACTCTTAACTTTGTGTCTATTGAGTTTTGTTCTTTAGAACAATTAGTCTTAAAAATAGAGGTTTGTACAATTGTGGTTGGGCAGCTGTTGGAGTATTGTGCTATGTTATAGAGTCTAAGTTTTTCTTTAAAAACTAAATTTGGTAAGAACCGATTTCTCACTAAATTTGAAATAACTCTAACCATAGGTATACCTTATAACCCACAAGGACTATTTATAAACAAAAAGGGGGAATAGGGGAGACCTTCAGTTCCCCTAAAGATAAACTTTCTCTTTGCCTCTTTAATTTAAATTTTTTAAGTCTGGATAATGAGGGTCGCTCTGCCGCTGAGAGACATGGCAATCATAAACAACATGATAGAGTTAAGGATAAAATGGAAGGTTGTTCTTACAGGACAATGGAACGGCCCGGACCCGGTGCTTTACTGGAGCCGTGGCTCAGTTTGTGTGTTTCCACAGGACAAAACATCGCCTATCTGGGTTCCTGAGTGACTAACTCAACCAGTGCCAATGCTACCAACAAGTAACTCAGACCAACAAAATGAAGATGCTGAACATACTCCTGATGACCATGATGCTCGTAGCCTTTCCCCCCTTGAACTAACTTACAACCTCTTTTCAGTCTCTTAGGAGGAACAGTTCAATTATGTACCTTTCCACCTACCCCAGTTTGTGTGTTTCCCCCTTTTATGTTTCTGAACTAACGAAACAACCGCTTCTCTCAATTGTACTTCAGATTTATGCTATCTCTCTCAATGTTGGAATGCTTCTAGGTTCCCGCTGGCAGTCTTAATGTGTGTTCCTACCTTCCTACCAGTCCCAGTCTCTGTTACAGATACAGAACTGCCAGTGCTATTATCAAGAAACAGAAGAGATTTTGGCATCACAGCAGCTGTGATCACTGCCATTGCAGCCTCTGCAGCAGCAGCATTGACACAACCATACAGACAGCAACAACAATCACTTGGCCAAAAATACAGCTGCAGCCTTACAGACTAAAGAGACCCTAAACCAACATCTAACAGCAGGCATACTCCTTATAAATCAAAGAGCGGACTTACTACAAGAACAAGTGGATATCTTGCAAAAACTTTTGGGACTGGGATGTCTTTATCCTTCAAGAGCAGTGTGTGTCACCCTTATTGCTTATAATAACCTTAGCTCTGCGGCTATGTTATCTAAAAATCTCTCTGTCTACCTTACTGGCAATTGGTCATCTATGTTTGATAATTTAACCAGTCAGCTACGAGCTGAAATACTCAGAGTCAATGCCACCAGGGTTCAAGTTGCATCGGTATCCGAGATGTTCTCTTTGTTATCTAAAGCCCTGGGATTGACAAAACAGTGGACTGGAACAGTAGCTGTTCTGATTATTATCTGCTTAGGGATAGCCTATGTTATATGCAGCCAAATCAGAGCTCGCCAAGATGCCCGATGTCATCAACGGGCTATAGTGCAGACTTTGACAGCCATTGAGACAGGCTAAGCATGCTGGACCAGTAGTCAAAGATGGGTAAGATCCGTGGAAATGCATACCAACCTAAGACAGGGTTCTGACGCCTGGAGGTCAGAATTCCAATGACGGGTAAGGATGTAATTTGCCATGGACAACCTAAGACAGGCATGGTCCCAAGTCATCTTTTCTTTATTTAAAGAATAAGGGGGAGATGTCAGGGGTGGACTCTGAGGGCCCCAGAGCCACACCGTGGCCTGATCTCTAAGATGGCACCTGGCAGCTTGCCAAACATAGCTGCACTCGTAAACAAGTTTTAGGAAGTAACTCTGGTTGGCTGTTGTACACGAGGCGATCCTGGTATCTGCCTGGAGACTGTTCCTTGATAGGCTGACTTTCCTGGTAGTCTACTCTCTGATAGGCTGATGTTCTCAATATAAGTCTGAGACTTGTGGAATAAAGCGGCTCTTTTGGTTCCTGTGCTCAAGAAGAGCGTACGCGTTGTGATTGTCCCCACAGGCGGTGGGCGATCATAATTTGTTATTCAGGTTAAAACCAAGGGTGCCCTGCTTAGATTTCTGGAAATTTTCTCTGTGCACCTCCACTCTTTCGGGTAATCTTCCCCATGAGTTTTAGCAGAATCTCCTGTACTTTAACTTTGATCTCTTCAACTTGAGATCATTGCCAGACTTTATTTAGCTTCTCCTGCCTACACCATAAAGAATTGCCTCTGGGAAGCAAGGGTACATGATGGTAGATTTAATGTGAATTTTCTACTTTAGAATTTCACCATCCTGGGCAGCCTATACTCCAAGGTGGAAGAATTGTTTTCCCCCCATTGTCAACATGATGACTATAGTCTATAGTTAATAACAATATATTATACTCTTAAACATGTCTAAAAAAGTACAGTTCTCACAATAAAAAATGAAAAATGTGAGGTAATACATGTTAATTAGCTTGATCTAGCCCTTTCACATGAGTGCATATTTTGAAATGTCATGTTGTACATGACAAATACAAAATTTTTATTTTGTCATTTAAAAATAATTTTCCTCTATAATTTTAAATTATTAAGACACTTAGGGCTAGAAGTTGTGGACTTTATAATATAATTCCACATGTTTATTTTTCATTTTATTATCAAATCCTTTTGTGTTGATGTTGGAGAAGTATAAATAGAAAAGTTTTACTGTGACAAATTATCAAGTTTTAAATATTTTTGTAGCTAATGTATCTCTTTGGAAATCGAGGTGGGAGTGTGAAGGTAGGAGAAATGTGTTAGACAGGACTGTGATTTTCAAGGGAATCATGTCTAAATTATCTTTTTTTTTTTTTTTTTTTCCTCCATGCTGTCCTAAAATTACCTTTTTATTCACAGAATAATAATAATGTTTGGCACATAATTGGCTCTTTAAACACTGTTGGCCAATGAACAAAGGAAAAAAAGAGTAAAAGGCAAATAAAAAATATGTCTGTAGAATTCCTTTTTGTCAAATTATATAAATAAATAATTTAAGATCTTAATACATACCATCTTGTTGCTCTTTAGAAAAAATGGCACCAATTTCTATTACCCTCAGCTTCAAATGCATTTGCTCATTTCCATGCAGGACTACCGACATTGTGCTAAATCATTTTTATGTCTCAAAGAACTGACGAAGATCAAATATTCAGAACCATTAATTTTTATACTATGCCAAAATTCTTCCTAGAATTAGGATCCCTAAACAAAAAATATGGCCTAAGAAGAAAAGTAGCTTACACAATTATCTCAACCTGTCCATTTCTGTATTCACTATTGTCTTTAATCAGTTGTGAAAATTCTAGGTTAATACATTATCTATTAACTTACAATTAGCCTTTTAGCTTTTATAAACATGAACCATTTTTAATGGTCCTGCTATATAATTTTGTCCCTATTTGAAGCTATTAAAATGCCTTCAAAATTAACATTGAGATATTTTGATGAGTTTATAAAGATGTAGACAAATTAATGTGTTTTAATATCAGGTAAAAAGTTAAAGTTTTCTGAAAACAGGGCAGTCTGAATAAACTGAAAATATGTCATATAAAGAATAGAAAAAGTAATGGATAAAGATAGCAAATATCATTTTAAAATATATAGTTATGCTCACAAGAAGGTGAAAGAAAATAGGACAAAAAATGTAAAGGAAACTGAAAACAACAAGTACGATTCAATTTTTCAGCTAAGAGAAGTCTTTGATAAACTAGAGACTTGGCAAGTGAGCTGTTATGGTTTGGATGTGAGGTGTCCTCCAAAAGTTCACATGTGAGACAATGCAGGAAGGTTCAAAGGAGAAATGATTGGGTTGTAAGAATCTTAACCCAATCAGTGCATTCATCCCTGATGGGATTAATTGAAGTGGTAGGGTGTGGCTGAAGGAGAACTGGAATTGGGGCGTGGCTTTGGGGTATATATTGTGTGTCTGGAGAGTAGAGACTCTGCTTCTTGATGATGTGAACCGCTTCCCTCCACCACACTCTCCCGCCATGATGTTCTGCCTCACCTCCAGCCCTGAGGAACGGAGCTGGCCGTCTATGGACTAAGACCTCTGAAACCAAGAGACCTCAAATAAACCTTTCCTCCTCTATAATTGTGCCGGTCAGAGCATTTAGTCACAGCAGCGAAAAAGCTGACTAAAACACAAGCATAAGTCCATGCTGAAATAGTGTGTAAGGAACTGGGCTTACAAAAAGAAATCAAATTTTATATAAATATGAAGAATGATAGACTAAAATTACCTGTTCTCAGCAGAGATAGGCAATAAGGAAAACTTTTAGTCACAGTCAGGACTGTAGTTGGGATTGAAAAACAAAAACAAAAACAAAAATCTCTTATAAATTCATAATCATGAGCTTTATCATACAAGTTTTAGGATTGAACTTTCATCATCTCCATAATCTAGGAACTACATACCGAAAAATTAACATAGATATTGGTACTAGATTAGTTATAATCCTCGTGTATCCCAAATTCGATCATATAAGATTCCCTTCACCAAGTTCCGGAAAGATGCGCTCACCATCTAAAACTGTTAAATAGAAAATTTCACCAAAAACAATTCGACAGGGAAAAAAAGATATGATTAGACCCTATATCCAAGAATAGCATTATTAGGTACAGACTATAAAATAAGTACACTGAAATGGTTAAAGTTGTAAAAACTAAACACAAAAGAATAAAAGAATGGTGTAAGTTCCTATGACAATTACCAGACAAATTTTTTAAATGAATTTTTAGAAAATAAATAGATGGTTATTGTAATTTTATAATTTTATTTTATATATTTTTCCCTCTCTTTGTTTTTGTTGTTTTGTTCTTTTGCAGTACTAGGCATTGAACCTAGAACTTTATGCCTGCTAAATATTGGATCCACCATTAAGCTATGGCCCCAGCCTCTTAAAATTTTAAAATTATTAAACAGATTAAACGTAAGATTATGTAAAGAAAGAAGGAGAATTAGTGAATTGGTAGATTGTACTGAGGAAGCTATCCTGAAACCAACACAATGAAAAAAAAATGAAAGAAAAATGAACAGACATGGTGGATAGGATGAGAAAGTTCAACATGTGTATAACTAATATTTCACACAAGGATATTAGAGAGAATAGTATAGGAGAAAATTTTCTAATTGATATAGCATAAAGGTTTCTGGAATTTAAAGAAGAATTCGAGATTCACTAAGTCAAAACAAGTAATTATCAAAATAACAAAAGTACACACTTATACTACTAAATAACAGAAACAGAAAAGATGTTAAGCAGTGAGATACAACAAACAAAACAGCATTGATAGTAATGAGAAGAAGTGGAATAACATATCTAGAATGGTCAGAAAAAATAGCTTGGAAGCTAGGTTTTTATACTCATATGAACTATCATTCAACTGTGAGATCAAAGTTAAGGGCTATTAAGAATAAAATTTGAGGAATTTGACAAGGGTTGCTGAATGATTATTAAGGGAAGTTCTTCATGGAGGATAACATTAATTTTAGAAGGAAATGAGATGCCAAATAGATAACTTTTTATGTATTGCTAAACCTTAAAAACAAGGGACTAAATATATAAAACAATAATAAATATGACTAATTTGTAGCTATACAAAGAAGGTAATATGAAAGTATAGGACAATATCAGTACATAAGATGGGCAGTAGATCAACAGTTAAATCATTTATAACTAAATAAACAAACTTAAATTTGCTTAAATGAAGAAAAACCAGTAATTTTTAAAAACACTTATTTTTTTTTTCTTTTTGGTTTACCTGAAGTAAATTCACTCTATTTGCTGTATAGTTCTGAGTTTTTTTTTGTTTTTTTTTTTTTTCCTTCTTTTTTTTGAGGTGCTGGGGATTGAACCCAGGGCCTCATGCTTGTTAGAGGAGCACTCTACCAGCCAAGCTATCTCCCCAGCCCTAGTTCTAAGCTTTAACAAGTGCATGTAATTGCATTAGCATCAAGACACAGGAATTTGCATTATCCAAAATATTTCATTGTTTCCTTTTTTGTTGTAGCCAGTCCTTCCCCCAATTCTTAACACTGGCAACCACTGATCTGTTCACCCTCTCTATTGTCTTTTCCAGACTGACATATTAATGCAACCAAATAGAATGTACACTTCTGAACATAGTTTATGTTACTTAACATGAGCAAATTAAGCCACATTGTTGTGTACATTAATATTTCAATTTTTTTTTATTCCTGAGTAATTGTCTTTGTATGATTAGTTGAACATCCAGTCTTCTTAGAGTTGGCATCTGTAGATTATCTTTTCCTTTAAAAACTTGTCAGATTTTTCTGGTACTTTCTATACATTTGCATTTTCTTACAGGCATGTGGAATATTGTGTGGAGAGATTCTGGGTCCTGTTAAAATCCTGTAGACAGCAATCAGTCAACACACACACACACTGAACGTTCCATCAGGCTATGGTTGCACTTTTGGGTCAGCTGCAAAACTTTGCAATGCTGTGTTGTGCCAGTCTGGGAAAATTTCCTTTATGAATTCTGCAGTAACACTTTCTCTTTTTCTCTCCCTTCCTTCTATCTCATCCCCCACACCAGTTATGTTTGTCAACTTTTAGTGTTATCATTGCTATATTGATTTCATAAATGAAGTCAGATGCTATAATGGTCAATTTTATGTGTCAACTTGACTAGGATATGGTGCCTGTGCATTTGATCCAATACCAACCCAGATGGTACTTTATATATAGATATGATTAATCTTTAAGTCAGTAGTAGACTTTGAGTAAATGAGATTATCTTTCATAAAGTGGGTGGGCCTTATTCAATCAGTTGAAGGTCTTAAGAGAAAAAGACTGACTTCTCTAAAGATGAAATTCTGCCTCCAGACGGAGATAACAACTCTTCTCCAAGAAGGGAGTCTACTGGCCTGCCCTGCAAATTCAGGCTGTCAGTCCCTACTATTGTGAGAAAATTTCTTAAAATAAATCTCTGGTTCTTATTCTATGTAAAGGCATTTATTTGATACTAAATTGATATTTATTAAATAGATTCCCTTCTCTATTCTTCAATTCCTAGACTCATTCAGTACAGATACTTTCAACATAAGATGAATTTCAGTCCTAATGTCAAAGTCCTAATGTCATTGGTACATAGTTAAAAACAATGAACATGTGGAACAGTTATTTTAACCTTGTCTTCCCATATTAATAAAGTCTTTGTGAATTGGTTATATACCAGTTTACTAGTATGCTGGCTTTTTTTTTTTTTTTTTTTTTTTCATTTTCCCAGTAAATTTCTGAGTAAAATAATCTGCTTCTCAAAAGAGAGGATTTTTTCCTCCCCTTCTAGTAAGTTTTTGGAGAATTTCCAGTCAGTGGACATCAACTGAAATTTCAAAAAGTTTATTTAGAACCAGGTGTAGTGCCACACACCTGTAATCCCAGCAGCTCGGGAGGCTTAGGCAGGAGGATCTTGAGCTCAAAGCCAGCCTCAGCAAAAGCGGGGCCCTAAGCCACTCAGTAAGACCCCGTCTCTAAATTTAAAAATACAAAATAGGGCTGGGGATATGGCTCAGTTGTCAAGTGCCCCTGAGTTCAATCCCTAGTACCCCGCCCCCACAATAAATTAAAAAATAAATAAAAATAAAAACAAAATGGGCTAAGGGTGGAGTTCAGTGGTGGAGCAGCCCTGTGTTTCATCCCTACTATCCTCCCCACAAATCCATTTAGAAAAGTGACCCTACAGATGTGCAATGTGTTAATCACCACTTGTCATTTCCTTTCATATGCAAACAATGAGCATGAAGGCCTCTCTTTGTTCAAACTAAATTTGGGGATACGTAGTGCTTGTCTAACCAAGAGAGTCCTTTAGCACAAGAGGCAATATTTATATATTCAGTACAACATTTGGACAAAGGTTTGGCAAACACATCATACATGCCAGGAACTGTACTACACACAAAATATAAAAAACATTCTACTTTTGAAACACATGTGATCTACCAGGGGAAGCCATGAATGAGTGAAGAGATCATTTCAGCAGAAGGTAGTGACTTTGACAGAAGCACAGTTAATTTATTACCTCTCTTCCAAATCTATCCTTCGTTGTTTGCTTGCGATAATGAAACATTTGTTGTTTGCCAACTGGCAGGGTGTTAGGCGCTGTCAGTAGAGGGCGCTGGAGGGACACACGGGGGAAGGGCTATTTCTCTTCCTGGTTCCAGTGTGCCTTCCAGCATACTTGCTCCTGCAATGCTGGGCTGGCCAGCAGGTTACCCAGAGGTACTCACCCCAGGGAATTTCAGAAGCATTGCTCACCTTGAGGTGAGATCCAAAAGTGCCCCAGGTGGCTTTCCAGGAGTGAGTGCAACAACTCTTCTCGAGACCATTTCCTGTGGGTTCTGCTGTCCTCTAAACTGGCCCTCCAGAGTGGAGTCCAGGGGCATTTCGTTCCTCCAGTAGCAGCTTCTGAATGACCTCTGCAGTCTTCCTAGCTGCCTTTGCATCTTCAAATTCAGTGGCATATTCCCAGGGTAGATTCTGGGGAGCTCTGTGGGTGTCCAGAGAGTTAAATGAAACCTCTAGCACAGGTGACTTCCTGGTGGTTTTCTGGTGAGTCCAGCCGGTATCCAGCCAGCTTCCCAGTCAGTTCAACAGCAGCCCCTGCAGGCACTTCCCACAAAATCTCAGCAGCACCCTACCTGGCAGCATCCTCAGCGCACTGGCACCTCTGCAGGAGGCTTCCAGCTTGTCAGTCTCAGCCCAGAGTTCGTGCTGCCCGTCTCGGCCCACTGATTGCAGACCAGCTCTGGCCTGGGCAACCTGTGAACTTTTCCACCAACCAGTGGGCGGTTACCACTCCAAGAGCTCCGAGTCCTTGTCATAGCGAGGGCCTCCTTCAATGAGCAACTTCCTTCAGCCTTCAGAAATTCTTCAGAGTTCTCTTTTATGCCTTATTTGTTTTGCTATAAATAGTTAATTATTTACACCAAGCCCTCTCTTTCTAAATTATTATGGAGTTTCTGTCTCCTTATTGGATCCTGACTGATTATCTTAATAGATATTATCTTAACTCTAGATATTATCTTAAATTAATGATACATAGAGTACTATTTATATGTAGTATGGCATCCCCAAAAGCCTATATTTACGTTTTTTCTGCCTTACTTAATAATGCATATTATACCTCAACTAATCACAGTTTTTTCTAATCTTCCCCCCATAGAAACTATTAATAATCTTCCTTTTATCTAAAAAAATGTATTTGAAAGACCCATTCTCATATTACCTAAAGACGAATGTTTAATAATAGAGTATATTATACTGGAGAAAATTATTTTCCCAGTTAAGAACCAAAGTGCATTATAAATATTATCCCAAAGTTCAATAATCCATGCATCTTGGGGAGCAAGTTTGTGAAAAATGGGGTATGATTCTGCAGATGCTTCACCACTTCACTGACACAGAAATTTCAAAGCTGAACTTTCATGTGGAGGCACATTGGCCTGCAGGAGTTTAATAGCCAGGTAAATGTGACTAAATTTTTTTTAAAACAATACTGATCATGGAATAGTATCTTACAACTTCTGGGAGCAAGTAGTCACGGACTTTAAGGGGCTATTATCCCTATTCCTTTCCTAAGGAATTGCAAATAGAGGTCTGAGTCGAATTATTCCAGAGTTCAGAAATGTGGCAATACTCTACTGAGATGGTACTATGGGAAACATGTAAGTAGGACAAAAAAATGAACCCAGGTCTTGCCCTTCAGTAGTTTATAATCCACTGTGGAATGAATATGAGTATATATTTAGGGCGCAGTGAATGAATGATACATCAAGGCCCCCTGCTGTGTGGACAGCCAGCGCAGCTTCTTTGCTGGGCCACACTTCCCACCTGCTGCTCCCCACCAAGAAAAGTATTTTAGTCAACTTTTTCACTACTGTGACTAAAGGATCTGATCAGAACAATTATAGAGGAGGAAGAGTTTATTTGAGGGCTCACGGTTTCAGAAGTCTTAGTCCAAAGAAGGCTGGCTCCATTCCTTGAGGCTGAACATCATGGCGGGAGAGTGTGGCAGAGGGAAGCCACATCGAGATCAGGAAGTAGAGAGACTCCACTCGCCAGTTACAAATATATACCCCATAGCCACACCCCAATTCCCACCTCCTCCAGCCACACCCTACCACTTCAGTTAATCCCATCTGGGGATTAAGTCACAGATTGGGTTAAGACTCTTACAACCCAATCATTTCTCTGAACCTTCTTGTATTGTTTCACATGTGAGCTTTTGGGGGACACCTCACATCCAAATCCTAACAGAGAACGGCAACGAAACTAAGGTAGCCCATTTCTAGAAGGAGCCAGACTCCTCTGAAAAGACTGTCTTAAGGATTCACCACCAGCCTTCCTGAACATTCCTGAGAACTGGACTGTACCCAGCTAAGTTTGTTCCTTCCTTCCAACCTCCCTCCCATTTTCTCTCCTTCCCTTGAAGTTATATGTGCATAATCTGATGGCTCCCCCAGGCTCTTCCGTTCCATTTCCTCTTACAGACATTTCTAGTAAAAATTTGTTGTAGTTTAATCCCATCTTGGCTACTCTGATTCTTGGAGAACCCAGACTTACACACACAGGTACAAGCCACAACATGTATGAAGATAAGAAATATTGGAGCCGAGGATGTAGCTAAGTGGTAGAGTGATTGCCTGACATATGTGAAGCCCTGGGTATGATCCTCGGCACAACAAAAAAGAAGAAATATTAATTTTGAAAATCTATCTTAGAGAAAATGTCTTTTAATCCAGATCTTGGAGGGAAAATTGGATTTGGTAGAAAATCCAAAATGATATAGTAGAGCAAAAGTACAAAGACAGAAGGGGCAGAGAAGGTTCTCAAATGCTTTGCTCTTAAGAAATTGAGCTTATTCTTCAGTTTTTTGTTTTGTTTTTTTGCAGTACTGGGGATTCAGCCTGGGGCCTTGCACATGCTAGGCAAAAGCTCTACCATTAAGCCGCATCCCCAACTCTTATTTAAGCATTTTGAAAGGAAACGGAAAAAAAAAAAAAAACAAAATTCTTATCTCAAACAAGGAAGACTTTTTGGCTGCAAGCAGAAAACCTAAGTTTTGTGGCTTTAAACAGATTTACTGACTCATATTCTAAGAAACCAAGTGGTAAGGTAGGCATCTGGGTGGGCAGATCAATTCGGTGATACCACCAAACCTCCAGCCTTTCATCTTTGTTCTTTACTTTGTACAGTGCTGACGTAAGGTTGATCTTTTCAGGGTGTTAATATGGTTCAAAGTAGTTAAGGGTGATAACTTCCTTATTTAAATGTTAGACATTTAGTGATTCTCAAGCAAAAAGAAGGTTCCTGAAGCCTGCTGTGAACTTGCCTGGCCTCTTCATCAATTAAAGTTAAGTCACATGACCATTCCTTAACCAATGACTGGCAAGAGCATGGTGTTGCCGGGAGACCCATCACACCAGGCAACTTGTCCTTGAGCAAATGGACTATTTGGGGGACATGGAAGATAAAGACTCATAACTGGGGATCTGTAAGGGAAATTGGAAGAGCTCTGTAAAGGGCAATCAAGAGTATTCACTGCATTGGTAAAAGAATTTTTAGGAAGATACTTTGGGGAGTTGTTAGGAGAAATGGATTGCTGAGTAAGAGACAAAAACGGGGTGTCAAAAACAAAAAACAGGATGACCAGTTGAACAGCTAAGCCGCGGTCATAAGAAGTGACCAAGTAGTGACAATGGCACAAATGAAAGAAACTTCAATTATTAAAAAAAAAATGAGTGGGGGAGGGGAACAGAATCAGAAGAGTGATGTCAGGGAATTCAAAAGAAGAAAGAATTTTATAGAGGAGGTGAGGGACTATGTGGCAGAGAGTTTTAGCCTAGACTTTGGCATCAAGTTCGAATTGGCCCCTACCTTCAGTTTTAACTAGTTGTATAGCTTCAGGAAAGGCACTCATGAGGACTGACTCTGTAGTCTAGACTAAGCACTGATGAACTCCAGCACCAAACAACACACAATCCACTGCTCCTCCTGTTAGTGGTATCCCCTTGGGCTCTCCAAGCTCCGGCTGTAGCATCAGATAATAATATTCTCTCCTTATCTATCCATTACTGATTATTGTCTGTGTGCCTGTTTTGTTCTGACATTAGCAAACATTAAATACTGTAAATTAAAAATGTAAAACTGCGATAAACACCACTATAAGATGCTTCTCATGCTAATTAAATATGATGTTTGTAAAGAATCTAGCTGTGCCAGGCAGAGAAGGTGCAAATAAGTGATAGCTATGATTTGGTCATCAAAACTGGGAAATTCTTGCCTTTGGTAATGAGGACACCATGGGCACTTTGAGCACCAGATTCCCAGGATAAAAAGAACAGGAAAAAAAAATTCTGGGAGATGAATGAGGTTGAGTGAGAAACTAATGCTATGAAACTAAATGAGTGAGAGTTAGGGCACAGGGCAGGAGCAGTTAGTTGTGTCGCTACTTCTCTACCTATAGTCTCCTTTCCACCTATAAAATCTTTGACTGTGGTGATACAGAAAAGGTTCTTTTTCCTTGTAGAGTCACTTCCTCTGGGAAATGTCTCTAGATTAACTCCACCAATTTTCCAAGTGGTTACCCCAAGAGGCTTCTTTCCCTTCCGTGCTGCCTTCATCTAATCGGAAAGCATGTGAAAACTGGAAATTGGGCTGATGTACACACTTGTATAAAAGCAAACAGTCTGCGTTGTTTCCACCATTTAGGTATTCACAGCTGCTGGTAGGCAGGGCATAATTCAGAAGTCAATGCAGAAAGTGTAGTGAAAGAAGCAGGCCCTAGATAGGCCTTGGGGCTGGGGAATCTGGAAGGGCCCTGAACTCAGGAGGTATGCAGGTGGCACCTAAATCTTAATGGGAGGGCATAAGGATCCAGAAAAAGGGTGGGGGACTATTTACTGCCCCAAGGGACTGAATCAGTGGGTCAAAGAGACACCTGGTAAGAAAGTAAGACATACCTAACTCACTCACATCTTCCCAGTGGATTTTCACAGTCAGTTTTCAAGCTGTTTCAGGATCCCTTTCAGCTATGAAAGCCTCTTAGAGTCACCATGCATAGTTTTGGCAGAGATGGTTGGCTAGATGTTTTTTAAAAATGAAATGTCGTGTGCAAATTGTGGAGAGTCAGTGTTGTTGGTTTTGTTAGTAGCTCTGAATTAGATCCAATTTGGTGAGTATCAAGTGAGGGGGATTGAGAAAGAGGAGGAAAAGAGCCACAATAAAAACATTAAGCTCCAAATAGTATTGAAAATTCAATTTGCTTATGTATTGCATGTACAGCAAAAACAGTGTATTCCTATTTTTAAGCACTGGAGCAGCCCAAAATAGAAAGCCGAGAAGGTCAAGAGTCTGAATATGGATGCATATCAAATTCAAGAACCTCAGCTTTCCTGTTAAGTGCCATTTACAGATTACCTAGCAAACCCACAATTCATTCTCACACAAACATTAACGGATTACTTGCCATTTACTAAATCCAGAGAAAAGATTTGGAAATCATAAATTAGCCAGATAGTCTCAGCTTAAATTGAGCTGCCGTGTGGAAGATTTAAGTTTTTAAAACGTATGTATTATAACATAGCTAACATTTAAATTTCAAAAATTGCACACTTTTATAAAATACGTTTTAAGAAAGTGGCCTAGGTGGATATTACACTCGGATTGAGAATAATTAATCTGTGGCACATTGCCTAAACCTCCAAATTTAGGCAATTCCATACCTAATCTTTGATTGACAGTGATTTGTTAGCATTAAATCCTTTCACTGGGTACAACACATACTTGACCCCAGAGGCAACTTCATTGTGCACGGAGAGAGTTAAAGACTAAAAGCTATTGATCGCTTCCAGAACATCTCTGTCAACCTGTCAAAAAACAAAAACAAAAACATTGTTGAGTGCAGAAGGATGCATCCATCCACTCGCACCCCCACCCCCATTTTGCAGGGGAGGGGAAGGGAGGAGGTCATCTCCATGTTTAAAATTACCTCCATTGAATCTCCCCTCTGCCCACTTCTCCATTGTCCCTTTTTCACATCTAGAGAAGTCAACAGTTGAAAGGCCCTGGTGAGACAGCTGGAAAGTCGAGCATGCTCAGTAGTAGCAGGGGTCGCTCTCTGAGCACACAGCCAGCTTTGGTTCACACACATCTGCTAGCAAGAGCCTCGAGGAAGCAGCGGGGCTTGGGCCGCCGCTCCAGCTTGTTCCTGGAAAGCTGATCTCTGCTCAATAACGTGCGGCTTTCGGGTTTTCAGCTGCAGCCGCGCAGCAGCGGGGTCCCTGGGAGTCTTCCAGCTGAAGTCCGTCTGCAGGCTCGGCGCTCGTGCCGGTACTCCTCCTCCACCCGCTCCTGCTCCTCGTGCCCAGGCTTCAGCCTGGTCTTTATAAGCAGCTGCTGGATGATTGAGCAGAAATGACAGGATCGGGATCGTGGTTAACCGTGAAGGGCGCGCGAGAGCCACAGAGAGGAGGTGTGTCGCGACAGAGCTCCGATTACCTTTCCCCTACTTCTTGTGACTCTGGCGTTCGCTGCTCTTGCTCTGGGAAAGATGGTTACAGTACTAACAAAGCTGGGAAACTGCTTTCACCGGAGGTAAGAAGAGCATCTTTCCACGCTTTTCTATTTTCAACGCATTGATTAGCTTTGAAACCTACAACTGGGCAAAGTCAACTACGGCCTTTATTCTCACACGACTAGTTTATTCTTAATGAAGACTGGGAAAATGGACTTTTTAATGTGACTTTAAAAAAATCCTTTCTGGTGGACCTTAAAGACAAGCAGTAATGTTCTTTAAGTCACCGTCATTCTAAACTCTGAAATTTACCTACTTGGTAGAATTTTGCCGTGAATCTTCCATTTAAGTTTCTCATTTGCAAGATGAGGTTAAGGTAACTTAAGAAAAAAAAAAATTTTTTTTTTTTTTTTGAGAAAGATTCCTGCCATATTTAAGGGAAAGGAACTTCATGCAGTATAGGTGAACTGATATCATAGTCTGTTTCCAGACAATTACCATTTCACTTGCTGCCGAAAAAGCTGCAACATTATACTAAGATCCAACATTAACCTTGATCCACATTGAACTTAAGCAGATAACTAATGTGAACATTTCCTCTAGTTAACTTATTTGTTAAAAACAAGTTAAGCAAAAAGTTTCAAGGTTTACTCTTGAGAAATAATAGGAGCCCATATATTTAAAACAAAATAAAAGAACTAGCACTTATTCTTTGAGTGTTAAGCAGGTCAGCATCTCCATAGAGGCAACTGTTCAAAAGAAAACATTTTCAAACTATAGTTTTATTTGTATTTTTGGTGGAAATCATGGAATCAAATCTCTAGCTGGTCCTTCATATAAAAGGGGGAAAAAATCAGGAGAGGCAGTATAAAGAACTTAAATCAAGAAAATTTGAGTGAACTTATTTAATTATGGACTACCAAAGAAAAACTACCCAAATTGTCCTATAGTAATAAGTACAGTTTCCATTGCTATCAATTGAAGGCATTAAAAGAAAGGAGTACCTTTTCAAAGAAATAAGGTAATAGTAGGTTTATGAGTATTGCCTAACCTTCAACAATTATGATCAATGGGACAGAAAAGTGTTTTTCCTAGAGTTTCATATTAGGCTTTTTTTATTCTTAAAAAAGAACTTATTACTAACTTGTATAAAATAGTAAATATTATTTGTCTGAGATGGTAAAAATGTTTTCCTTATCAAAACTAAAAATATAAACCATGCAGTGATAAAGAGGAAGAAAAGACAAGGATATATTTGATTTTGAGTGGTAAATATTTGAGGAAAAAGTTGGAATTTCTGGACAGATGAGTACTTTTAAAGTCTTTTTAAAATCATAATTTGGCATTTATGACACTCTCTCTTGTGGGCCCATTTAACCACGAACAAGTGACAATATCATTTTAGGCTAAATGTAATATAAGCTCAAAATCTATTACTGAATTCACTCACTGTAGCATTTGCAGTTTTCTGTGGCAGATCTGTGATGTCAGGAACATATACCTGATATGTGACATTAAGATAGGTGGGCAAAGCAAGGGAGGCGTGTCCCAGCTCTGAACAGGACCACTTAAAGATAATGATTGTAACCAGTCAACAAAGTCTAACAGAACTAGATAAAAGGGACAAAAGGTACCAATTTTAAAGCACTGCTCCTTGCAAGATAGGGTGAAGGATCAAATTAATACAGAGCTAAAAATTCCTATTTGTAGTTTGTTTATAGGGACTGGGATCCACTTACATTCAGCCAATAAGTTTGGTTCTACAAAAGGGATAAAGTTTGTAAAGTTTGATAACTTACCAGGAAGCTTGGAGAAATCCTTTCCTACCTCCCTCTTTTGCTTGTAAATATCCAGGCTCTCTTATTAGCAGCATCCCAACTTCTGAGCTCTCAGCTCACCTAGGGCCAGATGAAAGCTGCCTGGGGACTCAGTTAATAGATCAATCTTTTATTCTTTACCTGTTCACACCGTGTAAGGCCTCCATATTCTGGTGTCCCTCTGTGGAATTTACATAAGAAGCACCCTTTCAGAAGCTCCCAAAGACCCAGGATTTTACTGAGGAAAAGTTGTCTCCTAGGCTCTTGCTTCAGCTGTTCTTGGTCTCTTCCTGTGAAATGTTTCCATCATATTCTAGAGAAAGGAACTTCATGTGTTATAAGTAAACAGATAATTGATAGCCATTTCTAGATGATTGTCATTTCTCTTACAGTCGAAGGAGAACAATCAGTAATATTCAAAACCAACCTTTGCAAGTCTTTGTAAGTCCCTTATGAGCAGTGACCATTTGCAGTCTTGTTAGATGTAACATGTGTTCAAATGTTAGTTACCACAATTGCCTGGATTATCTCTATCAGATGGAAAAAATTTATTTCCACATTTGAATATTGAGGAAAGGCAGACTATTCTGTTCCTTCCTCTCCTGTTCTTCTCCCTCAATAATGATACACACCAAGGAGTAAAACTATTCCAGTAGAAATCTTTGTTTTTCCTGTTTTAAGGGGTGAGAGTAGGAGACATGTTATTTTCCGCCACTACCATATCCTACCTAGCCTCACTACCCATGTATGGTATCTTTTATATCATGGAAAATGAGTGTATTCTTAAGTTATTAATCTGTGAAGGAAATATAATGAATTTCACTTTCAACAGTCCAGTAGGACCAGAACTTTAGTCCTACTATGTGTACTAATATATTCTTTTTCCTTCAGTAAATAAGAACTTATGAGTGCCTATTTATTTCTGAGATGGGCTCAATTAATCTTTGGGATTAAAATGAGCAAAGTTCAGCTGTAGTTCAGCTTCAGTTCATTCTCATAACATGGACCAGGATACATCACAAGTACTTTCAATAAAAGATTACAAGATCAAAATTATCTTAATGAAATATGTAACTTTCTCTATTTTACATCAGATTTTTCATTGGTCTAAAAAGAGTTAATTGGCTATTTTTTTATTGGACGCAAGTTTTTTGTCCTAGTCACCAATTGATTTGACTCGAGGAGTGAGTTTTCCATTAGATGAATCCTAGCTTTGGTTTTAGCAATTTAATGAAAGGATAATTGCATTTGAATAAAACTAGAAATACTCAAACATTAACTGGAAGCTGGACAAGAAGCCAGAAATACCAAATTAGTTCTAGGATTGGTACATTAATGCCTCACATTTGTTGAGGATTCGGTTTCATCTTTAAGGGCATCATTGGCTTTTAGTCGGCAACTTTCAGATTGTCACTACTAGCAATATAATTTAGGAATACAGACAGACAGGTTTGGGAAAAACCTGGTATTGTTTCTCTGTGATGTTGTTTAGACCAAATAGTTCAGGAACAGAACACAAGGGTAGGCCATAGCTGGTATCTTTTCAAGTATGCAAGTCTAGTTGGAATCTGAATATTTGCATTTCTTGGTGCTGTGAAGAGCTGACTGAGAAATGTCATAAAGTGTGACTTTAGATAGGGTACTTGGAAAGCCCTCTGAAGAGATGTGTGATCCTAACTTGGAACTGAGTTGAAGTCTGGGGACACATTCCTGGTTTCTTGGTTTGTTCTAAAGATGAATATTAAAGTGTGGCAAGAATGGAGTATGAGTTTTTGTGGAGGGGATGAGAGAGGCAGGAGGTGTGGACCAGTGGACCAGAGTATTGGGGGGTGGGAGATGGGGGAGAAGTTCAGAAAGAGACAAGGGCTCTAGAGTATTTTTTTTTTTTATTTTTTTTATTTTTTTTTTGGTGGGTGGGATAACTGGGTATTTAACCCAGTGTTGGTCTACCTTTGAACAACATCTTTAAAAAAATTTTTTTTTAATTTTGAGACAGGGTCTCACTAAGTTGCCCAGGCTGATCTCCAATTCGTGATCCTCCTACCTTAACCTCCAAAGTAACCGAAATCACAGGCAAGTGAGAATGAAGTTTTAAAGCACAGTGGAAATCCATTGGAGGATTTCGTCTTTGAAAGCACTGTAGCTGCTACATGGAGGGTGCACTGAAGGGTCAGGGGAGAAGGCTGAGCCCATGGTCCAGCAGTGCTGCTCTCTTGGAATGTATTGACCTTGAGCTTTAAGCCTATGCACTTGCTGTGCTATTTCCTTTACTTGGTGTAGTTTTTCACCAAGTAGCATGATCTTGTTGATTGCTGGAGATTCAAGCCTAATGTCACATGTTTGTGCCTTCTTCAGAGCTTTGTGACACTCACACTTTATACTCTCAGCAATGTCATCAAAACATTGTTTGTTTGTTTTTTTTCCTAGTTATTTAAAATATTTTCCTTGATAGACTTGGGTCTGTGTAGGTAGGGGTTTGATGTTTGGTTTTGGGTGCGTGTATGCAACTTAATGTTTACTGCTTGATAAGTGAATAAATGAAATGCAACCCTTTTTCCTTGAACAGTCTTTTTCTTCACCCTAAAGCAGATTCTGGATTGGATTGCACTCTTGACAGTATGCTCGTTTCATGGGTGTAGAATGATGTGTTTTGTTCTGTTTTGGTTTTTCTTCCCCACATTTTTTTTGGTCATCATGCCTTAAACACAGGAGTTGGTGAGCTATAGCCCTGGGTTAAATCTGAATTGACACCTGTTTTTGTAAATAAAGTTTTATTGGAACACAGACACACATTCACTTAGGTACTGCATATGAGTTGAATGTTTGTAGTAGAGACCACACGGCCTACAAGAAGTGAGAACATTGACTCTCTAGCCCTTTACAGCAGAAGTTTGCTGAGCTTTGCTCTGACTCAGGGAAGGAGTGGGACACTAAGGTCAAGGTGACAGAAGTGATCACATGTGGGAACATTTTTTAAAGTAGCTGCGGTTGATTCTTGTATGGATTAATAGATTTCTAAGACTCGTGTTTTTTTTTTTTTTTTTTGTTTTGTTTTTTTTTTTTTTTGTTTTTTCCTGTGCTGAGCATAGATATAATAAAGAAAATCTGGTGAAAGTTCTGATAGTTTCGTTTTCATAAGTGTAAGATGATTTTGACCTAACTTGTGTCTGCATTAAAGAGTGGTTCTCTAACATGAACCACATCACCTGGAGGGCTTGTGAACCCCTCTCTGCCCCTTCTATTTCTAATTCACCAGATCTAAGTGATTTCCAGATACTGCATTTGAAACAAGTTCCCAGATGAAGGTAATGTTGCTGGTCTGGGGGCCACCTCGTGAGAACCATTAGTTTAGAATAGTGGTTCTGAATCCTAACCTGTCTTTCAGAACTCCTAGGAGTTTTAAAAAAAAAAAAAATCTTTTTAAATGTGCTTGAGGGGCTGGGGATATAGCTCAGTTGGTAGAGTGTTTGCCTTGCAAGCATTGTGTTCATTCCCCAGCACAGCAGAAATGTGCTTGAACCTCAACCCAGACTTTCCAACTCAGAATCCCCAGGGATATTCTGTCTTCTAAAAAGAATGATTCTGGCCAGTGCAGTGGCACACACCTGTAATCCCAGTAGCTCGGGAGGCTGAGGCAGGAGGATTGCAAGTTCAAAGCCAGCCTCAGCCAAAGTGAGGCGCTAGGCAACTCAGTGAGACCCTGTCTCTATATAAAACACAAAATAGGGCTGGGGATGTAGTTCAGTGGTTGAGTACCCCTGAGTTCAATCCCTGATACCCGCTGCCCCCACAAAAAAGAGAATACTTCTGAAGTATACTTATTTCTCAAGCTTTTATAACTATTCTTACAGATTTTGCTGGTTAAGGAATGTATGGGATGTTTTAACTGTGGGTTTGAAGTGACAATTAGATTTAGCTTCTGTTACATCCTCAATTTTAAGAAAAATTGGAATTTTTTATGCACATTAAATTTCAGTGGACTGCAATAAAACTATAGTTCAAAAGTACACTGTTTAATTCAGCAAAATTCTTTTCCATTTTCTTAGTCAACTTGATAACTATTAGTTGGTAAATGTGTGCTTCCACTATATAATATAGATTGTGATTCTGTGGCTTAAACGTTCCCTACTTTTTTGAAAGTGAGAGTTTATTTTGAAGGGGGTGCATGGCTCACATTTGCTACCCCTTTCTTGGTGTCACAGTAACAAGTGTCTACTGAAAATTTGTAAGGCACTAGGGAGGTCTTCCCTGTCCATTTGTAGCCCTTAACAAGGCAAGCTGTTTTTAAGTAACATTAAGCTCCTGGCACTCCAACTGTGTTTTTGTTTAGAGAACTAGTTTTCCCTTTATCACAATTTCAGCATGTTGTATGACTGATTGTTCATTTTAATTTTTTATTGCTATATATAACATTCTGAAGATGAGTGTTATGTGGGAATACAAATAAGACAAAACAACAATGAAATAATAAGTGTGGAAATACCAAATCCTTGGCACTTTGGCAACCAGTATAGCAACCATGAGAGTCATGGTCCATACAAAGAGCTCTTGAGCACCCTGCTTATGAAGGGCAAGTATTTCTGCCATGCTTTTGACTTTCATACTTAAAAAAGAAAAAAAAATTAAAGGTTGGGAATAATTACCAAGACTTGGGTTTATAGATCCCTAAATCCATATAGTAAAATAACCATCAACTTCTTAAAGTACATAATTCTGTATTATTAAAAAATCATGATTACTAATGTAAATTGTTGGAACGTGAGTTTGACAAATGGCTTAACAAGAATAATGTTCTGTAGTATGGAAGAGCTCATTTATTAAGTGCATTTAGATTCAGTCAAATTTTGACCTGGATGTTTTCAGTGAAAGTTTTTATTTTTATTTTTTTGTATTTTATTAAGAAGAAAGGATATTTAGATGCTATTGTAAGTTAAGTAGAAATGAAGGCTTGTTCTTTCCTTTTCCATGAATATCACTTGTATATATATCTTCAGCTTTACAAAAGGGATGTTAATTCCACAGGGTCTCAGGGTCCTGCTGTGTTGCCCAGGTTGGTTCCAAACCTGGGCTCAAGGGATCCTCTGGCCTCAGCCTCCCAAATAGCTGGGACCACATCTGGCTTATTCTGATATCTTCTAGAAGGCCTTAGTACTGCAAAAACATCCCAGAGTAATAGAGAATGTTAATTCATTGTTACTGTCTTAGCATATTTACTTAGAAGTACAAAGTCTAATTATTTAACAGGAAAAATTGAAATGTTTCTTAGTGATCAGAAATGTATAACTAAGTAGAACAAAGAAAAATATATTTATATATGACAGCAGACTGCATTTTGATTCATTGCACACAAATGGAATACAACTTTTCATTTCTTTTGTTGTACACGATGTAGAGTTGCACGTAGGGTCAGAAATATATTTTTGATTAACTCATCACCTTTTGTCTGTTAAATTTCATTTCTCAGGAATGTTCTAGACTCCCTACAGGCCAGGGTGTAGATCTGTGGTCTCTCATGGTTCTGAGAACAAAATGAAATACTTGATTTTGTTTTTTGCATTACTCATAGGAGTGTGGGGTAGTTCAGATCAGTGGATTCTCAAAATAAAATGCTTTACCCAGGCTCACATGTACCCAGTGCTTGCTTGACGGCTCTGCTGATGCTTTCTGAAAGTTCTTACTACTTCTGAACAAGTCCCACCACATATTTATTTTGCAGTGAAACCCATAATTTATGTTGGTCCTGCCCGCACAACATGTATTTTATTTTTATTTACCTATAGAGTTTTAGTAGGGTGTCTGATCCGCAAATTAACAAATGAATCCTTCCCTTATGAGAGCAAAATGAAGCACTTACTGCTGCTTTTTGCATTGCTCATAGGTGTTGGATTCCTGGTATGAACAAACTTCAGACATAATCTAGATGGTTGAGGGTGGTTGGGTAGAGTGGTAGTAGTAAACAAACTTTCAACATATATTCATTCCCTGAACCTCCTGCTGGGCAGGGGTCTCTGCTTTTTGCCCCATGGGGTTCTGTAGGTCTCTGTGCTCAGCCGTGGATGTGGGCTTTGGATAGACAAGATGCAGTTTGTTGCCAACCCCAGTGGCACACATCTGTAATTCCAGCGGTTTGGCAGAAGGATCTCGAGTTCAAAGCCAGCCTCAGCAAAAGTGAAGTGCCCAGCAACTCAGACCCTGTCTCTCAATAAAATACAAAATAGGCATGTGGTCAATTTCCAGTAACCACCTGAGTTCAATTTCTAGTAACCACCGCCCCCCCCCCAAAAAGATATAATTTAAAAGTGGCCAAGAAAAAGGCTTATTTTAACAGTCAGGTGAAATTCAGGATACAATGTGAGGATAACCAGGCTAAGGATAAGTAGAGTACTCCCAAGTCTAGGATGGTGCCATATGATACCAACAGGACTACCATTTTGTCTAATTTCTTGTGCTCCATCAGGAGGGTGTGGTATTCTGCTTACAGACTCCTAAAGCAGGAGGTGAAGGTTAGCCTTATAAACCATTCCTCAGCCTGGAGCACCAGTCTGCTGCTACCCACTGTCCTTTCCACAGGATAGGAGGATTGTACTTTAGAAAGGCCCCAAGGTCATCCTACTGCCTTCCTGTGTACTTTGGGTGTGGTCTTCCTAGAGCAACTATAGGTTGGGGGGTGGTTTCTGAAGGAAGTTGTGGATATGAGCTTTTCTGTCTCTCAGTACTAAGTGATGTCCAGGTTTTAATTCAGAAAGCAAGGATTCAGGGCTAGGAATGTGGTTTAGTGGTAAAGTGCTCACCTAGCATGCATGAAACCCTGGGTTCAATTCCTAGCATGGCAAAACAAACTAGGATTCAGAAGTGCATACTACCTGCATCAGGAGCCTGTAACCCTAGACGTGATGGAGATGTGCAAAGTTCATGTTGCTGAATGAGAGCATCTAGTCTGAGAAGACACATAAGAAAAAGTCTCAAAGATGGGTACAACCAGTCTGAAAGGCCTCTTGAACAGAGGGAAGGTTGTGTGCTTCGAGGGCAAATACCCTTAGTGCTCAAGGGCAGGTTGCCAACAGCTTACTACCAAACAGTCATTGTCTATGAAGTTTTCAGACCAAGACACTTTTTTTTTTTTATTTACTGAGGCTCTAGGAGATTGGTCATAGTGGGTGGAGAGGAGGAAAGGACAATAACTACGAGCGAAGGGTGAAGAATACAAATTACTCAGGAAGAGAAAGTTATTTTTTAGTCACTTGTGCTATCTCATTCATTGCTCAGTAAATATATTCTGAGCATCTATTTGTTAGCTGCTACTATCCTAAGCACTAGGAATATAAGGGTTAGGAGAGAGATTAATTCCTGATTTCCTGGAACCTGAATTTTGATGGGGAAAGACAATATTAATAAACATATCTTGATGGGAGTATAAATTAGCACAGCCATTATGGAAAAAAGTATTGGAGGTTCCTGAAAATGCTAAAAATAGAGCTGCCATATGGTCCAGCAATCCCACCACTGGGAATATATCCAAGAAAATGAAATTGGTATGTCAGAAGGATATCTGTATTTCCATGTTCATTGTGGCATTATACATGATAGCTAAGATATGGAAGAAACCCAAGTGTCCAACAATGGATGAATGGATAAAGAAAATGTATAAATACAATGTAACACTATTTGGCCTTAAAGATCCTGCATTTGCAATGACATGAAAGAAACTAAAGGACATTAGGTGAAATAAGACACAAAGATAAATGCCATGTGATTTCACTTATGTGGAATTTTAAAAAGTCAAACTCAAGCGGAGAGTAGAATGCTGGTTACTAGGGATCTGAGGTTGGGAAGGAGGGTAGATTGATGACGTCATTGTCAGAACAAAATTTCAGTTGGGAGGAATAAGTGTAAGATCTATTGTACAACATGGTGACTATAGTTAATAACAATGTATTGCATTCTTAAAAGTTGCTGAGTAGATTTTAAGTGTTTGTACTATATAAGTACATGAGGTAATATATGTGTTAATTAACTCTTGGCTATTTAACAAGGTATATGTGTTTTAAAAGATGTAAATGATAAATAAACAATTTACTGTCAATTGAAAATTAGAAAAAACACACCAGAGTTATGAGGGGGCTGTGAAGAGAATATAAATGGTATTATGGAAAGATAGATTATGGACATGACAGTGAATGACCTCCTCCTCTTGTAGGACAAACCTAGTCACCATACTAATGTGCTAATTTCTCAAGAGCTCAGTTCTCTTATCTCAAAAACCGCTACTAAATTCACACTCCTGGCCAGGTGATTCATATAGGCTTGGACTGAGGCCAGTACTGTTTGTTATCATGTCAGTACTATCTCAGCAAGTAGCCTGTTTCCAATTGTTTGTTGATTGAATGGTAAGAGTGTAAGATTAATTATACTATCTTTATATTTCTTATAAATGTCTTTGACAAGGAAAATAAAAACAAATGCCAATAGCAGTGTTTATTGCTGCTAATATTTAGTTTTATCGGTGACATTTTTCTCCCTTGTTTTAGATTCCCTAAAATAAATTGGGATTAGCTAATGAGTAATTAAAGAGATTTTTTTTTCATGTACAATATGTGGAATCGGCAAGCAAGTTGATAATGCATATTCTTAAGAGATGTAGTTATGTATTTTCTTATTTTTTTACATAAGAATAGATCTCTTCTTTCATTTTTTTAAAGATTTTTATTTTTTGCTATACTAGGGATTGAATGCAGGGGCTCTCTACCACTGAGCTACAACCCCAGCCCTTTTTATTTTTTATTTAAAGATAGGGTCCTGTCGAGTTGCTTAGACTTGCTTCAAACTTGCCATCCTCCTGCTTCAGCCTCCCAAGTAGCTGGGATTACAGGTGTGTGCATAAGCATACCTGGTATACGAGTTCTGAATTAGATATCAATTCATGCACTGAGATTATAATTTTTAGAATGCAATAAGAAAATCCAACAGAAAAATACTACCACCACTAAATGTTTGGGTCCTCCCAAAATTCATATGTTGAAACTCCGACTCCCATGGTAATGGCATTAGGAGGTAGTGCCTTTGGGAGGTAAGGGTGGAAATGTCCAAAGTGGCATTAATGTTCTTATAAGAGTGCTCAGAGAAGCCAGACACAGTGGCACATGCCTGTAATTCCAATGACTCAGGAGGGCAAAGCAGGAAGATCACGAGTTTGAGGCCAGCCTGGGCAACTTAGCAAGACCCTATCTCAAGATAAAAATTAAAAATGCTGTAGTGTACCCGTGGGTTAAATCCCCAGTATTGTACAGAGTGTCCAGAGAGCCAACTAGCTTTTTAATGGTGTGAAGTTCTAGCAAGAAGAAGCTGTCTGAGGTAGAAAGTAGGCCCTCACCAGAGACACATTCTACCTTGATCTTAGACTAATCAGCCTCCAGAACTGAGAAATTTGTCGTTCATTTTCTACCCAGTTTATATTTTTGTTATAGTAGCCCAAAGTGATTTAAAAAAATCTTCATAAACTTATTGTTAAATTTTAAATAACTAAATACCTAGATTCACCATTCAGATTTATGGAGTAATATTTGCTTTTAAAAGTTGAGTTTTCAGCATCTTGCACCATCTCATATACTTTTTATCATTTTATGTCTAAGGAAAACAGATTTAGTGAAGGTAAACAATTTGCTGGCCCTTTATAGAGTGACTATAAACATTCCTGGATCTCCTATCCCCCGCAGGACTGGGGATCAAATCCAGGCCCCTGAGCATACTAGGCAAGCTGAACTACAACTCGGGCCTCATTCCTGATTTGAATCCTCTTGGTTTTTGTTTCTTTTGCTAGCTCTGATTTATTTCTCTAAGGCTTCAGTTCTTCATCTACAGAGTCTGGAAAATACCCCTACTTCAGAGTCAGGGTGGGGACTAAGAGACAAGTCATAACCATGAACACAGCACAGTAGGGGGAATGTGTTTAATTGTAGGGAATGTTTGTTAAAAACCAAAACGAATTCCTCTATCAGAAAGATCTTTCAGGAAGATATATTAAAAAGTTAGAAGTGCCTAAAAGTACAGGAGTTTTCTTAGTTATTTCTGATTAAGGATATCAACTTCTATGCTAAAGCAGACTTTTTATTGAAAATTTAGGTTTCATTAAATATTAGTATTTCTGCAACAGTGTTAGCACACATACTAGGTAAATGACTTGTTTTGCTTTAGATTATAGCTACCAGTTAGCACTTATACATTAAGTGCCAGGTACAAGTATCAGCACATTTAATCCTCCCAAAGAAAAAACAATGAGATAGGTGTTATCATTCCAATTTGACAGGTGTTGAAATGTCTCTGGAATACTGTCAAGTTGAAAGTCTGAGGTTACTTGGCTTAAAAAGTGGGGAACAGGTTAGACCCCCATCTGTCACCACTACAGTGTCATAGGTGAGAGCAATGACTGTACTGAGTACATCACGGGAGAACGACTCTTGGTAGAAAGAGCACTCTGGTTACTGAACAAAAGCGAATGGGATTTGTCCCTGTGAGTGCTGATTCAGTGGAGGATTGACTGAGAACCTCACTATTAAAAATACTTATTCAGCATTAAAAAACTGTCCCTGTCACTAACTGTGCTAGGCACTTTGCTTGTTCTTTTTCTTTTATTTCCTCATGACACTCTGGGATAGATAATATGTGGTAGGTATGGTACCCATTTCACAGATGGTGGAACTGCATCTGAATGAAGTATATTTCTTGCCCCAAATCATAGTTGTCTCTGAAGCCACTTTATTTTTATTAGAGCTCTATGGTTATACTTAGTAGTGGGATCATCCCGAAAAACTCATACATGCACGAAAAATGATTTCAGTTCTTGATCCCCCTTTTCCTCCCCTCCTCCCTCCCCTTCCCCTTCTCTTTCTTCTACTCGACTTCCTTTTGCTCATCTACCAATTTGTATTTGATTGGTTCTTCATGTAATCTTATCCTTCCGGCCCCCTTTATTTTACTTTGGCTTCCACATATGATGGAAAACATTAGACTTTTGAATTTGAGTTTAAACCACTTTTTAACTTAATGAACATTTTATTTATCTGTTCTGTGTTGTGCTGAAATTATGAAGTGTTGGTGATAATGACAAATGGTAAATAAAGTCTAGGGAAAATTGAGGCTGGTCCTCAGCACCCCAGAATAAAATCTAATCCCCGGTCTCTCTGTAATCATCTGTTTCACCTCTGGAAAGCAATGACTTGGTTTCACGTGGAAAATGGAAGCTGGGTATTGGACTAGACATTGTTCCTAGACTGAGGCTTTTATTTTTACAGCCAGGATTGGGCCCGGGAATTTAGCTAAATATTCCCTTAAGTGCCACTAGATGGCGCATGAGAACAAAAGAGATGAGAGACGTTTGGAGGATACACACAGCCCTCATTTAAAATTGTGATAGAATATATTTTCTGAAGTGAATCATTGATTTCAGGCTACTGATAACTAATGTAAGGAACACCTGACCTTATATTTTGCCAATATAAAACTGAGTTACCTCTAATTTGGAGTAGAACTTTGATAAATCTAAGCAGAAAGCTAATTCTTTATTTTTGGCAGAACATTAGCCATATAGATCTCTTGGCATCATTTCTATTAAATAACTCTGGCCCTAAAGGTAGAAAAAAATTAAAGTAAACCGATTACATGAAAAAGATGATAGTCAAGGAATATTCTTAGAAATTCTAAAAAGTGAATTGCTTATGCTTTATTTGGATTAAAATGTTTATCTTTAGGAATGCAGGTTTAAGAACAAGACACAAAAAACATAACCAAAAAGCATATACCTTTGTTCTCTGAAAGTCATTCTTGGGTCATGAAACGTCCAGATTTTGTACTCTATTAACACTATTTGTATTTCAACTGTTTTTTTTTTTTTCCCCACGTTTTATCATTTGCACTTCCTTTGAAGCATACAGTCTGAGTCAGATCAGCAAACAAAAGGTAGAAATCCAGGAAGGATATTGCAAGGGTGGAGACAAAGAATGAAGTATTCAGATTAGATGTTTTAATGAGATCCAGGTCAGTATAATTTCCGAATGTCTCTACAACATAAAAATAAGTGACCAGCAGAATTAATTTAATCCCTGTTCCTTCAAAGGAATGAAAGTCTTATTAGAAATACATTTCCAGGACAGAAGTAAAATGGCATCCTCCAGGGAATGTCCCAAGGATGCCTTTGCTCTTCACAACTATATCAACCATGAAGGTCAAACAGAGTAAGGATGGACCAATTATTTCAAAACAATTTTTATTTTTTTTCCAGAGACATTTAAAGGAGAATGTGGGCTATCTCAAGAAGAAGATGCTTTTGGTTTAAGCAAGTTTTAGAGTTAATTGAGTACTCACATATAGCTGCCATTTGCTTCTGATGTGTATTATTTAATTTCTCACTAGTTCTGTGAGGGAAAGGAATTTGTCTTCCTTTATGGATAAGGAAACAGGTTTTAGGAGGTCAAGAAATAAGTCCAGGGGCTGGGGAGATAGCTCAGTTGGTAGAGTGCTTGCCTTGCAAGCATAAGGTCCTGGGTTTAATCCCTAACACCAAAATAAATAAATAAATAAATAAATAAAAGTCAAGGGTCTCATGACTGCCAGTTGGAGGATGGCCTGCTCCAGCTGATTCTAAAGGCCCAACTTTGAGCCACATCAGTATGACCTTCCCTTGAGATAAGTGGCATTTGAAGGCCAGATGTGTGCCATGCTGTGAATTAACTGAAACTTTCTTTAGCTACCTCTTGGTGGTCTGTTTTTCACTCACACCTATACTCCTTTAGCCTTCTGTTCTCCATTCAGTGGCCCCAGAGAAACTTGGGCATTATAGGTCAATTGAAAAAATAAAGAAGCTATTTCACCTGTAATCTCTTACAGATAATGCTTGAACCCAATGTCTAATGTTACTATACAGATCAAGGAGGTTTTTTAATGTTTAGGGACTGCTCTCTTAGGCTTGAACACAGTTCATCTCATTCATCTCCAAAACAGTATGCAAATCATCCATCTATCTTGATTTTTGATTTTTTTTTTTTTTTTTCAGTGTGTAACCCAAATACTAAAAATTTCATGGAGGTAAATAGGTCTTGTTTAAGTCCCCCTAGATTATGTTCCCACCCGCAGGCTAGCTTTGTGTCTAAGAAAGTTATTCATAAATTGCCTCAAGTAACTTAGGAGGTAAGTGGATGAAAGATTATTATGAAATGTCATTTTGGCACAACCTCAAGGGAGGCCTCAGAGAACAGGATGTGGCGCATTCTATGCAAAACCTGCTTCTTGTCTAGCAGGTGAAATCCGGCAAGTCCTCTGACCACATGCTCTTAAAAACCTCATCTGTAAGATGTGAGGGAGGGGCTTGGTGTACTTCAGCATCCTTCCAGACTCTAGCCTTCTAGGATTCTTCAGGCTCCACACCTGAAGATGGTAACCATAAGTAGAACACGTAATTTTTAATCAAAGCCAAAATTATTTCAAGATGGTGTTATAATTAATACTTAAAAGTTCTTAGAGATACTTAGAGGGAAGCTCAAAAGGAAAGATGATCATGGCTTAGAAAACTCAGTAATTAATTGCTAATGACTCATGCCCTACTCCTGCTCACCTCCCCCATCCGGAGCACGGGATTTGGATAAGTGACTTAGGAATAGGATAAGTAAGGAAAAAAGTGAGTCAACTTCTTCCTGGCATGCCTTTAAAAAAAAAAAAAAAGTAAACAAACAGAAAAAAACTGAAAGAAATTTTTGTTACTTAGTATACACTATTTTCTACGCCTGTTAATTATGAATTGGAACCTACTTAACATCTAATAGTACCTCCAAACTCCATTTGCAATTTTGGATAATCTAATAACATTCTGTCTCAATACTGTCAACCACAAATTTCATTTCATAGGTTTCTTCTTCCTCATTCTCTATATAAATATATTTATATATTTATATATTTATATTATATATATATAGAATTTTTTTTTTTTTTTAGGGTTAGAGCAGATGGTTGGTCAGTCATGTAACAGAGTAGTCTTTCCTTAATGGGAATGCCAGATAGTGTAAATGTTCACACTTGGTCCAATTGGAAGTTCAAAGCAGAGAAGTGTGATAGGCTGGCTCATAATCTTCAAAGTGGGGATTAGACAGAAAAGGCTCTGAGAAGCCCTTTGTTCATCTTTTCATAAATTGTGAAACTAAGACTAGAGAGTTAAGGCACTTGTCCACGATTATACCACAGGTAAGTAGCAGAGTTAGGACTAGAAGGCACAACTCCTGGCAGCCAAGTTCAGCGTTCTTCTGTTACTTGTTTTTGTAGTAATTGGATACATAGAGAAAAATGGAAAGCTGATCATTTGCAAACCATGCCATTCTACAAATCTTGTGGGTTGATTTATTTTGTGTTTGATGTCTGCATTTGACATGATTTGAAGGTCTGGCTATGTACATTATAGAGTACATAACATGTGAGTGATCCATCACTTCAGGAGAGGAGATGTATAGAATTAACCATATCTTTTTCTCAGAGAAAGATAAATGCATATTGATGGACTCAGAACACATGTTCTTGATATTAATATTAAATACAGTAATAACAATTCCTAGTAGTGTGTGTGTGTGTGTGTGTGTGTGTATGTATGTGTGTGTGTGTAACTGAAAGCAAAACCAAATGAATTAAGATGGGATGAGAGGACCCATGAAGTGAAACAGGCCAGCATGATGTCTGTCAGGACTCTTGCATAAGCCAAGGCAGCTGCACTGAGGTGTGTTCAGTTTCTAGCCAGGAGCCTTTCTTTGCATGAAACAGTTTCCAGAATAACCTGGTATGCATGTAAATGACACATTGGAAATGCTTCTTCTCAGTCCTATTCCTTTAACTCAAAGTGAATAGATATGTTTTTGTAGCAGACCCACTGGCAAATTGCTGCCAATCTGTAGTAGTTCTAGAATATTCTTTTTTTGAATGGTCCTGGAGAAATGTAGAGACAAACAGCTCTAGATCACATCCAAGGTAAAATGATGCCTGAAAAGTAAGCCTGATTTTCTTTTAGATTTTAAAAAATGTGTGTCTGTTTTTCTGCACTTTACTTTTTTGCTTTGTATTTCCTGACCAAGTATAGATCAATTTATCTTTTTTTAAAAAAAGTAAACCTAATTTTATGAAATCTACATCTAAGATTTTATCTAATTGAGTTAATAGCAAAAACAGGGACCAGACATTTCATGACTCTGTCATGTGTAGGACCTTGAACACATTGAACCTGTCTAATCGGTAATTCAGAGGGTTTAGGTATATCTGAATTCCTGTTTTACCACTTCTTATCAGTATGGAAACATACACAGGTTAGGTAACCTTTGCAAGCCTTAATTCTTCCTACATGTAATTTAACTTTAGGTAAAGTACCTAATGCACATTCTTAAAAAAAAAATCGAGAGTTCCTTAGACTATAACCCCCTTTTATACCTGGGAATGTCTTAATGGACTTAATGTCAAAGGCCTCTATCCTTTGTGATTAGCATCAAGTAAAGCATCTTCCAATCTGACACTCCCTGCTAGGAAGCCAAATAATAAGACATTGTTATTACATTTGTATTAATAACTGGTGACACTAGGCTATAGTTAAATGTTGAAAATTCACCAGAAGGCAAGCTGACCTGGAGTTATAAATAGTTCTATGGGCTATAGCTATAAACAGGCAAAGTTAATTTTCTATTAAAATACAAGTAAAGATACACAAAAGAATGGCACTAGATACCAAGAGTGCAAGAGGTTGAAAACGGCCAATCCCCCAGTCCCCTGAGGAATGGAGCTTTAGATTCTGGAAATTGGATGGCAGAGGTGGGTCACTGAAGTCTTTTTCCTCTTGCATCAGAGTGGGTCCTTTGTCAGCAAGGATCACAAATAATTTTCCTGCAATGTCTAAACAGTGATTTAATTTTTCTCCTTAATTTAAGTACCATGGTCTGTCTTCTCTTTTTATAGTAACCACAAAATGAAAATGAAAAATAGCTTCATTTTCCTATAATATGCAAGATGCTCATTGTAACATATTCAAATGATAATGTAGGTAGTTAAAATCACTTGATGATAATGACCATAATATTTTAACGATCACCCTTTCGTGACTCTATGATAGTTATTGTGGAACTTTTTTCACATATAGTCTTTGGCTATCACCTTGCCTTCATAATCGCTTTCAAAGCAAAATGATACAGAAATGGGAAATCCATCTCTCCTACCCGACAGGCACTTTCCATATGACAGAAATGTGGATCTGAATGTATCTTGGGATGTCTCATTTCATAAATAAGAATCTTATGCTAGCACTTCAATCTCTTCTGACATGGGTGTAGAATTCTAGACTTTTATCAGTTTCCCTTTAATTGTTTGTAGTTGTCTAGCACTCACCTAGTGTGACAGCAACTTTTCTTGGCACCCGAGGAGTCCCATTGCATTCAACTTGGTTTTTGTAGAAAGAATTTTTGAACTCGTATTTCATCAGTTTGACCAATATTGTGTAGTTTCCTCAGTTAAAATAGTGGACCTAACTAGCTCGAATAGCTTACTAGTTCTTGGTAGACGTATGTAACTTAAATCACGAGAGAAGAGCTCCACAATGCAGTTCCAAACGTTCTGGCTACTGGTGGGTTTTAAAGAGGGTTTAGAGCATGTTTATCATATGCATTTGTTTTGTTATTTTTTCCCCCAGTGTTAGAGATGATGTGTGCTATTCTGTTTCTCCCCAACAGCCATCCCCACGATATTATCCAGAGATTCTTTTAAATCAGTGGTTATTTAGAGAAAACAAAGGATTCGGTGAAAACAACCAGACTTGCTCTCCATTGACTATGTTCACATATATTATGTTTTTAAAGGTTGCTCTGATGCAGTTTCTAGTTTTGCCTTGCTTCGGTTGTGATAAGCCTTATCTGATGTATCACATAGTTTCACGGAATCTCTTGCCTATTTCCCATTCTCCTACAAGATGTGATCTTTCACTTGGTACATGTGTGTCTCGTCTTGACTTGGAGTCCTTATTATCAGGTCTTCCTCTTTGGTTATGCACATGTGTCTCTTCGCTTACCTCTCAAAATAACTTGGACTTTACAGCGAGATAACTTCATCCCCTTTATTGTGTAGATCGCGTCGTCTAAAAATTGCAATGAACGTGTGACGGCCAAGGAATGCTGAGGTCTGGAATTTAGCTAGCTAGAAGGTAGGCTAGTTGGTGTCTTAAATCTGGCATGTCAGAAATGGATTTGGGGGGAAGTTGGCGAAGTTGTGAGGGATAGACTGGGACCACAGTCTAGGCAGGTAGTGTTAATTCCAAGAAAACAGAGGAAGAATCAGAAACTCAAGTATAGACTCACGTGGAGAGAGTGTCGTAGGATAGGCAGAGGGTATAGGCAGAGTTTGGAAGATCTGTTTCATGCATCCACAATGTTGAGATCTAAACACTCGGCCTTAAAAGATCCAGAAGCAAAATAATGGCATTTGGTTCTGGAGTCATTTGGGAGAAGTTATGTCCCCATCATGAAAGGTTGTGACATGTCACGCAGAATTGGTAAATGGCTTCAATTCTGTACTTTTTTCATTATTAGGTACTTAGGTGCCTACAAAATTTACTTACTTGGTCCAAATCTCTGAAGGGGTCAGAAACAGACATGAGGAGTGTTCCTGGTGTTCAGTCAGTGACTGGGCGAGTTGACTGTTCAGTAAATGCTCAGTGTTGTGGAAGAAGTAGTTGATGCTTACTTGGCTAGACTTATTCTGTATGAACTGGTTTCTTCTAATTTATGATCCTGAGCTCTTTGTCTCCAAAAAGTAGTGGAAAATAAATCTGTTAACTTGGTATAGCCTATGGCGGATTGTGGTATCTTAGTTTATTTTCTGTTGCTATAATAAAATCATTGAGATTGGGAATTTACAAGGAATAGAAGTGTAATTAGCCCACAGTTCTGGAGCTGGGAAGTCCAAGAGTTTGGCATCAACATGTGCTTAATATCTGGTGCAGGCCTCATGTTGCTTTGTAATTTGGTGGAGGTCATGGCAGGTTGAGATAGAGCAGTTAGGCCAGCTCTGGTCTCTTCCTCATAAGAATTCACTTCACTAATGCCAGCATGGGGTCTCCATCCTCATGACCTCACCTAATCCTAATTATCTTTCAAGTCTCTCACATACCATTAACATTTGAATTTTGGGGACTACAGTTCCAACCCAGGAGTTTTTAAGGGACATAGTCAAACCATAGCACCTGGGGAAATGTTATGATTCCTGGCTTCAATCTCAATAAAAGGTGACAATAAATGCTGAACTTATCTCTTACCAAATCATAGAAGTAAACAGATAAAGACATTTACACTTTTTTTTTTTTTTCACATTTGATAAAAGTAATAGCTACAAGAGGTGAACCAAGGAAATTCCAAAATTTTTTCTTGGTTTTAAAAAATTATTACTGCTGTTGACTTGCTGTACTGTTTCTAACAAAGTGTCTTTTTTGTTGACACATTTTATGTGATGAGCTGTCTTTATTCATTTTTCATCTGAGTTGCATATTATCTAACTTATAAGGGAAAACTTGGAAAATCTTAGTTAAACCAATTTTGTGTGTGTGTGTGTGGTGGTGGTGATATTGGGATTAAACCCATAGTCGAACAGATTTGAAGGAGTGTTTAATTTTTAAGAATGGCAAAAATGAAAGAAGCAGAATGTGTTTGATCTATATAAGTCACCTGAATGAAGGATCACGTTTTAGTTGCTTTTTCTGCATATATTTTAAACACTAGAGATTTTGATTAAAGTTGTAGAATAAAGAAGCAGTTTGCCTATAAAGTCACTACAGATTAGTCTGAAACTAGAAGTGTTGTCCCCTTTGAAGAAAATTGATGAGAAGTAAATGACTTAGGAATCTGTTATTAACAACTGTCTGTCAGATATCAAAGTGTTGAAGCAACCTCCCTGCTGGGGATCTGTGGAATAGGCTTAAAATCTCTCTCATAGACAGCTCTTACACAGTATTAAAATGTATTTTATTGTAAAACCAGTTAGCTTACTTTATAGTTGCACATGAGCTGTAAGCTGTCCCTTGCAATTTAAGTGGTACTAATGGGGATGTCATTTTCAGTAATGTTTTCTCTATTCTCTGTAATTAAGGGGCTCTTTGTGTTTTAATTTCATAATAAAATCATGAATCTTTACTTTTATTGCTGTTTCTTCTCACTTTGTGGGTTTTTTTTTCCCCCTCAGTTTTGTTTTGTTTCAATTTCATCTCAATACATTTAAAGATTTTGGTTTATTCAAAGAAATTGATTTAAATTGTAGATACTGGCAGTACTTTTCTAGGTGTTTCTCTCTCCCTTGACAATTAGATAAATATTTCTTCTTCCCATTCGCTTTTTTATTGTGATGAAATATAGAAATAACAAAATTTATCATTTTAATTGTTTTTAAATGTAGAATTCAGTGACATTTAGTTTGTCTTGTGTGAAAAATGGGGAGAGATACTTTTAGAAAGCCTCAAACGTCATATGTTAGTTGTTCAAATAATAACATGGACACCTTAATCTGCTATTCTTTGTTTTGCAGGGTTGGGGATTGAACCCAGGGCCTCACGTATGGTAGGCAAGTGCTCTACCATTGAGTTATACCCACAACCCCTGCTATTTTTAATTCTTCTCCCTGAACAAAGTTTGTACTATAATTATTTATTTAACCAATATCTAAGACTCTCCTAATTCAGGTTTGGTGGCACATGCCTATAATTTGGGAGACTGAGGCAGGAGAATTGCAAGTTTAAAGCCAGCCCATAATTTAGAGACTCTACCTCAACAATAAAAAGGGCTGGAAATGTAGCTTAGTGGTAGAATGTCCCTAAGGAGTACTATGAAAAAAATAAACTCTCCTGTTAGTCTGCTTTCTTAAAAGATAAAAAGGCAAAAGTTCAACCACTTAGGAAGCTTACTTTTAGACTTGCACATGTGGAGTTATACAAGAAAACAGTTTATTATAACATATTGCAGAAAAGTCTAGAATGAAGAAAATTGGCATGTATAATGAAGTTATGACGAAGGTTTGCTTAAGCCTTCCTGGCAGGGCAGAGCAGGGTCTTTTGACCCTGAAGCATGAGAGGGCATTCACCAGGTAGGCAGACCCAAGGAAAAGTGAGAGTAGCGTTCATGCTGAAGAATGTACCAAGTGTGGGCATCGGAGCCACCAAGGCGTCTGTGAGGAGTAGTGATGGGCTTGCTGTGGGGGCTCACTGGGGTGTCTGAGGAAGATTGTAGTGATGAGGACAGAAGGCAGATGTGTGATGTTTCCAAAGTATGTCCTCATCTTGATGTTCTTAGTTGTCACTTAAGTTGGGAGAGGAACAACAGTTTAGGAAGCCAAAGAAGTTTAGGGACTATTCAGTCAAAATAAGGTTTCTCAATTGTAGGACTTTTATATGTGAATTCTCATTTTCTCAGTGTGAGAAAAGATATGAACAGTTTGCTAAATGCACTGACCACAGAACTCTTGGCTACTCCTTGACCCCTCATGGGGAAGTGCTGCTGCAGGTCTTGGGAACCCCCCAGCCACTTCATCCTTAAGACTGAGTCTGCTTTACCCCATCCTAAGGTTTTGAATTCTTTAAGAAATGAGTCTCCAAGGTCCCTGATACTGGTGTTTGGAATTTCGAGCCCAAACATGTCTCATTAGACTTAGTATAGTCTTTAATGTGAAACTAATTTTGTAAATGTCACAAAGATCCATGTTCCCTTTATTTATTGTGAAAAAATAAAACAAAACATCCTAGTTGTCTCTCATTTTATCTGTTTTGGTTTTTTTAATGAGAAATGAATCAATTAGAATGGAATATCTTCAATGTTGAAAGGATCCTGGAATTTATGGTTTAAAAACTCCTTGTTAACTTGGATATATTCCAATAGTAGAACAAATAATTAGCCAATACAAAAAGGAAATATCCTCTGTGGTAGGACTATGGATAGTTAATTTTCTTTATGCTTATTTGGATTTTTCTATAATTGTTTTTTACTGTGAACCCTTATGGCTAGTGTATTAAGAGAATGTATTAATATAGACATTAAGGTGTAATAAAAATAGGAAGCCAAGAAAGAAGAGTGCTTCTGAAAGGTTGTTATTCAAGTTGTTTCTACCATATGCTTTACTTTGGTCAGAAGATGTTTATAATCACAATATATTATTCACTTTTTCACTTTCATATCACGGTGGTTTGTTGACTAATATTCAGTATTTAGAATTATGCCTAGCAATGGCTTTCTTCTGAAGGTAGCAATCTTTTTTCCTTTAATGTTTTAACTTTGAGGCATAATTGTGTGTGGCAAAATGCAGGTCTGTTAAGTGCACAACTTCGTGAATGTATGCAAATGTACTTTAGACTAGTCATAGACCTAGGTCAAGATTAAGCACATCTAAATCCTCATAGACAGTTCTCCTGTGCTCCTTGTTAGTCAAATCTGGTCCCTAAACATCCACCATTTGATTACTGTTGCCATATATTATTGTCTTAAAAATCTCATCTAAAAGTATGTGTGATTTTGTGTCTGTTTTTGGGTATCTTTTTCTCTTATGAAGTTTTCAAGATTAACCTGTGTTGTATCAAAAGCTAATTGGCTTTTTATTGCTGCTTATATGAAAATGAGTTTGTCCATTTTCATGTCCATGGGCATTTGAGTGGTGTGTTAATTTGTTGTTTTACTATAATGAAATAGCCAAGATAACTTACGAAGAGAAAAGGTAGTTGACTTAAGGATTTTGAGGTTCTGTCTAAAATTGGGCAGACCTCTGGCATACTGGGGAGCAAATGCGTCAGTAAACTCTTCCTTTATTTTGCTTTCTGGCTCATGAGGTGAAGAAGAAATTGGGTCCCACAATACTTTTGTGACCATGTGGCACTCAATGACCTGAGTACCTCTCCCGAGGCCCCCTCTCCTAAAGATTCCACCACCTTCCAATGGTGCCACAATGGGACCATGCCTCGAACACCTGGACCTTTTAGGGGACACTCATCCAAACCATGGCAGGGGAATTCAAGTTTAGACCAATAGTAATAAATTGGTATCTCATCTAGATTTAGATTTTTCAAGAAAGAAATAGGACTATAAAAATCAGTCAAATATTTATCATTCACTCAATTGATCTCTATATAGAATAAAATTTTGGTTAAAATTTAGATACAAAGTTTATTATATCATTTTAACAAATATTTGTTGAACATCTTTTGTATTCACACTGTAAGAAATACAAAGATGAGTAAAACTCCAAACAAACTTACCATCTGGTAATGTTAATAAAGCTGTTATATAAATATCTATGGACTAGTGGTAGAGCATTTGCCTAGCATGTCGTAGACCCTGGGTTTGATCCCCAGAACTGCAAAGCATATATTTGTAATATGTAACATTGTATTTCATTCAATAAAATACTGCTATAGGTATTTAGAGAAGGAAATGATCATATTCCTGAATAGAATGATTTCTGTCACTAGCTAAAATAGCAAATCTGGTAGAAAGTTGGAGATTGTGGTGTTATTTTTTTTCTTTTTTGTAAAACAAAGAATGAAAAGTAATGAGAAAGGGGGAGAAAAATGTATAATAGGCTTTGAACAAACAGGTCCTGCAAGCTGTAGGTGAGAATATCATTACTTTCTATAAGGTTGACCTCTGATTTGACAGTCTGAAGCAACAGTTCTTAGCATGTGGTCTGTGAACATGAACCACATAATAGATGGAATTCAAGGTGTTTGTGAACATGAACAGAAAAAAAAAACATTTATTTTCACTAATGTCTCCCTGAAATTGGACATTTCTTTTATGTAGAAAATAAATCATTGTAGTATTAGCAGAATCTGTGACTTTGTCTCCAATTGAGATCAGATAGTTTCACATCACATAACAATTATTGCAAATATGATGCAATTATTGCGAATAAGCTGTTTGTGCTGATCACTAGATATCACAGAACTTCTAGTAGATCTTGTTTGTGAGCATACTGGCAATGAAACCCTGTGTTACAATAACAATTATAGTTACCATTTTGATAACTACATTTAGAGGACTTGACTTAATTTATAATTATCCTATTTATTTCAGTCATTTGAAAACTTAGTGTCTACAGATATCACCAGACTGACAAGGATATAAGGATGTTTATAGCATAACATTGGAGAAACCCTGACCCAGAAATGCTACGCATGTCCAGAGACCATTGTCCCATTTGATCCTGAGTCCCTATATCTAAATAACACTCATGGAAGCCTGGAGTAAAGACAAGAATGCCAGTTCATTAATTTGTAATAAGAAATAACTGCCACGTAAAGTTTATAGAACTATAAAGAGAAATGAGGAAATCTATAGCCACAGTGAAGATTTCTTTTTTTTCCATAGCTAGTGATCATTCCCAAACCCATATTGGGGATTGAGGGCCTGGCAAGCACTTTACTACTGAGCTTAAACCCCCAGTCCTCTGTATTTTGCAACAGGGTCTCATCAAGTTGCTCAGGCTGACCTCAAATTTGTGATCCCTTTGCCTCTGGAGAAGCTGGGATTATTACATGCATGCACCAACCACAGCATTGGCCATAGAGAGGTATTTTAATATACTACTCTGAGTAACTCCTAGAACCTTTGGGAAGAAAAGTCCTAGCAAATGTTTGGGAAATTTAAACAGCTCATTTAGCAAAACCTGACTTGGTGAACATATAGGAAACCCAACAGCTCCAGCATGCTCCTTTTCAGCTTATGTAAATGTTTATTAATATTGAATATTTACTGGGCCAAAGACAAGTTTCAACTAATTTCAGAGGAGTAAAATCCTATAGAATGCTTTGTGATCACAATTTGAATAAGCCAGGAATTAACAAAAGGACATCTAGAAAAATCCTATTTTATTATTTTTTTTAAAAGAACTGGTACTAAGGAACTCCTATTTAGTCTAAATAGAAAATAGTTTGAGGTTTTCTGCATATGATTTTGACATACTGGATATTACTACTTGTGAGATGCAATAAAACTACGCCTTTTTGGAAGGAAATGCATATCTGTGTTAGAATAAAGTCTAAATATTAAAAAGATAAGCATTCAGTGGGAGAAATTAGAAAAATACCAGCAAATTTAATCCAAGAACATAGATGGAAAAAATAAAGATAACAAATTAATGACAGGAAACACACACATACACACACACAAAAGAGTTACATATCCCAAAGCAGATTTGTTGAAAGGACAAATAAAATGGATAACATTTTGGTGAAATGAAGATTAAGAAAGAAGTACAAATACCAGTAACAAGGAAATATACTGATGCTGTAACTCCTGAAGACATTAGGGCTGGAGCGGGGTGTGGTGGAGCATGCCTGAATTCCAGCAGTTGGGGAGGCTGAGGCAGGAGGATCTCAAGTTTGAAGATAGCCTCAGCAACTAAGCAAGGCTCTAAGCAACTTAGTGAGACCCTGTCTCAAAATTAAAAACAAATAAATAAAAGAAGGACTGGGGATGTGGCTCAGTGGTTAAGTGCTCCTGGGTTCAATCTCTGGTTACCCACCCTTGAAAAAAAAAAAAAAAAAAAAAAAAGCCATCAGAAAGATCTTAAATATCATGAACAGCTTTACACCAGAATATTTGAAAATTTACTTGAAATTTACAAGTTCCTAGTAAGTGTAACCTATCAAAACTGACAGTCTATACTAGACTCGTCCTATAATTGTGAAATTGAATTTGTAATTAAAACCTTTCCACAGGAACACCCTTAGCCCAGATGGCCTCATGATGAGTTCCTCAAAATGCTTAAAGTAATAAGTGTTTTTCAAACTGAGTCAGGAAAAGAGGAGGGAGCATGCAACACATTTAAGTGAGACCAGCATAACCTGGATGTCCGACACTGTGAAACTGATTGCAAGAAATTGATTTGATAGTTCCTTGCTTTCCTTTGTATAATGGCTACCTAAGCATGTGCCATACTTTTCTAATGCACTATAAACCAATTACAACAAATCTAGAGCCTGAGAACACTGTGAGTCTATTATCTCACAGTTGCTTATGTCAGAAATCCAACACAGATCTCACTGGGCTAACATCTACATGTTGGTAGGGCTGCATTCCTTCCTGGAAGCTCTAGAGGAGATTCCTCACCCTTTCCAGTTTCCTGGGGCTGTCTGCATTCCTTAACTCCTTAAAAGTTCCTGCACTCTAGTCCTTATCATTTCCATCATTCTGACCTCCTCTCTTGCCTCAGCCTTTGCATTTAAAAACTCTTAAATTTTTCTGGTCTGTCTGTATGATCTAGAACATTCTTCTGTTTTATAATCAACTATTTGGCAACCTTAATTTTCCTTTGCTGTATAATATATTCATAGGTTCTAGGGATTGGGATATGGACATTTTGCAGGGAAGGGCATTGATTTGCCTACTATCGTATATATTCCTATTTTATTGAACTACATGGAAAAGTCATTAACAATATGACTGAGAAACCAACTCTGGAGTCATATGAAAAAGATAATATGAGACTAGGGATATGACTCAGTGGGAGAATGCTTACTTAGCATGCTTGAAACCCTGGTTTCTAACCCCAGCAGGAAAATGACAAAAAACAAAAAAACCATGTAACAATCAAGTTGGGCTGACTCCAGAGACGTAACATGGGTTTAACACTTAAATATCATAATTTATCACATTAGCAAAAACTATTGTCTAACTAGATACATGTGATGTTTGATACAATTCAGCTGTATTTGTGATTTCAAATTTTTTTCACCCAATAGGCTAAAATTCAGAAGGGTAACAATACCAAGTATTGATGGTGGTCTAGAACTAAGAAGTTGCACACACTGCTGAAAGATTGCATTGGGTCAACCCTTTTGCAGAACTGTCTGACATTATCTGCTAAAGTTGAAGTATGCATACCCTGCAACCCAGAAGCTCCACTCTTTGGTATGTGTTCACTCAGTTGAAATGTGTTCACAAAAGTACTAAGAAACATAGAAGAATATTCATAGCACATTTGTATGGATTAAAAATTGGAATTGGCTCCAATTTCTATTCACAATAGAGTGAATAAATCACATTCTGTCCATAATGAAGCACTATGAAATAAACTACACTTACAATATCACCACAATATCCATCTACATTGTTCAAATAATTATATATTCTTTGCTGCATTTTCCCCCTTATATTGTATATTTGCATTTACAGAAAGTTTGGAAATCTGAAGCACAGTTTTAGGAATGTGTACAACTCTTCAAAGATTAAAAAACAATCATTTAAGTTCAGAGAGTAGGGGGGTATTGCTAAGGAAGGGATAGGGGTACAAGTTTCAGGGTCCTGGCAATGTACTATTTTTTAATCATGATTGCGATTACTTGAATGTTCTCATTGTGATGAATCATGGAGCTATAGAATTCTGTTTTATGCATATTTCTTCATGTGTTATGTTTGACTTGTTACAAGGACAGGAGTGTTTAGGTGTGGTCGATTCATATTTAGTCATGTAAAAGTGAAGCTATTTTATTTATACATTATGGTTGATCAGTGACACAGAAATGTGAAAATCCTATGTGTACATCCAAGAGCACTGCATATACTTCCAGGTAGACCATTGAGAGATTTTACCCTCAGTGATGTGGCCTTGTTTACTTCCATGTCTACATGGGAAGGCTCTTGTTAACCTATGGACATCATTTGGATAGACACTGCCATTTTTTTATCTGTCTGCTCCTACCTCCCTAAGGCCTCTCCTTCCTCCCCTTTGATATCCATAATCTGTTTAAGATATGTTAACTCAATGGATTATAAACTAGTCCCATTGAGTTGGTCCTGCTGTCCTGATAGTTGATCTACCCTTGAGGTTACTTTGGATCAGAGACTGAGGGCTGCTCATTGCTGTCATATTTTAAAGTTCTTTGGGGACAACTTTCTGTAGTTTTCACAGACTGACAAGATGAGCAAAGAGAGTTGAGATGTTGACAGGGTACCCGATGGAGATAGCCACCTGGTATACAAAAGTGTACGCACTGGCATTAATATGTAAAGAAATTAAGAATAGAAAACAAGACCACTATCTCATTACCGTAGAACAATTTAATTTTTTAGAGTAGATGGCTATACAACATGGATTTTCTATCAATGTCTTTTTTTATCATAACATTTTGATAGAAAAATAATTTATGTAAAAATTTGTATTTGAGAATGGATTGTTCCATAAATACCATCAACATGAATTTTTTTTTTTTTTTGGTTGGGTATGGATGTTTAAAACATTTTATATTAGTACTGTCAAATTATATCTAAACTGTTTCAAATTACTGAAGTCATTTTAGCATGTAAGGGATTTTGAATTTGATTAATACTTTTGAAAGACACTGCCTCAAAGATAGAAAAATAATTAGAGGATACAAAGAATATAATTTTAGAATTTCACCTTGGAAAAGCTGAGTTCTGGGGTGACTTTTGGTTCTACTATACCATTTTTAGGAAATATATCAAAATACTGATTAAATGTATTCAACATCGAATGAGATTGAGACCTATAATTTCATTTGTTCTTTACATCTCTGTTCCATTTTAATCAATGTCTCTGATCCTTATATTCTGTTCCTTCTAATTGTTTTTTGTTTTTTGTTTTGTTTTGTTTTGTTTGTACCAGAGTTGAACTTCTCAACCACTGAACCACATCCCCAGCCCTATTTTGTATTTTATTTAGAGGCAGGGTCTCACTGAGTTGCTTAGTGCCTCGCTTTTGCTGAGGCTGGCTTTGAACGTGCTATCCTCCTGCTTCAGACTCCTGAACCTCTGGGATTACAGGCATGCACCATGGCACCAGGCCTATTCCAATTTTAACATCTTGATTAAGGAAAAAAAAATAATGCATTCCTTATTCGATATACTTTTAAAACTTGGAATGAGAGAATTTGAGCTTTTAAAAATTTTTGTGATCATATAAACTCTTGTTTTAGAAATGACGGAACCCCGATGCATTGAGATGACTTTCCCTGAACTCACATTCTCAGGCACTGGCAGCAGTGGTACCAGGGCGCTGTGTCTATTAACACTGTCTCTGACACCAGAATGGGCACTTGTCTCTTACATTGCAGTCACTAAAGCAGGCTGCAGGAGGTGTTAGGTTGTCAGGAAAGGCAGAACTGTCAAAAGGTCTACCCTTCCCCACTTGCCAGCCTGTGATCCTGGATGAGCGATATTTCTAATCCTTGATTTCTTCATCTGCAAATTGTAATAATGGCCCATATGATGTGTTGTAAGGATTAAATGAGATGATACATGCAGACCACATATCACTCTGTCTGGTACGTTATGCACATTCTGTAAATGTTGGCTGTTACATTTCTGTATTTTTTTTTTTTTCCTTCTCAACTATAGGCATCCCTGTTTCCTTCCACTTTCCCTCATCTGATGTATTTTGGGAATTTCATACCATACTGATCATCCTCTCTAGATGTACATTTCTTGAAATGTTATGTTAGAACTTAACAGACGCAGTATATTTAGCTTAGGGACAGAGCACAATGGCTCTATCTTCAAGGTACTGGCAATGATTATCAAGTATTTTAGAACAAGGAAAATTGCTTATAAAAATTTTCTGTGGAATCACATTTACCATTGTGCTTTTTCCTTTCCCTTTTAATTTTCCTTCTTTCATCCCCTATCCCTCATTAAAAAAACCCCCAAAACAACAAAATTTCTATGGTGGTGGGAGATGGAGCCTTCTAAACAATAATGCCCTGAGAAATTAAAATAAAGAAGAAACATTTGTCAAATTCCTTTATGTCACTAGTGATCATTGGCTTATGATTTTTGTCTTTTTAATTCTGGACAAGTTAATTTTCTGGTTTTGTTTCTCATTATTTACTGCCTTTGGTGTCATTATTTTGTTTGATTAGTGATAAATACTAGTTAAAACTACCTCCTTCAATTGTAGCACTTTCAGATGAATATGAGAAATGGTTATGAAAAAATAATCGTTATGCCTTCTAAAACTTCCAAGTAAAATTTTGTTGGAAGATAATGATTTTTGCATAGGTGTTACTTTCACAGAGGTGTTTGGATTGGATTGTAATTCTTGCATCTTTCCAGTCAATTCTAGAATATTAAGCTGACATTTGAATTTGCCCCAAAAGTCGGTGACTATTCTAATTGGATAAACCCTGTAAATGGTAGTTTGCATGCTTCTTCAAAGTTCGGGGGCTCTCTGTGATGCCTAATTAATCACTTCTCACCACAGAATTGTTTCTAGGTGCCAGGCCTATCTATGGAGGGAGCCAGCTTCCAAGATGAGGAGGAATTCCTGGTGTGGTGGGCTGGCTCTGGAAATAACTCTCGGACTCCAAGCAGGCTGCCTGGAATAAACCCACTCACTGCTACTGCTACTATAGGTCTTTTCTCAACAGTTTGACCTTGAACTCCCTTAGGTGACATGTATGAGCATTCCTGCATGAGCAGTTTTAGATTCAGAAGCAACATGATGGTGATAGTAGAGAACTGAATTGATTAATGGTTAGAGAAGTAGTCCTATTTCTGGCTCTACTGGTTCTTACTGTGTGACAGTTGCAAAGTCTCCCGTCCTTTCTGTTCCTATACGTCTGTGAAACCTCAACAATTGTAAACCTCAACAAGGCCACACCACCTCATCTTTAAAGCCGTGAATTGTGGAGCAGAGTGCCTGGTTTGAATACTAGTGCCATCATTTGAGAGATCTGTGTGGTATCAGACAAATTGCTCACTCTCCCATCTTTAATAGAAAGTAAAGATACCAGTTATCTCTTGCCATTGTATGAAGACAGTTAATATGTTTAAAGTGCTTAGACCAATGTCTAACATACAGTTATTGCTCAAACACTAGCCATCGTTATTGTTGGTAATGTAAGGCCTTTTAGACAAAAGGGAGGTGAGAAAGGGCCCCAAGTATGGAAACCTCTTTCATGTTTGTGCCTGTCAACCAGATGTGAGCTCTTGAAGGTCGGGTGATGGTACTAGGTAGTCCCCAGTACTGGTGGCCATGAGGAGAAAGATAAGCACTGTGTGTGTTTCCTAAAGTGGCCAAAGAAAAATGTCCAATCCTTTTTTTTTTTTTTTTTTTTTTTTTTTTTTGCTAAAGGGACTAATAATTGCAATTACCATTTAAAAGTATTTTTTTCTGACCTTCTGAAATTGCATCCATGAATAACTCTCACAATATTCTCATCTAGTTTATTTTAATGAATCATTGATCAAACTTGTGGCCAAAGTTGTGCAGTGCTTATGTGGCCTGTCTGCTTCACTGTGAAATGTCATGCAGTCTTCCTGACTCCGCACTGAGCTGCACCTCTGCTGCTGACCCTCAGCTGCTCAGTATTTCCTGTAAGGTCCGAGAACCCTGGGGTACTCCAGGGTAATGGCAAGACGAGGAGAAGCTGATGGTTGAGCAAGACCTGGTTTTGAATTCATTGTCACTTCGTGGTGCTGTCATCTGAAGCCAGTGGCTTGTGTTCTCCTCTTCAAAATGGCTGCTTGTCCCAGGGGTTGGAGCTGATGAAATGTAACTGGGTGCTTCACACCCAGCGCAGTGCCTGGCTCTCCATAGACAGGTTAAATACCAGTCCCTTTTCCTTCTGTAAGATGACCTGAGTTCTCCCACATCATCTGATGTGGATTTCATTTGTTTACATTTGTCCTTCTGAGTCACCAAGCAATTTTTTTCTTCACAGGGAAGATTTTTGTTTTTTAGCCAGCAGGTGGCAACCAAATTAAAGCTAAAAGTTCACCTCATTATGGAAACTGGAAGAAACATCGCTTTTTTGCATATTAATGCTTGATGAAAATGACAGGTGAATGAAAAACATTTGGCACTGAAGTGGAGTCACCCTGACAGAGATGTTTTTGAACACCGGGTCCCTATACAGAAGGTTGGTTTTCCTGAGGCTGCTTTTGATTTCAGTACCTGCATATCAATGTCACACACCTTCTTAGAGGCCTGTCAGAGGAATCATCTAGATTTATGCAACATTGTGTTTAACATAATGAATCTATTTGCTTGATTTGGCAGTTTAAAAGGCAGAGTAAAAAGTGAAGTCATCACTTAAGATGGAATGGTTATAAAAATACTTTATTTCATTTTATTTTCAATATATATTTTTTGGTGTGTGTGTATGTGTATGTTTGCTATCTGAGTTTGTGACTTAAAAAACAAAATACAGTCTTTGATTTAAAGACTTCAGAAGGTCTAGGCAGAGGTAGCATCCTTTGTAAACTATTTTCGAGTCCTAGTTTTTTAATCTATTAAATGGGACAGTATCATTGCCTATTCTAAGAATTAAAATAGATGATGATTGAAAGGTGCTCTGGGTGCCAGGCATGCAGTAAGCAAGCCTAATGAGTGGTGCCCTCATGACAGATGATGGATATGATGGTGGTGACAGTTAGCCAAGGTGGAGGTGACCAGAGAGTCTGTGTGATCTAACCCTTTTGCTACTTTCTGAGGGACTTGAGGCCCAGACAGTGAACTTGCAGAGAGCTACAGACTTGATGGGTTTTCTGGAACAGCAATACTGAAGCAGAACTCCTGAGCCCAGCAGTTTTCTTCACCCCAATGTCCCTGGCATCAGCATTAGCTCTGGCTGGAGGTTGATGGTATAGTGTTGGCTGTTGAGGACTAGTCAACTACCTTGCTTCCAGGGCCTGTGGGCAGGATGGTCAGCATGGCAGGCACAGAGATGACTACACTCAAAGTGTGGTGACTAACTCACTGTCATATGACACAAGCTGCTGATAACCCTGAGATAAAATCACCCTAAACAAAAAGATCACCCCTGATATTAGCTGTCTCCTCCAAGCAAGTCTGTGCTAGGGCACCTTCCTCTCAATAGGATAACCATGCACGTAGGCCCTTGTACTTGAAGTATGTTTGGTGCCTTATGAGTTTCAGGAATGACCAATAATGCTACCCCTGCTTCTGTTCCAGGAGGTGGTCATACTAACTCACTAAGGTTGTTATCCTGCAGCTCCTTAGTGATTGCAGTTTCCTATCAAAGACCTTTCAAGGAGTTGGAGGCCAGAAAAGGGAACATTTTCCCCCTATCTAGTTGCTTGTCATTCTTGGCTGTCCAGTATCTCCAGAGATCAGGGATGTTTGGACACTGTTCCTTTAATCAGGCGACGGCTGTCATCATCATTTCTGTGTGAGTTGCTGACGTGCGAAGTGTGGGCCACCATCCCATCAGTGAAATCTGTCATAATTATATCATACACCCACCATGTTGGAGACAGGAAGAGTACAGGGGTTCCTGTGTGCAGTGTTGACCCCTCATTTCACAAATTAGAAAACCTGGCAGGATAACATTGGGCCATCACCTTGCAAATGAATACAAGAGTTTCTCCTTGCTTTTTTATGCCGTTACTTCAAGCAAAGATAAGCATCACAATTCTAGTTGAAAATGTTCCAGGCCCAACAGAAACATAATTGATGGTGGTTCAAAGCTACAAACCAGGGGATTATGTTCTCTTCTATGCACTTGTATATGTTCTAGGTCAAAATTGTTTCTCCAGCCTCAGTATGACCCTGTCTCAAAAGGGCTCGATAGGTAGCTCAGTGGCAACTCACCCTGGGTTCCATCCCAGTACCACTTTAAAAGAAAAAAAAAAAAAAAAAGCTTTTAGGACAAACTCAAGAAGCAAGGATTCATAAAGGAAGTTCTTGGTCCTGGAGGAATTTCAAGTAGCTAAATTGATAACGTCTCTAACATCTAGGATTTATAATGCAAAGGTCTCCTAAAATTAGATACTTGTAATTTATAATTAGGCTTAATTATAGTTGTTGATTAGAGATGCAAGTGGTAATTCAGTGCTGTGCTGTAGAGTATTTTGGACTCTGTTCTTGATGCATTTTTATCATGAATTCTGTGGCTCAGTAAGATAAAGATAGGTTGTGACTATTGACAAATTAATCAATTCTAATGTGATAGTGATTGTTTCTTTAGGAGAGGGGAGATAGAAGAATCGAATGCATGTGATCATTTTCCTTCCTATTTCAGAAGGTGTAGTTGACATTACTTTGCCTTCACAGGTGATGTAGGGTCATATGAACAATGTCTGATTCAGAATAGCAGCTTATTCTTACCACAGACTTCCAGCGTTCATCTTAGCAGTCAAACAATTTTCTAGCATGGATCCAAAACTACTTCATTTTTGTTCTGTTGTTGTCAGGGTTTATAGCAACCCATCCACTGCCTTAGTGCAGAAGCAGGACTCTTGAAGTCCTCTTGTCTCTGGTTACATCAATGGCATTTGCTTTGGCGACAAATATAATTGAATGACTATGTACTAGGAGTTACATTGAATAGGGAACCTGTCAGAACCTTCTCCCCTCAAGGAATGGGCAATCCTATAGAGTCTGAGTGTGTGGAGAACAGAGGGGTGGTAAGGAATGTAAATAACTGCAGTGTAGCATGGCATTGGTCTAAGAGCGTACTGGACTTATTCCCAGAGATCATGTTTACAGATGCAGTGATAGTATGTTGAAGTGTGTGCATACTCAGTAACTGGTCCTTTCTAGAGGATGTCTAAGGGAGATCTAAGTTAATATTTTTTTTTCCTGTGAAAAATAAAGGCTTTTGCTTTTTAAAATGCTAGGATACATACATAATTTTGCAACACTCATCTAAAATACCTGGAAGATACTTGAGAGGCAGAGGCAGGAGGAGGCAGAGGCCAAGCTGGGTAAGTTAGTGAGAACCTATTCCAAAATAAAAAGTGCTAGGGATGGAGTTCAGGGATGGAGTTAAGGGTTGGAGCACTTGCCTGGCACGTGCAAGGCCCTGGGTTCAATTCCTGAAACCACATGTACTCAAAATGCCTCAAAGAACAGCCTTAAAATCCTCTTATAGGGAGACAGAGGAGGTGTTTTAGTTAGCTCTTTTGCCTCTTTTGACCGAAAGACCTAACAAGAATGATTAGAGGAGGAAAATTTTACTTTGGGGCTCATGGCTTCAGAGGTCTTAGTCTACACACGGTCAACTTCATTCTTTGGGGCCCGAGGTGAGACAGAACATCATGGCAGAAGAATGTGGTGGACGAAAGTAGCTCAGGACATTGCACCAGGAAACAGACTTCCCTCACCACAGACAAAATATAAACCCCAAAGGCAGGACCCTAGGGACCCACTTCCTCCAGCCATACCCTACCTGCCTACACTTACCACCCAGTTAATCCATATTAGGGAATTAATGCACTGATTATGTTAAGACTCTCATAACCCAATCCTTTCACCTTCAAACTTTCTTGTGTTGTATCACACATGAACTTTTGGGGGTTGCCTCATATCTAAATCATAGCAGGAGGATAGTAAGCCAGTAGGCAAATGCTTTGCTACATAGTTGACTCAGACCCAAGATGGAGTTATCGGGACCAAGTGTTATCTCAATGTAAAAGGGAGTCACCTTTGGAAGAACCCTGTGTTATGGATCTGGAATTCATTGTTAATGAGGTTCCAGTGACAACAGTGGAACTTCAGCACATATGATGTCTGAGGAATATGGCTTAAAGCTTCCCTTACGAGGGTAAGCCTAGCTAATTACAGGGAGAATGAATGGATCACTCATGGGTTAAAATATGAATCCACAGCACTTCCTTTGTCAAATGTAAAGAAGCATTGGGAATCTTGTCTATTTAATTGAAGGACTGAACAGAGTTTGGAATACGGCAGTTGCTTTTAAACTGTGCTCTGTAGTTTCATTAACGACACCACAATGCTCAAACCTACACAACACAAACCTAGAGACTAGAACTTCTAACAGACCATAACACCCCTCTGGATAGACATCATGAACAGTGTGGTTTGATAAATAGGCCGTAGACCTGAGGTAGAGTCAGAAGACTTGGGTTCAAATACCTATAAATTGCTGCATATTTCTGATGAAACTTTTCATTTCCCCAATTGTTAAATGGAAGCAGAGGTGAGGATGTATTGAGGTAACAAATGAAAACTAGTACGGAGTAGCATATAATTGACATTTTAATGAGTCCATTTATTTTAACTGAGGGATGTAAGAATTTGGTTTGTGTGTGTGTGAAGTGTATTTCATCTTATTCATCAGTAAAGTACATCAAGTGCCTCACACTAGTAGTGGTGTGTCAGAAGTATTTGCCCAGTGAATAAATTGACGAGTGGCCAAGGAACACAGCCTCACAGAACAATAAACAAATCAATCGATACTTATGCCAGGGATGATATTTAGGGCCAATTTGGTGACCTCACATTCAGGACGTAAAGAGTGAAGAGAAAGTTCTAAAACCATCAAAAGGCATTTAAGGATTTTCTTTTTTTCTGGTGCTGGAGGTTTTTCCTCCTTTTACCAGTGAGGTACATTCCCAGTCCGTTATCTTTTGAGACCGGGTCTTACTAAGTTGTAGTGAATGGCCTCAAATTTGAGATCCTCCTGCCCCAGCCTCCCCATACACTGGGATTATAGGTGTGTGCCACCTGCTGTGATTTTCTTCATCAATCAGTGGGACAAGAAGTGGCTTTGATATTCAGAAATGAATGACTATGGAGTGGGAGAATAGCTCAGTTGGAAGGTTCTTGCTTAGCGTGCACCAAAGCTGACTCCCAGTAACAATAAATAAACAAACACAAAAATGCATAAATGAATGGTTATTTCTAACTGAAAAGTCTGTCAGCTACAATAAGTTCATTGGTAGGTGTAAAACAAATCTGAGAATAAATGAGCCCTTACATGATTCAGGACATATCAGTGGGTCTCTAGGACTCCCTTAGTGATTCAACCATATGCCTTTAAAATACAACAACAACAGAAACCAAAACAAACCAAAATAAATAAATAAACAAAAGCCCATGAATTTGTCCTAGCAGAACTGGCTCAGAAAATGCAACCCAAATCCCAGATGTCCAGGAGTCCTACCACCACGTCAGGGAACGTGACTGGAGAAGGTGGTAATATACAGAGTTAGGAGGACTCCAGGTCTGAGCCTGTACTGATGAAAGCAAGAACCACTGCAAAAACTCCTGTGTTACTTGGAAAGGCAACGAGGCTTGAAGATGAAGGAGCTGGGTGTTGTGGCTCTGGCCTGTAATCCCAGCCACTCTGGAGGCAGAGATAGGAGGATTTCAAGTTTGAGGCCAACTGCGGCAACTGAGCGAGACCCTGTCTCAAAGCAAAAAAGGGTTGTAGCTCAGTGGTAGAGCACCCCTCAGTTTAATATCCAGTTCTATCGAAAGAAAACTCTGGAGTGGGGGTTTTATATTAAAATGAGTGCTTTGTATTTGAAGTCAATTATTTTTGTACCCAAAGAAAGGAGGTAAATAAACATAGCTAACCTGAACTTTGTGTTCATCATAGGAAGGTTGACAACTTGTTCCATTCCTGAAAAAATTACCTACTTCATGCTTCATGCTCATTCTTGCCTTTGCTGTTTTCTCTCTCCATAACCAGAGCACTTGATTGCTATTTATTGGTAACATGCTTCTTATTCTTGAGGGTCAGGACAGAGTGTGTATAAATTAAACAAATGGATAAATGATGGACTGAGTCGATGACTGTCAATATTATATATTTTTTGCAGTACTGGGGATTTAACCCAGGGATGATCTACCATTGAGCTATCCCCAGACCCTTTTTTATTTTTGAGACAGTGTAGACTTGAGTTTGCAATCCTCCTGCCTCAGTCACTCTGAGTCACTGAGATTAAGGGCATATGCCACAGGCCTTGGCTATCAATAGTATTTATGAAAGTTTTAAAAGTCTTGGTAAATCTTAAAAGAACTAAGTTTGTAACTTTTTGGCAAAATCAATTGTTTTTACTCTTTCTGTGTTTTGTTGATTCTGAGATGTGTATTTGTTTCATTCACATGAGAACATCTCTGAAACGGGTGCAACCTACTGGTGGCATAAACATGGTCAGCAGTGTTCTTTCCTTACCAGTGCTTTGCAAGGTGATGAATGGTGGGTCTAAAAAGAGACACGTCTGTTAGATGTGGCAAGCTCCAGTAATGAGACTAAATTCACCTTAATAATGTCTCTAGTGCATTATATGCAGGACAATAGGAGGGGAAAAGCATGGATTTTGGGATTAAAGAAATTTTATTCTGATTTTTTTCCTTTTTACATCTGAGCATAGTTTTCCTAACTGTTCATCTTTGAGTTGCAGTGTCCCTGTCTGGGAACAAAACATTGATATTAGAGTTGTGTACCGTGTAGATATTCAGTGAACAAAATCCAATGAATGTCTGCTCTTTTGTCTCCCTCTGTCCCTCGCCAGCTTATTTGTACTTTAGAACAGCCCTGTTAGGTGGAAACAAGCCTCTTCCACAGGTTCAGAAGCAGGCTTAGTGGCAGAAGTTGAGAGAGGTGTCCCTGGAGCCCTTGATTTTAGAGGATCCTCCAGGGCTCCGCTGGGCTTCTTCCAGGTAACTATTGACGCAGGTGAGAGCTTAGCTACTCTTTGTTGATAAACCTCCTCAGGCGCCTGTGTAACAGTTTTACACGATATCTTAAGAGCAACATAACACGCTGTATCCTTTTTTGGAAAGAATTTTACCTCTTGCCCTCATCCTGTAAACAAGGATGGACCTCTATTTAAAGAAGAGGAAAAGGAAGAGGGAAAAGGATGTTATATCACCTGGCCTAGCACTTTTGGAAGCAGATGTTTTCCTCATCTCATTGTTCACAGAAAATGAATTCAAGATGGTATAAACCAAACGTTCAAAAATACCACGATCCATAAATCATACTATTCTTTGGTGAGGATAGAACAAAACTATGAGGATGATTGGAAATTAGAGATCAGTACTGAAACCTCAGAACTTGGCACAAACACAAAAACATGTTATTAGTATTATATTGTAATGGAGCCATTAGATGGTGGATATTAAGCCTGGCAACCTTAAACATCTGGGGTGGAATCATGGATAGGTGCTCTGGAAAACTTTATAATTTTGAGTCTAGCTGAAATTCTTCAATTATGAAATTTATTTTATCCTTAGTCTTTGCTTTCTATTTAATAATTGTGTGTGTGTATGTGTGGGACTGGGGATGAATGAAGGGTTATTCTACCATTGATCTACATCTTCAGCCCTTTCTGGTTTTTACTTTGAGATAAGATCTTGCTGAGTTGCAGGCTGACCTCAGACTTGTGATCCTTGTGCCTCAACCTCCTGAGTCCTTGTGATTATGACTGGGCATGGTGGTACAGATCTGTATTCCCATTTTTAAGTAGGGTGAAAAGGATCAGACTTGACTAATCAATGATCAACAAATCTAAATGGAGAAGATATGGGTGCCTGTTATGAGGAGTTGCAGTTAGATTTCTGAGTTGGGTTAGCCTGTTTCCAGACTCTGCCAGGGCTGGCTGATGTTGGACAATTAATTAACTGATCCATCCTAGAGTTTTTGCAGCCCTGTCTGTCAAATGAAGAATAAGACAAAATAAGCCTGGAGCACTTGTGCATGCCTGTAAATCCACTTACTCAGGAGGATCATGTGTTCAAGGCCACCCTGGGAAACTTGGCAAGACCCTGTCTCAAAAAAAAAAAAAAGGGGGGGGGGGGCGGCTGGGATGTAGCTCAGTGGTAGAGTCTTGGGATCATCAATTTCTAGTATCACCCCCTCCCACAAAGGATTGTCTTAAAGGGCCTGCTTAGCAAGTGCCTGAAATTTCATAGATGCTCAATAAATCTACCTTTCTTTCTACTCTCCTTAACCCTTTATCCTTAATTAAAACTGAATAAGTTTCCAAAATGAATGGATCTATGGGGACTTCCAGTGTGGAAAGTAAGCATCCTTGATAAATGGGTCAACGCAGCTCTCATCAGTAAGGCAGATGCAGGAGAAGTACTCTTTGGGCTAGAGACCAAGACTTCAGATAGCAAAAGAATGTTTACATTTTTTTTTTTTAACCTATCATCCAAGTACTTCATGACCACAGGTTGCCTGAGGCCTTCCTGCTATGGGTCACATCAGGGCCTGTCTTCTCACCATTTGTTAGACATCTTCACTCACCTAGGTTAGAAACTGTGGTGTAATTTCAGATTCCTTCCGTTTGGGTTTCCGCATTCTGCCAGGTCCTAAGGATTCCATTGCCAGCATGTTTCTTTGCATTGTCATGTGTAGCATGAACTGGGGGAGAAGATGACGCACAGACAGATCTGTCACAGCTCTCATGTCACAGCACCCTGCCATACCACATGCTCTACCATAATGGCCTGCTAACTGATCTCCCACCTTTTCCTCCCACCATGGTATTCTTAGCCAAGCAGAGGGTTCTTTCTTTGCATAGATCTGATTATATTACTACTATCTCTTGCTCACTCACCTTGGATTGTTTGCACTACTGGCGGAATATAGACTAAATACTTGCTTGGCACTACGAGTCCCTAAACATTTAGTATAAATTTATGTATTTTTGTGGGAGTTTCTAATCTTACCTCTCTTCTCCATCTTGTGTTTAGTGGTATTGGGGATTTGAACATGGGGGAGTTCTACCACTGAGTTACATTCTCAGCCTGCCACCGCCTTTTTAAAAAAAGAATATTTTAGACAGGGTCTTGCTAAGCTGCTGAAGGTTGCTAAGTTGCTGAGATTGGCCTCAAATTTGTGATTTTCCTGCCTCAGGCTTCCTGAGTTGCTGGAATTTACAAGACTATGCCACCATGCCTGGTACATATTACTTTTTAAAGTGTTTTTTGCTTAATTGACATATAATAACTCTACATATTTTATGGGTTATAGTGTGATAATTTGATATATAATGTGTAATGATCAAATTGGTGCAATTTTCCTGCCTATCTCCTTAAATGGTTATCATTTCTTTCTCCGCCCCGCCCCCATTGGTATCAGGGATTGAACTCAAGTGTACTTAACCACTGAGCTACATCCCCAGCCCTTTTTTATTTTGAGTCAGGGTCTTGCTAAGTTGCTGAGGCTAGCTTCAGACCTACCATCCTCCTGCCTCAGCCTTCGAGCTACTGGGATTACAGGCGTGTGCCACTGTGCCTAATTGGTTATCATTTCTTTTGTGTTGGGACACTTCAAACTCCTCTCTTGCAGTTCTTTATTAGATTTACAATAGATCGTTGTGAATTGTAGTCGCCTATTGTACTGTCGAACAGAAGCCTGTGCTCTTCTTGTATAACTTCATAGCACTTTGTGAACACACCCTGACTTTCATGAGCAGTCAGCCAGAATCTGTCTTAGTGTTTGTTCATCCTCCTGTAGAAAACCCCTCTCTACCCACCCTGATTCAGGAGCTGACGTGGTGGTATGTCTTGATGTATGTTCACTCACGTTTTCTCTAGTTACAAAATAATAAATGGTTCATATAGAAAGCTTGGGGGAAAGTTGCACTCTGCTTAATTGGGTTTTCTTCCTTGTAAACCTTGGAAATATTTCTCTTTTCCAGCTGTTCCCTTAGCGTTGGAGTATACGTTTATGTTTGATCTTTGCATTTATGATCCAATGATTGGTATTGTGAATAGATGCACATTTGTCCATCCTGATGGAAAATAAGACCTGGGTTGAATCTGACCCATCCCAGGTATTTGATAGAAGTGAGTCTGTGACTGTGCAGTATGACCCCACATATGACTCTAATGGAGCCATGGGCTGATAATTATGTTTGAGACAAGCCTACTAGTCATCATCAAAGCATCCTGTGGAGGCCATTGCTGGTCCTAGTACCTGCTCTTAGATTCGTGGATGAGTCTCAGATGGGCTCATTTTATACCTCTCGTTCACATTGGGGTGGTAGAATTTTTACTCTAGACTGAGACCTTTGAAAAAGTCTTTAAAAAAATGTTTGATGGTGATTCTACTGAATTTTTTATATTCCTCTAATATATGAATGTTCCCAATAGACTGCATAGAATAATGTAAAGGCAGTCTCTCTTGAAAGAACTGAAATCCAAGAGAGCTCTGCCCATTTCACTTTGTTTTCTTCAAGTGATGTATCCATTCACTCACCACAGTTGTATTTTGATGATCTCTGCAAGGTTGCCACCAATATTACTTTTGAGCTGGGCAGGCTTACAATAGGGAGAATTCTGATGTATGTCTCATTTTTTGTGACTAAAAACGTTGCTCTACTGCCTTGATTTGAATCCTTGATAACTTATAGTGATATAAATTTCCCAGAATATCATAGTGAGATTTAAACTCAAAGACTTGGAAGGTTATATTCACCTTCTGGAAAAATTTTAAAACTACTTCTGTGTAAGCGGAAGTGGCAATATGTTATAGTTTGTGTGAAAACTCAAAGAATAATCTACCTCTGTCACACCAAGGTTTGCTGCTTTTCCTCTCTCATGCCAATTTGTGATAAAAGCCATTCTTTATGAATATATCTAATCTACAGCATTTGTGGGTATTCTATGTGTAAAATGTGACGTGCTTGGAAGGATGATGACTAGGTAGAATTTTATGTTGTTAATCATTAATCCTCAACTGCAGGATTGTGACATAGCGGATATTAAACATGTGATTTCATTATTGAGAAAGGAAAAGTATCTTTTAAAGAAAAATGGAGATGAATATATAGTTACTGGGAAGAGATGTTGATGGGAATATATTTTTTGCTGTCTGTAGTGGAATTAAATTTTTTTTTACTAAACTGTAGATAACTTTTTTTTGGCAGGAGTTGGGGGTGGAATAGAAGTTTAAAGACATTATTTAGAAGTGATTTGTAAGCACTTAAGTTCTTATAATAGATGTTTTGACTGAGCCAGGGACTGTGGGTTGAATGTAAGTTGTTCTGAACTTGAACAATTTACACTGCAAGAAAGTATTTTGGTGCCAGGATGTAGAGTTTTCATCAAATCTCACAATCTTGGCTCTGTAATCATTTGACCAGCTAGTGCCTACCCTTCCTTTCTTTAGCAGCTGCTTCTATAAAAGTAGTTTGGACTAGATATAGATACCTTTTTGGATAGCCTCCACCCTATAATTTCTAGTCTCTAAATTTTCAGGCTGCTAAGGTCTTCATGATTATAGCTGTGCTCTCTGAGCCTTTGACACATACCAGCTAGCCAAATTATTAAATAGAAGGAAGGAGAATAGCTTTTCTAAATGTTTCAAGAGCATATTTTGGGAGCACAAACCATTTTGGTGGTAGGATGTTACTTAAGGAGCTCCTCTTCAACTCGAGTGAACTGTGGGGAGTTTGAATGAAAATCTTCACAGTAACGTCTAGTACAGTGATTCTTCATCCTTCCTGGAGGTACAGTAAGAATATGTGGAAACTTGGTGGATCCTGGTACAAAAATAAATCAGCATTAACACTGTACTCCAAATTTTGGGTGTAATTTACTAATCTTACTGGAAATGTACTCCTCCCCTCCTTCTGCTCCCTAGGACTGGGGATTGACACCTGGAAAGCACTATCACTTAGTTGCTTTCCCAACCCTTTTTATTTGAGACAGAGTTTTGTTAAATCGCCCAAGCTAGCTCCAAACTTCTGATCCTCCTGCCTCAGCCTTCTGAGTAGTTGGGATTACAGGTGTGCATCATAGCACCAGACTGGAAATTCTTTCACAGAAAGAGTATAAAACCAATGACATAAATATGTTTGCTCAACAAAGTAAGTAAATTTTGCAAAAATTTTGTAGAAAGAGTACTTTATTTCCTTGATTTTTTTTAAGTTGCTATTAATTGTAAGATAATAAAACTTAATAGATTATTTGCAAATAAGTCTTGCCACCATATCAATTCGTCTGAAGTATTTCAGGTATGTACTAATGACAGAAGTACTAAAATCTGTTTTTTAGAATTGAGGGAATATGGTATAATTTTTTTCCCCAGTTAATTTTAAAAACTGATTTCTAATAAACAAACAGCCAAAGAAGAGAGAGTCTCCAAAATTTTAATAAGACTGCCTTCTATTTTATATGTATAGTTCATGACAACAATTGCTAGAAGACCCTGATCTTTAGAGTTCTATATTGGTAGAGGAAATTAGAGACTGCATAACTTGCTGTGCTAGACACAGTGGCACGTCAAGACTGGACATCGATCCTCCAGGATCCTGAGTTTAACTCAGGGGGTTGAGAACTGTTACCCTCCCATTTGGCTAAGAGTAAGCAAACTTGCAAAAGGGTTCTGAGGTTTTTGCTCGCAGAGACATTGAGGAGGGGGAGTTCCTCCATAATCCACCATACAATTGTGTCATTCAAATTGTGGAATTCAAAAATTTATCTAGTATTTCAATTTTTCACCTTGGTTGACAAGGCTGATTGTGCAAAACAGCTCTGCTTACTGTATATAAATATTCTATTCTGTATCTTAAAAATGCAAAAATTTACTCATTCAGCTGACCAGAATTACTATTAAATAAGCCAAGTGCCACACCCAATACATTTATCTTTGAAATTATTTTAAGAATGGGCTTTAAAAACTGAAACTTCTCCATGAAGAACAATCATATTTAAAATATTCTAAAAAACAAGTGAGGTTCTGTGTCATTAAAAAGGATACTAATATTTTCCAATTATTTCGTGATGCCTAATTTTGAGAAGTGTGTGATTAAGGCCCAAATATGATTTTTTTTTTTTTTTTTTTTTTTTTTTTTTGCGGTACTGGGGATCAAACTCAGGGCCTTGTGCTTGCGAGGCAAGCACTCTACCAGCTGAGCTATCTCCCCAGCCCTCAAATATGATTTCTGACAATTGAGATGACCCTAAAATATTTTTGCCACCAAATGTGTGCACTTGTAGAAAGTGTTGATCCACGATGACGTATGCATCTAATTTCTTATCTAGAGACACAATACTGGGTGTGCTGTTGAATATTTGAGGCGTTCCATATCTGTAAACAGAGTATGAATTTTTTTATTCCAGAAGAATTTTGCTTCTGCATTTTTGAAGATATTTCTAGCATTAGAAATTTCCCAAAGGCCAGCCTCAGCAATTTAGCAAGGCCCTGAACAATTTGTCTCAGACAAGATGTGTCTACGTTCAACTCCTGGTACCCCTCCCTCCAAAATAAAAATAAAAATTGCAACGGGCTAATGAAACAAATTCCTTTTGGTAACATCTATGCAGTTTTATTAAGTATTTTGTTCAAGAAAAATGGGATAACTACTTTAGGAACTATACTAAAACATTGAAACTGCCTTCATTTTGGAGTGGGTAGCCACCTTTGTTAAAAAACAGAAACATGGTTTCTATTCTCCTTTTTCTCCAAGTCAAAAATCGGCTCATCTCCTTTCCTAGATATGCAGCTTCACCAAGATTTCCCGAGTCACTGGGGTTTCTCTCACATGATGAGATGTCTTTTTAATCTATTTCCGGATGAGGCGTTTGTATTTGGGCACATCTAAATATTCATACAGTTCTGTATTTTTCAAATTGAGCTTTTATGCATCAGCAAAATTCTACCTTTCCAGAATGTTCCATCTTCTAGGATATAATTTCGTTTTTGACTTTATGCTTCCAGTTGCAAATGTTTGCAACATGGGTCTCCTTCAGTAAGCAGGAGAAAATTAAAGGAAACTAAGGGTCATTGTCCTTTCTTTTCTTGGATAACGTCTAGTCTTAATACAATAGGTCATTCACCATGAAATTAAGTGAAAATGACCCTTCACAATTCCACTCTCCTATAGGCTCTTTGGAAGGCCTCGTGGCTAACAAATTCTGTGTTTTTCCAGGTCCACAAACCTAATCTGTTTGGTATTAAAGAATTAAAAAGAATGTTCATAAATATAATGGCCAGAGTACTTTTATATCATTTCTGTCAGCAGAAACTATTTTACATGGCCAGTATGGGGGTGGGCATGTGTATAATCCCAGTTACTTGAGAGACTAAGGCAGGAAGGTCCAAGTTCCAGGCTACCCTCAGCAACTGTCTCAAAATAAAAAGGGCTGGGAATGTAGCTTAGTTTTAAAACACTGCTGGGTTCAATTCCGCTGCTCCAAAAAAAGATATGATAGCATAATGATAATGACCTTTTAGAGTGGGCTATATAGTGTGCCATAACTACTGCAGTTACTTGACATTAAAAACAAGTTTCAAAGTGCCAGAAAAGAAACTGATGCATTTGTTCCAGTCTGAATGTAAATCACCCCCTCACACATGGTATGTATAACAGTATTCTATTTGGCTGTGGACAGCTTCGATTTGCTGTATGTTATTTATCTTGTTTGTTATTCATATGAATCTTTTCATAAATGAAATAGTGTCAGTTTCAGGATAGGTGCACCCTTAATGTTTGAGTGCCTAACCTCAGTGGTTGCATAAACCTAGGCTTATCTGTCTTGGTTCTGCCACCTGCTAGCGGGTGACCTCGAATTCCTCATTTTTAAAGTAGACATAATTCTAATATCTATCTTAAGGCTGTTGTGATGATTAAATGAGAAACCACGTGGATCATGTCTAGCAAAGAGCAAGCACTCAAATATTAGCAATTATTACTTACTGGTAATGAACTCTTCAACTGTAAGAATAATTTATTTTCTAAACATTTGCCAAGAAACCTACATTAGCCCCTGGCAATAGCTTGCACATTATTCCAGGCGTGGCTCATATTTTTTTCCCTGGAAGAACAGTTAAGAAAATAACTTTGATAAGAATGTAGAAATTTTTAGAGTTGTCCAGAGGAAGGGAAAAGCCTCATTCCTTGTTGCTTCAGATAGAATTAGTAATGTGCAATTTTCAAGGAAGTAGGTTTAGATTCTGTGTGTAAAATATTTTTCTGTCAGTTCCTCAGCACAAAATTGGCTAGCCCTCAAGCTTTCAAGAATTACTCCTACAAAGGCCTGATTAAACATCAGGAACAGGAGGTTAGAACACTCCCTCTTCGTTAGTCAATGCTACTTTACAAACTTAGGTTTTATCACTTATGTAAACCTTAACTTCTCAGTTTCTGATTAATTTATTCAAGTTCTTCTCATACCGTATTATAAATTGAGTTGCACTTCACCAATTGAAAGATCCTTTTCACATGGCTTTGTGTCCCTACCTAGGTTTTATATCACCTTATAGAGATTAGAGTGTGCACATTCTTCCTAGTTAGTTCCTTTAAAAAATAAAATTGACTAGTAGAGAAATTTTTAATAATACGTTTATTCCATAGTGATTTTGATTCTTTTCAAATATAATTTACTAAATAGGCTCTTGCATCAAAATGTGAAAACCAGTTAATAAACTCTTTGACACTACTAGTACTGAATTGAAGAAACTTTTTCTGTTATTTTTGAACATTTCTGTCAAATTGTCAGACCATGGTACTATCTCCGTTCTATTTTTAACGACCTGAGTACATAAATTGCAGCTTCCTTTTCCCTTCCCATGACATCTAGTACACCCCACTTAAAGAGAATGAATGAAATGCATGTTTGAACTGTCTTGATGTTGTTAATTACTTTCTAAGATGTTCCATAACAGGAAAGTATTTGGTGTGCATTTAGAAGTTTGGAATACTAACATCTTCAAGGACCTGAGGTTCTCAGTGTTTGTTTAAAATGACTGAGGAAGGGAGTAAGAGTGTTTATTTTTTTATAAAATGGGCCTTTATGTAAGGTTAATATGGCATAAGGGATGGGGATGGATCGTGGCTAACTCTTGGTATGATTTAGGGTGTGAAATAAGAACAGCCTTTCAAGAGACCATATGGATAGTTAAGTTTGCTTCTCTGATGACATAGGGAAATGACTTTGAAGACATTTTTTTCCCCCAACCTCGAGCTCATATCAGAGCCCATGTACTCCAGGGCACAATCCTGCCAGCCGTCTGTCGGCAAGCAATACTCTCAGAATGGTTAACAACAGAGCTTAGTGGGAAGAATGGAGAAGGGGCATGGAGAATTTCCCTGTGCTTGAAAGTCAAATTAGCAGGATTCAAATTTTATATACTAAACTATGGAAATCAATTTGTATCACATTTCCTGCCTCCCAGAAATTAAAAAGAAGGTGGTTACTATGAACCCAGATATAATTTTCAACTTGTAAAAGTTACATTCAATTCGTACATTACGATTAATTTATTAAATGAACAAAGATTAGGCAAAGATATAACTTAATTATTGTTTTGGTTACAAATGGACAAAATATCTTTATCACAAATTGAATACCTGAGCAGTGTTCCAGACATGACAGAGACTGAAGATACAGCAAAGAAAGGAGAGAAGAGTGAGGAGAAAGAGGAAGAAGGTTAACAGGAGGCCCAGGGAAGTAAAGGAAAGGGTGGGGCAGAGAGAAAAACTGGGAAGGAAAGGGTCCACAAAAACAGAGTATTGGGATTACTATCTATAATCCTATAAGATAGTGATTCCCCCCTTTTTTCTTTCTTTTTTTTTTTTTTTGTATTTCAGAGCAGCAACATTTTTTTAAAAAGAGGTAAATGTGGGGACTATTAACCATTTTTTTCCCACTTTAGGACAGTAAAGAGACAAAATGCATACACTCTAGTCTACTTACTGTCTGACCCTCTGTGTTAATTTTTTATTTTGTCTGGACTAGTAAACATGATGAGTCAGCCCTTGTATCTGCATGGGAGCCACTGGTCTAATACTAATTTTGATATAAAAGTTTAGTAGAGTTTTAATTCTTCCTACATTCAACATTTGCTTTAGTCCCAGTATGTGAAGGGAAAGGCATGACAGTGTGACCTGAGGGACTGGTGACTGGCAGATGAGATGGAAAGGCATGTATGTGTGTGTAAGGTAGGAGAACAGCTGGTAGTCATCTCAAAGATTGGCAATGGGGAGCCAGTGAAGGTTTTCAAGCAAGGAGAAAGGACATTGGGGTGGTGCTGGGGTGGAATAATGAGGTGACACATAAGTTAGAGGAGGTGACAAGGAAAAGGGCTAAAAGGAACCAACACCTAATTATAGGACCCAGTATGGTTGAGGCAGTGGGGACAGAAAGCCGACAGCAGGGAGGGCCCTAGGAGGTGGCTGATGGAAAGACTGAGCAACCAGCTGTGAAGGAAGACTTTATAAATGAGTTCACTACAGATATGACAAAGGTTTTTAAAAAATATATATTTTTTGTATGAATAAATTATTTCTCATAGTTTTAAATAAAGTATCAACAGTGTTTTGGAGTAATGAAATCAAAAACTTGTTCATGAGGAATTTTAGATACATAGACCAATAGAGCCTAAAGAACAAATATCTGGATTACTAGATATTGATGAGAGTAGGTTTTTTTGTTTTGGGGATTTTTCTTTTTTTTGGCGGGGGACAGGAGAAAACACAGATGTCTCCTGTATTTTTCATAACTTTTGAGTTTTTTTCTTCATCAACTAAACAGCATTTTGATGAAAAAGAATGGAATTAGGCTACGATTCTGTTCAAATCCAGCTTCTGGCACTTAGTCACTGAACTATTTTAGTCAAGGCACCTCACCTGTTCCTTAGCCTTCCTCATTACTATTACTGATTTCCTATTTTGGGGTGTGTGTGTGTGAACCTGCATGCATGCACCTGCTCAACAGATGGTGGGTGCTCTGCATTAATTTATCAGAGCATAGGTTGATGTCTTTTTGGTCCTGAGGAGTGTTTTAATAAAGCAAATGATATACTTGGCATGGGCTCTTTATATGAAAGGAGACGACATTATTCCAGGGCACACAGTCATCTTTTTTTTTTTTTTTTAATGAGGGCATTTACAACCAAACATAAGAAGTAGAACCCTTCTTATTGGCAGTGTGGCACAGCGGTAGGTTTGTTGGGTTTTGCTGCGGCTAATGCAGTGCACGAGGGGGTTAAGAAACCCCCTTACTCATATTCCATGAAGCAGCAGAACTTATCAGATGGAAACAGGAATTGGGAGGGGGAAACAGCAGTGACTCCTTGTTTCCTAGCCCGCGGGGCTAGTACTTACGTTGAGTTGAGTAGAGTCTGGCAGTTGAAGCAGATCCGAATCATTCCGGGTTAGGGGCAACCTGTCCGCCTGGGCTGGGGAGGGGCGCTTACTAAAGCCGCTCAGCCCGGAGTGGCCCCGCTGCTGAACAGCCCGAGTCCGGGCTTCTAATTGGAGATCCAGGAAGCCCTTCAGAGGGAGGCCCCGCCCCTCCCGTGTGAATCGCCGGCCCCACGGGGAGGAGCTGGCCGATGCTAATGAGCAAGTTGCCAGGCGAGACAGGAACTTCATTCCCCTCTGTGGCAGGATCGCAGAAATTATGCCCCTTCTCTCACCATGAGCTGGCTCTCCAGTTCCCAGGGAGTTGTGCTAACTGCCTATCACCCCAGCGGCAAGGACCAGGCCGTGGGGGAGAACCACGCACGGGGAGGTGAGGAGGCCACCTCGAGGTAAGCCCTGGTGCTTGAAAGCCAGCAAACAAAAGGAAAACCCCTTCCCTGCTCCAGGAAAAAAGTGACAGGGAAGCCGGTGTGGGGAGAAGGGAGTTACCTGTGCACCTGGAGCCTGACCTCACGCAGCTGCAGAAGTGTTTGGCATGGCTTTTAGGTACTTTTCATCTCCTGTCCAGGTCTGGAATAGCCCATCTGATTACTGGTGAAGGAGAAGCAGAAGGAAATGGGGATATGGCCGTATGGCTGTCAGAGTAGTTGCTCAGCAGGTGCATTTGCAAATGCTGAAAGATCAAATGACTATATTTGAAACACTTCCTATGAGATGGAATTCTTGAATGGGCTCAAGACACAGCCACTGGAACTGTTAGCTGGGAAAGTCTGCCAAAAGGCAGGGAGGCTGTTCACTGTACAAGCTGTTGTTGTTACAGTGTGTTCCCCCCCTCCTCCTCACTGAAAGCAAACCTCTTAGGCAAAATGCCCAAGACACTGGCCTGTGGCAGTATGTTTCACATTCTTTTGTGTATGTGGATTTTTTTTCCCTGCTCTGGGGTTTCCAAAAAAGAATTTGTCAGGAGATAGTGCTCTACCTCTGGAATGAAATGTGGTTAATGTTAAATCACTCTATAGGCAGAGAGGGCAAATGTACTATAGACCACTGAGGTGCAAAGAGGACCTTCCTCCCTATCTGTGTACTTTGTTCTGTTTTTCAAGGGATTTTTGTCCCCCTTCTCCCCTTAGTGACCTTCTTACTTGCTGAACATTTTACCTTCTTAGATAGAAATAGTAAATATTGGCCTGGAAGATTGCAGAAAGCCAATGGTAACGTACTAGCCTAGAGTGCTTAATTAGTTATCAGAAAGTGCATTTCCTCCTTGATGCTTAATGTGATATAAAACCTTCTTTGTTCTTAAGTGACTTATGCTGCCTTATGTGCCTTAAACTGAAATAATGCCTTCTTTCATTTGTTTTAAAATCCCCAAATATGGGGGAGGTGAGAGAATCAAAGGAATGGCTGTAATACTCTGGGCTGATCAGAACTTTTTTCTCACATGGCACCCACAGTATGTATTCCATTGAATGAATTCATTTCCAAAGATAAAAGGGAATTACTGCTTGTGCTGTAGCTGTTACCATTTTCTGTCCTTTTAAGTATTTTTTGGTGAAATCATTAACTGTTCTCATCCAGTTTTTTGCATAGAATAGGTAGATACATGTATATGTATTACACATGGATATACATGTGTGTATGTGGTAATCTTTCAGCAATAAGCCTGCAACACCAATCCCATGCCAACCATAATTTAGCTTTCACATTGCAGTCAAAATTGCCAGAATTGTGCAAACTCAGCACGTTCTTTAGTGATTTCAGACTGGAGTGGCCTGAGGATCTGAGCTGAATCTTGGATCTGGATTGTCAGAGTGAATAGAACCATAGGGACTTGTGTTCAAACTTTTGTTTTTACTTCAAGGACTCAAACTCGGGGATTCCTTGGGTAGGTACAAGGTTTCTAGTTCTAGGATCTGCCTGGGACTGCAAATCTAGTTCCCAAGACAATTTTTGCTGTGTCTCAGTTTTGCAGCTTGTCATGGGTAGCCTGTACTCCAGCAGGTTGAGCAAACAACAGAGGCAGGGATCATTCTCAACTGTTGTTGAAACAGAACCAAGAAGCGCTGAGGCTGCAGGTTGGGCCAGTGCTCCTGCAGCAAGTGCTCAGAGCTGGGCTGCAGCTCCAGGTCTGCTCTCAAAGGCTTTGCCTGCTGACTACCATATTACTTGCCCATAGGGCGCCCCCCTCCCACCCTCACTGAATTAGAGTCTAGGCACAGTTAATTTACATTACATTGGTTAGAGAACATGGAAACCTGGTTTGAGGGCTGGGAAGAAAGGCAGGGAGGAGAGACAGTCCTATTAGCTTTTACCCTTAAGCATGGAATAATTTTCCAGATGAACATAGTGTAACTTTGAGATGCACCCTCTGTAGCCTGGAAGAGTTAAGATACTGGAATTGGCATGGGGGTTGGAAATGCATAGAAGGAAGAGGGATTTGAGGGTGAACTGGGATCACTAGTAATCTAAGCATATGATGATTTTGGGGGGCAAATGAGACTTTGGTTATGTCTGGCCAGCTACTCCAAAGTGCAAGATTGATGGTTGATACCTGTTTTATAGAATTCTCCGAGAAGTGAAATCAAAACAAAACTCTTCAAAAGAGGCTGAATTAGTCTCTGCCTTTCCTCCTATTTATGTTATTGGAGGGTTATTGGAGGTACCACAAATTCTGACTTCATTTGTTACAAGATTTTCTTTTCTTTTTAATAATATGTACTTTGAACTATTTAATCAAGAAGTGTAAGGAGCTTTTACGTATATGACTTAGCATGTTTATAAAAAAATTTTTTTATTTTATTTTATTTTTTTAAAGCTTTGCCTGAACAAGTCTTTTTATTTCTAGTTTTAAGAAACAGGGATAGGGCTGGGGATATAGCTCACTTGATATAGTGCTTGCCTTGCAAGCACAAGGCCCTGGGTTCAATCCCCAGCACCACAAAAAAAAACAAAAAAAAAAAACAAAAAAAAAAAAAAACAGGCATAGTAGGGAATTACTATTTTTCTAAGTAATTTATTAGTCTAAAATTCCCTCCACTCCATTATCCCTCTTTATCAGAACACATTCATTGGATGCCAGATTAAAGAATTTCTCCCACTCCTGTTTAGGGCCTTGAAAATATTTGTAGAATCCTGGGTTGTTGTGTGTGTGTGTGTGTGTGTTTTTTTTTTTTTCTTTTCCCTTTTTTTAATGTTTCTGGATTGGGAGAAATACATCAACATTAGCTGTTCTAGCTAACTTTACACAGTCAAATGTTTCCAAAGGAAACCACTTTTTATGAGTAGCTATATTTATAAAACTTTATTTACTTGTTTTTCAAGCAGGATTCTTCAAGTGTTTACTTTTGAAAAGCACTTTTTTTTTTTTTTTTTTTTTTTTAAAGAATACCGTATTTTGTCTACACTGTTCTTTCAACTTTACCGTTCTTTTAAGAGAAAACTATTCTGATTGTTTTGTAGCATTTTTGTTAATATTTTAATGTTAATGTCAAGTTTTTCCTTTATTGAACCATTTAACTCTTTATCTAAATAGGATGAAGAATGAGATGTTTCTATGTCTTTTTAAAAACAATATAAGGCTGTCATTGTATAGAATCTTATTGATTCTATTTGCCATAGGTATTGAGTGGGTAGAACCAAGAGGTGCCCTTTGGTGACTTAAACCCTAATGTTGTAAACTCTGAAACTAACCTACCTGGTTTACATCCTGACCTTCTCACTCATTATCATCATGTCCTTGGAAGAGTTACTTAACTTTCTACCTGTAAATCAAACTTAATAATAGTACTGAAGTTTAAGTGGGATGGTCTACACAAAGGCCCGTGTCCTGTGTCTGATACATAACTAGCTGCTGCTATCTTTAACACTAGATAAAGAAAAAGAAAAATGATTGGGCTTTACAGCATATAGAATATTCTTCCTTTTTTCAGAAGGATTTATATCAATATTAAGCAGCATGGGCAAGATCTATGTGCTTATCTGACATATTTAAAAATAAACCGTAATGTAAAAGTTTAGACCTTTGAAGGGTAACATTTCTTTGGGAAAGGTTCTTTTGATCCCTAGGAACTTTAATGGTTGGAACTGGAACTAGGAATAGCTCCTAGTGAAGGCCTGCCTCCGGGCATGGGTGGGAAAGGTGGAATGTGGGTGGAGACTTTTTTGGCAGCTGGACTCCCTCCTGCTTTCCGTGTTTCCCTCTTTCACCTTTAAGAACTATGGCCCAGTGTGCCTAATGGAAGAGGGCTGTCATCTTCAGATGCTCATCTCAGTTCTGGACTTTTTCCAAGTCTCACCGTTCCTTGGTTCTGAAAGCACAACCAGTTGCTTAGTCATTCCACATAGAATCCCCAAGTTCTTGCTCAGTGTCGGGCAGTTGCCCAAGAGCTGGGGTTAAAGTGGGGAACATAATACCTGATTGGTTCCTGGAGTAGAAAATAAAGACCTGAGCAGGTGAGGCAGTCAAGCCCTGCAGATATCTGTGAGCAAGAAATTTCATGGCAAAGGGTAGGAAGTATAGGAGCCATAAACCTAGGCTAAGTAGAGCAAGTACCCAGAGGAGCAAAGAACCCTATGTGGCTGGAAAAGAAAACAAAGGGAGAGCCGATGGCCTTTTGTGGAGCTTTTGAGGCCTTTGGTTTATGTTTAAATTAAAATGAGAAGACTTTGAGGGGGAGGGTTTTGAGGACAGAACAGATTTCACTTTTAAAGGTTACTCTGGTATAGTGTTGATCATAGACTGTAGAAGCAACAACAGCTCTCAGGGGGCAAAGGTGATGGTGGTTTGGGTCAAGGTCTAGGTCACTGTGGTATTATGGGGAGTGAGCAGTGGGGTCTTTTGAAGGTCGAGTCTATAGAATTTCCTGATGGTCGTGATGCATGAGTAAGTGGGAATAAAGATGGTTGCAGGGGTTTGGGACTAAGAAACTTGGAAGGGCATTGTTTTAGTTGCTTTTTCACTGCTGTGACCAAAAAGACCTGACAAGAACTATGAGAGGGGAAAAGTTTATTTTGGAGCTCACAGTTTCAGAGGTCTCAGTCCATAGACTCAGACTCCATTCGTTGGAGCCTGAAGTGAGGCAGGATATAATGGCAGAAGTGTGTGGTTGAGGAATGCAGCTAGGAACATGGCATCAGGAGACAGAGACTCCCCTCATTGGGGACAAAATATATACCCCCAAAGGTACATCCTTGATTACCCACCTCCTTCAGACACATCCTACCTTTAATCGCTACCCAGTTAATCCCTATCAGGGGATTAATTCACTGATTATATTAATATGCTCATAACCCAATCAGTTCACCTATGAACTTTCTTGCATTGTCTCACACATACTCTTTCGGGGGATACCTCATATCCAAACCATAACAGAGTTGTCATTAATTGAAGAAAGATATCTTGGAATGTATTAGGAGTGTGGCCTGGGTAAGATGTGAAGCTCAGTTTGGGGCATCCAAGTTAGAAACATCTTTTGGAGAGAAGCATTAAGAGAAGGACGTGACCCTGTTGACGAGGTCAGGACTTTTCTGTGCATCCCCAAAGCACTTTAAAACCTATGGGCTACACCCTTGATGGAGTTCTTTCCTTCTGAATTTGTGTATTATCTGAAATCATTATTATTTTGGTGAAAGAAGGGGCATTTTTTAAATGAGTTTTTCTACTGCTCTTAAGGCATATTTCCTCATTTTTATAGTATTTAATGATGAAATGCATTTTTTCAGCCTGTCCATATGGATGACCATTTTCTAGGCTAATCTAGTTCTCAAATTCATGATCTAAAGGTGCTTTTTAAGGACTCGTTTTCTTCACTGTATAGTTCAGAAGCCCCATGCATCAGTTTCTCCTGAATTGTTAGGAATGACTCTTTGTCGCTGAGTAGCACCCCCTTCGCTTGGGGGAACATGATACTTGGCATTTTAATTGTCCTCCTCTGGAAGGCCTGTGATTTTTGTGGACCTGTTTAAAGTTATCTTCATGAAGCCTATTAGATTTATGCCTTTCCAATACAAGGACTTAGAAATCATATTCCCCACCCCCACCCTGAGAAGAACCTGCTGGAAGTTTACCTCTATTTCCATGGCACACTTCTTCCTTCAACTGCACAACCTCACTGTGCACCTTATCTCTTCTGAGCGGGACTCGCTCTCATTTAAAGGTTGATCATTGTTCTTTCTGGGTGTTAGTTTTATTAGTATTTCTTGTACTTCCAAGAGTGTTGAAGCAGAATGGACTTATGAGAATCCATGAGTTTAATGTGCATGCGATTGCTGCTGACTGCCGTATGACTGGCTTAAAAGTCATTTTAATGGTTGGAATGGATCCCCAGAACATATGATGTTGTTTCTCTTTAAATTCCCTCATACTTCAGAGGAAGAACCTAGCACCCTAGAGGCCAAGGCTGTCCCTGGTGGGGGCAGAAATTCCCTGTGCTCCTTGCTCATGAGTACGAGGTCTCTCTCCCTTCTGCTGCCTTCTCTCTCCTACCTCCCTGGATTGGGCTCTACTCGGGGGTCCTGCAAAGATTCTCTCCCAGCCATCCTTGTGCAAGCTCAGAACTGCAGAAATTCACAGCCCTCAGACAAACCAGGTCACAGAAGTCCTCACTAGGAGCAAGAGGAGGAATGTGAGCATTTAAGAGTTTTTCTCATGGTGGCAGGGGTGGTCACTAGCATCATGATCACTTGCTTTTTGGGGAAAAAAGGTGTGCTAGGACAGGTGTGATGACAGCCCTCACCTGAGCTCTCCTCCCTAGTTTAGTGCCCTCCAAATTTTGCATTTCATACAAATACTTTGCAATGTAATGGCTTGTTATTCAGTAAGATATGTAGTGGGTTTTTTCTTTTCTTTGGATAAAAAGAGATAGAGAATAAGAAGCCTCATGATTTGAGGAGAGTGGGGATGAGCCAAGGTCAGGGGGCTTAGAAGTTGATGTCTGGGTCCTTCTGAAGACACATTTCTTTTGACTTCTGTGTTTATCATTGGGCTAGCCACATTGGCTTTTTTTTTTTTTTTCTTCTTTGCAAGAAGTAAACAGAAGCCATGGAGACCTGCATGGCCAGTCAGCACATGTAGAGTGTTTTTCAGGCAAAGTCTACCAATATCTGAATTTCTGTGTTGAAGGAGAGGGTAAAACCTCGATTGTTTTGCACTCACAGGTGTAGTTCCTTTTTGGCTGCATAGGACACTTGAATATCTTTAGCAGAAGTGGGACTTATCACAGGGATCTGGCTCAGAGGAAAAGAGGCATCTCCTGCCCTCAGGGACTGGTCATGTGGTGTCTCTTGTGGCATGCCTGCTTTCTCTCTTTGAGACTCTTGGTTTTTACCCACTGGCTTTATAATATCATTTCAGCTTGAGTGTGGTGGCTTTTCTTGAGTGTCCCTCTATCTTCTTTCAACTTGGCTACCTGACCCATTTCTTTATTTCACATTTTGAAAAGGGGATCAGATTTGCCCATCTCATCTTTTGGAACAGGCCATAGTAGATCCCCAGGCACTGTGGAATTTGGCCATTTTTGGTCTTTTTAGAGAAGCAGGGTCTGTGGGTATGGCAGATTCCTGCAGGAAGGATGTGGCATCTGTGCTGAGATGTTTAGGATGCAGTACTTTCATCTGTTTCCTTATCTATGAAGTCAGCATAATAATGCTCTTGTTTGCTTCACCAGGTTAATTATGAAAATAAAAAATATACATACAGATGAGGACCATTATTACTAAACCCTTTTCAGTGCATCTTAAATCTTCCCTAGGCATTTCACTTAACCAGAGTCAGATTGTCATACTGAACTTTCTTGTTTAACTTGCATTTTCTTTTTTACTATAGATATACAGATATAAGTTCATCATGGGTGGGGATCTTGCCTGTGGGTTTTTTTTGTTTGTTTTTGAGGAGGAGGAGGACTGCATAGGTTTACACCTAAAGCCTTAGCAAAGTACTTGTTCCATTCAAGTTAAAAATCTGAATGAAGGTGTGTGAGAGGGAGTTGGTGGCAGAATGCCTGGATTGGAGTTGTGCTTCTGTCATTTAATAGCTGTGTGACCTTGGACACGTTATTTATTGTCTTAGGGCCTCATTTTCCCCCCCCTTTCTGTGACCTGGAGATAATACTAACTAATTATGATGAGAATTGAGTGAATTGATAAATGTAACTTACCAGAAAGAGTGCTTGACAGAAAGCATATTTTCTATGATGATGAAGTGTAGTCAAAGACTGTAACCTATAGGTAAATTAATTTGGAAATAATGTTGAAAACCATTTTTGAGATTTATTTGCAAGTGGTTTGGAAAATGAATACTTCCTCTAATACATATATGGTATGACTTCTTTATTTTAAAAATAACTGTTAAATAAGTTTTACATCTCAACTTATTATTTATTTTAATATAAATAATGCCCCCCCAAAGCGTAAGAAAACCCACAAAAACCACGCCGGACATGGGAAAAATCACATAAGGGGGTTTATTAAGCAAACAGTGTCTCCCTGCAGGGTAATGAGAGAAAATGAGAGGAAAAGAGAAAGGGCACTCGCAAGAGAGAGTGTGAAAGGTGAGGAGGAGAAAGAAAGTGAGTCAGGGGGATAGAAAAGCAAGAGAAAAGATGGGGAGGTAGCTACCCTTCATCAGTTGAATTCCATTGGCTAACAGGGGACCAGTAACGGAGAAGGATACTTGCAAGCTGACTGATGAACCAATAGCTAGCTAGGATCTTCACAGATTGACAGTAGTTGGGAGGCGGGGAAATGGCTGCAACGGAAAGGGCGGGGGAGCAGCTTTATATATTACATTACACAAAGCATCTTAGAAATAAAGATATTGAACTCTTGGTAGGCCTAGGTAACTGTTTTAAATAGATTTTTTGTTTTTATTTGGGGACATGTAAATTTATAAGTCATGTTACTTTTTAATAAATTAGAAAAGCATCTGGTATAGAGCAAGGAAAAATTATTGGTTCTTGCTCCTTAAAAAGCAAATTGGCTTCAGGTTGTCTGAGTACTTGCATTTAAAAGTAACAGTAAATCACTGTAGCTGAAGTGTTTGAGAAAAGGATAATCTTACAGGTTTTTACCCTTAAAATACATTTCTGTACCTTATGAATTAGTTGATCTCATAAACAAGACAGGACAATTTCATGGAGTGAAACTAAGCTGAGAGTATTTTGTTCATGGTGGAGATCTGAGGGACAGATTCCCTGCAACCAATTCCTCTTGAGCCTGTGCCAAGTCGTTTTCCACTTAGTTTGCTGTTAATTCACGTCATCTATAGCATCCATAATACCTTTACTTCAAATGTCTATTATGCACTAGACTATAGGTTCAAGTTCCTGTAAACCTGGTCACTCCTGCTTACAAATGACTCTGAAGAGCAATCTGCTTTGCTTCCACCTCCAAGAGTCTGGGGACCTTTCCGTGAAAGTGGAAGTAACTAGGGGAAGGGAGACCTGGAGGGATCGTGGGAATATATGCCTCTTTGAAATGCAAGAGTCATTTTCCAAAGGGTAAACAAGAGCATAAGTGATATTTAAATTGCACGGAGGTATAAATTCTCTAATTCTGCAATATTCTGTTGCCTTTCAGGACCTTTGGGAAGTGAGAAGTACTTTTTTGCTGCCTCTAGTTTTGTCTCACAAAAGTGTACAGTGTCCTTCCCAAGGTGCATGGGAACTTCGTGGACCCCACTAAATGATATCTTTCCACATTTTCTCAACATGTGCCTGTCTTCCATTAGGATTCTGTACTTGTCTACATTTGTCATTCCTGTGGAAGATTAAGAAAGGTAGTAGTTGATGTGGTCTTGTGGTCTTAGTTAAAATAAGACTAGAAGTGATATAGCGTAATTAATTTAGTAAAGTGTGAAATGCTTTAATACCGTGCTGCTATAAAACTAGAACTGTGTAGAAAAATCTTGGGATTCACACTAACAAGAATTTTGAAATTTGCATGGCTTGGTGTTAGAGATTTGGTGTATCTTTGAATGCTGGCGACTCTCAGATACTATCTATATATTTTAGGAAAACTATAGGTATATATCTTTGATGAGCAGCATAAAATTAAAATTCTGTCTGGGAAAAAGACTTGGATAACTCAGATGCTTTCAGGATATGTAAATATGAATATCTTAAATTTTAAATTATTTTTAAAAATTTTAATGTATTTTAACTAAACAGCTTTGAAGGTCCTTGCTGGATACAAATAAACATAAAAAATTGTGTATGAATGTATACATATATGTCTATATGTATTTTATATAGGAATACACAAATAAATGAATTCTTGCTCTGAGAATTGAAATTAAAATTGAAATGAATTCTTAAAAAGCCTTTTCAGTATCATGTTTAGGAAGCCTTGGTGTATGGTTTCCTCTTGAGCTACAGAATTTTAAAAGAATTTGTTGAATAATTGAGATTGGGTTTGGCTAAGAAAAATTGGCTACTGGAAATTGAAAGGAACTTAGGTATTTATAGGTGGTCTAGAAACATGTAACTTGATTAACTTATTCTATAATTAATGTTTTTACTAGAGTTACTCAGTGCGTGCCTGTCCATTTCTATTGGCCCAAATAACACAGTCAAAGCTATGGTCTGTCATCTGATACAGGTTATTTGGGTGAAGGTAGAAGTGTGTCTTTAAAAAGAAAAAAGTCACTGATAATTTTTCTTGACAATGGAAATATATACTTTAGTATTTCCAGATTAAACTTTTTTTTTGTATTATAGCATTTTAATTATTCTGTATGATAGTATAGTCATAGTGTCATCACATTGGACATGCTTAGGTAATTATATAAATGTATTAATCCCTTGTAATCCCTTGCTGTCTTTTGTGTGTGTGTGTGAGAGTGTGTTTTAGGACAAAATTAGATACTTAAGAATCGACAGAGGCCTGAAGTTGATATATTAAATGAGTGAAGTGGATGACTAGAAAGTGCAGGCTTAGAAAAAAATTGGGTTTTGATAGAAAATATTAATTAGAATTTTCAAAATACTAAGTAAACAAAATGAAAAACTTGTCTGTAAATTGGATATGACCCAGCAGCTTGCAACCTGTGTCCTGAAAGACCAGCTAGAGGTTTTGATTATCCACTGGTGTGTAACATATCATCCCCAAACTTAGTGGCTGAAGATAGCAGTGTTCTGTCATGACTCTGGAGGATCACAGTCAAGTTCTTTCTTGGGGCCTTGATGCAGATGGACCGAGGTGGGGTCATCAGAGATTTCTTGTACACATTTGGCATCTAGGCTAGTTGGGTGTCTCTTCCTCCTTGTGTAGCTTCTCCACAGGTTACTTTGGGCTTCCTCAGAGCATGGCAGTTCAGGGTAGCCAGACTTCTTGCACTTTTGCTGACTTACCTCAGAGTGAGCACATGGAGAAGTGTGGGTGGAACCTTCTGCTAGACTTCTTAGGGCCCAGCTTCAGAAGTTATCAGTGGTACTTGACTTGCTCTGTTGGCTAACCAATGTAGCCAACTTGGATTCAAAATCATGGAGGAATTTAATTCTCTCCTCGATGGGAGAATGACTTGCACACAGAGGGAGAGTAAGGAATTGATGACAGTCATCACTGGTGACAAGCTACTTGGTTTTCATTACAATCTCTCTGCATCTGGCCCTCCCTGCCTTTCCTAGTCTTATTAACAACTGTTCTTACGCAGAACACTCTGTCCCATAGAGCTTGACTTTAAAATTCTCTATCAGTACATACATGTCCATATGCATTTATCCTTCTGACTTGCTTGGTTTGGTAACTTTATATTGGAGCATATTTCTATTCATCAAGAACATAAATGCCTTAAGTTAGGACCTGGCATTCATTTTTCTTTCTCCTAATCATTAGATGGATTCAATGCCCTGTGTATAATAGGACTCAACTATGTTTGTGATTCGGTTGATATTTGATACTTTTGAAGGATTGGGGTTTTATTGTTTGCAGGGCAGTTTATACTGTGCAGTCTTCTTTTCTTTCAACAAAAAAATTTATGCCAGACTCTCAAATGTTTCTCTACCCACCCAATTTAAATTTAAAAATTGACTTTAGGCACAAGTACCAATTTGAATTGGGAGGAAAATAAGAGTTCTGGGAAATGAAGTATTCCTTTCAAAGAATGTTGACAGGGTCTAGCACATAGAGAAAGTTCTTGTAAAATGTTAGCTAACTATTCTTCATGGAATAATAAATTAAGCAGTTCCCTCCATGACTGGCATCCCAGTTGCTAAAGGCCCTTGTTGTTTTTACATCCAGTGATATTTACTCCGAGGGTCTATTGGACACAAATGTAGTACATAATATTTTTGAGATCACATGTTACATTTGGGAAACATCCCAGAGGCAATATAAAAGTTAGTTGCCAATGTTGGAGTTACTTGATGTTCCTACCCTGGTACAATACATTTATCAATCATTCACCCTCACGAGGCTTGCGTACCTAAATAGCATCACTGTAGGAATTCCTTTCTTTCTCGTTTAGAAGGTTTTGCTTTACTGTGTCTGTTTACTGAACTCTATTTGCTTCTTGACATGCTTGTTTCAAAGAAAGGAAAAACATCACTGACTTGGAAACCCTCAGAACTCTGGGGGAGTGGGAAAGAGTTTTTCTCTAAAATTAGGAAATATTTTGTAAATAGTACTTTAAAATAAGATGTTTATGTTTCTTTAAAAACACCCTGTATCACTAGGCATAGTGACCCATGCCTGTAATCCCAGATACTCAGGAGGCTGAGTAGGAGGATTGAAAATTTGAGGCCAGCCTCAGCAATTTATTGATACCCTGTCTCAAAAATAAAATAAACAAACAAACAAATAAATAAATAAATAAAATAAAAGGGCCAGGGAATAGCTCAATAAGATAGTAGAGTGTCCCCAGGTTCAATCCCTTGGGGCGTATACACAGGAAAAACCAATAACAATAACAACAAGAAAAAGCTTTGTATCTTCAGCTTTGGACTGCCACTGTTTTTTTTTCTTTTTTCTTTTTTTGGCAGTGCTGGGGATTGAACCCAGGGCCTCACTCTACCAACTGAGCTATAGCCCCAGTCCTGGACTGCACTGTTATTGTGAGAAGTTAATGCATAAATTTAAATTACTTGTCTATGGAAATGGCAGTATACTTTGTCAGATCATGTAATTCCTAGATTTTTGTCACTTAGAGAAATAAATTGTCACAAATTTTCCTATCCTCTACCCCATAGATTGGAAATCATGTCATTCCCATTTTGCAGGCAAAGGAAACAAATCCCTTTTTGAATTTAGTTTGAAGCCTGAAGCTAGAGGGTAAAGTCTAGGCTTGGGGCTCTTAAAAAGTCCATTCTAATAGTTGTTTGCACATCTCAGGAGAGATTAATACTTTGTTAATCTGCTTAAAGCAAAATTTCTTCCATGAATTAGTGTTGGGTTCTTATTTCACAAATAGTATGTGGAACACTGTTAATAAGTATTCCATTTTAAAAAGGGCTTCGTGGTCAAATATTGGAGTGTAAACAGTCCTGTGGGCCTTCTTGTGGCATATATTATCCTAGTAAGTATTTTGAGTCACTAAAAGATACAGGTTAACTTTGTTCAAAGCAAAATTTATTCCAGATTTATTTAAGGGGATCCTTAGTTTTGCAAAATGCTAATAACCAGTGTTCAGTAGAACACAACCTTTGAAATCCCAAAATATAGCTGTCTCTTTCTATGTAGAAAAATGTCTTCATTTTTTTGTACTGGGGATTAAGCCCAGGGGCGCTTAACCACTGAGCCACATCCCCAACCCTTTTTTATATTTTATTTAGAGACAGGGTTTCACTGAGTTGCTTAGGGCCTCGCTAAATTGCTGAGTCTGGCTTTGACTTCATAATCTTCCTGCCTCAGCCTCTGGAGACACTGGGATTACAGGTGTGCACCAGCAAGCCTAGTGAAATAATTTCTTAATTCCAAAATATACAATTGTTAACATTTTGGACTCCTTGATAGTAATAGCAATAGTAACTTAAATTAAATCTCCTGTTTTCTGCCAGCCACCACACATTTCCAGATACAGCCAAGACCCTACAGTGTTTCCTTTTATATTCTTGTATCTTATTTCCACATCATGAATGTTTCCTGTGTCTTAATACATAAGTTTCATAGAACACAACTCTTTCAATAAAACATCTCTCCCCTAAATTTTTTTTTTGTATCAGGGATTGAACCCAGGGGTGCTTAACCACTGAGTCACATCCCTAGCCCTTTTAAATTTTGAAACAATCTCTCTAAGTTGCTGAGACTGGCTTTGAATTTGTGATTTTCCTGCCTTGGCCTCCCCAGCTGCTGGGATTACAGGCATATACCACTGTGCCTGGCTCCCCTAATTTTTTAATAAGGAAAATTTGCATTTATACCCCCAAAGTCAATATGATAGGGATGTGAAGTTAATTTATCTTGAGGTCATCCTGCTAGTAAGTGTTAGGTCTGATTTTGAACCTGGGCCATTGACCATCTGGGTCTTTACCACATGCCATTCATAGAAATAATTTTGTTTCTAATTTTTGTAAACTCTGATTTTTGGAAGTATCCACAGAGCAAGTTAAAGAACAACAAAATGTTGGACTGTCTAGTAGTTTGTGTCCATTTTTATAGTAAAAGCTCTGTTCTCTTTAGTATTTAGAGAAGATTATGCCAATCTGGATTCTGGGCATTTACTGGCACTAAAAGAGACACTGAGAGATCAACTCGACTCCTCTCAGGTGCCAAGATACTACCTACTACAGTGGAACAGTAGTTTTACAAAATCCTGCCATTTAGTATGTAAGTTTATGTAGCCTTAAGGTGTTCCCTGACATGCGGTCACTTGTTCGTGTAACTGGGGCACACTGTAGTGCAGAGGAAGAGTAAAATAAATATTGATCAAGCACTCTTTGTGTTCCAAGTACTTTAAAGGAGAATTTGTTTAATCCTCATAAGACTAGACTGTTATCCTCATTTTGAGGAAGATGACCCTCAGGTACGTGGAGTGACTGGTCCCAGGTCACACAGCTTGTGCATAGATCAATTCTGACTTGAGCCCTGACTTGTTAGTTTCATTCTACTGAGAGACTGAAGTAAGTGCTACTTTTTTTTTTTTTTTTTAATCTAAATGGCAGTGGAACCTCGGTTCACAGGGAGTTCATCTATTGCAGGCAAGACCTGGATCTTCCAGCAGTCTGGGTGTGTGATGGCTGTGGTGGGAGCCACAGGAGCAGATGGGGGAAGTTGGGGTTCCTGTTCATACAGCAGAGGAGTCAACCCTGGACCATTGCCTTTCTCTCCAGAGTGAACATTTGTGAACTGGAAATTCCCTTCCAAAGCATTGGAAAATATCTCCTGGAACCAGTGTGACATGGTAACAAGATAAGTCTTTCAAAGACTGGTGGCACCTCCACCATCCTCACTGCCATTGATGATTATATTTTTTCTTTAAAGACTGACTGATCAGACATTTCTTAGTCAGAAATAGGACAATAAGCTGGCTGAGTCTGTGTTAACTTCCGGCCTTCTCCCCACAGTCCAGGTGGTTTCAGTACCCTTTCTGTTGTGCTTGAAGTTGCCTCTGATATCCAAATGGGCCATTCTCTTTGGCTGTGAAACTGGAATTCTCACAGTGGCTAATGAATGGTCTCTTTCCTCTTGGCGAAGTCATTGGAATGCTTCAGGGGGTGGCCAGTGCATTAAAGTTGTGGCCTACCGCAGACCCAAAGGTCTCAAAATAAAATGGCCCATTTGGTGTTTCAAAAGCACTTTTGATTAAATTAATGAAATATTTAAGAAGGTGGTGAGTGATGGCTGGCTGGCTAGAGAACCTGTACATTTAACTATCTTTTAGCTCTGGACCTTTCAAAATCTTAGCATTTGGAATTTCTAAGCTTATAAGTTCTAACCAGGTGACTCACTTTACAGCTCTTTTAGGAGCATCTCCATTTTTAGGCAAAGTAATTTAAAATTTATCCAAAAACTGAAGATATGGGGACTGGCTTATTCTTGGTCCTAAACCTAGACCTGTTTTATAAATAGTTGATTTCCAGGCCAAGGTGTCCCTGCATGACATGTTTCTATAAACGTCCTGGTGCCACAAATTGCAAATCTTAGCAAAAATAGAGTTCTGTGTCCACTCAAACTGCTCCTGCTTTCCTAGGACCACAGCCAGTGCTGCCTCCATCAGGTGAGGTTCCCTGTGTGAGCTCTGCATGCTTTCTAATTTGTCCCTAAAGTTCTGTGCTGCCTTAAGCTCAGACATTAACCAATTCCCTTAGGCAACTAGTTTACGTGGGGGGATTATCCCAAGGTGCCAAGTCTGCAGACGAAGTGCTGGCAGGACAGGGAGGGTAAAGGAAGATGGGAGCCATGTGCTACTGGGAAACCCAGGCACAATGGAGCCATCTTGCAAAAGGGGCCTTTGCAGACAAGCAGCACACCCTGGGCAGCCTGTCCCTCTCTGGGGAGAAGGAAGGAAGGAAAGAAGCATCTCTCTCTCTCTCTTTTTAATACCAGCGATTGAACTCGGGGGCACTGGGCTACTGAGCCACATGCCCAGCCCTATTTTGTATTTTATTTAGAGAAAGACCCTCACTGAGTTGCTTAGCACCTCACTCTGTTGCTGAGGGTAGCTTTGAACTTTTGATTCTCCTGCCTCAACTTTCTGAGCCACTGGGTTACAGGCATGCGCCACTCTACCTGGCTAAGAAGCATGCATTTTTTTGAAGAGTAAAACATTCACGATGCAAAAATAAAATTGATAGAAATGCCTCGCCTGCCCAGCCTTCATCTAGGGCCAGTTGGCTGGAGGTCTCCATCTAAGGAAAGATCTCTGGACTTCAGGGTCAAGAACAGAAAAATGGGAAAGGGCCTGAAAGAGGAGAACGATTTTCAAGGTAAGGAGAATTCATCCTGTCACTTTCTAGGGGTGCTGGCTGTGTCGGTACTAAGGAAGGCCCTGTCCAGGCTCAGGTGGCCACCAAAAGAGATGCACCCACAGCAATAGAGGTGGCATGCAAGAACAGCCATGGGCTGGAGAAGAGTCACTTCAGGCGGATGGGATGAATGCATGGCTGCCAAAGGAAGTATGTCCTCCCTCCATAGCCCCTTAGCAGTCTTTGGAGGACCTAAAAACTGCAGTTATGGGTGAGGTGCCAGCCAGAGACCTTTTGTTCGTTGCATCATGGAGTGGTTTTTACTCCTTCCATGCGCTTCCTGGATATGGAGCCCTGTCTGACTTACCTTCTCATATTTTTTTAGTAGTAATGAAATAAAAAGTTCTCTTATACAATAGTGCTCTATGATCCTTTGGCCTTTAAGTAGTGCTTGGAGAGAGCTGCTTTTCAGGTTTCCACTTGAAATTGTGATAATTTAAACATCTTGAAAAAATGACTAGAAGAGTGAATTTCATTAAGAAAAAACAAGAGTTGGAGACGTAGCTCAGTGGTAGAGTGCTTGCCTTGCGTGCACCAAGGCACTGGGTTCAAAGTACCTTTGAACCAAGCACTTTGAAAGAAAAGAAAAAGCAGCTAACTTAACAAAATATTAGAGTGCACAGAATTCCTTTAAGGATGAGCTGGATCTTTCCATGGAGATGGCTGAAGCACTCATCTGCATGATTCAGTGTCTTCCATCCTTAGTTCCTGTTTCCTTAATCTGTAAGCAGAAATCCCCGAGTCACTAAAGGCCTCATGCTGATAATACATGGGTCCAAAGTCTGGTTTGTCTTTTATCAAGGATTGAGGTTAGGGAAAGTGTTAGTGTGTGTACATTGAAGATAAGTATTTTGGGTTATTCACTTCTCTCCCCCTTGCACGAATTATCTTCATCTCAGTAGACTAAATTAATTGAATAACCGAGTAAATTGGGATGATTTTGCACAATAATATGTCTGCATTGTACTACTCATCAAAGTCAGAACTTAAATTTAGCCAGTATATCAATGGTGAAGATGCAAAACAGTTTTCATCTGGTGTTTTTGTACATAAGCAGCATTTAAAATTAGTTTGTGTTGAATAAATGATGAGAGCATTGAGGTAAATTTACAATTTCAGATTTACAGAAAACTTCCTAATATTGTGCAAGTCTATAAAATTAAGTTTCTCACAAATCTTCTATATTGTGACATATGTTAAGCTCATGAAATCATAGCATGAAAAATTTTTCTTTGTGGGAGTAATGTGAAATGCTACAAATTTTCATAAAACTGTATTAATATGTATCCTTTATGCATGAATATTTTCAAAGCAAATATTTATATCATAGAATATTTGTATTACATCATGGAAAAAAGTAAACATGGAAAACTTAATTATTTGAAAGTGAACCTTATCTATAGATTCTAAAATTATGAGTAATGTGAATAGTCAATTACTTCTTTACTATCTGAATTGACATCATGTTTTATTATACTTAGAACATGAATGATATTGCATTTGGAGAACTTATATGTTGTACATAATGATAGATGACTTGAGATAAAAATAATTACCACTCTGTTTAAGCCACATCAGATATTTAAATGTTCATGTCTGCAATGATTTAAATAATTGCTGAGATGAGGCCAAAAGAATGTTTTAATAGAATTATAATGTAAATGGATTTTTATCCTTGCATCCTGAAGGGAAGTACTCTGGTGAATTTTTCAAAGTAAAAAAAATTAAATTTTTTTTTTTTTAAACACTGTGCTATGATTAACACCTTGGAATTTGTGTAATAGGTACCTTGTGCACTGTTCCATGCTAGGAGCACTGAACTATATGGAGATAAACCTCCTATAAGGAGTTTTGCAATTTCTGTCAGAGTTGATGAGCTCTGTCACGTATCTGTGATGCAGGGTGGGAAGTTACAATCATTGCAGTAGTATTTGTAGGAATCTATCTGATAAGCATATGTTTAGCTTAGCAGTAGTTTTATTCATTTTCATGGATTGTACCACTTTAGGCACTGCATTCATGTAAAGATTATATTTGTGTTGTGAATAAATCATTGGTGTATTTTTATTTAATTTCCATACAAATCCTCATACACAAATATTTCTATTTTCTTTGGCAAGATATTTATGTTGATTTTTTGTAACGAATAAACTGTTATAAATGGGCAATTAACCAAAACATGTGTCTACTCATTATTGACATTAGACTCAATTTGAATTTATGTCATTACTTAAGACAGAAGTGAACCAGCCTTCTTTTTAAAAATTAGATGACAAGTTGAATTAAATGGTCAACCTTTTGTAGTTCTAAAATTTGAAGGGTTGGATGCTGGCAGTAGGGGATATAGAAAGAATTATTTTTCCAGGGATGGTGTTTCTCAAGGTTCTTGTGAAAAGCAAATGTATAATTTTTCTGAGGAATAAAATAGGGAAACAGCCAGGTGTCCATAAGTGTGCCTTCCCACTAGCAAGGATTGCTGAGATGAAGCCAAAAGAATGTTTTAATGCAGAATTAGAATGCATGAGTGGATTTTCATACTTACATCCTTGAAGGAGATATTCTGGTGAAGTTTTCAAAGGCAAATACAATATTGTGCCCACATCTTTTTCTTGAGGGAAACCTCCATCTTCAATTGAGAAGGACATCATTGCCTCTCAGCCGCCATGTTTCTCCTCGTTGTCTCTCAGGCTAGAGCCTTATAAGTTTGTTTCCTAAGTCACAATGAGGCTGGGGGATGATTATTAATGGTGACCCCCATTTATTACTCTAGAAATTTAAGATTTGTACTATTCTGTTTTTTGATAGATTCTAAAGAAGAGTAACTGCATGTTGGATGTTAAAGAATTACTTCAAATTTGCCTCTTCTTGGCCTTGTGACACTGAGATTCTCAAGGGGACAAAGGGAAAATACATACATTTCTCTTAGATAATGGTTATATGGAGTGCTCTTACCTTTAGTCTAGTGAAGCTCCAAAAGGTGGAATTATTGCCACTGGTAGCAGCTTTAGTCAGTTTCCTAGTGCAGCAGCTATCCATGATGGGGCATATTTTTAAAACACTGCTATGGTAACACCTTGGAATTTGTGTAGTAGGTACCTTGTGCACTGTCCCATGCTAGGAGCACTGAACTATATGGAGGTAAACCTCCTGTGAGGAGTTTTACAGTTTCTGCTAAGGTCGATGAGCTCTGTCACATATCCGTGAGACAGGATGGGAAGTTACAATCATTGCAGAAGAGGTTGAAAACAATCCTTCCCTGCATGTTCACAGAGGTATGTCATTCTACATCCAGCTAAGAGGATCTGAGAGTTTCATGTTTCATCTTTCTGGAGTGGCTGGGTAGGATTGAGCTTTGGGGGGAAGAAGGTAAATGTGTTTTGAGAAGAGGTTTGGATGGTGGTTAATACTCTGAGGATGCTAATTAGGCTAGAGGCAGGATACTTGAGAAATAAGGAAGGACTGGGAGGATGAGGCCAATTTATTGAGGGTCTTAAAGTTCTATCTAGCTTGAAGAATTGGGATGTCTTTTGATCAGTGTCTGCAACAGCCTGAGTTTCAGAATATCCCAAATGTTCGATCATGGATTCTTGGATCTAAGGAACAGGGACCATTGTAATGGAATAAAATTGTAGTGAAAAGAGGGCTCTGGACCTGTGATGGCATGATTTTATATCTTAGATCTATCACTCACTAGTTATCTGACTTTGGGTAAGTTAGTAACCCTCCCTGTTCCTCAGTGATGGTGTGATAATTGAGGTAAAATGTAAATAAGTGCACAGGCCCATTGCAAGTAACTAAAAATCTCTTGGTCCCTACTGAACTTCTTATGTCATCTGAAAGTCTCCTCCTCTTCCCTGTTGCTAAGGTAGTTTTCAGTAAGTCTGTGGATGAATTCAGAGATCATGCGATGAGACAGGGAGATGGTCCACACAGGCAAAGATGTAAGTTATCAGAAAGGATGGCTTTAGTATGAGATTAAAAGATGGCATTTCCTGAAGTGAAGCCAACCTTTCTAGAACAAAGATGCTTACCTCTTGCTTCTGTTGTTTTGGGAAAAGAGTGAAAGCAGAGCTTTGAACCTGAGTTCAGGTAATCTGAGGAGTCCTACTTGGTTCTGGAGGAGAGGAAAGGTTGTCAGCCTCAGGCAGGCAGGAAGACTTTCTGAATGCTCTCAGGGTGAGGTTTTCAGCCACATGCTCTGTCAATGGGTGTTCAGACCCTTGGCATTCCTAGAATTAATATTTGCAGTTTCTACCATTTGCAGTAACTTGGAAAGTTGGACACTATGGTAGTTTACAGTATCTCTGAAACCTTTGAACCCAGTGTTGGGAGTCCTGAGGGTGTGGTGTGTGGGAGCTGGTGCCTAGTGAATAAGCTGAATACATGCTCAGCATCTGCAGCCAATTGTTGTCCTGAACTGTGTACTTATTAAGATTTTTTTTTTTAAGTGAAAGTTGATGAGGTGACTTCCCTAACTCCTGAGAGAAATGTGCATCTGTAGAAAGCTGGAAGTCTGCAGAAACTCCATAGTTGTATGTAAACCTTAAAATTCTGGAAGATCTCAGCCCATAATTCTCCAGAATATTTAGGTGGTTGACTTTCTCGGTGTCTCAGGGAAGAGGCTGAGCTTTGAAGCAATTGACCCATTCAAGGAGCCAAGGGGATGCTGGGTAAGCTTCTTTGCCAGCTTGACGACATAAGAACATGAAGCCTGGTATCTTATTGGTGGTCTGCTACTCTCCTTGGACAAAGTTGAGTTTTGCAGTCTCTGATCATCATAGGTAGATTGCACAGGGAGCCGTGGGTCATGGCTCAGAAGAAAAGCAATCTGAGATGAGCAGCCCAGCCTGCAGAGGACAGTGCCAACGAGAGAGTGACCAAGGAAGACTGAGCCAAACACCGTAGAGGATTTAGTGCTAGGGAGAGTTAGTATTTCATGTAGTGTAGGTGCTTAGCACACGGTGGATGACCCTGCTGGGACAAGACTCTATGCAGAGAGGTGACCTGAGGACATGGTCAGGCTTAGGTAGCCTGTGTGGCATCATGGGAGAGCTAGTTATTACAGGTTTCCATAAAATATAAATTTATCTCATTTTCCCAAGTGCAGCCTTTTTCATTCACAATGGGGTCAACTTGCTTTTGACTTTAAAGATTGTTGCCAGCATACTGGGTTGTGCTAAAAGTGTCTTCAATTTCCTAGGGGAGGGAAGAGTGTGCCACAGTGGAGGAAGAACCTTCTAGGTGGCTCACTCTTGGGATGCTGTTAATTTTGAGGAACTCTAGTATCAACTCTATTAATCTTTGTATGTAGGTGGGGGGGGGATGTAGGAAGGAGGGGGGAACAAAGGAACCTTTATATTTTTGAATATGAAAAAACTAAACAATCTCCAACATGATTAGCACCATTTCTGGTTGCATTAAAACTAGAATTTTTTGACCAGCTGGGCTTATTCCGCACCTCATTTTTTCATGAAAAATATATAATAACTAGCATTTACATTGGGCTTTCTATTTGCCTGGTACTGTGTGTGTACTTCACAATGTCCTATACTCGAATATTGATTCATATGTACATCACAATACCACGAGGATAGGTATAATTATGTTTTAGGATTTGGGAAACTGAGGCACAGAGATTAAGAAAGGCAACAGGCTAGGAAAGTAGAGGAACTGGATTTCAAACCCTGCCAGTCTGGTTCCAGAGTTTGTTCTGTTAATTACCATACTGTGTCCCCTGATCACAGCCTGAGCTTAAGGGAGGAGTCATTCTGTTCTCTTTCAATGATTCACAACTGAATCTTCCCGGTTTACTGTGAAAATACCCATTCCTCTTCTTTATGACATGAAGTGCAGTATTTAATATTAGAAAGTCTTGGTGCTGATATCTTCTCTAGTTTTGGATGGCTCTTCACAGATCTTGGGGAAAGACTCCACGTGGTAGTGTCAGGGTTTAGGTTTAATAACATTTATTGGGCTAAAATTTCTTGGCTTTTGTGATTTGGCTGCAGTAAGCCCAGTCAGTGCCCATCTGATATGTTACATACATGAAAGTTACCAGGTGGCAGACCATGAAGGTGCACCCTAACTTCTGTGAAGGCAGCAGTCATGGTGGGGCATACCTCCAGTGGACTGAAAGCTCCATAGTACTTAAAGGTGGCGGACATGTTCTCTGTATGTCTAACACAGCCTTCTGACATAACTCAGCTATGATAAGTCAAAAATTCTGCCAACAAAATTGTATTCTCATTAAAGAAAAATTTGAAAAATAAAGTACAAAGAGGAAATCAAGGTCACTTAGAATCCTACTGCAAAGCTGATCACTACTGAATTTTACTTCCCCTATTTTTCTTTTGCACCACATTCCTAGACATGCTATCTTAAAGCAATAGTTTGTGTAGCAAACACCTCGTTATACTCACAGTTAAATTTTAACCAAGGTACAGAATACAGAACATTTCACACATACATTTTTTGCTGGGGGAAACCACAGATATGTAACCATTTATAGTACTGCCTAGCCATTGCATGCATCATTTCCTCTCCTACTTCCTCTGTGTCCCTGGCAGTCCTGCTGCTGGCTCTCCACTTGTGACATCTGAGTCATCACTGACTTCTCTCTCAGTCTCCAGGAGCTGTTATTGAGCTTTGTTGTTTTTTTCCTCTCTCTAAAATTTCTCAGATGTGTACTTTATTTTTAAACTGCCAAAGCTCAACCCTAATCTGTACTTCAATCATCTCATGCTGTCAAGGTCTGTTTCTTGGCCTCTAGGTTCTTCTTGGTTTCAATCCAAACTTAAAAAAATGAATTTTCTGGCACAAAGGGGTGTGGCTCGGTGGTAGATCACGTGCTTAGCATGCAGGGCCCTGGGTTCCATCCCCAGTGCTAGTAACAACAGCAAAACAAAACAAAACAAAAATTTCTCTGGAGGGTTTCTCAGCATCCTTTTCTTAGTAGATCTCCACCATGATAACCCCTTTGCATTACTTTCCAGTTATGCCCATGTCTTTGCTGTTCTGGGGATGGAACCCGGAGTCTCACCAAACTGGGCAAGTGCTCTACCACTGACCTACACCCCAGTCACATTTTATGCCTCTTAATGATGATCCCATTCATTTCATCCACTGCACATAAGGCAAAGATACACCTTGGTTCTTTGTTGTGGAATTGTTCAAGATAAATTGAGCTTGCTCCTGAGAAAATTTGTTAAATAAGGAAAGTCCTTGCTGTTCCCAAGCTGGTCCTCTGTTACATTGTGACCCATAAGGTCTTTTCTACTTGTTATTTAGTATCGTACTTGCTCTCTGATTCACACTTCTAAACAAATTTGAAAGGATCTCATCAGTTGTTTTATGAATTCTTTTAGTGACAAAATATTTTAACGAAATGAAGTGTATGCAAGCAGTATCGTTTTGTATTTCTTAAAGTAACACACCTATTTGGCAAATTAAAGAGCTTGAAACCCTGAGTTAATTCATTCTACTCTAAATTTTAAATGTTTCCCCCCAAAATTACCTAAGTCTGAAAAAAAACTCTTTGAAACTGTAGCATAAAGAAAGGAAGGAGAGGCAGGAAGAGGAGAGAGAAAGAAACAAATCAGTCAACACAAGATAGTAATGTTAGCAGGCTGTGTCCTTTGATAAAAATGCATTTTTTGGGTGTGCTTTTATTTGATAAAAATACATTGTGTGCAACTAAAAAACTTCTTTGTTTTATTCATTCTCTTGTTCTCAGCTATATACATCCAGTGCCTGTTTCTGTCTTAGATTATAAACTCATAAAAGCACTGAACATATTTTCTTTATCCCTGAATCTCAACATCTACTTAATATCAGCCATGCTGTGAACGGTCAATAAATGTTTGCTGATTATGCGATGATGCTTTGAGAAAATAATCTTTCTTTGTATTTTTAGAGTTTTTATTTTACTAAATAAAACTTAAGAATATTCCTAACACCTGCGTCAGCAATCCATGTCTCTATGCATGGGTATTGGTATCCAGTTGTCCATAAGGAGATGCCAGTTGCAGCCTGTGTGGGTGACAACTATGTTTTGATTCCTCTTGGATCTGTCCTGTTACTTGGCTCTGTGACCTCATGGTTTGTTCTGGGATCTGCCAGAAAGGGAAGCAAACCTTAGGCCACAAGGAGATGAGGCCAGCATGTTTCAGTGGTCATGTCAGGATTCTGGCTTGGCAGAGAGAAATAACATGAATTGTTTTATAATCCAAAGCTAGAATTACCTCTTCTGTGACCCTGACATGCCTTTATACTTGCAGATACCAATGTCGTCCTTCTCTTGGTTCAGCCAAAAGTAGAGGGTGAGGGGATAAGCAGAGGGTCTTTTGTGTAGAAAGCATGATAGGGATTGAAGCAAATGCCTGTGTTCGTGTACTGGATCTCCGATGGCCCGTCCTTTGAAAAATCCTACGATTCTGTAATTATAGTGTGTTCTATTGGCACAGTTGTTAAATTGTGAATTTAATAAGTTAAAATGAGCTTGGTAAGAGAATATGAGCTTTTCACTGGAATGGAAGGCTACTGGGTGATGAGATAGTGGAGAGGAAACAATAGACTTTTTATGTAGCTGCCTGGAACTTCTGCTTCATGAAGGTTAGCTGATAAATGAGGAAGAGGAGATAATGAATTGCTTAATGTGTGAGCTTGCTCACTATGCTTTTTGGAACCAAGGTAAAATTCAGTGTTTTATATCCTTGTACTGCCTCATGGTGCTTGCCCTACATTAGAAACCCTTAACTAATATCCCATGGAATTTGGTTTATTTTTGTTGTTGTTGTTTTCATGTCACTTTATTTTAAACCAATGCAAAAATGAATTATTTTATTCATTTTGTTTAAAAAAAGTAAATACATTTCAATAGCCCTGATGAAATGGAAATATGTTTGCACTGGCGTCATAGGATAAGAGGTGGTAATTTTAGTCTTGCTTGAGAGGCTAAGGATTGAATTTATATACTAGTACAGATCTGGATAGAGAAGAAAGTAGACAGGGCTTATATACAAGCATTTATTGAAATGTCAATTCATATTAGATTTTCTCCATTAGAACGTTTTTCTGTTATGAAGAATACCTTTAAGTATAAATGATATTAAGAAATACTTCTGAATAAAAATTTTAGCCAAGAGTCACTGGGTAATGGATTCTATAGTGATAGCAGTTCTCTATATCTAGGCAATTGCAGGAGGAGGCAAGTCAATGAGGGTGGCCGGCATTATGATTCTGCTCAAATGGTTTGGTCAGGAAAGTGATGATTTGGTCCACATTCCGCTATCATAACTGTGGGAAGTGTAAGAGGCATAGTAGCTCCTTGGGTTTCGACTAGAATTCTGAATTTCTCCATGCTACTCTTCTCATCCTTATTATTTTGGACTAGGGCTTCTTAGCATTTCTAGCCAAGACTGGCTTTTGCACTTAGGGAAAAGTGACTAACGAGAATATCCCTGGGTGAATACCAAGTCACTCTTTCAGTGCCAGAGGCTGGAAAGGATCTAGCTTCAGGGTTTTGTCAGACGAGGCTCTAGTCCTGTTCCAGTTCTCCTCTGATCCTAAGGAAGCGTGAGAACAGGTCCAAGGCTGGGCTTCCCTGATGAACTTGTTGGAGTCTTTCTCTTGGTATTTCATATGGTGAAATATTAAGTCAGTGTTCAAATAGGTAAGTGGAAGTTGCAGCTGCGGTTTTCAAGGAAGTTTGATATTATGACTGAGGAGGTAAAAGAGGGAAGAAAAAAGGGGAAAGTTCATTTTAATATTTATAGTGCTGTCCAGTGTCTTGATTACATTTTCTCCAGAAACACATGGAATAACCAGCAGAGTAACATTTGGATCTGTTTAGGATTGGCTGAGCTGTTGTGTTGTGTTAGCAACAGAACTATAAATGCTCTCATATAGTTGAGTTGGATTCCTCCCTCCCCATTATCCTTTCTAACTCTTAGGCTTTCTATTTAGGTATGGTAGTTAGATAATGACTTTTTGTTTTTAAGCTCTAATCCCTGGAACCTGTGAATGCTAAAATGTTAAGTTATTTGAAATGCCGGGTTAGGGGGTAGTCTTCGAAGATGGGATTAAGTAATTTGAGATGGCAGATGATTCTGGATTATCCCAGTTGTGCCCTAAGTGCAATTACATACGTCTGCAAGGGAGACAGAGGGAAATCTGAAACCCACCCAGGAGGAAACATGTGAAGACAGGGGCAGAGGCTGGGGACAACTGGCCAGAAAAGAATGCCAATACTACCAGATACTAGAAGAAGCAAGTCACGATCCTCAGAGGCTCTGGAGAGGGAATAATCCTTGCATATTCCTTGATTTCAACCAAGAGATCTGGATTTTGGACATTTAGCCTCTAAACTATGAACCTACAAATTTCTGATTTGTTTTTGAATTTTAAAAAGTCTTATTTTTGAATTTCTGTTTTTGTTAATTTTTTAAATTTTGAGATGGGTACTCACTCAGTTGCCTAGACTGACTTTGAATTTATGAACCTCCTGCCTCAGTCTTTCAAGTAGCTGGGGTGACAGGCATGGTCCACTGTACCAGGGTTAAATTTCTCTTTTTAACCATCAAGTTTGTGGTCATTTGTTGTAGCAGCCATGTGAAACCTAAAACAGGAAGGAAGGGGAAAAACATGAAAAAGACTCCTCCTGACCAAGTTGTTTTCTATCAACAAATTTAATTTTTAAGAAAGAATTCCCTTTTATGTACTTCTGTATTGTATACAATTAATACAAACCTGTTTTAGTGTAATTCTGATTATCAGATTAATTTTCCAAAAGCAACCCTCTAATTGTATCCTACATGTTTGTATTCCCAATATGACTATAAATTTGAGGTCTTATTTGGCCTGTTTATAATTGCATCCACATTACTTGGCACACAGTAGGTTCTTAGTAAATATTTTCCAAATGACTACATGCCTAAGTCTGAGTATTTTCCTAATCAGGGCTCCAATCTGCTATTCCAGCTCTTTTTCTCACTCTTCTTTTTATGTTCTTGCCAGGGGAAAAAAATCAAGTTGGTGAGGCATAAATAATGAATAATAACTACAATTTCCCTTATGAATAATAAGTGTCCAGATGACAGATGGTACTAGAATAGACTGATTGTAGAATAAATATTAATTGGAACTTTTTGTTACATTTCTTAGGAAAAAGGGACAAACTAGGCAAATCAAATGTATATTAAGGAATTTAAAAAAATGTTCTTTAAAGTTTTTTTTTTTTTAGGGTCAGTATAGATAAAACCTAATATGTTCTATGCCTGTAATTCAGAATAATGTCAATGAGGCCCTGGACTCCAACTTTTAAAAAATCATTTCAAAGTATTAAAATGAAGAGTTTATAGTAAAAATATTTTAGTAAATTGAAATTAGGCTACATGGTGAATGCTTAAGCATTTCTCCTCATCTGAAAGTCATTTTCTACTATGAGATACTTAATTTTTTAACTTGGGACAGTATCTTGTCCAGGGCCATCAAGTGAACAAGATGGCTCATACTACTTCCCAGACTTTTGGATAAAATTCAAGCATTTAGAAATGTTTCTCCAATGGTTTAATAAATACATATAAATCTTATACCTGGTGTCCAATTAAAGGATGAATGATCTCCCTGATCAGTGGATGATGACACATAGTGGGGGGGGTAGGGAGGTAAGAATGGAGGAAGAAGGGACTGTATAGAGGGAAAAGAGGGGTGGGAGGGGTGAGGGGGAAGGAAAAAATAACAGAATGAATCAAACACTATTATCCTATGTAAAAGTATGACTACACAAATGGTATGCCTTTACTTCATGTACAAACAGAAACAGTATGTATCCCATTTGTGTACAATAAAAATTAAAAAAAAAAAAAAAACTCTTTTTAAAAAATTCTAAATTGAGAAAAGTCCACCAAGCATGGTGGTTCACACCTATAATCCCAGAGTCTTGAGAGGCTGAGGAAGGAGGATGCAAATTGGAGGCCAGCCTCAGCAATTTAGTGAGACCCTGTCTCAAGAAATAAAAAGGGCTAGGGATATATCAAACTGGTAGAGTCTTGACTGGCACAAGTGAGGGCCTGGGTTAAAAAAAAAAATAGTACCGAAAAATTTTAGAAAAATTAAAAATTCCAAATTTAAAACCACACTCTAGACAAATGAATCTTAGCCCTTGGATGAATCAGACATAAGTTTTTGTTTCTTTTGGTGAGCTCCCAGGTGGTTCCAATGCAGACGAGTTAGAGAACAACAGAAGTATACAGTTATTATGGCAAAGGTAATTATGGTCTACTATGGAATTCATATTAAAATTTCAAAAGTTTTCCTCCGGGTACCTTTTATAGCTAGTTTTTGTTACAAACTGATATTTTTGGTTACTAATCTCCATGAAGATTGGACTTTGCTTTATTCACTGCTGTATTCTCAGTACCTCCATGAGAGACTCATTCAGAGTGTCAGATAAATATTGTAGATTGCATGAACTTAAAGCCTTTTACATTTTTCTGGGCATCTGTCAAGTGGGTTATCTTGTCTCAGCAGTGTCTTACGCTGACCAGCTGTGTAAAACGTGAGCAGGAAAAGCTGTGCAGCCTTTCTTGAGCACCATCTATTGCTGTGAAGTTAGAAAAGAGATCAATGGAAAACCGCAACTCTGTAATCAATAATGCATTTAAGTTCAAATATGTGTGCAGAGATGTAAGGTGGAATCCTATTTCATGTTTGGTGTAAACATCACTCAAAGACTCAGATGGGCCCATCCATATGGATCCCTAGGGTTCAGCCCCAGCTTGAAGGTTGCTCCCCCCGGGTGAGCTTGCATATGTGTAGCCCCATAGTCATCTTTCTCTGATCTTGCAACAACCGGTTTAATGCTACTTTGGTAGGAATGTGAGGCATAATTGATAAAGAAAACATGGGCGATACTCATATACAAGTTTTATTTTTTACCTTTCTGATAGTGCTCTTGCATTCCCTTTTCTTTTTACACATTAAAATTACTTGTAGCTTTAGCAGTATGTTTTCTGTATGGGAAACTTGACGCTGATTGATGGTGGGAATGTCCAAGTTTGGGAGCAAAGGTTTCTGCAAGGACAAGGATAAACAATGATGGGAAGAAGTGTCTTGCGAATGGCATTGCAGGAAGGCCGGAGGACGGGGGATGTGTGTCCAGGGAGCAAGCCAGTGAACCTTTCAAGGTAATCTTAAAGGTGACAACATTCTGAGGAATGGTCTACTCATTGTTATTTTGTGTGGTTGCATATTTTGTAGGCATCAATCTTCAATTTTAGGGTATTGCCAGGAGTTTGTCAAATAGCACACATAAATCTAACCAAGAGATAGAATCTAAATGCTTTAAAGCAGTGCCTTATTCCTTTAGAGACAAAGTTTTTAACTTGGCACGTGTTGAGGTTTGGATGTGGAATGTCGTCCAAAAGCTCACGTGTTCAAGGCTTGGTTCCCAATGCAGCAGTGTTCAGAGGTGGGACTTTAGGAAGTGATGGGCTCATGAGGGCTCCAGCCTCATCAGTGAATGAATCCATGGGTGGATTCATGATTTGATGGCATTATTGGGAGGTGGTAAAAGCTAGTTCCTCTTACTTGGAGGAAGTAGGTCACTGAGGTCATGCCCTGGATGGTATATTTTCTCCCTGCCCCCTTCCTTGCTCTTTGGTTCCAGGCTGCCTTGAGGTGAGCAATTTTGCTGTACCACACCCTCCCCACCATGACATTCCACTTCAACACAGGCCTCGAAACAATGGATCCAGCCATCCATGGATTAATCCACTGATATGAATTAACTGGTTGGTAACTATAGATAGGGAGGGGATGACTGGAGAAAGCAGGTCACTGGGGATGTGCTTTGGGGATTTATATTTTGTCCTTGGTGAGTTAAACATGCTCTCTGCTTCCTGGTTGCCATATCCTTAGCTGCTTCCCTCTGCCATGATGTTTTGCCTGACCTGGGACCCAGAGCTATGGAGTCATCCAGTGATGGACTAAACCTCTAAAACTGAGTGAAAATAAACTTTTCCTCTTCTAAGTTTATTTTTCTCAGGTATTTTGTCATAGCAGCAGAAAATTGACTGCAGCATACTTCACAGAAATAAGAGTTCATTAAATTACCTGAAACTAGTTACCCAGAATAAGCAAGTATGATTTTTATGAACTAAAACAAAAGGTAGTGAAGATTACAAGTTAACAAAAGAAACTTTTTCTTTAAACTTGAGCTTTGGTGCAGGACTCTTAACAGTTTCTTAATTTATAGTTTAAGATCTGACCTTTATTTTATCTAGTTTGACAACATAAAAAAATCAATGTTGTTATTCCTGAACATACTAATTTCCTTCCTTTTAAAAAATTGCATAAGCAATTCATCAATTTTCAGATAAATCACCGATTTTTAGATCATTCAAGGATATTACTTTTGCCTTGTTATCATAAACTTTTGTGTTTAAGGGACTTGAGTGTCATTTGATCTCTTTCATTTTATACATGATGAAACAGAGGCCCAGAGTGGTAAAATGACCGCTCAGAGTAGCTCGCATCCAGCTGGCGATGGAAAGAGCAGCACCTAGAGTGCCCAGCGCACATGCTCAGTGATGTGGCAGCTGCATGTAGTTTACTTTCTAGGCATTTTTGAGAATATTGTTAAATAATCCAAAATGGAGGGTTCTGAAAAATAAAGTTGTAGGCACTATGAATGAGCCCAGTCTTTTCATTCCATCCTCCCAGGGATGGAAAAGAGATGTCTCCTCCAGGAGCTCTGATCATGGAGATGCTCTGGGTGTGAAGACTCAGAAACCACCTACGGGGTCACAGCAAATGGTAATGCCCTCACCACTTTCACTTGTAAGAGAGCTTTTGCTTTTCTTATTAATTTTCCATCCGCTTCAGAAACCAACTGTGTAAGAGGTAAGCAAGCGTGGCCAGTTGTGGGCTCTCTCCGTTCTCCTCCACTTTTCTGACCATTTGATAGCCTTTTCTGAGATGTAGCCAGGAGAGAATCAGTGTGACATGATATGATAGATCAAGTGGCTGACCCCAGTGATACCAACCAGGCTTCTTGGGTGGATCTATTTTATACTTTCATCAGAAATCAATGCTTGCCATTTAAGATGGCCCTGGGTCCCCTTGTCAGTCCTTATGTGTGAGTCAGTTGCTTTTTCAATTGTGGGCAAACAGGGAGCAGGGTGGGGTGGGTATAGTTGGGTGGAGTGAGGTGGCTATTGAATAAACTGAGCGGGAGTTGGTCTGGAATTGACAGCTGTTTGATGGGTATCACAGATAGGCATGGGGACTTAGGGGTGGTGATCACGTGGGTCAACCAGGGGACTGAGGAGTGAGGAAAGCCAATTAGTCTGCTTCTTATTCCATTTGAGATCCTCTTATAATCTCTTAGGGCTGGGAACCCAGGCGCCTTCCTCAGTAATAGATCCATCTATACGGAACAGAGAAAGGGCAGATGGCTGTGCTCCAGAAGATGCTCTGGAGAGAAATGCCAGTCTTTTTCAGAAGTCTCTGGCAAATAGTTGTTTGAGCTTTCCATATTAAAACACCAGACAATGGAGAGTTAGAGCTATTACCACAACCCCTTCCTTTTGTACTTGTGGAAAATCAGTTCCAGGACTGTATCCTGGTGAGTGTCAAACTGAACTAACCTTCTATCCCCACTCAGCCTCTTACCTGGGGACTGTGAGAGAAGGACTGAGCCACCTGCATGAGCCAAGAGTGCACTGCCTGAAATGCAAGTCTAGCTCTCCACATACGGTGACCTTTACCTCTTGTCCCTGTTTCTCTACTGACAGATTGAGATAGTGAGTTTGTTGTGAGAAGTTAATGCAAAACATACCTGTGCAAATGTTTAAAAGAATTCCTGGCAGGTAGTGAGAACTCATGTGAGCTGCTGATACTATTTTATAGTTATTTTGTTCTCATGGCTATTTTGCAGTCTTATTGGCAGTTTTGTCCCAAGTTTTTAGATGAAGAGTAGTGGTGACACCTTATGAAAATAAAATTTGTGAATTAGTTACTCAGTTGCCCACATTTAATATACCATAATGATCTGGCCTTATGAACAGCAGAGACTCACAGTTTAATTTAGGAAATTTCTCTGACAAGGGATTTTATTTAGTCTTATTATAGAAAAATAATAGTTTTTGTGTCATTTCTTAAAACCACGGAATTTTGAAGCTTAAACATGTACTATGTTCACATTCTCTACTGGTTTAATTTATAAAGAAAGAAGTAACCCAGAGAGCATATGTGACTTTTCCAAGATGAAGCAATTAATGATAGAGCCAGGCAGGCAGCCATGATCTCTTTCCTTGAAGTCATAGACTTGTATTGCAGATCTTGACGTGTGTCTGCTGCCTAGCCTCAGCTGTCACTCCAGTTTGCTTCAGTTGCCAGGGGTTATAATTATGAGAATTTCATTGAACACTTTTCATGTGGCTAAAAAGTATTTAATTCAAAATAAAGTATTTAATTAAAAAATTTGTACAGATTATAAAGTATATATATAAAGTATATATACTTTTGTAAAGTATATTTTACTAACTACCGAGGGATTAAAAACTTGAGGCCAAATTGGGGAGAAGTATAAAACAGATCAGCAATTAGCACCTTATTCAAAGAGAAAGATGCATGAGAGAGAAAGAGAGAGAGAGAGAGAAAGAGAGAGAGGGAGGGAAGGAGGGAGAGAGATTGAGATTCTGTGGATCTAGAGGTTAAGAAAACAAAATTTAAGACAGCGTCTCTGAAGTTTTTTCCTATTTAATCCTTCAGTTGAGTCGAATTTTGTTCACACATTCATTTTCCCTTTCTACATTTCGATTGTATTTAAAATAGAGTACAAAATAACTAATAAGGATAGAAACACATTTCCAAGACTGGCAAGGTCCATTCTGCTGAGTAATATGCACCTGCAGGGAGGAAGCATGTTGGTATTCTGGATTTTTGATGATGGTCTTCTCTACAGAGCTCATTAAAATGAGTTAACTGCCAGGCATGGTGGTGTATACCAGTAATCCCAGCAACAGAAGAGGCTGAGGCATGAAGATCACAAGTTCAAAGCCAGTGTCAGCAACTTAGCATGGCCCTGTCTCAAAATAATAAATAAGGGCTAGGGATATGGCTCAGTGGTGAAGTGCCCCTGGGTTCAATAATCCCTGGTACTAAAAAAAAAAAAAAAAAAAAAAAAAAAAAAATTGGTGACATATTAATTTAAAAGAAGGAAAGAATAAAAATTATTGCATGAAAAGCTTGTAAATAATCTAATACACTTACCCCCTAAGTAGTTGAAAGCTAAGCAGTTGGAGGGAAACAGATATTGTGAGCTTAAAGAATATGAATCATTGTTGACTAGTTAGCAATTGTTAGGCATGCAAGAAATTTAAGAAATGATTTCAGATTAAATAAGGTGATTATCTTTATTTGAACTCCCTGTGGAGTTTACAATGAAGAGGAAAGAAAATGTAAAATAAACCTGGTTTGAAGTCAGAATGATATAAAACTTAAAAGACTTTATTTGGGACATTAATTTGACATGGATAGTTTGTCCCGATAGGCAAGCTGGAGGTGTTTTTGTTTGTTTTTGGGTACTGGGGAGTGAACCCAGGTGTACTTTACTGCTGAGCCACATCCCCAACCTTTTTATTTTTTATTTTGAGGCAGGGTCTTGCTGAGTTGCTCAGGCTAACCTCAAACTTGTGATCCTCCTGCATCAGCCTGCTGAGTCACTGGGATTATAGGCATGTGCTACCATGCCTGGCCGGAAATGTTTTTTAACTTGGGATTGGGGGAATCAAAATTAAGGGAAATAGGAGTGGAATGTTTGCATTACATTTTCATGTAGTATGAAAATATGTAGCAAGGAAAACCATTTCCATTTTTATGTACTCATTGGCAATAGGAGGCATAGTAGTATTTATCTTTCTAAAATGTATGCAAAAACATGTTTTAAAGAAAACTTTCTGATATTTCCAAAGTATGTAAACGTGAAAAAGTGACTCACCTGTGCCTTTGGAAGAAACTGGACAGGAAGTGGGAAGACTGGAGTTGCAGCCTCCTGTGCTGATAACCAGTGACATCACCAAAGACTACTCACTGCCAAGTCCCAGTGCCTTCCCTGATCCGTAAAACAAAATCACTTGACCAGGTGACCTGTGGACTTCTTTCACCTCGGCAAATCTGTCATTATTAATAATCTGAGAAAGCAGGGAAAATTATGGACCAAGAGCCCGAAAGCTTTATGGAGGGTATTAACAGGAACCAAATTTTTAAGGAAATACAAAACTTGGTTCTTCAGAAAAAGGGAATTCTCTTTTTTTATTGGAGCCTTATAATTATACATAACAGTGGATTCCTTTTGCCATATTTGCACATGCACATAATTGATCAGTTTCATTCCAGAGTACCTTCTATTTCTCTCCTCTCCCCCTCCTCCACTTACTCTACTGATCTCCCTTCTGTTGTTATTTTAGTGCATTATAAAATATATGTGTGTGTGTGTGTATAGGAGGACTATTGTAGTATATTTGTACTTGGACATTGAGCATTGACAAAGGAAGTACTGCGAGGAGCATCCTCATAATCAATTGCCTCATTATTATAAAAGCAAAGTTGTTTACTTTAGGTGGATTGAATTGGGAATTGGCTCAGCAGATTTGGGACAGCCATTGAAAGATAATGTCAAGCAGCTAGAACTACACTGAATCAAAATGCACTGTAGCTAATGAATATGAAGCACTGCAGGTCGGCTTAGACGTGGAATTTAACATGCTTCACACTTCTGTGCAGTAAGGACTAGGGAAAAGCTGACAGTGGAAACGTTAACCAAAACTCAGGATGCCCTAATAGGCAGTGTTGGAAGGTTCGTGTTGAATTCGTTTTCCTGGTGCTTAGAGAGTTGGATGTGGGAAGGGAGGACAGTGGGCTGGTTAGACTGGATGGTCCCAAAGACACAGGCAGTTTGGTTGTGGTTCAACAGCAAAATGCTGAATTAGAGGTCTTTGTGATCTGAGTTAATGAGGCTCGGTCTGTAAGCATGTTAGTGAGGCTTGATGTGTAACAGAGTCAGGTTGGCCCGTGCAGTCAGGGAAGGGTGCACCTGGGGTGGGATCTCAAGGGACACAGATGTTCAAATCGAGAGGCTCATGATTGTAGAAGGCAAGGTGAAAAATCTGAGCCTGGAGGAGGAAAAGGGGCCTGGGAGAGAGAGATTCTGAAACCAGCTGTGTCAGCTCTGTAACCTGCTGTGACTGTAATTAGTTAACTTCTCAGGGCTTCTTTATTCTCAAAGGCAAAATGGGGTGAATAGGGAGAGTTGAACTAGATCAGTACTTCTCAGTGGGGTCAATATTGCCCTCTAAAGGGCATTTTGGAAATTCAGGGGGGGTGTTTTTTACTGTCCCATTGTGTTAGTTGTCCTACAGTTTCAAGACAACTCTGCCAAACAGAATTATCTGGTGTCCTGCGTGACTCTGGGATGACTCAGGTGGCATTCTGAAGGGATGTCATATACAGATCTCATCTCTCGTGTTCTAACTCAGGTTTTTATTCACATGCCACCTGTCTTCTCCCACTTTAAAAAAAAAAATTTTAACATTAGAAATTTATTTAAGATTATGTAGCTAGTCAAATCTAGAATTTGAAGGCCTGTTATCTGCATTCCTTATGAGTAATTTTTCTGATTTTATCTTTTCCCAGTGTAAATTTGCTCATTATCAGCAGATAAACAGTTGACCACCTCACTGTATGTCTTCTAGAGTGCAATCACTCATTGAAATTTTATTTTACATTGTCCTTAATTTCCCCTTAATATTATGACAAAGGGCATGCGAACATTCACCTGTAATTATGTGTAGATAAAGTAGCTGAACTTCAGAAAGGTGAAGGGAGATATGGTAAGGGCACATGAGTCTGTTAAGGTTGAGAAGCACATCACCAGATGGTCTCCAGGGTTTTGAACACCTGACATCTCTAAAGTGCTGCAGCTCTGTGGATGTCATGATGTGAAGAGGTAGGTTTTCTATGTTGGGAAGTGTTTTAGACTGACAGTATCAGCTTGGGAAGTGGGTAGAAACCAGCCACTTGTGAATCCAGGAAAGACTGAAGAAATTGATCTGGAGGGGAGGGGCATATTGGGTCCTTGAGGAGAGCTGTGTTCCTGCCAGTGCAGGGCCATGGGGTGCTCTGGTTAAAGTCCACAGAGGAGAGGAGCAGCTAGCAGAGGGCTCAGTGGTGGGGAGGGCAGTTTAAAAAAAAGGGCATTATGACTTTATGCTCTTTTTTTTTTTTTTTTTTTGAGCTGAATCTGGATGATTCTTTTGATGCGAAGTAGGCGGTATAAAAGATTTTTCAAATAATTGAGCTACCCACAAATGTATCCCTTTCTTCTGACAGTTTATTTTGCTTTTACATTATAAGATGGCAACATCATCCATCATTAGTGTGAATGTTCTCTGCCGAAACTCAGGAAAAAACTTGCCATGATATGGGATCAGTTTTGAGCTAGAGAATTTCTCTATCTTCCATTTTAAGCTTGCATGTTATCTTAAAGAATATTTAAAATGTTTAAAATGAAAGTAACCATAGCCATTTGCCATGAGAAAGCAGGAATGTTAAGGTAATGAGACTTCCAGTAGGCTCTAATGCAGAATGTCTTAGGTTTATTTTTTAAGGTTGATTTTTAGATCAGATCCAACTTTAATGCTCACTGTGGTCACGAGTAAAATTATTGGGATATTGGGTCACATTTAAGTTGGAGTTTCAATAAAAAAATGCCCCTGTTTCAGTCTAAAAAAGGGTTGCTATATGCAAGCATAAATGAGAAGAAAAATTAGGCAAAGTATGAAAGGACAAATGGACATAAAGTCAAATGGGAAGGAAAAAATTGTTTCTACTTGCAACGTATAACAGGAATTGGGAGTCCAAGTGACAATTCCATAGTGAATATCTAGCCTAAATATTATGTTTGCCCACTCTAAAACTTTAATTCTGAAAAGTGCAAGTAAACAATAAATTGCCCACAGAACCACTGCTTGAAGACAGTTTTGTTAACATATTGGTGCATGTTATTTTAAGTCTTTTTCTATTGATCTTGAAAAAGTACTTGTTAGATGCTGAGTTTAGCAGTTGGAATACTAAGTACATAGAGGAGAGAAAGGAATGGATCTGATCTCAAGGATCACATGGCACAGAGTGTAATCTCTTCACCAAACTTGAGGTAGTCACATTGTTTTGTTTTGTTTTTTTGAATTGTGATCCTTATTTATTGTGTCATCTGCCATGTAGCCCAGGTTGAGTGTTCCTTATCTGAAATGCTTTGGACTAGAATTGTTTCAGCTCTTGGACTTTTTTGCATTTTAGAATATTTGCATAGCTGTTACAACTTGGGCATCTCCAATTCCAAAACTGAAAATCTGAAATGCCCTCAAATTTGAAATTTTTTGAGCACTAATGTGTTTCAGATTTCAGAGTTTTGGATTAGGAATGCTCAACTTGTATTTGATCCATTTATATAAATAATTTCCCATTTTCTTAACCATGCAAGGTAGGTATTATTATTCATTTAACAAATAAATGGATATACAAAGAGGTTAGTTTGTCCAAAATTCTACGTCCAGTTGACTGCAGAGTTTCAAAACCTGCAGTTTGGGCTAGGGATATAGCTCAGTTGGTAGAGTACTTGCCCCGCAAGCACAAGGCCCTGGATTCAATCCCTAGCACCGCAACAAAACAAAACAAAACAAAAAATCTGCAGTTCTCCCTGCAGTAGCACACTCTGTCAAGAAAGGGACATTCAGTACGTGAGTCAGATTGGTGCACAATGCAGAAGGAGTTTAGAGGTCACATGGAAGGTCTGTTCGCTGTGGTATAGGGTGAAGGAAAGCAGGGAGCGCATTAGTTAATGTGAAACCTGTAGAGACCAGGCTCTTGAGGTAGGAGAAGTGTCTGGGTAACTTAGTACCATTAGATCAGAGGGAGGAGCTCAAAAGAGAAATGGGAGTGGAGCCTGAGCCAGAGAAGGAGGAGGAACGCTGTGCAAGGCTCATGGAGTCTAGAACCTCAGACTGTAGAACCCAGGGACTGAAGGGACCAGGCTGCTCCTATACTCACTGCTCTTAATCGTTTGCATTGACATTTGAAGGAAAATTTGGAGATGATGAGAGGTGCTGAGTCCATAGCATGTTTTTACATATTTTTTGATGACTATTTCGATAAACGAATGGTTTGGGGACTAATAATTGAAGATGCTGCATTTACACTACACGTGTTTTTTCCTAGGCAGTGATAACTGTCTTCAATAAAGAAAGGTCATTTTGAAATAAAGTATGGCTAGAGACAGTGGGTTTGCATCATGTCCTGGCTTGAGAAAGAGCATTCTCTCTGCAGAGAAGAACTATTTCAGTAAGAGATGCATACAAACAAGACTAGATAAGCTTTTTCATAATAATTTAAAAAGGAGGGCAGGCTATACCTAGGGAACTTTAAATATCAGTTATATCTCTAAGTGGCAGACTCCTTGCATCTCCAAGGGCCTCTGAAGTACAGAGGGAAAGAGATGGAACCTTGTCAGCCTCTTGCCTTGCTCCATTTTTAATTCTCTTGATAGATGCTCAGGTCCTTCCTTTCCCTCTCTGAAAGGTGAAAAAGATCCCAGAGATGCTTCCTCTCCTTGCTTTCCCGTTGCCTCCTCACCCTCCTCTCCCTTTGTGTTTTTCAACTCTTTGTCCATGCATCTCTCTGAATGCCCAGTAACCTTCCTCCCCTTGGCCAGGAGCCCAGGCAGACATTATCAGCCTCCCGCCCTTGGCCAGGAGCCTGCTGGGAACCACTGAGGTTCTTGTCAGTTTCTCTTTGCTGTTCATGTATCTATTGCCTTCTGCTTGGCAGATCCTGACCCGAGGAGAATAGATGATGCCCTAATAGACACTGGATCCAATAAATATTTCCGGAATGAGTTCATTACTCATGGGGAAGAGAACCCATGTGTGAGAGGAATTCCACCTTGGGTACCTGTGAATAAAAATATTTATATGTTATATATATTTGAATCATATTTATATATACTTTTTAAAATATTTTGATATATTGACACATTTCTTGTGTTTTTGGTTTATCATGTATTTTGATATGTGAATATCTATATATCTTCTCACATAGACCTGGCCGATGCTGAACCCCAATATTTTAGGTTTTCAACTATTTCAGATGTTTAAGTGTTTTGTGCAGAAAGCCTTTGTTAAAGGCAAAGAGAACTTCAGGCTTATGAACCATAGGGATTGTTGTTCAATTCTGTCTATCCCTGGCGAGTATTGAGTTATCACTGTTCTGAAAATGTTACCATGATTTTTGAAAACATTGAAGAACATTACTCACAAGATGGGAATGTTCTTTCCTGGGTGTTTAAAAAAAGGAAACAAAACATTTTTCCCCCTTGGGGCAGGGTAGGATTCCCCATTTTCTAGAGTAGGAAGAAAATTTATTTTTTAAAATCTGAAAATGAGTAAAAATGAGTTTTAAAATAATTTGATATAATTTGTAAGCACTTCAGCGTCATGAAGTTAATCAACACTGATCAGTTTCTCCATTCTGCACGAGGGTTTGAATTTATTTTCCTTAACAAAGGAATATTTATAAATGAATTAAATATCTGACCCTCAATATAAAACTATACTTCATCCTGGATTTAAAAGAGGAGGGAATGAATAAGAAAGAGCAAGAAATAGGCTTCTGATAGGAACAGGAGTGAATGGTGTTCCCGTCAACAGGGCCCTACAACCTCATTTGCAGAAAGAGATCTACACACATGACATGATTAGCCAATGCAGCAGTGTCATTTATCACCATGCATTTGTTTTTCATTTCTATCCTTATTCTTAAAAGAATTTGTGTGCATATGGGTATGTGCAGTTGGGATGTTACTCACTTATAATTAAGTGCCTTGTAGGAACATTAACTGGAGAAGGGAGGTGGCCCTGGGTGCCTGTTGGAAGGCTTTTCAGAAGGAGGGCTGCCAGGATGGGGCTCAGCTGCATAGAAAGCACTGGAGAATTCTTAGTGATGGAGGTCACAGAAAAGTAGTAGATGCTCCAGAGGATTCTGGGTGTTGTCATAGTGGTGTGCTTGGACACATGTTCTTTTGGCCATCCCCATCTAAGCACCTATTTCTGGTGCTGGGAATGATCTACTTCCCTAGTTTTGCTGGGAGGCAAACCCCCCCCCCCCCACACACACACACTGAAAAGAGGCCAGTGGTCATTGCTGTAGGCGTTGGTGTGAGCAGCAGCATCTACTGCTCTGTGAGGCTCCGGTCCATTCCAGGATGTGGTTTGTGGCACATTCTGGAGCCACTTAGTAAGCTTTTAATAAAATTCTCTTCTGCCTAGTCAGAGTGAATTTTTGGAATTTGTAATTAAAAACCCTGATACAAATGGACGCATATCCTTGAGTACTTTCCTCTGGGCCAAGAATGTCGTATGTGTTTTGTACATAGTCTCACTCAAGTCTCATGCTGAAAGGAGGTAATGTTTTTAGGTCCTCAGCTCACAGATGAAAAAGCTGAGACTCAGAGGCAAAGTAGGTTAGTCAGTGTCCTGCAGTCAACACACAGGGTTGGGATGTGATCTAGGCTTTTCTGACCGACTGTGATCTTAACCACTTAAGTTCTCCTCGCCTCCAAGGACAGCAGATCATAAATATTAACTTCTGTGTATATTTTGGAGGATTATTTGTAAGGATTTTTCTGAAAGGAGTTAATGTAAGATTTGGGCTCTTATCAGATAGGATTTGACAGGTGTAGGTTGTTATGGGTTAGAATGTGGAATTCAAGGTCAAGCATTACTGATCCTCGGTCAGCTTTACTTTGGTGTATTTGGTAGAGAGTGGATCTCAATACCAATCAAAGCAAAGCAGGTGTTTAGAAGATGGAGCGGGGAATGAGGAGTTCGGAGGAAAGGCGCTTGCCACCACTCCTAAGAAGTGCACAGGGCTGCCAGGGGTTCTGCTTGTCACATTAAATTTTCACAATGACTGGATATTTGCTGGGAATAGTCTATACCCCAAAATCTGCATGGTTGAATTTATTCCTCTTTCCCCACCTTCAGTCAAGTCTACTCAAGTGCCATCTTGTCAGAGAGGTGGACTCTTCCCATCTGTAACTCCATCCCTTCTCTTAACCCACCTGATTTACTCTGATAGCACTCCTCACCTCCTGACAAGTTACGAATCTTTTTATTTTCCATGTCTTTGCCACTCTAAGCTTCATGAGAGCAGTGACTGTTTTGTTCACTTCTGAATTCCTAGCATTTAGAATGTGCTGGGCATGTAGTAAATATCCAATAAATCATTTTGAGGAAATGAATGAATGTGAGAAAACTGGGGTTCAGAGCTTTGATAACTGGCCATAAGATCTTATGGAAATGATACCAGGTTTCATAATCTATGCAACCCCAACCTCTTGTGTTCCCCTCTTCACTGATGTCCCTCTGCCTGAGAAAATTTCCATATTTTTACATGATTTGGGTAAGAAGGATCTTTCAGGACTCTTCAGTTGAGGGGGATTAAAAAAAGAAAAACAAATTTAGTAGCCAATCCAACTTTTCTATTTCCACCAGTAAGGAAACAACCCAGATCTGTTAAGAGTAGACAATCGGATCAAAGTAATACTGCCGTTTATTGAAGGGAGAATGGATGAATCAACTACCAGCTTCCCAGTCCAGGCCTGTCTCCCTATGCTCTGTTGTGTTTCCTTTCTTCCTGAAAAAGTAAGATGTATTTTATGGAAGAATTCACTTGTCAATCATTGTGATAGGTTTCAAATGGTAAGTCATGATATTTTAATGCCAGAAAATGAATACAGTAGAGCAGAGACCATGACTCAGATACTCAGGGATAGTCCAAAATCTAGGCAGGCAGGTGCAAACTGGGACATATCTCCCTTATTCAGAGGGGGTTAGAGCCACTCACGTCCCTGCCCACCCCCTGCTACCTGCTCAGAGAAACACGTTACAAGAGAAAAATGTGGTAAACCCACGGAAAAAATGCTAAAAACAAGCTGCTGGCCAAACAAAACACTTCAGAGTGCCAGATCTCTCTAGCAGATTCCTACTTTGTGACTGTTGAGCTTGGTATGTATTAACCACCCTTTTCACTGGGTGTGGCAGCCCTTACCTGTAATCCCAGCTACTCTGTTGCTGAGGCAGGAGGATCATAAGTTGGAGGTCAGCTTCAGCAACTTAATGAGACTCTGCCTCAATAAAGTATAAAACAAAGGGCTGGTGGGTACAGCTCAGTGGTAGAGTATTTGCCTAGGACGCAGAAGGTTCTGGGTTCCATCCCCAGTACTGCACCCCCTCAATTTTTTTCCAAAGGAGTAATTAATTTTAATACATGCAAATATATTAGAGGACACGTGAAGTGGTACCTCTGTGGATAGTTGTTCTTTGGACTAGCCCAAGGATCAGTGGGTTCGGCTGTCAAAGTTCACAAAGGGAAAATAATGATCTATAAAAGGATATTTATTGCCTTTCTTTATGACCCTAGTGATAACACTGAAGAGTTATGTGTTTTCTCTGTCCTAATACCATCTGTCCTAATGGAGGGCACTTGGTTAGGCTGTTTCCTGAATGCAAGTCCAGAGACCTTCTTAGAGGTTTGGTGTGAGTATTAACTACCTGGATGTGACTAAGAAAATTAGTCAATTTTTCTATTCTGCCATATTCACATTTGAATAATTACCAGCTGGGCTTTGAGGCATGGGCAAGAAAAGGCACAGAGGATTTCATGCAGGACTTGAACCTGGTTCCTTATCTCTCTGAACAAAGCCTGTGTTGTCAGAGAAAAGGATTAGACTGCTTGTATCTATCACTGATGTTTTTGAGCACACTGGTAAACACGACGTGGTTGCTGTGCTTCCTCTGGTGAGCCCATCGTGTAGTGATCTCAGGGGGCATTTTGACTCCAAATTTCATCATAACTTGAGTTCTCAGAAAGGATAACAGATTTATGAACTTTATATTACACAAAATAAGGGGTATGGGTTTCAGTCCACTTGGCCTGGGTTGCATCCCGGCTGTCCAGGCTGCATTGATTCATTTTTCTGCCTCAGTTTCCCCATTCTACAGATGGGGAAAATGCCATCTGTAAAATGGGGGTAATAATGGTAACTACCCCCTAGTCTAGTTGTTATCATAGTTCTTGATGAATTTTCAAATGCTCTTTTTTTTTTTTTATAACAGAGTAACTAGGTAGTATAAATAATAAAAACTTAAATTTTGTATTTGACATGTAGTATGAGAACTTTCCTCGTTTCCCAGAAGATTTTAGCCTTTCAAACCTCATATTAGCAATTGAGGTATGTTGGAATTAAAAGTTGGCAGGGTTAATCAGTACTGTTCCTCATTCATACCTTTGATTTAGTCTAGTGTGTGTCTCTGTATTTGAACAGTGCAAGTTGATTAAGGTGCAGAGACCAGTGAATCTCGTGGATATCCTGGTGTTAACTAAATAGCTGACTTTGTGTGTGTGACTGCACAGATGTGCGCGTGGCTTCTGTGCAGTACTACAGAAAGAAGACTTGCACGTGGGATTTGGGATCACTGAAGGAGGCCATCTGACAGCAGCTTTGCTGTAGAGGGAAGCATTTATGACTCGATGCTGTGGTAGCTTTCACCAGCTAATGCTAAGGACCTCTGCATGGGAAGAACAAAACACCTCTCCAGATCCATATTGGTGCATGACTTAAGGCAAGAAGATGACAATAGACTAATTGCACCCACTTCAGAAGGAGAGCGTGTGTATGCGCTGAGTGTTCTGAGAAACAGAGAAACGGGCATCTGCCCCGATGGGCCCTTCACACTGGGCTGCCAGCGCCACTGAAAGAGCAGCCTGTCCTTTTCTCTCACTTTGATCTTTTGCCATATTTGTATTCATGTGCACTAGCCCCCACATAAAAGAGCACAGCTTGCTCTTGCTGCCTTTGCTTCTGTGACCTGCAGTAAAGCCATTTAAAAATATATTTTAAGGCTTTTACATGGACTAGTAATTATGCACAGTGGTTTTTAATCATTTAGCATCAAGCAAGAAGCATGCAGAGGGTCTCATGCCTCAGGGAGCAGCAGCGCGCATGGGTGCTGGGAGGGGCTCTTGGTTGCAAGGGCATTGGGTTCCGGGGGTGGGTGTGTGTGGTGGCAACCCAGGGCAGCTATGACAGCGTCACCTGGGAAACAGGACGCAGACTGCTGCTTTGTGGACTTGAAAGTAGCTCTAAGCAGTAGTGGGATTCTGAACAAAGCTTCTGGAAAGTCCATTTTCTGGGTGAGCTGGTGGGATGGAGGTGGGGGTGGGCTGGGTGGAGCGTGGGAATGAAAGCTGTGCAGTCTTTACATTATTGTCAAGGGAGCAGTTTGGAGGGATGAATGAACCTCACCTTGCTACCAGCTTGGATCATGGAGTAACAGCTGGGAATCCTGTTAGAAGAGAACATCTTGTTCATTCCAGCTGCAGAGACCGTGGTGTGCAGAGGTGTGAGATGTCTTGCCTGAGGCCAGGTGGCTCTGGAACACCAGCCTAGAGCCTGGGCCTTCTTTTCCAGCTTTGGTTAGCTCTGCACCAAAAAGAAGTGTCCTTTTTGGCTTCTCACTTAAAGAAAATAGTGGTACATTTTGACTAATAATCTGAAAAAAGAAGCAATATAAGAGAAAGAATAAGAAAAATTATATATTATCTTATCAAAACAACTATAAATATTTTGTTTACTTATTTTAATATATTTTACAAATTGGCAAGCTAAACATTGACATTTTGTATCCCACTTCTTCAAGTTTTCATTAATTTCTGCCTCTGCTCACATCTAATTTTTTTTCATTGTCCAGCATCCTTGGATATTGAGAAATATGAGTTTGTTTTAATCACAAGTGGAAGCTCTTTATAGCTTTCATGGGGATACATCCTTCTGATTCTTTTCATTAGTTTTAAAGGTTTCATATCTTTTTCTCTTGTGCCTTTTCTTCTTGGTTTAGTTTTTATGTAACATACTTACTCAGAGAGCCACTGTTTATCTTTATGATGATTCTCATTTCAGTTCCACACAGGTGACCTCCTCCACACCATGCAGATTCCTCTATCCTGTGTAAACTTGTTCTCTTTGAGCTTTTTCACTCCTATCCTTTTAACTCTCATGTATATGCTAATGCAAAATTTATCTTCCAGCCAGTAACTCTTTCATGAGTTCTTGAAATTGATTTTCAAATGCTTGGGACAGTTCTTCTCTGACTTGAATGTGCTCAGGAGTCACCTGAGAATATTGTTTAAATGCAGTTTAAGCAAGTCTGAGGTGGGGGCTGAGATTCTGCCCTTGATGCCTGATGCTCTTGGTCTGTAGGGAGGAGGAAATTTCCCAAGAGTAGATAGATTAACAGGAGAAAAACCATGCAGACATACAGACACACTGGGGCATCACAGGAAGTGAGACCCAAGAGTCCAGTGACATTTAGAAGCTTCCAGACCCTCCTCATAAGGGAGAGGGAAGTGAGGGCTGTAGGCCTCTTAGAAGGGGAGTAAACAAGTTTTAGGGGAGATGGATGGACCTGAAGAACAGACAATAGCTTAAGACAGAGTTCACCTGGGATCTGGATGTAGTGTCAACTCTTGTCTTTGCTGCGAGTTAATCTCGGGAATCTTCTAGAGGATCCAGCATTCAGGTGGATAAGGAAACTTTAGGAAAAGCCCTTTCCTGCTTCAGAGAAAAAGAAGGGTGAAAGATAATGGAGGTAAGGCAAGGTCATAGGGACCTTGATTCTCCTTTATTTCAAGGCATTCAGCAAGCCAAATTCCCATACTTTAGGGTATTGTTTTCTGGGTCTCAAGAGGTTCTTCGAAAACACTATGGATAGCAAAGGTCTCTCAGGTCTCAAATTCAATCGTTCCAAACTGACATGCTGTCAACCTGTTCTTCCCTCCTTTCTTCCATTCCTAGATGGTGACTGCATCTAAACCTCCTATCTAGGAACAAATGGTAGAATTATCTTTGTTTCTTGTTTCCTTCCTCTACTTTATCTAACTGGTCAACTGTGTTAGTCAGCTTTTCATTGTTGCGACAGATACCTGAGAAAAACAAGATAAAAGGGGAAAGATTTAGTTTTGGCTCATAGTTTGAGATTTCCATGGTCGGCTGGATTTTCCTGTGTACCTCTGGTGAGACAGGGTGGAGCTAGAGCTGCTCATCTCATGGAGGCCAGGAAGGTGAAAGAGAGAGAAATTGAGAGCCCAGGGACAAGAAATACCCTTCCAGAGCACACTCCAGTGACCTGCTTCCTCAACCAGGCCCCAGCTTCTACAGTTTCCAACACCTCCCAGTAATTCCGTCAGATTATTAATCCAGTAGTGGCTCAATCCATTGATGAGGTCAGAGCCCTCACTATTGAATTGCTTCCCAAGAATCCCACCTCTGACCATTGCTGCATTGGGAGCCAAGCCTGCAACACATGAGCTTTTGGGGGACATTCCAAATTCAAACCGTAATAGTCACTAAGGCATTTTGAGTGTGCTTGGGAAAAGCTTCTTGAATTGTTCCACTTCTAATCTACCAGTGCCCTATAAATTCAGATCTTTTTCATCTCTCAGGGATTGGGTCCAGGGCATTCTGGTCTCAGAATCCATATGTCTGCTTATTAGAGTTCTTTCCTAAATGCTAATTTGATTGTGACATTTGCTTGTTTGAAACCTTTCCACTGTTATGTTGCCTGTGTTCCGAGTTTTTCCATATGACTAACAAGGTCCTGCAGATTTTGACTCTAGAGTTTTTTCCAAGTGCCTCCCTGCCCCGCCCCACAAGGACAGTACCCCCCTGGAACTGAGAGAACAGTGTGCCTGCCTCACCCTGCTCACAGTTCTCTGGACTCGCACTGTCTGTGCTTCTGTGGTCGCCATTGCCAGGAATGCCATCACATTCTACCTAGCAGACTCTTAACCAGCCTTCAGGTTCCTGCCTGGGGCAAAGTCACCTGGCCAGAGCTTGTCACCTCCCAGATCTGTGCTTCCAATTCATCAACCATTTAGAATATTGCGTTGCAGTTGTACATCTTTGTTGCCTTCTAAATTGTAGGCTGACCTCATCTGAAACATATCTGTATTTTAATGTTTAGCATCTTGTGGGGTCAAGTTGGTTTTCACTCAATATTTGTTTACTCAAGTAAAAAAGACCCAAATATTCTATAGACAAACAGCATTAACTTTCATATGTTCACAGGTGAAGGAAATGATATCAGTTGCACATATCAAAGTGTATGTCAGTTGTCTTCTGAGGAGAACTTTCCATAGCCTTGTCCTGTCTGCAGCTGCTCTGTCCCTGCAGTAGCCCCAGCCAAGATGCCTGTGGCAGTTGGGCACTGGAAGTGAGTTGTTCTAGACTAAGTTTTGAAGGAAGTTTAAATATATGAGGAGTTTTAAGAACTTAGAATGCTATCAAGGATTTTATTATTTTTTATATTCATTACATGTTGCAATGATGGTATTTTGGCTATTTTGGGTTAAAGTATATTATTGGCATTAATTTTTACCCGTTTTTACTTTTTTAATGTGATGACTAGAAAACTTCAAATTACTTTTGTATTCTCCTTTTACTTCTATTGACTGGCACTCTTCTAAAATAACAGTTTATTCCTTGCATTTGACTCTCAGAAAGGTTTCCCACTATCCTTTAATTGTGCTAAGACTGCCAAGTATATACTGTTTAGTTATGTTTTCATTCTTAGGTGTTATTGATTTAAAAGTAAATTTATGTGAAGATACTACCAGTGAGTTTAGGTCTTCAACTTGTCTTTGAGATGATTTTTTTTTTCGATTACCATATGTCAAATGTTGGTATTACCTATAGATATAAAACTCGCAAAACATTTTTATTATGACCTGAGGAAAAATAAGTGGAAAGTGCTACATATTAGGATAAGACTTGCAATCCACATCTTCCACCCTGCTGCCCACCTAGTTTCTCATTAGTTTTGCTGATTGAGAAAGTTTTGCTGATCATATATGTTGCATGTCATCCTTCATGTCTCCGCTTACCTGGCTTTTCAGTGTTTAAAGTTTAAGGAGTCTATCACTTTAAAGTTTTTTTAAAATTTATGCCTGAGGCAGTGTTTTCAATTTTCTGTAATCATGGATTCCTTTTCCAGTGCATTCTTAAGTGGATCTTTAAATAACACCAAACAGATCAAAACAAAGCTGTTGAGGGGTTGATGGAAACTCAGAGAGGCCCTTCTCTGCCACCTTGGCTTGTCCTTTGAGAAGCACAGCTCTCGGGCAAAGTGGCTGCTGAATTGAGGCTTTGAAGGTGAAAAGTCAGTGTTAACAGTTTTAAGTTATATAATTTTTAGACCAGGAAGAGACTTGAGCTATTGTCCTTTCTTTTGGAGGATGAATGTTTCCGTCATGCTCACACATGAAAAACTGAACTGGAGATAGGCCAAATTCTTTTGTCTCCCAGTAGTATCTTCTTTCCCTAACTGTGCTGATCATAACATAGGAAATATTCTTTCTAGTGTGGGGCTGGAGGGTGGAGCTAGTGGTAGAGCAGTTGCTTGACATACACAAGGCCCTGGGTTCCATCTCCAGCCCTCATGCATAAATGAATGAATGAATGACTGTCTTGGGACTTTAGTATGGGCTAAGAAAGATATGAGTAAGGTGTGAGTCGAACCTACAGGAAGTAAGATGTGGGTGCATATGCTGTGATTCAAGGAGAGTAGCCTCAAGTGAGGATTAGGTGAATGCGAAGGAGGCCGCTAATAAATGTCTCTTCTCAGGCGCACTCCATCAATTGCTTATTGCACTCTACTGATTAGGGTTAAAAATGGCACAATGAATTATGCAAAAAAAAATGTTTCCGCAGGAGGGGCTGTCTTGCAGACTAATGCAGCACAGATGGAAAGATCCTCTTTTAATCATTGTTCTCACAATACTTGGAAGCTTTTTGAGGAATAAGCACTCCAAAGTGGAAGTGAATGGCCTTCAACAGTAAATGAATTCCTTCTGCAGAGAAGAACCGAAATGTATTTGTGATGCAGATGGCTGCCCTGCGTTTGAATGCGCATCCTTGTCATTTGAGATGCATACTTAGAAGCAAAATGTCTCTTGAAATACTTGGGTTTTAGATGGTTCCTCTGGAGAAATTACTTCTGTCAGCCTGGCCCAACATGTATTATTATTATTAAAAAAAAAAAAAATGAGGACAATGAGTGTTTAAATGCCAATTCACTCCAATCAAGAAAACATGCAAATTATCTCTCTCTCTGATCCTTAGTTACTACGGAAGAGATAGAATTAGTTAGCATCCCCTTACTTTTATTAGCATAATATTAATGCAAATGATCAGCAAAGGCTTTTTGAAAAAGAAAGCAGAAACCCTGGAAAGCAGTTAATAGCAGTGCTCATTTCCTCAGTACGAAGAAAAAACATTTTATGATTAGACTTCTAACTTTGTTATCGGTGCCAAGGACCTCCCACCTGGGCCTAAACAGGCACCTAAAATCCGTGTCAGCTTAGAGCTTTTCCCCTTGCAGAGCAAGACCCATTCTGAAAGAGACTCAAAGGAAAAATTTCAGAACAAAGATGATATGCTATTACCCGTAGGTAGTTCTGATTTAGAAGACAATAAGAACAGGCACTATAGGTTATGTTTCTGAGATGCTGCTTTTTAAAATATACGAGGAAAAAAATAAAGGAGTGATATTCATTGCCCAACTCAAAGTGTAGTGAAAGACAACTAAAACTTTTCCCAACAAAGGGGTTCCTACAAAGAGGACACTGATTAATTCTTTATACGCTCAGAGGAAATGGGCTTAAATTAGAGGGAAGTAAAGTTGAATCAAACAACAGGAAGACATTGTTGGCTCTGAGGAGAGGTTTATAGAATTAGAACAAGGTATAGCAAGAAACTGGAATTTCCCTCCTTACCTTGTCTCATTGTGCTGCAATTTTTTTTTTTTTTTTTTTTTAAACACTTCTGGCATCTTGTCTGTGCCTGTGTTTCAGCAGGAGTGAGCCTTGCTACACCAGGTGTCTGTCCCCCTCCTTGGGTGTAAAGCCAGTGCTACTCTGTATTGTTTCCCCCATGCTTCCCTCTTTTAGAATGCAGACTTGGAGGTCAGAGGTGAAACCCAGTGCTTCCTTGGACTTGGGACATCAAGGGTAAACACTACCTTGCTGTTAATGGGGAGGCCAGTATTTATTGAATGAATATCTGAACAAGCAAGCGCCCAAATTCTGTAGCGTCACTCCACTGAAACATAGACGTGTTGAGCTTAATCTGATTCTACTGTCCTTTTTAAGTGTCCCTTTCATTACTTGAAAATACAGGGGCTGGGGTGAAGCTCAGTGGTAGAGTGCATGCTTCACATGGGCATAGGCTCCTTGGTTCAATTTCTAGCACCAAAACAGAAAGAAAAATATACATTCTGTGGATTGGTTTTACGTTGAAGCATAATTATAATGATTTAAAAAAAAATAAAACCTAGGACTGGGGGTGTAACTCAATTGCTAGCATGTGAGGGGTCCTGGATTTGATCCCCAACACCAAATAAACTGCCCCCAACCCCAAATGCAGAATTCCGGATTAACATACTTAAAGAAGGAAGACCAATGAATGAATGTAGGTAGTTTTCAGTGACATTTTCTACCTGTAAAGTAATTGCCTTAAGAAATTAACCATCCTATATTAGACTGGTTGGCATATGAAAGTATGCTTAAAGTTCACCATATTTGTCTTACAAAAGCTGTGTATTTTATAGATCCTACTTCAGCAAATAAAGTCATTTATGAGGTGGGAACTCTTAACAGCTGACCCTTCAACACCAAATTAAAAAGTAACAAAGTAGGAAAAAGTTCTGTGTCTTGCAGTATCCGACTGCTTGCCTGCCTCTTTTTGTAGATGCATCCTGGCAAGACAGCAAAGGCAGGTCCTGATGCCATCAGCTAGGCTGGCTTCCCGACCTGTGGCACTCACTGCACTAATGCCAACAAGTGCCCTAGAGGGCATTCCATGCTTTTCATCCTTTCATCTTTTCCCCTCAGAACTTAAGGCTGCTGTCCTCCAGTGGCTCTCCACTCTATTCAGTAGCTTCTATTGATTTCCCTTTTGTGAAGTGATGACTTTCTGAGACAAGTTCTCTTTTCTATCTTTCCTCCTTGTTGAGCAGGGGATATGGGTACGGGACCTTCCTGATAAGTGAGGTCCCAGAAACCTTGGCCAATGCCGAGAGCTCAGGATGACTGACGTAGCATGCAGTGTTGGGGGAAGATCCAGAGATAATCAACTCGGATTGTATCTTGAGGGTGCATGAACGGAGAAGAGAATCCGGGTATGGAACAAGAAGGAAAGGAGAGAACAAAGGGCCAGAAGGGAGCCCTGGAGGTGAAACCTGGAGCTGGACGCTGATTTAGCGTGAGCTCTCTGTATCTTGCCCAGTCTTGGCTGTGGTCAGGGAGGTCACTCTTAGGGGTATCGACTACTTTTGAACCTCTTAACCTGTTTCAAATTTCTACTTGGAATGGCATTTGGGAACCAGATGCCACGTTGTTTTAGGTTAAGTGGAAATTTTGCTGCCTGGTGTGAAGAAGAGCAGTTGAGCCATAGGCTGGCATATGCCTGGCGGAGAGTCTGAGACTGGGGAGGGTAGGAGTCTGGGGTGTTCATTCTTAAAAGGGCCAGGATAGGAATTAAGCTAGGACAGGTTTGTAAACGTTCAACCTGGACAAGTATTTACTCCTTAGAATTTGTGTCTCTGGGTGGCATTTCCCAGAGCTCAGTGTGCCAGTGATTGTGTGGATGTGATAATGACCAGAAATAGCATAAATTATGATTTTATATCATTTTTTTCCCTTTACCTTCCTCATTTCTTCCCCTTTTTATAGGACTAGGTTTCACTACCCTGTGAAACCTGTTCCTGCCCTGGACAAAGATCAATGGTTTTTATTGAAAATGTTTGTGTTTGTTTTTTCTGGGAGTTTTAAATATATTTGTCTTGGAAATACTAAAGGCCCTCCTCCACCTGCAAACCATATTTTAAGTTGGAAATTGCCTTTTCCTTCCCATGTTATTATACATTTCGTGGATCTTTTATGCTATTTGTGGATTTCGTTTATTTGTTTGTTTTTATACCAGGGATTGAACCCAGGGGCACTTAATTACTGAGCCACAACCCCATCCCCTTTTAAAAATTTTTTATATTTTATTTAGAGACAGGGTCTCACTGAGTTGCTTGGGGCCTTGCTAAGTTGCTGAGACTGACTTTGAACTTGTGATCCTCCTGCCTCAGCCTCTTGAGCTGCTGGGATTACAGGTGTGTACCACTTCACCTGGCTGCTATTTCTATTCACATCTATTTGTGTTGGACCAGGTCAGAATTTAAACTATACTAAGGAAAAGGTGTCTTAAATAATCTTTTTAAACCCCAAATTCTTGAGACTGAGGGATCGCTGAAATAAAGGTTTTATGGAGCCATTGAGAATGTAAGCCAGAAAAAGGACCAGGCCCTGGAATAAGATCCTGCAATTTCCAGCAGCAATACTACAGTAGCAGTTGAGAAAATGTCTGCTGGACCTAAAGCTATGAGGATTTTTGTAAGGAAAATTTGGAGAAGGAAAGCACAAGTTGTTCCCATTGAACTTACATTGGCCTTAGACAAGAGGGGTGGGCTAACAGGAGGAGGGAAAGCTTCCAGATAGGAGGTGATTGTTACTTCTGGTGGCTGGGGCTGCAAGTAGGGTGTCATATGCCTGGCAGGTGGTGGTGGATTTGAGTTAAGGTTTTAACCTAGATTCAGAAGGTGAAGTGGTCTGTTGTTTCCAGCTGAAGCTATTAATTGATGATCTTCCCCATCTCTCCTCCTCTCCATCCTCTGGCCCTTGTAATTAAATTTAGGACATCTCAATTTTTTTCTCCTATTAATCTCGTGTAAAAAGGGACAATTATCTTGTAATATTTACATAATCTACTTTGTGACTGACTGCTGAAGACATTTAGTGGGAAACATTAAGGCTGAATTATCTCTAAGGTTGGCTAGAATTTTAGATTAGCTGAAAGTTTTCTTTTACCTCTTTCATCTCCATAGTAGAGCTAACTTTTAGCACTTGGCATACAAAAACCCCAGACAAACACACACTCACACACACATACACACACTCACGCTCACTCACTGCAGCTTATTGAAAGCAGCTTTCTTTTTTCCTATCTAGATATGTGCTGCGCTATTGGTGGCATTTTTAATGGTTCTAGTTTTACCTTTCACCGGTATTGACATGTAGTCTCTTCCCTTTTATCATCTAACATAAATACACTGATACCCTTTCACTTCTAACATTTTCTTGTTAGCCATTTAACATTGGCTTTATACCCTTGTATCCTTGCTGAGAAATAAGGTGATTTCTCCACTCTCTTGTAAGAGCCCATCATGAAGAATGAAGAAAAGGTAAATAAGACCCTAGTCTCTTTGACAGTATACACATCTATTTACCTTTAGTGAAAGCTTTTCTTTTTCTTTAAATCTACCTTTGCCTCATGTCTCTTTTTTTATCAGCATATAAAGTTGATGTTAATATGTGTGTAAAAGGACTTAGGAAGGACAAGAGATTTGCCCATAGGAAATAAGTAAAACCAATAATATGTTTAGTACAATTTTAACATTACATTTTAAAATATTCTTCATAATTTTGTTATATCAACGAATATTTTGTCAGTACTTAGAGCAAGCATTTCGAGTCTATATGAGCCTTTATGACCTGGAGAGGTGGTATTAGAATATCATGATTTAAGGACTTAGTGGTAGAGTGCTTGCTAGTATATGTGAGGGCCTGTGTCAAATCTAGCACCACAAAAACACCAAAAACCTATGTACACACATTTTTATGTATCTCTGTAGTTACCATCCAGAATGAAAATTCCTGGCTCACATATAAATACATTTCCTGTGTCCCAGATTTTTTTTTTAGGGTGGGGGGAGGCTTGCTTGGGATGGAACTCAGAGCTCCTTCATGCTGGGCAGGTGCTTGACCTCCAAGCTACAAGGTCTTGCTAAATTGCCCAGCCTACCCTTGAACTTGGGATCCTCCTGCCTTAGCTTCATGAGTTGCTGGACCCCAGATCTTGAAGTATATATATTACTAGTCTTGAGGGAATTTACACCTTGGTAAATAAATTTGCCAAGATAAATTGGTGTGAATTTATCTGTTAATCTATTTTTAAGTCCTCTGGACAAACTATAATGATGAAATTACAAGTTAACAGAAGTAATGATAGGGGACTTCAGATTGAGTTTGAGAAAGTTGGTAGGTGGAAAGATCTTTGGTCTTCAATATGAATTCCTTCCTCATTTCCCTTCTGAAGATATATTGAGTACTTGGTAGATTTCTTAGAAAGAAAAGAGGAGATAAGCTTTGAACTGAAAAGTTAAAAAAAATTTTTTTTTTCCCCAAGCACAATAAAAATAAATGAATAAAAGTTTGACGAGAATTTGGATGCTGATAACTACTTTTAAAGCCACATGACTATTGGGAAACAAGAGCCAAATCCTGGAATTTTGAGGAAGCCTGGCTTCATCTCAAGAAAGGACAGTTTTTATAACAGCAGTGATAGGCTTCAGGCAAACGCAGGGGACTGGGGAGGGACAGTGAGGGGAGAGGGGAGGAGCCTAGGAAAAATCTTTTAGTACATTTGTACCTTTAAAACAAACTGCCATAAACTGGGTTGCTTGTAAACAACAAAATTATTTCTTGTTCTGAATGCTAAAAAGTCCAAGATCTAGACACTGGCAGATTCCGTGTCCGGTGAGGACTTTCTAATAGATTGTGCCTTCTTTCTGGTCCTCACATGGTAGAATAGGCCAGGCAGCTGTCTGATGCCTCATTTGAGGACCCTAAAAGACCCCAGCTACCTACTACCACCCCTTTTCCAAAAAGTCCCCAGCACCTAGTGCCATTACCTTAAAGGTGAAAATTTCAACATGTGAAAACATTCAGACCATAGCAAGGGGCTATGGAGTGACCTCAAATGGTGAAATTCTTAGCGGGGAAGGAGTGGTGAGCCACAGTGGGGGCCCAGGAATGTTAGGACTGAGGTAAAGCAGGGGTCACTACTGGGAAGCCTATGATGGAGAGTTTTCAGGCTGCTAGTTCAGGGAGGAGCTGGAAATTCCACCTGTATCTGGTGTGGTGTCCTGTATCATCTACCTCATAGTGGAGGTTTGAAGAACTTGGTTGAATAGAGGTCCTGATAAGGTGCCCAGTGTAGAGCAAGGTATTCAATAAAGGTTTCTTCTAGAGATTTGGGTGACAGAATAGGGCATTGGAACATGTGCTTAATGCAGAAAGCTTGTTTGTGACTTAGTTACATTCTGGTATGAAACCAACCCTTTATCTGCTCCCTTTAAGGAGCCTACTTTCAGACTAAACATCCTAGAGTCAGATAATAGAACAGTTTCCTTATTAATATTGGGGTTTCTTTTTTATTATTTTTTAGTTGTAGATGGACACAATAACTTTATTTTTATTTATTTATTTAATGCAGTGCTGAGGATCAAACCCAGTGCCTCGTGTGTGCTAGGCAAGTATTCTATCACTGAGCCACAACCCCAGCCCAGTGTTAGGGTTTCTTGATTGCTGATTTCTTTGCTGGCTACTTTTAATATATCTATTTCTTTGTGGTTTTGTACAGTTAACTAAAAAAAAAAAAAAAAAAAAAATTGAAAGGTGTTTCAGAAGCAGCAACAATTCAGTAATTAAAAATTGAATATTTCATAGTCATCTGCTGTGCAGGCAGTTTGCTGGAATCTAGGAATACCTAGATGAAAAACAACAACGGATTCCTGATCCAAGGAACATGTAGTTTAGTGGTAGAAATTGTTGTGAGCAGATCATCGTAGTGCGGGATATGGGAAGTCTGTAGCAATGAGTTTATTCCAACCACCACAGAGAAAAGTACCATGATAAGCAATTGAGTATGCGAGAATTCAAAGTAGCTACTGATATTTACTTTCCAGCTGGCTATACAGCTGGCCAGTACAAGAGGAAGAAGGAGTCCTGGAGAAAGGACAGCAGGTTCAGATTGTCAGGTGGAAACAAATCATAGTGACAGATGAGTGAAGTGAATGTGCTTTGAACCAGTGTCTCCAGATCCTAACCCTTATGTCAAAATCCCACTGTAGATTCCATTGTGCTTGTCTTGGAAGATGACGTTGACATTAAGAACCCATGGGAGTTCTGAGTCCCACTTGGCTGGTTCTGAGTTGTGCCTCCTTTTGAGGAGGAAGAACTACCTCCTGAGAGAATTTAGGGGAGATGAGACACAGAGAAGATCCCCTTCACCCTGAACCAGCGCTTTAAAACAATAAAGACCTATGTAGGGTGGCCAGTGACACTCTGCCCTTCTGTGTTCCCTGCTTGGTACCTAAAGAGGATGGGAATGTTTGCAGCTTTTCCTGCTGCCTTTCCCACATCCTTTGTCTCTGCCTTCCCTCCTGGAGGTTGCTGTCTGTCTGTTCTTTTAGGGATATTGAATTATAGAGAACACACCAATGAAAATCACAGGCATTGGTTTTGCTCTATTTTTCCATAAAGTGAGAAAGCAGGTTTTCAAAGCTAGCTCTCAACAGTATGTTACCAATGGACTTTTTTTTTTTTTTTTTTTTCACTTTTACTTGGGGAATATTGTGTAAATAGACAAAAACCAATTCATTTGCTCATTGTTCTACTCTTGTCAAAAGTGGGTGGACTCGCTGAAAAACTACGAAGTCCTGTACAAGATGTTGAGTCACTTTTGTTTAAGAAAAAGAAAGCTGAAAGAAATGAGTCAATTTTGGGTTTTCCCTCAAATGGAAAGGGTAAGATTTACAAAACGTAATGTAATTAGTTTAAATGAAATTTGAAAATTAACTTAGTAGGTCCTTAAAACTATGGCTAGAGGGTCAGATACAAGAGATAAGGAATCCTTTCCCTGAGTTCTGATGGCCCTTGGATACAGGGAGGGGGCAATGTGGCATTGCTTTCTAATCAACTTCTCACTGCCTTCAGGCACCCTCGGTGTTCTTTCTTCATGAATGTCAGAGCCACTTATAAAAATTATTGCTTTCAGCTAAACAATAGTAGACATTCACTTCCGGGGGGGGGGGGGAATGACTTGGGTCATTCATAGGCTGCAACTCTTCACAGTCATTTAAATTGAGTGTATTCTGATGGACAGGGCCATTACACAGTATTAATAGCTTTACCAAGCACCATGTAGTGATTACCTCTTTAATATCACTATTGCAATGAAAGGGAAAACTATATCTGAAAAGCTATTTTTTTACACATAGAAATCATGTAGATGAAGAGGAAATTTTAAAACATTATACAATTTTTAAACTTTTGCAAAACAAAGATTTTGGTTTTATTTTTTTAAACCGGTTATATTTGAAGTCATGTCCCAGCATGACACCAACCGTGTTTTAGTGCCTTGCAAAAGGGTTTTCATGCCTGCTCAAAAGGAATGGTTTAATTTTTAAATGCATTTCTTCAATGTATTTTCTCTTGGTAAGCATAATGTCACTTAAAAATGCTAATTATAGACTGTCAACAGGAACACATTTGGCCCAGCTATGTGCAATATAAACTCAGAAAGATGGATGCATATAATGAGAACAAAGCAAATTATATCCTTCTGTCTGGTATAATAAAGTAACCACTGACGATAAAAAAGACTGCTAGTCTTGATTCTAGCATCCCTTTGCTGGTCAGTTTTGGGGACCTTATTACACCATATGATAGGATAGGTTTATGTTTCTAAGATCTGATACAATTCTAAAAAGTTTAAGTTTTAATAAATATGACTTTATCTAAAATATGCTTAGTCAGTAAAGCTGATAAGTAATATGAGTAAGAATTGCCCCCATCCTCAAATTATACGAAAACAAAAATAAACCTTATTTTGTCTTAAATCGCCCAATCCAATTACTTCTTTTCCTTTAGGGAAATAAAGATAGGATAAAAAATATGATAGAAAGTGTAGCTGCTTCTTTTTTTTTTTTTTAAAGCTGATCTTCTAAGAAAACAAAGGACAAAACTCAGGCCTCACATCAGAGTACGTCAAATGAAAACAGACTTGGACTGCAAAAATATCTCTGGAAGGGGTGGAATAAGGAGACTGGATGTTAAGTGTCACAGTGGGTCTTGGAGGAGACTATAGGCACTTTTAGAGGGTGTAGTTTTTTTTTTTTGTTTTGTTTTGTTTTTTTATAAATGAGTAAATGAACTGTAAAGAGTGGACCATGGTCTGGGACAAAGTCCTCTCAGCTGGGGGGAGGTGCACAAATCTGGTAGAGGGCAGAACTTCACTGTGAATAAAGCTGTCATACAGGTAAAGTCTCCCAGGTAAGCTCTCTGAGCTGCCCTTCTGTAGAGGATAGGAAGGGCTTTTAATCCTTTCTAGTCCTTACTCTTCCCTGGTAATTTGATTAGATTCCTAAGAAGGGGGCTTAACGTAGTTGCCCATCTTTTGAAAGAAGTCAGATAAGGAAACTTAAGTTAGAGGAACTTCAGAGAGTCCCTCTGCTTTGAAGGAAAAACACGAGGCTAAAAATTCCTTACTCTAGAGGCAGCTTCTAAAGCCTTTCAATTTCCTTTAATTCAAAAGTGCTTAGCATGCTGAAGAAACCATACTTTAGGGTATTGTTTCTGAACACCAGAAGGGTTGGGTACGCCAAGTGGAAATTGGACCTGATAGTTAAATATGAATTCAAAGACACATCCTAGTTACAAATAAATCTGCCTGAAGGTGGTATTAGGCAGAGGGCATGGATGTCAAGGGAGCATTAAGGGAATACCCATCTTGAAGCACAGTGGCCAAAGTGGGAAACTGCTCCCCCTTTATGCCTGGTGAACACAAGCAAATGATTAAAAACATTGGCCAGGCAGGCCTTTCGAAATAATGTTTTTATTTTTTGTCATTGTAGTATAAAGGCAGCATGGACATATCATTGGAATGAGTCCCAGTTTTTATGAAAGCCTGAAAAACTAAACTAAAATAAACAAAGAACTAGGTCAAGAGTCACCAGGAAAGCATGCCTGTTTCTTTCAGTAGGGTTTCTGGTGTACTCAGCACAGAATTAAAAAGTGCCTTCTCATATCCATTAGTTAATATTCTTGAAAAATCTTATAGAGCACTTTTCAAAGTATGGTACAGGACATCTGGGGGTCTCAGAACCTTTTCAGTGGTCTGGGAGTTCAAAATTGTTGATTATTTGCCACTTTCACTGTTCTCTCCTGAGAATATAGAGAGGCTTTGTGATGTGCAGTATTATAAGTGATGAATGCAGCAGCAGATGTGAGATGTGAGAATCCAGATGCCTTCTATTAACCCGGACCTTAAAGACAGTCTCAAAAGCAATGCTACTCATCTATTTTTTGTTTAGAAAATGCAGAGGGTTTTACTCAGCTTTTTTGCTGCTGCGATTAAAAGGGCCCAACCAGAAAAACTATAGAGGAGGAAAAGTTTATTTAGGGGCTGATGTTTCAGAGGTCTCAATCCATAGAAAGCAGACTCTATTCTTTTGGCGCTTGAGGTGAGGTGGGACATCATGGTAGAAGTGTATGGCAGAGGGAAGCAGCTCATGTCATGATGATCAGAAAGTGGGGGGGGGGCGGGCGGGGGGGGAGACTCCACTCTCCAGATACAAATATATACCCCAAAGCCACACCCAGTTACCACCTCCTCCAGCCATGCCCTGCCACTTTAGTTACCACTCAGTTAAAATCCCTATCAGAGGATTAATTCACTGATTGGGTTAAGACTCTTAAAACCCAACCATTTCTCCCCTGAACCTTCTTGCATTGTCTCTCACATGAGCTTTTGGGTGATACCACATCTAAATCATAACATAGTTTGTTTTTTGAAAAAAGTTATTCATGTTAAGATGTTTATTATCAAACAGTATTTTCAGTTTTATTATCTAACACTGTAAATATCCACAGACATAGCCTACAAAACAAAAGCTTTTGGGAGGTTCTTGAAAATTTTTGAGTGTACAAAGGGGTTTTGAGATAAAAAAAATTCAAGAATGGCCCTGTAGGGGAAGAGATCTCTCTGAACCTTAGAAGGCAAAGGTGACCTCAATACACTGGTGTTGGTGGGGTTACAGGAGGCTGTGGCTGTAGCTCAGTGACTGAGTGTGTGCTTAGTATGTATTGGGCCCTGGGTTCAAGGCCTGGTATGCACACCCCCCCAAAAAAAAAAAAATCCAAAACCAAAACAACAAAACTGTGGGATAGACAGTTATATATAATTAACAGCACTAGGGTTGGCAGGGATACTACTATATGTGACCTCTTGGCAGGTCAGTAGGAATTAAGGATATATAGATTCTTTTTGTATGTGTGTGTGCTAGGAATTGAACCCAGAACCTCCTGCTAGGCCCCCAGCCCTCAAGGCTATTGTTAATCTTCCCATTTCATAGATAGAAAATTGAGGAGTAGAGAAGTTGTGAACTATCAGATTACAGAGATGGTCAAACAGAGCAGGAATCATTTGGTTCTTAGGTCTCCTGGTTTCATATTTTTTCTCATTTCTTTACTGACTATATCAATCAGAAAGAATCATCAGTCAGATTGTGATCTTCCAGTGTACCATGTTGTAAGAGGTAGCTACCTCACCTCCTTGTGGAGGACACATGATCTCAGATTAGTTTCATATTCTGACCAAATAAACCCTCTGATATCAATAACTTTGAAATTCTTGACCGGCTAGAAAAATTATCTTAGGAAAATGATATAACTATACCTGGGGAAAATATAACAAAACAAGCTGGGTAGGGTGGTGCACACCTGTAACCCCAGTGACTGAAGAGGCAGAGGCTAGAGGATGCAAGTTTGAGGCCAGCCTCAGCAACTTAGCAAGACCCTGTCTCAAAATTAAAAAGGGCTGGGGATGTGGCTCAGTGGTAGAGCACCCCGGGGTTCCATCCCCAGTAATGCAAACTGAAAAATAAGACCACAACAAAACAGAGCCTTAATTTTGAAGAAGAAACATGGCATGAAGCACATGCTGGCATGCTGGAAAAAAGAAAAAAATTCCGGGAAGATGGTGATGTTCGTGCCCACAAAAAAAGCAAAATGACAGCGTGATGCTGTGTTGGGAAGAGTGTAACTCGCACAGGCAACCTGGAAGCAGATCTTAGTAGAGCAACATGGCAGCCTTTTTCAGAGGACACATCCAGTTCCATCATGATAGTTGTAGAAGGCAGGAAATGCGCAGGTTCTTGAAGCGTGGCATGGGACAACCAGTGCACAGGATTGTGGAGGGAGCAGGAGGGGGAGGACCTTGGAACAGTTGCTTGCCAGTCAGTCAGGTGGGGTAATTTGTAGTTGCCTGTGGTATAAACTGTGCGTCTCTGATTTCAGAACCATGTGTTGGCTGGGATCTTTTGGAAATATAAAATATTTCTGCTTTGCACTTCATTACATCTAGCAGATGTTGCTTTATGTTTTTGAACCGAATTTTCAGAACGAGCACGGTATCAAATAGCATACTCTTAAACAGAAAAGAGGAAATCGGTTAATTGGCCACTTACCAGGACAGTAAGAAGGTTCCAGACTTTTAGCCATTGCTGTAGTACCAAAAGTATATTCTAAGAAGAAAAATAAAGTGATTCTGCATGTTAATTGATGTAAATTGAAAGAATATTCACTTGCATTTTGAGAGAAATTTAAAAATACATGTTAGGTTGAGCAAGGAGAGTAATCTGTTCCTGAATGTTTTTCTCCTCCCCATTTTTCATCTCCTAGTATATAAAATTGAAAATATGTCCTTGCAGTATTTACCAGGGATCCAAAAGGGGGAGATGGGAAGAAGAAAAAAATCTATGACTCAGTATTTTCAGGTTATCATACACCTATTTGGCTTCTGAATCTAAAGTCAAAATACTGAGTCCGTTCATCAGTACTAAGCTGTAAGGCTTTTGCTTTATGCATAGTTTGAACGCAGGGTCCATAGAGAAGGTATATTTACGTAACAATGCTGTTACTTGGTGTTCCTGCATTTTTCTGCATATGCTATCTTAATGGAAATTTACTGGAAATTTCTTGCCAGAATAAACACATTCCTTCAGCAATGAAGCCTTAATGTACTTCTAGTTCAACTGCACCTCTTTCCTGTGAGCAGATAAACCAAATTATTTGGCATTATATTTCACATAGTTCCCAATACTTATTGTGATCTCTCATGGGAGCCGTAGTGGGTACGAGTAGGGAATAGGAATAAGGTAGCCAGTCTTGCATTATAATGTGAGATAAAATAAAAACAAGGATAAGGCATGCATATTTGACACAACAGAAAAAAAATTGAATTTGACAGGCATTCTGCAAATTAGCTTTAGTTATCCTGGTAAGGCAGGATTAAGAACTATGAACCACAGATAAATTGAGCTGCTGATCCTGGGGAAAAACAAGTCATTTTTAAGAGAGGGTAACTTTCTTATTCACATGTTAATTTGATTCAGGATCGAACACCCTGCAATAAAAATATTAGTTATGCTGGGCATGGTGGTGCATGCCTGTAATCCCAGCAGCTCCAGAGGCTACGGCAGGAGGATCAGGAGTTCAAAGCCAGTCTCAGCAACTAGTGAGGCCCTGTCTCTAAATAAAATACAAAGGCCGGGGATGTGGCTCAGTGGTTGAGTGCCCCTGGATTCACTCCCCAGTACCACCATTAAAAAAAGAAAGTTATACAGTAACCGTTGGTCCATTCATGGGGACCAGGGTGGAATACACTGATGTAAACAGGAAGCTGGGGGCCAGGGAGGAAGGAAGTACCCCTTGAATTAAGGGATGGAAGAGGCAAACAATGGACAATAGAGGACTGAGGAAAGAGATTCACAAACTTGTCCAGATTTACTCTTCTTGGCCTTGGTCCTGAAGTCCACCCATCACCGGAGATTGCTACCAGGGAGTGATTATAGTGTTTATTCATTCATGAAAGCTGCATTAATAAAGTACTTAAGGCATAAGGAATCATGTTTAAGGGAATAAATAAAACTGACCTGTAGCATGGTACAACCAGCTACCCAGTTGTGCTACATTTATTTGCAGCAATAGGCAATTAAGTTCTTTGATTTTTTTTTTTTTTTTCTAGCAAACCAGTTGGAATTAAACTGCTAGATGGATTAACCCAGAGTTTAGTGACCCTCTACCTCATGTAGTGTTAAAATCCTACTCTTTTAAATAATTATTAGAAAGGCCAGTTGAAATGTAAGACTATTCACACATTATTAAATAATTTTATATTATTTATCTTGACTTTCAGTATGTACCGGAAGTAAAACCAACCTAACAAAGTGTTACTTCCCAAAAGTCCTTGGGAAATAAAAGAGCAATTTGAAATTAGAATCTTAAAAAAATACTTTTCACCACTTGTCCTCATTCAAATTGTACTATTTAAAGAAATATATTGACTATAAAGGAAAGACACCATAGCTGAAAATTTTCTTCTTTTAGGTAATTAGGTGCTATTTTCTCTATATTTAAATAATCAAAAATTTCAGATTTCTATCACATATGGTTTATGATAAGGTTCTTTAATTCACCTCTCATCTATTTCTATGATTGAATTATAAAGGAAGAGTACATTGAAGTCATGAAAATGCTCTCATTCATTTTATCCTTTTTTTCCTGGATAGTATCTAAAATCAATGCTTAGGGTAATTCCAAACTACTCAGAATTGCTAATAAAAGAGTTTTTAACCACATTTTAAAATTATTAATATGGGTATGTCATGGGTACATTTACAAGCAAAGATTTAAAGTTGCTTTCTGTAGTAGAGTATAACAGCAAACTAATACATCATCCTATTTATATTTCAGTTCCAAAAATAAAGTGGAAATTTAAGTAGTACTTTATTCATTGGTTGCATATATTTGCCATGTAAGAGCTGTTTTATAAATGTAAGTGATAAATAGCACATAAAATTTCCAATTTTATTTATTTATAGCCTGCAATCAAGATTCATGCTGCTGTTTTTTTAAAAACAAAGTTCCAAATTTTAATGAGTCTTAAAATAATTTAAGTATAATGTAAATGGGCAGGTAATTCACCCTGCTGCTCTTGTCCCTCACTGTACTGTTTTGGAGAGTGTGAAACTGTTCATTCTGGGAGCATATTATATAATCAAAAGCACCCCAAAATCAACAGTTTCAAAATATGTGTCTCCTTTGTTTTATTAAAGGAAAACTTAAGAAGTTTCCAAATTCTCCAACTCAGTACTATGTTTTGAAAATCGTAATACTTCCTTATGTACTAAAATGAACCATGTTTTCTTTTGAATTTATAGCCAGAGACATGGCCAGTATACCATAAACCAGGACAGCACCACTAAAGTTACGGAGAAGCCTCCATTTGATCGATCAAGTTCCCAGGATTCCTTGGATGAGCTATCTATGGAGGACTATTGGACAGAACTGGAAAACATCAAGAGATCTCGTGAAAACAGACAAGACAACCAAGAGGTGGTTGTTGTCAAAGAGCCTGATGGTAACAATTAAATAAATAAAATTCTTATTGCTTATTCATAGAAAGTCAATGCATGGAAAGGAAGAGTAGAACAACCAGAAAATGAAATTGATAGTTGCCTTTTAACTTGATAATTAATTGTTTGTAGCAGGCTTATGGGTGCAGCTGCCAGATACAAGTGGCATGAGCAAATTCCCTTAGTTGTAGATATGGCTAGGTTCTTGTTGACTGAGTGAACTGTATCATAGACTTCTGGGGATAGGTTTGATTTTTGAAACTGAGATCCTTCTGTAAGATGACAGCTGCCTGGTTATTGGGTCTCTAGGAAGTGTAGATGGTGATGGAAAGCTTGTGGCTTTGCAGTGTTACTGTTTTTCCAGTGGTTAGTCTGCATGATTTGTTTTGATCTTTATTTTATTGTTTTATAGTTTGCTTTTTTTCTAACTTGTGCTGCTATCATTTTTTCTGCCTTTGGGAAGAACAGGACACATTCCTTCTATTTGCGCCTGGTAGCCTTTCACATGTTTGAGGATACTTATCTTGTTTTCAGCCAAGTTGCTTCTGTAAGGAAATTTTACATGAAGAACTCTTGTGTGTGGTTTTCAGACCTATTGTAATTTTGATCATTTTATCAAAGTATAGCATGCCAGATAGGAGGCAGTGCCACAGGTTTAGCCAGCTGATCTAAGGACACAGATTTAGACAGTGGAAGATGGCTTTACCATTGTTATCGTCCGTAGTTGCTTTTTTCTTCTGTTGGCCCTTAATTTTTCTCAAGTCTCTTCCCAGCCAGATTTTTCCACGTGCTTCACTAATGAACTTGATAATTCTGGAAGAAACATGTAATACTTATTTTTTCCTTTAATTTCACACCATTTCTTTAATCTCTTAAATTTAAGCAGTCACCAAGTTTTTGATACCCAATTTTGGCTTCTGTTGTATTAGCTTTCCTTTTATGCAATCCATAAATTTGTAATATGTTTTGGTGTGTCTGTTGATATAAAAATGCCAAAAAGGTAAAAGCTAATGAGTGCCTCTTCATTCACTAATAAGCGACTTCCTTCTCAATGGAGTGGCTACTTAACTAAATGACTTTTGATTGGGTTATACAGAAAAATCAATATAAGATTTTTCTTCCTTGTTACAACATTGCTTAGAAAAATTTCACGACTTTTTTTAATTGGGGATTTTTTTAAATTTAATATTTCTTTTTTAAAAATTAACAATATATTTATTTATTTATTTCTTTATTGTAGTTGTGTATGGGCAGAATGCCTTTTTTTAATTTGTTTATTATGTGGTGCTGAGGATCCAACCCAGGGCTTCACACATGCCAGGCAAGCACTCTTTCACCGAGCCACAACTCTAACCCAAGATTTATTAATTTATAAAATAAAATTATAAGCAACTCATTCCTTGGTTTCTCATTCATTTTTCTCTCATTCTTCCCCAAATACCTTACCAGTCCAGACTTATTTGTGATAATATTGTTTCTCAACCTTTCTGTCTCAATAATTCAAGATGGAAGCAGCACACAGGTGGTTTGTTGAATGAGGACATATGCTAGAGAAAACAGCACTGAAGCCAGATCCACAGGTGACATCAGTTGTTTCTTAGTTCCCCAGAGTTAAATTAGATTCATACGTGATCTTGTCAATTTGATGGTCAAGAAGATTGGCACATGTCTGTGATCCCAGCAACTCGGGAGGCTGAAGCAGGAGAAGCGTAAGAGGCCAGCCTCAGCAATTTAGTGAGACCCTCCACCACATAGCAAGACTCTATCAGAATTAAATGATTGGGGATATAGCTCAGTAGTAAAGCATCCTGGGTTCAAGTGTTCAATCCCCACTACCAAAACAATAATGGAAGATTGGGGATGGTTCTACATGTCCACACTTTTTTTTAGACTTTGAGTTTTACTTTTTTTTTTTAATGTACTGGGATTGAATGCAAGGGCACTTTACCACTGAGCTACACCCACCACCCTGAGCCCCTTTTTATTTTGGGACAGGGTCTTGTTAAGTTGCCAACGTTGGCCTTGAACTTGTGATCATCCTGCCTCAGTCTCTTGAGTTGCTAGAATTACAGGCATATGCCACTGTCCCCTGTCTACCTCTGTTTCTTAATGAAATAAAATATACTCTATAGTAATAATGTTTTCCATGTAAAGGCAATGTCTTTTTTTTAAATTCTAGTAATTTGGTTTTATACATCTCTGACAAGTTTTACCCGAACAGAATTAGTAATAATGGTTGATTTTATGTCAATTAAGTAGTTTTTCATTTTTTCTTGCAGTGCTGAGGATTGAACCAAGGGCTTCAGGCATGCTAAGTGTGCACTCTGCCACTGAGCTACACCTCCAGCCCCCTAGTAGTTTTTAATGTAGTGTACATACAGTGCCTTGCACTTCATTGATTTCTGCCTTCACAGAATGTATGCAGTGTAGAAGAATAGACAGTGCTAGTCAGTGCTATCAGGTGACACAGTCTATAATAGTGCTTTGCAAAGCTCTTCACATGCAACGTTCCTCGACTGGTTATGAGGTAGCTGGGATGGCTGAAATTTATTTTGCAGATAAGAAAAGTTGCTGAGGCTGGCTAGAACTTGCAATCCTCCTGCCTCAGTTTCCTGCAGAGCTGGCATTTCAGGTGTGTGCCACCATGAAATCCTATTTATGTATACTTTTCATTATATCATTAACAATATAGTCAGCCTTTGATATCCTTGGGGGATTATTTGCAGATGTGGGATCTATGGATACCAAACTCCATAAATGCCAAACCTTTATATCAGATGATTATATCAATGATATAAGCATTGGCTTATATCATCCTCTTATATACTTTAAATCATTTCTAGACTACTTATAATATATAATACAATGTAAATGCTATATAAATAATCATTAATACTCTATTGTTTAGGGAATAATGACAAGAAAAGAGTGTGTACATGTTCAGTACAGGTGGAATATTTAAAAAATATTGTCATCATGAGGTGGGTTGAATCATCAGATCCAGTGTCTGCAGATGTGGAGGACTGATAGAATTTAGTTTACTTCCTGCTTTTGGTGTTTTGAATTGATTCAGTTATTAGTTTCTTTATATAAATTCTTTTTTGTTGAAAATAGGATCTTTAAAAAAAAAATGTAAAAAGCCACCTAATCTGATGTGCTGACTTGGGATTAGAAACATTAATTTGAAATTGAATAGTTCCCAATGTCCAGATGCTCTGTTCTATTTTGCCACATTCGTCAGCTACAGTGAAGAGAAAAAAAGCAAGTCATTACATAAATTAGCCTTGCTGTCCATGATATGCTGAATCTAAGCCAAGAAACCAGGCTTGAATGTATATCCCCAGCACCAACTTCTCTCTGTAATTTGATGGAAGTAAGTTATCTTTGCCTTGCTTGCCCATCTCTAGAAGGGGAACACTATCATTCTCTCTAAATCTGCAGGGAAGATGTAGAGGTTAATTACATGTGAAGTCATTAAAAAATTTTTAATTGAGTAGATAGGAAATCGACCTAAAATTTGATATCGCTATGGCCAGAGTGGATGGCAGTTGTCCAAGTTTCTGATAATGATTCTTAGCACTGCGGTTGGGTTACAATAGAAGAGTTTCAGCAGGAATTTTTAGCAGCTTAAAAAATATGAAAGTTCTTATAGTTTGTGATTTAAAACCCAGTTTCCCCCACTGTCTTAGAGGGAGAATTGGAAGAAGAGTGGCTCAAAGAGGCTGGTCTGTCCAATCTGTTTGGAGACTCTGCCGAGGACCCCCAAGACAGCATGGTGTTTTTATCCACACTGACCCGGACCCAGGCAGCAGCTGTTCAAAAACGCGTAGAGACGGTCTCCCAAACCTTGAGGAAGAAAAACAAACAGCACCACATTCCTGACGTCAGAGACATATTCGCTCAACAGAGAGAGTCCAAAGAAAAAGTAAGTTTTCTTTTTGTAATTTGAGTGAACAGATGACATGCCTGGTCTCACGTGGATCAGTCCAGTTTAATTCAAAGCCTTGCAGATTTAATGAGCACTTACATAACAGACACCAAGGCTCCATCCTTGCAGTGAGCAAAAGCATTGATCCCTGCCTTCTTGAAGTTACGCTGATGTGGCAAAAAGCTAAGCAAACCAAAATTCAGCGTGATAATCCTCTAGGGGAGGATGGTATCCTCGAAACATTAGATGTACCTACAGTGCCACATGGGGTACCTGGAGAAGCTACCTAGGCAACTGGACCAATAGAGAAGTAGGAGGTAGAGGAGTCTTCCTTATCTGTTAGTACCTGCAGGAGAACTGGTGTTTTCGGACTCGCTTAAGGATGAACAGAGGTGAGGTATGGGGGATCTAGTGGCAACTGAATTACAAAGTAGAGACCCAAGATGCAGAACAACACTGCCTTTGTAGCTGCTACTTAGCACTGTACCCAGCACATGGGAGATTTGAGTAAATACTTGTCCAGGTGATTGATTTATTAATGGAAGATGTTGAAGTCTGGTAGAGGCTGGGGAGGTGATGAATAAAGAAATATGAGAGAAGGAATGTATGGTAAAAGGACCAGACCTGTGTGACCCAGAACAATGCCAACAAAGTAGCCAGCTGGCAGGTTACTTATTATTTATCCAGGAGGAAGCGAAGAGCTAGCACAGAATGTAAATTACTATTCATTCTTTTATCAGGGAAGTCCTACTACCAAAAAAAATGTCTTCTGAACTAAATGGTGTTTCTGGGTCATGGTAGATTTACATTCTGACCCCAATAGCCTAGGAGACACAGTGAGGTGGTTGATAGGGGAAATGAAAGGATTCTGGGGCAAGGATGGTAATGGTAATAGTAACAATAACACTTGCTGCTAACTGCTCTACCTACTTTATCTCATTTAATCCTACAACTGTCTATAAGTGAGGTGTTATCATTTCCATTCTATGGCTGAGGCTCATAGACTTTAAGTGACTTGCTCAATGTCCCGTATGTACTATACCCAAATTTGCCTGACTCTGAAGTACATGCTTTTAACCATTCTCTGTCCTGCTAAATTTTCATTTCCATACATGATTCTGATATTAAGCATTCTGAATCTGAGATTCTATTTACACTATAAAGGAGGGACAATAAAAATTTTTTTTTTTTTTTTTTGTACTGGGGATTGAACCCAGGGTGCTTAACCATTGAGCCACATCCCTAGCTGGTTTTATAGTTTATTTGAGACAAGGTCTTGCTGAGTTACTTAGGACCTCGCTGAATTGCTGAGACTGGCTTTGAACTTGTGATCCTCCTACCTCAGCCTCCCTACCCACTGGGATTACAGGTGTGCACCACCATGCCTGGCAAAATTTTCTAATTTTTTTTTCATAAAAAAATGGAATGGAAGGGTTTATGTTTAAGATGTCTTTCTGACATATAAATTTTCTTGTTTTGTAGACATTTCATTCTTCCAAGAAATTCTTTCTAGTTACAGATTGCTACTCGATTTGCATGGCCAATTGTGGGTCAAAACCAGTCATTTATAGGAATTCTAGGATCACTAGATTGCTCCACGCATTGGTATACGTTAAGCACCTCTTATCAGCCAGTGGTGATTTGGGACATCTACTAGTATTAGAGGACTGGACTAGGTTTCCAGCTATAGAATAATGAATGGCAGAGGAATATAGTATCATGACATTTCCTTCCCAATTAAAGGACCCTCCTAAGGGAGCTAAGAGGAAGTGAAAAGGGAGAGGGAGCCAAGAGCTGAACCTAGCAAAATACATACTGTGGGATTCCTGCCAATCTCCAAGAGGATGTTGCTACTTGGTTTTAGAAGCAGCCTTTTTCAGCAAATTCCTGGTAATGTCTAAACCACATGGTTTCGAGTCCAAGGTAATTGGTGGATTGTATCATCGGATGGACTCATTAAGAGAGAAATATTACAAGCAAATTAAAATAATATATACCCACTTCCACGGCATCCCTTTAATTGAACACCACAACCCATTAGAAATGTGCTCTGCATCCCTCCAGCAAACATGCACCAGCTGTCTCCACTTGCAAATCTTCTGTCCTCCAGTCAGTGCGTATTCAGCTCTTCCATTTTAAATGCTTTCCTATGAAGCCCTTGCTGACACTAGGAAATATAATATAGAAATGAATTCCATCTGTACTGCCATCTTCAATTGCTAAGGAAAACAATTCCAACCACATAGTCCAAAATATGCGTTCACGTGCAAGATTAGAATCACTTGTGATGTTCACTGTCATGGAGGGCCTGCCCTCTGCTGGCTCACGGACAGAGGGAAGGAGAAGGTTATTGCCCTGGCCTGCAGCCAACTAATGTGGTGTCATGTGCCCCCGTGATGTGGGAGTCACCGTCTCTGTCCTGGGAGTACATGTCTCTTAGTAGTATACCAATGGCATATATATACCTGCCCTAGTATCTCTTAGTAGTATATCAATGGCATATATATATACCTGCCCTAGTATCTCTTAGTAGTATACCAATGGCATATATATACCTGCCCTAGTATTTTTTTTTTTTAGACACGTGGAGGGGAGTCCTCTGTGACTAATACCGTGAGGTGACATTGTGGTAAGGGACTGCTAAGGCTACTATAGAGATGGAATCCAATGGGATGATTATCTTAAAAATAAGTCATTCAAATAGACCCTTTGGTAGTTGATCCAGATTTCCCTTCCTCATCATCAAGATCCTTCTAAGCTTAGCTGGAAAGGAAGAAGTGCTGTCTTACCACCTTGACTGGCAAGTGGATCCAGCCGTGCTTGACCTTGTCCATCAACTTTGGAGAGTTCCACTATTGGGGGGTGGTCACAACACCAACCCCTGGACAGAAAGAGATTCCTTTTAGCTTTTATTGCCAACTTGGTGATTTGGTTTTAATTTATCTCACGTTTGTTACTTATCTTTTTTTTCCCGTAAGAATTTCAATTTTACTTCCATTTTGGTTTTTGCATTATTAGATATATTTCACATATCATAAAATTTACCCAGTGAAAGTGTACAATTCAATGATTTTTGGTCTGTTCATAGGTTTTTTTTTTACCATCTCCACAATCCACTGTAGCACATTTTCATCATCTCCAAAAGAGAACTCAGGCCCATTAGCACTTATTCTTCACGTCCCCTTCTCTATCTTAGGCAAATACTTAGCTACTTTCCAGCTCTGATTTGCGCATTCTGGACGTTGCACACAAATGGAATCGTAAAATGTATGGTCTTTCGTGACTGGTTCCTTTCACTTAGAGGGAGGTTTTCAAGCTTCATCCATGTTGAATTGAACATTGATACTTCATTCTCTTTATGGCCAAATAATAATCACTTGTATGTATAGACCACATTTTCTTCTCCACTCATTACTTGATGGATATTACTAGCATGTTTGTCTTCTCCCCTCAACTGGATAGTGATGTTTCGAGGGGCGGGGATCCTCGACATTTTCCGTATTCCCCAGAGCACTTACTGTTGCAGCCTACGGTTGTGGGAAATCATGTAGTTATTGGACAGTCGCCTACTGATCATAACCATAGTGCCTTTCCCCCACTGAGACTGTTACAAGTCTGAGCACATTTCTTGCATTCTAAAGGTTAGTAGCGGAATTATTTACAATCCCATTTTCTCTGGTCGTGAGTTGGAGATGACTAAATGGCTTGTTTTCTATGTTTAGGCTCCAGATGGCACGGAATTGCAGTCAGTCAGAACAAATGAAAACAAATACCAAGGAAAAGACGGTATGTTGGACCTGTTCTCTTGTGGTTTTTTTTTTCTTCCCTTCCTTTAACTAGTATAATAAATAGTTACAACCTTTTAAAACATTTGCCTTGAATTCTAGTAAGCAAATTGTATTAAAATACTAACATTAGGTCCCAAGTTGATAATTATATGAAGTTGAGCATATAGTTGGCTGTTGTCCTTTTTTTAAATGTATATCCCAGTCTGATCCAAAATCCACATATTTACTTTCCTGAACCCTTATCATGTACAGAGATGTTTACCTCATTTAATATACTCAAGAACTCTGTGGACAAGGGCCTTGGTGCATGTCTGTAATTCCAATTACTCTGGAGGCCAAGGCAGGAGGATTGCAAGTTTGAGGCCAGACTCCACAAATTAGTCAGACTCCTTGTCAAAATAAAATTACAAAAGGACCTACAGATATAACTCAGTGGTAGAATGACCCACAGTTCAGTTCCTACTACCTTTGAAAAACAAAAGAAAGAAAAACAAGAGAGCAAAAACTTGATGGTAGGCATTGCTTTTAACCCATTTTTCAGTTGAGAGAACTGAGCTTTAGAGATGTGAATTCACTTTCTCAAGACCGCACAGGTAGAAAGTAGAAATGTAAAAATATTAGTTAAGATTGTTTGAGTAATTGATTATAATTCTCCTTTTTATACTTTTTCTCCTTGAATATTATTTCAGAGAGGAGTTGAAAGTTCAAGGCATGGAAGAAAGTAAATATTAAGGTTCTGTTCATATTTACCAAGAAAAAAACTTAGTTATTTCATTTGTTTATAAAAGAAATGTGTTCTAAATTAAGGTCTTAGGTTTAAGCTTAAAAATACAGTTTTTAATTGTTATCACAAAGGTGAATTTTATTTTCTGAAATCTCAGCATCTGGGACGTTCACACCATTAATAGTGTTGCATTTGGTTTGGAGATGGGGACGGGGTATCAGGTAAACTAAGTACTGGAAAGTGTTCCTAATTGTCCCATGAAAATCCTGCATTAGACCAGACATGGTGACACACGCTGTCATCACAGCTATTCAGGAGGCTGAGGCAGGAGGATCGCAATTTTGAGGCCAGCCTCAGCGAGTTAGACCTGGTCTCAAAGATTATGCATTAGGCTTAGATTGTATGAGACATTTTACAGTTTTAGAGCATCCAGCATCAATTTCTTCCATATTTTTTCTCAAAACTTTTCTCCTGTGCCCCTACTTTAAAAAAAAATGCATACATGTGCCAGTGTGTACGCACACACGTGTAATTATATCTATAAAAGCCCATACTCAGCCAGGTGTGGCACATGCCTGAAGTTTCAGCTACAGGGGAGGCTGAGATGGAAGTTCCAAGCCAGTATTGGCAATTTAGGGAGACCATGTTTCAGAATAAAATTTAAAAAGGGGCTGGGGATATAGCTCAGTGGTAAAGCATTGCTGAGTTCATTCCCCTGTAGTGGGGGAGGGGCGCACTTGCTTTTTCTCTCTATTCTGTGATTTTTTTTTTTTTTTTTTTTTTATGGTAGTGTTATGTATTATTTCAGAATGAAATTCCTGGGTGTTTCCTCAAGTCTGTGTGCCAGCAAACTCCAAAATGGCAAGCCAGCTGGCATCGACATCTCTGACCTGCAAGAGAGCAGAGTCCTCTGGGAGACGGGCGGACGTTTTGTGCCAGTGTCAGTGTGCTTCGGGCCTTGGGGAGGAGTGACTGGCAGCTCTTTAACAGACGCTGGGGACAATATTGTCCTTCATGTTTCCCTCTGTTGTCGGAGATTGTAATGTAGGCTATAGCAACAAAAGTTCTGGAAGACAAGTTTGGTATATGAGCACTTTCCAGCCTAGATTGCAGCCGGCAAGGCGATGTGACAGTCATACTGCCTGATTGACATGTGCTTTTGCTAAGCAGCGGGCATTGAGCGTCCAGTAAGAACAGCAGACCCTGTGCATCTCCATCCATGGCACCAAGCAGTAACGGCCACACCTGTTCTGGGCACTAGCCGGGGAGCCAGGGGTACTGTGCAAACAGTGGAAGGTTCAGAATGACATGCATGGAAATGGTGACCAGGGTTCCAAAGTAGAGCCGTTTTCAAGATCGGTAGGCATGGGTGACATCGTCGATTTTAAATGCTTTCCCTACCCTTGAGTTTTCAGATATGTTCAATCCATGATACTCATTCCCAATTAAAAAGGTATAAGATAGGAAGGTGGCAAGGGTTGTCACATTTCAAATCAATCCACCACTAAGTATTCACCTAAACTTTTCATCAAACCTACAACTCTATGAAAGACGCAGTGATTGTTTGGACATATAAGTAATTTCCAAATAATTTTTTAAAAAATTTCATATTGTTATGTATACTTTCTTCTTTCTAGAATTTCCTTGGAAGAAGTATCTTTTTAATGTATACTTTTTTCTTTTTAGAATTTCTTTGGAAGAAGTGTCTTTTTAAAGTAAGATATTTCTGAATATTTTTGAACAGTTAGAAAACTTTTAGGAGATTTGTAAAGTATTTGTAACCTAGTGCTATTATCCTTTTCAAAACCAAGGGAAAATAGATTAAAGAACTTATACTTTTTACATTTGAGGATTTCAAAGAACCAAAAGGTTTACTTCAACATCCTCTTTTAGATTTTGTCTTTTGAGGGGTGGGGAGATAGCTCAGCTGGTAGAGTGCTTGCCTCGCAAGCACAAGGTCCTGAGTTCGATCCCCAGTACTGCAAAAAAAGAAAAAAGATTTTGTCTTTTAAGAATAGATTTATCACTTTTCTTATGCAGTTAACCATCTATTTCCTATAACAATGTCCCTATAATTATTGATATTATGGTGACGTTGTTGTCCCCATAATTATTTTCCCGAATGTCTCCCTTAACTCAATTTACCATTTGAACTGAGTCTTTTATACACTTTATATTTGCCTTGTTTCTGGAGGAGATTCATATATTTTAAATGCATTCTAATTTAATTAGAATTATCTCCTTTTGAGTTTAGCCTAGTCGTTTTGTGTCAGGTGGCAGGGTAATTGTTAAAACACTGACCACAAACATTCAGCTGCTGAAAGGTAGCTTCTATTTTAAGAAAATGGCTAATTTTTTTTTTTCCTCTTAGAATGGTTTCCTAGGAAATCAATATACATATTCACAGGAAAACATAAAGCTGTATAAACCAATGGGAAAATAGAGTTGGGCTTTGGCATTTGTTACTGTTTTTAAAAACAATAAAAACTTACAAATATTTTAAAGTTATGGCAGGCAGGCTGTTGGAAAAACAAAGATGGTAGCAAATGACACCAATTAATATCAAGTAGCTTTAAATTTATTACTTTTGGAATCAACATAGGTAAATGCTTATTTTCTTAACTGCGAGATACCTCCAGGCTGGTTGGGCCAATGCAAACTGAAAACAGAGGCTTCTTAATCAGATTTCAAGATGGTGACAATAGAGTGTTAAGCCATGGGTGGACCCCTCTGAGATGGGAGCCCCTCATGACTGCACAGGTCACATACTCATGAAACCCACCCTGCTTATTTAATGGGAGTGAATAAGACTTATAGATTTATATTTATTCCTTAATTTTATTTTGATTAAAACAGGTTTTTTTTAAATGACTATAAGTGCAATATTTTATTAACAGCAGACTTTTAATATCAATATGTATATGGTATGCATTTATCATATTTCAAAATTTACCTTCCATCACTTTGTGCTATCACTCTATGAGCATGTAAGCATGCAAATGAACTATGTAAGTTATTTTTTAATTCAGGGCTTCTTACCATGAATCAAACCTCTTCAAAGCAATGTCAACAATTCCTCATGGGTGCCAGGGTTTTTCTAATGTGAGGTGTGTTAAAACTAAAAATGTACCAAATGGTCAAATGTAGAAGTATTGTCTTCAAAGCTTTAAGCTTCTGTTTTAAGCAGGAGGGAAAAATAGAAGTTCATTGGTTTAGACAAAAAGGAATGAAGGGAAACGGGGGAGATGGGGATAGGAAAGACAGTAAAATGACTCAGACACAGCTTTCCTATGTTCATGTACGAATACAGGACCAGTGAAACTCCACATCATGTGCAACCACAGAATGGTATCTAATTAGAATCAGTTATACTCCATGTATGATAATATGTCAAAATATACTCTACTGTCATGTATATCTAAAAACAAGAGCTTGTGTTTTTCATCAAAGATGTTTTGAATGTGAATTCTTTCCAGGAGGATTAACAGCAAACAAAAAATTAAAAACACAAAACAAAATTAAATGTGCTACATTTAAATCCTTGAAATGTTGATATAAGAGATTAAACTTACTTAGCTAGGGTTGATAGTTGTAGGAACTTTTATGCTCTTTGATAAAATCAGGTGCAAAACCTGTTGGTTCCTGTACCAGTTACCTCCAGATAACTGCCTGCCACAGTGGTGAGTTTTTGGCATTAGCTCTTATTTTGGAATTTCTACTATGACAGGTAGGTAACATTCCAGAAAGGAAAAGCAGGGCGTGAAACAGGTTTATTCCAGGAATCTGTTGCAATGTGAGGAAATTAAATGCTAATTCTGAGAGAGATTACAACACTTCTGACCTCTCCTTTTTTCTTTTGATTTTAATTCCCCAGTGTTGAATAAAATTACATTGCCACTATGAAATTTTGTAAGATTTTCCATCAAGAGTTTGATATTTCCCAACCATGTTTTTTATTTGGACCCCATCTAAGAACTGTGATCTCCAATATTCCACAATTGGACCATGGGTTTCCGGTTATCCCTATCTTCTGTCCCCTTTGGCCCCATGGATAGGATTTCTTGAGCATATTTTTTACCATGAAAATAATAGTTAATTATTATCTTGAGAAAGTAGTACTGTTCTCAAAGGTTTTTATATAGTCAATGCACTAGAAGTTTTTTAAAAAATAAAGCAAGCATGTGATTGGGTCTTTTCTCCCCAGACCAGGCTTCTAGCCTCCTTGGTGATAAGGAGCTGATGCTTCCACTGCCTGAGGACACACCTGCCTCTGAAACAGACATCAACCTGGAAGTGTCATTTGCTGAGCAAGCAGTCAACCAGAAAGAGGGTAAAACACAGAAGAGCGAAAGCAACGATGCCTCATTACCCGTATGTAGCATGTGTCCAGATGGTACTAATAGAATCATTTTTTATCAGATTCTTATTATGAAAATCTAGAACCCAGGGCCAAGTTGAAAACCTGATACAGCAAGCACCCTGACCTTCATAGATTCATTCAGCACTTTTTTTTTTTTGATTCATTGTACACAAATGGGGTACAACTATTGTTTCTCTGGTTGTACATGAAGTAGAGTAGCACTTATTAATATAGCCTTTCCTCTCTTTCTATGTATGCCTTGAGATCATCAAGGGCATACAAAACAGCTACCATACTTAAGAAACTGACCACTAAAAAGATAGCTATATTGAATAGAGAGTCATTAATATTTCTCCAGTTGGTACAAGATTGGCTCCTCCCTTCATTAGACAGGTTTGGATTTGAACAAGGGACATTCATTTTGTTTGTAGTTTTATCTTTCTGGTTTCCTTGAATTGAGCTATCTCCCCTTCTTTTCCTTTAATATTTTTGAGGCGTCCAGAGCAGCTTTCTGGTTTTGTCTGACTGTTTCCTGCTGACTGGATTCAAGTTTAACATTTCTGGCTAATGGACTATGGGCGATGTTTCAACCTCTGATCTTATCAGAGGAGGGGCATGGTGTCAATCCTGTTGGGATAGACATTTGATCACTAACTTGCATAAGGAGATATTCACTAGATCTTATTATAACGAACTTTTCTTGTGGGCAGTCAATACAACTTGGTGGTCCTTGAGATTGTGCGACTGTTCTATTTGACAGTAATAACCCATTATCCTTGCCTGAAACAATAATTAAGCTATTGTTAAAAAAATGATGATTTTCTATTATTCCTTCTGTACTTATTGGCTGGTCATCTTCTGTCATCATTGGTTTCCTTATATTTTTATTATTTTTGAATATCACTATGGATTTTTTTCATTCAGTGTTTCATAAATCATTATTATTTTCCTTGATGTTCAAATTTACCCAGATTTGTCCAGGGGGAGCTCCTCCGGTCTGGTTCCTAAGTCATTTTAACATTGTCCTCATTTTAAGTTTTCTCAACTTTCTGGACAAGATGTTCCAGGCTCACCTTGTAATTGTCTCCCCTTAGACTTGGAAGCAGTCATGTCTTCATGAAGCTCTGGTTCCTTTTAGTGGTAAATTACATTTAGAATCCAAGTCCTCTGGAGTGTTCTTATTGCTACCGAATACACACACACACATATACATCTATATACATTTTGTGTGTGTACACACACACACACACACACACACACACAAAACTAGCTATTCACATTTTATACATGCAATTAAACATTCAACATCCAGCAATCATTAGTGCAGGGTCAGACCTGAGTTAGCCCTATTGCTATCTAGTTCTCTCTTCTGTGTTATTTGGTAAACCACATCTGAATTATATTATCAGTAAATATTTGTGTTGCTAAAAAGTTTAAACATTTTAAACTTTTCATGTTCATGTTGCCATTACTATACCTTAAAAAAAACTGACAATTATCATTTTCAAATCTCTAGACAATGTTCATGAAATTTTTGATACAATTTGAAATTGGATCATTTTGTAGTTTGAGGGCCCTCTCTTCCTTGTCCATATTCCTCTTTCTTCCTCTGTCCCTCTATTCCTCGAATCCCTCTGTCCCTGCCTCTGCCTTCTTCCTCCTGTTTTCCCTCCCCCCCTTTCTTCCTCACCATTCTCTGCCTTCTTTCATTCTTCTTCCTCTTTCTCCCTGTCTGTCCTTCCATCCATCCTCCTGTCTGTCCCCGTCCCTCGAAATGGATTTGTTGAAGAAACCTTGGTATTAAGTTGTAGAGAACTCCCTGTGACTAATCCTTTCCCTTACGATACAATTCAACATCTTCTGTTTTTAATAAATCGACTTCAGATGTATCAGTCTGAGGTTCAACTTCTCTGTCAAGACTCCTTCTGATAGGTGGTTACCTGTTCTCTATCAGGAGACTTGCAGTGTCTGGTTGTCTTGTTTTGGTGAAAATAACAGCTGCTGCCAATCAATACAGTTTATTCCTGGTTAGAAAATGCTGATGTTCTAAATATTTTCTTCTTTCATTTATTACTTTGGATATTTTCTTTAAGAAACACTTCCTTGAAATGGTTACTTTCTCCATGTATTTACTCGTTTTCAAAACTTTTTGATTCCTTGGCATTTTTTTTACCAGCAATCAATTACTGTTTGTGTGGGTTTTATAAGAATAGCATCTTAACACATGGATTCATACATATTTGATGTGATGCTAGACAACGTTTCACAGGTTTATCTGGTGTATTTTTCTACTGCAGTCCTAAAATTGTCTGTTTTGGTGAGAACCCCCGGTTTCATTTAGTAGAAACACATTTTCCTGCCTATGAGCAGGACACAAGGTGTGTTCAGTCTCTGGGTTGGTCCTCATTTTCATAACTTTTAAGAGGACAGGAGAACATCTATATCTTTCTTCCATGCTCACAATTGTGGTTCTTGGGAAATGGCAGGGGACATATTTAGAATGTCACAAAGACTCATTTGCTTTATTCTACATTAATGCAAAGAATATACTACATTAATGCAAAGAATAGTGATTGCTAATAGAGATTGCCATCATTAAGAACACAAGGAGATGGCTTAACCTTGCTTTTCCTCAGTTTTTCTGTGTTGAACATATTCCAAAAGGGATTTCATACGGTAAAATTATTATGCTTTAGGATAGTTATTCTCTGTGTGGTTAAACACCCGACTGCATACTTGTTTGGGTTTCATTTACTTGATTTTATTTTTAGTTTTTAGAGATTGCTTTTTTTTTTTTTAAATGTAATTTTGTCTTATAATTGTGTAAAATATTTGCAATGGTCCAAAAGTCAAATATAAAAACGTGTATTAAAAGTCTAGCTTTTATTCTTGAGCTACCACTCTGTTCAGTCCCTATTCTTAGATGCAAGCATCCCCCTTTTTTTAAAAAATATGGTTCATTCTTCTGTTCTTAGTTAAACACACTTATCTGAGAACACATTTTCTCCACCTCGATTTTATTTATTTATCTGATGTATATCTAGAAGATTGTCTCATAGCAGTGTAGAGAAATATTTCTCATTCCTTTTTGGGGGGGGGCAGTTACCAGGGATGGAACCCGGAGCCACATCCCCAACCCTTTTTTATTATTTTATTTTGAGACAAAGGCTCACTAAGTTGCTGAAGCTGGCCTTAAATTTGTGATCCTCCTGCCTCAGCCTTCTAAGCCACTGGAATTATAGGAGTGCACCACCACCCCTGGCTCTCATTCCTTTTTATGGACACCCTTCTCTGCTGTGAGGCCGTATTGCAATTTATTCAACCAGTCCCCTAATGATGGATATCTGGTTATTTCTAGGCTTTCTCATATTTTGAAGAATCTATTTTTAATTCTAGTGGGGAAAGTAAAGGTGTTTGCAAAAGTTGATCTGAAATAAAGTTCCATGCTCCCAGATCATCCTTCATTAAAGTTTCAGGGTGAGAGTCTTCATCACAAAATATGGAAAGGCTTGAAATCAAAGGTTAACATAATCTAGCTAAACAGAATAGAGACATTGTTGACTACAACAATGGAATAAAATATAATCTCCACTTGTCTCAAAACAAGACTTCTTCTGCCATTTTATTTTGTTGCACAAACTAATTTGTGTTCACTTACCATATTGATTTTGTTCATGTCATGCCCCAGGTTTAAGAATGACATTTCTTTTTCTATTTCTCTGTTGTTCTATATTTGTCAAGCAAACCTTAGACCCTACCTCTATACCTATGCTTCTTGTTAAGTCTTTCCTGACTGTGACCTTACGTTACATAAATCACTTGAAATCAGCTGATAAGCTGTCATTAGTATGTGTTTAATGATGACTAATTTGTCTGTTTTCTAAATTTTTTAAAATTCTAATTTGTTGTACATGACAGTAGAATGCGTTTATACATTTTGATCGATCATACATAAATGGAGTGTAATTTCTCATTTTTCTTATTGTACATATTGTAGGATCAGTCATATGTACATGAGGTAATAATGTCTGTTTTTACATACATGCATCTATTCATTTCTCAACCATATTTTAAAATTATGCATGCCTTGCAGAAGGCATGGGCGTATTGTAAAGTTTCTACAAGTCCTTAATGTGGCTGATGAAGTGAATGTTTATAACCACCCCTCAGAAGCAGGTATCTAAGCAGAAACAAACCTTAAGTTCCATTTCCACTCTGTGCTTCCCTGACTCTGTAAATAAGCAATAGGCTTTATGTAATATGCTATCCTGTTGACTGCATTTCATATGCGCTTCCTGTTTCTTAAAGTACTGAGCAGGCTTTGTTTTAATTCTTTATGATCTCTCCGTAGATTCAGGTTTTTGCTCTTAAATTTGAAGATCAGGTTTTATAACCTTTTAGATGCTTCAGTTTGAAAATTTAGCTACTATGCAGTATATCTCAGAAATTATGCTCTGCACTTATTTTGTTCCTTTATCAAAAGATCTTTGTGAGGTAGGTAGTGTCCCTATTTTCCACATGAGTAAACCAGTTAGGTTACATGGCATGCTAAGGCTTGACTTTGGTGACTAAGCTTTGGACGCTTTCTCTTGCTTTCCTTTCCAAGCTGAAGCTGGAGTGATGAGCAGAAAAGTCAAGTTCATCATTACTGATGAAATGCCCGTGGGCTACCTTGTACGGCAAGGCCTACAAAGGAGGGGTATAGTCAGGGAGCGCTCCCTAACAAATTTATCAAACATGGGGAACCAGTAACCTTATATTTTTTGAAAAATTTTATTTCATTTTTTGCTTTAAGCGCATTTTTCAAAAGGTAAAGAACTTTTCTCTTGCCAAAATTCCATGGTCTTCTCTTAACCAAGGAACTGAGCCATCCAGTCTATTAACTAAACAAAAACGACAGGAAACTTCATAAATATTTAAAGCAGCTGCCATGAATTAAACATTGGGGTAAAGAACTAACTCCTTCATTAAGTACAGTGTTTAAATAAATAAATAAGCTCATGACATATATTGCTAGGTAAATCAAATGTTTGAACTAATAATATTTCAGGTTTCTCTAAACATTTACCTTGGGTAGTTCTTCAATAATTATATTACCTGTGTTTGGCTTATTAGACCAAAAACAACTGATTTTAATGAAACATTTAGGACTTTTTAAGTATGTGTAAATGGTTGGTAAATATGGTTGGCTCAGCCCATCAGAAAACAAAGTCATTAGCATAAATATAGGGCCATGCGTGAGAAAAATGTGACAAGTTTTGTGTGATTTAAAAAGGAAAGCTTAGTCAAAAATCACAAAATCCGAATATCAAGAACATTGGGGGGGTGTTTGAGTACATGCTTCTCTCTGTAGCGAGGGTGTCGCCATCCTATAGATAGGTGGTTGAGCTCCTGAAATGTGCCAGGCATATGACACACAGGGTTATAGAGGTGATTAAGATGTAGCTCCTGTCCTTGGGGGCTCCCAGCCCTACGTCAATACCTATCAACCTAGATTTCCTTCTGCCTGCTGCTTTCTGTCCTCTGTCTGCCAGGTGGATTGTTGGGGGAGGGAAGGGATTGGAGTAGAAGAGTATGGTTACTGAATTTGGGATCGAGATCTGAATTTGCATCTGTATTTTGTCACTGGCCATGTGGCCGCATTTAACCCTTTCTACTAAGCCTCATTTTCCATACCTACAATATTGCCATAGTCATTCTTACCCTTTTGAGACTTTGGCAGAATATAAGAAGTAAATATGAATATTATCCTTCTCGTTTTTTTCTTAACTTGCTATAATACTTAGCAGAAATGGAAAACCATGAAATGTGGACATTATTTTAAAAGTTCTTTGAAGAAATACAGGAGTAATTCTTAACCCTTTTTGAGAGCTTGCTTTGTGCCATTAGGGCCTCACCACAGCTTTATAAGGTGGGACCTGGTGCTATTCCATCTCACAGGCTAAGAGGCTGAGGCGCAGAAGGTGGTGGTGTTTGCCCAAGGTCACATAGCTAGTAAGCGATGGAGACTGGTTTGCCACCTGCAGCCCCGCTCCACATCCTTACGCCCTGTGCTCTACACCAGGCAGGCCGTCCACATCAATGCTGGAAATTCAGTTAGGCTCCATCTTCCATGAGGTCCATTCTTATACTGTTTAATATTTTCATAGGACAAAAATAGATGACCCAAAGCTGAGAGAGAGATCTTTTCTCTTTTAGTGGATTTTTAAAAAGGCACTCAGATGTGAGTTTGCTTGAAAGGAATTAGCTATAGATTTTATGGGACAATGGAACCCTCAAATATTGTGGTCTCAACTCCATTATACTGTTAAAAATTGAGGCCCTCAAAGAGCTTTTGTTTATGTGGGTTATACCTATGGATGCTCATATCAGAAATTAATATTAATATTGAGGAGCTAGGGGTGTGACTCAGTGGTAAATTATGGGTTTAGCATGCTTGAGGCCTAGGTTCAATCCTTGGCATAATAATAAAAATAAAATAATAATAATCCAGCTGGGAATGGTAGCATGCACACACCTGGAATCCCAGTGACTCAGGAGGCTGAGTTGAAGTTCAAGACCAGTCTTGGCAACTTTAGCAAGATCCTGTCTCAAAAAATAAAAGGTCTGGGATGTAGTTCAGTGATAAAGCAGCCTTGGGTTTAATCCCTAGCACCACACACAGTCTGTTTAAAGTAACTGCTACCATCAACATAAAAGCCCTTTTAAAAATGGAAAATAGCCATGTTTTGTAGAACTAAAATTTGAGAAGTGTGGCATGGTTTTAATTTTAGCATTCTCTAATATCTGGCCTTAGTAGGTCAGCTGTATTCTCACAGCTCCTTCTGGATTAATCTGTTGCAATGGTCCAGATCATTTACCATGGGAAAACTTCTCTGCATGCTCAGGAGAGGATGAGAGCAGAAAAGGCAAAAGAATGTCTTAGTATTAATTATTAAAATTAACAATTTTGAATTAACAAGTTTGACCTCTAAACCTCTTGCAAGAGTATTGGGGACCTTGAAGAGACTGTGCTTTCACACCCCTCTTATATTAATGTTTAGGCTATGAGGTGTTAATGACAAAAATCAGCAAAGCAAAGGGAGTAAAAGGGAATTAGCTGAACATTCTCGACAATTAAATGAAGAAGGTAAGGGTAAACCTCACCCATGTCATCTGGTGACAAGATTTTTTTATCAGACTGCTAGAGAATGATCCTTGGTTTAGTTGGCAAACACAGCAGACTGCAGTTTGTATTAAATATGCTAAAGAAATTCATCTTTTCCTCTTGTGGTTTGTTTTCTTATATTTAATGAGTTTAATATTAAGAGTAAACTGAGCAGCTATGAACATTGATGTGGCTGCGTTACTGTAGTGTGCCGATTTTAAGTTCTTTGGGTATAAACCAAGGAGTGGGATAACTGGGTCAAAAGATGGGTTCATTCCAAGTTTTCTGAGGATTCTCCACACTGCTTTCCAGAGTGGCTGCTCCAATTTGCAACTCCACAGGCAGAAGTGTGCCTTTTCCCCCACATCCATGCCAACATCTATTATTGTTTGTGTTCTTTATAATAGCCATTCTAATTGGAGTAAGATGAAATCTTAGCGTTGTTTTAATTTGCGTTTCTCTAATTACTAGAGATGTTGAACACTTTTTCATATATTTATTAATCACCTGTATGTCTTCTTCTGCAAAGTGTATGTTCAGTTCCTTGGCCCATTTATTGATTGGGTTCTTTGTATTTTTGGTGTAAAGTTTTGTAAGTTCTTCATAAATTTTGGAGATAAATGCTCTATCTGAAGTACGTGTGGCAAAGACTTTCTGGAATGGAGGAACTTTGGATTATGTAGAAGGAAACGAGAGGGAGGAGAGTATGAAAAATGGTGGAAGGAGACAGACATCATTACCCTATGTATGATTACACGAATGGTATGAATCTACATTGTGTATACAACCATGAAAACGAAATGATATACCCCATTTGTGTACAGTGAATCAAAATGTAGTCTGTAAAAAAATTAAAAATAAATAATCTGGCAAAAAAAATATTAAGAGTAGTAGAAGATATTTGAGAGATGCATAAAACAGCTAATATCACAGACTTGCTTGTGGTCCTGGACAGCATCTCTACATTTTGGTGTATTCAGCTGTGAAAGGAACAATGACTAATAATGGCAACCACATAAAAGCCATTGGAAAGTGGTGATGTTTAAACCTCACAGCAGCACTCTAAATTAGGTGGCCTCCTTCTCTTTCTCTTCTTTTTCTCTTCCCTCTCCTCCCATTTTGCAGAAAGAAAAATTAAGTAGTTGTGGAAAAACACAGCTGATAAGCAGCTGGGTGACTGGCAGTCTTTAAAGTTCATGCCAGCTGCCATCCCATGCCCCGTGGCCTTTACCAACCTGACCTTGTGGAGGGTATAGTCATGGCTACTCTTCTTCCTCTTCCTATTTATTGTTGTCATGTCATCTAACTCCTCTTCCCCACCCCCTCATTGTTCATCCCCAACTTCTAATTTTATTTTGTTTTGGGTTATACTGGGGATTGAACTCAGGGGTGTTTTACCACCAGCCCTTTTTGAGTCAGGGGGTCTCTCTAAGTGACCAAGTCTGGCCTCAAACATTCCATCTCCTGCCTCAGTCTCCTGAGTTGTTGGGATTACAGGCATATTACCACCACGCCTGGCTAATCTTTGGTTCTTGAAGACCTACTGACTGGTAGGCATTTTCTCTTCTGGGTTTACTCTTTTGTCCTGCAGTATTGATATGAGCCCTCCAGTGATCTGGTTCACTGTCAGGTTCTGGAACTTCCACGGCTTTCATGATAGGACCACTCTGCGTTCTCACTGGAGAAATTCTATCACGGATTTCCATGTCACTTAATCTGAATGTATCTTCTTTATAGAGTTAAAATTTTTTTTCTTCCTGTATTACCAAAGAGATTAGACACTGTAAACTTTCCCTCTATTAATGGTATTTATTTCAGAATTTCAGATTGCCAAAAGATAAAACGGGCACCACAAGGATTGGTGACCTTGCACCCCAGGACATGAAGAAAGTTTGCCATTTAGCCCTAATTGAGCTGACTGCTCTTTATGATGTATTGGGTGTCGAACTGAAACAACAAAAAGCTGCAAAGATCAAAATGAGAGGTAATCTTAAAATGAAAAATAGTTAGATTGACTTCTAAAGCTGCAAAAAAACGGACTTGGCGTTTTAGCAGTATTCTTGGGGGTAGGTACCAAAGCAAGTACAAATTCACCTGGAGTTCAGATTCTAAAACACTGCCTTCAAAAATTGGGTAACTTGATAAAAATATACTGTGTCCTCAACTATAGAAAATAAAAGCATATTAAAATAAAGGCAAATTATTCCCACAGAAGGAAATCAAATCAAAGAGTCATAGCTTTATGCTCTCTCCTTTGAAAGCTGTTTATTTAAAAAGACACATTTGGTATACATATTTTTTTTTTCCCAAATTCACATCTTGGAAAAATAACTTTGAGCTGGTTGGTTTTAAATGATGACTTTTGCTTATTCACTGGTTAGAAAATATTTGGGTAGTTAGTATTTTGTCCCTTTGTTCACTCACATGTGACTTCTCACTATTTTGCAAAAATATTTCTTATCCTATTAAGAAAATGCCATTGTAACGTACGGTACCACTAGATTATACTAATCCTATATATGTGTAGTTTTTCTTTTGTAAGCAGCTTGCTTTACCTATTACGGAAATAGAATTTATTATTTGTAGCATGATAAAGAATGAACCCCTCTCCGGTTTTTGTTCCTTTGCAGTTTTATTAGTCTGGAAATCCAGATAATTCTCTACTGCAGAGCTTTACTGTGCAGGACTCTTTGTCCTCTTGTTTAACCTGAAAGGTGCCTCCTAAAGAGACACCATGAATGAGGACCATTGAGTTGCTATGGTAACATTAGCTAAGGCAAGTAGTCACCTGGTTTAAATGTTAGAGGCCGTTTCTCTGTAGGACTGAAGTGTCCTTTCCCTTAGGTCCCCTGTCATGGTGGACCCACGGTGGACCTCATTCTGTGTTCAGTTCCTTGGAATATTCTAACTTGAGGCCTGGAATGGTGAATTTGAGTTAAAATGTGCTTCTGTTTTTACTTGAGTCCCTTGTGAAGAAAGAAGACTTCACATCTTTTCTAGAAGCTCATCATAAAACTTCCAATGAAAAGATAGAAATGTAATTTAAATAACCATAACCAAGTTCTCATGACTTTTTGTGTATGTGTTTTAAGAATGCCATTCTAGCAGAGAAATATTGTTCTTATTAAAGCTATCACAGATAAAATGGAAGAGTAGAAATTCCAGTTTAAAAAAAATTTTTTTTTTTTTTTAAACCCAGAGGCACTAAACCATGAGCAGTATCCCCAGCCCTCTTTATTTAAGTGATGCAGCTGGCCTCAAACTTGTGATTTTCCTACCTCAGCCTCTTAAGTTTCGTATGCTACCACACCCAGCTAAAAAATATCTTTCTCTTGTCTAAGCTGTTTACATTACATACTAGATACTTGGCATTCTTCAGTTACATTTTTTTCTTAATTCCCCAAACTAAAAAGCTACTTCCTGTATTACTAGTATTCCCATGAATGGCATCTTAGTGTCCAGTGTCTGTCCTCAGACTACAAGGTCATTCCTTTCTCCATGTTCACAGATGATTTTTATTTCCTCTGATGATATGTGTCATAAAAGAAATGCTACCACCTCTGTGGTAATTCTCCACGTGGTGATGGGGATGAGGAGGAGGTTTTGGGTAGGAACTATGCTCAAGGCATATGATAGTAATTTAGAAAAATTATAAATGATATTACCTATAATTTCTTCTGGAACTATTACCAAATATATGTGTGTGTATATATATGTTTGTGTGTATATATATATGTGTGTACATGTATTTAAAAACCCTACAGATTTAAATTTAAGAATACCAAGGTGTCTACTGTGTTTTCTAAATAGAAACATTTTTAGACTGGGATCATAAAGTTGGTGGATTTCTCAAAAAAGTATGTATTTATACTTAGCTGTATTGTAGAATGTCAAATGTCATTTTAGAATTGAAGAGATGAGTAATACTTGGTTTTGAGCCATAACTTTTAATTTAATTGAACTTAAGTGAACTGAATATTTATATGTTCTCACAGTAGTCTGTTTTTCTTCTGTAGCAGTTCTCCCTTTTCTAATTATTTCAGTGATTATTTGCAATCATAGTGTTATGGTTTGGATCTGGAAACCATATCTGAGGGCTTATGTGTTAACTCAAGACTTGTTTCCCAATACTACAATGTTCAGAGCTGGGCTTTGGGGCAATAAATAGATCATAAGGTCTCTGACTTTATGGATTAATCCATTGATGGATTCATCATTTAAAGGCCTAGTGAGGGGTGATAGAAATTTAGGAGGTGGGACATAGTTGAAGGGAGTGAGGTATGCCTTGGGGGTCTGCCCTTGGGGACTATATCTTGTCCCCTATCCCACTCTTTGTTTTCTGGCCATCATAAGGTGAGAGCTGCGTTCCAACTTGCCCTTGTGCCATGATCTCCATGTACAGGCCCATAGCAACGATGCTAGCTGAGCCCATGGTCATGAAGTTTTGAAACTGTGAGCCAAAATAAATCTTTCCTTCTTTAAGTTGTTTGTCTCAGGTATTTGTCACAGTGACAACAAGCTGACTAACATCATTTGTCCAGTTGTCGTTCCCTGCTACATTTCTCCATAAAGCCTGGTCAGTTTTCCTATTGGCCTATTTATACCTAATGGCCCAAAGTTGTCATTTTCCTAGTAAGTACTCCTAGTAAGTATAGTTATCTGATTGAATGACAGTCTCAGAAATCATGCCTTAACATTTTTTGTATTAACAATTTGTCGATGAATGGAAATGAAGACATTTTGTTTTCTTGTTGCAGATTCTGGTCTTTTTGGTGTTCCACTGACCACATTGTTAGAACAAGATCAGAGAAAAGTGCCGGGAACTCGAATACCCTTGGTCTTTCAGAAAGTAAGTAGGCCTTAACTGGTTACTGTAGAGGACATACTTGAGCTAATAGTGGTTTTTTGTACTCATACTATTATAATATAGTTTCAATTGATATTGTTTTACTTTGTGGTACTTTGATTTTCTATTCAGGAAGCAAATTTGTTTCAAGGGCTCATGATTTTTATTTCATGGTGATGCTTTCTGTGCTATTACTGTAACTGTGATCACCTGGCATCATTGTCCTGTCTTATATTAGCTGGCTTTGTATAATTGAGATTTCAATTCTCTAATACATAGGAGTAAGAACTGCTTATAAATTTCTAGGGAATTGAATCCTCATGAATATTTCATGCCTGTATGTATTTCCCAAGCTTTCCTATTTACAGTGAGGCTGTCCAATTTAATTTACCAGTGCCTACGTCCAAAGTAGGCAAAGAAACCATAAAGTAGAATTAGAAAATGATTGCTAAACTATCAAATCACTTGTGTAGTCAACACTCAATTATTCATAAGGGGATTATCTATAGCAATAAAAAATTTCAGCCCAACCTCTGAGCCATCCTTGTTCCGAAGCACAGATTACATTTGATAAGAGCCAGGGAGTACACACGGAGGAAGTCAGGTCAGGTCAGCTGTGGACTACCCAAGTTTTGGATACTTTGTAACATATCTAGGCATATTATTGTTTCTGAAATTTCTGGGGACAGTAGAATATGCTTCACAGTTGACTAGGGCAAGAAACTCAACCAAACCTAAGACTTAATCTTCTTGGCACTTATTGTTCCTCTATGCCAAATCAGTCATTTCCCTGTCTTACCGATGAGCTGTTGTTGCCTTTATTCCTCTTGTCTGCCATACATCCAAGCCTGAGTATCTCTGATGAACTTCATTCTGCAGTTTATCCAACTCATCAGCCTCTGACAGCCACTGCCTGCAGAACCTGTATCTGTCTGAATAGTTGTCAACACTTCCTATGATTAACAGAAAGAGGCTAACAAATATAGGTTACTTACAAGTCCCTTTACTCTCAAGAAAAGAAGTGAGTTGTTAGGCACAAATGGCTTCACAAAACAAGATTCTTGGTACCATGCTTTTAGGTTATGTTAGCCAAGGTTCTGCAGAGAAATAGAACCCACGGAATATATGCAGAAAGATATGGAGTTATTTACTTTGAAGAATTTGCTCACCCAGTTACGGGCCCTAGCAAGCCTCATATATGTGGAGCAAGCAGGCTGGACACTGAGGTGAGAGTTGATGCTGCAATCTTGAGGAAGGACTGCTTTTTTGGAATATCTCAGGTTTTGCTTTTAGGCCTTCGACTGATTGGGTGAGGCCCTCCACCTTCTGGAGGGTTATTTGCTTTACTCAGACTATGATTTAAATGTTAATAGTATTCAAAAAAATTCTGTCACTGCAACATCTTGACTAGTGTTTGACTGAATAAATGGATACTGTAGCCAGTTGATACACAAATACATCATCACACCAGAGAAGTTCAGTGAGCTTAGTTTTTCATAAGGTTCAACAAGGCTTTCTTACCAGGAGCATGGTGTCCAATCCCTTGAGACAAATCTCCCTTTGTCATTGCTCTTGACATGGGTTTGTTGTGAAGTTTATTTAGTTATTTTTAATTATTTTCTCCTCTACATTCTCTGGACTCTGATAGCTGGCTAGGCAGTATTGGTATAGCTCCAAGCTTTGTGTTCACATGAACAAAGGGATGTGTGAAGAATTTCCTTGTGGGGAACACTCATCCACTCGTGTTCCCTCTGAATCATAAGCAGTGAACCACAGTGGTCTGTCCTGAGAAGTATCTTTGGATTCATCAGCTGACAACCCAGTTGGATCTTCCCTCTGTTTTGTAAAAGGAAAGAAATAGAAACCACTGATCTACAAAGAGATTCATTGCCAGTCCTCAGATGATTATACTCCAATTGTTGAGGAAATATACCTGAAAAGACCACTAACAGAGCTGATTCACTACCAATGAGTCGTTATCTGGTATTTATTTATTTTTTGCTCAGAGGCACATTGTTTAAACCATCCTCTCAGAGGGGGTTGGAAAAAGAAAAATGTTGTGGATTTTAATTTATGAAAAAGTCCACTTCATAATTTAATTAGTAGATCCTGTGTTCTTACTGTCAAACTAATAGGTCACATTAGTAATACTTTGTGTCAAAAAAACTGAGTTCATTTCATTTTTCAGTTAACATAAGTCTATAATGTATATTTTGAGAAATGCTGTGAATTACTGATACATTATAGAAACAGATAAATTATTAAAAACAGCATATTCACGATATAGATCAATATAATAATTTTCTATCTCTATTTTAAGTCTCGAATATTAAAAGGAAAGCAAAAATATTTCTTACATTTTAATAATGTACTGTTTGGTGGTGAAAATTGTTATTTTCAAAGCAAAAAATATGAAAAAAACATGACATTCTTTCACATTATATATATGTATATACACACACATATATAACTATCAGATGCTGGTATTCAGCTTTAGAGAATAATAAAAAGGACTAGAATATAAAAAATTCAGATGTTCTCATTTAGTTATTTAGAAGTCACAATCAGTTTTCTTGTGTATTTAATGAAAGTAAAGCATATACTATTAAACTAATTTACTCAGCATCTAACATGATTTTTTTTTAATAGGATATGAAAACATTTTGAGCACTTTATAATGTGAAATAAAATGGACATTGTACATTGAATATTTATAAATCTGGTTTTAAATACTTTATTGAGTAAATTTTTTTTGGAGTTTCTATCCATTGAAAAATGTGGTCTTAGAAAATCATCTAGTTAAAATTTTTAAAAATCACATACTACTTCGTCTGGTCAAAGATGTGTCAACAAATTCTTAGAATTTTGCAACTATTCTTTGCTTAATTCTTAACCCAACTCCCTCAAAATCAGAGCATCCTTTGGCCATAACCTAATCCAAGGATAGAAGAGGTAAAGTCCTTAAGGAAACAGTGCCTCCTCCCAGGGTTCACATACTCCAGTAGATCTAATTTCAGACCATCTAGACAAAGGTCAGAGGCACTCCTTTATGACAGCTAGTTTGGTTCCTAACAGGCACTTTTTATATACAAGAGAAAAACAGTGAAGGCTCTGTGGTTTATGGCACCTTGGTTAATGATTAAAGGAGTCTTCCCTGAAAAACAGATTCTTTTGTATCTGGGAGATTTTATGTCTTAGGATATGCTGAGAATGTTATACTGAGATTGCACATGAGGGAGACTAGGTCTGTCTGATGAAGGAAGAGAAGGCTATTGGGGGAAAGTGGGTAGGTTGTAGGAAGGAAAACCTATATGATGCTAATAAATGCCTTGTATTTAAACTGAGGACACGGAAATTGATTTCCTTAGAAAGAACAGAATACCTCCATCAACTCTTTGTGTGCTTCCCAGGAAGGGCAGGTCAGTTTTCCAAGTGGAAGATCACCCTATCAGGAAACTGACCACGCTTACCTTCTTTATAGCTTTCAACAGTTTGTTACCATAACTTCCCCCATTGGCCTTATTTTTGTGAGTTTTTGATTTATAGTTTGAAAAGCGAAGGCTGGGAGCACTTGGAATCTGAGATAGCAGATTGCAAGTTTGAGACCAGCATGGGCAAGTTAGTGAGACCCTGTCTTAAAAAGGACCAGGGATATAACTCAGGGGTGGAGCACTTACCTAGCATGTGGGAGGACCTGGCTTCAATCCCTAGTACTAAAACAAAAAGATTTTATTTTGGGATTCCAGAGAGCTATGTGTAGTCATTGGCCATAGGTTTGATTTAGAAGTCCTATTTAATTACATTTAAGTTTATCATCAAAGGTTTAAAAATGACTATTAGCAAACAGATTTTTTTCTTTGTATTATAAATAAATCTTTCATGGAACAAACTAAAAATGTGATGTCATTGTGCAAATACTAGAATTTCTTAGAATTTATTTGATTGCAGAATATGTTGCTGGAAAAACATAAGAAATGGATGTTCTTGGTTGCTTTTAAACAAAGAATATCTTCCTTCTCTGTTTGTTTGGAGAACCACAGCTGTTGTGTGAAATTTTACACTTCTGTTGCAAAGTAGAAACAGAGCCAACTTCTTTAAAAATTATAACTAAAGTTCTTGGACTTATTGTTTTGAAGGGTGGTGGTGCATTAGCATTCAAAACCTCATAAAATCCAGTGTATATGTCATTGCAATCAGCTTTCATTTACTTATATATGAAACAGATGTTAAATTGTACCTGTTACAGATATCAAAATCAGCACGTTTTTCTGTTTATACACAGCTGATTTCTCGAATCGAAGAGGGAGGTTTGGAAACGGAAGGCCTCTTACGAATACCTGGAGCTGCCATTAGAATCAAGGTAATGTAACCTTTTGGCTCTGCTGACGTACAATTTTATTGTTTAATTATACTTTCACATTTTAAACCGGACTTATCCTCCCCACCCCTTATTGTTAACAAAGTGGATAAAACGATAAAATATCCTAACACATTCGGTTTATATTTAGATTTTCTACAATCCCTTCTCCTTTTTTAGTTGTTATTTCTTATAATAACACTAGGATAAAAAGAACATGATGACCCAAAATATTAGTAGGGGGTTGTGGTGGGTTAGCCAGGATGAGTAATAGCAATTGAGTTTTTATTTTTACAGAGGCAGGGACCTAAGACTCCCGGCAGAGTAGGGCCTTGACAATAGTCCCCATACACTTGATCTTGGCAAGCAGGTGGAACTAGTGTCCCAACCATTTTCCTGATTGTCACAGGTCCTTGTTTTACTGTGGCCAGGCTGACGCAAATCTGGCTGGTAAAAGAGGTGAGGGGATTTCCAGACTTCCCAGTTTGGGTCCCCCTTTGCCCTCACCTTTTCTTTTCTCCCAGGGGTCCTGTGCATCCTCCTGCTTCCAACCCTGTGCTCCAATTTCTGCTCTGGGGGATAAAACTTCCAGAGATGGCATGACAAAAATATGGAACGCCCCTGCGGGCAGCGTGTACTGCGTAGGTCTCCCACCAGACGTGCATTTTTAAAGGGAGTTCCTTTGAAACTACAACTCCATCTAGAAAATTCATCTTGTAGAAATGTTTGGTTAGCAGTCGTTTACTATCTCCCTGTCTTTCAAATTCAACTTTGGCTCTAAACTGACATAGCACAAAGAAACTGTTCACATGCTAGACATTGTCTGCCTGAATTTGAAACTCCAAGGAAAAATAAGATCAAGGGAAGAGATCTTCTCTGTTCATTTCCTTAAGACTTGTTATTCTATTTGAAAGTTTCAGAGCCGATCAGGATGAGATGATGCTCGGTGGTGTGCACATTGCCCTTGCCTGTCACTGCTGGGCTGTGGCACTACCAGGATTGGAATTACTATTCATGTATTCTACAGTTTGCATCACCCAGTGATAAGTTTCTTTATTCCAAGACACAAGATTCAGCCAACTTGGCTCTTCCCACACAGTGATCTCATTTTAATAGGATTCCAGTAACGTGATACACCCTGCTGACAAATTTCAGCTGGTGTCCCCTGGGTTTGAGGTCTGGTGCAGAGAGGTCCCTGGAAGTGCTTTGGCCTATTTGTAAGTTTGATGACTTGCTGATGTCTTCCTGCATCTACTAACATCTATGGTGAGTTCACCAGTCAATCATGGCATTGCGTGTGATTCTGGGATCAGCTCTGTTGAGAAATGGGTTCTCTTACAAAGGAATGGAAACAGGTAACGGGGTGACTTCATATTACTTATGTCAGCACAAGTAGTGCTTCTCAGTTGACAGTTCAAAGCCTTCGAACCCTCATGAGCACAGCATGATGCCAACCCCACAGGATCCAAGACAGGTTGACTATAGTACAGAATAGTGAATGTGTGAGGATTTTACTCTGTGATGGGAGGGCTGGCAGAAGGACAAATAAATGTAATTTCTATGGCAGCCAATTAAGTGGATTCAGCTGGGTTAACCCAGCCTCTTGTCATACACCAGATTATGCAGCAGCTGGTCCATCACAAATAATTTTTTTGCTTTTCTCTTTTCTCCTCTGCTGCACTGGTTTTCCCTCTGCTTTCCCTCCCTTCCTCCTCCTCTTCTCTTTTTCTTTGTTTCCTTCTCTCCCTCTGCCCCCACCAATTTCTAGGTTTACTTCCATGCTTTTCGCCAATTCTAAAAATAATTAGGGTAGAGGATGGGGTTGTGTTGGGAAGAGAAAATGTGATAAAGTCACCTTACTAGGAAAACAACCACCATCTTGCAGGAGGCTGGTTTCAAATGGAAAGAAGTAATGAACTTTGAAAAGATTTCTGACATGATAGGATCTCTGCCATGGTGTTAAAAAAAAAATAAAAGCACACAGAAAGTAGTGATTATTAAACTAAATTGATATATTAGTAATCATTTGGGCTGGCAAATCTCAGAGTTCATGAGGTAAATGAGTAGGTGTTTCCAATTCTGCGTGGACTCGGAGCACTTCCTTGGGCTGGCCACAGAATGGCTGCACTTGAAGACAGGTATACTGATGTATTTTCATGCCTCATTTGCTATGGGATTTGGTTTTCCATTTCCCCAGCAGTGACTAATCAGAGGTGATCTGCTTTAGGCCCAGAGATTTTGTATTTTTTTATATAATATACTTCTAAATAATTTAAAATTCTTTTTTTTTTTTTTTTTTTTGATGACTTGTTTTAATATCATGAAGAACTGTATCTAGGTGAAGCCCCCCCCCCCCCCACGGAAGGACTATTTTAACGTTGAACTCATCTTTGTATTCAACCATTACTACTGAAAGTTTGAGTACATTTTAAAAAAACATCTCGGCCTTAGGTACAATTTCTTCTCAGTAAAGCAAAACCAGGGGTGGGGCCGGGTAGTATTTTTCAGAATAACGGGAGTATTGACTTTTGGTACTTCCATATGTTTTTTCAGAATGGAATTCTTGTAAAGCAGAAAACATATCACATTCTCAGCAGGGGACAAATGCACTTACTGATAGCCACCGCCCCCCCTCCTGTCTTTCAGAATCTTTGCCAAGAACTAGAAGCGAAGTTTTATGAAGGGACTTTTAATTGGGAAAGTGTCAAACAGCACGACGCAGCCAGCCTCCTGAAGCTCTTCATCCGGGAGCTGCCCCAGCCACTGCTCAGTGTGGAGTATCTCAGAGCCTTTCAGGCTGTGCAGAGTAAGTGCTGTTCCTCTTCCAAGCAGTCCTTGTGTTGTTTTAATGGCATTTGGCAGGGCCAGGCAGCTAACCAGGTGTACCTGGTTAGACACATTTTGACTCATGGATGACTGTAGATGCTCAAGTACCTTGTGTTGTTTCCCTTTTCTTTTACAAATATACATGTCTGTATAAATAAGTCACAGAATGTTCTCTTCAGGTGCAGGTTAACTGCTTGACATTTAAACAATACAATTTAGAGTTAAAACCCGGAAACTTGGTACTTCTCTAATAGGAGTTGCAGAAGATCTCTGATACGTTTTTCTTGCCAAGTGTTAAAAGCAACACGTACTTGGAGAAGCTGTGGATTAACAGTTGTCATAAAAACTCAAGGAGATGTGGTAGAGACTGTGAGCCTTTTCCTGAAAAATTAAATTTGGAAATCGTTGTCAGGAAGACAGCATTTTGCTCCCTCAATGGTGGAAGGCCACTGACTTATTGTATGTTGCAATTTTGTGGTCTTGGTCAAGCTCCAAGTTAATGTCTGTAATGGTTCTTGATTCCTTTTTCAGGGAACACAGAGATCTTATAAGGTTTATGTACTGGCATAATTATCCCTTTTACTCTGAGAGTCCATCAAAAAAGAAAGAACGCTGTCACCATGTTTAAGCAACCATATCTTTAGCTTCCAAACTGGGACACTTTGAGTGAAAGAGGGGCACTGTTAATAATTATGGTGAGCTACAGTGTCAATCATGACTTTTCCAGGTTATTCTTAAAGCATACAATATTGAGATGAATTCCTGAGTCATTTTGTATTGTAACATTTCTTCAAAATTTGTAAGGGAAACATGAAATATGTTTAGAAGTATTTTTTAATAGATTTCACCTTTCAACAGAAGAAACCATCTTATGTTCAAAATATTTTTAATGGTTCAGTTGTGGTGTTTTGCATACATCTCCTGAATATGGATTAAAGGACATTTATTGCTGATATACTTTAGCATGGTTCTAAATGCACATGAGTATTTCTTAAGTGGGGTGAAGACTACTGAAGACCATAGTATCAATGTTAATAATGTAGCTCTTAGACTCTTTAATTGCTGCTTGGTTTCTAATTCATTGCACAAACACATATTAAACACCAACTGTGTTTCAGACCCTGTTTTACTTCTTCCTGTTGAAATTAGTGAATACTTCCCATGCATTTGTTCGCTCACCATTACAAGATGCACCCTGATACCATATCATAGAAGGTCCAATCTTCTGTTTTTTTTTTTTTTTTCCACTGGGGAATAATTATCACACAGAAGTTAAAATTATTTCCAAAGCACTGTTGTGTGTCTGCAAACATAAGGCCGCTCGTCATATGATCACAGTTGGAAGTGAGCATTCTGAGGGAGAGGAAGCTCTTGGCAGATGCTCCACTGATCTCCCACAAACTCTTTCTACCAGGCTTGCTGCTCAGTCGTTGTGTCTTATATTTTACTGTAATGTTTATGCCAAATAACTTTCTTTCTTGAAAAGAGAAAGTGAAGAAAAATATTCAATAAAGAAAAGAGCTCAGATCTACCTAATCTATCTGCAGATCTTCCAACCAAGAAGCAACAACTGCAGGCTTTGAACCTCCTTGTGATCCTCCTGCCTGATGCAAACAGAGACACACTGAAGGTCAGCTGGTTTAATTTACATTAAATACCCCTTAGGACTTAGCACAGTAATTTTTCATTATTTATAGTACAACAATGTGATGTTTACCTTGGAAATATTACTAGAAGTCTAAAATGAAAAGACTTTTAAGGACTGATGAGGAGGGAAAGTCTTTAATTCTTTATGAATTTATTAGGTTGGTTGTTGTTAATATTACTAGGTTTTGTGTTTTAGGTTTCCCTATAACATTTCTTCTACTAAAACAGATGATTAAGGTTCATTGATTAATGAAAACATGGGTTTTTTTTTTGTTTGTTTCCTATTTTTCTACATTTTCCAAATTTTATTTAATGAGTGGGTGTTAATAAGGTGAATAATAAATATTTAAAATGAAAATCCTGAGGCTAATATATCTCAGTATTGCCTAAGGATGTTAGTCTATTACAGTTCCAAAGGGTAGAGTTTGAAATAAGTCATTAATGGTGATTTAAAATATTTTTTAGCCTAGAGGTAGACCAACTCAATTCTAGTTACTTCTCTAAGGGCTTGAGTTTTTTCTGGTTTATATCATTTTGAAATGATTTGTTCTAATATTCATATGTTTTAACGCCACTTATTATAAGTGTTATCAGAGGCTCTTATAATCAGTATGAATTGTTCCACACTGAGTTATTTTCCTTAATGGCCAAAGTTTATAGAGTAGTTGTAAAAGGTTTAATTATATACTTTGATAAAAGAAAAAGGGAATTTAAATATATAATTTTGAGAGAATATTTACTTTAAGTTTTGCCATTACCATAAAAATGGTTTTATGTAGGTAGAGTGGGACCCTTGCCTTTTTATTCCCTGCACTTTTCCTATTTAAAGTTATATTTCGTGTCAAGAAATTTCATGTAAAGTAAACAAAACCATCATTTGGTCAATCTTGAGAATTTTTTCCTGAAACTTATAAAAACTCTTTGAGCTATAAGTTCCTGGCAGCGGTTCTCTTGTGCACTTGGAATGAAGGTGACTTCAACTTTTCAGGGTGAAGCACTTCTTGAGGATGACAGGGGGTCAGGGGCTTGGGGTGGGGAGGGTGTCGCTATGCACTGCCTCCCCTACCGGAGAACTTCCAAAGAGTTTTCTCCCTTTCCTAAAGTCAGAAACAAATCTTCTATTCCACGGATTGTCAAATGCATGACTCAGAAGGCAGTGTTAGGGTAGGTTTGGTTTTTGTGGCAGAGGCCAGTTCTAGGACTGGTTATATTCAGATATTGCCTAGCAGGGCTGCTGTGTAAGGCTGTGTAGATTGTTGCTGAAATGAGCCCAGGACAGAGCGTGGCTGATTTCCTGCCTCTCCTCTGCTTGCCGGCCAAGCTCTTGACACAGTTTCCACCATGCAGGAAGAGTGGGGAACATCTTTTTCTTATTCACATAAAGGTGCCTGTTGGCAGGACAGCCCGGTGAATAAGCAGTGGAAAGTGAAAGACATACAATTCCTTAAAATATAGGTATATTCAAATGAGTACACCGAGTTGTAGAAAGAGTCACTGATTCCAGTATGGTTGCTGTTGGACTGTTCTAGAAATCTTTGGACTTTGCCTTCCAAGTCTGATAGACTTTCTTTAAATAATTGTGTTTAAAATGGATTTTTAAAGTTTTAGGGTTGATTTCCATTTTGCACATGAGTTTACTAGAAGATAATTTTATAATTAAGAAGGATTGTTTTGATCACAAAGTGGGGGATACAAACAAGTAATTTTATTGTTTACTTAAACTTTAGTGACTCAAATAGCCAACATTGATGGTTTCAAACAAGAATTCTAACAGAAGCTTTGTAACAGTATACCATAAACTGTAAATTAATAAACTTTAAATTTACTTCTACAAAAAGAAAAAGAAGTGTAATTTCAGGAAACTTAATGCAGAGTCCCTGCAGTGTATCCAGTGCTTGCACTGCTCCTCAGTTGTCATGAGGAAGAGGATAATGTATGTGACTTGTATAGAGTATTTCCATAGCCAGTCTCAGGAGGCACCAGGTTGAATCATCCATCCAGGCTTACCTATAAAGTGACAAGTGTCTGTGGGCAAGCTGTTTAATCAAAATTATTTGTTGTCTTGAATTGTACATTTGGACTCTTGAACATACCTACCTTTGACTTGGAGAAGACTGATTTTAAAATATCAAGAGAGGATCCATGTTAATATAATTATCCACATGTATCCTTTTTATAGTTTTATTATATACATTGTCTGAATCCTTGAAAGCTAGGAGACTGATATATCCATTTTAAAAATGAAAAAAATTTAAAGCACAGAGATATAAAAGAATTTGCCTTAAGACCACACATAGCTAAGAAGTAACTGTGGTGGGATTCAAACATGTGTTTTCAGGGAATGGGACCTATAATGACTCATCACAAAGGAAAGATTTTTTTTTAAAAAGGGCAGTTCTCATAGTTTAGATGAATAAAACAAAAAAAACAAAAAAAAAAAACTACTGCTTTTTTTTCCAGCAAGGCTAGGCTAACATTTTATTGATTTTCTACTTTCTTCCCTCCTCTTTCCTACTCTGTTCCTCCTCTCTATCTAGCATCCTGATGTTAATATTTTGAATATTATTGCATGTGCATACCACAGTTCAAATAATTACCTATTTTCTATAATTTATGCTCATAAAGAAAGAGACACATGGGTCCCTAAACAATTGTTCTAGTCTCTGTGGAACAAGAGTTCTCTTGAGAACTTTTTTCTATTGTAACACTATGCGTGGATTACAATTTGACTTTGATTACTGTATCAGATATTAGATATACAAATCTTGTTAGATATTAAGGATCTATCTTTGTTTCAAATTTCCAAGGTCTAAAGGGCACCTGAACTTAATGCAAGATCAACATGTTAGCCCTTCGAGAAACTTTTTGTTGTTTGTTTTTTGCCCTGAAATCTCGTGAAAGACAGTTTTGTGATTTGCTTTGCGTTACCATTCTGGTATAATATAGTTGGTATAGTATACTTTTTCAGGTAGGAATTTTGGGCTAACTGTGCAAACATGATTGTTTTAGTCGTTGAGTTCAGAAACAAAGGCCAAATAGATCTTAAATTCCTTCTCCACATTTGCTAGTGTGTAACCTCTAGCAAGTTATTTAATATTCTCGAAAACATAATTTTCTCACCTGTAAGGTGGGATAAGTAAAACATCTTTCTCCCGTAAGGATCGAGCTGATCTCGTACTGTTCTTTAATGAACTGCCATGCGCATAGAGAACTTCAAATACCTGTGCACGAATGAAGAAGGCAAAAGGAGAACTTGAAGTCGTGTCAGAGCAGGCTGACCTGAGTTGCTGGTGACTTCTGGGGAGGGCAGGTGCAGAGGAGTCTGAGCATCTGCAGAAGAGGTAGAAATGGGTAACATCTGAGCTGAGCATAATCTAGCCTGTTCGATTGAAAAATTCTCTTTGAGTCATTCATTAAGAATTATCTTCATCTTTTCTCTTTCCCCTCATTCCTCATGTCACTCTTCATTCTTTTGAGGTCCCAGGCAATAATTGATTGCCTTCAGTGAAGGCAGATGAAACTCAGGGTAAATGGGCTTTTTAACCTTTAAGTCCCAAGTTTTAATTTTGCAAATGTAATAAATATTCAAATATTCCATTTACCATAGTATACTTATTGCTCAATTTGTTTTTGTAGGTGTTCTACATCTGGGATGATGAGACAAAATGGGTTGAACTTTTTTTCTTTCTTATAATCCCTACAGATAAAACTACAGCATGTTGTAAAACAAGAGAATGTTCGTATGATGTTTAAGCTACTTTTCTTTCTTTTTTTTTTTTTTTTTTTTTTTTTTTTTTTTTTTTTTTGTTGCGGTGCTGGGGATCTAAGCTACTTTTCAATGCTCCATAGCTCTTGGAGGCTTAGAAGGTTCCTAGTTCAGATGGTGTGCTCTCTGCCTCCTGCAGATCACATAAGCTATGGTCCTTCACAGAAGCCAAGTACTGTCTCAGGGTGGGTCAGCCAAAGGAAGAAGCTTCTAGGACACAGCCTGTGGGATGTGAATGACTGACTGTGGTTATGCACAACTTAATTTTTAAATGACAAAATCCTGTCTGCTGCAATGCTCTAATCTCTTATCGCCATATACAAAACAAACCTCAGAGTCATTTCTCTTTCAGGCCCTGCTGGAATTTCTCCAAAGAGTCATAGATAATAAAGAGAAAAATAAAATGACAGTCATGAATGTAGCAATGGTCATGGCCCCGAATCTCTTTATGTGTCATGCATTGGGTTTGAAGTCCAATGAACAGCGAGAGTTTGTAATGGCAGCTGGAACAGCAAATATCATGCACTTATTGATTAAGTATCAGAAACTTCTATGGACAGTAAGTATGTATTTTTAAACTTTACTAAAGACCGTAGAATTTCTTGCCATAATCATTTATAACAATTTTGAACATGCTTTTATAAAGCAGATATAAAAATGTAATATTTTTTTTTCTTAATGGTTTAAAAAACACATTATATTTTTGTTACCAGCTTTATAAAATTGCATTTTAAATTTGTGAGTGCAGAAATTAAAGATTTTTTTTTTTTTTACACACAGGTAAGAAGAACCTTGTGAATTTCTATTTTATTTTATTTTTGGTACTGGGGATTGCACCCAGGGGTGCTCTTCCACTAAGCCACAATCCCAGCCCTTTGAATTTATTGTGACAGGTCTTTTCACCACCCCTGTGGTTCCCCACTTACAATTTTCCTTCATCTCTGAGATTCAACCCGGGGCCTTGTGCTTGGTAGGCAAGGATTCTACTACCAAGCCACGCCCCCAGCCTTATTTTTAAATTCCGAGTCAGGTCTTGGTTGCCCAGGTTGACCTCAAATTTGTGATCCTCTGTCTTAGCCTCTGGAGTAACTGGAATTACAGGTGTACACCACCTTGCCAGGCAGGCTTATTGTTTGTGTGTGTGCGCGTGTGTGCTAAATTGCTACAGCTGCCCTCAAACTTGTGATCTTCCTGCCTCAGCCTCCTGAGTCATTGGATTACAGGCTTATGCCACCGTGTCTGGCAGACTTGTCTTTTAAAGAGCTGATCTTTATTTCAGATTATTGACTATTTTTCATAGACTTGTTATTTGAAGGGACAGGTACATTTTGTACCCTAATTGCCAAGACTATCTTGAAAATGGTTTCCTGTTTCACCCTTGAGTTTGAGTTTTGACAGATAGTCAGGACATAGTGATAGATGACAGGTTTAGTTGATTAAGATCTCATTTTCCAGTGAAACTTATGATTTGTGTGAGAGGCATTTAGAACAACGAACTAAAATTCTAAGCAAAATTGTAGTATTGAAAATTTTAATCTCTCCTTTAAGGAAAGCCCAGCTATTTTCTTAAAAATGCAAAGCAATGTTATCTAGATTCTAAGCTCTTTATTTTTATATTCTATACAAAGGCAACTGATACAGGTGATGTCAAAATGGTTTATAAAAGTCATCTAGTTAATTAAATATTAATTTTTAAAATGCTAACATTATTTCATGATTGCAGTTTGGTAACTAAAAATACTTCATTGTCATTAATATGATTCTAAGGATCAGTTTTTCCTGGATTATTGCTAACTTCCTGTTGGCTCTTGTTTATTGGCACACTTTTCTTTTTCCTCTGACAAAAGAGGCCTCTTATTAGAGGAGGACTGTATGTTAACTACAGGGGCTGCAGAAAGGTGACAGCAAAAGGGACAATTTGAAGTGGTGACCTGTACTGCTGGTCCCCTAGAGGAGCTCGGTCTTGATATCCATGGCATGGAAGAAGTCACTATGTCCTTGAACTTCACAAAGCCTCTTTGGAACCTCACACAATGGGTGGTTAATTATATCCTGTGGATACTCTTTATCACATTATTCATTTAGGACGTGTACATTTTCTTTCCATAGATTTAATGAGTAGTAAAATGCAAAATGGCAGAGTCTTATAAAGTAGAACTTGAATTCCTCACAAGATTTAATAAAGGTATGTCTGTAGTTCTAAAATGGTACCATGTCTTTTTCTTCCCCAAACTAAATTTCTTTTTTCCTGTAGATTCCCAAGTTTATTGTAAATCAAGTGAGGAAGCAAAATACTGAAAGTCATAAAAAGGACAGAAAAGCCATGAAGAAATTACTGAAGAAAATGGCTTATGACCGAGAAAAATATGAAAAGCAAGACAAGAGTATAAATGATGTAAGAAAATCGTAAAGCTCTGTATTTATTCTTTTGTATTGTTTCTATAGTGAGACTTTCTACCACTTTCTAAGCCTTAGTACTACACATAAGTTAAAGGTATTGATAACAATAGCTATCCTCTGCTACTCCCAGTGAAAAGTGTTGACAGCTGGCCAGGTTTGGTGACTCAGCATGTGACCCGTTAATGGGGAGCAAAGGAATATAACAAGATTGAGCTGCACACACACTCGCACACACACACTCGGGACTCCCATAGAGACTGTGGCATCTGACTGTATAACGTATAGCAAATGAAAAATCTTCATGAACCATTTTTTTTTTTTTTTTTTAATTTGGCACTGTGGGATTGAACCTAGGGGCCCTAATCACTGAGCTACATTCCTAACCCTTTTATTTTATTTTGAGACAACGATGTCCTAAGCAACTTAGTGAGATCCTAAGTTGCTGAGGCTGTCTTAGAATTTGCGATCCTCCTGCCTTAGCCTCCTAAGCCACTGGGATTGCAGATGTATGCCATCGCACCTGGCGACTAATCTTTTTTCATCTGTAAAATGTGGAAAAACAATTTAAATAAGTTGGCTAATGTTGCTGTGGGGCTTAGGAGTGTTCCTGGACTTAAATATTCAAAGGTTCTCAATCTGATCAGAAGAATTTTGAGATATAGTCTAAAGAAATTAAGACATTTTGAAAAGAAATCTCTCACTATCAGTATTTAGAAATGGCTGTAAGAATGTATTAACCCCTGAGTTTGCAATAAAACATACATGAAGATGTTTGTGAATTGAGTTACCAAAGCTCCAGTGTAGGATCATGGAACGAAGGGTTTCTATTGTTCTGTTGGAGTGTGAGTACACCCCTCGGCACCATGGTGGAAGTTGTCCAGTTACATGCTGACATCTTGTGGAACCTTTTGAAAATGCAGTAATTGGCCTTTTGTCTGTTTTTTTTTTTTTTTTTTTTTTTTTTTTTTCTACATTGGTCTGCTTAGGGATCCAGTAATTACATGCAAAAAATTTTTTCCTGAATGGATTTATAGCTTTCTTGGCATTGAGAAAATTTTAAGTAAATTTTAAGTGTTTTTAAAAGCACCTAAAATATGATACAGGGAAATAACAAGTAATCTTTATTTCTTTTTAAGATTGGACTTCATATTATCATAAGGCTTGGAAGAATTTTTGACGTATCATTTTTAACATTAGAATGCTTATTACCTTTAACACCATTATAAAATGGGAATATCATATCTTGTTTTGTAACCCTAATTATTCATATTGACTTCATGGTCTAGTCTCTCTTTATAAGGTATATTGAGCCTTAAGTAGCTATTTGGGATATACCTTTTTAATGATAAATCCTTAACAAAAAATGAAAAGGTTACTTTTTATAGAGGAAATGTTTAATTTTGTCATTTACAGAAAGACAACATTAACTTGTATTTCATCTGTTTGCACCCTGAGCTAATGCATGTCAGCTGGACAGAAAATTATCTCTACACCATTGAAAAGCTGTATTGTCATGTTAAGGCCTGGAATTTGAATCTGCTTTTTCATATATTAACTGTAGCTTCAATCGTTTTTGTTTTTCCCTGTGCTTTGGTTTTCCTTGCTGTTACAATATTTCGTTATTCACTTAACAAGTTGTTATTGCTTCCTTGATGTCAAGTTTCCACTCCCAGGTTAGGCATTTAGAGGCAGCTGGGGTGGGGGATTGCCCCCAGGGAGCCAGGAGAGGGATGTAGCTCAAGGTACTGGAGGTGAGTGATTGGAGCATGGTCAGGCCAAGAAGCAGTCAGTGGACATCAGAGAGCCTTCACATGATGAGTCAAACCGAGATGTGGAAAGTGAGGTGTTACTCAGGCATCACCAGAAGCCAGAGACCTGATCTAACCCATAGTGGGAGCTTCCCAGCATCACCACCCATGATGGAGATCTGTTTGATCTGTCATTGTGGTTGAGAATCTTTAATCAATTTCCAGAATTTATTTTTCAAGTTGCTGTCATTTTATTAGGGAGAGTAAATATGCACAAAAAATAATTACTGAACAAATAAAATACTAGGCAAATTCAAATACTGTGGATATATGGTGGGTCAGGAAGTAGTCACAGAATTTTGCATAAGCTTCAATCAGTTGGCCAGAGTTTCAAAATTAAAAGACGTAATGTGAAAGTTTGAACTGCCATCTTAATGGGAAATTGGATGTAGGGGTAGCCCACGTCCCCAGAGGAGGGTCCTGCTTTCCTCTGTGGTAGTGACTGCCTAGATCTGAATTGGAGCAGATTCTTTTGGATGGGGCATGGGTCATCCCCCTTCATTCTGTCTTCTTGTTCTGCTTTCTTGACCATCTGAAATCATTTGAATATGTCATGTGAAACTATGGGCACAACACTGCCTACAATGTTTTAGTCATTTGTTCTTAGGCGTTCAGCCTACATTATTGAACAAAACAGATGACTCTTGGAGAGCTTAAATTTTTTTTGCAGTGGTGGGCATTGAACCCTGGGCCTTGTGCATGCTAAGCAAATACCCTACCACTGAGCTCAGGCCCAAGCTTAAGTTCTTTAGTGTGTTTGTCTCTGGTCAGCGCTCTAAAAATAATTAAAGTGGAGCAGAAAGAGGGGAACTTGGAGAGGAGCCTTTTGCAATATTATGTTAGTCTGGGTGTTATCCATTTGCACAAAGCCATGGAGAAGCTCAGGGAGTCCAACTGAAGGTCTGTCCTCGGAAACTCATTCCAGGCAGAGGGAAGAGTTTTGCTAAAGCCTTAAGGCAGGAACTCGCATGGGGTTTTTAAAGACTAGCAAGGAGTGAATGTGCCCAGTTGGTCAACTGGATGGCAGTATAAATGAGGTCAGAAGGAAAATGGAACCAGAGTACATAGCCTTGAAGATCATCATAAGGAATTTGGATTTACCTATAGTGAAATATATTTCATTTCAAGGTTTGGAGTAAAGACATGAAAATTTGTTTTGAAACAGTAACTTGAGTTGTGTAATTATGATATTTGCAGGTAAATGGATGGAGCTGGAGAATATGCTAAGAGAAATAAGTTAAACCCCCCAAAACCAAAAATCGAATGTTTTCTCTGACAAGCAGATGCTGATCCATAATGGGGTGGGGGGTAGGGAAGCGCAGAGGAACTTTGGATTGGGCAGAGGAGAGGGAGGGGAGGGGGTGGGAAGGATGGTAGACTGAGACAGACAATATTACCCTATGTACATGTATGATTACATGACCAGTGTGGCTCTACACCGTGTATAGCCAGAGGAATGTGAAATTGTGCTCTATTTGTGAACAATTTGTCAAAATGCATTCTGTCATGTATAACTAATTAGAACAAATTTTAAAAAATGACAATAGCAAAAGTACCAATAATAATTTCCATTTCATTGAATTAGAAAAAATAAAAAAGAACACACAGTAGGGGCATAAAGCTCAAAACAGGGAAACTCTATGGGTAGTTCTTACAATCAAAGTCAGAGACAACAATGGTCTGGGCCAGGGTATCAATATTGAAAGTAAAGATGTGATTGGATTCTGGATATTTTTTGAAGTTAGGAACCTTGGGATTTCTTGCTAGAAATGACTTGAGTTGTAAGAAAAAGAAGTGAAAAATGATTCAAAGGTTGTAGCCTGAGAAATTAGAAGGATAGAATTGATATGGGGAAGATCATAATTTCATTTGGGGACCTGTTGACAGTGAGACGTCTATTGCTGATCTACTTGGAGATATTTAAAGATGTTTGGAGGGAAAATCGGGTCATACTGACTAGTAATTGAGGAACAATTAGAGGCACAGAGAGGCAGGACCAGAGGGAAAGCAGGAACTGGGTTCAATGGGTGTCTCAGCCTTCTCATTGTATGACATGTAACTGCTGGAAGATGGAGCCCCAGGAGTTCCGTGATTATATTTGCATTTTAGAACAGACACAATGTTGGCAGGAGAAGGGATAACTGGAGGCATGCAAGATGGAAGGTTTGGTAGGAAATGCTGGGTAATTGATCTATTCCCTTTGGAGAACACTTGTTGACAGTGGCAAAGGCCTGAAAACTTATTGGGCTTCCATTGCCATTTTCTATATACCAGCCCAAATTAGAAATAATCCAAAAGAATAGAGGTGGCTAGTCATGGCATATTTATAGGGTGAAATACTATGAAAGTATACAAGTACTGAAAAAAAGTTACACTGCAGTATTTGTTAAGGACAATGCATTTATTTATTTATTTTTTGGTGAATGCTTACCAGAGGTCAGGCACGCTGCTAAACATTTTATGAACATCTAGATGGTAGTCTAGTTGGAGTTCATTGCCTTGACTTTCTCAGATAAGGAAAGTGAGGATCAGCAATCTTAAGGTTATCTAGACAAAAAGTGATGGAGCTGGAATTTGAAACCAATCTGGATGACTTTCAATCCATGGACCACCATTATCCTCTACTTCTCCAAGGACCACAGAACTCTAAGAAGGAAATATACCAAAACCCTGAGTGTATGGTTGGGAATGAACATGGATTGCTGCTATTCAAAGTTTTATACATAACTTAAAAGTTCTGGCATTGATCCAAGGCCCAGTTGGGAATGGAAAGAAGTTTAGAATGTGAGCCAGCAGGACCGACAGGATGTGGATACTGGTTGGATGTGAGGAAGGTGGAAAAAGGGATATAGAATGACTTACCTAATTTTGCTTGGATGGTTTTTATCAGCAAGATAATACATCAAGCAAAAGGAACAGGCTTGAAATCAGTTTTTCACCTCTTGGGTTGATATGACTGTGAGTTGACAACATGGGTGAAAAGTTCATGAGGCACCCAGGGGCAGAGGTGCCCAGAGACTGTAGTGGAAGCCATACAGTATTTCCTATTGCACAAGCTGGGTAGGTAGAATAAGAAATAATAAAAGCATTGACAGATCTTTGGGGACACTAATATTTAAGTAGTAGGCCAGTGAAGAGGGCAAAAGAGCTGGTAAGAGGCTATGAAGTAGTGTTTTAGTCAGTTTTTTTTTTTTTTCTACTGTGATCAAAGGCATGAGAAGAACAATTAAAGGAGGAAAAGTTTTATTTGTGGACTCATGGTTTCAGAGGTCTCAGTCCATAGATAACTGGCTTCATTCCTCAGGATTTGAGGTGAGGCAGAACATTTGGAAAAAGTATGTGGTAGAAGAAAGCAGATCAGGACATGGCCACCAAGGCAGAGGCAGGAAGTGGGGGGTGTGGGGAGAGAGAAGAGGGGGAGAGAGGGGGCGGAGAGAGAGGAGAGATCCATCCTCCACAAGGACAAAATATATACCCAAAAGCACACCCCAATTACCCACCTCCTCCAGCCACATCCTATTGGCCTAAAGTTAACACCTAGCTAATCAATCTCTATCAGGGAATTAATGCACTGACTAGGTTAAGACTCTTATAACCCAATTATTTCACCTCTAAACTTTCTTGCATTATCTCACATGAGCTTTGGGGGAATACCTAATATCTGAACTATAACAAATAGGAAGTAAAATTAAGTTGAGCTGGTACATACTTTCATCCTAGCAATTTGGGTTGCTGAGGCAGGAGGATCAGAAGTTCAAAGCCAGCCTCAGCAATTTAGCAAGACACTGTCTTACAATAAAAAGGGATGGGGAATGTAGCTCAGTGGCTAAGCACCCTTGGGTTCAAACCCTGGTATCCAAAAAAAGTTGAAGAATGTGTACTGTCTTAGAAGCACAGGCGGAAAGAGCTAAATAAGTAAAAGAACTGGGTTAGTAGTACCAATACGGCAGGGAGGAGAAGGTTTACATTGAATAAAAGTCCACAGGCTTTTGCATTTGAAGGTCAGTTATGACTTCTCCAAAGCATTGTCAGTGAGTATTGATGGAAGAAGCCAGATTGCCAGGGATTGGAGAGTAAAAGAGATTATAGATCATGAAAATTCATCAAGGTAATATTTTTAAAATTTTGCATGCTATTAAAGCTAACTATACATAATTGGGCATTCATGTTATTAAGATATGCTTGACTAGATAAATTAATAGTTTGAGCCAGGTTGTAAGACACACTCAATTTACCTAATAAGACAAATGCTTTTAATGAGTACAGCATATTAAATACTAATAAGTCTTATCTATCATTTATAGCAGGAAGAAACAATTGAAGAAAATAACAAAATTGTGAACCATTAAAAATAGCCATTTTCTGATAACCTTTGATTTATTGGGCTTGCTATCCCTCACACACTTACCAGAAGTTATCTAGTTTGAGGATATAGCTCTATCACTGCCATTATTGAGTGTGAGTTATTTTATCTCATAAGGTAAGGTGAGATTAATGGTGTTTAGCCAGAATTTGCCATGGAAGCATCAGTAGTGTATAGAAATAAAATCCATTTTTAGGATACTCCTTTGACCCACTGAGTCAGAATCTTCCAGCGTGGGACTTGAGCATGTGAATTATATTAAAACCATAAGGGAACTCCCTCATTTGTTATGTGTATGCACATAAATATATTTTAATTGCCCATAGATTTTTTTCTTACATGCACAGAAGTAGAAACTGTATGAACCCCAACATCACCAACAAATACATTTTTCTAATCTAGTTCCATGCTGTTCCCCCCTTTTTATTCCATTAAGAAAGTCAGCTATCCCATCATTTCTGCATAATTACCTCAGGTAGCATCTCTGACTCATAAGGGGTAGTTAGATGAGCATTTAATTGTGAACTGTTAAATCTTCCAGGCTTAGAGATCTGTTGTGGATCTTCTGCTATTCAGGCTCACTTCCCACAGGAAAGCTATACCTTTAGGAGAGCAAGGGACTCAGATATGTGAAACATACTGTACTGCTCACATCTGACCTCAATGGTCAAGGAAACAAATATTCTCATTGTATGGTTAACTGCAGGGTTAACTCAGGATAGCCTAGTAACACATGCTTCACTTATAGCAGAGGAACTCAAGTTGTAGAGAAGTTATATGACCTGCCAAAAGTTCCAGAATGATCTTGTAGCATTTTAAGGTTTAGGGCTTTGGGCAAAAACAAAATCTGTTGCTGCCACCAGAAGACTCGTGGACCCTGGGTCATTCATGGCCTGGGTTTGTGTGCCTGTAATCACACCTCTATTCAGAATTCCATCTCTGGTTTCATTTAGTAACTCTCAACCCAGAGCATTATTGCAGGTATTGTTTCCAGCATCTGCTTTAGGTCTGGAAACAGTCTCTGGTTGTACTTGGAACCCATGTGGAAAATCAAATTACAATATCAAGCACAAAATCTTGTTTATTTTTATGCACTATTAAAAAATCAAAGAGTGTCATAAAAACAACCACATTAAAAGATAAAAATATCAGGACTTATTTTACTGGAAATTAAATGCTTATTAATTATGGAAGTTATTAAAGGCCCTTTAAACTTCTCTGAACCTGTGAGTTGGATAAAAAGTTTAAGGCATTTGGATAATGAAGGCCCAATTATAATCAGAACAAAGTTCAGGGTAGTAGAGAATCTCATCAACGTCAGCACCAGTATTGTCGGTTCTGACTAGGGGATGAATATGCCATTTTTGTTTAAGATACCTTGCTAAAATGTCTTTGTTTAATTTTCTAAAATATGTATCTGGCATTTTTTAGAAAGCTGTATTTCCAGTTTGCCCTTTTGAAGATAAAAAGCATTTTCTGTAGCATTAAAAATACCAGCTTTACATTTAAATAAGGTTTTAATGAGAAAGAAATGATCTCTTCTGATGATCTGATGTTAAATTTCTAAAGAGCAAAAATATGAACAAAGCCATACCCTATGAAATACTAAAATCATTTAGGCAAGAAAAAATCAGATTTTAAACATCTTTAAATATCTTATCTTTACATATCTTAGTTCAATATGTAAAAAGAAAAGGCCGGGGGAGAGGACCATATGAGATCATTTTCTGTATTATAACCGTCTTTGCATGCAAAAGAAATTAATACTAAGTTGGAAAATCCTTGGTAACTAAGCCTTAATGGTATTTTAGTCAAATGGTTCTCCAGTCCTACTGCACATCACATAACTTCAGTTCACAAGCATCCCTCCCCATCAAAAAATAGGGGATAGTGTCACAGCTGTTATACCAGAGAACATGAAATAGGAAGGTCACAAAGATTATACTGTGTGCACAGATTCAGCTATTATTATGGCTTAAGTTAAGAACAGACTGTTTGGCTTAATGATCAGGCATGTTGTGTCTTTTCAAAGCTTGGCAGCTCAATGTAATTAGTATACTAATAGGATTCGAGTTTGATGCAGCATGATGCTGGAGCTTAATAGTCGTTGTCATACACCATTTAAACGAGAGCTTTGGCATCGTTTATTGTTTATCATCTTCATGTAAATATCATTTTGGCCTCCCCTATCACTATACTCAGAAAAACTTTCCAGAAACAACTTTTAAGCTCTCCATCTTTAAACTCCTCTCCAACAGTAAAGGGCATGGTCGATTCATGGAGTCGCTCTTCATCTCAGCATTGTTGCAAGAGTTGGGGTGGAATGAATTAAACCAACTGAGACGTGTTCCCCTCTCTATGAGGAACACACACAGCACGCACACTCATACCTAGTTTGACTGCAAGTTCTCCAGCCAGGGAATGTGGACAGTCAACCTGGGAAATTGCTGTGTGCCATTGTTGGCTCAAGTGGAAAGCATTGATGTGCCCACTCTGTGTGAAATGAGTTCACCTTTTTAGAATCAGTAGTTTGGGAAGGGTTAATGCTGAGCCCCAACTGGCCTGGCCTCATCCCCTGCTCACTGAAAGGGTGTGGGAAGTGTTTTACTCCCAGCCATAAGGGACCGATTGGAGAATGCCCAGGCATTTGCCTCATTGGCAAAATTTGGCCCTGCACACTATTAGATGGCAATTTGCTAACATTATACACATACACAACCACTCCCAAGTGCCTTCAGAAGACACTGCCTGAACTCTTCCTTTTTTAAACTCCTATCACAAAAACTTGAGGTCGTTTGGTGGTGGTAGTGGTTATTGGACCCCATGCCTTGAGCATGCTAAGCCTGTGCTCTGCCACTGAACCTTACAGGACCTGCCTAATTCTCTGGATTAGTGTGTCAGATGTCTTTGAAATTCTGACATCACACTGAATTCGGTGTTGCATTTTTATGAGGAAGCATGGCCACACTCCCCAAGGCCACAATCCCTGAACTCACTGAGAGAGCGTAGGCCTATGGTTATTAGTGTAGGCCTTCAGCTCTTCTTGAGAGTCTCAGAGGGAAAGTGGGGCTACACCCTCAAGCAGGTGCATGCTAGTGTTGGGAACCTTGGCTTTTCTCCTCGACTCCCTGCAGAAGTAAATGACTAAATTATTTCATATAGCATATTCAATTCCTTTCTTTCACTTTTTCCCTCCTTTTCTTGATAGAGGAAGGAATACTTTTATGTGATAGTTTAACTTCTTTTAGATGATGTGTCTAGAATTTTTTTTTTTGCCAATAAAGAAATGCATATTGGTTTGCTTTTATTCTAGAGAATACCATTCACTACCATTTTTAGTGAAAAATATTGAGTGATTCATTTAATCAGTTAACATTGATAGGTAGCTACAGATATGTGGCATATATTAGAATGCCCATCATAAATGGGGTTCCATGGAAGATACCACTTTTGATCCGGTGGATCATGAAAGGGAAGGGTCCATGGAGTTTGAGCTGGACCTTGAAATACAGATAGCAGAAAATGTCCAGAAGTAGAACAGAGCATGCACAGATAGGATAGCATGGGGTGTTTGTAGTGAATTTTTGCTCACTAAACGGTGGAATATACACCAACAATTGTGAGGGGGAAAGTCAGGGAGTAAGGTTGCCATATCCCCAAATTCTCTAATATATTTTTGTGGTTCATTTTAGCTTTGTAATACATTTCTGTGGACCTTCTATATATAAAAACATTTTATTCATCTTAAATATTAGCATAATTTGTTTTTTTGCTATTCTAGGACTGGTTAAGAGGGACGTTTGCTACTATTACTTTCTTCCAACAAAACTAGTATGGAAGAATATTTTGCAATATGACTTAACCAGGATTATCTTAACTTTTAATGTCACTATAAAGTATGTGGCTATCTGAAGCTCTAGCCTGCCATTCAGGGCCCATTACGAGATGATAATAGACTAAGATAATTGAAAATGCCAGTGTTTGTTGTCCTTACTGAGTGGACAAGGGGGTTGGGGGTTTTGGAAATACAGTCTCAGTGCTTCACGTTTTGCTATTACAGTTTTCAATCTGACATTGAAGATCTCAGTACCGGTTTCTTGTTTTCCATTGCCTCTTGAAGGAAACATAGTTGAGGACAGGCTAGCAGGTAGAACAGCCACAGAAGGAAATAAACTAGAGGTTGTCCCTAAGGGAGAGGTTCAGATTGTCCCTGAGCTGTGTCACAGCATTGACTTAACTGCTCTGCAAAGAAAAAGATAACAGTACCAGAGGAGATGACCCAGGCATGGTAAGGAGTTGTTCAGCTCATTTTCCAGTATGTTGCAATTGATTAGTGGTTTGTCACAGTCAAGGAAAAGGTAAGTTAGACTTCTATCCTAGAGGCAAGGTTGAGGTCAAGGTCAGAGAGTAGATTAAGGTAATCAGATCAAATTGCATGACCTAGAAAGGAGTCACAAAACCAAACCGAGGGTCCAGGCTGGGTTTGAGGAGTTTGGACATGATTAGGAATTGTCAGGGTCAGGGAGAGCCATGCTCCCTGGGCAGTCAGTCCTCTGCAGGGTCACTTCTTTTCTTTGTTATTCTCATATGAAGTCACTCATGTTTCTGAGAAGCAATTTTAAGTCTTTTGAGGACACCTCTGCTTTTGTGCTGCCCGATTCTAAAGGCATATGACTGTTGAATGTAGAAATTAATGGCATTTGTGCTTTGTTTAAAAAGCAAAAGCATTTCAAGACTATGAATGTTTTAAAAAGGTGATGTTTGTGTAATGAAAGACCAGTGTCTTCCTTATCTGCTTAGGTAAGGACCTAGCACACTATTCGTCGGGTCTGGGATGCTTAGTAAAAATTTTGGTTGAATTAAATGGGGTATTTGTAGTATTTAAAGAATTATCTTTAAACATAATTTGTGCATGCTGTTCTAAAGTCTGTTTAAGACATATGGTTATAAATAATAAATTAGTATTTTAGCAGAAACACTTAGGAATTAATTAAGTCTAATATTTCAAGTCCCATAACTGACATTTTGATATTATAAAACTCATCATTGATATCTCCAAATCATAAAATGGTTTTTACATCCATGAGCAAAGACCTCAGAATTGGTCATCTTAAGTTCAAAGTGTAGAGTCAAAAGTATAACCTGGGGAGCAGGTATGATACAATATATTAAAAAGTATTTTTTTGACACTCGGAGACAAATTTGGGGGAAAATTTCTGAATGTGTGGGAAGATTTTTCAAATGCACACGTAGCTATAGCACAGGGTGACTTCTTTCTTATTCAATTTCATAAATTGCTACATGAAGAAGCACCCTCTAGTAGATAATACTCAGAAATCAGCACTTAATATGGCAGTAATGGTTATTGCTGTCATTCTTTACATCTTTAAAAATAATTAAGCATTACTGCACAGGCATTATAAAGTTCCCCTATCACCATTAAGAGGATATTTGAGGTTTGATGTAATTTAGCAAATTACATTATACAGTAGTTAAGGTTTTTATGCAGTGAAGTAAAATGCGTAGTAGTTAAGCACACTTACCATATAATGCATTGTACAGAGTTACATGTTCCAGCTGCCGCCAGCTTTGTTCCAGTGTCATTATTGCTTTGCAGGCTGACGTTCCTCAGGGAGTGATTCGAGTGCAAGCTCCCCGTCTTTCGAAAGTTTCCATGGCAATACAGCTAACTGAAGAGCTAAAAGCCAGTGATGTACTTGCCAGGTTTCTCAGCCAAGAAAGGTAGAGGCCTGTTTTAATTATTTTATGGGATAACTCACCTGTCTCCCCAACCCTGCCTCTTTTTTTTTTTTTTTTTTTTTTTTTAAACCATGGAGTAGTGTGCAGTGCTTAAAATTTTTGTCTTCCCAGCAGAAGAGAACAGACCTGACAATTAGACTGTTGGAATGAGTTTAGTTCAAGTTGAGCCTCTTTGAAGCAAGATACCTGACCATTCCTTCACTGTGCCTGGCAAGAGACTCACTCAGTAGTCTTTCTCAAATATGCTGATGGGAGGTTAATTACTGTTCCTAGGCAGTTAAGAAAATTAATTAGGATACAGTGGTTTTAAAATAAAAGATGCAACTTTTTTTTTTTTTACAAAATATAATGAATACAAAAGAAAGTTCCAATTTAAAAACAGCATAAAGAATTGAGAGCAGTGAACCAGTCCCTTGAGCTCTGTAGACACAGGGGAGAATGAACTCTCATTAGGGGCAGCCGAGCCCTTCACTTAGGTTTTGGGGCTTAGAGTCCTTTGGAAGCCATTGGTCTCCCTCTTACTCTAATAGCGGAGTTGCTTTCTCATTCACCTTTTCTTGAATTTTAGAGGTCATAATAACTGTATTGGGTTTTCAGTTTTTAGCCTTTAAATTCTTATCGAGAATAATGTTTTAACCTCCCATTTCTACTTTTTGAGAAAAACTAACTTTAAATGTTTAAAAAGAAAGGAAATCCAGGGCATTGGCATCTCAGATGACGAATACTCATTTTGATCTTTCGTGTAACTTAATCACCTCATTCTAACTGGGGGGGCTTTGGTCAGGTTTTCTGCCAAAAGCGTCTCCAATTTTAGTACAATATCTCAAGTATTTAATATGCTTCTACTCTATTTAAGGTCCTTTGCTAGGTGTTAGAAGGGATATAAACTCATTTTAAAGTACCTTCCCTGGGAGTCTATAAATTGATGTAAGGGATGAGTCTCAACAGCTAACAGATGGCAGTGAAACAGGAAAAAGGTTTATTGGGATTATCTCAGGTTTTAGTAAACCAGCATGAACTTCTCTCCAAGTAACTCCATGAAGTAAGTGCTGTCATTCCTTCTGTTTTATTGCTCAACCATCAGATCGTAGGTCATGTATTTCCCATGGGTAATGGGGTTGGCCCTCTGAACCTGTGGTTTCTATCCTCAAAGGCAGTCAGTCCCTTGATCCCTTTCCACACTGGTTGGAGGGCCTGGGAGTAGATGGAATTTTGTAGGATAAGTCCTAGGGTAGTAGAATTTCTTAAAATCAAGTGTGGGAAACAGGTGAAATTCTCAGATCTTTGCTACCTAAAGGGAGCTTCCTCTGTACCACTCCCCTGACTTTGTGGATACCAACTTTTACCCTTCTTCCCTCAAGGGTTGGAGCATCTCTGTTCCTAGAATGTGTTCCTGCAGCTGTGTCTGACTTCAGGCACGAGTGGCTCTTTCAGGCTGGACAGTCGTTCACACAGCATTTACTTTCTGGACAAAAGTGACCAATTTATTCAGTGTTTCCTTCTACTTGCTAATAATATAGGATACGAATTCTACAACATACTCATCTGTGACTTTAATTTTTAGGGCATAGCATGAACCATTAGTCAGTATATTGTATACAAAGCACTGGCTTTGTGATAATTGCCTTCTCTGCATATTTGAATTTTCTGCTTGTGGTGCTTTTATTAAATAAGCATTTTCTATTCTGTAGAGTCGGGTCCCTGCTTCTAACTCTCTGGTAAGCTTCTCTTTCCAATGATTCCTCTTTCCCCTTAATCCTTCAGCCCTTTCCTTATGCTTGGGGATGTGGATTCAATGTGAATCATCAATCTGGATTCAAACGCTCACTATTTCTGCTTCACTGTAGGCTAGTTTTTATAATTTTAAATCTCACCTCCTCATTTTTTAAGAGTGGACACAACAGGACCTATGTTAGTCTCTTAATGATCAACTGTTTGTCTGGGCCACATAGTAATTGAAGTTCTCTATTTTCTCCTACCTCATGCCTATACTTCTCGTTTTATTCTACATGTGTTCGGGCCGTTGGAACCTGACTTCCTTTCATCCTTATTCTTTCCTACTTTCTCTGCTGCAGCCAACAAACACAGGAACAAACAACAACAACAAAAAATCAATAAATTGCACATTTACCAGTCAGGATTTATGCCTTCTTGCTAATGATGAATTTGTTGATGAGTATTATGTGAAAACTTTCATAGACTAAAAGATCCATTTCACATTTCTATCAAGTGGAGCAAAAATATAGATACATGGAAATCAATTGGAGCAATATCCGACTAGTCTTTTAAAAATTTTTTCCCCTAATGTTGTTTTTTCATAGCGGAAGGGACATTTGATGGGGTTACATAGTACAAATATTTAACTTAAAAAAAAATAAACATACCCTTGGTTGGAAACTCTGACTGTGGGTTAGGATTCGGTGTGGCAGATGGGTAGAGAAGACTAGGTAGCCAGATGAACCGTTAAATGGCTGGTTAGGAAAGCTGCTGCTGTGCCCCATTCCTCCTAATGGCTTTCTCTTCTCATTTCCAGAGTCTCCCTCATCAGGATCTTATATCCACAGTTCACAAACATGTTCATGCATCACAGTGAACTCTAGAGCATTTAAAAAGCAGATTATTGAAGTTCATCCTAAGAGTTTCTAGAGCTTTGAATCTGAGTTTTTTTGCATGTTTCTCAAGTAATTTTTACAGAAAGCTTTGAAAAAAATCATTGAATTTTACCAATTATGTCTGAGCCTAATGATTTGTATTTTCAAACTGTACAAAAAATATCAATTGTACTTATTAACTGGGGGCCATATCTTGCTTTAACACATGTAATATCCAAATCAGGGTAAACAGATCTCTCTCCCTAAATATTGACTACTACTTTATGGCGAAGGGTTTGCTCTTTGAAGAGCACAAATCTGCTAATGTAGCTTTCCTGAAAAAGTTACGCCTTCCTAATGGCTGGTATGCTTCTATGCCTTGGGAGTATGTGTACCTCCCACATTGGAAAGGCCACTAGAGAGAGGACTATGAATCATTCTTACACAACTAGAGTTGTCAGCACAGCAGCCTCGTGACAAATACTTCTGGATAACGAGATGGCAACTTGGATCCTATGCAAGATACATAATCATATTAATTTGATTGGCAGCTAAAATGTTACATTAATTTTCCTTTTAACTTTATAAATTTAGATACTGATTTATTATTTTGTCTTCAGCTATATGATTCCATTTGTTTATTTTAATTTACAGGTGTGACATTTTTATTACCTATTCGGCACATTTAACAGATGGGAAAATACAAATGTGTAGATAATTACGGTGTGTCTGAGTTATGAATTTTCCATACCAGCCAGAATTCCCCAAGCATGTTAAAGTGATTTACTTGCAAGCTGTTTGATGATACAACTAATCAGTTTGTTTTGTCCCTAAATAGTGGGGTTGCCCAGACTCTCAAGAAAGGGGAAGTTTTTTTGTATGAAATTGGAGGAAATATTGGTAAGCACATTTTTTTCTCTTTGCATTCCATATGCTGATCTGACATTGCCAGTGGTTATTTATATCTTTGAAGAAAAAAAAAAAAAGGAAGTTGTAAGTAAAATATAGCACACTTTAAGATAGTTGCTGAGTATTATGGATTTATTTAATGGTCTGGGCTTTCTCTCCAGGCTCTAGTTGAGCTTCTGTTCAAATGCCCTTACATTCAACCTCGGCAAAGCAGTGTTCCTTAGAATAGGAAAATCTTCTAGAATGGTCAGTGATGCAAGTTTTTCCAAACTGCTTTCATTTTTATACCTTCATAATAAAGGAAGGATTCCAAGTTATTTAAACCAAGATAGTAGTTTTATTATGGAATAGTACTATATTTTTCATTTTTCAGTAAAAGTTATTTTTGTCCACGTTGGTTTCCTACTAAATTTTATATACTCACTAGCAAATAGGATAAATGATTTAATTTCATCTTTCTCTTTTGTAAATATCAGTGGGTCTTATTTTTTTTTTTCGTACCAGGGATTGAACCCAGAGGCACTTAACCACTGAGTCACATCCCCAGCCCTATTTATCTTTTATTTAGAGACAGGCTCTCACTGAGTTGCTTAGGGCCTCAGTAAGTTGCTGAGACTGGCTTTGAACTTGTGATCCTCCTGCCTCAGCCTCCTGAGCCCCTGGGATTACAGGCATCACCCGGCTCTCATTTCTTCTTTAAAACAAACTTTTCTTTGACTCTGTAAGACAATAAGGATGACATTAAGAAATGAAATGTTTAATTGAAAATAATTTGAAGTTTTAGATTTTTTTTTTTCTTGAACTTAAAATGTTAGTTGATTACTGGAAATGTGAGGCCGAGGGCTCATTCTTAAAATTTAAATAAACTACAGCTCCACTAGAGAACCGGAAATGTTAAATTTACTAGTAAAGTTTAAGTATTAATATATTTGATATTACTATTAGATGAATTTGAAATTGTTATTAATAAAGGTGAATACGAATTTAAGGAACCATTTGAAAGCCTATCCTATGAAGGATTTTTCAGCTTCCTAATTTAATTAAAAGCCTACTTATTTAGGGAAAGACTGCCAAATTGACTTTTCCAGTATTTTGCCTAACTCTTTGGGTACCTGGTGAGAAGTATTTTGACATCTAAGACTTCAGAACCTTCGGGTTTCACTGTAAAACTGCACCCATCTGCCCCCCGTGCTAAACGGGTACCACATCTCTTTACCAGGGGAACGCTGCCTAGATGACGACACTTACATGAAGGACTTGTATCATCTCAACCCAAATGCTGAGTGGGTCATCAAGCCAAAGCCATTGTAGAAGACTTACGCTGTGGATCCACTACCTCTGCAATCATTCTTGCTGGGTCAAGAGTATAAACAAGTAAAATGGCAGGACTCTTACCAGTCAACTGTACCGCCTATTAAGATGTGACACCCTCAAGCCTTAAAGAGTTAGATTTGTGCTGCTGCCACAGTGATACTAATTGTTATTAGAAACAAATACTGCTGGAAAAGAGGGGCTTACTTAGCTTCCGGGCTATTTCCGAATGCTCCGATATGTGTCCAGATGTGACTGTTTTTAGTATGAAAGTCTCTACCACCCCTTTTTTTCTCTTCAAATCATATATTCTGTAATATATGCTTTCTCACCTTTTGTAGCTCCTTGCATCTGCCTTCTCTCAATGAAAAAAATTTTTTAAACAAAAAAGATAAATAGCAGGTATGGCAAGTTGCAAAGACAGCACATGTTGAAACAGACCTTATTCAACAGTGTTCGTGGCACTGTAGAACATTAGTATTCATGTCTTTGAATCATTTGCCCAAACAATACCATGCTGCTTCTTTCTGCTGCATTGCACACAATGATTTGTTGTTTTTTTTTTTTCTGATGTGTGCAAAACTATCCACGATCAAGAAAATAGAACTGTCAGAAACTGCCAATTATTACCAAACCATTAAATACTTTTAAGAATAAATAAAACATACCCATGTGGAATAATTGAATTACCGATAACCAGAGAGTAAAAGCCAAATCACTTCATGTTTGCTGTACCCTTCCAACTGAAACTCAAGAAGTCATAGCTGGCTTTACCTTTTGTTGTATTAGCATTATAAATATGCATGATAGTATAATCCGGTAGTGGCTGGAGAATGTATTCTTAAAGTGGCATTTTTTTCTCCTGAAGAAGTTTAGTGGAAGAGTTATTCTTCTGGCTCTGACACTCTCATGAATGAGTTTTTGTTTGTGTACTTACTTTAAATAATCAGTAAATTTATTAAAATGGGGAAAGTTCCCAGGGATTTTAATGCACAAACCACACTGTGACAAGAAATGAGCCTCCATACTGTAAATAAGAAAAATGAAGGAAGAGAGAAATGTTAAATATTTTATGAGGTTAGAGTGTAGTAAATAAAAGTTGATGTAAATGCTTCACCAACTGTGTTTATGATACTTTTAGTAGTACTTTAGGACAAATTACACATTTTCAGAAGCTCTTGATGTCACTAATTAGGAGGGAAAATTGTTAATGAGAACAGGCATAAATTTGTAGCATATTGCAAGAGCAGCCTGTGGATATGATCACTTAAGTAACTTTGTGGTGATTTGTGCCATTCCTTTTTTATTTAAAGAAATTTTTATAATTAAATGCATTTTTCTAAGTTATCTTCTCTTGGAATTATTGCTTTTAATCCTATGTTCCTGTGTCTACTTTCACTTCTTTAACATTTTTAACTGACAAATGAACTATTTTTGTTATTAAAAAGTCACATCTACTCATTGCTCCTGTGTAATTTTTAAATTTGTAAGGTGTGGGATATAAACTTGTTTCCTTCCTTGGATTTTACTTATGCAAATTGTTTTACTTCAAAATACTGTTTCTTCTGTTTTTTGACCCTTTAAATTTCTCAGCAAAGTGTTTTAATAGCTTGAAAGTAGTAAACAAGAGGTGCTTAACACATTTAAGTGTCCACTTCAGGAGCGAGTAAAATGAGTAAATGGTGATCTACAGCATATGCAAAGTGATTTTCCTCCCATTTACTACCTAACCAGAGGGTAGGGAGGATAGCACAGGGAGTTTTTGGTCATGAAAAAGCAGATTTTAGTAAAGAAATAAAGATGCCATTTTAATTTGCCCTCCCTAGAATTCATGAGCCCACTAAGTTTCTTGGCATTAAAATCTCACACAAATCTACCTAAAGATGAGAAATTTGATAACATGAAGCCTCAAATGTAAACTGGTCATTCCATATGCTTTTACTTTGATTTTTTTTTTTCCCTAGTAAATTGTAGATATCACCATAGATTTGTATGTGTGAGGGAAAATAACAAATTATTGGCTTTGAGTCTAAACATTTCAACTCTTACAGAAGTTGCTGGTGCAAAGTAGAAGAGCCATCCATGTATAGGAAAGAGATTGGAATGAGACATATCAATACCCTATGTACATGTGATTACACGAATGGTGTGAATCTAGCATGTACAATGATAGAAATGAAAAGTTGCACCCCATTTGTGTACAGTGAATCAAAATGCATTCTTTAAAAAAAAAAAAAAGGCAAGCATATGGAAGATTGGTGCTCTGCAAAGATTTTGGTGATACCTTTTTATCTGAAGATGTCTTAGGTCATTGTAATTCTTTGCACTTACACTTCAATGTATGTCTTTGTTTAATGTTGCTAAAAATTCACTGTTGCTGATTGACTTTAGGAAAAGTAGTTTATTTTACTGACTTCACGGGATATTTCACTATTGTGTATTCCCAGTTTTTAAACTGTTTTGCACTTTGATTGTCCTGATTTCTCACCTACTTGTCAGTAGGTGGCAGTATTGGTCAGGGATTCCTTTGAATCTGAAATACTGGAAATTCAAAGAAAGGAACTTGAGTTCATAGGTAAGTGACTGAGACTCTGCTAGGCATTTGCAAGGCAGTCTGGCAACAATATTGGCTCTCTTGTGTTGATTACCCATTCTGAAATTGTAAGTAGTAATTGTCAGTTTCTATGTTCAGTTTACTGCTTTTATCCTTCACCCATTGTGTTTGTGTTTGGGGTAGGGGGTGTTATCTTACCCAGAATTAGTAATTTGAGGCTTTCCTCAAATGTTTGTTTCAAGCACAGAAGGATTATGACAAGAGGCAAGGCTGAAAACCAGGAGAGTTAAGGGGAAGGGTGTCTAAGGAAAGCTTTGATGACATGTTTACTACACATAGTTCTTCATTCAGATGTTTATTAGACACCTATGAATGTGCTGAGTACCTTGATAGAGGCATCAGTGAACAAAGTATTAAAAAGCCCTGATCCATTGAGTTTACGCTTTAGAGGGTGGACACAATAAATTAAGTAAATAAAATCATGGAGTATGTTGAAAGGTGGAAAGTGCAATGGAGACAAAATTGAGCATGGTGGGTGGGACCAGGTGGAGGGACAGGTAGGTACATTACAGTCCTGAACAGGGGGTCTCATTTAATAGGCAGTTAAGACTCAGAGGAAATGAGGGAGTTGCTATGTTGTTATCTGGCAGAAGAGCATTTTAGGAAAAGGGAACATGTAGAACCAAGTTCCAAAGCAGGTGGCAAGGATCCCAGTGTGGCTGGAGTGGACACAGGGCCAGTGAGAGCAGAGGAGGAGATCAGAGTGGGGAGGTTAGGGTAGGGGCTGAGATCATGAGAGCCTTAATCAGGATGATGGTAACAATGTTCAAATAAGGCCCTCTCAGAGTAAAGGGCAGTACTGGGGGGTGGGGGCAGGAGTTGCTAGTGATGAAAAGTGGTCGTCACTCCCCATGGCGAAGATGGAGCTATAGAGTTTCCATTCTCACAGAAGGAGAATGCATTTTTAAGGTTTGCCGTGGGTTTTGACCTGAGCAATTGGAAGGATGGAATTTCCAACTCATAGGGAAGGAAAAAGTTCATCAGATATTCCAAGGGATTCAGGAATTTAGGGAGGCAGGAATATACCTGTAGGACATCCAAGTGTCAGTGTTTTGTGGGAGTTACATGAGAAGTTCCAGAGACAAGTCTGGGTCAATTCATCGCCATGCACGTGAACTTTAACTTAAATCGTGACCTTGTATGAGATTGATACCGTCATTCACCGGTGACGAGTTCTGCTCCTTCTAATGTTGAAGATTGAACACTAGAGAAGCACGCCAAGGCAAGCATATTAAGCAGGTTTTATTTAAAGGTAATACAGACTTCTCCTGGCAGGGAGAAGGGCCATGGCTGATGTTCTAAAGTCCCAAGAAGTGAGTGCACCCTACATCTTTTATAGGTTAAAGTCTCTTTTGTTCTCCAGTTCTCTCCCCCATTATCTCTCCTTCCTGACTACGTGACTAGGCCTGGTTTTGCATTAAGTGAGAAGCCATGGGCAGGGGGAGGGCCAAGGTGATTCAGGCAGATAAGGGCCCAGGGAGCATTAATTAGCAGCTCCTTGCTTGCAGTCCTTGATAAAGGCAGGCAAATTTGGTAATCAATGGGCTCCGGAGAGCCTTGACATTCCATTCTTCCAGGGGCAGTCTCCAACTTCCAGAGGCAGATGGCTTCATGGCTTCATTTCCTCGAATTGACCCAATCCCCTATTTCTACACTAACTACCTGTCCTTCTTAATTCTGGCTTCAAGATCACCAAAGGAGTGTGATGTAGGAGAGAAGATCACCAAGAACTGGGTGCTGGAGCTGCTCAACATCAGAGGCTGGGAGGAAAGGGGACCAGCAAAGAAATAGAAAAGAAGTGACCTTGGAGGTCATTAAGATTGTGGTTTGCCCTAGGCAAATGAGGAAGGGCATTGAGGAGCAGGGAGTGTTTATGTCAAATGTTACTTATAACTCTAATGAGATGAAGCCTGGGAATTGACCACTAATATTATTGACCTTGCTGAACAGTTGGGTGAAATTATGGGGATGGTTATAGTCAAGAGTCTAATTATAAAACTAATGTTTCAGACCCTAGTCAAGAGAATGGGGGAACTAAAGGCTGTGAACATTTCTTAGAAGTTCTGTTGCTACACAGGGGAACTAATAAATGAAGCACTAGCAGAAGTAGGTGTTTCTGCCCGAGTTTCTGGAATGTATACATTTATGTAATATTTTGAGAAGAGCTGACATAGATACTGGAACCAGACTAATTTGTGTGACCTTGGACCAGGTTGACTCGTCCTTCATTTTCTAATTTGTATGAAGTAATATTAGGACTATTCTTACCAGCTTACTAGAATTAAATAATCCATCTAAAGGGCTCGGCAGCATACTGAGTATTTTTATGAGTGTTTATTATGATCAATATTATCTGCTGTACTTTATCTCAAAATGTTATTTTAGCATATTCAGTGAGATTCAGTGAGAGGGGTACAACTGTGTTTAGAATAACAAGCCATTTCCCCCCTCGGGTGATTCTGCTAGCATCTCCTATAAACATTCCTTCCTCCAAGTGGCAAATCATTGCTGGGATATTTGAGGATGTCCTTTATCTTTTTTGCTCATTGGTTCCAATGCCACCTATTTTACCTGGAAACCAGGGGCAGCACCTCTTTCTTGGAGGATCTGAGGTACCATAACCAGGAAAGGAATAACTCCAGAAAATTAGCACTCTAAACAACACTTGTTTCATTTAAAGTAAAGATTGGCAGAAAGGACAGAGTTCTCTCCCTGCATCTCAGACAAGGAGCCCCAAGAAGAAAACAAAGCCTTACTTAGTTCATCTTCCATTCTTCATCACTTCTGGGATGATCCTGGGCACCTGGTGTTAGCTGCTCCTGCTGACAGAGGTCCCACTTCACTGTTTTTTAAATTTCATGTTTCATAAGATTAAATAGCAATTACCTACACTACCCACCCACTCCAGTACTGGGGATTCAGCCTACGGGCATTCTCCACTGAACTACATCCTCAACCTTAGTAAAACCCTATCTCAAAAGTAAAAATAATTTTACAAAGTTGCCCAGGCTGGTCTTGAACTTGTGATCCTCCTGCCTCAATCCCCCACAAGTCACTGGATAAGAGGTGTGTGCCAGCATCCCTGGCTTGCTCCCACTTCTGTTGGCTTCACATCTTGGAATATGGACTTGGCATCAGTTTCTCTTTTCACATGAGTCAAAGTGTTGTAGAGGGTCATTGGCTCTGGTCAAAAGGGTTTCATAGGAAACATGAGAACCCCCTTGCTCTGTATAACCATTCCTTAAACTCCTCACAGTTTCTTTGACGGGGTTCGAGAGTAGTTTTTTAATGTTACTGCGTACTGTGTAAGGGAAACTTACAACTTTAGCATGTGCACCTGAAGATGAGTTGTGCTGGCTTTCTCACAGTTAACTTTTTTTTTTTTTTTTTTTTTTCATCTTGAGGTTTCAAGTCTTGACTTTTCAACCAAAGGAGTTCAGATAAACTTCAGGGGAAGCCGCTCTACTCACACCGACTTTACCCTTCTTTTCATGTTCACCTCTTCCTGCACCTTGGCAGCTCAGTTCTGTGTCCTGTTGCTTCTCCTGTAACCTTTACAAAATGACAGCTTTCATGTAATCTCTGCTTTGGGTCACCTTCCCCTCCAGCCAGGACCAAAGAGAACAAGACATTTCCCCTGGAGGGAAATTCGTAAGTTGATGAATCAGTGACCCAAATGCTGAGCTGACCATCAGTTAAAATTTTCTTTTTTGCACTTAACTGTAGCTTTATTGCAAGCACAAAAAGAGTAATTTAGTCTTTACTTGTGCCTTTACATCTCTCATTTTAGTGGAGGAAATCTTGGGCATCTTGGTTTTGGGTGCTTGTATCAGTTTGATTTGGCAAGGAAGAATTCTGCTGAGAATATAGGGCATTAACTGTTGGGGGATTATGCTTCTCCGTTCCTCCAAGATTCTTGAAATATGTTCTAGTACATGCATCCTTATGCTTGACTTTATGTTAAAGGGGAAGAAATTTTTTTGGTGCTAAGTGTTGAAACTGGGTCCTAGTGCATGCTGTGCAAATTCTATGCCACGTAATGTTACATCCCTAGCAACAAAATCTTTATTCTTAAGAAATTATTAGTTAGATACTGTTTTAAAGTATTCTGTGAGTTTGTTAGACATTATTATGATAAGGAATACTTTAAGGGCTCAGAAAGAAATATGGCCCTCTACTTGTATCTCTTTCCAAGTGCTTGCTATGTGCTGTGCCAGTTTATACAATGTGACATATCGATTGATTGTATGATGCATTTCCACAGGGAGATTAGATTTACATTTGTGGATAGGATTGATGTCAAGCTAGTGATATTGGATGGATTTTTATCAAATGGACTCTGATTTGATGGAGGAAGACACAGATACAACTAACTGTAGGATAAACTATAGGAATATCGAGAAAGGGTACTGTTCATTGGGCAGCCTCAGAGGCAGTGAGGAGTAGTGGTATTTAAGCTGGAAACCAGTTAGAATATAAAACAAGTAGACCCAGTCCAAAAGTTAAGATTCAGAATTTGGCCTATGGCAATGAAAGACTGGGCTAGCCCGATATTGGAGTCAAGAGGACTTGATGATTTAACAGGATGCAGAAGAGTTAAAGACCCTAAGAATCAATGGTGGTTTATTTTTTTGCTTGCTTGTTTTGGTAGTTTCTTTTCAGTGGATCCCAGAATAGAGGGAAGTACTTGGTTTTGGATAAAGGGATTGGAGCAAGAAGAGGAGAGTATTACTGGAGAGAAAAGGAGAGAGAATAAGGATGTGTTGAGATTCAGGTGTGTGAAGGGACTGAATAGTTTGGAATGAAACTTTTTAGGTAGATTTCTATGAAAAGTATATATTTAGAAAATGCTTGCAAGAGATAATTAAAGCCGCAGGTGCAAAGCAGATGAGAGGCTATCTCACTTTGAGATATGCCTCCCTCTACTTAGGGGAGGAAGGAAAGTACAGTTCAAGCCACAGTCATGTCAGATAAAAATCACATGTCAGAGACAGATTTAAGAAAGGAAATAAGTTATGTCAAATAACTGAGAGGAATGAACCTGATAAAATGCTAAATAGAAGCCCCTGGAGTGGAAATTCAGGGCAGACTTCCTAGACATTGAGTTTAGAGTGTTGGGAGTGACGGGAACAGATGCATTTGCTGTAGGCCAAGATGTAAATAGGAACCGGAAGCTGTGAACTCAGTTGGGATTGTTGCAGGGAGGGGCACAAGGAATAAGGGTTAGCAAAGCCTTTTTTCTTCCTCTGATATTTTGCAGAGGGGGAACTTGATCATAGTTTTGCACATATTTCAAACATTTATCAATTTCTAATTTTTGTTAGTGCAGGAACTTCTTAAGGAGAGTTCCCCTTTTCTATGGTAGTACTCAAAATGGTTAACTTTTGACTAAAATTGGCTCTGCTAAGGTAAAAACTCCTCTAAGGATTTTGCCAGACCTTAAGAGAGATCACTAGTTTTTGATTTTTAAGCACTTCCCCCAAGTTTGAGTCAAATGGTTTTTAAACCAGCTTGTTTGGAAGCTGGTGTTTACAAGGGACTGGTAACCCTGAAACACTAAAATGCGTTCCAGGTTAGCAGCACTTTGGAGAATATGTTGGTTGGGAAGTGTCCCCCTGACTCTTGCTGCTCTTCTGTGTGGCCACCTTTGAGGATAATTCCTTTGCTCGCTATAATCCATGCAGCAAAACCTGAGGACCTCATGCTAGATACATTGTAAACTATGGTCCCGTGTAAAATGTGATTCAGACAAGGGTTATAGAAAGTCTTTGTTTCTAAACACTATTGAAAGGTAAACAATGCACTGAATGCACTATAATTCTGTTCTTCAAATTGTTTTCACTTACCCCTGAAAATGATTATTACAAACAATGCATCACTTTGCATATTTTTTCTATTAAAATCTAAAATTCTTCATGAGCTTAATTGCCAAAGATATTCTAATTCGTTAAAAGATTTCAAGTGGAATGTTTTTAAAAATGTATGGAAGCCTGTTAATGGCAATAACTTTTATACTTTCCTTGAACTTGACTTTCCACTGAAGACACTAGAATATGAAAAGACTTTCCATGTTCATGGATAGGCAGAAATAATATTGTTAAAGTGGCCATATTACCAAAAGCAAAATGCAGAGTTAATGTAATACTCAACAAAATACCAATTCTTTAAAGAACTAGGAAAAAAGTTCTAAATTTTTATGGAAGAATAAAAGCCAGAGTAATTCTAAGCAAAAACAGCAGTAGGAATCACAATATTTGACTTCAAATTGTACTACAGAAGTAGAGTAACAAAACTACATGCACTGGCATAAAAACAGATATTAGAAGACGGATAAAGTCATCTGGTTCTTGACAAAGGTGCCGAAAACATGTTTGAGAGAAGGCAGCATTTTTAACAAATGGTGCTAGAATAACTGGATATTCATACATAGAAGGAAAAAACTGATACCTTTCTGTCAACCTGCACAAAAGTCAACTCAAAATAAATCAAAGACTTAGGAATTAGACCAGAAACTTTGAAACTGCTAGAAGAAAAGGTAGGGTCAACACTCCAACATATAGGCAGAGACAACCACTTTCTCAACAGGACTCCTAAATCTCAGGAAATAAAACTAATAATAAATGGGATGACAAAATCTTCTTCCCAGGAAAGGAAACAGGAGTATGAAGAGAGATCCTACATAATGGAAGAAAACCTTTACTCTTTCAACAGAGGACTATATAAAGAACTCAGCAAAACAACTAAACAGACACTTCTCAAAGACATATACATGGCCAACAAATAAAAGTATCTTGAATATCATTAGCAATTAGGGAAATGCAAATCAACCTAGATGCCCTTCAACAGATGAATGGATAAAGAAACTTGGTGTATATATATACAATGGAATATTATTCAGCCATAAAGAAGAATAATATTATGGCATTTGCAAATAAATGGATGGAATTGGAGAATATCATGCTAAGTGAAATAAGCCAAGTCAAAAAACCAAAGACTGAATGTTTTCCCTGATAAGTGGAGAATGATATGTAATGGGGGTGGGGGAGTGGGGAGGGAGAGAAGAATGCCGGAACTTTAGATCATGTAGAAGGAAATGAGAGGGAGGGGGTATAAAAAATGGTGAAATGAGACAGACATCATTACCCTATGTACATGTATGATTACACGAATGCTATGAATCTATATCCTGTACAACCATAGGAATGAAATGATATACCCCATTTGTGTACAATGAATCAAAATGCAGTCTATAAAAAATTAAAAGATAAATGGAAAAAATACAAACAATGCTGGAGATGCGATGAAAAAGGAACACTTTTACACTGTTGGTGGATTGTAAATTAATACAACCACTGTGGAAATCAGTATGGAGGTTTCTCAAAAGTCTAGGCATGGAACCACCATATGATCCAGTTATACCACTCAGTATTTATCTAAAGTCAACATACTATAGTGATGTCTGCATACCCACGGTTTACAGTAGCACAATTCACAACCAAAAATGTGGAACCAGCCTAGTGTTAACAGATGAACTGCTAAAATGTAGTATATATACACAATGGAGTTTTGTTTGGACATAAAGAAAAATGAAATTTTTTGCAGGAATTTGAAAGCATTATGTTAAGCAAAATAAGCCAAACTTAGAAAGTTAAAGGCCATATCTTTCTCTCACATGCGGAAGTTAGGGAAAAAAATGGGGGTCCTCCTGAAAACAGAAAGGAGGCCAATGGAGTGGAGGATGGGGACCAGAGGGAGAGGGAAGGGAGGGAAAAGGGAGATACTAGGGAATGAAATTGACCAAGTTGTTGTTCTATTGTGTGTACCTATGAATATGTAACAACAAATCTAAAGGTAAAGGGGGAATTTTTAAAATGGGGTTTTTAATGAGGATAAGATTTGTTCCACCACCTCAGTGGATTCATAGTCTTACTCTCAAGATTACTTTTCATTACATATATTTGCAAAGACACCAAGAAAAATTTTCACACATGAACGTAAATTGGAATAAATAATTTTACTTATAGCAGCAGTTACTCAGGTCTTTTGAACTCCTTTAAAGTTCATTATGTGCCAAAAGTTACAAATATATCATCAGGATTATTTGTAATGGCCTACGAGGTAATAGGTAACGTTTTTTGACAACTAATTTGAACCAATCTGATTTATACAAGTGTTTGTTACCCGACTGTTATGATCACTCATTTTTCAACTTTTGAGAAAATGGCTACTGATTCAGTAGAAAAATACTTAAAGGTCTTGTTGAGCATATTGTCAAACAGATTTTTAGGAAAGTTGTACTAATTCATATTTCTGTCAGTGGTGGTTGAGTGATATTCTCAATGTCTTAACATCATTTTTTTAATATTCATTAATTTCATGGGTGAAGAAATGACATTTTGCTGCTTTAATTGGCATTTCATGGATAACTAATGAGGCTAATCATAATGTTTATTAGTGAATTCAGAAAAGAAGTATCTCTTTACAGCCTTTAATTACTAATATAAACTGTTTAGTATACTTAGATTTATCATTTGTACATTGAATGAGTATAAATGGATAACTGGGAATATAAATATTATAGAACAGGATCTGACCCAGAGTAATTTAAGTCAATATTAGCAGCCTCCTTGGTACTCGTGGGAAGTATTTACTCTAATTTGATTTTAATTATTGATTTCATTTTATATAAAGCATTTCTTTTACCTTGGTATTTCAGAGTCCTTTTGAATTGAGAGGTCATTATTCAATAAAGGTGTTAGGGCCTGAACATGTTCCCCTGAGGTTCATTTGTTGAAGATGTAACTACCCATATGATGACAACTGGAAATGGTGCCTTTGGGGGACAATGTCAGATGCGGTCACGAGGGCAGGTTTCTTATTATTGGATAAGCAGTCTTTTGACACTGAGATCTCTTTCCCCCTGAGCATTCACCAAAGAAAAGCCATGAGAAGACACAGTAGGAAGGCAATTGTCTGCAAGTCAGCGAAAGAGTCTAAACCAAGAACCAGTGATCCATCCCCTAGATTTGGGACTTCCTAGTCTCCACTCTGTGAGAAACAGACATCTGTTGTTTTATCCACTCACTATTATGGCAATCTGAGCTGACTAAATCAGAAGACTTCCTTAGAAATTATGCTCTTTCTTTAGAAAGTTGGTATTTAGGATAACATTGATCCTCACTCTTTTCTGGAACTTGTTGATTCAAGTGTAGGAATTGCCCTGCATGGTGGTGCATGCATGTAACTACTGGTTCAGAAGGCTGAGGCAGAAGGATCACAAGTTCAAAACCAGCCTCAGCAATTTAGTGATACCCTGTCTCAAAATAAGAAGGGCTGTGGATGTGGCTCAGTGGTTAAGCACCCCTGTGTTCAATTCCTGGTACCAAAAAGTAGGAAATGCCAGAGAAATGGAATTTCCTTTCAAATTGAAATTTCCTTACAACTTTTTCCCCTCAGAAGTTAGATGGTATTTAAAACTTCTCTATCTTGTATGAAAATATATACAAATAAACTTGTGGACATGGGGCTCGTATTCAAATTTTAATCATTGATGTGACCTGGCCACTCCCCTACCAGGTAGCGGTCATGGTATTTCACTGCAGAGCTGGTTTTGCATCATCCTGAGTGAGTGAAGAGGCATTTAGATGGCAGAAAAGTGGTATATATATTTGAGATTTAAAAGTGATTTTGAGACTTTTATAGCAATATATCTAAGTGCAATTGTAAGTCATTTGGTTGGGGCAGTACCTATGAAAGTAATAAGGAAAATGAATCTTCTAGTAGAAGAAATGGAATGACTAGTGAACAAAGATTAGTAATACAATAATAAATTAAAAAGCCTTCAACCCCAGGGCAACATAAGATCATCCTAGTATGAAGATGCTCAAAGACTAGATGAATATTCAAATGTGAATGGGTGTAAAGGTAGCAGATGAATTTTAAGGATGGTAATTATAAGGACATAGAGTTGGGGGAATCACTAATTCAAATTGAAAACATGGAATGTATTTCCCTGTGTCTGAACCTAGAAGCTTGTTAGATAGCCTGTAGGTTGTTCCATGAAGACAAGAACCCAAAGACCAGCTGTGAAGCATGCTGAGCATCTGGCTTATGAAAGGAGACGTGAAAAGCCAGCAAAGATTGCACCACATGGAGCTACAAGGAGCCAACCCACACAGAAACCTGGATACAGCAAAGGAACATTTACATCTATGCACTGTGTATCACACTCGTCATTTTTGAATGTTTGTTATGGAAGCAGAGTTGATGCTGTTGGAACCAGAGCAAGGCTAGCAGTGGCATGAGGAATGTGGTCACCTAGAAAGGATTATGATGCTGCCTTGGCTTGAAAATGTGAAAACTGACAGGTGGATCATCGCAGGCCATTAAGCTGTGCGAGTTGTGGATTGGCGATGTGATCATTAAACTAAGTTTTAAAGATGATCGATGCCATTAGGAAACACTTGTCAGCACCTGAGATGAGGTCTTTTCTCCTCTGACCTCTCCAGTAACTGGCACACAGTAGGTGCTTAGAGAATGCTTGTGACTAATGAATACCTAGAACTTATACACACAGTGTAGGCAGGATCCTAAAAGAATTCTAAGGAGACAGGCAAACTTAGCCACAACAGAGCTATACTTAGCTAAAAGCAGCTGGTATCTTTGTTGTGTTTAAAGTCACCGGGAAGATTTGCCCAGTGTCCTGCCAAACACCATAAAATCCCATTAGGCATTTGGCTGGAAACATTGTCTTGAACTGCCCATTTTTATATATTATTTTTTTTGTACTAAGGTAGTGGTATTACTTTCAAATAGCAGTAAGATACTATTGTCTCAAGAACAAATTGTGGTGTTATTAGCTTGCATTGAGCACTTTGTACCAGGCAATGTGATATGTGCTTTATATACATTGCCCTTCAAATTTCACAGCATACCTAAAAGGTGAGATTTTTATCTCCTGTTTTACCAGTGAGGGATTTTCACAGAGGTACCACTGCTAAGTGACTGTGCCAATATTCAGACTGAAAACGAACTGGTGCTGTTTGTGACTTCGTCTACAAAGTAAAACCAAAATGCTCTGGGAATGGGAAAGAGGGAGGAGCTGTCATGTCAGTTGGAAAGGTAAGGAAGAGGTTTCCTTGTGAGGTGACACTGAGTCTTGGTGACTCTGCAGATGGTGATCACTCATCCCCAAGGTCTAACTGCCATTATGTGACTCTATGCATGAGGCTTTGTCAATATATCGACCGGAACTAATTCAACAATATGGCAGGGTTGATCTTTTTGAGGCAATAATGATATTTCAAAGTAATATGGCTGAGATTAAAACACATTAAAAATACCCCTCGTATCAGGTTTCCATGACATGTATTCCCACACATTTCCTAGTAAGGAACCAGCACACACCAGAAAAATCCCACTCTCTGTGAAAGATGATGTGCTCCCAACATCATCTTTCATCTTCACTAAAGCCATGTCCTTTCAATGTAGAACAGGAAAATATAAGATCTCTGAGCTTGCATACATATTCTGACCAATTCCCAAAGCTCATCTTTGAAGGCTGTGTCTATTTTCTTTTCCAACATGTCAATTGTGTCTGAAGAGAGATGGCAAGCGATAGAGGGAAAGGTAGTCTGCACACACTTGGATCTCTACCAAATTACAGAACTCCCCTGCCCTGGTGCACACTTGTAGGGCTCTGGTAGCAATTTTGTGGTGAATTGCTATGTGTTATTGGACCAAGGGTGGATTTGTAGGGAGTTTCTTCCTGGGACTTTAGACTGAACCTCCTCTCATGAGTCTCCACATGCAGAATAGCATTTGGGACACGTTACTTTCCTTATCCTAGAATGAGGACTAAGTAGAACAAAAGAAGATTTTTTCTAAATCAGGATAAGGAGCTTGCGATTGGTAGGTAACGGGTCACCATTGGCATCTGTCTTTGTATAGTATGTAATTGATTGTAGTCTACCAAAGTCATATATCTTTTTAAACAATTTTTATAGTTGGACATCATGACTTTATTTTTATTTGGTTCTAAGGATCAAACCCAGTGCCTCGCTAGGCAAGTGGTCTGCCACTGAGCTACAGCCCCAGCCCCCACTTCCTAGTTTCAAAGTCTCCTATACTTATGTCAGCCATCCTCTAAGTGCCTGCTCTGAGTACTTGGCTGAGATAATACCAAAGTTCTTTCTTCTCATGGAGTTAAATGTGCTCCTCTCAAGCTAAGCTCAGGAGGCTGAAAAGGGGAAGACCAGCAACTGTCCTGTTCCCCTCTTTCTTGAGGGGGCTCAGTCAATGAGTCATGTGGACTTTCCTTTTTGTTTATAATCTTTACTCATACCTACACCTACTCCCTTGGCTTTTGGAAAGTTAGATTTTTTTTTTTTTTTTTCTCCCCAACCACGTGCAACTTATAAGCCTTGCCTCTTTAAATTTGCTGGAAAACTCTACTAGGCTGTCTTAGGTGTGATGATATCTAATGAGAATGTCTTTTTCATCATGTCTGTTGACGTCAGTTTTGTGTTGATGTAGTTCTTTTTGGTACTGAAATAGGCACTTAATGCCCTCCAAAGCAGTCTGCGAACAGCTTCTTCAGCCTTTCATCTAAGGAAGGCTAATGTGGGTGGTTTCCGTAGAGAGGGTAATTGCAGCCAAGAGTTCAACCAGTGTCCTCCAGTGTTCTTGCTTGTCCTCCGCCTCATATGCTGTCGGATTCTTGGTGATAATGAGCCGGGTACTCCAGGAGATGACCATGTCTTGGCACATTGATACCATCATCTTCTTGCCTACATCTTCTCTTGCTGGTTCTTAGCCTGCTCTTGGTAATACACTTCAACTGCAACCCAAGTCCCCAGCCTTACTTGAATCATAATTACTTGGGTCTTGTGTTTGGCAAGATGACTTGGTACCTACACTGCCATTCCTTCTGCTGATTTCTTGCTGGTCTCTTTCCTGCCTCCCTTAACTTCCAGATGTTGTTTTAGAATTCCTTGAATGGCATTGGATGAATAAACATAGGGGGAAAAGAGGTTACAGCCCAAATAATATAACAATTCTTTATGGGTACATAGGCTGGTCATACTTTGTGTTTGCAGAGCATTGGCTAATCAAGACCCATGAGTGACATATTTATTATCTTGATTTTCAGAAGGGGTGACTGAGGTCCATAAAATTCGTGTAACTTTCCCAATGGTAAAAATAGTAAGTGACAAAGTCAGGACTTGAATCCACTCATGCTCAGGTCTGTGCTTCTATACCTGGTACTATTCTACCTCCTTGCCTGGTGACACAAAGTAAATCTCCTCTAAGAACTCTCATTATCTTTCATTTTCATAGTATTCAGTCTTTGGCAATCAAACATCTCAGTGGTGATTTTCTCTTTGTTTCACTGTTACTGAAATCTGTGATCTGAACATTCTCTCTGAACTCATGGCCTTCCCTTGCCTTTGTTAGCAGAAGGCATTTACAGACAGTCTTCTCAACCGAATTGGACTTTGCAGAGGTCAGCTCCTTTTCCCACTGTGCTCATGTCAGTGTTTTATTAGTTTTTAAATACCTTGGGTTAGATGGAATCGATACTTCATCTCCTTTCAAGCAGTAGCTCTAGAATTTTGTTAGGAACAAATAACAGTTACCACCACCCATAGCCAGCACAACCTATGCACCCAACCCAGTGTACCCTCAGTGAATCACTGGAATGACTGAGTGAGGGTGAGAGAGGAAACCAAGACTCAATGCACGGCAAGCCCCTCTCACCTGGACCATTACATCATTCTCCCAGCTGATGTGTTCATGACCTATTGCTCTTCCATTCTTTTTTCTCATCATTACAATGTGTAATATATTTTCAAATGAAAACCTGATGAGTCCACTTTCCCTATGTAAGTCCCTTCAGTGGTTTCCAATGTTTCTTAGAACCTGGTCCCAAATCCTTAATGTGGCTAGGGAGAATTGCCACATGTCCCTCAATCCACAAACCTGTTTTCCACATGAGGTAGGTTGAGCATTGTCCTTCCTTCAACCACCACAAAGATGTCCATGTCCTCCTCTCTGGGACTTGTGAGCATTACCCTATAATGAAAAGGAATTTTGTAGGTCTGAAAAAATTAAGGATCTTAAGATGGGGACATTATCCTGGATTACCTGTGTGTGCCTGATTCAGTCGCAGGAGTCTTTATAAGAGATGTGGGAGGCTGGAGCAAGATTAGGAGAGGTGACCACAGAGATAAGATGCCAGAGTGATGAGAGAGGAAGGGGTTATGAGCCAAGGGATGCAGGCGATCTCCAAAGACGGAAGAAGAAACCCAGCCCTACTGTCACCTTTATTTTAGACTTCCAATTTTCATAACTATAGGACAATAAACTTATGGTGTCTTATGACACTAAATTTATGGTAATTTGTTAGAGTAGCAATAGGAAATGAAAACATTACATTACCCAATTTTTAGTACTCTAGAAAACGTAGAGACTGGAGTGATTTATTCAACAAATTTCTATGGATTTCCAGGTACTCTGCCTGGAATATGACTCTTGTGGTCCTTATAGTTTAATAGAATGAGACAGAAAATAATATCTCCCATAATGGGAGAGTAAAAAGGCCAGTGTTTCTGAGGCAGGGGACCTGGGATAAGAGTAGAATAACGAGGTCATAGAGGTTAACAGTGGAATCACCTTGGAAAAGGCTTCCCTTTGAGTAAAATGGGTTACTGTCAGGGTTTTTGAGAACAGCCCAGCAATACCTGGATAGTTTTAAAAGAATTGCTGTGTTCCTATTTTGAGAGGACACTCAGAATTGGGGGAGAGGGAGGGAGGAAGAATGAAAACAAGGACGAAGGACAGGATGGCCATTGTGTAAATTTGGCAAGAGAAGGTGATTCAGACTAAAATGGTAGCCATAGGATCAGTGAGAAGTGGTCAGGTTTGAATTGATTTTGAAGGGTAGGGTCAACAAGATTTCCTGATAGAACTGATGTGGACATGTAGCTCCATATCAGAGGTCTAACCAGCCAAAAAAAAAAAAAAAAACAGGAGTAGCCATTAACTAAGATGGGGGAAACTATGGGAAGATAGTGAGCTTGAGGGCAAAGATCAGGAGTTCAGTTCTGGCCACGTTAAATTTGAGACACTGGACATCCAAATGGGGCACTGTGTGGCAGTTGGATATTGAAGTCTATCGAGAAAGAAGTCTGGGCTGGAGATATGTATTTGGGAGCTGGCCGCATGTCGATCACATTTCATATGATGAAGAAAATAAGAGGCACAAGAGATGGAGACAGGAGAGGGCATATGCAGAGGTGTTCCACTGGGGACTAGAGTACAGAAGAAGAGTGATCAGATATCAAAAATAATTGCAAAATGGGTAAGAAAAATATAGTTTGCCTTAAAAAATATGTAGAGGGAGATGTTAATTCTCTGAGAAATTAAAACACATTACATCTTTTGGTTCTTTCACTAGCCAACACCAGCAAAATGAAAAATAATGAGTCCATTTTAGAATCAGTGTTCACATTTATTTTCTTATGCTCTCAGGGATACTACCATTTTCTAGAGATCCATCAATCTCTACAGGTTGTCATTAACAATATCTGTTCCATAAAAAATGAGGGATCAGAATGATGACTTGAAGCAAAGACAATATTTTTGTGGTTAGGGAAATGGAATTCACACACTTAAAGTGCATTCTTTTGTGGTGCTGGGGATTGAACCCAGGGCTTTACACATGCTAGGCAAGCTCTCTACCATTGAGCTACATCCCCAGCCCAAAGTGTGCATTCTGAAGCTTTCCCTTCACCTAGTACTATTCTGCTATTTTACTTGAATTAGATGATAGTGCCTACATTATATATTTTATGCAATAATTTTATATAAACTTTCACTTATCTCTCCTACTAGTCTTAGGAAGCAGATATGTTCTGCTCATTTATAGATGAGAAAATCAGACTCAAAGAGGTAAAGCAATTTATCCAAGGTAGTTAAGTGAATTTTGGATTTGACTTAAGTCTCACTTGTGGCTCTCTGTTCTGTTCCTACTTCATTAAGATACACAAGTGTCTTTAAACTTATCTTTTAAAAAATTTCAGCTCAAGGTAAAAAAGGAGGTAGAGAACATTTCTAGGTTTGTTGGACACCAGACATTAAGAAGCTCTGTACAGTTGTGTAAAATATAATAAGAAAATTCCCCATTGCAAACAGTAGTCTGAGATTGTGTATGTTTGTCTCTTACACAGATTAGTTGGCACCTAGAGTATCATTTTTCCTTGGTTGTTCCAAAGATACTTTGAGACTGGTTGAAATAGGAGAGTTGTATGATAGTCATTGAAAATGACTAGCTGTGTGTCCTGCTCGCTGAAATGGGGCTTGCTAACAGCCCTGATTACCCCCAACATTTTTTTCCTTAAATTTCTGTCACTTTTATGTTTTGTAAAATAACTTGGAAATAAAAAGAGAAACTCTCAGCATTCTTGGATACCTTTTCTGAGTATTGCTGAAAAAAGAGAACATAATGGGGGTGGGGATACTATTATTATTACAAACAGGTTGGCATGGGGTAGGTTTCTAGCTTTGTTATTTGTTACCATGAGTGAGATTTTGGATTTGTGAGGATAAAGTTTGGCATCATGTTGAAGTATTCAAAAAAGGGCAAGATTTTAGGGCACAAAATAGGAAAAATCAAGTTAGTCCTGATTGTTGAGTCCTAAATAATTGAAAGAAATCAAAGGATAACTCCAGAAGGTGGTTAGAAAATGAAAACAATGTTTTAAAATAAAGTACATATATAGATGGAGATGAAGCAATATAGGTAGCTGACAACAGAGTAGCAATTTTAACTAGAAGATTCCAGAAGCCTGTGGCTCAGTATTAATTCCTAAACATAACAATTTGGAAGAAATAGGCTAGTGGAGGCCAGGCCATTTATGGCCCACCTCCCAACCCCAAATGTGAAAAGTTATATGCCAGGTAGTGTATTTAGGGAGAATATTGTTGATTTGTATAATTGATATACCTAAAGAAAATAGGATATTCCCAAAAGCATTAGTATAGCACTCCATGGCACTTACAGAACCAGGGAGTATATACCTATTTTTCTATTATGCTCAGGTTTGCTTTTGGCTGAAATAATTGGGAAGTTGGAAGATACTAAAAGAAGATAGTGGTGGGCAAGTGATGTTCTATTTAAAAAGGTGTCTATTGTTCACAATAGGAAGCCAAACCTGAAGAAGAAAAGTAAAAAATTTTAGAATACTATTTGGGAGAAGAGGATGAAGAGAAAGGGAATTTACCTTTAGGATATGTGTAAATACTGGCTGCTTTACATGTTAGTTTAGTCCTTTCCACCAAATAATAATATTGATATTATGCTCTCATTGGTACACAAGGAAATTGAAAATTAAACAAGTTCAAGTCAGGTAATTGGTAAATTGTAGGTGAAAAACTCCAAAATTTATCTTCCTTTTCATTCTAAGGGAAGATATAAAGTTCTCCTAATTTTTTTTTACTTTGTTCTCCATGTTTACTTATTTGACTACTTCAGGAAGCATATTTCAAAGTCAGAGAATAAAGATGCTGTGATTCTCTTTCAAGTTGGAACAGTTACTGTAGGCATGATCCCTATCATTGTTTAATCCAAGGCTGTCCCAACCTGAATGGAGCTGCGGTAACTATAAGTCAGCAAACTTAAGTATGTGGAACTAACCTGGGTTCACTAGGAACAATGCATGCCAAATGAATCCCATGTACTTCTTTCTTTTAAAACTATAATTGGTGGATTAAAAGGGATTGTCATAGCATCAAATTAGCAAATATTGGACTCTACCTTTTTTGTGTTCCAATAGAAAATTATAAAATGTGAATTTAATTATAGTATGCTTAAATAAACTTACTTGGTTTTAACTGGTGATCAGTTTTAAAATCTCAAAGAAAGTTCCAAGCAGGCTGACAGTTCTATTCAATATTATTTTTTGGTTGTTTGCAATTTGAGAGAAGAAAAAGTCATGCTGATCAAATCAACAAATAGAGTATAGACAACTACTTATTGATCACACAGTCAAATGAAAGATTATTGTAGGAATTTTAACAGGCTTGGGCTGAGCCAGCTGGGACTATAGATGCAGACAGATTAAGATAGACTCAGGAAACTGATTCAGTTGCAAGCTTTGCAAGCTTACTCTCAGAAAAATGAGACCTTCAGTCCAGATGCCTTGTCAAAAGGATACTGTGAACCTGGGCTTGACTGAGATGCTACCAATATCTATGGCATTTCAAATGGTGGTCGTCAACATTTTTATATGGAGGTGACTCGCAGAATGAATTAAGATGCTCAGTATACTGCCTAGTTAGAACATGACCCTGACCAATAGCTAAGTGTAAGGGAAATCTGGCCAAAACCTTGCAGAGAGGTAGCTGTCAATTAGAAAATGAAGGTTGGTTGTATATGTGTTAAACTCAGGGAGGTGGGGTAGCAAAAAGCTTCTACACCAAGTGTCCAGTGGGCCTTCCCTATGGGACTAGGGCAAACCCCCTGGGACATGAGATTTCAAGAGTGGACTGAACAGTGTAGTGTTTATCAAGAGGTGCTAAGTGTAGAGTAACCCAAGACCTTACTCAGAACTGAAGAAGAAAATAAAAGATAAGATGTGTCAGACACAAGAACTGAAGTGGCACCACTGAAGAGAAATCTTGAGATTAGGAGCTGATAGGTCATCAAGCACAGTTCAAGATGGATGAACAGTGGTTCAGGACCAGGGCCCTGAACATCATGAGGATGTGGGGATGCAAACTGAAACTTGCATCCCTTGTCAACTTCCAGAAGGGAAGGAGGGAAATTTTGTTGCTGTTATTTATTGTACCAGGGATTGAACTCATGGGTGCATAAACACCAGACCACATCCCCAGCCCTCTTTATTTTTCATTTTGAGACAGGGTCTCTCTAAGTTGCTTAGAGCCTACCAACACTGACTTTGAACTTGAGATCCTCCTGCCTCAGCCCCCTGAGCTGCTGGGATTACAGGCATGTGCCACCACGCCTGGCTGGAAGGGGACTCTTAGATTATCGCCCAGTCTGGTAAAATTGCCCCATGAACTGAGTGTGTTTAGCCTTGAGACCAAAGTCTTCAGTTTTAAATGCTAATGAGCTATCCGGAAACCGTGAAGGTGAACTTAGAGAAAAATTTAAATTTGTTGAATTTAAGAAAATTAATTGTATGTGTGGTACACATGTGTGGTACAGCTCTCTGGGAAAAACTTTCCATGAATTAACTTGTTCTTTAGTTAACCACACATTTGATATACTCTGTGATATATCTTGGGGCCAGGTGGGGAAAGTGACCTGAAACTCTGTCAAGTAAAGTTAGGACATGGCATCCAAATTCTGGGTTTTCCAGTCATCATGAGGGAATTACATTAAATTGTGCTAAGTATATTTTAAGAGGTCTGTGACAATATAATTTGTATTCACAGAATGAGGAGCAGGATAATGAGAAATGTGGACGTGATTTTACATGGTTGAAAATAACCCAGAAGAAATGGGGTTTCTTAGAATAGGCATGATAACAGTCTTCAAATATTTAATGATGTATGTGTAAGTGGGGGAACAAAAATTAGATATATTCTGGAGCATTCCAAAGAATAGATTTCAGGTCATCGAGTAGAAAATTCCCCAAAATGGACACAATAAATATTTGTTGTATTAAAAAAAGAATATCTTTCTGGCAATGAAGAATTCCAACATTGAATGGGTTGTGTTGTGGAAGTGTTCAGAGAGGTGAAATGACCATCTTTCTAAAGGCACTATAGCATTTGCTCATTGTGTGGGACTCTGCTGAAAAAATGAGATCTCTTCCAAAATATTGTCCCAACATTTAGTTTTGCTTTGGTAGTGTTGACCTGCACCTAATTGTTTAACATTAGTAATTATAACATACTTGATTGTTCATCTAATATGTTAAATTTCACTTTTGAGAGGTGTCATGACTCAGTGAGGGAGTCACACGTGATTAATACAGAGAACACCAGGAATCAGGAGGGATTAGAAGATTGCTTACCTGCAGTTATTAGTTTGGTGATATGGAGCAAATTATTCTACTTTTTCATCTATTTTTATCATCTGTAAAATGAGGATGAAAAGCTTGTGTCAGTGAGTCAATCCATTTTTTAGCAAACATTTCCTGAGCTAGCACTGTGTGCCAAGCCCTGGGCTATCCTTGGTGTTCAAAGAAGTCTCTGACTGCAAGGACATCAAGTCTGGTAGGATTATTGTAATGAGTTAACGACTTGACTGAGGTACAGATAACAATGCTATACAAGTGGCAAGCCACAATATAAATGTAAGATAGTATTATTTACGTCAATGAGCATTCATTAAGCACTGAATGTGATAGATCCTGTACAAAACATAACCATTGTATGAGAACTATAGTTTTACTTTGCTTCTGTTTTTTCTTTCTGCTCTGTGTATGTGTTTCTAAGCATAACTTCCTTGAAGACAAAGAAATTCTTAGAAGCAATTAGAGTATCACACCCACATCCTACCCTTTTATTTATTAGCATTCTCTTTTACTAGTAGTTTGAAATTACCCAAGCTGAAGGAGAAAAACTGCTTGGAAAGTGTCACAGCCAGCCTTAACTGAGTGACAGAAATTCACAAGCAAAATGTCATTTGCAATGCTGGGTATATTTTGAAGGTGGACTGAGCAGGATTTTCTGATACCTTAGATATGAAGTGTGAAGGAAATGTAAGACTAGGATGATTACAGAGATTTTGGATCGAGGAACTGAATTATTTTATATAATTACTTAATAATTATATATTTAATAATTATTGCCATTATTTGAGATGGGGAAACCTCTAGGGAGGAAAAACTGGGGATAGGGTGGTAGAGATTATGTGTTTTGGTTTTTGGATATATTATATTTGAGATGTATATTTGACTTCCAAGTGGAGTTGCTAATTAGGCAATTAAGGTATGAGAATATAACATTGAGGAGAGGGGTTGGGTTAGAGATGTAAATTTAAGCGTCGTTGGCATCTTTAGAGGCAGGAGACTGGGTGTGATCATCAAAAGAAGGAGTACAGATCTAATGACCCCAAAACACAGCCAGTAGAAGCAGACAAATGGGATTATATCAAATTAAAATGCTTCTGAATAAAGGATTCAGACTGAGAGACACCTACGGAATGCGAGAAAATGCTTGAAAACCATTTGTCTGATAAATACAGACACAAAAAAATGAGGAACTCAACTGAATACTAAAAATCAAACAACTCCTCAAATAAATGGATTAAGAAGTAGGCAAAGAAACTGAAGAATGTGAGGAAAAATAAATATCTTTTCCTTACGCGTTGCAAGGTTCAGGGTTTGTCTATAACAAAAGACACCTTTACAAGATAAAAGCATTCAAATTTACTGAGTATAAACTTTAGGATGCACAGAAGCCTTCAGAAATGCAGACCCAGAGATAGAGATCCAAGATGACTGAAGAGAGTTGACCTGTGTTCTCTACCACAGAGAAGAAAGAGGGCAACAAAGGATAGGCTGCATTTTGAGGAGAGTGACTGCAGGAGATCTCTGGAAATCAGCCAGGAAGTAATGGGAATCCGGCTGCTGTGGTTGAAATGTGAGGTGTCTCCAAAAGCTCACGTGAGACAATGCAAGAAGGCTCAGAGGAGAGATGATTGGGTTGTGAGAGTCTCAACTTAATCATTGAATTAACCCCTGATGGGATTAACTGAGTGGTAAGTGGAGGCAGGTGGGGTGTGGCTGGAAGGAGTGGTTCATTGGAGGTTGGCTATGGGTACATGTTTTGTACCTGGAGAGTGTTTCTCTCTCTCTCTCTCCTTCCTGATGATGTGAGCTGCTTCCCTTCTGCTACAGTCTCCACCATGATGTTCTGCCTCACCTCCAACCCCAAGGAATGGAACTGACCTTCTATGGACTGAGACCTCTAAAACTGTGAGCCCTTGTCTCGAGGGGCAGAGAGGCGAGTGACTAGAATTTGGTTCCAAACAAATTGGCTTTATTTGATACACTCGGGATAACACAAACCTTAATTTTTCTAAAATCACACATCAATCAAATCGAATGGCAAATAAACACACCTCAATCAAATAGTCCAAAGTCCTCTCTGCCTTGTTGGTTCCAATGACCCGGAATGCGACATTATCTTAGTCCGAGAGCTGGTCTCGGAACTCCCTCCAGCCCATGGTCTGGGAATCGAGGACGGCGGGCTCCGCGGGTTGTAAAGCCATCAGAGCAGGGAGTCTCAGCGGTCTTGACCGATGGATGATCGGTGGGGCTCGTGAACCTGGCTGATGTGGATTCGTCAGGAGATCTGGGCTGAGCCAAGGAGCTGTCTGAGAGGGGTGTTTCTATACCCTTTTTCTTGGCATGTTTCCAATTTTGGTCCAGATGGTGTCTTACCTCCTCGATGCAGCCCTCTCGTGACACATGTCTTTTTGGCTTGCCGTCCACTAGGGGCTTATCATTTATTCGTTAGACATCCAAGTCTGCTCCTTTCAGCCCTCGAATAAACTTTTCCTCCTCTATAATTGTGCTGGTCAGATCCTTTAGTCACAGCAGAGAAATAGCTGACTAAAACACTAGCACGACATGGAAAGTTGAAAAGGCAACGTGGAGAGCAGGACAGACACACTAGCTGAACTCTGGCTGGCACAGGGGAGGACAGCCACATCATCAGGGGGAAGTGGGGTGGTACCAGCAACCCTCGTCATAGCAGAAGCTGCAGTCCTAACTGCAGGAGAGGTCCACAGTCCTCCCCAACTTTCCGTACAGTTAGTGGAGCTGTCTGGGGTCTGAGCAACCACTGTGCTACAAAGAAGAAACTCACACCACCTCACTCCCCGCCATATGTCCAAGGTACATTATAGTAAAATTGTCAAAAGTACAAGACAAAGAGATGATTCTAAAAACAGCAAGACAAGTGTCAAATCACCTACAAGGGAATCTCCGTTACATATAGAACAGATTTCTCAGCAGAAATTATAGGTCAGAATGATAAGGAACAGAGAGACTTGAGCAGTGGGAACATGAGGTTAAGGGAATATTTCTGTAAAATGGGCCCACTGTGCTGACCCCTGCATGTTTTTTTTTTTTTTTTCCTAAGAAACAATTTATCTGCAGCCCTGCCTAGCTTAAGTCAACAGGATATATTACATTCCTCAGCAAACTTACCTGCAGGGGAAAAGTAGGCCTGAAATACCAATAAGAATACAAGTTGCCATGAAGGGGAGACTTCTGTGACCCTTACACAGACCCGAACTCAGAGAGATAAAGATAATTCCCGCAACCACAAAAACTGCAAGAACAGTTTCCAAGTAGACCCAGTCTGCAAGGGCTGAAGTGACCTAGAATTGTCATGCTAATGAGGACTTGAAAGTCTGATCTCATCCTGCTATCAGTCAAAAAAGTCAAAAAGTGAAGATGGCGGACTAGAGGGCGGCTGCATTTCACGTTGCTCCAGGACACAGGATTCAAAAGAGGAGATAGTGAGAGACTTGGGACCAACTCAAAGCCGCCAGGTGAGTCTCTCCCATTGGGGAGGCATCCCGGATGGGGCGGTAGCCCCGGAACGCAGGGAACTTTGTGAAGTAGAGTTGCTCGGCGAGACACCCCTCCCCCCACTGGAGCGGTAAACACGGACAACTGGGATCATCGTAGAAGAGGCGCCTCAGCACAGCGCTTGGACTTGGAGCAACCACTGGGGCTCCGGGCAGCTGCCTGAGGAGGAGCCGCATGGTGAGCTGTTTGGACTCAGAGCAAGTTGAAAAAAATAAAATACTTGGGAATCGATCTAACAAAAGAGGTGAAAGACCTCTACAATGAGAACTACAGAACACTAAAGAAAGAAATTAAAGAAAACCTTAGAAGATGGAAAGATCTCCCATGTTCTTGGACAGGCAGAACTAATATTGTCAAAATGACCATTCTACCAATAGTGCTATACAGATTCAATGCAATTCCAATTAAAATCCCAATGATGTACCTTACAGAAATAGAGCAAGCAATCATGAAATTCATCTGGAAGAATAAAAAACCCAGAATAGCTAAAGCAATCCTTGGCAGAAAGAGTGAAGCAGGGGGTATCGCAATACCAGATCTTCAACTCTACTACAAAGCAATAGTAACAAAAACGGCATGGTATTGGTACCAAAATAGAAAGGTGGATCAATGGTACAGAATAGAGGACATGGACACAAACCCAAATAAATACAATTTTCTCATACTAGACAAAGGTTCCAAAAATATGCAATGGAGAAAAGATAGCCTCTTCAACAAATGGTGCTGGGAGAATTGGAAATCCATATGCAACAGAATGAAACTAAACCCATATCTCTCACCATGCACGAAACTAAACTCAAAATGGATTAAGGACCTCAGAATCAGACCAGAGACCTTGCATCTTATAGAAGAAAAAGTAGGTCCAGAGCTTCAATATGTCGGCTTAGGACCAGACTTCCTCAACAGGACTCCCATAGCACAAGAAATAAAAGTAAGAATCAACAACTGGGATAGATTCAAACTAAAAAGCTTTCTCTCAGCAAAGGAAACCATCAGCAATGCGAAGAAAGAGCCTACAGAGTGGGAGAACATCTTTGCCAATCATACTTCAGATAGAGCACTAATCTCCAGAATCTATAAAGAACTCAAAAAACTCTACACCAAGAATGCAAATAACCCAATTGACAAATGGGCTAAGGAAATGAACAGACACTTCACAGAAGAAGATCTACAAGCAATCAACAAACATATGGAAAAAAGTTCAACATCTCTAGTAATAAGAGAAATGCAAATCAAAACCACCCTAAGATTCCATCTCACCCCAATTAGAATGGCGATTATCAAGAATACAAGCAACAACAGGTGTTGGCGAGGATGTGAGGAGAAAGGTACACTCATACATTGCTGGTGGGGCTGCAAATTAGTGCAGCCCCTCTGGAAAGCAGTGTGGAGACTCCTTAGAAAACTTGGACTGGAACAACCATTTGACCCAGCTATCCCACTCCTTGGCGTATACCCAGAGGACTTAAAATCAGCATATTACAGAGATACAGCCACATCAATGTTCATAGCTGCTCAGTTCACAATAGCCAGATTGTGGAACTAACCCAGATGCCCTTCAATTGATGAATGGATAAAGAAACTATGGTATATATATATATATATATATTGTGTGTGTGTGTGTGTGTATATATATATATATATATATATATATATATATATACACACACACACACAATGGAATATTACTCAGCCATATAGAATGATAAAATCATGGCATTTGCAGGCAAATGGATGAAATTGGAGAATATCATGCTAAGTGAGATAAGCCAATCTCAAAAAACCAAAGGACAAATGATCTCGCTGATAAGTGGATGATGACACATAATGGGGGGTGGGAGGGGTTAGTGTTAGCGTTAGAATTAGGGTTAGGGAGGGGGGCAAGAATGGAGGAAGGAAGGACTGTATAGAGGGAAAAGAGGGGTGGGAGACGTGGGAGGGAGGGGAAAAAATAACAGAATGAATCAAACAACATTACCCTATGTAAGTTTATGATTACACAAATGGTATGCCTTTACGCCATGTACAAACAGAGAAACATGTATCCCATTTGTTTACAATAAAAAAAATGATTAAAAAAATATCTGAGATATGGCCAGTGGTTAAGCATCCCTGAGTTCAATCCCTGTTATCAAAAAATTAAAAATATCCCTGTTATCAAAAAAAAAAAAAAAAAAAAAAGTCACGAAGTGGGCTTCGGGTAGGACTATCTGGAAACTTCCCTTGGTACCCCAGTACAACTGCAGGGCAGGAGAGGCAGGCTGTAGCCTCTCCTCTCATGCTGCCTCAGTTTCCTGGCCCACCCTGGCCCAATAACAACAACAAGAGGATGGGATGATAAATGAGAAATTCTGAAGGAAAGAAAGAAAACAGAGCTGCCAACTAAGAACTCTATATCCAGAAAAGCTATCCTTCAGGTAGGAAGAAGAAATAAAGTCTTTTCCAGATAAGCACAAACTCCAGACCATCCCACAAGAAATGCTTAAGGGACTCCTACATTGGAAGCAAAAGGATGATAACTACCATCATGAGAACACGTGACTCTACTAAACAATAAGTAACACAAGAAGTGGAAAGGAACACAGAATACACAAAAATAAGAAAAATATCACAAGAGGAAGTTCATACTATCAATAACAAAATAAATGGATTAAATTTACCAATCAAAAGACTGGGTGAAAAAACTTGACACTGCCTACATAAAATTCGCTTCACTGGCAAAAGATACATGTGGACTGAAAGTGAAGAGTTGAAAATTATGCCATGCAAATGAAACCAAAAGTAAGTAGAAGGAGCTATACTCATGAGAAGATGAAGCACTCTTTAAATCAAAAACTGTAAGCCAAGAATACCATTACACATTGGTAAAAGGATTAATTCAACCAGAATGTAATTATAAATACATATGCAACCAATACAAGACCATCCAAATACATAAAGCAATAGAGCTAAAGGGAGAGATAATCCTGACTCCAATACAATAAAAACTGGGAATTCCATTGCCCATTTTCATCAAGGGAGAAGACATCCAGATAGAAAACCAACAAAGATGCATCAGAGTTGGACCACACTATAGAATAAATGTACCCAATAAATATTTACAGAACTTTTTTACCTAAAAGCAGAATACAAATCTTTTTGTCAGCACATGCAACGTTCTTTAGAATAGATCATGTTAGGCTACAAATCAAGTCTCAATACATTTTAAAAAATGAAAATCATATCATACATATTTTCAGAACATGATGGAATAAAACTCAAAATCAACCAGAATGGAAAATACAAAAGTATATTAAATAACATGCTCCTAAACAGTCAATAGACAATTTTTTTTGAAGAAAATGAAAACACAACACAAACTGAGATAAAGCAAAAGCAGTACTAAGAGAGAAGTTGATATAGCAATAAATGCACATATAAAATAGATTGAGTAAATAACTTAATGATATAGTTCATGGACTTAGAAAATAAGAGCAAATCAAATTCAAAATTAGTAGAAGAAAAAAATGGGAACCCAAATAAATGAAATATCTACAGAAAAATACAAAAGATCAACGAAACAGTTGTTTTTAAAAGATAAATTTGAAAAACCTTCAGTTAGACTAACAACAACAACAAAAAAAAAAAACAAGAGAAGACCCAGATAAGAAAGGCCAGAGATGGAAATAAAGGAGGGGTGGGAGCAGACATTGCCATTGATAATACAGAAATACAAAGGATAATAAACTATTACAAACAATCGTATCCTAACAAATTGGAAAGCTAGAAGAAATGGATAAATTCTTGGATACATATGACCTACAAAATTGATCCAGTTGGTGATTAGAGTACATGATTAAATTAATAATGAAGACTCTTCCATCAAAGATAAGTCCAGGACCTAATGACTTTACAACCCAGTTTTACAAAATATTTCACTAATTCTAATTCACCTCAAACAATTCCAAAGGGGGAAAAAAAAAAAAAAAAAAAAAAAAGAACTCTGCAACTTTGTATAAGGCCAATATTACCCTGATACCCAAACCTTGACTGTACATGACAAACCCTCAGTCAATATCATACCAAATGGGGAAAAGTTGAAAGCATTTCCTATAAGGTATAGGTTAAGACAAGGATGTTCACATTGACCATTTAGTAAAAATAATATCGGAAGTCTATCAAAGAGAATTAAGCAAGAGAAAGAAATAAAGGAATCCAAATTGAAAAGGAAGATTATTTATCCATGTTTGAGATGACATGATTTTAAACAACCACAAAAAAATACTTCACCAAAAAGCTGTGAGACCCCTTTTGAAAATCCAGTAAAGTTGTAGGATACAAAACCAATATTTAAAGAAAAAAATTATAGCATTTTAAACACCAATAACATTCCAGAATGACAAGAAAGCAATTCCCCTCAAAATGCCTTAAACATTTAGAGGTAAATTTAATCCAGAAAGTAAAATATTTTTATAATAAAATTGTAAAACACTGGTGAAAGAAATTGCATAGTAAATACACATGGAAAGATGTTTTATGTTCCTGGAATGGAAGAATTAATGTTGTTAAAATGATCTTATCACCTGAAATTGATACCGCCGTTTACCGGTGACGAGTTCTGCTCCTTCTAATGTTGAAGAGTGAACACTAGAGAAGCACGCCAAGGCAAGCATATTAAGCAGGTTTATTTAAAGGGAATAATACAGACTTCTCCCGGCAGGGAGAAGGGGGCCATGGTTGATGTTCTAAAAGTCCCCAGAAGTGAGTGCACCCTACATCTTTTATAGGTTAAAGTCTCTTTTGTTCTCCAGTTTTCTCCCCCCCTTATCTCTCTCTCCTTCCTGCCTACCTGACTAGGCCCGGTTTTGCATAAGTGAGAAGCCAAGGGCAGGGGGAGGGCCAAGGTGATTCAGGCAGATAAGGGCCCAGGGAGCATTAATTAGCATCTCCTTGCTTGCAGTCCTTGATAAAGGCAGGTAAATTTGGTCATCAATGGGCTCCGGAGATCCTTGACATTCCATTCTTCCAGGGGCAGTCTCCAAATTCCAAAGGCAGATGGCTTCATGGCCTCCATTTCCTCGAATTGACCCGATTCCCTATTTCTACACTAACTACCTGTCCTTAATTCTGGCTTCAAAATGATCTATGAATTCAGTGCAATCTATATTGACTATAAATGACATTCTTTGTCATTTGTAGAACTAATCCTAAAATTTAAATGGAACCACAAAAAACCCAGAATAATCAAAGAGATCCTAAGCTTTGTAGTAAACTGGAGGAATCAAAATACCTGATCTCAAAACATATTACCAAAGCTATAATAACCAAAAAAGCATGGTATTGGCATAAATATTGATACATAGAGTAATAAAACAAAATAGAAAATCCAGAAATTAATCAATGCACATACAGCCAACTGATTTTTGTTGAAGGCACAGAAGGACAATCTCTTCAAAAAATGTTGTTTGTGAAACTTGATATATACACATGGAAGAATAAAACCAGATTCTTTTCTCTTACCATATACAAAGTTGGAGACTTCAATGTAAGACCTGATGCCATAAATTTTGTACAAGAAATCATAGGGGAAACAATTAAAGACATTAGTGCAGGCAAATTTTTTGGTTTTGATTTTTGTATAGGACCTCAAAAAACACAACAAAAGTAAAAATATATTATATTATACTATATTATATTATATTGTATTATATTATATCAAATTAAGAAACTTCTGGACAGCAAAAGAAAAAGAGCTAAGAGACAACCTACATAATAGAAGAAAATATTTTCAAATGATTTTTCTGGACAAGGGATTAATACCCAGAATATATAAGGAAATTTAAAGGTCAACAAGAGAAGCCCTAAATAATATAACTTAAAAATGATCTGAAGACAGTATCACCAAAACCAGGTAAGGCACATCAAGGACAGAAAACTACAGACCAAAATCCCTGATGAATTTTGATACAAAAATCCTAAAATATTAGCAAACTGTACTCAACAACATGTTAAGGAGATTTTACATCATGACCAACTTGGTTTTATTCCGAGATGGAAAGACAGCTTAACATATGCAAATCAACAGATAATTCATCATATAAAAGGAATAAAATGACAAAAACTACTTAGTCATCTCAATAGATGCAGAGAAAGCCTTTGACAAAATTCAACATCCATTCATGAGGAAAACTCTGAAGAAACTAGGAATATAAGGAACCCATCTCGAAATCATAAAGGCTACATATGAAAAACCCAAAGTCAATATCATAAAGCATTTCCTTTAAAGTCTAGAGAAAAACAAGAATGTCCACTCTCACCATTCCTATTTAACATAGTACTAGAAACACTAGCCAGAGCATTTAGGAAAGAGAATGAAATAAAAAGGATAAAAATAGGAAAGGAAGAAGTCAAATTTTCACTGTTTGCTGATGAGATGATATTTAGAAAATCCAAAAAGTTCTAACAAAAGACTGCTAGAGCTAATAAATTCAGAAGAGTAGCAGTTTACAAAATCAATATGCAAAAAAAAAAAATCTTTCCTATATATCAACAACGAACCTACTAAGAAATCAGGAAAACTAACCCAATCACAAGAGAATCAAAAAAATTAAAATACCTAGAAATAAATTTAATGAAGGAGGTGAAAGACCTTTGCAATGAAAATTATAGAACACTAAAGAAAGAAATTGAAGATCTTAGAAGACAGAAAGACCTCCCATGTTCACATATAGGCAAAATATTATCAAAATTACGATTATGCCTAATTACAAAGTACCAATAAAAAAAATCTCCAAATAAGAAGTACAAACAACAAATATATGAGAAAATACTTTATATCACTAATTACCAGGTAAATGCAAATCAAACCCACAAGACATCTCCTCACTGTACCAGGTTACAATGGCTATTAACCAAAAGACCAAGGGGGGGGGGGGACTAGTGAGGATGCAGAGAAAGGGGAAGTCTTGTACACTATTGCAGGGTTGGGGGATGTAAGTTAGCATAGCTATCATGGAAAACAATATGTAGCTTCTTCAGAAAATTAACTCAACCAATATGGGCTAAGAAACTGAAGACACTTCACAGAAGATATACAATCAATCAACAAATATATGAAAAAAATGTTCAACATCTCTAGCATTTAAGGAATCAAAACCACTCTAAGATTTCATCTCATTCCAATCAGAATGGCAATTATCAAGAATCTAAGCAATAATAAATGTTGGTGAGGATATGGGAAAAAAGATACACTTATACATTGCTGTTGTGAATGCAAAATGGCGCAACCATTATAGAAAGCAGAATGGAGATTCCTCAGAAAACTTGAAATGGAACCACCATTTGACCCAGTTATCCCACTCCTTGGTTTATACCCAAAGGACCTAAAATCAGCATATCTCAGTGATGCAGTCACACCAATGTTTATAGCAGCTCAACGCACCATACCTAAAATATAGAACCAACCTAGATGTCCTTCAACAGATGAATGGATAAAAAAATGTGGTGTGTGTGTGTGTGTGTGTGTATGAATGATGGAATATTACTCAGTCATAAAGAAGAATGAAATTATGGCATTTGCTGGTAAATGGATGGAATTAGAGAATATCATGTTAAGCAAAATAAACCAAACCCAAAACACCAAAGGTCAAATGTTTTCTCTGATATGTGGATGCTAATTCACAATAAGTAGGAGATATGGAAGAATAGAGTTACTTTAGATTAGATAGAGGGGAGTGAAAAGAGGGGAAGGGGTATGGGGGTAGGAATGATAGTAGAGTGAAACAAACATTATCTCCTCATGTACATATATGACTGCTTGACTGATGTGATCCTATAATATATATAATCAGAAAAATGAGAGATTACACTCCATTTATGTATGATCTATCAAAATATATAAATGCATTCTACTATCATGTACACCTAATTAGAACAAATAAAAAATTTTTTAAAAATAGAACTACCACATGATCTAGCAATCCCACTACTAGGTATACATCCAAAAAGAAATGAAATCAGTACTTCAAAAATACCTGCATTTCCATGTTTATTGAAGCAATATTCATAATAACTAAGATCTAGAATCAACCAAGATGACCATTGATGGATGAATGAACAAAGAATGTATGAGGTATATATACACATTGGAATATCATTCAGCACTATAAAAGAATGAGTTTCTGTAATTTGCAGCAACATGAATGGAACTAGAAGTCATTACGTTAAAAGTAAGAAATCAGACATAGAGAAATGCCACATGTTCTCAATGATTTGTGGGAACTAAAATGTCAACTATATGGAAGACTGGAAAAGTGACCACTAGAGAGTAGACCACTCTAGTGAGGGGTGGGGAATGAAAAATTAGACAAGGGCACTGAAAAACAGGTAGAGAGGAATAATTAGTTCTGGTTTTCTGTAGCATAGTAGGTAACTACTATCTACAATAGTCTATTTCAAAACAACTAGGAAAAAAAAGTCTATGAAATTTCCCAACATACAGAAATGATTAATGATTAATAAATGAGATGAAAAGTTTATTATTCTGATTTGATCATTATACATTATATATATATTGAATTACTCCATAATTAATTATGTACTCCATAACTATGTATGAATATTGTGTCTTGGTAAAAACTGAAAAGATCAAAGAAACAGAGAAACATTTTATGCTAAGTTTGATGAAGTGTAGTTTTGGAGAAGTATCATTGATCAGAAGCACAACAGGGGTCCACTTTCTGCTTTCAATAGAGCCCTTGCTGCTCTGCCACTGCAACTTATTTTTTAAAACATAATTATCTCCTGTCCTCTCTCCCTCCATCTCCCTAACCTCTACCCCTCCCTAATCTCAGGGGAAACAGGATTACTTCTTCCCCATCCTAGGCAGAGTTATCTGTCCTTGAGCACACGCCCACCACAGAAACAAAGTAATTCAGACTTGGGGATGGCATCAGCTCTCAGAAATGACTATCTCCCAGATTAACAAGTGAATTACAACTCTGAACAGAGAACACCTGGAATGTAGCATTTGAATCACCCCTGTAACAGGAGTCCTCTGTCTTTCTCCTTTGCTAGCAAAGCAATAAAATTTCTACTTTTTCCTCAAAACCATGTCCTCATTATTGGATTGGTGTCATGGACAAGGACCAAGCTTTTGGCTACAAGAAAATATCTAATAGTAAACTAGAATGTACTTATCAGAGCCAATTTGTTCATATCTTTTCTGTGACTCTGTCCTTAGGGATACCCATATTTCATTCCTCTGAGTATAGACAGGGTATTTTTAAAATCAGAGATTTTTGACCTGCTTCAGAAGGTAGGCCAGGATATCTTAAATACTTAAATCATAAACCCTACAACAGATATTTTATTTAAAAACTTTTTGGTACTAGAGATTGAACCCAGAGTCAATTTCCACTGAACTATATCCCCAGTCCTATTTATTTTTTATTTGGAGATAGGTCTTACTAAGTTTCCCAGACTGACCTCCCCAGTCTGGGATTATAGGGATTATAGGTGTGTACCACTACACCTGGCTACAACAAATATTTTAAGACATTTAATAATTAATGTTAATAGAGGAAATACTATTTGTGGAAACCCACCTCTTCCCTCTCCTCTTCCCTCTCCTCTTCCAATCTGACTGCTTGCAGGACTAACTGTGGGAAAGAAGCACCTGGTCAGGAATCCAAAAGGGTGGGGGCAGGAGAGATTGAGTTTGGAGACTGAACTGGAGACCAGGAATCGTGGGGTTTGCAGGCAACATAATGGGCTAAGAACAAGCTCCTACACCACATGAATGAAACCCAATGGAAATTTCTGGGATGCAGTCTTCTTGCATGGATGGGCAATTGCTGAGCCCTGTAAGTATGCTGACTGAAAATCTCCAGACCAACTGGCACTCAATGAAGAGACTGGAGTATGCCTAAGCCCACCCCACCTCTAGGAGTTCTGCCTCCAGGATTAACCCTCTCACCCTAGCAACCCCACCGTGAGGGTGGAGCAAGCATCATACTCAAGACAACCACCTAACTGCTGAGAAGAGAAGCTGAGAAACGTTTGAACTCCAATGGAAGCAATTGTTCGATTTTTCATAAATATCTTTTTTCTTTTTCCTTTTTCTCTCTCACATATCTGCCATTTTTGAAACCAACTATTTTTCATGCATCAGTTTAATGAGGACTGGGATTTCTGAATAGCATATTTCAGTTTTGTCTTGCATTCTTTTATTTTTATTTTTTTCTATTTTTAATTAATTTTTACTTTATATATATATATTTTTCTTCTCTTTGTTTCCCTTTATTCTCTTTTTTCCTGCTAACAGCAAATATGTTATTCCCTCTTTCACTTTTCTTGTAATTTTTTACTTGTATCTTCTCTCCTCTTTCCTATACACCCTATACCACTTCTGTTCTCTTTTTGTCCACTATTTGAAATTGTAAACGCTTTTTCAAACTTACTGCTCTTTTGTAGACTATAACTGAAGACATCATTTCTGTTTATTTCAACAAAAACTATAGTGTCTTAGTAGGAGCTATTTGGTTTAAGGCTGTTTGCATTGGTGGCTGTTATTTGTCCCCCCCCTTGAAGGCAAGGTAACTGAAATATTCAGCAACACTATAAATCTACAGGGTAGAAACTGTACTGCCTGATATCCACACTGCTAGATAAGTAGACACACAAACAACAGGTAAGCACAAGGGAACAAATCACCCCAAACAAGCAAAGTGCTCCAATAACAGAATCCATTGACTCCACAGTGGAAGAAATATCAAAGAAGGAATTTAGAATGCACATTGCTAAACTGATATGTGAGGTAAAGGTTGATGTAAGGAGTAAAATCAGAGATAAATTTCAGAAGGTGAAAAATCACCTCAATAAAATGATGGAGATTCTGAAGAGAAATCAAGCAGAAATCTTTGAAATGAATGAATCAACAAACCAAATTAAAAATTCAATGGAAAGCATCACCAACAGAGTAGGCAATTAAGACAAAATACGTAATTTTGAAAATAAAGTTGACCATGGAAAGAAGATGTTAACAGACCATGAATAGAACTTCCAAGGAATATAGGAACGTGCAAAGATCAAATATAAAATTTATTGAGACAGATGAAGGCATAGATATATAAACCAAAAGGAATGCACAATCTTTTCAATGAAATAATATCAGAAAATTTCCCAAACTAAAGAATGAAATGGAAAAATCAAATACAGGAGGCTTACAGGACCCCAAGTATACAAAATTACAACAGGCCTAACATACAAACAAGGATAGAATTTTAAAGGCCAGACAAAAATGTCAGATTATGTTTTGGGGGAAATCAATTCAGATTTGAGCTGATGTCTCAACCCAGAGTCTCAAAGCTAGGAGGTCCTGGAATAATATATACCAAGCTCTGAAAGAAAAACAGATGCCAACCAAGAATACTATACCCAGCAAAATTAAGATTTGGATTTGAAAATGAAATAAAAGCCTTCCATAATAAATAAAAGTTAAAAGAATTCACAACTAGAAAGCCTGCACTACAGAACATTCTCAGCAAGATATTCTATGAAGATGAAATTGGGGGGAAAAAGGTGAATACTAACAAAGGGAGGAACTATACTAAAGGAAAGTCAATCAAAGGAGAAACTAATTCAAATTAAAACCCAGAAATAAAACAAAATGACTGGGAATACAAAACATGTCTCAATAATAACCTTGAATGTAAATGGTCTAAATTTATCAGTCAAAAGATAGACTGATAAAAAAACAAGAATTAAAAAACAAGACCCACCATATGCTGTCTCCAAGAGACTCACCTCTTAGGTAAAGACATCCACAGACTAAAGGTGAAAGACTGGGAAAAACATCACTCACATGAACTGAGTAAACAAGCAGGGGTTTCTATCCTCATATCAGATAAAGTGGACTTCAAACCAAAGTTAATCAGAAGTGACAAAGAAGGACATTTCATACTGCTTAAGGGAATCATACATCAAGAGGACATAACAATTGTAATATTTATGCCCCAAACAATGGGGCACCTAGTACATCAAACAAACTGTTCTCAACTTCAAGAATCAAATAGACCACAACACAATAATACTGGGTGACTTTAACACATCTATCTCACCACTGGATAGATACTCCAAACAAAAACTAAATAAACTATAGAACTAAAAAATACAATTGATAATTTAGACTTAACAGACATACATGGACTATTCATTCATCAATGACTGAATATACTCTTCTCAGCAGCACAGGGATCCATATCTAAAATAGACCATATCTTAAGCCACAAAACAACTCTTACAAATACAAAAGAATAGAGATAATCCCTTGCTTTCAATTAGATCATAATGGAATAAAATTAGTAATCAATGATAAAATAAAAAATAGAAGCTACTCTAGCACCTGGAGACTAAATAATATGCTATTGAATGACCAATGGCTAGCAGAAGAAATCAGGGATGAAAAAAAAACAAAAAACAAAAAACAAAGAACAAACAAACAAACAAAAAACCACTCAGAACGAAATGAGAATAGCGACACAAACACAACATATCAAAATCTCTGGGACATATCAAGGCAGTTCCAAGAGGAAAGTTCATTGCATTGAGCTCATTCATTAAAAGAAATAACCTAACCAAATAAATAACCTAACATTATCTCTTAAAGCCCTAGAAAAAGAACAAATCAATACCAGAAAAGCAGAAGACAGTAAATAATTAAACTCAGAGCTGAAATGAATAATATTGAAACTATTTTTTTTTAAATCAATGAAACAAAAAGTTAGTTCTTTGGAAAAATAAAATTGATAAACTCTTAGGCTAATGAAAAAAGAGAAAACTCAATAAATGGGATAATATCAAACTAAAAAGCTTATCTCAGCAAAGAAATCAATCAATAATGTGGAGAGAGAGCCTACAGAATCGGAGAAAATCTTTGCCACCTGCACCTCAGATAGAGCATTAATCTCCAGGATATGTAAAGAACTCAAAAATAATAACCACCAAAACAACAAATAACTCAATCAATAAATGGGCAAAGGAACTGAATAGGCACATCACAGAAGAAATACAAATAATCAACAAATATATGAAAAAATGTTCAACATCCCTAGCAATTAGAGAAATGCAGATTGAAACTACTCTGAGATGCCATCTTGCTCCAGTAAGAATGACAATTATCAGGAATACAAGTAGCAATAAATGTTGGCGAGGATGTGGGGGGGAAAAGGTACACTCAAATATTGCTGGTGGGACTGCAAGTTTGTGCAACCATTACAGAAAGCAATATGGAGATTCCTCAGAAATCTTGGAACAGAACCACCATTTGACCCATTTATCCCTCTCCTCAGCATATACACAAAGGACTTAAGTCAGCATACTACAGTGATGTGGCCACATCAATGTTTAGAGCAGCTCAATTCACAATAGCTAAGTTATGGATCTAACCTAGGTATCCTTCAACAGATGAATGGATAAAAAAATGTATATATGCAAGGGAATATTACTCAGCCAAAAAAAAGAATGAAATTATGGCATTTTCTGGTAAATGGATGGAACTGGAGACTATAATACTTAGTGAAAATCCCCAAAATTCAAAGGTCGAATGTTCTCTCTGACATGCAGATGCTAACACAAAATAAGGGGTGTGGGAAGAACAGATAGATAAAGCAGAATGAAGAGAAGAGATGGGAGATGGGTATAGGAAAGGCAGTAAAATAAAGTAGACATAACTTTCCTATGTTCATAACTAAATACACAACCAGTGAAACTCCACATCATGTACAACTGCAAGAATGGGATCCTAATTAGAATGTTATACTCCATGTATATAAGTAAAAATATACTGTTATGTGTATCTAAAAAGAAGTAAAAAATTAATACCAAGATTATTAAATGATATATAAGTTTATATGTTAAAATAGTAGACCTGAACAATGACAATGAAGAAGAACGGGAGAAGATGAGAGAAAACTTCCTGCTTCTGCTGTTCTCAAATACCATGGTAAAATATTTAGCATTAGTGTATCCTTGAACTCTATCAGCAGTCGTCTCTCAAAAGACTTACAAATCACTAATAGGCATATAAAACAAAATGCCTACCAGCTCCAACTATCAGGGAAATGCAAATGGAAATCACAAGGAGATATCACCTCCTGCCTGTTAGAATTGCTATTAGAAGACTGACAGATCTGTTGGGAGTCCAAGGCGTACAACCAAGGGCTGTGAGAAGTTTTGCTGTGACTGTATTCCACCCAGCTCTTGTGCTCACACTGGTGATGAAGGGTTAGGGAGAAAAGCTGCATCTCCAGCACCTGCTACACTTCTAGGTATGCACTGCCACACTGGGGCAGAAGGGAACCCTGCAGTTCCTCCTGCTATCATCCATCTGCATTGTGTTTGACTGTGAGTTGCTGCCAGGGCTAGTGTGAGAACCACGGAGCAAGTATGTGTTTCCCACCATTGCCTCTCCCTGTGCAGAGTATGAGCCTGTACCAATTCCTGTTTGGAAGATAAGTGCTTCAGGCCCCTCACCATTGCTGGGTCTGCCAGTAACAGAGGCCCCAAATGTATCAGAGCTAACATTCATAGTGGCTGAGGAAACCTCTTTACATGATCAGGGCTACCTCTCACATTGTAGGAGTAGCCATGTAGTGTGTACTCCATACCCACTGCTGTCTGTACACCATGTTCCCATTCTTGAAGCGCCTACAGAAACAGCAGGTGTCTCTGACTCCATCAGGGTATGCACTGTATCCAGAGCCATTAGTTATGGCCCAAGAAGTAATAAGGAGGCAATATTGCAATGCTCAGTTGGAAACAAAGCCAACATCAGATAACAAACCAACCACCAAAGACACATCTTCAAGAGAAAGCAGCTTACTAAGAAGGTCACTCTATAAAAGTAGAAGAGATAACTGATCAATCAGATGTGAAATTCTCAATATAGTAGCAAAAGAAATATGAAAAAAAAATGACATCACCAAATCATAATAACTAGTAACTGATTCCAAAGAAATTTGATAAAAAATTTAGGAATGATTATAAAAAAGCTCAATAAGATCCAAGAGAATAAAGACAGTACAATGAAACTAGGAAAAAAATGAAGGATATTAATGAGAAATTCAGCAAAGATATTTTGAAAATGAACTAAATGAATTTTGGAAATGAAAAGCTCAATAAGTCAAATAAAAAATATGTTTTAAAGCCTCAACAATAGACTTGATCAGGTGGAAGAAAGAATATTGAAACTTGGAGATCATTGAAATATTTTTGCAGTGCTCAAAGGAGATTAAAAAGGGCATAGAAAATGTATTCAATGAAGTAATAGCAGAGAACATCCCTAGTCTTAGACATCACATACAGAAGGAACCCAGAAAGACCTTCACCATGACACCATGATAGCCAAACTCAAAAATATAAGAGAAAGCAAATATTTCTAAATTATGGAAGAGCAAAGTGTCAAATCACATTTGGAGAGTATTGCTATTTCACTAACAGATTTCTCAGCAGAAATCTTACAGGATAGGAAAAAATAGAATGATATGTTCCAAGTTTTGAAAAAAGTAACTGCCAACCAAGAATATTATGTCCAACAAGACTATTCTTCACAAATGAATAAGATATAGAAAGCTTCCAAAGTGAAAAAAAAAAAAAAAAAAACTGAAGGAATTCATAACCACCAGACCAGCCTTATAAAAGATGCTTAAAGGAGTTTTACATACAGAAACTAATGGAAAAAAAAAAAACTATCATAACAAAAGCATGTGAAGGTATAACTCCCACTGGTGAGCAGATACATAAAAGAGAAAGAGAAAAGTAACATTACCAATACCCTAAACCTTCAAACCACAAAGATAAATGAGAGGATGAAAAGAACAAATCGTATTCAAAACAACTAGAAGAAAAAAAAACAACAACAAAATGACAGAAGTACATCCTTACTTATTAATAATATCCTTGAGCACAAATTTACTAAATTCTCCAATAAAAGATACAGACTGACTGAATAGATAAAAACACAAGACCCAACAAAATACTGCATATTGGAAAATCATTTCACCAGTAGAAACACATACTGACTGAAAATAAAGGATAGAAAATGATATTCAAGCAAATGTAACTTAAAGTGAGCAGGAGTAGCTATACTTACATATGACAAAAAAGATTTAAGACAAAATTGTAAGAAGTGACAAAGACAATCTCTATATAATGAAAAGGGATCAATTCAATAAGAAGATATAATGATTCCAAATCTCTATGCATCTAATATTGGAGCAACCAATTTTATAAAGTTAACACCATTTGACCTAAAGGGAGTGATAGACTCCAGTAAAATAGTGGTTGGGAGACTACAGTGCTCCACTTTCATCAATGGACAGATCACCCCAACAAATCACAGAAATAAAGTTGAATTATACCACAAATCAAATGGACTTCAGACATCTTACAGGACATTTCTTCCAACATCTGCAGAAACTACACATTCTTTTCATGAGAGCATGGAACTTTCTCTAGAATAAACCATACATTAGGCCATAAAACAAGTCTTGAATTAAAAAAATAAAATAAAAATCATATGTTGTGTCTTCTGATCATAAAAGAATGAAACTAGTTGTCAACAAAGTAAGAAATTTTAGAAATTATACTAATACATGGAGATTGTACAGCACACATTTAAACAAACAACCATCAAATAAATCAAAAGGACAACTAAAAAATGTCTTGTAACAAATGAAAATGGAAACACAATATACCCAAACAATGGGATACAACAAAAGCAGTACTAACAGGGACATTTATAGCAAAAAGTGCCTACATTAAAAAAACTAGATTTCAAATAAAATACCTGATGACACATCAAGGATTTAGAAAACTAAGAGCAAACCAAACCCAAAAATAGTAAGAAGAATGAAAGATCAGAGCAGAAGTAAACAAAAATAGAGTAAAAAGCAATATAAAAGATGAATGAAACAAAGATGTCTTTTGTTTTGTTTTGGTTTTGGTGCTGGGCATTGAACTCAGGAGTACTTTACCACTGAGCTATAATCCAAAACTTTTTAAAAATTTTATTTTCTAATATTTTAAAATTATTTTTTTGTTTATTCTAATTAGTTGTACATGACAGTAGAATTCATTTATATATTTGATAGCTCATACATAAATGGAATAAAATTTCCCATTTTTCTGATTGTACATATTGTAGGATCACATCGGTTATGCAGTCATATATGTACCAGACTTATTTTATTTTGAAATAGAATCTTGCTAATTTGCTTCATCTGGCCTCAAGCTTTTGATCCTCCTGCCTTAGCCTCCTGAGTCCCTGGGATTATGGGTATGTGCCACTGTGACTGGCTGTTTTTCAAAGGTTAAATAAAATCCACAATCCTTGAGCTAGACTAACCAAGAAAAAATAGAGATCTAACTAAAACTAGAGATGAAAAAGGAGATGCTATACCCAATACTAGAAATACAAAGGACCATTAGGGATTAGGAAAAACCGTATGCTAACATTGTGAAAACCAGAAGAAACAGACAAAACCTACTAACACTGAACCATAGTACATTAAAAAACCTTCATAGACTAATGACAAGTAATGAGATTGAATCAGTAATAAAAAAATCTCCCAATAAAGAGAAGCCCAGGATCAGGTGGCTTCATTGCTGAATTTTACCACTCTACTAAGAACTAAAGGTAATTCTTAAATTAGTCCAAGGAATTGAGAGGGAGGATACGCTTGCAAACTCTTTCTATGAGGTCAGTATTACCCTATTACCAAAACCATACAAAGATACAACAAGAAAGAACTACAGACCAATATTCCTGATGAACATAGATGGAAATCTCTGAACAAAATACTATCAAATATAACTCAACAGCACATCAAAAACATTATTCACCATGATCAAGTTGGTTTCATCCCAAGAATGCAAGGATGATTCAACATAGGCAAATCAATAAATACATTGTGTCAGCAGATTTAAAGATAAAAATGATATGATCATCTCAACAAATGCAGAAAAATTTTGATTAGATTAAATATTCATCCCTTCATGATAGATCCTCTGAAAAACTTGGTATAGAAGGATCATGGCTTAACATAAAAAAGGCTGTATACAACAAACCCACAGTCAACCTTGTATAGACTAAAGAAAAGCTGAAAGCATTTCTTCTGAGATGGGAAAAGAGACAAAGGCATCCACTCTACTGCTCTTATTCAATATAGTGCTGGAAGTTTTAGTCAGGGAAATTAGGCAAGTGAAAGAAATAATGGGCATACAAATAGGAATGTAGGAAATCAAATTCCTGTTTGCAGAAATATGATTCCAGTCATAGAAAAACCTGAAGATTCCACCAAAAAACTAATTGAACTGATAAATTTAGTTAACCAGCAGCATACAAAAATGAGTAGCTTTTCTATCAACCAATAATGAATTTGCTAAGAAATCATTAAAACAATCTCATTTACAGTAGTTATAAAAATAAAACAAAATAACCAAGGAAGTGAAAGATAGCTATGAGAAATATTACAAAATACTCATGAAAGAGATTTAAAAAGACACAAGAAGATGGGAAGACCACCCATGATCATGAATTAGAAGAAATAATAATGCTAAATTGTCCATACTTCCCAAAGTGACCTACAGATTTCATGCAATCCCCATAAAAATACCAATGACATTTGACATTCTTCACCAAACTAGAAAGAAGTCCTAAAATTTATATGGAAGCACAAAAGACTCAGAACAAAGTAATCTGCCAATCTTTTGGGGCAAAAAGAACAAAGATGGAGGTATCACAACATTTGGTTTCAAGACATACTACAGAGCCATAACATGGTATTGTCATAAAAATGAACAAAAAATCACGGTATCAGAATTAAAAACAGAGATATAAACCCATGGAACCGAATAGAGATTCCCCCAAATAAGGCCATGCATCTATAGCCAACCGATTGACCAAGGTGTCTGTTTAGTCACAGCTCACTGCTGTCACTAAAAGACCCAACCAGAACAATTCACTGCTGTGACTAAAAGACCCAACCAGAACAATTTTAGGGAAGGAAAAGTTTATTTGAGGGCTCATGTTTTCAGAGCTATCAATCCATAGACATCAGGCTCCATTCCTCAGACTCCAAATGAGGCAGAACATCATGGCGGAGGAGTGTGGCGGGGGGAAGCAGCTCACATGATGATCAGATAACAGAGAGAGACTAAGCTCAGCTTGCCAAAAATAAACCCCAAAGGCATACCCCCAATTACCTATCTCCTCCAGCCACACCCTACCCACCTTCAGTTACCACACAGTTAATTCCACCAGGGGGATTAATTCACTGATTTGGTAAAGGCTCTCATAACTCAATTATTTCTCCTTTAAACCTTCTCACACATGAACTTTCAAGCCATAACAGTATCAAAAATATACATTAGAGAAGGGACAGTCTCTTCAACAAATGGTGCTAGGAAAACAGGACATCCACACATAGAAGACTGGAACTTGTCTCCTTTTGTCCTACACAAACCAACTTGCGATGGATTCATAGATCTAAATATAAGACCTTAACTTCTCAAATTACAAGATGAAAACAGGCAAAATACTTCAAGAGATGGTACAGGCAGTGTTTTTTCTGGATAGGATCGTCAAAGCCCAGAAAACAAAAGCAAGAATTGACAAGTTGGATTATATCCAAATAAAAAGCTTCTGCACAGCACATGAAACAACAGAATGAAGCAACAACTTAACAGAATGGGAGGAAATATTCACCAGCTATTCATCTGACAGAGATTCAATATGCAGAATATGTAAAGAATTTAAAAAAAAACTCACAAAAATCCAAATAATCGGACTGGGGATATAGCTCAGTCGGTAGAGTGCCTGCCTCACAAGCACAAGGCCCTGGGTTCGATCCCCAGCACCACAAAAAAAAAAAAAAAAAAAATCCAAATAATCCAATTAAAAATGGCAAGAGAACTGAATAGACACTGCTCAAAAATTACAAACGGCCAACAAATACATGTAAATATGCTCAATATCATTAGTCATCAGGGAAAGCAAATCAAAACAACAAGGAGATAGCATCTCACTCTGGTTAGAATAGCTGTGTATATACACACACACACACACACACACACACACAGACACATATACTAACATGCTGGTGAGAATGTGAAAGAGAAAGGAACTCATATACTATTGGTGGGGAATATAAGTTAGCAGTTTAGAAGCTCCTCAAAAAACTAACAATAGATCTACAAACATTATCCAGCTCTCCCACTTCTGGGTATGTATCTAAAGGAAATAAAATCAGCATATCAAAGAGGTATCTGCACACCTATGTTTATGTAGCACTATCCACCATTGCTAAGGTATGGAATCCTTCTAGGTACCCATCAACTGATGAATGGATAAATAAAATGTGGTATTTATGCACAAAGAAGGAGTATTCAGCCACAAAGAACAAAATCCTGTCATTTGTAGCAACAAGGGTGGAACCGAAGGACCTTATGCTAAGTGAAATAAACCAGACACAGAAAGACATGGTCTCTCTCATTTATGGAAACTCGGTAAAGCCAACCTGAATGTAGAACACATGATTCTAGAGGTTGGGAGGGATTTTGGAGTGAAGGTGAAGAGAAGTTGGATCTAATCAGCACATGCCGTGTACATAAGTGAAAATGCCACACAGGACCCCGTTAATGTGTTACACATTTTAAAAATTAAATTTGTCAAAATAATACCTTCTAAATTATCTTACTTTTTTAAAACATCAATGGCTCGTTTTAAAAATAGCTGTCCTCTGCCCCATCAATTCTACTCTCCATGGTTGTCTTAGTCTAGTTCTATTTCTAGCATTTTCCATTTCTACTTCTCTGCTCAATACCCAAAGTCTTGTCCCCACCATCTGTATAGTGTTCACCAGGATTAATCTCATGGTATCCTTTATCTCTATGTATGCTGATTGACTCAAGAGGTCTCAGACTCCAAGGTCATTCTATTCTCTAGAAATCTAACCCACTCAGGGCCCTGCAAATCCCCTATTTGGGTCTCATCTCTCACTCTTTTCTACTCCCCAAACCCTTGAATCATCCCTTATGAGGCCCAGGGTTTCAAGAGCAAATGCGTATGTGTTTGACCCCTCAGGCTAATGAAGGGAGACAAGAAGAACACAATGGTTATCAAAATTAAGCTTGCATTCCTGAACTCTGCCTAGCTGGGTCTCAGTACAATATATATATTTTTACTTTTATTTTTTATTTATTTTTATTTTTTATGTTTACAGACTGTATTTTGATTCATTGTACACAAATGGGGTATAACTTTTCATTTCTCTGGTGGTACATGATATAGATTCACACCATTCATGTAATCATACATGTACATAGGGTAATGATGTCTGTGTCATTCCACCATCTTTCATATCCCCGATCCTCCCCCCCTCATTTCCCTCTATGTAATCCAAAGTTCCTCCGTTCTTCTCTTACCTCCATCCCCCACCCCCATTATGTAACATCAACCTCTTATTAGAGAAAACATTCAGCCTTTGGTTTTTTTAGAATTGGCTCAGTATGATATTTTTTCAGACTTTAAGAACTGGGTTTTACAACATACTTGTAAGTGAATGAATTCAAAATACAAAACAACTCTATATTTTAAAGCCTGCTTGTGAACTAGAACCTGGTCATCTATTTTTGCTATTGAACAAAAGTCCAGTATTTTTATCTGTATTTTATACATGGGTTTTAATTTTTCATTTTTCTGATGGATCACTTTTTTTAAAAACTGAAATTAAAATTCTTACATCTAAAGGAATAACCAGAGTGCATTTCTATTTGGAACAAGAGGACAAAGGCCAGTAGAGGAATTACATCAAAGAAATAATTGTGGTGAACATTTAAAATTCTCTAACTATGGGGTTCTATACTGGAACACAGCATAGCCAAGTTTTACAGTGCATTCCTTCTATTTATAGTCATCACAGGAAGTCAATTTGTCACTACTCTGGTCATGGACTACAGGTTATATAATGAGCACTGATTTTCTGTGTGCCTCTGTTAAGATGGATTATAGTGTCAAACCACTTCGTAGTGGCTCTGATACTGTCCGTTGCAATTCAGAAATTCCTGTCTGACCTTCACATTATGAACAAATTCCTGCTGTTTCTCAGCATGATTTTTTTTTAGGGACTTTCACTAACTTGGCAATTTGCAATATTGATTAAGTCAGAGTCCTATTCAAGTCTCCATTACAAAATATTAAGTTGGGATTTTTTTTTTAAAGGTCAAGGTACAGATTTTATCTCAGTATATTTTATAGAGAAATTAAGTGATTCTTCTTATTTACTCCCTCTCCCAAAGATGAGTCTAAGATAGACAAGGGCTTGAGGACACTCTGGGAGTTTCAGAGGCGAGAACCTTTATGGGGTTAGTGATCATTGGATGTAAGCCAGGATGACCATGTGCAGAGAGCAGACAAGGGTATTGTCTGGAAGACGGGCAATTGCAGCAGAAATTATCAGGAACAAATCAATGCTGCTTTTTGAGAAACTCTGAGAACCCCTCTTTTCTCCTCTTCACCAAGGATTCTGTGGTTATGGTCCAACAGGAGTCAGAAAAACAAAAACAAACAACAATAAAAACTAAACAGGGCAAGTTTAACATGAAGAACTAATAGGGAGGGGATTTAGGTGATAAGGAATTGGCTAATGCAAGCCCAGAGAACACTAACAAACTCAAATAGTGGATGTGGGGAGTTGCCATCACCCCTGGGGCCAAGAGAAAACACCCAAGGGAAAGGCTGCCCTAGACCTCAGAGAGGCACAGTCATGGCTCACTGGGTCTGTGAAGTTCTCTGGAAACTTTCCTGTGAAGTTCAGGGGGATGGCTGTCTCAGAAAGTGTGGAGCCTTAGAACCCTCCAGGCTGCAGGAAGCTGGGGGAAGCCATTAAGGGGCAAAACCATACCCACTGACATTCTGCCCTTGAAGATTCTCTAGGGAAGGATTCAGGGAAACTATGGGGAGTGGCCTTTCCCAGGAAGCTTTCCAGGAGGAAACTGGGTTGAGAAGCTGGGCACAGTGAGGCACACCATCAGCATGCCACTGTGAAAGCTGCTACTAGTCCCCAGGCATTAGTGCAAAAATGGTTCACACTACAGAAGCCAAATGAGGTGAACATAGTCAACTGAGGAGAAAAAAATTCTACTGAGTCCCTCTAAGGACTTAGTCAGTAAAACACTGGTCCTGTTGGCAATGGAGAGAGATTTGCAGAATTCATGACCAGGATTGGAGAGGATAGAAGGAAGGGTATACTGGGGAACTGAAAACCAATACATCAAAAACTCACTGTGCTCTAGATGTTTCCCCATCACCTTTCATTCCCTGAATGCAAGTGACCTTGTGCTCCTTGCTTTCTGGAGAAATCCTTTTTAAACTGAAACATTTTCTGCAAGGTGCCCACTTTTGTGCTTAAAGTCTACTGTGAGATTCAAAGTCTCTTAATGAAGAGAAACACTTAGCACACAGCACACCAAGCCCTGCATATAAAACAATTACAACTCTGTGCCAGGTATCATTACATTGGACAAGCCCTTGCAACAACACCTAAAGATTGATCTGAGGCTCTGGTAGAGAACGGCTAGAAAGCAATTTGGAAAAGCAATAGTAAAATGGATGGTGGCGACTGAAGTCTATTCACAGGGAATTACCTTAAATATATTTTCCATTTTAGTTTTCTGGAGTGTTTCCTTTGTAATTACATGGAGGCCTCTAAGGAATCCTAGTTTCTTTATCAGTTCTTTAAAATTACATCTGTAGAAGACAAGGTAAATAGTTATTTAGGTCAACATAGTTTTTGTATGTATTTATTTTCTGCATGTATTTCTTTTATTCTTGGGTGCTGGGGATCGAACCCAGGGCCACCCAGGGCCTTGTGCTTACAAGGCAAGCACTCTGCCGAGTGAGCTATCTCCCCAGCCCTTGCATGTATTTCTTAATAAACAATGTAAAAGAAAAGGAACTTAGTTTTCACACAGAAAAACTGAAATCTTTTCTTTTTAATAGGATCCTAGTCATTTGATATCAAACCAGAACCTACACTTCATCACTAATCTGGGGAAGAGACTTTCTTTGGTAGATTTGCTTGTTATATTTTCTGAGCTAAAGGTTCATCTTGCCAGCACCTCACTCCAACATAATCACATACTATACATACCAGTACCCTGACAGGAAACCTGCACATGCAGACATATGCCTTAGAGGGAGGTCCCATGGCTCAGACACACCCCGAGGAAAGATATGGAGGTGACTGTCCCAGCGGGAGCCCACAACTACATATGAATTGGATTCTCTGATCTGCATTTAGTGATTGATTTATTCTGCATTTCTTTCTTTATTCTTGAAGAGAATGAAGAAGATAATACAGAGTGAAGACAAAATAAGCATTTCCTCTTTTCTTGGGATAGATTTTGGCCAGCATCTTTCAAATGTGAAATAGGACTCAAGGAGCTGTTCAAAGAAATTGGCACATAGCAAACCACAAATAGTGGTCCTCAGCACCCAGAACTAGGGTAAATTTTAATATATATACATATATATACACATTGTAATACAATGATTTCTAATAATTTTTTTCTCATTATGATTCATATATTAAAAGAAATACAGATTAAACACTACCAGAAAACCAAAAAACATTTTTCCTTATATGAATAAATGAATATAAAGATAATATAAAAACAAAGTTTGGAATAGGGGAGGGAGGCTTTGGAGACATGGGAAAGACATTAACAAGAGTAAAAGACAAGAACTCTGGTAAGCTTTATAGGCATTTTTTTCCTTTAGGGCAATTATAAAAATGAAAATACTACCAATTCTGGGGTCTAAGTAGAATCACAGGGGACCTTAAAGTTTTGAGTAAAAAAATGATTGAATAAGAGGATCTAGTCTTTTGTACATGTTACATTTTACTCTGGAGAGATAATTCATTTAACAAAATCACAGATATCCAGTGGGATAACACTGAAACCCAAGAGCTTTTGGGAGATAATATGCATATCCATTATAACACATCTTAATTTTCTAGGAATTAGCATGATGTTGAGTTGTTAAAAGCTCATTGTTTGCAAGACTTTCAAAATTATTAGTTTTTACTACCATTTTACTTAGCATAGAATGACAAGAGTGGCTTTAGGGACTAATAGTTGACCAAATTACTTTGAAGATTGCCTGGTACAAACATTCAGGCTGCTGATGGCTAAAGTTGATTATTATTAGATAGTTGTACAATACACAATTGTTTTAATATTTCCCTAGACTTGAGGCTGAAAGAGGAAGGATTTTCTGCCTTACAAGCTACCTCTTCCCCATCCTTAATTTTCCTCTTCCATAATTGTTTGCTATCTCTAGCTACCTTGGATTTTGTTGTTTACTGACATCCCGCTGTGCTATCATTACATGTGCCATGAAACTTGATCACTTAGCAGAGTTGGTTATAGCATACCCAGTACCAGGAAAGAATCGAGAATTAGCAATGTGTTGAATCAGCTTCTCCTACTGCACAGAGTGCTTCCCCAAAGGGAGTCAGGCTCATTGGGAGTCTCTAATAATCCAGACCACAGGGGCACCACTTTATAAATTACTGTATTTCTTCATGATAAGCTTTTCTCCTCAGTTTCAATTTCCCTGACTGCTAGTGTTGGCTGCTTGTGATATCCAAAAGAGTGAAAAAGTGGGGCAATGGTAGAGAAATAATAGAAGCAGAATTGAGAGCTTGAAATAATTTTAGGACAGCACTGCTGTGAAATATGGTCTACTGAGTGGAGTAATGTTCGATGTTTTATCCATCCATCCATCTGTTCACCCAGATGGCAGAATAAATAGTCTAAAAAAGACTTGGACATTACATAGGGAAAGTTGTAAGAGGAAATGTACCAGGGATACATATAGTGCCTAAATTTATGTGTAGGACATTAATCATGCAATTACAGAATGGGGAACCTCTACATTGAGTGCTTACACGCATGCATGAAACATAACAGGTGATTAAAAAGTCATTGGCCAATAACTGCTAAAAATATTCTGTGATCACATAAGTAATTACAATGTCTGTTTCAATGGCCTCATGTTTTCCTTGATGATGTTTGCCTTACATCAGGCCATTTAGTTCTAAACACTGCATTTAAGGAAGGCATTGAACATTGGAATGTTAAAACAGACTCGAAGAAGATAGAAGTTCCTTTTCTACCTTGGCAGTGAATCTGCTGGGCTATGATACTGGGAAATGCTGCTGACCATCTTTTCAGTTATATGGAGATAAATCTCCACAATATTCGAGACTAAAACTGACAAATATGGAGAGATATAGTTGTTCAGTATTTGAAGTATCCTCATAAGGAATCCATATCTTTATAGACAGGTGTTGAGCACTTCAAACATTATGAAAATATTCATCACAGAGCTTTGTTAATTAAGTTAAGGGATGCTATATTTTTTGTTAAAATATGTCATATTTAACTTGGTTAGGTATATTGTCTGGGCATAAAGTATAAAATCTAGGTAAATCGGAAGACATCCACAGTTGTAAAGTGCCTGAGAGGTACAGCACCGTTGACCCTAGGTTGAAGGTCACCTAATCTGACCACAAGACTGGGTAGTTCTGCCATAAGAATACTGTTTCTGTATTAGAGTAAGTTTTTAATGCATAGAATAAGATGAAGACCACAAACATGTAGCTATCTTTGTTCTTTCTTGTTAATAATGTTTAGTTTCTTTTGTAGGGGAATGGAAGCAGAATTTGGTTCATGACTCGCTTTCTTTGTGGTATACCATCTGTTACTGAGGTTATATATGTGTTGTACCATGTGTTTGTGACTGGTATCATAATATTTCCCCCTCAATCTGCTGTTTGCTGAATGACCAGATTACCTGACATCTGTCTGACACAGGGAATGGGGTTTTAATATCAGTTATAAGGGACTATAGGGACCATGTGGTGGAGGGCTAGATATGTGCTATATTCATGAAGGTAAACCACGGAAGTCCACAGTGGATCCTCCATAAGCCAGGGTACACATAAGACTTCATGACGACAAGTACACTGTTAAAAATTATAAAACACACAACATCCTTGTGTCTGTTAGCAGACACAACATCGGGCACATTCTCATTCAAGGAATTTTAGATAATACAGCAACTTAGAATAAATTAGCATGAGTATATTTAAAATGCTCAATGATCCAGAAGAGATTGAATAATAAGAAGAGAAGATGTTAACTTTTTAACATTATAGGAAGGTGTGAAAGAAATAGAAATTTCAGAAATAAAAGTATAACTATTAACATGAAAAGTCATACATGGCATAAATGGTGACTAACTTCACTGAAAGGAGAATTAAAAAATGCAAACTAGAAGAAGTTGAAATACAATAGAAAGAGATAATGGAAAATAGATTTACTAGATTTATAAAGAATGGAATTGGAGAATATCATGCTAAGTGAAATAAGCCAGTCCCCCAAAACCAAAGGCCGAATGTTTTCCCTGATGAGTGGATGATGATACATAATGGGGGCGGGGGTGAGAGAAGAATGGAGGAACTTTATGTAGAGGGAAATGAGAGGGGGGGGTTATGAAAAATGGTGTTATGAGACAGACATCATTACCCTATGTACTTGTATGATTACACAAATGGTATGAATCTACATCATTCACAACCATAGAAATGAAAAGATGTACCCCATTTGTGTACAATGAATCAAAATGCAGTCTGTAAAAAATTAAAAAAAAAAAAAAAGAAATAATGATGCTTCAGTGCTAAGTCCCTCACTTGTAAGGACCCTATCCAGCAGTATGCTAAACTGCATGTTCATGTTCTGTTTCTACAATTTGCAAAACAAATAGCTGCAATTGTTAAGACTGCAAAATCTTTCCATTCTACTTGACTTCTGTCACTCTCTTCTCATGGTAGGTAGCATTGAAGTGGCCATGTACATTTTTTTGAAGAGTTGAATTGAGGATATTTTGGCCTGTATTGGAGGGGTAATAATTGTGTAGTTGGTAGTACCTTGTATAGTTGTCACTGTAGGCCTCCTCCTGTAGAAACTTATACCACCACTCTGCCAAAATACCCGGCATTTTGAAAGGCAAGGCCAGAGGTCATTTCATGATAGGAGAATGTCCTATAGCACCTGGCACTGAGACCATAAGGAGAATGGAGAGTAAATAGGCTGGACATATATGGAATTAAATTTTATGTATAAAAGAAACCTGGGAAAGATTTTCCCTATATTTAATAACAACCCTAAAAACTTACAAAATCAATGATGAAATGTAGCACTAAAAGAACCTTTTAAAAACATAATTAATAAGAAAGTTAGAGGAGACACAGATGCATTTCTATTCTTTAATTTAAAAAGATAGTTCATTATTGTCATAGAAGAGTATGCACCTAAATATGAAGGAAGAAAGAAACAGCATTAGGGAGGTATTCTAGCAGTTACTATACATACTATGATATTTTTTCTGGAATTATGTTTAAAGTATTTATTTTGTTTCAATTTTTAATTTGTGTCATTTACTTTTATCTTTCTAAAATATTTATTTCATATTTAATTATCTATTCTTACTCTTGTGTTTTCTTTAAAAAGACTCCCCAATTATATAAATTGCAAGTCTCAAAAAACCTTGCACTGTCCCTGGAAACATGAAAGACAAGTTGTCACATGGGAAAAAAAAAAAACATGAAAAACTCCAATTTAAGTAAGATTCGAATAAAGAGAATACGCATTTGGAAGGAGACAATATTAAAAAAAATGTGTTAGAGAATTTCCCTGAATTGCAAGAAGATTCAAGACTTAAACTGAAAAAATTACACTGAGCTCTGAATAGCAAAGATAAAGCCAAACCTTCATCTAAATATATTGTAGTGAAACTAGACGCTATCATGGACAAAGAAAAAAAAAAATTCTAAGACCTACCAAAGAGAAAAGAAAGAAAACCTAAAACGATACAAATCAGAATAAAATGGATTTCTCATTATATAATTAACACAGAGAGACATTGGGATCATATCTTCAAACACTAAGAAAATGTTCACTTAGGAGGCAGTGCCCCAATATAGTCGATATTAAGACCAACAAAAACATTCCCAGACATTACAAAACTGAGAGGTACTACTTAATATTTTTTCAGCAAGAAAAACGAAGAATTCAGAAGTAAAGAGGTGGAACCCAAGAAATAATGGTAAGCAAGAAAAAAAAAAAAGGAGTTGTTAAAACAAAAATACTGTTCAAATAAACCCACCACCAATTTCTGAAAGTTTAATGGTACTAACAGTAGGCAGAAGTAACATACAGAATGGAAAGGAGGAATATAAAGCATTCCAAGTTCTTTCAGACCTTTGCATTTTTTTTCAAATCTAAATTAGACTTAGAGGTGTATATCTTGAAAAAGTGAAGAATTAATCTTAAATTAAGAAAATTAATAGAAATTAAAGCATAAAACCAGTAGAGAAAAAAAGGGGAGAATCCTTTATTCAACATAAGGTGGGGGGAAAGGGCTTGAAATTGAATGCTCTGTGTCAGAAAGGGCATAGCGTATTATTTTTATTTGCAAATGAGGTTCGAAAAGTTTAAGTGATTCATCTATACAATCAGAAGGAGAAACTGAATTTGGGACTTTCACCTTGTTGGTACTTTTCTATCTCATTAAATCATAATGTCCCCTTCACTTTTACCAGGAACCCTCTCTTAAATTGTACTACTAACACATTTTTTTTTTTTTTTTGGGGTATTTCTAAAATAGCCCTCATCGGTACTGCTACCATCCAGATATTTCTCTTCAATCATCCAATCGCAGACTCATTGTGTTGAACCTGGCTTTCTGAATGCTGCACAAGACAAGAGAACTTTGTCAACTGTCCCCATACCTGCCCCGATAATTACAACCACTCTCATAGCCTGGTCTTAGTGCAACACCTTGTATTTGAAGAAAAACAACAAAGAATTTGAATGATGTCAAGTAATGCCTTTGCTTATATTACATACATGGTAGTTTAAGGCTACCCAGAGATTTTGCTAGATTTTTTTGGTCACGTTGGCGTTTCCTCAGAATGGAGCCCTACCTCCAGATCCTCAATGCCCTTTCTGTTAGGAACTCAAGTTGCTGAGTAGTATTCATACCCAGTCACCATCTGTAGCCACCCCATCTTCAAGGACCTTCTAACATGTGTGTGATGTAGGGACTGAAGGGAGGACAACAGAGAAGGCTGTGGTTAGCACCACAAAGCCTTACATTTTCTTTCTGGTTACTGTACTCTATTAGGTTATCTGAATCTTATTTTGATGTTTTATCTTGTTTTCATTCTACTCTATTAAGCAGATTAGACTTTATTACCTATTGAGGGATTGAAAATGATTTAACTGAATAATTTAAGCCCTAGAAATAGTCTGCCTTCAATTCTAAGTTGCAGTTTGGCTAAGGGCTCCTGGGTAAGAAGGTGTATGTGACCTGCTGAGTTTATGGTTTCTCAGTTCCTGGAGCTACACATTTCTGAGCAGCAATCCCTTAAGGAGCACTATAATGGGCCAGCGTCTTTTATCAGAATCATGTGGGCAAACATGTGTTCAAGAGATTTAATGCTTTTATTTTATTCATTTGGCAAGGCAGACAAATTTATATGCAAGGTATTGGCCAGACACAAAGTAGTCCCTTTACAGGAAAATAGGAAACATTTCACCATCTGTAAATGTTTCCTTTAATTCCTTGTCTTCTGTTCACTGTTCAAGCCCCTCTTCCCATACTACTCTACGAGGAGTCCTTGTGAATGTTATCATGTTGTCTACAAAAAAATCAGCTTCTGCCTTCATCTTTTAAAAAATGCTTTTGTTAGTGTATTAGTTATACATAATATTGGGCTCATTTTGACATAATCACACATGCATGGAATATAATTTGCTCTGTTTCAGTCCCAGCGCTTCCTCTTTCCCTCCCCTCCCCACACTGCTCCTTCCCTTCCTCTACTGATCTTCCCTCTATGTAGCTTTTTCTTAATTGGTACTTTATACATATACTCTTCTTTTCACTGAGGGATATTTACATACGTACATAGATAGCATAATATGGTCAATTTCATTCTGCATTCCTCCCTTTTCCTGTCCCTCTTCCCTCCCCTTCAGTCCCCTTCCTTCATCTTTAAAAACACCGTAGCACTCCATGAATCTTGAAACATTCTCATCTTTAATTCATTATTTTAAACTTTCATACTTATTTGACAAAAAATTGAGTATATTTATGGGGTACAATCTGATGTTTTGATTATGCGTATATTGTAGGAAGATTCAACCAAGCTAATTAGCATCTTTTTTGTGTGCTGGAACATTAAAACTCCCTTGCCTATCCTTCCATCACATTTTTTCTAAAATCTGTCTGCTGCTCACTTTTATTCCCCTTGATTGGCAACACCTTTTTCAAGTCTGGCCTCTGAATATGGTTCTTCGGTCCTGGTCCAGGAATCGTCTTTCCTTTCCCTAGGAGATCTTATTAATTTCCATGGATTCTTGAGTCCTTGCCTCTGAAGTTCACATCTTACCTGGATCTTTGTCAGAGTTACACATCCAGCTGTCTGCCTGACACATGCACGTGATGCTTCACATCGCAAACTTAACATGTTTGAAAAGAAATGCTAGTGCTTTCCCTCACCCATCATAGACAGTATTGGCTAACTATGCAACTCTGTATATTCTATATTTTTTGCTGCCACAATCCTGATTTTATTGTAATAGACTGTTTTTAGAGCACTTGTACATTATAGACAAATTGAATAGAAAGTAGAATTCTCCTATACTCTTTCTCACTATTATAACATCTTTCATTAGTATATTTGTAAAAAAATTGGTCCAAAATTAGCAAAGTATTATTAGCTAAAGTGCACAGTTTACATTAGGATTCACTCTGTTGTGCAGGGAGGACTCGGATTAATGTATAATGTCACGTACCCACCATTACACTTTCTTCTAGAATAACTTCCCTGCCCTAAAAATCTCCTGGGCTTTACCCTTCCTGCTTTTCCCAGCTGACTCTCTGACCACCACTAATCCTTTTCTTGTCTACTTGGTTTTATCTTCTGTAAAATCATGTTGTTGGAATCATGCCACATGTAGTCTTTTCAGAATGGTTTCTTTCACTTAGAAATGTGCATTTAGGTTTCCTCCATGTCTTTTCAGGACTTGAAAATTTTTTCCACTGAATAATATTTCATCGTATGAATATAATACAATTTGTTTATCCATTCTCTATTGAAGGAAATCTTGGTTGCTTTGAAGTTTTGAAATCAAGAATGAAGCTGCTCTAAATGTGTAGATTTGTGGGTAGCACACATTTTCAATACATTTGGGTAAATACTTCAGTCTTAATTTATTTATCATTTGCAATTTTCTGACATTTTTGTTGAGAGGATTCTGTCTTTGGGTTTAGGAAAATATTCCAGTTGATATGAGAAAATATGGAGATCCCTTTCTTCTTTCATGCAGTTGGTGGGATAGTCATATTCTGCTGTTAAGACCCGACTAGGAAGGGGCTTCTGAAAAACTGCTAGAAAGTCTATGACTCCTAGAACAGGGATGGAGGTCGAGGGTCCCACTCTCATCTACAGAGGTGTAAATGCCTGGAACTGCGACATGCGTTTCCGGATAGAACACATGGAAGCGGGCAGGCCCAGAGGGAAGTGGACTCAGAGCCCTGAAGTCCAGCACCAGGATTCTGCACTCGTATATGTTTCTTGAGTAAGTAAGATAACATGTTTCTATAGGTTCACAACAAATTTAGCCTGGACTGTGTTATCCCAAAGCATCCTCGTTGTTAGCTTCAACCCTATCCTCAGTGTTCCTTCATCTAATAAATGATATCACCACCCACATCGTCACTCAAATCAGAAATTTATAAGTTGTCCTTGGAATCTTCCTCCCTTCCTGTTCCCTCAGGCACCTGTCCCTGCACCCCACCCATCTTAAATTCAACTCCTTCAAGATATACTTTATTTTTTAAAGGGGTCTTATTGATGTGTAATTATACATAGAATGATCACTATGCCTTCTTCATATATGCCCATAATTTGATCAACCTCATTGCCAATAATATATTCCCTTTTGCTTCTACAAACACGGGGCTACTATTATCATTTTGCCAGAGTTACTGAGGGGTTTCCCTGCTTCTACTCCTGTGTCCCTCCAGTCCCCTCTGAGAGCAGCAAGAGAAATTGAATAGACCCTCGCTGAAAGACTTTCAGTGGCTTCTCATTGCTCCCAAAATCAATAACCAAACTCATCCCCCCGGGCTCTAACACCTTGCATGAGGTGGCCCTGTCACTGTCCAGTTCAGTTCAGGCCACCCTCTACTGGCTGTTTGTCCACACTGATCTACTTCCGTTCCTGAAGACATCTGCTCTGTCCAGTCACAGTCTGTGCACCTTTGTCCTTCTGTGTGCACTTCCTCCCAATGGAGGCTGCCCTGCCCTTTTCATATGATTGACATTTTTTTTGTTCGAGTGTCAGCATGAGGGTCACCTGTACGGAAAAGCCTTCCCTGAGCACCCATTCTGAAATTGCTTCCTCCTCTTTTGGTTCCTTGTTTCCTTTATAGCACTTATCACAAAGTTATGTTTACTGCTCTACATACCTATTCCAGAGAAGGAAACAAAGGATTGTCTCATTTAATACTGTGTGTCCAGCACCTAGCCAGGGCAGTCGTATAGGTGGCATTTTGACTTCTGGATGAAAGACAAGTGATAGCTTTTTTTGATTCTGGAGATTGAACACAGAGCCTGGTTCCTGCTAGGTAAACCTACCACTGACCACTGAATTACATCCCCCGCCCATTTTATTTTCAAACAGGGTCTCACTAAGCGGCCCAATCTGACCTCATTCATGTAATCCTTCTGAGTAGCTGGGATTATAGGATCAGCTTTTTTATTTCTAAGAGCTATTATCTGTTCATCTCAATCCGGCATTTATCAAGATTAGGGCTTTTTTTCATTTTTTTTTTTAAATGACAGTGACATAGCAGAAACGCAGAGAACAATGGAGACTACAGTAAGAGAAAAGGGTGAGGCATTTGTAATTTATCAAAGTTATGAACATTAGTACCTCAGTTTAGATAGAAGAATCACTTCTGAGAATTCCATTGTTTGATTTAGAAAGATAAAGGCTAATTTTTATATTTACACTATTTATTCCATTTGAGTGTGAAAAGTCTAGTTCAGTAGAGATGACCATGGACCCAATAGCCATACTCTACTTAAAAGTGTTTATAAAGTGTTTGCAGGAGGTCACTGGGATTACTATTTGCTTGAGAGAATTTTTTTTAATGTCTGTTTTACCACCATGAGGAAAAGGAGCTTTATTAATCATCAGAAATATATTAGGTTGAGTCAATTATAGATCTTCCATTAAGAAAATTAGGGTTTTTTTTCATATTTGCACTGCGTGGACTGTAATAAACACGCAAACCAAACATTTTGAATACACACCAGATCTTAAATTATGGAGCAATTTAGATTGATTTAACAGGCAGATGAGGTTGTTTAGAAACAAGGAGAAAGAAGAAAGATTTTTAAAAACTCATTATCATTTAATCAATGACTAAATATTTTTCCATTGTGGTGATAAAGCTTTCATTTTAAAACCACAACTTAGTTGAGAAATTTGTTTATCATCTGTCTTTTTGGAAGGATTCAGCGACCACAATTCTTACAACCTCTTCAGGGATATCAAAAAAGCTCTCCTTTCAACATGTCCATTCCTTATTTAACCATTTCTCTTGTTGCATACTTTATTGGACACATCATGGTTTCATTCATCAAATCACTTTCCGTGGGAGTCCAGGTTTCTGGTTTCCCTTTCTGGATTACCTTCCCTTCCACTTCCCAAATTTCTTATCACTAAGTTCAAGTCCCACCAGGGACTCAAAGCCTCTCCTGACCGTGTACGCACCCTGAATTTGGCACTTACCTTATCTTACTGGTCTCACTGCTGTGCCACACTGGAACGTTTCAAGTTTCCTTACAGCAAACTCCCTCCAGTCTAGGATCAACCCCACCACTTGGCCACTGGGGAGTGTCAGTTATATGCACTTCTATTTGTACCACCTGATGCTTCCAATGGTGATTCTGATTGGCTCACATGAGGTCAGCACTTGATTCATGACCAGCCAATCATGCTTTCCTTTTAGGGAATTTAAAATTGAGATTGAGAGCAGCTGGTACTTCTCCCTGCCCCCACCTCCCCCCCTTGAAAAATAAATGGAATAATCAGAGGTTGTCTGTTTACATCAGTGAAAGCAGGGGATCCCATCTGGAGACAGGGAAGACTGAAGCGACAACACAGTGGGAAGCAACGATGGAGGCAGAACAGCTTCTGCAGAACCTGATAGTTTTCAGTTGTTGATTACTTGTCCTTATGAGCTCAAGCTTCTGTTCTCTGGGTTCCATGAAAAACTCTGATATTCTGAACATAACCCCCCTTGTGTTGCTTTGGCTGGTTTGGAAGTTTTACTTACAAACTAGAAAGAACTGTGGGTAAGATTATACGTTTTTATCTCCACACTGCCTGTATATTTTTTTAATTTAAATGAATATTTGTGAAAACAAAGGCCAGGAAGGATGATTTTTATGTCTCTTCTTAATGAGTACTACACTGGAAGTCCCATTCACTACTTAACTGTAATCCTTCAAATTCGTTTTTTTTTTTTTTTTAAGAAAAGTATTTAAAGTTTAAGAAAAATAATCTAGGGTTCCACTTTTTGGAGAGTATCAAACCTAATGAGAATATTGTCAATCCAAATTCCATGGTTCAGAGACTTCCTGGCTTGGGGACTTTAGACAAAGTACTTGTTTTAAGTCTATGTTTTTTCATATCATAAATGGGAACCAGAGTGGTGTCACAAAAGACTGTCAGGATTAACAGGAAATTCTGCTTACAGTGCCTAGCAGGTAGTTCACATGTCCATCAGTTAGAACTGAATGTTGAAGGTGAGAGGAAACTCTAATACTAGTCTTAGTAAAGAACTGCTCTTATAAACGTAGTTGGAAAGGCCAGAATTATGGCAGCCTTGGGATGGGGTTTTATCCAAAGATGTGACTCCTCCACTCTGCTGTTGACAGTGATATCTTCCTCCTCAGTTTTGCGCTTGACTTCCTGAGGTCTGGATTGTCCTCGCTTGGCAGCACAATTCTAGTGATCATGTTCTTAAAGCACATTGTGCTTTAACTTAGTGTGTGAGCGTGCAGAGTGCACTGCTTCAAATAGCCCTCACTGGAAACTCATGAGTCCTGAATGGATTCCTTATCATCCCAGGCTTGTAGACAGAAGGATGGGACGACCTTCACTTGTTGAATTATCAGCACCTGTTTCTGGAGGAGAACTAGTGGAAGGGATAGGTCTCCAAAGGAAATGTAGGATCTTTGCCCCGGAAGTGAGGACAATACATTTGAGGCAAAAGTCTCCTACAGTTCAATAAAGGCGAGAAGTATACCTTTCTTTGATCTTAGAAAGGATTTTTCAAAAATCCCATACAAAATGGAATATATTATTTTCCCCCAAACATTATGATGTATGGGCTACTACAATTATTGCATAAACTTACATTAGTCTGAGTCTCAATGTGATTTTTAGAAATGATACCTGAGAAATATTTTATTTAATTTTTTAGACCTTTGTTTTATTCATTTATTTACATGTGGTGCTAAGAATCAAATCCAGTGCCTCACACATGCTAGGCAAGCACTCTACCACTGAGCCACAACCCTAGACCCGTATTTTATTCTTAATTCAAATTTGATTGGAATAAATTTTTCTTCCTCTTTTATTTGCCTTTTTTCTTTTATGGGACTCCACTGTTCAGAGTGTGTTAAGGAAATGAGATTTTGGCAATGTTTTAATTCAAAAAAAGAACTCTGAATGTTATTGTCCTGGATCTGGATATCTTCAGTTCCTGTTAGATAGCTGCTCAATTATTCCTTCAAGAGCTTTGTTCTCCCTGCACTCTTCTTCATTGTTGCCACCTCCTTTCTGTGCTTTCTAGAGATAAGCTTCTGGACACAATTGAAGCCTTTGGTAGCTGGTAGACTCAGCAATCGAGAGCTGGGAGCTACTAATTAAGTCACACTTTTAAATGTAATATTGTGTAGTTTTGGAATTTGGCTTAATGGTATACTTCACTGGTAAAAACAATCTTATTTTGGCTAACTAAATCTTACAAATTTATTATTCCAATCAAAAGAAATTATTATTCTATTATTATTTCCAATTATGCCAATAAGTAAAAATGAACTAATTTCCTTATTGACCCCTTTTTTTCTCATTTTATGTTCCCACATTTCAGCTCATTTCTACTTCAATTTTCAAAATGCTGTCCACAGAAATACAACATTTTACACATACTTGACATTATGCCTGGCATATACACTAACGCACACACACATATATAAAATGGATTTCATGGAACAATCTTCAAGTCTGTGCAATATACTTTGATGTTATTCTGTTCTATTTCCTTCCATTCCACTTTATTACATAAATTGCTCTTTTATAATCCTGTAATTTGATCCTATGATCCACTGATGTGTCTCAACAACACAATTTGAAAATTATTACTAAGGCCATTCTGCCTCACTAGTGATTATGTACCCCTAAGATTTTGTGATTGCGTTCAAGAAAGTTCTAAAGGCCAAAATGGCAAATATTTCTGCTTCCATTTTAAAAGGCATTATACAAAATAAAATAATTATTAAATATTCCCTTTAATAATTGCACAGTGGACAGCCCACTGGAACACATCACATGAGCATGCATATCAATTAATGAGAACCAGGTAAATACTATGATGATTTCCTCAGTTTGTTTACTAACTACCTGAGAGGCTGGACACCATTATTGTTTTGATTGTTATGAATAATTTTTTCAATTTGTCTCATCAGATCCATGATTTGTGTATTTGATAAAATATTTTATATGATGCACCATGATTATCTCTAATTAAAAAGAGTAATTCAGAAGAGAAAACAAAATTTTATATTTTGTCTAGTTTACTTTTTATTTACTGGGATTAAACTATTCACAGCTACAATGTATTATTTTTGAGAAGTGCTGATATGTAGTAGTGTAAAGATTCCTTTTAATTGTCATAGAGAAACAAAAAATAAACACCATCAACATAAATCAGTTGATTTTTGCAGGGAGGTGGGTACTAGGGATTGAACACAGGGGCACGTTAACCCTGAGCTAAATCCCCAGTCCTTTTTAGTTTTTATTTTGAGATGGTCTTGCTAAGTTGCTGAGGCTGGCCCCAAATTGTGATACTCCTGCTTCGCCTCCTGAGTTGCTGGGATTACAGGTATGTGCCACCATGCCCAGTCCAATTGATATTTTAAAGTAAAAAAAATAAGAAGTGCAAACATTAGATCATAATGTTAGTTTTAGTCCATTTTTGATTGTAGGATACATTATTAAAATTTCAGTCAAAATATTCATGTACACTTAGCATATGGACACCAAACAATAGAATTTTGTCAATGAAAATACCTTTATTTGCATATTTAAAGTGGATATCACCTTTCTCTCTGCCCTCCCTCTTTTCCTTCCTCCTTCCCTCCCTTCTTCCACCTCACTGTGTTTATTTACAAAGAAGTTGAGTAGCCTATGCTGTACCTTTTGGAAGACATATGAACCATTTTTAAAATTTAAACAAATCCTGATGGTTCTAACCCTAGAACATACCCTATAGAACTGCCAGTGCAAAATATCGTTCAATGACACCTGTGCCTACAGTTTGTAGCCTCTGATGAGTTTTGATTTCAAGCCCATAGCTGATGGGATTTTTTTCCTGTTCACTGTGTCTTAGTGTGTATGTGGAATGTCTTTCTCCAAAAGCAATCAACAGTTTCTAATGTTAATACTTTAGTTTCAGGAATGATTGCCCATCTCTCTCAGGTGCCCATTAGGGCACTCCAGATAACTTCTGTTAATGCCACAAAGAATGCTGCATTTTCAGTCAGTCAATTTAAAACCTGCTCCCCAAATTTGGTGTGAGACTATTTACATATTTCTTCTGTGATTTTTAACAGTCAATCATTTTATTTCAGTTATATTTAAAATTATGGACGTTATTAGAAAACATATAAATGGATTAAATAAATTGATCTTAATATACTTATCTAATGTTTTAAACTGAAGATCATTGTTTTGTCTTAGATAATTGAAAAGTAGCAAAATGTCTCAAAAATTCTGTCCATGTTCTTGTGATTGGCTGTCACTATTTAAGAGGTTGAGTGTCAAAAGTTGAAGTACACTTCTGTAAAGAAATATATGTCAATAGTGTATGTGGCTACACATAATCTGTTCCTTACTTCAACTACTAAACAGGTGAGATTAGATCTCGCCACGTGTGTGAAAGCTAAAATTGAACGAACAGAAGAGGTTGTCAGAAAAAGTGAAGCCCTAATTCTTAAGCGCCCCTGCAACATTAAAAGAATTTTCTAAAGCAATATTTAATTCACAAGAAATGCAACAATGGAAACACAGGATTGGGGGATTCAGAAAATTCAAATCATAAGTAAGTAAATTGTGTGAACTGGTTTTCAGTTTTGAATTAACCTGGGCAAATTCAGCTGGTTACTCCTTTCTTCTCTGTTGAAAGTACAGCTTTCAAAGGTTAAAAGTTTATGACTCTCAGACAATATAATGTGATCATATGTCAAAGATTTTACTTAATTCATTAACTAATGAGGGGAACAATAAGATGTTAAAATGGATCTGAAAATTTGAGAAGCTATGCCTACATAGTCCCACCTTTAACTATAAAGAAACATTAGGATAATTTTTTCATTCAGATAAAACTGTTCCCTTTGAGATTATCTGTTCCACCAGACATAACTTATTTACATCTCTATTAGACAGAAACCTGTGAGTTAACCTTTGCCCCAAGGAGTTATACAATAGTCCAATCAATAGAAAGTCAAGCCTAGTACTACACTGAAAGAACACCCAGAAGATTCTTGTACCTGTTTTCAGATTCTGAATAATCTTCCGATGCCTGTTCCCTTGATGTTGAAATGTGTTCAGTCCTTGCTCTATATTCATTCACTCCCTCGGTTTTATCACTCAGTTTGTAATATAAATAATATCAATATTCTGATGACTCCCATATTATATTGATAGTTTAGATCTCTTTCCTGAACTCCATACTGAGACCTCCGACTGCCCACAGTACAATGCACTTAACTCCCTAAGGTACAGTTTAAATTTAACATGACCGAAACTAAATTCTAAGTTTTTTCTTCTGGGAACACTGACGCCACCTACTCTGCCAGACCCCATGACAGCTACTCTCTCGTCAGGCAAGCAGAAGTTATCAGTCCCTTATTTTCTCACACACTCCATAGGTGATTTGTTAGGAAATACTAATTCACCTTCAAAACATATTAGGATTTAACATCTCACAACCTCTATTGTTACCAACTCTTACAATCACAACTCTTACAACTCTTACATTACATTCTGCAGATGTGTTCCTGCAGAAGTTCTGAGCTCGAGGGAAGACAACTTTGACAAATAAAGCAGAATGAACTACTAGTTCCAACCTGAGTACCTGTATAAACCAGCTCTCAAGAGAATCCATTCTACCAGAAAGTTCAAGAATGGTGTTATTGAGTAGAATATTACTTCTTTAATCGATTTATCTATGCAGCTACTTCTAATATCTTTGAGAACATATAAAAATTTTCTTGTTTTAAATATGCTATGAATATTCTTTTACTTTTTAAATTCTCGAACTTTTTCTACATAAGTGAAAATAGTCACTTTCAAAATAACTGATTCCTCTGATGTACATGTTGCTCTTCAGGGAGCCTGAAATACGCTGCTAATGCTTTAGGTTTAAAAATTTTGTTTTAAAGTACTGTTTATGTTTTAGTGAAGAAGCACTGTGGATTAGCTTGCCAGGACTGCTGTCACAAATATCAGACTGGGTGAAGTAACAACAGAAGTTTTGTTCTCAGAATTCTGGATGCTAGAATAAGATCAAGGTGTCAGTGGAGCTGAAATCTGCTGGCTGCTCTCCTTCGCACGTAGATAGCCATCTTCTCTCTGTTTTTACGTGGTTTTCTCTTTATGCCTGTGTCCTCATCTTGTTTTGATATGGATGCTGGTCACATCAGAGAAGGACCCACCCATCTGACTTAGTTTTGTCTTAATGACCTTTTTAAAAGACAACACATTCTGAAGTACTGGAAGTTAGGACTTCAACATGTGAATTTTGTGGGGACACAATCCATCCCATAATATTCTCACATCAGTAATGGGTGCACATGTCATGCTTAGTTAGGTAAATGGCACAAATACTGAAGGATGAGATTGAGCCAGCGCCGTACATGCCAAGAGTCCAGAATACTGTTGGAATTCAGGGCCCGGGGCACATGTCCCTCCAGATGTCCTTTAGGACTGAGGTGTGTGCTAGTAATCTCCATCAAGCCAATGAGCAAAGTACCTATGCTCCCATCTCTTTCTTGATGAAACAGAGATGCAAAGACATTAAAACAAGAGCAAAGGAAGTCACATCAGCCAAGTGGTAGCAAAAAAGACTACACTTTTTCCTTGATTGACTGTTGTATTTTGTTTTCACGTTGATCATATTTACCACTTTTCAACACAAAATAATTTATTAAGCAATTCACATAAAATCAAGATATTTTCAATTTGTCAAAGTAGTCTTTTCCTTTGTTAAGTAAAAAATCCAGTAGTGTTTTGTAGTTGGGGACAATAGGCTAAATCAATGCAGAAAAATTTAAAACTACTAATTGAAGCATTAAGTGTCTGTCAGTGTTCTGGTGATTTGGGGCTGAAATCTGCTCTCTTCTTTATTTTCCTTTGTCAGCGGTGTTCACCATGGTAACTTCAATAAAAGTCCCCTCACGAATGTTTTCTTCTAAAGTGCCAAGCACCTTTTTAAAGAAGGCTGACAACCTGGTAGGAGTGGGTGTTTGGAAAATAAATGAAAAATATTCTGCTTTCTTCATGATTGGTGTGGGTGGGAAGGGGTGAGGAAATTATTGAGAAAATAAGAGTTGAGTAAAGAAACATCTTACATTGTTTGGGAATAAAAATTAATTTGTTTTTTGAGGTAGGAAATTAATTTAAATATGCTAGAGAAACTTCCCTTTCATAAAATTTTATTATTTCTGATCTTAAACAAGGACAATATTTGTCAATAGAAATTCATGGACAAATATGGAATATGGACAGATCTGGCCGAAACTTAGTTCAGTAAATTCTGCTTGGGTCCAGGTTCAACTTTCTTGGGATCAAATGGGGAAACTATTAAAATGGGACTTTGAGCACATCATCAAATCCCCCTGGTTCCCTCTACTTCCTCCTCCTAACGTGGAAGTGGCAGAAGTCCAGGGGTCTCAGTCACATATTAGTGTCAACTAGGGATCATTAGAAAATGCCAGTGCCATGGCTCTACTCAGAAATTATGGTTTGATTGGTCTGGGGTGACACTCAGATAGAAAGAGGTTTTATTTTGTTTGTTTTTTAAGCACTAAGTCACTTGTACTGTCTAGCCAGAATTGAGAGTCACTGTATTCATTGATAACAGAAGTCGCTTCAAATTCTACCATTCTAAGTCATTTGTCTTCAGATTGACTCCAGCAGGACTGGGCCCTGATAAGCATACCCATAAAATATCTTTGTTTTCATAATTATGTATTTTTCTGTGCAGTACTTGAGAAAGAAGGGCATTAGCTTTTAATTTAAGGAATTTAGAATCTTTATTCTTGTTTATCCTACTCAATATCCAGAATAAGTCCTACATGTAATGTCAGTGTTTAGTGTACAAGCAATGATTTCCCTTCTGAAACACATTGGTTTTTCAGTTTATTGCTTAAAGGCTGATTAAAAGGCTAACTAGATCCAATAGAATATATTTTTTATGTGTATAGAAATAGCAAAGATAGAACTAACAGTATTGCTCTCTAGTGACTATAAAACTGTTGGCAGGTGGATCACTTTTCACTTTAGAACAATGATTTTTATTCTTGACAGCACATTAGAATTGCCTGGGAAGGTTTCTGAAAGTCCTCATGTCCAGGGTGTATGCTAGATCAAATAAGAATTGCTGCATGAGGCACCAGTTTTTTGCTTTTGTTTTTAATTCCAAAGCTATATTCTGAAAATCTGAGCCAAGGATGAGAATTTCTTGTTCTAGAATGAAATGTTTGTGAACAAACTGTATTGAGCAATAAACCAATGGCAGAAAGCTAAGAGCAGGTTACAAATAGCACCTTCCATCTCCCTGTGGATAACATCATATAACATTGTGGGAGAACATTATTCTCCTTCAGCTAAAATTTCCATAGTGAGGGAAGTCTTCCTGTTAGTTTAAATGTTCTGAATTACTAGCCTACAACCATTTTTTTCCTGAAGACAGCAAATGAAACATTTCCTTTTTAAGCTGATGAATAATATCTAGGCCAGTCTGTTCACAGGCCCCTTTTAAGATGATTGAAATGGTAAGTAAAAGAAGAACAAAATATATAATTTTTTTTTTTTTTTTAGGCTATAAATTTGTTAGGTCAAATGACAAATCAAAAAGACTCAGTGAAGTATGCCTTTTAAATTTCTGGTTGATTGCTTGCTGGTAAGTGAAGATGCATCTCTGCATGAGTCCTCTCCACTGCAGTGTGGATTGCGACATCCACTGTAACCTATAAGAGCTCAAAACCTCAATACTGTAGCATCACAAGTGTGCTTAATTGTCATTCCGCAGCTTGGTTCTGGTATGTCCCCAAAGCCTACAAATCATTATCAAACAAGAAAATCAAGTAAACAAGCTCTCTGGCCTGACTCTGATCTATACTATCATCCTTCAGCATAAAAAGGTATTCACTCAGATGGTTAGTTAAACGCTCTAATAATGAACTTGGATCAGAGAAATGATTTGCTAATGCTTTTACAAACACAGGGAGTAGGAAAGCTGATTTCCTCCCAATCACACGTGCCAAATCTACTTGTTTTCAATGGCTTGGACAGAAAGCCAAAGCTTGGAAATGGAAGATAAAAGTATTAATAGGAGTAAGTTAAAAAAAAAAAAGTTTCCTTCATAAATTATATCTGATCTCTTTTTCTGAGATGACTGACATGTTGCAAATACAATAATTTATGGTCAGTTGCCTTTAATTCTTAAAATCATACAAAACAGTTATTTAGAATGAAATAGGTTTAATATTCAAAAACGTGAGAAATAACTTGCAATTCAATCTGGGATCTGAATTAGCACCATCTATATATAGAATGAATTTGATATATGTGAACAAATTAGTTTTATTAATATATATATATATTACCTATATATATATAGGTAAAACAGGTTTGTTTGATATAGTTGTTTTTATGGACCCTTCTGGGATTTAAGCTTATTTTTATTAGTTGGTTGGGCATGAAACAGGTTGCACACCCCTTAGTTCTAGGGCCTTGGCAAAATTAACCTCCAGTGGCTTCCCGGTGCCTTTGGTGAGCCTCAGGGATCGAATGCAACCTCGGAATCTGATGCTGGTTGTCAGGCCAAACTGGTTGAGGCCAGCTGAAAAGACAAAATAAGAGAGCTTTGGGTTTTTGTTTTGTTGTTTTTGTTTTTGGCAATCCTGGGGGATGGAACCCAGGGCTTCCCACATGCTGGCAAGATCTTCCACTGTTCCACTGAGCTACATCTTCAGTTTTGAAAATTTGCTGCATTAAATGCTAAGAACTTCTTTCAAAGCCAATAGTTAAAGATTAAATTGGAATGCTGTCTTGCATAAAGTTAGGCATTTTGTTTTTTGCTTAACTAATAGATTTGTAGAGAAATACCAACTTTTCTATAGTTATATATTTTGAAACATGGAAACATCTGGAATTATGCATTTGAAGACATCAAACAAATGCTGTGGTTTGGAATGAAAAAATTTACAGCAGTGACTGAAAACTATAAAGTTGTATTTTATGAAACAAAGTAACATCCAATATTTCAAATATTGAATCAGGATATGGGTTGGTTTTAAAAGGTGACTTTATCACTTTCTTACATTGGAAAAATAAATCTCAAAACGTTAAGTTGGTTGGAAGCACACATAAAATTTTCTTCCCTTTATTAAGAAGAACCATCTGTCAACAGGCAGACCTGGTGCTAACTGGGACTTCATTTCATGGACTGAATGGAGAAGAGGGTTTATCCTGGTTGTAGAAGTAGGTCTTTTTAAAACCCAGAGCTAACTTGGAAAGGGGAGCTCTCAATTGGTCCTTGTTTACTTCTTTATCTTTTGCTTCACTACTAGTGAATACTATACATTGTGCATGTTGTGTAAAGCAGAGAAGCTTCATATAAATGAGGACAAAAGTTCCTTTTGCTAAAATGATGAAGGTCCATTCCAGGGGTCTGTGTTATTATAGTACTTATTAAGGGGCACTGGGCTTATTTCTTAGCAAATGGACCACTCTTACTTATGGGCACTTTAGGCAACTCTCTATGGTTCACAGGCTATATTTAATGTGGTAGGGAAGGATTTCAAATGCAGATTTATTGCTTGGGTTTCTTTGTAAGATAAACTCTATAATAACCTAAGGGGGAAATTAGTTGCATTTAACCCAATGATTTCCAGAACTTGAGGAAATAAGTTCCACAACATTTTATGATCCCTCTGGTATATTAATTTAAAAAAATTAGAAAGAACACCAACTCTGGCCTCAATTGCTAGTAAATGCCTCATATCTTTTATAAGCCAAATTCATTTCCTCTAGGCTTCACTTCTTCTTGGATGAAACTTTGGGGGCTATCATGAAAAATTCAGTCCCATGTGGTCTACATAAGTAATATGCTCATTTTATAGACTGGAAATTTGAGGTAAAGTGCTATATTTGTGAGGAGATTCTTAATGCTAGGAAGCAAGTATACTTAGGTACACATTTTTGGACGTGTTTATATAATTATACATGTTTCAAAATCACAAACATAATAGTGCAAAGAAATTCTGGCTGGAGTTACCAATTCTTACCTGGGAAACCTCCAACAAACACAGGGTCATTTGTATCAGCTGATGTAGATGCTGGGTTTGGGCTTTGGGCTTCCACCCGGTTCCCATCTACTGTGAGCTCAATGCGGTGTTTGATCTTGTTGGCTGTGACTCTGTGCCACTGTCCATCACACAAATGTCCTGGGATCCCAGCATCGTAGAGAGCAGTGAATCGGCCGGCGCCATTGTCCACATGAAACATAAGCTGGAGAGAGTAGGAAAGCGAACAATCCCAGATGGTTTCATTAGAGGGAAATCGTGATGGTTCACAGAGCAAAAATGATCAGGTCTCTAGAAAAGATGTCACCTGGAAGCATCTGAAGTGAACCCAACTGGTTCATATTAAAAATTATTTCAAAAATGGGCAGGAATTAAAATACAAATCTGATCACCCAGAGTAGCAAATTATGTTCTTTGCTTTTGGACATCATTAGTATTAATAGACAAGGTATATGAAGCTGGCTGTTTTCAGACAAGTCTGAAGTCAAACATCAAAAAAAAAAAAAAAGGATGTAGTATACACAGAAAAATCACCACACATCATTTTAGAGTGTGAGAGTTCTTGGTGAACCTTATAAAACTTTCTTAAAAGATGTTGTTTAAAGTGATCCATTAATTTGGTTTACAAATTCACTTTAAAGGACTTTAAAAAATTTAAACGCTTGATGTTTTAATTGTATTTCTTTTCCTTCATGGATTCTATTTTATATATGGGACTAAGTTACATAAATTACTTTTGGAGGCACGTTTCATGTCACAGGTGCCAAAGACCTGAGCCAGAAGGCCAGTTAAATTCCTAACAATGAAGAACTTAGATTAGAAGTTCTTGTTTAAATGAGAAAAATCTGTTTTTAGTAATATGGCAAGGACCCTGAAATTTGAGATGTCAGAATTCTTTTGAAGCTGATGAAGAAAAGAAACATATTGAAATATTAAAAACAGTCAATTTGGCAACACATTTGACAAGGTGAAAGAAAAGAAATACAGTTTTGTAAAAAGATTAAAAGTGTAAGTAAATAGTAGGAAAGTTTGTAAAATGTACAATGATGTAAATGTTGGCAAGGAGTTTAGTATACGGAGAATTTGTAATCACAGATTTTGCATATACAAGGAACCTGGTGAGAAATCACATGATACATGGACACATCAACAGTATCTAGGTTATGAGCAGGTGGTAAAACTTGAAAAGGTATAGAAAAGGTATGTTTTCAAATTTGACAAAACTATTAAGTGTTGCTTATTTGTTCATCCTTTTTGCCTAGAAGTTCCTGGATCTTTTTTTTTTTTTTTTTTTTTTTTTGGTTGTTGTTATGTTGCCTTTGTGGGTGGTTTGAAGACTGTGGAGAGAGAGAGAGAGAGAGAGAGAGAGAGAGAGAGAGAGAGGAGGCAAGGCACATGTATTTTCTGTTGTTTTGTTGCGATGCTGGGGATTGAACCCAGGGCCTTGTGCATGCAAGGCAAGCACTCTACCAACTGAGCTATATCCCCAACCCCAATGCACATGTATTTTAAGTCACTATGTAATTTTGATTCTTGAAGGCAACAGCATCTTAAGCAGCGGGCCATGGAAGTGTGCAGGATATGTGCAGAGTTGAAGCTAATATCCAAATAGAAAACCTGTGAGATGCCTTGCTTTGCCTCCTTGTTTTACTAGCTCCCTATAGTACAAAGGGTATATAAACAGGTCATCTCACTGCAAGTTGCTGGTCATAGGCAGGCAGGGACTAAAGAGGTGTTGAGAATTAGATTATCCATTGTCAGCAAACTGACAAAACACTTCTGTAAGTTTGCTCTTTTTTTGAAATGGTATCTGGATGCTTTTAAATAAAAATTGAGAAACTGCTGTTAGTTGGCCATCCTGTTTTCTAAGAGATGCCTACCCTATTAAAGGAGGCAGACTGATTTTAGATGGTCCAAACCTTGTTCCACTGGAAACAATAGTTGCATAGACTGTGTTCACAGAAGAGCATAACAGAGTACTTAGCACAACATAGTAAGAGTTTGAGTTCAAAAATGACTCGGTCCATTATTGGTCAACCCAATTGCCTTGCTGTAGGCTTAACACATTTAAAGTTTAAACTGGCCCAGAGAATAATTATGCTGAAAACACATACAAATTAACATAATCTGGAAGAAAGAAAAGAGACACTGTAGCTTTCTGAGGACAAAGAAAATATCAAGACTTCAAAATGGAGTTCTCTACGTATGAATAATGATGTCATCAAGAAACTGGTGTTTGGATTGCCGACACTCACCTTTTCATCAATCATTTCAATTCCCATCCCATCCATTTTTTGACTACTGATTCCCAGAAGAACTCCAGTTGTTCTAGTTGTACGGAACTCAAATTCTACAAGAAGGTCCAATCCCACTTTGAATCCACCAACTGTAAAATAAAGTGTTTTTTTTTTTTTTTAATGGGAATTAGAGTGTAGACATTGATAATTTAAATCTGCACAGTGTATTGGTTTTACTAGATTTCAATTCACGCTACCCAAATGAGGCTGAGGTTCCAGACATCCATATAGCCTATACCTCTACCATTGTGTCAGTACATATTTTATGATTTTAGCTTATTTTCTTGGCTGCCTTTTCTCCAGAAATGGAAATTCTGTGAGGGTATAGACTGTCTATATTGCTCAACATTTTGTTCCTGTGTATATCAAAGTATCTAGCATATATTGGAAGTTTAATAGATATTTGTTGAATAAATGAATGAATGAACACACACTGAGATGGAATCAAAGAACCTCAAAGCTAGGTATGATTTTTTTAGAAGTCTGTCTGATGGACTAAGTAAAGAATTTCAAAGACTATTGAGTAAAATTTTATTGAGGCACTCTAAATGGTAGCACAAAGATCTGAAAGAGTAAAAGTTACCAAATATTTTATTAATAAAGATAGAAACTGCAAATACAATTTTTAATGAGAAGATTCTGGAATATACACAGACTTTTCTAATTCACCCAGTTAATTCTTTTCTCTATAATTTTACATATTTGGTTTATTGATTTATTTAATCTTTTAACATGTATTTAAGATATTTCTCATAGAAACAAAGTGATTATTCTAGACCACTTGAACTGAATGGCATATTAGGAGAGGACTCATGGAAAATTTCTGCATGTCTTATATTTATTAGACAGGAAATAAATGCAGTGCGTAACCACAACCATTGCTAGTGAAGGGTGGGACCTGTTATGTAAAGACCGTTCTTCTGAGAACCTTGATGGTTCTGGATAGGCAAAGGTGGATTTATAGCAGTTTTGAAAAGTAAAGGGTAGAAGAAGTTGAATTGTTTTGTACAGTAAAAAATAAAGGGAAAAGTAAGAAGCAAAGGATGACATGGTCCCGTTCAGCTGAGGACAGAGGGAGCGTAGAGGCCAATAAAAACTCGAGTGATTGGCTGACTGGCATGCTTTGAAGGACAAAGAAGGCCAAGTTGTGTTTTCCAGTGAAGTAACCTCCTCTGACCACCCCAGTCTTATGTATGCTATAGTGTGCTCTGTGGAGAGGATGAGGAGTTGTTGAAAATTAGGGAAGTGATTAATTTTCCAATCCAGTTGGAACCAGAACCAAGAGTTCTGCTGGATGGTAAGTCAATCCACTAGCTACAGACGCTGAAGTTGAAGTCTGCCATCCATTCTGAAGAAGAGAATGAATTTGTGGAAGTCTTGGGAAAGCATTTGGACTTCCACGGCACGTCAAATTTGGGGTTTAACATAACCTCCAATGTTTCAGTGTTTAACATGTGTTTTTCTGATTTCTGCTTCTGCATAGGTGGTGTTTCCCACTTAGGCTTTGGGACAGGGTCCTAATCTTCCACCTCTCACAGCTTTTGTAGGGAATGTCCAACTCATCTTCTAAATCTTTACTCAAATATAAATTCTTCCTTGAAACTTTCCTGATTTTTCAACCTAAATTAATCTTTCTTCTAAATATCTACAGAACTTTGCTTCTTTTATAGTTTTGCAATGTTTTTTACTTGTCTTTCTTGTGATTTTTGAGCAAATTATATCTTACCTATTGATCATATATTATTAAAGGAAGGAACTACATCTTATTTACTTCTCTGTTTCCCATAATAATTTCCATGTTAGGAACTTATAATTTTTTAGTGAACAAATACACATGTCTACGCAAACCATAGTATTAATATTCTAAAAGTATGTTAATGTCAGATTTTTTTTTTGGTTATTAAAGAGAGGTTAGTTCAGTTTTTTTTTTTTTTTTCCCACTGTCAGTAAGAAATAAGCACAAGTATGTGTGCAGTGTGTGAATGTGTGTGTGTATATCATGAGATGGAGTCTGGCAAAGAATTGAAGAGGAAGAAAGAAAAATGGTATCATATATTCAGAAAGGTAGATAGGGAAAACTGGAAGGTAGAGAAATCACAGTATAAACACGCAGAGCTTTTCTGCAAGAATTACACTTATTTTGCTGTCATTGGTCTTTAATGAAGGAGATAAAATAAACTAAGTTTTCACTTTATTTTTTCTATTAGTTCTTATCAGAATTAGGTATGTGAATTTTTAAGAGGCACTTTTTTTTTATTACTTCTAGAAGCTCATGTTACATTTAAATAAAGAGGATGAGCTTGGGATTCTGGGACTTTTAGTTTTTGGTATGGGTAAGAAGTTAGAATTCATACATAGGTAATATGCGAAAGGAAGGAAAAGGAGGAGCCTCACCTGCTTTGGCAAAACCTGTCCCATCAAAATAGGTTCCCCTTTGAGCATTAGCAAAGCAAGTCCCGACATGGAAGCTGGAGGTTGGCTGTTCAAGATCAACAGGGGCTTCTTCCATGTGAAGATTCCTAATGCAGCCATCAATGCTGTAGGTCACCTAAACATTCAGGGCAGAAAACACAAATGTCCAGTTTTAGCAGAATGTTGCCTTTTTGTGCAATATAATCATTTGTGGGATGCTTGGTGCATGGAGTCATGGGTCTGTTGTCTTGGACCATCCCTCAGGGATGCCTGGGTCTGTATCACGCCACGAGTATGTGGGTGCTGAGAATCTTGTGTTGTGCTTCTCTTCTAGGTCGTAACCAACACAACTGTCTGATATTCTAAAGACTGCACACTATGTTGCATTATGTGACCTTTGGTTTGATAGAACTATGGGCTCTGCACAGGTATGGTAGCTTTTGATGTGTTTCTAATGTTGCCGATTTCATGTTCTTATTAATAATGTATTAATCTCACTATATATATATATATTTTGTTGTAATCTATATTCAAATTCTGTCTGAAAAAGCAATTAGGTTTGGTTCAGTGCTTGTTCCTTTTGAAAATAATGAAATCAGTGGGTCATCCACTAAGAAAAAACACACACTCAGGAGTTTGCATGAAACTTTTGGGCCTTGAATTTGGAAATTACTCAATCATATTCTACACACACACACACACATATTGTACCTAGGATTAAACTCAGGGGCACTCAACCACTGAGCCACATCTCCAGCCCTTTTTTGTATTTTATTTAGAGACCAGGTATCACTGAGTTGCTTAGCACCTTGCTTTTGCTGAGGCTGGCTTTGAACTCACAATCCTCCTGCCTCAGCCTCCTGAGCTGCTGGGATTACAGAGGTGCACCACCGCACCCAGATGCACCACTATATTTCATCTGGTTTTAGGAATTCAAGTTAGTCACTTTTGCCACTATCACCTCAGAGACTCTTATTTTGATGGACCTAGGTAGCATATCTGATAGCCATGAAAAAAGAGCAAGTCATTCACAAGAAATGTCAAATGCCGAGAAATTGCCTTTGATAAATGAATAAAACTATCATGTGCTCTAATTTGAATATAGAAATGTATCACATTGTATCTAGTGAATTCTCTAAAAACACTAATCCTCTGTGCTGCTCAGAATAACACTTTTCAAAGGAAACCAGGATATATGGTCTGACAAAAAATTATTTTGTGACTATTGATTTACAAAATTGTGAGAACTTTAAGTTCTGAATCTGAAATTGAATAAGTATTCTTTGACTACCACATTTCTCCGTAGTCACTAAGTCTCTAGTCCTGAAATGGTATCATGAATACCATCATCTTTATCTTCCTTGTCCAGTATTTTCTACATGCCTGGTTCTCTTTCAAATACTTAAAATATACTACCTCATTTCATCTTTACAGTGACTCTGGTACTTTCATTACCCTACTTTGCAAAAGAGGGGACTTTGTTAAAGAAAGATGAAGCATTTGTTCAAGGTCACACATCTTGTCAATAGTTAGGCAGATATTTAAACCAAGGGAGTTGGGCTCCAGGGTCCACTCTCAGTGTTCTGTGACATTACCTCACACAATTTAATCTGTCTAGAAAACATTTTATCATGTCTCAGAAAAGATGATTTCCTATCCACCTGCCATGAGCCCATGTGATCTAACAATTTAAAAATACATACATAAATAAGTGACTCAGATATTTAGGCAACAAGGAAGGAATTAGACACTTACTGGACCAATTCTTCGGGTGGTGTAGTTGATGGGTAATCCACCAACATACAGCATTCCCACAACATCCAGGATATCTGCTTTCTTGGGACTGATAGTTCTGTTGGAGGCGTCATCTACATAAAGAATTCCTTCTTGCTTAATTCTCATAATCTTAATCTACAAAAATGAAAAAGTCATTAATGTCAATCTTGAATGATTTCAAACATGCATAGTACAAGACATAAGAACTTGTGCGGTATTCACAAGGAAGGGGAAATAATTTATGGGCTAAGCCATAATGTAAAGGTGTGTACACCTATTCAACATAATATTTCAAACTTTGTCTTTTCCATGACTATCACCACTAAAAAGTTACAAGCTTTTCCTGGGTTAGTTTTAGGTTGAAGTTGCTTCTAGAGGCTTTCAGGTGTGCATATGTGTCAAAAGACAGGTGAGTTATATGAAAACTTACAGACTGATAGCACTGCCATGAATTAAGTGGGCTGCAAGATTCATGTCTAGTTTTAAGAGTGTTTTAGTTTGAGCAAAACCTGGACTTCTCATGCCATTTGATACCTGCTACATCTCTCTATCTAACAGGCCCTTCTTGTGCAGAATTAGAAGAAGAGCATGGGTAGGGGAGGTACGGTCATTTCTGCAGCAGCTGATTAGTCCAAAGTCAGGGAGGAAGATCGAAACCCTACTGATGCTGAAATTATGGCAGTAAAGGGAGCATCTTCCAGGACAGAATAAAAAGGGGTGTGAAGACTGGCTTGAGTATAGAACCTTAGAGTCTAAATTTAGTAAAGGGATTATGTGAGCCTGTGGAATGCTGGAACCCAAGGATGGTTTTAAAATGAGTCTGGGTTAGAATTAGAGTAATCTAACACATTACTTTATAGGTATCTATTTTAGTGTGGGAGGTAATTTTAAAATCTTCAAAAATAAAATCTGCCTTTGATTTGGGTAATTATCTTATTTAGGTCTCTTAATCCTAACTTTATTATGGCCTCGAATATGTCTTTTTCTCAAGTGTCATATTTATTATCCCATTACCCAGAGATCAGAATAAATATTAATGGGAGGAGAACTCCATTGAGATTTCTATTTGCTAATTGTAAGTTTTCAATCACGTATAAAGACTGCATTTCTTATTTCTGAGATAAATTGGATGATGTAGAGTTTGTATTATGTGTGTGTATATATGTATATATATATATATTTTTTTTTAGGTTCTTTGGCTTTCTATATGATTTGACAAGTCAAAGTAGATTAACACATCAAATCTAACATCTAATAATATCCTACTCTGAAAATTAAACATTTTATTGGTCTACCTAGGGAAACTGTACTTAATAGGCTATCACAGGTGCAGAGACAAATTTTGAGTTTTTGTTTTAATCAGGCAGTATATTATCTACTTGCGGTCATGCCAAAGACGATTGTAAGCTGGCAAATGAGCCTTCTGTGCCCATAATAGCACAGTTTCTGGGTGGAAGGCCAACCTTTTAAAGTTGTTCCAAATGACTATCAGTGGGAATGGTACCTTAGGGTCCTTTAAACCCGACACTGCAGAGATCCCCAGACTCTTGGTTTTCAGACACCCCTAAGTCTTAGGCCCCCATCTGAGTGTGACCGACTTATAGTATTTCTTGAAAGAGAGGTCTTATAGTACCTTCGAAATAGGCACATGTAATCTCAAAATAAATATTATTCCTCTACATTAACTACCCAGAGCTTTATGATTAATACACACTGTATCCTATAATTCTTACTTAGACTGGTGGGAATGTCTTCAACCCCTTGGCCCAGTTTGCAGACAGATGTTCGGGAGCTGCAGTCTTGTAACAATGGCAAAACCCTGGAGCACCATGATTGGGTTTGTAAGTGGTCAAAGGTCAACCTACCCAGGATATGATCACATATTCCAAGGTTGTGCAAGTTGTATACAGCACTGGCTTTATTTTTAACCTCTGCCCCATTCCAGGAGCATGAGAGTTAGTGCCTGCCCTGGCAAAATAGTGCTGGCACCAGGGGAAGGTCCTTGGCTGCCACCCGGAGAGCTGCCACCATCCTGGGCACCGTTACCTTGTGCCACTGGCCATCATTGATTTTGGTAGGGATCATGGTGTTGGTGTCCCCACTCCCCAAGTCGTAACTGAAGTACGGCAATCCATTTCTCAGCTGAACTGTAGCAAAATCAGCGTGATTGATCCGAGCCATGTAAAAAAGCAAGCCTGATTCCGCTTCGGTTCGTACTTCCAACTCAATTGTGAGGCTGTGAAATTAAAGCATGTGAAGGGAAACAGAAAAATAAGAGAATTCTTATGCTGAGATGGAGTGGTGTCAACTTCTGGGTTCATTTTCATAACATAGGTAAAATCTTCTCTGACAGAGCTTGCCTGGGCTACTGATTTCCTAAATGGAGCTCCTCAGGCCCAGACAAATATAATTTTATCTCTACTGTACTCAGCAAAAGTAAATAAAAAAACTAACTTCATTAATTAGTAAATGTAGTTGATAAAATTTGATTAAATGTGACTATTCAGTATTTCACTTACCAGTTCTTATACAATATCTCAGAATAATACACACCGGTTTTTAACTTTAGTGTCATCAAAGGCAATGGCAATGTGACTGTTTTTTGAAAGCCCGAACTGCTTGCTCCCCATCAAAAGAGCTGGTTCTGATTCTGCAGCACAAGGTCCCTGTAAAACACCGAGGAGGGAGAGAGAGGAGATTATGAGCTCCGTTTTTTAAATAGGCAACACAGCTGTTTGCTTCTTACCTATTACCTTAGTGTCCTGGTATAATCTTAAAATCCTTAAAAATAAAAACTATTGTTCACCTCTGTAATCTACAGTGTAGTAGATTACAGTGTTAAATGCTTGGTGAATGTGAATCAGTTTTCTTATATCACACCCTTGAATTGCTAAACAATATGCTCAAAAATTCATCAATTCTTATTTTCATTATCCCCTAAGGAAAAATATTGTTTATATTTCAGAGGAAACAGTAATTTCTTTTTCACATTTATTTCACTTATGAAGAATTTTATTCTTGGAAGATTGAACAAGGAAAATGACAAGCTAGCCACCTGCATTAAAAGGGTAGGAAAAAGTGTTCCTTCTTGCCCTCCCATTTCCATCTCCCATTATATTACTTTTCCTTGAAAATTATCAGTCTACTAGAAGGTTGCCATGAATTTAGACTTTCAAGATGGTGTATCTAAACCTGCAAGTCAGCCCATTCAGGTCCTTAGTCGGTTGCTAGGCAACCCAGCACATTTTTTTAATGTAAACTACCATACACCATTTCCACTTCTCCTGTTCAAAGATGAGCTTCCTAGGGTGCTTAAGAGGGACAGCTAGGTACAGGGCTGTGCTGTCACTTGATTTAATGCTCTGCCTTCACCATCTTGAAATTCTTAACAACTTTTGATCAGGGGGCTCTACATTTTCATTTTGCATTGAGCTTTGCAAATTATACCATTGATCCTGGCTATGTGGACCATATTTGGTTGCTGTAACAAACAACCCAGTAATCAAGGTTCTGCAAATAACCAAATCGGCAAACTTCTTTCCCTGTTCTTTATTTTCACAAGACAGCTCCATGTACAGGCAGCTTAAGAAGTCTTTTAGAACTCACAGTACATGGGAAAATCAATAACCTGCGCACTCTGCCTGGTACATCTCTTTTTAAGATCTGAGCTTAATAGCTCTGGATGGGCCACTGCCCAATGAGTGCTGACTCAGCCGAGGTTTCCAAACAGCCCAGGGCTTGCTTTGGATGCAGAGTGTTCCAGTGTACCTCTGAGATGACTCATCAGCACACAGGAAATCTTTACTTGAGGAATAGCCTTGTTCTCTTTTCTCTTGAGCTTAGTCAAATGCAACATTCTGGCACAGCAGGCAAAGGGCTTAAAGTGTTTCAAAATGCTGTAAAATTGGTCTTCATGGAAGTATTTCTCTTCTTGCTTCCCAGGAGATGGTCAGTTATAAAGAGCAGACTGTGGCTAAAATTCATATAGCAATGCAAAAACCCAGTAGGAAGGACAGGAAAATGCTACTCACGGCACCTTATTTCCACTGCCCACAGTGAGAGCATAAATGGAAAGGCTCTGGTGGCTTAATGTCGCCGTCCTCAGTGAGGCTATTAATAGAACTGGGATCATTTATCAATCTTTTGCAGTATTTCCTGTACACAGGACCTTCTCAAAAACACATGTAGCCGACAATTCTTAGAAACCTCTAAGAGAATCCTATCTGCTGTGAGTCCACGGGGGCAGAATTTCACTAACACATCTTTAAACCTTCATCTTTGAAAATGGAGCAACTGGAAAGGTCAATGGATGCTGAGGAATTAAGGAGCAATAATGTCTCCTGAAAGGAAACCACAGTGTGTTTCGCTCCTATTATTGTTACTATCGACAGCTACTTGTTTGGTTACTGAATGTAGATGTTTCTTTGTTATTTCCACAATCCCAGAGTGCCAGGGACTCGAACCCGGGTCTCCAGCATGAGAGGCTGAATGTAGATGTTAATAGAAAAAAATCAGATTTGAATTTGAATAAAATAAAACCATGTTCTTTTGTGATCTTTATACTGATCTCAGTGGCAGTTGTAAAGATTGGGTATGTTACTGGTGGCACCTGTATACTATGGAGAGCTTGTATTTATCTGTTACGTGGAGGCCCAAACACCATGATAACTTTGTCAGCTAGACAGGTGTTTCCAAAATAGGTTCTGAACTGAACAACAGTTCTTTGTCACATACTATCAGATTTTCTAGATGGAAGTGGTCCTACTTAAGTCCTTTGAGGAAAAAACCTTGACCAGAAAAGAACAGGGACTTTGTCAAGGTCCTTCTAAGAACCATGAACACCCCACTTAAAATGAAGAACATTCCTCAAAATTCCCACTTTACTTTTGAAAAGGGTGGATCTGAACAAGCGGGCAGAAGCAGTGGTTAATATAACGGTGTACTCCAACTGGCCTAAGCTGAAGAAGATAGTGGGAACAAACTGATTAATGGGTAACCTCAAAGTAGAAAGCCAGGCTGGTAAATTCAGCCTTCTTTGAGGACATCAAAAACTGACACTAACATCAATTTGCAATCAGATTGTATATTACAGATATTGCTTTAATAAAATGTCTATCACCTTCCTCTATAAAATTGGAAGTAGGAAAAGTGCGGAGAAGTGCTAGTGTAAGGGGGTTTTTACATGTATCTGATTTAGGATTTCAGGAAAAGAAAATCCTCTGACCTCTAGTTTAGCAATATTTTGGTACAATCTAGATCTCTCCCCTTGCTCAGTTAAAGAGAGCCTGGACTGAATCTGAATCATGTCTGCTTTCCATCACCATCTCTGGGTGAACTGAATCTGAGTCTGAAATTAGGATGGGTGCAGGGCAGCGCTGTTCTAGAGGTTTGCTTGCTGTTACTGCGGCTTCCCTTCCCCCTCCCTCAGTCCCCCAGAGGGTGGAGCTGCTCCCTCTGCAGCTCTGGCTTCTCTCGCCCTTCTAACATTTTAAAGGGGAACATGTGAGATGCATCAGAAAATGCTTGTGCTATGCACAAGAATGAAATGATCTTGTCAGTAAGGACGTTTTCAACCCTGCTTCCCATAGAAATCTAAGCTAAGCCAGAGGAGTAGGAGGAAAGATCTCATTAGGTAATTCCAAGAAACCTTTAAAGATGGCTCATTGCAAGATGAATTTTCCTCCTCTCACCTACAAGAGCTTGAGGGGAGTCTTTACTGTGATGCTGTTCCTGTGCTGTTTTGGAAACACTGATCTCTGAAATGTGCTAAACAATTAAAAAAAAAAAAAAAATCAGTCTCTGTAGAGGCTCATCAATCTCAACGTGTTACAATTCTGCCACCTTGTGGGGACTCTTTAAAATACTGCAAGTACATTATGGGGGATATGATATATGGAGAGGACTGGGATGTGCTTTTTAATTTGTCTCTGCTTGACTGGTGACAAGTTGTAGGCAGACTGACTTGGACTTGGAGGGGGAGTCTAATGTCACAGTGTTTCTGTTGATATGAGCAATGATATGGTTGGAGAGGATTCTGAAGGAAGTCAGACTTCCCACAGCCATGTTTAGGGAAGTGGAGAATATGCTGGTTAGTAATGAGGTGAAAACCTTTTCACCCTATTTAATTCTAAGTCAGAGTAAAATAGAGGGGTCATATTCAACTTCTGATTGGTGGATGACATTTGGAAATAAATTATTGGATTCAAGATAGTACATGATTCCCTGATAAGCATCCCTCACATTCAGATAGGTGCAGAGCAGAGATTTAAATTGCATTTATGAAAATTGACATCTTTGTTCTTGAAAGCACCAAAGACCAATCATCAGAAAAAAACTGCATGATTTTTTTCTTTTATGAGTCAATAATCCCCATAACAAGTGTAGGCTAAAATCATATCTGATGATTACTTGTGATTTTCTTTATGGATGAATACTCGGTGGAAGATACTAGGGTTTTTTTTTTTAACTGTCTTTAATGTCCTGAAATGTAACATTCCTATTCAAGCTGTTTATTGAGAAACTGAATTATATTAACTCCCTGCACACGAGCTCTATTGGTGGGTACTGGGCATTTTCAGTGATATTTACACACAGATGCCTGAAGAGAGATTCCTTGAAGTGTGTAGAGAATGTGTGTTTTTCCTTTAAATACATATCAGTACCCAATCGATTTATCCTTTGGCCTTGACTGTACTTAACTTTTAAAGTCGTAGTATTAAATCTGCTGGAGAAATCACTTTCTTTTTCTCTATCCTTTCCTTCTCTGCCTACTTTATCCCCTCAATTCCCAAAGAGCCCTTATCAACACAGCCCTCTTCATGGCTCCTTATATTGCTCTTCATGATTTTCACACTTTAAACTTTGAGGTTCACAGTTCAACTTTCCTATAAGATGCAAGTGAAAAAATAAGCAGCAGGCATTGTGTACAAACCACACAGCCACTCTCATTATGGGAACATGGTGTAAACGGGACACGGACTCTCAGGGGACTTGCCATGTTTTGACACATCAACGCCTTTCTGTAATACTGGAAGACTCTTACCTCCCCTGTTCCCTGTCATTCTAGATGAGAAAGATCTGCAAATAATATGCAGAAATGCTTTTTCCAGATCTAAATGGGCTGAGGAATAAGAGGGAAAAACAAAGGAATGATAAGCTTCTATGCCATCAGATGAGATAACATGCATGAAATGCCCTCCAATCGCTTAGGTTCTATCATGTATTAACCACACGGGATTGAGGAAATTCATTTCCCAGGGCAGGGCTTTCTCAGGAGGCTCTTCAATTGCTATCTTCTTGCTGTTAGCTGCTTACAGGGTTGGGTGGAAAGAAGAAAAAGAAGGAAGAAGAGGAGATCCTTTTTGTCAATTGCACTAGAACAAATATGGGGCTTATATACAAGAAGCTTCCACATCAAAAATTAACTTAGTCTGGCGTGGTGACTACACCTATAATACCGGTGACTTGGGAGGCTGAGACGGGAGGATAGAGTTCAAAGCCAGCCTCAGCAAAAGTGAGGTGCTAAGCAACTCAGTGACATCCTGTCTCTAAATAAAATACAAAAGAGAGCTATGAATGTAGCTCAGTGGTTGGGTATCCCTGAGTTTAATCCCTGGTACACTCACGCAACCCCCCAAAATTAACTTGTCTTAACTATTAAGTAACAATTTTTAAAAATCTAAACTTCGATAAAAATAAAACAGTGGGATTTGTAAATGATGAGAAACTTGGGTTCTAATCATCACATGTTGGAGTTTGAAATTGCTTAAAAATAGAATACCCTCCTGCAACCCATTCTCCCTAGTGCTTTCCTCCACCCTTTAAGTATGAGAGGTTAAACTAAATAGTTCACACAGAAGGACTGACAGAGCCATGGGCCTTACCATGACCAGGGGCTCTGCATGCAATGTGTAACTTATTCTCCGGTGATAATTCTCAAAGGTAGATATTATTATCTTATCTTTCAATGGGTTACCTTATATTTGAGAGGACCAATCACCTGCCAGAGTTCACTGAACAAAAGCGGGCTGGGCTGGAAAGCTAGTGATTACTTACTCTTGTGCTATCACTCTTGCTACCCACCCTGACTAGCAATGATGCTATCATCTTCATCTCTACATTTATTAGATAATTAATACTGGTTTAAAAATATATTTTTAAAACTTTAAGTTTTAGTGACCTTTAAAGAGAAGACTCTTCTTCCCCCACACACAGAAAGATAGAAAATAAGGAAGAAATCAAACTAAGAGAGGAGATGTATGTGGCTCCACAATCTGAATTTCTATAATACAATTTCATAAAGAAAGTTCTAAAGTTATAATTCTGACCACACAGTCATAAAGAATTACAATGTACAAGAGAGGGGTGATAGCAGATAGAGTTTAGATGCTTTTGTGACTTTTGTGCCAATTCTCACTCATGTAACCTTGGACCATGTTCGAATTGCTAAGGTCTTCTCTAGCTGTGATATGAAGAGTAACTTCTCTACTGTTCTTTCCAGAACAACCAGTTGGGCCGTTCCACGATTTTTGGCCATGTTCTTGTCTACTAAGTGTAATGCTATATTTTTGGAAAACTTAAACCATATACTGCTTAAGAGAAAAGGGAAATCAGAATTAGAACAGAAAGTTCCAAGAAAACTCAAGAGAGTAGAAACCTCCGTTCCCATTTCTAAAAATAGGGTTTTTAGAAATCACAGAGGAATGTGCTTGAGATGACCTATAAAACAACATTTGGGTGGGCACTTAGGAAAATAAGGGGATTATTGGAGGCCAGTAGGGGTCTTCTCCAAAAATCCAAACCAAACCATCAGGTACAAGATGAGAGACCTGACTGGAAATTCTAGTGATAAGAAGACCCATAGGGTGAAGTTTCCTTCACAAAATATTGTATCTGTTTAGGAGTCAACAGCATAAGTGAACCCATTGAAAACATTAACAATCCAGGTACATTAATAGAAAAAGTGATAACAGACTCAGGGACAAAGTGCTGTCCCTTGATCTGGCCACTCCTTTTTTTGAGTAGAATGGTCTGTCCTATGTGCCATATTTTAAAAGGGATATTTCAAACTCAAGAGTATTGATTTCTGGGGATATGAAGATTATAAATTTGGTCATACAAAGAATACCTGATCAAATGGGATATTTAGTCTGGGGGGAATAAGACTTAACTATTTTTGAATCCTGAAAGGGTTATTAATAGGGATGCTAATGTGTTTGGTTATAGAAACGCCACCATTACATGGAAGTTATAGGGATACAGTTTGACTTCAATATAACCAATGGGTTTCTAACAATGAGAACCTGTTTATCATGGCCCTGGAAAACCTTGTCAATGAAGTGTTCAAGCAAAGGCTCCAAGTCCACATCAAGTATTCTACAGAAGGAGTTCACATGGGAGTCTAGGAAGGTGATGGGACCTGATGATCTCTAGGGCTCTTGACAAATAAAGTTTATAATTCTAAGTTTGTCGTTGAGAAATTAGGGTCTATTTTCTTAGAAATCATTTTATAAGGGCATGCTAGGATTTAAGGTCAAAAAAGTCTATCCAACTACTGTTTTTAATTCTTCAATTGAAAATATATTCTTGAGCCTAGGGAACACTTGGCTTTTAAGAAATATAAGGAAGAAAGGAGGAGGATCATTAACCTTCCTTTTGCTGGGAAAAGATCTAGGCTGAAGCCACAGTATAAAATTGCTGAGGGAATATTCTGAAATCCATGTAGCAGATCTCTGTGATACCTCAGGGGGAAATCACCCCACATGACTGATGGCCTTTTGTTTGCTCATTGTGTGATCCTAGGTATTTTCTTTGGTGAGAGAACATTAAAAATATTTCCAATAATTGTAAATAAAATAATTAATAGCTTGTAGGGTTCAAATAAAATAAGATAAAATGCCCACAGAATACTGGACACATCCTAATCACTCACTGAAGGCAGGGATCCCTCAGTGTATCAATGTGATGATGTGTTTCTTCTAATCCTTAAAGAACTTCCACATGCATGATCCCACTTGGTCATCACAGTAACTCCATGCAATAGGCAAGGTAGGTGCTAAGGTCCACATTTTACAGAGGCTAAATTGGTGCTATGAATAAATGACCAGTTTTACTGAATGATGATTACTTGCCCTGTCATTTAATACATTTTCTAGTGATAACGAGCTCATGGCTTTATAGAACAACCCATTCCATCATGGAAATCAAAGAGAATGGGATGGTCAAGAGTCTTCTGCACTCGAAACAACACGTTCCACCCACTACTGGCGATGGATTACAGATATGATCAGATGCTGTTGATGCTAGTGAAATTGACCCCCTCTGACACTATGGTGATAGGAATGTAAACGGGCGTAACCTCTGGAAAAGGCAATTCAGATACGTGTGTTGAGAACCTCAGACATATTCATATTTTGGTCTCATAATTCCCCATCTATGCATCTATTCTAAGAAAAAAATTGGAAATGATGAAAATGTATGATTCACAGAAGCGATTATCAGAGTTTAGGTTCTAATAGTGAAAAACTACAAATACTCTACAGAGCCCACAATGACTACTCAAAGAAGAATAAATTGTAAAGGCAGAGTGCTGCAGTGATAGTGAGCCAGACTTTGGAGAAAGATCCATGGGTTTTAATTTCCTATCCTGACACTAACTAGCTGGGCGAGGGGGTGAGTTACTTAAGTTAGCTAATTCTTATCAAATCCACTCAAATTGGAATGACGATTTGTATTTTACAGAGCAGTTACAACAATTACACATAACATGGAATGGAAATTGTTTAGATAGCAGCTAAAACATAGTAAGTCTTTGAAGACAGTAATTATAATCATTACCATTTAATAATCATGATATATATGAAATACTTAGTATATGACAGACATATGGCAAACATTTTATTTTAATATCCCAATAATAACATATGTGCTGTCAATGTCCTCACTTCACAGATGAGGAAACTGAGGAATTGTTTGACCAAACAGCTTTTCCAAATTCTTTTTGTTGTTGTTGTTGTTCTTTTTAGATATACATGATAGTAGAATCATGACATATTGTACATACATGGAGTATAGCTTATATTCTAATTAGGATCCCATTCTTGTGGTTGTACATGATATGGAGTTATAGTAGTTGTGTATTCACATATGAACATAGGAAAGTTATGTCTGATTCATTCTGTCTTTTCTGATCCCATCCTCCCTCCTTTCTCTTTATTCCCCTTAGCTTTCCCAAATTCATATAGAGGGTTGGTTGGACTAGGATTGATTGAACTGGGATTTGACTCCAGGCAGTCTGACTACTACCTCCTGCACTGTGACACATTTTTGAGTGTCTTTATATGTGTGTGTATCATAATAAAAAAATCATAGCAGACTCACACATTTACGTGATGTTTAGAAACAGTAATTATTACTTACTAATAATACTATTATTAGTATTAATTGTGTATTATGAGTTTCTTAAAATGAGATGACCAAATTTCACGGGCCCTGGTGAGATCTGTATGTAAAAGGCAAATAAAAGCGATTGAAAAGTGATATGATTGCCTCTCTGGCTTGGTATTCTGGGTAGCTTCTATTGCTAATTCTGGATATTTCTGCGCTTTCCAACTTTTCAACTGAAAACTGCAAAATTTTATAAACATAAAAATTATAGGGAAACAGATCCATAAATAAAAGTAACCCACGGTATATGTGAGAGGAGTAGGTTTTCAGATGCAGGTTACCTTCTTTCAACAGTGGCAACAGCATATATTCAATTCCCTGAACCTCTTCCCTTCTGAAGATGACTCAAAACGCAGACTGAAGATTCAAAAGCAATGGATCATAAACACTCACATGTACCACGGCGGGGCTGGGTGTAAGGAAGGCTGGGGTGGGAACTGGCTCAGGCTGGATAATGATTTCAGCTGGAACTCCCCCATCTTCATCTTCCCAGGGTTTTTGATGGGTACAGCGACCAATGTCTGCATTTTTGAAGGACACAGGCTGAGCGAAGTCCATGGGGCTAATTGAATGGAACCAAATATTTATTTCTTAGTTTTCGTTCCTTTACAATTAAGTCAGAACCTCCTACCCTCCCTTTTAAGACCTCCCCGCAGTGCAGTCTAACAATTCTAAATTAAGATCTTCATGGATTCTTTTCCCCAGGGATTTGGATAATGTAGAAGCAATAGTGGTCCTCAGATTTAAAAACGTAGCAGAAAGGAGAGTTACTTACACGGAGTTAATAACAAGATTCCACACACAGCCTTCAAAAGGAGGAATGTTTCTGAGCGGGGAAGGTAGGAATTCAGGTGGAGCACCCCCAATGAAAAGCTTTTTGACTTCAATAGGCTGTTCTACTGTGAGATTTTGCATGTGTCTTTTATCTTCATCGACTTGAACAGTAAAGATGCTGATAAAACATTTAAAATAAACAAACACAAATCACATATTATTCAAGACAGTTGGAAATCTCATTTCTGCCACCTCTTACCCATTGTTCCCATAATGTTGAGATGAGCCCAGATTGAATCATTAGGAACTCTACATTAACCAGTGTTATTTTTTTTCCCCAGGATTTTGTCCCTTGTCTGCCTTAACTGTCTCTGAAAGCTTACTGAGACCAGGCATTGTGCAGAAGCAACATGAGCCTCTGGTGGAGGTGACAGCTGTGGTCTGCAGCCCAAAACACGAGCCTGTGAACGCGGCGGCTCCTGTGCTGAGCAGTGATGTCTAATCCCGTAAGGATCACTTGGTTAGGCACAGCATGGGGTCAGATTTTGCTGGACTCTATTTTTTGGTTTGTACTGGCTATTATCTTCTTGCTAGGGGACAAACTGTACTCCTGAGAGCTTAGACTGCAGGAATCAACAGCAAACACTTACAGTATGTTGTTTTATAAGATTGTAGCTGCTGGCTTTTGCATAGAAGAGGCAGGCAAGAACACCACGCTCATTGTTCCTTGCAACAATTTGCCTTAGTGGCTGTTTCATTAATTTCCCTAATTTGCTTATGAGAGATAACTGGCACACGACTAATTGAAAACCTCATGCTACTTATTCACAACAATCTGTGGATCCTGAGGCAGAGAATCAGGAGACAAAGTTCCAATGACCAAAGGCATTTTCTCTTTTGCTGTAGAAGCAGGTTTTGAGCTTGGTCCCAACAGTCATCTGGGGACCATTAGTCATAAATATTAGTCACTAGTCCCAAGATCATGAATGGATTACTGAAAACTTACTTCCTATTTGAAGACAAAACCAAAGTACTCTGTTGGAAAATGAAGTCCTAAAATTCTATCTCACTTGATTTTATAAGAAAAAAACCTCATGTGGAAGTGGAAAAAATAAATTAAGGCAACAAATTGGCACTGAGTATGAATCCACTTTGATATACTTCAAAAGAGAAAAAACACAAGATGGATTTTGCTATGGCTCAAGATACCACTTTTCAAGGGGGTGTAGAGGGAACAGGTCAGATTTAGTTTCAAAGGTAAATTAGGAAAAATGATGTTTTTAAGAAATCAGATTCTAGGAGAACATGTAGGCAAATATCAACTTCATTGCTAAGAGTGTTGGAGATTTAGGAGACTTTTAGGAAGCCTCTCACTTCTGGGTATGTGTGACTCACTGAGAAGCCCCCTGCCCGGCCACTTTTCTCCCTTCGCTTAAAAGCAACCTCTTGCTAACATGATGAAGTGGTGTTCCTAGGGCTTTAATGAGGATGTAAGTCACTACTAAAGATTTCTAAGGACGGCAAATCTCTGCTCTTGATTAGAGTTTTAAGGAGGCAGGGACCCTCCTCTTTCTGGGGTAGACTCTCTCTATAGTAGCTTCTGCCCCAGCTCATATTTTACATTTTAAGTGCATCAAATCTAAAGGATCATGATATCAGTTCTTTTCTACTAGATCCTAGGGTAGTGATGTGGAATGAATGAGGGCTTTCAGAAGGAACAGACTGGAATTAAGTACTAGTGTGGAAGCCTACTAGTGCTGTGACCTTGGGCAAGTTATTTAATCATGCTCAATTTCATTTCATTCATTTATAAAATGGAGATAAAAATACCTATTTCAAACACTGGAAAACATTAATTAAGGGTTTCCCCCGAGGCTGTTTTACTTAATAAGGGCATTGCTAGAAGACAATAGCTGAATTCAGTTCATATTTTACATTTTAAGTGCATCAAATCTAAATGATTTATGTAGTGCTTATGTAGAGAAGGACATTACCAACATGTCCATTATAATCTGGTGTGCTTTGTTTTTTTTTTTTTTATTTATTTATTTTTTGCTGAGTTACTTTTTTGTGCAAAACACCACAATAAACAATGCATTACCCTTTAGTATTATGACATGTCCGCTGTATTGTCATTATTCTCTTTTATAATTTTAGTGGTTGATTCTTAGAGTTTCATAATTAAATATTTTATTACTTACATTCTTTTCCTTTTTTGTTCAAAATATTGGTCCAAGACTTTTGTTTCTTCAAGTCACCACCAATTGAATTACATAGTAAGTATCTTGACATTTGTAATTTACATGAAAAATTAAATCTCAATGACAAGGAAGAAAATATTTGGGTGGTAGGATCCAAATCCTGCTCTCATTTTGGAAACCCCAACTATGCTTGAAATATCTGACCCAACTTCATGGTCTTTAACCTAATTCTGTACCTACGTGTACAGAATGTTTTCAGAGGACAAGCCCAATTCAGTTGCTTATCTTAGTTGCCTACCCAGCCATTTCAGGGCCTTGGGGTTTTAATATTTTCATCCAGTTAGAACTGCTGAGGTAGATGTTGGGAGAAGGATCAGAGGTCAAAGCAGTCATGAAAAGCAGAGGTCACTAGAGTATCAAGAATCAGATAACAAAGTGAATGAAATGAGAATTTTTTTCCAGAGAAAGGGATAGAAAAGAAGAGAAAATGAAGAAAGAGGAGTGAAAAGAGGCAGAGAAGTACACAGAAGGTCGATCTTGGGAAGTTTGTACTATAATCTGGTAAAAAACCAATGGTTTTATGAGGTGGTATTAAAGTCACTATCTTATCCAGGGTTTTAGGAAAACTTAAAGATTAACATTTATAGTCTGAAAAGTGTTGAAAGAAAGCAATTATTCCTAAATCAGTAATAGTACATTATAATCAACTTGAAGTAATAGAAACCTTTAATGTCATAAGTAAGGGTAAGTTGGTCAGGTGTTGATGGAGGTATTTAAGACAAATATGCTGGGTCAAAAACCTGTCTCTTGTTTCTGGTACATGATTTTGGGCAATTTAGTTGCTACTTTCTCATCTGTGATGAAAGAACATCGATACACTTCTCAAGTACATTTAGAATGATTAAATGGCAATGTCTGTGTAATATTTGACAGAGAATATCATAGAATTGGTATATGAAGCATTAAAATGTTTCAGAGTGAAGTTCATGAGGACATTAGCCATCTCTGGTTAATCAGTTTTATGTAGTACCTTCTTATAAAGTAGTTGGTGATGCTGTTTAGACCTTAGAGCACTGAATAAGACATTATGGAAGCAAATGTGTTCCTGTTTTGGCACAGAGTTCAGTGACAACACACTAATATGTCCAATACATTATCCTGTAATTAACAGTGAATGGCAAGACCGTTTGTTTATATGACCAATTAGCAGAATGACCAGTTTCAGGGATACACTATACACTGAGCTTAATCAAATGAAGGCTGGATTGATAGTCAACAGCTGTGAAGCTGGCGTGATAAAATTCTCTTCTTGAAGAGACACCTGTTAAAAGGACACCTTAGTATAACCTCGTATTGCATTTGGGGATTTCAAAATGGTTTCTCTAGAAAATAATACATTTTGGGTGATTTGGGGTCACTATATTTCTCAAATCTGCATTTGTTAATTGAAATTCTTTAAAGTTTACAGACTTTTAACAAGTTCTTCCCACAATAAGAAGTATTAAATTTTGGCAAAGGGCATAAAATCTAGTCTTGAAGACATGTAAAATCATATTCTAAAGCATTCCTTAAGGTTTGAATGCAAAAATCCAGTCTGTTGTTCTTCTCAGAAACCATGACTACAGTATCTGGCTGTTAGATCAGTAAAAGTTCTGAGTTTGTCCAACTATTGATTGCTCATTTGTCTTAATCATGGTTTCTAAACATCTCGGTTAGTAGACTCTGCAGGAATGCTTAGCATCAATTCAGCCCACAGCCTAATGCTCTATGTAATAATAACAAAGCGAGCCAAGGAAAGCTTTATTATTTACTTAGATGATAAGAAATCCTTATTACTCGTCTAAAATGTTATCCATACAAGAGGATAATTAGAAAATATAGATCTTTAGCTACAGAATAGCAACTGCTTGTTTGAACTATTGCTACACATTCATACTCTTGTTTCATTTAAAAGTATTCTCTGTGTTTGAAGGTTTCATCATATTTGATTTCTAGCTCTTTTCTATGCTTCAGTCTAATAAATGGATTGCTGATTTGCAGGTCTGAGACCCTGCAGTCTCTGGGCTTCTGTTTTCTTTTTCTCTAAATGTTCTTCAAAACTAATTAGCTTTCTGAGCTGTTGTACAGTATTTTGATGAAAAATACTGATGACTTTCCAATAAAGAAAATATAAAGTATGGTAACAGCTGAAGAAACATGAAGGCGGTCTGTTTTCATGTGCACTGTTAAGGCCAATTCCCTGGCTCAGGGCAGGGGGAGCAGATGCTCTTGTGGATCTGTGGAGAGGAGGCCTCCATGGAATGATTGCAGGGTAGTGGCCATTCCCCTTCCCTCATGAAGGTACTGCAGGAACTCTGCACATGCTGGGGAGGAGACAGGGATGAAGCATGCACACAAGAGGCTCTGGAGGTCATGCAGCTGCTGTCTCAGCGCGCTACTGTATCTGTGACAGGTCTCTAAGCATCTGCCATAACTGCTTTGGAACCTGAATGAAATCAGAGCTGCCAACAGTTGCTGGCTCTGACTGAGCTATTTTGTGTGCTTCACTATGTGCGTGCCTTATTTGAGAAGAGAATACTGAGAGGTGGAGAGGGAGGTATTTTTCTTATGTCTAGCTTCAGAAGACAGATTTGGTTATTCCAAAGGTGGAAAGGAAACCTGTACAGGATAAAGCTGTTAAAAACCGAACTCTTAAGGGCCTGGCTAAATGAGGTTCCCAAAGTGCAAAGTGTAAGGAAGAGGAAATTAAAGTACTTTCTCATTTTGTAATGCCTAGTATATCCATACACACAGAAGTTCAGGCAGAGACCAAGGCCAGAAAGGAAGTTGATGTTACACAGTAAGTATTCTAGTACTATAGTTACCCTCTAGTTCTCTCCACGTGAACAGAATGTTCTCTCCCATCATGAAACAGACTTGGCTCTGGTTTGACAACAATTTTCCTCATTGTTCGTGTCCCTGTGGAGAGATGCACTTCCAGACGCCCCTTGTTGAGGAATATGGCATAATAGGCCTGCAATGAGAAATGGTTATTGAAGATTAAAAGGAGTCTCATCTATGGCTTAGCTATAAGATATTCCGACAGAGCCATAGATTCATCTGGCCTGAGATCTTACTGAAGATAACTCATTATTTTCTTAAACTGAGCTGTTAAAATATCTGGCAATATCTTTTTAACCATTTACCATTTTTGCTTGTTAGATGATGTGGAAAGTGCAGATAGCAGTTCTCTGCCAAGCAGGTTTGTGATGGTGAATGTAACAGCTGTGTTTGAATTGGTCCTCTAACTTACAAAAGCCATCAGAACACAAAGGGTGTCAACAAAATCTGCATCCCTTGTATTCAGGAGCACAAGGCTGACCTCTGGAAATCAGGTCTCCCTCTCAACCTCGTGGCATTTTGAATGTTTAGACTGCTCTCGATCTGGTGCAATAGATTGCTATCACAAACATGTAACTTGTCTCCCACATTTAGAAAGAAGGAGACAATTTTTCATCCACAAACACGTCTGCTTTCTTCTTGCTATGGTTACCATAGCAACCAGTATTGTTTTGATATCTGATTGTGAACCCCAGGGAGCTTGAATGCAGTCCTCGTCCCCAAAGCAGATGCCAAATACACTTCCTGTCTTGTGCAGCACTGGGTACCTGCTGCACATAATCACTGGGTCCTCGAGAGTAACCTATGGCGGTGGAGATGACGGTTTCCATCAAAGTCCTCACGTCTTCAAAAGGTACTGAACCTTGCAGGTCCACGTCCAGCACAAAATGTTCTGAGGATCTAGATTAGCACTCACCATTCTCCAAAGGGACAGCCGCAAACTACTCACTCGAACATTTCTCAGCTGTTTGGTATCGAAAACCCATTTAGCAGAACACAATCACAAACAACCCTCTGCATATCAAAACTGTTATCTTTGAAATCTAAACTATGTCAACTTAATCAGCATTGATTCTACAACAGACTGAAACTAACCTCATTTCCTCCTTCAGATAGCAATTAATATATGATTTTAAAAACTAGATCTTAGTCATTATCATTAAAATTCTGGGACATTAAAATTTCATTTCTAGTTTACATTGTATTATAGTACTTAATGTTTTCTTATTTTAATTGTTTTAATAGGAACATGCTCTATTTAAAGAACTATCCTGAAAACTGGTGACTCAGCCCATTTAATTAGTCCTGATGAAGAGCAATTCGGAGCCAGTAGGTAATACATCATTATTCTGTGATGACCAAGGAAACAAATATTGGGTAGTGGAAATGTATTTCAGAATGTTTGGTCTGGTCCTCCTAGTATAACTAGTTTATCATTTGTAATAGTGAGAAAATAATTTTATTTTTCAGGATTAAAGGATAAAGGATTTAAGGGAGCTTTTGTGTTTTATATTTATTCAGCAATTATTATGTGCAGTGAGAAATGAAATAATGCTTTTCTCCCTCTACTCTTCAAAACATGTTTTATTATGACTGTTTGATACATTCCTCATAGTGCGATATACATATAAATGATGAAGCTGTGTTCACACTGTGCAGTAAAATCTGCCTGTAAATCTACCACTTAATTTAAGAAACTATTGTTATATCTCCTATGAGTTTCTTGATTCCCATCTCCCTCCTTCCAGAGGTAACCGCATGTCAGAGGTAACCACTAATGCAGATTATACCTTCATTATTTCCATGTTTTTAAAAGGTTATTTTTAAAAATTCATAGATACATATATATCTGTAAATGAAGTTATTTACTGCTTCTTGTATTAAAAGTCTATAAAGTGGTGTCATTTTTCATTTCCATATAGTTTCTATTCATCCATGTTGTCTTCTTTAGTTATAATTTATCCTTTGTGGCTACTGCTTAATATCCTATTATGCAAAAATGCTGGTTTGTTTATTTGTTCTCTGGCTGATGAACATGGGGTGGTTTCTACTTTGTCTGCTATGATAAGAAGTGTTTCTGTGAACATTCTTGTACATGTCTCATTATGCAGCTGTGAAAGAGTTTGGGTGTACACTTGGGAGTGGAAAATTCAACTTTATAAGATAGTGCAAAATCACTTTCCAAAGAGACTGTAGCCATTTCCTCTTTTCTTCCAGCTATCATTGAAAGTTCCCTTTGACCAAGGTCTTTCCAGTACTTGATATGATCATATTCCCCAATGTTTTCCCATTCTAGGGGTCTAAAAATCTAGTGTGACCTGCAGATGTTCTTGCCCCATTACGCTAAGGTTGAACATTTGAAAATATGTTTTTGAATCAATCATGTATTCTCTTCTCTGAATGTCTACTCAAATCTTCATTGTTGTCTGTTTCTTTTCCTTCTTGGTTTGTAAGAGTTACTTTTATATGCTGGTTACCAGATTTTTGAAGGTTATATATTTAGTAACTTTTCAGAATGGGATGTGTGTGTGTGTGTGTGTGTGTGTGTGTGTGTGTCCAAAGAATTCTAATATTAATGATTTTTTTTGCTTCTAATCTTTTTTGTTCAATAAATGCTTCACTTCCTTAAAATCAAAAGTTATCCTTCCATATTTAATTCCAAACATGGAATTTTTCTTTCCACATTTAAGACCTTTAATTCACTTGCAGTTTATTTTTTGGTTTGGTCTGAAGTAGAAATTCAGTTTCATTTTATTCATATAGATCACCAACTGCCCTGAAATCATTCACTGAATGGGTTCACTATTTTCTTGATGATTTGCAATGCCACTTAGTGTCAAATGTCATTTCCATCTATACTTGGGAAATTCAGCATTCTCTCTTCTGTTTCACCAGGACAGAATTTTCCATGAATGAGTATCACAGCACTACAATCCAAAACTCTACCTTTGAATGCACTGATATCTGATAGTCTAGGCATACCATCTTATTCTTCAATTTCAGGAGTTAGAGAGGTTTTGGTCTTTGATGGAAATTTTTATTGATGCATTATAATTATATTTAATATGTATATATTATACATTATATATTGTTTGCATGTACAAATATATATATATATATATATATATATATATATATATATATATATAATTTGGTCAATTTAAATCCCCAGTACCTCCCTTTTTCCCTCCTCTTTACTTCAGTTCCCCTTCCTTTCCTCTATAGGTCTCCCCTTTTTTTTTTGTTATAAATTTAAGAAATAGCTTGTCATGACTGACAAAAAGATAAGGTGGTATTTTTTTTAATTGAAATTGAATCATATTGGGGAGAATTGACATATTTTTAATATTCAGTCTTTTCATTAATATGTTGAATACATAGATTTATTGAGGACTGCTTTAATGCCTTTCGATACACTTTTATAATTTTCTCCATCTAGGTCTAATTTGTTATATTTATTCTTAAATTATATACTTATTCTTGTACTGTGTTTACTTGTACTTTTTTATTGTAGTGGTTAAGATCAGTGCAGTAATAATTTTTTTTTAAAAATCATGAATGGGTATTGAGTTTCACCTAATGTATTTTTTTGTATGTACTGAGATGGTTATATGATATTTAGATTTTCTAATATTAAATGATCCCTGCATTCTTGAGATAACCCAAATTACTCATGGCTTACATATTTTTTTAATTCTATTTGCTAATGTTTTGTGTAGGCTTTATTATTTTTTTAGGGCAAGAAATAAGTTAAGATTTTATCACATAATATTATTGACTGTTAAATTCTAAGATTAATTTAAAAATACACAAAAAATTCTAAAAAATCACATATGATTTAAAAAGGTGTGTGTACATTCAAGGGCACATTTGTAAAGCATTCCACTCTTCTGATAATGGCAGGCTAGGTAATTTCTATGAACCCTTTCATTGAGAAAAATAGATTAAATGGAAAATATATAATTAAAAATTACACTGGACAGTATTAAGGAGTACCAAAAGAAATAAGAGTTCTGATGACTAAATCTGGGTAGTTGATGAATTACTTTTAAAAGAATCAAATGATTAGGGGATATAAATACTCAAGTTTGCAACCTTACTAAGTAGACCATCTTTAGGCTTTCTTTTAACATCCTTGAGTGAGATTGGGCTACGGTAGCCGTGCCTCTGTTGATTGGGTGCAATTTGCCTCTCCTACACCAGGTCCTTCTCTGTGTTCAGAGAGACTGGACTGGTCAAGCTCTAACAGACTGCATTGCCTCAGCTAGTACAACGGGGAAGCTGCTTCTAAAAGAAATTGAAATTGAAATTGAAGAAACCCTAGTTGAATCTCCATAGATCTGATAAAGTGTTAGCCTTAAAGAAAATTAATATCATTTGAATATATTGTAAGCTTATCACTTTACATGTGAATATGGTAAGGACCATGTGAAATTTTGGTACAAATATAGGTATGACTCAGCACCTGGAATTGACCATGTGAAAATCTAGAGAAGTCAATTGCCCTAAGAAGATGATGTGAGAGAAATAGGAGAATAAGATAAATGAAATAGTTAGCTAAAAGGGGAGTTGAAATCAATGATGCATATATAAAAATATAAAAGCAATTTAAGCACGAGGGAGAACGCACTGTGGACAGGTGTGAGCGTACCTGTCCAATCTGCCTCCGTTTCCTCCGAGGTGGTGGTGTTATTCCTCCGCTTCCCAAGAGGATGATCCCAGACTCATTCCTGGTGCTGAAGGACAGATTGATTTCTGTTCCTACATCAATAGACACAGGAACAAGCTCCACGAAACCAGGCTTGGGGAAGCTAACTGTGTAAACATTCTGGGTACAAGAAGAGGAGAAGAAATCATTAGAAATAAAATTTTAATTTCTCCATCCCAGTTGCCTCTCTCAACCCATGCCACGGGGTTATGAAATACACTGTGGTTTAGAAAGCATGAACACCCACCGTGATGTGGAAAGCTTAAATGCTGTTGAAGAAATATTATTTCCAGTTAGAACTTTGAATATTCTGAGAATTTTGGGTTAAAATCAAAATGATGGCCTCCACTTTCAGGCAAATACTTCTGGTTAAAACCAGAGATAACTCACTATTGATAGATAACATTTTCTTTCATTTTAAATCTACCTTGCTAGACAGGTGTGGCAGCTTGCACCTACAATTTTAGCTACTTGGGAGGCCCAGGTGGGAGAATCACTCAAGCATAGGAGTTGGAGACCAGCCTGCGCAACATTGAGAAACCTGTCTCCAGAAAAAAAAAAAAACCAAAAAAAAAAACCAAAAAAAAAAAAAAACCCAAAACAACAAAAAAAACCCCAAACACCTGACTACCATGTAAAATCTCCCTGAAAATACTAGAGTCAATCCCTTGAGTATACTCTATCAATTATTTTTTTGTTTTAAAGATGAGTAGAGCGTGGTCTATATCTCATTCTTCTTCACGATGAGTCCACAAGAAAGATGTTCATTGCTATCAAATATGTAAGTATTTTCTAGAAAAATTCTTTAAAAATCAGAACCCTAAAACCAAAGCTTTAAAAATACTTTTTTCTCAAAATGAAAATTATACCATTGTTCTTCCTGATTATAAAATTAAATCTGATGTGGTGGTTCATGCCTGTAGTTCCAGTGGCTTGGGAGGCTGAGGCAGAAGGATCACAAGTTCAAAGCCAGCCTTAGCCACTTAGTGAGGTCCTAAACAACTTAGTAAGACCCTGCCTCAAAATAAAAAAGTAAAAAAAAAAAAAAAAAAGGGTTAGGGATTGTAGCTCAGTGGTTAAGTGCCCCCGGGTTCAATCCTTGGCACCAAAAAATAAAATATAAAATAAAGCTAATAAGATATGTTTTAGACAGTAATCAAGTGCAAAAGGGAGAAAATTATCTCCTAATCCCAAAACTGTATGGAAACTGAGTCTTTGTATAATTTATCCATTCATTCATTTTACCTTTCACAACCTTGACCCTTTTCTCTCTCATCCTCCCTATATTTAAACTGAATCATGCTGGGCATATTTATTTTTAGCCTTTTTTTCTCTGAAGTTTGTTGGGGATGTCTCTCTGTCAGTAAATACAGACCGCCATCACTTTTAATTGCTAGGGGACTTTTCCCTACTATCAATGTGCTTGCATTTATTTAAGCAAGTGTATGTCATTGGGCATTTAAAATGCTTAAAATATTCATTTTTGAAGTTCCCAATTTTGCTGGAGTAAAAGCAAGGAATCCTTTCATGTGGGCTGTCTTTTCCCTCCACAGTGTTTCAAGCCCAGTTAAATGATACAAGAGCGGGTAAAATGTGTAATCTACTTTCTATTTCAATTTTCAAATCATGGAGTTTTAGATAGTTCAGATAAAACTACTGTGCAGATATTTCAATATTTATCCAAATCAAATTTCTACCTCATATTTTTGTTGTAAAATAATTCCTGGTTACTGCAAGTGCCTTCACAGAATCATCATTTCCATGCATACAGACTACTCATTTTCTGGACAGTTTTTCCATCTTCATGTATATATCTTTTGAATGTGGATGAGAGTTAGGCTTTGAAGATTAAAACTCTCAGTAACATTTTCTTTAAGAAGCAAGTACGGATCCTTAGAGTTTTAATTCTTTATATATTTCCATTTCCCTTTTCCTAAGCTCAGGGTGGATGTCTATGACCAATTCTAAATTGGAGCCCGAGGCTATGAACAATGCGGACCTGACAGTTCTGTTCCAGTCTTTAAACCTCATTGCTCAGAAGGCAGATTTACTTTTTCTTTTTCCCTGTCTTCTCTTCATTTCCTTGAACTCTACTGGAGTGCTTTAAAGGGATTTCAATCAAAAGAAGCAGTCAAAATGAACAGTTGTATCATATCAGGGAAATTAAAATTTTGTGTGATCTAGTTAACATTTTCTTTTTTATAAAAGCTAATCACTATTGAATGCCCATAAAATTATTATTAATATTTGCTATTGACAATTGGTTCTTGCTTATATTTCAAGAGAGCAGAACTGTGTCCTGGATCTTTCTCACATGTGAATCAATCCCAATTGAAGAGTCTGCAGAATAGTCAAGAGGGATCAGGGGCCTCTAGCTGTCTTACAAAAAAAAAAAAAAAAAAAAAAAAAAAAAAGAAAAAACAACAAAACAAAACAAAACAGATTCTGAAGATTTTGGCTGACAAAAGACCTTTCCATAATGTTTGGAAGTCTTTGCAACGTAGGATGTCACAAGTCCCCATCTATGTTTCTTCAAAGACAAGGGCTGCGAACAAGGGGCTATGCCTGAATGGGTAAAATTACTACTTTTTATTTGTTTAATCTCCCAATACATTCTAGAAAAAAAAATTAATGTTGCTAATAGAGTTCCATATAATGCAGAGAGATAAAACAAATTAAAAATAGATGACAGAAAATGAGGAAAAGTAGTGTTGAAAAGGAAGGGAAAACCAGAGAGATATTAATATTAAAGATACAGCTATGGAATACTCTATATTTGGGAAAATGGAGCACAATTATGAGTCTTTATAACACCATTTCCATTATAGTAATTTATAGAATGCTTCAATCGTGCTTTTCCACTTATATATGGCTAAGACCAGGATCTGTAGAAATATATTCACAAAAGCACCCAAACTAAGTAAATGAAAAATGTTTACGGAGGCTTTAAAATGCAGACTAACCTCCAGCGAACATCCTTTGGTAACGCCCACATAATCAGGACTACTGAGTATGTTGTATGGAGTTCTTGAAATTTCAATATCTTTCAGGCAGCCGGAATATTTCCTCACATTTACTTCTGGCCTATTGAATAGTCAAATGGAAAACAAAAGCAAAGGCATTAGGGTAGGGCAGTGAAGTCTCTGACAATGGGAAGGAGGTCCTATGGAGCAAACTGGCACATGGCTCAGATCGTGTCTATCAAACTGCACATGCACACGCATGGACCCAGCTCACCATGCTTTCTGGCATCTGCTGGTTGGATTAAGTGGATGTTAACACCACCCTGCAGAAGAAGTTTTGGTATAGTTCTTATTCTCTTTAAAATAATTTCTCATAGTATTCAGTGCAAAGTACAGAAATTTACTGATTGACTACCTTCATGTGCATAATGAAGTAAGTGTTTCTTTTTTCCGTGGAGGAGCCGAAAATTTTGTGGGCAGAATAATCAAACTACATACAAAAACATTTTTAAAAATGTACTTCAAATTTAGGGAAAATATCTGGAAATATTTATTTTGAAAAAAAAAAAAACTTTTCTTATTGAGACTTGTGGAAGAAGTCAGTTAAAGAACAATGTGCATTTAAAAGAAGCTTTTATGTAAAACAAAACCAAGAAACATTCTTCTGGGTTATGTAACCTAAAAAAAACGATATCTAAAAATTAGGTTTAGACATTGACCTCAAGGTTTATATTCTATATTGGAACAATAACCAAAAAAAGCAACTAAATGTAAAAAATGTATGTTAATTTTTCCAATAGGTTGAGAAGTGGCTTCTATACTCAAACTAGACTTGAATGTTTACTTTTTGCTTATTGCTTCTTAAAACAAAACAAACCCTCCAGCAAAATGGAAAATGAACACTTTGCCTTTGAGTCTAGCATGTTGCTCTGATTTACTACGTAATGGTATATAAGTGATCTGACTTCTCTAGGACTGAGTGCACTTAGATATAAAGTGGGCATGACAATGATAATGGCACTATCTACATTATCACATTGTGAGGTCTGGATACATCAATAAACATAAGTCAGCGTATGTCCATGGTGATGGCTCCTCTTGAGTCTATAACAGTGCTGTCCAACAGAACTTTCTGTGATGATGGACGCATTTTGTTCTGCACTAAGTCAAGAGTTACTAGCTACCTGTGGCTACTGGGACTTGGAAGGTAGCTGTGCGAATGAGGAACTGAATATTGATTGTTATTTGCTTTTGAATGAAAGTTAAATAGCTATTATGGCTAGTGACAGTTCTGTTGAACAGGGAAGGTATATAGCGGTAAACATGCACTTTTTCCTTATGTAGTGTTAATAAGTATCTGGAAAATTGTCCAGTCCATACCAATATTGCACTTGATAGGGTAATGATTAATTTTCTCCTTCCTGTCCCCTGATGCCAAGTTTTTCTTTTTCATCTTAATAAAACACACATGGCACCAGGAAAAACAGGTGGGAAAGCAAATTAGACCCTGGCAGTGTGTATTAGGTGATTTACTTCATGTCAGGTCTTTATGCTGTTCCCCACCCCCAGCCTTCTCTCTCTGGAACTTTTTCTTTGATCATTTCCCCTTCCTCTCAAGGTCTTTTCCTCCTGTTCTTTCAGTTAGTAATTGTGAAGAACATGCCCAACTGGAGGGTGGGGATCGTGCTTAGATTCTTGTAAGAAGCAGGGGGATGTGTGAATTTCATTTGCAGTGTTCATTTGCTTCCAAATTTTCCTTTAGGGGAAGAAAGATTCTGATTTCTCAGAAGTCTTGTCAATAAAGTACATTGCTCCTACAAGTTCATTGTTTCGTGGAAATACAAAGAACCATTTCCAAATACAATGATTTAGCAAGCTCAATGTTTGGAAAATCACAAGGGGCTAGTGATGACACATGGAGATCAGATTCTTAATGATAACCACAGACCTCTGTTTCCTCAGGGTCACCACTCAAGGTCAAATTACAACGCTGCACAGTGCCATCCCAGAGTTTTATTAACATATATTTCAATTGAAAGTCAGACTTTGCCTTTTAGATGTCTCAGCAAACATAGAATGACTAGTCTCATAACAGTATCATGATAAAACAACTTGTTTTATTTTTCCCCACTTTCTGATAAGTCTGGTCTTTGCTTTAAATATTTCTTGGATCAGTTCGACTTCATTATCTCCTATCCAGAAATCTGGCATAGTTAGGCTCTTAAATGCTGAAACACCACGCATGAGTTCTAGCCAGAGTGTGCCAGCCCTGCTCATCTCTGGGGTTGATTGGCCATCTACAAAGGCTGCTAATTCCTGCTAATGCCTGTCTGCAAGTAAGAATTAATGCTCTTGAGAAGGTAGGGGGACCATTTGCAAACTTCTTCACTGGTAATTCAAGCAGTTGTTTTAAACAGTATTTCCACAGATTCCTTTCATCTGGCTCCACAATAATTCTAAAAAAACCCACTGCAACTATATAAGCAGCTTTGATAAGAGGTGCAAAGGCCCCGTGAATATTTGCATATTGCAGGCCCATAAAAAGCAACGAGGCAGTGATAAGCATCTGAGAACACAGATAGACTGTTCAGCAGACAGCCTGGTACCAGGGAGGCCAGAGTCTGGAGAGTCAAGAGACCTCTTTGCTCTGTCCCCCAGAACTAGATTGTGCCCATACACTTGAGCAGCTGTGCTTGGAGCATGTGCTACTGGTCAGGAGCGGAGCACTATGCACAGTTGGTTGAACAAGTAAGCAGAGCAAATCTGTCACCGCTGGTGAAATAACTCAAATTGCAGCTCAATGATGGTGGGTAAGCAGCAGCATCTTTGTAAGCGAAGGGCAGCGTGAGAACTCTCTCGGAATGCATTATTTGCTCATGAAATGTACTATGAATAAAGCTGCGCAGGTGTCACTCTGCTTCTGCACCACTGCTTTATCTAAGAAGCCATATTTACCCAACCCATGCACTTGAAGGAGGCATGCATAAATTTAAATTTTACCTGGCTTTCATACTAAGTCAAAGGGAAGAGAGAGAGAGAGAGAGAGAGAGAAAAAAAAACCAATTTACTTATAATTGCATTTTCATTTAGAAAAACAATAAACTTTAACCATAAATCTTCTTTTAAAAAAAAATCATCTCGTGGAGAAGGAATTTAAATACTGACCGAACAGAAAACAGACATGTGCCCTTGATTGAAGTAAAATTAGAATTCAGAGATGACCATTTTCCACACTTTTCTCTTGAATAATTTTTATTTTGGAATATGAAATTTAAAGTACTTATTTTATCAATATAATAAATGAGAAAATGTACAAACGTAGGTTTCTGAGAAGCTTATAAATAGAGCTCTCAATAAGCTTCAGCTTAACAATACATGTAAAAATAATGTATGTCAACCATATAGTCTGCACTTTATCATGTTGAGATCTATCTGTGTACAAAAGAACTGGTAACTATGAATGCTTGGTTCCTTTATCAATCACAAATATGCATCTAAATATTATTTTGAGATAATGTACCATACTACAGCAATATTGTAATTGTGAATGCTATAATGAGAGAGCTAAAAAAAACCTCAGCAATGCAGATTCCCTGGACATGTAGTCTCCAAAACCACTAAGACATAAACCCTTCTCAATGAAATTACATGTCCATGTTTGTAGGTAATTCCTAAAAATCACTTTATGATAATTAAAATCACCACTAGAATAAATGAAGCTAGATTTAGATAGCCTTATTTTGAATACATTCAGGAGAATATGGCTAATGAATTTGCAAAGTAAATCTTAGATTTGAACAACTGTTGAATCCTTGGTATTTAGTAAGGTGGCTATCACGTAGTAGATGCTCAACTAACATGTGTTGCATGCTTGATTCCAAATTGGATGTCCAAGTATAACTGTGTCTCTATTTAAATGCATTTGATTTACATTGATTTTTCTAACTTGAGGCTTTAAATCTATATTACCAACACAAAGAAGTACTTTATAATGTAGATGGATGAAAAACTAGTTGATTTGCACCAAGAAGTTTATCAACTCAAACCCTTGAAAGACTGATAATTAGATAATGTCCTCGTCTATGAGTTTAGATTCAGGGGAGAGAAGGAACCTTTCAGCTTGCATGCTGCTGATATAAAAAAATGAGACCCAGGTACCACTGCTCTATTAGGAAATAAGAAGATAACTGACACCACACTTTTCCATGATAGTTTTATGCGATTTCTCTAAATGTAATCTGTCTTTGTGAATGAGAAGCACCTAGATAGAAATATTATACACCCATTAAAAACTATCAAACTAAGTACTCTGTATGTAGTAAACTCTAATGATTTAACCGAATGAACTCGTTCCATTCTAATCTAATTCATTTCACATTTATGAAGGGCCAAACACTTTATATTTCTCATGTTTTATAATAAGCACTGCATTGATAATATGGCACAGATTTCTGACATTTTTTGAACTAAACTGTGAGCTACAGATGTTTCCTCATTCTGTCCACTAAAAAGCATGTGTAAAACGTGATGAAAGTGTTGGCCTGGGCATGAGAAAAACTAATGCAGTCTAGCATTAGGCATATGGGAAAGCTCCAATAAGCCATTATGATGCTAGTGCTCAGCAATAAAACAGGTTACACTCACAGTCTCCTGGAACACTGACTCATTTGCAGAACACTGAGCAATGTCAGAGTGCCATTACCTCCAGTGAATGTGCAAGAAGAACAGCAATTACAAGATCCACATTCCACTCTGGCTTCTACCTTTAATTACTTTCATAATTCTTTTCAGCAGGTGCATAGACAGGAAATAGTGATTCTAATCCATCTCCTCAACAAAGATGTCAAACTAATCCTTTGATTTCTAAACCCTGGTGGTGTTCTAACATGCAACATGATTTTTTTTTTTTTTTTTAATTAGGCCTTTTCTGCTGCTGAAGGTTATATGGCAATTCCTATTGTAATTAAACTTCAGAACTCTAGTGAACATAATGACCATTTAATTAAAACTTAATCCTTCATTTTAAATATACGCTAAGTTACCTCAAGTTTCTCAGGGTTGGCAGGCCACCAAAATATATTTTGTCATCTGCTTTCAGGTCAAGACCAAAGTTGTTTCCAGAAGACGAAGTTGCTATGTTCTCCTCCTGGTTAGTATCTATGTCTACGATTGATATGTTGGCTGTAAAGGAGATAGGAAGTTTAATAAGCAAATCAATCACATCCATATCATCACTGATACTTCAAGGTAAATTTAGTTTACTTCTCAAATTAACATTGACATTATCAATCACTTGTACTATATTTAACCAATTAATAATTGAAGACACAATAATAACACCAATACAAAAATCACTGAACTACCCACACATAATGACTTTGAACAGTAGGAAGGCAAACCAGTGAAGACAAAGGAAAGAAGTTTGGATGGACAACAAAGAACCACTTAATATAGTTTTCCACAGTGTAGGTCAGTAGTCAGATAATAAATTAAGACAGTTAAATGCTAAGATGAATGTCTAATTGGGAATTGGATAATTGAATATGCTTGAATCTGTGGCTCTTTCTGTGAATTTCAGTGTTCTAAAAACTACTGAGATTTAGAATCATCTGCAAAGCCTTATGCTCTCATATGAAATGGTTGTACATGGCAGTGTTGAGATGGGGATCTTTGATCCTGCAAGACAGTGAGACTCACGTCCATGGTAAATCTCGTTTTAGACTTGGAAACTGAGTGTGGTGAGTGAGGACTAGCTCTCAGGTCTTACCGCCTTTCTCTTAGGTCTCTCAAGGTATTTCTCATGTGATAAGGACAAGAATTCAGAAATAAGAAAAACGGAAGAAGAATCACTCCTCTGCTTATACTGCATTGTTCAGCAGATGGAAATTCTTTGTCATTGATTTTCCTTCCTCATTTGTAAGAGTCAAGCTAGGCTCTTTCTGAATTATGTGCTTTCTCACCCCACCATTTACTTCAACCACTTCACCTAGTCTGGATCCTTGATGTACACTGAGATATCAGTTCCTTAACATGACAGATTCCACTTGTCTATCTATGCCTGATGCAGAATCGAAATTTCCCCAAGGTTGAACATGGGCATTTTAACCAACTGGTTATAATGGAATTTCTGAATTTTAATCCTTTGGATTGTAGTTTCTTGGATGTTCCTGGTTCAAATAAATCAGATAATACTGGATTAAACAAAGTTAAACATGTATCTTAACTTTACAGCTATTTCAGCATACTATTGTGCAATGCAATACTTCAGAAGAGGTACACAGACCAAGAAGTATTTGGATCTTCTTTTCTCTCCACTTATCATCTTCTAGAATTTGTATCTTTGTAAACAGAAAAATATTAAATTCTAAATTCTATTGTACCTGATAATGCTACTATTCCAAAGAGATGTATCTTCAGTGAAATCAAGAACAATTGCCACATAAAAAAATGACCCGAATCAAATTCTCAGACTTATTAGTGCCTCAAATCCTCAAAGCAGACTTTTATAAAGACAAACAAAAACCACTAAAAAGAACAATTATCCTGTTAAAAATGTTTAGCAAGTTAAGATTTTACAATTAAATTACTTTCATAAACTTTAATTTTGTACCCATTTAATTACTTTAATACATATAATTAGCTTTTCATGCGTACACCTCTTTTATTAGACTAGTGGGTAAAAGAAAATAGATTTATAAAACTGTTTCCTAGATTTCTTCATACATATTCCTTTTTATCTAGATCACAAAGAAGTTTTTATGTGGTGCTATTGACTGGAACATGAAAATCGTCTCTTTCTGCAGACTTGGTGGATATTTTAATGGTGTCCGTGAAATGAGATTCTGCCTCTATCGCTGGCAAGCCAGAGACTGGAGGTGGTTTTCTTCCTTATCCTTGAGTGAATATATGCATTTTTAGAAATCATTCTAAGGAAAATTGATTAAAGAGCAGCAACACAATTCAATTGAAACTCACTGGCCCAGGCGGTCACTCTGACAGAGAGGTGCAGGAAGGCGTATTTTTGCTAACTTAGGGGAGGACTTTTTACCCCATCCTTCACAAGTGATAGCGACCAAAGTGGATTCAGCCAGGAAATACTAACACTGGCTTTTACTTCTCGTCCTATTTCTTTCCCTTACAGGATAGAAAAGTAAGCTACTAACACCAAATTTCAGAGTTGATGAGTTCAGTCATCATTTTTATAGGGAAGTAGAGAAATAAGTTTTTTTTTTTATTAAATTACAGATACAGACTAGGGGCTTCACAAGTAATTATATGATCAGTGCTGAGTTATTATAAACTAATTAATTTTACTTTGGTAATTCTTTTCTTCTTTCTCTTAATCTTTTGGAAACCTAAATAAAATTGTTTTGAGCTTTGCTTCTCTATCAATGCACACGGGGGATATGCCACACTTACTGGCCACTGTGGTTCTACTGACTCACTCTCAGGAAGATGGGGAATGCCCCCTAACGGAGTGTATTTGACTTCCAAGGGGCGATAGTTTTGTAAATTAGTTGAGAATAATTAATATAAAACAACTAATCTGGTCACTGAAAAGAAGCAATAATCCATTTTGCTGAGGCCTTATTTCAGTCCTATCTATCCTACTATGCTGGAGACTCTGATCTTGCTAAAATCCTTGAGACCAGCCCATTTCCTGACACCCCGCACCCCCTTTTCTAGACCCAGTGGTGTACTTTTGGTTCTCATCACAATCTTTATCCAATATTTGATGCTACTAGCATTCCCTTCCTTTTAGAAACCTCTTTGGTCTCCCAGCATGTTACACTCTCTGGCTTTTCATTTCTCCATCTCCTTCCCTATTTATTTGAACATTTCTGAAATGTTGATACTCCCTAATGCCTCTTCCTTTGCCCACTTCTCAGTTTTAGCCATCTGTGTAAACTCAAATTTATCTACTTACAATATGTTGATAATTCAAGAATATTACCTGCTTTTTTTCCTTTAAATCCACTTTCAACAGGTGAAGTAGTATTGTTTGTGTTTTCCTTCAGTACTAAACATATTCTAAGTCAAAATGAAGCTATTTTTACTCCAAAATACCTATTACCTATTTTACTTGGTGGCAATATGACTCGCCTTCAGTTTCCTAAACTGGAAAGTCATCTTCCTCACCATTCACATCTCATCCATCAACATCCTTACTGATTTCTCCTTCTAAATGGACATTTGTACTATTTTGAGAAACATTTTTACTGACGTATAATTGGCACCTTATACTTTGCCTATGTTTAAAGTACACAAGCTAACAAGTTTTAAAATTCTTTGTACCTATGGACCCTATCACCACAATCAAGAAAGTGAACATGTCCACAAACCCAAACATTTTTGTCGTGTTGTAACCCTCCTGCCCATCCCTCCCTGCGTGCCCTGTCCACAGGTAGCCTCTATTTGCTTTCTGTGACTGTAGGTCAGTTTTCACTGTCCATATAATTTTATATAAATGTGGTTTTTGCTTGCCTAATTTCACTCAATAATTATTTTTATATTCAACCATTTTGTATGTACATTCATATTTTTATGAACAAGTAGCATTCCATTGCATGGTATATAAAAATCCATGTATTTCCATTTACCTGTTGATGGTTATTTGGTTTCTTTTCAGTCATTGGCCATAACAAATAAAGGTGATGTGAATATCATGCTATAAGTCTTTGTATGGATATATGGTTTCAGGTGTCTTAGGTGAATCCCTGGGTGTAGAAAGGCTATTTCGTAGGGTAGGTGAACATGCCAACCTGCTTGCCAATATTACTGTGCCATTTTATATGTTCATCAGCAGTGTAGGAGAGCTTTAGTTAATCCACATCTTTGCCAGCACTACTTATGATCTGTCTTTTAAATTTTAGACATTTTAATAACTGTGTAGTGATATCACATTTTGGATTTATTTTGCATTTTCCCTATTTGCATTCTGCATTTGAATCCTACTGCAACTCTTTTTTTTTATTGTAAACAAATGGGATACATGTTGTTTCTCTGTTTGTACATGGAGTAAAGGCATACCATTTGTGTAATCATAAATTTACATAGGATAATGTTGTTTGTTTCATTCTGTTATTTTTTCCCTTCCCCCCACCCCTCCAACCCCTCTTTTCCCTCTATACAGTCCTTCTTTCCTCCATTTTTGCCTCCCTCCCTAACTCTAACTCTAACCCTTACACTAACCCCTCCCACCCCCCATTATGTGTCATCATTCACTTATCAGAGAGATCATTCGACATTTGGTTTTTTGAGATTGGCTTATCTCACTTAGCATGATATTCTCCAATTTCATCCATTTGCCTGCAAATGCCATAATTTTATCATTCTTTATGACTGAGTAATATTCCCTTATATATATAAACCACAGTTTCTTTATCCATTCATCAATTGAAGGGCATCCAGGTTGGTTCCACAATCTGGCTATTGTGAATTGAGCAGCAATGAACATTGATGTGGCTGTATCTCTGTAGTATGCTGATTTTAAGTCCTTTGGGTATAGGCCAAGGAGTGGGATAGCTAGGTCAAATGGTTGTTCCAGTCCAAGTTTTCTAAGGAATCTCCACACTGCTTTCCAGGGTGGCTGCACTAATTTGCAGCCCCACCAGCAATGTATGGGTGTACCTTTCTCCCCACATCCTTGCCAACACCTGTTGTTGCTTGTATTCTTGATAATTGCCATTCTAATTGGGGTGAGATGGAATCTTAGGGTAGTTTTGATTTGCATTTCTCTTATTACTAGAGATGTTGAACATTTTTCCATATGTTTGTTGATTGCTTGTAGATCTTCTTCTGTGGAGTGTCTGTTCATTTCCTTAGCCCATTTGTCGATTGGGTTATTTGCATTCTTGGTGTAGAGTTTTTTGAGTTCTTTATAGATTCTGGAGATTAGTGCTCTATCTGAAGTAGGATTGGCAAAGATTTTCTCCCATTCTGTAGGCTCTTTCTTCGCATTGCTGATCTACTGCAACTCTTATATCACTGCTTTAAGTGGGATCGTGACTATTGATATTGAAGGAAATAATTACATTCTTATATTTTATTGAGATCGCAATTCCCAACTACACCTAGTCTTGGTTTTTGTTTTGTGAACTATTTCCTTATAACTTTTGCTTCTTTTTCTGTTTTGACCTTAAGGCTTCTATGTTTAATAAAAAAAAATTATGTTAACTGAGCTGCTAGAATAATAAAATGCTTTAAAAGCATTATCAAAATGAGGAACAACCCAAAACAGGAGAAACCAGAAGTTCCCAACCTAATTTGACAATTCAAGTTATAAACAATAAAACCTTGTAGGATTTAATGTGGTATTTTCTAATGGTGATACTACAGAGACATACAAGAAAAGGTTGTAGGATAACTCATGTCATTAAGACTCAAAATGAAGAATGGGTCTTAGAGAATGAGAATGATTTCTTGGTGTGCTTGATCATATTCAAGAATGCATACAGCAATTGTCAATCTAGAGTTAATGTGAAGAACAGGATGGAGATATTTGAAAGAGAAGGTGTCAATCAGTTCCGGCAAAAGGGATCAAGCTAGAGAACAGGCTGAAGCAGAAGATACTATTTGGAAAAGAAAAGGCAAAGTTCTTCAGATTTTTGGACCAGAGAGCAGAAAAAATGTAGGTCTAATAAAATCTGGAAAAGCTGCACCAATGGTGGAAAAAACTTTTGACATTGACGGAATGCTTCAGTTACAATTAACGGGAAACATATTTAACTTCTTCCAAGTTTGTACGGTACTGTAATTTGACCTTTGACTAACATTATTTAAGACTACAGGTCTTTTGATTACTCCTTTTATTGGACAGAAGGGTCTATATACTTGACTGATTGTGGAAACCAATATTTCCAAGGTGATAATTTACAGAAATTATTCTGCTAGGGAGTCAAATCATTCGATCCTCATTTTTCGCACTGCAGATTTATTTTAACACATTATTATCTTTAGAGTTTATAGCACTAAGCCCTTCATCCTAGTACTCCTGTGATTTTCTTTCCTTTACCTTTCCCACAATGTATATTGATCTTTTCCTTCTTTCTTCAAACCTATTATTCTACTACCTCTTATCTTTTTCTAGTCTCCATTTATTTTCTACTTTTATCTCCAATTAAAAATTAGGGCATCTAGAGAGAATTATCTGAAAATCCCATCCCACAGCTAGAAACTTATCTCTCACTTCACTTCTCCTTTTGTCTTGTCTTGCGGAGCAAGGGTTTCTTTCTGTCTCAGAATGGCACCATATGGGTGCCGTGCTCTCAGGCTTTCTAAAGGCCCATGCTGTATCCATTATTATTCCTTTCATTTGTATTTCCAATTGCTTCTTCCTCCTCTAATTGCTGCCTCTTTCTCCAATTATATCCTCCAGAGCCTACAGACATGATCGAGAATCATCCATTCATCCACTCATCAAACATTTATTGAGTATTACTATGTACTAGGAACTGATGGAGAAAACCAACACGTTTCTCACTTTGTGACCCCTTGCCCTCAAATTCCATATCCCCTTTCTTTGCTACTACCCTTCTTCTGGGTATCAGAATCAGTCTGCACTCACTGGGTCTGCTTTCCCATGGTACTTTATGACATAATACTCTGCTCTTGACTTCACAGTGACTACTCCACCATTCTTTCCAAAGCCTCCAGTGATGATGAAAATCTTTTCAATATTTGTGTTCTCCAGAGTTTTGGATTATCTTATTCTAGATATAGCTATTTGAATTTTCTCATCACTATTACATGCAACTATTGAGAATTTAATGATGATTCCTAGTTTTTTCTCTCTCTCTCATAGAACTCCGTGATCCTCAGATACATAGTTACTAAAAGTACCTTGCATACAACATGTACAAAATAGAACTCAGCATCTTTCCCAGAAAACCTGTTATTTTCCCTGTATTTAAAAGCTGCTTGAATAGCACCGACATAATCACATTATCTAAAAAAAAACCAACAAAAAACAAAAAAGAAATCATTCTATACCTCCTTTTTTTAAAATTTAGCCTCCACATGGAGTCCGTCACAAAAATTCCTCAATTTTAAGATGCTTCATATCGTTCAACTCCATTTTTTCTTCTCCATTCTCATGGATATTGACTTATTTTTCTTCTCACTTTTTACCTGGTTTACTGCATACTGCAGGAGCATCCTAAACTGTCACTAAAATGCAAATCTGATGATGTCAAACCCTAAGACCCCTGTAGTTCTGGACAGCAAACTCATTCACTTAGCTTACGAGACCCTTTACATACTAACTCTGTTACCCCAGCCTTATCTGATAATTTTCTGCCAACATTCATCCACTGAGCCTAAGGATTCACTTACAGTTACCAATTTGTTTGCCAAAGTGTTTCACAAAATGCTAGCAGTGCAGGAATGGAAGTATTTCTGTGGTTAAATGAGTTTGGGAAAAACTTGATAAGATGAGTTAAACATTCTTACTGAACAACTAAGCCAAGACTGGAACACACACGTCTATCATGCATCAATCACACACAGGAGCAATGTATTTGTCAGAACTCCAAAAGAAGCTCAAAATTAGTTTCTTTGTCTTAATTGAGGAGTTTTTCAAGGGTTTCATGCTGCAAGGAAATGTAGCTGGGAAATGATCTATTCTGCTCTCTGATGGTTGCAGGCCTTCCTATGACTTTCTGATCACTCTGAAATGACCCCACGTACCTTTCAACCAGTTAACTCTTCAGCTGCTGCTTGCGTTTTAGGGCCACTACCAGGAGCTGACCTCTATTTTCCCTTAAACACCAATGTCTTCCCTTCCCTTAAACATCCACATCTTCTTGTGACTACTCGCTTGCTATATGCATCTCTATCAGCAATCAGCCTCTGACCTCTGAGGCTTATTAACTCACCCAGTAGATTACAAGCTCCTCGAAGGCAAAGTCATGCTTTGCCTTTTGTATATAGTTGGTTGTATATGCTTTTGTATATAGTTGGTGATTAGCAGAAATTTGTAATTGCAAGAATTAACAATAATACAAAGTTAAATCTAAATTTTTGTGCAATGTCACCATTGGCATCATCAACATTAATAAAGTCTATATTAGCAAACAATCAATGCTTCATTTGCAGTTATTGATAACACCATAGTACACAGAATTAAGGGAATTAAACCTAAATAACAATAGCACCATGTTAAGAATGAATCGACCTGGCTTCCTCTCTTGGTTGTGGGATCTTATATACACAGGTCTGCAACCACATATTGTTTGTGTATTTCCCTCCAACAATAGAACAAAATACATCTCTATGTTATCAAATGAAATAATGTTTGTGGAAGTGTTTATAAAAGTTCCAGAACCATAAAAATATCATTTTATTGTTAATCAATCATTAACTGGAACACATACAGATTTTTTGATATTTTTAAAAAGCAAAGAACTGGTAGCTATGCTCTTCCACCCCTACCTGTTTCACTGTAGGATTCTTTAAAGGAAGCATCTTGGAAAAATAGAAATAAAAGAAAAGCACACAACATTTTTCAAACCTATTATGGGATATAATTTTACAAGTGGTAAGACGGTTTTATGCTTTCAAATTAAGCTCTCAGTTTCGAAAGAAAATGACAGAGAACCATTTGGCTCTTCAATCAGTCTTGTCTAATCCGAACTACCCATAACGAAGCCAAGAAATGACTGTATCAATTTTTCTCAGAATTTGAGTAGCTGAAATTACTCCCAGGGTCTTTCTCCTGATTAGGTTCATGGGTGCTTTGGATGGCATGATTAAGGCCCATACTACGTTATTACTGTAAAAACTCACCTTGTTTTTGAATTCTTGACAGGGTGAATGATTTCCATCTCCCGTCATTATGGTTTTGATTGCTGACAACGGAAGCTATTCCTGACCCCAGATCATAGCTGACTTTGATGTGCCCATCACTGAGCTCTACGCTCATGAAATCTTTCTATTAATAGAATAAAAATACACCAATGATTAGATACACAGAGAAACATATGAGTATTCACGTTTTTATGGGGTTTATAATAGGGCCTTGTGCTAAACTGCCCAATGTGTTGCTTGGTAACAGAAATACCCCTTGGAAATAGAATTCCTGTTAGTATTTTGTGAATTTTCATGGATGTGATGTTATGGTGCAAATGATCCCAAACAAATTGCTAGGACATATTCTATCATTTATAGTATTACAAAGTGGGTTCTTTTGAAAACATGTAAAGCAAACCAAAAGATATGTTCCCTGAAAAAGTTTGCTAAGAAATACTGATCTAAAAAAAATAAGGGCAAAAAAATATTTAGAATCATCTTTCAACTTAGTTCTCTGGAAAAAAAATAATAGTTTTTCTCCTGTATAATTTTAAACTGGGAAAATTTTTACTGCCTGCTTCTCTTAAAGGATTATATATAAGTATTATTATATGTTAAGGATTATATATTTAAGGATTATTATATAAGCATTTATATTGAAAATAAGTGACAATTGAATTGTATCCATGATTGAAGTTATCAATGAAAATACCTAAGCATCATCTGCAGCACCCACTTTTGGCTACCATATAGTCATTCCAGACTCTGAGCAATAACTGACAATTTTTACAAATAAATGATAACCGTACTGGAATTCTACAAAAAAGAAGCAAACGCATTATCAATCATGGAAGCTCTGTTGTGCATGTTATCTTTACCAGGTCTCTTGTGGCAAGGTACATGAGGAGAGCACTTGACGAAAATGTCCGGAACTTGAACATGACAGTGGAGATGTTGGGGTACCAGCGAATGGGGCGGCTGACCAAGGCATAACCTTCTCCATCAAATTGAATAGTCCCCTCACTGTCTTCCACCTGAGGACTGAAAGGAGACAGCGCACATGAATTAGACCTACTTGGCCCATCATTATTCAATGTATGAAACTACCCTCTGGGACTAGATTGTAAGCTGTTGTAGGGCAGGAACCATGCTCAATACATCTTCTATTCTTCTGCTTCTCACCACCTCCACTACTATCATTTCATACCAAAAACTAACCATCTTTCACCTGGACTTCATTAGGTGCTCAAAACTAGGTAATAGGTATTTCAAATATTTTATATTTAGAAGATGCAATTGGTAAATAGTTATATTGGTGTCTAAACTTGTCTTATTGCTATTTGTGAAAGTTGGTGGAGTTTGGGGATAGGTTGGGAGTATTTTGCTGCACTTCCCCTATGCATAACATAATGGACTAATGGACCCCTAATCTCTTACTACTCACCATCCTGTAGGTTTTCTTAGAACAGATTAGATTTCAACAATGAAGGATGCCTGTATTTCACTATGTATTTTTTTTTTTTATCTGTCCCCTTCACTTCTAGTGAAGCTCTCTGAAAGCATCTAGAATTTACAGGCCTGTCTCCACGTGAGGCACACACTCAGCATCTAGGTAGAATTTGGCTCATAGAGCCCAGTATCCATTTCTGGGACAAAGGAGATTTTAGTATAGATAAGTGCTTCATAGAGTATACATGATTAATCAGAATTGGTTGAACAATTATACCTAAGTCTTGTGATACAATTAAATTTATAAAAATATGATGTTATATATCTACCTGTATTATCTATTCAATCACTATTTATCTGATATTGTGGGGATATTGTTTTAAACTTACAGTTTCTGCATGTTAGGATATACTTAATCTCTGAAATTAGAGTGTTGTATTAGCTTGAGGATTAGAGGAGAGATTGAGAAATGTTATGGTATTGTCATAAAATAACAGGAATCTAAAATACCATTTTTATGAAATCATGGTTAATGAGAAAATATATAACAAAAGTTAATAGGCTTGTGTAGGAAGAGCTGTTACATTATTTGGACAAGTTGGCAATTTGTTCCTGACTAGAGAGAAAAAAAGCACTAAAGACAAAGTAAAAGATGCTTTTTCAATACTCATGAGAAATGCTAACTGGAAGACTGAGTAACCAAATCAGCCTCTTACGAGTATAACTGATAGTGAATAAATTGGCTATTATGTGGCCTTCCTTCATGATGATAATGAATACATTACTTTCTGGAGCAATGCATTAGTGATGGGAAAATGTTGTCGAAAGTCTACCCAGAAGTTCCCTGAAGTTCTCAATTACTAGAATTTTTCATTATTTACTGCTAGGGTACCAATGAAACCCAGGAAAGTGTTGTGAGAGTCCCTATTGACTGTTTTCTTGATGTGTTGGCCCAATACAGTGTTACTTATAAGTTTAAAAAATATCCAAATCAAAAACATGGAAATTTTACTATACAGTGTGAGCATAGGTTGTAGAGTCAAAACAAAAATATCGCATTTTATTTTTCATATATAAAAACTTTGAACACTTGTACCCTGGTATCCTTATGTCTCTAATCTACAAACTTGCTCAATACATAATAGAAAAAAAATAATGGATTAGATGGCAGTTACCCTAGAGTCTACTATGGAATCTCTATGAAGACCTTGCTACAATGCTTCATGCCTAAGTATCAAAGGTTAGATCACTTAGGACTTCTAAGGTCCTTCAACTCTAACACTGAGGAGATTCTCCTATTCAAGCAAAAGACAAACTAAGGAAAAAAGTTTTGTGTTATAATGAGTGGCATACATACAGATGTACTTAATTCATTGGCTGATACTAGCCAAAAAAGAAGTCTAGTCTGGTGACTTTGGGATGAGGGAAAAATGAGTTCTTCCAGGTATACTCTGTAATAATTCAACATCTAACATTACAGTAGATTTTTTTCCTATTCATTTTGAGCACATTTACCAGGAAAAGTAACTAATCTACTAATAACTGCAAAGCATCTTAACTTCCCTTATTTTTCTCTGTAGAACCTGGATGTCTGGTCAAGTTACTAAGGATTAACTATGTTATTTTGAAACAGCCATTTTATATTGTAGTTAAAAAGCTGTTACGTATGTTGGGTTTTAGTATTTAAAATTTCATCATTATTTTAATGTTTAGTTAAATATACTTTACTTTCAGCAGTTTTTCTGTGTTTTAATCTTAATATGATTTTTGGCAGTTTAAGAAAAATGAGATATATTTTTTAATACACCCCTGACAGAGTAATCTTTCCAAAGTATAACAATAATTATAACTCTTCTATTGACTACTGAATAAATGCAAATTTCTAAAGCTGACATTCTAGGTCTTCTACAAAATTTTTCAATCTTCTTCTTTCAGCTTAATGTTTTACATCTTTTCTATAAATTCACTTTTGCCTTTAACTGGAATGATTGGTCATTACGTTAAAATGTGATCCAAGTTTTCCTGAAAAGAAAACAACAAAAACAATACCTGGAGTTTTATAAAAATTACTCTGACAAAGCATACCAATATTTATGAGAAAATAGTTTGGAGCAGATCACTCAAAATTTATGCGACTACATAATAAGAGCACTCACAAAAAACAATGACAGTCCTAATCAAAATATTTGCACAGTTGGAAAAGATACATGAAAAAAATCTAAAAATACAAAATTATTTCAAAAACAGAATTTCACCTCAAAAGGAAAAGGTGAAGATAGTTTGACAATATGGAGTGTAAGGAAGGGTTGACCCTGCCAGGTGACACAGATGTGCTCAAAATGGACTGTGATAGAGGAGAACATTTCTAAGCTGGAGTGCTTGGCCAAAGCCAGCTGAGGTCAAGTGTGCGACTGAAATAGCTTTGTGTGCAGGCTGCATTGTGGGCTGTGTACCCTGAGCGTGGTGTGTGCAGTTTGTTGGGTCTTTGTATTCAGCTACCCTTACTTGACGTGCAAAAACATTAATGTGCTGGGAAGAACTGGGTACAAACCCATGTGACCTCTGTATGTTACCTGTATTTTTCTCCCACTAACCAATCCTGTGGAGCAAGTTCATACTTGTTCAACTTTTCTACAAACTGTAGACTGGCTTTCCAGACTCCCCACACTTGCTCTCTCTGATCACTGGGACCAGAATGTTCTCCATATTCCACATTCCACCTGCTATCTCCTCTTGTTGGACTTTTACCCCATGCCGAGGTCTACCCCAAATGTTGCCTCCTCCACTAAACAGATCTTGATGCCTTCAACCTGATGTGAACAATCTTGGGGTACTTGGCACTTTTTTAAAGGGATTTTTTAGTATATCTTATATTTTAATATTTGTCTTTTCTTCCTTCCTAGTGATAAATGTCTTGATGCCTGGGACAAGATTGGCCTCATCTTAGTACTAGGTAGTTGTATGCATGAATCTTTGTAACCTGCAAATCCCCTATGGATATATAGGAATTCTATTATTATTATAACAATTAAAATAATACATTATAGGCTGGAAGTGCAAGATCTTTGCAGAATTAATAATTAGTGGTGTTATATTCTTACCTGATATACACTCCTGAATACATATTAAATAGTTTAGATATTTTGTTGGTAAAAGACTTTTGAAAATTCTACTTAGAAATTTACCAAAGATAAATGTAGAAAAAAGTTGGCGTATCTTTGTAAGTTGTGAGTAATAGAACTTTAATGCAGATCTGATCACTGTTGTAGTTAAAGAATTTTATAGATAACCTTCCATATTACATTTTATTGAAGATTATTGAACAAATATTATTTTAAAGTCAGGCTTTCAAAATATCCTCATGCTATGTTGATAAGTTCAAGATACCAAAAAGAAAGAAAGTTGAAAGTTTAACTTTCATAAGGAACTACTTTGGAGCTATCTTCTATGCAACTCTAACAATGTTGAGAAGAAAATGTGGAGTGTATTCTGCCATTTTAATGGGTGACTTGGGTTTTGGAAGTATGCATGTGCCCTTTAAATTAGAAGTAAAAAACACAAACTCCTTAGCACTTTTGAATTGCTATGTATATCACATTAAGCTTCCAGATAATTAATTCGTATTTTATAGCTTTAACTTATTATAATGAAAATATTTTAGTCTTGGGTAACTAGGGGGCTCTAATTTTTTATGCTGAGAAATTCTCTTCTTCTAGCTAATTATTTTACATCCTGTCTTCCAGTTTATGTAAAAATATTTATTCTTGCCAGGAACAGAGGTGGAACACCATCTGCAATCCCAGTGAATTGGGAGGCTGAAGAAGGAAGATTGCAAGTTCAAAACCAGACTCAGCAATTTAGTGACACCTTCATCAAGTGAGGGAAACCCTGTCTCAAAATAAAAAATAAAAAGGATTAGGAATGTGGCTCAGTGGTAAAGTATCTCTGAGTTCAATAACCAGTTCAAAAAAAAAATTATTCTCTATACATTCTTTGTATGCATAATATTTTCAAATTCCTATTCATTCCAGCCTCTTCCTTATAGTGGATGATTTGCATGGTGGTACTTCTTCTGGCCTGTCTAGACCCCATATTCTTCTCCTATAAACAGAATTTTGAAATCCTGTGTTTTCCACTGAAAGCACTTGTAGGAACTGATGTGTCAATTTGAAAAGTCCTATAGGATATAAAACCTGGGCTAGGCTTCTAAATTTATGCTTAATCAGTTTGGGGAGGACTATTTTTATGAAATAATAATTCTGACTATAGAAAAACCTCAGATAAGCAAAACTCTATGAACATGAAGGGACACTGAGGTAGAAAAGACAGTAGTCTTAATTGACTTTGGTGGAAATATCTTACCTTTGCAAATTTTATAAAAATATAAGATCATGTAAAAGTACTGCTAGGGCACCTCCCAGGACCTTAAAAATATCTGCACAAGTTGGGAGCAAGAACTAGAAGTTGCATTAGCTTTGTGGTAAATCCACCTCTGTGCATAATCTTTTCAAAACAGCTCCATATTATTCTATTATGTGATAATAGAATTTTGCACAATAAAATAAAAACTTTTGTGACACACAGAACCATTCTTAGGAGAGTTCTCGTCTCAACTAACCTGACAGTACATCCTTTGCAGTCCCCTTCTTTTTCTCGGAAATTCCATAAACCTATAGGTTTGCCATCAAAGTGTGTTTCTCCCATACAGCCAGTGAATGTGATCACACGGACAGCATCAGCCTTCTGCAGAGAAAGTTATGGTCCTTGTTAGAATTAAGAATTTCACAAATGATCTTGCAGTATCTTCAAGAGTTACTAACAATAGAAGCTAGACTAGTTATTACCCATTCTTTCTGATATTCTTGATTTTGCATCGACTCTTCTTGCCTCAAGATGAGTCAAAAATAAAGGGATGAGGAAAGCTCAAATATTTCATCAATGGATGCTGACTACTTTTTGTTATACCACTTTATCCTCATTAATTAATGCAATTGTCCCTTGGTATTCACCAAGATTGGTTCTAAGACCACCATGGATACCACAGTCCTTAGAGACTCAAGTCCCTTGTACAAAACAGAGTAGTATTTACATATAAACTGGGCACATCCTCCCATATACTTCAAATCATTTCTAGATTACTTATAAAGCCAAATATAACATAAATACTGTGGAAATAGTTGTTATACTGCATAGTTTAGAGAACAATAATAACAAAAATCTGAATCTGGACATGTTTAGTACAGATGCAACTTTATGTTTTCAAATATTATTAATCCTTGGTTGGTTGAATCTTAGGATGGGGAACCCCATGGACACTGAGGGTAGACTTATAAACACTTTTCTGTTTCTGCTGAAGTTCTCTACATTTTTATTCTTTTGTCTACAACATGGGCTTATTGTGAGAATTCAATTAGATAATTTCTTTATGGTACCAAGCTCAGTGCCTGGTACAGAACAGGTGTTTAATAAGCATTAGTGCACCTACATGATTTTCTTTGGGCAAATCTGGACTCAAATACACTAAGAAGATTTCTCTCTTGAGAGCCTAAGAAAGGGTGATAACACAGGGAGAAGGGAAAGAAAAAATGCATATATTCTTGTTATCTTACGGTAGGGATGCCTTTCACTTTTCATTTCTATTCATAACCAGGTAGTAGGTCTCCAGTTTAAGACAATGAAGAAAAAGAAGGTAAATTTGTAAAAAAGGGCCATGTGTGTATTGCTTGCTGGTGTCTCCAGCACAGGCCCTGGGGTCTAATAGGGGCTGAATAAATATCTGCTGAATGCTAATCCTGATGCTTTCACAGGGAAAGTTGTATGCTTCACACACACCACTATGCAAAGGAGGAAATGACCCGGGTCACTTTAGAGAAATGATGCAGTTTAAACAACTTAACATTTGTTTAAGACTTGATGTATTACAGACAAATTCTAGATTCTGGTGCCTATAACTTTAGGAACTCTGCGAAAGCTAATCCACATTTACTTGAATTGTCTGGAAAGAAGGGTAGATTGATGTTTGAGTTTTAGAATGAATGTAAAAAGATGGTCAATGAACGGTTAAATTTTTTTAGTTATAACTATTTAATTTAAACCCATCTCATGAATTCCTATCAATGTGCCCAGTATGAAAATAATATTGATCAGAGCCACTGATATTACAAGTCGGAGTGGTCCTTGGAATGTTCTACCGGAACATTCGCAGAGGTTGATTATCCTACTTGTGGATTCTACTTGCTTTTTGTGTCTCATTGCATCCTAAAAAGCTAAACTGGAGAAATTTTCCTGCTCATTTGAATTTTCATCAGCAAATTCATTTAGTTACTTTTTTTTTTGTAGCTTTGACTCATATTCTCATGTGACAGGAACCTTCAAACTCTTGGCCAAAATAGTTTCTTAAGATTTGCTATAGATTTCATTTGTCTACGTTTCCTTTTTTCCGGAGACTGACATAAAGTTGCTTTGTGCCAGTTACAACTGCATAGTAAGACTTATTTAAGGTGCAGTTTAAGGTGCGACTACCTTGTGTTGGTCACATGTTTGGTATACATGCTCTCTCTACTCATCGCGACGGTGGAGCATGGTGATTATTATTAGGAGCATGGTGATTATTAGTGGGCCTGTTCATCTGTATTCAGATGCCAGCTCTGCCATGAAGTACTGTGACCTTGAGGACATTCACTTCTCTCTTAGACTCCTTAACTATGAAATAAGGAGGATATTAATATCTACCTGCTCAATATCTGCTTAACATCTATGTCCTCCCTACCTCATTGCCCAGTTCTTGTGTTGAAATCCTGACTCCCAAGGCAATGGCATTAGGAGGCAGGGCCTTTGCAGGTGATGAGATCACAAGAGTAGTGCCTTCATGAATGGGATTAGTGTCCATATGAAACAGGCATAAGGGAAAATACCCAACCTGCCTTTTACTATGCGGACATGGCAAGAAGTTTCCTTCCATGTGTAATGGGCACTCATTAGACATCAAATCTGCTGGCATCTTGATCTTAGACTTCAGTCATTTTCTGCTACCCAATTTTATGGTAATTTTGTTATAGCAGCCCACATAGACTAAGACCTACCTTTTGGAATTTTTATGAAAATTAAATGAATTAATTCATGTAAATTACTTAGAATAGTACTTAGTGCATAGTATTTAGAAACGTTATAAAAGGAGATTATTGTTTCTACAATAAGAAAAAAAACAAGGTAGATATTTTTATCACCCTTTTCTAGTTGAGAAAATTGAAGCTCAAGGGGTTAAGTGACTTGCCTAAGGTCATATTTTAGTAAGTGGTAGAGGAGGGATTCCAACCTGGATTTGATTTCAAAATTCATGGCTTTTGTACTACTGTGTGCTACCCCTATATTTATCTTTCTAGGAAGCAGAGAGACTTGGCAATATGACTACATGTTATTATGTACCATATATATTTATATGTAATTCTAGGAAATGAGGATGATTTTAGTCTGTATTTGTGGAATCAATTCCCACATTTTAGAGTCGCAACTCGTACACAAAGCAAATAAGCATCCTTGATCTCTATGCAGGTTGAATTCTCATAAATTTGGGGTCACCCTGACTTTTCACATTTTCTGACTAATCTCATCCCAGGGTGATTATGACAAGTCCAGGATTATACATTATATTTGGTTGTACGCTTGCATCTCACCCACAGGTTGTTTTTCAACACCTAATTCCATTTAATCAACATAAGCTTCTTTAAAATGCAAGCACTTTGCAATTTGAAATGCACGAGGACCTGTCATGAAGCAATTATGAATATTAAGTGCATTACTCTAAGAATGAGAAGAGCAACTCGAAAACTTTTAAAACCAGATCATGATTTGAAAGCTTATAGCCCCTTTGATATTTCCCAAGGTATTCATAAACTTTTAATTAGATGTGAATATGAACTTTATAGCACTTCATATCTATAAATCACAAATTGGTTCAGAAAATGATGTATGTTTTAAAAACACTTTGCTCTTGAGGCAACTAAAACAAGAAAATAAAACTAATGCCACTGATAAGGGCAAAAGAACAACTATTTAGTTAAATACACATAGGTTATAAAAACAGGGTTTTCAGATTGAGTTTTCACCACTCAAAGAAAAAACTTCTTACTCAAAATAAATTCATGGTTTTATAAACATACATCAGGTAAAAAGTGGCCAAGTTTTTGCAGAGCTTCATCATGCTTTCTTCCAAAGGAATCAGGCAAGGAGTTGTCTATAAAGATGAAATAAAGAGGGTGGGGAAGAGCACATTACCTTTAATTTTCCAGTCAAGCCACCAACAAACAGCATTGCATTTGCATCCACATCTAGGATGGTATACCCTGGAGGGGACACCGAGTGGTAGGTGCTAGGCACAATGCTGGCTTTGGGTCCATCCAGGGCTCTCACAGAAATAGATCCATTTCTCCCCGTTCTTCAAGGGTACATTTTAAAATAAATGGGAAGAAAATAAAGAAAATGAAATACATAACAGATCTCTGTCAACTTCAGATTTAAATGACATAAAATATAGAGTGCTCTTGTGGAAAATTTTCATATTAAAATAGGTAGCTAGCTTCAAATATTCCAAACTCATTAAATCTCAAATTAACACCCAGAGTCTGATCTTTGATGGATATTTACAGTCAGATTGAACCAGGACTAGAGAGCAACCTATCTGGATTCTGTGAGTGTCCACTGATAGGAAATGACACAGCATTAAGTAGCTTATGAAATTATTGAGTCAAGTGGAAACTTTTTTCTATTGTTTTGCATAATAATTTAGTGTTTTCTGACACATTCAAAAAGTTTTCATTCATTCATTTAGCATTTTGTCTAATTTAATTTGGCAAGTGAACCCCAAATGAGCCACCCTTCTGCAATATAAGATACACAATTTTTTCCTAAAATTCCTTATGATATCTTGAGTACAAATTTGCTGAAGTTGTCTTCCTGAAATTGTCTTTTATTGTTTGGTGCACCATCTTAATGTGTAGAGTAGAATATCTAGTCTTCAGAGTTGTGTATACAAATTGTATGGGAGTTCTCTTAAATTCAATTAACAGAATTTTGAAAGCTATTAGCATTTTATCTCATTTTCTTTTTCAAGTGCTTGATTTCCATGCATTGTTAAATATGAAAATCTGGTCTCTTTTCTGAGACAAGCAGTCATAACAAAACTTCAGTGTCGTTCTTCTCTCCGTGCTGTCTCATTTTGGCAATCTTTTTATCTTTAAGGGCCAGCTTTAAGTGAAATACACGGCAATAAGAGTGAATTTATCAGTTAAGGTTCTTCTTTAACTGAATGCATCTCTTCTGATAGACCCATACTGTGTGAGAATAAATGTTGTGAAACTTGGTAAAATATTTAATCCCCCCACTACCACCACATAATTTAGCATATTCTGTTTTTTTCTTATCCCTCTCTCCCTTTCTCTCACACACACACACAAACACACACACCTTTGCTGAACTAAAACAATTGCTTTCCACCAAATTTTCTTTTAAACTTTTTATTTTAGAAAAAATTAAATATGTATAAACAGAATGAAACTCTGTGTACCCCTTATCTGTATTCAATGAGTGTGCTAGTTCAAGTCTTCTGCACTTGATGAACTTCATCTATAGCTCCAGCCCTTAGCCACACCACTCAACTGTTAGATGCTTTGAGTTTAATAGGGAATTAAGAATTGGGAAAAGAGGAGAAAATAAGGGGGAAGTTCCTGGGACAGGAATGGTTGTATAAATCCACATGCTGCTCAATGTTGATAATTGGATTAAAGCTTTGGAGATAGAATTGCTGATTCAATTTCCTATTACTTCCCATTCTCAGCAGAAAGGATTGACATAATACATATGGATGCTGCCTTTTTTTTTTTTTTTTTTTGCATCTGCCCGAAGACAGTTTCTACCTAGGCGAGAAGAGGAGTTGAGTACACAAACGATGAGCAATAACAGCAGTTCTTAGGCTCTGGCCTTTGTTTAATAAGAATGTCAGTGATTTTTTCCCCCCTCAAACAAAATAGAATGCCTTAAAATGACTAACCTCCCAAATTCCTACCAGATAACAGATGAAGAGGTCAAAAGTAGATTGATCAGTCTGGTCAATACCTTGAAGGTGCCGCATTTTTAACAGGTATACCAATATATGTATACTCAGCTTTATGCACATACTAGTAATATGTAAATTTATAACATGTATACAGTCACACAGGATCTTATTAAGATAGAAATAGGAATTTTCTCAGAAACTGGAAAACTACTTCAAAATTCTGTTACTTAGTCATCTTAATCTTTATTATTTACCTTGATGCTTCAATACGGTACCAATGTGAGTCATCAATAGTCAAATCTGGATACTCTACACGCCCAACTCCAGATCCAACATCCCAGAGGAAACTTACTTTGCCTTTACGCATTTCTATAGCCAGAAAGTCAATCTGGTTCAGAGAAATATGAAAATAGCAGATATTAGATGTAAAGCCCTTAAGAGGAGGTCCTCAAGAGTATTTTTTACAGGTGCTATTTACAGACATGTGAAATAATTGAATTCAGAATTTATTATTTTCACCAAGACACTAACATTTCTGAGGTGCAGCTATGATTTTTTTTTTTTTTACCCAAAGTGATCCAGAGCTCTTCATCTGAAGGGCAAATATTAACTTATTTCAAAATTGGTCTGGTAGTCTTATTCATTTTAGAAAATCCCACACATGCAAACTCGAATGGTTCAAATGGAAAGAATTAGAACCCTATGTGTAAGTTCTTGTAGATTCAACTTATGCCACTTCAGTTTGAGTCATAAAGTCAACATGGGTTAGGAGATTTTCACTGGTAAGAAATTTCTATTTTCCTTTTATTAATATGAACTTTCCTTGTAATTTGTCATTTTGAAGAGAGTAAAAAAATAGCTTTAAACTTACTAGCTTTTCTATTTAAATAGTTAGATCTGAAAACAAATTCAAAGTTAATGCTGGCATACTGACAAATGAAAGCAAAAATGCTGAAATACGGTAAAGAATTCTCTGCTTATTTACCTTCTTAACTTCAGGTGACACTTCAGAACTTTGTGTGGTGAGATTCTGAGGTTTTCAAATCTGAAAGGCTATCTTAGACAATTTGGGGACCATGTTATAAACTCTGTGCATTTCCCCCAGCACCAGGATTACTCTCTGACTCTACTTGTACACAGTAGTCTTAAAAAAAGCTGAATATTAGACTTACAAATTTGGCACTTCCAAGATAAAAAAGGAGATTGTCAGCAACAGCTGTCTTGACATTGATAATAATATTATTGTAGCTTCCTTTCTTGATTTCTGGCTTGTATGTTCGAATGCAGTCACCTCCCGAAGACACAGATACTTTGATCTTCAAGAAAAACAAGGTACAAAGACCTTAGACTACATCTCTCAGAAAGTTTAAAGTAGCTCCCAAACAACCACAAAGCCATCACCACTTTTTCTTTGAAGTTATTTTTCAATCATCAGATAGTGTCATTAAATGCTCTATGCAGACACGATTAGGCTCACTAGTGAGGGCACAGAAGAGCAGCCCCCCACTTACACTTTGACAATGAGCTGTTCACAGTCCCCTGGCTTGTTAGCATGCTTCTAGTTTTTGAAGCATGCAACTAACAAATTCTTCCCTTCATACCTGTCTCCTTTATGAATATAAGACATTTTCAAAAGGGGGTTTTACAAGGAGCTAATGGGAACAATCTTCATTAAGTTTGCTTAATGAAATTTTGCAATTCGAGTTTCAGCAATTTTGGCATCAATTAAAGTAGAAAGCCGTTTTTTTTCTTAGTTTTCAGGAGGAAATTACCAACCCTCCCATGCTCTTACAGTTGAAAAAGGCCAAGTAGATTTTGTTCTAGATGTTATAACAATAAGAAGGATATTAATCATTCCCCTCAGAACATACATTTCAGAATAAATTATACTTTTTTTTTTTTTAGTAAGTCGCCAGGAAATGAGATGGAAATAATTTCTAATGGCTATCAGTACTAATGTATTTAACAGCTCCTTTTTCTTTTGAAAAGTACTTTAAAAATTACTATGAATTGCTAAGAAAGGAAATCCTATGAGAACAGAATGACACTGTTTGTACCAATTTTTATCTACATTCAGAGAGCCTTCCTTCAATCACAAACAACAGTACTTGATTATTCAGTTTCATTTCCTTTGGGTCAGGTACAAAAATCACCATGGAAGGGGTGCTTTTAGGACAGCGATGTAGTTGCTTGGACTGAGAAGCTGCAGCTTTGCTGACTGATGGTGCTCACAGCAGGAGGCAGAGAGAGGGCAAGGAGACACCCTCTTTGCCATTGGTTCAAATGCCCAGTCTCGGAGCCTCTGGGCCTCCTTGGTAGTGAATTTCTGTTTTCTCTTTTCTTCTGACATTTTGTGCTACACATTTAGTTTGCATACTTGGAAGAAAATGACTAGCACTGTGGTCACCCTCATGGAAGGCTGGTGCAGACTATAAACAAAATAGCCTAGGCCACCAAGCCAGTCTCCACATTATGGTGATGCATGACCGTCTACAAGAGTTTGATTAAGGTATGAAGGTAGAGAGCCCTGGGGCCTCCCTCAAAGGGTAGGAAAGACTACACCAGGGCTGAGCTGGCTAGATTTCAAAGGGAACACTGAGGAGGGATTTTTGGTTTTGACAAACTGGTAAATTCATACACATTCAAGAACATCTGGGTAAGAGTACAGCAGATGTGTTGCTTTTCCCGTAGACACTGAATGAGCCACCTGTCATTGCATGATATTGTTGCTTCAGCTGATCTGCTAAATAAATTGCACATAGAGGAAACTGTGTCATGAAAGAAAACAGGTGCTGTTTCCTCTCCTACTAGGAAGAAATTCACTCCTGGAGTCCTGCGTGTGATGGCCCATAGTTGGAACAGGACAGATCTAGGAAGCCTACTTCAACTGCTGTCCTGTCCTCATCTTCCCCTCAGGGTGTGGGTCAGCCTGTCAGTGGAGGAGTTCAGGACTAGGGGATCTTTCTGGTGTTTGCTCTGTGCCCAGGAGAAATCGTTTCTTGTTAGTGTGGTTTTCAGTGCGGAAGTTAGTTCTTTGCTTCACAAGGGAATTTCCCTTCTATGTATAGAGTTGAGTAGGTGAATCAAAATGAATAACAGAAAACCCTAACCAGGAAATATACAATTTTTACTCTGGATGCCAGTACTGTAAAGCAGATGTGCAATGGAAATTGGCGGAACACATTATATGATAGGAGAGCAGCTATGCAGAGTTAGAGATCAGAAGGATAGAGCAACACAAGAGAAAGACCATGTAGTAGAGAGCTGGTAGGGAAAATGCAGTCCTCAGATATTTTTTGATGTTCGGGAAAGGGTGTAGGATGTAGCAAGTTTTTAGGAATTTGTAGTAAATGAACCAAAACCATCGTAAGAGAAGACCTAGGCATTGAGCAAATTTAATGTCTGAGGCAGGCTCTAAGTGCCAGTGATACCATAAGAGGATTAAGGAGAACAAGAAAACCAAGATCTGACTTCCATTCATGAGTAGAAGTGAAAAGAAACAGTTATGCCTGGCAGGAAATCATATCTAAATTCACAGCAGGGACAGATTAGCAAAAAGTAACTGCGTGTAGTTTTTTTTTTTTTTTTCCTTTTCTTCATAAATGCTTTATAGGCTTGGCTATAGGGCCATCTTATGACTAGTGAAATCATAAGTCATTCTGGTTTGAAGAACGTAATTGAATGATACTCCTCAGTTACTGTTTAAGGAAGAAAAGACTGAATATGTGTGGAATGTGTGACTCCTGTGATCACAGGATGCGTTTCAGGCCTTGCTTATTTATACCTGGTAGAAATAATATGAGATTACATGTTTGGTACATTGTAAAGAGGGTTCCAAAGGATAGAAGACAGAACACTAACACTGAAACCTAACCCAATTTCTGAAACTCCATCTGAGAGTTCAAGTCAAGAGCACAGTCATTTTAAAACAAAAGATATTTAATGTCTTTAGGATTTTAAATTAATCTACCGTGTGGCAAACTTTACATATCTAAAAGTGTAGTTCTCTGAACAAAATTGCATTGCCATACCCAATAGGCCAGTAATTAATCTTGTAAACTGACCTATGGTTCAACATTAATAACATAAAACATTCGTATAGAAAACCCTCTGAATTTTCTGTTTTGGTTTCTGGTTTTGAATATACCTCAGTAACTGAAAAATGTAGGCAGTGAAGACTGTTGGCAACCTGTCCATAACTACTAATTTCTCCTTGCAAATACTTTGTGTTTTGATTATCAATTATAGGGATGTCTTTTAACTAACTTCAAACAAGTAAATTAAACTACAATATCTATATATTTCTTTAGAAGGAATCTCATAGAAAAGGGGAGAAATTTCTGAAATATGATAATTGTGTTAGGATGTTTGGCTCCATGAACTATTATATTTCTAATGTGTTTCCTTAGTAACACTTCTGAAAAAAATCACTAAGTATCAGCTCTTTCAAAGGCATTTTTGATATAACATTCTTTACCAGTTAATCATTATGAACTCAATTAAACATTATTGACTATCCCATTATTATATCTATTGGATTTTCATTGCATTTTTCATCTAGAAACTAGGGCATTCATTTAAAAAGAGTATCATCTGCTCTATCTCAAATTCGACAAATGAAAAGAGAGCTGCTTTAAAATAATGTCTTTAATTTCTTAATTAAGAAATGTCTGTCTTAATTTTAAGATCAAATATGGGTTAGGGTCAAATTCATACATCCATGCCAAGTTGTAAATCTATTTACAAATCAGAAAATATAATCTTCAGTTCATACACAACCCATTTGAAATATATTTGATGTCTGCATTTTTCTAATATCTCACAAAAAGTAAGGCATTTTGTTGTAACTTTAACTTGCAAATGTGAATAAAAACTTTCTTACAAGGCATGGATAATGTTACTTTTTCTAGCATTGCTTTGTACCTTTCTTTCACTTTGGACTTTGGCATAGTTTATATACTCACGTGCAAGAATTTTGACTTTTTTGGGGGGAAAGGGCAAATCATTCACAACTGATAAACATATGGGCATATTTTTAAGTTTCTTAAAATGAAGAAATAACAAAAATATTCAGATTTCTTTACTTGGTGACTAAGAAAATGGGTAAATGTGTAATTTGTAAGAGAATATTTACTATTAGTTTTTTCTTCAAGATAACATTGCAAAAGACATATAGAAGTGATCCATCAAACTCCTCCTATTGCTCTTACTATATGAGGGTCCTTCTTTCTAGTTTCTCTCACCTCCCTCATAAACTATTTCTTTATTCATATTCAAGAAGCATAGTTCTGATAATACTGTTTCATTCTCAAAAACATTCAGTTTATCCAGTGAGAGTAATTCCAAATGTACCTGTTGCCAAATTATAGATACTGCCTTATTGATCATTTAAAGACTCATAAGACCTGGTTTCCACTGATTTTTCCAATTTAATGTTCACTTTGCCAATTATGCAATACCTCTTGACCAAGTAGAATGCTCTTTCATAAAGTGATCTTGAAGCTTGCTTCTCTCTCTGTCTTGGCTGAAGCTATTCCCTAGTCTCCCTTGCGTCTCTGCCCCCCCCCCCCCCCCCCCCACCTAGCACTATCCCACCTCGGGGCCAGGCTGAAGGCTTTCCCTTTGGGAACTCTTCTCCCAGAAGTGACCTTTCCCTTAGAACCGTTAAAGCTTCTCCCATGGCTCATGTATGTGGCCCAACATTTTGAATCGTCTTAAGACTTGTTTGCATTCACATCATATTTCTTCTTCTACACTATAAACTTTGTGAGTGCAAGAACTGCCCCACTCATCTTGGTATATCTCACAACAAGTAGCACTGAATGTAAGAGATGCTCTTTCTGCTTTGGCTAAATATTAGACTAAACTCTGCAAAATCTAGTATCTCGTAACTTCATGGTTTACATATAAAATGATCACCTGCCAACCACACTAGTTTTCTTATTTCAGTTGAATAGATGACTTCTCAGATCCTATCTCTGCCTTCTTTATTCTCATCTTATGGAACATCTTCATTAATCATTTTGTCATTTTCTCAGTTTTTCTTTAGTCAGTCATGAGTTCCTTTTCAAGGTTCACCTTGAACTTATTGCTGTGGCCTTGTTTAGAATGATTAGATATGTATGATGAGGAAAAAGGATATACTGTCACTCGGATATCATATTTTGGACACTACTAAAAATTATATAAATTGATGGATTAAGAAAGTTCTTTCTGATCCTCCTAGATCTGAAGTTGTTCAAAAAATGGTTTTTGAGATGAAAGACTTATGAATCTAAAAGGTTGAAGCCTGATAACATAAAATCTGTCTGTTTAAAAATTATTTCTTAAGTCATCAGCTATGTGAGGTTTCACATTGGCACTTAATATCCTGATTTGTTAGCATGAGACTTTCTAGAAAGTTGTGCTTTTATCCTAATGGTCTTCACATTGGATAAATATAGAGCAAAACTTTAAAACAAATCAGACATTTTCTATTCTTTCTTTGAAATAAAAAATACGGATATTTTAACAAAAATAACTATTGTTGCTGGTATTCATTAATGAAATAATACACTGTATATAAAACCATGGTTCCTCTCTGCTATTTCTAGACATAACCTTGTTCCTTCATTCAGGGCACATTCTCACAGGTTGACTTTTTTGCTTATCAAGAGCAAGGCAATCTCATCAATGTCTCCTTAGTAGTCAATAATAAGATCTTCATTGTTGCTATTTGTTTGATCTATTAAAACAGTAATAAAATATGCCAGAATCTCTAATTCTCAAATAGTAAGAAATTATCATTCTCATGATATGTCTTTTGGACATTTATGGAAAAGCATCTAACTTTCATTTTCCATTCTCTTTAGCTTCAAGTTAGAGGAAGAATCAGAGATCATTCAGCAGGGTAAATTGGGAGAAGACGTCCCCTTTGGGAATAATAATAACAATCACAGTGAGTTACTGATTCTGAAAATAAAAAGAGCTTACAGAATTGGCTTGTTTCCGGGCTTGATTTATCAGTTCCTTTATCTCAGAGATGTTTTTCTTCAGGTTATCCTCAAGTTCCTTGATGGGTTTGAGTTTATCTATCAGCCGATCAGCTTCTTGTTCTAGATTTTTCACAGTGGCATCTGCATCTGCAACTGTACGGCATGAGTTAGTGTGTGCATGCACACAAACAAACACACAGAAGTTAGCATGGCGGTGTGTTTAACTAAGCAGTTTCATCTTATTTATCCATGTGATAAAGCAAGGCAATGGCAGCAAAGTGTGTGATGGCAAACGTGGATATTTTAGCTGAGGCTCAAGCAGGCCAGAGGAGGTATTAAAGTCTTTGGCTTTGAAATGAAGCTGAAAATTAGCATTGAAGATAGAAATATGATGAATTTACTTCAATACTTAATTTTTTAGCTTCAGCCAGAAAGCTAACCTTTATAAGAATGGAACTTCAGTCATCGAAGAAGGAAAATTAAAGTGTCTTGAAAATGTCACCTAGTCTGTCCAAGACCCAAATGCTTTTTAATCAGGTTTCTCACACAAAATTGGTTTTTTTTTTTCTTTTTCTCTCTGTCTTTCTTTGCACATCTTGAACAGAGAAGCTATAAATGTAGCTTGAAGAACATTTTGATGTTGAACAACGCTGAGACTGGAGGGCTATGTTACACTTTAATTAAATCTTTCAAGCTGTGGTTCGATTTCATTTTGAAGAATAGTTGATTATCCTGCACTATATATTAGGTTGAACCATATTAAACTGCTGTTTTTGTAGGTTAAAGAAAAAGATCGAATATTGGCAATTTCAAAAGTTTGAATCCTAAAATAGTTGAAGGTTATCACTGATCCATAGACTTCGAGTATGTGCTTTTCATAGAGGGCATATAACAAATGGAAAATGAATTATTCTATCTCTAGGATGCTGGCAGTCTTATTCAAACTATGTCAGTTATTATCTGATTGAGCATGTATTGTTCTACTTTCTGCCATTGTGACCCTGTTGAAAAAGCGAAACTGATTACGATCCAAGGCTGTCTGGTAGACTGAATGATCTGCTCTCTGGTTGACACTGGACCACTGAGACCCAACCCTCAGCACTGAATCAAATGTGGTCAAATAGAAGTAAATTATTATTTTTGAACGAGGTTTAGAAGTAGGTATTTTGGACGCATGCTCAAAAATGTGAGTTACATTGTTATTGAGTTTAAAAACATTTAAGTCTCCCCTTAGCTTCAACTCCAAGAGTTGCTAGATCAAGCCTTGAGTATTTTCTTTCTGAACTGCAGGTTTAAGAGGGATAATTATGTAGACAACATATCCTCGCTACCCCTTGTTTTTGTGCACTTTAACAAATTATTTGTTTCTCTTCTTTTAATTCTCCAATGTTACGCTGATTTTATAAGTTACTCTAGAATTGAGGAAAAGTGATATAAATTTGGATTCACAAGAAACAGAACGAATCTGTTAAGCAGAGATTACTTAAGCAGAGGTTAAAAAAAAATAGATCCTTTTCTTCTGAAGTTCCCAGAAGCTCACATCAACTGCTTCAAAATGGGATCTGGAGGTTCCTTTTACCCCATTCTCCTCTATCTCGTAAAGTAGTTTAAGTCATATGGAAAACTACCTTCCTGAAGGTCTGAAAAATAAATCATCTATGATATTGAGTCTGATTTTTTCTTGCATAGTAGTGTTTGAAAATGTACTTTAACTTCTGAAGACAAATTTTGATAGGTTGATGTTTTTCTAGAAGGTTCTATCTAGGTTATACTGTATTAGCCTAGAGTTTTGCCAACTATTCTTATGTATTAAATTTCCTCCCTGGTCTTGTTATACCTCTGTTAAAATTTTGCCTATTTGTAATTTTCTTTTCTTGAAAATCTATCATTTAATTTTTAAACTTTATCTTCTTAAATCTATCTTTGATGTATCAGTTCTATTATTTTCTGTCATTTAATTCATTAATCTTTTTTACCTTTTCTTTATGTCAATTTTAGCTTTTTCTAACCCATTGAGTTGGTTGCTTAAAATTGTTCATTTCAATGCTTGTTTCAATTGCTCTTATTTTGCACTGAGGACAGTTTTGATCATAATCTTCAGATTTTGATACAATGGATTTTGTTACTATTATTTTGTTACTATTATTTTTCTAGTATTCTGCAGTTTTACTTTTGACTTTAAAATATGATCTCATATACAGGAGAATGTTTATATCCTAGTAGTTGCTCATTTATTAAGACCTAATTTTACTGTGTGTTTCTTCAAATACAATTCTTTAGAAGTTGAGAATTACTCATAAGGCAGGGGCAAGGGTATATTTGATACCGAAAATAGAGACTTAATGTATTTTAATCTGCTGCAAGTAAGTCATTTGAGCTCCTGTGGCTGAATTTGTGTTATTAGAAATGCAACTGAGTTCAATCTGTGAAGAAATTCAATTTTCCATTTTGTGTAGATATCATATAGATATGTCACTCATTTTTTATAATGCTGTTAAAAACATTTTAAATCAAATACACATACATAGTACCCTTATATAGAGGAAGATTTCGTGTGTGTGTGTGTGTGTGTGTGTGTTTATCTAGCATTAATATAGTGAAATTAGAAAGAATAGTTATATAATGTTCAAAACAGCACAAAACATGGTCACATGCAAAGCTGAAGCTTTTTGCAATAGGCAGTGAAGCATAAAAGTTGCTAAAAGGGATACAAGTAAACATATACATACTGATTTCTGCAGGTAATTTCATATGGAAGTAAAACAAGAAGAAATTAGAAAATTCATGAGAAAATATTTTGTATAGATATTACAAAGTAGTGACTATCACAAACAATGTTGTTTTCCAAAACAGGTACTAATTACAAATGCACCCCATTTTATATTAAACAAGTATTATGAAATAATAGTATACAATATGTCACTTAGCAGACTTGTTCATATTAAAAGAAATGTTCCCGTAATGTGTTAATAAGATAGAAAACAAAATTTAACTAATATTTGCAGATTATTATTTCTCTTAGTGGATAATGTAAAAGTAAGTTAGATGTATTATCAAAAGCCACTATCAGTTGAGAATCAATTTAAAATTAAGTGAATATCTTAAATTATACAATAAGTACATAGCAGTATTTACTTAAAATGCATTTGAGGGAATTGCTATGTAGAATGCATCAGAAGTTATTTAGATGGAATCTTTGAACTATAGGAGAGGCTATCTTTGGATTTACATTTAAAAAATTGAAAACATTTCTATTCCCCCCATCCTCCTTTTTTTTTTTTTTTTTGTTTTTTTCTTTGAAGGACTAGCAAGGAATGGGGACTTGTACCATGTGTCTGTGTTCCTCCTTGCTCATCATGGAGTCCTGAGTCTCCTTGTGACCCCCATTCACAGTACAGGCACATTTTGGTATTCTTAGCATTTGAGTTGAGCTGAAGGTGCTGAAATCAGCCCCCCACCTGATCCAAACAGCATCTGGATTTTATGGTACACAATGTCAATCAAAGTGTCTTTGCCATTGTACTCCACAAATGCCTTGCTACTCTGTGAAAATGTTAGTACATCAAGGGGGCCAGTCTTTTGGAAGTGAAAAGCATAAAAGTTTAAGTAACTCTCCTGGTAAAAAACGTACTCCAAGATTTTGTCTGATCACTTGATAGGAAGGAAAAAAATCCATGACAGTGCCAGTGTTTACAGACTGCATTTAACTAACAATATAATTGAAACTGGATACATTCTTCATTCCTGGAAATGCTCAATAATTGAATCTAAATAATAAAATATTAAAATTTTCAAATGTCCACACAATTCAAGCTGACACCATTTTCCTTCTTTGTTCTAGCAGGCCCAAGAAATGAGTGTGTTCCTTACACTCTATGTTCCATGACACTTGGCTAGTTCTGAGCAGATAATTTCCTGAGTACAATTGTATTTTCAATTATGCTGACAGATTAAAAAGTATTTGGCATCTCTACATCAAATATCACACAGACTTTGGGAAGTCCTAATCTCCTCTTTTTTTTTTTTTTTTTTTTTGGCGGTACTGGGGATTGAACCCAGCGCCTTGTGCTTGAGAGGCACTAATCTCCTCTTGATTGGACAAAATCTAGATGAAAATGCATCAGGGCAGAGTTGGGAGAGTTGGATTCTGGTTCTTGAATGGCAGGGCACTCCACTTCCTGTGCCCGCACTAAGAAGGAGAGGGCAGACTGTAGCACCCTGAGAGTTTTCCCATCTCTACCATTTGAGTTGAGGATACTTTTATAGTGTGAAGAAAGAGAGAACATTATCACAGTGAGAAAGGAGAGCTTACTGTTCTTGGAAGGATCTTTGACTACTGCATTTGTTTTGGCCACGCTGTCTGCTAGTTTATTGTAATTTTGCTTCAGGCCATCAAGGTTCTGGTGGAGTTCTTTAATCTGTGCCAGTACATCTTTGGCGGTGTCATTGGCTTGTCTGGCTTTGTCCTTAACAGCTTGCAGTTTAGCGGCTGTGTCTGTCAGCAGAAGAAGGTATGAGGTAAAACAATGGGTCTGGAGCTGGTGGCTTAATCCATGCTTGTCAAAGCGAGGTTGCGGCTGACTGACCTCAGGGACACATTTATAAAGAGGAGAGGATGAACTTTGTCTCATTTGGTTGTAGCAAATGAAGCAAATTTTTTAGCTAAATTAAATTTTCTCAGGGACCTTTGCTATGAATACCTGATTAGCTTTAATATAGTAAAGTGATTATTCTAAGTGTTCATTGTATAAGGGCATATTGTGATTTGCTGCTGAACATATTAAAAAGAGAAATTCATCCACGTGAGTCATATAGCTTCATCAAAACCAGGTGTAAGATTTAATCTGTATTTCCAGAGGGGGAAAATGAATGTGTTTCAATTTTAGGGTAGAGAGACTTTTTCAGGATGTAAAATCATGCATTTGTGTATGTTTTTATGTTTTCAGCATTAAAAACATTTTTTTTTTTTTTTTTTTTTTTGGTGAATTAAGGATTGACCCAAAGGTGCTTTGCTACCTGAGTTGAATCCCTAGTCCTTTTTATTTTTTTGAGACAGGGTCCTGCTGAGTTGCCCCGGCTGGCCTCAAACTTACAATCCTTCTGCTTCAACCTCCCACGTTGCTGTCATTACAGGCCATTGTGCCTTGTTCTGAGCACTGGAAGTTTTCTAGGTACTTACTACTGCAGAGGCAACCTGAAATTTTGAAAAGCTACTCTATAGTATTTTATGTTAAATTAAAAACCATTTAAACTTTAACATTTCCTGTGTTGTATAACAGTGTATTTATTTTCTGATCATAATTTGTTCCATGAAACATATTGAACACATAGATGTATATAGTGGAGGTTAGCATTCAAGGCCACAGGATCTGAAGAAGAACAGCAAGGATCAAGTATCATACATGCTACTTAAATAATGTTCTTCAGTATCCCTTGTCTCAATTTCTCAGCTGAAGAGTGCGATAATAAATGCTATTCACATTGTAGAATTAGTATGAAGGATTAGATACACTTAATGTAAGCATATTGAGTAAACACTCAATAAATGTTTATAACCTTTATTATTAAGGTATCATGTGATTCAAAACATAAATATAATATCCTTAAAAGAATATGTGCCTTCATAATACCTAGCAATAATTTCAAGTGGTTCTGAAAGTAGAGAGATAATATGGGCATGGTTTGACCACCAATGCTTTTGAAAGCCAGAACAGCTAGGGAATTGAATTTTGCCAGCACAGATATATATGGAAGGGCAACAGATTCTTACCTATGATGGTAGGTACTGTAATAAACTGAGACTTTGTTATAGTGCATCAAGAGTAGAGAACAGTATCTGCATGATTTTATTCTTTCCCGCTAATACAAGATGTCTTGGGCTGAAACATGGAAGACAATTTAATAATAATGTGTCTATATCTTCCTTTTTGTAACATTCCTCTAATGCCAGATAAAGGCAATAAAGAATAAGTAACATCATAATGTTAAATGTGATTTTGTTTCTTATTCTTAAAAGGAACAATTTGTAGGGTAAGAACGACAGCATCTAATTTCCTGACGTTAGTACAAGCAAAATGTTAGAAAAATGGTGAAAATGAACAATGTTCTTCAAAAGTTCAGGTCAACTGACACTTGTGCAGCGTCCTGAATGCATACCATTTGGAATGGCGGCTAACTTTCCCAAAGTGTCATTCAAAGCTCTCAGGAGATCACCATTTCTGCCTTCAGCATTTTGTAACCTGGTTGTCAAATCATTTAGATGGTCATTATTTGCTGTGAACAGGAAAAAACAAAAAGGGAAAAAACAATTTTAATTGCTTATGAACTTATGCTTGGATGTACAATTTTAGGCTATTCAATACAAAATAAATAAAAAGAAAAACCTTGGTGTAATTAGTTTATTGTCATCTATTGTTGCACCACCTGCAATTCCCTTTAGTGCTTGACAAGGATCCCACTGAGTAATAAAGATGTTTGCAAAGTCTCATCTCATTGGGAATTTGGGTTGTGGGCTTTCCTTCCTTGCTTGCTTAATATGCGTAGGTTTACTATTAATATTTTATGTGTTTTCCCTGAAAACAGGGGTCTTAACAGAACCAGGGTTAGAACATAAAAACCAGACTTCTTATGGAACAGTGATTTCAGATTTACTCATTTGGTATGAAACTCCGAATAACCAAGATTGCTATGAGAAAATACAAAAATAGATTCTAGCTGCCGATTCCCTGTTGACTACTCTCAGATGACCTGAAACACATAGGCAAATAATTCCAACCCCTCAGGAAGGAATAACAGGAACAGAAGAAATAAAGGGTTCCTCAATGTTAAGTTCACACAGTATAAGATGATATGGCATATTTGCTAGCTTAAAATGTCTAGCATTTATTAACTACAGCAATAGTCACACGAGTGACGTTTATTTAACCCTGCTGAACTTGCTTTAAACTTTATGATTAGTTAAATATTAATGTCTTATTGTTTAGTTATAGGGTATCACAAGTAAACAATTACTAGAATAATTAGAATACTTCATTGTCTAGTCTAGTTATGATCATACAAAATATTTTTGTTTTTCTCCTTGTGACCTTTTCTGTTCTGAAAAAAGCATGTGTAACTGCCTACCTTTTAATGTTTAAAAAGCTGGCTGGGAAAAATAAAATTTAGAACATAGCATCCATTCCTTGAGTTTGTGTTGCTTTGTTCTCCACTGCGCTGATGCCTACTCCCTCACCTGTGACCACCACGACCCCTGCTAGGGCTGGACCCGGCAATCTATCCATGAATATGTTTCCAATCAAATATAAAATACATGCATTTATGATCACTTGATGTTTTAGCATATTTAACAATTATATTTTCTTCTTGATACCCAACCTCCATCTAATTTAATTTGATGTGGTCCTATAGATAGAAGCCTCTAAGAATCTGTCTTTTGTTGCACTTGTACTGATACCCTCTTGATATCATTCCTCTTAATTTCACTTATTCAAACAATTTTATTACCCAAATGGATCATGGATTTGCTTTTCAAACTGTTATATATGATTGTTAAACAGAATCTCCTATTTCAGTCAATATTACTATTAGTATTTATTTGAAACAGAAATAAAAATCAAAGGAAGGGAAAAACAACACATACCTGATATGACTGTCATTTTTCATAGAGAAAGCTATATTTTAAAAGATTGCCTCAAATAGACTTTATATAGGTTTTCTACTTTAGTATGCTTTAGCACTGAAAATATGATATATAAATGATAATTTAATATTATGAGTATAAATCTTCCAGCTTCTTTCTGCTAGTTTTTAACATTTTCTGAACTTACAGTTAGTTTATATTGTAATAGTAACAAAGCAGTTTAGAATTTCAGTGTTAAAAACAGAAAAACTAAAAACTATGAAACCATTTGGGGGAAAGAAAAAATAGATTCAATTTGTTCATATAAAATGTAAGTTTAGAAATCTTACTTAGGTATGCATCAGACTGTCAGGATATCTTAAGACTGAAATGGAGTGAATCATCTGTCTCCTCCTCTTATTAGTGAACCATGGAATTGAAAACAAAATGTGTAAAATATTATGCTTCTCACAATATTATTTACTTCCACTGACTGGATAAAGCAGACCATTTCTTGAAGGTATTTTTAGTAACTTATTATGTCATAATATTTGTTTCCTGGGGTGATGTATGCTAATTATTTAAATTAGCACCACAGAATGCAAAAAAATGTAAATAAGAGTCTCCAAGTAAAGAGAGACATTGAAGAACAAACAAACAAACAAACAAACAAAAACAAGACAAGAAGCTATGCCTGTCTCTCCAGCACAGGACTCGCCAATATTTAGTAATAGTAATGGCCAGCAGTTACTAGTGTCATGGACCAGATGGTGTGCTTGTGTGTTTTTGTGGATTGTTTTACTTCATCCTTACACTAATAACTTAACAAAAACCAGAGACTAGCTGAACAAGTACATCAGTGGATGATGCTCCTTCCACCTCCACTCATGCCCCCAACCTTTTTTCTTCTCTTCTCCCCTCCCTCTCATTTCTTTTTTGTTGTCTGAAAACATTGGTCACAGAGAAGTCACAGGAGAATCACATAGGCATTGCCCATGTGCAAAGGTTATAGGCAACAGAGGCAGTTGCATAATTTTTGAGGAAAATGGGTAAAATATAGGAATAGGTAGTTCACAATCACATAAAAAGAAGCAATTATCAAAATAAAACAAAGCACAACATTATCATAGCTAAAGAATGGTAAAGCAAATGAATAACAAGATATCATTAATCATCCTCCAGATAGGGAAAAGTTAAATTTCTGATATTATCGGGTGTTCATAAGTGTTGGGAGAAATGAGAATTGATGCCATTTTTTCAAGAGCAATTTAGTAAATATATTAGAATTTTAAGTAGACACGTATTTGGTATGGCAATTCCACTGCCAGGAATTTACCCTATGATATAATTGTAAAGGCATATCAACATTTATCTGCTGGGATGTATATTAGATCTTTATTTGTCATAGCAACAACATAAAGTAACAAAAATACCCAGTGTTAGAATATTGTCTATATTAGTATAGTATCCTACAATGGTATATATGAAGCAGTCTTTAACAAGAATTGGAGGAATAAGTGTGGTTATAAAATGATCTTTAACACCTTTCCATGAAAATAAGCAAGGTGCACCATACTTATACTGACAGACAAAAATTGGGCAGGGTGGTGGTTGCGGGGAGATGGGTTGGGACGAATGTACCCCAAACCATTGACTATACTTAGTGTGCAGGAACCATGAAGGAAAGAGACACTTAAAGGTGGAGGGAGTAATAGTGTTCTACAACACCCATTTTATAACTGGCGGTATTAGTCAAATGGTTTTTTCTGTGCATATATTTCTCTTGCTTTATTTAGAAAAAAACACTTAAGCGACCTGAACTGAGGAAGAATGCCATTTGTCTTCTTGGTATAACTGCCAATGCCAGGACTGTTATTTTTATCACTTTCCTGGCGCCCAGAGTGACCAGACCAGGAAAGGATGTGTTCCCCAGAATAGCACTGGACTGTCTTGATGTGATTGTGCGCCTACCCCTTCCAGAAGTAGTGCATCTGGTTCGTCGGAGATGCTGTGCAGGCAGGCCGCTTGCAGCTGGGTAATAATCCTGGCCTTTACTGACCTTCTAGGAGGAATAGCAAAGGGAGAGGAAGACAGAGGATTCTGAACGATCGCTGTTCTTAATGTGAAAGAGTAGGAAACTTGTTAATTAGAGATGCATCCCACTTCACACAAAGGGTTTTAGAGGCAGCCTGATTAAACGACTGTCATACCACACATAAAACCATGATTATATTATAGATTACACTAATATAAGTACATAATGTTGTTTAAGATGCCTGCCTTTAGATTCCAAGCAAAAGACCTGATATTGCGGAAAAACAGAGCATAAAATAGGGCAAAATATGGTTCTAAAACATCAATATGCCTGTTTCAGTCACAGATGTATTATTATTTCCAATTCTAGTCCCTCTAAATATGTTTTCCAAGTGATTTAATTTTCTCCTCTGTCAATCACAATTCATCTCTCTTTTAAGACTTCTGTTATTTTCCCTGCTTGTACTAAAATAAAATCTTTGGATAGATTACCAAAAGTACACTTTTGGAAATAAAGCAGTCTGATTATGACTTATGATTTCTACACAAATTCCTTGAGAATACAAGGCTGCTCTTTTAATATTAAATTGGAAGTCTTCATCAATTACAGACATAGAACTGTAGAAATTTCAATTCCCAGCTTCTTGATTGGATTTGATTTTTTAAATAATGAAGTATTCAAATGCTCTGGCAAGCAAGATATTCACGTACAGGGGAAAAATCATTAATTTAAAGGGCATCACCAGGTTTATACTATTTTTTGCATTCAGAGAGCAAATGCTGGTGGAACAATCAGGACAATTATTGAGAAGAGAGAATGACCTGAAGAATATTTTTACTGCTGTCTTTCAAATTTCAAAGCAATAATTTTGATCTTCTTTCTGTGCTGGAAAATTAAAATGAGTTTGTCCTGACCCTATTCTGATTTCTGTGTTTTAGCTCTTTGCCTCCAGTTCCTTCTTAATTTATCTTTTCTTACACTGATCATTTATTTCTTAAGTAGTTTCTAAAATTTCTCAAACCAAGTCTAAACATTTTGAGCTTTGGCAATAGCACTGGCGAGTAAGTAGAAGTTGTATACAGAAAAGAACTGCAGATTTTGAAATGGAAAACTTATAAAACTATAGCAAAAGAAAAAGAAAACTGGAATAAGAAGTCTTCCAATGTTGGTTTCAAGTAAAAAGACATAAGATAGAGTACATTCGTAACTCAAAAATGTAAGGAAGAATGCTCGTGGTTGGTTTGAATTTTAACATGACTGAAGCAACACAATTATTGAGAGTTAAAAGAAAATCTAATTTTTTTGCTTTCAATTTTTGGAGAACAAGAAAAGAATCCAATTTACAATCCTCAGCTATATTTTGTAGGATTTCCTCTCTCTACATTTTGCTGAAACAACAATAGTAGTCACTCTGCCATTCCATCTTCTCTCTAAAGATCCCCAAATATCCCCCAAACCTCAAAGGCTACACACACATACTTTTTTAGTTCCCGCTGTCCTGTGCTGGTCCTCTCAGCACACTGTAGAAGACAAAGGTTGAGCAGGACAAAGAAACGGCTCATAAGGCAAGGGAGGGGATGAGGCAGAGCAGCCAGGATTGACTGTGAACGTGTCTGACGACATGATTTCCCTCTCACACAATGCCCATGAGTACAATCAGGCAGTCATGTCCCTACTGAAAATCATTAGAGTTGAAAGTTGCCTTCACTGACCATACGCATGTTCCTGGCATGGTGGTAATATGAATCACAGTGCAGTTAAATTAGAACTGGTGACAATGATCTATGCTATATTAGATCTCCAAACAAACAAATAACCCAATCAATAACTGGGCTAAGGAACTGAACAGACACTTCACAGAAGAAGAAATACAATCAATCAAGAAACATGAAAAAATGTTCAACATCTCTAGCAATTAAAGAAATGAAAATCAAAACTACTCTAAGATTTCATTTCTCTCTAGTCAGAATGGCAATGATCAAGAATACAAGCAACAGTAAAAGTTGGCAAGGATGTCCGGAAAAGGCACACTCAGACACTGCTGGTGGGAAGTTAAATTGATGCAACCACTATGGAAAGGAGTATGGAGATTACTCAGAAAACTTGGAATGGACCCACCATTTGACCCAGCTATCTCACTCCTTAAAATCAACATACTACAGTGATGCAGCCACATCAAGGTTTACAGCAGCTCAATTCACAATAGCTAAGCTATGGAACCAACCTAGATGCCCTTCCACAGATGAATGGATAAAGAAAATGTGGTACATATACACAATGGAATATTACTCAGCCCTAAAGAAGAATGACATTATGGCATTTGCTGGTAAATGGATGGAATTGGAGAATATTATGCTAAGTGAAGTAAGTCAACCCTAAAGAACCAAAGGCCCAATGTTTTCTCTGATATGTGAATGCTAATTCACAGTAAGATGCTGCAGAGGGGGCGGGGGCAAGGTGGCTAGGGAAAAATAGAGGTACTTTGGATTAGACAGAGGGGAGTAAAAGGAGGGGAGAGGGTTTGAGGGTAGGAACGATAGTAAAATGAACCAGACATTACCCTATGTACATATATGATTACATGAACAGTGAAAGTCTACATCGTGTACAACCATGGAATAAGAAGTTATACTCCATTTATGAATGATGTTTCAAAATGCATTCTATTGTCATTTATAACTAATCAGAACAAATTTTTAAAAAAGATCTAAAAAAATGTTACACATTACTTCTTTGATCATTAACGATTTCTTCTATTAGATGCCAATCATTTAAGAAGTAGTATGATGCAATGAAAACATTATAGGACTGGATTTGGAAGATGTAGGTTCAAATGTCATCTCTGTGCCTTTTTATCTGTACAGCATGAAGTTAATGCTTCCCTCTCAATGACTGACATAAGGAATTAGTTGAAGGGTGCATGAGAAAGTATTAGATTTATTCCAGGTAGTTAGTGAAAGACAAGGCATTCATATTATTTTGATAAAAGTCTGGTGTGTTTGGTCAACTTTTAGTAATGTGATTTATGGCTTACTTTTTCTTTATTTAAACTGCTTGATCCAGAACTTGTTTACATTTCCTAAGAATATGCACTGTCTCTTTTCAACTGATTTTCATGTATTTTAGGGGAATTGTTCAATTTGCCTATTTAAACTCCATCTAGTTAAGTTCCTCAAACACAATTTTAATTTTCTACTCATATGTACAGGGCACAAATAAATATCCTGAGATATTGCCCAATCATAAGAATAAAATTCATAGACCACTATTAATTTTGATTAGTCTGGCTAAATGGAGTCCATTGCCCAATTGCCAACTAGGTGACATTTACAATGAGCTTTTTCCCTTCCACAATATTTGTGCAAACTCATTAGCACTTTTTTTCTGAAGATGAAAGAATATTCTCTCTTGAAGATTTCTTTGCAGAAGAAACTTAATCCATACAACCTCTTTTTTTTTTTTTTTTTTAATGTGCTTCATCTTTTGTTCTAGAAGCCCTGACTGAATTAGAGAATAGGTTTTTAATCTCTGCAGTGTTTCTGCCTGTAGTTCTGAAGCAGAAAGTTCAGGATAGGCCTGGGCTCTGTATTAGGTCACCTAGAAGGCCTTGATTTAACCCTTCCTGATAATGAGTGAATCTTCCTGCTCCAAAGCATTCTCCCACTCATTCATTCATTAAACATCTGTTAGGGCCATGCATGTTAACAGGCTATCTTCTAGACCATGATAGAAGTCCAGAGTTTTGGTACAGTAATGGTTAAAAGCATCAGCTTTGGAGCCATGAAACCTTGTGCTACATGCTGCTTCCACAATATGCTCCCCCCCATGGACTTAGGGCAGTTTGTTTAACCACTCTGTCTCATTCTTTTCATTTCTGAGGGGCAGAGAGTGACAGGCATCATGGAAGTTGTGAAGGAAAAAATATGCTATCACACAGAAATTATTTAGGGTTCTTGTCTTGCTGTTAGGGGAAAGATTTAGGGGACCCTTTCTATGCAAAAATCTACATAATCCAGATTTGTCTCCTCAGTTGCCTCAGTGACTACTTTTGAGTAACTGAAGCATCAGAGGCAACAAAAATTTCCAACTCTGAGAGTATTTTGCTTTTATTTATTTACATGTTTCAATAGTAAGCAATGTTTATGAAACAACTAATAAAGTTTCAAAGCTAAATTTTACCAAAGACCTTCCAATAAAAGTGGTCATTTGGCATCTCAGTGTCTTTAAGACCTCCCTCTCCTCAAAGGCATTCATCTTAAATCCTTGTAGCTATTCCTGCTGGAATATATCTTAATTATATAAAATATGTTGATATTTTAATTTATTGAAAGTTTAAATACATAACTGACCTCTTCATATTATACTTGGTGAGAATGTAACTATCCTACCCTGCACTTGTTCAATGGTTTTTGTTTATTCTAGCAGTGCTGGCGATTGAACCCTGGGCCTTGTGTATGCTAGGCAAGCACTCCACCACTGAGCCAGAACCCCAGCCCTTCGGTCACTATTCAAGTCATTGTAACAAAAACATTGTCCATTGTCAAGTTAAGGGGAGTGCTATAATTAAATTTGGTTGTATCTTTTTAATTTTGTTCTTTGAGGGTTTTTAAAAACACAATTATCAATGATCTAAAATCCCAAATTGAAATGCGGCCAGGGAAGGTAATACAAAATCCTTAATATTCTGTTCTTCCTCTAAAGTTTCAACATGGTCTGCATAGGTTAGCCATACTTTTACTTAATGAACTAACCCATATTTAAAGTTTTAAAACTTTTCTTTCATCTAGCTTCTTAGAAGGTAATTTTAGTAGAGAGAATGACATGAACCATATTGATCTTAGCCAACTGAGGAGTTTGTCTAGCATTGATACTGATCAAGCCCTTTATACCAACACAAAATATATAAAAATATACTATATAAAATACATTAATTTGCAAATTAAAAAGGAATATATTACATGATTATATAATTTTATATATATTATATGACTATAATTTTTTAGATATATGGGACTTTCAAAATTTATATTTGCTAAGTTTCCAATCAGTTCTCCTGGCTAGAGAAGTCAGTTGCAAGACTTCTAATGGCATCTCTATAAGAGAATTAGATTGAAACTTTTGCTTCCTTAAGCATTCTTACAAGATAGTTTGCTTCTTGAACCAAGAAGAAAATGTCAAATGAATTTCTTATCAGGCTCTTAATGCAGTTTTTTGCTTTTTTTTCCTGAAGGATTTATTTTTGTTTCTTATAAAATCTTGGTCTCTTAAATAATATTAATATACATATATACCTTACCATATATTCATGTATATAAATACATGTTACTATTTGTATATTTTAAAGTTATTTACGTGGTGCTCATTGAAGCAGAGAGTATGAATTAAGTCTTGTTTGAGATGAGCACAATGCTTGACAGGTCCTTAAAACTGGCAGCTCTGACTGACTGCCTCTGCTCTTCCTACCATTAGAGGAATATGGCAGACTCCTCAGGAATGGAGGGAAGGGGTACTTTTCTGGTGGCATGCTCTCCAAAGATTTAGGACGCAGGGGCAGAGGGAATGAATTCCCTCTGCAGTCCATGGAATGAGAAACTAAACCACCAGACACAGTAACGTACATTTGCCTCCTGATTGTGGCCCTGCAGGTTTTTGTTTTGTTTTGGTGAGTCAGAAACTTGAATTTGAATGTCTTTAAATAAAAAAAGTACTTTCTGGTCTAACACAGGCCCAAGCACTTCTCCTGTTATCTGTCAGGCCCTTGAAGGCATTTGTTTTACCCTGGGTTCAGACAAATTTGCTTACAACTCCGCTCCCCCAAAAGTCCAGATTCTGATTCTGAATACACAACAAAGCCCAGGTGAGAGTTTTAGCTCTGACCCTGATTTTCACCGTACAGGCCTTGGTCTGTCTCTTGCTCAGTTGATACAGAGGATGGTTCTGAAGGTTTGCTTCTGGTACTCCACTCACAGGGGCAGGGGTGGGATACAAAGCCAAGTCTCACCCTTAGAGAAGGTCTTTCTAGTTGTTCCTGCTCCTCTATGTTTATCCCTGTTTTGCCACTTTCTGATTTTTTCCTCCTAACCTGAATCCATCCTGGTTTAATTTTCTTGACTTTTGCTGAGAAGTCCAAAGAAGGAGTCAAAATTATACATAAGGGATCTGTCATTTCAATGAGAAAGGATGAAGTATGTTATGCCAGGAGATCAAGGCTTGATGCCATCCTTTTCATGTAAAATTGTCATTTGTGGGGCAAATGATTTGTTTCTTTCACATGTCCACCTATGGAAAGGCTGACTCAGGCAAATGGTAGCATGAGGATTCAGAAAGAATGACATTTTTTTTCTTTTTTTTTATTGTAAACAAATGGGATACATGTTGTTTCTCTGTTTGTACCTGGAGTAAAGGCATACATCTGTGTAATCATAAATTTACATAGGGTAATGTTGTTTGATTCATTCTGTTGTTTTTTCCCTTCCCCAAATTTAACTTCAATACTGTACTTTGGTTTAAGAACCCTGTGGTATTGATTTTTATTCTTTTTCTAATATGAAATAACAAAGAATCTCAATAAGTAAATAATTTTAAGGGCGTTGCATCCATGATTGCAGAATCTTCTGATGCACATAGCTGGATGGAAGGCCGAGTGGCCGAGGACCATGGTGAGAAGGAAAGTGTTGATGGTTTGCCGAACATTCATGACTGGCGGGCCGCATGGAACTGCTGGACAGCAGCCCAGGACAAACAGTTCATGGCTTCATTATTCCTGGGCTTGGGAATAGACCTTTTATTTTATTTTATGTGAGTATTATTCACTTTATATAAATATTTATTTTTTACCCAAGTAGTTATATAATTTCATTTATCTCGGGCAAAGACAAAAATTAGGAAGTAAATAAAATGTGAAATTTACTCTGTGTAAGACAAAGTACATAATCTTAAAATTGTAGTATTCTCAGATTCCTAATACACCTTCTGGTACTCCTTGACCTGTGCATATTCCATGAGAACCTCAACTAACTACTTTATTGTCAATACTTCTTGCTTATTAGTAAAGTAGTATCGGTTCACCTGGTGGTATTAATTCATCCTCTCTTTCATTTATTTATATGTGGTGCTGAGGATCGAACCCAGTGCCTCACACATGCTAGGCAAGCGCTCTACCACCACTGAGCCACAACCCCAGCCCCTCATCCTCTCTTTCAATCATCGGTTTGTACCGAGCCTCATATCCATCAACAAAATGGTTTTTGTCTCCGCAGACATTCAATCAGTGCAGTGTAGACTGGCGTCAAAGCTCAAACACACACAAGGGCAAATTTCCTTTTAACAGATGTATATTCAAACATTAAAAAAGCAAAACAAATTGCTCCTGGCAAGTTCAGACTCCCTCCAGGCAAGGACAGCATAAAAATGGCAGGGAGCAGCAGTAAGTCATTCATGACTAAACCTCAGGAAATAACCGAATTGTACTGAATTGAACCAAGCAAAAATTAGAAATACGGAGGGAAGACTGGCCCCACCATTTTTATTCCTTCTAACTCCAGGCACCATAGAGAGAGAAATGACTAAATCTCTGTTTTAATAGCTGCTGTCAGGAGTTTTGCTCTGTAGGGCCTATTTCAGCAGTTCCTAGTGGTAATATATGGCATTTCCCTGATTAACGGCCATTTTATAACCTGTGTAATTGGCCACAAATCAGGGGAATGTCATAACGTAGCAAGAAAACATTCCCATCTCCGTCATAGCCTTGGCTTGGTTTTCTGGAGGAATTATTACTTGAGTAGTTTGTGGGTTTTCATTACTTTAAATAATGTACTACCTGAAGTACAAAAAACGACATTTAAACTAATGAACATTTCTGTCTCCAAATCCTTTCTTCTACCCCATCCTTAGATTTCTTCTTGAAACACCAAAAATGGAATTCTTTCTACATTTTTATAACACCAATGTTTGTGGGGAAATCAAGGCAGGGCAGGACAGGGAGAACGGTCAGTTGTATAAGGCACTGTGAGAGAGTAGAGACCCCCTTCAAAAAAGAAAAAGTTAGACACCCTCTGATATAAAACAAATATATCTAGTTAAGATTGACCAAACCAAAATGGGTGCAAATAAAATCATTGCGTTGTGCTGACTGTGGTAAATACAAGGACAGTACCTGAGATAAAATAATGTGGCCATGAGTTAAGGACATTGTAACCATTTCTGTGAAGCAACCCATCCCTTCAGAGACCCCAGAAGCTACCAGTTTCAGATCTGGGTAGTCTGGCTGCCCATGCTAGCTTGCCCTGCTAACCCGCCAGGTGCAGCCTGAAAGATAAGCTGGAGCTGGCTGCTTGCACTCCTTGGAAAAAAAGGAAAAAGGCCCTTTATTGTCAGCCTGCTAGGATTTTTTTAATGGTTTTCACTTTAAAAATGAGCATGCTGAAGTCACTCACTACTATACTGCCCCACTTGGAGTAGCGGTCCTGACATGTCATTCTGTTTTCTTTTTCTTTTTTTTCTCTTTTCCCAAAATAAACTTCTTTTCCTACTTTAGTTTCTGGTGGTCTCATTATGCGTCAACAACTGGACCCTACAACAGCACTCAACTCAGGTATGAAATTTAAAGCAGCACCCCAAAACTCAATAGTCAAGACAGAAATATTATAATATAATATATAACAAATAAAATGAATGTGAAAGAATCCACAATGAACAAAATATTAAAATCTTGAATAAAGAAAGGCTCTGTCCTGTGCTTGCATGACTTATCTCACTCGCCTGTACTTGTCCGGGAAAAAGTACAAGATAAGAAGTGAACACAAAGTAATGGTCTGACTCCATTTATCCAATAAGAAAATAGACTATGGCTCTTTATAATCACCCATTGCAATAATAGCTATCACCTGCACTATTATTATTTAAATAATAAATATTAAATTATTTAAATAGGGAGCTTTATTTTACCTGTAATACACAGTCCAAAGCATTTTAGCACCATAGTGTCATCTTTAAGGGAGATAGATCTTGTAATTCTGTATCAGCTACTATATGAGACCAAGTTTTATTGGTTGAAAGCATGCCAAATATAAATTAAACTTCTTCTTTTTCTAGGGTAAGTAAAGACCAACACCAGTCCTTTATTTAAAATATTTAATTACTTCCCAATTTGAACTCTTCAGTAAGACATACACTAGAAATTCAAAGTTTAAAATTTGTATGCCAGAACCACTATTTGACCCAGTTATCCCACTCCTCATTTTATACCCAAAGGACTTAAAATCAGCATACTACAGTGACACAGCCAGATCAAGGTTTCACAGTAGCTTGATCAACTATGGAACCAACCTAGAAACCCTTCAATAGATGAATGGATAAAGAAACTGTGGTCTATATACACAATGGAATATTACCCAACCTTAAAGAATGAAATTATGATATTTGCCAGTAAATGGATGGAGCTGGAAAATATCAAGCTTAGTAAAATAAGCCAAACCCTAAAAACCAAAGGCCAAATGTTTTCTCTGATAAGTGGATGCTGATCTGTAATGGAGGTGGGTAGGGAAGAATGAAGGAAATTTGGATTGTGCAGAGGGGAGTGAGAGGACAGGGTGTGGGGATGGGAAGGACAGTAGAATGAGATGGACATTATTAACCTATATACATGTCTGATTGTACCAGTGTGACTCTGCCCCATGTTCAGTCAAAGGAAGGAGAAGTTGTGCTCCATTTGTGTACAATGTGTCAAAATGCATTCTACTGTCATGTATAACTAATTAGAACAAATTAAAAAATATCTTTAAAAACATGCATGCCTTTTCTGAAGAAGGCGGAATAAAGTCCGTAACTGTAGTAGTTTGGCTAGTCTAGGAGGAAGAGTATTCACAGAAGGGGGTGAATGGATAGGGTGCTAGGTTTCCTGGAGAAAGATGGCTGGACTAAATCCTAAAGATCTGAGAGAAAGTGGTTAGATAAGGAGGGATGGGGTTGAGGCATTCTTTCAAGGAGAAGGAATATTGTAACATGAAGTCTCAAAATGGTAGCACGATTTGGAGGGACTTTGAATCTTTAGGAAGGTTTAGAAGATGGATGAAAGCCAGAAAATTGTAAGGGATGAGACTGGTGAGAGAAACAGGAGGGCATTCAACTGAGAAACAGGTGGTACTTGAATAAAATAATAAGCGTAAAAACTTATATAGACAATAGCCATGTTGAACAATATATTCTTAACCCAAAATATAAAATATATCAGGGTAGATATTTTTTCATTTTTATTTACATATTAAGAATAAAACACATGAAAATACTTTTCAATGATTTGAAAAATTTTCAGATCCCACTAATAAAACTGGAAGTTTCACAAACATTTACATCACATCTGCCCAACCTATTCCATTGTAACTTTCTTTTTGAAGCCATAACCAAGTGGAGTTTGGCATCCTTAAAAATTAATTATGTTAAAAGTTACTACACTTCAGATATAGTTGAAGCAATTCTATAGAAATTAGTTTTAAAAATTATGAAATATTATTCAGTGAAAAATTAGATGTTAGGACAAGAAAATGTAAGATTGATGAGAAAGTTTACTTGCTTTATATCCAGGTTGTAAAATACTCATGAAATCATGCTGAAACAATTTCATTCTACAGGGTGATAGAATATCCTACTGACGATAATGCAATTAACTCGAATATAATAGCAACATTGGGCACACTAACCTTTGACATCATTTGCTAATTTCTTGGCTTCATTAAGAATCCTGAAGCTCTTTTGAAGAGAGCCTTTGGCATCTTCCTTCAATGAACCTTGAGGACCTGTTGCCTGTGGACAGAAAAAGAGGTTTAGAATATCTAAAACTTAGCATGATGATGTCAAGATGTCTAGAAGATGGTTGGTATACAGAGTTTACCTACTGGGAAGAAGACTTAGAACTGTGAATTATCAGCACATGTGGTTGACTAGAGAACTACTTGTTGGGAGATTGGAAGGTCTAGAAGGAAATCTTCAGAACTAAAATGTTCAAGTGGCAGGTAGAGAAGTGGGGCTGGTGTTTCCGAGAGGAAAAGGAGAAATTCAGGGAGTGCAATATTACGGAAATAAGACAGACGGAAGTGCCCTGACACATGATGACTGACAGAGTTACAAGGACAGAAAAGGTCGATATCAAGTGCTGCAGAAGTCAAGTAGATTAAGAACTAAAAACATCCATTCACTTTATCCCTAAGCACATTTCACTCCAGATGTGCGGTGAGTGGGAAACATTTCCTTTATTCCCTAGGTGTTGAAATGGGAAGGAATACTGCTTCCTTTTTAAACAAATTTCAGTGTACACGTCAGGATACAGGCTTCAAAGTGACAATCTCAGAATCACCATCATCCAGCAAAGATATATTTGTTGAGGGTTAGATTAATAGAGGTGACACAGAGATAATAGAACAGGAAAAGGATCATTTAACTTGACTGTCTAGTTATCCATTGTAATAGTGTTTGCGCCTCTGTAATCATTACATAATACGTGTATTCCAAGAGATAAATCAAATAGGGTCCTATGTGTAAATTTTAAATTGGAAAACTATTTCAGAATACAAGAAGGCTGGAGAATACTAAATGTTTACTGTCAAATTTATAATTATGAACTTAGGTTCTCCCAGGCATAATGCTCTTCAAAGATATCTGCAGTACCTTAGTAACATTTTTATCAGTCTGTAACTTGAGAATTAAAAGAGGAAAAGATAATAGACCAGTTTCTGCTATGGTCAATTTTATTTTGGTGTGTCATTCCAACAGATTTCATTTAAATATTGCTCATAAGATAGACTTGATATCTACAAAAGGGCATATTAGAAACATCTGCATAAATAAAAAGGGACACTGTGCATAGTACTTGAAAAATATAAACTTGGAAGATTATTCTTTGTAAAATTGACAGTATCTCCCATTGAGTACATGGGAATTCTTAGTTCCAAATCTTATCTTGGGGATTAGACACAGTAATGTCACAAAGTATCATTTTCCTGGGAAAAAAATAAAGTGTAAAAGTTAATGGCACAAATTCAATGTACTTTACTCAAAAAAGTAAGCTTCAGATTACCCTCTCATGTTCTATATATGCTCCAATTTACACATCAGTTTTACTCCTTGGGTTATAAGTTTTCTGAATCAAAACAGATCAAAGATAGGAAATTACAAAGGAGTGAAGATTCTCTAAATAGGCGCAGTAAAAACAGCAGAAGTGACAGCTGACAATCTGTTTGACAGTGAAGAAAGAGAAAAAACTCTAAAAAGTAGAGAGGAAAATTATCAAAGCTTAGGAGGCATCCAAATTGACTTGGAAAGGGGTCAAGGGTATATGGTAAGTAGTTCTCAGTAGATGACAATATTATTGTAATAAAAGAATGAATGTTGACAATGTTCCTGAATAATCAAGATAATATGGGTCATTTATAATGTTAGATGAAACTTACAAAAAAAAAAAGAACAGAAAAAAATACCATCTTTTCTAACATTCTTGGAGTGTGAATGCCTTTTTATAAGAACATCATCTGGCAAGCATTTAAAAACCATAATTTTAAAGCTAATCTTGGATGTGCAAAATGAGGCATGGCATTAACGAAGGGAAACAGAGTTGATTTGCTATGAAAAAGAAAATTAGAGGCAACAGATGAGGGAGAGAGAGAGAGAGAGTGGATAGAGAGAGAGAGAAAGAGAGAGAGAGAGGGAGAAGGGCCAATCACCACTAAGACAGGCTTAAATCGAGCTGTGGAAATTGTTGATGAACTATAATCAGTCATGACCAATATGAATTTTTCTACTTTTCAGCAGTTTATTAAGTTATAACTGGATAAATAAATTGCACATACTTAGAATTTACAATTTAATTTTTTGACATGTATACATCCATGAAACCATTACTACAAAGTAGAGGACACAATATCATTTCTTTTAATCCCTTCTTTCTATCCCTCCTTATCCCCACATTCCTAAACAAACACTAGTCTTAATTTCAACACTGTAAGTTTGTGTATAGAATGTTATGGAATGTACTGTTTTTTTGGTCTGGCTTCTTTCATTCTATATAGTTTTAGCATTTATCCATGTTGTGCGTACGTCAATATTTGATCCCTTTTGTATTTTTAAGTGCATTTCATCATATGGATGTGTCCCAATCCATTTATGCATTTACTCCTTAATGGACATTTGTGTTGCTTTAGCTTTGGCCATTCTAAATAGGACTTCTAATCATTTTTGTGCAAATCTTTGTATGAACATGGACTTTCATTCTCTAGGAGTGACTATTGAGAAGTAGAATGACTGTATCATATGGCTGATATATATTTACATTTTTAAGACACTTCTACCTGATTTCCAAATTGTTTGTAATATTTAAAATTCCCCTCCATAGTGTACAGAAGTTTCATTTGCCCTCATCTGTACCAAGACTCAACACACTCAATCTTTTAAAATTTGAAAATTGATTAAAATTTGACTTTCATTTTGGTTCTAATTTGCACTTTTCTGTTGACTAATAATGTTGAGCATTCTTCATGTGCTCATTTGCTATTTTCTTTGGTGAAGTATCTGTTAAAATATCTTCTGTTCAATTCTTGTTTTTTAATTATTAGTACAAGCCCTTTATCAGATATCTAATTCAAAAATATAATCTCCTAATTTGGAGTTTGTCTTTATTTTCTTAAAAGTAGATTTGAAGGGCAGAAATACTCAATTTTAATGAAGACTAATTTACCAATTTTTTTTCCAGTTGAGGCTTAGTCTTTTATGTTATATCTAATAATCTTTGCCCAAGATGGCAATTTTTTTTTATATTTTCTTTTAGATATATTATATTTTTATGCTTTATATTTAGATCTATGATCTATTTAGAGTTAGTTTTGGAAAATGGTATAAGATATGGATTATAGTTCATGTTTTTGCACATGTTTATCTAATTCCTCTAGTAGCATTTGTTAATAGACATTGAATTGTTTTTTTTATCTTTGTCAGGAATCATTTGATGTATATGTCTGGATTTATTTCTAGACTCTATTTTGTTCTAATGACCTATTATTACTTAACATTGCTACCAACACCACACTGTTTTTTTTTTTTTTTTTTTATTTATTTATTTTTTTTTACGTTTACATAGGGTAATGATGTTTATTATATTTTTCCCCTCCCCCCCACCCCTCCCACCCCTCCCACCCCTCTTTTCCCTCTACACAGTCCTTCTTTCCTTCATTCTTACTGCTCTCCTTAGCCTAACTCTAAACCTAACCCTAAACCTAATGCTAGCCCGTCCCACCCCCCATTATATGTCCTCATCCGCTTATCAGCGAGATCATTCGTCCTTTAGTTTTTTGAGATTGGCTTATCTCACTTAGCATGATATTCTCCAATTTCGACCATTTGCCTACAAATGCCATAATTTTATCATTCTTCATTGCGGAGTAATATTCCATTGTATAAATATGCCACAGTTTCTTTATCCATTCATCAACTGAAGGGCATCTAGGTTGGTTCCACAATCTGGCTATGGTGAATTGAGCAGCAATGAACATTGATGTGGCTGTATCTCTGTAGTATGCTGATTTTAAGTCCTTTGGGTATAGGCCAAGGAGTGGGATAGCTGGGTCAAATGGTGTTTCCATTCCAAGCTTTCTGAGGAATCTCCACACTGCTTTCCAGAGTGGTTGCACTAATTTGCAACCCCACCAGCAATGTATGAGTGTTCCTTTTTCACCACATCCTCGCCAACACCTATTGTTGCTTGTATTCTTGATAATCGCCATTCTAATTGGGGTGAGATGAAATCTTAGGGTAGTTTTGATTTGCATTTCCCTTATTACTAGGGATGTTGAACATTTTTTCATATATCTGGTGATTACTTGTACATCTTCTTCTGTGAAGTGTCTGTTCATTTCCTTAGCCCATTTGTTGATTGGATTATTTGTATTCTTCGTGTAGAGTTTTTTGAGTTCTTTATAGATTCTGGAAATTAGCGCTCTATCTGAGGTATGGTTGGCAAAGATATTCTCCCACTCTGTAGGCTCTCTCTTCGCATTTCTGATAGTTTCCTTTGCTGAGAGAAAGCTTTTTAGTTTGAATCTATCCCAGTTGTTTATTCTTGCTTTTATTTCTTGTGCTATGGGAGTCCTGTTAAGGAAATCTGATCCTGAGCCAACAAGTTGAAGATTTGGACCTACTTTTTCTTCTATAAGATGCAGGGTCTCTGGTCTGATTCCGAGGTCCTTGATCCATTTTGAGTTGAGTTTTGTGTAGGGTGAGAGATAGGGGTTTAATTTCATTCTATTGCATATAGTTTTCCAGTTTTCCCAGCACCATTTGTTGAAGAGGCTATCTTTTCTCCATTGCATATTGTTGGAACCTTTGTCTAGTATGAGAAAATTGTATTTATTTGGGTTTGTGTCCATGTCCTCTATTCTGTACCATTGATCTACCTGTCTATTTTGGTACCAATACCATGCCGTTTTTGTTACTATTGCTTTGTAGTAGAGTTGAAGATCTGGTATTGCAATACCCCCTGCTTCGCTCTTGCTACTGAGGATTGCTTTAGCTATTCTAGGTTTTTTATTCTTCCAGATGAATTTCATAATTGCTTGCTCTATTTCTGCGAGGTACATCATTGGGATTTTAATTGGAATTGCATTGAATCTGTATAGAACTTTAGGTAGTATAGCCATTTTGACGATATTAATTCTGCCTATCCAGGAACATGGGAGATCTTTCCATCTTCTAAGGTTTTCTTGAATTTCTTTCTTTAGTGTTCTGTAGTTCTCATTGTAGAGGTCTTTCACCTCTTTTGTGAGATTGATTCCCAAGTATTTTATTTTTTTCGATGCTATTGTGAATGGGGTAGTTTTCCTAATTTCTCTTTCTGAAGATTCATCACTTATGTATAAAAATGCATTGGATTTATGAGCATTGATCTTGTAACCTGCTACTTTACTGAATTCACTTATGAGTTCTAAAAGTTTTCTGGTGGAATTTCCAGGTTCCTCTAAATATATAATCATGTCATCAGCGAACAGGGATAGTTTGAGTTCTTCTTTTCCTATTCGTATCCCTTTAATTTCTTTGGTTTGTCTGATTGCTCTGGCTAGAGTCTCAAGGACGATGTTGAATAGAAGCGGTGAAAGAGGGCATCCCTGCCTTGTTCCAGTTTTTAGGGGGAACGCTTTCAGTTTTTCACCATTTAGAATGATATTAGCCATGGGCTTAGCGTAGATGGCCTTTATAATGTTTAGGAATGTTCCCATTACCCCAATTTTTTCTAGTGTTTTGAGCATGAAGGGATGCTGTATTTTATCAAATGCTTTTTCTGCATCTATTGAAATAATCATGTGATTCTGAACTTTAAGTCTGTTGATATGGTGAATGACATTTATTGATTTCCGAATGTTGAACCAACCTTGCATCCCTGGGATAAAACCCACTTGATCGTGGTGCACTATCTTTTTAATATATATTTGTATGCGATTTGCTAAAATTTTGTTGAGAATTTTTGCATCGATGTTCATTAAGGATATTGGTCTGAAATTTTCTTTCCTCGATGTGTCTCTGTCTGGTTTAGGTATCAGGGTGATATTGGCTTCATAGAACGAGTTTGGTAGGGTTCCCTCCTCTTCTATTTCATGGAATAGTTTGAGGAGTATTGGAATGAGCTCTTCTTTAAAGGTTTTGTAGAACTCGGCTGAGAACCCATCTGGTCCTGGACTTTTCTTTGTTGGTAGGCTTTTGATGACCTCTTCTATTTCATTGCTTGAAATTGGTTTATTTAAGTTGTGTATGTCCTCCTCGTTCAGTTTAGGTAGTTCATATGTCTCTAGAAATTTGTTGATGTCTTCGAGGTTTTCTGTTTTGTTGGAGTATAGATTTTCGAAATAGCTTCTAATTATGTTTTGTATTTCACTCGTGTCTGTTGTGATGTTTCCTTGTTCACTCCGAATTTTAGTAATTTGAGTTTTCTCCCTCTTTCTCTTTGTTAGTGTGGCTAAGGGTTTATCAATTTTATTTATTTTTTCAAAGAACCAACTATTTATTTTATTAATTTTTCCGATTGTTTCTTTTGTTTCGATTTCGTTGATTTCGGCTCTGATTTTAACTATTTCCTGTCTTCTACTACTTTTGGTATTGGTCTGCTCTTCTTTTTCTAGTGCTTTGAGCTGTAGTGTTAACTCGTTTATTTGTTGATTTCTACTTCTTTTTTTGAATGCACCCCATGAAATAAATCTTCCTCTAAGTACTGCTTTCATAGTGTCCCAGAGATTTTGATATGATGTGTCTTTGTTCTCGTTTACTTCTAAGAATTTTTTTATTTCCCTCCTGATGTCTTCTGTTATCCATTCATCATATTATAGTGTATTATTTAGTCTCCAGGTATTGGAGAAGTTTCTGTTTTTTATTCTGTCATTTATTTCTAGTTTCAATCCATTATGATCTGATAGAGTACAAGGTAGTATCTCTATCTTCTTGTATTTACTAACAGTAGCTTTGTGGCATAAAATATGGTCTATTTTAGAGAAGGATCCATGTGCTGCTGAGAAGAAAGTGTATTCATTCTTTGTTGGATGGTATATTCTATATATGTCCGTTAAGTCTAAATTGCTGATTGTGTTGTTGAGATCTATAGTTTCTTTATTCAATTTTTGTTTGGACGATCTATCCAGTGGTGAGAGAGGTGTGTTAAAATCGCCTAGTATTATTGTGTTGTGGTCTATTTGATTTCTGGAATTGAGAAGGATTTGTTTGACGTACGTGGATGAGCCAATGTTCGGGGCATAGATATTTATGATTGTTATGTCTTGCTGATTTATGCTTCCCTTAAGCAGCATGTAATGTCCTTCTTTATCCCTTCTGACTAGTTTTGGTTTGAAGTCCACATTATCTGAGATGAGGATGGATACTCCAGCTTTTTTGCTGTGTCCGTGTGCATGGTATGTTTGTCCCCATCCTTTCACCTTTAGTCTATGGGTGTCTCTTTCTATGAGATGAGTCTCTTGCAGGCAGCATATTGTTGGATTTTTCTTTTTAATCCAATCTGCCAGTCTGTGTCTTTTGATTGATGAATTCAGGCCATTAACATTCAGGGTTATTATTGTGATATGATTTGTATTCCCAGTCAATTGACTCATATTTGTTTTTGACATGATTTGGTTTCTCCTTTATTTGGCTATTCCTTTAGGCTAGCGCCTCCTGTTGCTGATTTGCATCGTTGTTTTTCATCTCTTCCTCATGGAATATTTTGCTGAGAATGTTCTGTAATGCTGGCTTTCTTTTTGTAAATTCCTTTAGCTTTTGTTTATCATGGAAGGATCTTATTTCATCGTCAAATTTGAAGGTAAGTTTTGCTGGGTATAAGATTCTTGGTTGGCATCCGTTTTCTTTCAGGGCTTGGTATATGTTGTTCCAGGCCCTTCTAGCTTTTAGGGTCTGGATTGAAAAATCTGCTGATATTCTTATTGGTTTCCCTCTGAATGTAATTTGATTCTTTTCTCTCGCGGCCTTTAAAATTCTGTCTTTATTTTGTATGTTAGGTATTTTCATAATAATGTGCCTTGGTGTGGGTCTGTTGTAATTTTGTATGTTTGGAGTTCTATAAGCCTCTTGTACTTGGTTTTCCATTTCGTTCTTCAGATTTGGGAAATTTTCTGTTATTATTTCATTGAATAGATTGTTCATTCCTTTGGTTTGTTTCTCTAAGCCTTCCTCAATCCCAATAATTCTCAAATTTGGCCTTTTCATGATATCCCATAGTTCTTGGAGATTCTGTTCATGATTTCTTACCATCTTCTCTGTTTGTTCAACTTTGTTTTCAAGGTTAAATATTTTGTCTTCAATGTCTGAGGTTCTGTCTTCCAGGTGTTCTATCCTATTGGTTATGCTTTCTATGGAGTTTTTAACTTGGTTTATTGTTTCCTTCATTTCAAGGATTTCAGTTTGGTTTTTTTTCAGTATCTCTAACTCTTTATTGAAATGATCTCTTGCTTCCCGTATTTGGTCTTTTAACTGTTGATTGGTGCGATCATTTAATGCCTGCATTTGCTCTTTCATCTCCTCCTTCAACGCCTGCATTTGCTCTTTCATCTCCTCATTAGCTTCCCTGATCGTTTTAATTACGTACATTCTGAACTCCCTTTCTGACATTTCTTCTGCTGTGCTGTCATTGGGTTTTATTGATGTAGTATCTAGGTTTGTTTGGGACATTTTCTTCCCTTGTTTTCTCATAATGGTCAGTTGTCAGTGGGACCCTGAGATATTGCAGTTTTCCACTATTGGCTTATAGTGTCCCAGTAGATTTCCAGTGTATCACCTCCCAGCCTTCAGTAGCCTGATGTCTTGGAGGAATCTGATAAAGCAGCTCATTTGAAGAATACTGCCCCTAGCCCCCTACTGGTTCCACGTTTTGGAACTGGCTCTGTGCGGAAATGCTCTCACTGTGGGCCTGCACCGTGCAGCTGGCCGTATGGGAAGAGCCCACTGCCGGAGTGTGGAAGACTACCTTGGGAAGACTCAAGCTGCCCTGCCTGGCTCTGCTAAGCCACCTCTATCTGGGCCTGCCACCCGGGCCGAGCTTTACCCAGTGGGCAGACTCACCCGTGGCTCCACTTCAGTCCGAGCCTCTCAATGCCTCCCCTTCTTAACTCCTGGGTTGTGGAGCGACTGGAGGTGCAGTCTTCCTCTAGGCCGCCATCTTGGATCGCCCCTTGAAGAGAGCCCGCAGCTGGAGTGGGCAGAGCCGCCTGAAGAGGTCTCCGGCTGCCCTGCCCTTATCCCTGAGGCTGATTGCAGATCGAGGCTCTCCGCTGGTTCTTTGCAGGAGTACACTGCACTGCAGCGGCTCTGGGACTCGGAGCCTGCTCTGTTCAGACAGGCTCTCACTAGCGGGCCAGTTCCGTTCCGAGAACCTGGAGAAGCTGGCTGTGTGGCCACCACACTGTTTAATTATCACAGCCTTATAGAAAGTATTAAACCGTGATAATAAAACTTTTCCAATTTTTTTCCTTTTCTATTCCATATTAATTATAAATTTCTTTACATAGGTTTCTAGGATTTGCATTCAGGTTATATTGAATGTATATATCAATTTATTTAAAATTAACATTATAATATTGAATCTTCTGATCCATGAACATGATGTATTTCTTGATTTATTTAGATCTTTTTCATTTTATTGCAGTAATATTCTTGGTGTACTTTGTAATTTTTTATCAAATTTATTCCTATTTCATATTCTTTATGCTATTATAAAGTCTATTAATTTTCAACTTCAAGTTTCTCTTTGACAGCCTATGCAAATAATCAAATTTCATAGCCTATAATATTGGTAAACTTGCTTCTCAGTTCTAGTAACATTTTATAGATACCATTGGCTATTATGCTTTGATTGCCATAGCTCTTGTGAATAACAACAGTTGTACTTTGCTTTCAATCTGGAAGCCCTTTATTTCCTTTTTCTTGCCTATCGCAATTGGCTGGCATTTCCAGTACAATGTTAAATGAAAATGATGAGAGCAGATATCCTTGCCTTTTCCTTTCATCATTGGTATGATGTTCATTGTCATTTTTTTAAATAATTGACTTCACAGATAACAGGTAGAAAAGTTTCCTTTTAAATTTAAATTTTAGTATGCAGAGATGTTGGAGTTTGTCATTTTCCCTGCATTTATTAAGGTGACTGTATGATTTCCTTCTTTATTTTGTTAATGTGGTAAATCATATAGATTGATTTGCAAATTCACATCTTACATTCCTGGGATTAGTCCCAGAGATACTGTAAAGTCCTTTAAAAATGTTTTGGATTTGTTATAACTTTAGCAGAAATTTTTACATAGGAAGGCTATTAGTCTATAATTTTCTTGTAATAGCCTTACCTGGCATTGGTATCATAGAATGGGGCAGAACATTTTTTATCCTCTTTAATTTTCTGGAAGAATTTAGTATTTCTTTGATGAATGTTTCATGGAATTCTCAAATGAAGTAGTTTGGGACTGATTGTGCATGTGTGTGTGTGTGTGTGTGTGTGTGTGAGAGAGAGAGAGAGAGAGAGAGAGAGAGAGAGAGGGAGAGAGGGAAAGAGAAAGTTTTTAACTACAAATTTTATTCTCTAAAGATATATATCTATTTAGATTATTTGTGGATGAGTTTGGTAGTTTGTGATTTTTAAAGAATTTGTTCATTTTATTCAAATTGTTGAATTATTGGCATAAAATTATGTACAATATTTTCTTAATATATTTTATTAGCTACAGAGGTTTTAATAATTTCACCTCTTTCTTTTGTGAGATTCCTCTTTGGTAACTGTTCTGAGTTTTCTGATATCAATCTGTCTGGATAATTATCAACTTATTGATCCTCCATTGCACCCTTGCCTCTTCATCTGGTGACAAGACTGATCCCTGACTGAAGATTATTTACTGAGAAACATCCCCACTACTATTTTCAATTTTGGAATATTTCTTACTTTTTGCTTCCAGGCAGTTTCTCTTTCCTGCGTTTTAGGAAGCCAGTGATTTTTTTCCTGTATCTTTGGGTCAACCATTCCTGGCTAAAATACAAGGAAACAGATGACATATTTAGGAGTAAAGGTAATAGAGGAGAAACACTCTAAGAAAAGACAAAGAGGCAGAACTTTTTGATGTGTAGATGGGCTATAGTTTATGGGGAGGACAGTTTGGAGAAATAAAGATATTAGGTGGGTCTAGTTTCTAGAAGGTTTGAATGTCAGACTAAGGAATCTGGGCAATGAACAATTCAGAGCTCTTAAAAATTTCAGAGTAGGAGAATACAATCAAAGTTCCAGTCCAGAAGATGAATTGGGCAAGTGTCTGGGAAAGAAGGAGGCTTCATTTGGCTATTATAATAGCATAGGCCAGAAAGACAAGAGCAATAAACTCAGACAAGACCTGGGGAATTGAAAAGTTTGGATTTGAGAGACAGTCCTTAATGTTTCCAGGCACACTCCAAAATATTAAAATAAATTGTTGATGGCACACAACTGTCAGTTATAAGCAATCTGCCAATAATCCAGGTTTAAAAGACAGGCTTTTCATAGGATAAGGGGATGGAAACACTAACATCTCATGGATGAACAGAACTGTTTCGACTCATTGGAATTTGGAGAGACCTTCCTCCAACATTGCTTAGTAAGTCACTGAAGCACATCAACAGAATCAAGACAGGTGATGAAGCAGCATTTTCCAAACTAATTATACTTCATACATATTCATAAACATCACATCTGAATTTCTGAGCTGTGTCTACAGCATATGCGAAATATAAATGAGATTCTTAGAGTTGCAAGATATTTTTTTTTGTTTTTTAGAGGTTATAGTTTCATAAATAAGTCTTTAGTACTCTGTGTGTATATATATGCATAAATATGTATACATATAAATTTTACATCTATTATGTCAAGCAAAATAGAATTTATTATTATAGTATGTAAGTTTCTGTATGTATCATTAGCTCATACTTATGTAGGAAAATGTGAAATAATTTAAGACAGTGGAAAAGAGGAAAAATGAAATGACAAAATCTCTAAAGATTTAATGGAGGGTTTGTCAATTGCATTTTGATATGTGTAAATTTTCTTCTTCCTACTATTTGTTCAATATTCACAGTGGCTCTTATTAACGCATAACATCACTGATTAATTGATGAATAAATTTATTAATTTACCCAATGGAAATTTTTAGATGTTTCAACCACCACAGTAAACTCTTGAGTATTCAAAATGAAAGACTATTCTTTCGCTGAGAGAACTGGAGTGGCGTGGAAACTCCAGTGGAAAAGTCATTTTCAAAGAAAAATGACCATTACCAGTATGAGAGCAGAGAAATTTCAAAGTGTTTGGCTGTTCAGAGATTCTATTATGAGATGGGGATGTGCAGTGGAGGATTGAAAGTAAGTTACAGTTTAGTGGGCTGATATACCTGCATCCAGTGACTTACTTTCTAAACAAGCAAGTTTAAATGTTGTTTATACTGCTTTCTACTTTTATAATGTTCCTTGTATAACTTCTTTATTAGAGATAAATTATCTAAGTTCATTGTAAGAGTTAGCTTTAAGAAGAGATGTAAAATATTCGTTTATGTTTTGTTTTTAAGGAAAGTAGTAACAGATAATTCATCGGCATGGTTATTACATATTCCGTTATTCTCTCTTTATAAAATAACTTATTTCAGAAGACAAGTTTCCACACATTTCCAGAGTGGGTTAATGTACCAAGATAATGTTAACTAAATGACTTTAAATTTAGATTTTGCAATAAAGAGAACTTCAAAATATGTAAGGTTGGTGATTAGCTGCAATGTGTTTGTGTAAAGTATGTATTAGAGGAAATTTACATTTTAGTGTATAGACTACTATTAAAAATCATAAGAATGTTCTTACTATAATAAATTCTCAAAGGCAGGGTGAAGTCTAGTACTATATGCATTTTAAAAGATAATTTTTGACAATATTTTAAAAATGTATTTGTGATGCTAATTGATATACTCAGTTTTTCAAAATAGTTATGCAAAAATTACCCATTTGTACAAAAGTTATTTGCATAGGACAATATGCAGAAAAACAATAATATTATAAAAATAATTTTGAGGGACTATGTGGGATATGGTAATTATCTGTGGGATTACACCCAATTTTACATTTCCTTCCTCTTGTCGGTGTTTCTTGTTTTTAGGTAATGGACACGAACTTCTTTGGTAAAATAATTGTAAAGATCATATAGAGTTTTAAAATTAGGAAATTACTGTATCAATTTTGATGGCTTTTTAAGAAAATCTAAATATATTTAAGTTCTATGGGTTACTAAACTAGAATAGGGAGTCAAGAAACCACCCAAAGAGATGGCCTTGGCCAGAAATCTCTTGAAACACTATAGAATTCTGGTATTAAATAGTACATCCTAGGCCTGTAGAAGGATTAGATGAGTCTGTGGAAGACTGAAAGCAACTGAGCACACAAAGAAAACTCAGAGACAAAATAAGAAATCCCTGAAACTACTCATGAGAATTCGGAATTTGTGAATTTGTGACTGAATTTTTGGTTTGATGTAAAAACTAAGAAAAATATTCAAAGTAAGATCTAAAAATATGTATGGTTTTTCCCAATTACAGTATAATAGTTATAACTACACCAGCACCTTTGGGGCCACTAACCTGTTGCAAGGAGACAGGGACTGGGCTGGCGAATGGACACTAGAAGATGGGTGGCCGGATACTCCAGGGGCCTTGATTTTGCAAAAGGACCACGAGGAAGGTTAGTAGAGTTTTCTCCCCGGTATCAAACTGAATGAGCAATCTCACCTCCTGATCATTCCATCTATTGGCGAAATCCTAACTAGTAGTTAGAATAGTACCAAGAACATTGCTGCTCTGAAGAAAATCAGTTCAAACTTAATGTTGCTTTAAAGCATCATCCCATTGTTTTTGACTGATGACAAAACCTTTTGATTTTAAACATTTTAAACCCTGAAAGTTTAAATCTAATGTTTAATCTGATGTTAAAGTTTAACATCTAATGTTGGGTCATAAAATAAAATTTGTTCTCTACTTTCAATAGATTGTTATTTAATTATCGACTTAAATGAGTCCAGCAGGTACAAAGAAAATTACTTAAGTCCAGAAAGCTTAATGAGTACTATTTTCATACTGATTCATTATTTTTCTGCACAAGTTAGATCCTGATTGATTTTTTTGTATTTACTATTATGGGAATCATTTAGTTCTCAGAAAGATGACTTGCTGATGAAGAAGGAAAAATGCTCACCGGTTTTGATGACAGATTTGACTGTCATATCACTTATGGCTTTATATCATTTTCCCATTAGCATCACACTGATGTACAATGTTAATTCCAATAATTACAGATATTAATTAGAAGTTAAAATCACTGTGTGAGTAACTGCTATGTAATAGTTGACAGAATAAAATGCAAGGTATATGTGAGTAAGAGAAATTGGCAGACACCATAGTTTATGGGAACTCTGAATGCAATAGGTATCCTTCTAATATTTCCACTGTATTTTGTATTAAAAAACCCTCAAATTTTACTAGTACTTTTATAAAAATCAAATTTAAATAAGATATATGGAAGAGAATATGTGACTATATTTTTAATCAAATGCTCTTTATAAATGCCTTAATGTACAGTCGTACTATTATAAGATTCAGTGTTTTACTTTAGGATTTACTGACCAACAGTAGTGGCATCAAAAGAATCTTGCTAAATATTCAAAAAGTAATAATAAAGTAGAAGAAGAAATTATTAGGAAAAAGAATAATATTAAAGGAAATAATGAAGGAAAAAGTAAAAATAGGAAGGGAAAATAATGCAAAATAAAAGATAAAAGTAGGAAAAGCATTGCTTTTTATTATCAAGACAAGTAATAAAAACATAAATGATTATTACTAGTCTGAGGATAGGAAAGAATTCTATCCAACTCTCATTACCCTGTATATTTCATAATGCTATTGACACATTAATTATAATGGATACAAAGTTAAAGAGAAAATTGCAAATGTGATCATGTTTAACACCTCATATTAATAAGCAATTCTTAAGCACCTATTATATACCATAAACTCCATTGATGAAAGGTAAGAAATTATGTAATTGGAGATTGAATGTTAAGTCACATAAAAATTAAATTCTAAAGTTGCAAGATACAAAATCAGGATACAGAAACCAGTAGTGTTTCTTTCCAATGGAATACCAGCCAGCCATTAAAAATAAGGAAATCCTGCCATATATGACAACATGGATGAACACAAAGGATATTATGTTAGGTCAGACACAGAAAGACAAATACTGCATGATCTCCCCAGTATGTGCAATCTAAAGAGTTGATCTCATAGAAGTAGAGAGTAGACTGGTGGTTACCAGAGGTGAAGGTAGTCACTGTTGGTGGTGAGGGTTGGTTGGAGAGATGTTGGTCAAGGACCTATAATTACAGTTATATATGGGGAATAAATCCATCCATGATACAGCAAGGTGTCTGAAGTTTAGGAGGATACACTGTATTCTTGAAAAAAATGTGGAGAGTGGATGCTATGTGCTTGTACCACAAAAATGATAACTCTGTGAAGTAATGCATCTATTACTTAACTAGATTTAACCATTACACATTGTATGTATACCTCAAGAAATCAGACCAGAGACCCTGCATCTTATAGAAGAAAAAGTAGGTCCAAATCTTCAACAGGTCGGCTTAGGATCAGACTTCCTTAACAGTACTCCCATAGCACAAGAAATAAAAGCAAGAATCAATAACTGGGATAGATTCAGACTAAAAAGCTTTCTCTCAGCAAAGGAAACTATCAGCAATGTGAAGAGAGAGCCTACAGAGTGGGAGAAAATTTTTGCCACTCATACTTCAGATAGAGCACTAATTCCCAGAATATATAAAGAACTCAAAAAACTCTACACGAAGAATACAAAAAACCCAATCAACAAATGGACTAAGGATATGAACAGACGCTTCACAGAAGATCTACAAGCAATCAACAGATACAGGAAAAAATGTTCAACATCTCTAGTAATAAGAGAAATGCAAATCAAAACTACCCTAAGATTCCATCTCACCCCAATTAGAATGGCGATTATCAAGAACACAAGCAACAATAGGTGTTGGAGAGGATGTGGGGAGAAAGGTACACTCATACATTGCTGGTGGGGTTGCAAATTAGTGCAGCCGCTCTGGAAAACAGTGTGGAGATTCCTTAGAAAACTTGGAATGGAACCACCATTTGACCCAGATATCCCACTCCTTGGCCTATATTCAAAGGACTTAAAATCAGCATACTACAAAGATGCAACCAGGTCAATGTTCATAGCTGCTCAATTCACAATAGCCAGATTGTGGAACCAACCTAGATGCCCTTCAATAGATGAATGGATAAAGAAACTGTGGTATATATATACAATGGAATATTATTCTGCCATGAAGAATGATAAAATTATGGCATTTGCAGGCAAATGGATGAAATTGGAGAATATCATGCTAAGTGAGATAAGCCAATCTCAAACAACCAAAGGACAAATGATCTCGCTGATAAGTGGATGATGACACATAATGGGGGGTGGGAGGGGGCAAGAATGGAGGAAGGAGGGACTGTATAGAGGGAAAAGAGGGGTGGGAGGGGTGGGGGGGAAGGAAAAAATATCAGAATGAATCAAACAGTATTACCCTATGTAAATGTATGATTACACAAATGGTATGCCTCTACTTTGTGTACAGAGAAACAAGATGTATCCCATTTGTTTATAATAAAAATAAATAAAAAAAGAAATTATGTAGTGATAAAAACAGTATGTTATCTGTCAATTAAATTTTTTAAACTGGTGTTTCTCTACACTAACAACAAACTCAAAATGTATAAAAAAGAAATCAATATAAATCCAATTTATATTAGGGACAAAAGGAATGAGAACTACTTAGCAATAAGTTTAATTAATAAAGGAAAGACCTAATGCTGAAAAATATAAAACATTGATAACAGAAATCAAGAAAAACACAAATAAATGGAAAGATATCCTGACTTCATGGGTTGGGAGAATTAATATTGTAAAAATGTCCATATCATACAAAGTAATTCACTGATTCAAAGCACTCCCTATCAAGACTCCAAAGACACTTTTCACAGAAGTAGGAAAGACAATTCTAAAATCCATATGGAAATACAAAATACCTCAAATGACCAAAGAAATCCTCAACAAAGCAGTGCATTATACTTCATGGTCTCAAAGTATACTATGAAGCTGTAGTAATCATAAAGCAAGGCACTGACATAAAATCAGATATGCAGACTAATGGAATAAAATGGAAAACTTACAGTCAATGGATTTTTGACAAAGGGGCCAAGAACACACCATGAGGGAAGGACAGACTCTTTTGTAAATGATGTTGACATACTCAATAGCTATATGCAAAACAGTGAAATTAGGCTTTATCTCACATCATATAAAAATCAATTCAAAATAGATTTGCTATGGCTCAGATGCAGTTTGTCCTCCAAAGGTTCATGTCTTAGAAGCTTGGTCTTCAGCGTAGTGATGTTAAGAGTTGACTGGACCTTCAAGAGGTGGGACTTATTAGGAAGTAATGACATCACTGATAATGCTACCTGAAGAAGCAATTCATGTATTTCTTACGGGATCTTGGTAAAGTATTACAAGAACGTTGTCATAAAAGAATAAGGCTGGTCCCTCATCAGCCCCTCTGGCTTCCTGTTTCACTGTGTGATAATTCCCTCTCACACGTGCTCCTACCAAGACACCGTCAGCCTGATGTGATGGAGCCAAGCCAGTCTGATGAGGATCAGAAATACAATCAATGACACAACTCAAACTTGGACGTCAGCCTCCAAAGTTGTGAGCTAAATAAACCTCTTTTCTTTATACATGACTCAGTCTTGGGCATTTACTTCTGTAGAGCAAAGGAAACAATCAACACAATGAAGAGGCAGAAAATACTTGCAAACTATACATCTAATACGGGCAGTGTTAATATCCAAAATATATAAGAAATTTTGAAAAATGGGCAAAGGACCTGAATAAACATTTCTTAAAAGAGGGCATATTCATATCCAGCAGCGACATGAAAAAATGCTCAACATCACTAATCATCAGGAAATGCAAACCAAAACCATGTGATACCACCTCACACCTGTTAGAACTGCTGTTATCCAAAAGACATGCTATGCATTATATACCATAAATATATACAATTTTGTCAATTAAGAATAAATTAAAATTAAGTTCCAGACTCTAAGAACTGCATTTACTATAGGAATTATGCCACTGGAGGAACCAGCACAGTCTGCACAGTGTCCCTTGAGAAGGTACTCTGTTAGCCGACAGCTCACTACCTGTTTAAATGTGCTCAATTTGGTGACAGATCTCCTAATTCCTAAATTCTGACTGGTTAACTGCTTCTCTCAACTCGATGAGGAGATTCAAGCATACTACTTGAACCTAATTCTGATTAATTTTTAAAAAATCCTACATGACATCTACTTTGAAACAGATGTTCGGACACCATCTCAAATTAGATAAGGAAAGGCAGGAATTTTATTTTCTCTTTGAAATTTTCTTCACTGTTCAACTTCTCTCTATCTTGTGGTGATGTAAATATTTTATCAATTGTGTTAGTTTGGATTATCAGCCATTCTAGAGGTTTAGCATTAGTGTTTGGAGATAGGAGGGTACATTGTGCATTTAGTGATCACTTATTGAATTCCAGGTGATATGAAAATCACCCAACACCATGTGCACAATAGTGAATGAGTGAAATACTCAGGATCATTTTTGGTTATTCATGCTTCTTTTGACTGGAGAATCTATTGTCAGTTCAGATTTTAATTCTGGATACATTCACTTCTGGGAAAAGGGAAGAATAACTTAACGGAACATCACAGCCACGAGGCAGTGCAAATAGAGCTAAGGGTGCTGCTCACCAGGCTGTGTGGCCTGGTACCTGCTACCAAACAGAGATGCCTCTTCTAACTCACCCAATGATTGCATGGACTATCAGAGCCCCCAAACGTACTTTTCCCACAGAGGAGGTAAATTATACACTAAGAGAACAAGGAGTTCCTTGAAAATAAAGATTATTTAATCTACAATATGAATTCTAAACAAAGGTCTCATCATTTTCAGCAGATAGTACCAAAAGACTTGGTAATGCGTAGTGACTTTGCAGGAGAGATCAGTGGGGAATACAACTGTTTGTTGGGGGCTGTGCCAGCCAGAACGACACCTGATCACGTCGGCGGTGGGGAGGTTGATTGACATAAGCACACTTAGGTGATTTATCACTGGCCGTATTCAGTTAAGTCCACAAGCACAACGCTGCACAGGTGTTCCCCAGCGGGCCTGCTTGGACCTGCTCGTTTTGACTCTTGCCATGATAGGGCAGTTGGCTCCTCGCCTGATCGCAATTGGTGTGGCCCCGCCCTCCGCCTCCTGGAGGGAATATAAGCGGGTGGTGGGTGGGGGCGCCACAGTAAGGAGCAGCAATAAGAGCAGCAGCTAGCAGAAAGAAGCGAAGAGAAGCCACTAGCAGAAAGGAAGAAGAAAAGGCAGCAAGCAGATAGAAGCAGCTTGCAGACAGAAGCAGCAGGCAGCGGGGGAAAGCAGATCACAGAGTGGAGAATTGAGAACACACCTCTAGATCACAGATAGGTAGATCGCAGTACGTGGGACGCATCACTAAGAAGCACCTCAGACACACCCTTAGTTCACAGGATGCAGGACGCACCTTTAAGAAGCGCAGAACTAAGAAGATATAGATCTCTGAAAGTGTAGTCTCTCTTAAGCAAAGTCTCTCTTTCTCTCTTATGCAAAGTCTCTCTCTCTCTCTCTCTCTATCTCTCTCTCTCTAAGAAAAGCCTTTCTTCCTCAATACCCGTGGATTTGGCACCACAAGGAGCCAGTGACAACTATTACACAATAAAAAGAAGTAGATCAAAGGAAGTGTCCAACCTCCATAGAGGAATCTTTCCTTTGTAGGTGGACACCCTTCCCTCATCACACCTATGTGGCTCTTTAGATATTTACTGCTCCTCAATCTACTGCAGTTACTGTGCCTACACGTGGCATGGTAGGGTAGAAGGCAGGAAGGAGGTACAAAGACTCTGGAGCAGGCCAGGCCTCAGAAACAGCTGGTAAGGTTGAGGATGAATCAGTCAAGAGAAGAAAAGCACATAATCCAATATAGATATTTATTTTATGAACAGAATATCCTCTTCTTCTTGCCCAGAGGTACAGAAAACCAAACATCAACTTCCCCTGCTGAAACACAAACACACACAAAAATGGGAAACCTTTTTTTTAGCAAATTGAATGGTTTAAGAAAAGACTTCATTGTTCCTTGGGACAATTACAGTTACAGATGGAATGTAAATATTACTGACTAGGACAATCTGAAAATAAAAGGGGTAGAAGTTGAGGGGAGGAAGAAAGAAAGGGAGTGAGAGGGAAAGAAGAGGACACAAGTAACTTCATCTTGTATATGTGAAATCCATATTTATGGAACAAGAGATAAAACTCCAAGTGTATTTACATCAGTTCAGAAGAAACATGAAGGATGGTGATGCCCATCTATTGGGACATGGCTGGGAGAACAGAGTGATATGACAAGCTCTAAGTGAACCTTTCATTCACCATAGCAAAGACAGCCCTCCACATTAACGAATCCATGACGCATGATAATGATATTACTAAGAGAGAAAGAAAAGAAATATTTGAAAGATTTCAAAATGGTTGCTCTCGGGTGCGTGACCTTAGAAGCAAAAAAGTTAGTTCAGGAGATTGTTGATTGAAATCATCAGTCTCTTTTTAAAATATGTAAGTAACTAAAACACGCATGCACCATGAATTTAAAAATGAAAGAAATTTAGGGACTCATTGGTATAGAGGATGAAGATCTTGTTTCCTTTCCAGACTCATTGTAGACCTAGTTTCCTCATTTTTTTTTTTTTTTTTTTTTGCCTTAGGGTTGGGTTGATCTTGCAGAATTAATTTCCTATCTCTTCTTATTTTCATTTAAATCAAAACGTTTATCATGGAAACAAGTTAAGCATACCCATAAGAACAGACATTACTGCAGACACCTGTACTGTCATCCTCCATATCTGATAAATAGCAACTTTCTGCTGTATTTGTCTAGACCTTAAAAATGTGCATGTTTGGATTTAATTTGATAGTATCTTACCATCCTGCATTGTTATTTAAATGATTGGTCCACAGTTTTTCTTTTCAATACAATTCCCTATGGAATTTTACCATCAAGATCATATACTAGCCTCATAAAACAAGCTGGGGACTGTTTCCTTGTTTTCTGTTCTTTGGAATGTTTTGCATAATGAGTCCTTGGCATTTTGGTAGGTTTTGTGATTTATTTTTGGTAGGCAAATTATTAACTACTGATTTGATTCATTTGATGATTGCAGTTCTACTTAGGCTTACTATTTTTTTTTTTGAGTCCATTTTAATCTAGACTTATTGTCCACTGCATCTAACTATGCAAATTCATTTGAATAAAGTTGCTCCTATACTCTAGCATATTCATATTTTTAAAAAATCTGCACTGTACCTACAGGTGTGGTCCCTTTTTCATTCCTAGTGCTGTTTGTATGTGTGAGCTCTCTTTGCTTTATTGTTCTTGCCTTCTCTGTTTATTTGCCTGTTTATTCTACAAATCAGCTTTCTGTTTTGTCAATTCTAATGCTTTTTTCTACACTACTAATTTTTGATTTTATTTCTTCTGTCATACTTTTTAACTTTACTTTTTAAAAATAACTTCCTTCTCTTGTCCTCTTCCTCTACTTCCTCCCCCTCCTCCTTCTTTTCTTCTTCCTTCTACACTTTTTTTTTTCTTTTTGGTACTGGGCAACTGAACCCAGAGACACTTTACCACTGAGCTACATCCCCATCTCTTCTCAGTTTTCATTTTGAGTCAGGGTCTCACCAAGTTGTTCAGAGTCTTACTTTGTTATGGAGATTGGCCTCAAACTTGTGATCCTCCTGCCTCAGCCTCCCAACTTGCTGGGATTACAGGAATGCACCCCCATGCCTGGTTTAAAACTTCTGAAACAGAAACCTTCATAACTAATTTCAGTTCTTATCCTTTCCTAATATCTGTATTTGAAACTATACATTTTCCTGGAGGTGCCACCTTATTTGCCACCCATACATTTATTAAATTATATTTTCATTCTGTAATTTAAACATTTTAAAATTTACTCCTGAATCACTTTTAAGTGTTTTTTATTTTAAAATTCATTTTTGGCCATTATTTTACATGAGTTTTTAATTCCACTGTGTTGTGATCACAGAATATAGACTCGGAGCCATTGGATCCTTAGCCTTTGCTGATCCTTCTGTTCCAGTTCCTGGTCCTTTGGTATTTTTTATTATGTTTTTTATGTGAGGAGAAGTTTATCTTTTGGGGCATGTAGAATTAGTTATCTAATTGTTATAGAATTCTGTAAGGCCATGAAATCATCTGGTTTTTGGTATTCTTCAAATCTATATCTTTTTATGTGCTATCAATTTGTAAGAGATATAGGAAAATCTCTCACTGTAGATATATCCATTTTCTCATTCTGATGTGTTTGTCTTGTTTATTATTATGGCTTGTTATTATGACTTTGAAGTTTTACAACTTTAAAATCTTCCTGATATCTAGTTCTTTCTATTATGTCATGATGACTCTCTTTATTTCTAATATCTCCTTTTTAAAGATATAAAGCCCACTTGACTGTTATTTATAGAGGTATACCAGCTTTCTTCTTATGAGTTTCCCTGATGTGTATCTTTTCTCATCCCTTCAATTTCCACCCTTCTGTACTGTCACAGCTCAGCGGTATTTCGTATAAGTCATATATAACCTTTGTCAAATTTTATGACCCAATATGAAAATTGTGGCTACCCAATTGGCAATTTTAGTCTATTTGTGTTTTATCAGGAAGACAAACAGAAACAGAGACAGTTGGAGCTCATCAAATATCCTCTGTGCCTTCTAGCACTCCCAGCCTCCCTTCCAGTTATGTGGGGGCACATGGCTTCTCTGGTCAATGGCCTGGGATCAGATGTGGGCCAGGCCATACAAGCCAACATGTTAATAGCCAGCATGTCTCTTCCTTCTTTCCCTTTCTCTGCCAGGACAATCTTGGAGGCTATGCAGTGTGTTGTAACTGACTACAAGATAGACAAGAGTTGTATGACACACTTTGGGTTGTTACGTGAGACACAAACTTAAATTGTGTCCAGCCTCTGAAATTTCAGGAGTTATTTCTTGTGGTAATGAGTGAGAATTATCTTGACTTCTATATTTGGATTTAATTCTATCATATTTTATATTTATAATGATGTGTTTGTTTTTCTATTTTTTGCCTTGTATGGAATTGATTGAAAATGTTCCTTCTCTTTACACATTGTTCTTCTTTCTGCTTATATGAAATTAATTATAGGTGTCTTCTTGTCTAGACTATTATACCCAGTTTGTGGTCAAACATTACTAAGCTAGATGCTGCCAGGAAGGCATTTTTCAGAAGTGATTAATCCAAGTTTTCAATACTGCAAATATTTCAATAAAATTGACACAGGTGTATTAAATAGGTTGGAAATTATAATCTAGAGCTTATACATATTACACATATTGTATTATAATATACTTTTTATTATATAATTTCATATATTATATAATTATACCAGCTTTCTTCTTACAAGTTTCATGTATTATATAATTATATTATATATCATATACTATAAGTTTTTACAGATGCTCTGTATCTGGGACAATGGGACAAAATGGGTTGAACACTTAAGTCAGTAGGTTTTAAATAAGTGATTTACTCTCCACAGTGAGGGTGGTCTTGAGAAAAAACACTGAGGAAAAAGAAATTCTGTCTGCAGACTGCCTTTGGCCTCGAAATTGTAACATTAACTCTTTCCTAGGTCTCTAGCCTGGTAGCCTGGCCTGAGGAGTTTTGTTAGGAACTACAATTACATGAGCCAATTCTTTTCAATGTACATTTCTTTGTATATATCCAGCCATGTGCCACATAGCAACACTTTGGTCAAGGGGAGAGTGCATATACAATGGTTGTCCCATACGGTTACATCAGCAGTAATGTCATAGCCATCTTTGCCCACATGAGTATACTCCATGATGCTTGCAAATCAAGGGAATTACATAATACCACACTTTTCAGAATGCTAAGAGATGCGTGCCTGTGGGCACCAGTTCTGTTTCTAAGGAACTCTAATACTATTTATTATTTTCATTCTTCTAGAATAATCCTCAACATCTAGTACACATAATTTGATAAACACAAACTTTTTACTCTCCTCCCCCAAACTGAATGAACTTAAACTCTTTTAACTGGCCACCTGCCTCATTTTCCAAGTAATTAGTCTTTTGAATTTAATTGTTTTGTTTTTTAATTTTATGTATTAGTAATTATCACCATGATCTTAACAATGCTGACCTAAATTTTTATACATGTACTATTTTTTGTTCACATTTTCCTCTTTAATCCCCATGTTCTTTGGTTTTGTTGACATTTCCTTTGCAGTATATTTTGTAGTAGTTCAGTGAATGAAATGTGTTTTGTGGCAGGTCAGTGAAGGTAGTTTATTTAGTGGGAGTTAAATACTTCCTATCATTCCCCTCACTGATCTGCCACATAAGAGTAAATTTTTAAAAATCCATTTTATTCCTTAGACGCTTGATCCTGAAGTGAAAAATAAACAAATGTAAAAACCCCTTTTGTGTTTTCTATGGAGTTTTACTCATATTAGAAAATGAACACTGGGAAGTTTCCTACGACCAGTTCATACATTTATGAGGATGCAAGTGTCAACACTTTAAACTTACTTAACTTTTAGGTGTATTCTTTCTGTATAATATTTTTTTCTAGGTTTTCTTCTCCTCTCTTCATCTAAAGCTTACATCTTGCTTACGCTGCACTGTATTATCTATTACTGTGCCTAAGACAAAACATATTATTTCAAATTGCCCTCCTTTTCTTTGGTGTTTTATATTCTTCTTCTTCAAAATGCCTGGGAAAGACCCTACCCAAAGTTTTTGTTTTTTTTTAGAATCATGCCTCCCAAGAAATATGGGTTATTGTGACAAGAGAGAAAATCTTAATTTGGGGAATACATAGGAAGATCACATTCTGCACCAGGCTTGAAGTCATGTAGTGGTTAATTGCAGTGGTGTACAGATCAAACTCCAGTACTGAGTGTGCCTATGAAGATCTTTCTGGATGAGAGTAAAACAAATGGCCCTTTCTGATGTGACTGTATATCATCTAGTCACTGAAGCCTTCAATGGGACAAAACCTGGAGAAAGGAGGAATCCAGTTCCTTCTTTCCTGTATTGTAGACTGAACTGTAACATCTCACTTCATCTTCTCTAACCCCCAGACTGGGATTTACACCATTGGCTCCTTTGATTCTCAAGACTTTGAATTAGAACTGAATTATACTCCTGACTTTGCTGGCTCTCCAGCTGGCCAAGTGTGGGACTTCTCAGTGTCCAGAATCATGCGAGCTAATTGCTCTATCTATCTATCTATCTATCTATCTATCTATCTATCTGTCAGTCTATCTATCATCATCATCATCTCTTACCAGGTATGGTTCTCTGAAGGACTCTAACACAGGTAGTATAAATTCTTAGTTTCTTGTACTTGTTCCCAGGAAAGATCTAGCTAAACACTGAGATGAGTTGAAAAATGGAATTCAGGACTAGAGGATATTAAGAAACACCATGGATGGGTGTGTGTGAGAAAGACATATGGAAATAGACAGAGACAGAGACAGGAAGTTTCAGACAATGATAGTGGCCATGAGGTGAAGAAGGAGCCAGTCGTGCTGGTGCATGTCTATAATTCCAGCGACTCTGGATCCTAAGGCAGGAGGACCACAGGTCAAGTCCAGCCTCAGCAACTTAGCAAGGCTCTAAGCAACTTAGTGAGACTCTGCCTCAAAATAAAAATAAAAAAGGGCTGGGGAGGTAACTCAGTGATAAAGTACCCATGGATTCAACCCCCAGCTACTCCACCCCCCAAAAAAGAAGGAACAAAGAAAGAGGAAATCATCAGTTGACAGGCGTGTCACTATTATGAATAAGAAATAAATAGGACATATGGCGTTAGTTGAGTTTATTCCAGAGAAAACAAAAATGGTGGTATGTTTTCATTATGATCATAAAATAACATCTCTAAGATTGTGGTAATTATCTCTAATATCTCTGAGACTTGAGAAAATATTTTCGTTCCATATTAAATGTTGATCCATTTCTTTTAACACCAGGATATTTCATAACACCATATTTCATTCATAATCAAATATTCACTCAGGCTCTCTCCAGCACATTTCTGATACATGTGGAGATTTTGTATGAATGATAGTTCTGAACAATTTTAGCTGACTGCATGCTTCCTAAGTAATGTCTTTTTTTTTAATTTAAAATAGCATTACCAAGGCTTATTTCATAACTTATTTAGAAAATGTGGTTCTACATATAAAGGATGACGATTTGTTCCTATTGAATATACTCAATGTGATATAATTTGGAACCTCAGAACTCTAAAATATTAGTTGTAAATGTATTGTGAACAATGACTACAGCCAAAGCTTAAAGACTTTTTGGTTTATAAAAACATTATAAACAGGTTAAAAGGATATGATCCAATGTGTTTTATAAAAAGTATACTTGGTGTTCAGACTTCACATGCAACTGTATTGTATGTTATTATAAACAATGATATTAATTTTCAAGGCACTTTTTTTAGTGATAAAATTTGGAATAGATAGATTTCTCTGTCTAGAGTGTTCTATTAGCTTGTTTTTGTTTTGTGAACTGGTGGCACAAATCTGTTTGGCATTTGCAATAATTTCAAGGGCCTGACAGTGATAAGTAGTGGGTGACTGAGAAAAGATCTCTGCACACTGAGAATTTATTTTGAAGAAAACTTAAAAGGAGTCTTTAAAAATAATTCAAGACAGGAATCAAATTTACTAGGGCTTTTAGAGATCACTTAAATTTGAAAAAAATAAATAACTTATTCAAAAAGGATGATGGTCTTGATTGTTTCTTACCAGTCTTGTAGCTTCTTGTGCAAGACCTTTGGCTTCTTTGGCAACTTTCTCAGCTTCATCAATATAGTTTTTAATATTACTGTAAGCATTGAAGGCTGCAGTGGCATTGAAGGAGATGTTTTTAGCCTCGTCAAGGATTCTGTTGGAATGACCCCAAAAAATGACATCAGAGCAGTGAGTATGCAAACAAGGAACATCCTGGTTATAATAACCATGGCATCTAAATGATCATGGCCAATGTAATAATGATAATTCTGAATCATAGTGAGATATCGACTTAAAAAGTATGGTGGTGTAATTTTCAATTTATATTCATATTCCTAAACAATTCAGCTAGGAAATACAACCAATATTCTCAAACATCTGCAGTGACCTCCAAAAGCCTCTGCAACCATGTGCACCAGGCAGGTGTGCAGTGAGACAACCCTTCATGTTATTTGTGAACTGAACTACAGGTTTCAGAGCACTTACACCCCAACACTGGAATGAACTTCAAAAAATCTTTCTGGAGAAGACACATTTCCAGGGGAGGATAAAGGAATCTCAGAAGGTCAAATGGCTTGCTTCAGGTCACATGACAGACTTATCCCTAATGAGGAACATTGACTTGGAACTTGGGTCAACTGACTCCTGGTTCACTATTCCATCTACCAGCCTTTACCCTAAATTGGCAAAAAATTTTTATAAAATTTGCAAAAAGTTTTTATAAAATTGTAATACCCAGGGTTTTCAACAATAGTATTTTCCTTTGTATCAATAAGTTCTAAGTATGAAAACATACCCTTGAGTATGGTGTACATTAAATATAGATTTATTTGGGAAAAGTACTTTTGCAGCTAATAGCTCCTCTATTTATTGTGTCAATCAGAGTGTTGGTGAAGCATGTCAGTTACACCTGGAAGGTTGTCTGCAAGTTAAACACATTCTTTTCTCCTGCCCTTCTCTCCCTGATTCATGCAACAGTCCTCCTTATAGCAAGCTGTTATTTCACAGGGTAATATGTAGGATCTTCTTGGAATTTGTAAGAGTGAGAAAGAGGCTATGTATAGGATCACATTATCAAAAGGCACCTTTTAACAATAAATTGTTTTGATTCCCTTATGAATACAAAACTAAAATTTGAAGCAGGAAGTGTTAATATATGATCATTTAAAATGCCAATAGAGCAACTGCTGTGCTTTCTAATAAAGAACAAAAAACAATATTCTAAGAGTAGCCCAAGGCTATGTTCACTTCCTAATAAGCCAGGCATGAATCCACTTTTAACTTGGACTTTTGATGCTTTTCCAGTAGAACTTTGCCTATACTCTTCTAATTAGGATGTTCCTTGGAAAAGGCCATGTAGCTCTTTTGTTTATAATTGTAGAAATCAAGATTTGAAAATGATTCTCTATCATTTCTGCTTGTCAAAACTTTTGGATAAGTGTCAGGATACATTGACATTTCTAACAACAAATGACATACCCATCAAGGACAGCAGAGGAGTCATTCAACTGAGCTGCATGGCTCTCCGCCTGGGATACCTTCTCAGCAAGCTGCCTGTCCTTTATTTCTTGGGAGAGATCGTCAATTTTATCTTTAAGTTCCTCAGACATTGGTGGCAATTTAGTCTGAATGTCTTCAACATACTGACATGAAGAGAGAAGAGAAGGCACTTTAATCACATGAATCCAAGCCTCCTTAAATTTACTGTTTTCCCAGAAACATAATTATAGACACTTTGTTTTTTAAGAAACTTTAAAATTTACTAACATAGTCAAAAGAGAATAAAAACTACTATTTAATAAAAATATTAGAACCTTTATACTGCCCATTTATACCAAGAAGAATACCTCTTTTAAAATATGTTATTTCATTGGAACAAATGCATAAATGACAGTTATTAGGATTTTTTAGACCATTTGCATTTTCATTATTACAGATCACTGTGTAATGCATTAGACAGTATGTTAAAGTCTGTTTGTAGATTTACTTTTCTCTTTTCACTAGTGCTATATAATACTGAAGCAGATTATAAGTGCTGCCCTAGGAACAAGGAATGCCCCACATCACTGTGAAAAAATAGAAAACAGACTGTGTGATAGCATCAGCATCCTTATCTATTAGAACAGTATAAAGCTCTAATTGTTATCAATAGGTGGTGTGGTCATAATAGAACCATGCAAAAATAATTTTACCTCCTTGAGAAAATAAATGCTAGTATCTGCTTATAGTATTGAGATATCTCCTTGTTTTCCACTCGCACCATAATCACCTCTCTTCTCACTTTGGGTTTTATCAAATACTCACTTCTATGACTGAGCCGATTTCTCCTGCAAGTCGTCTGGCCTCATCGAGTATGTCATTGCCTTCTTTTAAAGTGTTCTCAATTTGCCGTTTGCCACTTTGAACAGCCTCCTTCTTTTCCTATAGTATGGGAAGAACAAGACATCAAAATACCATTTGGCTAAAATCCCATCCAGTTCTGCATCTCTGTCTCTCCTGAGTTGTCTGAACAAAAGCCTCACGAACAAGGCACATCACGTTGACAATGTGCCCCGATGAGAATGATACAAGCTACCTAGCCAGTCCTCTGAAAGTCTCTCTATTTAGACCCCACAGGTAATTTCTTCTTTCCATTTGAGAAAGGCATCCAAGCGAAGAAAGGTAATGTGAGAGTAGCTGAGGAATTAAAATTATGTTAAAAGCAAGATGGAATGTCCATATTTAACAATGTTGTAAGTGCTGAATATGAACTACTGAACATGTGACAGTACACCAAATCACAGTGGAATGACACTGAATTCCAGAGCTTCGTACACATGAGTCCTTTGTGAGCATAAGCATAAGCAGATTTATTCTATGGAATTCCGTAAAATTCAAAGAAGGGAGCGTTTTAAGGGAACTTAGGGGCAATGTTTTTCAAGAAGAGAAACTACCACCTGGAAGGATAAAACTAATGAACTGTTTCATAAGAAGAGAGCAGATTCCAACTTTTCTTTGGAACTTATAGCTTGTCTCAGAACTACATGAAACTCATTCCTGGTTTAGAGGAGGAAAATCAATGAGAGAAAAATACCGCCATTTCTCCAGCTGGAGTATACCTTTGCTTCTCATTTTTTAAAAATACTTCTGACCTATTTGTTTTCTTCCAATTATCATTTTACTTTTAGGTTTAACTGCATCAATTAAAATGGTAAGCTTTGGCCATTTATGCTTTTCTATAAATAGTAGTAGTAGTTGATATGTGCTGAGATCTCAGTGTGTGTCAGACAGTTTACAAGTCTTTCCCATTAAATTTCAACTGTGTGGGTCCTGTACTTACCTTTTAAGTGAGTAGGAAATTGAACAAGTTAGGTGCTATTGTCTGAATATTTGTGTTGCCCCCAAATCCATAGGTGAAAATCTTAATGTCCAAGGTGTTAGTATCAGGAGGTGGTGCTTTTGGGAGATTAGGTCTTAAGGCAAAAACCTCCAAAATGCCATCAAAGCCCTTATAGAAGAGACCCAAGGGAGTGTGTTTGCCCTTCCATCTGTGAAAGCACAATGAAAAGACAGTTTTTGAACTAGAAAGTAAGCCCTCACCGACACTTATCTGTCAGCACCTCAGTGTTGGATTTCCAGCCTCCAGAACTATAAAGAATAAATTTCTTTTGTTTATAAACCACTTGTGTTTTGGTGTTTTGTTATAGCATCCCAAGTGGACTAAGACATTAAGTGATTTACCTCAGGGTCATGCAGTTAGTATAGTGTAACTAATTTGAATACTGATCTACTGAATGATGGATCCTGGGTCATGGCCATTAAAAGAACTCTCTCTCCTATGACAGAAACCACATTTCTTATTTGCACTGGGTTAGTGCTGATTTCACACCCTCTTTTCCTAGCATCTTCCCAACACTTCAATATGGCACCCAGTACATACATCTTGTTGCCTCTGAGCCTTTGCCTTGCACTTCCCTCTATTGTGTACTGTTTTCCAGTTCTCTGGCACACTTCTTCCCTCCATGTTCTGCTCATGATCACTTCACAAACACCTATCTAAAATAGCATGCATCTCCCTTAAATAATTCCACACAGACTAAGGCACAGTGATTAAAAGATGAATTCAGGTGACAGCCTGCTAGAATGGAATCCTAGTTCTTATCACTATGAAATCTTAAGCCTCAGGTAAAATACGTAGTCCTCTGCTACACAAAGTATGGTTACTCTTAACCCGGGCATCACCAGGAAGCTTGTTAGAAATGCATAATCTCAATACCTTCTGGGGAACTACTGACTCAGAACCTGCATTTTAATAAGAACCTGAGTGACTGACATACCTGGTAAAATCTGAGAAGACCTGGCTTAAAGTAGTGCCTCACACGGTGACACTATGTAACTGCTAACTATTATAGTAATTACTTTATTTCGTTCTTCTTCCTAGCGCTCACTATGCTGAACCATATATAATAGGGTGACCATAAACTATAGAACCATAGATGATTGTCTTATTTTTATACTGAATAAGCCAGTTTGATGACTTCTTCTGGGGTTTCTAAAAGCACAGGTTATTTAATGGATGTCAGAGATAGAAATGTATCACGGATAATGCAGGGACTCTTGGGAAGGCACAGCCTGCTGACTACGTTGCGGATGAAGGATGACACGTTGGAAGTGTCATGCAGTATCACTCATGTGTTATATATCCATAAACCATGAACTACATGTTATCCCACACTTCACAACTCTACGGCCATATTATGTGTTTGTTTATTGGTTTAATGACTATCTCCCTCACTATAACAAAAATCCCATTATCAAAATCTTATGCATCACTATCTCTATTACCTGGATGAACTTCCTCCATAAATGGTTTCAGTTGAATAAATGAAAATGAGACCTGAAACTTGTGCCAGCGACACTGGCTTGTTTAACTACTCTCATCTCTGGTGAATTCGGGGTAAGTTTTGATTTGTCATTCCCTCTTCACAGACAACAAATGTGGGGGCAGTCCTCACACCCCTGATTTCCCTTCATCTTTTCTTCTAAAGGTCTGACATTTGCTACATAACTGTCAGTTTAGTTTTCAGTTTTTAACTGATGTGAAGTTCCATCATTTGCAGAAAGTCAAGAATCTTTTTTTCCAACATTGCTTGTTTATATTAATGAGTCGTGGAAGGGAGGAGAATATTTCCATATGTGTGTTGAAGAGCTGCACTCATCTTGGCTTTAGTAAATTGTGAGTTTCTTTTATAAAGCTCTCATTGAGTGACTTTCAAGAGCCAATTGTCACATGAAGATCCAAATATGTTCTTTATCCTACTAAGGCAGAAATGATCCTCTAGAGGTTAAAGAGATTTTAGAGGTGGTTAATTTTTAAATTAGACACTGATAGAATCTAGCTTTGAAACAAAGAAAGATTTGAAGCTCTTAAATCTCTATTGTTAATAGAGATTAACATTTATTTTTCTTTGCTTTATGACTCTTTACTCATTGGGAAAAAAGGCTGTTTTGTTTTAGTGCCAGCAGCTGCTTTAGATTCCAGCGATACAGTCAGGAAGAAAACATGTTCCTTGGGTTTATCTGGAGGAGTGCTATAGTTTGGAACCTAAATACTCCCAAAGACTATGTGTTGAAGGCTTGTGTGCCAGCCAATGGGAGACCAGAAACTGTGGAGGTGGGGCCTAGAGGAAGGAAGTGAGGTCACTGCAAGTATGCTCTGGACCCGGATATTGGGACCCAGTCTCTGTCTGTCTTTCCGCTTCCTGGTTGCCATGAAGAATAGACTTCTTCTATCATCCACTCTGTTGTAATGTTCTGCCTCATCATAAGCCTAAAAACAACAGAGCCCACCAACCTGGGACTGAAGCTTTGAAACTTTGAACCAAGAAAAACTTATAGGTATTTTGTCATAGCAGTAGAAAGCTAACTAACACAGGAAGGAGAAAATGAATGAGTGAATTAATGGATCCTTTTAAGTAATGATAAAATGGATGCCATAAAAATAAACAAAAAGAAGAAATGGATAGAGATTGATGTAGGATATAAAATACTTAAGATAGGAAGCAGAGTATTTAAGGAACAAAAGAGAAGTCCCATGTAACTGAGAGAATTTTTCTTCGGAAGTATGCTGTGAACATGATTATTAAATCATTGTTTGGATATCAAGGTTGATTATATTCTTACTTTTAACTTCTTATTAGTTCGACCTTAATTCCTTCCAGAGTTTTACAAGTTGAACACCCTTCTTTCTCTTCTGTTGTTGTAGCGGGTATATTTTTCAGGAACCAACAAATGGTTTCTGAAAACTTCCTGTCTTACCTTTTAGGCAACAACTTGCCCTTTTCTTTCTTTTCAATCTCTTCTTCAGCAAGGTTATGACAGATGGTTCAATAAGTACTCCTTTGCTTCACTGAACTGCTCATCTCATCTCTTCTGTCCCTCAGGCCCCCAGTTTTCTTTCCATCACCAGAAAGGCCCTTCTAACCCTATTCCCCGCCCCCCCCCCCAAGTAGTCTGCATTCGAAGTTTTCTATGTTCAGGTTCCAAATGCCATTTCCAGACCCATCTTCTGCTGCAGACTTTTATGTGGCTTATGAATGAGTTGGAGAGCTGCACTTGACACTTCTAAGATCACCTCACATTTTCAGAGCTCCAAGCTTGTACTCATGCTATTCTCTCTTTTCTTTCAATTTCTTGTAGGGTGCCATAATTTTTGTAGATCTTTTGCTGACTCTCCCAGTCAGTATTAATCACAATATTATGCATAGTGAGAGAATAAAATGTATGATATTTCAGGAGCTTCTAAGTTCTATGAGGCCAGGAATCATTCCTATTCAACCTCAAGTAACCTGTACTCAAGTACTCAAGTACCCTGGTTACCAACGGCAGCTCTACGTGGCAGACATTTCAGTACTACCTAGCCTACTTTTCCTAGGCTAAAGCCACACCATTCCAATACAAAGCCAATTCTCCAGTTTACACGAGGCTGTCACAAATTTTCCCAAGTGTAATTTTAATCCATGACTCCATATTTCAGTTTTCAGAATAAAAATCACATCCCTTTGGCTTAGTTTCATGATGCAACACTCCTGCCTCTCCAGCTCTGGCAGCTGCCTATTTTTGCAGGGGTCTCCACACTCACTCACAGGCGGGCTTCATTCCAATTCCATCAAACCACCAAATTTCCTCTCAAATGTCCGACCTTTATTTCTTAATGCCTTTGCTCATGCTTTTCCCTATTTCTGGAATGCTGTTTTCCCCTTTCTATTTCTACTAACTAGTGCTTCTCCTCTAGGCTCTAGCACAAGTATCAGAGCCTCTCTGAAGCCCATCATGAACCCAGGGGAGACGTGAGGCCCTCTTTGCTCACCTCCATGATCACTGTTGTGTTGTGTAAGTGGTTTGCTTGTGCATATGTCCCACTAGACTCAAGTTACTTAAAGTTATCAGAGATGGTGCTTTATTCCTTCTATCAGTGGTTCTCAAACTTAAGACTGCATCTGACTCACTGGAAGGATTTTTTAAAACAGTTTGCTGATCGCCCCGCCTCCTCACGATTTCTGAGTTGACAGCATGGGGAGGGGCCTGAGGAGTCACATATTTGAACAGTTTCTAGCTGATGTTGATGCTGCTGCTCTGAGGACCACATCAGGATGACCAGGACCTTGATACAATGAATTTTGTGCTCAGCACACTTCCGAAATATAGTAAGGGGCTTGATAAAACTTTTTTTTAATTGGTGCATAATAATTATACAGAATGGTAGGTTTCATTGTAGTACATTTATACATGTACAAATTTCCATTGATAAAGATTTTTAATAATAAAACCTGCATGCCTACTACCTTAAAATAAACAAAAGCCATTAAGCTGAGTTTTAATTAGGTCATCTTCATTGAATACACTAATACAATGGAGGTTTATTTTTAAAAGGGCTCATTATTCATTCTAATGCATGCAATGTTCTCAAACCTGGATGGGCATCAAACAAACCCAGAGGATTTTAGGATATGGATACTGGGCTACACAGGAGAACAGCCTAACCAGATTCTGTATTGGAGCCTATGGACTCTCTGTGTTTCACAAACTTTCCAGGTGATGAATTTAGGTTGCCTGGCATACCCCTTGGTAGACATAAAGCACTCTTAAATAATCTGTACATTATTCATGTTAATTTAGTTAACTTACCTATTTTATCTGATAATATTTAAACAAGCCTTTAGTTAAGTGTGGCATATAAAACGAAAGACAGAAAGGGTGACATAGAACTTGAGTGCTGACTACATACTCTGTGGGAGTCTCTAGGGGTACCCAAGAATGATGGCTCTTAGTTTTAAACATCTCTAAAAGGGAGGAATAGCTGAAAGCACCATTTACTGTGCCACTATAACTCTTCTTGAAATACTTCTCAAATGCTTATTATGCTTTCCACACAGGTAATTTTAATTTCTTCCACTGTTTGCCATAAAATGGAGAGGTGCACCTCCCGGTAAGCTGGGCCTCACTAAGCGGGATGAGTCATGCTGGAGTCCGTGACAGGACGGTGGCCTGGGCTCCAGCCTCTTCAGTCGGTGTTTTTTTCTTGAATATTGCTAGCTTGTCAGTAGACTCCAAATTGGTTAAGATTAGACACATCAGCTATGACAAAAGTGAGCCTCCTCAGTCTTCTACCAGAATGACAAGGCTAAATCCCAGAAGAGGGACCCAGAAATTGCTTTTTGAAAAATTCAGATCATCCTTTTGCTTCTCAATACAAAGGAAAATTAGTAGATTTTCTAAAAATCCAGGCTCATTAAATTTAATCATCATTGGCATTCAACAAGCACTTTTTGAGAGCACATGCTACGCCAATGTTGGTTTACCTTTGAAGGTGGAATACCATGGCAGAAGAGGTGGGAGAGCTGCTGCAGTTCAGATCTGTGGGGGCTGAATACTTAGAAAACAGCAAAAGTTGGTTTGTCTTTGTGACGAAAGTTATTTACCAAACACAGGTTTGTGCCATCCTATGTGTTGAATTTAGTTGTAGGGAAAGTGATTATTCATGTTAAGATGAAGGAAGAAATTGAAAAGAATAAAAAAGAAAGAGAACAATGGAAGATTCTGTTTTAGTTCTAGACCAAGAAGCATTCTGGAGAAAGCCTCTGCAAAGGGGCTGCCCAGAATTTCTTGATCTTTTTGAGAGAAAGGTAGGGGAATAACCTTGATCCATTCACGTCAATTCCTTGAAGAGCATCATTCATATGGAATGCAGTGCAAAGAAAAAGGGAATCCAGGATTCTCCCCAGTTCTGGTTTCTCAATGCATTATTTCTCATGTGCATAGATTTCATAAAAAAATGTGGGAACTTCTATAATTTTTGGCAGCCAGATCTCTGAATCAAATTTGTGGGTTCCATATAATATTAGGATTTGAAAATACTCTAGATATGCTATAGTATAATGCACTCGCTGGAGAGTCAGAGAACTGATGCACTGACTGGTACAATCCGTATCTACAATTAGTGGCACAATTATTATTGAGATTGAAGTTCCCTGATTCCCAGGAAAGATCTTCTTCACTGTACAATACTGTCTTTAAAAGTATTCCATAGCCTATGTTATACGAATTTTATTTGATTCAGTGGGAAATGGTCATTAAGGACTCTCTCCCTAACACACACACACACACACACACACACACACACACACACACACACAATCATTCTCTATTCTCCCTAGTAGTCTCTGTTCAGAGTTGTCATTCTTGACTGTTGTAAACACGTATCAAATTGACTGTTCCACCATGTTCCAACACACGCCATCCCTGAGAGTCTGTTGAAAGTGCCTAACACTCACCTCTAAAGCAGTCATGTTTTTTTGATTGGCAGCAGATAAGCGATTTGCTTCTCTGGTTTTATTTGTGGCTTCTCTCAGCAGGTCCCAAGCATCATCAACTTTGTTCTTGTAGTCAGCCAGTTTCTCCCGGAGCTCTTTCTCCATTTGTTCATTTTTGCCCCTGGACTCTGCAAATAGCTTGTTCACTTTCTTCAAAAGGCCTTCTGCAGCTCTGCAACCACCCAGCCCAAGCACAGACAATAATGTCACTACCTCAGGACATATTGATATTAAATTGTGTTACCAAGAGATGCTAATATGAAAAGCGAAAAACATAAGCACGTGAAACAGATTTCATAAGCACCAAATCCATTTGAAATCTGGTTCCTGAAAGTAGTACATACTTTATAATTTAAAACAAAAAGAAAAATCCCAACTTTAAAATTTATTAGTAAGATATCATTTTCATTGAAAGGGGTCTTATGTAATTCACAGAACATGACTGATGAAATGAGTTCTATGATTTACTTCACCTAACAACAACAAAAAACACACCCATGTCACCAAAATGGGACATTTTCTCCATAACTGAATGTACTGAATGAATATTGATATATTTTCAATATTAGATTTTCAAGATTAGAAACTGTGAACCGAACTCTATATTTTTGCAATGTCAATGTAATGTTATGATTTCAACCTACATTTCTTTTTCTATTAACTAAGTGATCTGGGAATTGTTTGGGTTTCACTTACCTGTATTTCCTAAACTAATAATATATTGGATGGTCTGGCAAGTCACAACTTCATTTATCCCAAAGTATTCTTATTAGAACAAAAACTTATTGATAGTTTAAAAGCCCCTAATATAAGCAATTAATAAAGCAAGTCCATTAACTTAATTATAGAAAGGACAACACCAGAAAAATATCATTTACTTGATTATTTATAAAAAGCAAACACATGCTTTTAATTCATTTTAGAGTGAAGTAAGGTATAACCTAAGTAACTAAATGAAAAACAAATAAATAGCAAATATTTCCAGGTCAGAATAAAAATTATCTTCTGCTTACATGTGAGATAGCAATTTAGAAACTGTAGATGATTTTGAAAGCTCAGTTCATCAAATGAAGAAACAGAACATCTACTCACACCAACTCATCTTCGGCAACTTCCTTTTGTGTATCCAGATTTTTCCTCCTCAGTTCTTTCATCATCTGATCTATCTCTTTCTGAAGCTCTTGTAAATTTCTCTCAGGGGCCTTGTCTTGAGTTCCTAGAGTTTCATTGAGTTTTATAGCTTTTTCATTTACAGCTGCAGGAGGTAAAACAAATTTTGCAAATTAGTAAACAAAAATGTCACAAGCAAAAGTGGCATTCAACATCTGCTCTTCACACCACCTCCGAGTGGAATGTAATTTGCCAGGGGTCTTCCTGCTGGGAAATAGGGAGGCAGTTTGGTAACAATCACTAACAAAGAGGGAAATGTGACAGAGTTCTGCACATTAGATTTCTTTTAGGGGACCCAGGAATTAAGACATGGTTTCAAAACTCAAAAGGAAGGAATACAATTAAAGCAGTGGGTCACATTCTCTTCCAGTAAAAAATGTAACGTGAGATGTGCAGAATAGCACTTGGAAGCGAAAACAAGAGATCCTCCACAGTGCTGATAAGACTGTCATATGCAGTCCATTTTAAAATACTGAATATGGAAATACTATCAGCAATGAGATCTCTGAACACGAACTTGCTCTTGCATTTCCACAAGTTTTCTTGTATTCATTGTTACCAAGGAGCGAGGGAAGAAGTACTGGTCCTGGGACAAGGGTTACAGATTAGACCTTGAAGGTGCCTTCCAGCAGGAACATCCATCCTAGCAGTCCGTGTTTATTATGCATTAAATGGGGCTTCAAGCTGCACTTGTTGGAATATTAGGATTCTCCAGGTGCTTCAGGTATGCTACAAATGATGTCTACTCTGCCAGGAATCTGTTTTATAAGTTGGTGTTCTGGGCAAAATTTCATTTGGAAAAAGAATTCTTTGTCAAATAAAAGTTTAAAGAATTGGTGAATTGAAACATTTATACAGTTCTAACCATTAGTTTTAGACTAAAAGTTTCTTGAAATGTTCTATTGAACATTAATTTGGTGAGTTGAAGGGAGATATTTTCTAAACTCTTTATCTGCTGAATGGTTATTTCTATAATATTTTAATATGATAAGCCATAGAATGGGAGGGGGTCTGGGTTGGCTAACATATATATATATTTTTTTTTCCAAAAGGGTATCTGAAGACCTCTTTACACATAATAAATCCTGAGCATTCATTTCTGGAGAGATTTTTTTTTTTTTTTCTGATTTAAACTGGTCAAAGCTCCTGGAGCAGATGCACATAGCCAGGGACAGTGTGTACCAGCCAGTGTGGGTTGTGAAATGGTGCAGTAGTTAGTACAGTGGTTCTGAAATGTGGTCTCCCCTTTAAATAGCAGCAGCCTCGCTTTGGAACTTATTAGACATGCAGATTCTTAGGCCTCCACAGACCTACTGAAACAGAAATTCTGGGAGTAGGGGACCAATAATCTGCTGTTTTTAACAAGCCCTGAAGGAGCTTCTGACCTTGCTGGAACATGAATAGAAGAATACTTGCTGTGTTAATAGAAGGAATGGAGTTTCGATCTCTCTAATCTACCCTTTCCAAAATGCATCTTTGTAATTTTCTTTTCATATAAATGTCTTTGGTGAGAAAATTGTGCAGTCAACAGCTTATTCCTATAGCCATTGCTATGACATAAGGTTTATGTTCCTCTCAAATAGTTAGGTTTAAACCCAGTAGGTAGAGGTTGTGACCTTTGAGCATTGATTAGATCATGAGGGCAGGAAATAGGTTGTGTCCTCATATGAGGGATGCAGAGGATTCCCTTGGCCCTTCCACCACGTAAGGTGCAATAAGAAACTGCCCTCTGTGAACGAGGAAGGGGCTCCTTCCCAGGCCAGAGCTACACCAGTGCCTTAATCTCGGATGTCTCAACTTCCTGAAAAGATGAGAAACAGATTTCTTTTGCTTATAAGGCAATAAGCCTGTGATATTTTTGTTCTTATGGTCCAAACATACTTAGACAGCAATAAATTAATTTGCAGAAAATTTTGAATTATATGTTTTAAAGAATACTCATAGGAACCACCCCTAACTCTGTGGTAGAAATTGTTGCTTAGGAACTGTATTCCTAGAAGTTAGTGAGGGTAGGCATTTCTGTTTTAGGGGGTGAGTACTGAGGATTGAACTCAGGGGCACTGGACCACTGAGCCACATCCTTAGCCCTATTTTGTATTTTATTTAGAGACAGGTTCTCAATGAGTTACTTAGCACCTCCCTTTTGCTGAGGCTGGCTTTGAACTCATGATCCTCTTGCCTCAGCCTCCTGAACCACTGGGATTACAGCACCTGGAGAGGGTGGGCATTTCTAATTGTCATATCCTGAAATACGTCAAAGAACACTCCCAAGATTCTATTACATGGTAGTAAGATACCACCCAGGGGTCACAGTGACCATGGGCTGATTAATTGGAAGCTCTCTAGTTCAGTAGACTATATAGGAAGCTTGCCATAATAGTGCCAATGATTAAATGGGAGACATTTTCTGCTTCTAAAATTTCAAAACAGGACTCTCTGTCATAGATATGGCTATACCTATGGGACAAGCTGCATCCTTTAGTCTGAGAACACGCCTGGTGGTAGACTTGATTTAAACCAACTGTGGCATGTAAGTGACACAGAAATCATTTGTATTCACTCTTTAAAAAATGACAGTGATAAATCCCATTTCTTGATCTGTGAAAGTCATGCTTTTCCTTTATTAAATGAGTATATAAATGATAAAAGATATTTCTTTGAATTTTGATCCAATTCAGGTCTGGGCCCAAGCCATACTACAGAAAGAAGAATGTGGGATATAATTTCACTGTTTCTCTTGTGGTTTATTCTCAAAGATAAACATATGCAGAAAAGAATTTGGTGGGAAAGAATGACATCAGAGAGAGAAAAGTTAAAAATGGCTGTATCTTTTGGAATGCATATCATTTCTTTTAAATTAAAATATTATGTAAAGAACTAAAGAAATTAATAGGGTACACAAAAAATAACTTTAGCAAAATAATGCTGTGTTAAGAAAGAAAGCCTTTTAACAGAAGAGGTTTGCTTGCTTTACTGCTTATATATATGTGAGGTTAAAACTTCTCTGAGCATTTTAAAACTAAAAATGAAATGTGTTATTTAATCTCTTACTCAAAGGTATACACTGTCACTACAATATATTTTCTTTTACACAGTTATTAGAAATATTTGTAAGAGAAATATATCTTTTGAATTTACTCATTTATTTGTACCTTATCTCAAAGGGGAATTCAAAGGAATTAAAATATCTTTAAAACAAGGTGACTCATTACTCATAGGAGTAAAGGGAAAAGATTAATGTGAATCAGGAAAAGTCTTACTAGACAAAAAGGTGTGCCACAATGTTCAAAACAATGGATCCTAAATCTATTTCCAAGTTGAGAAAACGAAGAGAATTATTAAAAGGTATACAGTATTCCTAAAATAAGAATAAGCCAGTTCCTCAGGATATGCCAAGATGTTTTTTTTGCACATAAACCTGAAAAAAAAAATCCTGTGATAGGTAAAGTAATCAAGAATGAAATCTGCTACTCTGACCTGAGAAACAGCATAGAAGGGTGTCTAGTCTCAGATCCTATTATAAGTCAGGATGTCCACACTAATGGGGTTCACCTGTGTCCACTCATTCACTCTAATAATGCATGGAGTAAAATATTTGCAGTCTAATCAAGAGTCATAGCAGAGAATATATTATAAAATTAGAACAAGGTGGAAAGCTTGCATGAACAGAAGCTGATCATCTGTAAAGAGGCCATGACTTACGAGGAGAGGGTGAGTGCTCACTCCATCCACCCAGACATAAAACCAAAATGGACAAATGCCAGACTGAAGTATTCACTTTTCCCATAGCAATATATTGCCACTAATAAAATGCAAAATGACTCATGATTCTCCCCATTCTTGTAGCTTTGTGCAGGGAGCATGAGTATGTTACATAATCGATTTACATCTCAGCAAAAATTTAGTCAAGCTCTGGAATATTCATGTTTGCTTTCATTCAATTTTAACAGCTGCATCAATTCTGCCAAATAGTGCCTGCTGGCAGAAGTGAGTAGTGTCCCTGTTTTCCTCAGGAACAGAAATCCCACACATCACTTCACATGAATTAGAAAAAGACATCCCATGTAGAGAGACGCAATAGATCACCTGACCAATGCACAATTTAGGAAACAAGACACCTTTGGTGATAGACCTTTCCTCCAATGTAATAAGTCAGAGATTATGGTCGTTGAGCAAAGCCCATGTTAAATATCATCTCTGGTTTGTCTCCACTGGTGCCTTGGTATGGGGCACAAACTGTACAATGGTCTTAAGGCAAGTGGTAAAAATAATCCACAAATATGTGTTCCTGTGTGGTGGCAGGTGAAGGGCTCAATGTGGAAGAGGAAGTGAGCAGTAAGGACACTGCTGTCCATCAGTGCATGTGTTAACACATATTCTGATGTACCAATATTTCATTGAAGTAATTTTTAAAATGAGTCTCTGGGATGAGCAGCTGGGTGCTGAGTGTTTGAAATTTCAGACAGAAGGAAGGAGAGATACTGGAGCATCAACTGGCAGCTTTGGGGAGCCACCTGGAGGAAAACTGCTACTCCTGCCCTGGGATTTGTTGTTTTTGTGGTTGCTATTTGGGGAAGAGGATTTTCAAGTAGCATTAATGGAAAACAATCCCAGGGGAAGCATGACAATCTCATCTAGCACAGGATAAATTGCATTAGTTCACTGAGATTGTTCTGGTGGAAGTAACTTATGTTTCAGATCCTGACATGTTTAAAACTGTTGCTTATTGGTATGGGGAATCTTCCTGTCTGTGATATATAAGAATTACCAGTTAGAATCTGCCTTGAAGTTTAGATCTTGTCCTGATTTATTGAACTGTATTACAAAGCAAATGATCTAATATGCATAATATTATGGAGCAATAAAAATGTTTTATTTTTAGAGGGAAAAAAACCCTACTTTTAAAAAACTTTCTTAGCATGCATGCATACTTATCACACATTAGTAGATAGTTAAGAGCTAGTTTTATTTTAGTGTGGTGGGGGCATTATCTGTTTTCACCAATAAGGTTGCAGTCTGAGCTTTTGCCCAAAGATGGTTTCCACTTTAACTCTCAATCATACTGGCAGATGCCAACAACTAACTCCTAGGGAAATGTGGACAAAATGTAGGGGAGCTTCTGGTGAAGTAGCACATCCAAATCCCAAGCAATAGATGTTCATTAAAAATCTGTACCAAGTATTTGAAAGGACATTTTGAGAAATTAAAGTGCTGCTTTCATGTACTAAATAGAATCATCAAACGAGCCTTTTTAAAAATTAAAAAATATTTTAAATAGTTTTGAACACACAAAAAAATTGGAAAGCATAGGTTTTCCATGAGTAATTTAATCATAATACTCATTCCTCAAGAATTTACCACTGTTCTGCACTTACAATCATTAATTCACTGGCTGCTTTCATGTATTTAGCACTGTAGGTCATGGGTTCTCAGTAGATAATGCTCTTGAATATTTTAACAAAATACTTTTTAAAGCATGACCCTTGAATTTAGAAATATCACCTTGACAAGAGAATTTTGTAATTTATTTCTCTCTTTTCTGTTGGGACAAATAATGATTAAAATGTGGTTTCTTGAATACCTTCTGCATCCCGGGCAAGCTCTTCTATGAATTCTCCTAGGGACTTTGCTCTTGTGTTGGTCCTCTCAGCATCCTGTCCCGTTTGCTCGCCATCTGCTGTCACTTTGGTAGCCTAATGATCCAAATTTGGTAAAAACATAATTAATAGAGATGATGAAGCTACAGTGAGATAAGCTCCCCCTGGCTACATTTTCTTTCTAATTTTACTTTGAGCCAAAAGCAATCGATGAATTATTGATCAGAAGGACTGGAAATGACGCCCTGTGTTCAAGTATACAATTAAACTTTATTACTTCTTCCATTAAATGAAAATCAGAGAGCTGGATTTAGTCTTTTAAACATGCTCATTATATGTGATGACACAGAAGAAGTGATAAAGCACAATTATTTTCGAAATATCTTTAAGGTGCTCTTGCCAAAGTCTTTAATGGAATCTTTGGGCTCCACATGTTGCAGTTTTGTCCGCCTTTTATTTGAAAACATGTGGAGACCAGCAACGATCTCTTGAGGGAAGAATAGTCAGTCTGTCTCAATGAGCTTGATCCTATAGATTCAGTTTAGATCAATATGTTAATTAAAGAAACAAAGGGGGGAAGTGCTTAGTTATCCAGTAGTAAACGCTTGTTTTATAACACTTCAAAGAAGCCAGTAAAACATCAAGGGGGAATAAATACTAACTTTCCCAAGTGACATTGTCAGAAATATGGCACAGAACCATACACTATACACAAAACAAAACAGAACCCTTAAGTAACTCTACCTCCCCAAAAGGATATCATACATATTCACCTCTATTCAGACTGAAGATGCCATTTGATCCAATGGATGTGTTCATAGTTAAGACAGAGTATAGCCTAATACAAAAGGTCTGTATAATGCTAAACATTTCTTTAAGAGGCATTACAAGGTTTAGAGCACCTTGACATAGGTTTACTCTGCATTTTTCTATGTGTATGCATATGTGAATGAAAAGAACTTCTGTTTTACTAAAAGGATGTAATCTAACAACAGATAATGACTCAGAATCACAAACTGCCTCAATATCATTGTGAATGAGGTCCAAGTTGGCAGAGTGTTAATGCTCTACAGTCTTGTACCACGATGCTTGCATTCTAAGCATGGCCAGAGGATTAATTTTTTTCTACACATAAATGGATTTTAAATAGAACTAAATGTCTGGCCTGTACAGAACATGGCAAGAGTGCTCCAAGAATTGCTCTACATTTTGTGATTTCCCAGGGGCAGCAAGAAGTTTAATTTATGAAAGGTTTCAAGGTTTTGCATAAAAGATAGAATATAAAATCCAACTATTATCATCCAATTTCTCAATTTGCTTGTGAGTATTAACATCGCAAAATGATGAAGAGTGAACACTTCATGGGAAAAATGTAAAATCTTCTCTTTGTAGTTTGCTGTACATGTACACAGATTTTTAGAATGTTAATATATTTAATGTTCTAGGTTCAGTCTTCTAAAGTATTAATAATGGGATTACTTTCACTTTTGGATTTAAAAAAAATTCCTTTTGGAACTAAACTGTGCATGAAATCCCTAAATTATTCAAGTTCCTGTTATTGTGGTAGGTGTTACAAGTATGTCCTGGTAATTTCTTTCAATTTGGTTTCCTTGCATATGTTTGCTCAGGGATCAGATGGTCAAATCACTTTTTACACACAAATACGCACACACTTTATACGTAGTTATTTAAGTATTACTTTTGAATCACTAAAATCAACTGCTTAAGATGTCTCCGGATTAGACAAAAGGGAATCAAGGGAAGGGAGGATGGGAATAGAAAAGACAGTAGAATGAATCAGACATAACTTTCCTATGTTCATATACGAATGAATACAGGATCAGAGTAACTCTATATCATGTCTAATGGAAAGTTATACTCCTTATATATATGATATGTTAAAATGCATTCTACTGTCATATATAAATAAAAAGAATAAATAAAAAAATTTAAAAATAAACATACTAAAGAAATTCATCTTTTTCTCTCGTGGCTTGTTTTCTTTTATTTAATGAGTTTAATATCAAGAGTAGTAGATGATATTTGAGAAAGGCTTAAAACAGCTAATATCACTGAAACTAGAGTTCTCTAGTCTAAACCTGTCTGTACTCTGATACCACTTCCATTTTCACATGAATGGAAAACCACAATAAGGACTCAATCTGCAATATGGTCATGATCCAATATATTATCTTAAGAATTAATGGACTACCACAATTTATTTTTTGCTTTATCAGTGTCTTTATTACATTACTAAGTGATCATAATTTATCTAAGTATTCACACCATCAAGCTAACCAATTCTTATGAATAACTCAAAGTATTTAATTTTTAAAAAAACAATGTCTATCAACACACTGCTTCTTACATTCTGCATGATCAAGATCACATTCATGTCTTCACTTCTCCTGCTGGCCTGTTGCAGTAGGTAGTAATGTGAAAAGTCATCGTTAACAAGCACTGTACTCTTAGTACCAATTGTGTGAGTACTGCAACATTGAGCTGTCAAGAATCCTACACGCCTTGGGATAAAAACATGTTAAAACAGGGATCACTAAGGCTCTATGCAATCAACCTCCCTGGCTGCCTTTTAGTATATTAACTATGCCAAGCTTTCCCCTTGGTAGGGACTTTTGTATCCTTTTTTCTTTGCCTGCAATATGCTTCTTTTTAACTCTTTCAGTGATGGGACTTCTATCATCCCTCAGTTTTCAATTTAAACAACTCTTCTTAGCCATTCCCAGGTGCCTAGCCAGGTCTGTACATTTCTCCTGCAGCAGGATGCTTCTTTCCTAGCATCAGGCATTTTAGAATTACTTATTTCATTTTAATAAGTAAGAAATTGATTTACTATTACTGACTGACTTACTATTTACTGACTACCTCCCAACTAAAAGGTAAGCTCTAAGAGGGCAAGTACTTGGTCTATTTTGCTCATCACTTTATATCCATCTTCTAGTATGATGCCTAATTTACAGTTAATATTCTCTGAGTGTGCTTAAATAGATGACTGAAAAACAATTTTTCTAATGAATCTTGTCACCCTCATTGCCACATTAATATTCTTACTTATCTTTCTTTCTTGGAAAAAAGATTTTGTTTATATTATTGATTTTTTTTATAAAAATAAAAAAGATTTTAATTAAAAAAAATCCCTAACTTCTTTTTTTTTTATATTATTGATTCTTAACTTCTCCCCACTTACCCAAAATAAATCCAAACTTTATTGTTCAGTTCCATTCCCATATTCTCTGAAAGAGCATCCCTCCCTATTACAGCACATGTTCTCCTTGGATTTTCAACCATCATTAACACCGTTCATGACTGTGATGGGTACTTTGCTAGGTGCTTTGTCATAGCTAACCTCCATCTGTGGAGGCTAGGACTCAGTCTTACGTCTTTTTATTCCTTAGAGTGTCAGGCATGATGCCTGGTAAATTGTAGGGGGTCAAAAATGTTGAGTGACTAGCTGATATAATGATAATCAAACCACCTAGCCCTTTCAAGTTCTGAAGCTTGTTGGAGGATTCCCAATGCCATTCAAACTGACCATATGCCTGGTGCTATGCTTGCCAGCAAATGTGGATGTCTGAGCAGTTTTCTGGGAATTTCTCAGAGCTCATCAGAAACTGTTGCTCAAGGGCTGCAGCTGAGGGCTTGGGAACAGAGCCAGACATGAGGACCTCCAGTTGTAACCACACTGTATTCCAGCCACTGTCCTCACAGTAATTCAAAACCGAGCCTGTGATTATGCACTAAGCTCCATGCTGGTGAAGGCAGGGTAGAGGGAGGGTTGGGCAGAAGTTTTCAGAACCACCATAGGGCTTACTAAAAAAAAACAAAAAAACCTTTTTCTGCATATACTAGAACTGCCCTTCTTGTCTACAATCCAGGAGAAGCGGCGATGTACGTTTCCTGGCACCAAAAGCATTGACTTATGTGGATTAGCACTCTGGCAAGATGGTTTACCTAGTTAGACTCAGTCGAGCCCGGATTGATATGCATGTTTCAAAGGGTTTATACATCACTCTGGCAGGTCTCATTCACCCCTGCTGGCTTTAGAGATACATAGAGCATGATCCTTAATTTCACACAGGTGAAAGTGAAGGAACAGAAAGATTTAGTGGTTACCTAAATTCATACATCAGGAACAGGGGACAAAAGACAGATTTGTACAATATTTGTATATTTGACTGTACCAAATACTAATTTATATTTGACTAACACCCAGAAGGACTAGGAACAAGTATGAAAAAGCTGAGCATTCTGAGGGAGGAGAAAATCGCTATAGCTTATATAGTACATTATTTGTATGCAGAAGTTTTGGCCTTTAGTCAATTAATACAAAGTCCATAATAGAACAACATCTCTCTATATATTTTCAAAAACATACCTCATTATACAGTAGTGAAAGTAAAGAGTTACTCTAGTCAAAACAAACCATGACAGACACCATAAAAGGAGGACTATGACCAATGTTCTATTACCTATAGATAGGAGCGATTGCTAGTGTATCATTGTGAAAGCAAAATTCACAGAACTCAGGTTTCCCTAGGACAGGCTATAGTAATGCCACATATGAATGCTAACTAATCCACGGCAGGGGCTGTCTGTTGGACTCAGCTTGACTCTTCCTGTGTTTTATTAAATTACCATCCCCATCCCTTAGTCCTCCTTCTCTCATTCACTGTTTTCTTGTTCTGTGAGTATTTGACAATTATCTCATTTATCCTAATATGGTGTACATGTTTCCTTTCATTCTCTATCTTAGATTTTCTTATTGTCATACCCCTTGCCTCTGTACTCCCATCCTTCCAGTGTTCCTCTGTAACGCTGACTTCCACAGTATTACATGTATCTTTTCTACCTTGGATTACCTTTATTTTTTTAACATTCAAGTTCACTCAAGCCTTTTTTTTTTTTTTTTTTTCTCTTCCTTTTATTTTCTGGCTTTTGTTTTTAAGGTATTTGTATCTGGGCAGCATGCTTCTCCGTTAGGTGTACATTAATTTACCCTGAACAATAGAGCTGCTACTTTCTTGCTTTAGTTCAAGCAGTTCTCACTGTGTCCCTTGAAATCTGCACATCATTTTCTTGGTTGGATATTACTAGTGTTTTATTTTTTAGATTCTTTATGTTAAAACTAGCAGCTAATGGAGCAAATCTAACTACTCAATAGACAACAATGCTTAAATGTCATCCACCTTTGCATTTATAGATTCATATGGTTTCCTGCTAAAATTAGATTTCAGATCTAATCATTTATATGATATTCTCAAGGGTCATCTTCAAACACTACCAGTTCTGTATATCTAAGCAGCAGTGAAGCAATCCTCAGGCAAAGGCTAGACCAACAATATCCAAGGAGAGATTGGAAGCAGTCATTTGACCCTGTGGGATAAGGTGCCAGTTTCAAGTGGAGTATCTACCTAAATATCTCAGGTGTCAAATTTGAAAGATCCAATCCAAATGATATGACTTATCACTACACCCTATCTCTCTTTTAAAAAACACAAGCAGAAATAAAGGATATTGTTCAAAATTTTACCTTCAAAAATACAAATAAGGTATTGTATACATATAATATTGTTGGCACTTAAAGCATTCAAAAACCAGTTTCATAATTTTAGAAGTTCTTCATCTTAATTAAATTTAATTTCCAATAGATAGTAAAAATGTAAATAAAACTAAACTCTAATATTTTATGTAATATAAGCTATTATGTAGCATATTCTCATAGAATATAAAAATTAAAGAGTTATTTATCAAAGAAGATACAAATTTTAAGATAACTACAAATATATGTCTGATTTGAATGCACTTTAGAGAAACTCAAAATTAGTGCTTCCTTTGGTTTTGTCTAGCTTTTATGTTGTTGTTCAAATGCTATTATTAAATTATTCACAATTAATTCATTAAATAAATATTGGCTCAATACCCACTAAATATATACATATATATTTAGTATATATTATGTTGGAGATACTGTAGGGAACACACATACACACACACACACACACACACACACACCAAACAATGGATTTCTTGTCCTTTTTGGAACTTATAGTCTGATAGGGTAGAGTTATTTGTCAAATAATCATGCCAAACATTTACAAAAACAAACTGAAGAAAAGCATAGTGGTATATGAAAACCATGGGCGGAATTTCAGCACATGTGGACTGTCTCGGAGGACTTTCATGAGCTGAGATTTTAAAAGTGATTTTCTAGAGTTAAGAGAAATTAACAAGATGTTTGCAGTAGGGGGGAAGTTTACCATCAAGGCAGCAGAAAAAAAAATGCGTGGCAAAGTGACAGGAAGAAAATGGCTGGAGTGTGCAAAGCACTGCAGTGGCCCAGGTGGTGGGAGAAGTGGCAGAGGTGGAATTTTGGCCCTTATGCTAAGACCAAACATGAGCCGGGGGAGATAAGCATTGCAGTGATGTGTTCACATTTGGAAAAGCAAATGATCATTCAGACTACATTGTAGAGAGCAGAATGAGGAAAGAGCATAAGTAAAAACAGAGAGACCATGTAGAAAGCTGACAAGGGAATCTCAAACTAGAATTATGAGATTAGAGGAGGTGGGGTAGTGAAGATAGCAGATATACACAGAAGTAGAGGTTTGGAAATGAGTGAGGTAATAAGAGGACCATAAAGTAGAAAAGAGGAATCAAGGAGGATTCTAGGTTTCTGGCTTATACACGCAATACCTAGAGGTCCAGACATGCACACTGTGAATGAAGGGAAGGGATTAAACTGGGGAGGTGAAATTATGCTGGGAGAACATTGTATGTTGTCCTGTACAAAGTGAAAAGCCACTGTATAATTTAAAGGGAAATTATGAGTTTAGTTTACTTTGTGATTTGGATCTGGAATGCCTCCCAACAGTTTTATGTTGAAGGCTGTATCCCTGATATAGTAATGTCCACAGGTGGGACTTTTGAGAAGTTAACAAGGGCTTTTGCATCATCAGGGGATTCATCTATCAACAGGTGAATGGACTATTGGGAGTGTACTGTAGTATTGTAGGAGGAAGGGCAGAGTTGAAAGAGGATGTCCCTGGGGACATGCCTTGGAAGGGTATTTCTTATCTTTCCACTCCCCCATCCCCACTCTGATTCAGATGTCATGAGCAATTTTTCCTCCACCGGGACCAAATAAATGGAGCTAGAAGACAATGGAATTATATCTCTGAAACCATGAGCCAAAAATAAATCTTTTATCTTTTAAGTTATTCATGTCAGGTATTTTGGTTATAGTGACAAAAAGCTGACAAACAGTTTGAGGTGTCCATCTGGCAGTTAGGTACATAGGACTGAAGCATGAGAATGAAGTTCTCTTGAAAATGTAGATTGATGTATCATCAGCTTATACTTTGTAAATGAAGCCCACAGAAAGAGTTTATAGAGAGAAGAAATCTGGACTGAGACCTACAGTATATAAAACAACAAATTTAAAGGATAGGCAGAGGAACAGGTTCCAAATGTAAGACCAGAGAATTAAGAGAAAAACAAAGAGAAGAATATGTTGAGAAGGAAAGAAAGATCAAAATTGGCAATTGCTACAGGGAGTTCAAGTAAATTAGTAAAGTAACCATTGGATTTGGCAACCACCTTGTCATTGGTTATCTTATAACAATGGTGAACTTCTAGTAGAAATTCAAATGGCAGAGGAGTGAGAAATAAATGCAGCTACATATCTAAAATTTTCTTTAAAAAATTGCCTCTTAAAGCAGGATAAAACTAACATTAGCAACTCTAGATAAATATACAGTTGTCATATAAAACATCTGAAGAGGAATCCGAGATGGTGTAGGGAAGGTAGGCTGCCTATCTCAACCCATTCACAGCAGTGAGAGAACAGCTGATTGAAGAGGTAGGTGGCAGAGGAATGCACTGATTATCAATATTGGAAGATCAGAGACTTGAAGGACTTGGAAATTCTGGTTACTGGAATAGATAGTAGGAAAGAACTCATTAACCCAGAATCAACACTTGCAGCATCTGGGCAGGTCTGGAAGGAGGAGTCACAAGAGAGAATGAAGGAGAGGAAAAGCTGACAAGCTTACATCAGAAACAGCAAAGAAACATTCAGAGTAAGTTGGGATGGGAGCTGAGAAGTCACCAGTGAATAAGTACTTTTTGTAGAGAACTGTGATGGGCAGTCATTTTATGGAGATCACATCTAAGCTTATAGTTCAGGAAACAATTCAATCTTTACAGATTGATCACCCCTAGAGATACCAGCTAATAGTATCATGGAAAATACCTTTGAAATGGGGTAGTAGTATAATCTATGCAGTTACACTGTTTGAGCTGAAAGGCTGCTGAACTGCCCCTCTTCCCTCTAGCATTGCAATAGGAGTGGGGTGGAGCAGAGAAGAGTGCATGATATTGTCATGCACTGTAGTACTGAGGTGCAGCAAGCACATCTCTGAAATGAACCTTCATCACAGGCTTCTGCTAGGAAGTGGTACCTAGGAAGCAGCTCACACCTCTGCTACCAGCCACCACCACATTCTCACAAAAACCCTGGCTGCCCCTCTGCACCTTAGCTGCCACCCACAACCTTGCTCCTCAGCAACCTGACCAATTCATGCCTCTGTTCTGTGCTGCCATTCTCCACAAACCAAAAACTACAAAGATAAGCTCATAGCTGTTTTTATAAGTCCAAGAGTGCACAAAAGAGGTATCTACTTCTTAAATATTTCAGCAAGGCCAAAATGGAAACTTTTTATGACTGTAGTCAGATTAACTGTTTTTTGTATAGTATAAGTATTTTGTAGTATATTTTCTCATTATTTGTTTTTTTCATGACTATAATAATTTTATTCTAACTGGATTTTTTCTTAATACCTGGTTCCTCTTTATCATCTCCAACCCTTTTCTTTCTTTTTTCTCCCCTCAATTTTCTTTTGTCTCCTTTTCCTACCCTCCTATTTCTTCTTTGGTTTGTTCTCCTTCTTGAAATATAATTTAGTATTCAGTATACTATCATTAATGCTTAAATTCCACCCTATTCTGCATTATTTCTCACCCAATGTACTCATTGGTTAGTTTAGCTGTAGAGATCATTACAGTAAGTTTTTAAATGTATGTTGATAAATGGTTTGCTCTTAAATTATCACTGTTAATGGCAATTGCTCTTTGCTTTCAAAGCAGGGCTGGTGCTTAAACTTAGCATTTTGATACACTGATTGGATGTATTGTTGCTAAGATATATCCATAGCCTAGGGCTTATTGTAAGGAGATAACTGCTCATTAAAAATCTTTTACATAATAAAGGAAGAGGAAGTCAACATAACAAATGTATAAACAACAAAGGACCTCAGAAAACATGACAAAACAAGCTAACAAGATATTTACAAAAGTTTATAATCCCCAATAAGTGAATCCACAGAAATCAAAATGGGTGAACATCACACAAAGAATTAAAAAAAGTTGATTATTAAAATAATTAATGGATAAAAAGATCTAAGCAATGAACTAGGAAATAAAATACAGGATATGAAAAAGCACTAAAATAAAGAAAATGAACCAAATAGAAATCTTAGAAATGAAAGACACAGAAATGCGCGCGCGCGCACACACACACACACACACACACACACACAAACACACACACAAACAAACAAAACAAAAACTTGGTTGAAAATCTTTTTAATAGGTTAGATCAAGATGAAGACACTTTCAATTTTAGAGCTTGAAGATAAGGTGTACACAAAAAAACATTCAGACAACATTAAAGAAAATAAAATAAAGAAAGTATGGCCAGAATATTGAAGAACTTGGGAACAACATTAAGAAACCTAATTTAAGACTCACTGATATTGAAGAAGGAGCAGAGATTCAGGTTATTATTGCACTGATAACCTACTCATTGAAATGACAGAAAAATTTCCAAACCTTGGAAATGAGATGGACATTCAGTTACTGGATGCATTAGAACCCAAATAATCGAGACCAGAAAAGAATCTCTGCATAACATCTTATAAATAAAATGCCCAAAATTCAGAACAAAGAAAGAATTTTTAAAGCTGCAAGAGAGAAACACCAGGTCACCTATAGAAGAAAATCAGTCAGAATAAGAGCAGACATCTCATTGGAAGCCATAAAGTCCAGGAGGACTTGGAATGACATATTTCAAGTACTGAAAGAAAATAACTACCAACCAAAATTGCTATATCCATCAAAGCTATTCTTCAGAATCATAGAAAAACCTTCCAAGATCAGCATAAATTAAAGTTTCATGCCTCCTAAGCCTGCATTGAAGAAGATATTTACAGCAACCTTACACAGAGAAAAAGATAAAACATCAAAGAAAGCTCAGGAAAAACAAATTTCATTAAAAGAATAGATGAGAAAATGAGAATTAGGATCAAATAAAACATTTGAAACAAAACAAAATGACAATAAGTAATATATAACTCTATAGTAACACTGATTACTATAAATGGTTTCAATTCTTCAATTAAAAGACAAAGACTGACAGATTGGATTAAAAAAACAAGACCCAATTATATGTTACCTTCATGAAGCACCTTTCTAAGCAAAGATATCCACAGGCTGAAAGTGAAAGAATGTAAAATGATATTTCATACCAATGGAAACTGAAAGCAAGCAGGAGCAGCTACTTTCATACCAGACAAAGGAGACTTCAAGACAAAATTAGTCAGAAGAGACAAAGAAGGTCATTACATATTAGTAAAGAGAACAATGCAACAAGAAGATATAACAATTGTCAATAGTTATGCCTCAAACATTGGTGCACCTGATTACATAAAACAAACATTACTCAACATTGTAAGGGGACAAAGATGAGGATGGTAGGAACACAAGTTTAAGAGAATAATTCTATTAATGAGCCCACTGCACTGACTTCCTACATACTTTCTTTGACAAAAAGCAATCTGCCTGCATCCCCACCTGGCCTGAGGGGAAAGGAAATGTTACATTCCTCAACAAACTGAGGCAGTGGGTAGATGATCTGACAGTCAATGTAGATGATGAATGATGGGTGTCCAGAGAGGATGATGGTTGGTTATCATTGGGTTACTAACAGCTAACCTCAGAGATCACACTACCCAGCTCAATGGGTGGCTAACACTTCTGGGGATCACAATACAAGTGATTATCCAATGTTCCTGCTCTTTCCTGCCCTTAGGTGGAGAAGAAAGAGAAGGTGGGGGCTTCTGGGATCTATAAAAGAGCAAGACACACCCACTTCTGTGGGCACCCAGCTCGGGGCCCTAATTCTCTCTGGAGAAGTCTGTTTCTTATCCCTTTCTTAAATAAAACGTGCTTTCTACACTTGCCTTGGCATTTCTCGGATGTTTAATCTTCAACACTGGGGAAATGAGGACCGATTACTGATGTCCAAGAGTGGTTTCAACATAAAGGCTCAGATGGAACCCAATACAATTATACTGGGTAATTTTGAAACCCCACTATTACTAGTAAATAGGTTATCAGACATGAAATCAGCAAAGTCACTACAGAGTTAAAATGTACGATAGATTGAACAGACTTATCAGACATAAACAGAGTATTTCCTCTAATAACAGTTGAATACACTCTCTTCTCATCTGCTCATGAAACTTTCTCTAGAAAAAAAAATCACATTTTAAGCCAGAAGATAAGTCCTGAAAAATACAAAAGAAGTTGAAATAATTTCTTGCATCTTATCAGATTATAATAAAATCAAATTAAAAATCAACAATGGCAAGAAGAACTACAGAAAATATAAATTCATGGAGATTGAACTGTAACACCCTTTTGAATGATTAAGTGAGTCATAGTAGAAATCAGGGGAGGAATTTAAAAAATTCTTTGAATCAAATGAGAATAGAGAGACAACACACCAGAATCTCGGGTACACAGTAAAGGTAGTTCTAAAAGGAAAGATTATGAACACTAACATTAAAAATACGAAAAAGATCCCAAATAAATAACCTAATGATATACATACACATACATCAAATATTAGAATAAAAATAATGAGCCACTTTAAAAATTGGCAGAAGGAAGGAATTAACATGATCAGAGCTGAAATAATAATATAGAATAAAAGAACAATACAAAGAATCAATAAAATCAGGATGTGGTTCTTTAAATATAAACAAGATTGCTAGACCTTAGAAAAACTTACCAAAAGAAAGTGAGAAAACCCAAATTAATAAAATTTAAAATGAAAAAGGGGATGATCATCATAGACATCACTGAAATTCAGAGGATCATTAGGGGTTATTTTGAAAACTTAAATTCCAATTAATTTAAAATCTAGAAGAAATAAATAAGTTTTAGAAATAAATAAATTTTAGATATTCACAACCCACCAAAACTGAACCAAGAGAATACAGAAAACTGAAACAGACCAGTAATAAAAAATGAGATGAAAGCAGTAATAAAAAGCCTTCTACAAAGAAAAGCCAAGCACCAGATGGATTCACAGCTGAATTCTCTCAGACTTTAAAGAAAAAGGAATACCAATGCTCCTTAACTTATGTCATGAAATAGAGAGGGAACATTTCTAAGCTCTTCCTATGAAGCCAGTATCACCCTGATACCAAAATCCGACAAGGGCATGTCAAAAAAAAAAAAAAAAAATACAGACCATTATTTTTAATGAATATAGGTGCAAAAATTCTTGATAAAATATTAGCAAATTGAATTCAACAACACATTAAAATGTTTTACACCATTATCAATTGGTTTCATTCCAGGAATGCAAGGATGGTTCAATAAATGTAATACACTACACTAATAGAATCAAGAAAAAAATTCATGATTATCAAAGTCTTTGACAAAATTCAGCAGCTATTCATGATTAAAATCCTGAAGAAATTAGGGATAGAAGGAACTTACCTGAACCTCACAAAGGACATATAATCATATATGACAAATTCAAAGCCAAGATAATCCTGAAGGGGGAAAACTGAAATCATTTCTTTTAAATCAAGAAAAAGATGAGGACATTTGCTCTAACCACTCCCATTCAATATAGGACTTGAAATTTTAACCCAATTAGGCAAGAGAAGGAAAAAAGGGGATACAAATAGGAAAGGAAGATGTAAAATTATCACTGTTTGCAGATGATGTGATCCTATACTTAGAAGATGCTAAAAAGTCTACAAGTACTTCTGGAGATGATAACAAATTCAGCAAAGTCGTAGGATACAAAATCAACATGCTAAAATCAATAACTTTTCTACACATTAAATAATGAATCTACTGAAAAAGAGAGAAGCAATTTTATTCACCATAGCTTCAAAATAAATAAATAAAGTGCTTAGTATTAAATTTAAATAAAAAGATGAAAGACCTATTCAATAAAAATCACAGAACACTGAACAAGAAATTGAAGAAGACACCAGAAGATGGAAAGATCTCATGTTCATGGATAGTCAGAATTAAGATTATTAAAGTAGTCATACTTCCAAATGTGATACAGGTTCAATGCAATCACCATCATAATGCCTATGATATTTTTCCCCAGAACTAGAAAAACAATTCTAAATTTCACATGGAAGAATAAAAGATTCAGAATAGCTAAAACTATTCTCAGAAAACAGAGTTAAAATAGAGAGATAATGAGGAGGTGGAGCACAAAAGAGTAAAGTTGGAGGCATCACCACAACTGACTTAAAATTATACTACAGAGCTACAGTAACAAAAACAGCATGGTACTAGTACAAAATAAACACATGAACCAATGGAACAGAACGGAAAAGAGACACACTCACACAGATAGTAATTTGACTCTTAACAGAGTTACCAAATATGTTCATTAGAGAAAAAACAAACTTTTTAACAAATAATACTGTGAAAACTGAATACCCATTATGTAAAAGATTGAAACTAGACCCACATGTCTCATTCTTCAGTCAACTCAAAAGGGATCAGCTGGGTCAAGTGGGTTGTGAGTTCAAAGCCAGCCTCAGCAAAAGTAAGGCATTAAGAAACTCAGTGAGAACCTGCCTCTAAATAAAATACAAAATAGGGTTGGGATGTGGTTCAGTGGTTCAGTATCCCTGAGTTCAATGCATGGTACGAAGGTTAAAAAAAAAAAAAAAAAGATTAGTTATCTAGGAATAAGACCAGTAACTTTATTACTTCTAGAAAAGAAATGTAGGGGAAACACGTTAGCATGTAGGCATAGAAATTCACTGAATTTCAGGCATAGAAATTCACTCTAGAATTCCAGTGAATTTCTATGGGACCCCTATACCTCAGGAAATAATACCAACTATCAATAAATGAGAGCCCATCAAACTAAAAATCTTCCATGTAGCAAGGAAACAATAGCATAAAAAGAAAATCTATAAAATTTTAGAAAATCTTTGCCAGCTGCTCTTCTGACAGAAGATTAATATCCAGAACATGTAAGAACTTATAATGCTTCACTCTTCCTGCTAAGGATTGCTTTAGCTATTCTGGGTTTCTTATTCTTCCAGATGAATTTCATGATTGCTTGCTCTATTTCTGTGAGATACGTCATTGGGATTTTAATTGGAATTGCATTGAATCTGTATAGCACTTTAGGTAGTATGGTCATTTTGACAATATTAATTCTGCCTATCCAAGAACATGGGAGATCTTTCCATCTTCTAAGGTTTTCTTTAATTTCTTTCTTTAATGTTCTGTAGTTCTCATTGTAGAGGTCTTTTACTTCTTTTGTTAGATTGAGTCCCAAGTATTTTTTTTTTTTTGAGGCTATTGTGAATGGGGCAGTTTTCCTAACTTCTCTTTCTGAGGATTCATCACTTATGTATAAAAATGCATTTGGATTTATGAGTATTGATCTTATATCCTGCTACTTCACTGAATTCACTTATGAGTTCTAAAAGTTTTCTGGTGGAATTTCCTGCTTCCTCTAAATATATAATCATGTCATCAGCAAATAGGGATAGTTTAAGTTCTTCTTTTCCTATTTGTATCTCTTTAATTTCTTTGGTCTGTCTAATTGCTCAGGCTATAGTTTCAAGGACAATGTTGAATAGAAGTGGTGAAAGAAGGCATCCCTGCCTTGTTCCAGTTTTTAGGGGGAATTCTTTCAGTTTTTCACCATTTAGAATGATATTAGCCATGGCTTAGCATAGATAACCTGTATCACAATACCAGAACTTCAACTATACTACAAAGCAATAGTAACAAAAACAGCATGGTATTGGCACCAAAATAGATGGGTAGATCGATGGTACAGAATAGAGGACACAGACACAAACCCAAATAAATACAGTTTTCTCATACTAGAAAAAGGTGCCAAAAACATACAATGGAGAAAAGATAGCCTCTTCAACAAATGGTGCTGGGAAAACTGGAAATCCATATGCAGATTTAAACTAAACCTCTATCTCTCACCCTACGCAAAACTCAACTCAAAATGGATCAAGGACCTTGGAATCAGACCAGAGATCCTGCATCTTATAGAAGAAAAAGTAGGTCCAAATCTTCAACATGTCAGCTTAGGATCAGACTTCCTTAACAGGACTCCCATAGCACAAGAAATAAAAGCAAGAATCAATAACTGGGACAGATTCAAACTAAAAAGCTTTCTCTCAGCAAAGGATACTATCAGCAATGTGAAGAGAAAGCCTACAGAGTGGGAGAAAATCTTTGCCACTCATACTTCAGATAGAGCACTAATTTCCAGAATATATAAAGAACTCAAAAATCTCTAAACGAAAAATACAAATAACCCAATCAACAAATGGGCTAAGGAAATGAACAGACACTTCACAGAAGAAGATGTACAAGCAATCAACAGATATGTGAAAAAATGTTCAACATCTCTAGTAATAAGAGAAATGCAAATCAAAACCACCCTAAGATTCCATCTCACCCCAATTAGAATGGCGATTATCAAGAATACAAGCAACAACAGGTGTTGGCGAGGATGTGGGGAAAAAGGTACACTCATACATTGCTGGTGGGGCTGCAAATTAGTGCAGCCACTCTGGAAAGCAGTGTGGAGATTCCTTAGAAAACTTGGAATGGAACCACCATTTGACCCAGCTATCCCACTCTTCGACCTATATCCAAAGGACTTAAAATCAGCATACTACAGAGATGCAGCCACGTCAACGTTCACAGCTGCTCAATTCACAATAGCCAGATTGTGGAACCAACCTGGATGCCCCTCAATTGATGAATGGATAAAGAAACTGTGGTATATATATACCATGGAATATTAGTCATAAAGAATAACAAAATTATGGCATTTGCAGGCAAATGGATGAAATTGGAGAATATCATGTTAAGTGAGATAAGCCAATCTCAAAAAAACCAAAGGATGAATGTTCTCCCTGATAAGTGGATGATGATACGTAAATGCGGGATGGGAGGGAGGGAAGAATGGAGGAAGGAGGGACTGTAAAGAGGCAAAAGAGGGTTGGGAGGGGTGGTGGAGAAGGCAAAAATAACAGAATGAATCAAACACCATTACCCTATGTAAATGTATGGTTACACAAATGGTATGCCTCTACTTCATGTACAAACAGAGAAACAAGTTGTACCTCATTTGTTTGCAATAAAAAAATAAATAAAAGAAAAAAAAAAGAACTTAAAATGCTTAACACCAGAAAAAGAAAGAAAAGAAAAACCAAATAACCCAATCAATAAATGGACAAATGAACTAAACAGATACTTCTCAAAAGAAGTACTAATAGGCAGCAATTATATATATTTTAAAAAAATCTTTCACTATCAGGGAAATGCAAATCAGAAGTATGAGATTTCATTTTACTCCAGTAAGAATAGCAGTCGTTAAGAGAGAAAATAGCAATAAATGTTATTGAGGATGAGGGAAAAAAGAAAATACCAACTGTTGGGTGAGATTGTACATTAGTAGAGATATTATGGAAATCTGTACGGTGGTTCCTGAAAACACTATGACTGGAATCACTAGTTATACTACTCCTTGCTATTTATCCAAAAGAATTAAAGTGGCAATACATGGCTAGTCAAAGCAGGGATGGGTGGGGAAAGAGCATCATTAAATTGTCAGGACCAGTCAAAAGCACTTTCCATAGAAGGGGAGTCTTAGCCATTAGGTCGATGATTAGGATCATAGTAGTTTTCAATTCTGTGACATCAGAATCATCTGCGGACAGATTTTGACAACCCTATGGACTGCACCTCAGGCATAAAAAAAGAATGTCAACATTGATTTATTGGCAGTGATTTTTGAATTACAAAACCAAAGGTACAAACATGAAAGAAAATTGATAAGCTGGATATCATTAAAATTAAAAAGTTCCGCTCTGTGAAATATACTCTTACAAGAATGAGATGGCAAGCAGGAGTTGGGAGAGATATCTGCAAACGACATATGTGATACAGAACTGTTATATGAAATCCACAAAAAAATCACTTAAAATTTGACAGTAAGAAAACAATCCAATTAAAAATGGGATAAAGATTCCTTCTCAAGGAAGATATATAGATGGCAAATAAATAGATGAAGAACACCCAACATCATGTATCATTAGAGGATTGCAAGTGAAACAAATGGGATACCATGAACACCGTCTAGAATGACCCAAATCCAGATCACTAACACCACCAAATCTGGTGAGGATGTGGAGCCATAGCAACTCTCATTTATTACTGTTGGAATACAAAATGGTACAAAGGGGAAGACATTTTCTCAATTTCTTATAAAAGTAAACAAAAACTCCAGCAATCAAGACTGGCTTGGTTTGTACCCAAGTGACTCAAAAATAGGTTCTCACAAAAATTTGAATATAGATATTCAGTCACTTTATTCATATTGCCAAACTTGGAAGCAACCAATATCCTTCAGTAAGCGAGTGTATAAACTGATATATCCAGACAACATAATATTATTCAGCATTATAAAGAAACAAGCTATTAAACCATGAAAAGATATAAATTTTAGATGCATAAAGAAGGGAAAGAAGCTCATCTGTAAAAGCTACAACCTATGTGATTCCAATTACAGGACATTCCAACAAAGACCAAACTATGGAGACAGGGAAAACTAGCAGTTGCTATGGGTTAGGGAGGAGGGATAATGAGGAGGTGGAGCACAAAAGATTTCTAGGGTAGTGGTACTTTTCTGTAGGACACTATAATGAGGGATAAACACCAAGATGTGTTTCTATTGAATATATAACTCCAAGAGTAATCACTAAGGTAAACTTTAATGTTGGTTGATAATAATACAGCACTATCGGTTCACTGATCCTAACACAAGAACCACTCTGGTGTGGGGGGTGAATAGTAAGGGTGGCTGTGGGTATGGGAGGGCCATCGAAAATTAGTAAACTACATACAGATATATATATATCAAGATATGTATACATATATTTGTATGTAGTTGACTAATACTATTCTTCATATATGTAAATGTCACACACACGTACATGATTGCACATACACATATGCATAAACACACACACACACACACACACACACACACACACACTACAGAAAGGTGCCTGAAGACAGATTAAGCCTCATTAATGTTTTTCATCTGATAACACTTGGGCTGTGTATGGGGTGAACATATAAATTGAATTGAATTGAGTTCACTCTGCCACGATTCACTTAAAATCTCTTATTTAGTAATAGTCATGTAATAGATAAATTATTAAATATCAAATTAATATGAGATTCATATACTCCTGAATTTAATTCAGGGTCTAAATACATTTGGCAAGCAACTATGTATGTTCTATATTGCTGGTTTGAGATTCTGAAAAAGTGTTTAGTATGCTACTTGTAACATCACAGCCATTGTTTAGCATTATGTGCTCAGAAGCCATTTGATTTCCCTGTGGAAATTTTCCTAATCCAGCAGTAGTTTATGTGGAAAATGTCCTGGGCCAATGGGAATCTGGAGTTTGTTCCTGGTTAGGTCCTTGAGTAGTGAATTGATGGCCATTGTTGATTCATTTCGCTATCACAGCCTGAGGCAGTTCTTCTTTAAATACAAAATGGAGTAGATCATCTCTAAAACCTTCTAGCTCTAGTATTCTTTGTCATTTAAAGCTTAAACTTGAATAATCAACTGAATTCCCACAGAGCAGGCTGGATTCTTGTTCATGCATTTTTCTGGCCACAAGATGGCGGGCTTTATGTTGTTTTCTTCCTTCTCTCCCAGCAAAAAAGAAACTTAACCCTAGTGCATTTTGGAAATTTAAAATTACCAATTCCTGAAAGAGTCTGATAAATGCAACATGGATTTTGTATTCTGACTCTAAAAGTTGCCTTAAATGCTTGGGATTTTCACAATAAAGAAGATTTCCCTTTTTGTGTGTAAGAATACTGACTGAGTCTGTGTTTCTATACAAATGAAAAATCCCATGAGATCAAAGAGATTACAAGTATTTTCACTTGTTGTTTTTTTTTTTCCCACAAATCAAGGACAGTGCTTTTGAAATTTAGAATTGATAAAAACTTTAGCATAAAGGCTACTGAATACAGTTCTGAAAATACATTGCCATTCTCATATTTTTGGTCTTTGTTCTTAATTCCCAAGTACCACAATCTTTTTTTGTTGGAGTGGGGAGGACCCACTACTGGCTTTTAAGATTTGACTTCAAACAGAAGTAGCAAGTCAAGATGAGCATCAAATTGGGAAGAACAAGATTAGGGTCTCTGAACTTTGACATAGTTTAGTTCCTATGGAAATTAATTTCTTGTATCCATCTATTTTAAGAAGAGTCACAATTTTGCCAACTTACCCTGGTCAGAAGCTCATTCATTTCCATCACGAGTGTATTCAGATTGCCTTCTGCCAACTGAATAAGCCTCTCAGGGGCCCGCTGGGGTGAGAGCAGGTGCTGAAAAACATTTCATCCCATACACACTTCAGTAAGTGGTTTTGCAGTAATCATAGGGTTGAACAGAACACAGTTTTCCTATATATACAAAGAACTTGATTTTTCACCTTAAAAAGAAAAAAAAAAAAACAACGCTGTTTCAAGTGGGCACTTATATACTGAGCATTATGCTAAATACTCTAGCAAATAGCAAAAATTGCAGCAATTTATTGAGAAATTCCTATATGCTTTTGTTTTGTTTGTTTGTTTGTTTGTTTGTATTTATTATTTCACTTATAGGCGCCCTACCTGGCAAATGCCATTCTATTTTGTGGATGAGCAAAACTGTGGCTTAAAGAGAGTTAAAAATCTAATATCAAGTAGAATTAAGATGAACCTCTACAGTACTCCTGGTTCCAATCACCAGAAACAGAGTTTACAGGGAAGAAAGAGAAGCGTGGCACTTGGCATAGACACCCTTGCACTAACTGACCTGGACTCGATATAGGTAGAGCTGTGAACGCCAGGCCACTTTCTTCTCCTATTGAATATACAATTTCACAAGATTAGATAGGGTCACTCTGTGATAGTGGTGAATAAAAGAAAAAATGAGACCATTCTATAATCTTATCTAAGCACAGACAATAGTATTTCTCTGTGCTTAGATAATACCAAAAAATCCTATTTGCTGGCTAATATGAAGGACCACAGTTCCCTCGCTCATAGTTTGTTTCCCTCTGTTCTTCCTAGATATGTCATTAGACTATTCAAATGTGTAATTATCCCCACTTCCTAATAACACCTAATTCAGTATCAATCCCTGCTTTCTGGAATCTGCCCTCAAACCACCGAGCACCCAACATACTCTATGTTCTTCCTAAAACCCTCTTATTGAGATGCCCACTCTTCTCCCTGGCGTTCCATGTCCATAGCTTGAGTGAGCTAATAAACCCAACTTCACTCTATCATGTGTGTGGTCTTGTGGTCTTTGGTTGGGACCTACGGAGCATTGCCACAGTGAAAGAAACTGAGGAAAGAGGTTAAATAACTTGCTTAAGATTTTAAAATATCAAAATGGGATGTTAAGTATCCCACTTCTTAATGAATTATGTAATAAGAATACACAAAGAGAATTTGGAATTTAAGGACAGCAAGCTCGTTTTCATTAACACCCAGACGTAAGGGAGTGGGCAACTGAAGTCCTTAGCCTGGTGACGATTGGGACCTCTTCCACAGGGCCCTTCAGCACTTCATCGTCCATCGCTTAAGTATTACTTTTTAAAAATACTTACATCCAACTGGAATGTTTGCTTTTCTAATTTAATTTCTTTTCTTTGTATTCCCTCGATGCACTTGGAAAATAACTGGTCAGCATCCTCTTTGTGGAAACTTCATATCCCTGAATATTAGGACTATGAAGTAAACTCAGATTCCTCTGCCTGCTTTCAAGGTTGTCCCTCATATCAGCCTGGCCTACTCAGTCCCCCGCTTTATCAATCACTAGCAGGCCTGACTTGTAATGTCTCTAGACAGGCCTCCTTCATACCGCTCCCTCTGCTCATCTGGCAAGACTCAATGGCAAGAGCAAGCAGGGGCTATGGGTCAGGGAGATGGCACCACCGGCTCCCTGGCTCCTCCCTGGCATGTTACTTTATCTCGCTGAGTTTTATAAAGACAGTCATTCTGATAAGCCTTAAAGTTATACTACCTCTATTTAAATCCTAGTTTCACTCCATCGCTTTGAAACTTGGTGCCTTATACAAAACTTCTTGTGCCTCAGTTTCCCTACTTGAAAAACAAAGATAATACAGTGCATCTGTCTAAGACCAGACTTTTATAAAAGGAAATATTACAGACTGGTGGTTTGTGCAAAACACAGTTCTGGAAGTTAGGAAGTCCTTAAGATCAAGGTGCCAGACAATTTGTTTCCTGGTGAGGGCCTAAAGACATACAGATAGATGGCTGGTTTTTCCTTATATTCTCAAACAGTAGGGAGAGGGAGAAGGAAAGGGATGTGGGGAAAGAAGATTCCACCACTTCTTCATATGAGGCCACTAATTCCATCCTAAGGTGTTTACCCTCATGCCCTAATCTAACTATTTATCTTCCTGAGATCCTTTCTCCAGGCACCATGACATTACCGGGTTGGGGCTTATTATTGTTATGGAATGTTTGTCTCCCTATAAAATTTTAGTCTCTAAGGTGATGTATTAGGAAGTAGTGCTTTTGGAATGTGATAAGGACATAAAGGTGCAGACTTCATGATTGGGATTAGTGCCCTTAGGAAAGAGATCTGACAAAGCTAGCTATTCTCTTCTACCATGTGGGGACACAGCAAGAAGTACCATCTATGAGGAAGGGACCTTCATCAGATACACAATCTGCCTTTATTTTGGACTTTCCAATCTCTAGAGTGGTGAAGAATAAGTTCCTGTGCTTCACAAGCTACCCAGTTTATAGCATTTTGTTATAGCTGCCTAAACAGACTAAGACAGCCTTCAACATATGAACTCTGTGGGGAACATAAGCATTCAATCCACGAAAACACTTTTCTTAGTTCTTGGAATTTCTATATGAGTTATGTATGGGTTATTCATGTAAGATTTCAGTTAATTGCTTAGTTTTCCAATACATTTTAGTTATTCTTGCTATCATCATTAGTAACATTTTCAGTAAAGTAGGCATAATAATAAGGCTATGGTCAGGTTTAAAAATATATTCCTCAGATGGGAACATGTCATGGTTGAGTAAGTCAATTTTGAATTTCTTCCTCGCCCTCACCAATACTTCTCTGCTTGTTAAAATGGTATCTACCTTTAACTTTGAACACAAATTATACTCTCATTAAGAGTGTATTATCCAGTTATCCAGAAGCTTACTGCTTTTTTCTAATCTTTGTACTCTATTGTACTTCCAATCTTGATAAAGCACATAGTATGACTTTTGCTAATCATTGAATTATCACTCAATGATTTTTTAAAGTTACATAGAATCTAAGATTCCCGAGGGTATTGACAATATTACAGAAGTCAAAAAATACTCCAGAGTACCAAGTGCAACCCTGAGCATTCTATAGTTTCTCATAAATAATTGGTAACTGACTGATAGCATATAATTGTATACTTTTCATCTTTTTAAAATGACCTCAGATTCCTTAACATTTCTTCCTATCCATCAATGACCAAAAGCTTTAACAATGTTTTAGAATAGTGTTTCTCAAACTGGGACTTGCAGAAGTATGTTCAAAGGTCGACTAGTTCTTTAGAACAAAAAATTAATCTTGGATTTTCATTTTAACACCAACCTTAATTATTAATGTAAGCTCCTCTGGATCCCAGAGTAGGCACCCAAGATGTACACTAACTCCTGATATCAGAGACTACATCTTACATGTTTGGCAAATTTGAGCCTACAAGTCACAGGCACTTGTCAAGTGATGCCAAAAGTCACACAGGACCCCTTGCAAGGCTCTGAAGTTCAGCTGTGGAAGGGTAAGACAACTGAGCTACCACGTACCACCTGCTGATGGAAAAACCCACGTGGAGGTAGTCAGAATCATAGTCTTGTTCCAAGTAGCAATTTACTTTTAGCCAAAATTATATTACTTTAGATTAATGTTTTTAATTTGAATTTTATTGGTTTTGTAGACTTCTGTAAGAATTAATTTGTTTTGATTTTATGGAGCTATAAGTATAAGGAGTACATACCTGATTTTATGTTCACACATATTTAAGTCACATAATAAAACTGATTTAGGAAAAACAGTGGGGGGGTATAGATGAGACTCTTTTTCCTTTAATGGCACTCTGCATATTACAGTTTTCCATTTTGAAAAAGACTGGTTTAGAAAAATGTAAGCTTCCCTAACAGCTGCTCTCCTTGATTTGGGGCAGTGGAAAGAGCATTTACCAATTATGGTCAATGTCACTTGGGATGCTTCTGTCACCTTGGCCCTGGTTCTTGCTTTACTGCACCAACCTACCTTTAGTTCCTGAGTTGTATTTTCAATGCCATAGAGAATTCTATAGGGAGCAGGCAGTGGGCCCGTAAGGTTGATGCTCATGGCCATCTGCTCTAGGCGAGCCAGGTCACCGAGAAGCAGGCCTGTGCATTCATCTCCACAAACTGAAAAGGAAACAACAAAGAATATTTACTTCTGCTAAACGTGCCAACCAGATGTTCAAAGATTTCAGCAATGAAATAATTTATGGTCCAAGCATAATTCTGTGAAAAAAAGTAGTACTTATCTCAGATAATTAGTGCTATTGAATGAATGGCCTTTGAGAAAAGATGAGAATAATAACAATGGAGTAGATACACCTGCCACCCAGAACGAGAAATATAGAGGATGAACTACATATAGGGACCAAAAGGAGGACCGAATAGACTTTTAGGGAAAAGAAACATATTGCAAAAGTAGTAAAGAAAAGGTGAAACACCGAATATAAAATTATAAAACACTCCAAAGACCCCATAGGAACAATCTAGAGGAAATCTGTAGCTAGTGAATAAAACATACTGCAGTGTATCCAAATTGTTCTATGTATAAAAATGTGCAGTGCTACACTCAGGCAAATTGTACTGCATGTGCTTCATGTATTACATATTGAAAATTATGGAAATTATTTGATTACATATTAAACAGAATTATTTTTAAAGTCAAAAGAAATCTTCTTTTTATAATGTTTTTACCTTGTCTTGATAGTTATTTATTTACTTATTTGTTTGCCAACTCTTCCTCTGTGGCTAACCTCAACACTTTTTCATCCATGGTTAGATACACCCATAAATCCTCACCTTGATGATTAACCTTATCCAGTCTTGTAGATAAATAATGGCTAAGGGTCAGGAAAGTGTTATCTTTTAAGTAGCCAAGAGTGCTAATGTTGTACTTACAATCTTTTCAGTGATCAGAAAGAGGAACTCTTCAAATTTGGAGGTAGAGTGGGTAGAGAGAAAAATGGATTTTTAAATCTCTTCATTATCAAATTAATATTACATATAGTACAATTTCTAAAATTAACATGTATTGATATTTTGGGAGGATTTTCAATTATATATATTTCACTTGCCACTTTATAGTTTTACTTTGCAGAGTAATGAGGTATCTCTTCATGCAAAGAAACATGTATTACCATGCTGATGAAATAGATAAATTCATGTATACAGTTACAATCTCTAACTTCCATTCTGCAGATGGAGATACCAAGACTAAACACATTAGAGGAGAGGAAAATACCTAACGTGGAAAATACCGAGATCTGGAGCAGTGCTGGATCATGCCCCAAACTGGCAAGAATTCAATTAGTTCTCTAAATAGCACTCCCCTGAGTGGCTTAATGGAGAGAAAACCATTAGCAGAATCTTGTAAACAAAGAGAAGTAGTATAGAGGGTGATTTTTTGATAGGACAGCAGTTAGAGGTGAGTTACAATATCTTTTCACAGGGATTAAACTGCCCCAGCATGACTTTTGATAAATCAGCTCCTTGCAGGTGACACGGCAACCATGGAGTGTCATCTGCAGGGGCTCTGCAAGCTCCCAATCCTTGACAAGTGGAGTGAACAAAGGCTTTGGGGACGGGGACAGAAGGCTGGAAATGGAGCTGTGTCTCTTCTAATTTTTTTTAATAGGTCAACTATAAGCACACATAATAGTGGGATTCAATGCTACATATTTGTATACATGCACACAGTATAACAACATAATTTGATCAATTTCATTCCTAGTACCTGTGTCTCTCTCATCCCCCTAACTAGAATGGAAGAATTTGCGCATTATGGAAGCTAAACAAAAGGAAGAGAACATTGTGGCTTCAGTGCAAGCTTCAACAGCTTAATCATGAAATGATTATAGAAACACAACACAGGACACTGAAGTGCCAAACTGACCATGCCTAAACATCTAGATTCACAGTCTGGTTCTCCAACTTCAGTAGGCCTTAGAGTTACCCAAAGGATTTTCTGAAATTCCATGGGACTTGGAATGCCCCAGGTTTCTGATTCAGGAGGTGACTGTATTTCCTGGTGTCTGATTCTTGGACTGAGCTTGTGCTTTCCTAACAAGTTCCTGAACATCTATACTGCTGGTCTGTGCACCATGCTGTGATGGATTCTGCAGATGAAGATACCAAAACTATACACATTAGAGGAGAGGAAAATACCTAACATGAAAAATACTGAGATCTGGAACAGCTCTGGATCATGCCCCAAACTGGCAAGAATACATACTGCTGGTCTGTGCACCATGCTGTGAGGAGCTACCAGACTAGTAGTCTTGGCACTGCCTGGGAGCTCCTTAGAAATGCATAGTCTTGGGCTCTACCCCAGATCTTGTAAACCTCAGACTGCATTTGAGAAAGACTCCATGTGAAAAAAAGTCTGAAAAGCTCTGCTGGAGATCAGTGGTTCTCAGATTTGGCTGCACATTAGAATCACATGGGGATTTATAAAAACACAGATCCTGGGTCCTTCCCCTGCCTGCCAGATGGTAAATGGTAGGGATGCTCAATGCTAAAGTAGGTAAGGATGTGGACAAGGTCATTTTCTTGTGGTGTCCTCTACCTAGGGCACTTCAACCTCATCCACTTGTTTTTTGGGTATACAGGTCAAATGTTCAAGTGTTACTTGCTCAGGGGGAAGGTCCTGATGACTTTGAAGTTACCTTTACTTGAATTACTCCCCAGTCACCTCTGAATTCCCTGTTTTATTATTTTAGCCCTCATGTTTGCACTGGTTATCTTAGTTTTGTTGTTTGCATATTATATATTGTTTCTCCCTCACTTACGAGGGACCTTAAACACTTTGTTCACTGTACCAAGAAAGTGTCTTGAACACAGTAAACATTCAATAAAGACTTGTGTATTAATATCTTTGTGAATAAAGAGCAAGAAAATATTTGGAACTAAGAATGGCTGAGGATGGCATGTACACAAGTTCATGAGAGTGTGAGATTAGGGGCAGAATGTTCAAGTCAGAGAGGGGAATGCTATTGGTCGAACAGGAGGCTTCTGAATGTGAGAGTGACATGTTTGATAGGAAATGGGAAACCATGCCGATTGCAAGGGACAGAGAAACAATATTCAAACAATCATCATAGAAAGAAAACTGTTGTGATTTAAGGACCAGAGACCACCTGAAATCAGGGGTGACTATTGTGGTGGCTGCACTGGGGCATTATCATTCAGTGATGACCCAGGAAATAGATACTGCATGTAGGGACAGAGAAGAAAAAATAGGTCCAAAACACCACCAGGAAAGAAAGAGCACCGCTAGGTCACTGACCGGATCAAGGGGATGTTGATTTCTGTAGTAGGTTAAAAATGATTACATCCTTTCTGCTGCACCTGTGAAGACGTAAGTTTACTTCTCTTCCCTCAAATCTACATTGGCTTTGTAATACACTCTGATCAACAGAATGAGACACAGGAATAGTTTTTGACTTTTGAGACTTAGTCTCAAGGTGTTAGTGGTTTTTGCTTTCATACTCTTGGAAACTTGTTACCTCGAGGAAAACCCCAGGCAACCGTAAGGATAAAAGGAAACAGAGAGGGGCATGCCCAACTTGCCACCAGCGGAGTCCCCTCCCTGTGATTAGGGCCATCCAGACACCACCAGACATGGCAACAACAGCCCTGTCTTACTGACCCCAACCCAAATTGTCAACCTACAGAATCATGAGGCTATACTGTATATAGTTGAAATATTACATTTCCAATATCAATACACACCCCTAAGTTTTGCCACTATGATTCAGAGCATGGATTCCAACTGAGAGACTTTTAAGTTGCAATTCACAAGTTAAAAACAAGCATTTGTAACAATGCTTCATATTATTAAGAATAATTAAGAATATGAATTTTTCCTTTCCATGGATCCCAAACAAGTTCTATTTATTACTAACGAGGCTGTGGTTTTGGAAGATAATCCCAGAATATAAGCAAGTAATTTGCTCTTTTCAGTTTCAAGATTCTGAAAGATATTTGATAACATGATATCTCACCATGCTTTTTAGGGTGGAATGTTCTTCAGGAATCCTGTGGTAGTCCTGTCTCTGATTTATTTATGATGTATAACTTATCTATTTCCAAGAAGGAATTGAGTTGGCTTGTTGATGAAGATATGGCTACAGGCTCCTTACTGGATGATTCTAGAAATTTCCAGGGAAAGTACCCACAATTTTCTCAGTTTTTATTTCATATAAGAATAAACCAGGGACTGGAATGGAAAACTAGATCTGATTTACTGTGATATACTATAGAGTAAATGGCTGAGCTAGAATGCCAAGAGGCATGATGAATACTGATTTTGCTCTCATTTATTCTACCCCCTGCCCATCTGTTTTTGTTCCTCATCTTCAGTTGCTGAAATGAAAATGTATTTAATTGCTCTTTCAAGGACTCATACATTCCATTTCATGTCTCTGTGTGCAAAGGTCTATTATTATCCCCATGTCCTATGGTCTTTGTGTTTGCTTTTGGGGGAACAAAGTACAAGCACATTTTCATAAGTGAAAGGTAAATTTTATAGTATGCTCCAAGTAATATACTAACATCTATCTCAATGGGCAGAAAGATTATGAAAATGATAGCCATGGGGATTTTTTCAAGGCTTCTGTACAAGTCTAGCTTATTCAGTTATAAGATAAACACACCAGGAATTATGCCCTTTGCATAATGGTTTGCTGTTTTATCCTGACACAAAATATTTCACATATACCACGAGTTACTTTTCTTTGCCCTCAAAAGTCTGAAGTGTCTGGCAACAGACACTGGAAATGGGATGCAATTTAAAAATGAATTTAACTCACTATGATAGGAAGATCTGAAGAGTGTACAGAGATGAGGAATATTCACATTCTGTAAACAATTGCTCTTTGATAAGGGGACAGTGTAAATTAACACCTGTCCCATAATCAAGACCCCAAATAACCTCAACAAACAATGTTCTTAATTCAGCAATATGGAAAGGTTATAAAGTGAGATCCTGCCTAAAATGCATGAGAGCAAAAGCAAATATTTCAAGACTATGATTATATTTTACATGACTAAATGTTTCCCAGGCTTTGCCTATAAAAGTGTCAGAATAAATTTGTGTCTAATATTAACAAATGCAGTACTAAATTCAGATCGTTATAGCTGGGCACATGTAAGGGGCAAATCATGCAGCCAATATTACAGATCTTTCTGTTAGCAATTAGTACAAAATATAGCATTTCTACCAGAGTCCCCCATGCATAATAATGACTGTCTTACTGTCACAAAAAATTCACAAATGCATTCATGCCAAAGAAGCTGAGGCTGAAATGAATACATTGAGCATTCTACAAAAGGCTAAACCTCTTAACCAATTTTAGATAAAGATGTATAAATTATCTGTTCTAGTCAACTAAGAATAATGGAGTAAATATACATTTTTGATAAAAGATAAAATTTGTGTGTTAGTTTGCATATTTTAAATTAATCCTCCTAGAATTACATTGATAGTTCCCTGGGTTTGGATTCTGTATTTCTCTCTTTTCCTTGACTGCTTCAAGACTAAAATTTTAGATCAACATATATTTAGGGTATATTAAAATGGATCCAGTTATTTTATATTATTTATAAGTAAATGTATAAAAATTTGGTTTAGACTCATTAAGAAGATTTTTTATCTGTTAGTTCTTTGACTAGAGAAAAAGGCAATCTGTAGGTTTTAGCTGAGACAGATAAATCTGTTTGTATACCAAATTGTAAAATATATATATATATATAATATATAACCTAAATCAAATTCTCTATATAAAAGTATGAAAAATGAATCAAACATAGTCGAGGGATAGTATAACTTTTCAAAAACCAAGTGAAAATTTTGAAATTTGAAAGTACCATAAATAATATTGAGATAATAGCTTTTATCTACACAATATTTACTACATGACAGGCAATGTATCATGTTTTGCTATCCATCTCATCTAATGTTCATAGCAGTTCTATGAAGTAAGTACTATTAATATCCTTGTTTTATAGATGAGAAAAGTAGTCACAATTAGGGTGTTTAATGAATCTATAAATAATGCATGAACAGAATTTAAAGAAAAGAGAAATGTAAGAAAAAGTGATTTTCTGTGACTTGAATAACCCAGAATTAGAGATGATTACATTAAACCAGAATTCAGCCTAAATGAAGGAGAATATTGATCAGAAGTAGATGAGCTACACAAAACATCATGTCTTTGCAAAAAATGGCCGCAAAATAACAACAATGGATTTATAAAACATCTATGATGCTTAGACATTTCATAGGCCTGTATGTAGTATTCTATTTCTTTTTACAGATGTTAAATTGAGGTTTAGAACAGTTAGCTAATTTGATGTCACACATCTTTTATGGGATGTGCGAGAAGTCAAAATTTCTATGCCATTTTATAACAGCAAAGTTCCTTGCAATAGAGAATTGTCTGTTTGTTGGTGGGGGTGTGCCACAGAAGAGAGGAAGATTAGACTATCTTATAATATATCTAACTTTAAAATCATGTGATTGTAATATTCTTTGAGGTCAATAAAGCTTTTGGGCCTAGCCAGAATGGAAATCAATAAAGAATTCACTTTATTCTTAAAAGCTTAACTGAAAAAAAAAAAAAAAAAAAAAGCAATAGTGATCATGCTTCTCTATATGTCAATTCAACATGCAACTCCTTAATCTGGTAACAGAACAGTTTGCTCAGTGTGGTATATAAACCACTGAGACTTTCTCTTGATGACTAGATTCTTATCCAGAATCAGAATGACAGTTACTGTTCCACACATTGGTACCTGGGACCTGTGCTAAGAAGGTTGATGACAAGAAATTCAAGTATTTTTTACTAATGAAACACATGAGTAGAACGTACAAAAAAAGGGAAACAGAAATGATTTTAATAGATTACCAACATCTGAATTTGAACAGCATGCCATGGTTCAGAGTTCTAAAAAGCTCTAGTAGAAACATTGACCTTTGAACAGGAACTTGGGCACTAACGTGGGGTAGAGATGGGATGATCTTTAGAGAGCTATAAGGAGGGCAATCACATGCAAAGTCATAATTGATAAATTGCCTTTGGAGATCAATTGATTTTCTTCACATCTTTTAAAACAAAAAAAAAATCCTGTTTTCTTTACAATGGTAACAATATTCTACTCTTTTGATCCTACTTCTCTGCATAGAAAACAATAACTGTCAATATTAATCATGTTTGATTATATTGGATCAACAATGCTTCAGTGATAATAAGGGCTTCTGCATTATTATGATAATATCCTTGGTGGCAACTGGCTATTAAAAATGATAATCTTGATAAGTGTCTCTGAGGATCAGTATCAAGGACACTTCATGATGGATTTTAGATTAGCAAGCAAAGCATTATTGTATGCTATATTTTAAGTAAACTGTGAGTATAAATAATAAAATCTGATATATTCCAAATACTTTATATGCAGTGATTAAAAATAGTAAGTATCCATTTGATATTTATTAAATGCTATTTTGGGCACTTTTTGTGGAATAACATCTTGCCAGTAGCTACTAATTTTATTTTTGGTTTTCTGGGAGATTTATCTATTTTACTATGCCACTCATAATCTATTTTAAGAATCACATGAGTTATTCTGTTAACTATGCATCTGAAGAAAATAGGACATGAACAAGTCCAAGTTTAAGTTTCCCAAGACAAAAACTTTACTACTGAATAAATAATGACGTTCTTGCTCATTCTCAAATTTCAGAAGGGCAGGTAGTTATTCTCACCTTAGAAGATGATGTGTCAGTTATGAATGAGGGTTGAAAAGAGGAGGATGGATTTTTATAACTTAATTTACTAAGGAGAAATCCAATTTTGGGAAATCCAATCAAGTACCTACTCAGATTTCACTAACATATGTACATGAAGAACTCCTTGTAGAACTGTCCCCAAGTAATTCCTACTTAAAAAAAAAAAGGCTCTGAAGTTAGTCTGGGTACCTGGCTAGTGTGCCTTTTCTCTTACAATGAGGAGTCTACTTGACAACCTTTGATGAATAAGCATCTACTATAAATTTGTAGTCTTTTATAACTTAGTGGAAAGACTTCCAATGGTTAACAGAAAAAAAAATGACATTCTTGGCCTTTGATAAATTTAGAATTTTTCATTATGTATCTGTAGTCCGATTTATTTTTATTTTCTATTCAGCTAAAATGGGTTCTAAGATGAGAAGAAATAAATGAATAAAAGAATGACTTCATTAATGCTGACTATATTGGGTAAACCATGTTCACTTTTTGAATTTTGCATCAGGAACCAGCAGAGTGGTTAAAGAAAATAAGATTTGCAATTTGCTAGGGTTCCACAGCCTCCTTTGAGGGCAAGTTCCCAGTCTCCTTAAGGTTCCACTACTTCTCAACAGAGCCACCCTGGGGACCAATCCTTCAACACATTGACCTTTGGGGAACACTTATCCAAAACCATAACCTGGCTTAAACTCAAACTTAAATTCAATTTTCTTATCCCACAATGGTGATAATAAGGTCTAGAGATATTGCAAGAATTAAAAGAGCTGCATGTGACATGATTCATATGGCATCTGGCAAAACGTCAGCTGTCAAAGTGAGCCTTTAAAAAATTGTGATTATGATGATCCTATGTGTGGTAAAGGGGATTCTTTGGAGAATACCTGGAACCTGCAGGTAGATATTATTTAGTTAAGGCAAGGGGCTGCTCTGCTTGGTGGAGCTGATCACCTTGGTATGACTGGATTTGACTCACTACCTGTGAGACACTGAGGTCTAAGTACTTTCCAAGATGGACAGAGACTATTTGTGTAAATTCATCACAGTAATGGAAACCTCACACAAAAAAGGCTTATGTCCCATAGGAAATTCCATGTTGGATCTGGCAAAATCCTAGCTTGCTCACGACCAGTTGGCCTTGGTGGTAATCAGTCTCTCTGGGAAAGCCGGGTGGTCAAAGGAAGCTCTTCTATTACTTTTGTATTTGTTCAGTGTTGTTCAGTCTCTTCAGCAGAATTTTATATCTTTTGTTATATAAGAGTTTAATCTAACTTTATGGTGAGTATGCAGATTCTTTCCACCAATATGCAGCTTGCATACTGCAATAATGTCATAATGTATAATGCATAATGCAATGAACATGCCTAGGTCATTTATTGTGCACCTAAAAAAACACACAGAACCTTAGTATGGGTCAATTTAAAGTGTGTTTCCTAGAGGATTAACTAAAGAGAACAAATTCAAGTCTTCTACAATACATGCTACACCATCTTATGTGAGTGCTTGTTTTTGTACTAGGAGAGGCATTTCATTTTCCACGGTCAGCTCAACATTAAGAACCAGTCCCACAATCACTTCTCTTGCTACACATCTCTGCTGTTGCCCTCACCAGGCTCCCTCCCACAGCTCACACCCCTGAGCCTCATATAATCCCAAGATGATCACATGTGATAAAATAGGCCCTGCAGATCCGACAAGCCAGCAGAATCTGTGTTTTGGTCCCTTGATCTAATTTAGCTTGAGGATGTAAAAATATCTTACAAAGAGAATTGAGAATAAGTCAGAGTTTTGTCCTCACTTGTACCTAGTTTTGTTAAGTCATTTCAAAAGTAAGTGTAGAAACTGAGTCCTGGGAAAGACTAAGGTAATAGAACAATGGTACATTTTTCTAAAACTGGAGAATTCTAAAAGATGGGGAAGAACAGTCTAAAGATATCCTGTTACTCAACTCTTAGCGTTCACCTAATGAGTGAAGAGGAAACATTCTACAAATCAGTGGAAATCACCAAAGCTTAAGGACGGTAGTGTAAGAAACATCCACATAGCATAATTATAAATGTTGATAAGGGTTTGATGTAAAATCAACCCTGTAATTTAACATTTTTGTAGAAGAAAAATCATGAATTAATCAAGAAGAATTAATATTCCAGAAGAATATTAAAATTTCCAGGGTACGGCAACTAAAGTGCATACCATGTATAGCAGGTGCAAATGGATTTCCCTGTAGGATAAGAATAACACAGGCGAACATTGTAAGGCTGTGTAACTTTGTAACTGGAAGATTGGCACTTTTGTTAATATCCAATGGGACATCTGGAGACTAGAAAATTCACATGTGATAGGAATAAGTTTTTTTAGGATTAATTTACTAAAAATGCAAATAAGGTGTCTATCATTAATAGAAAAAACTTGAAGTCATTGTTGATAGGCAGAATGCCAATTCTCTTTCAAATACATGTTCAGAAAAATAATTCCATTATTTTATCTTTCCTAGATTTTAATGTGATATTTATCTTAGGAGTACTTACATATTATTTAGTTAATTATATTCATACTAATAATTCAACCTGAAAACAATAAAGAATATTTAGTAGTACACTTTTTAATTATAATTAGACTATGTCATTATACTTGGAAAGAGTGAATATGTATATACCAATAATTGGATATGATAATATTAATGCATATGATTATACTACATTTAATCTCTTCCCTCCTGTCCACTTTCACATTAATTTTTACTTGAAATGTAACGCATTTTCATTAAAAGTAGTTGAAATACAAAGAAAATATTTAAAAGCTTATCTTCCTAAACACAACTAGTCTTAAATTTTTGGCTTATTTTTAAATCCAGCCTTAGCTTTTGAGGTAACTCTTATAAAACCAGAACACAAACAAAAATTTTTCTAATTAAAATGTTATTAATACAAAGACACATGTAAGATGTTAAAACAAGAAATATTGGCATGCATAAATGAATTTAAAAAGGCAAATATTGAAATAAAATGTGTAGGAACAAATTTCCTTAAGGAAAGGTATATCACAGTACAATGTTCCCCTCTAAAATTTTTAAAATAATGTATTTTAGATTTGAATTTTTAGAGAATCCAAGAAACTATATTTAACCGCTCATTTCAATGTATTTCAATATGGCACCACTAAATCCAGAATCAGTTTAAGGAAGGAAAGGGGAGGTGGGAGAAAGAGAGGGGAAGAAAGACAGAGAGAGAGCGTGCAAGCAAACTGCTCTCCATTTATTGTATATATGAGTAAAAATATTTAAATACGTGAGTTCATGCTTCCAGGTTTTGTAGCTCAAGACAAACTTACAAAGCAATATGCCTACAGATTTCTGTAAAAGCTGGGAAAAGAAAAATCAGTTATAATTCAAGGCTTAAAATACCTAACCAATTACAAATTCAGGAGGATTCTAAAAAATTTAATATACTCAAATCTTTAATCTGTCACAAAGGTAATGCCAACTTTAGGAAAAACTGTAAACCCCGAGATGAATAAAAATAAATAAATAAACAAAATTTGCCTCCAGGAGCTGTGTTGTGGGTCTTCAATGAAAGGAATGAAGCATGCTAGGGATTTTCTCAGCTGTTCTTGGCTCAGCAGGATGGAGACAAAACCAGCAGGCCCAAAGCAGAAGGTGGATAGACAGTGTCAGAAGGAATGGAGAGGAGCACTTGCTATTGCAAACCAGGAAAATAGTCCGTCTTTCTCATTGGAAATGAGACAGAAGGGAAAGCCAGACTCCCGTTGCTAAACACTTAGTTAGTGTACGTACAAACACACTCCGTGCCCTCGCGTGCATGCCAGTGCTTGCAGCCGTCACACTTCCTTCCCGTGGCTCCAGGGCGACATGTGCAGAGTCCTGTGACTGGGTCACAGGGGACAGGCAGTGAGCCATAGGGGTCACACTCACATTCTTGGCAGGAACCTCCCGGGCTTCTTGGACTGCCAGTGTAGCCAGGGGCACACCTGGATTTAAACAGTGACAAAGCAAAGGTTAATGGGAAGTCACATCTCTAAATTGCTTTATGTGTTGTGTGTGTGTGTGTGTGTGTGTGTGTGAGTGTATGTGTGTATGTGTGTCTGTCTATGTGCTTTGTTTTTAAATTGAGTAAAATTGGTATCAAGAGTCTGTAGATCAGAGTCTATAGAGAGCCAATAGAACATTTTATGCTCTATAAGCCAAGAGGTGAAGTCAAATTTATGAAATGAGAAAGAAAATTTTAAAGTTTCTTGTCATTGTTGATAGAATTCAAAACATGATAATAACCATAATAATTGAGTAGAAATTATTTTGTAATACCAATATACTAAAGAGAAGATAATTATTAATAGAAGTTTTTGAGGTATTAAATTTTACTTAAATGGAGTTTGGATTTAGTGCTTTTATATCACTAGATGATTGTAAATGTTTACCTCTGGCAATGGTTCTTGGATTAAATGTCATACAGAACCAGGCAAGGGCTGTATTTTGCCTACCACAGCTCTAGTTCATAAACTTTTCTTAAAGGTCTCTTTTTAAAATTAGAGATTAATAAAATTATGTATTGACTCAAGGCTTAACCATTCTTCTGCATCTTAAATATCAAAATGACCAAACAATACAATCCATTAATTTTACTAATGAGGAAAAAGAGGCAAGTTGAAAGGCAATAAACAACTTGGATTTTATATTTAATACTATTGGTGTTTCTTTTTTTAACCACACCTTTTTCAGGATGAATTATTTATTATGTATCTGGGAAAGTGGGTTCATATTATGTAAATAAAACATATAGCACTGACATGAGAAATTAAAAAGGAAATCAGATAGGGTAAACCCCAAATGCCATCCATTCATCAGCTCTTCCCCCAATCGAAGCATCCATTCACCGGAGTATATACCACCATGCACTGTGAAACTGTAGCTTTACAAGATGCTAGCAAGGTCATAGTTTCTGCTTTGCCCAGGACAATCTCAGATTACCTCTTGTCCTGGCTAAATTATTAAAAACATTTCCTGTTCCTCTTTAGAGTGTCCCTGATGGGACAATAAATTATATATATGATCAGTGTAAATATAATCAACAGTAAGAATTTTTTTCTTTTTCTTTTTTTTTTTTTGTACTAGATACTGAACCCAGGGGCACCTAACCCCTAAGCAACATTCTCAGACCTTTTTATATTTTATTTTGAGAGAGTCTCACTCAAAAGTCAGAATTTTTGTTCAACATGTAAGCATGAGAAGCTCAGAGATAATAGGGGGTTGGAGCCAAAGTTTTGAAGACTGATTAGATAATTCTAGACATCTTTAGCAGCTTGGGTCTATGGAAATTTAAATGGCTGATTCTGAAAGTTCATTCATCCTGTGCTAGTTAGAGAAGGTGAAGCATAAACTGTAACAATAGGCTTTTAGATACTTATATTTTTGATTGTTATTTTCTTTCCAATATAAGATTACAAATGCTTAGTAAAAATATTACTTAAATAAGCCCACTTAAATTATTTCCTAACATTTGCAGGTAAAATAATAGTATTCTAAGCAGATTCAGACTGAGTAAATCTTATAGAATTAATGATAAGAGTAATGAAGATAAAGTTTGGGAGGAGTTTCTACATTACAGGGACACTCAAGAAATTTAGTCACTTTTAGAGCTAAGCTGAGTTTGAGCAGGCCGTAAGGTGATTTAAATGATTTAAGATGCTCTCAGAAGTAGAATGAGTTTACTTGGAAGGTTACAATAAAAATTTAACCAAGACCTTTGGTTTAATTTAGCTGAGTAGAAGCAATTTTTCAGGGAAATATAACTGATCATTTATATGTTAGAGATGATAAATGCAAAGCTATAACAACATTCAAGAATTGCAAAAACAATTCAAACCATTCACATTTGATAGTGTATGATCCTGCTCATCTATATGCTGTATGAACTGTCAACTCTTATTGATTAAATATTAATGGATATTAGAAATGGATTTCTGTAATCACTCTGCTTTAAGCAGTACTTGTCATCATGGTATACCTTTCCAGTCTTTTCTATACACATGCTTTTGTAGATAGTAGTGATTCCAATTTATACATGTAGCTATGCTGTATAACATTTTTTTCATAAATTACTGCAGATAGTCCTGTTGGTGTCCAGGGATACTTTTAGTCACCATCCTGCTGGTGTTTACAAGGTATGAACTAATAGCCTAAGCATCGATACTAAAGCACACAGGCGAACAGAGAAAATATATACCTTTATCATCTATAGTCTACATACAAATGACGTATGCATCTTCAAAATAAATAAAAATATTTTCGGATTCTATACCACAAGTTATTTAATTGTTGCTAATTTCTGTTGGCATGGAAATTGTCAATGTACTGTTATACATATGCCAAGTATGGGATACTGTTCTTAGAGTGACCACATAGAGATTTCTTTTTGGAACTCTTCTTATGAGCTTATACGAACTGCATTGGAATTTACAAAATTTAAGTCTAATTGTTTAATTTCTTTCCTGTTGTCATTATTAATACAACCATTTTTGGTTATATAAAATAAGATTCTTAAGTGAGTGATGATAAATATTTTTTAATACTAGCTTATCTTTTCAAAATCTTGATTTCAGGAGCTCCTAGGAGAAACCATCTAAGGAGTGGGTAAAGCAGGAGACGGAAAAGAAAAAATCCAAACTAGGGTGTGATTTTAGTGATGTCCCTGTGTCAGAGTGATTACATAGAGAGTTCTGGATTATAAATAACATCTCAAAATCCATTCTGCTTTGAGACAAAGGAAAAGGACTCTTGTACTACTTCACTAGCTAGTCACTGACTTTGGAGCTCCCAGGTGAAGGCAGAATAAATTTTCTGGCCTTTTTGTGCCTCTGCTGGAAAGGAGTTTTCCAACTGGATGCCTAGGCAAGGTGCCAGCAATGTCTGTCACACACACCACTGTCACATTGGCAGTAACAGTAGAGCATCAGCTATTCTTCTATGACAAAGGAGGAAAATGGAATCCAACTAGGTTGTTGGAACTAAGCTAAGTTCACAGAGCTCTAGAAAACTTATAGGCTGTCAATTCTGCTACAATCATTATGAGTTTAGTGGTCGATTTTATTACTTTCTGTTATGTTAAAAATGTTAAAAATGGTGGTGACAAGTTTGAAGAGATAGGACAGAACATATGTATCTGGAAGATGTTAATTACAATCTTATAGAACATATGTATCTGGAAGATGTTAATTATAATCTTACTTGATAGTTTAGAATTGTATTTCTTAGTTTAACATTTGTATTATAGTTAGAAATTAATTTAATAGCTACCCACTTGCCTTAGTAGATTCTTATAAATTCTAACTGTAAGAAGTAGTATTTAAATAACATTGCCTGTTGAAAAGGGGAAATGAACAGCATTTCATTGTTTGCGTAGTAGTACTAATTAAAAATGCTGATACCGCTTACATTCTGAGTTACCCATACACTTGCCAGTGTAGGGTCACAGTGCTAAGAACAATGACACATGTGTAGTTATCGCTAGAAAGTAGTTTCCAATAAACTAAAATGAGAAATATGCAGCCAGCTTTTTATTATTGGTAACTACTGATAAGCTTTTGAAAATTGATTTATTTGCTCTTATAAAAATTTGTGCCTACTTATGCATTTATCTATCTACATATTTATTAATACTTAAACTAGATTATTGTGAAATGATTTGGATCTTTAAGAAAATCTAAAGGTAGATAGAAGTAAACTTTCTTCAGAAAATGCCTAAAGACATAAAAAGAGTTTTGAAAGCATTCAATTTAAACAACTAGAGAACATGAGAATAATAACATTATTGAAATATGGACTTCTCCGTGGTAACCCTTAGCTATGTAACCTCCACGTATCGTGACTGCTAGTACCTTTCACAGTACTGGCCTTCGTATCCTCGTGGACAGGCGGTGCAGCGGTAATCGTCAACGCCTTGCATAACACAAGAAGGACTGAAACTGAATCAGAAAAACAAAAAAAAATTACAAAAATATTTTCACTCATTCATTTTATAAATTAAGTGTTTATTTGTTATGGAGGTGGATGGTATATATTTCTAAGGTAGTGATAAAGGTCATATTTTAATGATTGGTAAAGTTCTTATTTTAAGGGTAGGATGTCACAAAAGCTACTAATAATAGTAAATAAATCTTAGTTGGAGTTTGAAGAATTACACTGAGCATGTCCATACTTTGGAATTTTAATAATTATATAACAGCCATGAAAATGTTAAGCACCTAGCAAATAAGTTCCATCGCTCACTAATCAAAAGATAAGTTGGATTAGAATTTATGAACATCTGTCTGATCGAATAGGTATTTCTGAATATCTTTTAGGTTAAAGGAAAGAAGAGGGCATACAAGTTATATTTTTTTTCTGAAAACTCAGTCTAAATTACCACTGGTACTTCAACACACAAAGTGTGAATAAACATTTCATCTACAGTACGTGTGCTTTTTCTAATTTACATCCAGATTTCAAACTGCATTTTACATTAAACACTAAGTAAGCTAATCAGTATGAACAAAGAAGAAAAGAAAACTTTCCATAAGAAAATGAAAAATATTTACTCATCATTTTACAGTATTTTTTAATAATTAGGTCTTCTACAACTTGCCCTATTTTGATGACTTTGCTGGAAGGCTACAGTCAGTCTGTTTTGCTCTAGGATTTCTGATTATCTTACCCTATAATAGAAAGACTTGATGAGACTTGAAAGCAAAACCATATTATGATGTAGCTTTGAGTTGTTATACACTTTTCAAATAGGAAAGTGCTACATTCCCATTGGATAAAACTGTATGATTCATTGGAAACTCAGGAAGAGAAAATTTGTTTGTTGCAAAGTGACAAAGCTGGAAGCACCATTTTTCATTTTGATTGATCTACAAAATCACTTAATGCTGAAAAGGCAGTGAATTACAGAGACAAAGGCCACAATTTTTGGGTGCCATTAGGACCCTATTGCAACTATCTTTTCACACATTAAATCAATAGTATAAGAATGAATGATAAACTCTAACTTCTGAAAACTACGTGAACAAATGAATTCATTACTCTCAACCTCATTATTCAAAAACATTTTTTTTGCCTTTACAAAAAATAGAACCACAAACTCATAATTGACACAGTCTGTCAAGTTTTTAGTTCTTTAAAACTTGATGCCAAATGCATCTGTGTCCTCACATACATATAAACTCATATACATATATAGGCCTTAGGAAACAGATTTTGGATATTTTAAGTGCAACTCTAGATAGCCAGCATGATTAAATTATATCCATTTACAGTAATATAATAGTGTCAAAAATAAAGTACTCAAAAAGTAAATAACTAATGTACTATGTAGGAATGAATGAAGTACCACAAAGGAGTGTAGTAAATCTCCTTGAAGAGTCAATACAATTTTGGAATTATAGTACTCTGATGAATTGTACTTTTTCCTTATATCACAGAAAGGACTTCTGAAGAAGGAAGAATCACAACTTGCCTGAGGTTAGACTTGATTCTTTTTGCACAACCCTCCCTTGTCTTCTCTCAATACTCATTTTGTCTACAGGATCACTTAGTAAGCCTTGAGTTTTTCTCTTGGAGACCACCCTTTACCTTGCCCTGTGGTATCAAATTCCAAACTCCCCTCAACAGAATTTTTGACATTTACAGAGTCTTCTCCCTGCGTCTTTCTATGTGGACTCTACAGAGAGGAACTGGATCTCTAGAAATCATGTCCTTACAGTTTTTATCCCAGTTCACTGGTTTTTTCTTTTCATTTCCTTTGTTGGATCTACATCACGTCCTTGATCTCCTAATGTGCTTCCAAGTTCTGTTTTAGGATTTCTTCTCCTCTCTCTTTTCTCCTCTAAATAATTTCTTCCATTCTTTTTAAAATTATTATTATTTTATTTAGCTTTTAATTTTTTACAGACTGCATTTTGATTCATTGTACACAAATGGGGTACATGATTTCATTTCTATGATTGTACACAATGTAGATTCATACCATTTGTGTAATCGTACATGTGTACAGGGTAACGATGCTTGTCTCATTCCACCATTTTTCATACCCCACTCCCTCTCATTTTCTTCTACATATTCTAAAGGCCTTTAAATATTGTATTTACATTGACAGATTTAAAACTGAGTCTCTCCTCCTCCAAAAAATATCCTGATCTTTCTATAATTACCTCCATCTTAGTCAATGTCATTCTGTGCTTCTATTTGCTAGGCCAAAAACCATGGAGCTAATTTTTCTTCTTATTTCTCTCACTGTCCACATATATTTTACCTGTAAATGTCACTGATGCTACAATCAAGAACATCACTGCATTTTCCTGGACCTTGTCATTGGAAGATTTTTTAGCCTTCAGTACCTTTAGTTACCCCATTGGAGCTTGCTGACCTCATCATTACCACCCTGTCTCATTTTCTCTACTCCTGCTCTGCTGACCTCTGCTGTCCGCCATGCATAGGCCACATAGGGATCTGTCTCTGGGCCAGGGCATTTGCTTTCCCTCTGGCTGAATGCTCTTTCTGCAGATTTTCAAATGGCTTGCTTCATTGCTTCATTGGAGCCTCTGCACAAGCCTTATCTTTTTTGTGGAGGTCATTGACCACCTATGTAAAATTGTACTTGGCCACTCTGTATTCACTGAGGCTGCTTTATTTTTCATGGTAGTGCTTGTCACCACCTGACATTACATTATATATCTATTTATTTATTGTTTTATTTTCTCAGGAATATTGTAAGTTCAGGGAGAGCAGGAAACTTGGACTATTCTGCTCACCCATCAATTCCCAACCATGCCTAACATTGAGTTGGACCATCATCAAATATTTGTGGAATAAAGGTATAAATACAATAGTATCTTTACCTTCAGGAAAGTTACAAATGTATGTGAGACAAATAAATATAAATACGCCATAGGACACATGTGTTTCTGTCTTATTCAGGATGTCAGGATGGAGTACTTACTACTTAGTGTTCAATTTCTGGAAGAACTTTTGATGGAAGCAAAGATATTAGTAAAATGCATTAGTCGTCAGCAAAAGTACAAAGGCCATGCCCTGCTGTTCTGTGGTGGAGGTGGCACTTGAACTGGGTCTTTAATAATGGATTGGATTTCCCAGGGATCAACAAGGACAAGGACTGTTGAGCATGTTTGGAAAGGAGCAGAAAACTCCAGACTTGGCATCACGAGGAAGGGAGCAGAGGGCATTGAGCCTGGAAAGGTGAGTCAGTGGCCACTTTCCACGCCTTCCTACTCTTTGTTTCACACAGCTCTACGAATGGAAGGCACTCAAGTGAGAAATCTCAGCCTACTCCATGTGTACCTAGAATCGGTTTCTCTATATGAGGAAGAAGTGCCTCTCTTCTTTGCCCTGGCTGATTTCTTTCTTTCCTTCTTTTTTGGCAGTGCTGGGGATTGAACCCAGGACCTTATGCTTATGAGGCAAGCACTCTACCAACTGAGCTATATCCCCAGCTGATATAGCTGATATAGCCCTGGCTGACTTCTGTCTTTTGCCTTTTAAGCCTTCTTTTCTCATCACATGTAGATATTTAAATCCGACTAACATGTCCCAGGCTTTAGGTGGTGGTATTAATGGGTCGTGAAATCAGTGGAGTGACTTTTTCCCAAAAGGTGAGATAATAAAATATAATAAATAGTTGGGCATACAACATATCTTTTTGGGTATCTGCACACATGTCTTTGTTTACTAGGTATGATATATACAAAAAGTATTTCTCACAGTGATTTGATAAAGTTTCAAAGGCACTGAATAAGCCACTTCCACTTGGTCTTATGATTCTCTCAGGGTCCTTTGCATAAAGACTATATACTTAACTTATATAAATCCTATAAACCAAAAATGAAAGAGAAACAAAAATGTGCCATTTAATTGATTGTGCTAACCAACCAAAGTAATATTCTTTTTCATTATGACTTGAAATTTCTTAAACTTCAAACCCAAGCCCTTGTGCCTTAATGCCTGCTTCCACTCTTATTTGACGAACTTTATCAGTGCCCTTGCTAGTTATCTGCCACCATACCCCACTGTCTCCCGTGAAGGAGCAGTACTAGGTGTGGTCGACTGATACTTCTTTCTCCTTGCTGTCCGTGACAGCTGCCTGGGTTCTCATCTGCCTACCTGTTCTTGCCTTGCCTCTTCGTTTTTTTCCATGATCCCCACAAAGGAAGTCCTGTCTTTGCTTCCTCCCATGTGTTCCCCAGGGATAACATTAGGCAGGGCAATTTTATCTGACTAACTCATTTATTAACATATTTCTTCCTTCATCTGCTTCTGCAATTTTCAGATTTCCATTTTCTGTAGCTATTTGCATATTTCCATTCAGACAGACCCTTAACATCAATTTAAACCTATTTAAACTATAAATTGCCTTTCTTCTGTAGCACCTCTCTCCTGATTTCCCTATTTCAATTCATAGTTCCACCATTTTGGGGTCAACCTGGCTAAAATCCTCAGCCTTCAACTCTTTCCTAGACCTTCATCCCTCACAATTTTGCAGAGCTGTGTTTAACAATTTTCTCATATTCATCCCTTGTCTCCACTCTTGTTACTATTCTAATGATCTCTTGTCTAGGTTAGTGCACTAGCCCTTTAATTGGTCTCTCTGTTTTTCTTTTTTGCCTGTTTCAATTTATTATTCTCAATTCTATCATAATAGTCTTCCTCAAATGTGGCTCTGACCATATTAACCTTTTCTTAAAAATAAAAATTTGCACATTTTTATGATACAGAAAATTAAAAGCAATTTCTACATTGGTATTTGAGAATTTCTATATTATGGTCTCCATTTTCTCATTCATTTTCATCTGTAATTATGAAATTCTATCCAAATTTCATGCTTCAAACTCTATTATTTGCTAGCTTTTAAACATGCCTGCCTATTGTGTTTCCTAGGCTTCTGCTCATATAATTTCTTACTATTCCCAACAGTAAAAACCCTTCAATCTACTATTGACGATCTCTTACACAATGACTACTTCTTTTAATATGTTCTTGAAACTTCCCAAAATAAGTACAGTGTTTTATGCTTTTGAATTCTCTTAACATTTAAGTTGATGTCTCTTAAGACACATGTTGTATAGGGAGCTTCCCCAACAGATGGTAGCTTCTCCTTTATGTTTCCTGTAGCTTTTCTTACAGTGTATTCAAACAGGGAAAATTAATTAACTATTGATTTTTTTCCTAATCCGAATGGTTCACATTTTAATAAACAAGGAAACAAATAGCATTCTCTTGTTTAAATATGAGAATCAGAAGGGGATTAGGAAAAGGGAGAGAAGAAGAATATTATGTTTCATATATCTACCTGTTGGTACTTGCATGAAAATAAGATCATGTGCATTATCATTAGTAGCCAATGATCTAAAAGTTTATACTTAACCTCATTAAAAAAAGGCTTGAAATTGTGGCCAACAAAGAAGAGAAGTTTTCAGAGGAAATGGAGACAATTTATACAAAAACGCTTTCAGATTGTGCATAAAGCTGAAGTAGGCACAGGTGGAATGACCACTGAATCACTCTGGCTCTTTTATGTTCAAGGTCAAGTGTCCAGAATTCTAATTCTGAACAAACTGCTATACTTTTTTTTTTTATTTTTAAAAAAACTATGAAGTAGATATTGAAGTCTATAAATCACTTAACAGTATAGACTGGCTTAGCAAAAAAGGTAAATGAAAACACCCAGGGTTTTCATCAATATATAAACCAGAGCAGCATGTTCAGACAGCATTGGAATAAGATATTCCAGCATTTCTTTCCCCTTAGCTGTGTTTCCATGGTACCAAGCTCAGACCATCTTAACAGAAGGGGTGCTGTGATTCTGGCAGATACGGACTTTTTTGGGAGCATAACAATAAGTCACCCTGCTTTCATTGTGCTATTTTTCAATTGTTTCCTGGATAATTATTTCCCAATCTTAAATTTAACACATACAAATAATGGAAACAGCCACAAAATTGATATAGTATGCAGCCACGCTATCCTTCATGGCCGAATTTATGGCAGAACTATAGGCAAACACTAGACCTGTATATTTATAAAACTATGCATATTTGTATATATGCCATTTATTTTATAAGCAGAATTTATATTAATATGGGTACTTACATTTTAATTAATCATTATACACTTGGAACAGGGTTTTAAAGGACAAACGAACCATAGAGTACGTATACCAACCTTTTTCATGATTTTATATGATTAAGAACCTTTGTCTTAAATTGAGATTTTTATCTACATGGAAAAAATAGTCAAATCTTAGACAGCCCATGTGCTAGACAGATGGCGTTACGGATTGGGAAATATGGCTGTATTTCTCAATCTTACTTGTTGCTGGGAGAAATCAGAGGGCAAGCACACGGCTGACAGTCATTTGGCGATCCCTTCACAATGCCATAGTAGCCAAGAGCACATCGTTCACAGAAATCACCAGTAGTGTGATGCTGACAATCCTGTAATAAAGGGAGAAAACATTTCTTTTTAATTTAATGAGAGTAGAATGTAATTTATCCTACAGTTCCACTCCTAAGAGTGTGTGTCTGTGAACATACACACTAACACACACACACACAGATTCCATCATTACTAGAAAATTCAGTTATTGATATATTTTAAAGAAACTTTAAGTTGAGAAACTAATACTGTGTTATTATAGCTAAACTGACAATAAGTATTTCTCTTTTTCCTACATCAATTTTTGTGTACATTTTTCTTTCACTTTTAATTGGGATATGGAACTTCAAAAATCTCTAAAATTTATTTTATCACCTAGTTATTTAAGTTTCTTAGGTTTTAGCTCTACAAGGTACTGGAGATTTTACTAAAAATAGTGGGACCTTGGTACATTCTATCATTGGGCATTTTGAAGCCAAAATATGGTAGAAAGCCTAAATGTTTCAAGAGACAACAAGGAAAAAGAAAAAACAGAACAGCTTTGTAACTGCATTTAAGAATGTTGTCACTGGGACAAAATCTTTACCACATGTAACTTAGTCAGAGCATTAATCTCCAGGATATATAAAGAACTCAAAAAAGTTAACACCAAAACCACTAATAACCCAGTCAATAAATGGGCTAAGGAACCGAACAGACACTTCACAGAAGTGTCCATCAATCAACAAATATATGAAAAAAGGTTCAACCTCTCTAGCAACTAGAGAAATGCAAATCAAAACTACTCTAAGATTCTCCTTCCAGTCAGAATGGCAATTATCAAAAATACAAGCAATAATAAATGTTGGCAAGAATGTGGGGGAAAAGGTACATTCATACATTGCTGGTGGGACTGCAAATTGGTACAATCACTCTGGAAAGTAGTATGGAGATTCCTCAGAATACTTGGAATGGAACCACCATTTGACCCAGTTATCCCACTCCTCAGTTATACCCAAAAAACTTAAAAACAGCATACTATACTACAGTGACGCAGCCATATCAATGTTTATAGTAGCTCAATTCACAATAGCTAAGCTATGGAACCAACCCTGATGCCCTTCAAAAGATGAATGGATAAAAAAGTGTGGTATATATATGAAATGGAATATTACTCAGACTTAAAGAAGAATGGAATTATGGCATTTGCTGATAAATGGATGGAACTGGAGACTATCATGCTTGGTGAAATAAGCCAATCCCAAAAAACCAAAGGACTAATGTTCTCTTTGATATGCAGATGCTAACCCAAAATGAGGAATTGGGAGGAGAGAATAGAAGTTCATTGAATTAGATAAAGGAGAATGATTGGAAGGGGGTAAATGGGAATAGGAAAGACAGTAGAATAAATCAAACATAACTTTCCCACATTCATAAAGGAATATGACCAGTGAAACTCCACATCATGTACAACCACGAGAATAAAATAACCAAAAAAAAAAAAAAAAAAAAAACAACCTAAGATAAAAAGCAATGCTGTCACTGGGTGCAGTAGCACATGCCTGTAGTTCCCGTGACTTGGGAGGCTGAGGCAGGAGGATTGTAAGTCCAAGACTAGCCTCAGCAACATACAGCAACTTAGCCAGGCTCAAAATATTTTGAGGTGTGACCCTGCCTCAAAATAAAAAAAAATTAAAAAAAAAAAAAGGGCTGGAGATGTAGTTCAGAGATAAAGTGCCCCTGGATTAATCTCCAATGTAAAAGAAAAAAAAAATATTTGTCTATTACTCAGCAAACATTGGTGGTTCTTTATAAATAGAAAGGATTCAAGGATTCAATTTGAAAGCAATAACCTTAGGTCAATATTTTCCTTTTTATGCTTGCATAATAAGGGATATTGGGGTGATATGCTTTAAGACACCTCTATAAGGAAATGAGAAAAGTTTCAGAGTAGTGTGTAAATAGCTTTGAAATTAAAATCTTCCCAAAATAGAAGTACATTTAACACAGAACAATCATTCCTACAATAAGTACTCAGGAAAAGCTATTTTCAAGGCACTGAAATAGGCATCAAGAGAATCAAGTGAGGGAAAAAAAGAGAAAAGAACATACTACTCACTTTAGGAAAAGAGCTTAAAAACCAGGGCAAACAATAAACATGGAAACAAAAATGTAATACAGTATGTTGTTGAGTGAAAATAAGATACTCGATTTTGGAAGTTGAGAAAAAATAAGAAAGGGAATTTGGAGTTGGATTTCAGCTTGATTTTGTAAGAGGATTTGGAGTGATTGGAAATGATTTATTTCTTATAAACATTATAAAAAGAAAAGTTGAGAAGCGACAAAGTCAGCAACCAAATAGATGTCCATGGTCTCCTGATCAACTCAGCTGGAGCCACGGAGCTGTCTGCAGGCTGTATATTGAACTTGGATGACATCCGTCTGCTGGGCTCTTTGTTTCAATCAATCATGAAGAATGTATTTATTTTTCATCAGTCTTCTAAGGACAAACAATGTTTGGTACATGATGTGTAGTCTTTCATGACAAATCATAACTGAAGTCATTTCCACCAAAAGCACTGCTATGGAATTTTATTATTATTATTATTTTAGCTTTTAATACTCATTTTGAGATGTTCTGTTATTCTTTGCAGTGAAACCATGACATTACCACCATTAATTTTAGACCACTACTGGCCTTTTACATTTCTAGTGTAATAGCTGAAAATATATTGTGTCACTTGAAGATATATTTTACAACTTAATGTAAAACAGACCCAGTTGTGCAATATGACAGGAAGAAATCTCAGTTCTGTTTCCACTTTACCCTTAGGAGATGATAGCCTCCTATTTTCAGAGAAAAGAAAGTGTTCAATTTGGTGCTCCCTCAGTGTCCTTCCAAAGTGTTCACTGTTTTGCCTGCCTGTTTTCCATTTCTTTGACATTGATTCTGTCTGCAGGGAAGTGGAGTTCTGTTGTTTGCTTAAAGCTATTTTCCTCTGAAACTGGTTTCCTTGCCCTGCCTCCACCCATTTTCTCCAGCTTCCTTGTTTTCTCCTTAGTTGGCTTTTTCCCATTCCCATTTGAAGTTGGTCATGACTTTCCTAACTTAAAACAAAGAAGATCTGTGGGTTCCCAGATCCCTTGATAACTTCCATTCTGTCTTTGATAAGCTTTTAAAAACACATTGTTTACACTCCTCATTCGTACTTCTTCATTGTGCTCCCAGGTACCCCTAAAATAGCTTTCTCATCTTACCACTGAAACAATTTCAGGCTTACCTAAGATCTTTGTTGCAAAACTGAAATTTACTGACAATAATTACTGCTGGTAGATGAATTCTATAGCAGCTGACATTTCTGGCCATTCTGCCTTGGAAAGTTTCTCTTCCATGGTCTCTTTAAACAGTACAGTGTTGTTTTTTTATCCTACTTCTATGGCTATTCTTTATTATTCTCCTTCATGAATTCTTCCTTTTCTATTGTGTGAGACTGATTTCTTTGACTCTAACTTTGGCTCTCATCTGTTTTATTTCTATATATTCAACCTTAGTGATTTCACCCATTATCATGACTTCAGTTATCTATATGTCCAAAACTATATTTCATGTATTCATCATGGATATCTCCAATGAGTGCTGAACTTATATATATATTTTTAAAATATTCTTTAGTTGTCTATGGACCTTTATTTTACTTATTTATATATGGTGCTAAGGATTGAACCCAGTGCCTCACACGTGCTAGGCAAGTGCTCTACCACTGAGCTTCCACCCCTGCCCTCGACTTATATTTTTTAATTGATTCTTGGATAAATCTCATTGCACAACACAAAAGCACCTGGAATTTGAAACATCAGTAATTAAGTTTCTCTCTCTTTCCACCTGCAGTGAACTTGTGATTCATATTTCAGTTGAGGTCACTGTCCTCCTCTCATTTGCCCAGGTCCACAACTTTGAGTCTTCTCTTTTCTCAGATACTTATTTGTTTACTGTTTCATAATTTAATTTTCCTGTTTCTCAATCTCCCTGCTGTTACTGTTTTTATCTGGCTACTGTCGTCTTTTACCTGGATTATTAGAATAAACGCTTTGCTAGAGATTCTGTTTCTAAATGTTCTCATCCGGTGATTTTTTTCCATACTGCAAGCAGAGTGATTTTTCCACATGACATTTCAAACCATGCCGATCTCATGCTTGAAAGCCTATGCAAGGTCCTCACTGTTGTCAGGATGAATTGTAAACACTGCAAGGAAGACCTTCATAATCTGGTCCTCTTTGCTGTCCAGTCCTACCTCTTGCTACTGTTCCCTTTGCCCACTATACTATCTGTATGAGACCAACTGAAATTCTCAAATTATGCACTGCTCTCTTTCACTTATAAGATGTCTGATTTGCAAATCCCTTACTGTGGAATGTTTTTTTCTCTGCTCACCAGTCTAGTATTTATTCATTCCAGCTCTCACTATAAACATCATTTTTCTCTGATAAACATTCTCTGATGTCATACATCTGACTTAACTGCTCCTTCTGGTTTAACACAGTGAATGAAACAGCATGGACATTCAATGGTTATTCTGAGTTTCTGAATTACTCAATCCATGTTCTAGTTAGTATACAGGAAACTGGTCAGACTTATCGAAAAAACCAGGTTTTAACTTTAATATCTACAGAAAAAAATGAATGAATGATGAAATGATTTGCTATATTTTGATATTCATTTTAGTCCATAATCCTTTTTCAACCATCCAAAGGAACCACCATATTTTAAGGATAAAATAGTCATTTTATATTTAACAGTAGCATTGTGAGAGATAATGGCTCTTAGATACAATAATTATATGAATTTCAGTCTGAAATCATCCAGAGCAAGGTGACAGAAGATGAATGAGTGATTTAAGAACACATTTTATAGTTATAAGAATTAATGTGTGCCCCAAATACATGAAATCTCTAACAATAATTTTCAGTATTTTATATTTGTAATAAAATTGTTTCATAATGAATTATTTTATGTAACCTAACATTAATAACTGGGTTAAAATACTTAAAAAACAATGATCACTACTAAAAAATGTAGAGATTCAAAAATCTATCATTATTTTACTTATAATTGCAACTTTATATAATTTATTTATAGAGAAAGCCAGTATTTTAACCTCTGGACAGTCAATCTTGCACAGGATTGCTGACATACTATACCTGGTTAAGTGAATCAAATGTCCCGGTTAGATCCACCAACACAGTTCATAAATCATGATACTATTTTTGCAACTTTTTGACATAGTCTTTTCAAATTACTTTCCTATATGCTTTGAAATAGAGTTTGCAATATTTTCTTTTATATAGAAATTAGTCTTTTAGAAAACATTTCTATACTGTGGACATCTAATGAGAAATTTACTTATATTCTCAAGAGTGATATATGTTAGAATCTTTTCAATGATAGATCAGAATATATAAGATTTGTAAGATTTTTGCATCATGGAAATCTGGTGGTATATATTTCTTCTACTACTTCAAATGAATATAACATTAATATAGTATTTTAGACCTAGGGTAAGAAGTCACTTAATCTAATCTTTTTTCTTAAAGGAATACATTCTACACTTTCCTTGAGATATTATTAAATGCATGAATTCTTATAAGGCAGTCCCTTTTATCTTACAAAATTGTAAGCTATGAAGTTTTACTTTATGCTGTCTGAAATTTGTTTCACTCTAATTTTCAGTCAGTGATCCAAATTCTGCCTTCTATAGCTATGTAGATTACATCTAATTCCCATTTCCCAGGAAAGGTACTCAAATATCTAAGAATACTATTACTTCTTAAATCTATTTTTTTTTTAAGTTAAACATTTAACAATCCTAGCTACTCAGAGTTTCTTTTAAAAGATAGTAGATTATAAGTCTCTAGCTGTGATTTGCAAACACATTGAGTGTGCTTCCTTCCTTGATTTGGATCCTGTACAAATAGTAATACTCTGAGAGAGTCACAATCTAATAAGAATTCCTATATCACATGCATTGATAATATATGCTATTTCCTTGGTTGGTTTTTGAAACCCTAGAAAATACACTACTGGAAGGCAAGGCTTATACAGTTCATATTTTTATATTTCAGCACCTACCATAAGGTAGGTATGCTGGAAATACGTATGAACACAGGCCATAAGAATGAATGGACAAATGAGTTAAGTTCAAAACCTTTTCTATTAATTTCATGTTGTTAGTTATGGGTCATAGTTCCACCTGTCAGGATCTTTTTCTACATCCAATGCATTGGATAACTCTTCTAGCTTTATGTCATTTAAATATTTCATAGCTCTTATCCAATTTAAACACAACAGAGTTAAATGCAAATTCCATGCCTTATTGTTGGACATCTCTAGAGCTTACTTTGGGTCACATTTTTTAGCAACTTACATGCCCATAAACCCATTAACTGGTTGACATCCAGTCCATGCTTTCAGCCTTGTTTATGAGGATACCATGAAACATTCCATCAAAGGTTAAAAACTAGTGTGGATGTAGCCCTAACTATTTTTGACTTAAGCAAATTATTTAAATTCTCTCACCAATTCATAAACTACGAAGTAAGAAATGTTCCTGTCCATATTATAAGAATAAATGAGAAAATTTGTGGTAGCAATCATACCTAGTCCTGGTACATACATGGGTTGGACACGTAGTATAGCTATTAATGCTTTGCTGAATCTAAGAAGTGATGAGTCACGTTGTCAGAGAAATCTGATATTGTACTGAGATTCAGGAGACCAGAGTCTCAGATATTTTATATATATTATAACCCTAGAAATTAGGTTGAAGTATGTTATTTTTAATGAATTTATTCTGATTTCTGTTTAGTTTGCTCATTTTTAAATAATTGATAAATAAACCACTTATTTAGTTGTTTCATTGGAGATCAAAGTAAATCTGTTTCCTACATTTTCCTTTCCTTTATACAATAAAGGAAAAGAGATATCATTGTTTTATCTTGTGATAAATTTCATTTACTCATGATTTCTCAAATTTTTTCATATATGGTCCTAAATCATATATGACTTAGACTTTTGCATAGTCTAAGATATAATTCACCTGGGCATTTGAAATCAAACTCATTTAATTAACTAAGTGTACATTTTCTCCTTCTCAGTTTGGAGATGGTATTTTGTAGTAGATTTGACACCCGATTCCAATACTTTTTGGCCAAGGCTTATAGGTCGCTTAAATTTCCTGAGCCTTAATTTTCAGAGCTGAAACAAGACACTAATAATATCTATTTTGACAAAGTTGTTATGCAGATGGTAAAAGGTTTGCAATATGACTTAAACATAGTAGGTTCCAATTAATTAGAGGGCTAATATTTTAACCACAGATATCGATGATGTTTCAGGCAATGGAACAGATCAATGATGGAAATTTTTTCTTTTCTTTTCAAAAAAAGAATTATGTAGAGTGAAAATAAGATTTTTCACAAGCAATTATACCTTTAAAAATGTTATTTGAGCTAGCTGAAGCATCAATACTCCCATGTGAAAAACAGAAGTAATCATGACCCTGGGGTGTAGTAATGACTAAATGAGAATATCCATCCATCCATCCATGTGACTCTGAGTTGTCTGGTATACACATGTCTGTGTGTGTGTGTGCGTGTACTGATTAGGGTTAACTCACTTGCCTCTTCCTCTTCCCTTCCCCTTGTTTGGGGTTCAACATCACACAGGTTTTACTATTCCATTTTTTAAAATCTCCTGGGGCAGCAGTCACTGTGGTATTAGTAATACACAATAATGTAGAAGGTATAGAATTTTTTAAAGTCTAGGGAGAGTAACCATACTTCTTGCAAGTGTCACCAGGCATTATGAAGAACATAGTTACACAGGGAAATATTTAACCTATATAATTGTCAATAGTTATAGTTCTTTTCCACTCTGTTTTTGAAGAAGGGTATAAAGGAAAAAAACATAAATATAGTGAGTGCCCCATCTCTAAATCATCATATGAAGACTGGTGCTTGATAGTATCTGAATGTTTTTGTGACCTTTCCAAATTCCTACACTGTAATCCTAACCCCAAATGTGGTAATACCAGAAAGTGGGACCTTGAGAGGCGATTAGGTCTTTGGGGTAGAACCCTCATGTTGGGATTAGTGCTCTTACAAAGGGACCCCAGAGAGTGAGCTAGCTCCTTCCACCATGTTGAAAACAAAGAAAGTCAGCATCACATGTGACCAAGAAATGGGCCTTTAGAAGACATCAAATTTTCCAGTACCTCAATCTTGAACTTCCTAGCCTCTAGAACTGTGAAAAATAAATATATATATATACCCAGCTTATGCTATTTTGTTAGCCGATACATCTAAGTCAGTGAGAAAAAATCCAGTATACTGCTAGATACAAAAATGCTTTAAAAAAAGAAATTATAAAAAAATGCTTTTCATTCTATTTGATTATCAACAGGTTGCTTCTGACATCATCATCACTATTTTTACAGAGTTTACCATGTGCTGAGTAATATTCTAAGCATTTTATTAAGTATTTCATAGTCTTTACAAAGACTCTGTGAATAAGTGCTATTATTTTGTTTTATAAATTGGAAAATTCAGACCCCACTTAAGTTAAAGAAATTGACTTTAGGCTCAACTGGACTTTAAGGGGTGGAGCTAGGATTCAAGTCAAGACAGTTTGACTGCAGAGTCCATGCTTGCCACTCTGCCAAAGCAGAGGGTGCATTATATAATGGACATGACACTAAACTGCAATCCATATTCCACACAAAAGAGAAATCAGCATGCTTCAGTATCCTCAGTTACAGCGTGGGAGTTATAATAGCTATTTCCTATTTGCCTCATGGGCCTGTTTCAAAGATAAATAAAGTTATCTAAATTCAAAAGTTGTAAGTTCCCTGAAGGAAAATACAAAAATTCAGAGCAGAACAATTTATACTAGCTGTGTATGTTTGATGGAAGTATTTATTTATTTTGTACTTCACCTAGGGATTCCTCAGAAAATAGAACTGCACTGAGGATTCCTAAGGAACAAATATAGCAATGTTAGCCAAGTGGCCAAAAGAGGACTGTATAAAGATGGCAACTTTTATTCTAGCAGAAATAAAATTAAGCTATATCCTTTGTGAATGTTTCTAAGGTAAAAGGGTCAAAAATTACATGATAATTATGCATTTAATTATTCCTTATGAATGTGTAAGTTAACCCATTTCCCCCATATTGTCTACTGAATCTTATAGACAGATAGATAGGGAAAAATATTATACCAAAACCAAATAGTAATTATTTCAGGAATTCAAGGATAGCTAATATTAGTTATTCAGTTAGTCAATCATTTGCTGAAAGTGAAAAGACTACAGAGGATCACCTCTTTATCTTCATTTCTTTCCCATCCTCCCCAAGTAAGCAAGTGTTAAATTTCAATATCCTACCCTGATTGAGAGAATAAATTTTAAAGAAACCATGTTAGGAAGATACTTTTCTACATGACAAGGAATTTTTTCTTAAATGAATCACCAGCATCATACCTTATGGTACAAGATGTAGGTCATTCACATTAAGATAAGGAATAAAATAAGAAGTTGGTTATTTTTCTATTTAACATTTTCTAGAAGAATGTGTCCATTAAAAATATAAAATTATAACTGATACAGTTTCTGGTAAGAAATAATAATTATAATTATTGGAACATAATATAATCATAACTATAAAAATAACTGAAGTAACCAATTAAAAGATTATAGAACTAAAATAAAAGTGGGTGAATATCAAACATAAGTTAAAAAAATTGTATCAACAATGACCAGTTAGTAAATGTACTACATTGAAACAAAAAATATAATGTTAATATTGAAAAGAAAATGTATGACATATACAAATAACTTTAATATATAAAATGTAAAATCTATATAGACAATATTAAAGTTCGCTGTAAGACATAAAATGTTTGAACAGTATCATATTACTGGGTTGAGGGAGAATAACTAAACAATATAAATGTAGCAATTCTTTACGGATAGGTTTAATGCAATTACAATCAAATTCTAGTAACTTTTTTTAGAGCATGGATTGAAACAGTGAAGAAAAATGTAGTTGAAAAAATATATGATTATTATTTAATAAAAGTAGAAAAAAAGAGAATGATAAAGGGTTTTGAGGGGCTAGGCAGATGCCTCCTTAGCCAGAACTTGGAACAGACTCACGACTGGTGAAGGGCGTTCAATGATGAAGTGAGGTATCCTTCACAAGGGCCTCATAACTCAATTCGAAAAAAGGGCCTTGATTTCCTGTATATTATAACTTAACTCTGAGATGTTGTGAAGCAGAACATTATATATATAAAACACAGTACAACAGATTTGATAATTCTTAAATATATTTTATTATGAATTAAATTTGTGTATATACCCAGATCCCAGGAGATATTAAGGAGAGAAGGAAGATCTAACTAATGCATACTTGGAGAGTGCTTCCTTACACCACAATAAGTTTTAGAAGGGTAAAACAGTGAATCATGTATAGTAAATGTACTGTATCAAATTGTAGAAATCACGGTAAACAGTACAGGCTCCTAGGTGCATATTGATGCCATAGCACTGGATGAGATCACCCCGAGAATGTGTGTAACAGAGGCCTAATTGCTCAATTCCGAGTCCCTGGAATCTTGGTAGGTAGATTCATTTCAGGAAATCACAGAGAGAAAAAGCACAGAGGGCTAAGAAGGAGCCTTCTGGAATTTGACAGCCCTCAGAACGTCATGGCCACGGAAGCTAACCAGAGAATTTGAAGAAGGGGTGATTGCAAGTGGTAAACACTGCTAACAGATCAAGTAGATGAAGATCACCGTGGTTGAGTGTTAGTCCCCCACAGTGGTATGGTGGTAAAGAAAAATGACTGATTTTAGTAATTGAGAATGGACAGATAAAAATTGTAGACAGAGACAACTCTTCAGAGATGGAAGGGAAGAAGGAAGTGGTAGCTAGAAGGAAAGCAGAGTCGAAAGAGTTTGTTTTGCATTTTGTTTTTAGGTGACAATGTAAGCTGGAGAGGAGATGGGCAGGACTGATGTCCTTGAGTGGGAGAGAGGTGATATACTGAATGTATGTGCAAGGCTTGTTTTTGTTTTTCTTTGAAAGAACAATTGATCCAAACTATGCATGGATGCAGAGAGGTGGCTGCCTGAGGTGGTAGGAGCACCTGTTCGCTCCATTCTGATTACTTCTAATTTCTGAAATAAGAAGCAGCACTGATAACTAAGAATTAAGCTGGGAAGAGGTGGGAGAAGAGATTTGGACTTGAATAGGGAAGAGAAGCTATGAAATTGTCTTCCTGGAATGTCCACCAGAGTAGCACAGAGGTCCATTTGAAGAGCGTGATCATGAACTTAAGCTGAAACTAAAGGGCAGATATGTTGTAGGAGCCACATTTGGCGTAGGGAGTAGGATTCAACCAGCATTGGGGTGATCTGAATACAAGTGCAAGAGCAGCAAGAAGTGAACGCTGTGAAGCAGCAATGCTAAGGTTATGCTGCTTAAAAATGTGGGAGCCCAAGAGATGGGATATGAGGGTCGATGGTGAGCTTTAAAATGTTGCTGTAAGAAGAAGTGAACTGATGGCTGGGAAAGAGTAAGATACTTAAAGTGGAGACTTCAGAGGCACAAGGAAAGGGTATGGAAGAAAAAATCACCAAGGATTATGATAGGATAGTGCTAAAGACAATGAAAATGATACAGAGGAGAAATCTTCAGGAACAGCGTAGGTGATCTGGGGGTTAGAAGGCAGCTTTAACAAGCAAGTGTAGTTGGCTAGAAATGGGGGCATGGGATTCAGAGCAGGGGGGGCCATGTGGAAGAGAAAAGGAGCCGGATATGAGAGCGGCAGTGAGGGACCCAGACCCCTGCCTTGCCTTCAGACTCAGGGGAATGAAGAGAGTGACAGGAAACAAGGGCTTCTACTCAAGAGGGCTGGGGGACAGCAGCCAGCAAGGGGAAGCCATTTCGAGGAAAGCAGGACTAAGAGAACATGATGGGAAGAGGGGAATTATGTAGGGGATTTTGCTGACATCTAACCATGAGTTCTGCAAGACTCAGTGGAAGGGCTCCAGAGGATAAGAGGTTGGAGATGGGGTCAGCAGAGACAGAGTTGTGTGGCAGTTAGTTTAGGGGACGAAGGGACATAGAAAACCTGAATTTCTCAAGTGAAATACAAAGGATGAAACACACAGTTCTAATTGTCCCAAGGTAGAACGGACTTTTAAGCTGCTGTCATTCTCTATTTCTTGACACAAACAGTGGTTTTTCCTGTTATCGTTTTTCATTACTTTTGAAAATGTAGAATATGGTGAATATCATTTTTCCCTACATGTTTTAATTCACACACACACAATCATGCTCTCTGCAGACCAGCTGGTCTCTGCATAAAGTAAGTATCTCAATGGACCTTGTATGAGAAAGGATCAGGTACCTACCTGGCATATGGATGTTTCAGGGTCACACAGGCTGCTGTGTCCATTGCACTGACATGGAACACAGGTGCCCAGGGTGGGACCAGGGGTGCGAACACCTGGTTCAGAACGCAGTCGATAAAATCCTGCTGAGCATGTCTGGAAGAAAAGAAAGTCAATCAGGACAGTCAAGTAGAAATCTTGCTTCAGAAATACAAGTTCTGGTTATGAAATGGACTTCTTCCCCCAATGTGTGGTAGGGCAACACCACTTACAAACTCAAGTGCCAGTGTTGATATGCCTAATATAAATTTCCGTTGGGTCCCTCCTCTGCTCTCAGACATAGGTGCATTCATGTAAACAGATATCAGTGAGAAAAAGAGCTTCCATTTTCATCTATAGCTCTTTGTCTGAAAAAGTTTTAAATGGTCTTTTTCCCCCACTTGATAAAAAGGTTTATTTTTAATTAACATTGTCATATGGGCTAACGAGAGAATTCCAACATCCTTAACAACCTAAAATCTGTTTTCTACTATGCTTAATGAATAGCAAATGTCCAAAGAAATTCAGCAAAAAATTGAATAAAGTCAAGAATGCATTATTTATATTGATACAATATAAAGAATATAAAAGGAAGAAATGCAAAATAATAAAAGCGATCTATCTCTTGAAACTATTAGGCAGTAAATAAAAATTATCTTTCCCTGATGTTTTTTTTTTTAAATTTCACAATGAAAATCTGAAAGTCAAATCAAAAGAAAATTGCTAGTGAAGTTGACAAAATCAAAACTTTCATCTTTATTCAGTTATCATATAAATATATTAAAAACATCTCTGACTTTCTGGAAGGTAGGTCCCGGCTCTAGAGGACAGTCTGAGTTCCAGGCTCAGATCCCTCACATTTATTAGACATAGCTTCATTTCTGGTTAAGAGGTAGGGATCAGTTTTTCAGATTCTACTGATTATAAAGGGGCTGTTTTACCACCTTGGCTAAGTAAGATTTTTTTTTTTCACTTAAAAATTTTGCTCCCCACAAGGGAAAAAATATTGGATTAAGAACTTCCTAATGTCTCACATCCCTTTGGCTCTGGCATTAAGTAGTCCAGACTAGAATACACATGAGTTGCTCAGAAAGAGAAAAAAAGATCAATACTAAGCACCTTCCTCCTGTTTATTTTGATTTGGATAATGTGTACCTCAATTAAGCACTTAATTAAGAGTCTCTCTGCTTTTATCAGTCAATAATAAATTTTAATGAGATTTAATAATGCCTCCACTTTAAGCAAAACTGATAGAGAAAATTGAAAAGAGCATTCAAAAGATTCTGCATTTCGTTTGTATCACAGTGGGCATAATCATATATATTGATAAAGTTTATCCCTATTATTTATTTTATAGCAGTTATTCCTATAATTTTTTAGGAATATAACTTTATAGCAATTTTCATCATTGCCATAGAATAAGAACTGGAAATTACACTTGAGGAATTAATTTAAGAATAATCAAAGAAACAATCTGAGGTGTTTTTAAAAGTGGTTCACAGTGTAGGTTGTTCCAATTTGTTAGTGTGCAAACTATTGAATAAAGATGAATTTTATTTACATGGATTTCATCCCTGAATATCTTCCTAAGATATTATTATTATTTTATTATATTGCTATTTTATTGGCATATGTACTTGGTCTTGGTCTATCTGTCTCTCTCTCTGTAAAAATGACACAAATTAAGAGGAGATCCTAGCTTCACATATCCAATCAAAAGCTTAAAACGAGTCTTAGCAGAACAAGTTAAGAAAAAAACGTTCTTCATTGAGGAACCATATGAGGCTCAGTATTACAGACGTGCAGAGGAGCACTCAGGCAATATTTTTTTTATCTTTATTTATTTATTTATTTTAAATTATTTATTTATTTACTTTTTACAGGCTGCATTTTGATTCACTGTACACAAATGGGGCACATCATTTCGTTTGTGTTGTGCATGATGTAGATTCATACCATTCGTGTAAGCATACACATACATAGCGTAATGATGTCTGTCTCAGTCCACCCTTTTTCATACCCCTCTCCCTCTCATTTCCCTCTAAATAATCTATTAATGCACAACACATTTCCTGTGGCCCTTTCCTGGAGCTAGCGTGGTGCAGTAGAAAAGTACCTGAAGTGAGTGTCGGCAACCTGAGCTACAAGTTGAGTTCTATGTAGAACCTTCTAGACTTTCCCCTGTGGTTCTCACAGTTATCAGGGGAACTTTAAAACATACTGATACTTGGCTCCACCCCTAGAGATCCCAAGGTTGGTTTTAAGACTCCTGGGAGAGTATGATAAGCATGTAGGGTTTGCAAGTGACCAGTATGCTACCCAATCCCTCCTATTGGCTTTCAGAAGGGCATGAACACTCCTTGGTACTATGGTCTAATGAATTTGGTGGAAACCATGGTTGTAAAGTTAGTTTTTTCTGCAGGATGTAAGCAAATTAATTAGCTCTGATATGCAGTTTCCTCATCCCACAAGCAAGTAGGTCTGTTAACTCAGATGATTTCTAATTTTTCCAACATTTTAGATTATTAGTGTGCCCTGATAGATTAATAATGAGTAGCAAAGAAAAAACCTCTTCCACAATGCAAAAACTTAGAAACTTAAAACAATTTTAAAGAAACAATGTGACCTTTTTTATCCTTTTAATTTTCTTCCTTTTTCTGTATCCTTTTGTATTTATTCTTTACATTTAAATTTTTTAGGGGTGTTTTTCAATATCTGATGCCTCCTAGGACTCTAAGTGAACTAGGATTATTTGTGAGAATAATCACATTTGAATTGGGATTAAAAACACCTGCTTTGGGGCTGGGGTATAGCTCAGTTGGTATAATGCTATCCTCACAAGCACAAGGCCCTGGGTTCAACTCTCAGCATCACAAAAAAAAAAAAAAAAAATAGAAAAAAAAACCTGCTTTAAAAAGTCTCATCTAAAATTCTTTCTGGAACACAATGGAGAATTAAAGAAAAGCAAATAAATAGAAACTTTACTGAGTTCACTTTATATCGTTTTTCATGAACTCAAACTTGTCCAAAGTTTTCTTCTCACATACTGAAATTATGTATAGCTCTATCTTATTCTGCTTTCCTTCCATCTTTACTTGTATAATATAATGTATCTTAAAAGTATTAGAATTCAATTTGTATCAAAATGTGGAAAACTAGAAAGAAGAGAATTAAACAGGAGAGTGAAGCCAGCAAGTCCCAGGCTCTGAGCTGTGCCAAACCCTCCCTTTGTAATGGAGGAGATCCTACAAAAAAAATTGGAAAGCTTTAGCTATTTCAAGTAGTGAGAAATGAACATGAGTTCAGCAACACCTTCTTTCCTTACAGTTAAAAAATAAAAATAGATATTTGTGCAGGAGTCAATAAAAATATTCTGTCTTATATCTCTACATGGGTTTTGCAATCAGGCAATGTTAACTTGAGTTCTTGTTCTACCACTTGTTACATGTGATTTTTGTGCAGATTTCATATAGTGCAGACTTCAGTTTCCTCACTTGGAATATAACAATCTTATACAACACAATAGCTGATTATAAGTTTATCTACATTTTATAAATAGACTTATGGGGGTTCAAATGGCATCTTTGCTTCTGCTTAGCTGTGGGATCATCATGGACAAGTTCCTCAACCTGCCTAAGCCTCAATTTCCTCATTCATTATATGGAGATAGTAAATCATACTTGATGATGGGTATATGTATATTAGGAAAGGTGATTGAACTTGTTCAGGAAATAGTAAGCATTCAATAAATAAGTTTTGCTTTTGCACAGCATTGTTTTAAAGATTAAATGGCATAAAACTTGACACAATATAAATCAACACAGAGGTCCCAACCTGTGTATATTTTCGATGTAGATGCTGATGATAAAGGCAATTATGATTGTTCTAAGCTGCACTGGGAAGGAAAATTATAATGTATTCCATTATTCATACCATGTTCTCAATATTTGCATGCACAGCCACTTGAGGTTTCAGTCAACCACAGACTAAATATACAGTGGGGGTCCCATAAAATTATATTGCCTATTGACATTGTAGCTGGCTTAGTTTATGTGAGTACACTTTATGATGTTCATACAATGATGAAATAGGCTAATGACACAGTTCTTAGAACATGTCCCTGTTGTTAAGCAGCACATGATCAAACAGTTTAAAACTGAGTTTTGGGGTCTCCTATGTGCAACTGAAGTGCTAAAGGAGACCGTGAGATATGGTATATGTAGGGGACAAGTCTACTTCCATATTCTGCCTTTTGTTTGATTTTATTATAGTTATAAAATGTGGATTTAAAAAATCAGTTTGCCACCGGTGACCAATTATGAGTGGTGAACCAATGGGCAGCAGTCATATAGGAGGTGGGGGGGAAGAGGCTGAAACTATTAAAACATGACCAGAAATCAATAGTGAATTTTTGATGTCCATGATATAATTGTAAAGAACAATATTCAGAGTATTTTCCATTTTTAAGAAAAAATTTCACAAATATGAAGAATAACTACATACATACGAAACTGGCTTCAGTTTAGGCAACACCCTAAGCCTAAACTAACCTGAAGAACAAGTAAACTCTAAGACTCCAACAAAAACAAATCTAGTAATGAAATAGTGCCCTATATTTGACTTCTAAAGGTAATAATAAATTTTAAAAATGGGGCACTTCTAGCACTAACATTGTTAATAAACAGATGCAAGTTATAACACTACAGGTGACAGGAAAAGTGTAAATATCTTTAAAACTGGATTTATTTTGAGTAGCAATCAATACTTGGTTTTTTGTCTATCTGCAGTCATATTTTAGGTTAAAAAAAAAACATGAAATCAAGAGCCTTAAATGTAGATGTCTCCAGAATATCACACATTTGGTGAAAATACCATGAAGGAATTGCTTTGTGTATTCATGACCCAAAGCATATGTTACTGGAATGGGATGTACTGTTTCAAAACTGTCCTTAGCTCTTGCTTTGATGATTAGATTTTATGCCTGGTAATTACACTTTGGAATCAAGATGAATTATAAATAAGATGTATAATGGATTAGAGGCAATGGGTTGTGGCAAACACCTCCGGTACCTTATTATGAGAGATAAGCCTTTATCTTCATAATCTCTCCACTAAGATATTATTGTAATTATTGTCTGTAAATAGAAGCTTAGATGGAATTCACAGGACATAGGCAAAGCCACCAGTGCAATGTTTGTACATATTCCCAGTTATTTTTGATTTCTTTTATTTATCATTTTCTTTCTTTGTACTAATTTATATCTTCATACAATGTAAAATTACTAAAATTAACAGGAAATCATGTTTTAGAAAATATTATTTGGAAACCCTATTGATCATGATAAGAAGGAATTTTGACAATTGAAATTGGTAATGGGAGGTAAACTGCATTAAAATAATTTTCATTCTATCAACAGTTTTGTTGGTAAGTGAACAGTATTATTTTAAATAAATTCAGAGAAAATAGAGTTGTAACAACTTTCTTTCAAGATATCTAAAGGTCAACCTTGAGTACTTACTGAATATATTCTATAGCACAATAATATTGCAGAATCAGAGAATTTTAGAACTTCAAAACCCAACCTATCATTTTATAGATTGGATAACTATATAACTAATGCCTATAACAATTAAGGGAATTGACCAAAGTCACACAGTGAGTCAGCAGCACAGTCACACACTTCCTGGAATAAATAAAATTTCATCTCTTGTCTGGAAAAATCTCAAGTTGTTTCTGTCCTCTAGCTTTTAGTCTGTCATTGGGGAGTTAGCATGTTTTATATGAGTACACTGTCTCATTTTTCACTCACAACTTATATACTGTGTATGAATGTGATATTTGGATGAGTTGTATGTATGGATGGATACAGTATATATACTTACTCATAGGTATACAAGTGTATAAATTGATGTATGTAGGAGTTATGATTTAATAATGAGATAGATTATTTGATTATTTATTAAATCAAACTAGACACATTCAAATGTATATTGCCCTCAGAGCAGTAACAAAAAAGGCTATAGAATTATTTCGAGGATGCTTCACAAGATTTCTGAGTTGTGCTATGAAATTTCTCTGCACAGTATAAATATATATGATGATAACATCAATTTACAATGGGGCTTTCCCACATGTTTTCACTTAAGTTAATCCTTATCAAAATTCCATAGGCAAACTCCCCCAGGGTCAGCAACAAGCAAGAGCAGGTGCCCCATTCGGCACAGGAGCCAGCCTAGGTAGGATTCACCAAAACCAAACGCCTTTTTCTCTTCATTATGCCATGCCACCTCTCAGGAATATTCAATATTTTTAAATTGTACTTTAGTTTTGATCTGGTTTCATCGTCTGACTTGTGTGCTATACTTAACAAAACTTCCCAGATCTATTTACAAAATAAGGTAGATAAAATTATTTATATAATCAATAATTATTTAATCAACACATGGATATATAGTTATGACATTAATAATAATATTAACCTCAATAACTAGTATTGACTACATGCCAGGGATGGTAACAAGGGCTTAAAGTTCATAGCTTATTTTGTCATCATAAGATTCATAGACTGTAGGAAATGGAGTTATTAATAATATTTGACTGCTCTGCCATGGGCACCAACCTTTGTGACTAATGAGAAAGAATCTTGACTGCCAGGCAGGTTCCAGTGGCCCCTCTCAGGCCAGGTATTGGACTAGGACCAACAGGAAAGGCCAAATGTGGTGGCAGTTATTCAGAGATTTGGGTATGCACCATCTTCCCCTGGAAGAGCTTTTGTAACCTGTTGCAAGGTCTCAGCCCTAGTACGTGACAAAGCTGAGGTTCTAACTCAGGCCAATTTCTCATGCATTCCACTTCCCCAGTATTGCCTCTATTGCTTGATATCTGTAGAAATTGAATTGACTTCCAGAAGATAAAGACCTACAAAATTTGCCAATTCTAAAGGTAGTCAAAAGAAGATCCCAGAAAGTTTAAGAAAATTTTTTTAAAAAGATAGTTTTGAAAATGCAGTAACTAAAAGTAAAAAAAAATAAAATTAAAAAAAAACAGGAAAATAAAAAAAGAAGATGCAGTGACTGAATGATAGCAGCACAATTGAAATGATATATATCATTCTGAGAAGCCACATTGAAGGGAACAGCGTGCTGTTTTGTGCTTAGATTTTGTTATGCTCTCTATAAACACACTTTCAAAACCTGGTAACAATCATATCTCATAATGACTGCAGTTTAAATGCCTCTAACTGTTCAGAAACAGTGCCAAGAAAATAGATCAGTTATAATAGACAAGCTTTTTGAAAACATTGTTTTCTTCCAAATGTTCCAGATTTTTACAGATTTTTTAATTCTTCATCAAACTTTCTCTTTGGCTGTGATTCGTACTCCTTGGTCACAATAACACCATGATCTTGCCTCTGCTTCTCACACTGAGAGGGAAAGATCATATAAAACAGGTGAAGACTGGGTGTGAAAGCCCAGCTGATTGCTGCTAAGGGAGTGCAGGAGTATTCCACTTGGCTCCTGAAGTGAGATGAGGTTAAGGGGGTCACTAGCAGCCAGTTACCTCACAGGAAAATCCAGAATAGCCCACAGGACAATCACATTTTTCTATCAAGTGAGCCAGAGGAGTCTCTGCAGTTATGCGTCCTGGTTCAGCTACCTCCATGGCAATTTCTGAAATTCTGGAAAGAGCAAATACATACTTAGATGATCCCATCAGCCGGCTCAGGTCACCTCAAAATACTCAACCCTGCAAGAAAACCCTTCTCAGATTTGTCAACCTCAAGTGTGTTTTGTTGTTTTTCAATCAACAGATACTTGTATATGTTTATCAAGAAAAGGTGACATTTTGGTATATGTACATATTGTGGAAAGAGTCGATTAAGCTAATAAATATAATCTTTTGAAGCTGCTAAAATTCCCAGGGCTCGTGTGTCACATTTTCCTTCTACATTTTTTGCTTCCTCAAAGATTGAGATTTCACATTAGCTAAAAAATCCATATAAATCCTAAATTTAGTAAATTAGATATCTGATATCCTGTTGAGAAGTTAAAATAAAGATTCCTCCCCCTACTTTTAAAAATGTGAGTTGCTTCAGGTAGACATGGACATTTAATTAGACATTTATATTTTTTAAAACAGACAACCCAAGGTCATTCTCTCTTAGAATATCTCCTATAGTTACTGGTGAAATTGCTTTTAAATTTCTTCCTCTCGAGTCTCTGAATGTCCTTCCAAGAACTTTAGAAAACCACCCAGAAAACAATCTAGTATGATGTAATATTGATAAATTCCTGAGGATAAAGAAAAAAACATTTCAAATTAATATTTTATTAACTTTATTAAAATAAATCCTTCAAGTGACTTAACTCACCCTGTTGGTGAAGAAATCCTTATAATTGATAAGAAAAATCACCTTGAAAATATTGATACACTTTTCATTAATTTGAAATTATACATTAAAAATATACACAGTCCATAAACTTAGACTATTTCATGACTGACTAACTGGTAACATGAAAATGTTCTGCAAATAAACTTTCAAATGAGACAATGAATAGTTTTGCTTCAATAAAAGTCACCTCCAATAGTCTAAGGAGTTTGAATCATAAATTTTATAATGAGCATAGGTAAGTTTTATTGAGTTATGAATGCACATTCTGGCTTCACTAGCATTGTAATCTGTACTCTGAAGAGAACCAGTCTTTATGATACATATGTTCAGCTAAAATTCAGATTTCATTCTCCCCTCCTTAGAGCATACACAGTGGTAGTGAGCTATCAAGAAACCACGCCCCTCTGGTAAGGAAAATTCTACCCTTCTATTCCGCCCAGGCTCTTTGTGGGAGCAAGAAAGTAACTTGGAGTTTGTAGAGAAGCCCTCTCTCTCTGGCAGCTCCATAGTATTTTAAAGCCACAGACACTATTAGCATCTATCTTCTCACCTTCTCTGCCTTGCACATGGAGGCACATGACAGACCGGCGAACGTTTAAAAATCAAATGAAGCATGCATGGATGGTGGCAGCAACAGATACTTCTGCAATACAAATATTTTTTTCTACGGGGATTCAAGGGGGTTCCAGGGAGGTGGAAGAGTGGATATGAGGGAGAGAGAGAAAAACAATGGTTTTATCTGCATCAGAGATATGGCTTCTATTTCAATGAATGCTGAATGGCAAAAGTTATTTCCTGTAGAGTACAGGAAAGGGAGGGGGGGAGGGACAGAGGGGAGGGAAAGGGGAATTACTGGGGAATGATATTGACCAAACCATATTGTTACATTATGTGAATAAATGAATATGTAACAATGAATTCTGCTATTGTGTACAACTATAATGCACCAATAAAAATATGGGAAGTTTTTTTTTAAAGTTGTTTACTTCAAACAAAGGTAAGAGAAGGCCAAAACAAAGAAAAATGAAAATGCTAACTTGACAAAAATATGTAAAGTCTGAATCTCCAACCACATGTATCACTCAAACTCTCTGCTTTGAGATTGTTAAAATTTATGTAATAATAAGGATGTGGAGTTGTGTCTTAAGTATTTTGGGGGAAATATTTAAACTGTGTTTCAACATTTGTCATGATTCCACTGCCTTAAGAAGATCAGGTGCTGATGATCTGCCTTGTTCTTATCATTGCTAGACTGTGATGCTAATTTTTAATGGGGCTTAGAGAAAGGGAAAATCTTTTCTAAGGTTTCATAAAATCGTCACTTAAACCAAAGGATTTCATTTGTTAAAGTGAAAGAATATGATAAGAGAAAGAGGCATATTGTGGGGAAAAGACACAGTGTCACGTTGCAGAAAGGCTAAATTGGTGAGAAAGGTAAAGGAAGTATATTGAAAAATGAGTGACGACATTGTTTCCATCAGTTCCACAAAAAAAATTTTCTGTGACCTACCCAACTCTTGGTGCAGCTTGGAACAATTTGTTAAATAATGGATTTGCATATCTATGTCATGCAAACCTGCTTTGGCTTCTACCACCTAATGTAGATTTGATAGTCTAAAATAATTAACAATATAGCTGACAGCACTTTTTCAGTACATGGTTTTTATTATTCCATATAAAATGAACTGTTACAGAGAGGAATGTGCCAAAGAAACCAAAGGAATACAGATTAGGAAGTGAATTTTGGTCTTTGATTTACTTTTTTACCCAAAGTTCCTATATCCATCAAAAAAAGCAATATGGATGGTCATGAAATAAAAAAGTTATTTTGCTATATTATGTACTTATTACAGTATAAATATTTGAAATATGGGATTTTTAGATGCATTAATTTCACAATGAGAGGCTTCATAATTTTGTATTGTTTTCCTGGCCTGGTCTACTAATTTATCATGTAAGATTACTTTTACTAACATATATTTCTTCCATATTCTTATAGAACATAAGAGAAAAATACATGAAAGAGAAATTGAGACTATCATATGAACTCATTTCAACTTTCTGCCTCTATAGTATGAGACTTATCTACATCTGAGTGATTTCTCATTGTATCTATTGAGTAAATTGTTTCCTCTACTAAAGAAAAATATTAGGTGCTCTTGTGTTATCAAAGTCTCCTGGCTTCTCCATTATTCTCTCTTTATCCTTATTTTTAACCTTTCCTTGCTACTAATCCTTTCCCAATAGTCACTAACATGATTACTTTAGTCTCAAATTAAACATTCATCCCTTGACTTTTGACACTGCTGTTCTTCTCTTTGGTAATTGTGTTCATGAAAATAGTGGTGCATGCTCACAATGTTCAGTTCAATGTGTGCCCTTCATTCTTTAAAATTTTGAGATTTTTCAGATCCAGGACTCCAGTGAAGCTGATGTTAAGAATATCACCTGTGGGGTCTTAAGTGTCAGTCCCAATAAGCCTCATTTTAACTTTGAATACTTCCTGGAAGTATTCCCATGGCTTGACTTCCATGACCACATTCATGCTGTTCTTCTGTGTTTTGTTTTGTTTTTTCAATCTGACACCCAATTGTTTCACATCACGATACATAGGTAAATGGTGCATAGGGTAAATACACGGTTCACTGGGGTGAAAAGATGAGGAAGCTTGGGGTTGGAAGAGACCAGATTAATTGGACCCTACCTGGTTCCCCTGAGAGAAGAAGGGGTGCACTTTCTCAGTAATCTTATTACACATTTACAGCACAGCAACTAATTATATGTGACCTCCATTACACATTTTCCTGAATTTGGGGCTGGCATTTTAACTCACCCCATCTAAGGTGAATTCAATATTTTTCCTCATTTACCTAGCTTTTTGTGCTATTTTCCTTTTTTTTGGTAGTAACTTTTATCTGGTGATACCACCCTTGGGTTGTTTTTTATCTTCACATTCCAAAAGCAACCACTTCTAAATCTTATCTGATGTCTTACCGACCTGTCCTGCAGAGTCTACAATCAGACCTTAATTTGAACATTTTCTTTCACAGTTTACCTGCTTTGTCGCATGATGTTTCCATAAGTAGCCTTGATAAGAATATAATGAATGTCATATAGTGTATCCAAGAAGTCTTCGCGGGTCACAGATCTACTGACTCGAGGATCATCACCATAGTATTTCCATTCTTTCTGTTAGCAAGAAAAGAAACCACGTTGACAACACTGAATGCCAAGACATTGATAGTTGGGTACTAATCAACCAATAGCTTTACCTCTGTCATTTCAATTTCATGCCTTGTCAGTTGGCCAATGAGAGGTGCAGCCACATGCCTGATGATAATCCTAGCATGAGTAGGAGTTCCACCTCGAATGATAACTTGAGGTTTGTAAGTGGAGAAGCCTGTCTCTTCCCGAGCCTCAAAATAGATCGTGTACTTGAGTTTGCCTCCGTAGGCCATCAACTGACAAAAGAAAATGAAGAGAGATGATGTAGGGAATATTCTAAATGGAGTGATTCCAAAAACACTTTTTACTTTGTTCTTATGTGACCTCAGAGTTCTTTTTACCTTCTTTCCTTCAAATTGTTCTGGGAGTTTCCAATAAAAAGGTTCCAAGTGGAGGTCTTGTCTCACCAGATCCATGTCTGCTACAATCTCAGGATGTTGAAAAGCAATACCTTTGGTGGTCGTGTGCTGCAGAGCCTCGTCTACCAAAGGCAGAATGGTCTGTTCAGTCTTCAGAGTTACCTGAGTCGGGTCAAAACACAACAGGAAGCTGAGCTGAAGTCTTTGGGGCATCCCTTTAAAACTAAGTTATGGACCACGCATCTATCTGCAGTGCCTATTCCCATTCTGATAAGGGGATCTCACAAGGAACAGGACTAGCACATAGGGGTAAGCATGACAGGGGATAAGTCCTTTTACCTACTGTGCATAGTGAAAACGACAATATCTGAAAACTGGAATATTTTACACTAATGAAAATAGAATTAAAAAGTAGAGTTAAAATACAATTAAGGTAAAATGAGCATGCTTTCACATTAAAAACTGACAATTTCCTAAGGATGGCTAGAATAAATGCCACAAGTTCTGGTGGTTTTCATTGCCACGTTACTACATATCAAAATTCATGCTCTGGGGCTCTCATTCCTCAGGACAGAGCTTCTTCCCATGTGAGAGTGTAATGCCCACCTGACAAGGCTTACTCTTTACACTTCATGTCTATTTCCTTATCAAGAATAAATGAACTACCTTTAAGGAAGAATTTTTTTAAAAGTCATTTACTCCAACTACCTAATGGCACATAGCCCCTTTATTGTTCCTGAACATGCACAGGGGAAAAGATTACTTAAATGTTTTGCCATTTCCTGCTACCCCCACTAAAAGAAGCCAGCAGGAGCTAACATTATGCCATTACACGGCTCAGCAGCTCCATACTCACCCACGTTCGGATCAGTCCTTTTGCTTCAGAGCACCTACTAGTAACACCGAAGCAATAGCAGCTGCTGCAGCCAAGTGGGTTCTTGGCATCAAGTCCAAATTTCCCTGGCTGGCACCTGTCACAGTGGACGCCTTCCACATTCACCTGAAGAAAGAACAGAGGCAATCAGAGTTCCTAACAGCAAAGTTAGGGGCAAACCAACTGAACAGTGAATAATAGGAACATATTTGTTTTTCATTAAACAAAACAAAAGAATACTGAATATTAGACTTACATCATAAAGGCATATGTAGTTAACTCACTGTTAGGAATTTGTTATATATATACTTAAACTTAAGTGGCACATTTCCGACAATTCTGCTGTTAGCAATATGAAACACCCATGAGAATTTCAAAGGCAAAATTAAAGCAGTGGTTCTTAAACAGCAGTGCCATACCAAGTTGTAAAAAACAGGCAGAGGTTAAAAATGTACATTTCCAAGTTAGAAAATAATGTCTATATAAATAATATAACATATATTATATACAATATATAAACATAACTGTAATATGTAATAATGCAACCTTGTACTCAGTTTTGACTGCTTCCTTTGTTGGTACAAGTTATCATTTTCCTAAATTCTTAAGATTATACTGACAACCACCCCAAGATTTCCTCTTTCTGTTTTCTCTGGCCCTGTTTCCACAGATTTTATCTTGAAAAGATCCCCCTGACACAGTTTTAGCTGCATAAATCCTGGATTGATTTTTCAAAAATATTTAAGGGGAAAAAAATCCTTCATCCTTTATAATTGTCTGTTTTTCTACATCATTTAACAATATTAATGAGAGCTGAAATTTGCACAGTCATTCTTTGTAATGTCAGTGTTTATAAGTGATGAAATTTTACTGAACTTCCTCAGCAGTAAATACATTTTCCAATATACAGTGATTAAATATTAACTTTGGGAGAAATGGTTTTTTTTAAGTCTTAGTGTTTAGCTGTGATTTTTCTCTGGTGCTTGAAAGTATTCTCTGTCCCACCCCACAGATTATTCTGGTTTAATCAATGGAACTATATAAAGAAAACTAATTCGACTTTACTATTGAAAATATATCATCTCTACCAACTAGAATAAAAGTTGTGCTTGGGTTGAAAGTAAGTTCTTGAAAAGCATAACTTATCAGTGCTACAGAACACCTATTAGTGAAATTCCGTTTGGCAATAAGCTTTTCTTTCTTTCTTTCTTTCTTTCTTTCTTTCTTTCTTTCTTTCTTTCTTTCTTTCTTTCTTTCTTTCTTTTATCGGTACAGATTAATGAAGCAGGATTAACAAACACCTCATGAAATTAAAACTGAAGGATGGTATCAGAATCCAGGATTTCCCTTGGAGCATCTCAGCAGCATATTACCTTACAAGTGCACTGCCCAGTTCGATCGCTACAGGAGCATTTTCTAGTCTCTGGGTCACAGGTAGAAGCATCTGTTCCTGGCAGGAAGCAGTCACAGAGATTGCACTGAGGGTAGTTCCAGTGGCCTCGATTACACTCTGTACATTTTGCACCAGTGAATTTTGGGTGGCAGTTACATTGGCCTGTGTTCACATTGCACTGGAAATCCAAGGAGCCCACCATGCTGCAGTTACAAGCCTATGCAGAGAAAGACAGCGATTGTTAATACAGTTTCACAGGAAATAACCTTCAACTTTCATCTTAATGCTTCTAGGCTTCCATCAAGCACACAATAGTCATGTATCTGTCACATGCTTTGTACTATTTGCTTTAGTTCTTTGGGAAACATCGTGAACCTAAACATTAAAATTGATCCTTCCATTTAGAAAAAAATATATGACTGTCTAGAAATCATAATGCTATATGAATGAGAAAAAATGGTTTTATTTATGTCTTTTCATGATGGGGAAGGGTTAGATATGGGTTTTCTTCAAATACTTTTTGTTTCAAAGAGTATACTTCATCAAAGGTAATTTCATTTCATATTTACTGCACATTAGTTCAAGACTGTAGTATAAAGTTCTTAGGGAGTATATCTATGTCCAGTGGAGGGAGAACAAAAAATATGTAAATATAACACTATGAAATAAGCACTGTGCAGTAGAAAATGCTATGAGAACATAAGAGGAGAAGCAATCCAAATGCAGAGAAGCCAGGGAGAACTTGGAGAAGAAATATCTTTATTGGTTTTGAAGTTTAGCTTCAAAACCCAAATTTGAGGGGATTTGCTGGTGACCTTTGTTCTTCACATTAGTTGTACACATTATTTTCTCTTTGTTTGTGTAATGCAAAGTTTTGCTCAGAATTTTTAAAATTTGAGTGTTTTTATTAATTTACTAGAACATGGTGAGTTCCTTCAGTTTGAGAGCATAGTTGTTTTTGATTCAGATTTGAATCTTTTTTCTTTTGATTTATGTTTGATATTTGTATCTATTCTATTTTATCAATTTTGTTCTTCAGGACATTACTCTTATCTGTCTGTCAAATCTAAATCTCCTAATGTCTTCTCTAATCCTCTTCCTTGCTTTACCTTTTTTGCTGTATTTACATCTCATATTTGTTTTCCATTTATCAGCTCTGATTTTATATAATGAGAACTTTACTGTATGTCTACAGCATCAATGCATATTTTAACTATGCTACTGCAGTTTTAAGTTCTTCTGAATAATTTCCTTTCATTTCACTCATTTTCAATTTTTGAGCTTCCAGTTGTCTTTTTGTCATACATTCTTCTTTGAAGGGTTTCTGCTCTTGATTTAGAGCTCATATCTCTTGACATTTAGTGAAAGTGCCAGTGGATTCCTAACAAGTCATTTAGAATCTTGGAGTAAATCATTTTCAGAGGCCATTTGTGGCAGTTATCAATCCAGAGGCTCCAGCTCCAAATCCACCCTGCTTTACTGTAGTGAGACTCTGTAGAAATGTCTAGAAATGTCTCTATGGCCGGGTGGCAGAATGTCAGGCTTTCTTAATAGAAGGTCCTGAAAAGATCCAAAAAGGTCCAAGAAATTTCCAGTCTGCTTGTGTTTCATTATTAATATTGTTATCATTATTATTTTACTATTTAGTACAGGATCCCAGAGACCCTGAAGGTGTCCCAGCTGTGCCTTCAGGTCACTCTCCCCCATAGGCACCTTTCTCAAAAGCTTTTGTCCTCCTCATACATCTCTGAAATGAAGTGCTTCTATACCAGCACTTGCCTCTAACTCTGGTGATTTGCTTTTGTTTCTGCTTTATGATAAGCAGGCTGTTAGTACCTGTGGTTTCCACAACCTCCTCAAAGACATCTGAATGTCAGCCTGACCCAAGTGGGAGGGGCATGCCCCCTCTTCTAGCTCTCAGTTCCTTGTTGTTCACTCTCTTGGATGACAGGTGGGAGCTGCTCTTTTCTGCATGCTATGTTAAGAATAGCTTTTATTCTTTTTAAATAAGTAACTACCCTTTTACAGTTAGCTATTTTTCATATACAATTTACCCTGTTTACATAAACTGTGTGGTTTCTTTATCCCAAATGGGACCTGGCTTGGTACTCAAGTGAGACTTACCACTCTCTCTGTCTGACTTTAGCGCCATATGGTGTTTACGCTTTGTGACCTTACTCTTCCTGGTATTCTCCTATTATCCTTCTCAGATCTACAGCTCTGAGGTCTCTTATCACAACCAAGTCTGGCTCCCACTTCATTGCTCAGCTTAATTCTTATATGCATTGCCACTGGAGACAACTCTGCTTCTGTTCCTCCTAATAATAGTTTACTTAGAAGACTATTCTTTGTAGGATGTGATATACAATCATCAGTTTCTCTTGTGTTGGCCTCTTCCTGCCCAAATGTTTGGTGAAAATCTTCCCAGACTCTGATATTGAAACAATCAGGCCTTACTTTGATTGTTTTACAGTACTTTTCTATGTCTTCACTGCTACCCAGGAAAAAGACTGCAATAAGGACTACTACTAAAGTTGTTTTAAGCCAAAAGATTCAAAATGTAATTATTTGTTATATTGCAAACATGGGCATAGATCCTAATCCACTGTAATAACCCCAGAGGAACTCATCTTTATAGAACATCAGATATAGAGTGAAATTTTAAAATTAGGATGACTTACTAATTCACTCAAATAATTTTTTCCTTGCCAATTACATTGAATATGTATTGATTCACTTAAACAAGATGGGCCATGACTAGAAGCAAAAAAATAATGTGGTATGGAAAACTACGATTATGGGATACATTTTTAAAAGTCCTGTGAGACATCCTTATCTTTTTAAATAAAAAAATATGAAATGTCTGCTACCCAATTTATTGCACAAAACCATAGCACCAATACTTGAGGAAGAGTTGATAGTAAAAGTAGACACAGCGACCTGTCCAAATCAGGAAGTTTATTTGGGAAGTTAAGAGTGGGGAATAAATGAAGCCATTAACCGTATGTTTAGACAGCATGATCACCAACATCAAACTTAAATCATAATTAGATGTAATGTTTGTTTAGCAATTGAGGGTTTATTCACTATTCCCCTGCTAGTAAAAAATGGAAGCTTTGTAGTCTACTTCAATAGCAGCTCAAATGATGTGTGTGCTCATGCCTCAGTACGGAGAAATTATCCATGACACGAAGAGAAGCTAAATCCTCAAGTCACTGCTCATTTAAATTAAACTCATCCAAGTTTTTTAAGTACTAGAACGTATGCTTGCAAATAAATTATTTGTGAGGGCTGCATGAATTATTTTACAATTCTTCACAACTTCGCAATTTTGAAGTTTAGATTTTTAACAATGGTTCAAAGTAATAAAAAAATTTAAATCAATTTCAATCAGCATAATGTTTATCCAATGACCAGTAAAAGTGATAGTACCTAAAAATAACTATGTTTTTGTAGAGATTTAAATTGTATTCTATTCTGATATACATGCTGAACACTAACTAGTCACTGTAATTCTAAGAGTTTCATTAGAGTTTGTCTATATCATAGGATTTTGTGGATAGAAGGGAATCCTTAGATGCTTGGATTTGAAGTTTGGAAATGCAAAAAGTCAATCATAGAAATTTAAAGCATTATTTATACTCATAAAATCTCTGACATTCTTGAGAAATTTTAGTTTTGTTTCTCAGAATGCTGGTCTAGAAAACTTCAAACCTAATAATGTTATGGCCAATAGAAAAATTAGTGTCCTGTCTATTTTTTATTTTCTCTGATCATATGTTTAATTGAAGTCAGGTATCTCAAGTTCCTCAAACAATCACCAGTACCCCATTCTCTCCTACTTGAGTGTGTTCTAGGCTGGTGTTCATTGTTTTATCACATACAAACTGATGGCTAGGGTCTACTATTGCATGAGGGCTAACTGGGTGAAAAAATTAGTCTCCCTCTCGAGAGGGATCTAACATGGGGCCAAAGAGAAAACCACATGTGGTTATCACATTTATCACATTTCAATATTTCTTAACTCAATCTGATTGATTGGAACAACTCTCACTAACATACAAATGTCTTTACTTATTGCTCTCACATTTAATGGACATGGTTCATCTGTAATCTTACTTGGGCATAGTGTTAAATTTGGCACTTCTTTTTGAACAGACTCTAAGTTTTTACGGCATATAGAGGGTTTGCCTCCTCTCTGTTTCGACTGTTAAACTAAGAAGCCAATAAATAAATAAAAATCAAGAAACAATTGTATCAGACATTGGATAACAGAAATCACAAAACTGTAATTTTAACAAGATAAAAACAAATGAGACTATGGAGAGTGGAGTGCAGTCTCTAGGCTGCAATACATGGAGAAGGGAAGTCAGATAAAACCCCACGCTATAGCTGAGTTAAGGGACAAAGGGTGGAGTTAAGAGAAGCCAAAGCAACAAAAATTTATGAGAGCAAGTATAATATATGTTCAAAGGGAAGACATTTAAATGAGAGTGAATTCCAGAGATTTGCACAAGGGTCCCATGGAGTCTGGTTGAAAGCTGATATGTACATATAGAACAAATTCTATTGTTTGGGGGAAATAAAACATTGAAAAACCTGGGCTGAGAAAATCCCTAGACCTCACAGAGATCTTGGAGTAATCTACATTCGCAACAGCAAGACAGGAGATCCACAGTATAATGCTTTGGGTAATGTTCTCAGAAGGGTCACACCTTAGTAATTGAGTTAAGTGGTCCCTGGATTTAAGATTTTGCTGTGTCTTCCCTAACAGAACTTAAAAGCAAGCATCAAAAAGATTCTAGTGATTAGTAAGTAAATTGTTTGCCAGATAAAATTCCAACACTCTTTAAGGGGATACAACAAAAATCTGATTTACCACAGTGAAAAATGTACAATATTTAGCTCTCAAATAAAAATGATCAAGCATGTAAAGAATCAAGAAAATACAACTCACAACCAAATAAACCAATAGGAAAGTTCTGAAAGAAATGATGGAAATAACAATCATCTCAAAATTACTAATATTTATAAATATTTTCAAAGATAAATAAAAAATGTGAATAAATAGGGGAATAAAAAGTATAAAAAGATCCAAAGATATTTTTAATGATGAAAGATATAATATTTCATTTTTTTAAAAAACATACTCAACTGGATTGACAACAGAGAACACAGAAAAATAATCCGTGAATTTGTGTAATTAACAAAAACTTTCAAAAATGAAAACTGTAGGGAAATGGTAATTCAAATAGACAAAGCTTCAGTGAGACCTAGGTTGGTGCCATCACTGGTTGGTCGCAGTTGAGGAGTGAGGTGGAGGGCGAGACAGGCTGCTTGCAGGGATAGCAGGCAGGCACCCAATCCACCTGCCTTGCGGAGTTGGGCGGCGGGTAGCCAACCTGCCCAACCACCAGGCCAAAGACAGACGCCATCACTGAACAACCCCGCCCCACCACCACGAGGTTTGTCGCCATCACGGAGGTAGCCAGGCTTCTTTATAGGATGGTGCAGGCATTTTGAATTACTCCTGAGAGTGTGGTCACCATCATTGGAAGGGCAACTCCCTTCCTGAGACACCTACAGGAGGCTAGAGGACCTTTGACAAGACCCAGGAGCCAAGAAGAGGAGGTATTGAGAGACTCGGGACCAACTCAGAGTCACCAGGGAATATACCCCACCTGAAGGCCACCACCCTTAGAAAGCCAGCTTCCTAGTGGAGCACTGCATTATCAAGTTCCTCCAAGACTTCGGGCTACTGAAGGCTAAGAGGTGAGTTATTGGAAATCTAGAGAGACAATATTACTCAATAGAGGAAATCTGCAATATCCCAGAGTTTCACTACTAGAGGGGTAGATACCTGAACAATATGAGAAAACAAGGGAAGAAAATGTCCCAAACAAACCTAGATGGTATAGCAATAAAATCCAATGACAGCATGGCAGAAGAAATGTCAGAAAGTGAGTTCAGAATGTACAAAATCAAAATGATCAGGGAAGCAAATGAGTAGATGAAAGAGCAAATGCAGGCATTGAAGGATGAGATGAAAGGGCAAATGCAGGCATTGAATGATCGCACCAATTGACAGTTAAAGAGCAAATACAGGAAGCAAAAGATCATTTCAATAAAGAGTTAGAGATATTGAAAAAAATAAACAAACAGAAATCCTTGAAATGAAGGAAACAAAAAACCAAATTAGAAACTCCACAGAAAGCATAACCAATAGAATAGAACACCCGGAAGACAGAACCTCAGATATTGAAGAAAAAATATTTAATCTTGAAAACAAAGTTGAACAAACAGAGAAGATGGTAAGAAATCATGAACAGAATCTACAGGAACTATGGGATATCATGAAAAGGCCAAATTTAAGAATTATTGGGATTGAGGAAGGCTTAGAGAAACAAACCAAAGGAATGAACAATCTATTCAATGAAATAATATCAGAAAATTTCCCAAATCTGAAGAATGAAATGGAAAATCAAGTACAAGAGGCTTATAGGACTCCAAATACACAAAATTAAAATAGACCCACACCAAGGCACAATATAATGAAAATACCTAACATACAAAATAAAGACAGAATTTTAAAGCCTGCAAGAGAAAAGAATCAAAATACATTCAGGGGGAAACCAATAAGAATATCAGCAGATTTTTTCAATCCAGACCCTAAAAGCTAGAAGGGCCTGGAACAACATTTTTCAAGCTCTGAAAGAAAATGGATGCCAACCAAGAATCTTATACCCAGCAAAACTTACCTTCAGAATTGACGATGAAATAAAATCCTTCCATGATAAACAAAAGCTAAAAGAATTTACAAAAAGAAAGCTGGCATTACAGAATATTCTCAGCAAAATAGTCCATGAGGAAGAGATGGAAAACAACGATGTAAATCAGCAAAGGAAGGAACTACCCTAAAGGAATGACCAATTAAAGGAGAAATCAAGTCGTGTCAAAAAAAAAAAAAAAAAAAAATGAGCCAAATGACCTGGAATACAAATCATATCTCAAAATAACCCTGAATGTTAATGGCCTGAACTCATCAATCAAAAGACATAGACTGGCAGATTGGATTAAAAAGAAAGATCCAACAATTTGCTACCTGCAAGAGACTCATCTCATAGAAAGAGATATCCACAGACTAAAGGTGAAAGGATGAGAAAAAATATACCATGCACACAGACGCAGCAAAAAAGATGAAGTATCTATCCTCATATCAGATAATGCGGACTTCAAGCCAAAGTTAGTCAGAAGGGATAAAGAAGGACATTTCATACTGCTGAAGGGAAGCATAAATCAGCAAGATATAACAATCATAAACATCTATGCCCCAAACAGTGGCTTATCCATATACATTAACAATTAATTGTTAACAAATTCTTCTCAATGCCAGAAATCAAATAGACCACAACACAATAATACTAGGTGATTTTAACACACCTCTCTTACCACTGGACAGATCCTCCAAACAAAAATTGAACAAAGAAACCATAGATCTCAAAAACACAATCAATAACTTAGACTTAACAGACATTTATAGAATATACCATCCAACAAAGAGCAAATACGCTTTCTTCTCAGCAGCACATGGATCCTTCTCTAAAATAGACCATATTTTATGCCACAAAGCTACTGTTAGCAAATACAAGAAGATAGAGGTAAACCTTGTATTCAATCAGATCATAATGGATTGAAATTAGAAATAAATGACAGAGTAAAAAACAGAAACTACTCCAACACCTGAAGATTAAATAATATGCTATTGTATGATGAATGGATAATAGAACATATCAGGAAGGAAATTTAAAAATTCTTATAGGTAAATGAGAACAAAGAAACAACATATTAAAATCTCTGGGACACTATGAAAGCAGTTCTTAGAGGACAATTTATTTAATGGAGCACATTCAATAAAAGAAGAAAAAACCAACAAATAAACCACCTAACACTATGGCTCAAAGCCCTAGAAAAAGAAGACCAGAGCAACACCAAAAGTAGAAGAAGACAGGAAATAGTTAAAATCACAGCTGAAATCAATGAAATTGAAACAAAAAAAACAATGAAAAAAAATTGACAAAATAAATAGTTGGTTCTTTGAAAAATTAAACAAAATTGATAAACACTTAGCCACACTAACAAAAAGAAGAGAGAAAACCCAAATTACTAAAATTTGGAATGAACAAGGAAATATCATAACAGATACGACTGAAATACAAAATATAATTAGAAGCTATTTTGAAAATCTATACTCCAACAAAAAAGAAAAATCTCGAAGACATCAACAGGTTTCTAGAGACATATGAATTACCTAAACTGAACGAGGAGGACATACACAATTTAAATAGATCAATTTCAAATAATGAAATACAAGAAGTCATCAAAAGCCTACCAACAAAGAAAAGTCTGGGACCAGATGGGTTCTCAGCCGAGTTCTACAAAACCTTTAAAGAAGAGCTCATTCCAATACTCCTCAAAGTATTCCAAGAAATAGAAGAGGAGGGAACTCTCCCAAACTCATTCTATGAAGCCAATATCACCCTGATACCTAAACCAGACAGAGACACATCGAGGAAAGAAAATTTCAGACCAATATCCTTAATGAACATCGATGCAAAAATTCTCAACAAAATCTTAGCAAATTGCATACAAAAATATATTAAAAAGATAGTGCACCTCAATCAAGTGGGTTTCATCCCAGGGATGCAAGGTTGGTTCAACATCCAGAAATCAATAAATATAACTCACCATATCAATAGACTTAAAGTCAGGAATCACATGATTATTTTGATAGATGCAGAAAAAGCATTTGATAAAATACAGCACCCTTCATGCTCAAAACACTGAAAAAAATAGGGATAGTGGGAACATTCCTTAACATTGTAAAGGCTATCTACGCTAAGTCCATGGCCAATATCATTCTAAATGGTGAAAAACTGAAAACATTCCCCCTAAAAACTGGAACAAGGCAGGGATGTCCTCTTTCACCACTTCTATTCAACACTGTCCTCGAAACTCTAGCCAGAGCAATTAGACAGACCAAGGAAATTAAAGAGATGCGAATAGGAAAAGAAGAACTCAAACTATCCCTATTTGCTGATGACATGATTATATATTTAGAGGAACCAGAAAATTCCACCAGAAAACATTTAGAACTCATAAGTGAATTCAGTAAAGTAGCAGGATATAAGATTAATGCTCATAAATCCAATGCATTTTTATACATAAGTGATTAATCTTCAGAAAGAGAAGTTAGGAAAACTACCCCATTCACAATAGCTTTGAAAAAAATAAAATACTTGGGAATCGATCTAACAAAAGAGGTGAAAGACCTCTACAATGAGAACTACAGAACACTAAAGAAAGAAATTAAAGAAAACCTTAGAAGATGGAAAGATCTCCCATGTTCTTGGACAGGCAGAACTAATATTGTCAAAATGACCATTCTACCAATAGTGCTATACAGATTCAATGCAATTCCAATTAAAATCCCAATGATGTACCTTACAGAAATAGAGCAAGCAATCATGAAATTCATCTGGAAGAATAAGAAACCCAGAATAGCTAAAGCAATCCTTAGCAGGAAGAGTGAAGCAAGGGGTATCGCAATACCAGACCTTCAACTCTACTACAAAGCAATAGTAACAAAAACGACATGGTATTGGTACCAAAATAGAGAGGTAGATCAATGGTACAGAATAGAGGACACAGACACAAACCCAAATAAATACAATTTTGTCATACTAGACAAAGATGCCAAAAATATGCAATGGAGAAAAGATAGCCTCTTCAAATATTGATGCTGTGAAAACTGGAAATCCATATGGAACAGAATGAAACTAAACCCCTATCTCTCACCCTGCACAAACTCAACTCAAAATGGATCAAGGACCTTGAAATCAGAACAGAGACCCTGCATCTTATAGAAGAAAAAGTAGGTCCAAATCTTCAACTTGTTGGCTTAGGATCAAACTTCCTTAACAGTATTCCCATAGCACAAGAAATAAAAGCAAGAATCAACAACTGGGATAGATTCAAACTAAATAGCTTTCTCTCAGCAAAGGAAACTATCAGTAATGTGAAGAGAGAGCCTACAAAGTGGGAGAAAATCTTTGCCACTCATACTTCAGATAGAGCACTAATTTCCAGAATCTATAAAGAACTCAAAAAAAGTCTACACAAAGAATACAAATAACCCAATCAACAAATGGGCTAAGGATATGAACAGACACTTCACAGAAGAAGATCTACAAGCAATCAACAGATATGTGAAAAAATGTTCAACATCTTTAGTAATAAGAGAAATGCAAATCAAAACTACCCATCTTGCCCCAATTAGAATGGCGATTATCAAGAACACAAGCAACAATAGGTGTTGTTGAGGATGTGGGGAAAAAGGTACACTCATACATTGCTGGTAGGGTTGCAAATTAGTGCAGCCACTCTGGAAAGCATGTGGAGATTCCTTAGAAAACTTGGAATGGAACCACCATTTGACCCAGCTATCCCACTCTTCGACCTATATCCAAAGGACTTAAAATCAGCATACTACAGAGATCCAGCCACATCAATGTTCATAGCTGCTCAATTCACAATAGCCAGATTGTGGAACCAACCTAGATGCCCCTGAATTCATGAATGGATAAAGAAACTGTGGTATATATGTACCATGGAATATTACTCAACCACAAAGAATAATAAAATTATGGCATTTGCAGGCAAATGGATGAAATTGGAGAATATCATGTTAAGTGAGAAAAGCCAATCTCAAAAAACCAAAGGAGGAATGATCTCACTGAGAAGCGGATGATGACACATATAGGGGGTGGGAAGTGGGCAAGAGTGGAGGAAGGAGGGACTCTATAGAGGGATGGGAGGGGTGGGGGGAGAAAAAAATAACGGAATAAATCAAGAACTATTACCCTAGGTAAATGTATGATTACACAAATGGTATGCCTCTACTTCATGTACAAACAGAGACAGAAGATGTATCCCCTTTGTTTATAATAAAAATTAATTTTAAAAAAATCTTCAGTGAGATGTGGAAAAAAATAAGAATAATGAACATGTGGCCCAATTTACACTTTAATGAGTCTAAGAAAGAGTTACTAGGGGTAAAGAAGAGAGAACTATTTAAAGAAGTAATGGCTCAAAAATATTCCAATTTTGAGAAAAAAAAAAAAAGGTCATCTTACAGAATCAGCAGATTCAACTAGTCCATGGAGAAAAAACATAAAGTTATGTAAAATCAGTAAAACTAAATAGCTGAAAATCAGCATCTATATATATAGTCTCCAAATATATCTTTGAAAAAAATGAAGAAAAAATAATTTTTTAACAAAAAATTATCAATACATATTCAATGTAATTGGCAAGGAAAAATTATATAAGTGAATTAGTAAATTATCCTAATTTTAGCAGACCAAAATACTAAAAAATAAGTAAAATTAAAAAAAAATAAAAATTAGGATGGTAGTAAATGAAAGAAGAAAATTGGCATGAAATGAAAATCTGGATATGTACAAAGGAATTAAGATCACTGGAATTAACATATATATATATATATATATATATATATATACCCATATAGAATATATATATATATGTGTATATATATATAGAAAATAGAATATAGGGAATACAGAAAAATGTATTTTTCTTCTTGGAAAAATATAATTGACTACTTAAATCAAAATCATTGATTATATTGTATAATATATACTATAAAGACATAAAATATAATAGCACAAAGGCTAGGAAAGGGAAACGGAGATTTATCACTATAAAGATTGGTATGCTACATGCAATGTGGTTCATATAAGGTACATTTTGAAAAGTTTAAAATGTATACCTCTCAAAAAATACCTAATCATAAAACAAACAGGGTTACCTAATAATTCAAAAGTGAAAAAAAAACTGTCATTATAAAAGTTTTATAATCCAAAAGAAGGTGGGAAAAGAAGAAAAAAAGACAAGGTAAGGTAAGCGAAAAGTGAACAGAAAAAGCAGACATATCTTGGTGTGGTGTAGCCCACTCGTAATTCCCACAGTTTAGGAGACTGAGGCAGGAGGATTACAAATTGAAAGCTAGCCTCAGAAATTTAGCAAGACCCTAAGCAACTTAGTGAGACCATCTCATAAGAAAAAAATAAAAAGGGTTAGGGATGTGGCTCAGTGGCTCAGTGGTGTCTCTGAGTTTAACCCCCAGTATGGAGGAGGTGGGAATACATAATCCAATCACACCAACAATTACATTAAATGGAAATGATTTAAACACACTAATTAAAAGGCCAAAGTATTAAGACTGAATGAATAGCAAAGATTTAAATATACACTATCTAAATGAAACACATTGAAATATTAGAGATGAGATAGACAATTTTGCGGAAAAATATACATCGAACACCATGCAAATACCAAGCAAAACAAAGATGGACTGGCTATATAAATACCAGAAAAAAGAATATTTCAGAAGAAGAAATATCATCAGGACTGAAAAAGGACATTTTATCATAAGGGTGCACCTTCTCAGAAGAATACAAGAATCCTAAATGTGTCACTGCTCTAAATAAAATACATAATCAAAACCTGAGATAACTGAAATAAGCAATAGTTAAATCAGAAAAACAGTTCAACACTCTTGGTAATTGGGGGAACATGTAGAAATGAAAATTATTAAGGATAATTTGCCTCAATAAAATATTTCTTCCAAGAATTCCAGAGTACACATAATTTTAATGCATGTTATCATAATTAGGAAAACTTAAAAAAATTAAATTCAAATTAAGCAAATTTTATTTCATGCAAGTTGCTGAATTTATTTGTAAAATTGTGTATGTTATTACCATATTATTATTTTCATGTTTATAGGATATTTAGTGATGTTCCCTTTTTCATTTGTGATTGATTATTTCATATTTTATTCCTTCTTTTTTTTGATTCATTTTGCTAGAATATGCCTACTTTATTGATCTTTATAAAGAACCTGTGTTTGGTTTCTTCTAAAGTAGTCCTATTGTCTATTTCACTGATAGTACAAACTCAAAAATTGTGAGAAAGTAATACTTTCCAAACTATTTCATAAAGCTAGCAGTACTCCAGTACCAATATCAGATAACACTATTAAAAAACTCTATTGATATGCTTATGAACATAGATGCAAAAGTTATTGACAAAAAGAAAATGAAATAAAAGAGACTGCAAAGGAAAAAGTAAAATTTTACTTGCAGATGACATGATTAGCTACATAAAAAACCTCAATAAATCTAGCAAAAATTACCTGGAATTATACTTTTGGAAGATTACAGAACAGAAGGAGAATATATTAAAATAATTATTTTTCTATTCTAGCAACAAATAATTAGAAACTGAAGTGGAACAAAGAGTAGCATTTACCTTTGTATAAAATATGAAAAAATAATAAATTTAACAATGTATTTGCAAGGTTTGTATACCAAAAATCTATAAAATATTGCTGAGGAAAATTGTAAAGACTGAAATAAATGCAAAGCTATGCCATGTTCATACACAGGAAGATCTAATGTTCTTAAAAAGTCTATTTTTTTTTCAAATTAATGTACACATTCAATGTAACACCAATGAAATTCTAGCAGGCTTTTTGGTCAAGAAATTAGGAAGCGGAATTGAAAATTTACATGGAAATGCAAAATATCTAAAGTACCCAAAACATATTGGAAATGAAGAACAAAGTTGGAGAGTTTACAATACCTGATTTCATTCCTTGCTGGAAAGCTACAGTAATCAAGAAATAAGAATAAATAGGCAGACCAACCAGTTTAGAAATGCATGAACTTAGATATATCAACTGATTTGATAAAGAGACCAAGGTAATTCAATGAGAAAAAGGATAGTCTTTTCAACAAATGGTACTGAAAAAATTGGATATCCACTAAAAAAGTGGGTTTTGACCATTACTTCATACCATATAAATGTTACTATGCAAAATAGAACATGAACCTAAATTTAGGAGGTAAAAATGTAAAAATTAAGAAAATACAGGAGAGAAGTCTTTGGATTTTAACTTGGGAAAAGATATTTCCTAGAACATGAAAAGCATGAGCCGTAAAAGGAAAAGATAATAAACCAGCATTTATAAAAATGAAATAAATATTCTTAGTGAAAAGAAAGCTATATTATAGGAGAAATACAGTTACAAAACATATATGTTAAAGAACTTATATCCTGAATTTATAAAGAGTTCTTAAAATTCATTGTTTAAAAACTCAAAAAAAAATGAGCAAAATATTTGTAAAAACTTCACAGGAAACATATGAATGGCAAAAAAAAAAAAAAAAAAAGCTCCGTATGTCATTGGTCATTAAAGAATGCAAAAGATTCCCAAAAGACTGCTTAAAGTTAAAAATGGTCAGAATTTCAAGTGTTGGCAAAGATGCAGAGTTTTCATAAGAAGAGAAATGAAAACAAAGGTCTAGAAATAGGCTTTTGACTTGTGCACTAATGTTCCTAGCAAAATTGTTCCTAATAGCCCCAAACTGGAAGGCACTCAAATGCCTAGCAAATGGGAAATAGACAAGTTATAGAAGACTACACTATGGGAATATTGTAAAGCATTTGAAAGGAATAAACTACGTATAGACTCAACAATATGGATGAACTGCCAAAGCATTACACCAAGTGAGCCAAACCAAGTCCTGCTTCACCAAAGCAACAGCATCAACAAAAGAACAATATAGAGTATGATTCTAAGTGTATGAAATTGTAGAAATGGCAAAAGACAGTGCTAGAAGCAAACAGTGGTTGCACAGAGGATAATGCTGGAGTTGATTGCCAAAGACAGAAGGGATGGTTACGTGCGTCTAATTGTTGGTCAAAGTTCATGACCTTAAATGGGTGAATTACATTTTCTTTAATATAATATGCTAATAAGAACACTGTATTCGTCATCTTTGTGAACTTGCTCATCCTCCTCTTATTCCTTTAGTAATAAATGGTACATAACATCCTCTATTTTGTTCTAAAGGAAGACGTGGGAGTTATCGTTAAGTCTCGTCTTTCTCTTCTGTCAAATCAATCAGTTCATATCAGCTTAAGACACGTCACTCCTGAATCCTTGTGGAGGCTTGTTAACTAGGTTCAGGCTTTTGGCATCTTCTATTAATATTTCTTTCATGGTCTTGTAAATTCTTACTGTGTCCTGATGCTAGATAGATTTCTCTAAACAGGAGCCTGGTCATGGTATTTTCTATCATTAACCCACAAGAATTAAAAATGAAGATTTTTTTCCAAGCTAAAGACTGTTAATAACACTTTTCGAATGCTTTCTACTACTTCTTTACAGAAAAATCTTGTCAATTTGGGGGCAATCCCTATAGATTTTTGGCAAATTTCTAATTTTTAATTTCCTTGTTCCTTGCAGATATATTTCAGCTTCTAGCTAGAATGTTATAGCTATTTTTTGGTTTTATTATAAATGTACCTTGCAGATATATTTCAACATCTACCTATAAATGTTATAGCTATTTCTTGGTTTCTTTTGTCCTTCTCATTTCCCTATTTCTGTAGATATCATGGAATCAACTTCATAAATGTGTATTTACTTCATAATCTTTCCTACCAATAAAGCTGAAGATACTGACCAATATTTGCAATATGCTCTATGATACTTCTGTATTATTTTGTGACATCATATTGGATTTTGAAGTGTCCAATTATAGTGCAATACTAAAACAAAAATCTCTACAAAATTATCTGATGAAAAAACTGATCTACTCACCTGACAACCAGTGATAATACTGTGACCCCAGGTATTTGGTGCACACTTGGAACATTTTTCTCCAATGGTATTAGGAGGGCAAATGCATTGACCAGTTTTTGGGTCACAATTATTACCCAGATGGGAACAGTCACAAGCTGCACAGGGGAAAGAGGAGAAATAAAAAAGAGTTTTAGAAAAAGGGAAAAATTTGATATAAAATATTCAAGTTTTTGTTGTATTGATTTGTGCATTTTCCACTTTCTGTACTGTTTAAGGATCCTTGGAAATAAAAATTTACCTCATTCATCTTGAATATCACAGTATAGCGTATTTCACAGAGGAGTTGTTCAATCAATATATGTTGTATTTCATTTAATAATTTCAAAAGTTAAAGCATTTTTGAATTTCCTGTTCAGTTTGAGAAAGGAAAGAACTGGTGTTTTGAATCCCTATTAACTAGAATGTCATTTACAGATCGTATAGAGTTTAAAATTTTGTTGGTATATTTATTTTAGATTTATTGATAATTTTTTTCTATGCTGGAAAGATTCATTTTTCCTTTTGGCTGATGACTCTGATTTTCAATAAAAACCAGGATTTTTAAATTCAATACATCATGCATATGGTTATACATGGCAAACATTAGAATATTTCAGTTTCACAAATATTTAAAGGCAGTTAAATTATGAACACTGACTAGATATAAAGATACTTTCAACTTTGATTTGCAACCCTCTTTATTTCTTTTCAATAGATTTCTTCATTTTCTTCACTATGGATGATACACAAAGAGTGTAAATATCCTACCTGTTGTACTTTTTGAAAGAATGCAAATAAACAAGTTGAGGCCATCTTCAAAGCCATGTAAGACAAAGAAGGTGTGCCACTCATTATCTATAGTTGACCCAACTGCTAAGAATATATTTCAGTGTAGCACTTAATTTCAAAGAAACACAAAATACTTGAATTCAAATGGGAGAATAATGTGTTGCAAAACCCTTTAATTTGTCACACGATGATTAAATCATTTAACTGAATACATTTAGGATATCTGATTAAGTTCACTTTTTAAGGAGTCCCACTGTCATTGCTCACAGCATTTCAAACCAGCTGGGAAAAAAGTTTACCACGACATTTGACATAAACACTAAATAAATATCAGTCCTTATTATTTTTATTATTATTATTAGAGATAATTTTAAATCAAAGGATTTATTTTATATGTGCCTTTCATTAAGAGGAAAAACAATATTCTGTTCAGATATATGTGCTGAAAACATTTTGGGACAGTTTAAATCACTACTTGCAAATAAAAATTTTCTAAGTAGATCTTCAGTGGAATCATAGCACTGAGTAGGAAGCAGATCTGGACCATGAGCTAGTTTTCTTCTGCTTAAAGCACTATATTTACCCTAACTAATAATATTGACAAAGATCATAATAACGATGATAAACACATGGCATCTATAGGGCAGACATTACTATAAATATTTTATAGCCTTAAATCAACTAATTCCCACTCAAACCCTATGATATAGATATTATTATAATCTTAATATAATGGATGAATTTTACAGAGGGAAAGCAAAGCCAAACAATATAGTCAAGGTCACAAAACTAGTTACTGATAGAACCATGAGATAAATCCAGGCTGTTCAGTGCAAGTCATGCTCTCAATCATAATGTTATCCTGCCTGTTTGGTGTCTTTTTTTTTTTTTCTATTCTATTTCTCTGACTTAAAATGTTACTAGGTCTGCATTCCTGAAATACTATAACCATTTTGTAATATTAAAAACTATTCTTGGTTTCACTTATATCTTCTCTTATTAGATATATTTGAATGTACAGTATCAGCATATTAATTTCCATTAAGTCAAAATGTTAGTGAAAATTGGATTTAAATAACAGAGCATATTTTAAAATGTAGCTTTATAATTTTTTAGTATGTGCAAATATTGGCCTAAAGATACACACATACTCTGAGATCTTCAATGATAACATTCCAAATAACTTATAATAAGCTTGGTTTATGATAAAACTCATGCATCTCAAGTGCTGAAGAATGTCTGAAAGATTTGGTTCTTTAAACAATTTTAAATATTATTCCTGCAGATTCTCACATAAGTTTGTGATGAGAACCTTAATGTTTTCAAATCTTACCATGGTGTTGAGAGTACAGTATGGTAATATCAATCAGTGTTCAATCAATGAACTTCATAAGCAAAGCTAAGATTCCACTTCATGATTGTTGGAATAGGGTCTATTCTAAATTAGTGGCCCAAGAATAAAAGCTAATATTCAATCTTTTCTTTCATCTTTGGTGTGCTAATTGGTATTTTCTTAGTGCATGATTTGTGTGAAAACTTTGACTGGATATAGGAAAACACTACTCCAGAGAATTATGGTTAGAAACTTGACACCTTTTCCCCATAAACTAAACATCTAGAGCTAACCTGTTTCTCTCCCAGAACATCAAAGTTTTCAAGTTGCTAAAAGTAGATAAAAACATTTTTTGTACAAGAAAAAAAATATTCACTTCCTTGATCCTTGTATCAGTCTTACAATAGGAAAAGGGAAAGGTGAAAAATAACATTTGACGCTAGAAAAGTTGAACAATTGACTTCAAGCAGCTGTGGTCATCAAGTAACTGACCAAATGAGGGTCACAGACAGGGATGGACATACCAGATTTGGAATCTGCTGATGGATTTTTATTGAACAGTTTGCAAGTACAGTTATTTATAGGACAGTATTTCAAATGGCAATGCATTTCACTCATTAACTAATTTAAAATACACTATCATTAGGATAAAAATTGTGTATCACAAATTTTGTCAACAGGCATTTCCTTTTAAAGAACAAAGTGTTACAGAAGCCCAGTCACCAAAACACAGGACTCCAGCCTTATCTACAGACCTGTGCAGCCGCCTTCTTGGAAGTTGAAATAACCCTGGGCACAACGATCACATTTCTTCCCTGCAACACCAGGCTGGCACCAACACTGTCCACTCTCTTCACAGTCAAATGACTTAGACCCAAAAGAATTGCAGTTGCAGGGAACACACCCCCTGGCTGATTGTAGGCCAAATGTTTCAGGCTGCCATAAAGGAGGAAAGAGAAAAATGAAATTTCATTCAATTGACTCACAATAGAACAGTATACACAATAACAAGGGATCAGGCAAGAAAAGAGAACCTTTAGGTTACTAGGGTTCCTCACTGATGTTGTGACGACTGGGTTGTCATTTAATGGAGTGGGTGCTTTCAATGATATCCAAAGGGAAAGTTCAGTTACTTTGAAGGACCTTCAAAATTAATGGCTGAATGAGGTACTATCTTCTGCCTGTCATATTTTCATCAGCCTTGCCTTATACTTCTCAAGGTTTTAGTAGCAGTGTGAAGTAAGCTGTGGGTTATATTTCTAGTTTTAATTTAAAATGTTAGTCACTTTATGCCTAATATTCTGAATTGATTACTTTCAGATCTTATGTACTTCTTCTGCCTGATAAAAATGCTTTAAACGTTATTGACCAGAAGTTTAAAGTTAAAATAGTATGTATCAACCAGTATTTGATCTACTTTTTGGTCATACATCCATAAATACTTCCAGCCATCAGTACAGTATGCACATTATAAATGTAATTTACAGGTTACACCTACACTGACCAAATAATCAGTTTGACAAACATCTAGTTGCTTGGGTTTTATTCTAATAATTAAAAATGATGTGTGAGAACACATATTAAAGTACTATATTAAAAAAGTCAAGGGAACTCTTCATTCTGTAAGGAGTTAGATGTTCATCACTCATCTGTGGCTGCACTTCCTTCAGGCTACTTTCTTGATATGCATGTTATCAGGCCTAGAATGTCTGCATGGGAAAATGTTGATGGACTGAAAAATCACTCCTACTAGAAAAAAGAAAAGCATATATCCTACTTAAAGTATGCCACAGTTGTCTTTTTAAATATAAACTATGTCATATTATTATGATATTTGAATCTGGAAAATTAGTGTCAGTAATTACTTCTTTGTAAAATAATTCCTATTTTGGAAAATTAGACTTAATAATTACTTCTTGGTAAAAAATAAATTCTGCCACTTAATGTGAATCACCCAAAAAGAAATGAATGTTTCATTATATGTTTTTCTATTATTAGCAGTATTAAAACTAAGTTCTAGAGAACAAATTCATACCGATGATTAGACTTTTAAAATGGCTAGCTAAGAATAGTTTTATTCTTTAAATGTGAAATGGGTTGACTGAGTTTGAAAATAATTTTAATCTTTATAATATAAGGATGCTGGCTTTACTTTTATTTATAGTTATAATTTAGATTTCATTATATTAAAGAAGGAAGTAAGTAACAATTCCAACAAATGACCCAATATTAAAAATGAAATTCACCCATATAAAAAAACTAAAACGTAATATTTTTATTCATAAAAGCAATAATTAAATGTAAGATTCTAGATACTTGACCTAAAGAAATTATCAGATATTAGAACAATGATTAAAATGCAAGCATGTCTATTACTATATTTTTTATCATGGTTTGTAACTGCAGAGACACTTAAATGTTCTATGTTAGAGAAAAAGCTGAATAAATTATGACACATTCATGTTATGAAATACTATGCAATAATTAAAATTGGTTTTGAAACAGTTTTAATGATATGAGTATGCTTGTTAGATAGCATTAAGGAAAATTTCTAAAATGCAGCATACAGAATTATACAGACTTTAAGATTTCAATCACATACGTATAATGACATATACCTGAAACACACGTAGAAACATATATACATAAAAAATGAGACTAGAACTAATACATTAAAACAGTCCTATAAAATAACTGAATTATAGAATTCCTTCCACTTTACATTTTCTTTACTGAAGATGATATTGTGTATTCATCATTATTTCCTAAATTTTCTTCATTTAGCCTAGACATACATATGTATGTACCTATGCATATATATGACCATACTTTTTAATGGGTAAGTTGATCAAATATTGAATGAATTTATTAAATCATACTATTAAAAATTTTAAGGTTGATTATTCAAGGAAAGATACAGGAAGAAATGTAAATACACAGGAAGAAATATAAAATACTTTAAAAATATTTAAACAATATTGTTTTAAGTCAAATTTACACCAAAATAAAACTATGGCATTTCACTAATAAAGTTTTAATAAATTTGGGATTAAAAAATTGATTTCAAAAGGCTAAGTCAAACCTCTCCAGTAAAGAGATTAAAGGAGTAAACACTCCAAGTCAATCACTGAGTTTAATAAAGTAAAAAATATGGAAAAGAGTGTTTGTCCAGTCCCAGCAGCAAGTTGGATGGGCTCCTCTACATTCTTCTTACTGGGGGAAATAATAAAAGCTAACACTTACACATTATTTTCTATGTGCCAAGCACTGTTCTAAAACCTTTTACAAATATGAATTAGTTTACTCCACAGGGCAAATCTCACTATCATTACTTTTTTACAAAGTAGTAAAACCAAGACCTGGAAAGTTTAAGTAAATTGCCTAAGGTCACCTGTTAGACAACTGTGGAGTTGGGGTTCCAAATTAGCTACCAAAGGAATTTCTCTGAAGCCTGGCTTTGGAGTCTGTGTTCTTAATTCTCATACATATTTCCTTAGGAACAGTAGTCTCAAGACAAGTCAGTACTGTGAGGTATATAGGAAAGTGCATGACTGAGAGTTGATTTTCTACTGAATTTTTATTTTAGAGACATTTTCATCCTTTACTACACTGTCTTTTATTTTAAATGGATTCATTTTTTTAAAATTCTTTTTTTATTTTTACAGACTGTATTTTGATTCATTGTACACAAATGGGATACATCTTTTCATTTCTATGGTTGTGCATGATGTAGATTCATACCATTCGTGTAATCATACATGTAGACAGGTTAATGATGTCTGTCTCATTCCACCATCTTTCATGCCCCCGCCAATTCCTTCCTCTCATTTCCCTTCACGTAATCTGAAGTTCCTCTATTCTTCTCTCACCGTCCACCCACTCCCATTATATCAACATCCACTTATCAGGGAAAACATTCAGCCTTTGGTTTTTGAAAAAATTATTTTAAAGATTTCTTCATTGAGTAGCAACAGTATACTAGTAAGGCACCAGACCATCTGGCTACTCCATGTTAGTACCTTATGTGCTGTTCTTATGACTGCCTTCAAACAGCCTCTCCCTGCAAGAGCATCTGCAGTGTGGAATGTTGATGGCTGATAACCTCCAGCTTCTAGTCTTTTGGATCCACCAGAAGAGCTCAATGATGGACTGAAAGCTGATGTCCCCAACCCCAATTTCACATGTTGAAATCCTAATCTTAACAGTGATGGTTAAGTTGGGGTTTGGGGGTTGATTAGATTATGAGGGTGGAGCCAGTACCCTTATAAAAGAGACCACAAGGAAATCTCTTTACCAAGTGAGGTTATTCCGAGAAGATGGTTATCTAGCGGAAGTGGGCTATCACCAGACAGGAAATATGCTAGGCACCTTGATCTGAATCTTCTCCAAAACTCCAAGGAATTAATTTCTGTTGTTTATAAGTTGCCCATTCTAAAACCATTCTGATATAGCCTTCTGAATGAACTAAGTCAAACTCAGTCCATGCTTTTTGAGGCTTCTTCTAGTCAGTGACTAATTATAGGCACCAGAACCTTCCTGCCAAATTCAGAATTCCACTGGAGGACAAATTTTTCTTTGCCCTAATGGACACTTCCTATCAATCTGGTCAAATTTTGGATTTTGGAAGAATGCACTGAATGAAGCCTTTCCTAAACTATCTTTCCTTTTCTCTTATCCCAGGAGTCAGAGTGACAGTGTAGCAGAAGTCTCCCAGCATGCTCTGCTCTTTCCCTTTAGTCCTTCAGAGGTTTTTTTCCCCTAACATCTTTGGGCATCTTCTCTTTTGAGGATCTAAGAAGATGCAAACTTTAGGAAGTGGGTCTTATAACAAACACATGAGGTAGTTAAATTACAGATAAATCACGGGACTTAACAGCCATGAAGCAAAGAGGCTGGGATTGATCTGGGGCAGATAGTCTGATATGAGAACACCTTTTGTTAAAATGTACAATACTGAACCAAGAGTAAAATCATAATTTTTTTCTTCCCCTTTACTATTTATTTTGCCCTCTCCTTCTAACCCCTACCCTCAACTCCCCACAGGCCCTGAATCAAGAATGGCAAATCTTGCCTCTTATTACTCGGCAACAAGTCTGTGAGAAGCAGTTTTCCCTCCTGCCCTCCCTCCCTACATCTCTCCCTTATTATGTAGCATTTGTTTTGTTTGCCTAGTGAGATGGGGAACAAATTGTAACTGAAAACAACTTGCCTTATTTTGTGTATGTCGTGCTTTTATAGTGTTCTTGTGTTGGATGCACACGAGAGCAAAATTATGATGTGAAAATTAGCAAAACCCTTCATTATGATAAGATATCAGACAAATGTTACATCGAAGCTCTGAATTTTCTTGGACAAGTCACTTTCTTTGTTATAGTCCTCATGTGTTCACTCATAAAGTGAATTTTCTCCAAATCATACCTGAGGTTCCTACAAATAATTTTTTATTTGATTTCTGCCCAACCATGGCCAATTGACACTTTATTGAACTTGTAAACTTGAATATATTTTTAAAAACATAAGGATAGTTATTTTTTAACAGGCAAGGCTCCAATCAGGAATTGGATAATGTTGGCGTTTGCAATTCGCACACTTAGCAACAGTTATTTGGTAAAATGCCACCAGGGAACTGCAGCTGCGGCACACGGAACACAACATGCTGGGGCAGGAGCCATGCAGCGTCTCTGGGATTACCGGAGCTGGGGCCCGATAGGCTCCCCGAGGACACCCGCTGGAACTGCTGGAACCCCACCTCCTGGGAGACCCCAGCACACGTTGCGCTCTCCGTGGCTGCTCCTCCGGTCGGTGCACCTGCCTGCCGAGGTTGCACTGTTTCCCTATAAAGCCTGATTTACAGATACATCTTCCTGTCATATCACATTGCGGCGACATAGAGCCCATGGGATCGCAGTCACAGGACACACAGAATCGCTTCTCTGGATCCCACCACATACTGGGCTTTAAGAGCCAACAGAAAAATAAAATGAAAACAAAACAAGAACAAAAAAAAGCATATGGCATTATTCAAGAGACAGAAGCAGATGATATTTTCAAACTTCCTACTGAAAGGTCACTTGGACATCTGAGAATTTTTGACTTCTGCTTAACAGTCTTCATCACCAATAGAATGTATTTCCGTGAAAGAGGTAGTGCAAACCCTTCTAGTCTCATGGAGGATTCTCAAGGCACTCACCTAGTTGAAGGCAGGCAATTGGTATGTTCGGGGACTGAGAACAACATATTGCAATTGAATGTTTCATCTTAGCAAAATGATATCTCTAAAAATTATAATGATTAACTTACCTACTTAAAACTTTTGTTAAGTAGAGTGTTCACTGGAGCTAGCTTTCAAATGACAGAACTAGAAGAAGGTGCTTGCTAAGCAAAAGGAGTCATACATTTTTCTGTCAAAAATGTAAAGAGTATTTTACTCTCCAAAAGACCAGGATTATATTTACAATGGCTATTTCAGAAACATTTGAATTACAAGAAATATTATGCAAATTAGCTGCCAAAGAAAAGTAGGTTGCAGGTCAACTCCAACACACAACAAATTTTACTGTATTTGAGCACATATTTTCCTGATCATAGTCATTCTTTCTGTGGGGTTAGATAATCCTGAACCATTTTTTTTCAATATACTAAGGAGTCTAAAACACATTATTGAAAGCCAGTGGAAATTTTCAAGAAAGTAATTCCCTGGTGAGCTCTCCTTACCTTACATTCATCACACCGGCGACCCTGCACGTTGGGTCTGCAATCACACTGTCCTGTTCGAGAGTGGCAAATCTCTGAGAAGGAGCCATTGACATTACAACGACAGGCTGAAGAGAGAAAGACATCAGTGGTTGGAAGAAAAATCCTAATACAGGTTGAGTATGCTTTATCTGAAGTGTCGGACCAGAAATGTTTCAGATTTTGGAGTTTTCTGAATTTGAGAATATTTGCATAGACTTTATTAAACATCCCTAATCTGCAAATCTGAAATCCAAAATGCTTCTAGTATTAATGTGTTTTTTAAATAAAAATATAGGCCAGGTAATAACACTGACACCTAAATTCAGTAATAGAATATTTTCTGACTTGTTAAATGCTCTCGAGAATTCTATCATTTCATCCCTACAATAACTCTATCAGTTGTATAGAGACTTTATATAAGGTTTTGGCACAATTCTTGAGACATCACATGCTATACAAGCATTAATGTTATCATTGTTATTCCAATCTTGAGAATGAAGATACAAATCCAAAGAAGCCATGAGATATTCAAGGGCAGTTAGATACTGCTGGGTCCAGAACACATGTGAGACTTGCAGTCCCCTGATTCCAGGTTCAGTGCTGAGTTATTTCATTATGGATATATTAGGTAACATTTAAATATTATAATTCCATTGTAATACATACTGACTCTAAGGCCAAAATAATTCTAAGAAATTACTAAAATTGATTGCATGCATGTCATAATACTAATGTCATTATTAATCAAGCAACACTTAATTTTTTCAAGATAATGATTATCTATTATGTGTCAGTTTTTGTTTTAAGTTCAAAAATTGAGTTTGAGGTGAAAGAAATATATGCCACTTTAAGATTATAAAAGTATATAAGATGAAAACATTGATTCAAGTCTATTAGAAATAGAGCATCGTAACTTTTGAAAATCACCTTTTAATCTTACAATTTATACATAATCTGCAAAGATAGAAAACATATTTGGTTTCAGTAACCTATTGTCATTTTTATGTTATGAAGTTGTCTGATGTTATTCTGAAACATAGTAAATCAGTCTAAAACCTAAGTGGTCTTCACAAAAACAATAGTAATTAAGGGCTCCCTTCTATATTCCACAAAAGCAATTGTCATGGTGCATATAATGGCATTGATACCAGAATGAAATTGTGAGAGGGCAGATGACATGGGAATTCAGATTCTTCCATAGATGGCTTTGGTAAATTTGGTACAATATCTCCGAATACATTAAACACAACCTATGAACATGTTATAATGGCTACTCTATCACCCTATGCTATTATTATTCTTTTTGCTTGGCTCCAGATTCTACTTCCTTTTACTGCTTTTCTAAAAAATTGCTTGATTTTTTTTTTTTCCCAGCAAAGTTTGGTCTTCAGTGTCTGCTAACCTGATTTTAGTATGGTGGCCTTTGGGAAACTGGCCCAACGAGTAACCAATCATTTTCCTCAGGCAATAGCCTAAGGGGAGAGTCTGTAGGTGGGAGTGTAAAAAAGGACTGAAAACTAATGTTCTTTTTGAATACCCACTTTCATTTGGATACTAGAACTGTGGTGCATACAGTTAATTTCTTTATGTAAATTTCTTAAGTGTAAATTTTAAAAATCTTAAATTACTTAGAATCCAGAAATCCTTTTTTTTAAGTAAGGACTACAAAATTAAATTTCTATAAATATGCTGGTGATTAATTAATGTCATCTTAAAAATAACAAAAACAATATGGAATTTTGTGAAAGGGGCATTTTAATGGAAAAGTATGACATAGACTAAATAAATATATTCAAAAAGTAAAACATATTTTTTGGTAGTGGTGAACCTTTAATGAACAAATCCAGAAGCAACTTAAATGATGCTTTCTTATGAACTTTCTATTTTGAGGGTTTAACATCACGTGTAGAGGATCTATTGTACCAAAAATTGTAAAAATAGATAATAAATGGGTTTTTACATTTTTAATCATAATTACATCCTGGAGGGCATTAAAAATCATAATCATATATCTATATCTCATGGCAAGTGGTATAAAAATTGGAGATGGTTCAAATGTTTTTATTCCCACATTCTTCTCTGTTCTTAAGACTTTATGCCACAGATCATTAGTTTGCCAGAATAAATGATTGGAACAATATTTTCATCTTTATAAAGGGGTTATTAGAAGGCAGAAAAGGAGGCCATTAAAAGATTAAATTAACCTAGCATTAGTGAACCTCTGATATTCATGACTACTACTGGCACTACTATCAAACAAGAGAACATGTGTGGGCAAATCTGGGTCCCAAGGACTCACTGGATACTCTATGTACTATGTCCTTTAATCCCCACAGCAAACTTATTGTAGATGATGAAACTAGGTCTTATTGAGGTCAAATATCTGCCCCAGGTTCACAGAGCTAGAAAGTATGGGTCCCAGATGATTTTTTGAACAGAAATTTCTTCAGTTCCTGATAATTTTACACAAATGCCTAAAAATCTATGGTGTTTAACTCTGAACCTGTTGAAAATTTTGCTGAAAAATCATTTTATAGGTGATATTAAGAGACAGTGGTTAGTCCAGAGTGATTGATTTTTGATTGAACACATTATCATATGTGTATGACACAAAGCTCACACTCATCTTCTCAACTTATGAGGAGACACATTTTCTAGTGAAATGGGGAACCCTTGGGGGTCTTTCAGTGCTTAAAGCAGAGATGATCACAGACTTCATTTCCTGAGGTTTCTGTAATTCTGCAGGTCCTGGGACCCCTCTGAATGATTGCAGGAGTCACTTGGCTCTAAGAAACTGTTGGGCTGCTCTTAATGTCCTGATCCTCCTAAAGATTTTGACAGCAGATGAAGCTGACAATGGTTGCATAAAGTACTCGGGTGCTAATGTGGACTCATACCCCATTTGCCTTTTTCTGGCAGATTCCCTTTGCATATCATATTACCACTATTATAAAGCATTTGTAAATTTTGTGCAACACTGAATAGTACAGGGAAGAAGGCGAGGATGGCGAGGGGGATGTACTGCACTAAATGGATGAAACCCTAGAGTAGCTAATTCTGTGAAGGAAAACACAGAAGTAGCATCCTATGAAGAGTCCTAAGATGAAAGTTAATCACTCAATAATTACAATGCCAGCGCACACAGATATTGGCAGAATTTTACACCTATAAAGAAATACAAGACTGTAAAGTTCACACTTTAACTAAATAACACCTACTGGCAGGTACTAATGGAGTGGTATGAGCCAATAACTTTATTTCAACAAATGAATGATTAGACTTGAGATAAACAAAACAATAAAACACAATACAATGAAAAAAAAGTTCTACTAAATTTTCAAATTCTTCTTTCTTACTATGGATATGAGGTCATTTTAAAACAGGAAATATGTGTATCATTTGAAAAAAAAGAACCCCACTCCAGCAATGCAGCAATTTTCAAAGTATTCTTGCTATTAGTTAGTACAAAGAAAGATTCTGGAATATGCAGACTCTGTCTATGCTGTGCATCTATCATCCATGTATTATAGATAATTTCCTAGTCTCCAATCCCCACTCAAGAACTCATCAGCTACTTTGAGGTATAATACATCAATTCTGTCAGGGGCATCAATAGTTCAGGACTTACGCTGACAGTTCTTTGCATCAACTGCGTCTCCAAAATATCCATCAGCACAGAGCTCACAGTACCGGCCTGTTGTACCTGGCTTACATATCAGACAGGAGCCAGACAAGCTGTCACAGCTGCCAGGGACGGAGAAGTCAAGGTTGTCATTGCATTGACATGGCTGACATGATCCTCCAGGTACAGAAGGTTGTCCAAAATAGCCTTCCGCACACCTAAGGTGAAAAATTGCATCCATAAGTATTTGGGGGAAACTCATGAAACACATCTTGGGGCAATGTTTACATATTTTTTCATACTATTGCTCTCTCAGGATGATGGCTTTTCCTTTTCAGTGTTCCTTGTTTCAAATGCAAGGTGATTAAAAAATATTTTTCTATAACCATAGCTTAGATACAAGACGGAATCCTGCCAGACCCACTAGTAATTATATTTCAGCCAGACAAAAACAAAACAAAACAAAATCTTGTCACTGGCACTGAAGATGAAACCAAAGCATAAGAAATCTGCTGCTGGCACTCTGAAAGAATCCAGGTCCATGTTGCAAAGCTTTTGTAATAGAACATATTATGTATCTCTACACCAATTGGTTGCTTTTTGTACAAATATGTAAGGTTCACATTTTGTTGTTGTTGTTGTTCTTGCAGCAAGAGCTTGTTAGGAGGAAACAGTTTATAGGAAATTTTAGTAGTGAGAGTTCAGAATTTCTTAAATAGAATTGTAACTCATAAGATTTTTATTTGGGTGGGGTGTAGCTCTGAATTAATAATGGGTGTGTATGTATCTGAATATGGTTTCAGAGGTAGTTTTTAAATAAAGAGTCTTTACCAAGGGAAAGTCTAAATAGGTATCCTTGCCAATCATGGCAATAAGCCGTAAGGTGGTGATGAACCATGCCCACAACTCAAATTACCAAATCCCAGGCATTTTATTTTAATCAACAAAAAACTATTTTACGTGTTACTTCCCATTATTTATAAAGCATCACAGATTTTAAAAATATAGCATCAAAATTTCCTTGATCTAAATATTGTCTTATGTAGAATCACCTTATAGACACACAGATGCATCTTTATAAACAATGCCTAAAATAGAAAAAAAAAAAAAACAATGCCTATTTACCTTCTCCTCTGTCATTACCTTTTCTCACGCTTCATATTAAGCCACACTTGACAAAGGAGAAATGAAACAGGGCATCCACAGTCTATGCACAGGCCAACTAAGTTACCTGTGCCATCTTATCAAAGTAGTCTTTTGTAGCAAGGGTCAAAATTGAAAATGGACAAAAAAATATAATGTTTTCACCTCCGTAGTATATTATGTTATGCTCTTCTACTCCCAGATGGGAAAGCCATTGTTTAGAGCAAGGTTCTCTGTCATTTGGATTAGAAATGGTTTAAATACAGTATATCATATTGAGGACACATTAATAACAATGCAATTATGGGACACGGTCATTAATTCAGTACAGATACATTGATCAATAATTATTCTAAGTTTTCCAGAAAATTTATGGGTACCATAAAAATCTTATGGATTTAATATTTTATCAGAACTTTAAAAAATGAGATTAATAGTTTTAATTATTTTTACAAAATTGTTAATATGATTATGAATGTTGCATAAACAGCTTATAAGGTTACTGTTGCCCAAAAATACATTTATTAATTCTCTATTACGAAATATGAGATAACATTTTAGTGCATAAAATTCCCCCACAATCCCTTCAGGGGTATTCTTGCCTTAGTTGATATTCAGAGCTTATGATCACATCTACATATATTCACATCTCATTTTGTTTACTGCTAAGAGAGTGACTTTGCTCCACTTAGAATAAAGAAGTACAGTGATCATTATCACAGCCAACAAAGACCTATTATTTTCAGTTCACTTTTCTCAAAATAACTTACTGCCCTCAGGAGAGATGGCATTATATAACAAGATCTGGGAATTTCTCTTAACACAGATACCAATTAATAAGTACAAAATTCTCCTATAATAAAAGAAACTCAGTCCTAAAAGAAACTCAGTCCATAGAGAAAAAAAAATGTGATTAAATAGAATAACCAAAGAAGCATCTGTCTTTTTCATTGCAGGACATGTAAGAAAAATTTGTGAATATACGTATAGGAAAATTCATATGCCACTTTATTGAAAGTAGGACCATTTTCTGCAGTACATTTGCACTTTATTACTGGTATATGTGCATTTTCATTTTTATATATAGAATGGTCTTCAAAGAGACATATAAAATGTTCCATCAGGAATTAAAAAATAATTCTAGGATCAAAAAATACAATGCTACTAATCATATACTTTTGCTATTAATATTACCACTTTATAATCTGATATATTTAGATTTATCTAATTAAAATTAGACAAAAATCACAGTCCTTTGACCATTTTCATCTTCTTAAATTATCACTAATAAAATTAATTGTAATTTGTAATCTTAAGCACTCTTTCTTTCACAGATGAGGCAGAATGAGGGCATTTTTAAAGAAGATAGTTTATTCTACTCCTTGTTCAAGATGAGCACCTTGACATGAAGTCCCTGCTCCATTCCACATTTGTTCACTTTTTCAAATCAAACTGCAGTATTTAGAAAAGATCCCCCTTAAATGCAAATAAGATTCCAGAGAACACACGCAGTTATGTAAGAGAGTTGCTGTTATTGATAACTTAGGAACAATATTAGAGAGAGGACAGAGTCAGGGGAGAGGAAGAGAAAAAGAATGACAGGAAAGGAGAGAAACAGTAATGAGAAAAAGCAAGCAACAGGACAGAGGATACTTTTTAAATCTCATTCTGTTCCCTCATTTTTTTCCAGCAACTTTGGACTAAAATCTGAGGCCTACAGTCACACCATGTCTTGATCCTTCCGTCCTTCCTCAAAGAAATAAATTGCACTGAGTACTTTCACACAATGCATACAAATAACGTACAGTCTTAATCCTGTAGTGCACGGAAAACAAATATGCATTCCATGATTTGACAACAGAACAACCAGAGTAATAGAAGTGCTATCCACAAAGCATAGAAAAGGGACACCTACTCAGGTTAGGATTAATCAAAGGCCTGTTCAGAATGACAAAGCAGAATATTAAGAGTTCATCAAGGTTAGTCTCCGGGAGAGCAGTGGAAGGGTTGCAGTGTTCCAGGAAGGAAAGACAGATGGAGGAAGGCGCAGAAGAAGGTGGCTGGAATATAAAGTGTGCGGCTATGCTGCCACACTGTGTTCTTACTACCTGGTATCTGCCAGTCAACTAGACAGGAATTTTGCCTGCATATATATACAGTGCCTTTCTCCGAATTAGAAGTGTAGAGAGAGCAGACCCACTTGTGCAGCTGAGTCCAGCACGGAAGTTGTATTGGGAAGAAGCTCTTTTTGCCCTCAAGCCCCCATGCTGGCTGCAAGCTCCCATTTGCCCCTTCCCTTAGTGCTTTCATGCAGTGCACAAACTGCTCCATTTCAAGAGCCACCTCTTGAAACCTCAGCTGACTTCACGATTTTGTTTACGGTACTACCAAGAAGGAATAAACTTCTCTCTTCTGTTGTTTCTATTTAATGTCACCTTTGGTAGTCAGGACCCAACACTTGAAGAGATTCAGACACAAGTAGAAAATCTTATCAGCATCATGATATGAGGGACTTGATTCAGATCCAGACATTTCTCAAGTAGAGAATACCTAACTGGGATTTTGGAGTTAGAACTAAATAATAAAATGGAAATTTGATATCTAATATGAATCATATGGAGAAGATTACAGGTGAATTTTCAAAATGTTAGGCAACTAGAATCTAATGCCTTCTACATTCTCAGAGGCAACTGTGAAAGCAGTCTTGATTTTGGGCCTCTTTCCTCACCTAGGGAGGAGTTGCTAGGAATTTACCCCTGGGGAGGAGGCAGGGGTCAAGTATCCCATTAACTTCCAGGTGGTCCCACAGAATCTGTTGAGTGAACCTGCCACAATCTTGGAAATGTCCTTCTCTATGACATATTCTAAATTGCTAGGGCTACAGACTTATTCTGAAAGCGCCCTGATATCTGGTAGGTCAAGTGCCATCTGCATATAACTCACCTTTTGCTTTACGTTTTTTTAAAAAATTTCTCTTGATGCGCCAAAGCTAACTTAATTCCTTTTTGCCCTTTTAGATGCCGTCTCTGTTTTTCTAGAGCTTTTGTCTTCCTATTGTCCAGATGATAAAAAGCCTAGAATCCTAGCCAACTATCATAATGAATACCTTCTCCCCTAACTCCCTGACTCTCTTCTTTTTCTTTTGTTAAAATATTCCCCAGTAAAATAGTAACACCTCAAAGGGATAGGCGCCTTGGCCCCAAGCAAGCGTTTCATGCTTCCAAGCAGTGATTAATGTTCTCCATGAGAAAGAATCAGTCAGCATTGTGTTGCATCTACTTTCATCATCTTCTTGTTCACAGTTTCTCTTCACTCCCTCAATTCAAGAAGCAAAACCATGGTGAACAACACATCTGAATGATGGTCTTTGAAAGGGAAGAAAGCAGAAACATAGGGAACTCCTAGACTTTGGAATTTCTATAAATGTGGTACCTGTACACCTTCCCCCAAAGGGGATGGAGATGGAAAGATAGATGAAGAAGTGATGTTAGTAGAGACGGTGGTGGGTCCCAGTGTGGAAGGAAAGAAGCTGAATGATTTTTGTTTCCCCAGGAATGGGAAATAGTGGAGAGAATTGAAGACCTGAGAGGAAAGGATATTAGGAGGACAGGAAAGGAAAAGGTCGACAGAGGCACACAGGGATGAATTAGGACAGGATGAACCCATGGCATGTCCCTTTACCCAGCACAGGCATGCCCACACCCACTAACCTACTCGCCACTCATGCAAAACAGCCCCTTGGAACTAGGTCAACATGTTAGATCTGATCCAAGCTTTGCTGAGATCATGTGAGGTCACTTTTCTAAGCTCTCACAGCTCTCACATATATAGGATGAGGTCTCAAAATAGAAACCGAATTGAAATAAAGAATATCAATTGATGATTCTTGTCCACCAGAGTTATAGACTGAGACACATTCGTGCTATATAATAAAAACAGAAGATTTTGGAAAGGCTGAGCTAAACTAAGTCATCAGATTTTTCTACTTTCCACCTCAGGGCAGGGCAGAAATTTTAACATGCTAATGGATGATTCCCAAACCTTTGTGATCACAGCATTCTTTATTCTAGGAGAAGCTACAGTTTGGGAAACACTGTTTTAACTTCAAATGCTGATTTTTATGTAGCTGATGTGCATACAGGGATCACACACATCACTTACGGAATGGCTTTGATTACACCATTTTCAATGCAACCAGTGATTCCTCTTTTCTCTGAACTTTCTTTTTTCCTCCCTTGCAACTCAACATATACACTTGCAAAATTTTTCTTCTTATAGTTTTGATACATCTAATGGGCTTTCAGCTCACATACATATACTGGAATGGCATACGCTTAATATTTCTGGAAAATTCTAATTCAAATTCCGCCTAGAAAAAGCTAATATCTCATCATCTGTATAAAAATAGTTGAAGATTATTTTTGGTTAAAAAACTGTAATTGGAGATGAGCTACACCATTTGCTACACTGCATATGCATCTCACAATCTTCTTTTGAATCAGATTAATATATATTTTAGGTAGGAAATTATGCTTTCTGTCAGTTATTTCTTTCCTTGGTGAATTTCATTATTCAATTAGGCTTCTCTCCAGAATACATGTGACCATTCTCATATGCATTAAAAAAATTGTGAACTGCTTGAGGGCAAGGATGGCATAATGCATCTGTTTCCATCTGACGTCCAGCCCTGTGCTTAGTACATGGCAGCCACTAAGCAGATATATGTAAAATAAAATGTAGTGTTTAAATTGTAGATGGTTCAGAAACTATGATCTAACATATATAGAAGGGACAGTGCATGAAGCAAAGCAATATAAATACATCAGAGATTATGCTCACCTAGGTAAGCAAACTTAATGGCCTTGTATGACAGAGCAGCTGCCACTTTCTAGTTGCTAAAAAAGGTTGCCTGCAGTGAGCTGTGGGGGAGGCAGCAGGTGGTTAGGCATTTGATGTAGATCTGTCTTGGCAATGATATGCTCTCCTATTATAATAAGTAATATACACATAGCTTCCTTTAAAAGAAAACACAATTAAAGACCTCCAGTTTCTCGATTACAAATATATCCTCCTTATTTCAGTTCTTTTCTTCCATAACTAATTTACAGATGCTGCCATTCTTACAAATAGTATTTATTGCTGCTGGAAACTGTCATTGGCACTTTGTCTACAGATTGCTAGTTGCTAGCTACATTCTCTCTGGGTGACTGGCTCCTGCTTCAATAACTTTATGTAACCTGGTTGGAATAGGACTGATGACTGCCAGGAAGGCAGGAGAGGACAGGCTAAAATGGCCTTCTTTGGAATTAGCATTGGTGACAAAGATGAAAGCAGGTCACTTCCATTATGATCCCTCCCCCCAGTCCCCATGGCCTAGTGATGGTAGCATTGGAGCTGTTTTCAGGGCTAAGACCAGCGGAAGTTGTTCTGTTTGGCAATAATATCAAGTAAGAAGTTTGTGCCATTTTTATACTGCAACTTGACATATAGAAGAACCGTTGCTTCAAAATTATTTTGGGAGGAAATATAATTGTACAGATTATATAAAATAATACCCATAGTTCCACTGCAAAGCAACCCAACAAAGTCAATAGGAATTACAATAGGGGTATAGGACTGATTATAAAGAATGTATAAATCATGATGATAAATTATATTTTGTTTGTATTTTCAAATATTGTTAAAGTAAATTATGGACCACTTACTGAACTATGAACTATGAAGTTAAGCCACATTTTAAGGACAAAAAGCTAATTATGAAAAACAAAGGGTGCTGATGGCAGACAGTAAGATAAATCTTAAAGTGCATGACTCTCCACTTGAGCAACACTTTTTTAGAAAGATTGCAGGTTGATGCTTAACCTTTAAGATTAAAACATTAATCAGATACTTTCTGAGTGAATGGAGATTGGTAGAGCGATTTCTAGAGAATAAATAAACTATAAAGACATAATACATTTGTTTGACAAGTGTGATAAGAAACTTTATTCCACCTCATCAAGTGTGGCAGCTTTTCTGGGGTAGAGCGAAGGATGATAATGCCTATTGCTTTGTAACTCTCAAGGTAGCAATCATTCTGCAATACAGGGTGGTATGTGCTTACCTCTCACAGCGTGGTCCTGTATACCCGACAGGGCATTCATCACAGATCAGGCCGAGACTCTGGTCTAAATGGCATGTCGGGCTAAAGCTGTGTTGATGTTGTTGGGGAACAACAGGGACAAGGAAGAAGCACACACATGAAATCATTAGTAGCATATTTTCATTTCTCTTTCTCCACTACTGCTGTGACAAAAGGCTACAGGCTGGTCATTCCTGTCTCACAGATAGAACTCAGGGTCTGGCCAATTGAGGATGAAATGACATTGCTATTTGTGCAGATATGACTATAGCCCAGTGGAGAGAAGTATCCCTGTGACACGTTATTAACTGACTTTTGACTGCTCTGGATCTGTGATCACCAGTGACAAGAGGCAATGTACAGCTGCTTTTAGGGATTCCCTATGTCTAGCAACACATGGCCTCACTTTCTCTCCAGCCAAGTCCCTCGGAATCTGAAGCACCACTGAGAAATCTTAGGGATTTTGGAACTCAGCATACAGTAGAGGTGGCAGCAGGGGTTTCTACCTGCAGGGCTTCTGCCTGGGGTGTATGTGCCAGCTGCTGTACATGTATGCTCACAGACACGCTGTCACATGGATGGCATACTCAGGAAAGCTTCCAGAAGCAATTGAGTGCATTCTACTTCAACTTACCATAAAACAAAACAAACTACAACAACCTTGCCATTTTACACCTTTGGCATGTTCCAAAATTTCTCTCCCTTTGAACATATTTATAACTTTGATCTGAAGTAACAGAGTTGGACACTGTGTCAAGAACCAGCACAGCAATCACATGCTAGCAATAGCTTTCAAAAACAAACAAACAAACAAAAATAACCCCCTCCAAAAAAAAAAAAAAAAACATGTTCAGTTCAGCTTAAATTTTTTTTCCCCCTGGAAAGAGACATCTCTCTTGAATTCACACTTACCCCAACATGGACATTGTCGTGTAGCTATCTGCTGCTCTCAAAAGAGCCCTTGATCGTTTTGCATTTCATGAGTTCTGCTGCTCTACCATTTAAAAATCATTACTGAACTGATACATGGAAACTGTACATACTAATGGGGTAGTATGTAACATTTCATTACACATGGTCACATTGTGCAATGTTTAAATCAGATGAATCATATGCATCTCCTCAAACATCATTTCTTCATGGTAAAGACTTTCAAAGTCCTTTCTCCTAGCTTTTTGGAATGTGCAATACACTGTTGTTATCCAGAGTCACCCTATGGTACACTAGGCACCAGAACTTCTTGCTCCTATCTCGCTGTAACTCATACCTTCCCCACTACTCGTCCAGCCTCTGGTAACTACCATTTCACCCTCAACCTCGCTATGATCCAGTTCTTTAGATTTCATACTATTCTACTATTTCAAAGAGAAATGCCCTCAATTAATCTTTCTTCCATTATGTTTTCCCTAAATAGGTTTGTTTTCTATTGTCTATGGCAGGGCAATTCAGTAGAGGCTTGCCTGATGGCTAAATGAACTAAAATGAGAACAATTAAACACCGCAAGTCCTGATCTCATTCGGCTCTTGACACTTGCATGACTTTGGAATACTTTCTTAACTTTGAGGTGTAGATGATCATGGGTACTGTTTTTTAAGCAGTATGACTCTGGTTTAACTCATAGTGTTCCTGTAAAGGTGAAATAATTCTTATTTTTTTTTTGTAGTACCAAGCTACTAGAATCAAGTAGATCCACCATGTTTGACCTTTCCACTCTATGGAAAGTCCAAATGAATCTACTGGGTCAAGTGGAAAAAAGCCTGATTTAGGGGAACATGAGTTTATGAACATTGTACAGGAAAAATATTCCATATTTAAGGGGTTCTTGTGGCTACCATGGGCAGCCAGCCTGTTCTCTGTGAGAAGGGATCTACTTTTAAAGTGGGGCCTACACCTTGCCACAGTTACCCTCAAAGGCCTCATCCTGCATGATCTTAGCAGGAATGTGTTTATACTGAAGAGAAAAGGCACATGTCAAAGAATCAGACGGGATTTTCCCCATCCTTACCCAGTGATTTGTTATTGTTTGTAGATATAAAAATTAAAAATGAACTGGAGTTTCAAAGATCTCTGTAGTGCATATATTCTTCTTTGAAAACTGGGATTCTTTAATTATCATATCATCTGTGGAGTAAGGGACTCTTACTACAAGCCCTGAGTTTGCCAATCTTGTGGGACTACAGTGATGGAAAGAAAAACTGTACCAATTATTTTTTAAAATCCTAAAATCAGTTTACTGTAAGACATGTCAAAGGTGGCTGACAACTCTTCTGACACTTTAAAACTATTTATAAAATAGATTTCAAATTCTTAAAATACTCACATGTCAGTTAAAACCAACAGAAGTAAAGTAAAATGTACTCACTGACAAAAATCAATACTTTCTCAGGAAAAAAAAATTAAGAGATAGCAATATATTAGTTTTGACTCGTTCTTAGAGTTCAGAGTCCTTTTACAAATAATTTTATCACATTTTTCACAGAATCCTATGAGCTGTTTGGGGCAGGCATGATTTTTTTCTTTCCCAAGGTCATACTCTAATTTCCAGAAGAACTGAGCATGGGATCCAGGATTTCAGAGTCTTAATTTGATATTCTCTTCTCCCTATAATAAACTGTCATTCAACCTGCTGGTGAGAATTAAGTGAGTTTAAGGTTTTAGTAATATGAATACTTGACATGATGCATACAAATAAAATCTCCTCTTAATATATACTTGTACTTTGAAATTCTATCAGCAACATAAACTGAGGAGTTACACCCTTACTGCTGTAATTGCAGTTACAGCAACAGCAGAAGATGGCATTCAATAACAACATTAAATTTAGAATGAGAAATAAACATGCACAACCAAAAATGTCTCCAGAATTTGGATTGGCAAGGGTAGCAACTTGACAGTGATTTGGGCCAAAACATGAAGCTAATTGTTCCATGACACAAAGAGGGAACTGTGGGATCATCATTGACTTAAAGTGATTCCAAGATTATGTCACTTAACTCTAGTTGGCTAACTGCACACCAGCAGAGAATGTTCCGCTTCCTGGATTAACCAGCCCATGGCACTAAAGACACGGGAGAGCCAAGAGCAGCAGGCACAGCTTCCACAAATAGGGATGAAGAGAAGCTACTCTTGGAATAAATTGGATTCACACATGGATCTCTTGATGGCAAGCAGATTTTCATATTTCATAATGATCCATTTATTAGCATGTATATATGTGCATACATGCATATATGTTTATATACCAGTATGTATGTAAATATATGTGTGTCTACGCATGTGAACTGTACACATACAGATAATAGTTAGCTTTATTCCAAAAAGAAATTTAAATTATCTCTTGTCTTGGAATGTATTTCCCAATTATAAGTACTAAATTAAACAGCAATAACTCAATATGTCCTTTTGAATGATCCCCAAAGTCAGCTCCCCAAGTGTTCCATTCCTTTACAAATGTAAATTTAAGCATTCCTGAGGAACACAAAGCAGCAGTAGTAGATGGAGTTTGTTGAGGGGCTATTTTGTGTCCAGGCTTGTGTCAAGAATATCTCTAATTTTATAGCATAATTGATGAAAATCTATATTGACTTATATAAGTTTACCTATTCAAATGCATACTAAATATTCAATGGCAAATGTTCATATTTAATCTATGTGGTATTGGAAATTAATGAATACAAAACATTTTAAATTTTACACTTTCATTTGCTTTTCTGGAGGTAAATTTCACTAGCTAGTTTTATCTATAGCTAGAATATAAACATAACAAGGTGAAAAGGCCAAACACACAGTGGACACTGTAAATAGTTATGAAGTTGATGTATATGTATGATTTAAATATTATATGCTTGTCTGTATTCATATATCATAATAATTATACCAATCTATCTCTATCTTCTAACACATTTGATTTATTTAGCAATATTACCTAAGAAATTTGGAGCCAAAATGCTTGTGATCTATAAGATTTATGACCAGGGATTAAATAGATAAATCACTAAGTTAAAACTATCACTAAGCCCCACACTTCAGAGGAAGGTTGCAGCAACCTTTAACTTTTCTTTTTTTTTTTTTTCCTATGTAACTATGAAAATTCAAATCCCATCTTCTGGATTATATGCAACTCCTCAATTTATACTCCAGAGTTCCTAAATTAGATTACAATAGTAATTTACAAAAATCTTTTTTTAAAGGGAGGTTTCCCTATTTCTTTAAGTGCCCTCATTGTTCAGTGATTTTTCAAGAAATATTTTAGGTTATTAGATTAAAATGGATTTCTCCCATCATAATTATGTAGCTAAACTATGATAATTACTAGATTATTTTAAATTTAAAAGGCTGTTTACCTTTTACCACAAAACTGCTAAGATTTAAAAACTAAGTTCTTTTTTCCTTTTTCTGCTTATCAAAATACTACAATTAAACCTAGAATTAAAATAAATTACTATTTTAATCTGAATTATACTACTAAAAATAAATTTAAAAAATAATTTAATAATTATTTTCAATAAGTAAAATCATCTTAAAATTGAATAATCTCTAAATATTTGATGTTACTGATATTATTATTATTATTATTATTATTATTATGATGATGATGTGATTTTTGAACAAAATCCATATCAACAAAGTAAACCAAGTTGCAAAACACATGTTTTAGGAAATATCATCATTGGACTCTGGAAACCCAAAACCTTTAGTACAGGTAGATGGTGCTTTAATTTTTGTTGAGCTTTTTTTTGTTGAGGAACAACACATTTAGAGTCCATTATCAAGCTAGAAACAGCAAATATAGAGACAAGAATTGGCCATGGAAGCCTACACTTACCCAAGCAAAATTCCTTCCCTAATGACTTCTCTTTATTTATAGCAATGTTGGTCAGACTTGAGGGGAAATCAATAAGGTCTCCATGGACAATCAATTACATAACCTAAAAATGTATCAGACTAGGATTCACAAGGTTCACGAATGGACAGCTTAGCCAGGTTGATAGCTATGTTAATAACAAGTGTTTTGGTTGAGAGTTGCGAGGGCATCTCCAGATGCACTCTCTCCCTTCCTCAGCAAAGGTCAATGTTGAACAGCAAGTTTTATGGTATATGATGAACTGGAGAATGCCATTTAGCCCCAGAAAATGAGGCGGTGAGGCACTGTGTAATCTAATTCTTCATGTGTACGACACATAGCAAATTTTGTGTCACATTATGTACAAGGTAGAGAGCGGTAGCCATTAGTTATGAAGGACTTTATTTATATTCCCTTATATTCTTATTCTCCAGTATGTTTTCCTCCTCTTCTCTGATGCCTTTGGTGGGCAAAGATTCTTCAGTTTTATGTACTTCCAGGCTCATTCCCTAAGCTCTGGAAAAGTTCTGATCCCTAATATGGGATAAATCAATTTCTCATTTTTTCAGGATCTTACTAGGGAACTTAACTTGCCTGGTGGATAGATTGTTTTTGGTTTTATGTTAACCTGCAATATTTATTTACTTATTTTTAAAGGAGTCCTCAACATAGACTATAAGCATTGGAAAGTACAAGGATGTATTTTGTAATGGTTGTTTTTTTAAAAGCAGACTTGTTTTTTAAACCTTTATTTTATTTATTAATTTATTTTTATGTGGAGTTGAGGATCAGCAAGTGCTCTCCTACTGAGCCACAATCCCAGCCCCAGTACAAGAATATTAAGGTTAAAATTGTTTTCTGATACTGATGCTTTATGACTCTAAGCGAGTTTCTTAACAATCAATCCACAGTTTACCATTTCTACTCACTATTTTATGTACTTAACATATTTTCATCATGTAATTCTTACAACCCTATGAGAGGGTTCAGTTATCACAACTAATGTTGAATGAACTAAGGTAGCTTAAGAAGCTTGCCCAAAGTGGTACCCGTGGAAAGAATGGATCCACCATTTAAATTAAGGAATTTTTACTCCAAAGTTGACATTATAATGCTTTTTCCACTTAGAACCTTCACTTATTAGTCTATGTACCAAACTGGATTATTTTTGAAGGTGAAATAACCATATGCAGTGCATAAATTTATGCCTAGAATATAGGAGGATGCTTTCATTAAATATTAGCTCTTTTCCAAACAATGAGTAAGGTAGAAAATTTGAAGAGAAGCAGAGTTGGAGAGGAGGATAAGGATTCCATGTGAACTGAATACAAGAAAGTACCATTCTCAGGAAGACTTCAATCTACACAACAGAATTATTTTCAGTCTTTAGCTTGTATTATTCATTGAATCTACTAACAATAGACCATCTCAGTTAAGAACATCTTGGGTAAGACCTAAGAGAATGACCTCCTTGGGGTATGACCTCCTTGATCAAATCTTTACATTAAAAGATCAGAGCTGACAGATTTCACTCAAAAATTATTTAAAATTTCTGCCCTACAAGTGTTATCACTGCTTATAGAAATAACTGGAAAGTACATAAAATGATAAGAACTTTCCTAGGCACTAAGATTATCCTTAAGAGTTCTCAAAAATATTCCTTTCATTTAAAATTGTAGTTCGGGCTGATGGTGAAGCTCAGTGGCAGATTTTAAGGCCCTGGGTCTAATTCTCAGCACCAAAATAATAAAATAAGTAATATTATAGTTGTTTGCAATTATTTACTAGTAAGAACCATTTGTCTTTATTCAGTATAGCATGCACAGTCAAAAAATATTTTGACTTCAGGACTACTTATTCAGATATGGCCACTATTATGGATTAGATCTCAGCTATCCCAAAGGCTCATGGATTGAAGGCTTTACCCCCAATGTAGGAAAGTTCGGAGGTGAGGCTTTTAGGAAATTGTTGAACCATGAGGGCTTTAACCTCATCAATGGGTTAATCAATTGAATGACTCATAATTTGAATGGACTATTGGGAAGTGCTGGAAACTATAGGAAGTGGGACCATGTTAAAGGAAGTCTGTTCTTGAGACGATGATTTTGGAAATTATGTGTTGTCACTGGCCCCTTCCTCTCTCTTTCTCTTTTCCTTTCTGGCTGCCATGAAGTGATTAGCTTTCTTGAGCCACACCCTTCCACCATGACATTCCCCCCTCACCACAGTTCTAAAAACAATGGAGTCAGCTGACCATGAACAGAAAACCCTGAAACTGTGAGCAAAAATAATTTTTTCTTAGTTTATCTCAGGTATTTTGTCACAGTGGCGAAAAGTTGACTAACACAGTCACACAGTGTAGTAACTATAAATTTTTATAGCTGGTATAGAGCATTCTCTTAAACAGTAAGGGGAAGAGCAAAGTGAATTTTTTTCTTTCTTTTCTTTCCCCTTCCTTCCTTCCTTCCTTCCTTCCTTCCTTCCTTCCTTCCTTCCTTCCTTCCTTCCTTCCTTCCTTTCTTCTTTCCTAAAATATTTTCCAATAGATTATTATTCTAGGTGAATAACTGGAAAAAAGCTGGATATGAATTATATGAAATTTGCATTAAACTTTTAAGACCTACATTGTTTATGATAGATAATGTAGTATTTATCACCCATAGTTTAATAGTCATAAATTCATGATATAATGTGTACTATTAAAACAATTTTAATAAGATGGATATCTATGTATAAATAAACATTTAGCTATCTGTATATAATGTGTATTAGATAAGCTATTTGAAAATTCAGGGATAATATGGGTACTTGAAGATCAGCTGGATCAATTCCTTCACTTTAACTTTTGAGAAGTTTGTGACTTGCCCAAACCTACTTTCCCAAACACACACACCAAATAGTTAAGCTAGGATTTAAATTAGCAGCATTTATTATCACTGATATGTTTGTATACATATGTGTCTACACATATACATGTATGTGTTTGTATAAATTATGTTCTTTGGAACTAGTTTAGAAATTCTACTTGAGTTTTATCTCTTAATTATTAAATCACCAAAATCTAGGGCCAAATATTAAAAAGCTTTAGAAATAAATGGTTATTATTTTAAATATTTTACATTAAAACTCATATCACCTTCCCCAAAAATTCATGTACATATTATTTATGTACATACAAGAAGAGAAAGTATACATTTGATATGAAAAATGCACTTAAAGAACTGGAAACCAAACTCATTAGTAAGGAAAGTTTGTTACTCACTTATTGGATGGAATATTAAGTGGACAAGCACAGGGCTTGCAGTCTTCAGCAGTTCCTTGAGTAGGATCACCATAGAAACCAGGAAGACATACATTGCAATAAGGGCCACCTGTGTGATCCTTACAGTTCTGAGGAAGTAAAGCATATCAGAGTTTATATTTTGGTCTCAAGCAGTAACATGTTGTTGAAAATAGGTCTACAAAATCATTAGTCTGTTCCCAACCAGAAAGAGAAATTTTTCCACATTAAATGGTCAATTTTACAGAAGGGAAATAATATTGGAAGTTAATATCTAGCTCATAAATGACATACTATGTTTAACATAATGCATAATTACAAAATGATAACTGAAATTCTTTATAAATTATTTTCATTATGCAAATTTTATTTCCTCTTTTTTTTCTTAAGAAAATGTATGTGATAGTGTGTTTATGTGTATGTAGTTGGAGAGCCCTAATGACATAAATCTAATGGAAATTGTAGCTGATTCTAGGTAAAAATCAATTGTAGCTTAAAACTGCTGATTTAATGAGAACTGTGTCTAATCATACAAATCCCTCAAGACTATGCCCTCTTAGCTCAGGCATTAATTTTGAACTTAGTGGACTCTGATGTTTGCATAACGCTTTCTTATTTCTGTGAGGAGCTTGTTTGATTCATAATTGAACATTAAGAAAATTGAAAAAACTTAAATATAAATATATGATGAAATTGCAAAGCACATAGCAATTTTCCACAGATATATTAAAAATCAAATTGAAACTACATCTTTCAATCAATTATTATTTTTAGAGTCATCCCTTTCAAGAATCAAAATCAAAATAATTTATTTCTCAATTTCTTCATACTAATTAAAATATATTCTTAATCTCAGGCTGTGTTCATAAAATTCATCAAGACATAAAGGTGAATAATTCAGCTAATCAAGCAGTGGAATTGTCTCTAAATTTTTCAATAGCACAGTTTGATAAATATTTATTGTATCATGTAGACATAGGTCTTGTCTCCAAAGATACCATAATGTCATCAAATTCCTATCACAAAACATAAAGCATGGATTCATTAGTACTGAAGTTTATTTTAAATTTAATAAGCATATATAGTTACAATTTTTCCCATGTCGACAAGAGTTCAACAGAACTCAAGGATGTGCAGCCTTTATTTTTATTACCAGTACCCAAATTTGTGAAGGAAATAGCAAAAATACAAATTAATCTTGAGCATAGAGTAAAAGTTTATATATTTATATGACTGTTGGAATAGTCATATTAAGTTAATGAAAATTCCGAAGTTTTTTCATTCCAATATGTTTAGAAATAAGATGAATGTCAATTTTGTTAGCAAATAGACTTAACAACAACAACAACAACAACAAAAAACCAACCAAATTAGTGAGATACATCTTTGAACATTGCTTATTATAGTTCCTTGGGGACATCGTATTGTTTATTAAGTGAAATCATCAAAATTATAATCCAGTTTTTTAACTCTGAACCTCCCATTTACATTTGATGAAATAAAGAAGTTGATAACTGAAAGTTTTCAAGCTCTGAAACCCCATGTCATTGCTGTCAACTACAAGTGACATATATTTCTACAGTAACTGGTGATAAGTGAAGAGAGGTTTTCTTTTGAGCTATTTTAAATTTTCTCAAATGTATTTAACTTTTTAAAAGATAGTGTAACTGTTAATTAACTTTGCTTTTTAGAGTCGTCTAACAGATTAGGATGTTAAAAGCAAAACGTGGACCAGTTAAAAGAAAACTTTTGATTGACTCTTCATATCATTTCCTTCACTTTTCAAGTTTATCTTAACTTAGGTATTACCAAATAATTGTTTTGTTTTGTTTTGTTTTGAAAAATTCTTTGCATGTTGTCACATTGACACAATGAAAATTCTATCAAAAACTTAAAGACTTAAAAATTTAATCATAAATTTAGTTGTGATTTAACCAGATAGAAAAATATAATTGTACAATTCAACTTAAAATCTTGCATAACTCAGAGACCCTGCTTTTCTTCAACTACTGACTTAATGGAAAATAAATATAGTGAGTTTCTTATACTTTGTAATGTTATGTTTCAGTAAATAGAAATAAGATAATCTTCAAACAGTATTTTTTGCAATTAAAACTAAAAATAGCACTATACAACCAATATAATATAAATCAAAACTGAAAAAGATGAAAGTTTCACCCTGATAAGCTGGTTTTTATTCAGTTGTGTCTTATAAAAGTGCCGCCTCTCAAATGGTTGCTCCCATCACATATCACGAGAACAATGAGAAGCATACCATCTTCCCATGTGGCTTTGAATGCTTCCTGGATCACTTCAAACTCAGAGCTAAAATGACTTTTTATATCTATGTTCACATTACATAAGATGTCTGGATTTTGGTTCTGATGTCAAAAATGTATTTCAGTTAATTTATAATCAGACAAGTTAAACTAAAATCAGTGTATAAATTTCATAAATTATCTTTTAATGCTAGAAACAATTCCCCATGAACAATAAAAAAGAAACTGAAATACAGGATCAACTGAACAATAAAAGGTAAGAATATCCTAGTAATATTCTTACTCCTTGTAGATGATATATACTCAAATTAAGATATTGGCACTTAGATTTCAATATCATTTCATAGAAAGGACACTTGAATGTCTCCAGAATATATCCTACATGATCACTTACTTGCTACCTACCTAGGAACAGGAGATTCTATCTCCAAGATCCTACTATTATTTGAAGATGGGTTTCTATCTCTTTGTCCATTGAATAGTCAATAAACTAGGTTTCTTAGAAGGTCTCAGTTATCACTGCTCCCTCCCTGATTTCTCTCAAAATTATGCTGAAAGAAACTATTTTATTCTAAAACAAAAGGTTTTCATTCTTTAAAATATCATATCACCAAATTGACCAAGAGCATGATTCAATTTTATTGTAATGAATTTGACTTGGGATATTACCTTAGGGAACATTATGAGTCTGGTATTGTGACATATTTATTTTTGCCTTTTTCTGGTAAGTAAAGCAAATCCACATTATTTTTGAGCTGTATATTTCCTACTGCATGTTAATAAAGTGTTTAAAGGTAATTCAATACTTTTCCCAAGGTACATTTTAAAAGGCTGTGGTATAATTAAAATGAAAATCACTTAGTCTTTCTATTTGTAAAAATGCCATTTGAAAATCTACTGATCCACAAATTAAGGCTATCATGCTTTATACTGCAATGCAATTAAACAAAATCTTATATAGAGAAAACAGAAAGTACATCAATAAACCTAAATGCCAAATTACATTGAAACAAAAGCCCTGATTTTTCATTTCGGATTTTTCCCAGAAGCTTTTAAGTAGAAGAGAAAAGGGGGAAAATGAGCAAGAGAAAGAAAACATTTAAGAATTACTGATAACAGAGTCTGTCTTACATTCTGCAGGGAAATGAGAGTATGATATCCTCCTAAATTGGCACTGTTTCAAATTGTGTTTCTGCAAGACTAATGAAATGAGAAGTGTTGTTTCAAGCTTCATGCCATGTCAGACAATATAAAACTAACATGCCCTTGAGTTAATCAGAACGGCCTATTCAGAGTAATTCTCCAGTCCTAAGGCTTCTTAGCAGGATAGAAAGTGCTCTGCACTTTGCAGAGCTTATTTTCTGGTTAAAAGTATAGTCTTAATTGTAGAAGGAGAAACAACTCTGGTGAATATGTACTCCATATATTTATTATTTTTTAATATATGCATGACATTTGCATATAGTTAAATGCTGAAATTTTTAGATAAAAATATGCACGTCCTCATTTTCAATGTGAAAAAGACAAATTATAGAAAACCCTGAATTATGTGTATTATAAAGGTTATATTTTATACTTTTCATATGATGGGGATATAAGTAATTTCCTGTTTTAGAACAGTCTATTTTGGTAGATTTCTGGAAGGGACCAAAATCATATATATTCATGGTACAATATGTATCCAGTTATTAGTTATGCTCTATAAAGACATAGTCCCAATTCAATTTTTAGACTAACATGAATAAACACTTCCTAATGCTTATTAGAGAGATCACATGTGAAAGAGCATTCTCAGCTTCTAACTCAGTTCAATATAAAGACCTTTGTCAAATCACTTCTTAACTCAAGTGCCTAAGGTTCCAAAGGCAATAACTGAACTGCAAGGTTTGCTGTCGTTTTCAGCCTTGTCAATCAGTATCCCCAGTGGAGAGAGCACTTACCAGACATTCTCCTGTGATGTCGTCACAGGATTCTGCATGACCAAAGCATCGGCATGGTTCACAGATGCCACCAAATATGGTGCCATTAACTCTTCTGTGCCTAGGCCAACAAGACTGAAAGAAAGATAAATTTTCCATTAGTCTTGGTATTTAAAAAAAAAAAAATTTTTTTTTTTTTTTCTGATAACAGAAGATAACTTAGGTAGCACACTCACTAAATGTGTTTGTCAAAGGCAGCCATTATTGAAACATTGCTGTAGCACTATTATTCCTGACATTGGGGTTTTGTACTGACCTTACTGTTATTGGCAGGTATGAGATTAGAGGAAGCGTTAACTTGGTGTCTCTTCTGAAATGGTAAAATAAAGCACAGATATAAAGAATTGAAGCATGACAGTCTCGAAGTAAAAAGCACAGACAGGAAAACAGAAGGAAAAATACTGGAAAAAAAAAAAGCAGCAAAAATAAAAAACTCAGAGAATCTTAGCATAAGAGGGCACCCAACGTCATCCCCAGCAATTTGACTTGGGAATAGCTCCCTTTCCCACAAATGCACCACCCTCAACCCCTTCACATTCAGAAAGACTGAAATTATCTGCAAGACAGATAGCAGTTGCCTCTTCCATTTGAAAACATGAACATCTGGTTTTAATACATATGTAATTTATATGTTTCATTCTAAATTCCCTCCATCTTATGCTTTTCAGATTCATTCTAAGTTTCATTTTATCATGCTTTTTCAGATTTACCCAAAGTAGCTTATGGTTTATTTACCATATATTCCCTTGTTGGTTTATTTTATGACATTATTCTCCCATAATTTTGCTTATATTCATTGTAGATTTTTAAAATGTGAAACACTTTATGATATAAAAACAAAATTCCGATTATAACAGGACATTTGGGTCTTGGATTTCCTGTTTATCAGTACCTGTTCTAAATCCACTGTTGCTCTTAATTAAATTTTCATTCTCTGGGGATTTCTACAAACTGGAAGGGATCTAAATTCACTGTAAGGTAAATATTGATGACTTCTAGGAGCTTATGACTCCATGTTGTAATTGCTTTTCGTGGGTTATATACTGTATTTCTGGATGGTTAAATACAACACCATATATCACAAAAGATCTTTATTTCCAGTTGAAAATAGAAATGAAAGAAACCACTGAAGTAATAAAGTATATAGAATTGTGTTGTGCATTGTTGGAAATGTTCTTCTGCCTTAGGATATGAGGACTCTTCGATTTGAACATCAATAATAGACACGTGAAAAAAAGGATCTGCAGATATTTCATATCTGAAAAGAAAATAAAATCTACTTTCCTCTTCATTTGAGCAGTATAAAAGAGAAAGTGTTGATTTTTGGGTCCTTTCCAATAGTTTCTTCCTGTTAAAATTTTTGCCTCTATAAATTGATTATGGAAGTGATGCTCTTTTATAATATATATGTTTATAAACTGGTGAAGCTACTTCTGCAGAAGGAGGTAAAGCTTATGGACATAGAGAAGAGGACAGAATTGATTTGATGTTTTTAGAGCAGATGTTTATGTTTATGAGATTTCCTTAATCTATATTTTTAATATTTCAAAATGTAGTACTTGTATAACAACTTCATTCTTTAAATGCCCCAACTTCTTACACCTCTTTCTTAGTGAATTTACGCCATTAATCACAGAAAAAATGAAAGCCATCAGAATCTCTTTCTATTCCTAAACCAACAAGAATGACCCCATTTGTTTACAAATAAATCGAACAATAAAAAAAAAAAAATGAGCCTTTGCCTTCACACATTTTTGCCAATTTCCCTTCTGCAAGAACAGAGGGAGGATCCTTCCCCTTCTGAAGGAAATGTTATTCCAGTTGTTTTCTTGATTCCAAGATCTTTTGTCCTTTCAATATGCCCTCTCATTGCTGAGTCAGGAAAAGCTGTCTTTGTTACTGAATCACTACCATCATCTCAGAAATATCACCCACTGCCTCATCAAAAATTAACTAACAGAAAAACAAAATGGCAAAACCACTCTTTAACCTTACACAATACTTCCTGTCACCTCTTTTTCTTTTCAGTAAAACTATTCTACAAAATCTTTTCTTCCTTAGTCTCCTTGCTCACTTCATCCCATTCTCATCTGTCTTATACTCACTCAGTGAAAACTGTTCTTCTCCCTGCCACCAAGTTCCAGGTGACCAAACACAGTGCACAACTCTGCAACTGCAATTGATCTGGGCTTTCATCATTGTTTGGCCTGGCTGACTCCTTTCTCCCTTGAACGTCTTCTCCCAACCTTTGCAACATTAAGTTCCTCCAATTTCTCTCCTTTCTCTTTGCATTCTTCTCTGCTTTGACCCTACTTCTCATGATCAGGAGCCCCTCAGAGCCTAGGGTAGCTTCTCTCTTTTTAATCAGATTCTCTTTGTGGGTAATTTATTTAGTTCCATAGTTTAATGCCTTCCAACCAGGCAGATAGGCTAAGTCTAATACCCTCATGTTCTATCTACACATTGACATCTATACTTCACAGGGTTTCCAAACCAAATATTTCTAAAATGGACTGTTGATTCTCTCTTCACTCCAACCCAATTATTCCTCCAGGGTAGCCATTCCCAGCTCAATCAATGGCATCACATCCAGTTGTACAGTTTTTAAGCTGGTAATCTAAACTATTTCTTTCATCTCCATCAGTAAGTCCTATTGATTATACTACCAAAACATGTATATGATATGTCCTGTATTTTTATATCCCATGCCATTAAACAAACACAAACAATTATAATTTCGGTATTCCACTGCAATAGCATATTAACTGCTCTTCTTTCTACCAGTTATGCTCTCCTCATAATGACTTTTTCAAAAAAACATAAGTCAAGTCATGGCCCTGCCCTGCTTAAAGACCCATATCTAGCAGAATCAGACGTGGTTGAGCCATGGGACACTGAGGCCTGACTCCCAGGAACTGGCAGTGATGTCGGAATGTTCCAGATCACCAGGGAGTAGGTGGCCCTGTGTGAGAGTGGTTTATTGTTTGGTTATATGATAGTTTCCCTGAGCAAATGGCTCCCCTAACTCCACCCTATCCTGTCTATCACAGAATCCCTCCTGGTCCGGGCCCCTTTACCTGTGTGGCTACAAAATAAAAGAGACTTGGGCTACTCCATGTTGTTAGAGGCCAGATCTGGTATGGCCTGATCCATCATGCCCCCTCTCATTTGAAGAGTATTGGTTCTTGTGTGTTTATTGATTAGATAAGTTTATGGGTAATTGATTGATTTGTAGCCAGCATCGTCCTCTGGCAGTTAACCTTTTTCTGATCCATGAAGGACGTGGCTGAAACCCCAACGGACCTCTAGTGATTTTGCATGCCACTCAGAATAAAATCTCAACTCTTACCACGCATGAATACCCCTGAATGGCCTGGCTCCCCCATTCACATTTTGGGCCACTCACCCTCTTGCTTACTAAACTGCAGCCAAACTTGCGGTCTTTCAGGTTCCTGCAGACTCCCAGCTCTATGCCACGCCCCCCAGTTCTATGCCACGCCCCCAGTTCTATGCCACGCCCTCATCGGTTCTTTTTACTTCTCATTCTTTAACATGTCACCACCTCAGAAAGCCTTTCATGGCAAATTAAAGTCATCTCTCCATCTTCATGCACCCTCTCTCTTCCTATCTAATTTTATTCTCTCTCCACCAGATCTTTGTCATGACCTCCTGTTACTTTACCTAGTTTTTCAGAGAGCATATCTGCACTCTTATCACTTTATCCTACATATCTAGGGTCTTGACTGCCTGAAATATATGCTTTAGGAAATACTGGTAGTTAAATGAGAGTACAAACGCTTGTATAAAGGGGTTCATACTAATTCCATCAAATTAAGAGGAAACAAATTCGGCTCTAAAACTTTATTTTTTAGTATCCTACTTTGCTTTCACTTCCTTGCCTATTGAGTAAAATGAATGATGATGGTACTAGGAAAATAAGAAAATATTTGAAAATTTAACTGTAGAGCAATTCATAAGATGTCAATAGAAATGAGAAGAAAGAAAAAACTTCTGAATCAACAATGTAGTCCCAAATGCAGTCCCAAATAAGTTTTTGGCTAGAGATTCTTAGTAAGCTATAATTAAGGTATGATGGTCTTTGTAGTTTACTCTGCTTTTAAGGGATCCCAGGATATTAGTAATATCAAACCTAGAATGACTGACCTTATGAACTAAGCTCAATGAAAAAAGCAAACAACCTCAGGAAAGGACAGGACTGGGTAATATCAAGTCTAGGGACAGGAAGTTTTTATAAAGAACTGAAGAGATTCTTAGAGAGTAAAAGACATAAAATCAGAGAGGAACTTCAGAGTTCCAAAACTCATTGTCCCTTGATTCAACTAAGTTCTTTTATGTGTCTCAAAGTAACTTTATTTATCAATTATTGTGTGAGAGGTTCAGGGAACCTTTATTTTCCTTTCTCTGCTGCTTTGTTCTCTTTTCCACGCTTGAATGCTTCTCTCTTCCAATCCATGTGTTATCAATATTTAGCATCTCCAGGATACTTTCCAAGACATTTCTTTTCATTGGAGTAGCTCACGCTTTGAAGGATTCCCTCTTATTGGTCCCTTAGTGCTATGATCAAATTTTTCATAGGTATTTGTTCTGCCTCCCCAGACAGATTGTTAGCTCTTTAAGAACAGAGGTTATGCTGTATGCTTATTGACATTTTTTTTTACAGAAAAATATACATAATTTATCAAATGTGTGCAGTTTGTCAGAATGTTTTCAAAGGGACAAAAGTAACATAAAACATAGCTGATTAAACCATTATAATATTCAGACAATTTTTTATTCTAAGGGCATGTGGTACTTGCATAGAAGATGATAAAGTAAACTTAGAATGATGTGGGTACATATTAAAGCAAGAAGAGAATTAAGGTACTTATTATTATAATTGAAAGAGGAACTTAAATTTTCAGAGGGAGTTGTCTGGTTGGAAATAAAAGCTGAAAGACTTATTATAAAAGAATGTTTCTTCAAATACAACCTATATTTTATATCTAAAACTAAATTTGACTGGACATAGCTAGTTCATATCCATGACTTTTTTTTTTCTTTTCTTTAAAAATTTTGGAAAAACAAGTACTTCAATGAATTACATTTAGTTTTATTTCTAGATAGGTAAATCTACCCAGTTAAAGAAAACTCATTTGTCATGAATATGACTCTGAGGTCTGAGCACTCTCTGGAAGCACACATTATTTTCAAGTACAAGGGAAGTAACAAAGAAGTGCCTACAGTATTTCTATAAATGGCATAATAGGGTAGTGTTCTGAACTGGAACATCCTGGTACACTGAATGATTCCTTAAAGGTACCATTTTAAAGAATTTAAGCTCTTATTTATCTTCAAGACATTCCCTCTGGCAGGGAAGTCATGTTTACATTTTTTGACCAGGTTTCAAGTAAAATCAATTTTCAAACTACCTAAGAAAAATACATAGAGGTAAATGTAAATGCTATCCTAAAAAGACATACTGTGGTATTAAGTAAGAAACATTAATCTTACTTTAAATCTGGAATATTGAGATAACAAGAAATATCTCAAACTTAGATACTAAACAAATCAAAGAATGGTAAGGAATATTCTAGAGCAAGGTATTCGTTTCATAAATTATGTGCTTGACATTCTGAAGGGTGCATGCTTCAGATGGTTTTGACTTGGTTGTATTCCCAGGAACAAAGGAAGGTAAAGGGGAAACAGAGGATTAAAAAATGGGAAAAATAAAAAGAAATGAGTACTAAGTTCTGGATAACTGCTGAAATAAAAATGAAAGGAAAACACTTAGAAATATTACTCTGCTGTCATCCAGCATGCAACTGATTAAACAGGAAAGACTTATGGAAACATCAGCTTTTTCAGTTATAGTAAAGAAAAATATCTCAAAAGGAAACAATTTCATGATGACATTATATGGTTAGTACTCTATTGGAAAGTCATGACTTTTTGGTAGTCATTTGTTTCTTCATTAAGTAATACACAAGCATTTGTGCAATAATTGGCAAAGAACACCTGAATTTAGAATAGTTTAACGACGGTCATATTTCAAGGAGCTTATATTGCACAGAGGATATATTCCTCAAACTTACTTCACAGGAGGAGCCACTATACCCTGGTGGACACTGGCAGACTTCCACAGCAGTCGCGATGCTTCCATCAGTAGGATAGGGGACAGCAGATTCAAGGTTCACAGAACTCAACCTGGGAAGAGGAAAGGGATGGTAAGGAAATATACAAGCTCTTAGGCATGATGTAGCCAGAAGAACAGCAACTATGATCCAAAGATGAGCAAATTATCCACGGCAAGAAAGCAAATGAATGTCAATAACTTGAAGCAATTATTCATTATATAGTTGGCCTTCCCCACCCAGGAGCTCCACATCTGTGGAGCTCAACCAGCTGTGGATTAAAAAAAATTTGGGAAAACTGAATCTGTACTGAACATGTACAGACTTTTGTCCTTGTCATCCCTAAACAATATAGTAGAAAACTATTCATATAGCAATTACATTGTATGAGGCATTATATATAATCAAGTGATGATTTAAGGTGTATAAAGAGAGATCATAGGCAAACACTGCACCATTTGATATGGATGGGGACTGAGCAAATGGGGATTTTGGTATAATCCATCACCTGAGGATACTGAGGAACAGCTTTATTAGGTAAGATCTGCTCAGCTACAAATGCTGACAATCATCACAACTATCAAATACTGAACACATACGAGAATGTTCTTCCTCATTTATTGGTTCTTAGTTATGTGTTTTTTTTTTTTTTTTTTTTTTTTGCTGGGGGTGGTACCAATGGTACCAAGAATTAGACCCAGTGGCACTTAACCCAGCTCCTTTTGATTTAGAGACAAGGTCTCACTCAGTTACTCAGGGCCTAATTTACTGAGGCTGGTTTTGAACTCACAGTCTTCTTGCCTCAGCTTCCTGAGACACTGGGGTAATAGCCTGGCTGCCATATGTTTTGATTTTCTTTTAGTGGAGATAAATAACAGAGAGTTTAAAATCATACAGCTGAAAGGATTTTTAAAACAGAAAATATTCATTCCCATGACTGTTTGACTTAATTTAACATTAAAAGTAGAAAGACAGGAGACAGTATTAACCTTAAATTTCAGCTTTTAAATGGAAAAAAAAATGTAGAAGAAATTTTGGTTTCTTTTTCCCCAGAGATAAACCCATGCGGTATTAGGTATAAGTGAAACTTTCTCAAATTCTCAATAGAGGTAGTTAGCACTATTAATTTGCTTAAAGTATTTTTGGTCCAAATTAAACCACTGTTCTCTGTATGTATGGATTTTATTTTACTGACACTTCTATACTATTTGGTGATCTTAGCCAAGTGACTTGGCATCACTTATTATTTGAGAGAAAAAATGGAATGTCCAAATCGAAAATTGAAAAAAAAAGTTACGTAAGTGATACAAATAAAGTATGTATTTCCTTCTTTAATATGCATTCACAATTGAAATAAATGTTATTGGTTTCTTACTGGCTTTTCCACATTTTTTTAAATAAATTAATATTAAAAGCCTTCATCATTAAAGACAGTCTCAGAAGTCTAACAAACCAGGATTCATGTCCTGTTAAAATTGAACAGCCTTGAGGTCTAGGAAAAATTTTTCTCTTGAGGCCCTCAATATTCTCATCTATATAATGGGGATAATGTAATAGTCCATGCACCATAAGCATGATTAAATGATTAAATGAAATAATAAGTACAAAGTTCTTGGTATTATAGTAAGTAATTATGAAACACTAGACATGCTATAAACATATTTTCATTGATTGTTGAAACAGGGTAAAAATGACTATATAAGTAATACTGGGAATACTACCTGAACTATTTGTAAAATCAAATCACTTAGCAAATTTTAAATTAACTCTAAGAGTCCAAAACTAATGACTACTTAGAGCAATTAGGCAAGAGAATGAAACGGAATGCATAAAAATAGGAAGAGTGGATGTCTAATTACCCCTGTTTACAGGTAATATATTATGCATAAAAAACCTAAAGACTCCACCAAAAACCTATATTATATTAGAAATGATAAATTCAGTATAGAAGATCAACATAAAATCAGTATCATTTTCATATATCATTATGAGATTGTTGAGAAAGAAATCCCATTCACGATAGCTTCAAAAAATCCCTAAGAATACACATAACTAAGGAAGTTAAAGATCTCGCAATGAAAATTTTAAGATATTGAAAAAAACTGAAGAAGACACAAAAAAATGGAAAGACCTCCAATATTCATTGACTAGAAGAATTAATATTGTCATCGTACACTCCACCCAAAGCAATTTACAGATTCAATGTAGTTTCCATCAAAATACCAAAAACATTTTTCATGGAATGAGAAAAAACAATCCTAAAATTCAAATGAAAGTACAAACACCGTGAATAGTAAAAGCAATTTTAAACAAAAAGAAGAAAACTGGAGGCATCACAATACCTGATTTCAAGACATACTAGAGTTGTAATAACCAAACTATTAGCATAAAAATAGACACACAGACCAGTGGAAGAGCAAAGAGATTCCAGAAGTAAACGCATGCACTCCAGCCAACAGACTGTTGACCAAGGTCCTAAAATAAAAATGACCACTGAAGGAAGGACAGCATCTTCAATAAGTGGTCCTGGGAAAACTGGATATCCACATGCAGAAGATTGAAACTTGAGCCTTATTTCTCATCCTGTACAAAAATTAACTCAAGTAGATCAAAGATATAAGTGTAAGTCCTGAAACTATTAAAATACTAGAAGAAAACAGGGGAAATAGTTACAGATAGTGGAATCTACAATGACTTTTTCATATATGACCACAAACACAAAGGAAACTAAAGCAAAAGTAGACAAATAGAATCACATCAAACTAAATTCCTGCTCGGCAAAGGAAACAACTGAGTGAAGAGACAACCTACAAAAATGGCTAAAATATTTGCTAGCTGTACATCTGGTTAGTATCTAAAATATATAAGGAACCCAAAAACTTAATGATAAATAAACAAGAAATCCAGTTAAACTGGGCAAGTAATCTAAGACACATTTCTCAAAAGAATGAACACAAATGGCCAACAAATATATGGTCAAAATATTCCATGTCATTAGCTATTAGGAAAATGCAAATTAAAACTACAATGAGATATCATATGGTCCTAGTCAGAATAGCTATTATAAAAAAAAAAAAAAGAGTTATGGCAAGAATATGGAGGAAAAAAGCTCTCATATACCATTCATAGGAATGTAAATTAGTAGAGACATTATGGGGAACAGTTTGGAAGTTCCTCAAAAGACTAAAAATAAATCTACCATATGATCCAACTATTCTATTCTGGATCATATTTCTGATTACAAAGGAAATGAAGTCAGCATACCAAAGAGATACTGCACCCCCACGTTTAGTATGGCATTATTCACAATGGTTAAAATATGAAATCAATTTAGGTGTCCATGTATGGATCAACAAATTTTAAAAATGTGGTATATGTACACAATGGTAGATCATTTAGCCAAAAGAGAAGTGAAAGCGTTCATTTTTAGTAAAATGGGTAGATTGGAAGGACACTATATTAAGTGACATGAACTGAACACAGAAATTCAGGTACCACATATTCGCTCTCATATGTGGAAGCTAAAAAAAAAATTGACCTGAATGTAGAATAGTGATTATTAGAGGTAAGGGTAGGGGGTGGATAAGAGGAGGCTGTATTTCATCATGGTATGCTGTATGCTTATGTTGAAATATCACACTGAAACTCACAATATAAATAATTAGTACAAGTTAGACAAAAATTTAAAAAATTAACAGTGAAAAAAGAAATCCTAACCCCCAATAGAATGATATTAACATGTGGGACTTTTGGGAGGTAATTCAGTCATGAGGTCGGAGCCCACATGAATGGCATTAGTGCCTTTATAAGAGACCCCAACAGGATTCCTTGACCCATTTTCAACATGTAAAGACATAATAAAAAGAGGGTATTTTGGTACCTGGAAGAGGGCTCTCAGGAGAGCCCAACTCTGCTGTCATCCTTATCTCAGACTTCTAGAACACTGACAAATAAACTTCTATGTTTACAAACAAAAACTCAACCAAATGAACAGAAAAACCCTAAATGACCTGTGTTGACTCACCATAATAAATTTTGTTTTTAAAAATGGTTGACAGATCTTCATAAGGCATAATATGACATCCTTTATCCATAAGAAAATTTCAGCTGCTCTTGCTAGGGCATTCTGAATTTCTTACTCAAGATATTTTTATTAATCAGGGATTTATAGGTAAAACAAAGAGTTTGCTGGATTTGGGAATGTATGCTGTAGCCAATCCAGAGAGCAAAGTTAAGAAAGGGCTCATTACAAGGTTTAAATGTTATTTTCAAAAGTGACAATCTTTAACAACATTATAGACTTTTCAACAAGTTTCTAAAATGGCTTTAGTTCCACTTTACTAATCCTAGACACTGGATATAACTTTGGAATTTGTATGAGTTCATTATGATCAAGAAGTAGAAAAGGAAAGTGAACTGAAATCTTAGAAAACCAGCAGTTGGATGAAATCTCCATGCTGAGTGACAGCGAGCACCTTCTAAAGACCAGGACATTATCTTTAACTGCAGATAGACTCATCCAGAATTATTTCTTGAATGCTACCTTTTCTAGGTGCACAGCTTAGACATCTGATAGAAGGTCCGAGACAGGTAGGCATTAAAAATCACCATCATACAGTTTTCATGTTACATGGGTCATTTGAAAATCACTAAATGATCTTCCCCTCACCAAGCAGCCTTGTGCATGATAGTATGCATTGTCACAGGCATTTCTTCCTCCTATCATTATCTGAGGTGAAATTCACACAAATGAACTCTTTTAAGTGTACAACTCTGCATCATTTAGTACATTCACAATGCTGTGCAACAACCACCTCTGTCTACATCCAAAACATTTTCATCAGCCTCAAAGTAAACCTCACACAAATTAAGCAGTCACTGTCTCTTCCCTCTTCCTCCAGCCTTTGTCAGCTACTAATCTGCTTCTGTCACTGTGAATTTACTAATTCTAGGTATTTCCTATTAATAGAATTAAACAATATGTGACCTTGATGTCTGATTTCTTTCACAGCCTGTTTTTAAATCCATCTTAGCATGTTTCAGTTCTTCCTTTTTCACATTCCTGTCATGTATGTACTATATTTTGTTTGTCCATTTGTCTGTTGGTGGATATTTCTGTTGTTTCTACTTTTTGGCTACTATGAGTATTCATGAGCAGGTTAATATAGGAATTGGTTTTCGAGCAAAAGATTGTTAGAGTTTACTAATTGGCAGGTTGATCTACTGCATATAGATAAAACCTCAGGATTTCCCACATAAAATTGATATGTGAAACTTAAAGGTAGGGCACTGGAAGTTTCAAAGTAGAAGAATGAGCAATTGACCACTTTAAGGAACATTTTTTAAAAATAAAGATACAAAAACAAAAATATTTTCTGCAAACTGCCAAATTTCATTTGTCTTTTGAACAACAGATGTTCCTCTCTTTAATTTGTATAGCCATTTTGAGCTATGAGAAATTTCAACACTCAAACATCTTTTCCAGTAATATTCCACATTAGTATTCACTGAGTAGTCCCAGCGTTCATTAGGTTCTGCTATTTGTTAAATGGGATTTTAATGCGTTTAACAGTTTTAAGTGTTACTCATGAAGAAGGCTGCAGTTTATTTTTTTCCCCTTCAATATGGTCATTTTATTTTCTTGTTACCAGGCTGCATTCATTTAAATACGAAATGTTGGCAGTAATAAAGTACTAAATTTTGGAGATGCATGAGCTGTCAAAGATTTGTCAACTAAGTCAAATGCTTTAGCTATCTTTCCTTATTATTAGGACTTGAAAATGCAGATAAGACAATGGATGAAGAGAAAAGACATAATTATATAAGCTGCTGTGGAAAATATGAAATCATATCAGAAATGTTGTCCTGGCCCCCACCTTAGTATATTTTTGATTTACTACATTTCCCACCAGAATTAGATATGCTTTACTATGCTAAAACAACTAGCACCACCAGAAAACATCATATTTTGAAACAACAGAAAGACCTTTGGTTTTATAATTCTTTTTTTTTTTCTTCCCATTTTCCTTTTTACATTGAAGGCGTCTATTTTATCCCACTTAAAACAGTGTTACATTGGGGTAACCATCTTAAGTATTTTATTGTTATTAAAGTGTTGTTCTGTTTTGTTTTATCAAAACCTAAGATGTTGATTCAGAATTTATTTTAGTCTTTGTGTTATGGAAATTGCACAAGGTATTGCTCAATTAGAGGAGCTTAGTAATTTTCTTGCCTTTCTAAAGAGGCAACAGAATCATTCAATGTTCCAGTCAATGTTTGATTTGGCCATCTGTAAAATGGACATATATGCTCTCCAAATATTTTCAATCCTATATCAAGTAGGGGAAGTAAATGATAAAAGCTGATACTACTAGCCACCTACCAAGTATATATTAATGCTAATATATGAATTCATATCTTCCTCCTTAGTCCTCAGTCTGCACTATATTCACTTCTATTGCAATTTATTATATTATCATAAATGTGCATTGTGCCTTCCCTATTAGACTACACCTTCTTTGAACTCAATGATCATTTATTCATCTTTGTATCCTTGTAGCTTAGTCTAGAACAAGCACATATTAATAATTATTACTTAACTGTGTGTCCACTATTTTCAGTGTGATATAATGGGTGCTCGAAAGACATTTCAGCTAAGTATCAATAAACTCAATGTAAAAGTCACATTTTTTCCCAAATTTACAAATGAAGAAACAAGCTCAGAGGAGTAAAGCACCTTCTACAACATGTACAGTCAATAAACAGTGCAGCCCAGATCCAAACCTGAATGAGACTCCAAAACTAGGGGCCTCCTTGTTGCCCTACCTTGTTTCCCAACACAGATTGAGAAGTATGTCAGGTGTTTTACACACATTATGTTCTCACTTCATCTTCAATATTGAAAGTTAGATATTATTTCTACCATTTTACTGAAGTGAGAACTGAGATTTAAGTCAATATACATAGTGCTCTGTAAAAATGTTTGCAGACCGACTGAATCCAATACAGTGTAGCATTGGGAGATAACAATGATAACAGGAGAAAACAGAGGAGTTCAAATCCTGGCTGCACCTCTTACCCACTGCCCGATACCAAGTGAGTCTCATAAATATTTTTAAGTTCTAGAGTCTTTATCAGTATTCTTTCTTTAAAACGTGATTACCTGGATTATTATTTTCAAAGGTAGAAGCATACTATGCATCTATCAATTCTTTTTCGATAAATAAGATGTCTTGGTTTACAAGAATTGTTCTAGATATTTATGATTTAAATTTTGTCAAGTCATTCTCAGTACAAGACCCCAAACTTACTCTAAAAGTTATGTGAATAAATGTTGCCTTTGAAAGATTCTGTATTTATTTTTAAACAATAAAGACACATGAGACATATCATGATAAAGTCATGATGGAATCCGTTACACTGTGGTAACAACTACAAATTCTTATGCAACCATAAGATCAAAACAACCAGGGCTGCTGACCTCCATGTGCTATCAGTATTTCAGGTTGTTTGATCTTCTGGTTGCTGAATAAGCTCCAGAGAGTCCTACACTGGCAAGTCAATGTTTTCCCTCTAGAAAAAAAAAAAAAATATATATATATATATACATATATATGTGTGTATATATATATATGTCTGTATATCTATATAATCACTTTTGCTCAGATTCTATTGGGCAAACCAAGTCAAATGGACATATCTACCCTCAAGGTTACAGAAACTCAGTATCTCCATAGGAGAAGATTAAAAATGTAAATATGGTAAACTGTATCAATGTGTACTTTAGGATGAAAGGGAAACACATGTTGTGCAGGGTTCTATAACTAATAGGTGCTTAAGAAAAGCCTTTCTTGAGTTAAAGATAAGGGGGTGTTATGGTTTAGTTGTGGTGTCCCCCAAAATCTCATGTGTAAGACAATGCAAGAAGGTTCAGAGGAGAAATGATTGGATTGTAAGAGTATTAACTCAATCAGCGAATTAATTCCCCGATAGGGACTGAGTGGCTACTGAAGTGGTAGGGTGTGGCTGGGGGAGGTGGGAATTGGGGTGTGGCTTGGGGTATATATTTGTATCTGGCCAGTGGAGTCTCTCTTTCTGTTTTCTGATCACCATGTGAGCTGCTTCCCTCTGCCACACTCTCCCACCATGATGTTCAGTCCTGCCTCTACCCCAGAGGAATGGAGCCAGCCTTCTATGGACTAAGAACTTGGAAACTGTAAACCTCAGATAAACTCTTCCTCCTGTATAGTTGTGTGGTTGGGTTATATAGTCAGAGCAGCAGAATAGCTGACTAAAACAAGGGGGCTACTAAATCCAAGGTTTGGAGAATTTAAAGGGGAAAGATGTGTAAACTAGATTTGTCTTATTTTTCTCATGCTCTTAAAACAAAAATGGAAATTTTTCTAATTTTCTCTTTGTCTTACTAGGAAAGACAGTGATAAGGGAATCAATTTTTTTGGATGGTTTCAGCATTCTGGAAAAGAATGACAGTAAGAACTAAAATAATTGTGTATCTTATTCTGTATGTCTCCAAGTCTTAATGGTATTTGGAGAAAATGCTGTCCCTTGGAATGAGGTGGGTCAGGTAGACATACTTCATATCTGTGTGCTGATCTTCCACTATCAAACCACTTCAGCAGCTCTCTAATTCCTTTTTCAAAGTGACGCGTTGAAGTTGACAGTGCAATTGTCCTCCTCCTTCTTTCAGAAATAAAACAATTTAAACCGGGTGTGGGGTGCATGCCTGTAATCCCAGTGACTTGGGAGGCTGAGGTAGGAGGATCACAAGTTTGAGAAAAGCCTCAGTGACTTAGTTAAACCCTGTCTCAAAATAAAAAAAATTAAAAGGGCTTGGGGTGTGGCTCAGTGGTTGAGTACCCCTAGCTTCAATCCCTGGTTACAAAAAAAAGGAGGCAAGTTAAGTACAAAGAGGTCAAAGCCATTCTTATGTTTACAATTATTATATAACTGAGTTGAAAAAATGTCAAAATCCTGTAGCCCAGGTTTACTTCTACTATACAATTCTACCCAACTATAGAATTGGACTGACCTAAGCCCATTTGCTGAGAGAACTACCATGGAAGTAAATCTTCCTTACATAAGCCTAAACATGAGTTTTTGTTGTGACAGCTTCAATTTACTCATGCTTGCACACAAACAGTGTACCACGGCAGAAGCCTACTGTGCAAGACAAGTTGAAATCAATTCAGGTGATGTTTTACAAATATGACTCAATCTACTAGCAGATCAGAGATAAATAAAATATAACAAGCTTACTGACTCAGGATTCATGCTGACTTTCAGCTCACCTGAAGTGGAAAGGAATTTCAAACCTAAATTGGCTTTTACTTCTTGAACCACAATGCTTTAGTCATAAAGGTGGAGGTAAGCCATCACCTATTTGGATTTGTTCCTATGTCCATTCACGTAGTCACGTCTGTGAACGTATCCTGCGTATATGGGGAGACCTCAGAAAACTTCAAATAAAACCAATGATTTTGAGGAGGGTAGATGCTGAAATTGTTTGACATAAATCAGGGAGAAGTGTCTTTGGATTAACTAGCCTGAGAAACAATGCTGACAAAAATAAATAAGCCCCCTAGCCACTTTTTGTCAATTTGGTTGTCATTCATTTTGAAAGTTAGAAGACTCGTCTCTTTGTACTGTTTAAACATCATGACAATCTCTATTTACTAAATGGGAAAAACATAATTAATTCCTAAGTGCAGCTTCTCATCTTTATGGCACTTTAACCCTGCTTCTAGCAGAATTGCCTATGCAAAAGAGGTACATTGTTTGGCAATGGTTTTGTTTATGAATCTGCAGTTCCCTCCTTTGGGAAATGGTAATGATGATAATACTTTGTTGAAATGTTACAAGTGAAAGACAAACTAGGCCGCACAAGCAAATAGCGAGAGGTGGTATCTGCAATAAAATACCTAATATTGGAGACATTTCTTTGATTAAGGGTATATCAGTTGTCAGTGTGGGGTCGAACTCGATCATCTAACTGAATCTGATTCAAAAGTAAGATGCCATGATAGCTTATTTTATTTATTATCTGCATAGAAAAGGAGAAGGGGAAGAACTCATTCACATATAGTTGAAGTTAAAATTCTGTCTAACAAAATGTCATGACTTTAGAAAGGGAAAATACAGCACCCTATAGTCAGTCAGGGTGTTTTCATTTTAAAGAAAAAAATTATCAAGAAGAGCTAACATATGAAAATGTTCTAGGTAATGTGTACTTTATATAATGATCACGTATTATTGTCACAGCAACCCTGGAAACAGGCATTATTATCTGCACACTACAATTAAAATCGAGATTCTACAAACCCCAATCTCTTGTCATAGTTCATATGCACGACAAGCAATAGAGCTTGCTGAAAAAAGCTACTCACTTTGGCTCTAAAATCCAAACTCTTTCCTTTTACCCATTATAATCTTATGCTGGTTTGTACAGGGATGTGTGGTTATTTAAATAAAGAGGCTTTCCTTTCTTATTACAAACAACATACTACTAAGTCAGAAACTAGTTAACTAACGAATAGAAGAAAACATTTTACAGACTACTTTCTAAATACGAGCACCCTGGACTTGTATCTTTTTGAATTCCTACTCTCTGGGCCATCATAAAGGTGACTTTATTTTCTAGTACAACATATTTCAACCCTGGAATCATTATTTATTACATGCGCTGGCAGAATCATGAAGGAAACATCAATGATCATAAGAGCTGAGACAAATTATTTGTGATATTTACAATTTCAAAGGGTTCATAGGAACACCTTTCAGACAAACAATGCTTATTCTTATCTTCTATGTGAAAGAACAAGACTAGAGATTTTTTTTTCCTGCCACTGAGGATCAAACCAAGGGGCACTTAACCACTGAGTCACACTCCAGCCCTTATTTATTTATTTTTGTATTTTATTTAGAGACAAGGTCTCACTGAGTTGCTTAGGGCCTTGCTAAGTTGCCGAGGCAGGCTTTGAACTTACCACCCTCCTGCTCAGCCTCCAAAGCCGCTGGGGTTATAAGCATGCACCACAGCAGCAGGCCAAACCTAGAGTTTTTAAAATCCACTTTTCTAGCATGTTCATGTTTACCCCAAGGTAAATGTGTGGACTTGGAAGGTGCAGTTCCCAATTTTACCTGAAGATGGCATCCATCCCAAAGTTGTATGTGATTTGTATGAGGAGGCTCTTCAAATTGACAAGCACCATCATGAAATCCTTTCTGCTGACTGGGAAATTTGTACCATGTATGGTGAATGACTCCTCTTTAAGTGGTAGCACGCTGACGTGGTCTTCAGATGGTTGAAGATACACCTCTTCTTGGGCAGTGCTGATTCTCAAGTTATTTCCCTAAAGGAGGGGAAAAGTATTATCAGGATAAAACTGAAAACTAGGCACGAAAAGGTAAGACATATCTGTATCTGATTATCCTCAGTAGGTTTTGAATTTCAGGTTGGCTTTGCCTGACGTTCAACACATTTTCAGAATACATGAATTTAAATATTAGCTTTCACCAGATGCACTGCAAAGTGTAAGTTTCTTGGTCCCACTTCCCACTTCCCCCATGAGCTAAAATAACAGATCACTGGCAAGGCCTAAGCATATATGTGATTAGAGACACCCTGATTTTACACAAGAACACGAACATTAAATATTTCAAAAATACTAGTTTATGGTGAGGACAATAGGAAAAGAAGCTTTACATAATTAAGCGATTATTTTAAAGGACTTCTATGTATGGAGGAAAAACAAGAAAAAGATCTGCATATAATGTTTATAGTAGGATACTGGCATCATAATAAGAAATATAGATTGACTTTGGACATTTAGGTTGTCCTTGTATTAGCTCCTTCATACCATGATACATAACTTCTTGATATCTATCTTAATATCTATCTAAAATTCAGACCACTTCATCCAATTCTGAAAAAATATTCATTTTGAGGAAAGAATTCTATCATTCTGTCATTGATTCCCATGTGTGAAATGTGCAAGAGAAAGAATAACAGAGGTTGCTTACTAACGGGCTGACCTGACTCCTACCCACTTGGAATCATGAATGGGCTTGCATGTGTATACCTTTGAGTGTGTGGGACTACACATTATGTGTGTAGACATAATTGAAAAGGAAGGATGTAGGAAAGGAGAGGGAAGCACTTCTAGGATAACTTTAGGCTTCCAGTCTTTGGGAATTCACTATGATCCTCCAAACCCTTAAAGCATTTTCTCCTATGTTTCTTACCTAAATCAGGATTTCAAAATTAAGATTTAACTATAGCCTATGGCTACATGAACTGGGTTCATTTTTTCCATTTACTTATGACTAATATAAACAAGGAAATAGTACAATCTATGTGGAAAATTTATATATAATTATATAAATCAGCTTTCACCTAAATGTTGTCATTCATACTTATAATCATGGAAACATGATCATCATGCTTTAAATTTAATTTTTTAAATCTGTTCTAAAGGTTTTCTTTATTATTAGCATGCAGTGAATATATTTAGTTTTCTAGATATGTCTTCGGAGTGAAACATAGGAATTGCACCCCCAAAAAAATTCCTAAGATACATTTTTCTTTAGTAGGAAGTAAATTAATGTCAAACCAACCAGGTAAAAAGAGCATGGGCAACCTGAAATAACACATGGTGTCCTAGGGTTAAAAAGCAATGTGCTAAGTACACTACCTCTAAGAGGACCATCAGCTGGAGAACATATTCTGTGTCTTCCTCCTCTTCCTCAAGGTCATAGGAGATGGTAAATGTCAACTGTCCTCCTACGGCTGGGAGCTATAAGAAAGGAGATGCGCAATCATTACAGCACAGGAGATAGGCTATTAAATCATATTTTACTTATTATTTTTAAATCCTTATACTGTTCTAGAGGGCAATATTTGGAAGAAGCAGAAATCACCAGAGAACAGAGTGGGGTTGACAGACATTTCTTTAGGAGTAACCTTTAAACAAACCTTACCCATCAATTGTAAGCTTGACATAAATATAAATTCATGTACTACTTCCCCCAGTGTGGCAGGCTTGCTGAAACAGGTTAAGTTCCATGAAACCAAACACAGTTCTTCCAGTCATCTTCTTAGTCTGGAGTATGAGTTTTACAATTCCCAAACAAATAAGGATCATCGTCAAAATTAGAAAATTTCTATCCATTTTCTATCCACTTTCTTTGGGTCTGATGCATCCAATAAGCATATCTCTCCATTTGAAGGGTTTTAGAAAGACCAAAAGCCAAGCAAGGAAATGTTGTTGGTCAAAGGAAAATAAAAGATTAGCACCAAAATTTATATTAAAATCCAATCAAAACTGCCCAAGAAGGTATACTTATCCCTGTGCAAACAAATAAGCTTAGTTTGAAAGGAAGTTATTATCCCCTTTTCATTAAACGTATTTGCTTCCTTCTATCATGCATGCCAAGCCCCCTACAATATATGCTGGAGGTTTATATTTTCTGACATTGAGAGTAACCTTGCAAAAACTTAAAAAAAGAAAAGGGAATGCAATATCATTTATAGGACAGGAATCAAAATTGGAGCTGTGAGTGACAGATTCAATGCTAATGCTGCACTTCTTATTTCAAAAATTCCACTCTAGTCTTGTAAATAAAGACATTCATAAAACAAAGTTGATGATTTGTATTCTGCTGTTCACTCTTTGCTGACATGCAGAGACCCAGCTTTGCAGCCGTCGGCTCTCTGTGGCCTTTCATGGCAGACTCTGACCAAAAAGCAATTCCTGACCATGCACTGGATGGAGGAGGAGGAGCCCTGAGTCCTTGCAGAGTTATTCCATTGGGACTGCACATAGCTGGCTATGGCTGATTAAACAGGATTTTAAATCGTAGCTCTGCAGCGTCTTCTAAGAGCTCATTACATGGTATTCTAGAAGAAACAGAAATTCTGAGAACTTTTATTCCCCTGTTCCACTGAGAAATGGTCCTACTCTAATGTCTTTTCACATATAAAATAATAAATATCTGCCAGGACTATAGCACTTGGCATTATTGTGAGTAATGAGGGGTGAATCTATACAAAACGTTTTGGGTTCTATTAAGAAAGCATCCAAAATTTCACATAGCACGCTTGTTCAAATCAGCTAGACATTTTCTCAATAAGAGGACTCTAAAAAGGCAGCAGAAAAAGAAAACATTTTGTATTTTTCAAAGAGAACTGAACTACTTAGAATTTTCTAAATTAATGAAATTTTTCAGTCAGAGGTAGACGTTGTTTGGGAAGAACATTGGGATGTACATCTGTAACATTTCAAAACTTTTTTAAGTTTCCAAACATATTTCAGTTATTTAAAGTTTGTATTACACTTATTTTTTAAATTTTTTACAGACAGCATTTTGACTCACTGTGCACAAATGGAGTACAACTTTTCATTTCTATGGTTGTACATGATGTTGATTCACACCATTTGTGTAATCATACGTGCACATAGGGTAATGTTTGATTCATTCCACTATCTTTCTTTCCCCCACCCCCTCCCCACTGCATTTCCCTCTGCACAATCCAAAATTCCTCCATTCTTCTCTTACTCCCCACACCCCCGTTATGTATCAACCACTTATCAAACATTATTTTTATTGAATATGCTTATCTAAAATTAATAAATTAACATATTAACTAAGACACTACCACAGATAACCAAAGAGAAAGAATTTTGACTTAAAGGTAATATTCTATTTTGCCAGTAAAGAGCCAAAGTGTGTATAATTTTAACGTTCAAGGTTTTAAGACTATATATAAAATGAAAAAATATTCACTTACGCTATTTGATTTTTAATGTGCTTTCTATACCTATTTGTAATACTTATAAAGTCACATAACATATAATATAATATGAGAGAGGAAAGGGAGGTAGAAATGGGGAAAAGAACCAAATAGATAGACAAAGAAGTGTCTTATAAAGGTCAGTGATAATGTAAAATACAAATTGAGAAATATAAACTCTATTCACTCTAATAATAATTAAAAATTGTGTTTTCACTCATACTTTATAAACCAGTGTTTTCCAAATTCTTCCAGGCACTTTTGATACCCTTATTTTGAAATTATTAGAACATTTTTTCACAAGTGAATTCAGTTTACTTCCTCCTGAATTGTGTGAAAAACAGATTGTTTTAAACTTGAGTATGATAATATTACCAGATATTCCTCCCCCTGGCAAAAGTATCAATTTGTAGAGTATTTGATTCACTGTCCTTTACATTAACTCTAAAGGTGCATATTTATAATCACATCTGCATAACTACTTGGCCAAGTTCTAATTTCAGTAATTTTGGGGAAGGATGGCTTAAGATATTGTCCTGCAATTTAGGGATTGTGCCCTTAGGAACAATTTATTCTCAAACTGTTTTGTTTCAAGTTTTCCTACAACTCTATAAAGCAAACTCTTACAAATATGACTTCAAGCATTTCCGAATGTTGTTTCTACTGAATCTGCCCTCTTCAAAGAGCACATACTATAAAGAACCAATTTTAAGAAAACATCTTCTCTTCTGAAGAACATTGGTTTTGGTGGGAAAGCTCTGAGAACATTTCCTATAACTTTGAATGAAGACTTTTCTCCACTGATCCATTCCTCCATATTCCAAGTCACCTTTGCTAGAATGCACCTATCCCTAGCTTCCACAATCTCCCATAAACCTTCCTGTATCCTAATCCTCACTCTCTTCATCAAATCTAATGTACACAAGACTGCCAATCATCAATTAACTTCATTTTCTCTCCTAGCTATTATCCATATTTTTTTATTACTTCATTGTCAAACTTTGAGGCACAGAATATGTATTCATTTTCTTTATTTCTATCTATCCATTCTTTCTTATTTCATCTGCTAAATCCAGCTGTCCATTTCAATGGAGTAACACCCCATTGAAAGTTTCTTGATATGCCACTTATAAGCTATATAGCAACCATTAATGATCTCTTTTAAAATTTTGTTTGTAATTGATACATCATACTTGTGCATATTTGTGGGATACAGTGTGATGCTTGGATACATGTACATGTCAGGCAATAATCAAATCTGGTATGTAGCATATTCATTACCTCATACATCAATCATTTCTTTGTGGTAAGAACATTCAAATTATCTCTCCTAGCTATTTTTAAATGATCAGAAGAGTATTGTTAACTATAGTCAGTCTGTTGTGCAACAGAACACAAGAGCTTACTCCAATGGATGACTTTATACCCATTGGTCAATTTCACCCTGTTTCTCTCTTCCTCCTACTCCTCCCAGACTCCGGTAAGTACTAGTCTACTTTCTAATTCTATGACATCAGATTCTTTAAATTCCCCACAAATGCTATCATGTGCTATTTATCTTTCTGTGCCTGGTTTATTTTACTTAACATAAATGTCCTCAGGTTCATCTATGTGGCTGAAAATGGTGGGATTTCATATTTATAAAAGACTGAATTATATTCCATTGGGTATATACATCACATTTTCTTTACCCATTCATCTTTGATGGGCACTAAGGTTGATTCCACATCTTGGCTATTGTAGATAGTGCTACAGTAAACATAGGAGTGCAGATACCTTTTCAACAGTGTGATTTCATTCCCTTTAGCTATATACCCAATGTTGGGATTGCTGCATCATATGGTAGTTTTATATTAAATGACTTTGCAGAATCTTCTTACTATTTTCCATAATATCTCCACTAATTTACATTTCCCCTAACAGTGCATGGGAGTTTTTCTTATTTCGCATCCATTACAGTATTTGCTGTTTTTTTGTCTTTTATGACAGTAGCAATTCTAGTTGTGATTTTTCATTTGTATTTCCCTGCCAATTAATGATGTTGAACATTTTTTCACATACTTGTCCATATGTCTTCTTTTAGGAAATATCTACTCAGGTCGTTTGCCCATTTTAACTGGATTATTTGGGGTTTTTGTTTGTTGGCTTTTTGTTTTGTTTTATGCTATTAGTTGTTTGAGTTTCTTATACACTTTTGGCAGATGCATAGTTGCAAATGTTTCCTGCCATTTTGTAGGCTGTCTCTTGATTGCTTCATTTCCTGTACACGAACTTCAGGGTTTGATTTCCTTTGTCAATTTTTGCTTTTGTTGTTTATACCTTTGAGGTCTTATCCAAACACATCCTTGCCTGACCAATGACAGAGAACATTTTCCCTAAGTTTTCTTCTAGTGGTTTTACCATTTCTTGTCTTCCAGTTAATCATTTAATATATTTTGAGTTGCTCTTTGTGTGTGGTAGGACAGAGGGGCCTAATTTCATTCTTTCGCACATGGCTATCTGGTTTTCCTAGCACCAGCTGTTGAAGACATTATCATTTCTCTCTCCATTCAAAAATCATTTGGTTGATCTTCAGTAAGTGTAAACCTATCTCTGTCTTTTCCATTCTGTTACATTGATCTATATTTATGTCAGTATCATGCTGTTTTGGTTACTCCAGTTGCATACTATATTTCGAGGTAATAATCCTTTTGTTTAATTTTATTCTTAATATTTTTGTGACATTTAATAATTCTTAGGATTTTCTTTTTACTCCTTTGTCTTCCATTACACTGAACTTCCTCATCTTATTTCCATTGTGCTGCTCATAGCTCTGCCTTAGATACATTTTTAAAATTATTATTCTGTACTCAGTGAGTAAGCACCTCTAAGATTCTTTCACTTTCCTTAGGTTGTCATTTCATGTGAACTCCCCTCTCATGGATTGAACTCCAGCTAACCTAGTTCTTCAATCTGCATCTTTTGGCCTATGCTTTGCCTCTGTGTTAATTTGCTCAAGTCACTATAATAAAGTATCAGAGACTGAGTAGCTTAAATAACAGAAATTTGTTTTCATAAAGTGCTGGAGAGTTCAGAGAACAAATTATGTCATATACTTGCTAAGCAAGGTTTTCAGCTGATGCCACGTCAGGTGGTGCATGCCCGTCCTCCCGGTGACTTAGGAGGTTGAGGCTGGAGAATTGCAAGTTTGAAGTCAGCCTCAGCAACTAAGTGAGACCCTGCTTCAAAATACATAAAAAGGGTTAGGCATGTAGCTCAGAGCAGTCCTGGGTTTAATCCCCAGTAACATACATACAAAAGCAAATACTGCACAAAACCAATGGGGATTAGAAGCTAAGTGTAACATTGTATGATCTGATACTTAGATTTGGGAATTTATATACAATTGACTCTCTGTATTTTCAGGTTCTGCATCTGCAGATTCAACAAATTCTTTGTTATTTTTAGATATACATGACAGTAGAATGTATTTTGGTGTATTATCATACATGGAGTATGACTTATTGTAATTAGGATCCCATGTTTGTTGTTGAACATGATGTGAAGTTACACTGATTGTGTATTCATACATGAACATAGGAAAGTTATGTCCAGTTCATTCTACTGTCTTTCTTATTCCCATTCCCCCACCCTTCCCTTCATTCCCCTTTGTCTAATCTAATGAATTTCTATTCTTCCCTCCTCCACTCCTTATTGTGTGTTACTATATGCATATCAGAGAGAACATTTGGCTTTTTGGGGGGTGGGTATTGGCTTATTTCACAATAGTCTCCAGTTCCATCCATTCACCGACAAATGCCATAATTTCATTCTTTTTTTATGGCTAAGTAATATTCCAATATGTATATATACCACATTTTGTTTATCCATCCATCTGTTGAAGAACATCTAGGTTGGTTCTATAGCTTAGCTATTGAGAATTGAGCTGCTATACACATTGATGTGGCCATGTCACTGTAATATGCTGACTTTATCTCCTTGATCCAACTGACTCTGAATTTAAAATATTAAAGAGAAAATTGCATCTCTACTGAGCATGTACAGATTCTTTTCTTGTCACTATTTCCTAAACAATTGTAGTACAAAAATTTAATAACTATTCACATAGCATTTACCCTGTATTAGCCAGTGTATATAATCTAGAGATGATATAAAGTATATAGGAGGATTGGGTAGGATATAAACAGATATTATACCATTTTCTATATGAGACTTGAGTTTCCATGGATTTTAGTATCCTTGAGGATCCTGAAATCAATCCCTAGTGGACAGAGAGGAATGGCTATACTGTATAACAGATATAATACTTTATTAGTAGCTTAACTGTGGTTAGTTACAAAGGAAATAAATTATAATATTGTGTTTGGATTTATATACATTATTTTAAAAAATGATTACTAAGTTTTTAAAAAAATTAATATTTATCAAGTTCTCTATCCCCAGTTACTTGAAAAAGAAAAGAACTGTATCATATTTCTATTGGCCAGAAAAGCATCACAAAAAAAATTATAGACACTAACAGTATTACAAACTGTGAAACTTTCAGAACGTTTGATCTAGTCTCTTTTTATGGCAATCCATTCAAGTTTGCTTAGACTAATTTTCCTGCTGTAATTCTCATCCCTGTAACTGTTTGGCCAGTTGGTGTCTCACTAGTTAGAAGACTGAAGGGGAAAGGTTCTTAAGTGATATTTTCAAAGTCTGATAAGAAATTGGCAATTACAAGCACTGGGGCTAAAGGATTCTAGAATGGGTAGAGCGCTACATACACACACTCCTCATTAGTGTTCACTGAGGAATTCTAGCAAAATAGAACATGATTGGTAAATCATGTGGATACTGCATAACTCTAATTTTCCATAATTTGGGGCTTGGTAGACTCAGTTTATAAATTTTGAGACTTTCAAATTAGTTAATTTGGGGAAAATATCGATTTCTGTAATTTTTCAGTATTGTTCATGCAGACTATAGAACATTTCATTTCCTCTTGCTATTTAGAAACTGACCTGTTATTTTTCTATTGGCTAGAGAAACACAATTTTCCACAGGTAGAAATAAGTACAGTTTTGTTTACTTCAATGCAATTATTATGTTTACGAGTGAAATGGAGTATATTCACCAGAGATGAAAGGAGGTATCCTTTTCAAAGAGAAAGTGAATTTAGTGAGAATAATTCATTCCATAAGGACTCGCCAAGACTTAGCCTTTTACCACTTTCTCCATATGTACTAAGGGATATTCTCCTCAGAGAGATTCAGATATCAAATTGAGAAGGAATTTTCCACTGTAAGGAGAGGAGCAGCACCCGTGTGTTCCTGGAGATGATTCAGAGTTAAACCCTTCATTTTCCTGATCCTCAGCTTCACCTCATTAAGAAAAGAACAATACAAATAGCTGTTTCCCATGAGTACCTGTTTTAATTTTACCTTCAGGGGAAAGAAACAGCTTGTTTGCAAGTAACATTGTAGTTACTATGCACTATATAACCTAATGTCACACATAACAATAGAGCGAGCCTGGCACACACTGCATTAAAGATTTAATGAGGCAGGGAAGTTTTCCCTCATGAGTGGAAAGAGCTAAAGGTAATTCATAAACCTAAACTTTACCAAAGTATTTTGTATGAGGCTGCTTGTGTTCGACCTTCTTTTCCTCCTCCCAGTCTCCAGAAATATGAATTGTGGGGTGAAGGATGGGATAACCTACTGAGGACAATGTATCTGGAGAGGAAATTCTTTTCATAAAATAAGCCTGGGATATTCAGTTCTCTGATGTCAGATTATCATCACTGTTATCCCACTAAATGGAGTTTAAAACCTAATATTTGCTTTTGCTTACCAGAACAAATATTTCAAGAGGCCTATACTAAAGTCAGATGAGGAAAAGGCTTTGTAATACTGAGTAGGATAAATTAAACATATCTGCTGGTTTCCACTTAGTATCCCAAACAGGGCAAGTGAATCCTCTCTCTAGATTCGCAAGCCTCAGAGTCTTAAGGTATCCCTCCCATAAAAGTCTATATTAATGCATACATTCATGGAGATTTCTTTTAACAGAAAAAAGTATTCTGCTCCAAGGTTTTATCGTGTAAAATCATAACATTTAAACAGGAGCATTTTTTTTTTCATTCAAAGCTTGATAATGTTTAGAATAGAACAAAGGCAAGAAGAAGTAGAATTACAGAAAGGAAAGAATTAATATAGAGGTCTTAAAGTTGCATCATTTTAGTCCATACAAAATGGACTATAAGTTGTGGGTGTCATGCAGAGACAGTACATTCCAGAAAAGTTGCTTTAGAAGGCAAGAGATCAGGTCATGGAGTCTAGGGGGGACAAAGAGGAAACCCTTGGGGGACAGTCCTTCCTGCCTCCATTTCTTCCTGCTGGTCTGCTTTTCCTGACTTCTTTCCTTCCTTTTACCCATTTCCTCCCCCTTTTCTTTCTTCTCTTTTAGGGTAACCACTACACAGCTTTATAGGGTGTGTGTGTGTGTGTGCGTGTGTGTGTGTGTGTGTGTGTGTTTCCCTACGTGTGCAATACTTAGAATTGATTGGGGTGGGGGTTCTGAGTTTGCAACTATTCTTTGACTTGACCACTATCATCAGTCCAACCTGATAATTGTGCATTCCTCTGTATTTGGTATCATCTAAATTTCATAAGTAGGAAGTGGTGATTAAAATTATAAGCATGACAGGGCCAAGAACAGAGTTCTGGGAGAGATGTGTGGAGACACGCCCTCAGCATAACCAGCACAGATGGACTGAATGGTGTCCTTATAGCTCCATCCTTCAGTTGCCAATAGAATTACCTGTAATATTTACTTTTACCACATTGCTCACAATTCATCCTAACTTTGCAAATTCATATTGACTACATGCTAGTCAATATTAACATGCAGTGTTTCTTGTTGATAGTGATAAGAGATATTCACTATAATGTTTTGATTGGCTTGAGGGATGGAGTAATTGTGAGAGAGGTATGTAGAGAAACTGAGGGACCATTGTGTTTCTCATGTGAATTTTCATTAAAATGTTTCTTCACTTGAATAAGACAGAACTGTCCTCAGCATAAATTTTCTACCACCTGTGTAACAAAGTAAGACCAAGTTATACTTTCCATGTACTCAGTTATAACTCAAAGCAAATAGAATTTTGAGGATTTCATCAGATCAGAATACTTTTGGTTGCAATTGAAAAACCAGACGAGCGGTTCTCCTAAAATAAGAAATCCAACAAAATTTGATAGACAAACCAATTTTTAAAATACAGCAAATGGATATTATTTTTTCCCCTCTTATCTTTTACAAACAGATCTGTTTAGAGGCTTTTAACAATGTAAGGACTCTGTGATTAGATTTGCTAAACATTACACAAAAATGATGCGGTACTTAAAATGCCAACATCCCCTACAATAAAATAACATTTAATGTTTTCTTTAAGTTTCCTGACTTAGAGAATTACTTGTTAATTTGTGACATGCCCTGATAAAATCTCGAGTGGAAACAGTATAATCTCAACAGATGTTGAGTAAGGGTAGCAGCCAAATTCTCAAAACTGTTTTGTGTTCTCAGGCCCAGACTCAAAAACAGGGTCTTTGCAACAGCTGTTTATTTTCCATTTACTCACTTATGTTTGGATAGAACATTCCATTGGTACTCTCGCTATGGGATAGATTAATTTATGTGTAAATATTCTGTACCAAAAATTCATGTAATACATAATTAAACATTGATCTAATTAAATAAACCATAAATTATGGTTTCTTACACACAGGTTCCTTATTGACTAAGGCTTAAAATTTTTTCAAGGTCTCTGCCAAGAAAATGGAAAACTGCATGCTCATGATATACTATATTGATGCTGATTAAAATAGCAGAATACATTTTAACCCAAGTTCCATTAGGGTAAAGAGAAACAGACTTATTATTCTTACATAAATGACAAATGGGTAAACACGAAATGTATAATCCCTGTGAAAAACATATGGGAATGCTGTAAAAAAAAAAAAAAAAAAAAGAGGGGGGGATTAGAATTGCTATTTTCTTTTGGAATGTAAATTTTAGTTAACCTTTCTCTCACAGCTTGAGAATTTTGTCATTTAAGGACATTTTATTACCTTGTTTGGTATATGGCTACTGTACAGCTCTTTCCCGCTTTATTGAAAAGGGAAAAACAAGATTGCAGAAACAGTGCTCATCTTGCCTGTAGACAGTTCTCAATGCTAAGACTGTTGACAACCCTGAAAATGGCCAGATGTGCTGTAGGTTCAAATGAGTTCAATTAATTTCAGTTTCCATTGTTCAGGTGGAGGGCACTTTGAAAGAACAGTTAACTTATTTCCCACAAAAGCAGAAGCCAGAACATCAGACTTGAAATACTATTTGCATTTGCTGCTAAATGTTATTGATCTACCACTATTTCCTTTTCTCTCCCTCCTCATTCATGAACTGCAGGTGGTTCTTTATTACAGCAGAAGCAGGTTGTGAATTTTAGAAGATAAGATTCCCAAAGGTGCAGTGGATACGAAGAAGTAACACTCTGGAGTAGAATCAACAGGCTAGCAAATATATCCCAGTGTCTTCCAGAATACACAGATGGAGTTGTGCTATTATCTGACATGCCTATTAATACACGAGTTATATATAAATCACAGAAAAGATGAAGCTCATTCTTGGAGATTTTAAAGTCCTGGTTTTGATCCTGATTCTGCCTTTCAGTGCTCTCTGGTCCTTGGGAAAGCCTTTTATGCTTTCAGAGACTCAGTTAATTTTCACTAAAATGAACTGAATTACACCTACCTCAGAAGTCTGTTTTGAGGATGACATGAGAAAATACACATAAAGTTCCTCACCTGGCACCTAGCACATGGAAGGTACTGAATAAATGTTGCCAGTCATACTGTTTTAATAAGTATAGTTTTCAAAATTAATATACCACTAATATTTCACACTAATGTCAATGATATTTATTTCATGATTCTAAATGCACATTAAAAACCTGAAGATTTCTGGGAGAGAGCATGGTGACGGCAGCACTCAGATCTCATTCATGTCTGAACGCTCCCTTATGGTACTTTTCATAAGCATTTCACAGATAGTAGATCCTGCATAAATATCTGCTAAATTTTAAACAGGTTCATCACCATATGCCATTTCAGAGAGACAGAGAGAGCATAAAAAAACTGGGATAAATTTGAATTACCTCATGAGATACCTGGCAGTGATTATTAAAATATGTCTTTATTAGTTTCTCTATTCTTATCTTTATTAGTCCCCCAAACACACCCAAGTTGATGTATCTATTTAAGCATTTTGGTGATTTGAGCTTTCTGTTCTGCTGTCCGGCAAAACACAAATGCATTTGTTTTAAAATAAGGAACTTAGCATTTGGAAAGTTTGATCTGCAGTTGAAGGGGGAAAAATCAATATCTAAGTCATTTAGACATTTACACACATAAATCAACTATATGGCATTCCTTTTTGCCAGCTTCTATATGCTAGGATAATAATGTAAATTCCAGCACCCAATATATATTTTATAAGTCATAAATACATTTTTGATGTTGTGATATATGGGCAAAGAACATACTCTGTATAAAGAAGCAATCTAGTGTGCAGATTTGAAGAAGCAGTGGTCCAGCTGCAGTCATAGCTAGGCAGAGCACATCCAGGGTGCTGTGATCAATTCTTGACACCACCATTTAAGAGAGTAGTTGACAAATTAGAGTTCATCCAAAGAGGTGTGACTAGGATGCTGATGGCACCAAGAGCTGAACACGAGGTTTAGAAAGGTAATGTGAGTATTTAACCTCAAAAAGAGAAGACTTAACGAGAGCGGGATTTTTTTTTTTTCCTGAACTGTTTGAGGGTTTATCAAGCATAATAGGAAGTACTGTGGAAATAGAATCTATGGAAGAAAATGTCATGGAAGGGCACATATTTTTATCCAATATAAAAATTAACTTATAACATTTGGAGCTGTTGAAAATGAAGAGAGACCCTGTGTAGGGCATCCATATCCCTGAAGGTAGATGAATAGAGATCCATCAGTCTGGGAGGATGGGAAAGGAATTCCCACATCTGCCAAGAGGTTGGATTAGATCTGACCTCTGCACAACTTGTAATTCCACCGTGTTGTTTTACAGTTAATTTATTAACAGTAGGTTACTTAAACACTAGAGTTAATCCTCTGCAAGTTTTATTTTAGAACACCAGAATAGTAATTAGCTTTGTGTACCCCTGCTGCTGGTTCTGTGATTTTAGAACGAAACCATATACAGGACAGAGCAACACATTTCATTAAGAGAAAATTATTTGTGCAGATAGCACCAGAAAGAGGGAAGCCCAATAGAAAAAGCACCGCTCTTGAGCTAGGTTGCCTGCAGTGAAACATCAGCTGTGCCCCTTGTTAGCTGTGTGCGACCTGAGCAAATTATTTGGTCTCTCTTTTTCTAGAAGAAAATGGGGATGATACAATGATAACTACCACATAGGATTGTTATAAGGATTCAAATGAATAGTCTAGAATAGTGCTTGCTGTGTTGCAAACATTTAGTAAAGGTGAGCTGTTACCATTGTTCTTGTTCTTGTTAGCCTGTAGAAAATGTCTACATAATTTTGTAACTTTCCAAAGCAAGGTATTCTGACAATCACATACATCTACAAAGGTTCTCTGATAACTACATACATCATTGTAACAAATCAGTATGAGCCAGAGTTTTTAAATTTAAAAGAAAATTTGAAAAAGTATGAAAAAATTACTGTTTTATTTTAGCAAGAAACAGATAATATAAAGTACAGGTAGGTCTCAATAAGTAAGGAGACCCAGGCAGGGATGGTGGCACTTGTAATCCTAGCTCCTTGGAGGCTGAGGGTGGAGGATCTCAAGTTTAAGGCCAACTTGGGCAATTTAGTGAGGACAAGCCAGGTTGGGAAACAAAAAGGGCTGGGCATGTAACTCAGTGGCAGAGCACCCTCCCTATAACCCCCACATTCAATCCTCAGTACTAGGGGAAAAAAATGAGATCAAATGATTGATCCATATATAATCAAAGCTAACGTTTGCGTGCAACTTCAGAATTTCTGAAGCACACTTCACAATTATTTCATTTAATTTCCAAATGTAGCATAGGTTTATTATTATTCAACTGGATGTGGAAATTGAAGCTCTAAGAGGTTAAATTGTTCAAGGTCACAGTGTTACTTTAGTGATCTTGAAATGTATCCTTGATTTATGTTCACCTTTTTAAACACCTCCCTCAAGACTGTCTCTGCCTTTCTCTCTCTCTCTTTCTCTCTCTCTCTCTCTCTCTCTCTCTCTCTCTCTCTCTCTCACACACACACACACACACACACACACACAAACACAAACATACACGTATACACCCCTCAAATACACTCTAACACTCTTGATGGACATGATGTATTAATCATGCAAACATATGTGCAAAAGAAAAAGACCTACCCACTCTCTAAACTTGGTCTATTTATTTATTGTTTGACTTTGGGCAAATTAATGTATCTCTGAAGTAAAAATTATTTTATGTCTAAGAGGGAACGAAAATGCCCGTTGAAAAAAATTTTAGTAACAATGCATGAGAGGAACATACATAAACCTATTCTCCATGTTTTATACCAGGCATACAGAATTGTTTAAAATAGACCTCTTTTTCTCTTCTAATTGTTCTGAGAATTCAATAAGTTCCAAATAGACTTTGTAAATTTGTGCTATGTAGAAAAAGATATACTATCTCTTAACATTAAAATATGCCATTTTCTTTAATTATTCAAGTGAAATGTTGCTACTATGCTATTTTTCACCCACTGGATTGACAAAGACCTAAAAGTTTGATAACATACTCTACTAATGAGGGGTTTAGGGAAACGAATACTGATAAATAAAATGTATGGGATCAATTTGGCAATACATGTTAAAATTATAAATGAATACATATTTCAATATAGAAATTCCACTTATAGTAATTTATTCAACATTTATACTGACACATATAGATGAATAATAAGTGGGTTCATGATGATTCATTGAAACAATGTTTGTAGTAGAAAAATACTGAGAACATCCTTATGTTCATCAATAGCAACAGCTAATAGATATTTAATAATGATATTGAAGGACATGATAGCTCACTCATGTTGTTCTAAGTGCCACCCTCTCTGAACATATATTCATATTTGTGTGTATTAATTCATTTAATGTTTAATACAGAACTTTGTGAGACAGACATATTATTATTATTGCTACATTCATTTTAAAGGCTAGAAAAGTGAAGTATTAAATGAACATAGCTCATTCAAGGTTACAAAGGCACTTGTTGGTGAAACCAGGATTTGATTCCTCACAGTCTAGCACTACGGTCAATGTTTAACCTCTACTTAGAGCACTGAAGAAACAGAATAAAACTACCCTCCCCCCCAAATTATATATTCACTGATGGGGAAATTATGTATTAACACAAAATTAGTTTTAAATTATATGAAATAAAAGCAAATTATACTGTACTTATATAATGGATATGGCACGCTAGCATTTATGTAAAATGACGGGGAAAGTTATGCATACTCCTCTATGTATGTGAGTGTATAAATGTGTGCACGTACATTCATGAGAGTATGTATATCTATTAAGACACAGAAGTGCAGAAGTAGAGAAGAGTTAACCGCCAAATGCACAGTAGCTATTTCAATATTATTTATTCTCCAGTTAATTTTATCAGATGAAGTTTCTCTCTGTTAAGAAAAAAATCAGCATTGCTACCTGGAATTGCAAGTGTAATATTTGATTTCAACTCTTGGAAATGTCACCAGTATCTAAACACGAAGTATGTTTTATGAAGAGTGCCTTTAAAATATATTCAGAGGAATTTCTAGAAGAGTGACATTGAGAAATCATAGTGAAAGGAAATCCTCAGTGTTAGTGCTTCTTAGTAAGACATGTTGATTTAACAACACTTGTTTCTTAAGAACAAAACCAAAACCAACATATGGAACATAAAAGTGAAACAAGGTAAAACAATGCTTCAGTTTGAGTATTTCACAGAAATATGGATTTGAAAAATTCCTTAACTCAGACAGCTTTAAGATCATCATCTCCACTGCAGATTTCAACAAAAGTTCCTGTTTATTTTACAGCTATTTTGAGATTCACATGGTATAAGGTTTAACTCATAGACTACATGTAGGTATACTTTATTTTCTGATACCTTAAAATTTTCTGACTGCTATGGAAAATTTAAAATTTCTTAAACAGAAATGTAATGCTTCTCAGATCATACAACTTGAGTGGAATAATCAAGATTTCTTGTTTAATAAGGAAATTCTCCAGAATTATTGATTTTTTGGGGCAAATACATTATACTGTATTTTAGATTTGCCTTCATTCCTTCTTATTTTCTGTAAAAACAAAACAAAACAAAACAAAAAACAAACCCTGTCATTAGAATAAAATAGCCTTGCTAGAATCTGCATATATCATCATATATATATTATAAATAGGTCAAACTATAGCCTTCCCAGACTGGAGAGGAGAAGGAGGAGGAGGTATGGAGAATGAGGAGAGATGTAGAGGAAGGGAACAAGAAGAACAAGAACGAGAAGGAAAGAAAAACAATGGTCAATGTTTCAACATAAAGCCAAATATTTCCTATAAGTATATAAGAAAGTTTGTAATTTTTCTAAGTTCCTTAATTCCCATAAAGTGTACATACCCTTTTTGAACAAAGGGAGTACAAACAGTGTTCTTTACTATTTTCTAAGAAAACAGAGTTCTTGGCACACAAAGGCAGACAGACCCTCAGGACACTCCAAAGTTCCTGCTAAGAGTTCAAAGTGGGTCTTGAAAGCCATCCTATCAATCATAACATGAAACACACACTTTCTCACACTCTCATGGGGGTACAAATATTTATGCAGCTTTGGATACTTATTTTCTTCATGTACTTTCACACCATGGTGGGGGACAAGCTTTGAACATTCTATGAACTTTAACTTATTGCATTAGAATTATTAGTATGTCTCGATTTTATATAGAATTTCTAAGGATTTAATTTTTCTCTTGTTTCTCTTTCTCTTCTCAATCATTACTGAACATCCTCCCACATAGAACAGATGTTTCTCTGTTTAAAGAAGACAAGTAATTTAACATTATAAATACCAAATCACATCTCAAGGTCATGGTCAAAAGCTTTTATGTCTCATTAGTTTTCAGGCTCCTCATCAGTTTTTCCCAGTGAGCTCCTATTTATATCATGGTTTGTACAAATGCATGGGACTTATGTTATCAGTTAAAACAGAAGGCTATCTTTGGCACTACTGACTAACATAAAACATTTCTAATTAAGTGCATAGTACCTCATATAGTTGGTTGGAAATGACAATAGCAAAAATTTCTCTAATTCAAAGCTCAATGAGTATACTGGTTCATTTAACAGCAACTTCTACCAAGGAAGAAGAAAGAAAACCCCTTTTTGAGCTAATCCCCACCCAAACTGTGAAGGCAAAAAAATATTGACCTTGATCTTTTTCCTAACTCAAATTAATCTAAGCCACTCACACAATTCTTAGAAGAGAGAGTTATAAATTTAAAAAATCAGGAATTTCTTAGAAATTCACTAAAAGTGATTAAGAGGAACTTACATATTCCATCTAATCCTTGGTAGTCATGTATTCAATAAGTGAGCAATATTTGAGAACAAGAGCAGCTCTTTCTCTTTCATTTTGAAAGTAATTTTATTTCTGACAATATTCAATCGTTAAGAGGTTGACTGAAAATATTATGGATTATTTTTATTTCCTCATCTGTCAAAACATTTTAGATACCGTTTCAACCCTCATTATCATTGAGAAAAAAAATGGTCCTAGGGAAGATATATAAAGTGCCAAGTCAAAGAGAACCTGGGTCTTGGCTTTCAGTCCTATTTCTCTACATTTATTCATAGTTTAGGAAAAGTTGTTTTCTTTTCTATTTTATTTTTACAATGTTTTTAAAATGTTAAAAAATTCTTTCTCACACCAGACTTTCCTTGGAGTCTCTGCCCCTTGTCTTGAGTTGGGATGGGTGTGTGACTGCTTCAACAAAAGGAATATTGCAGAAATGATGCTCTGTAATTTCTGAATTATGGTTATAAAGTTCATTGAGCTTTTGTCTTGTTTTATGTGTACATATTGTTTTAGGGTCATGGGATGCTATGAAGGAAGTATACTTATCTGAGGCCATCATGTTTTGGGGAAGCCCAAACCACATATTTAAGTTATGTGCAGGCTACCTGGTTGTCGACCCCAGCAGAGACCAACCCTTGTCATTTTAGTCCAAGTACCAGACATGTGAGTGAAGGGGCCCTCCAGACCCTCCACTCACCCATACCTATTGAGTCTGCCCAAGTGATACCAAGATATCATGGAGCAAAGACATGCCGTCTTTGCAATGTTTTGCCCAAATTCTTAGCAGTAATATTTGTGAGCATATTAAGTAGTTGTTTTAAACTGCCAGATTAGCAGTGATTTGGTACTCCAGTTAGCAATAGATGACTGAAATAGTCTAGTTCCTAGTTTTCACCCATTGATAATGGGTACGCTATTTTGATTGACAAGTTTAGCTACCAAGAGTAAAATTGATGCTGTCTTAACCTTTGCTTTCTTTATCTTTATTTGTTGGAACTCTATCTATCTATCTATCTATCTATCTATCTATCTATCATCTATTCATTGTACCAGGGATTGAATCCAGGGGTGCTTAGCCACTGAGCCACATCCCCAACCCTTTTTTATTTTGTATTTTGAGACAGGCTTTCACTAAATTGTTCAGGGCCCTGCTAAGTTGCTGAGGCTGGCCTCTAATTTCAGATCCTCAAACTTCAGCTTCCCAAGCCACTGAGATTATAGGAACCACCACACCCAACAGAACATATCATTTTTCTTACTTTTTCTTTTATTATTTTTATGAGCACAGAATAGAGTGTATTTGTGCTATTACATTTTTGGTGGTCAAATTTCTTTAAAAGAAAGTCCTCTCTATATAATCATGTAATTTATTTATTTAAAATAATATATTACAAAGCAAATAAATAACAGAAGACAGATAAGGAACTTCATTCTTTTTAAAAAAGTGAAAAAAATTTGGCAATATATTTTAAATTCATTTAATAAAAGTTTAAAAATGAGATAGAGAACATCTAGGCAAAGTATTATTTATGCAAGGTAAGTTAATAATAAATTTTCAGCAAACTAATGCCATAAAAGACATTTTAAAACTTACATTATATTTAGCTAATGAGAACTGAAGAAATGTTAATGTATGTCATAATCATTAGGCAAGAACATATATCATATTATTAACTACTCTAATATCTTATTTTATATATCTGACATTCAAGAAAATTCAATCATTTTTCTGGATCAAATAAAATTCTCTCATAATTTGAGTTATTATTAGGTAATTCAATAAGCATATTTTTATATATGGCTTGGCTTTAAGGTTGGTCTTGTGCAGAGTAAGTATAAATCTATGGAGATAGCAAAAAGAAATGACATGTTTCTATTTTGGTGCAATTCACAAAAATATGTCTTTTTTTTATATTACAGTAGTCTGGTAGCTCTGCCAATGAATGACAAATGTGGGGTGAAGTAGCACCTTTTGGAGAGGGCTGACTGTGGACAGTCAGAAGAAAGAGCAAGAGCCTGAAAAGTCTGAGTCATCTTGTTAGAACTCATTTACTCCTCACTGAGGTTGGTGAAAGCAAAGCATGACAAAACTAAACTAGCAGCATAATAACTGGTAAGAACCTATTTTACTCCACAAACTCTAAGCACTGAAATTACTAATATTTATTTATTTTAGTCCAGTTCAATTGGTTCTAGGCTTCTTTGTCTCTGGAAGTTTCTTGCTTGATATTCACATGGCCATACAATAGTGAATGCAAAACAGACACAGATGACTCAACTAAGTTTTTGTAAGGGTTTGAAATATGTAATTATCTTTTAAACATTTCAGAAATATGTTCAAGATTTTACTTCAACCTCTATTGCATCATGCATCTATGCCTAAAATAGAATCAAATCAGATTAACCCAATTTATTGCTTCTCATTCACTCAAACTCACAAACCTGAATTTACAGTAGGTTATTGATATGAATTCAGCTAAGTAATTGACAGATTTTCCTTTATGTATTTTCGTAAAGATAGAGCCAATGATCAGTTTTATGCCTCTTAGTATATTACATGGTGGTTAATCTACTGAATGAAACACATTCTCTATAACTGAATTTTCTAAATAGCACAAAATAACCTGCCCAATTAACAATGAACATATTAACTTTGACAATTCTTCATTGACATGACTTATTTTTAAAATGCAGTTTTGATTTTGCAACTATTCATAAAATATACCCATTCAGATACACATTTTGTGTTTTAATAAAAATGTATCTATGAAATCTAAACTAAATCCAGGTTAATGGAGTCCTTATTCAAAAAAAGAGCCTCAATATGGCTTATGGGAGAAGAAATACCATTATTATTCTTTTTAAACTTATTTCCTATTTTTACTGTGATATTTTGATCATCTAAACTCTGTGATAAAAGTAAAAAACTCACAGATAGGGTGGCATGTGTCTGTAATCCCAAGGGCTTGGGAGACTGAGGCAGGAGAATCTTCAGTTCAAAGCCAGACTCAGCAACTTAGTGAGGCCCTTTAGCATTTTAGTGAGACCCTATCTCTAAATTAAAATTTTGTTAAAAGCACTAGGGATGTGCTCCTGGATTCAATCCCTGATACCAAAAACAAAACAAGCAAACAAACAAAAACCAAAAGGAAAACTCACAAATTAACACAATGAAATGCCCTCTGATGGGTTTCAACACAACACACAAACTAGACTTGGGAAATTATTACAATGAATGATTCACTTTTTGAGTTTCAACTATATATGCATGCATAGCATTGTGTAGATATCATTTAAATAGAATATTTGGACATTAATTATTTGTGCCTTTTCAAATTAAAAATGTTGTCTTTTTACATAACATGCATATATTCACAGTTCACAATTCTATAGAGACATGTAGTCTCACTAACACTGGTGTCCAATAAAGGCAGTTCTTTGGTCCCTTCAATCCCAAAACAAATCTGTTCTGGCCCCTCATCAAGACACCTCTCCACTACTCAGCTGCTGGTGTCTTCAGTGAGAATACCATTTCAGGCAAAGCTGTCCTTCACCTTCAGGGTATCAAATCTCATCCTGATCACAGGTGGGAGAAAACTGGCCTTTCTCCACCCTGTATTACTCTTTGTCTTCTGGTATTTTCTCCCCAAATATCTCTTCTTCATTTCCAATTCTCTGCTTTTTCTCTCCTGGAGTAAGGTTTCAAAGCAGTTTTTTAAAGCCCTCAGTGAAGGGGAAAGAGAAAAAAGGGACAGATAACCATGAAATCTCTGTGGTGTTTTGATTCCCAGTTGTGTGCATGAAACACACATCCCACGTCCTTTGTTCAAAGAAGAAAGCATCCATATGGTATTAGAATCCATATAGTATTAATAAATTATCCATGTAAAGTTTTCTATTGCTGCTTAACAACCTTAGAAGCTGAAAGCAACACCAATATATTATTTTTCAGTTCCACAGATGAGAATTTGAACATGGGTATTTCTGGTTAAAATTACTAAAATCGCAGTATCAGAAGGAATACATTCCTTTCTGGAGCTTCTAGGGAAACTCCATTCCCTTGCTCATTCAGGTTGTTGGCAGATTTAAGTTCTTGTGGTTGCAGACCTGAGGTTATCATATCCTTTCTGGCTCCTTGCCAGCTCTACAGGTAGCCTGTATTCCTTGGCCCATAGGTTCCTCCATCTTTAAGACCAGCAATGGCAGATCAAGTCCCTTTCATGCTTTAAATACCCACTTCTAGACCCATAGAGTAAAAGAAGGGGACTAGGGGGAAGGGAGAAGGGAAGAGATAAAAAAAGGTATGGGGGAATTAAGGTGACCAAGTTATGTTTTTCTATTGTATGTTCTATTGTATGCATGTATGCATATGCAACTACAATTTCCACTCTTATGTATAATTACAGTGCATCAATTTTAAAAAAGGAAAAATATCTCCTTGTTTTCCTATATCGTATCACTCTGAGACACTTTTGCCTTTCTTTTCCACTTTGATCACCTCCTGTGATTAGACTGATCCACCTGGATAATCGAAGAGAATCTTTCTATCTCAAAGTCTTCAAACTTCATCACATTCACAAAGCCCCTTTTGCTACATGAGATGACACACTTAAAGGTTTGAGGGACTAGGATGTGGGCATTTTTTTTTCCCTAGGGCACATCTTTTACCCTATCATGTACATCAGTCAGTAACAATATATTCAATATAACTATCAATTAATATAAATAAATTCACATGAGGAGTTCACTAGCCACCAGTTCTGCAAATAGACCCAGAACTCTGGTTTGGAATCAGTTGCTGGGATGACAATCTTGAAGTAATACAATTATAATTGGGAGGGGGTCTATATAGAGAAGGAAACAGGAACGTGCATATATTGATTTGTTGTGAGATATGGAATGGCTGCACAGCTTTGGGGGAGTCATAGAAGTTAGCAGATTAAATCATAACACCTAGAGAAGGAAAGTTCACATTGAAAATTCTGACAGGTTTCTAGCAATAGCACTGCAGCCCTAGCAGACATTGCTATAATAAGAGCGTATACCTTTCTCTATCTAATGTCATTTGCTGAGTTTCAGGCAGGGAGAAACTGAGATCTCCTTAGAATATAAATCATGTCAGAAGTAAGAGTTAAACTCCAAAATAAATTCAGTAAGACTTAAAGTGACTTTTCTAAGCTTAGCACATATACACACAAATTAGAACCATATTATACACATAGTATATGATGATGCTATTCTGCCAAACGAGAAAAATGTCTTTTTAAAGGGCTATATTTTTAGGTTATTGAGCTGAAGGAAAATAACATTTTATAATATAGTTTTGATTAAGGGGACATAAGTGACCACTAGTATATTAATATCACTTTTACAATGTATTTAGCACTACTTATATATTCAACGGATATACTATTGGTAACTATATAGAGGCAAAATACATCTCTTCACTTATTAACAAATGTTGCCAATATCTAACGACATGCCATTTCAGAAGTTGAAAAATTTTTTCAAGCTTTTAAGTCATTTGATGTATAATAAACACCAAACAACATTTTGGAGGGCATATGTTCCCCTGGCTTGTTTTATATTCAAAAAATCTAAGCTTTCAATTTTAGTAATTGATTCAGAAAGAAAAAGGAAGAAGAAAGTGTGCAAACGATTTGAGGAACTAAAGCACAAAAGAATAAAATAAATTGTTTTTATGTCTAAGAAAAAGGTGGATCCCAACAGTGCTGCCTTAGCAGCCTGAACCATCCAGTGTCAACACATCTGGATGAAAGTGAGCAACCACACCACACAGTTCTTTCTGCAGGTGCTAAGCTCATTTTTGAACTGTTTACTATATAATGGAAATAATGAAAATGCATATTTCAGAACACTGAAAAGTTCAAACTAGATAATATAAGACAATTAGCATTATGCCAGTTATACAAATGAACACTTAATATATTCCTGATACACATGTAAATGCTCAATATATTTCAGTTATTTCTATTATTAGCTTAACCTAACAAACAGAACTTATTTAGATCAGTGACAGAAATTCTTGTGTGTCCAGTAAATTATAATTTCAGAATGTTAACCTAACTTTTCCTTATTGGCCTACCTCATACCAGATATAATAAGTAGATAATTGGATTAATTTTTGTGTTTGCAAGGCCTTTTAATATAGATTGACTACTCTTGCTTTGGGGGCATATAGAAAAATTCATTTCAATGAAGAAAAAGCATAATGGACTTAAAAGCTGTCAAAGATTACATATTGTTCCTTTAATCTGTGGTGAAGTGAGCCAGGATACTAAACACTTTCTAATGCTTTTTACAGTCCCATAAAACAAAGATTTGTCTTGTCTAAAATTCGAGTAGCATTTGGAAGGTGGGAATATGGAAATTGGTATGGCCTGAGGCTTTTTCACCACCATATTGAATTCCTAGGTCAATCATTCTGATCTCTCCAATGCATCGATCTCAACCACCCAGGCCTTCTTTAGTTTTACTGTACTTCTTGGGTAATCCACAATCTTAATTAAATTCAGTAGTCTACCTTCTCTGCACGTGGAATTGTTGAGTTGGAAATATCTAATGAAACATGTACTACCTTCTACTGGACCTCATATTCCATCCAAGATTACTAAACTGACATGGATCCTTAGTCCTGTACAGTTCATTTTCTCTCCTATGTTCTTGGATACTCCTTTACTCCTTCCCCTTTCTTTTTGCAGCTTCAAAATCTTCCTCCCATATCTTCATGCTCACTTTCTATTTTTTTCTAGAAATATAAAGATCAACAGAAGAGAACATTTCACATATCCCAGTACTACTTTAATCCACTTAAAATCAGCTGTGTTGTTTGTTTTCTTGAAACAATACTTGCTGGCTCCATATCCTTTCTCCTTATTCTCTCACCAGTCCATTCCAGTCAAGCATTTGCCCCCACCACCAGACTGAAAGTGTACTTCTCAATGTCACATTCCTCATCTTATTTGGTCCCTCAATAGTATTTGACTGAGTTGACCACTATCGATTAACTCTTTTGACTTTCAGAACATCAGTATCTTCGTTTTCATTTTACCTTTCTGAGCATTCCTTCTTAGTCTCATTTCTGATTCCTTCTCAACCCCTTTTTCTCAAATAGTAGATTGCCACTGGCTCAATCCTCAGATCTCTTCTCTTGTCAGTGTTTATTCATACTTTTTTTTTTTTCTTTTTTGGTTATCTCATATATTTTTCTGACTTCACTGACATCTGTATTAATGATAACATTTTAAAATTTTCAATTCAGCTCCTCCTCACTGAATTTCAGAGTTGTATGCTATCATTTTAACATCTCCACTACATGTTTAGTAGACATTTCTAACTTCAAATAACTAGCCAAACTGAGCCTCTGATCTTTTTTTTTTTTTTTCCATAATATGCTCTTCTAAAATCTTCCCCATCAAAGTCATTGGCTCTATTCTTTCAGTGGTGCAGGCCCATAATCTTGAAATCATCTTTGATTCTTTCACGTTTCACAGCCAAATTGTCAGTACTTCCTTTTGACTTTACCCTTGAAATACATCCAAAATAAAAACACTCTTCATCACCTCCCCTGCCATAACTCTGGTTCAAGCTACCATATCTAAGGACTGGCTGATTACACAGTCTCTTAACTTATCTCCCTCTCTACCCTTGTCCCCTTTCAGTCTATTCTCAGTTGACTAATCATTTCACTGTTAAGACACAAGTCAGATCATATACTTCCATGCTCAAAGCACTCTGTGAGAAAAATGTAAAGATATTAATTACATGGCCCAAAGTCCTAAAACATATGTTCTGTCCCAATTTCCTTCTATCCTTCTCTTCCTGTACCCCTTATTCTGTGAATAGGCCATGCACATTCATCTTTCAGGGCCTGTACAACAGGCTTTCCTCTTGCACTAAGATCCTCTTGCTCCCAGATGCCCACGTGATTTTGTTCCTATGCCATTTTCAGTTCTTTGGCCAAATGGTTTAAATCAGATTACCATCCTATCCCCTCCATGTTCTTAATTTTTTTGTTAGCATTTATTAGCACCAAAATATATATTATAAATATATATTAGCATATATATTTGATGTACCTAGCTAATCAGTTTTATCACCTTTAACTAGAATGTATGTTCCATGAAGTTGGTGTTTTTGTCTGTTGTGTTTGCTGCTCAGAAACTAGAAAGTTCCCGGCAAATTAATATATCCAGGATCAAACCACCAACCAAATCATCATATTTGGGATAAATGAATACATAAATCAGTCAACCAAATATTCTTCTTAAATTACTTTTGCAATAGTTATTCCCTTCTTTTTTTATATTGAGCGCTTAAAACCATATAATGGATTACTTGGGAATAATAGTGAATCCTAGATGACCACCAGGAGACCAAGAGCCAAGGTGAAGAAAGATGTTATTGTTCGTTAAAACAAATGATATCTATTTCACAGATTTTTCTTGTGGCTAGATTTACTATGTTACTCAATTGTCTACAATTGGATCTCTAGACTTCAGTTTTACCATATTATCAGTAAGAATTCTTTCAGAGTTTATCTATAAATATATGTTATATATACTCTATGTATATGAATAGATATGTATATGCAAACATATCTTAAGTACATGTGCTTTAATGTTGCTATACTATGGATTTATTAAAAGAAAATAAATACTGAAAAGTATGAGAAATGAAATAATTAGTCCTTTTACATGTCTAATTTAATTATTGATGTAAAACTCTTTTTTTTACTCTCAATATATCACTATCATTTTGAGTAACTATTGAAATCAAATATGCTTTTCTACTTTTGAAAATTTTGGTTTATTGTTTAGAAATATTAGAAAGTATTGACATTTGAAGGTCTATATCCAAGTTCAGTTTGTTTTAATACTCATAATTAATGTGTTTTATAAATGAAAAAAGATACCATACAGACAAGAAATACAAAAGTCCTTTTATAAGAGTGATAACAATGACTGAGCTTCCAAAATAATATATTCATTTTAAAATTCTCTCCACCAATTACTTTAGGTTTTGGTTGAAATCTGGCTAATACATCTCCTAGTATGGATTGATAATACTTGAACATCATTTTCAAAGTGTGACTTTTGACATATTTAACAAAAGGATCAAAGCTCACTGAAATGTGTTCAGAAGACTTTAAAAATAAGTTAGTCATACTTTCTAGTTCCAATATGCAAAAGAATATTTGTGGTTGGCAGACCAACATTAATTTGAGCCAGTTTATTTCTCATTAACTGATCAACTTTTGTCAGGTCCCATGTTGTAATTATTTTTGCTTCATGTTGTTACTGGGAAAAGCTCTTACCATGTATTGTGATGTTTATCTTGTTCTTTGCTCATATGTTCACTGTGCTGTACTGTGTGTTCCTTGAAGGGGTATATTAACCTATGTGATTTCTGGTGAGACTTCACTTGTTTAAAAGTCTAGATGTATAAGTCATAAACCAAATTAGTCAGGCAAAAATGAAGTATAACCTCTCATATGTCAAAAGTAATGAATGAGAAAGGTTGCTGCTATAAGCACTCCACTTAGTCAATGCTAATTTTCCTCTCAGAGTATCTTGAACATGGGACCCCACCAAGTTAGTAGGCCAGCGTTAACATATACATTAAGCATCGTGGAAGTTCGTGTTTTTCTCATTTTCGGATTGAATAAAGTAAGCATGTGAAAGAGCTAATATTCCTTTACATGTATTCATATGGCAAACATACTTTCTGGACTTTGGAGATGGTTGATTTAGAGTGTCTTTTTTACACATATATTTTGCCAAACATTTAGGGCATTCTTATGGTGTTTTAACCCAATCTTATGGAAACCAGTAAAATATCAGGAATTCCTGATGTAATATAAAACTGATATAAAACTGGGAAATCATGGCTAAGTAAGCACTGTTATCACTATAATACCCTTAAAGTGTGAGATATGTAAGTTTGAGGTCTTACATACAAATATTTAATAATATCAACTTATCATTTAACAAATTTAATAATGAATGATAGGTACTATATAATAACTAAGTATTAAAATTTATCTATATTTAAACATCTGCCAATGTAAACATTATCTGTCCATATTACTTGATTCGACATAAAATATGGAAAATGAACAACACTGAAATGTTTTTAAAGAATAGTTTCATCTTTCCTCTAATAAAAATGCTTTCACTGTAATTCTCTCATTTGTTTTACCTATGACTAAATGACAATTTTATAATAGCTGAGATCTCTTCATTATAATAATTTTCAGAAAGTACAGAATTACATTAGAAGTTTAATGAATGTTATTGAAGAATGAGGAAAACCATTATTTTAACTTAGAGCCAATAGCTCTTTTATATTGGGGAAGTAGTTTACCTCTAATTTATACAATTTCCCCAGAATTTTAACAACTAAATATAATTTAGACAGTTTTCAGAAAGGCCTTATATTTTGCATGATTCTACTGAATGCATATCAAACTTTATAAACCAAGATGTACAAAATTCTATTTACTATAGTAAACAGTATTGAATACCCTTATGTCTAAAGGAAGCATGCAGAGGGAAGGAAGGTCAGCAAAAGGTGAACAAAACATCATTCCTTCCATCAAGAACTTTAAAACCCAGAGGATTAAAAACATTGAACGAATCAATCTTTTTCACAATAAAATATTTCAATTGGAATATCATTAGTATATTACTGAAAATATATATGTGTTTATGTTTTTAATTTTTTTTTTAGTCGCCAATGGATCTTTTTATTTTATTTTTTTATGTGGTGCTGAGTCTCAAACCCAGGGCCTCGCACATGCCAGACAAGAGCTCTGTCACTGAGTCACAACTCTAGTCCACTATTTTTTGATATATTGAGTTAATTGGGATGTTGCCTGTTGTAGTAGCATAACTGTTCTTAGCATCATCTGGAATAATGAATTTGGGTGTATTATCTGTCTTAATCTAGTTTATATTTTAAATGTCAGTGCTTCAAGTTTTGATTCATTACTCACACTTCTGTACTTGCATTAAAATATGTGATAACTGCAGTGGTAATGAAAAGTTGATGTTTCTGTATTTGAGAAAACAGATGAATGAATTCTAGAGAATTCAGGTGAGGCAAGAAAAAAGTTTTTGACTTTAGGATGATGTATGTTGTACTACAGGGGGTCACTGTCTCCTCCTTTGTGCACCCTGAAGGAACAAGGGAGAGAGTCTTTACCAGGTTCACAGCAGGAGACGAAAATCCAAACTATTGGCTATTGGCCCAGACTTATTTTTCTCAAGCAAATTTGAAAGAAAATTTGTGCAACTTTAAAGTCCATTTGTACCTAAACTTCAGAATTGTATCTTGAAGTCATAGAGGCTAAACTGTTCCAAGTTTTTAAGTATGAAGCTCTGTCCATGAATGACATTCTAGAATAGATTATATACTAGGGTTTCCCAGAAACTCTGATACTGAATTTTTTTCATTATATTCTGTTAAAAATATTCAAAAGGGTCTCATCCAGATTTTCTAGTGATCTTATTTCAAAGAAGGAAGTGTTTCTTATTTAAAATGAACAGAGTATTTCAATCAAGGAAAAGATACAGTTTGTAAGAGATGATTTCCATGGAAAACATCATGGTAATGTTTACAGGAGAAATGTCCTTTGGATAGTGTTATACATGGATCTTTGGTAATTGTACTGAAGGTACTCTGTTGACATTCATTTCTCTGATTTAAAGGAAATTCAACACAAAGTGAGCAGGTAATTGCTAAAAAAAAATGAAAGATTGACAAAACAATTTAAATCATGTGCATTTACATAAGTAATATAATTATAAATCTTATATACATGGACTGTATAAAAACCAGATATTGGGATTTCTGTGTGAAAAAACTAAAATATGAACTTGAGATTCTAAAAATATATATTTTGTGTTTAAAACACACTCCTTATATTTACCTATATTTTTAAGAACATAATTAAACAGACTACTTTCTTGTTATGAAACCTAATTTTCAAAGACCTTAATACATCTTTGGGTATAATATGTATGTCTGATAATTACAACCCCTTCTGAGTATATCTTGATAACTTAAAAGTATTTTCTAATTGTGCAACAAAAATCATGCATTATATATGCAATACTAAGAATTTAATATTATACTAGTATTCTTTTATTATTTAAGTAAGCATTTGCTGTATTAAAAATAAATAACAATTTTCTTTACAAATAAAAATGTATCTGATATAGCCTCCACTGACTAGCATTTATTATGACAAATACCTTTTGTTGTAAAGTAGATTATCCATATCCCCAAGAAAATGTCCTTTGTATTTTCACTATTAATTAATATTTACTTGTAACATAGCATGATTCATTACATATTCTAGAAAAGTAAAAATCTACTTATTGAAAAACTAGCTCAAGGCTATTCGTATAACCATGTGTCTCCATCTTCATTCCAAATAACATCATTTTAATTATAAAGATTACTTAGTATTTATATAATGTGCCAGAATATCCTCTGGGCAGCCCTAATGTATGAAAAGCATATTTTGCCCTCAAGGATATTCCTCTACCCTCTAAATGACGTGAAAACAAAGAAGAATAGTATTCATAAAATATAAATGATAAAGTTTCTGTCTCTACAATGGTGTTTATTTTTTAGAATGTAGCTGCAGGTTACTGTAGTTGTATAATCAGACTTTGTGTTTTCTAGTTACTTTGTAGTTATTGATCATTTGTAAAGCAAATTTTACTTTCTGATTCATGATTTACATCACATATTAAGCTCACTTTTGCCTTACATGGTAAGGCATAGTTAACCATTATTGTCTCTATCCATAATGAATTGGTAGACAGTAATAGTAGTATAGTCACTACTACAGTACTTTTAAAAAAACAAAGAAGGAGGATACCAAGCAAGGTAGAGTCTAAATATGATCCTCTGGCAATCATCTCCCCCCACATATAAGGTTGAATAGCTGTTCAAGAACCAAACTATACCCATAATAACCAAAGAAGGCAAATGTGACAAATATCTCTTCCCCAAGATTCACCTACTCCACTGGGATCTGGCAGAGAATTTTGAACTCCAAATCAAGGTTTTATTTTTCTGAAAATCTCAAACAGAAGCAAAAAGGTTAATAATTTTCATTTCCTATTATATACTAAGTGCTTGTGTTATAACATTAAAACATCATGATAACTCTATGAAGTAATACATTATCCATCTTACAGATAAGGTGACAAAGGATACTAGTGGAAGGAATTTCACTAAGTACTAATAAACAAAATTATGTCTTGCTGATCCCATCATTCTTTGACTGAGTTTAAGAAATATATATCCCTCTGTGGTATGCTCCAGAAAATGAACTATTAGGGTCTGGAACGGGAAAGCTACTTCTTGCTTGGGAAAAAAACCACCCTGTATATGCGCAACTGCTACAACTCAGAAGCTTTGAGAGTGGACCAGAGTTGCTGCTAACATACTGCACATACTGTTCATGAATCCGCTGGAAACCAAAATTTCTGATTTTGAAAAATCTCTTGAGGTCTTAGGTTTTTAGAACGTATACCTTACATGGATTTTTGAGGTAATATGTCATCCACAACACTGAGATGTAAAGATCATAGTCATCAGAAAGAAGTTGAGAATTTTCAAGATATTCATCATAATTAGAGAAAAACCATCAATTTCTAAGTTACCTGATTCTGTTTATCTAAAATGAAAGAAATGGTACAAAGTCAATTGGTTTCTTTTATATGAGCAAAAACATTAAAAACAATATAATTTATGTTAGCATTATCCCCCCAAAATAGTTAAATATAAATCTAACAAAATACATATTAGACTTGTATAAGGAAAACTACACAGCTCAGGTGAAAGAAATTCAAAGAAAAATCAAGAAAGTGAAGAAATATTCCATATTCATGGATAGGAAGACTCAATATTGCTAAGATGTCAGTTCTTCCCAACTTGAAACATAAACTCAGTGTAATATCAATCATGTAATATCAATCAAAATTCAAACAAATTATTTTGTGGATATCAACACACTGGTTCTGAAGTTTTTATGGAGCAGTGAATACCAAGAATACCTACAACCACATTGAACGATATTGAACAAAGTTAGAGAACTGACACTATCTAATTTTAAGAATTGTTATAAAGTTATCATTGTCAAGACAGTGTAGTAATGGTGAAAAAAGAGAAAAAGATCATAGAATAGAATCGAGAGCCCAGAAAATAGACACACACAAATATACTTATTTGATCTTTAACAAAGAATCAAAGGTAATTCACTAGAGAAAAGGAAATCTTTTCAACACATGTTGTTAGAACAAATGAATGTGCAAAAATAAATAATAAAGCTAGACACAGTCATTATATTCCTCATAAAAAATGAACATAAAATGGATCATAAAACCAAAATGAATCATATAAAATTCAAAATTACAAATACCTCTTGAATGATAACATAAAAGAAAATCTAAATGACCTTGGGTCAAGATCTATAGAAGAAAAATTGATAAGTTGAATTCTGTCAAAATCAAAAGACATATATTTAGAATTATGTTGATCTTGGGTTTAGCATATATGACTTTTACATTGTTGAGGTGTGTTCCTACTATCCCTAGTTTTTCTAGTATTTTGAACATGAAGGGGTACTGTTTTTGTCAAATGCTTTTTCTGCATCTATTGAGATGATCATATGATTCTTGTTTTTAAGTCTACTGATATTATGAATTACATTTATTGATTTCTGTATGTTGAACCAACCCTGCATCCCTGGGATGAACCCCACTTGATCATGGTACACTATCTTTTTAATATGTTTTTGTAAGGGAGTTGCCAGAATTTTATTGAGAATTTTTGCATTGATGTTCATGAGGGATATCAATCAGAAGTTTTTTTCCTTGATGTGTCTTTGTTTGGTTTTGGTATCAGGATGATAGTAGCCTTATTAGAATGAGTTTGGAAGGGTTCCCTCCTTTTCTATTTCTAAACCCAGGGCCAACATAATTCTAAATGAAGAAAAATTGAAATCATTCCCTCTAAAAACTGGAACAAGACAAGGATGCCCTCTTTCATCACTTTTATTCAACATTGTCCTTGAAAGTTTAGCTAGAGCAATTAAGACAGAAGAAAGAAAATAAAGGTATACAAATAGGTAAAGAAGAACTCAAACTATCACTATTTGCTGATGATATGATTCTATATTTAGAAGATCAAAAAAATTCTACCAAAAATCTTTTAGAGCTAATAAATGAATTCAGCAAAGTAGCAGGATATAAAGTCAATACCTATAAATCAAACACATTTCTATACATCAGTGATGAATCCACTGAAAGAGAAATAAAGAACACGACACCATTCACAATCATCTCCAAAAAAATAAAATACTTAGGAATCGATCAAACAAAAGAGGTGAAAGACCTCTACGATGAAAACTACAGAACACTAAAAACAGAAATTGAAGAAGACGCTTAGAAGATAGAAAGACCTCCCATGCTCCTGGATAGGTAGAATTAATACTGTCAAAATGGCAATACTACCAAAAGTGTTATACAGATTTAATGAAATTCCTATTAAAATTCCAATGACATTCTTCATAGAACTAGAAAAAGAAATCATGAAATTTATTTGGAAAAATAAGAGACCCAGAATAGCCAAAGTAATTCTTAGCAAGAAAAGTGAAGCAAGAGGCATTACAATACCAGACCTCAAACTATACAACAGAGCTATAGTAATAAAAACATCATGGTATTGGCACCAAAACAGACACATAGACCAATGGTACAGACTAGAAGACACAGAGACAAACTGACATAAATACAGGTATCTCATACTAAACAAAGGTATCAAAAACATATTGGAGAAAAGATAGCCTTTTCAACAAATGGTGCTGGGAAAAGCCACATGTAACAAAATGAAATTAAACCTTTATCTCTCACCCTGCACAAACTCAACTCACAGTGGATCAAAGACTTAGGCACTAGAACAGAGACCCTGTGATTACTAGAAGAAAAAGTAGGCCCAAATCTTTACCATGTCGGCCCAGGATTTGACTTCCTTAACAAGACCCCTAAAGCACAAGAAGTTAAATCAATAATCAATAAACGGGATGAACTCTTCAGCAAAAGAAACAATCGATAATATGAAGAGAGAGCCTACAGATTAGGAGAAAATCTTTGCCACATGCACCTCAGATAAAGCATTAATCTCTAGAATACATAAAGAACTCAAAAAACTTAACACCAAAAACCCCAAATAACCCAATCAATAAATGGACTAAGGAACTGAACAGACACTTCACAGAAGATAAACAATCAATCAATATATACATGAAAAAATGTTCAATATTTCTAGCAGTTAAAGAAATGCAAATCAAAACTACCCTAAGATTTCATCTCACTACAGTCAGAATGGCAATTATCAAGAATACAAGCAACAATAAATGTTGGCAAGGATGTGGGGGCATAGGTACACTCCTGCATTGATGGTGGAACTGCAAAATGGTGCAAGCATTATGGAAGGCAATATAGAGATTCCTCAGAAAACTTAGAATAGAACTACCATTTTGACCCAGTTATCCCACTCCTCAGTTTATACACAAAGGACTTAAAATCAACATACTACTGTGACGTAGCCATATCAATGTTTATAGCAGCTCAATTCACCATAGCTAAAATATGGAACCAATCTAGATGCCCTTCAACACATGAATGCATAAAGAAAATGTGGTATATACATTTATATACATTTATGTGTGTGTATATACATATACACACACATATATACCTAATATATATATTATATACATATATATCTAATATATATATTATAAATATATACCTAATATATTATACCTAATATATATATATATGATGGACTATTATTCAGCTTTAAAGAAGAATGAAATTATGGCATTTGCTAGTAAATGGATGGATTTGGAGAATATCATGCTAAGTGAAATAAGCCAAACCCCCCAAATCCAAAGACTGAATGTTTTCTCTGATACACGGATGCTAATTCACAATAAGTGGAAGGGAAATAGGGAAGAATAGAGTTATTTTATATTATCTAGAGGGGAGTGAAGGGAGGGGAAGGAGTATGGGGGTAGGAAGAATAGTAGAGTGAAACAGACATTATTATCTCATTTACATATATGACTCCATGACTGATGTGATTCTACAATATGTATAATCAGAAAAACAAGAGACTACACTCCATTTATGTATTATCTATCAAAATGTATAAATGCATTCTATTGTCATGTATAATAAATTAGAAAAATTTAAAAAAAGACACATATTCTGTGAAAGACTGCTAAGATAATGGGAAGGCACTCCACAAACTAAGAGGAAATGTGTGCCCGAAGATGATGATAAAGAACTTTTACCAAAATATAAAATGAACTCTTAAATCTCAATAAAACAATTAACAACCCAATTAAAAATGGACAAAATCATGAAGATACCTCACCAAAGATTATACACAGATGGTGAATAACCACATTAAAAGACATTCAACACCATCAGTTACTGGGGGATTGCATGAGATCAAGATACCACTACACACTTGTTAGAAGACCCAAAGTATAAAATAGTAACAGCACCTAATGCTGATCAGGATGTGCAGCAGCAGGGACTCTCATTGCTGGTGAGGATGCAAAGTGGTATAGCAAATGGAAGACAACTTGGCAGTTTCTTACAAAACTGAACACATTCTTATCACATAATTTATAAAGCATACTCCTTAGAATTTAACCAAGCAAGTTGAAAAGTTACACTCACACCAACCAGCATACAAGTGTTTATAGCAGTTTTATTCATGCTTACCAAACTTGGAAGCAAACCAATGTCCTTCAGTAAGTGAATGGACAAGTAAACTGTGGTGCATTCAAACCATGAAATATTATTCAGAACTAAAAATAAAGGAGTTGTCAAGCCATGAAAAGACTTGGAGACACTTAAATGCATCCAAGTGATAAGGTACTGCCAATCTGAAAAGGTTATATCCTGATGATTCCAAATGACTATGGAGACAGTAAGGAAGACAGTGCTTGATCACATTTTGTCACTTCTTCCAAAAAATTTTAGATTATGGTTATATGTGTTTAGATTAGATTAGATGGGTACTAGAAAATATTTGCTGCCAAAATAGTGCCATGTCTTCTCAGGGGATGCAGAAGAATAACAGCAGCCAGATCTAGGACATCAAAATAAACATTTGAAATGCATACTCTTCTCTTGCATAGAGAATTTTGGAATCCAGCAGACTAAACAACACTAAATCAAAAGTTTAAATTAAAAGCCACAGCTGACCAAATATTATTTTATCTGTTTATTTTATTATCTTGAAATGCAGCTGCTTCCTAAGTAAAAGAAAATTAAACTCTACTAACCAATCCTTAAATTTGATGGCATGAACTCTAAATTAATGTTTGAAAACAAGTGTCTTGATTTTTAACCTACCTTATCCACAAAGTAAATAGCCTTTACGTTTTGCATAGAAAAATGGAAAGGGATCTGCAGTAGATGACAGGAAATCATAAATCTAATGTTCTGCCTGGCTTCTGGAGATGCTATATATTTTGTTCAAGTGACATATCTCTTGGGGTCTCAGTTTCCACATTCCATGACATGTATTGTTAATATGCAAAACAGATAAAAACACTGTGGCTTTAGAAGGAAGGGGAATTCCTACCTGCTCCATCCTACCTCCTACCATAGGACCACAAAGAACACAATGTGAAAATCATTTCACACAGAATACAGTGTGAAATGAAAACCATTTAAAGAGTACTGCTCAAGTTCTTTCCAGTCTTGAAATTCTTTGTATGTAAATACACAAAACATCTTAACTTCCTCTTCATCCACAGTGCTGCACAGGCTCATAAAATTTGAAGGCTGGAAAAGAATTTGGCAGACTATTTAGGTTGGTTCTGAACAGACATGGCCTTAAATGATCCCAGAATTTTTTTTTAATTATTAGAAAGCCTAGATAGGAATTTCTGAAGAAATTCCAATTAAGTAGTTTAACTACATTTTCAATTTTTTTTTAATTTAAAAGTATTCTACCTATATGTTCTCTTGCTCATCTTCTATGGAAACAAATGGGGGCTGGTCACATGGTGCATCCATTTATTCACTTAATGAGGATCATGGAATCTAGAGAGACAGTGAATAGAATTCATTTGTAACCCTCCAGGAACTTACAGTTTATTAAAAGAGTCAAAAAGGAATATTTCTTCATACTGAGGTTCCAGGAAAGGCTGAACACCCCCAGAGCTTGGAGATGTAGTCAGAAAAGTTTACTAGACAAGTTAATATTTGAACTGCATAAAGGTTAATCAATTAGGAAAATGGTAGATGGGAATTCCAGACAAAAAGAAGCATTTGTGACATAGGAAAGCCTGTGGTCACTGGATGTTCGTAGGCATTTTAATGGTTGATCCCCAGTTTCCTTCTTGACCTCCAAGGGAACTACAACTCTGAAGTGAGCTCTCAGCTTTTGTTGCATGCTTTCAACAGTGAGATTTTTAAAAAGAGGACAGAGATAATGAAATTTGAGCTTTGATAAGATTCCCTCCATTGGGTATGTGAATAATATTTAGGAGTTGGGAGTTTGGAGTTGCAGAGAAAGTTCAATGACTTTTTGCTGTAATCTAGCTAAGAAATGATGTGGCCTCAGTGTCTTGAATCATTTTAGTTGCTTTGCCCTGACACATCCCACATTTTCTACGGCTGGGCTTATGTTTCATCAGCACATCTGGATATGGACAACTGCTCAGCTGGGTAAAATATTTTTCTTTTCAATTGTTGTCACGTAGTCCCTTTACCATACTTTGCAGAGTTATTATTTCCTTGTTAGTAGTCAACTGAGTATATGATTCTATTTGGTGTTAGAATCACAGAATTTTGAATCTTTAGAAGACCTATCAATTCACCTGATCTGTATATTTTAAAACGACGTTTCTCTAAAATTGAAGTTTCTTGTAGGAACATCAGATGAAACCACGGGGAAATAAATGGAGGTAGAGCTCCTATCTCTGTCACTCACAATAACTAAAACCAGTCCTTCCAACCACCATAACAGCCACCAACACTATCTCCCACGTGAACCAAAATAACTCTCAGATACTATAACCAGCCACTGCCTGTGGCTTGCTGTAAACAGCACCAGCCCTTCCTCCCGAGTCGCCAGCACCATCCCATCTCCCATGTAATCAGAACCATCTGTATCTTTTGCCATAATCAGCACTGGTCCTGATATCTACTTCATACAGTTTTTTTCTGGCTTTGGGTATTCTAATTAAAAGTTTGTTTGAGAAACAGTTTCTGTTGCTAAAAATTATAACCTCTCAATTTCTAAGGAATTTAGGCCCTCTGAAGTTAAGGGTCTTGCCCTTAACTTCACGGATACTTGACTATTAGAAGAATTCCAACAGCAAAACCATTAATATGTTCAGGAAGAGCTGGAAACTCTTCTAGGATCTGGAATTGTTCCCAGTCCAGACATAATGTTCTGGTCCTGCCAAATTTCCTTTTTTTCCTCATTCCAAATATTAACTGCAATGCATTTTAGACTTCCTATTACAAAACAGCTGTTTTCTAAGCCTAAATGTCTTACTATGTGAGTGTGAGTGTGTGTGTGTGTGTGTGCATGTGTGTGTGTGTGTGTGTGCACACCCACACACAAGCTCGAGCTTCTCTTTGTAATGAGATTGATGATAGATTTGGATTTACATAGTCTTTGGAGGTGGTTCAGGAGGGGTTATTTTAGGATTCCATTGTACAGGCTAAGCTATTAGATAAGAAAGTCAACCTCTGAATTCAGATTAGAGCACGTCACGGCATTTTTTTTTTAAACTTTGGAAAGCCTAGGTTTCCAGAACCATCTACAGATAATTAATCATCAGTCATTTTACAAAGTAATCATAAAGAGTAGCTGTCAAAATTTTATAGGTGAAGCAACAGTTGGGGATGTTGTTAAAAATGTAGATTTGCCTGTATCTGCCCAGGTCTTCTGAGTGAATCCAAAATAAGGGTCAACGGTCTCCATATTTATTGGACTCCAGATGACTGGTGCAGAGCAGAAAGAGCACTACCCTCAAGAGGCTGTTGTAGCTACAATTAGATGTTAAAAGAAGGCATTAACTCAAGGGCTTTGCTCAATCCCTTCATCAGTATCGGCATCATTAAGTAAAGATACTGTATTGCATGAGTCAGGGACATGGAATCAAATATGTTCTCTGAGCTTATGGAATCAAGCCGTTATGGGTTTCATTTCCAGCACAGTTACCATTTCATTCACCTAAATGTCTTTCACCAGACAGAAAGTTTGAGAGCTTGGTACAACTTATTTCAAACACTCATTCATTCCCCATCATCCTCCAAATACCTGTTTGACAGAGAGATGCATTAAATTGCTCTTTTGTTTTCTGGGTGAAGTTTCAAGAAATTTTAAATGTATACCTGTTTTAAAGGAAAAAGCAAAATAGAGCATTTTTGATTTTTAAATAAAACCAGCACATCTTGATTCAAAATTATTTGATATTAGAAGAAAAACACCCTATTCATTTCCATCCCCTGTGATAGGAGCAAAAACAAGCGTAAAGCAGTAAATGACCTAGAGGACCTTCAATTGCCTGCGAAACTTTATGCCTGTGAGTTATTTCCAGTTCATTTCATTATAGAGGAATTTTCTGGAACTCTGAGGCTGATGATCACTTCGAATCCAGATCCAGATGGAAATTGTAGAGAAAAGTAATTTACTCTCAAACCAGACCATTTCTTAATATATTTGGGCTTTGAGAGACCCTGATAGTTACTTTGTAAGTCAAAATACCCTCCCAAATTATATATCATCAGATTCTTCCTGTCCTGTTCCTTTTCCTGCTCTTGTTTCTTCATTCTTTCCCTTTCTTCCCTTCCTCCTTTCCACTCTTTCCCTCTCTCCTGCTCCTTCCCTTCCCTTCCTTTCCTTTTTTATTTCCCTCCCTCCCTCCTTCCCTCTCCCCAGCCCCTCACTTTCATTGTGTATATGTGGCAGGTGGGAAGGGCAGGAGTTTTTCTTTTTCTTTTATTTTTTGGTACTGGGGATTGAAGCCAAGGGCTCTTTACCACTGAGCTGCATCTCCAGCCCTTTCCATTTTTTGTTTTGAAACAGGGTCTCATAAGTTGTTCAGCCTGGGTCTGGACCTTCCAATTCTACTCAGCCTCCAGAGTCAAGAGTCCCTGGATCACAGGCCTGTACCACCAACCCAGTGAAGTAAGCTTTTCTCACATCTCAATGGAATAAAATCTGATCTCAAGTAAGTTCCAGTTGGAGTTAATAATAATAATAGCTTATTACTTTTCAAGTATCATCTCAAAGGTTGGATATCCATTTGTTCATTTAATCCTTACAAAAACTCTACGAAGTAGATATTAATATTATTTCCATTTTATGCACAAGGAAAGGTGGCACAGAAACACCAAGTAATCTATAGTACAATCACATGGCTGTTAGTTATATAAGCTAAAGTCAGCTCCAATCTTTGTTACTGTATCAAACAAGGCCAGGTGTAACATAACTTCCAACTCCAATTGTAAAAATAATACTGTGAATAAGTTCTAAGGCAACTTTGTTCCTGGATTATGATCCATCTAAACAAGCTTACTTGTAGACAAATGACAGATTCTTTAATACTTGATTCAAGACCCTTGCCTACCCCACTGACAAATACAAAGCTATTGTACCATAAATTCCACCCAATCCCAGAGCTTCCCACAAAGAAAGAGCTGCCTTGAAGTGACCTATTTTCCCTAAAACCCATAAATATCACCCCTCATCCCTTTCTGAGCTGCCACTATAGCCATGTGGAAGTGCTGTTCTCCCATCCTGTAGTAATCTCATGAACTTAGTTTTGCTTGACATTTTATTTTTCAGGGATATTTTTAAAAAGTTGGCAACTGACATCTGTCGAATACTTGATAAGAATCAGAAGACTATATTTTGTTATTAGTCATTTCTAATTCTCCTAAAACCAGAGATTGCTGTAATAGCACATGGAAATTATCAAACATCTATAATTATTTCAAGAACTTTTGACATTTCTTTAAAATAAAACCCCCCATACTGAATTTTCTTATATTTGTGTGATTTTTAAAGTATTGATCTTTATAAAAATTCTCTGAAAAAGCAGAAAAAGGAGTCTCTGAGTAGTCTCTCCAACTCACATCAAAAATGAACTGGGTGAAATTTTGTTTTTCAAAAATATACTTATTCCTATATTACTTGTATCTTCAGTGTAAGAAAATTATTTTATTCTGGAATTTTACTTAACCAAAAGACCACTAAGAATGAGATATTCAAACACTATAAACAGCAAACCAAGCAGAAATGTTTTTAAAATCCCCAAATCTTGCTATCTGAGAATGTTATAGCCAGAGAGGGGATTTCTTCTTAATGAAAGAAGAATTATATGGTAAATATTTCAGGTATCAACACACAGGCACAAAGAAAACCTGTTTCTTTGGAAATAGCTGTAAATATATTCATCTGAGTAAAACAATCATCTGTGTCTAGTCATGCATGCTCTCTGCTCCCATGGATGTCACTGCTGTCGATCTGAAGCTGAGAGGTAATGGCCTCATGATTCAAAGAAACTGCTGAAGTGTGTACTCAGGCTTCAGTTTGAGAGATGGGTTCATTTATCATCATAATAAGCTATTACCATTGATAGGTCACAACTCATTGAAGAGACAGTCAGTCTAATTGGCTCAATTCCGTCAGCTTTCGATGTGCCTCAAGGAGATAAGCACTTTTTTTGCAGGTAATTTTCAATCACCCAACAAACTACCTGTTTAATAATTCATCACATTTCAGATAGGGGGTCCTATCATGTAGCTCCCTTTTCAATGTGGCAAACATTAGGTTTTTAACTGTATGAAATTTCAGACCCAGGTAATGGAGAGATTTGGAAAAAGTAAGGCAGGAGAGCACCTGCTTTTACTCAGCTGCTACTGCTGGAAGTGATGAGAAGACATCAGGAATACAAATGCCAGCTTTATCCTTCCCCAATAGACCTTGCTGACAATAAGAGAATTTCCTGAAGAAGTCTGGAAAGATAAGAGCGCTATTGGAATCCTTATGATTAATTAAGCATGCCAACCACTCTTTAGCAGATGGGATTGAGCACTTAATACTTATTAAGGGATCACATGAAAACATCAATTGTTACAGTGAAGTAAAAAATAGAGAAGCAATAGTGTGAAAGATGAAATTAGAAAGAAAAATAAAGAATGTTTTAGTTCAAAGACCTTATCTTACAAATTTGACAATATTCTCTTCTTGAGTGAGGCAGTAGAACATAGTCTTTGAGACAAACTCATCTCAATCCAAATGGTTGATGTTGCTCTAAAGAGCAAAGTCACTTTATAATTCCAAATACATATTCTTCTTTTCCACCTCAGAAGACAAATGGTAGTCATACATACACACAATTCCACTTCTATTTTTAATCATTTAAAAATATATCCTGGATCATTCCATATTATTACATAAATAACTTCTTTTTCTAATTTATTTACAGTTTTATAGTGTCTGATGGCATGGATACACCAAAATTCATTCAATCAGTTTCTCACTAATGGACATTTTTGTGGCTATCACATTTCTGGAATGAATAATTTTGCACATGTGTACACACACACACACACACACACACACACATAGACCAAATTCCCAGAATAGAGGTATGTAAATACATGCATTTGTAACTTTGGTGAGGATTTCTGGTTGGTTTTCTTGGATTGTATTGATGTATATACCAAGGAGGGATTTATGAAGATCTTTGTCTCTTTAAACCCTCAGGAAAAAATAGAGTATGTTATCCATTTTGTTGTCTTTCCTAATAACTTATTACAATGATTTCTCAGCATAGTTATTATCATATTACAAAAGAGGTTGAACATTGTTTCATATAATTAAGACTCAATTTTATTTCCTTTTCTTTTTTATCATAGCCCATACTATATTATAAAAATCTTTTTAAAAAAATTATTTATTTTTATTTTTACAGACTGCATTTTGTTTCATTGTACACAAATGGGGTACTTTTCATTTCTATGGTTGTGCACCATGTAGATAAACATCACTTGTGAAATCATATGTGTACATAGGGTAATGATGTCTGTCTCGGTTCATTATCTTTCCTTCCCCTGCCTTCTCCCCTCCCCAATTTTATTTCCTTTTCTATGTACTGCTCATTTACCCTGTTGTCCATATGTCTGTTGGACTATTGACTTTGCTCTTATCAAATTTGTATGCTTTCTTTTCACTATATAACAAGAAGGGAAGTTATAGGACTTAAAAAGAATTAACATTTTACTATGTGCATTGGTTTCCTAGGGCTGCTATCCTAAAATACCACAGACTGGGTGACTTAAACAACAAAAATTTATTGCTACATAGTTCTGGAGGCTACAAGTCTGAAACTGAGGTGTTGGCAGGGTCAGTTGCTGAGATGGCTACAAGGCGAGGATGTGTTCTAGGCCTCTTTCCTTGCCTTGGCAATGGTCATCTTCACATTTGCGAGATGTTCTTTCTTTGTGGGTGTGTCTCCAAGTTTCCCCTTTCCATAAGAACCCCAGTTGTATTGGGCTTGGGTGCATATTAATGATTTCATTCTCACTTGCTAAATTATTGCCATAGGACATTGACTACAGATGTGAAATTTATTTCTTTAGTCAGCTACTGATGGTCAGAAAACACACATCCTGTTCACTGCCAGGTTTTCAGTGAAGCAGGGAGAGTGGGCCCTGATCATTTGCTCAGGAAGCTATAAAGTGATACATGTTAGCTCAATTTTGGAACCTTCAAAATATAGTAAAAAATGTCCTCCAGGTATTTCAAACAGTTGTCTATTTATTATTTCCTTTTCTGTGAAGCTGCCATTTAAGTCATATCATCTCCCTCCTTACTCAAACAAACTCCTTGTCCATTTTTATTTGTAAGGAAACCCTTACCACCAGATGCTATGTCAGGGAATGAGTAGACAGGGAACAACATGTTCTTTAAGAAATTCTTTAAGACTATGAAGATTACTTCCAATATAAATTACCATAGCTTACAACTACAGAAATCCACAAAACAATGTGCATTCATTGAACAGCTTCTATGTGCCAATGACACTTTTGAGGGTTTTGTAGGATTCTGCAGGGCACTAGAATCCTCATTTTTCAGATAATGAATATCTAGTTCAACTGACTGAAAGAATGTGCACAAGTAATGAAGTTAATAAAAGAGATGTAGCATTTAGATCAGGTCTGTGAAAACCATAAAAAAGAAAATATTGTCTGTGAGGGTAGCTCAGTGGCAGAGTGCTTGCCTAGCACATGCCCTGGTTTCCATCCCTAGCATGCACACACAGGGAGACACACACAAACACAAACACTAATCAAATGGAACCACAAATAGAACAAAACCAAATGACTTTCTTACACGAATATTAGATTTCAGTTAATTCTCATGAAAACGAAGAGAAAGAAGCTCTAGCCTGAGCTCAAGCTGTCAGCATGGGGGTCCCTTCTGAGGCCTGTGAGGAATGGATGTGTTTCAGGTGTCTCTCCTTGGCCTATTGATTATTGGCATCTCCCTATGTCCTCACATTATCTTCCCTCTCTACCTGTCAATCTTCCCTACTACATTGCTCTTCTTCTACTACCGACACTTAAAGAACAATTAAAAAAATAAGTATGTAAATAACACTTGCCATGATAGATTTAGAAATGGCATAATACTGTCACACTAATTTACAACAATTCTATTCTAAGGAGAAGAGGGTAGCATATTGAGGGACTGTCCCCTCCGGATTTGGGCAACGCTCCACTGGTTCCCCAAAGTTCTCCATTGAGCCGCTCATGGAACACGAGTGTTAAAAACTTACTGAAAAGGATACAGGAAAAAATGTAGCTTACTTTAAAGATTGATGGAAACACTTTCAAATTGGTGCTGGGTTTGCTTTCTTCGGTTTTCAGATAACAAGTGGTAAATGGTCAAGGAAACCTTTATTAATGCTCTTGTTATAGTGTAGGCTTCCTTTTTTTCAACTTCAGACAGAAAATTTTATGCAAGGAGTACTCAAGTTCTAGTTCAAGTTTGTGTTCAATCATTTATTCAATAATCATTGTATTTGGCCCAGGGGCTAAAGAGATAACTGGATGGAGGTCTTGTACTAGGAAGCAACAGTGGAAAAAAATTACCTTTTTGATACCCATAATCTCCTTTTATAGGACAAATTCCCATAATATATATAATATACATATAATATATATATATATCATACATAATATATAGGTATATATATATATATCATACACGGGCTAATTTTGGAAAGTATATTCTATAGTAACAGACAATAAATAATTCCTTTCTTTTTTCTTTTGCATTTTAATAATTATTTTCTCATCTACCCCTAACAATTCATTTGACTTATTCTAGGAAGAAAACCTTCCGTATGACCCTACTTCATTTTCAAATAATTCCTGATAGGATTTGATTTATGGAATAAAAATGTCAATTGCAGCTGATTTATTCACTTGCTTTCATGTCCATGCCCTTCTCCACACACAAAATGATCTTCCTAATTAACCCCTGTAATTCAAGGTTTAAATTAGAGGAAATTTATGGAGGAGGAGAGGGTTTTGAACTCCCCTTTTGAATAATCTTGAGGAATGTGGAGCAAAGGAGTCACAAATGCAAATTATAACACTAAAAAAAAGTGGATCATACTTCTTAGAGGATTTTAAATTTCTTAGAAACAAAACTGAAATCATCGTTCAACTCACACACAAATCTCAACTCAAAGGTCATTTCTGAGCAACCTAATAAAAACAATACTTTGGATTTTGTTCTTCATGTTAACCAGGAAGCATCGATCACAGAGTATTTGTTGAGCTCCTTTTATGTGATAAGGGCTACCCTGTCCTGTGAATCTTGAACATCAATCTTTTCTTCAAATCCACAGTAGCTGTAATTTGGGTTCTACGAAGTAGAACTGAAAGTCAAGCAAGTGCAAAAAAGGAATTCATCAGATACAACTTTTGAAAGCCAGAGGCTCTTATGTTGGAAGGCCCTCATAATGCACATCTTAAGGTAGGCTACAGGTATTATTGGCATCTACAGGACACAATTTAATTTTTTTTCTAAGCTAGCATAAGAAAGGCAGCATAATATGGTAGTAAGTAGAAATAAATTTGTAAAGAACAAATCACAAAAGATTAATTCAATAATGTTTAGAGACAGAATTTCACACTTTAATGGTAATGTGGAAAGAGAAACAGACAGGCTAGCCAGATTCTCTGAGAACTATGCAGATGCAGGGAATAGCTTTTGGAAGTTGCACTAACTATTTCAGACCACTAGGGTAACCTTAAGTAAATGACTATTACAGTGTTTCAGTAGTGTTTAGTTTATTAGAGCAGTAAATTATCCAGTTCTGAAATTCCCAAAGTGTTTCTGAATAGGTGTAGCCTATAGCAAACCAGCAGGATTCTTTGTCCTCTAGCCTGGTTCCATGCTTACACAAATGCTTTAAAACATTAGGCATTAACATTTGCTAAGCATGTTGAAAATAAAATGCTATCTAGGATAACCCTGTGCATGCATGACTTAATTCTCTTTGACTATGTAGAATGAGATGGGAAAATTATATAAAAATGAGTTGCCCATTGTGCCAAATATTTACCCAGATATGAAAAAAAAATCATGATTACAATTAAGGAGTTAATTCATAGTTGAGATCATGGGAATATTTTCAATGGGCAGAACAAAATGTGTGAGGTTCTTCTGTTTCTCATCCACTTTCCATACATACTCATAATCATGCACTCATACCTTCTTATTATAGAGAGCAAAAACATGAACATGCTTCAGAGGATAACAGGTATATACTAAATTGGCTCACATTTTTGAGTTTTATTACAATGTGCAGACTTCTGTGTGAGTAAAGTGTGTCTCATGTGGGAGCACTTTTATTATGTTGGGTTAGGTTTCTCAGAAAGGAAGGACATGTGGCAACTCCATTCCAGGAGAATAAGCACAGCATCTCTCCCTTCTGTTGTAAGTGGCCTTCTGACCAAGTGACTTGGAAAATGTTTGAAAAGCAGTCATATAAATATTTAGGAAGAGCTAATAGTTCTCATAAATATATACATACATATTTTTGGTTTTAGGAATTAACACAAAAAAGCAGAGGAGGGATTATGCACCCACAGCCTCTGGTCATGGATGTCAATGAAATTCAGTATCTAAGCAGATGCACAAATATCTTGGTATACTTTTTCTGTCAGATTCTGGCAATGGTTGTGATTCAAATAGCAATTACTGCTAAAGAATTTAGCCTCAACTATTTAGGAAAGTGGCTTTATTGAATTTACAAACAAGGCCCTGCAATTTTCCATTTCCTTAGCAAGATATTAAATCAACCAAGCTAAGCATGTCATCATGACTATAATTTACATGATGTGACATGACAGCTAAGATGTACTGTGGTAATTTCTGAGAGCTTGCAGTATTATTGTAGTATCAAAAATTTATATGGTTCAGTTATTAAGGCAAATTGTTTCATTCATACTGAGATGTCTGACAGTAAACCACCGAGGGCTTCCACATTACATTAAAAAATGTCTTCCATATTCAAACAATTTGCACACCCGGTTACCATTATTTTGTTCACTGAATGGAAACTAGAGCACAGGCAAGCACAGCTTTTTGATGTGGAAATGATCTTCAGGGGAAAATGAAGTGCTTCATTGTGGGTGGTTAAAAGAAACAGTTCAGCCAGGATAAGGGAAGTTATCTTTGGGAACCAACAACTATGAACAGGATGTCCAAATTCTTTGCTCTGATGCTATTTAATATCCCACTTGCTTGCTTTCCTTCTGTCAGTTTGATTTTCAGCCAACAGAAAGAAAAGGCATATGACCAAAGAAGAAATGATGGAAAATATGGTAATTTCTATTATCAGCTATCTCTAAGTAAATTTTGCCATCATATAAAAAATAAACCTCCAAAACTCTTCTAATTTTGACCCAAATCTCTTCTTGGATGTCCTATAAGACATTGAAAAGAAAAAAAAAATGAGTTTATTTTTGTATTTTTTTTTTGGCAATTTTAAGCAGTGGAAATTCAAATCTTGTGTTATTTTATCCTTGTTGGGAATACAGGAGGTTCCTAAATAGAATAGGATAAAATGACTTCTTATTGTAAGGGGCTCTGCAAATAAAAGTTTAATTAGATTTTTATTATAGCTATTGAATTTTATGCAACATATGCTGTCTCTTTTAAAATACATGTTCATTGAAAACCTGTTTATTCATTTACACATTTTTGTAATAGCATTTAGAAGCCTGTTAAAAATAAGAACCTGGTTGTGAGTTAAAATTTTTCAATCAGCTGAAACTACCAGTTCCCATTCACTGAGCAGCATATGAGCTACTAAGTTTTTTTCTATTTCTATACTCACATGCCATACAAGAGAACCAGTATCTATAAATACTCTTTTATTTGTTGAATCTAATGAAGATTTCTTCAAAAGTAACAGTATGTTCTTATGGGTGAGAACTAGGTTTAAATAGTATCAATTCACTAAGGGATTTGTTTTTCCATCATCACTTCTGGGTTAATAAATAAATTTTACTATCAACTGACAAGGTATCGATTTTCACAGAATAAGTAGCATTCACAAAAGTAAGCTTCCAACACATTATTAGGAAAAATAAAATAAGTTCTAAACACCATGACACTTACCTGGAGAGAGTTTATCAACAACAGGGAAAAATAAGTTTGCATTTTAAGACTATGTTTATCAGTGTGTGTTTTGATATACATGTAAGTAGACCTTAAAAGAAACACGTTCTTTCAGTCTGGCACACTTGGGGTAATTCTCTATCTGAACTCCAGGAAAAATGCTGTTTACATAAGCCTCGTAGCAAGCATTAAATTAGTTATGTCATAAATTTCTTTCTCAATTAGCATTCATACCAGGTAGAAGAAAAAGTAGCTTTCTTATATACCAGTTTTGAAAATGAAATATAAACAGATGAAGAAAAATTCACTAAGTATCCCACCATGGAACACTCTAAAAAATACCCATTTTCAAATAAAAATAACACTGTTCAAATATCTATAATGTGTAATAAAAATGTCCTAGAGTTTTCATTAATTTATTCATTCCTTCAAGAAGTTTACAATGAAGTCCATTTATATATTAAGAACGAGGAATGTCATGGCCCCTTGAAGTCTTCTATACAAACTTTATTCATGCAGCACAGGAGAAATGCCCAACTTGACCTGATTAACCAGTTCTGGTAATACAATTTACTGTGCATCTGATTTCTTCTTTCTTTAAAAAATGCTAAATAAAGCCTACTCTCATTATTGGCCAGTTAAAGCAGAGCAGCAAGAAGCATGCAAACATATGGACTTACTTTGTTTCCCAAATATGGAGCTGGTGCACGCCAGTAGTAGCTGTCTGGCAGGACTCGCAGGGCCTCCACATTACTGATGCTGATCTGCTGAGGTGAGACCAGGTTGTCCTGCTGGGGCGCCACTTGAATGTGGCCAGAGATGTCAGTCAGATACCAGCCATTCATATCTTGTATCTTAAGAGAAAACAAACAATCATTGATAATTAGAAACAAATATCCATCAGTTTCTTTTCTATTTCATATTCCTTGTAGTATACATGTTTGGAAATTAAAAAATAAATAAACTACTAACACTTAGAAGAACATGAGATTAGTTAATGTCCCTAAACTAATGCACCCATATAAGTGCCCATTACTTATTTTTCCTTGATGTTACTAGGAGTTTTGATGATAATATATGATAATCAGTATTTATTGATCTTATATTTTAAAAAAGTTCCAAGTACTGCATTTGTGAAAATAGAGATTCATTCAGAGTTGCATGATGGTTAAAATAATTAGAGTTTGAATTTCATATTTTTCATTCCATTAATAATTTCTTGTTGCTTAAGGAAACAAAATATTTCAAAAGAATTACATATGTATTTGTAAAGCAGAGGGAGAAAAGAAATAAAATGTGCAAGTACCTGAAAGGTGACTTTTCATTGAGTATTTCTTCCCCTCCCACATTTAAAAATTTTTCCTTTTAGACTTAAGGGCATATGAATTCCCCAGCTTGTTGCTATGACAATATCTCATAATACTGTATGTATTCTTTCCCACAGGGTCATAAGTGCTCTGGAGACCCACATCTTAGATCCCTGTCCCAGAAAAGGAAGGAGATTTGCAGGAAGAATAAAGGGGTTCATGATGATCAGTTTGTTCATTGCTGTATTCCAGCCAGGGTCAGACATGCAGCCACACTTTGAATTTTAACCATCCTACCTAGTTAGGATGAAGTTGTAACAGAGTTTTCAGACTACTGATTACCAGGGACCTATGAGACTTGTTTGACCTCCTTGGCATTGAGAAGGGTGGACTGCAGAATGGTAATGGTGACAATGTGTTGCTAAAATATTTTGTTATTTCTTCATGTACAGATTATTTGATTTGGGACTTCTGTGGTCAAAAGGAAAACAAAGACAAGGTAAAAACTCATTGGCTAGCTAGACAGTAGGTAATAAATTCCTTCCTCCTTTTCCCTTTCCATGGGAGTTGAGTGGGATTCAGTGGGTCTTGGTTCTGAAGACCCCAAAGTTAGAGTGTCACCAGATGTGCCCGTTGGCTAGCAATGAAGTTTTGATAATCAGTGGAGACATTAGGAGAGTGGGATGGGACTCTATAAGCAAATGAGAAAGTTAGACTGAATGCCCATTTTATATTGATTCTTTGAAATCAGCTTCAAAAGCAATACATATGATCATGTCTACATAGACTCAAATTTAGACATGAGGCTCTGTGAAATTCTCCGAAGGTCCTATTTTCCTCAACTCTTCTATAGGGGGAAAAATTGATCTCTGTATAGGAAATCAATATGAAGTATTCTGGGCAGTAGAGTTAGAAAGGTAAACATATTTATGTTAGAGGAAGAGAATCCCAGTTATGATTAAACAGGTAATAATTCAAAAATTTTCAAATCAACTAAAAATGAAGATTATGTCCAAGTTTAGTGTACTTTTTAATAATGAAAGAACCCAGGAAGCAACAAATAGCAATTAAAGGCTGACGTTTATTAAGTATATGTGTATATATGTACACACACACACACACACACACACACACACAGCAGCAGCAGCAACAAAGACCCTGGAATGGAACAAAGAATTAAACAGCAGTTCTTACATTGCCATAGGTCCAGTAGGAACTCTGACATCTGTTTGAAACCCCTGAACAGAAACACTCATCACACCCCCTCCTGTTATCCTCTTGCAAATTGAAGAAGCCAGATTTGCAGCGACTGCAGTCTCCTCCTTCAACATTCTCCTGCAAATAGAGAGGTGTGTTAGCAATAGACAGAGGTACCCCTCAAAACTGGGAGTTATACCTATATTTGTGTCAGGAAAATATTAACTGCATATTTATTTCACTTCCAAACATTTAAACTATAATAACATTTTTAAACATCTGCTCATATGCTGCTTGTGAATTTATATCCATTCAAACCACATGGAGGGTCAGAGATTATTGGATGCTAATTCCCTTTTAACCTAAGTGTATTGAGTAAATGTTATGATAAAATAAAAGAATATGTTAGCCTGACTAAAATGGGGCCATTTGGGTTCATGGTTCTATTCTATTGAGCAACTTCCTGTTTTACTGAACAACTTTGCACATGACATATGATAAAATCAAACATTCACATTATGCATTCACCTGAATGCATAATGGAACATTGATGGTATACTAATTGTAAAATACTTTTCATACAGCAGATGAAAACTGCACGCCTTTGAGGCAAGCACACTAACTTGACAGACAGAGGAACTAGGCCAAATAGTCTGTTTTTCTGATCAACCTAAGTGGAAAAGGAAGAAAATTTTCCCTGGTTAATTTTTTATATTGTTCGCTTTAACACATTGGTCCAGCCAGTTAGTGATATAGTGATATTATGGGAAAAATTCATTCTTGTTGCTGACTGCACTCCAGATTGGTATCATTAATTCTGCTCCTAGTGCACTGAAAGTTATTTGTTGATAGGTGAGCCTCAAATGTAGTCTCAGGCCAGTGAAAGCTGACTGTATAATGAAAAACTGGAAAAGGTGTGATATCTCCATTTAAGAGATGGTTAATCTTGACTAATTCTTCTAAATGAAGGTTCTCTGCTTTCCAGAAAACAGACTTTCAATATTACTTAAAGGTGCATTTACTCCACATTTCTCCTTTCTTGAATTCCCTTTTGAAATTTTCCTTTTCCTTGGAAAACTCACTTCTCCCTCAACTGTGTTCAGATAGCCTTTTATACATTGCCTTTAGATAACCACAATAAAAGTCTAGCTTCTCTGGATGTGTTCCTTAATCTATTCAGAGGTAGAAACCCTACTTACTTGTCTTTATTTTGGTAGAGCAAAATGGGAACTTTAGCGGTTTAAGATTTGACTGGCTATGGTTTTGCATGCTGACACACAGCAGCTCTGCTTACTGACATTTAACTATGGAGCCTGTAGTGACCATCAGGTCCCTATAAAAGATAACCACAGTAGCAGAAGCAGGAAACAAAGCAATGGGGACACAATTCCCTTTAACTGTCCCCTTTATGCTTAGTGCAATAAAAGTCCCTAAAGTGTATGAGCTAAGAGTCCCTCAGTTGTTGACAAGTTTGTACCCATATACGAAATACAGAATGCATCCTTTAATAGAATTCCACCAATTCCCTTGTCTTGATGTACCCCAAACTTCCTTATGTATAAGAGTAAAAGCCCCACTGTGTTCAGGGCTCAGACTTTGGGAATTATCCCTCTGGGCTGTGGCATCACTAATAAAGTGCTGCTTCCAGATCCTGGTGTCCTGATCCTTATTTCCCACTACATTTCAATCCCAGAAAATAAGAGATCTTAGTACAACATTCAGGGCAGGCTTCATAAATTTTTTTGTCAAGTGGTATTGATTTCTATGTACAGAAAAGTGATTTGAACACAGTAAATGAAAAATAAAATATTTTTAATATGATAAGATTGGGAAGAAGATGCTAAAATCTGAGAATTTATAAGGGAAATAGAAGAGGAAAAACCACATAAAAATAAGGAAAAATTCGGAAGAGCTTTTTCTTATATACAGAACTGTTTAAAATTAACTTTCTGACTCAGAATTTAGAGTCCATTTACATCAACCATTTCTGCATCACTGGAAACCTCAGCAAGGGGGTGTCTCTCCTCCTGTTAAACTGTACAATCTGATATGCACACCAAATGAAGTGATGCATTAACATTCTTACAAGTTTTAATTTTTTAAGGTAGGTTTCAGATATTTTGAGGTGATATCAGAAAAAGTAACTAAACTAATTTCAGACCTAAAGGGACAAATAAGTCCCCAAAGCACGGAAGCTGAGGGCATCTTCAAAAGAGTATGCAGGCAGAAGGATGAAACATAGCTATAATTATAATTCTGCTTCTCCTGCTGAGGATACAGGACAGCTGTTCTGAACACCGTGTTCTTCCGTGCTTGCTCTAATCTACTTTTCATTTACTCTCATTTGAAAGAAAATAATACCACTTTTCTGAGATTCAGAGTGAGTTCAACAATTAGAAAATTTTAGACATTAGTTGCATTTTCTTTAGCTTCATTTTAGCCTAGTAGCCTGACCTTGAAAATATGATTAAATAATTGCATATTCAGTTTAATTTGATAACCTGAAGCAACACATTAGGGGATAAATTCTAGGTACCGGAAAGATGAGTGAGTCAAGGCCTCCATTTTTAAAGAGCCAGCATTTACTTCCAAAATAGACTCGCAATCAACTCTAATGCAAGGTGGAATATGGTCACTGCATCTCAGAAGTGAACTAAATTATGGATATAACATGAGAAAGCACTAATTTCTGCTGCAAGGACTTCAGGAGGTTTTAAAGCTGCATGAAATTTCACCTAAACTTGAAGTCTGGTTAAAGAATTCAACTTGTTGGCAGAGATAGAACAAGAGACTCATGTTAGCAAAGATTGGAAACAAGAATTAGTATAAAAGGTAGAAGGTTCATTCATTATTTATTCTTTCAAAACAAATACATTGAATACTTCCGATATGCTAGAAGCTTTATTGGTACTTGCAATCCAGGGTCTCTACCCTTAGATAATGGATCCTAAAGGCAATCCTAAGGTACATGGACATGACCTTTCCCCTTGGTAAGTCATCTGTGACTTTTCAGCAGGACATAAATCAATAGCAGTAGACTTGTGGGACTTAGGTCAATAGTAGTGAGTAAAATATCTAAGAAATGTGAATCATTAGAACAACAAAACCTTTCACTCTATATGGTGCAGTAGTGGGTTACCTCAGGTCTAGGGTATGCAACCCCTGCAGATTATAATGATTGTTATGTCATGGAAAGATAACCAATAAACCTTTGTATGCCTGGGTTCTAGAGTCACAGCAAATACTTTATGCGAACACTATGGAGAATGCCTGGCTTTGGTCATTCGGAGGCCCTGAGGTCGTGCTGTACATTTTGAACTCTAGGTACTGAAGACTAGGTAGTTTCAGGTTGGTCATATGGGTGGTTATATATTACATAACTGAGCCCTTGGTAAAAGTCCAGGACACCAAGACTTAGTTGAACTTCTCTAATTAGCAATACTCTTTTGTGTTGTTAGATACTGTTGCACAAAGAACTTAGCCCTTGGTGTGCCTCCACTGGGAGAAGATAACTGCTTGGTCTCTCCTGGACTCTTCCCTATGCATCTTTCGTCATTGGCAATTTTAATCTGTAACCTTTCATGTAGTAAACTATAATACGAATATAAAAGCTTTCTGAGCCTGTGAATTCCCCTGACAAATCATTCAAACTGAGGGTGGTCTTGGGGTCCCTGACACACCATGCTAGTGATGGTAGGTAGGATATCTGCATCTATAAAAGCATGTCGCCAAGTGGTTATTTGTCACCTTGTTTATTTTGAAAAATCTTTGGACGATATATTTTAAATCCTGGTACAAATCTTCAAGCTAATCCTGCTCTCTCCATACCCAGTTCAATTCAATCCCCTCTACAAATGATTGTCATCTTTTACAGCATTTGCAAGAATCTTACATAAGATTGTACTGCATATTATTTAATGCCACAATTTTAAGAATCTATACTCCCACTTTTTATTCCTGAGTCTATACCTTATATTTTCTTTATAGTGAGTAATAGTTTCTGCTAAATTAAATTTTGTCTGGGGCTGTCTCTGTACCTTGAGTCCCTGCATAATAAAATGCAACTTAATGTTTTGACAAGTGGAAAACCTGATTTAGGAGTATATTCATTGTAACAAATGGGTTTCAGCCAATCACAAACAGGTGAGCTTAAGCCAATCACAGGCTGCCAACTCTTTAGACAGTGTTCAAATAAGGCAAATGCCTAGAAATAAGCAATCAAGTTGTTTCTGTATACTTCTTTCTCTCTGTCTCTCTAATATTTATTGACCACATCAGGGTGCAGAGTTCTCTGAATCTCTTCTGATTTTGAGTATTGCCTGATTCCTGTGCCACTCTTGCTTAAAGAAACTAAGTAAATTTATTTTGTCAAGAGATTTTTTTTTAATGTTCCTAATAAGATTTAGGTAGATTCACTATCCAAAACTGGTAGACTTTGATTTTTCTCAGACTTTACTGCAAATACTGAACTACAACTAAATAATAAATATGATGTATATAAGACCTGCTTTTATATCATTCCTCATGGTCTACTTAAAGGGCCATTTGAGGTTTGTAGGAAGATGGAGAATCAGGGAGAAAATCTTTGAAATCACTGAAAGTCTTCTTTCTAAACACATATCAACATACATATGTAGAAAACTATTCTTATCAAGTTCTACTTTCTTTAACAAACTCCCCCAAAAGACTGTCTATCTGGTTGCATATCTAAATAATTTTTTACTTAGAGGATTGTGCTTCAGGATTTTTCTTTTAAAAATAAGGTATTTTTTCCTTAAATGGTGATTTCTAGAGAACATTACAGCGTGATATTCACTGTACTTTTATATAATAGAGAATAGCACAATTAAAAGGCAGGAGTATAGTGTTTCAAGCCATTTGTGCTTACCTTCATAGAGGTACAAGTTTCTTACCCCCTCTATAATGTCTTTCACAATTATGTATGTAATTAGCACCTTTATGCTATCAATGTGATCTTGGCATTCTGATTCCAATTCTTTCTATAGGTCTCCAGGGGTACCACTGCTTTTTCAAAACTTCTCTGATTTATCAACATTGTCATCTGTGACTCAGGCCCTGATTGCATTCCTAATTCCTTCCTGGAAGATTCCTCTTGATACGAATGACTCAGGACTGATGCTTTGATTCTTAGCTTGAGAGTGAACCATTTGCTTTATGGGTGAGCTCTTTAGGCAATTGAATTTTGTTTGCTTTCAATATCAATTTGTTAATAAACAACCCACACATTATTTCTCTTCTTGGTTTATTCTTTGTATGACTCATTCATTCATCAAATTACAGCTACTCTATGTGATCTGGTAGGTGATATCAGAGGGAAAACAAAATTTCCTTCAAGAGGAATAGAACAGAGGAATTAAGAGCAGTGCACAGATGTGAACCCGCTGCTCTGAGAGGGGTTCAGAGAATGTGCTCTGGACTGCCACCAGAGTCCTCTATGCCCCTGAAGGAAAAGTAAGGCAGAAAAACCACCCAGTTGAGCAAACATGTATCCCAAGGTTTTCATGGCAAGGTGAAAATGAGCTACTGCAACTTCATCCACTAGAACGTTCCCAGCATGAGTACCTACCAAAGTCCGCTATGAAATGAATAAATAAACAAATGCAAAAACAGTAAAACCACTACTTTTGTTATTTGTTTACCCTTTTATGTTAAAAGGTTGGCAGAGTCCATCATTCAGTCCCAGAAGTTCAAGTGGGAGTATAACTGATCTATCTGATAAGGAGAATGAGACTTAAAAACTTCCAGTCTGGATGCTATTTTAATCATTATGAGACTTATCCTTCCTTTTGACAACTATTCCGTCACTTCTTTGTACTGGTCAACTTTCAAAAGAGTTATTAACATAATTTAATACATTTTTAAAAACATATTTTAACCCTTTATCTAAACAAAGTGGGCTCTACTCAAACTAACATTTCCACTGGGTAGCTCTAGTCATTTTATTTTAATATCGTACCTATTTCAAATTCACTACTCTTTCTGATGTACAGATTCAATGACAGTTCTCACACTGAAGCCTATAAAATAGGGCAATTTCCAAGTGCTCCAGAATTCTAATATAGAGATTGATATTCCCAATATTCTACTTGTTCTGTTTCTAGAGCATTACTCTAATTGATTACATTAAAAATTAAATATAAGTCAATAATAATACATTTTTTCATTGTAAATAATCCAAATAATAAATATTTTTATTCCTATATATTTTGATAATAAAATACCATTTTAATTGAGACCAGTATTCTCAGTTTATTCAACAAATTTTTCATTATCATGTCCCTAAGAAGCCCGTTTATTCATTTTTATAATAATTGCCCATGAAATTTTAATACTATAGATACACTGTATGTACAGATGTATTTTGTGAATATGTTTGCCTTCTACATAAAACAAATATATTTCGTCACTCCAAAACCAATTTTCATTCCCTTAGGGGGAAATGGGTGCTGCAGACACATATTTGCATTGAACATATTTAGCAGAGGGTCTAATTAAATATGTTATGGCCTATTCTACCAAAACATTTATAGTGCTTTCCTTTCCTTGGTATTCTTTCCCCTGAAAAGAAAACTACATTAGAAAAAACTTACTAAGTTCTTTTATTTTTGATTTCTTAGAGTCAAATTCTGTTGAGCTAACATCAATTTCTTTTTGCCATAGTTTCCCCAGTACAGTTTCTCTCTGGAGAAATAGAGTCACAGTAGTTTCCTGTATTCTCTATCAGGAAGCTGCCTCGTTATAAATGAAGTCCAACTTCTGCAATGCATTCTTATCTGTGATCGTTAATCAACTGGGAATTCTATTGACAAAGTCACCAGGAATATCTGCAGTGACATTTAAGGATTTATTTTTGTGTGTATGATAATTGCTTCAGGAATTTTGTAGCCCCACTTGGTTTTTTGGGGGTGTATAGTCAATTACACGTTTTCTTCCATTATGGCCTTCATTCTAATGCTTCCTAGTATTAAAAGAAGTTAACAAATGGAAGGATAATTAGTTAATTAGCAGTATTTGTTGAGTGCTTACTCTAAACACAGTGTTCCCAGGCTAGATAATAAATAGTTGGTGGGTTAGGGAAAGAAGAAAATAAATGAAAATTAGTTTTTACTTTTCACAAGCTGAGCTTTCAATGTTACCCAAAAGACCCATAGCCATATAGTATCTAACATAATAAAAACACATTTTATTCAGAAACTATTGCAATAGGGGAAGAGAGAGCTAAATATAGAACTGAACTTCATGCCTGATACAGCAAAGATAAGTGGGGATTTATAGTCAAGAAGCAGGAAAGGTTAGTGGGTAGAAAATTACTGAGAGGAAACATCAAAGGTAGGTACCATTTTTGTTAAATCAATCTAACATAATTCTTGTTGAAGACAGATCAGTGTGTTCAGATATTAAGAGTGGAAATTCTCCATGCACTAAACTAGCAGGATTCTTGCTAAAAGTGGGCTAGGCTTGAGAACAAGGCCCAAAGATAAGGTCTAATAAGAGGGCCCAGAGGGGCCTAATTTTGGTCAAGGATAGTTTTGTCAATGTAAAACAAAATAACTTTAATATTTGAACTGTAGCCGCTGCAAGACAAATTCTTGAATGCAGTCTTTATGTTAAAAATTTTATGTTCGCAATTTGAAATTCAGGATCAAATACATACATTTAAGGTATTTGGTAAAGATGCCTAGGGTTTAAATCTAACATGTTAAATGATGTGACCATTCCTGTACACAAATGAAAAAGAGGAGGAAAATTCCAAACCAAAAACGATGTTAACACACCATAAAAATCCTACTAAGGAAGGATAATTAAAACTTATCTGTACTTGAGAAAAGGGATATGAACAACCAAAAAGTAATCCAGCAGGTATTTATGGTTATAATTTATGTTTGTACAGAACTTCAATGTTATAGTTACATCTGTGGAGAGTTAGGAAAGATTCAGTAACACCATTTAGTAGACTAAAATGGAACTGTCGAACTGCACAATTTTTTAAAGATTTCTTTTTTTCTCATGTGTAATCACTATGTTACCTTCTTGTTATGTAACGATGGAGAAATTATATAGGGCCCCTGTCATCCCCAGAGGTAAGAAAGACATAAGATAGGATTGAAAATTGTGAAAAGATCATAAAGGGGGACAGTGAGAAAGCGATTGGGCAGCAGACTAATTTCTATTGATGTACTTGGGAGAGCTTTGCTGAGAAAGTGAAGGTAAAACTAAGCCTTGCACATGGCTAAGTGAAGGAAGAGGAGAGCTGAGATTGCTGGAAGCAGTCTGCCTGTAAGATTGCAGAGTTACAAAAGACTTGGTGACCCAAGGAATTTGAGCAAGACTGGAAGATGATGTTTGAGGCTCAAGAACATCCTAGAGAAGTCAGTCAAGGCCAGATCACACAGTCTTGTGGGGTAGGAGGGACTAAATGAAAAGAACTATCAAAAAACAAAGCAAAACAAGATGAAAATAACGCTTTGACTTCTAGTCTGTTACTAAGTCTTTAATAAAAATAAAAGTCAATGTTCCCACACAGATCAAGGTCTGCTTGTATTATTTATCACATTCTGCGACCCAACTGACTTTGAATGAATAATATAGCACCAAACTAAAACAGAGCCAATTTCTAGCAGGTGGTACTTAAAATAAACACACACCGGAGTGAGAGAGCATTTCTATTCAGTAGATTCAGCTGTCTGAGATGGGCTTATAATTCAGAAGAGACAGAAATTTCAAAGTTTATAATAATGTATAAAACTTTACAGATTATTTTTGTCTTGAGTTATTGTTGTTTTCATATTTGAAAATAAAATGAGGATAATGTTCTTTCATATTATTGTCCAAACAAGGATACAAAAGAAATCCTATGTGTTAAAATAATAGTGTGGTTGATATTAGTTGTATTAAGAATTTCATTCACCTCCTTTTAAATCTAGAATTCTTTTTACCTTTAATTATAGAAATTTTAAATTATCAATTATTTTAAAGTATTATAAAATTACATGTAAAATAATATCCATGACCCACAACCTAAAGGTAATCAAGGTTTACATTTTTTACATGCATGTTTCAGATATATTTTTAAGTAGAAGGTTGAACCTCATCTAAGTCCTGTTATGTTTTCTTTCTCTAGGGTCCACAAAAATGTATAATTATTTTGTTTTACAACTTTACATAAATAATAACTTCATGGCATTTGTTTTCTTTATCTGAGGTTTCTAAAATTCATCAATGTTTTTACATGTAGACTTATTTCATTCACTTTAACTGTTTCTTTTATCAGATTAAATGAATACTCATTGTTCATTCTTATCTGTAGGGGATTGATTACAAGATACCACAATCTAGTGATGTTCAAACACCTTATATAAACTCATGAAGCATTTGCATATAATCTATGCACAATCTTCTATATATAATAAACCTCTGAATTACTTATAAATCCTAATACAATGTAATGCAATAGAAGTAATTATATTGTTTAGGGATAATTACAAGTAAACATCTATACATGTTCAGTACAATATTTTTCAAATATTTTTAATATGCAGTTGTTTGAATCTGGGGATGTGGAACCCATGGATACAAAGGGTCATCTATACAACTTATTTTCGCTATATCTGGATATTTGGATATTTTTGTTCTCTTTATTATAGCAAATAGGTTTATACTGAACATCTTTTATAAACTTATTTGAACATATATTTAAGAGGTTTGTTAAGGGTAAATGTTTCAATGCGGTGTCCTGGATGACAGGGTTTTGTCATCTCAAAGATCCTAGATAATGCCACATTGTTTTCCTAAATTGTGGTAATAATCCACCTTAACATTAGCAATGGTAAACATTTCTATTTCCCCAGATTTTCACTGGTATTTGGTACTATCAACTATCTCTAACATTTAACATTTTATTTTACATTCTTCAATGAACTTTAAAAATTATCTCTATTTTTAAAACATCTCTAGGTATCACAAAGCTTGTATTGCTATTATAAATATTTTTGTTACTACAGTGAAGAAAATGCTACAGTTTTTTATAGGTTGATACCTGTATCCTGCAATCTAATAGAACCCTTCTGGGTTTAACATTCTTTTTACTGAAGTACATATTTCATTTAGCATTTCTTTCAGTGAAAGCATATTAGTGGTAAATATTCACAAATCAATATATTCATGTCTAATTTTAGTATTTTCCTCTTTGTCCTGCTGGTTGTTGGGTTTTCTCTATGAGCCTTGCTGGTGGGTTTCTTGTTTAATTTCTTCAAATTTAGGATGTATGGTTTTCTTTGTTGACTACTCTTTTCTCCTTTGCTATTTCTTGAATATTGCTTCTTGAATATCATTTCTTGAATATTGTTTCTACTCAATATCATCTGCTCTTTTCTCTGGCAATCCCTGCTAAAATTAGGTTGAACTCTGTCATCCTGTCAATCTTTTCTTTCATTTCAATCATTTCTTTACCTCTCTATACTACTTTGTAGGCAACTTCCTCCAGACTACATGTCCTACTCTCTATCTAGTAGTACCTAATATTTTACGTAAACTATTGCTATGGTTTGGATATGGGGTACCACCCAAAAACTCCTGTGTTAATGTAGGAATGCTCAGAGGTAAAATGATTGGATCAGTTTAACCTACTTTGACTGGGTGGTACTTTGTAGGCAGGTGGGGTGTGGCTGGAAGGGGTAGGTCACTGGGGCCTGCCCTGGAAGGGTTCACCTCCACTGTAGCCTGTTCCCCACTCTGCTCTCTCTCCCTCTGCTTCCTGGCAGCTGCCATGAGCATCCCAGCATTCCTGCATCACACCTATCTGCCATGATGTTCTGCCTCATCTTGGGCCCGCATAGACTTTACCGACCATTGACTGAACCTCTGATACCCAAATAAGGTTTGAGCCAAAATAAATATTTCCTGCTCTAAGTTTTTCTTACTGGGTATTTTAGTCACAGCAAAGAAAGGCTGATTAAAATACCTATTGACTGAATTTTCATTTTCAATGAGTATATAAGTTTTAAAATTTTTTTCTAAACCAGTTTATTCTTGTATTTTAAGATAGGATCCTATTATATATTATTTTTTTCTAGTCCTTATTTGTTTATTCTTTAATCTTAAAATCACATCTTCATGATGGTACATTTTAACATATTTTTAGTTTTATGATTTACATGACAAAATGGGGTTACATGTTTTATGATTATATGATTTCTTTCATACTATGCTTTCTAGATTTTAGTGTACAAATATTCTGCTATTCGTGGCTACCAATTTCCCTTTGTAGTTATTTTCCTCTTGTGCACTGTGCTGCTTTATGGTGAACTCATTTTTAGTTGAAGCTGTTTTCTTTTTCCTGTGGGAAAACCACTTGCTTGATTTATTGGAGAATTCAGTCGTATAAGGGAGAATAAGATTGACTCCATTCCCATGTGGCACTCAGGTCTGGAGATAGGCACTAATTTTTCACCACCCAGAATCCTAAAGAAAGCTGCCTCTCCGGGTTTGCAGGCAGAGTTTTCTGGTCCCCTTTTCGGTGTCAGAGAGCATTGCCAGAGTTCCTGTTTATGTTTATTCAGTTCCATTTTCCATCTATGGGTCCAAATCTTACTGTCAAGTCCTATTGAGGGCTTTAAACCCCCAAACTTTAGTTACCATCTTACTATCGAGACTAACCTCATACCTCCCACTCATTCATTGCTAAGTTTTGCTTGAACTTATGCTCAATTTCGATTTCCTTCCTTGGTCTGATGCCTAGAAATGTCCCTTTCTTTAATGAATCTAAATGTTTTAAAATTTATTTGCTACGTTTATGGAGCATATCTATGTGTTTAAAATAGCAGAAATGGGAAGGGCGGCATTCACGCAAACTCAGTCTGGCATTTAAAGTGTCAGTTAATTAAAATTCACAGTAGAAAAAACATTTATTCTCAAGACTTCATAAAGAAGCATTTTCATAAAATATCTTCATACTTTAGTGAGATATTTCTTTCTAATGAAAATTATGAAAAATTCTCATTATATTATAGTATAGGGAAATAAGTGTGTAAATGTTTCTTAATATTAATATTCTTAATGTTAATATTCACATTGGAGATGATACTTTTGGAGACATTATTTTACAAGTAAGTTTTATTCTATTTATAAATACTTATTCAACATTACTAACTTTGATATCAATAGTGTATTCATATGAATACACACACATATAGTCTTCTTATTCAGTTAAAAATCTATAATTTATTTGAATTTATGTCTCCAATAATATTTTGCTTCTTAAATAGCTTCTTGGTCCATGCTGTTTTAATGATCAGTTGACACACTGTGACAAATCATGTTTTCAAGAAACAGAAGGAAATATCATTTTCCTTTCTACATTAATAAGTTCCTTTCAGTATTCAAATTGTATGTGTAGTTTGCTGAAATACTTAGCTTTTTATTATTCCTGTAAAGAAGGGGCTATAGGGCCTTAATTATAGTATGTTGCATGTACATTGTGATAGAGTTCATTATAATATATTGTGGTATAATTGTTATATTTTTGTGATCTAATTCATTTGCTAGAACATATAGTCTGTGATCTACATAATTATGTAGATATTTTATAAAATTTGATTTCTACAAGATTTTAGCCCCCAAAATTGTTTTTAAGAACTGAGAGTCTCCTATTTAAAATATCATATGGTTGAAAGACATTTCTTTTAATGATGCCATTTACTTAATTTTTCAATCTCTTTTATGATTTCTTAATTGCTATTTATTGTGCATTTTAATTGTCTGCACAGAGCTTCAAGTGTCTTCGTGGGAGGCATTTTTCTTATTAGGATGGTAATCACTTCTCAGTACAACATTAAGTCGGGCAGAGAGCTGGCACATGCAGTTCAAGGAGCTTTCCCTGGGAGCTCTCTAACACTGCAGCTCTCTTATTCCAGCCTGCCTGATGGATTTCTCATTGAAAATGAACAAAATGCAGCCTGCCTCCCTCACTTTTGTGACTCTTTCCTTGAGCACCCCAGACCATCAGTCTGTAAATTGCAGGTGTATAAAATGCTTCCATTTTCTTTTTCCTGTTTAATTTCCTGTATGCTACAGATTTACGAAATTTCTCTTCGATTTTAAGCTTAGCTTTACCTGTCATTTATTTGAGCAAGTGGTAAAGGTTAGAGATTTCTGTGAAGTTTTGGAAAAATAAAATAAAGCACACACAAAATTTGTTTTGGTACGTATCAGTGAAGAGGCACTAAAAGCCTGGAGGATGGCCCCCAAAAACATTCAGGATGGACAGGGGAAGTGTCCTTAAGCAAGCAATCACTCACAGGCTGCTATCCAACCTTGGTCTATGAGAGCAATTTTTCATTTCAGATAACATTGTAGTGAAATGTACTAAATCTAGAAAATTTACTATATTCCAGTACATGACAACTCTTTACCATGGCCTCATGGACTTCTGCTTACTTGGGTGGACAGCAAATCATCCAAGTGGTCTTAAGTTCAATAGCCCAAGATAGACACCTAAATTGCCCCAGATAAAATAGATACTTTCTATACAACCATTATAATTTTTAGCTTTATATTTTAGATATGCTTTTCAAAACATATATACTAGTATTAAAATGAATATTTGCTACTAATATTAATATTAAAATTAATATTTCAACCACTCACTGTCTAGTACTTCTAGTATTTTATGGCTTAATGTTTATATATAAAATACATGGATATACATCTACCAGCTATTACCATGTGATATTTTACAGTTTTCTAGAAAAGACCAATAAACTAGTAAAAGATGGATTTTTAGTAAGGTTCCATCTATGATTGAAAACAATGAAAAAAGAAATAATTTTCATTCTTGTATCATTATGTCAAGGTAACTTTTTAAAAGAATTGCTCACTCTCTGAGCTAACATAGCTATACCCTGATCAGAACATTATGAAGCTGATTATTATAGATAATGTAAATCTGTCTTATTTCAGATTTGACCATGCCCCTCTGTTTCTTCTATGGGTATAAGCTGCAGGTGTAATGTATCCCTTGGAGTGTACATGATGAGCTATTAGCTGAGCATGTACAACAAATAAAATTGCATTTCTAAAAGTACTCTTGAGAGAAAATATTGAGTCTTTAATCAATTCCACTAGGTCTTCTTATACTTTTGGTAATTAAACAGAACAACTGAATATGGTGAGAATATAAAGACCTATCTGGGTTCAAAATTCAGAGGATTATTTAAAAATCCAGAATGAAACCCTTGATAGAAATAGTTTCAGAATTATAGGCAAAAATATAGATATGAGTGTATTGTAGTTTTAAAGGACTGCTATTTCTAGTGCTGTGTAGAGTATTTTAAAATTATCAGAGAGAAGGGTAATGGGGGAAGCCTTTTGTTATAAAATGACACAGACTGTTAAGGTGATTTATCCTACGTATATTTCTAGTTTTCAGACAAATGACAGGTGACTTATAAATATCTTGCTGCAGTAAACCTGGAAATGGATATTTTGGACCTTACAGAAGTACCACATATAGAATAGATGTAGGATGTTTACAGGAGAAGTTGTTACAATCGCTTAATGCCAGCAGACGTAACAGAGAAGCCAAGGAAAATCACCTCTGTCTTGACCGTGGAACATTACTGGAATAATCTATGTACCTTGCAATTGCAGGGACCAAAACAAGGATCCTCATTTGTGCTCCCTGAGCTACTGCAGTTACAGGGTTTGCAGTTGGGGTAGCCCATGTAGCCCCTGGCACACCGATCACAGCTCACTCCTCCAAAGCCAGTTTTGCAATGACAGGATCCAGGTGCCAGACCTAAGGGAAGAGGCACCACATATCAATATTTTTAAAACAAATGCATAATTTCATTCTCAAAGTTTTACTGATAGTAATCTTTAGAAGCTGATTTTGACACAAACATTAGATTCTTGCTGTACATCAATAAAGTTATAGCTAAAGGGTACAGAGTTTAAATGGAAGTTTGCTATGTTTATGATAATATGCAACTTCTAGATAACTTTCAAGAGATTAAGAATGAGAAACAGATGAACTCTCAAACTATTTACTACATAAACCATCTATCAAGGCTTCAGAAAAATTATAACAATGATCAGGGAGTAATTTCCACAAATTCTAAAGCTAATGAAACTACATTGGGAAGGACAAGCACTAACTTGTGCATCCTGATGTATCATAAAACCTGCCCCGTCACACAAACACAAGATGGGCAAAGTCCTTGGCAATGAAAATATGGTACTTAAGACAACAATTTAAGAGTGATGGTCTAAGGACAATACCATGGTCATATTATTGAAAAAAAGAATGGAAGTATTCATGGAAATGGATATTTTGGACATAAGTATAAATGGAATATTACTCCGCAATGAAGAATGATAAAATTATGGCATTTGTAGGCAAATGGTCGAAATTGGAGAATATCATGCTAAGTGAGATAAGCCAATCTCAAAAAACTAAAGGACGAATGATCTCGCTGATAAGCGGATGAGGACATATAATGGGGGGTGGGAGGGGCTAGCATTAGGTTTAGGGTTAGGTTTAGAGTTAGGCTAAGGAGAGCGGTAAGAATGAAGGAAAGAAGGACTGTGTAGAGGGAAAAGAGGGGTGGGAGGGGTGGGAGGGGTGGGGGGAGGGGAAATATAAAATAAACATCATTACCCTATGTAAACGTAAAAAAATAAAAAAAATAAATAAAAAATAAAAAAAATAAAAAAAAATAAAATAAAATTCCTTTTTTATACAGAGAAAAAGAAAAGATAATTTTTATCCCCATGAATGCCCTTAGAAACTTCTTCAGTAATACCATCAGTGATGTTGCCTGCTGTTCACATCTTTGATTAGAAAAATAGAAAAATGCAAAACAAATATGTACAAGTAATAGACCTTCAAAATTCACAAAAGTTAAGAGCAAATTAATACAATATAGTCCATGCCAAAAAAAAAAGAAAAGGAGGAGAGGAAAAAAGCAATAATAACAATAACAAAAAAAAAATCCCAGCTTATCAGAGAATCTCATAAATTCAAGGCTTCTGAGAGGGCAAACTAGGAAACATACACATGCATGCACATACACAGGTCACAACACTAACACACATGTACTTATGAAATGTGTTAGAAAATGAAACTCCTATGATTAAGAGTGAGTAGAAAAAACAAACTGCAGAATGAGCACTACTCATATATACAGAATGTAAAGATAGTGAATATGTTTAGAGAGATAATATTAATATCAGGAAAATAAAAGAGATTATTCAAAAACAATATGAATGGAAACTTTTCTTATAAAATTTACCGAATCATTTCCAGATAGATTAATAAATTAGGTATTAGAAAATTAAACCAGATAAATGAAGAAAATAAATACATCCATCTAATGTGGGAATACAATAGCTTTAAAATTATAAAGACTAGTTAGAAATCCAATAGAAAAACATCCAAAACATAATCTCACAGTGTCATTATTATAGCTAAGAAGATTATCTGAATTTTGAGAACTGTGTATATAAAAATTATTTAAGTACTCTATGTTAGAAATTCTTAACAATATGAGATACAGAAATTGTTTATAACAGGATATATTATTTTTAATATTTAAAGAACTCTTAAAAATCTTAAAAACTACCTTACACTAACAGAAAATAAAGGAAAGGGATAATTCACAAAAGAAACGTTTGTATTTTATTAGTAGTCAAGTTAATGCCAATAAGACAGTGTAATATATTTTCTTTTACTGCCTGGTAACATAATTTGATAAAGTAGTTCAAACCATTAGAGTCCATCTTGGACTTGTTCCTAAAGAGATCAAGAAATCAGACCAAGGTGAAGTATATTACAAGTATGTGACCAATTTTACAACTTAGGTCTGTATTGAATAATACGCATCTGATGATAATAATACCAATCTTGATTATACTTACATTTTAAAAAGAATTAATTACTGGTCTAAAGTCAAATACAACTTGGTAAAATCTTTGAAAGGATAAATATGTAACTGACAGACCTTGCCAGGCAGCGTGTAAGGATAGTACTTTTCTGATCTGTCATTGTAGGACCTCAAGGTAAGAGTCAAAATTTAACCGATTATGACATATTTAAGCTTTCTATTTAAAATAATGGAGCTACTTTGAAGAAATGTGTTATAAATATATATAGCAGGGGGCGCTGGGAAGATAGCTCAATTGGTAGAGTGCTTGCCTTGCAAGCACAAGACCCTGGGTTCAATCCCCAGCAACACACACACATGCACACACACACACACAAATATGGATAGTGGATAGGAGGGAGGTGGTATAACAAACATTTCATTGCATTTTCATATGGAATCAATATGGAATATGGTATATTGACAAAAGTACTTGTAAGAATATTGTTTAGATGCTGGAATTAACTTACAGGAACTGAATAGGAGAAAAAACTCAATATGGTTAAATTTGGAAAGAAGATTGGAGGTAAGGAGATCAATGAGGACACTATTGCCAGTTATTTTATTCCTTTCCTTTTAAATCACTTATTATACCATAAATTGTCCTTAAATGATTTCAAATTAGTTATATACAATGGTATTCATTAAATCATTGAGTATAACACAAACTAATTGGAAAAAATGTCTATATGAAGTTGAGTGTGTAAGTAATTATGGTACAACCATGTTCTAATACATTATTTAGGTGTTCAAACCAGATTTCAGAGAAGGCTTTAGTGATTGGGGGAAAAAAAAAAACTCATGTAAAGTAAAAAGAAGCATTATAAAAAATCTCTATTCATTATGATAAAGCAATGCCCAATGTTAATACCAGTATTTCTGCTGAATTACCAATTGTATTGTTATTTTCCTACTTTTAAAAATAATTTTATGACAATGATACACTTATAAAAAGATAAGGGGTTCTAAATGATATTGCTGAATATAATGTTGTGATTTAGTTGTTGCCAACTTCATAAATGTTATCTAAATATTAAAACATATCAGTTTTTAATCCTTGAAGATTTAAGACTGCCTATATAATGCTTGACTAGATAAACTTGCAGTTGTATAAAGAAAGCAGGTAGGCTAAACTGTACCAGAGAAACACTGCAAGTCTCTTTACCCTAAAGTCATTAGAGGAAAAAACCTGCATTGTATCCATGATTTATTTCAGTCTCTCCAAAGAAGATAAGAATTCACTCTTTGAGATATAAAGAAACAGTCTCCAGATACATTTTATGAATTTGCCACTTAAACTTGGCAAATGACTGCCCTAGAAGTAGCTCCCAAACATTTTATATTAAGGAGTTAGGTTGGCATTTGATTTCTTGATGTTTGGAGTTCATTGTGAATTTTATTGCCCTACGTATTTGGCTTAAATGAGTATCAGCCTCTTTCCTTTGACTCATGACTACTACCTTTTATAGCTCTTTATGTACACTTCTTGTGTTCTGTATTATTGCTTACATTTCACTATATGATATCCTTTATTTTCTTCACATTGAAGCACACACACACACACACACACAAACACACACTCACACAGAGTCATGCACTGCATGTCATTTTGGCCAAGGATAGACCACATACTATTGATTTAGTGGTTCCATAATATTATATTGTCTGATAAAGTTTTAGTTTGTATAAGTAAGTTCTATGACTTTTATACAACAACAAAATCACCTAATGCCAAGTTTCTCAGAATTTATGCCCATTGTTAAGGGACACATAACTCTGCATGTGTGTGTATTCACAAATATATGTGCATACATATACATAAATATATTTGTCCATATATAAATATATATTTAAATAAATGATTAAACTCATCTTGCTTTTAAAGGATTATAATTACACATTAAAACTAATTTTTGAGATGATAAAAAACTGGTCCCTGGAGGGAAAACTGATTCATTGATAAATTGAAAAATGTGCATCATGTGAGTTGAATTTACTGCAAGCCATTCTGAAAATGATTGAGGCTGGCCTTTCCTGTGCCTTCCTGAGAACAGTGGCTCTCTGCAGCTCTCACCTCGGCGAGCGTATTTTTCATCCTTGACACAAACTTCCGTCAGGGAACCAACAGGATCACAATGACAAGGTTGGCATGGTCTTGGATAATTTGGCGATACCTAACAAAAAAATTAAAATGTTTTTCATCATGTGTAATAAAAATACCAATAATTTTCATTTCAACAACTTTAAAGGACAAATTAGTTTCAATAATACAGAATAAATTATTTTGAGAAAAATTACAAGAAATTAGTATACTTGCCATTTCTAAAGTTAAGTTCTTCTAACTCTTTCCGTAAAGAAGATATAATACACTTATTTGTTACTTATACTCAGCAGTTATGAACATTTTACCATAAAATGTCATCTTTTTATCCTTTACTGAATTTTGTAGAGAAAAATCCCAGAAAGAATCTTTAAAAGCTAGACATTTAAGGATTCATCTCTTTTATCACCACAGTATCATCATCATGACAAAGAAAAATAACAATGACATTTATGGGGTATACTGTAATATATATTCCATAATGAGGGCTTCTTGATTGTTTTGTTTTTAATTGCAACAGTTCAAATTTGGCAATGTAAAGGTTTTTCCACAACTTGTATCTCAAGAACTTTTTTTGATGATGATCATGGCATTATTAATTAAATCCAAATTTATATTTGGTGTTAAAAAAAGACAGTATTAAATATTTAAATTTAAAATTTGGAATTCTGGAAGACTGCATAACCTGAGAGGAAACAATGTAGACTGTTTAATTAGGAAAACTTGAGCTTATATCCCAGTGTGACCACTTACTGACTGTGAAACCTTGTGAAATTTATTTACTTTCTTGTAATAGGAGGGTAATAAAAACAACTACAGTGATGTTATATAAATCAAAATTAAAAGGAATAATATATAAAACATCTCATAAGAATCTGGCATGCATTAAATGATTAATATAACCACTAGCTTTTCCTGTTAGAATATTTTAATTAAACAAACCGAGACCACATTCATATACAATATGAGAAACATTTGTTTTCCAGATGGAATAGGAAAAGAATAAAAATACCTAAATTAGTTGTCAAGAAAATATGGAAATGCTACTAAATATATATACATCTATGTAAATATTTTCCTCCAATAAAATATATCTTTCCTATACATTTATAACTAAGCTTAATTTATTAGTGGAAACTCATTTGCTAATATAAATCAGCATGTTAAAATCAGAGTTGTTTACTAATGTGATTGAATATGAATCAGCTAAGATTACAGAGTAATTTCAAAATCATTGTTTGCTCTAGACTCATTCATTCATTCCCCCATTATGAAGTAAGAACTGCATAGCACAGACAAGAGTCATGGTCTCTGCCTGGAAGGACCTTACAGGAGTTACAGATCTGAAAGACACTGGCTAAAGAAAATACACTAAGTGATAAAAAAGATTCACAAACAGAACCTTATTGAGAAAAGAGGAAGATAGTAACATAACACAATAAAGTCAAGTAATGTTTTCCAAAAAAAAGGGACATTCAAACTGGAGCTGGAACAAGAGTACATGAGTAAATAATTTGAGATAGTGCTTTCTATCCAGAGGAACTGTCAGGACAGTAAAATGAAACAAAACAAAGCACACCTTTATATTGTATTATTACAAAAAATTTCTATTGGATAAAATTTAGACTCATAAGTATGATTTATGATCTCAATGATGAGCTTTAGTAAACTAAGTCCTTCTAATTCATTATCATGTCTTATGAAAATTTGGAAAACATACATGAATCAGATTGTCCAGGAAATCATATAACCTATGAGAATCTATAAACATATCTACTTTACCCAGATTTTTAATTTTATTAAAGTAATAATTCTGATTACTAATTGGCCTTTTAAGTTAACACTCTTATTTGTATTTCATATGCAAAATATATGAAATACAAATAAAATGTATATATTTTAGTAGATAAATCTAAAATCAAATTTAAGACAATTTTAAGATGATCACAGAGATAAATTACTGGTAAGTTTCAATACACCAACTTTTCTTTCCATAGCTTCACAGGTTTCTACCCAAATAGTAAATGCTTCCAAAAATTCAGTTTAGTGTAAGTACTTTTATAGGTACCAAAGTACCAAACTCTAGGGGTAGAGTCATCACTTGATTTATAATAAAAGCTTGATCAACCTTCTAGTTCCAATTATGGCAGGGTCTTACATGGGACAACACACAATCAGAGGACAGTTTTGAATCTTGCCGATCTGTGAGAATAATTAAAAACAGGCAGAAACTAGAAGGTGTGATGTTTTAAAGGAAAAAAAAAAAAAAACTGCTGAACTCCCATGTTAACAGAGGGACAGAACTAAAATCTGTATATCAAGACCCCACAAATGCTTAAACTAATCCATCATTGAGGATGATGCAAGAAATGCCAAGAAATTTAGTAGAAAGCAATGACTGGAAAGCCGAATCACCTGACCAGTTTTCAGGTACTGCACAGCATAAAATAATCAGAAACTGGAGTTTAAATCAACACAGTTAGATGAACACCTTGAGCATTCCATTAATCTCACCAAAGTGTAAAAATAAGCCTCACAACTTCCAGGTGTCATTTGATGCATTGACTACCAACTAGGATTCAACTGAAAATCTTCAGAGGAAGATAACAATGCCTAGGGTCTTTACATGGTATGATCCAAAATGTGCTATAAATTATTAAGTCTGAAAAGTAACAAAAATATGATCACTATTTAAGAAAAAAAAGTTAGTAAAAGTGAACCTTGAGATGACCCAGGTATTGAAATTAACATGCAAGAAGTCAACACAGGTACTGAAAATATATCCAACATAAAAGAAATGACGTTTACAATGAGTGAATACACGGAATATTTTAGCAGAGAAACAGAAACTATAAGAAAAATAAAAATTCCAGATGGCTGAAAAGTATATATCTCAATTTTAAAATTTACTGGATATACTTAATGACAATTAGAAATGACAGGAGGAAAAGTGGACAATCTAGTGGCATAACATCATACATATCAAACTATCAAATCTGAAGAACAGGGAAAGATAAATTTTTTAAGAAATTGGCATCAGTGACCTATAGGATACAATTAAGCAACCCAAATGTATGCAGATGGAGTCCTAGAAGTAAAAGAGAAAGAATAAGTCTATTTTTTAAAGAACTAATGACCTAAAATATCCTAAATGTGGAATAAAAATCTCATTTTTATAGTTCCAATAAGCACAATAAACCAAGCCATAAGCACAAAGAAATCTGAACATGAGCACATCACAGTGTGAGGTTGAAAAATTTTTGCTGCAAGGAGACAGACATCAAAATGTAGGTTTTATAAGCCACTTAAGTTCTTTCTTTCTCCTCTTCCTTGCCTTCATCTTTTTCCTGACCCCTCCTTTTCTACTAACAAACGTTTATAAATTTAAAACAATTATTTGCTTGCAGGTCATACACAAATAGGCCATGGGCCAGATTTAGTCTATAGGCCAAGGTTTTTTAAATACATGGCAAAACTGTTGAAAGAGAAATATAAAAAAGAACATCTTGAAATCAGCTAGTGCATTAAAGAATTATTATATGTAGAAGAACGAAGATACAAAGGATGACTGCATTATCAAAAAAACCCCAGTGAAACCCAGAAATTAGTGGTACTACCATTAAAGTTCTGAAAAACAAAACATTTCTATACTGATGATGAAAGTAAAGATATTTTCAGATTTAAAATAAAAAGAGAATTTATGACTAGTAGTTCTAGAGAGGAGGGCAGGGCAGCCAGAGACCTCTTCAGGCGGCTCTGCCCACTCCGGCTGTAGGCTCTCTTCACGGGGCGATCCAAGATGGCGGCCTAGAGGGAGACTGCACCCCCAGTCGCTCCAGAACCCTGGAGTTAAGAAGGGGAGGCATTGAGAGACTCGGACTGAAATAGAGCCACGGGTGAGTCTGTCCACTGGGCAAAGCTCGGCCCGGGTGGCAGGCCCAGATAGAGGTGGCTTATCAGAGCTGGGCAGGGCAGCTAGAGTCATTCACAGGCAGCCCTGCGCACTCCGGCGGTGGGCCCCGCCCACACAGCCAGCTTCTCCAGGTTCTTGGAACGGAACTGGCCCGCTAGTGAGAGCCTTTCTGACCAGAACAAGCTCCGAGTCCCGGAGCCCCTGCAGCGCAGTGTACTCCGGCAACGAACCAGCAGAGAGCCGCGATCAGCAAGCAGCCTCTGGGATTAGGGCAGGGCAGCCAGAGACCTCTTCAGGCGGCTCTGCCCACTCCGGCTGCAGGCTCTCTTCACGGGGCGATCCAAGATGGCGGCCTAGAGGGAGACTGCACCCCCAGTCGCTCCAGAACCCTGGAGTTAAGAAGGGGAGGCATTGAGAGACTCGAACTGAAATAGAGCCACAGGTGAGTCTGCCCACTGGGTAAAGCTCGGCCCGGGTGGCAGGCCCAGATAAAGGGGGCTTATTGGAGCCGGGCAGGGCAGCTAGAGTCTTCCCAAGGTAGCCTTCCACACTCCGGCAGTGGGCTCCTCCCACACGGCCAGCTGCACGGCGCAGGCCCACAGTGAGAGCATTTCCGCACAGAGCCAGTTCCAAACCGTGGAACCAGTAGGGGGCTAGGGGCAGTTTTCTTCGGATGAGCTGCTTTATCAGATTCCTCCAAGACATCAGGCTACTGAAGGCTGGGAGGTGATACACTGGAAATCTACCGGGACACTATAAACCAGTAGCGGAAAACTGCAATATCTCAGGGTTCCACTGACAACTGACCAATATGAGAAAACAAGGGAAGAAAATGTCCCAAACAAACCTAGATACTACATCAATAAAACCCAATGACAGCACAGCAGAAGAAATGTCAGAAAGGGAGTTCAGAATGTACGTAATTAAAACGATCAGGGAAGCTAATGAGGAGATGAAAGAGCAAATGCAGGCATTGAAGGAGGAGATGAAAGAGCAAAATGCAGGCATTAAATGATCGCACCAATCAACAGTTAAAAGACCAAATACGGGAAGCAAGAGATCATTTCAATAAAGAGTTAGAGATACTGAAAAAAAACCAAACTGAAATCCTTGAAATGAAGGAAACAATAAACCAAGTTAAAAACTCCATAGAAAGCATAACCAATAGGATAGAACACCTGGAAGACAGAACCTCAGACATTGAAGACAAATTATTTAATCTTGAAAGCAAAGTTGGTCAAACAGAAAAGATGGTAAGAAATCATGAACAGAATCTACAAGAATTATGGGATATCATGAAAAGGCCAAATTTAAGAATTATTGGGATTGAGGAAGACTTAGAGAAAACCAAAGGAATGAACAATCTATTCAATGAAATAATAACAGAAAATTTCCCAAATCTGAAGAATGAAATGGAAAACCAAGTACAAGAGGCTTATAGAACTCCAAACATACAAAATTACAACAGACCCACACCAAGGCACATTATTATGAAAATACCTAACATACAAAATAAAGACAGAATTTTAAAGGCCGTGAGAGAAAAGAATCAAATTACATTCAGAGGGAAACCAATAAGAATATCAGCAGATTTTTCAATCCAGACCCTAAAAGCTAGAAGGGCCTGGAACAACATATACCAAGCCCTGAAAGAAAACGGATGCCAACCAAGAATCTTATACCCAGCAAAACTTACCTTCAAATTTGACGATGAAATAAGATCCTTCCATGATAAACAAAAGCTAAAGGAATTTACAAAAAGAAAGCCAGCATTACAGAACATTCTCAGCAAAATATTCCATGAGGAAGAGATGAAAAACAACGATGCAAATCAGCAACAGGGGCGCTAGCCTAAAGGAATAGCTAAATAAAGGAGAAACCAAATCATGTCAAAAACAAATATGAGTCAATTGACTGGGAATACAAATCATATCACAATAATAACCCTGAATTCAATGGCCTGAATTCATCAATCAAAAGACACAGACTGGCAGATTGGATTAAAAAGAAAAATCCAACAATATGCTGCCTGCAAGAGACTCATCTCATAGAAAGAGACACCCATAGACTAAAGGTGAAAGGATGGGGAAAAACATACCATGCACACGGACACAGCAAAAAAGCTGGAGTATCCATCCTCATCTCAGATAATGTGGACTTCAAACCAAAACTAGTCAGAAGGGATAAAGAAGGACATTACATGCTGCTTAAGGGAAGCATAAATCAGCAAGACATAACAATCATAAATATCCATGCCCCGAACATTGGCTCATCCACGTACGTCAAACAAATCCTTCTCAATTCCAGAATTCATATAGACCAAACACAATAATACTAGGCGATTTTAACACACCTCTCTCACCACTGGATAGATCGTCCAAACAAAAATTGAATAAAGAAACTATAGATCTCAACAACACAATCAGCAATTTAGACTTAACGGACATATATAGAATATACCATCCAACAAAGAACGAATACACTTTCTTCTCAGCAGCACATGGATCCTTCTCTAAAATAGACCATATTTTATGCCACAAAGCTACTGTTAGCAAATACAAGAAGATAGAGATACTACCTTGTACTCTATCAGATCATAATGGATTGAAATTAGAAATAAATGACAGAATAAAAAACAGAAACTTCTCCAATACCTGGAGACTAAATAATACACTATTATATGATGAATGGATAACAGAAGACATCAGGAGGGAAATAAAAAAATTCTTAGAAGTAAACGAGAACAAAGACACATCATATCAAAATCTCTGGGACACTATGAAAGCAGTACTTAGAGGAAGATTTATTTCATGGGGCGCATTCAAAAAAAGAAGTAGAAATCAACAAATAAACGACTTAACACTACAGCTCAAAGCATTAGAAAAAGAAGAGCAGACCAATACCAAAAGTAGTAGAAGACAGGAAATAGTTAAAATCAGAGCCGAAATCAACGAAATCGAAACAAAAGAAACAATTGGAAAAATTAACAAAATAAATAGTTGGTTCTTTGAAAAAATAAATAAAATTGATAAACCCTTAGCCACAATAACAAAGAGAAAGAGGGAGAAAACTCAAATTACTAAAATTCGGAATGAACAAGGAAACATCACAACAGACACGAGTGAAATACAAAACATAATTAGAAGCTATTTTGAAAATCTATACTCCAACAAAACAGAAAACCTCGAAGACATCAACAAATTTCTAGAGACATATGAACTACCTAAACTGAACGAGGAGGACATACACAACTTAAATAAACCAATTTCAAGCAATGAAATAGAAGAGGTCATCAAAAGCCTACCAACAAAGAAAAGTCCAGGACCAGATGGGTTCTCAGCCGAGTTCTACAAAACCTTTAAAGAAGAGCTCATTCCAATACTTCTCAAACTATTCCATGAAATAGAAGAGGAGGGAACCCTACCAAACTCGTTCTATGAAGCCAATATCACCCTGATACCTAAACCAGACAGAGACACATCGAGGAAAGAAAATTTCAGACCAATATCCTTAATGAATATTGATGCAAAAATTCTCAACAAAATTTTAGCAAATCGCATACAAATATATATTAAAAAGATAGTGCACCACGATCAAGTGGGTTTTATCCCAGGGATGCAAGGTTGGTTCAACATTCGGAAATCAATAAATGTCATTCACCATATCAACAGACTTAAAGTTAAGAATCACATGATTATTTCAATAGATGCAGAAAAAGCATTTGATAAAATACAGCATCGCTTCATGCTCAAAACACTAGAAAAAATTGGGGTAGTGGGAACATTCCTAAACATTATAAAGGCAATCTATGCTAAGCCCATGGCTAATATCATTCTAAATGGTGAAAAACTGAAAGCGTTTCCCCTAAAAACTGGAACAAGGCAGGGATGCCCTCTTTCACCGCTTCTATTCAACATCGTCCTTGAGACTCTAGCCAGAGCAATCAGACAAACCAAAGAAATTAAAGGGATACGAATAGGAAAAGAAGAACTCAAACTATCCCTGTTCGCTGATGACATGATTATATATTTAGAGGAACCTGGAAATTCCACCAGAAAACTTTTAGAACTCATAAGTGAATTCAGTAAAGTAGCAGGTTACAAGATCAATGCTCATAAATCCAATGCATTTTTATACATAAGTGATGAATCTTCAGAAAGAGAAATTAGGAAAACTACCCCATTCACAATAGCATCGAAAAAAATAAAATACTTGGGAATCAATCTCACAAAAGAGGTGAAAGACCTCTACAATGAGAACTACAGAACACTAAAGAAAGAAATTCAAGAAAACCTTAGAAGATGGAAAGATCTCCCATGTTCCTGGATAGGCAGAATTAATATCGTCAAAATGGCTATACTACCTAAAGTGCTAAACAGATTCAATGCAATTCCAATTAAAATCCCAATGATGTACCTTGCAGAAATAGAGCAAGCAATTATGAAATTCATCTGGAAGAATAAAAAACCTAGAATAGCTAAAGCAATCCTCAGTAGCAAGAGCGAAGCAGGGGGTATTGCAATACCAGATCTTCAACTCTACTACAAAGCAATAGTAACAAAAACGGCATGGTATTGGTACCAAAATAGACAGGTAGATCAATGGTACAGAATAGAGGACATGGACACGAACCCAAATAAATACAATTTTCTCATACTAGACAAAGGGTCCAAAAATATGCAATGGAGAAAAGATAGCCTCTTCAACAAATGGTGCTGGGAAAACTGGAAAACCATATGCAACAGAATGAAATTAAACCCCTATCTCTCACCCTGCACGAAACTCAACTCAAAATGGATCAAGGACCTTGGAATCAGACCAGAGACCCTGCATCTTATAGAAGAAAAAGTAGGTCCAAATCTTCAACTTGTTGGCTTAGGATCAGATTTCCTTAACAGGACTCCCATAGCACAAGAAATAAAAGCAACAATCAACAACTGGGATAGATTCAAACTAAAAAGCTTTCTCTCAGCAAAGGAAACTATCAGAAACGTGAAGAGAGAGCCTACAGAGTGGGAGAATATCTTTGCCAACCATACCTCAGATAGAGCGCTAATTTCCAGAATCTATAAAGAACTCAAAAAACTCTACACGAAGAATACAAATAATCCAATCAACAAATGGGCTAAGGAAATGAACAGACACTTCACAGAAGAAGATGTACAAGTAATCAACAGATATATGAAAAAATGTTCAACATCCCTAGTAATAAGGGAAATGCAAATCAAAACTACCCTAAGATTTCATCTCACCCCAATTAGAATGGCGATTATCAAGAATACAAGCAACAATAGGTGTTGGCGAGGATGTGGTGAAAAAGGAACACTCATACATTGCTGGTGGGGTTGCAAATTAGTGCAGCCACTCTGGAAAGCAGTATGGAGATTCCTCAGAAAGCCTGGAATGGAAACACCATTTGACCCAGCTATCCCACTCCTTGGTCTATACCCAAAGGACTTAAAATCAGCATACTACAGAGATACAGCCACATCAATGTTCATTGCTGCTCAATTCACCATAGCCAGAGTGTGGAACCAACCTAGATGCCCTTCAGTTGATGAATGGATAAAGAAACTGTGGCATATTTATACAATGGAATATTACTCCGCAATGAAGAATGATAAAATTATGGCATTTGTAGGCAAATGGTCGAAATTGGAGAATATCATGCTAAGTGAGATAAGCCAATCTCAAAAAACTAAAGGACGAATGATCTCGCTGATAAGCGGATGAGGACATATAATGGGGGGTGGGAGGGGCTAGCATTAGGTTTAGGGTTAGGTTTAGATAGTTAGGCTAAGGAGAGCGGCAAGAATGAAGGAAAGAAGGACTGTGTAGAGGGAAAAGAGGGGTGGGAGGGGAAAAATAAAATAAACATCATTACCCTATGTAAATGTAAAAAAATAAAAAATAAATAAATAAAAAAAAAAGTAGTTCTAGAGAGGAAGTTACTGGGGCAAAGGGCAAATTGACAGAGTAGAATCGAAGGTTACTATAAATAGCACATGTATATGTACATGTGAGTGTGTGTGTGTGTGTGTATTTGTAAAATTATTTTTTCTTCATTTCTTTTCTAAAAAGTGAACTGAAACCAAAATTATAACATCGTACTGGGGTTTACAAGCAATATAGGAAAACAAGAGCCCCAAAGAGAGGTACAGATTGTACTATACTATTGCAGAGGTTTCCTAATTGTATGTGAAGTATCATATTAGTTACTCTGAACAGATAGTGATAATTTAAGAGTATATGTATTGCAATACTATAGCATGAAAAAAAAAGATGATAGAAGAAATAAAGTAGAATACCGAAAAATAGTTGTTTAACACAAAAGAAGACAGGAAAAAGGTGGGTTAAGAAGTTTGTGAGACAAAAACCACATAGCAAAACCCAACCATAATATTAATTATGTTATACACATGGACTAAACAATTTAAAAAGTGCAATTGTCATGATAAAAATACACACCTATATAATTATTTATAAGCAAGCTACTTTTGTTTTTGTAAGCAGAAACACATTTTTTATTGGTTCTTTTTAGTTATACAGCAATCTACTTTTAAATAAAGATACCAATAGGTTGAAAGTAAAAAAGTCAAAAACATATAAATAGAGAGTAAGCATAAGAAAGCTGTTGTAGCTTCAGTAATTGGAGACAAAGTTGATTTTATGACCAAAAGTTTTACCTGAATAATTGGAAATTTTCGTAATTATTAAAATGTCTACTTATAAGATATAAAATATAAAGATATAAAAAATTTGAATGTGAATATACCTAATAACAGTACTTCAAAGTACATGTAGAAATAGTAACAAGATGAAAGGCAGGACTCCATAAGCATAAATTGGATAAATCTATATGTGCGGCAGTCAAAAAATGTCAGAACAAACCTTCTCAGGTGCAATACAAGAAACCATGTATTGAACTACAAATAAGAGTCAATAAACTTCTAAAGTTTGACATCTTAGTGACTACATTCTCAGACAATAAGATATTCAGTATAGAGCTCAATAAATATATGATACCTCAGAAAGATTAAATATTTGGAAATCAAACAACTAGTTTGGAAATTAAATTAAAAAGAAATCATAAAAAGAATTAGAAATTATTTTAAATAAATAATAATGAATATAAAGCATTTTTGAAATTATGGGAAGAAGCTTAAAGTACTTAATAGAAAGAAATTAATATCTAAATATGTATATTATAATGAAAAAAAGGCTCAAAAATAATCTAAGTTTTCTCATTGATAGGTAGTAAAATAATAAAATATTTAAATCTAAAACAGGTTAGAGGTATAATATGATTAATGTAAAAATAAAAATCAATAAATATAGAGAAAGGTAAAATGTTTTTTTGAAAACATTAAGAAAACTGATAAACCCCTACTATAAGTCATCAGTACAAAAGGAGAAAAATTAAAAATTCAAAATTTTAGAAATTAAGAATGTGGTATCACTATACATACTCTAGAATTTAAGAAGGACAAGGGAATATGAAATAAAAAATACTTTATGGCAAAAGTTGACTATTTATATAAAATTAATAAATACTTGGAAAAATTCAATGTATCAAAAACTGACCCATGGAAAAAATACAAAATCTATGTAGCTTTACACCAATAAAAATTAATTTCATCACAAAACTTTTTTCTACAAAGAAAACAAGCAGCTTAGTTTTGCTAGGGAATTCTGTTCTAAAAATATATGGAACATTTTAAAACAATTAATTTCAATCTTATACAAGTCATTTTCAAAATCATAGAAAGAGGAAGCATTTCCCAATACATTTTGTGAGAATTCAAAAAGCTGATAAAGGCTTTAAAAAAACATAAAATTATAGGCCAATATGCCTTGTACAAAAATACAAAAATTCCTAATTAAGTAAAATCATCTCATATATAAAAACTATATTTCATAACCAGGTGGGATTCAACCTACAAATACAAAGTTGGCTCAATATTTTAGAAATCAATGCAAATTGACCACATTCACATAGAAGAAGAAAAAAATTAGATTTATTTCAATAGATACAGAAAAGCATTTGATAAAATCCAATAACTCTTTATTACAAAACAAAAACTCTGTAATAAAGTTATATAATTTTCCTAATTTCTTTTTCAGCAGATTCATCGTTAGAGTATAGGAATATGATTGATTTTTGAGTGTTGCTTTTGTAGTATCCTGTTACCTTGCTAAATTCATTTATGAGCTCTAGAAGTTGTTTTTTAAATTTCTTTTTAATTTTTTAATTTTGTTTGTTTATTTTTATGTGGTGTGGAGGATGGAACCCAGTGCCTCACATGTGCTAGGCAAGTGCTGCACCATTGAGCCACAACTCCAGCTCTCTAGAAGTCTTCTGGTGGAGTTTTTTTGGTCTTTTAAATATAGGATGAAGTATTTGCAAAACAGATAATTTGAACTTTTCTTTTCCTATTCATATCCTTTAATTTCATTCTTTTGCCTTATGTTCTGGCTAAAGTTTCAAGGACTATGTGAAGAGAAGTGGTAAAAGTGAGCATTCATGACTTTTTCCTTTTTTTTTTTTCCCCCAGGAAATGCTTTTAGTTTTTCTCCATTCAGAATAATATTAGTCTTAGGTTTGTCATATATTTCCTTTACAGTGTGAGGTATGTTCCTTCTATCCCTAGTTTTTAGTGGTTTAAACATGAATGGGTGTTGTACTTTGTCAAATGCTTTCTTTGAATCTATTGAAATAATCATGTGATTCTTGTCTTTAAGTCTATTTATGTGGTACATTACATTTATTGATTTCCTTATGTTGAACCAAACTTGAGTCCCTGGGATGAATTTCACTTGATCATAGTACACGATCTTTTTGATGTGTTTTTGTATGCAGTTTGCCAATATTTTATACCAGACCTCAAATTATACTACAGAGCTAAAACAAAAACAGCATGGTACTGGCACCAAAAAACAGGCATGAAGACCAATGGAATAGAATAGAACACACAGAGAAAAACCCACATAAATACAGTTCTCTCATACTCAAAAACATTTTTCAAGCCCTGAAAGAAAATGGATGCCAACCAAGAATCTTATACCCAGCAAAACTTACCCTCAAATTTGACGATGAAATAAAATCCTTCCATGATAAACAAAAGCTAAAAGAATTTACAAAAACAAAGCCAGCATTACAGAACATTCTCAGCAAAATATTCCATGAGGAAGAGATGAAAAACAAAGAAGCAAATCAGCAAAAGGAGGAATTATCATAAAGGAATTGTCAAATAAAGGAGGAACCAAGTCGTGTCAAATAAATAAATAAATAAATAAAATTTAAAAAATGAACCAAATGACCGGGAATACAAATCATATCTCAGTAATAACCCTGAATGTTAATGGCTTGAATTCATCAATCAAAAGACATAGACTGGCAGATTGGATTAAAAAGAAAGATTCAACAGTATGTTGCCTGCAAGAGACTCACCTCATAGAAAAAGATACCCATAGACTAAAGGTGAAAGGATGGGAAAAAACATACCATGCACATGGACTCAGCAAAAAAGCTGGAGTATCCATCCTCATTTCAGATAATGTGGACTTCAAGCCAAAGTTAGTCAGAAGGGTTAAAGAAGGACATTACATGCTGCTTAAGGGAAGCATAAATCAGCAAGTCATAACAATCATAAACATCTATGCCCCAAACAATGGCTCATCCATGTATGTCAAACAAATCCTTCTCAATTTCAGAAACCAAATAGACCATAACAAAATAATACTAGGTGATTTTAATACACCTCTCTCACCACTGGACAGATCTTCCAAACAAAAATTGAACAAAGAAACCATAGATCTCAATAACACAATCAATAATTTAGACTTAACAGACATTTATAGAATATACCATCCAACCAAGAGCAAATACACTTTCTTCTCAGCAGCACATGGATCCTTTTCTAAAATAGACCATATCTTAAGCCACAAAGCTAATGTTAGCAAACACAAGAAGATAGAGACACTACCTTGCATTCTATCAGATCATAATGGATTGAAGTTAGAAATAAATGACAGAGTAAAAAACAGAAACTACTCCAACACCTGGAGATTAAACAATATGCTATTATATGATGAATGGATAACAGAAGATATTAGGAAGGAAATTAAAAAATTCTTAGAGGTAAATGAGAACAAAGAAACATCATACCAAAAATATATATTGGAGAAAACCTAACCTTTTTAATAAATGGTGCTGGGAAAACTGGAGAGTCATAAGAATGAAATAGAATAAAGTAGAATGAATAGAATGAATAGAAATGAAGTAGAATGATATCTAACCCATATCACTAACCCTGCACAAAACTCAATTCAAAGTGAATCAAAGGCCTGGGAATTAGACCAGAAACCCTGCACATGCCAGAAGAAAATGTAGGCCCAACTCTCCAACATGTCAGCTCAGGAACTGACTTTTTTTAACAAGCTTCCTAAAGCACAAGAAGTAAAATCGAAAATCAATAAATGGGATGGCATCAAAAAGTTCCCTCAGAGCGAAGGAAAAAATCAAGAGCATGAAGAGAGAGCCTACAGAATGGGAGAAAATCTTTAGCACCTGCTCCTCAGATAGACCATTAATAGCCAGGATATACAAAAAGCTCAAAAAACTTAGCAGGAAAAAAAAATAACCCAATCAACAAATGGGCAAAGGAACTAAATAGACAGATCTCAAAAGAAGAAATACAAAGGGTCAACAACTGTATGACAAAATGCTCAACAGCTCTAGCAGTTAGAGAAATGCATATTAAAACTACACTGAAATTTCATGTCGCTCCAGTCAGAATGTCAATTTTCAAGAATACAAATAACAAAAAATGTTGGTGAGGATGTGGGGAAAATGATACTGCAGATTGGTGCAACCTCTATGAAAAGCAATAAGGAGATTCCTCAGAAAACTTGGAATGGAACCATCATATGACCCAGTTATCTTCCTCAGTACATATCCAAAGAATTTCAAATCTGCATACTACAATGATGAAGCCACATCAATGTTTATAGCAGCACAATTCACAATAGCTAAGCTATGGAATCAACTTAGTTCCCCAAACAGATGAACGGAAAAATAAAATGTGATATATATATTAAAATGTGCACACACAATGGAGTATTACCCAGATATATAGAATAATGTTTTTATGGCATTTGTTGGTAAATGGATGAAATTGGAGACTATCATCCGAAGTGAAATAAGCCAGCCCCCCAAAAATCAAAGGTTGAAAGTTTACTCTGATATACAGAAGCTAATCCAAAATAAGGGGGAGTTAAAAAGGAATAGAAACAAGATCAGAGGAGTAGACAAAGGGGAATGAAAGGAAGGGAGAAGGGATGGGATAGGGGAAGTCAGTGGCATGACTGACTAACTTTCCATTTACGTACATGAATATACCATAGCGAATCTCACCATTATGTACATCCACAAGACACTAATTAAAAAAGAAAACTACTTAAAAAATGAAAATTTGAATAGAGTTTTCTGTGGGTAAGTATTGACTGGAATGAGGCACAGTGGAATTTTCTAGAGTGATTAAAGATTTATATCAGTTTCAATGATGAAAAGTTTTGATTCACCTTTTAAAATTTGAAGTCCAATCTTTTTGAGATTCTATCAAAATTATTTTTCTGCATAACATGTCTTAATATGAAAAAGCAAATATAAACTCTATGACATAAAAGCATACTTTACCCCTTTGGGTCTGAAGAAGCCATCAATACACGTCTCACAGTTTATACCAGCAGTGTTTTGTGTGCAATTAATGCACACACCCCCTCCGATGTATTTTCCATGTATATTTAAACTCAGATTTCTTCTGGCAACATTTTCGTCATAATAGCACTCTTCAGCTTTTCCGTGACAATTGCATGCTACATTAGAAAACAATAAATTAGAAAACATTAATTTCAGGTTTCAGACATATTTAAAAAGTATTTTATGTTGTACATTTATCATACATACACAAACATATTTAGAAAGTGTTTGGATTTAGTGGATATATTAATAAGTTCATGTTTTAATGAAATATGAAATGATCAAAATATAAGCTGAATCATATGAAACTTCTAATATTTTACTGACTCTTGATTTACAAAAGTGAAACAGGTTCATATAATTCAGCCTACAATTTCCTATTATAACAAATTATAAATTATTGAATGATAGCATTGAATGATTAACAACCAGGTCATCTGTAATGAATAATTACCATATATGAATCTCAGTGTTAGACCCTATGAGTAAAAAAGAACATTCCTTTCCTTTACTACTAGTAACAACTAAAACTTACTTTTAAATATGCTAGATTCTTTTCTAATTGTTTTATGTTTATTACAGTGGATTTTAATCAAAATAAATCTTTTCATATATTAGGAACCCAAGTCACAGATAAGTATAGTAACCTATAAGAGTTAACTTAAGTGGTATTGGAAATCAAATTCTGAAGTTAGGTTCCAGAATCTACACTGCTCACCAGGGCCATAAGCCCTTCACATTCTACCAGGCAAATGATATAAGATACAAGGTAGGTGCCAAGTAATCAGGACAAAATGAGAGAACCAAGCAGTGCTAGATCTGTGTGTCCTCTCCTCTAATTATTAGTCATGTGACGTGGGGAACTTCTTAATTTCACTAAGACTCAGTTTCCATATAAAAATGGGGTGGTCGATAGTAATTACCAGATACGGATATTTAAAAGCATTGAGTGAGATAATGCATGTAAAATCATTAGCATAATGCCTTATAAATAAGTTCTCAATTGATTTGTCCTGCTCTTCGTCCTCCTAGTATTTCTCATGTTACATTATAGGAAATCAAAGGAGTGAAAAATCACTTTCCCCAGAAAGGACTAAGTCTTCAAAAATCATGTGGAATTTCTATCAGGATGGTAACTGGAGAAAGATAATTTGTACAATATTCTTCCTTTCTTCCTACCTCAGATGTTGAGTTTTTTTTATCTGTCCTTAACTTGGTATGTGTGTGTGTGTGTGTGTGTGTATACAGGTGTGCACAAAGGTATACAGCTCAATTTTCTTTTTATATAAGAATGCAGGGTCATTTATACAGTGTTCTGAACTGTTAAATTTTACTAACAGTGAAGTGTCTTGTTTTTCCCCTATTAACATATACATCTTCTAACATACACATCTCTGCAGTCAGGACACTACCTACAGTCCTGGTTGCTTCCTGAATGGAGGCATACCTCAGGTCCCTATTAACGGACAGTTACACTGTTCCCAGGTTTCTCCATTAAATAACATTACATACATATTGGGAGTTACCAGGGTATGGTCCGTAATTGTAAATTTGCTTCCTTTGTCAGTGAAGTGACTTTAAGGAGAAAATTCAAATCTTAGTGTCATTTTGGTATTCAAACAGTTGTTTTGCAAATGCAAAATACTTAGAAGAATGCCAGACTACTAACTACTCATTTCATGAAAGTTAGCAGCAGTAGTTGTAGCACTTGAATAATAATGATAAGGATCATGATAATATGCCCTGTAAATCTCTATGAGAACATCTGTAGGTTAAATTCTTAGATGCATAATTTCTAGTCAAAAGGTACATAAAATTTAAATTTTAATAACTTGAAAATTTTCCATCTAGAAATGCTAGGGTAGATTTCTCTCCCCTCAATAGATATGATGAAATCGTTACCCAATACCTTACCAATTTTGTGTCATATCAACCCTTTTGAAACTATTTCGGGACACAGGAAGTATTCAAGAATGGTTGAGTTTCTTAATAAGTTAAATGTATACTTTATTGTTTGAATTGGCACTTCATCATAAATGTGATCATCTTTTGTTTGAAATTTAAAGGATGCTTTTTCAGAGAAATACTTGTTTGACCTTTGCTCATTTTTAGCAGGTTTACTGAATTTTTTCTTATTGATATGTAAGATTTCTCCTCCATGTTTCTTTCAAATACCTTCCCCAATTTGTTGACCTTAGATTTAACATATAGTTATTTTTGCTACAGTAATGAAATTTCAGACTTCATTCTAGTGAACATATAGTAATAATACAAGTCTCTATGCATTATAAACAGTTTTATGTCTTTAGGACAATACACAAGAATACTTAAAGTACCCCCTTTTATCATATGTTGCAAAAGATAGTGAAGATTTCTGATGCTAGTATAAATAGATGGAAATAAAGAGTGATGCAAACTTATGCTAATAAGAATTTGTGTTGCTGAGTGTATTTATAACCAAGAGCTATTGCAGGTGTAACATGGATGGCTGGATAGTTCTTCTCAGAGTCCCTGCCGTCAGGACACTTAACCTATAGTCCTGGTTGCTGTCTATCAACACCCTGCCCAGTTTCATGTCCATAGTCTCCAAAGATATAGACAGCACCTGTTAACAAAGAGTCATTTTCTACTGTCATAAGCAGCTTGATGTTTACCAGAATGTCTAAGACATGTGCTATAAAACTATTCTGTAAGTAAAGGGTTAGCAATGTAATGAATATTATTTGCTCTTTAGAGATATATCTTGCCTTAAGTAAGCTAGACTGATGAAAATCCAAATTAAACTTAAATGATTTAGAAGGCGATTATCCATTAAATAGAGGGATTTATCATGTCACAGAAGAAATTTCTAAATATTAAGTCAATTGGAATGCAATTCAACTTGGAAATTTGTTTTTTAATATAAACTTTTAGGAATGTGTACATTTGCCCAAAGACTGTTGTTTACATAAAAGATTTTATGGTTAAGAAGCCCATCTTTAATTTCTGGGTGTTTAAAATGTTTATTCTTCACTTTGAAAATATAACCTGCTCTCTGCCCTACAGAGAAAGAAAAATTGTTGCATAATCTTTGGGTTTTAAATTCATATCTCTATCTATTTAGCTATACAAATATACATATATATATAATAGCAAGTGGAAATCTGCTTTGCTTTATAGTCTATTTCTGTTGCTGGCAAGTTGAACTAGTCTTTTTGTTGTATGTGTATGTGTGTGTGAGTGTGTGTGCGCATGTGAAGAGTGGTAAAGGATTTTGCAGAACTGCTTAACATTACATAATTATAACTGTGTGATACAATGTCAAAGGCATCAGGAAGAATTGCTACCCTCAAATGCTCTTTCCACTTGTGATTGCTGATATTCCATAAGTAGAAAAAAACGTTTACTTAAAATCATCAAGCCATAGAAAGAATGGTGTCTTCCCTTTGTGATCACAAGAAGATGGCACAAGAAGGCATTATGTTAAGTGAAATATGCCAGGCACTGAAAGGCAAATAATGTACAATCTCATGTGTCAAATCAAAAAAGTTGCTCTCATGAAAGTTGAGCGTGGAATGGTGGTCCCAGAGGTGGGAAGAGTAGGGAGTAGGGATAGATGGGAAAGGTTGGTCAATGGATACAGTAACAGTTTGGATCTGGATCATTCTCCTCAGGTTCATGTGTTGAAAGCTTGGTTTCCAATGCAGCAATGTTCAGAGATGAAGCTTTGGGGATCTGATTGGATCATGAGAATTCTGATCTCACCAATGGATTAATCTATTAACAGGTCCAAAGTGAATGAACAATTGGGAGGTATCGGGAACTGACTGGGGTCAGATTGAAGAAAATAGGTCACTGGGGGTGTAACCTGAAAGGATACCCTGTCCCAGATCCCTTCTTTCTTCTCTCTCTCTCTCTCTTTCTCTCTCTCTCTCTCTCTCTCTCTCTCTCTCTCTGTTTCTCTCTCTCTCCCCAACTTGGCTGCTGTGAAGTGAGCAGTGTTCTTCCACCACTCCCTTCTATCATCATGTTTCTGCCTGACCACAGATCCAAAACCATGGATGGAAACTTCTGGAACTGTGAGCCAAAATAAATCTTTCCTCCTTTGAGTTGTTTTTCTCAGGTATTTTTGTCACAACAACAGAAAGCTAAATAACACAAATACTAAGTTATAGTTAGACAAAAGAAATAAGTTCTGTTGTTTTATTGTAAAGTAGAGTAACTATGGAAAATGATAATGTACTATATATTTCAAAGAAGTTGGAAGAGGGGATTTTGAATATTTACACCACAAAGAAATGATAAATTTTTGACGATATAGATATGCCTACCCATATTTGAACTTTATACATTGTGCACATGGATTGAAAGATCACAAGGTACCCTACAAATTTTTATGTGTCAATTAAAAAAAATATTCATTTCCCATAAATTTCATCTCCTGCCTTCTTTGTCACCTTTTACCCTTGTACCCTTCCTGGATTCTGCCCCAAACAGTACCTCTAGTAAGTATAATTAACAAATTCTAATAAATGAATTTTTTTCTGATAATAACCTGGTTCTAACATGTGAGGATAATCTCTCACCTTTGATTCTCCACCCTTCACCAACTGATAAGTATTTAAGAACTATTGACTAGGAAAGTGGGGGTAGAGCATGGGGCTGCCAAGGAAACAACTAGAAAGACTGGGGTTAATACATGTTCAGAACAATTTCCTAAGTGTATATGTTTGGAAGGCTAGCCTCTATGCAGTCCAGGTTTTAATTAATGTTTATCTGCATTTCCACATATATATAAAACATTATAATATATATATAATATTATTAAAGAATCAGATTCATCCTTATGATGATATGTGTATAGTATGCTTGTTCATATTTCTCATCATCTTCCCAAAATGGTAAATTCATAAAAGTCAAATTAAAAAACCCAAATCAAATCAAATACCCTGACCAACTAAGGAACTAAGATGGAAAGGTAAAGAGTTCACCAGCTCTTGCCTTGGGTAAAATGTATAAATTGGACCTATAAGCCCAGTACCTAAAATCACCCCATGTCTATGCTACCTGAGTCCCAGGACAGGAAGAAGAGCACACCTTGCAGACTTCTCAGGAACGTACCTTCACACTCGGTTTTCGTCAGAAAGGTCCCAGCTCTCCAAGGTTTCTGATGGAATCCTGGGCAGCACCGGTCGCAGCTCTCACCACATGTGTTGTGCTCACACTCGCAGCGGGATTTCTAGCCACGAAGGTGAGGGGGGGAGGACACGGACACACTTTGAGCATTATTTAGACTCCTTCTAAAAGGTAATATGAAGAAGAGAGAAAACTTCTAGGCTATGTACTAAAATGTAAAACTGGGTCAGCCTGGGCCAGAAGCAGTGGGTACATCTGATCAATACCAGCTGAGGGTGGTCCAGGCTGCTTCTGAAATCACAGGGCTTAGGTTTGAAAGAAAGCAGTGAGCTCCAATAGGGAATGATCTTGAAGACTGAGTTCTCTAATATCTACAGATTTTCTGAGTCAGATGTGTCTAGTACAAATCTTCACTCAAAGCATCCTTAAATTTTTTGGATGTGGCAAAAGAAGGGAGCTGTTTCCCCCAACTATTTATCTAGGGACATTGGAGGAACAATAGTCTAGTGTCCCTATCTAGATCTCCTATCTGTGTGTGCTCTGAGTAGACTCATTTGCCACATGCCACTGCCCTTCAAAGGCTCTCATAGCTTGGGAAACACCTCTGACAGAGAGCACCTTTCCAACTACACTAACCCTTTTCCAGAAAATCAAGCCACGGTTTTTAATCTTCCTAGGAGATAGCATTATATGTTTCATTAATCAGAAAACTAGATATGAGTGTAATGTCAATTATCATACAGTTTTTGTTGAAACTACAACCCTACCAATATTCACTGATCTTACTACTCAATATATTTCTTCCTTATAGTAGTTAATTATGAATTTCACCAGTTCGTTTATGACAGAAGAAAAAAAACAGATGCTCACTCATCTTTGTCTTTATGTTATGTTCACCTAATACATTGTCATTAATGAAAAATTTCACCCAAAAACATTCCAGCATTTTCTGACCTCGTGATATCAACACTCTCTTGAATACTCTCTCCGACCTTACTTCTTATTGTCCTTGCCCTATCTCAGTCTGTTCCATGGTCATTTATATATTTACCCCCATGCACATTTTTCATTTGTTTGCATTAATTTTTTTGATTAAACATTTTAAAAGAAAAGGACAGGTTGATTGATGGCAGGCATTCTCTAAAGCTAAATCATGCAGCAAGCTGTCATAGCTAGAGAGGCTTCAAAATAGATACCAGTTTAGAACATTTTTGAAAAAAAAAACTAATCTGTTTTCTGATAATGTGATGGCTGACTTCAAAGTCTATCATCTTAACTGCCAGCTCTATTTCACCCTGGCATGGCTTTCTGTTACACCATCTAAGTGGGGACCTGACACCCATTCACAGTGCTCCCTGCCTGCAAAGCGGCTCATGAAGCATTTTACAGTTCAGCACTTCATTTTGCCTAAGCATCCTATAAATATACATACATTTGTCGCTGGATCAAGTGGACAAGCCCTGGCATGACCATAGCAGATGCACATCCCTCCAACCGAAATATCCTTGACTGAGTAGTAATACTGCAAAAAAGCAATCCAGAGAGAAATCCTGTTAAGATGACTGCAGGGTGAAAGCAACAAAAGGGAACATTCAGTTTGAAACTTTATTTTTTGCTTTTATCCTTAGTTTGAAGCATGCTTCTGTTTACTGAAGACAAGTGAGGGCTCACAAAACAGATGAAGTAACTTCTAGATTTGTAATCATAGCCCAAACAAAGAAGGCCTCTCATTTATGTTAGGTGGGCATTTTAGAATTTTTTTCCCCATAGACAATAAAAAGACCATGCTAAAGTACCCATCACTAAAAGCAGTTTTTATCTGGGACTGAGTATGGTAATTCTTCATAAAAGTTTTACATGGTTTATTGAAAGAAAAGTTCTTTAATTGTGATTATAGGAAACTGTATTCACAAATCACATGCAGGCTATTTTGCTCGGTGGATTTGAACACAAACAATAAATTTAGGGAAAGTTGTGCTGATAATAATGTATTTCTTACCCAAACGTTGAAGGATATAAAAAGGAACTGAAAGTTTGGTGTGCAGAACACTTACATCTTTTATTATTATGTTAAAATGTCCATATAATTACCTTTCTATTTGAAGTTAATACCGGGGTATGATCCTAATTATTTTAATCTACCAGCTATTTTTAAAAAGATTATTCATAATTGCAAGGTTAGATTAATATTAAAAATTTAATTAACATGCATATAACATTTCATTATTGTCAGAGCCCTTTATATTATCATATGGAATCCAAGTATTACTCTTAATGCAGGATAGCATTATTATTCAAATATATACCTAAAAAATCCCAGATTTAGTAAAAATAAATATGTGGACACAAATTTGAATTCCCTGACTTGAAATCCCTTTTATCCATTTACTTTCCTCCTTCTCCTCCTCTTCTTTTCCTCCTCTTCCCTGATGGTCCCCTCGTTCTTCTTCCTTTTGTTTCTGTTATTTACATATACTGTCTTTTAAAATATTTTATTACGTTATCTTGCTTGATAGACCTTGAACTAATGGAACTTGCTAGGAAATTTGGATAACATAAATATCTCCTTTTCACTTTATTACTTAATAATATTGATATGAATGGAGATATTTGCTCAAAAAGCTGGTACAGTAGGATTTGGAGATGCTTTTAAAATTGGGAAATTGATTTTAAATGTAAATGCATAATACTTTGCTTTTGAATCATGAAAAGCTGCAATTCAATATCCTATTTTTATATATTTAATTTGGCATGTTGTGTTTATTAAACTTCAGTACTTTCAAAAAACATTTATATGTTGACTTGTACTGCACTATATTAAATGCTTATGTACAACACAGTCATAAATAATGGATGTGCACCCCAACTCCTACTCTGACTCCTGCAAAAGATGATAAAAGGAACACTAATTTATTTTCATTGATTTTTTTTCCCTGATAGATATACTGTCAAGAAAGAATAAATTTCATTTCAATATTATTCAGTCTTTCTTGGTGCATAATTTTAAGTCATGCCAAAATGGGAATTAAAAGTGATTTTTTGAAACATGCAAAGAATCTAAACATTGCTATAAGATAATGATTACTTCTGCATAACACAATTGACAATATGTTGAAATATAATATGAGGTAAAGTGGTTTCAGTTTTAGAAAATACAGGGCACTAAAACATCTGAAATAGCTTATGTGGGGCTATTATAACTTTTAAAGTTATTTTGTGATGATGGAAAGGGTAGGCATGAGGAAATCAAGTAATGAAGAGAGAAAACATGTGAGGAGTGTTCAGGAACTGTTGTATTTAGCTTAGTGGTTAAGCAATTTGGTGACTGGTGTTAGAGGGTTGATCTTGGTAGACTTCTAGAATTAATTGCTTTCCCACAATGTTAATTTCTCTCTACTGTCCTATTTCTTACTATACCTCTAGTCTTATGGTGGATTCCTTGGTAGCCTGGATTTGCCTTATGGACTTAATGCCTGAATTGAATTTCCTGATAATAAAGTCTTGATTGTGTGGTAGTCTATAAGGGAAGTGACATAAACCAGTGAATGGGGCACAAAGTAGGCCGGCAGAAGTACAATTATCACCCATAGCAATCTGAGATGGTCATCTACGTCATAATCCAACATATTGTAGTTTAACATTGAAAAGCAGCACTTCTTATCAGCCTTGTGGTCAAAGAGTTGTGGAAGAGAAGCTTTAACTTTTTGTTTTCTTTCGTAATATTCTTTTCATAAAGAAAATCAGACACTACGTAGTATCCATTTTCTCCCATAGTAGTGTTTTTTAACCATGGCTCATGATTCATTATTAAAGCATAAAACATAAACTTTTAGTGAGACAAAATAGTCTACAGGCTAGCATCATTGATATCACCTGGGAACTGCTAGAATTTCATAATCTCAGCCCTGTCCCAGACCTATTGAATCCAAATCTGCATTTCCACAAGAACACCAGCTAATTCTGTGCACATTAAAGTTTAAGATAAATTACACTCTTTTAATCTCTGTGTGCATATACTAGGTCATGATAAAAAGTGTATTTCTTAGTGTGGGTTGTGGCAAAAAGTGTTTCAAAGTCCCTGTACTTTCAATAATAACTCAGCAAAGTCAATTATAATAATAGTGCCGGTTACCTAAAGCGACAAAAACTATTCTGTCCTCAAGCTTAAAAAACAAGGTTATGAACTTGACATTATGATACTAATTTAAGAAAAGTAGAAATTAAAGGTTAAGAATGTTAAAAAGTTTTGATAAATTTTACACACCTAATAAGTTGCGGACTTCAATTTGAACAAAGGAAAGTCTATCAAATTTTAAAACCTTTGATAACTGCTTGTACAAATCACTGAAAGATTTCTGTTAAAATTCCTTAGCAGACAATTAAAAAGATGGGTGTAATGTCACTCACAGGCTCTGATATGAGTCATTATAACTTACTCTTCTTGTAACAATGGGGTCAATCTCTCTCGGGTCTTTGTGAGCAAACATCATCAAGTCAGCATTCAAGGTACGGATTCTCTGGAATCTCAGGCGGATGTAGCGAGCAGAGGTGAATTCCAGCAGTTCAGGAGAAGGATCATCAGCACTTGGTCTCCCATTGATCAGAGAAATGTGAATCTGCGTAACATGGGGAATAATCGAGCAATCAAGTTTATCAAAATTAGACATCTGTTTTTGTTTGTTTCTTTTTTCCTAGAAAAATAAAGTTATGGCCCTGTTCTCCCACATAGGCAAATGCAGGCTCGTGTTTACTCACTAGACCACAGTGAGGTAATTAATGTACTTTATAGTTTTTCTAATATGCAAGCACACAATTAATTTGCTTATATCTTAAATGTTCTCTATACTATACTACAACTACCTGTATTACTTTATTCCAGGGCATTGCAACATCATCCCTTCCTAGGATTTCCATAAATTCTCAAATCAGCGTTTTCTGAAAACTATTGTACCCTAAGTCATTTAAGAATATGATATAGTGGGAAAACATCAAACTTAGTCAAAAAAAAAAAAAAAGAAAAAAGGAAAGGGAGTTACAAAATATCTGACAAAATCAGGAACCCATCAGAAACTTAATTCTGAACTTGAAACCATCTCTCTGTGTATGTGTGTGTGTGTGTGTGTGTGTGTGTGTACATATATAATACATAAAATATAGAGAGCAAAAATTGATAGATTATGATGAAAACTAGACAAACTTATGCTCATGGTTACAGATTTCAATAGATTGGTTTTTTTTCTTTGTTATTGTGATTTATTTACATTTTAATAATTGGCATTTTCGGGGTCATATCTAAAGACTAGAAACAACCAGATATCTATTAATGTTTGACCAGTTAAACAAAGTTATGCTGGATTATGTGCAATAATAAAAAAGATATAAAGAATCCATAATATACTGATAGAAAGGAATACTTGCACTTTTTTGCACTCTATAAATGGATTCCTACCTGTGCAATAAATTTAATCTAATCAAAATTTTTAAGGAATTTGAAATTGAGTGGTAGGTTTTGAACTGAAAATGCATATATTGACATAGGGTTAAAGAGACAGGAACACTAGAATTGGGAGATTTGTGCCAGGGTAGGAGATGTTCTGGTATAGGGCAATCTATGTGCACTTTGGGGACCAGTAACTTGAGGTCACCCCATGGAATTTTCATCTACCATATATCATGTGTTAATTATATTATTTGACAGGAGAGGCAATGATGTGTATTTCTATTCCTAACATTCTGCATTTATATAATCCCAGTAAGCATTTTATAAACTGACTTGCCAATAAACTACTTGAGTAACTAGAGAAATATAGCAAACTCTGAGAGGAGAAACCAATTCTGATGTCACAAAGAAGACTCAAAATGCCTCATGATCAGAATGTGAGATGTTCTAGCTAATTGAATTTAACTTGAATACTTAGTGAAGAATAAATTCATATAATCAAAAAATTGGAGCATGATAAAATGTAAGTTCTCCTAAAACACTGAATCTTAAACCACTGAATACCATCTAACAGAGCAAATTCTAAGAGTAAAGCAGATCTTGTATATGTCACAATTCTGGAATCTAGCAGGTGAGCCAACAAATGTTTGAAATTAGGTTTTCTCCACTACTTAAAGAGACATCAATTAAATGTTAAAAGAATGAACAAACAAATGCATGCAGTCATTAAAATTAGTTTCTCTTAAAGGTTAATTTTTGCATTTAAAAAAGTCACCAGTGCCCTTGAATTCATGCTTAAATTTCTTTCAAGTTCTCCCTGGATTTCTCCTTAAAATGCTATTTGAAACAAAACAAAACAAAAAAAAAATCAATATTTGTTTAAGATTACAGTTTTCAAAAGTTATTAAGGTATTTTTGGTGTTAATGATATAGTGAACCACATTTGTGTTACTTAAAGAGTCAGAAACTTCTCACGTAAACATACAAAGACTTTAAAAAAAAAAAAAAAAACTAGGTGTGTATGTTCTTATTTAGGTTACTAACCCATATAAGAGTTCCATGAAATATTCATCAAAAGAACACTTCTCCTCACAGCTTTGGTATTTTCCTCAAGCTACTCTGCCAAGAGATCTTGTGAATATGGCTCATCCCAAGCTGTTTCTGGGATATAAAACCAGCCAGCTGTTTGGCCATGTGTGTGCAGCTTCCTTACACCGTTTTTTTTTTTTTTTCCTCATCCCTTTTTCCCCCACTCTCCTTCAAAATAAATCATAATATTGGATAAGATATTTCCATTGGCACAATGTTGTGTAATTTCAAGTTCAGCATACTTCCTGATTCTCTATGGGGTGACAACTGGAAAGTGTCTATCTTCAAGAAAGATGAAAGTATCAGACCCCAAGACCACAGTTGTCTTGCTGTGAGGCCCTGGGAAATCCATGGCAGTCTAGTGTCTTCTGAAATTATTTCTATTACAGGCATGTTGGTGGGTGTACGTTCATGCTGTCACAGGAATTCTTTCCAACTGAAAATATCCGACTATGATTATCAACTGGGCTTGTTAGCTTTTAAAATTGCTTGTTTGTTCCTGAAACAAGCTTTCAGAAAATTAAAGGGAAAAACACATCCGAATACCTTTTTTTATTACTAAATGACTATATCAATATTACACTATTCACCCAAATAATTCTGGTTGTACAAAGTTAAGCATACTGCATATCACCTTTCCATTAAAGATGGATAAGACTTCTGTGTCTCTATGACATTTTTGCTTTAGAATATCATTTAAAATATTTTACATATTAAATAATGAAATTTATAGTATGGAAAATTGCCCCTTATTATATGACTGTATCTGATTTAGATTGCTGGAAGTGCTATGGTCCCCTTACCCTTCCCAAATGATACAAGTTTGTTGAGGGAATGGAGATCGCTAAAAGAGCATTAGCAAGTATCAGAAATCTTGAAATAAGTAGTGGAAGTGGATGAAGCTGAAATGTGATATGCTTTCTTAGATAAGCCAATCTCAAAAAACTAAAGGACGAATGATCTCGCTGATAAGTGGATGAGGACATATAATGGAGGGTAGGAGGGGTTAGCGTTAGGGTTAGGGTTAGGTTTAGGGTTAGGGATAAGGAGGGTGGTAAGAATGGAGGAAGGAAGGACTGTATAGAGGGAAAAGAGGGGTGGGAGGGGTGGGAGAGGTGGGGGGGAAGAGAAAAAAAATAACAGAATGAATCAAACAACATTGCCCTATGTAAATTTATGATTACACAAATGGTATGCCTTGACTCCATGTACAAACAGAGAAACAACATGTATCCCATTTGTTTACAATAATAAAAAAAAAGTACATTTTTCCAAATCCTTTTTTATTATCAATCGCTGAGTGCGCCAATGAGATAGGTACAACAAGTTGAAAGTAAACAGACCCCAGAAGTTTAAACAATGAGTTCATACATGTTGGGTGAGATTAGCTATTTATATTTGTGGCCAAAGAATTTGCATACAAAATGAGTGGCTGAGACACCTGGGAACTTCCTAAATCCAATCGTTCTTAACATTGTGTTATTTCAGGGAGGAGAGTAAGATTATAAAGATAACTTTTAAAAATGAGTCTCAACACTTTTATTTAAGACGGTGAAAAACCAAATGGGTTTGAAGAAGGGAAGTGAGCTACAGAGTACTTAGAAAAGGGGGAAAGTACAACAATTTGTCACTGTGTTCTCAGCACAAGGCAAAGGCTCTGGTTCTGCTCTAGTTGGAAAATAGGGAGCTTTCTAGACTACCCTCTCCTGTGCTCCTGGTATTCTGGAGCTTCCTCCATTTTATTGTCCCTGCTCTTGGGAAAGTCACCAATGTTCTTCACATTTTTACTATGTGAAATAACCAATTATCAGTTCTTACCATAGTCAGCAAGGGAAATAACTGATTGATTACTCCACTGATTTCTAGGACACACAGTTCTCGTTCAGCTCCTCCCTCCCTGGCTATCCCTTCTTAATCTCTGTCACTACTACAGGATGATTTCCCCTTAACTAAAATGCTTTGGACCTGAAGTATTTTAGAATCTTTATATTTTGAAATATTTAGATATCTATAATGAGATATCTTCAGAATGGGACCTAATTTCAAACACAAAATTCATTTATGTTTCATATATACCTTGTACACATAGCCTAAAAGCAATTCACATAATACTTTTAATGCATTTGTATTTTGACTGAAACCAATCAGGAGAGGTAAGGAATAGAATTTTCTAGTTCAGAGGTCATATGGTACTGTTCAGCTCAAACTTTAGAGCATTTCATTTTTTGGATGTTTGAAATAAGGATGCTCAACCTGTACCTTAGCTCTTCCCTAACTTTCTAATATAAAAGCACCATAGTACACAGTCCTTTTCTTCAGCTCTGACCACACTTACTCAGTCATCCCATCTAAGCACCTGACTTCCAATTACCATCTCCCCTGGTGTGTCTCACACAGAAATCTCCAGGCCTGCTCTCTTTGAAATTTAGAATGCAGCAACCAACTGCCCACTTGCTGAAGTTATTAGGCTCTCCTATGCTCATTCCAAAAGAGTTCCTGCTTTATATACACCATCTGGTTTTCCCAACATTACTAGAGCATCCCATCCTTTTACCTACTTCTGACCAAGGCTTTAGATTTATGACTTCCTTTGTTTTCTTATCCCTATATCAAATTTATTTGCAAATCTTGTTGGTTCTACTTTCAAAATATGTCCAGCATCCAATCACTTCTTACCACCTCCACTAAAACCATCTCAGTTCAAGCTTTCCTCATCTTCCATCTGGGGCACTAATGTTGCTTGTTTCTCTATCCACTGGAACATGAGCCCAAGAGCTTAGATGTTTCTGTTTTATTAACCGATATGATTCCTAGCAGACACTGGATAACATCTGGTAAAAATTAAGTGCTAAAAAATTATTGAATAAAAATTCCTATTATTTAGTAATTACTAAATATTTAACAAATTAAAATAACTTTATATTTAAAAAACAATTTCATGGAGTAATCAGATTTTTTCTACTATTAATATAACTAAATCTTTGAGTATGCTCTTTCCACAAAATTAAAAACTTGTTAACCCTTTATTTAATTTTCTATTCGAGCATTTTAAGTTAAAGTTAGTTGTATTGGCCCATGATTGTTTTTATATCTTAGTTTATTAGTTAATATAGTTAAACATTAGTTAAATATTAGTTAACTTTATTCTGCATTACAAAGTTTCATTTTGATAGGCTATTTTTTAGCTGACAATAACACATTAATGTATTTTTTGAAGCATGAGACATTGTATTTGAAATTAAGAACTATTCAGCCTATTCAGAGCACAGATCTTATCCACTGGTTAGCCCCAACGTTAGGGCAAATTAATGAGAAATTATTAAAGACTAAAGTAAAATCATTTCTGAAGAGAAAAATAATGATCTATACAGATAAATGACTATATTCCTCAGGTGCATCAGTATGCCAGTAACCAGAACTGGAAAGGCTTCTTTATATGCAGCTGATAGTGCACTAAATTAGATGGAAGATCTTTATTAAATATGCCACAAACATTTAAAGTTCACAGGCCCAACTAAAACAACTGCTCTCTGATGGTGGATGACTAGTAAGCTGCTTGAAAAGTAATGCTCTAATAATAAAATGTCAAAGACTGTGCATGACTTTAACTAACTAACCTATTCCAAGAACACAGGGAAATGTCAGCTTAATGAACTGTTTAACAAATATGACTGTATTGTTGACAACTCTACTCTTAAGTTTAGTCTTAACACTTCCATAAAAAGGCATTTTGTGTTAGATACCTACATGGTCCTAATTGCCCTGAAACTTAAATGGCTTTTCTTTGTTCTTCAGAATTATAATTCTTGAATTTGTCATTCCTGGATAAAAGCTTTGCCTTCCATGAAGTATTTAAAGAGATTCTTCACTGTCAAAGCAATAGCCATTAATATATTGCAACGTAATAAGAAAATTAGGTCTCTTCAGTGTATTTGTCATCTTATGTTTTTATTTTTCTTCTTTCCTAGTAAAACTGCTTAAAATATTATGCTCCAAAGGTTTGCATAGCTGCTCTGCTGGTCAAAAAAAATAAATAAATAAGAAAGTAATCAATTCACCACCGCCATTTCGCATCAGTTGTTGCAAATCTTGCAAACTTTTTTTTTTTTTTTAACTTCCTGTACCAATAGCAGATTTCATGTGACAGTGACGTCTAATTCCTATGGAACTGCTGAATACTCAGAAGATCTAAATTTTTAGAAAAAATCAAAAACAGAAGCAAGTCTGAGCTGCTTTAGGAATCATAATTTTCTCAAAAGTCTCAAAACTGGTATAGATCTTCCTCTCAAAAAACTTTTGGTGATGTTTTTGGTTTCTGCAAGCAATTCAGGAGAGCATTTATTTGTAAGTCCCTTGTTCAAGATGAGCTAAGGTTAGTTTCAGCTGAAAAATGCAGAGTTAGGTGACCTGCAATCCATCATAATTAAATGGAAGATCTTCATATCATTCCCTCTGGTCATGATTTTTAAGAAGAATACTGACCACTAAGTTTCTGAAATTTTCAAAAGGAGGAAATATTCTAAATGCAAATCTCACTCCTTCCTTTTTTCCCACTTTTTTTCTGAAAGGATTTTGACATATAAGACTTTATTTCACATATATTCTAAAATGCTTTGAAAAAATACTTCCAGTTGAAAATATTTTATTTATCATTGTTTTTTTCTTTCTCCTGTTATATAATATTTGCATGGATAAAAGAAGAGTAGTCAAAATAGATTTTCTCAGTCTCTTCTGGGACTTTCTGATTTACATTTTATCAAATGCAAATGTCATTGCTAAATCCTTGTGCTGTCAAGCTAAGACTATATAGGGATATAGTCATCATCTGAAATTCACAGTCAGGAAAGAATCTAAGAGGACAAGTCATGAGGGAAAATTCCAAAATGAAGTTTTCTTGCTTTCCTCAAACATTTGCACTGCTCTAAATTTTGTTTTGGTTGTACCCCAACCAGAGAGAGCCTAAGAGAATAGTATCAGCAGAATAGTACTCAGCTGTTTCACCTCCCTCACTATATCAGAAATTTTTTTACAATACATAGGACCTTGAATAGAGAAGCAATAGTGGTTATTATTGTGTATTTACTGGATACCAGAAACTTATATGTGCTCTGTATGTACTATTGACACATTTAATGATCCCAACAACCAACCTCAGGAGGTAAGTACTATCATTGGCTTTTTTATTTTTTTTAAAAAAAACAAAATAGACATTAAAATTTTAACAAGCATGACCAAATATAGTTAGGATATGTTCCAGTTCTAGTCTGACTTCATTAGATATGCATCTTATCATATCACTGCACTACCTTACAGAGCAGGGACTCACCAGGCATTTGTTGGATGAATAACAACGCTGGTCATGTAGACACTATTTGAAGGATTGTAGCAACAGAGACTCACCACAATAAGAGAGCCTATTCCATACACCCTCTGCCCATTCTTTCTCTGACCAGCTTTCTTTCTGATTCCAGCTGTGATAGACCCTATTATTTTAACTTTATTTCTTCTTTGACGTTCTGCTTTTGTTTCTCTGGAATTATCTTTATTGCTTGACTTCCCCAGCTCCTGATTTTCTTCATTAATTTGTGTAGTATTTGTCCTAATTCTATCTATTCTAGACTTCCTGGTGTAGACTGCTTACCATGCCCTAGTCACTACTCAGGACCTACCATTGGATTAGAGATGCCCAGGTCTCCTGTGAAGGAACACATGTGAGGCAGAGAAAAGCATAAGAGATCACTAAGCAAAGGATAGTTCAGCACCAATAATACTTCCCAGCACTGCTCCACGTCAAGAGAAATTCTCCTGGCAAATGGAAACAAATTTCTATGCTGATCAAAACCAGAACAGAACACGTATGTCTAAGAGTTGAAGGCAGAATCATTATTATCCAGAAAAGTTCCAACAACTCCTAAAATCTTACTATCACAATAAATTAAATTGGTTATGACAGTTTAAGTACCTAAGTGTTTTATTAAAGTGGAAATCATCCTGGTGTGCCAAAAATTTTACTTTATGTAAATTATATATGGTAGATGTATATAAAAAGCCTCAAATTAGAGGAAGAAGAAAATGATAATATGTTAACACTCAAAATAAATATCTGTGAAACTAACATGGTCTTCCTTAAGGTAGACCTATCAGAAAGTTCTCAACAAGAAAAAAGCAAGTGAGAATACAATGACCTACATTGGTGAGACAAAACAATCAGAACACTTGAAAGATAAATAACAGCACAAAGGAAAACTTAGGCAACATTTTCCTGTTTTGTTTTTTGTCCCCATGTGGAAACACTTGTTTAAAATTAAAATAAAATCTTGGAGCAGGAGGTCTCAATACACTGCCAGATCCTGTGTCACAAATTGGAACAAAACCTAGACATGCACTTGAAAGGGAAATTCAGACTCTTTCATTCTTGTTCTCTGATTCAGAGGATCCTCAGAGAGAAATTATGTGTGTGTGTATGTGTGTGTGTGTGTGTGTGTGTGTGCGCATATGTCTCTTATCTGTATGTAAGTGAAAAGTTGTATAAATATATTAATTTGATTTTCCCCATTTGTATAGTTGTGCCGTCTTGCGATGGCCATTGGCCATCTCAACAGATCTACTGTTCCAAAAGGCTTAATCTCAAGATGTAATCTCAAGATCTCCTTTAAATTATAGAGTCATGCTAATACTCGGAACAGAGTTTGAATGTAGACACAGGCTTCCTAAGACCTATGATTTTCCCTAGGCTAGTCATATTTCTAACATGGCTAATATGTATTTGCAAACTAGAGTCCCCAGTGGTTGCCCACATTGTCCCCACCTCTGACACTTCCCTGATGCCAGCTGTCTGCTTTCCTCAAAATAGGGAAAGCCTTGTTCTTGAAACACTTCCCTCTTTTGTCATCTTTTCTTCATCTTTTACTTTTGTTTACACAGTATTAATTTTTGGTAGTTCCATCCATATCTTTACTTATTCTCTATTCATCTCTTACTTCTTTCCTTTTGCTCTGATAATTTTTTTATTATTATTAGCAAAGCTGTAGATCCATGGCTGGTCAAATTCTATGCTTACCAATGAAATCATGTGTTCTATTACTCAATATATGGACCCAGCCCAGCTTTGTAAAAGGAAACCACAGGCATTATCTCTCCAATTTTGTGATATTTTTCATTGCATAAAAAATTAAAAGCAAATCAAATTTTTTTTTGCAAAAGAAGATTTTATATTTATATAAGTGATGAGCTTTTCCTTTCAGTAAGCTTATTGATCTGTGTGTAACAGTTTAAGGTGTTTGTATTCTTTTCTAACACTGGTTTTTCCTGTGTGCTTGATATTTTGTATAACTGCACACGTATACTTGTGTGTTCAAAGAGATAATCATGCTGTCACACATATTGGAGACAGTTTGCCCATGTTCAAACTGTGGCTCTGCTACTTACTATGTAGGTATATTAGGCAATTTACTTAATCATTCTGTGCCTCAGTTTCTTCTGCAAATGGCAAACAATAGCAATAATTGCTATCTCACTGCTGTTTGGTGGATTAAAAGAAATAATCCACTTTAAATGATTAGAATAATGTCTATCACACAGGAAAATCTAAGTGCTATGTGTTATTCTGGTGAGAATAAAAATAGTGCAAGTTACTTTTTTCCACTAAGCAGGATGGGTTCCACTCTTTAGGGTAGCTACTCATTACCAACCTGGTCAGCCTCAGAGAACAAGGATGGAGTAACGGATTTCCCACCCACAATGGAGAGACCATTCTAAAATGCTAACGTGTTTGAATATCAATAGGAGAACACATGTCAAGGAGAAAAAGACAACTTCTTGTGTTTTGTCTTCTTATCCATGTCCATTTTTCACACAAGCAATGAAGAAAATGAAAGATTAGAAGACTTCTTGGCTCAAACCTCCTCTACTTCTATGCTGAGGCATTTGCCCTGGGGATGGCCTATATTCTCATCCCCTGACATGATGCTTTGGAGGCTGAGATCAGAGGAAGTGAGTAATACCATTACAGAGCCTGCAGGAAGAAGAGACTAGAATTACCACCAGCTAGGTGGTAGTTTGTAAGAGGAGAAAGATGCAAAGGAAAAGAATCTGATGTAAAAAGGGATCCTCTGTAAATCTGACTTCATACTTAAGATTTTGCTGGAGCCATCACATTTCTATCTCATACTGCAATGAGCACAGATAGCTAAATATTAAAGAGGACAAAGGTTCTAAGAAAGTGCTTCATTGAGGATGCTCAGTCTTCATTTCACATGCTCTGCAGAACAACAATTGTGATACACAAGTTTAGGATCCTCCTTTTATTCTGTATGGAGGTGAATCATAATCATTTATTTACTAGGTTTGCAGGATGCTGTCTTTGTGCACCTCAGCATCTGCACAGCACCAGCAGATTTCTAGTCCCTTCAAAGAAACAGACTGCACAAAGGATCCTCTCCTCCCACGCAGCCAGAAGATGAAGTTTTCTGCAGATTTACCAAGTACACAGTGTTCTTGTTCTTTTGCTGGACTCCAACTAATAACTGACCACAGGAAGCTGTGGGGCCATGCCCTCAAAGAGGCTCAGAAACAGCTCGTGTTGTTGGTTAGCTGGCGGGGGTTGGGACATGCTGAAACTCAGGCCCTCATTTCCTACAGGAACGCATGCAGAATAGCTAATATTTAGAAACATTAAAACTTGAGAACAATGAATAAATATCTGATTAGAGGTCATCGATCATTACTGTAAGTTATTTGTCTTAAGTGGACTTTGTTTCACAACATTTCTTTTCTCTCTCCTCTTGACAAACACAGCGTGAATGAAAGGTAAAGGGAATAAAACATTTAATCAATCATCCAGGGGCCAAGGCTGAATTGCTTTCTGTTATACATTTGCTGCCAAGTTCATGGAATCAGGTTTGTTTTCAATTATTTGTAATATGCTTTCCCAGAAGAATTTATAATAGGTTGTTTAGGCACTGTTCCCTTTTCTATTAATGACAAAAATACAACTGTTTCTCCTTAGCAAAAAAGAAAAGGAGTTAAATTAGGAAAATAGTTATGAATGCTGCTGTTGGGCTGGAGGCCTGTTTGTGTTTGTTTTTATTCTAAACTGGCTTCAATGAGAAATGGCAATAAGATTCCTTCATTTATTCCCCACTCTCACTATCTTACTTCCAAAACAAGTTAACCTTAAACTCCTTATTGAGAGAGTTAATAACAAGGACACCTATATGCAGTTAAAAGAAGCATATGCTGTGATTCTCTCTTGTGTTGTAATGACTGTGAAATTCATTCCTTGAAAAAGAGATATACTGTAAGTCTGGTGAATATTCAATGCCAGGAACCAACACTTCTAACCAATTTCTAACAATTACCTTTTCTCAGGCTTCTCAGTAGCTCTCCTCTTGGGCTCTCATGGCCCATTACTAAAGCATCTCTGCCATTTCCAGAATCTTGGTCACAAGGCACAAATGAGGACAGACTCCTTACCAGCAGATGCCATTCCTTATTAGCTGACTAGCCATGGCAATATTTTGAGAAATAGAAAGAAGAGTCTCTGAAATCCTGTTCCTAGGCAGCCCAAAGGGCTCTATTACTTCTGTGGAGACAGGATGCCTCGTCTTCCTCGTCTCAATCATTACACTCCACAGCACAGGGCCAGAGACCCCAGTGGTCTTTCTCCATGACCTTTCTTATCCACAGTGACCCTAAGTGCACCCCTGGGAGACTGGTTTTTAAAAATTTCAAGTCTCAGACTGGTATTAGAAGTGGCTGGGGTTTGTATATACGTTTTTCTGAAAATCTGATCAATATTCCATCCCTTCTTTGACTTCATTTCTGATAATTGACTTTCTTTTCTGTTTCTAATCCTTTCTTCTTCATCATAATTAAGCCTTTTCACTGAAATATCTCATGATCTTCTAATAATTTACTTTAGCTGAAGTAATCCTTCCTCCTAACTGCTGTGTCTACACACCTACTTCTTTAAATCTCCTTTACTGAGTCTATGAAGTTATGCCATTTAAAAAAAAAATTAAAACAGAACTTATTCTTAGTTCTAAGGGCATGCCCCATTTGTGTTTGACTTAGATTTCTTCTCTCGTATGTATCTATCCCTGTTTCCCAAGCAGAAGTATATGTGAGAAACAGTTTTGCTGGTTTGACAATAAAAGAGGAAAACACTCTTTTAGGACACAAATATTGTTATCAATTATATAGCTTGTAGAGAAGTACACAGACAATACCAACAATCCTGTTTCTTTCTTATGTAAAAATGTAAGGTCAAGAAACTCATGAACAATTTAAAAATAGCATTCCAGAGTTATGCATCCAATGAGTGTTGCCCTTTTAAAATAATTATTTTGGGGTGCTCTATTCATAAAAGACTTGAGTTGTTTCCAGTATTTTAATACTACTGCATTTTTCTTTATTCCGATTTTTTTTTGAAGGGGTAGGAGGAAAAGTATTTCAAGAACAAAGGATATTGGGGGAAAAGAATATATGTCACAAAAATTAAAAGTCAGAATAGAAATAGAAAATTCAAGCTGAAAATGGAGGAAGGTACAGATAACAGAGTCTTCCACCTATTCCCTTCAGCACCCAGAGCTCCGGGGCTCTTTTCTGCTTCAGTACTCCTTAAGAAACAACCACCAGGACCTGCTGGGAAATTTTAAAGATTTCAGGAAAGAATTGGTGACCAAAGATAGTTTACTTAAAAAAATCTTTGCCCTTCCAATAGTTTTCCCTTATCTGTGGTTTTGCTCTGCACAGCCTCAGAAACTGATGGTCAACCGCAGTCCGGAAATACTAAGATTTGTCTTGACTCTTTCAAGATAGAGAGAGAGAGCACATTGGCATAACTTTTATGGTATGTTGTTATAATTGTTCTATTTTGTTAGTTATTGTTGTTAATCTCTTCCTGTACCTAGTTTATAGATTAAACTTTATCAAAGGTGTGTATGTACTGGATAAAAAAAAAAAAAAACAACATGGTCTATATAGGGTTTGTAGCTGTTCTTGGGTTCCAACATTTAGGATGTATCTGAGCAGCTAAGGGAGACTATTGTATCATAAAATCAAATTACTGTAGTCCATTTAAGACTATTATTCACCATGGAAAGGATATTACTATATCAGTATCACTTACTAAAAAAGGTTTTAGAGTTAAAAATGAAAGTACATGTTGCAAAATTATGTAATATGCTTAATCCTACATTTAAACCTGTATTGTAAATTATATTGAAATTATATGCTATAAATTTCATTTAAAATTATACTTTTGCCAGCTTCTGTTTTCAGTCCTTAAGATCATTAAAACACAATAGGTTAAATCAAATTTTAACACATGATTATTTTAATGTAGACTCTCATATTTATAAATAAACCATATTTTTCCATATCACTGAATGAATTATTTTGATGAATTCAGGATTTTTTTTAGTTTTGAGACAAAAAGAACCTTTATGCTTAGGTGGGTTATCTGACATGTCCTTCCAGCTTGGAGGATAGCTCATTTGTTTTCCAATGAACATCTGTTTGACAAATTGAAATGCTAATTATGATTTATCATGGCCATGACATCAAATATCCAGATAGTAATAAACATTGATGACTAACTATATTTTTTAGTTCCACCCAGATGTTTGGCATCACATAAGACACCACCTTAGTTTTACGTCAAAAACAAAAACCAAAAAAAAAAAAACATGAGTTGGACTCAAAATAACAGAGAAGAAACCAAAATGAATAAAGTGATCAATGCCTTACTTTTTTCTCAATATATACAATTCCACTGACAAGACTTCGTAAATATCACAAATAAAATTTTACTTAAAAATAAATTTCTTTGGCTGGGATGTAGCTCAGTGTTAAAGCCCTTGTCTTATATGTGTGAGGCCCTGGGTTCAATCTGCAGAACTGTAAAAAGTAAAAATGAATAAACAAATAAATAAATAACAAGATAAACATAAGTATCTTTCAATGTTTTACAAATCCAACCAAAACCAGAAATGAAACCTAATTGTGACTATCCAGTGTTAAATTTGAATATCTGACACTGAGCATATGATTTATCTTATAAAATTGTTTTAAAAGTTCCTAAATTCCAAGTTTATCCTTTAGATGTTATTTCAAGAATGTACCATTACGACATATTCTTGAATATATAATAGTTAACAATTTAAAATGTGGATCCTGAGGAGCATTAAACAGACACACTAGTTGGTTTACTTTTCTTTAATATATACCAAATCTGGAAAAGCCTGGTCAAGTTTTTCTATATGGGTCTGGACCCCCTTTCCCTGGACACTGTTTATTTAATAACATTTTCATTTTCTTGGGAATAAAATGGAATTAGCAAATTGTTCATTGTTTATCTTGTAAATCACACCAAGTTTAATGTGAACATTTCTCAAAAGATTATTTTCGCATCCTGTAACTAAGAATGTGAAATACTTGCAACATTCTTGGGAGAAATCTCCCTGTCCAAAACTATGTGTGTCCACTCTTTGATCTTACAGTTTCTACTCACTTCTCTGACCTCTAAAGGTCAACATTCTTCAGGACTCACTTCTAGAACATGTTGGTCACAGACTTCCTTGGTGATCTCATGAATTCACATGGTTTTAAATCCCCCCAACTTTTATTTTTTCCTGCAGTACTGGGGATTGAATCCAGGCCTTGCACGTGCTCCACCACTGGGCTGCAACCCAGCCCCAAATTTATATTTTTAAGCAGCATTTCTCATCTGAACACCGGAATACTGCATCCTGTCTATTCAACACCACCACAATGTCCAATAGACCTTTTAATATATACAAAATTGAAGTCCTGTGTCTCCCTGTCAAATCTGCTACACCGACAGTCTTCCCCAATTCACCTAATGGTAACTCAGTCCTCTAGATGCTTAAGCAAAACGATGGACTTGTCCTCATCTCACTCACTCCCACCTCATGTAAGATCATTGGCACATCCTCTGGAAGGTTCCAATTGGTCAGGAAATCCTGTTGACTCTATACTTAAAATATAACTTCTATTCAGCAACTCCTTACACCTTTGCTGCTGCTTTAACACTCAAAAGTCACTGTAATTTAGCCTCTGAAGTGCTGCAAAAGTCTCTTCACTGCTCTCCTGCTTCCCCTTCCCTCCTCTAAAACTCACCCAGAGCAGCTGGAGTGAGGGGAGTGAGGGGGCGTGGGGAGGGGAACATCATGCCATCAAGGGTTCTTTTTGGAGTGTTGAACATGATCTAAGATTGGACTGAGGTGCAGGTTGCCCAAGTCTGTGACCATACTAAATACTCCTGGACCACATGCTTTAAATTGGTAAATTATGTTGTATATAAAATATATCTTCAAAGACTCTTTGAGGAGAAAAAAGAGGACTGTCAAATGTCTGAGTTTTTATCATGTTTGCAAGATGACAAGTCAGGCTATACAGTTTCATGGATGCTGGAAGAACATATGGGACTTTAAACAGGGAAGAAGACTTTTATTACTCAAAGTCCAGGAAGCCACATGAACATCACCATATTTGATACCAGTCCCCAAGTTCTGCTTGTAAAAGACAGAAAGAAGATGGACTGGGGCCTGCACTCACAGCCCGTATGTAACTGAGGAGGAATCCTGATTTAAGAGCTCTAGCTGTCTCTTCTGGGTGGTGAGCATATTTGCCCCTTGATCTGGGTGGAAACAGCATCCATATCTACCCCAGCTATAAACAAACCTGACCTTTGCTTCACAGAGACGCTACATAAACATCCTTGAAAAGATAGTCTGCCACAAAAACGCTCTTCCCCAGTTTCCAAAGTTATAGCCAATTTGCCAAGGTTTCTGTCTGAATGTAGGCCTAAGCTTTTAGATTTCAGTTTTAGTCAAGATGTATTATTTGGAGAACATATCACAAGAATTAAGTGGTTTTAAGTGGTAGTAATTTTTAAAATAAGCTTTTATATGGTTCTTTAAGAAAAACACTTTATAGGGATATAATTGACATACAAAAAATTGTAGTACATATTCAATATATCCAACTTGATGAGTTTGCAGATAAGGGTATATCAATAAAACCCTCACCAGGATCTATGCTATCAGTATATCTGTAACTATCAAAAGTTTCTTCTCACTCTCTTTATTTATTATTATACTTATGTGGTAGAAACACACACTGTAAAATATAAGGTGTTAGAAAAAATGTGGTACAAAATACAGTATCGTTAATGCTAGGCACTATGCTGAATTGTAAATCTCTAGAACTTGTATCCTTTGATGGGTCCTTCCATTGTCCCCTTCTCTCAGACCCTGGTAATCACCATGATAGCCTGTGTTTCTATGAGCTTTGACTATTTTAGATTCCTCATGTAAGCGAAGTCATATAGTATTTGCACTGTGTCTGGCTTATTTCAATTACATAATGTTCTTCATGTTCATCCATGTTGTTCCCAATGACAGGATTTCCTTCTTTATAAGGCTGAATCCTACTGCATCATAGGTATGAATATACCACATTTTATCCAGTTATCCATCAGTGGATATTTAGGTTGCTTCTATATCTTAGTTACTATGAGTAATGCTATAAAGAACGTAAGAGTGTAGATATCTCTTTGAAAACCTGATTTTAATTCCTTTAGATATATATCTAGAAGGAAGATGACTAGATCATATGGTTATTCTACTCTTAATTATTTTGCAGAAACTCAATATTCTTTTAATTACTAGTCACACCAATTTATTTTCCTTCTAGGTTAGTTTTATACATTAAATTTATCTTATTTAACTCTAAGTATCAGGAAGGTATTACTGTGTTCCTTATTTTTTTGGATGAAGAAACAAGCTCAGAGAGGTTCCCAAGAACACCAGCTAGGAAGTTTGAGAGCTGGGATTCAAATCCAGTAGTAACTGCATGTGGTAGGGATGTGTGGGTGCGGTGGAGCATGCCAAGAGAGAAGGATAGCAGTTAGAGGTAACCACTCCACAACCTTTGTCCAGCAAACCTGGAGATTGCTTGCTCCCCACAAAAGCATATGTCACAAACCTTTGCATAAACACCATCAGAGAGGAATCATGTGACAATCTTCACATATGATCTTGCTTCCTTCCTAGTGTGTCTAGTGAGACATCTTCTCCAATAGATTTTCAAAGTCATGAAGCAAAGAGTAGCAAGGAGGCTTTCTGGGTCACATTTCTCTGAAATTTACTTTGGATCACAAGTATTATTAGGACTGCTTGAGCACATTTATACTCCTAGGGCTCCCTTGAATGAAATCCAGTCCAGTAGGGAACATAAAAATCTATGCCACTGCTACCCACAAAAGGTCATGTGGCGTATAAGGAAGAAATTCCGATTGGTTAAGATTTTTTCAAGAACTGAATTATACATGTTAACTGTGTAAATGTGATTAGGAAAAAATCATTTCCATCAATAGTTTGTGAAAGATGTATGAATTAGCAGCTTGTATGATGGAAGACTTACACAGAGTTAAACCTAAAGTTTTCACAGGACTTTAAACTACATACAGAAGTAGAAATTAATCAGTTCAGGAAACTTCCAAGTTTTGCTTATGGGTTTTAAGGCAGGACTAAAAACAATGTTTAGAGATTTCATGCAATTTTAAATGTTAGCTATAATTTTAGCAATAGACTTCATAATGATGAGTAATAATTGCAAATATTATTTTTTCATGCTGGTTCAAGCAGTGAGGTAGCAAATAATATCTTTCCTTTATCTCAACTGAAGCGATTACATTCTGAAAAATTTGATTTTAGGCAATTTATAAATCTTTAATAGCTCAATGCCTCATAAAACTGACTCTAGTTAATTTTAATAATAATTTCAAAATATGTTATTTGCAATTTGCAAATCCCTTATAATTTCACTGTCATAGCCTTTTCCAGAGTTTTTAGAGTTCATCATAATTAACTTCTTTAAACTCAATTGTAATAATATTAGAAGGTATAATCTAGAATTTTATTAGGATGATTTCATTTTTCTAAACACAATTTCCAGAGTTTCTAGTTTTACTCCAGGTCATAAAGTTGTGTCAATTCTAAAGCCTTAAATTCAGGGAGCTCTTTAGAGTAGAAGACATGTCATTACAAACAGATAATATGACTAGATATGCTAGGATAGAAAGTTGTAAACCCACAGGAATGATTGATGTTAAATAAAAATATTCAAATTAAATAAAAATGCAATGGTAAGCAACAGCATCAAAAGGGTCTGTAAAAAAAAAAAAAAGGAAAGTGTCTTTGTAGAAGACTCTGAGGTCCTCAAAGAAATAAAAACTGTTTTTCTTATTAAAATTTTAGAACTCCCAATTTAGAAAATTTTGTACACAAACATCTCAAAATGGAAAAAGTACAGTGATGAGGGTGATTCATTTGTTTTTATAAGTTCTCTGCAAATAATTATTTCTGAAAATACATCCCCAGCCCACCATCAGTGAAAGACACTGGGGAGCTGGCCGTCTTTGTCTAGGGCTCTGTAGGGGCCCGTAGGCTAATAAGTATTCCCACCCACTACTACCACAGCAAATGATTCTGCAATCCAGCTCCAGATATTGTTAATCATTTCAGCATTCAAAAAAGTCTCCTTGAAAAGTCGAACTGAAGGGGCATACTGATTCATGTGGGTTAAAAACATCCTTGCAATTCACAGGCTATTTTTTACTAAAAGCAATAAGGAAGTAGCAGGAGAAGACATTAGACCCATTTGGATTCTTCTACAGTGCTAACTTCTACATATTCCTATAACTTTTGCCTGTGTTCTAAATCACAGCAAAAGCAAGAGCAAAAGACTGTGGAGACCAGAGGCTACTAATTTCCTTGAAGATTTCTCAATTCAATGTGAACAGACATAGAAAGATCACTTGACAGAGGATAAATATGTCTTTAAACAAAATATCTCCAGAGAAAAAAGTGATATCATCAAAAGGGAAAGGTCTGACTTCTAAGATGATCATAGAAATGACATCTAAAATCCAGATATTTATGATATTATAACCATAAAATTATTTCACATTACTTGATTTTTAAATCTAAAATCCCCCAAACACTTTTATTTACAAAATAATTAAACATTTTGCCCAGTCTGATACTCATAAGTCCCTGTTAAGTCCAAAAATTTTATTAGAGTTCAACCATGTCCATTTTTATTAGTGACAAAGGTATCCCATGGAACAAAGTTTACCTTATTTCATTCTTACTTTTCCTTTTTTATTTAAATTACAAAATTTAAAAACTGCAAATGTTTATATTAGGGATTCTTCACTAAATGCTTCCAGAAAATTCCAAATATTTAAAACTCAATTTTCCAACTTACTGTGTTTTCATATATAGCAAATGAGATTTTGGATATTTAAATAATTTCTATTTACTTTTTAGAAGATTTTTGCTGTACCAAAATATGTATCTGAGGGTCTTAGATTGGAATACATCTTAAATTATGCTATAGCAACTTTAAAAATGTTCCTGATAAATTTCTTTTATAGATCTGACAAGTTCTGTTTATAAATAGAATTTTTCTTTTTAACTTTGGTGTAGAGATATTAGAAATTATATTTGAAGCTTCTTGAATTGGTTCTATTACCAAGATCTAACTACAACTTATACAAGTGATCATTTTGTACTAAAACAATAAAACTTTCCATATCTCCTAAACATATTTATTGGTTGCTATTTACTTAATTGTGTCAGTACATATACAAAATATATGTGTGTATTATGTTCATGTGTGTGTATACTTACATAGTTTTACCAAACAATTCCAAATTTAAATTACCAAATAAATTATCAAGCTTATATCAGAAATATTCATGGAAGAACATAAACATATTTGCACATATTGCTTATAATTATGAAAAATTGGAAAGAACCTGAAAGACCATCAGTGGGGATGTGATAAGATAAGTTGTAGGATCCCTCCATTTCAATGGAGCATTGCCTTGAGATAAAAACAAAGTAAAGCCACCAAGAATGAAAGGGGAAACAAGTGTGTGCAACATCATAAGTGAAAAAAGCAAATCCTAACACCATGTAAAGGACAATTGCATTTGTGTAAGAAAGGAATACATAATGTGTTGTTATACCTATGTGATCATATAAGCATGGAAAATACAATCCAGAAGAATCCATGCCAAACAGCTAACTGCTGTTAGCAGTAAAAAGGACCGGAAGAAGACAGGACTTTCTTCATCTTTATCTGCGGATCGTGACATGGTACTCCATACAAAATTGCTTTATGTAATTTTGTTCTATTTATTTTTAATTGACAAATTAAAAATATCAAAACAAAACTTTAAGTACCCTGTACTACTTTTCATTCTCAGGCTGGGTTCCTCATTCTTACACATCACCAGTCAGGACCAATGACAGTCCATCAGCATCTCCATGGTCCAGCTTCGCTCTTCAATTCTTCAGGGAAGATGTTAAAAACATTCAAGCGCTTTTCTTGCTTTCAGAGGTTTCTCATCTGCTTTGCTTCTCAGAGATAATGATTCTCTACTTGGCATATATTCCAATTTAGTTAAGTTTCCTCAAGGACAGGATCATAGCAATTAGTGATAAATTTGTAGCAGATGAAATTCCAAGTCTAAATGTAAAGGAATGGGCCTATGAGTCACTTGTCTTTTCAAAGAAACTAAAATAACTTGGTACACATGTACATTAATAGGGTTCCTATCTTTCACCTATATCAGTATGTTTGAAAACTGTGCACTTCCTAACTTCTTTAGAATCTGCAAGGAGACGCACATACAGTATGTTATTTGCTACACAGCAAATCTGGAGGGTAGAGGGAGAAGGAATCTTAAACCATCTTATAGGAAAAATTTAACTCATGAATGCACCCCTAAGGTGCCAGAGAAACTAGGGACTGGAGGTTGCAGAAATTGAGTGGTACAATTGGGAATTAAATCCTGATGAATTTTACTTCAAATTTAGTGCATTTTCCATTTGTCCATGATCACCTTTATAAGACTAGCATTCTTTTCCAGCCTGATGCTAAGGAGTATGTTAATTCATCCATTCAGCTATTATGGTACATTTTTTTTTTATTTTCTTCATCTTTGTCTGCTAATCATGTGGCAGTTCTCTTCATTGTGAGAGACAGTCACATGGTGTTCTTTCATGATTAAAGCAAGCAAATTTTAGTTACTCTTCTCTTATTATTTTGTTCATGTCATGTTCCCTCATTATTCTTTCTATATTGAAAGAGTCTAAAGTATCCATCCTGTAGTGCGTGTGCCTATGCAAATTCATAGGCAATTTGATTAAAAACACAGGCAGTGGCATCACTCTGAGTTCAAATCCTGGCTCTGCCATTTACTAATTTATACTTAGGCACTGTGATATTGTCCATCAGTTTACTTATTCATAAATTAGAATAATAATAGTGTCCACTATATGGAAGTATTGTGAAGGGTTGATGAGATAAGAATTGTAAAACACTTAGGATGGTACCTAGTACATGGCAAGCAATCAGTAAATGTTAAGTATTATTGTTCAGAGGGTATATTGGGGAAATACATTGTTCAGACAGAAGCATTTCTCTGTGGCAGTGATCTGGCAGTGCATAGGAGGAGTGCATTCTATATATTAATCACACAGAAAGTCACCCAGCAATGAAGAATATTGATGCTTAAATCCCTGTCAAGTAATCTGACCCAGAGCACTTAACTGCACACTTGACATTTCAGATTGACAACAAAATGGCATACTAACCACCCATCCCTAAGGCTCCTCTGAGGGTTAAGTTAGACTGTCAGAAAATTATGCAATTGAATCATATTATCAAGTTCCTCAGACACACATATATCATTATTGAATGAGAAATTTTAAGTTTATATCCTTAGCTTTCACATGTGGTAGAATTAAGCAAATGATATTTTCCTTTGTGCCATTTGTCCTTGAAAACCTTGTACTTTTTGCTCTCTGAAGTCTTAACAAAAGGACCGCACTAAAACTTGCTCTGAGAATTCATTGCCAGAAAAATGTTTGTCTTGAAAATTTGGAAGTACTCTTTTCTTTGGCAGACAAGGAATTATATAATTTAACATTTTCCTTTTTTGCCTTAATTGTCTGAAAATTCTGAATTAAATTAAGAGTTGAACTGAAATAACTAACATTTCCCAGATGAGCAGTCAATGGTTATTTCCTCTTAATTTTTTTAGTTAAATTTTCATTTTTGTTTTCCCTTTAAATTTTGCTTTTGTTATGTATGCCACTTTGATGCTTTCCTTAGAAACAAGTAGAGGTAAAAAAGGGACTCCTCTTTAATGTATAATTTTGTCATCTCTTCATTAGTTTGTTCATCCAGTATTACTGAGCACCAACCCTGCTAAATATAAGAGTGAAAAACTAAACTATCTGGAAATGCTCATAAAAGCATTGGAAAGAATATATTGAAGAGAATTATTACTGAGTTTTCAGAATAAGTGAAATTCATGTTATTAATATCATTTCTCTGAAACCCTGTTAACTCATGTTCCTCTTAAAACTCTCTTTTAGTCTGTGAATATAAAATGAAGCAGTTAATTTTTAAACAAGAATATAAAAAGTCATACAACTAAGTGAATGAAAACCGCCTTAGACTGATCGCCTTGTCCTACACATTCAACACTGCTCTAAGATTTCTGAACTATTCAGAGCTATGTTCAGAACCTTTGGAACATTCCTTTGCCTATCTCAAAGTTACAAAATTTCATGTTTGAAGGAAAATAATTTGGGGGAGGAAATAAAAGAAGTCATTTTTAGACAAGAAGATTGAACCAACTCCAAGCAGAGTTTCAAAATTATTTTGAACAATATTACATTCATTATAATGGGTATAGGACTCTTTATGTTACTATGAATTCTGAAGCATTGCCTCAAAAAAAGTTCCTTTGCTAGCACACTTCATAGCCTGTGCTATATAAGCTAGAAAAACAAGTCTTCTCTGGCTCCCTCTGTCATGTCTTTAGCCAGCTTAATTCCTTCCTCCTCCCCTCTCAGTGAGCAAGCTTTTGGAAGATAAGATGCAGTTGCAGCTCTCAAAAACTTGTGCAAATCCCTGACTGCTAATTGCATGCATAAAATCCTAGGAGATGAAGAAAAGAAGAAATTCTGAGTTGCATTCTATAATACACTGAAATAAACGATAATAAAACCTAGCATTATTAAATGTACACAGTGAACCAGATATTTTGTACAAATCATCTCATTTAATATGATCAGTGTTGAAAGGTATGTATTTATACTCTCCATGTTGAGATAAGGAAACTGAACTTCGAAGAGTTGCCCAAGGTTATACAGCCATTAACAGCCAGACCAGACTCCAAACCAGTCTTGATTTCAAAGAATCGCACACTCAATGATACCACACATTACAATTCTAACCTCTTCCTGCTGTATAGATCTTAGCCATTTCTTCCATGGGAAAATATGATGGGGTAGAACATAAACTGACGACTTAGGACTGAACATGGTTTGTGTTCTCCTAAGGATTTTTAGAAGCTGTATATTCACTTAACCATGTCCTTTTGAAATGAATAAACATCAGCTGGAAAAAATACATTTCTTAAAGAAGTAGTCTATATGCATCACACAAATAAAAAAAATCCCATTTCCAGATGTTAGTGTAAAATTACCCAGATGCTACAAACTGATCATCCATAATACCAGAAGCAAAAAAAAAAAAAGAAAAAAAATGTAAAATGATTGCCAAAAAGAAATCAAAGTGGAGATACCAGTTTGTTTTTTTGCTAAGTTACAGAAGATGAATTATTTCTCTGCATTTTTAGTGTGCTCATATAGAACAATCTCTCTTTAATGATACAATAAGTTTGTGACATTGTTTCCTGGCTAGAGTAATTAATGCCATTTTCATGACAACACTCTGGGGTCCCTATAACATCTTGCTTATGTGTTGTTTTAGATTGAGCAGGGAAGTAAAGTTCTCTTCAGTACCCAAGAAATGAAATATACACAAAATTAAAATTATAGTCACATACTTTGTGCTTAAATTTAAATTCAGGATCATAGTTTACCATTTTGTTTTTGATTCTCCTGGGATTTGAGTGTAGCTTTAGCACATAAACAAATGACATATGCTGTCCTGTCACAGATTTAATAGATATTTGAAGGCTAACTGGTTTATCAATCATGATAGTCAAGCTAAATAAGTCAGGTCCCACTTTCTACTTCAAGGCAAGATTTATTGGATTTGGAGGTCTGCATGGAAGGTCTTACATATATGTTCTTGTCATGCAAACCTAGCTGTGGGGAAAAGCAAGAAGGATTAAGCCATGTCCCACTCCCTCATGGAACTCAGTTGCTTTCAGCAATACCTAATAAACAGTAGCAACTTTCAACCTCATCATCCATGAAAAGACACTGGGGAAGATCTTAGCTTAAATGACTGCATAGAAATAAATATTTTTTTAAAAGCAAATACAGAAAACATTCATTCTTATTATCTGATTTAAAACAAAACAAACAAGCCAAAGCTATTTGTATTCCTATCTCAACAAACATCCGTTTGTAGTTTTCCTTTAGGGAACTGTATAAATTATAATCATATCAATGAGAACTAACAAGAATTCATTTAGTTTTGAGTCTCTAGCTGTTCCTCAACCTTGTAGTCCTCTAACAGGAGGACTTGTTTACTTCTGTTTCTGCAGCTGTGAGTTCTGGATGGAGTCATAGAGATGTTATTTTTCAAAATAATCCCAAATTCTCTTTCCAGGCCAGAATATCAAAGTATTATTTGGTTCAGGATATATTTCACTGATTACTCTTGAACTGATTATTTTAAATCTTTTCAATTCTAATTTACATTGATCTTCTGCAATTCAAGTCCTTTTATTTTATTTTTTTTTAAATATGTGAATATTCTATTTGTCGTTATTTGGTCTACTTCTGATTTTGGAATTTTAAAGGCTCTGGAAATGCTGTTTCTTTTATTACGTTTAAACAAGCTTAGCATCATTGGAAGCACTGACATTTGCTCCTCTTCCTATTTTGCCTTTGTTTCCTCTTTTAATAAAGACCTTATTTGGCTAAAAAATTACCTGTGCCAATTTTTCAGGAAAGGAAGTTAGGCACCAGCTGTGCTATTTTTCCAGTGATAGGGATAAAATGTCCTGAACTATCTATCCTCTTAGCCCTTATGCAAGACCTTAGCCAGGCAGAATTGAGAATGACTGATATTTCTGGACTTCTCTCTATGGGATGCCTCAAGGACACTAGTAGGCCTTAGCAAATTTTATCAGTGTGGCTCTGTGTGTAAGAAAAAATGCAAAAACACTTTGTGCTGCCCAGGACACCACTTCCCCTCATTTTGCTACTGTCTTAATGGTTTATCTTCCTGAGACCACCATTTGCAGTTCTCTGTCCATGTTCAGATGCCATTTGTGTAGTCACAGAGAGGGTTTTTGTTTGTTGTTTTGTTGTTTGGCCTATACTTCACACGGAACATGTTCTCAAAAATGTGTTGTGACATGATTTCATTGTGGGTGAACATCATAGAGTGTGCTTCCACAAAACCCAAATAGTATAGGATTCTACACATCTAGGCTATACGGTGTGTGTGTGTGTGTGTACACGTGAGCACACATGTGCATGTACAGTATAGCCTATTGCTTCTAGGGCCATCATGAACAAAGCACAAGATTAAATCAAGCACAAGAGAAAATAATGCAATCAAGAAACATGGTAAACAGGAGTTCTGTGAGTCTGCTGCTAGTGCACCGTGTCATACTGTTTCAGTTAACATTTTTTAAATAAATAGAAATATTCCCTAAAATGATGATCAAAAATATAGTAAACACATAAACCAGAGTTGCTTATTATCATTATCAAATATTATACATTCTACATAGCTTTTTTACTCTCCTACAACTGGAAGCATAGGATGCTTGTTTACACCAGCATAATCACACATTAAGTAATGTGCTATATGAGAATGAAATCATCACTATAATGTCACTGGGCAATGGGAATCTCCCAGCTCCACTGCATTATAGGCCCACAATTGCTTATGCTGCCTGTCCTTGACTGAAACAACATCATTCAGTAAATGACTGTAATTAAATGGCTCTGGTAAGGAGCTCCACCTTGTTACTATCAGGTGGTTAATGGGATAAACTAGTAGAGATTTGGTCACAACACACAATTCAGTGTAATGCTGAAGACGCCAGGTGCTTTGCTTTGGGCTTTTCTCTCTGCATTTTTGTTCCATCTTTTCTCTGTTGCTTTGCACTAGCCATTGTTTCAAGATAAATATATATGCTTTTCTTAGCACAGAACCCTGGCAAAAAGAATATACCCATCTTCAGTCAAATGGACTGACTTAGAAGTCAAATATTACCTGGGATTGTTTGGGGAATTATTAAATGGAGAATTATTAAAAGGAAAGACTTAACAAAACACTGGTGGAAAATAGGAAGTTAAAACATTGTCCCTTTAGGGACCATCCCTCAGGCCAACAAGTGAGCCCCACATTGTGCAAGCACTGTGGGAAAAGAATGGCAGAAGAGACCAGGCTCGCTGGCGCACGCCTTGAATCCCAGAGGCTTGGGAGGCTGAGGTAGGAGAATCATGGGTTCAAAACCAGCCTCAGCAACAGTGAGGTGCTAAGCAACTCAGTGAGGCCCCATCTCTAAATAAAATACAAAATAGGGCTGTGGATGTGCTCAGTGGCTGAGGTGTCCCTGAGTTCAACCCCCAGTACACTTCCCTGCCCACCAAAAAAGACTGGCAAAACAAGATACATTTCATAAACTAAAGCAAAACTCCAAATGTTTTCATTTCTTATGTTGTTAAACATACTTATTTTTATTTTAACAAGACTTTACCATAATTATTGAATAGGGAAAGAATTCTGCTCTCCTAAAATCTGCTTCTGCGACATGTTTCTGCAAGGTAGGTGTTTTTTTCCTAAGTTTAAAATGGAATTTTCTCATTCTGAAACTGTTTTACAGCTCAGAACACACAAACTGTCTACTCAATTTATTCAGTTATTCAGAAGCTGAAATAATCATGGTGAGTCAAAGCAGTTGCTATGAACACAGCCTGTCTCCATTTAATCCTTTCCACATTCCCTATGTGGCAACAAGGCAGTTCCCTAGGTAGGTCCCTGGCATTTCCTCTGTCTGTCCCTCTCTGTAACCATGCCTTTTCTGGGCTAAGAATGTCTTTACCACTTTCTCCCAGATTCTGTTTTTCCTGACTTATTTCATGTCGTATCTAATGCCTTAAATTTACTTTATTCCCTGCACCCTGAGACACTGCTGGGCACACAGATGGTTCTCCATATTTGTTAATGGGTAAAAAAGTTAATTGTTGAACCCTATTCATTGACTACATAAACTCATTAAATTTATTCTTAATATCAAGTCATTTGTTGGTTGAACTGAAACTGTATCCTAGCCATATTTTTGGTACCCTATCTTTTGCTTAGTAGTGATAAATGTGTCAGCGGTTCTACTGTAGCTAATTTAACACAAAAGTTTATCTTAAGATAAATGGATTCAACATAACAAATTGTAAGAAGAAGAGCAAAATGTTTTTCATGTACCAAAATAACATGGAGATAAGGAAGAAGGCAAAATTAAATCATTTCTACGATTTTTTTTCCCTTCAAAAGCAATAGATGGTTTCTTTTATCCCTTGACATCATCTTTAAGAGTTTTCACCAATAATCTTATAATAAGGTAATTCACCCTGAAAAGAGTAGTAGATAACTGCTATAAGTGGATGTCAGGTTTAAAAATATGTGAAATGCCTCTAAAAAGGTATCATCTGTCACTCCTGATAAAACCAACATTTATACATGTGATCGAATAGAGGAACATTCCTGTTCTTAAGTATCAGGGAACTGGAAATGTATTTCTGTGGGCACACAGATATATACAAACACACTTTATTTTCTGTGAACCCAAACCACACTGTTCCCAAACTTATTACCAGTAACCAATGTCCCTTAAGTTTCCATGTGGAACCTGACACAATGCCTAAATATTCAGATGAAAATACTATTTGCTGCCCTCTTCTTTCTCCCCCAAATTCAGAAACAAATACAGCATGACTCATTTTAGCTTGATATTGACCTTATTATTAATTCAGGAATAAGGACATCCATAAGACAACTAGTATAAATTACTATACTTATAATTTATTGTTTCAGTGAAAGGGTTTGATGTTTTTGCTGAAATATTGTGTGTAGCTAAGGTTACATTTAGTACAACTTAAATTTCTGCAAGTATTTCTATTCCTACTTTGGCATTTATTAGTTTCATACATATGGAAATGCATTTTATTGACTCAAAATAGTCAAATATTGGCAATTTCATATGACTCAACCTAATAGTACCTTTGGTTTTAGAAGACACTTATCAGTGAATAGGAAAATAAATAATGCTTATTACTGAATGAAGCTTAAGAGCAAATTTACACAAGAAAAATATAATTTTCTAACTTGTAATCTGGCCAGGGTTGCCATTTTCCTTTGTAAAATGAGTATCATAGGATTTTTGCTACCCATGATTGGAATTTAAATTGTATGTCTTCTGTATTTCCCAGGTAGTAGACTTCAGCCAAGTTATTCATTTATATATTTTCAATGACAATATTTGGTAGAAGTCAGTCTTCCATGTTGTACAATAGTACATATCCTCAGATTAGTATTCCTTGCATTGGATTTTCCTCTAGTTTTCTCTTCTTCACAGTGGACCTGGTAAAGTATCTCCTGGTATCTTTCTAAGTTTGCTTGTAAAGTGTAATCAAAACCCTTCCAATCCTGGGTTACTTGTCTCAAGGACTTTTGATGATAGCTTGAGTGTTGAAATAGTTTCCCTAAGGATCAGAAGCTTATTTTAATAGCTTCAAGATCCTTTGTTGTATTTTCAAGTGTACTTCTGTAATAAAGATAATAGTACCTTATCTTTCCTTTGTGAAACTGATTTACTGGCACAGACACACCTTCAGGTTTTCCCAGTAGAGACAGTGGATGGCACTTAGTTATCCACACAGTGTCATGCAAGTCCTTGTGACCGATGGAAAAGTCCCATTTAGAAGAGGGCTGATTGCACCTGAGGGTTCAGTTTATAAAGTGGAGCGATTACGAGATTTGCCAATCACAAAATCTAGACCAGATATTAATGGTGAAATTTAGCTGTGCATGATCTCAAACAAGCTTCCTTCTATAAAGTGAGAATAATAAAAAATTTGGTTTCAAATGTCTTCTTTCATGAGAATCAGATGAAAGAGTATATGACAAAGTATTTTGTGACTCATAAAGAATCATAGACTAAAAGCTTACTGCCAATATTATTGGTAACAAAACCAATAGTTACTAATCCTCCTTGGGGTTCACATTTTAACTGAAAAGGCTTAGATACTACTTTGGTAATATGGAATAAAACTGATAAGACTCATCCAATCCTGCATGACATACCATTCCTTCATGGCACGTTTGCTTAGGAATTTAGACTTGATTTTAAATGTTGCCAAACGAGTGAAAATGCAGAAGTAAAAATAGGTAGTGACTCAAACCTGGGCACAAGCAATTTCACACACAAAGAAAGCAAGGCCTGATAAAAGGTGGGGACCCTTAGGCTTTCAATTCAGCACCCAGGCTATTTTTCCAGAAAACCCCAGACGGAAAGGAAAACATTTAACCCTATACTTTCCTGATGTTCTGAGGACACACTGAGTTAAAATACAGCTGGAAAAATGACCAACTATGCAACCTTGGGAAAATCATGTCACCTGTTTATACCACCTTAACCTCAACTGTAAAGAGAAACAATTATTAGAATACAGAAGTCCTTCTTTACCCAGGGTTTGGCTTTTCATAACTAGCTGAAAAAATGGCATGAGAATATTACCTCAAAAGTTCCAGCAATAATTCATAAGCTTTAAATTTTGTACTGTTTTATATAGCACGATGGATACTCCCCCATCCTGCTCCATCCTGCTGCATCCCACGAGGGACATGAATCATTCTTTGTATGGTGTATCCTCAATGTATACCTGCCCATTTGTTACTTCATAACTATCTCAGTCATCAGAGTGACCGTGGTAGTTTCCCAGTGCTTGTGTTCAAGGAAATCCTTTTTTTACTTAATGACCCCAAAGTACAAAAATAGCATGCTGACAATTTTATTATAGTATATTATATATATATATATTATATTATATTATACATATATAATTACTCTATTTTATAATTAGCTATGGTTGTTAAATCTCCTATTATGCCTAATTTTTGTTAAACTTTATTGTAGGCATGTTTAATAGGAAAAAGTATATATGGAGGTTCAGTACTTTGCGGTTTCAGGAATTCACTGAGGATCTTGAAATGACCCACCCTCTTGCTGATAAAGAGGGATTACTAATGTGACTTTATACTGATAAAACTCTTACAATAATACCTGTCATAAAATTAATGTGTAATAACTGTTAACTCTTGTTATTGTCTTCCTGGCTCTATACTAAACCCATTTCAGTACCTGAGGCCCTCCCTGTTCTTCCTGGTCATTTATACTTCAGCAAGCTACAGTTCTTTGCCTCATTCATGTATTCAGTCTTGCTTAGGAGCCCCTGTCTGAACTAGGAATGACTCCACCCATCAGTATACAAGGTTCTGTTCCAATGATGCTCCCTGCTGTCAATCCAGACTAAGCCAGCTCAGTCCTTCCATAGTGAGGAGTGGGTTTAAGTCGATGTTAGCTAGGAACTGAGGGAACTTGCTATCACAGTACATAGGTTGTACAGGGCATTGTCATAAATAATCTAATTTCATCTGCACTATAGCTCTGTGAACTGGCCTGGCCACATAATAGTTTACTTGTCTTCTTCAACAAATGGTGCCAGTCCCATTGTTAATCATTGGCAGAATTATCTGAAAGCCAAATCTAGTGAATGCTCCCAAAGACAACATACAGTTCTTTTGTGTCTTCTACCCAAACCATGGACTTCCTACCCTAGTTTAACAAGAGCTATTCTATTTTAGTAGATCCTGGTATATCTAATTCTATAATACTGAGATAACTGGGTCTCTTAAACATTGATGCTATCTCATCTAGAGTCTATTCTCATACTGTTTCTCTCATCATCTTTGCTTATCAGCAATACCATATTAATGGATTGGTTGACACTTTCTAGATCCAATATTTTGCATGTGCATGGGGAAAATCTACAAATTAATCCATACCAAGAAAAGAGAAATATAATCTTAATTTTGTATTTTTATTACAAAGTTATATTTTTAAATATAATTTGTATATTAAAAAGAAAAAGAAAATGTTTTAAATGAAATATGGGTTTTATGGATGTGGAATGCTTTGTAACAAGATCTCAAGTGCTCTGTGTATTCCAGCAGAGGTGAAGCCTATCATTTCTTGGAGGACTCCATAGAATCTTCATGGCAATGAGACACTGTCACACTCTTGCTCATGGGGTATTGACTGACCCAATGTTGGTCAACACAAGCATTATTTTTTTTATAGAAAGGAAATTTGAAACCTCAAATAATTATTTACCTAAATCTCTGTTCATAACAGAAACTAATTAGTAATACCCTGCTGCTTCTCACTAATGGAGAGATTTTAAGGGTAATTGAGAAGGACTAGTTCCTCATTTCCATTCCCTCCTTTCCACAAGAGCTCACACATGAAATCTTGCTATACTCTTAACAATATTATATCAAAGGAGAATCTTGGAAACATTTTTTAAAACAGTGTTGGTTTTGTTTCTTCTCTCTCCAGTATTTGCAATTCTAAGGATCACCATAATGTCAGATGATGAAAAGAGAGAGAAAAATATTCTGTCTCTTTATATAAAATTCTGTCACATAGGAAATCAAAATAATATCAAAGCTCTACATACAGTTACCAAAAAAAAAATTGTCTTCAAGAATTAATGATGGCTTCTCCAGGGATTTTTGTACAAGACTACCATGTTTCAAAAGCAAACTCAAAGTGAATCTAAGTTCCATTGAGTTTAGTGCAGGAGAGAGTGAAGGGTATGGTAAGAAGGAAAGAAAATCATATTCAAATAACCTAAAGGTCTCTGTATGAGGAAATTGAGTCAACATCACCATGGTAACCATGAATATTTAGTTATGATTCTAGTGACAATTCAAGTAAATTAAAAGTAATAATCCCAGTTACAGAAAGGGGAAAAAACTCATATAACAGATAAACATGGATTATAATTTTAATTCTAGGATACCTAAAGCATTGCCCATCATCCTCACTATCATTAATGTAATTCCTCTCTCAGCCTCCTCTCCCACCATCAGTAACCTTGTTATAACTCCAAGCTCATTCACTCAACTGAAAACCAGCCAGAGTTTCAGTTCACAAAACCCCTGAAGTTTCCTTAGAGAAAAATATTAGTTTCTTTCCTCAGTTGTAAGTAGTTATTATGACCAGTCCTCTCTCCTTAAATAAATGGTACCCTGCTCTCCTCCAGAGTTAGACAAAGTTGGAGATGTCTGAACGGTAAGCCAAGAGTTGAGACATCAGAATCCCCAGGAGCACCTTTTGAAAATATACAGAAGGCTTCCTGGGTCCTTCCCAAAATTTACTGAGTTAAAAGCACTGGTCCCAGAAACAGTTATCTTTCAAATGCTCCTAGGTGATTTCTAGTAGAAGCCAGCTTCTCAGTCGTGCCTCCAAGTGGTGTTCTTGTTCAGAGTTCCTGGTAGCACTGGAAACAACTGGTTTAACATGGGCCGTGATACTGGCTTCTGATGGTGTAGGCTCCCTGTGGCACTGCTGGAGAGGCAGGTCTATGTAGCTGTGCCCACCAGAGCTTTCCCTGTGGCTGGCCTCATAAAATAATGGGGGCCCCCTGGGGTCTGTTGTTTTATACCCTGCAATGCCTATTAGCGAGTTCAATATCACTCTCTCAAAACAGGGAAAAGTGGGTCCCTGCTGAGCCTTCTCTTGGCATTGATGATACAAAATTGCCCTTCTAAAATGAGACTCTAGTAAGGTTTTTGCTCAAAGCTTCCCTCAGTTCGCAGTCTAAATAAGAATATACAGGCTTATCCCTCCACTGTCCTCCATTATCCCTCCTCTACCAAGTCTTGAGATTTGAAATCCTATGATTATCTCAAAGTTAAGGGTGAACTTCTCCTTTTGGGGGCAAACCCAGAATGCTAGACTGTATGGTAATCGGTTTCTTGGAAGTAGTTGAACCTTGTTATCTTGGGAGCTGGGTATATGGCCTAAAGTACCCTTCCGGTAAATCTCCATGATTAACATTGTTGATCTCCAGAAAGCCATGAGAGTTGGAGGGCAGGCAGGAAGCTGAGGAAAAACAGGGAAAGTAGTGAGTGGGTGTGACAGGAGCAACAAAGTCCAGGAAATAAACAGAGCTGGTGCAGCTAAGAATAAGGAGGCCAGAGGAAGGGCCAGGGCCCTGCAGTGATGGTATGGGCAGAGGCAGTACTGAACTTCAGATGCAAGGGTGAAGCCACGCCAGGATGTCCTTTATTAGATCAATAAAGAATTTACCTTGCCAGGTGTGGTGGCGCACACTTATAATCCCAGCGGCTCGGGAGGCTAAGACAGGAGGATCTTGAGTTCAAAATCAGCCTCAGCAAAAGTGAAGCAGTAAGCAACTTAGTGAGACCCTATCTCTAAATAGAATACAATATAAGGCTGGGAATGTGACTCAGTGACTGAGGGCTCCTGAGTTCCATCCCCAGTACTGCCCCTCACCAAAAAAAAAAAAAAAAAAAAAAAAAAAAAAATTACTTAAAGCATCTTTTGGCTCTGGCATGAAGTATCTTTTCACCTGGAATATAATATCGAAGAATGTTCTAAAAGTTTTAGTACATTTTCTCAAAAGTCTCCAAACAAGTGACAATGTAAAAGACCCAGTAGGTTTGGCATTTCTCATTTGAACACTATTTCCTATTAATGTGTATCCTTAAAACATAAACATTGTTGTTTAGCATGTTATAATTAAGACACTCTAATTTCATAATATATTGTTTTATGGGTAGCCCTTAAAAGTCTTAATTTTTCTTATTTCTGATCAAAATGTGTATTTAAAGGATATTGTAGAGGTCTGGAAGAAAGAGTCCATGTAGTCAGAAATGTATGTTACAAGCCAAGTGTGGTGGCGCATGCCTGTAATCCAAGTGGTTTAGGAGGCCGAGGCAGGAGGATCAGAAGTTCAAGCCAGCCTCAGCAACTTAACAAAGCCCTAAGCAACCTAGTAAGACCCAATCTCAAAATAAAAAGTAAAACTCTCTGGCGGTGGAGTCTGGAGACCACAAATGGCACCTTGCAAGGGAAAGGAAAAGAAGGAAGAATAGGTCATCAGCCTTGGGCCGCAGGTGGCTGAAGGAGAGATTGTATTTGGTGTCTGCCACACCTTTGCATCCTTCAGTGACGCCTTTGTCCACATCACTGATCTTTCTGGCAAGGAAACTATCTGTTGTGTGATGGTGGGATGAAGGTGAAGGCTGACAGAGATGAGTCCTCTCTGTATGCTGCCATGTTGGCTGCCCAGCATGTAACCCAGAGGTGCAAGGAGTTAGGCATCACTGCCTACATCTCAAACTCGGGGCCACGGGAGGAAACAGGACCAAGACCCTTGGATCTGGGACCCAATCAGCTCTCAGAGTCCTTGCTGTATGAAGATTGGGCGGATTGAGAATGTCATCCCTATCCCCTCCAACAGCACCCACAGGAAGGGGGGCTGCCAGCTGTGAACAGGGCTCCTCAGATTATGTTCTGTCAATAAATGTCTTGTAAGCGATTTAAAAAATAAAAATAAAAATGCAAAAAGTAAAAAGGGCTGATGATTTGCCTCAGTGGGGTGGCTCAGTACCCTTAGGCTCAATTCCTGGTTCCAAAAGATACACACACATACACACACACACACACACACACACACACACTACAAATCATGGTGTATATTTAGATACTTTCACCAAAATAAAAATTTATATATAAGCATAATAATGTTTATCCATCAATACAAAAGAAATATACAAAAGAGCTATGCATATAAAAGTAAATAAGTCTTTCCTCCATGATACTATTACCCCATACCTATAAGCTCAATATAATTATAAGAAAACATCAGACAAGCCCACACTGACCAATAGTTTACAAAATATCTCTCAAATAATTATTGAAATATCTCTTAAAATGATTACAGATCAGAAGCAACAAAGGACACACAGTCACTAGATGCAATGGAGTATCCTGAATTGGATACTATAAGAGAAAAAAGAGCAGTGATGGTAAAACTAATGAAAGCTTAGCAAAGTCTGTGGTTTAGTGAACAGTAATATATCAGTGTTAGCATCATTTGGAAATATGCATTGTGTAAGATATTATCCTTAGGGGTAGCTGGGTGAAGAGATATGAGGATTTCCTGTATTATTCTTATGTTTATGTCAATTCATCAGGATTTGTTGTTTTTTAAATTCATATGTGACTTTGCTTCTGTTTATATCAGGTTATATGACTAGGGCCACATTCCCAATGATAGCAACTAGACAAATTGGATAAAATATACAAAGACATCTGCTTAAAGCCACCTGAGAACTATTTAGTGGATGAAGAGTAATATTAATAGTGAGGAGAAGAAAGATGTCTAGTTAGATGATTACTTTATTGTGACTTTGGTCTCATTGGCATTTTCCTATCCAAAGGACATGGCTGAGAGACTAAGCCATGCTTCTGACAGTCCTGTTGTATTAGGAGGACAAAAGTTAGATTCTGTGACTAGTAAGAAGGGTGGTTGATAAATCCCACACATGTTGGCTTGGACTCCAAAGACAGGCATTCCAGGAATGAGGATAACTGGAATTAAAGCAGCTGTCACTGGGTTATAGCACAGCTTGGAGTCATCTGAGTGTCTCAGATACTTGAATCTCTAAATTGCGTTAAGAGGATCCAGATTGCCACAGGAAAGCAGAAGGATCAGGACAACCTCACAAGATGAAGATAATATCTTCCTCCCTCGATTATTTCTACACGTACTTATATACTTTTTCAAGTACAATTTCTCTTAAACAAAGTAGTCATGATATAAAGAAGCAGAACCAAGATAAGAACCTAGGTCTTATACTCCCATGTATATTTTTCTATACCAGGTTATCTCAGAAAAATGACTCTTCATAAGTACATGGTTTCAGCAACAGTATGTACAACTCCTCTAAATCATTTTTGAGTTTAAGAACTATCAACTTTTTTATTTTTAAATCAACTTCTAGTTTTTGCTAGAAACATTTACCAGGGAGTAGGAGATCTGGATTCTTTATTTTTTTCCTTCCACATATTATATTGTTCCATTATAGTAGTACCTAATGGGGAGATTTGTTGTTACTTATTAGTACATGCACACAGTATAATCATATAATTTGGTCGCTTCCCTAGTCACTTTCCTCTACTCTACCCTCCCTTTGCTTTTCATGCAATCCAGCCCCCATCTTCCTTTTCCTTTTCTTCTCTATCAGGAGACCTGGATTCTTATTTCAGCTCTGCTACTACTGGAACTACATGTGTTGGTTAATATCACCTGCCTTCTCTGAGTCTGTTTAAAGAAACATTCCACAAAATAAACTCTTCAAAAATGAGTAGAAAATCTGGGAGAAGTCTGAATGTAATTCATGTTATTAAAACCTACCATTCTACTTCAAATATGCTAAATTTTTTTTCTATTCCTTACTTCAACCCCTTAATAGTCCCCATCACTGAGCATTTTTTAGTGAATGTTGTTCTAAGACTTGAATATAGTCAATTAAAGAAATAAAGAAGGAAACAGACATGTCAGTTTGTTCCATGTTGGCAGGATGATGTGGTCTAAATGGAGGACCACCTCTAATGTAGGGAGAATAGGGTGAGGGATACTTGTGATTTGTGAATTACATGCCACATCGATATATTTTATATTCTTTGATCTTACTTAACCAATTTCTGAATTGGGTCATTTTTTAAAAAAGTAGCTTAAAATATTAGATAATTATTAGTCTTGGGTAAAACCTGGATCCAGGAGAAAAATAATAAAAATTCAGTTCACACACATGTATTCTCTCTATACTCCTTACTGCCATGTCTGCAGGCTAAACTGGCTGGGACTTGGCGGCCCCTGGGCAGGGAGCAGGTTGAACAGATGTTTGACTCACTGCATTTGACTCCTTGTCATTTGGCAGATTGAGATCTCTGCTGAGAGCACCATTTGGAATGTTTTCCCCCAAAACTGGTATTTTTGAACATGGAATTTGAAATAGAGTTTATACTCATTTTAGAATAAAATTGACACATGGGAATCTGATAGATAAATGTCAGATACCTAACTGTCCCCCAGAAGCATTTAGGGATACCCTAGATTGGCCTGGGTAGCCATGATACAATATGAATGTGGGTTTTCTGAAGTATGTGAATGTAGTAGTGGATATTGCCTTCTGAGGTTGGCCTAGGAGGAGAGAATATCAGACACAAGTACACACGGTCCCTGACTTAGGATTTTTCACTTATGATTTTTTTTTTTTTTTTTTTTTTACTTTTGGATGGTGAAAGAATGACATTCATTTAGTAGAAATGTAATTTGAATTTTGAATTTGGAATTTGGATCTTTTCCCAGGCTAGCGATATGGGGTACCATCTTGTCTCATGATGCTGGGCAGCATCAGGAGCTATAGCTCTCAGGATCACAGGGGAGAACAGTCAATACTTTACAATCTGCTGTGTTGTCAGCACTTTTGGACATTGTGTTTTCACATCTCATTATGTCTACACAATGTTCATCAGTGTCTCCTGTACCCAAATTACCACTCTGTTCTTCAGTTTCCGTGCAGTATTCTATGAATTGCATGAGATAATTCAACACAGAATTATAAAATAGGCCTTGTATTAGGTAATTTTGCCCAATGGTTGACTAATGTAAGTGTTCTGAGCATGTTTAGGGTAGGTGAGCTAAGCTGTGGTGTTCAGATATCAGATGTATAAGGTACATTTTTTACTTATGGGTTACATTTTCAACTTATGGGTTATCAGGATGTCAACCCTATGGTTAGTTGAGGAGGTAAACCATACATACTAAAGGGAGACAGTTCAGGAAAACATAATAATAAAGAGGCACTAGAGAATTCAAGAATCACCAAATCAAGGTTTGAATATTTGAGAAGAGACTACTACTAATAAATACGGTAGCTACTGCTATTATTATTATTAAAACAGCAGCAGCAACAACAAAGATAGTTAATGCTTATAGCACTAAATAGTTAATGCTTATCGCACTGGGTATACATGTCAGTACCATTTCTATGTAATAATCCATTTAATCATATTGGCAATAGCATGATGATAGCTATTGTTATTGTTCCCAATTTATGGAAGATGAAACTGAGGCACAGATAATTTAAACAGCTGGATGGAGAACACAAAGCTAATAACAAGGAAGTCATGGTTTGAATCTATAGTTTAAAATTAATGAATAAATCTGAAATCTTAGCTGCAGGATGAAACACACTACAGGTTAGCAGAATGCTTTTGAATTAAGCATCAGCCTACTTGCATGTAATTGAGAATCTCAGAACCCTGCACATCAGTATTCAGGGTGACCCAACCAAAGGAAAGAAACCCCACCATAGCCCTCTGTGGTGATAGCAGAAACACATCCACGACTCGGGGTTTCTTTTATTTGGGCCCTTCATGTAGATTCCATTTATTCACAAATTCTCCTCTTTTGTCTCCAGCTTCAGACCAGAGCATGCACAAATGTAAGGCTTTCTTTAAGATCTCCAGCCCTTCTCTAATCATTATCAATCCTCACTGTCAGGAAAGTTTCTTTATATATAAAATTAATCACTGACTTTCCAGCTTAAACCCATTTCCTCTTCTCTGATCTTTATTGGAGATAGGAGACACATGAAGGTAGTTAACATTCTAATCACCTTGGGTTTTTTTCTTTTTTTTAATTTAATAACTCATTTAAATGTACTTCTGCTAAATCCCATTTAAAATCTCTCTGACATTAATTACTGATATATTCAAGTCTTTCTGACAGGCTTATTTTGCCACATAAAGTGTACTTCAATGGTGAGTGTTCTCATCTTACCTCTCCATTTTCTAAAGGGTGTATCTTGGAATAAAATGAAGTGCAGATGACCTCGTCGTCTTTGGCATAGGATGGGGGTCCAGTGCGGGGGTAAATATTGTAGAGGGTCAGGCACTCTGCGTCTGTCACAGCGTGATACTGCCAGGGTTTGTATTCAATGTCATCGAGTGAACGTTCCAAAATCCAGTTCCCAGGCCGAGGGGAGTTAGCTGCTTTCACAATCACATAAGCAATCTGGAACACCTGGGGAAGAGTGACAGCATGATAACTTTTCAATCACAAAGTCTTTTCACCCTTTTATTTTTTAAATCTCAAATATGCATCTGAATGCCATGGGAGATTTTATTTTACTTTATTCTATAACCCTATTATGTTCTGTGAACTCATTTTACTATTGCATGCTCATATTTAATAACTGTTTGCTAAGAAGAAATGTTTCCTTTTGATGGCCATGACTTTAAAAGCAATGGGTTAAGATCAGATTTTTAGTTGTCTAACAATTCATTGGCATCATTTCACCTAACCTTTAAAGTTCCATAACAACCATTATCAATGAAAATTTGTATGGCATACCAATTTACTCACCCTACATATTAGACACAACAAAATATGTGTGAGAAATCCCGTATGTGACTAGTAGTAGATAGTTTAGGAAACATGCTTATACCACTCAGCGCTTTAAAAAGTACCATTTAGATGGACTTAGATGATACAGAAAAAACCACACCAAGCTTTGGAGACATCCTTATGTGCTCAAATTGCAGTCCCTTCAATTATGTGAACCTGGGAAGATTTCCAACTCTTAGCTTCCTTTTCTGTGAATTAAAGTCTAGAATAAGCACATCATGGAGAGACAGTTTGGATTAAATGAGATAATGTATGTAAAGTATCTGGCAAAGAACTTAGCAGTCATACTCCACCAATGTCAATTCCTCTATATTCCCAAAGAGAAAAAAATTCAGAAGAAATTTTAGTGACATGCAGACAAAATGATTGAAATTGAAATATATTAAATGAAACATATTGATACCTTCTCTTTACAAGGTAAAAAATGTTAGAAATGGAGAAATAAAGGAAATAACAACATTACTATAAGTCAACAGAGTGATCATTGAAGGGAATATGGTAATCCTCTACTTTCAAATTCACATAGAAGATGCAAAATAGATCTGAAAATAAATATTCTGGGTGTTTTAGGATATTACATCCATGTGTCTTTACGAATGTAGTCAGTAATTCCAAAAGTATAATATATAAACACTATTGAATGATATTTTATGCAATGTTCAAGATAGGAAATATACAAACTATTTTAAAAATATGTTGAAAACATGAGGTAATAACGACATGGAAAGTTCAATAATAATAAAGCAATATGATATGTTCTTGATTAGTAAAGGCTGTAAGATGTGGGAAGCTTGACATATCTAAGCTCTGGGTAGTTGGGGCCACTGGTGGGTACTTAAGAGGACGAACCCACTATAAAGTGGTTAAATGTCCTGCTGTGCCTCAGAGAGACTCTCAAAAGAATGTTCTAGAAATAAAACTCTATCTGCTTCATTGTTTTGATATGAGGCCTTCACAAATTCATATATAGTACATTTAGGATATTCAGAGAGATTGAATTTAAAAATAGGAAAGTTGATACAGAAGGGGCAGTTCAGCTGGCTCTGATACTAGTCTTGAGATCTTTAGTAAATGCGGACAAACTGTGTGTAAGTGAGGGGAAAAATCACAAGCCTCAAATGATGGAACGCAGAACTGGTATTTAACTTTTAGGTATAGTTATGGTAAAACTAGATGTTTCTGTGTTTGTTGGTAAATCACCACTGTACAATCTTCTAAATGCCTCCTCTTCCCTGAGACCATCTGATTATTCCCAGAAGAGCAAGAAATAGTCAAGATATCCATTCTCATTGGTATGGAGTTTGAACATTACTGACTATCATGGCAGGCAGTGAATACTGACCTTTTTATATTACATAGATTAGTATAATTGCAGATATATGTATATTTATATCATAATAAACATAGCTATATATGCACATATAAATACTTGAAAATACTTAGATATTGTGGCAAGGATACACATGAGCATACTAAAGCTGCTACTTCTGGAGATTCATAAGGAGGAGTCAAGGAAAGGTGGTGGATGGATTTTACTTTATCCCAATAACCTGCTACATTATTTTTATTAACACGAATGTCTTTTAATAAGAGTAATTTTAAAATAAAGAAAAATCGCAATACAAAATATCAGAAAAAGGACAAAAGTAGGAATAAAATGGAACATACTCCATCAACTATTAACAAATTGTTTACTATTTTTAAACTTTCAAGGTATTGTTCATGAGAAATGATTTCTTTTAGATAGTTCTTATTAAACAACTCATCTCATGGAACTTCCTTGAAAGGAAGTTCACTGAGGAGCATACCAACTGATTCACCCTACAAATGCACTGACAGGGTTTCCTCTAGTATAAAATATGAAAGTCTGGTCCTAATTTTTGGTAATCCAAAATTAGGGTTTTAAAACAATAAATTAGATGAATACTAAATTTTGAGTGCTTAGAGATAAGGAGCCATAGATTTTCATTTTTTAAGGTGGTACAAACCTTATTAAAGTTCTTTTGAAATGCTGGGAACTCACTATTAATTAGATTTCACTGAATAACTAAAATCAGGGTAACATACTTCCATGTTGCTGCTACGAGCTTAGACCGGCCATTTCTGTCAGAACTGATGTCTCAGTCAACACTGTTACATTTTGTGAATTGCAGGAGCTAAGGTGTACCTCTCTTTGGTGTTCATCTTATGATATGCCTATGAGTTGCGAAAATTACTTAAATTCTTTTACTCTTTATTTCCTAGTATCTCTCCTCTAGTGTCAAACCACAGAAGAGATATGTACTACATGTTCTTTGGACAACAGAATCTGGGTAAATATTTTAAGTTAGCATCTTTCCTTCTAGAAGAAAAACAACTTCACACAGATGTTTTTAAAAGATGAAAAACAACAGAGATTACAAAGCATATTGGAGACCACAGGTACTCAATAAGAAAAATAAGGATACACTGAGGTTATAGATAAAGAACTTGATTTAGAAAGCAGCTCAGCAAGCAAATATAGGGAAAGGCCATGACAATTCTTTGGAGCTACAATATGGATTTATAATTTTGGAATTTCTGCGTTGGCTCTGGAATAATAGATGCAAAATAATCCATGAAAAAAGTTCTAGAAGAAATCCCACAGATGCCTTCCATAATTCAATATAGCAGCCAGCATTAAGTGACATGGAAAAGCAGTCACTGCCTTAGAAAATATTAAAGGAGTCCTATTTCAAAACAATGTCCTTCTTTCATTTATTTTCAATGGATTCTTTCATATTCCATGCAAAATTAATTAAATTTGTTGGCAAGTAGTATTATGAATAAACTTTTTAAAGTGTCATAAATAGCATTATTGAAAAACACAATGAATAGAAGTATTCTTTAAAGGCTTCAGAGAATGACTGTGAAAATTTTAACAGCAGTTTTCTAAGTACTCCAAAATTTCAATGATCCTAAATAGAATAGCTCTTTAATATTATCTATGCTACTTTTATTAACTATCTCTTGTGTTTTCAGTATAAAACTCTTCAAAATCAGTAGTTTTAATACCTTATTTTCAAATGAATATAGCCTTAATCTATTTGGTGTATAAAACGGAAAGTAAACACCCCCATTAAAGGTGTACTAAGGGGCTGGGGCTGTAGCTCAGTGGTGGAGTGCTTGCCTAGTACATTTGAGGTACTGGGTTCGATCCTCAGCAGCATGTAAAAATAAATAAGTAAATAAAATAAAGGTTAAAAAAAGAATGCTTAAAAAAAAGATATACTAATTCTCCTAGGCTTCAATGAACCTATCTTATCAAATGTGACACACAAATGTTTTTGTTAGAAGGCATTTTTATAAACTTTGTGCCTGAAAAAAATCCATAATAACTCTAAAATTAACACTAGATATCTGAAATTTTATTGCAACAAAGAATACTCACCATTTCCTATTCCATTTGTTGATCATTTGCATGCCACTACCAAATTGTCATGTGATTACTTCATCTGATGTAGCATGGAATTAGATGTTGAGTATTAAGAATTTGATTTTGTTGAATATGAAATTGGAGAATAAGGCCTTTTGAAAGAATATTTCAGTCCCAAAGTAAAAGTAACAAACAACAACCATCCATAGACTGATGGTTTCCAAAAATTTTCACATCACTCCTAAGATAAAATTATATTTGCACAGCATTAGGGAGCCCTCACTGCCTGAAATAAGTAACCTGGAAGCTCTCAGCACTCTGGATGCTGCCCTGGGGTTGAATACCTTAGCTCATCTATAATCCATGGAGATAAGTCCAATATTCAGAACCAATTTCTAGCACACACATTACTGGGTATGCATTTTTTAAAAATAACATTCTCTGCTAAGACTCAGGCCCAAGCCCGTTCCCTTCAATGAATCACAGAGCTAGAAAAATACTACCAAAGAGTATTGTGTTTAGGACATTTACTGCAACTTTTGAGTGTCATTGGCACACAGTTAAAAGAGCCAGGATAAGGTCCAACTCATTAATGATGTAACCAGGCATAGGTCTTCTTCCTATGGGATTGTCCCCATGAAAGTCATGAAGATGTTAATGAAAGTCACTGTCTATGGAAGACTGCACTTCTGCCTTCTCATAGGACCTGATTTGCTTTCTTCTGTGTCACCTTTCCTAATCTCAGGAGAGCAGCGTGTGGCTATTTAATTTCTACTCAATGTTGAGCTCCACACCACTCCCACACTACCATCAAATGACTGTGAACTTTAGCGTAAATGGTTGTCCACAAAATAAAATTGCTTAATTTTGAAGGAGGTTCTACAATATTGTATTACCTGCCCATGCTATGGATTTTTTCTTATGTTGTGAGGTCATCTCTAATATATTTTGAAAGCTTATCTGTATTCTTACTTTAATAGTATATTTGTCAATTCTCTTATCTGTATATACAAAAAGTGACGAGAGTTATACAATGTAAGAGTCAGAATGGATGATAGAAAAGGTGAATTGTCAAGCTTAGTCCCCATTGAAATAATCTGGAAAGCTTTGTAGGGTGCTTTTGATGTCTCCTCATCTCAGTTGATGGATATAGCATGTGATTATCAGCTGTTACTCTTGTGTCCACTAAAGAGAAAATAAAAAACAAAATAGGGACCAATAACAGCAATGAGAAATGAATGAAGATAGTTCAGCATTTTTCTGGAAGATTTGTATGAGTTGTGATGAAGAAAAGCAGAGGTCAGAGCCCACAGAACTCAGTGACTATAGCCAGGTGAAAGCCCCGGACCATGTGGACCATATCAAGGCAGGACTGTTAGAAGCAGGTGTTGCTGTGAAGTGGGCTAAAGAGAGCGAATTTATTGAGAGTCTGTGTACCACAGAGGGCTAACTCAAGTCCCCACTCCTACTTAAGCTGCATGTGACCAGGCTCTTACTGTCCAGTGACAATTTCTGAGCAATCTCAGAAAATTAGTTGCTCACTATTATCTTAAAATTCTTTGAAGAGATAATTATATAAATTCTGATAATATTATTACTAGACTAAGTTTACATCAAGTTCAATACAGAACTTCGTAAAATGATGCTTTAAACTTTAAAAATATTAATCTCAAAATGTGTCCAATTATTAGCTTCTAGGCAAGTTCTTTGTCCCCTTATAAATTCACTTACTTCAATAAACCTAGAAGATTGTGGTAAGGAGCTCAGGAGGAGACTGCTCCCCCCATTCTCTCTATCTTCAGACAAACACATTTAGAATAATTTCACATACTAAAGTGATTTGCAATTGTCACTCAATTATAATGTGCAGTCCACTTATCTAACCCTCCTCCACCAAATATGTATTACAATTGCTGAGCATGAACTTACTGAAGTTACAGGTAAGCAAACGTGCCACTTTACCTCAGGGTAAGTGCCTTCCAGGTCATAAAAGAAACAGAAAGACTTTGCTTCTAATTAAAACAAAAATTTTTATGCACACATTAAAGACATAGGAAGTTAATACAGTTGAAAATGAATTAATATATCACCCTATTGTTTCTTAAGAAACAATAATCTAACTGGATGATAGTCCTTTGAAGAGACAATCTGCAATTATTTTTTGAAATTATTTTTAAAGGGTTTGAATCCTTGTCTAACTTTTCAAGAGACAGTATTTGAAAGAATTTTCTACCTCATTCTGCAAGAACGTTAATCATAAGTCTATCTCTGAAAAATGAGTTACTTTTCCAGCTCTCCCTATACTAATACATAAATATAATGCAATTCTATTTTTTTCATGAAACATATTAGGTGATATTCCCCTCTAGAACTGGATACGTTGATGATGAAGCTCATTTGGAATAATTTGAACAATCAAGAACTACCAAAAAGCCCTGAGAACAATGAATGGAGGTAAACATTGTTAAATAAGAAAAGCAACATTGAGTAGTCAGCTTTCTTCTGACCACTGTGAAGGGGTCCCTACTGAAAAAAAAAAAAGGATCTGTGCCTACTAACATCCTCAGAAGAGATAGCCAGACATTGTCAGGAGTGTATTGGAGGCACACAGCACCATGTATAAAGTGACCATGCCAATAAGAGAGAAGTTAAATCAAAGCTGGTCCCAATTGAGCTATCAATTTTCACAAAATGCAACAGCAGAAGAGCATGTAAATATCACTACAGGAGAACAATTAGAAAACTGCAAAATCTGGGAGCTTCTATTGGACAAACAACATAGTTTATTCAGAAAAGCAAATTGTGAGGAAGTAAAAAAATAATGGTTATAGATTAAGAGAGATTTAAGAGATATAACCAAACAAATGCAATATGTTTTCATGAGCACCCTGTTTCAATCAACCAATCATTAAAAAATTGGAAGCAAGCACAATGAATTTGAATACTGACTGAATATTTGTTAATATTAAAAAGCAGTAGTGGTAATTTTTAGTTGCAACAAAGGTTTTTATTTATTTGAGCCTTATCCTTTATGGATATATAGTGAAATATTCATATAGAAATTGATGTGTCAAGTTTGCTTCCACATAATCTAGGTGGCAGTGGGATGTGGATAAGTTTAGACTGATGCAAAGGGAACCATGAGCTAATTAAATAATAACTAAATCTGGGTGGGTTTGGGTACATCTGAACCCATGGTATTCTTCTTTATACTTTTGTATTTGCTTGGAGATTTTCACAATTTAAAAAAAAATAGCTTACTAATACATCTCATTTTAATAAATAATTCTCTTTCACATACCAATATATCCACTAGCAATAATGTAGTGCTTGCTCTTAAAGTGCAATTAATGTATTTTCTTAATTATCTTGATGAATGGTTAGTTCTGTTCCTTGTTGTGATTATACTGCATTCTGAGATCAAGAAATATGTATGAATAATTATCAAATCTAAAAGGCTTTGTTGGCCCACAAGATCTCAAATTCTAGTCCAGTTTTAAAGGAAACTGGTGACATCAGTGAATGGAGTCCAAATTGGAATGAATAAGACCCTCCCTCAGTCTATTAATGCATTTAGTTCTCCATGCTTCATTAAGTCGCTATCGTTTTTTACAATGTTAGCTGCAGGGAAAACCCAGGCAAGCATTTTCCTTGTCTTTAGCACTGCCCTTGACATCTCTTCTCTCTTCACACGTTTCTCTCTCATTTGAAACAATCTATGGTTTCAAAAGATTGACCTGCTTCCCGTGAATAAGTCATTGGCTCAGCATGGCTTTTACACCAGCTACTGGTAAAAGAGCAGCTAGGCTGAGTACCCCATAGAACATGACAGTTCTTCCAATGAAACCATCACAGAGCACAATATTGGTGTGAATCACAGATAATCAAAAATGTGACAGTTTAAAGCTTGCCTTCTAACAAATTATTCGCCCTGGAGAAATACCCAGCATTACCTTTGTTTTCATGCTTCTGTAGTTAACAGGTTAAGAAGAACCTATGCATTCTCCAATTTAGGACATTACAGACAAGAATGAATCACTCTAGTTCAAAGTCTTTGGGGAATAATAGAGATTCACAGTGATGAGAAGAGTTCGAAATATCATGTTAACAGTGTAGAATAACAAATCAAAGACAGAATGAAACTTTCTGATCTTGGTTCATGAATCAGAAACAGATCAGAGTCACTTAACACTTATCCAATTTTGGCTATTACAAATGAAACAGCATTAGTTAGTTTCATGCTTATATATAGCTCCAATTTCTTGCCCTTCTCCAGGGACTTCCTTACGAATAATTGTACCTTCTGTTGTTTATTAATTTACTACCCTTTTTCTTTTTAATTCCCTGCAGCCCGTATCACCTTTTCACCCTATTAGAATCCCCTGTTACCACTGACCTATTGGAAAATTCATATTCTTTTGCCCTTCTTCATCTTTGAAGTATCTGCAGCTATTGACAATGCTGTTCTCTTGCTTTCTGAAACTTCCTCTCTCTTTGGAAAAGTATTATTTATTTAAAATTTATGGACTTTTTTAAAAGAAAAACTTATCTTCCTAATATTTATTATTTGCCTGAAATGTAAAGTAAACAACACAAGAGGAAGGGGTGAAGACAGCACTCGCCTGAATTTCCCTCTAAGCTCTTGATGGCTAGTTCTGATTCTTTTTGAGTTTCCTCTATGACATAGAGATAAGAAAATTGAAACAGGAAAGGATAGGTACATTAGACAGAATCAGAGCCCCTCAAATTGTCTATAACTAATCTTTGGAACATATGAATATGTAACCTTATTTGACAAAAGGACATTGAAGATATGATTTAATTAAAAACGTCAAGGTATGAAGATTACCGTGGATTATCCAAGCAAGCCAAATGTGTACAAGGTCCTTGAAAGTAAAAAAAAAGGGAGGCAAAAGAAGAGGTCACAGCAGGTGAAGTTGCACATACCTGTAATCCCAATGACTTAGGAAGCTGAGGCAGGAGAATTTCAAGTTCAAGGCCAGCCTCAGCAACTCAGTGAGATCCAGTTTGGGTCCAATCTCCAAGACCACACACACACACACACACACACACACACAGAGGTCAGAATGACAACTACATGAGCAGGACTCAACCTGTTGCTAGCTTTGAAGAGAAGGAAGGATAGGATCACAAGACAAGGAATGCAGGTGGCCTATGGAAGCTGGAACCAAGAAGTTGCTTCTTGACTAGAACTTCTGGAGAGAATGCAAACCTACCCACACCTTAATTTTAGGCCAGTAAGATTCCTGTCAGACTTCTAACGTACTAAACTGTAAGATAAAAAATTCATGTTGTTTTAAGTCACCAAGTTTATTAGTAATATGTTATGGCAACAACAGAAAACTAAGACATTAATTAATTCTATTTCACATTACTATTAACTTATAAAGCAAGATCTTTTTGTATAACAGTATATTTCATGTGTATGAGTATTTTACTAATGCCATTATAGAGATATTTTACACATTTCAATTTACAGCCTATCCATACCTGCAAGACCCATTTTATATTTCAAACTAGGAACATAACTTCTCTTATGATACATAATTTAGTTTTGTGGTGAAGCAGTTTCGCCATTTTTAGCCACCAAAACTGAATTGCAAGTTACTAGCAATAGATATTATCACCTATCCTATAAATGTCTATTAATGCATTACTCATCATGGTCAATTAGTTTTAAAATTTCATTGAATAAATGATTTAAAAAATGGAATGCACCTCTGAGATAATTCAAGGGACCTCTGAGGTGATTTCTATGAGTATCTGAAGGGTGAACCTACATAACAGAATCAGGGTCCCTCAAATTGTCCATATCTTAATCTTTGGAACCTATGAATATGTAACCTTAATTGACAAAAGGACTTTGAAGATATGATTTAATTAAAATCTCTAGTGAGATGGTAATCCTTGATTGTCTACAAGTATCTAAAGGGTGAACTTATGTAACCACCACAAAAATTAGTAAGTACAAATTACATACCTCTCATCGATGGAGGGCACACTCTACCAAGATGACGGTCTATTTCTAAATCATATATTCTCCCTCAGGGGAAAAAATTGCAGAAGAGAGCATTCTAACACTGTCCCGCTGGCCTTTACCCCAAATTTTAAAGAGGTGACCTCACTGGCCAATGAAGTGTGAAGAATATAAATGAAATGAAAAATGAGAAAGCTGCGGAGCCTTATGTCATTCTGCCTGCGATTTAAAAACAAGGATAGGAAAAGAGACTCACAGAACTATACGGATATTTTCTCAAGACTGTGTGCCAAAAAGCTTACAAAATAATTCTTTTAATGTACCATCGTAAGAAGATATATGACAAATTTCTTATAGGAATTACTCTGCAAATTCTTCACCCTGTATTCTGCCTAGATATCTCAAGGTTTTTCTTGAGTCTAAAATTCTCCAAATTATAACATAACTTTGGTGATGTCAAGTCAAACATGATTTATGCTGTGAGCTGGTTTTCTGAAACTCAGAGTAAACCCTAGCACACACAACATTCAGGAGAACATCTGAACATCCATCGTCTTCATAAGGAAGTTTGGCTGTTAGAAAGTTCTCTTGCTTGTGTTTTCCAAAGTTGTCCATGTAGGCCTAACTGGTTTATACCATAGTATACTCTATTTTTTGCTATTTTGTTTTCTGTGTTAAAATTAAAGAGTACCTTATTTAATCAAACTAGAACTCATGATTCAGGAGGGGTGAAAGAAATCCCTAAAAGTGATGTGAGAACAACTTTCTAATATTAAAATCTTTCCCACTCGACAGTGTCACAAGTTACAGTTATAGTTATAATTGTCCCAAAAATGAACAAATAACTTTGGAAACTTTCTGTGGTTCCAAGTGCTTGTTATGAACATTCAATCATCCCTTTATAGTATTCATTTATGGAAAAGCTTTCTTTAGAATAATTCTACAAACATTTCCTTTTAAAGTAGGGCAAAATGCTGCCTCTGATTTCTGATTTTTGAAATGACTCTTCAGTAAAACAGTTAGTCCCAAAGTCCAGAAAAAGAAAAATCTAAAAGAATGATGTATCTTTGGGAAATGGAAGTAGTAGTTCACCAATATGAAATCATTGTATTGCTCATTGTGAAACCCATCGTGTAAAACATAACTGTGGGACTTCTTGAGCAGTCTGACTACAATTGCTTCTCATCAAATGGGAAAGCTGCAGGATCAGCTACAGGGGCACCTGACACCTAGAACTGAGAATACCGGCAGAGCAAAGAAAGCACAACAGCAGCATGACTGTGCAATTCTTCCAAAAGCACATGTGGAAGCCAGAAGCAAAAATCCACAGGAAGAGTGGAGGAGGAACTAACACGGATTGGCTGTGAGGTGAAGAAAAGGAAGAAAGGGAATCCAGGGAAACAGACAAGCGAGAGGAAGAACACATATAAAGAAAAAAACAGATGAATGGATAAAGAAAATGTGGTATATATACATGTGATGGAATATTACTCAGCCTTAAAGAAGAATAAAATTATGGCATTTGCAGGTAAATGGATGGAGCTGGAGAATATCATGCTAAGTGAAATAAGCCAAACACCAAAAACCATAGGCGAATGTTTTTTCTGATATGTGGATGCTAATTCACAATAATGGGAGGGGGATAGGGAAGTATAGCGTTACTTTAGATTAGGTAAAGGGGAGTGAAGGGAGGGAAAGGGGTTTGGGGGCAGGAAGGATTGTAGAGTGAAACAGACATTATTACCTCATGAACCTATATGACTGCATGACTGATGTGATCCTACAATATGTTCAATCAGAGAAAAGAGAAATTATACTCCATTTATCTATGATCTATCAAAATGCATAAATGCATTCTACTGTCATGTACAACTAATTAGAACAAAAATAAATTGTTTTAAAAAGCACATGTGGAGAGTCATGTGGAGAATAGAGACACCACAGAAAGTCTAATACCACATTTCCTATTACAAAGTCAAGAAAAATAAATACAGGGTGCATGGTTGCAGAATACCTGCAGCTGTCAGCAAAGCCTCATAAGAAGTGTGAAGGCTGGAGACTTAACTTTCCCTTAGCCCAGGCTTCCTGTCTGCAATGAGTGGAAGAAGAGGACTGTGAAAAGTGACCACCAACAGTAGGTGTGAAAGCAGAACTCACATACATTCTGTGTGGGGGAGCCTCCTCCTTCGTGGGTCTGTTCAGCACTTTATGCTTTCAAGTATCATCATGGATAGCAATGAAGAATAACAGCATGACTATTAAAATTCTTGACTTAATCCTTTCTGTGTCTAGGTCAGGAATAGTACATTAGAATACAAACCAAAAGAAGGTCAAGATTTGAATTGTAGATATTCTTGACATGAACATTTTCAAAATACATCAAATGCCTACAATATACAATAAATGGGGATAACTTTCAATAAAGTTTTGCAGTCTAAACATAAAATGAAATTATTTAAATAGGAAAAGAATACATTAAGATGTCTACATACTCAGTAATCATTTTAGAGAGATTTACAAGAGAACATTCAAACAGGCATTGAAGTGACTCCAAAATTCAGAAGGACAGGAAGGACATTGGTACTTGAAGTCAAATCCACATGGTTAGTATTATCCTTACCTTTGTTTTCCAAGATTCCAATGACAGGAATTCTAACATTCTGCACTTACACATGCATTTTAAAGACCCACAGAATGATATATTAATTAGCTCATTCATCTATTTTACAAATATTGCTGAACAACACATTGTTTTCTATGATAGCGTTTAACCTAAGCATTGGAATACAGTAGTGAGGTGAAAGCTGCTCTCTCAAGGAGTGCTTTTCTAGAAAAAATGAGCAACATGCCAGTAATGTGATGGAGCCAGTCAACGCTGGCTTTCAGAAGCCAATCATGGGCATCTTTTCTCAGCACATTATTCAATGACATCGCACTAGTAACTTGAAGTCACTCATAATGGGAGTATTTCCCTCATGGAAACTGGCTAACAAAGCAGGGCTCTTGTGTCCCCTGAAGAGTCAGTTGCTAAACGCTTGCCAGGATACCACTTTCATGACAAACGAGGTAAATGAATAAGTAATTTTAGGTAGAGATTTCTATGTTAGGTGTTGATTATGAAGGATTATCTGAGACAGGGGTGTCTGGGCAGAGACCTTAGTCATGTGAGGGATGAAGCCAGTCAGCATCTTGGGGAACAGTGTTTAGGAAAAAGGAAACAGCAAGCATAAAGGGCTTGATGCACATATAAACATGGTTCCTTCCAAGAACACCAATGTGGCCAGAATCAGGAGCAACAGACTGGTCAGCAGTGATGTTGGAGAAGCACACGGAGCTGGTACGGAGGAGCGTACATACTTTTTGTTACTTTTCAATAAGTGGCCTTTGGAAAGCGGATGTTGATACAGAGACTATATAACAGTTCTGGTCAAAGATGACAGTGACTCACATCAGAGGGTGACAGTGGTACAGATGACACAAGACAGATTCAGGATATATTTTGTAGGTGGAGTTTGCAGGACCTGAATAAGAAGCATCACAGATTATCCCCATGTTTTTTGTTTGTTTGTGTGTATTTCCCTGAACAACTGGATAAGAAGGGTGCCATTTCTTGAGAGACGTATTTTGAGGAAGGAAATCAAGATTTTTGCTCAGAGCTATAGATTGATGCTCCATTAGACGTCCAAGTGGAGCTGCTGGTTGAGAGATAGGATGCAATGCAGTGTTAAGTGGGCTTGGCACTTGGGCAAGTTTCTGAACTTTCCTGTGCCTCATTTTTTTCCCCAACTGGACAATGGAAATAATAATATGTTTGTTTATACAATTGGAATGATTACAAAATGTAACACAAGTTAAATGTATTTGGCAGTATTGGGCTTATATTAAGCCCCATTAAATATTAGTTATTGTAGTAAGTGGTGATGCTTTCACCCGTTTCCCAATTGATACACAGGAGCTTAACATACTTTATATTTAAGGTTAAAGGGAAAAATAATAATACATCAGTTGGAAAGAAAATATACATTCACAGTATTTTGAAACTTTTAACTGAAAGAGACAAAGAGAGAAATAAGTACATGGATAAATATTTCCTAAATGGGGAAAAATCTACCTGGATTTCTCTCCCATCTATCCTTATAATTCACCTGCCAGCAGTCATTTGTTTTGGAATTAGTTTTTGTTGGCTTATTTGTTTGTATTATTGAAATGACTAGAGATTAAGAAGGGGAGATTATAAACAAAATGGTAGAATACATTTTAAAATTTATGTAATTATTGATAGAAACGTATCACTTGGTGAAGAGGTCATATTGCTGGTTCCCATGGTATTGGCAGGCATCACGAAGTTAATGGTGTTTCCTGAGGTCTGGCTAGCTGTGCTGACTCACTTATATTATCCTTGTATTTCAGGAAGTCCACAACCCCAAAGATATGGGAAAATGTCTATATGATCTATGCCTGTAATTCTACTTTCATACAACTAACTTTCAAAGACTATGTGGTTATATGAGGGAAGATGCTCATACTGCAATATCCAGCTAACAAAACAGGATATGGACTTTATCTGCAGTATGCTAACAATGTAAAATGTGTGTGTGTTTGTGTGTATAAATGTGTGGATGTGTATGCGAATGCAAGAGAACAGAACAGAAATAATCCTACATGTTAATGCTATTAACTAGTTTTCGTAATACAAAAAAACAGAATCTATATTGAAAAGGCAATTTGTGAGACAAATCCATAAACATTGCTTTGTGGTTCTGAAACACAGATAAAAATTTCAAGATGTATATGGGAAAAATAATCAACAGGAAAGTACTAATAGGAAAACAAAATATTTAAGGAATAAAATTAAAACTATTAATTTTCAACCATACTGGAAATGGTAACATATAATAATTTTAGAGATAAATAAAAGTATATTTGGTAAAATATACTTTTATGCAGGCATGCAGTTCACTAATGCATTTAAAATTATGTTTCCACAAAAAAAATCAAGAAAATTAAAGCTAATCAATATAGACAGTATACAGATAGGCTATAAAGATAAACTTTTTCTCAGGAAATTTACAATATGGCCAAATTTGTAAAAGATAGTAAATACATTGGTGTTACTTTGTTACTGTTTATAATACCATCTATGGCATATGCATTTCCAGAACAGAGTTTCCACATTAAATCAAGAGGGAAATAAGAGTTGTTTGCTGAAATTGTACGTTTTTACTTCAAAAGAAGCTCATAACAGCCTTGGTTTACTGAATGTTTAAAATATTTAGATAGAGTTTGGAGTGTGGCTCAGCATTAGAGAACTTACCCAGGAAACATAAGGCCCTGGGTTTGATCCCTAGCACCACAAAACAATTAAATAAGTAAGTAATGAACTATTTCAATCATGAGAAAGTTATATGTAAGACATTGAAAAGTAGTAATTTACACTATTCATGAACAGGGAATAATTTATATAATCTCTTACAGAAGAGGGAAAGAATATAAATAAGACAGTAATATCAGTAACAGAAGAGCTCAGAAATGGAAAGATTCAGCAAAGCAGCACAGTAATGCAATAGTATTTACTGAGCACCATTACATGCTAGGTACCAGTGTTTAGATAGATGATGGGAAGTGTAGTGAAACTATGGAAAAAGATAACCAAGAACTCACATTGTTTTTTACAGTTTAGAAGCATATTGAACAATTTGTGCTAGCTTTTAAGCCAAACATCTAGTACTAATTTCCTTTCTCTTTTCAGGCTTTTAAATATATATATATATATATATATATATAGTTGTTGATGTACCTTTATTTTATTTATTTTTATGTGGTGCTGAGAATTTCACCCAGTAACAAGCACTCTACCACTGAGCCACAACTCCTAATTCCTAATTAGGAGTCCCCTAATTTCCTTTCATGTAAAAAAAAATGTTCTGTTAAAGTTCTCAATGTATTTTTAGAAATATTCTGTTTTTATATTATTTTAAAACCCAATTAATCTATATTGACATATACAAGATAAATGAGTATATACTAAACCAGTTTTTTTTTCTAGGAAGCTGTTTTAGCATACTAAACTATTTGATAATGATATAAAAAGAACATAATTTACTGTTTATAAGTTATTCTTATTTTCAATGTATCAGAAATTCTTCTTTTATAAGAATTCTATTTAATTTCCATAGGTAATAAAGACTTTAAAGGTTATGCTGATATGTAAACATTCAGGAAAGTTTTTATTATGATTTCTGGAGAGAAAGTAAATGCTCTTCCTGAGAAAAATCAATGAATCACACTAAAAATGATAAAATAAGAATTTAAACTTCTGAAAATATTTTAGACCAAATTGGATCAATAATGACATTTCTCAAATCTTGCACAGTGTTTAGTCTATTGCAGTTAAATTGCCCAAAGCATTTTTGTCAAAGACCCACAAATTCTGCATGACTTTTTAGAAGAGTCTTTAAATTGACCAATGACTGGCATTTAATAATGCAACGAGTCTCTCCAAATCATTCTGAGAGAATCAAGAACATATGCAGGTATTTAAACATTAAATTCACAATGTCAAGTTACTTCTATACATATATGTGCAAACATACATGTTTGCACTTTTGGTAAATATCAAGTTTCACTTGGAAGTGGATTTTAAAATGTTACTATACTTTTGTATTCATTTATTTTTGGTTTTAGTGACATTATCATGATAAATAGTAAATAAACTTTTGTATATGGCATTAAAACCCTGATTCTCTTAATTCTTAGTAAGTTGCATAAATGTCAGTATCAAGATAAGATTTTTCTCAGGAAATTTATAATACAACCAAATTTAGAATACACTGTAAATAAATTGGTCTAATTTTGTTACTGGTTAGAATATCATCTACTTTAATTACACTTCCTAGGCAGAATTCCCATGTTATACAATCAATAGAGAAATAAGTGCTGTTTTGTTGAAACTGAATCCTTAAATTATAATATTTAAAATCTTGAGAAATGAAAGCAAGCTCTGAAATCAGAAAACTGGGATCTGGCTCTATGGCTTTCCCATTGTGAAATGATCAGCAAGATGTTGAATCTCTGGTGAAAAATATTTCCCTCTGTAATAGCACCTTTCTTACAGAGTTGAAAAAAATTCCCTTAGACAATTCATGTAGAATATTTTATCCAGTGTAGGGCAAAATAGGCATTCAAAGAGTGCCTGTGTAACTCCCTAGTGACAAAAATGCCTCTGTTGTAATTCTAAGCATGGGCACCTGTGTTTTATTCTTATATAATAAAGCCATAGTTTATGCAAATAATAAAAAAGCTCACATACTACCTGGATCTCAGCATGAGTCATTCACTGATGACCCATTTCAGCAAACTGAGCAAAACTGGCCAGGATTTAACTTCCTCTAACTCAGTGTTCTATCTATCATGTTTCCAGATTAGAGGCACTCGGCATTGCTATTCTTCCCAACATACATAGTTCAAAACTTATTTCTCTAAAAATGTGCCAATATCACATCAAGAAGGACCAGAGAAATGTGGCTGAAAATATGAACTATTACTACCTCAAACTCACTAGGAAAACCATCAAAAAAGAAAAAGAAAGAAAAACAAAATAACAAATGTTGGAGAAGGTGTGGAGAAATTGTACAGTTGTGTACTGGTGGTGGGAATGTTAAAATGGCAGAGCCATTGTGGAACAATGGTATGGGGGTTCCTCAAAATGTTAAAAATGGCATTATATTATTATTATTATTATTATTATTATTATTATTATTGATCAGCAAAATTTCTAGGTATTTGAACAAAAAAAAAAAATTGGGAAAAAAGAAACTAGAGATTTGAACAGATAGTTGTATACCCATGTGCACAGCAGCATTATGCACAACAGTACAAATGTGGAAGTAACCTAAATATCCATTGATGGATGAATGGAGAAACAACATGTGGTATATACATATAGCGGCTATTACTCATAATTAAAAAGAAGAAAATTCTGACATATGCTACCATATGGGAGAACCTTGAAAATATTGTGCTAAGTGAAAGAAGCCAGTCACAAATGCCACTAATATCAGGTATCTAAAGTAGTCAAATTCAGAGAAAAAAAGAACAAAAATGGTTGCTGGGGGATGAGGGGAGGGTGAAATGGGGAGTTATTGTTTAATGGGCTTGATGTGTCATGTTTTAAAAGAAGAAAAGGGTTCTAAAGCTGGATGGTGGTGATGACTACACAACAATATGAATGTATTTGATGCCATGAAACTGTGTTCTCAAAACACTTGGGGGGGTAACTTTTATGTTGTGTGTGTTCTTGTGCATTATCCCAATAAAAAAAAGATGTAGCACATCATGAGAGGTTGACCATAAGAGAAAATGTGGTCTAAAGAATTAAACAGAGTGAATTAAGAAGAAAAAGATAATCTTCAGCAGAATGTTAGTTAGGTTTTCTTTTTCCTTATTGAAGCTGTTATTTGCAGGATAAGGGGGGTTTTAGGTTCACAGATGATACAGATTTTCATACGCCCCCTGACCCCATGCATACACAGCTTCTCCCATTATCAACACTCACCTCCAGAGTGACATATTTCCTACAATTGACAAAACTGTATTGATACATCATAATACCCAAAGTCTGCAGTGTAACTAGGGTTCACCCTAGATGTGCTATCAGTGCATCAGGATAAATGTCTAATAACATATATCCTTCTTTCAAATTTCACACAGAGCATTTTCATTGCCCTAGAAAAACCTGTGCTCTGCTTTTTACCCTTCCACTTCCTAGACCCTGATTTATTTAACAAAAAGAAAACAATTTGTCATTGATTGTAAATTTGTACAATGATCTGCCTGAAAAATAATAGCTTCCCCCAAAAGAATCTGACATCTCAAGAGGTAGGGAATGTTTCAGTGATGGAGTCAGAAGTCCTAGAAGTTTCCTTTGTAAGAAAAAGATAAACAAGGTCCATATATTGCTTACAGCTTTCCATGTCACAAAGTTAAATGGAATATAGGTGCCTCCACATCTTCTATGCTATGTCTCAGAACATACTCATTTGTCTAGATGGTACCAGGTAAAATGGTACCAGACCACTTGAAATGCAAGACATACGGGCTGGGGAGATAGCTCAACCGGTAGAGTGCTTGCCTCGTCAAGCACAAGGCCCTGAGTTCAATCCCTAGTACCGCCAAAAAAAAAAAAAAAAAAAAAAAACAAGATGCTGATTGGGGTACATAATAATAATAGTGAGATGGGAGGCATTCATAATCTTCTTTTCACAAAACCTGTTATGTGAGTTGTATAACTAATAAATTACTTTATAATTTAAATCTAGCTCGTCAATAGATTAATTTCTATTCTATTCATAGTTTTATAGTTTTCTTGAATATATCCTAAAACAGGTGGAGAAAAACCTTTTTCACTTTCTCAGTTCATTTCTTAAATTCTGTATTTCATTTTGTAAAACTTCCAACATTTTCATAATCATTAAGTAAATAGATTATTTTTCATGCTGATCAATGTAAGAGCTTATCATCTGAAATAAATCAAGAAAGCTGACGAGGATGATGATAGAGCAAAAATGGACATTCTATCGCATATTATTACTAAGAAAATCTTGTATTTCATCCCACTGCTACAAGATTTTAGTATGGAAACAGAAAATCCTATGAAGGCAGATGGTTTAATTAACTTGTTACCCTGTATCCTGAAGATTATTCCTTTTTGCTTCCTAACCTGAACCTGACTTATTGCATCAGTATAATGATAATGACTCAATGCTGAAAGGCAAAGGCTCATTAGTGTTTGGGACGGATTTCCTCGGATATGCTGTCTTTCCTGTAGTTGTGTCCATTGTTTCAGTTAATTTGAGATTAATCTAAAATGAGCTTCCTACAGCCAGTTAGGCAGAAAGGCTGCATTTGAATATTTTTACAAACAAACAAAAGTGAGATATTTTGACTAAAGGATATATTCCTTTTCCTTTTTTTTTTTTTTTTTTTTTTTTAACCTGGTACTGGGAATTAAACTCAGGTGTGTCTACCACCGAGCTACATTGTCAGTCTTTATTTTTTATTGTGAGACAGAGTCTACAAGGCTGGACTTGAACATGGAACACACCTGCCTCAACCTCCTGAGTTACTGGGATTATAAGTGTGCACCACTGGGCCCAGCCAGAAATAGATTACTTTTAATACTTGCCTACATCCTGGCTAATAAGCAAAAGATGTGATCATCCACTATTTCTATTTTTTTTGTTGTAAAATTTTATTGGCTATTCCCTTAATTGAAAGTTTGCAGAGTAAATATGTATAATTAAATAAACAAATACGGGTAGGTGGTGTGATGGATGCTTCCAGATCAAATCTTATTTTTTGAAGCCATTTGAATTTTATTAAAGATTCTCTAAGTTTTAAAAAAATGTTACTCATTGATTTCAGTTTTTTTTTTTTTATATTGGTGTTTCTAAGATCTGAGAGATTTGACTCATCCTTCTCAGCATCTGCATTGACACAGTTGAGCATTCCTTCCCACAAACCCTATTTATTTTATTTTTTTGGTACCAGGGTTTGAACCCAGGGGCACTTAACCACTAAGCCACACCCCCAGTCCTTTTTATTTTTTTTATTTTCAGAGGGTCTCGCTAGTTTGCTTAGGGCCTAAGTTGCTGCGGCTGGCTTTGAACTGTGATCTTCCTGCCTCAGCCTCCTGAACTGCTGGGATTACAGGTGTGGGCTGCCATACCCAGTCACCTTTCCCCGTTTTTGATATATTTTATCTACACCTCTGAATTTGGATTCAATTTTAGGCACTACTTTTAACTCTCTACTTTCTTTCTGGGTGGTCTTAAACAAGGGCTTAGTTGTTAATGAGAATCTCTTGCCAGTGTTATCCAACTCACATCATGACTTCTATTCTCTCCCCTCAACTTCAGTTTGATAAATCCAATTCTCTTTAATATTTCAATGTTAATGATTAATGGATATTTCAAATGTCAGCTAAAATGGAGCCTTTTATTACCACCCAGTATGTAAAACCTGTTCCTCTATCACAGTAAAACCTTCTTTCTCAAATAAAACTATAAATGCGATGAAGCTACACAGGGAATGGCAAGTCACTGAAGTTTAATACATGTTTAGAAGGAAAATTAGTGAGAAAATTTATTCCATGTTTTGTAAATGCTAAATGCTATGTTTCTCTCCAAATTCCTATGTTGAAATCCTAACCCCCTGTGTGATGCTATTAACAGGTGGGGTCTTTGGGTGGTGACTTGTTTGTGAAAATAGACCCTTATGAAAGGTATCAATGCCCTTATAAAAGAGGCTCCAAAGAGCTCATTTGTTTCTTCTGCCATTTGAAGCACAGCAAGAACATGGCCATCTATGAACCAGGAAGCAAGCCCTCAGCTGACACACCATCTGCCAGTGCCTTAACTCTGGACTTCCCAACCTCCAGAATTCCCAAGAAATAAATTTATGCTGTGTATGAACCACCTAATCTATGGCATTCTGTTATAGCAACCCAAACAGACTAAGATCATACTATTCAACCTAAGAATTGATAGAAATTTCACAAATTAGAAAAACGCAAACAACATTTTATTCGAAGAAACCAATGACTTAATCTCTTATTTAATACTCATAATAAGATTGTTAAATTATGAGTTGATGTTTCTTCTTATTAATTCATTCAATCATTTATTCACTTAATAAAAATACATTGAATCCTCCTTACGTGCTGGACACTGTTCTAAGTGCTCTAAGCACTTAATAATGTAGTAATTTTTTAAAAAAATTGAAATATCACATGGTACACCATTAATATGCAAATTTTCATATTTTATGTAACAGTTAAAATATGCTTAATTTATATTCAAAAAATTAAAAAAAATATTTTCCAACATCATGAAATTAGCTTCTAGAAGTGAAAAAAAAATAGCATTCACCATAAATAGTAAAATATCCATACATGAAAAGTTAGTCACATATTATATAGAGAAAAATAAAGCAAGGAAGTGGTTTAGGAAATGATTGCCATTTTAAATAGAGTTGTCAGGGAGATTCTTGCTGAGAAGGTAACACCAAATATAAACCCCAAAGAGGTGAGAACACAAGGTGAGTAGAAAATAGGGGAAATAATTACAGGCAGAAGAAACAGCAGATATGAGGGCCCTGAGGCAGGAGGGTGCAAAATGTCAGTGTTCAAGATACAGAGAGGCAACAAGTGGGGCAGCTGAAACGGGGAGATCAGTACATGAGCGTAGAAGTGAAAGGGGGTGAAGAATCAGTCCATAGGGACTTAGGGGTCTTCGTGTTTTTCAAAGCGAGTGTGATGGAAAGTTCTTGGAGAGTTTTAGTGGGAGTGATGTGATCTGATTTTTGTGCCAAGATTACTGAGACTGCTGTATTGAGAGAAGACTGAAGAGGAAAGGAGTGGAAACCTGTCAAGACGAATATTCTGTATAACATAGACACTGAAGTTGGCTGTGGCCTGTATAAATGACTAAAAAGTCAATACAAATTCATTTAGAGGAGAACATATTTTCTATTAACCACAGACCCTGCTGCTACACCAAACAAGGTATATCTATGTAGGATGTTCTGGTCATATCATCTCTATAGTTAGATTTGAATTCCCAATTTAGCAATGATTCAAATACTACCAAGAAAATAAATTCGGAGATTTCAAAAGAAGCCTTGTTCATTTCATTGTTTCCTTCACTGAGCCAACATGCTTTGGTTTGATATAATCTCATTTGTGACTTTTCAATTTTGTGACCTGTGTTTTGGGGGTTATATAAAACATTAATACCAAGAACAGTGTCTGGAAGTTTTTCCCCTGTGGTTTCTTCTTGTCATTTTAGGTTCAAGTCTTCAATTTATTTGAGTGGATTTTTGTATATGTTGCAAGATAGGGTCTACTTTCATTCTTCTGAATGTGGACATCCAGTTTTCCCAATAACCTATATTGAAGAAGCTATCCTTTCCCATCGTATATTCATGGCAGTTTTGTTGAAAATCAATTGACTGTAGATGTGTTGACTCTCTAGGCTTTTGCATTGGTCTATTTGTCTGTTTTTATGCTACTATCATACTTTTCTGACTAGTATACTCTGTAGTCATATTTTGAAGGCAGGTAATATAATGCTTTGTTCTTATGCTCAGAATTGCTTTGGCTATTTAATCTTTTGTGTTCCCATAGAAACTGAAGGAATTTTCTTTCTGTGAAAAGTATCATTGAAATTTTAAGAGAAATTGCATTAATTTATATCACTTGGGATAGTATGAATATTTTAATAATATTAATTCTTCCAATCCATGATCACAGGATATTCATTTATAAGTGTCTTCTTAAATTTCTTTCATCCACATTTTATAATTTTTAGTGCATAGAGTCATTCATGTTTTTACTTAAATTTTTTCCCAAACATTTTATTTTGTTTTGTTTTTGATCTGATTGTGAATAGTATTGTTCTTTTGATTTCTTCTTTTCAAAATTTCATTGATATTATATAAAAATGCTACTGGCTTTTGTATGCTGATTTTGCATGCTGATTTTGCAACCTGCATTTTTACTAAATTTGCTAATTATTTATAACAGTTTTTGTTGGCATCTTTAGGTTTTTTTATATATAATGTCATCTGCAAACTTAGAAAATTTACTTTCTCCTCTCTAATTTGGACATATTTTATTTATTTTTCTTGCTTAATTACTCTGACTAGAATTTCTATTACTATATTAAATAGGAGTGGTAGTACTGGGCATCTTCATTTGTTCCTGACGTTAGAAGGAAAAACTTTCAACTTATTACCACTGAGTATGTTAGTGGTGGGTTTGTCATACATGGTTTTATTATATAGAGATATACTCCCTATATACATAAAATGATGTATTGTATGAAATGATTTTCAGTATCTATTGAATTAATCCTATTATTTCTTCTTTCATTCTGTTAATGTGGTATATCACATTTATATATTTGCATATACTGAACCATCCTTGCATCCCAGAGATAAATCCCATTCGATAATAAGCAATGGTCCTTTTAATTTGCTGTTAAATTCAGTTTGATAATGTTTTATTGATGTTCATCAAGGATACCAGGCTTTAGTTTTCTTTTCTTATCAGTCTTGCCTGGCTTTGGTACCAAGATAAAGCTCTTCTCATAAAATGCATTTGAAAGTATTCTCATCTCTTCAATCATTTTGGAAGAGTTGAAAGAGAATTGTAATTCATTATTCTTTAAATATTTGATATAATTCAGCAGTAGAGCCATCAGGTCCTGGGCTTTCTTTTGAGAAAAGAAAAATGAGTCAGTCCCCTTAGTCTTTCCTGGTCTGTTTCAGGTTTTCTATTTCTTCATAATTCACTTAGTATATAGTATGTGTACAGGAATATATTTCTTTTTTTCTAGGGTATATAATTTCTTGGCATAAAATTGTTCATAGTACTCTCTGATCCTTTATTATTTCTGGGATATCAATAATCTTGTCTTCTTTTTTTAATTTATTGATATGGTTCAGAAATGTGGTATCCCTTAAAAACTCACTTGTGAGACAATGCAAGAAAATTCATTAGTAGAAAAATTAGACTATGAGAGTTATTACCTAATCAGTGGATTAATCCACTAATGTGAATTAACTGGGTGGTAACTGTAGACTGATAGAGTGTGGTTAGGGAAAGTAGGTCACTGGGGGCATGCCTTTGGGGTACACATTTTGTTCCTTGTGAGTAGGGCTCTCTCTGCTTCCCTGTTGCCATATTCTGATTTGTCTTCCTCCAACATGCCCTTCCTCCATGATGTTCTGACTCACCGTGGACCCAGAACTACTATCTATGGACTGAGACCTCTGAAACCAAGTGCCAAAATCAACTCTGCTTCCTTTTTATTGCTCTTGCTAGGTATATTGGTCATAGTGATGCAAAAACTTACTAAAACATTTATTATTTTATGTCTTTTGTTTTATTGATGGTAGTCTAGCTAACAGTTTGCTGTTTTTGTTTATCTTCAAAATATACCCTCAGTTTTAACTTCTTTATTGTTTCTGTAGCATTTATTTCATTATTTCTGCTCTGATCTTTCTTACTTCATTCCTTCCTTCTACTAACCCAAGGATCAGTTTGTTTCATTTTGTATTTCCTTGAGGAATAATATTAGGTTGCTTCTTTGAGATATTTCTTTTTGATACAGTGTTTGATACTATTAGATTTCCTCTTGGAATTGCTTTTGCTGCATCTTTAGGTTGTAGTATGCTGTACAATTTTAGTAGTATGTCTGTAAATTTTTATTTGTCCCATTTTTAACTTCTTTGACCCATTCATTGCTCAGGCGTATTCTGTGAAATTTTTGTGTATATGTAGACTTTCAAAAATTCATCCTTGAAAAGCAGATCCTTTTAAATAGGAATCAGTAAGAAGAATATGCATAATAATTTGACGTGAAAGAATAATGACCTTCTTTCAAGACATTCAATCATGATGCATATGTTTAAATGAAAAAAACTAAAACAGATGATGTATTTCAATGTATTCCATGCTTTATTATCATATAAGGATTTAATCATTACAATAATAGTTCTGGTTTTAAGAAAAGTTTCTTCTGTGCTACTCAAATAGATTCTAAAAGTATAGTTATAGGTACATAGAAATATTATTTCTAATTCCTTCTAAATTATAACTCCTATTTAATATTGTTAGCCTGTCCCACTAAACATGTCTTTATGAAGTCAATGAATAAGATATTTAGTTTAAAAATATGTGTAGTGTGATCTCTGTAACTTTAAGATCATCTTATTTATAAATGCCTTTTTAAGTCTAAGGAATAGACATGAAATAGAAGTGAACTGTTTATTAAGCTGAAGGGAACTCCTACACACTAGCAAAACTAATTCCCTGCTCTCCTGGATTACTAGACATGAGTATGATTTCAATATATGCTAACATAATCTATATCTGCTGCTCTTCTGTGTTTTATACCACCAATCTCCCTTCTCTCTGAAGAAATCAAAGGATAGGACGGAAGAAAATGACCATATTTGAAAAGTCATAAAATGAGATCACATATCATGACACATTCTCATGACACCTTGTCAGAATCTAAATGTTTGAAAACTATATAACATTCATGTCTCTTTATTGTCTTTTAAGTTGCTGTATATTTTTGTTTTTCATATTGGTTTTTTGTATACACATTACTGGAATGTTTCATCTTTTATTAAAGTTTATGCTGATTCAAAGTCCTAATAATTGACATAATTTTCAGATGGAATTTAGTTTCTACATGCTATTATCATTATTTTAAAAGTCTTGCTATCCTATTGTAATATGTATTCTGCTAATCTAGACATTGAGGCACAGCATGATTAAATCATTAGCTTAAGATATGCTGTGAGTAAACAGAATTGGAAAAAGCTAATAATTCTTTAGTAATAAATGTAAAAACAGTCTGCTTATAAAATAGGTAGTTACTTTCTTGTCAATAAATTTTATATTTTTCTCGTGCTTATCTTGAATATTGAAATGTGAAGGAAATTTTCCAGTATAGTCGTTAATGATTTAATCAAGAAAATCTAATGATTGCCTTTCGTATTTAACATAGTAATTTTTTCAAAGTATTTCACAGAGGAGTCAAGAACATATCAACAAAATACTGGTACTTACCAAAATTCATATATCTCAAAACAAAAAGGAAAACCAGTAAGTGATCAAACTTCTTACCAAATAAATGAAAAACACACATTTTCTGATGTTTACCTCTCCTAACAATATCACCGCACTTGACTCCCAGTTGGATAATAGCTTATATTATGCTGAGTAACCGATTATTCCTTCATCCTCTAAGTGGAAAAGACAGCTGTTACACCATTTTAGAGGCACATTAGGGCACACCAGAAATAAGAGATCTAGTTCCATGTCTTATGATAAAACAGATGTCTCTCTGTTCATATACAAGCCAGGAGAACAGAATACAGCATTCCTTGTTCCTAGAGTATATGTGAACCCCGTGAAAATATATCCTAAAAATTCTCAAGCACTTCCTAGCGTGAGGTCCTCAGACCCCTGTTAGGAAATACTAGCATAGTTTGGGTTCCAGAGTCAGAATTGCGGTCAAAATCCAGACTCTCTATGTTAAGCTTTGTAAAGAAGACCAAGTTAATTAACTTTTCTGACTCAGTGTTCTTCAATTATTAAATAGAGATAATAATGCTAGTTGCCTTATGGGATTATTGGGAGGAGTAAGTAATATAATAAAAGATGTCCTTATTTTCTCCGTTACCAAAGCACTCAAATATGCCTTTCTATGGTTTTGCTTCCTAGGTAAGTAAGTATTATAAATATGTGCCATAGTTTGTTATTCCAAATAATAAGGCCAAATGAGAAGTATGAGGCCCCTTCTTGCCTATGGAATTACATAAAGCCTGCTTACAAAACCTCCTTGATGCACATCATTAAATAATTGACTAAAGGAACATTTATTTCATTTTATAGATTACATACGTTCTCCTCTTAAAAACATAGTAGGTTGATTTTCACTAAGTTAGAGAAGGCTGACATAAATAAAAGGATTTGGGTGGGCACCATCCTGGAATATCAGACCATTTGAGTAGAAAGCCTATATATTCCAATTCTACTTTGTAACATACAGGCTTTGGAGTTGGTAGCCCTAGATTATAAACAGAATTTTGCCACTTGTTAAGATTGTTAGGATGACTGAATTCTAAAAGATGTCTTGAGTATTCACTTACCTTTAGGCTTTATACCATGTGGGAAGAAGAAAAAACAGAAAAACAAATCTGCATAATTCCTTTTTTTTTTAGTACTTGGAATTGAACACAGAGGTGCTTAGTCATTGAGCTGCATCTCCAGTCCTATTTTATTTTATTTTATTTTAGAGACAGGGTCCTACTAAGTTTCCCAGTATGTCCCCAAACATGTGATCCTCCTACCTCAGCCTACTGAGTAGTTAGCATTTCAGGCCTGGTTCAAAACTACGTGATTCCTCAGCTAATGTGTGGGAATGGATGACTGGTGATGCAAAGCAAATTTAGGGAAATATAACTACCTTCAATGAAAAAATGGGCTTTGGGGCGAACTCTTTGGCTTATGAAATAAATGACAAGCAAGTTGGACAGAAATTATTTAGTAAAAACTGGTAATTCCACCATCCAGCTGTAAATTAGAAAGAAAAATGCTGCTATATTTGATAACAGATAAATAATGTTGTGGTACAGCTCAAAGGGTAGTTTAAGTGATTTGTGCAAATTATATTAATAATTGACTCTCTTGCTCTGTGTGCAATCTAAAAGAATAAGTGGAGAGTAAACCAGAGCAATAAACCATCACTATTTATTGATTTCCTATCCCAGGAGATGACCCGAGTCAATGGACAGCAGACATACTCTTGATTGGGAAGGCAGAGTTTCAGTGATCACACGTAAGGGAAGAATTGCTGTGATCAATAAAGGACCAAGCTGTCTTTATCCAGAAGAAGATAAAGTCCAATTTGAGGCTAGGATCCCCAGGGAATTCATGCACAGGATTAATTGACCTAAAGCAAGATTGATCAGTGTGGTAGATTGCCTGGCCACTCCCAGACAATGCACAGAGACTTCCTGGGAAATATCACTAACTCAGGCCTGACATTCAGCTGCTATACACTAATAGAAGTAGAAATAAATCCATGCAAGTTGGCAATTTAGGTGCAGCAATGAGTCCTGCTGCCACTCTGTTGCTCAGGTCCAGAGGAACCCCAGATAAGAGGAAAGGGGATCTGCTATGTGACCTGCCAGCTTGCTCACTCCCCATCCAGCTAACTGTAACTCTTGATTGTATGCATGTCTCACCAAAATGGGCCTAGATCCTGGAGAACAGACGTTGAACTTTTATGTGTGGTGCCAATCAAGTCCACTGGATGGTTTTCCCGATACATTAGCAAACTCTGAAAACCATGACCTCTACAGTGTATTGATCTATCATTAAGTATCTTGGCCATTCCCCCAGGACCAGCCCTCAAATCTCTTGCTGCTCCATCCCAACACTGACCCAGAAAAGAACAAATGAGTGTTTTTCCTATGCTAACGCCAGAGGGTGAAAGAGAAATAGGCCAAATTGAAGAGGTCATCTAAGTTCAACATTTCTGGTTTCAGTCTAGGACCAATTAAATTAAACTTTGTATTTGGAATAACAACAAAATATGGGAATGTTTTTCTCAAGTTCCATCCTAAATCCATTTGCTAGCCTAAATAATTTTGGTGATAGTGATTTTTAATTCATAACTTCATCATGAACTGAATGTCATGAACAGAAACAAGAAGGAAATTAAGCGTAGAAGGCACCCAGACCTATGCAACACACACTGTAACGACTTCCAACATCAATTTTATATAACTACAAGGCTTGTTACCTCGTTTAGTGGCCCAAGTTTAATTTGAGAATCACTGTCACAGCTTGCACAACTCTCAGTAATGAGAGGCAATTTACTCAAGAGCCTTGTTATCCAAGAGCCTTTAAGAGCACATACAACATCAGCAGAGTGGAAGAACTGTATTATTTTAAAAGTTAAAAATGGCACTATTATACTTTCTTCATGTAAAATTTTGTTGATCCATGTTTTCATCAACTCTACCTAGTTAACACAGATTTAGCACCTTTCATTAATAAAGCATTTACATGGATCCATTTTAGTTGTGCTTTAGAAATTAGTACCAAATATTTGTAAATGACTATATAACAAATGAACAGAACCCTTTGCCCATTGTATCAAGAAAATAATGGCAGGTGATAAGAAAGTGTATCCTTTCATCTAAAAAATACCAACTACACAAACAGCCAAAGCAAGGTGCAATTTCAAATGTGGAAAATGATAAGAAAATGGCACTATACCTGCTGTAAATCCAGTGTAATTGTCACATAATGGTATTCGATTCCATTCTTAATACTGGGACTTTGCCACCAAGTGTTCTTTCCGTCAATAGCATTTGTAATAGGGTGTCTCTCTATTGAGTCAGCAGCAACATGTGAGAAAAGGAGAAAAAAAATCATGTAATGAATCTGCAGCTGTTTCTTTTAAGAAAAAAAGTAAAACTAAGGTAAAACAATCCTGTAAAGATCAAACATTAAAAACAGAGTAATCCACATCTTCTACAGAATTTATCCAGTGACACCTTTTCCATAGTTATGTACGATGTAGTAGGAAATGGCCAAAACTCAGGCTACACAAGAAGCAGCAGCTCAACACCCCAGTCATCAACTGCAATGGACAACTTTGACAATAACTACAGAAATTACGTATGAGGAAATAATATTGAAATTAAATTGATGTGTCAGTCATTCAAAAAAGCACAATCTGTACTGCTTGAGCCGACTCTAGTGTACCATCAACTTGATTAACAAAAACACAAAATCCTGAATTATAATTGAAAGGTACTTGAACATTTGCTCTTCTGACAAATTCTTTACTACCAGGACTGGGACAATCCAATATTGGATAAATTCAATATTTATCTGGTTTTAATATAAACTGCTATCATATTCATCCTATAAAAATTTTTATAAGTCTTTAGATTGCCATTTTGCTACCATCATTGAAACATAAAATTGAAGATACCCATGCCTCCCATCCAGTATTTTCCTGGTCCCATAAATCACTAACTCTAGTAGAGGAATCTAGACAATAATGGCAAACAAAGAGATAATGTGTATGAAACCTCATCCAACCAATAAAACATGGGTCTTTCTTCACCCTTATTTACACAGAGGAGAAGACAACCAGTTGCGAGAATCAAAAGGGAGACTGGAGATAGAAGATGAGATGTGGACAATCATGGCCAATCCTACTGTCCTTTGATAAGGCTCTCTTGGTTCTTACAAGCCTTGGACCTCAGAGATGCTCATCTCTTCCAAATTAGCTTCACATATTTCACAGCAGAGCTACCCCTGGGCTCCATAGTCCTCATTACCCTTTGGATCGCAGTCTGAAATCTTTGTTTCTCATTTTCCAAATAATACAAGCTATGTTTCTTTTTTCCTTATCTAAATGGGCCCAATCTACACATGGGTGAGAATGGCAGGAGTAGAGAGTGTTGATGTTCCTATTTCTATTTTAGGACTCTAGTAAAGGTATCTACATTCCTCACACCTCACGTGGAAGTCAGCACATTCGTCCTCAGAAATGGAAACCAACTAGAGGTGAGCTTCCCTGGTTTTCTTCTGTTCATTATGGTTTAAGTATGCTTGGGGGTGTCACTCTTGAGAACTTGTATAAAACTAATTTTGGAGGGAAATGTTTCAAATGAATGGTCTATGAATAATCCTTCAGATTAAAACACAATCCTTTTTAAATTGAAAGACTACCTCAAATAATGAACAAATTATACCACTGAAAGGAGCAATCATGGACTCTCAATTTGTCTACATAATGAAGTTATCCAGCCATATATTCTAATGATAATGATATAGTCTAATGATGAAAGAGTACAAAATTTGGTGTTTGAAAAGTTGTCATATGAAAAACTAGCTATTCCTCTTGGCACTGCCATTTAGTACTTAAATCTGTGTGTCATCGCTGAAATAGGGAGATAACAAAACTTCACTCACAGCAGTGGTTTCATGATTTTTAACTTTCAGACAAAAAGTAAAATTAAAAAAAAAAATGTGTGCAAGATCTGTAGCATTGATATAGGAGTTCAAATTTAGTTTTTCAAGCATTAATAAAGACTGATCTACTTTATTATCATTTAATATACCATCGCTTTTATTTCACAAAATAAAGGACATTTAGAATCTAATAATAGTTTTCAAAAACGATAATTACAAAATAAAGGACAATTCTTTGTGTTATCATGAAACACATGGAGTGCTACACTCATTTATTTTATATGCCACTGACCAGTGAAAACATTTTGGATCAAAATCCTTTACCTATAGGGCTGCTAATGAACTCTACAACTATCAATAATCTAATAATTATTGTGTCTATAAATAAAACAAATTGTGAATCTGTTCAAAATGGACACTTTACTGAAACTAAGAGATAAATTGCAATTAATAAAAAATTTAAAAATAATAGAAATCAAGCAGAACTAAGTCCTCCATGCAGTATAAATCTGACAGTAAAGTAAAATATCTTTTAAAAATTTATTAAAAATTGAACACATTAAATTTGCCATTTTCAAATTTGTGAAAATTTGTATTATACATTAATTTTATTTAAGTAGTCTGGTATAATCATCAGTTGAATACTCAAAGGCTATGACTTTGACTTACTTTGGTATGCTATTCCCCTTTCAAACATAGATATCCATATTCCAAATATTGATATGAGATTATAGGACAGGATTAGAACATTCCAGTTTTATTCATAAAAATTTAATTCAACTAAGCAACTGGATGAACTTTATTTTGTACCAGGTCTTATGTCATTAACAATCCACTGAGATGAGGCATCCTGTCTCATTAAGGAAAAGTAAAATTGCTGAGTATATTTAATAACTGGTGCTAGTTAAATTCTGTTGATCTAAGGAAGGTGCCATCTTAATAACAACAAGCAAATACCAGAAGCATAACTAAATATCAAACAAATGCCCCTGGTGGTATGAGTGGGTGCTGAAGTTGGCACACAGGAATCGGAACCCCAAATGAAATATTGCTGGCATTGCCTGTGAAGAAAAACAAATATCACAGCAAACATTCCCCAAACATCATTCTGAATCACTTTTATAGATTGTGGGCTTAATACATCATAGAAAAACATACACACAACCACAGCACCAAATAGAATTTGTGACTCATAGGTAATTTCGAGAGAAGTTGTCTAATTGGAAATTTTGATATCTGCCACCTCAGGTCAAATTGATATGAGAATTAGTCATGAAAAGGAAGTCAGGGAGATGAATCAACAATTAACCATAATCCCTATTATAAAAATTTAATCATAATTAATTTGCAAATACTGATTAATTGCTGGCAGAGTTCCCTTATAAGGGGATAGAAACGTGTAATATCCTCAATAGGAAAAAACTATACAAGTCAACCTAAAGGTCAACTGCATCTATAAACTGACTGGGGGATCCAATGAGACAGACTGCTCAGACTGCTAATTTTTAATTGGGAAGCATGAGCTAGTAATAGTTAGGAGTTTAAGTTTCACATTTTTTCATATGGTATTAAGTACAGGCCTTCCAAATTTATTCTAGAAGTTCACTGACTTTGTGAAATTTTGTCCTTTATTAGCTCCAGCTTTACTAAAATATGCTCATGTGGTTTATTACAAGACTTTTATTCTTGTGGGGTTTATTCTTTCTCAACTTCCAGTACTAACACATGATTTTGAAATGTAGTAAATGTGGTAATTTATAAACAAATAACATGATGTAAATACAGGCTGTGACTGGTTATAAAAAATCACAAATAAGTAAAATTGGGAAGGTATAAAGCAAACCTGGTGTGAATTATGCTTTACTAAAACATTGATTCACTTTTGGCTTTAATTTGAAAACATGGGTGAAAATGCCTAAATACAGGTATATTCCACTGAGACACAAGAGACTGAATACTGAACTTTGAAGGAAAAAGTGACACAGTAGGTTTTAAACTCATTTTGGCAAATGAATCTCATCTAGTTTTCCAAGCGTCTCCACTCATTTACTTACCAGTCCAATCTTTGCATCTTTATCCCGAGAGTATGTATTACCTTCTTTCTCTCCTTCTTTGTAGAAATACATATATATATTTACATATATATAAGTTAAATACATATATTTATAAGGTAAATTTATATACATATGTATGTATACACATGTGATTTTAATATACTTTACCTTTATAATTCCTGAGCAGATCACCCAGACTCACATTTTAATAAGGAAATCAAGATCATCTAGTAAGAATTTTCTCCTAAACATTCTCTTCTATCCACCACTACCCATCAATCCTTCCTTCTGATTTGGTGAGTCAAAACGATATATATTTCCCCATTTAAGCTTTTCTACCATGCTTAATGATCATCTGTTTTCATTCTTGAGAGACATCACCTTCTACACCACTTTGTCCACAACTTCCCTGGCCTTTCTCTGTCACCTTTAAAACTTGCTCACCTGTTTCCGGTCTTTGAAAACCTTTGCAGCACCATAACCTCCTCTGTCAAGTCCTCTATTCTCTTTATATCAAGAATACTTCAAAGAATATTCCTACACTCCCCTTTTGTTCTTCTTGCCACCATCAGTCCACTGGCTCCTTTAACAAGATGACAGTGTTTGCCCATGTTGTCAAACCCTAGGCAAACCTGCTACACTTTTCCTTGCTCAGTATCTTGAAAGCAGTTAGCACTATAGATGACTCTTCCTGAAAATTCCTTCCTAGTATACACAAAGCCTTATTCTCCAGATTTCCTTCCTTGAACTCTATTTATCTTCACCCGCTTCCTGGATTCTACTTTACAATTTCCTCAAGTCTTTCATGTTTCCCCAGGGCTCTGACAGGTCTTTTGCTCTCATCATTCCACACAAGAAATATACCAAAACATGGGAAGTGTGTTGTCACTCAGCAGTCTGACCCCATGCCATAATAACACACACCCTAGAAATTAACCAAAGTTAATTTCTAGAAAGATTTCTGGCAGTTGCCCTCTTTGGTGTCATATTTTTTAAAAAATTTCATGGTATATAAGACCACCAGTTTTAATCATAAACGTATCAATATATTAATAAATATTGTCTCAAATTATTTAATGATTTCTGTATCTCTAAATTAACTATAACAGAGAGAATTATGCATTCTTCTCTTTAACTGTGTTGAAAAGGCACAATGCCTTCCAATTTCCTTTCTGAGATTGAAAAAATGCAAATTGTGAGAGAAATCTTTAGTCATTTGATAAGTTTTCTTTTTAAAGGGCAATGGAACTACTCTGTGTGATACTAGAATAATAATGATAAATACATTTCATTACACATTTGCCCAAACCCATAGAATGTATACCAATAAGAGTGAGCCCTGATGTAAACTCTGAACTCTGGGGGATAATGATATGTCAATGTCATAAATAAAAAATTACTCTGGAGGTGGATATTTATAATGGAGAAGACCATGCATGTATTAGGGTAGGGGGAATATGGGAATTTTTCTACAAATCTAAATCTGTTCTAAAAATAAAGGTTATAAAAGAAAGAAAGTAAAAAAGAACATTAAACAAATTCAAAAATAATATAATCATGAAACTTTATCCCAAGTTTTATCATAACTCATCAATTGGTAATAAATATTTAGTTTATTAGTTTTCCCCCTTTCTGGATAAATTGATATAGATAGTTAAATGATATATATGATTTTCTAATGCATATCTGTTAATCAGCCTTCATCTCTAAAATTATCTCATACTATTATTCCCTTTAAATTCTTTACTTGTTAAGACAGATTATTTATAGTTCTCTGAATACTTCTTGCTGTTTTATACCTTCAAGATTTCTGTATGCTTTTCCTTTTCTAATGCTTTTTTCTCAGTCTTACTACCTTTGTACCTTCTCAGGTCACTCTCTCCTGGGAATCCTTCGATGACCTTGGCATCTACATATAACTTACATTTTCCCAATTTATATTTCCCTTTCCTGTTTCCCCTCCAAGTTACCTAAACCAAGGACTACAGATGATTGAGCATTATGCTCCTATATAAGACATAGGTAGAAGTAGTGTTTAAAAGCTTGTTGAACAATAACACAAAATGATCTGAGGTGTCAGTGTAGTTCATAGAGGTGAGCAAGTGGGCTTTGCATGGCACCTCTCCTTAAAACACTCCTGTTTGTGAGATCCTTGGTAAGCTGTGTCTTCTTTTATACTAGACTCATCTCTACTCTCTGCCCTTTGACACTCTCAGTTCCAGTCATTCTTAACTACTGGCAGCTCCTTGAGCGAGAAAGTTCTTTTGTCTTATTCTGATTTCTTTTCCTAATATCACTTTTTTTCTTCCCTTCTCTCCATCTTCATCTACTCAGATCACATTTCTCTTCTTTGCCAGTGTGGTTATCCTCTCTGGCAAGCCTTCACCTGTACCAGCACTGGATTTGTGAGCCTCTTCTCTCTTCCTCAGGGCTCCGTGCTCCTTCTTTCCTTTGTACTTATTGCACTGCACAGCAGTAGCCATTGTCTTGCCCGCTGTCTTGCTAGTTGAAGCCAAGACTCTACCTTATTCCTCTTGGAACTTAAGCACAGTACCTGACACACCAGCAACCAATGAATGACTAAAGCCTTCCTGAAAAACCACATCCTCTGATGCCATTCTGGAACCAGGAAACCCAATGACTGCTGTAGGTAGAAAATTCTCTCCAGCCTCTTTGCTTGGTATTTATAAAGGACCCCAAAACTTTAATGTTTGTCGAATGACAGAAAGGGACCGAACACAGGCTGACATTTGAAAGACAGATTTTAAGAAATCTTAGAATCATAAGTCCTTTTAATTTCATGGAACTTGGTCTTAAAATCTCTCAAAAATATATCTTACTGAGTGTAAGTGTAATACAAATACACGTGAAATACATACGGTATGGGTTGCTGCTGTTTTGATTGCAGAACCGACACTGGGGGTTCCTCACAGGCTGCCCCGGGACATGCTCTACCAATTTGCAATACATTTCAGGTCCTCTTTCTCCACATGTTGCATTGGTTGTGATGAGGGCATTAGAAGCAAGATTCAGGACGGCAGGGAATAAACCTGAAAAAGATGGACAAGTTAAAGTGTGTGAGCCAGTTTTGACTTTGCTGTATTTTAAAATGCTTAATTAAGATGGGGTATTTTTCAGAGCATTAAATTAATCTAAGATGAAATATTTAGTGATAATTAAATACCTGACAATAAATGCTACATGCTGTCAAAGGAACAGTTTTTCCTTTCTGAGGCTGTCTTTTTAATTTTTAATCTCTAATATTTAATTATAAAGAAGGTCTTGCCACAGACACTTTTAAGAAATACTTTTCATGTGATTGATAAACTATCTTATTAAATCTGAATCTTCCATCCTTGATTTCAGTTATTTTATATCCAGTATTAAACCACAATCACATGTAGCTTCAACACAATAATGCATCTGTGGTTCTCTTGCTCACTTTATGTTCCAATTATCATTTGGTATAAATGGTTGTTACAACTTCTTTTTATCAACACTAGAAAAAATGGACAATGATGAAAGATAATTGAAAAACTGTCCCTATGCTGATTTCTGTGTGACACAATACCTTTCCAAAAACAAGTTGTCATAGTAATAACTGATCATATACCAGAAAATATTTTTAGATATAATAAAAGTGTTTGTCTTACATAAATACGATCTCAAGGGGCCAACTCAGTATAGGGCTGGAGAGATCCTTTATTCTATCTGAGAACCCAGTTCAAGTTCTTCAATTCCTATACCTTAATGTCATTCTGCTTTGCACATGTCTAGTATTTGCATTTTATAGACCTCTTTTTCATGAAAGCACAGTAAAGTGACTCATCAAAAGCCACTCTTTAACTGAAAAACTCTTTTTGGAGAAAATCAATTGGGGATTAAGATAATTTGACTCAGTTTGTGTAAGTAACATAATGATCACTTAGGTTGTCTAAGTTCTATGCACGTGCCAAGTAGGTCTACTCGGTTCAATTCAAATAGTGTCCTTGACTAAATCTACGGCCTGATGTTTTACTGACACCCTTAAAGTTTTAAGTTTCTAAGTGTTTTCTGCCTTATCCCCAGGACTTGGCACTGAATGCATTTGTAAAAGAAATGAATAAATGACTTATGATGACTATCATGATGCTTAATGATACTTATTTATAATAAGTATATGAGCAATATATTATACTATATTTTACTTTTACTTCTATTTTATTAAGGAAGCACAGGGTATTAAGTAAATTGCTCAGGATTACTACTAGCAGAGTTGTGATTTGAAGCTAAGCTGTCTGGCTCTAGAGCCTGTCCTCTAATCGTTACACTGAATGGTATCTTCAATATACTCTGAAACCTACATAAATCTAGGGCTTATTAAAACTGGTGATCTTGATTGATCTTAGAATTGCACTGAAAGAAACAAGAAAAGTTAAAAAAAGAAATCAGTGTTAATAAAATTCAACTAGATGTAGATGTATTTTTATTTGATCAATAAAGCTTCCTTTCAACCAGAAGAGCAAAAGCAATGGTAGCAGAAATTTTAAAAAATAATTTTAAATAACTTGAATCTTTATTACAATCATTAAAAAAATGTCTAAGAGATAAGTGAATTCACGAGACCATGGGGCACCTAGTTCTCTTCTCAGTCACCTCAGGACCTCCCAACATCTATGCCCAAGAAATTTTCCCTCCCTCTCTATACTTTCCAGGATCTAAAATCCCTCTGATTTTCCCCTCCAAGATAGCAATCACCCTCCTTAGACTTCCTGCTTTGTGCTTTTCTCCAGCTAATAATTATTTGAGGTTTCCAATTCTTCCTGGTTTGCCAGGAATTCAGCACTTATATTTTAACTTGATCTCAGTATCTGTCTCATTCATTCTTCCTAATGAATTTATCCCTCCCCACAATTTCTGTGCTCTCTGACCTCCACACAGTGAGACATACTACAATGTTACATGAGGTTCACTAATATGATCATTGGTCAGAGAAATGAGAGCCATTCATAAAACATTTTTTTTTTTGTTTCATAATAAAATGTAGAGTGCTATATAAAAGGTAAACTGCTTGGATCTTAAACGTCACCCAAAGACCCATGTGCTAAGGCCTGGTCTCCAGCCTGTGGCACTATTGGAAGGTGACAGCAGCTTTAGGAGGTGAGGCCTACTGGAAGGGAGTAAGGTCATTGGGCATGTGCCTGTCAGGGGGATATTTGGACCTCAGTACTTTCTCTTATTTTTGCTTCCTGGCTACCATGAAGTAAGCAGTCTCCTCCACAGTATGTTCCTGCTGCCATGATATTCTGCCCAACCACAGGCCTCAAAGCTGTTAGGTCAACCATGGACTGAAATGTCAGAAACTAAGTCAAAATAAATCTTTTGTTCTTTAAGTTGATTTCCTCATGTATTTGTCACAGTGATTAAAAGTTGACTAACAGTACTACACAAAAGTTATTTATTAGCCATTTTATTTTTACCTTTTCTATGTAGACAAGACTTACTGAAAAATTTTCTAACAATTTTGTGAATTTTGACAGGTTGTAAATTTAAACTCATTTTTATAATTAGATAGTCTCCAGGACATTATTTCTCTATTGTATATACTTTCTTCTCTAGGTTAGTAAATAATATATGATCAAACAAATAAGATTTGTCTATATACCTCTCTCTTCTGTCATTCATCACCATTTTATATTTAACTATATAATTATCCTTTCATCAACTATATTTGAGAACATATTATGCCAGAGAGTGAGAGATTTGGAATTGTTAAGATGGGCTTATTGTGGGAGGTGATGTTGAGTTAAATCTTGACGAAGATAAAGAAGCTTATTCTGGTTAAAAAAAAAAAAAAAAAAAAAAGAAGGGAGAAAACAAATGTGCCCTTGTATAAGGGTTTACATTAAAATCTTGTGTGGATACTGAGTACTTAAATTTGCAATTGTTCTAACATATAAGATTATATAACTATCTATATAGAAACATAGATTACACATAGAATACAACTATGGTTCACACATATATCAATACAAATTGCTGCTTATATGTCAAATTACCAATTTCTTTTAGTCACCATTTTTTTCCAGTGCCTTAAACATTTAATTTATAGTATAGAAAAAATTGGTAGAAGGAAGGAAGAGATGTTGAGCCTTCTGTTCTCAAGAGAACAAAACTCTTTCTCTTGTCTTGCTGACCAGTAGAATGAGCTCAAGGAGTCAAACCCTGTCTAGAACCTTCAAAGAAAGCCAGCTTACCCACACAAAAGCCATCTCCAGCAGTTGTGGACATCTTTACAACTTCCCCAGGACATGGTCAGTTTGACTCTGTGATCTCCTCCTTTACCACTGAAAATCCTGACCTTTACCATGAACTTGGGTCCTTTTATGCAGGAATGGATAAGATTCCCCATAACCTGCTCTGGTGCAGTCCTTTAGGACCTGAATTTTAGGACCTCAAGCCAGACGTGTGCTTTCCCAGATCTAACCAGTCATGAGAACAAGCCAAATGGAAGATAACTGGCAGAAAGTATTTTACTTGCATTGTATGTTCAGAAAATATAGAATTGGATTACATCTCAATTTTCCCACAAGAATAAATGAATAATATGAGAGCAAAATGATTCAACTATAAAGGGATTACAGATATTGAAATAACATTGATTCAGAAGCTACTTTATGTTCCTCATATTATTTAATATACCAATCATCCCACTGTGTAAATCTTATTAATTCTACTTTATAGAAAGTGTAGCCCAGAAAAGATAAATAATGTGGATAAAATTCAGATTGAGAATATGAATTGAACTCAACTCTTTAAAAAGTTCAGAAAACATTTTTCTAGACACAATGATGAGTCAAAACCTGGTCTTCTACAAAGCTTAGTAATGTATATGTTTAGTACAATAAATTACCCAGTCACCACTCCATTGTTGTTCCATTGAGATTTATACCCATAAAACTAAAGTTATTAATAAAATTTACATTTGGTAGCTTTCACTGCTTTCTATTGATTTTTTTTTCCATTATACTTATTGATCACTTGCTCAAAATTAACCTTTTCACAATTTAATTGCCTCACTTTGTGGTCAGAGAACAATTCCTTTATGAAATTTTATCACTATTTTCCTGTTTATGTTTTTAAAAATCAATAAAGTATATTGGTCAGGGAAGGTCCCCAATTAGTTGAAAATGATCAATTTAAAGAGTCAGTCAATATCTCAACTTTTATTGAAGCTTCAGCATGTCATATTATAGATTGCAACCATTTTCATTATATATGAAATCTATTTGGCTGTACCTATTTATTACCATTCAAAAGCATCAGACCAATATTTATTGCCATATTCAATAGGGGTTACTTGTTAATATTATGTAAACATTAGGAGTATAAATGAACTATAGATAACTGATTAACCTTTATAGAGTATTGATGCATTGCAATGAGTTTGAGGTTCTGTAATGTTAATGACATGAAATCTAGTGATCATTACCCATACAACTATGATTAATATTTTTTTGGAATAGAATCTAAACTAAATAAATTTAGTTGATTTATGGTTATGAAGAACGATATCTGAAAAAATTAACATTTATTCTTTCTGCTACATATAGAGCTCAGAATATGTCCACATATAGAGCTCAGAATATGTCCACTATATCTCCAATATATATATACTCTATATATATATATATGTATATATATATAGTATATATATGCACATATGGTAAATAGAAAATTTAGGAAAAGGCTAAGTCCAAATTGGGGAAAAACAGAAATTATGCTACAACATAGTGAATATTTAGAAAATTCACTAAATTTTTACTGATTTTGCTTGAATATATTTATATTCCATTTGCTTGTTCAAATAACATAGTATGTTCATACATGTTGGCATGACTTTGATCATCTGCACTGTTCAAATACCACATTTTAGTTTCAAACAGTAGAAGCATTTTAAAATCTATCCATGGAATTTCTATTTTTAAAAATTGTGAAGCACCTCCTATTTGATCAAAGTTCTCAGAGATAAAAACTACAAATTCTGAAGTCCTTTCCTCTTTCCTTCCAGGCTCTCTCAGCCTCTTTCTCTCTCTGTTCTCCTCTCCTCTATCTATCCATTTATCTATCTATTGATAGATAGCCCACCATATCTAGAGTCAGTTGATATCTAAGCTTTTACTGAATCAGAGCAACCATAAACAGTAAGTAAGGAGAAATGTGTAGGCATAGAAGAAGAAAAAGAGACCAACTCACGGGATAAGGCTCAACTGTGCAATGTGGGTTGGCTAAAACTCAAACTGAAAAACACAGTTTTACTGGCTAAAAGAACCAGAGAACAAAACCAAGAACAGACACAACTCACAGCCCCTGAAAAATGAAGGGTCAAGTTCTGGAGCAGACGGGGGCACAGAAAGGGAGCCTGAAAATCGGTATACAAACTATACCCAAATTGCTCATGGATGCCAGACCTTTGTAAGTCCTGGGCAGATTCCAAGTGAGACTAAAATTATTGAGTAGAGAATAACTCTACTGAAGACCACAGAAAAAGCAAGTTTGAAGTTTGAGTGCAGCAAGTTGACCCACTGTCTTAGTAACAAAAAACAAAAAATTGAGAAAGGGTGCCGCACTGACCCTGAGATGGCCCAAACCCTTCTGGACCCCAGAATTTGGGGGTAGAGGATAAAACAAATTCAAGAAAGAATTTTTTAAAAGAAAAAGAAATTGGGTTTTCAAGATGGCAGACTAGAGGGCGGCTGCATTTCACGTTGCTCCAGGATGCAGGATTCAAAAGAGGAGATAGTGAGAGGCTTGGGACCAACTCAAAGTCGCTGGATGAGTCTCTCCCATTGGGGAGGCATCCCGGATGGGGCGGTAGCCCCGGAATGCAGGGAACTTTGTGAAGCAGAGTTGCTCGGTGAGACGCCCCCTGCCCCCCACAGGAGCGGTAAACACAGACAACTGGGATCATCGTAGAGGAGGCGGCTCAGCATAGCGCTTGGACTCGGAGCAACCACTGGGGCTCCCGGCAGCTGCCTGAGGAGGAGCTGCGTGGCAAGCTGTTTAGACCCAGAACGACTGCTCCTGAACACCGGGGGGCTGCCCGGAGGAAGAGGAGAAGCGCGGCGGGTTGCTTGGTCTAGGAGTGACTGCATCAGAGCCACAGGTGGTTGCCAGAGGAGGAGGCGAGTGGTGAGTTGATTGGACTAAAAGCGACCGCTCCTGAACACCAGTGGCCTGCCTGGAGGAGGAGCGCGGTGGGTCCCTTGGTCTCGGAGCCACCGCCCCTGAACACCCGGGGGGCTACCCCAAGGAGGAGGAGGAGGAACAGGGCGGGTCACTTGGACTCAGAGTGACTGCCTAGGGCTACAGGCGGTTGGCGGGAGGAGGAGACACGAAGTGAGTTGCTTGGACTCCTAGTGACTGCGTCGGAAACCCGGCCGCTGTCCGGAGGAGGAGGTGTGTGGCAGGTCTCTGGGTATCGGAGCTATTGTACGGGGCTCCAGGTGGCGGCTCAGAGGAGGGGCCGCATAGCCAGGCGATTAGGTGCAGAGCAGGGTCCCAGGAGCTAGGTGGCTTCTTACTGGAAGAGCCGCACAGAGACACGCCTAGGGGTGGAGCGAAGTTTCCAGGGCTGCGGGCAGATTCTCTGGGAGAGGCAGCCTAAGGAGACTCGCCTGCGAAGGGTGAGGCTCCCAGGCCCAGGAGGTAGGTCCAGGCCCCTGGGAACGTTGCAGAGGAAGACAGCCCAGCCCATGCGGTAGTTGTAGATTGAGGGGAACCTCTAGGAGGGGAACTGATGAGCAAGACATCCCCACCGGGTGAGTCTTCCCTACAGGGAGAGGTTTTCCCACAGGGACAGTAAAACCAGAGACACAGGCACAAACAGGCCTTGCCTCAGCCCGCAGCCTAGTTCCCCGTTGGATGACCATTGGTCAACAAGTGGAGGCACCTCTGCCCACTAGCAGGGAATATACGCCACCTGAGGGTCACCACCCTAGAGAGACAGCTTCTTCGTGGAGCTCCTCATTATCAACTTCCTCCAAGACTTCAGGCTACTGAAGGATAAGAGGGGATATACTAGCAATCTTCAGGGACATTATAAGTTGATAGAGGAAATCTGCAATATCTTAATGACCCACTGATTCCTGAACAATATGAGAAAACAAGGGAAGAAAATGCCCCAAACAAATCTAGATGTTACATCAATAAAATCCAACGACAGCATGGCAGAAGAAATGACAGAAAGGGAGTTCAGAATGTACATAATTAAAATGATTAGGGAAGCAAACAATGAGATGAAAGAGCAAATGCAGGCATTGAATGATCGCACCAATCGACAGTTAACAGAGCAAATTCAGGAAGCAAAAGACCATTTCAATAAAGAGTTAGAGATATTGAGAAAAGACCAAACAGAAATCCTTGAAATGAAGGAAACAATAAATCAAATTAAGAACTCCATAGAAAGCACAACCAATAGGATAGAACACCTGGAAGACAGAACTTCAGATATTGAAGACAAAATATTTAACCTCGAAAACAAAGTTGAACAAACAGAGAAGATGGTAAGAAATAATGAACAGAATCTGCAAGAACTATGAGATATCATGAAAAGGCCAAATTTGAGAATTATTGGGATTGAGGAAGGTTTAGAGAAACAAACCAAAGGAATGAACAATCTATTTGAAGAAATAATATCAGAAAATTTCCCAAATCTGAAGAATGAAATGGAAAATCAAGTCCAAGAGGCTTATAGGACTCCAAATACACAAAATTACAACAGACCCACACCAAGGCACATTATAATGAAAATACCTAACATACAAAATAAAGACAGAATTTTAAAGGCTGTGAGAGAAAAGAACCAAATTACATTCAGGGGGAAACCAATACGGATATCAGCAGATTTTTCAATCCAGACCCTAAAAGCTAGAAGGGCCTGGAACAACATTTTTCAAGCTCTGAAAGAAAATGGATGCCAACCAAGAATCTTATACCCAGCAAAACTTACCTTCAAATTTGACAATGAAATAAGATCATTCCATGATAAACAAAAGCTAAAAGAATTTACAAAAAGAAAGCCAGCATTACAGAACATTCTCAGCAAAATATTTCATGAGGAAGAGATAAAAAACAAAGTACTAAAAAAGAAAGAAAGAAAAGAGAAAAAGAAATACAATCCATACTTAAGAGAAGAAGTGATCAATAGAGACCAGAACTGAGAATTGAGATCAACCAGATATTGGAAGAGGCAAACAAAAATGTTAAAGGAGTTTTTAAATTATGCTTCTCTTTCTCTCTCTCTCACACACACACATACACACACACACACACACACACACACACACACTGCTTATAATGAAAGAGAAATGATAAATTTCTTCAGAGAAATGTACACACATGAAGTATAGATTCTAAAACTGAAATATGAACTATCTGGAATTAACTAATTCACCACATATGAATAATAGAAAATTGAAGCTGACAGAAGAAAGTGTAAGAAACCTGAAGACCGAGCAATAAACTGTATTTTCCTCTTGAAGTCTTTAAAATGGATATAAATACTTAGCACAAACATTATAATGTTGCCTTGGGGCAGGATACAATATAGATATAACACATATGACTCCCATAACGAAGGTTGGAGAATGGTGGAATCATGGTAAGGGAATCTATATGCTTTGTGTTAAGAGGTATGAAATTACAAAGATCAATAACAGCACAGGTTAAAGTTCGCAGCTCAACTTGAACTCTATTATATTGCTGTTGTGGCTGTAAATTACTATAAAAGCTGTATAAAACAGTTAGGCAGTTTTTAATAAATTTCAACTTATACCTACCACATTTATACCACATTTGCTCACATAGCTAAATAATCAAGAGAAAAAGACAGTACAAAAAATTTGTAAAGAACATTCACAGAAGATTTTATCATAATAGCCCAAATTGGAAATAACTTGGGTTCCATCAGTCAGAGAACTGATACAGTAACTGTGATGTATTTATATAATGGAATGCCATTTCACATTAAAATGGAATAAATTATTAATACACTCAACCACACAGATGACGCTAAGAATCATTATGATAAATAAACTTTACACAAAGAGTATGTATTTTATTATTCATTCATATGACCTTTTGGACAGGCAAACCTATTCTTTTGATAAAACAGGAAAAAATATTGAGGGTTTGGCAAAGGCTGACTGAGAGGAGGCATAAAGAAAAGTTGTGGGGTGTTAATATTCTTGACAGTAGTTTGCATTCTACAGGTATATGCATTTGTTCAAACTTGTCAAATGTTACCCTCAACAAGTGAATGTTATACTCAGTGATGATTTAAATATTTCCTTAAAAAGACATACCAATTTTGACTCCAGTTAATGCTATTTATGATAATGTATATAAGAATGAAGTTTGTAAGGCACCCACAATAAGATGAATTCATGGATAGATAACACAGATTAATAGATATGTGACAAAGCAAATACAGGAAAATGTTAGTTTTACAATCCAGCTTGTGCTCACTATAAAACTGCTCACTATACCATTCTTAACTTTTCTTCGTGAAGCAAAATTTTCATCACGTAATTTTGGTGGAAAATACTATAGAAATATAATGCATACATGAGAGTTATCTTATTCATTGACTTTCATAAATTTTAATATCAGTACCATTAAGAATTTCAATAGACATTTCTTAACTCAAATGTGGAAAAGATTGTTGGGTGCTACAAAGGGAAACTGTCTTTTCAATTTCCTTCAAACAGAGGAACTGAGCCAAACAATGCACAAGATTAGGAAAAGCCTAAATTTCTCCAAGATATGCTCAGGTCTGCAGTTAGTAGGTAACTCTATTTTCTTTATAGAGCTTTCCAGTTCTTCTAGCTTTATTTTCACTACCTTTGTGTAAAGTTTGATAAATCATCATTTTAAAATGACTACTATCTAATATACATCTGTAAAGAAAATCTTTCTAATAGTGTCCAGAATGAATATATCCAAACATGTTTTCTATTATTGTTGTTGTTCCAACAGCATAAATATTAAGCTAATTAGATACTATGGATTATTTGTCTTCATTGTTTGTGCCTAGCATATTATTATATTTTTAAATCAACATTCAGAAATACTAATACACATTTACCTATTGATACACATGTATCTTTTTAATTTCTCAAATAATGCTTCCTGCTAACATTTACACTCCAGCTTATAAAGACCACCACTAATATAATCGATGACCAATGGTAGTAGGAGACTTTCCATGGGAAAATCAATAAAACAATTGTTTTCAGTATGTTCATCTTAATAACTGTGAACATTAATCATATATGATGACAACAACACATGGCAAATTCTCTGTCTCTCTTCCCCTCTTTTCCTGTCATCTATTTTGGCATACAGTATTTCTTCTGCTAGTTTATGCCAAGCACTATCACCTCTGAAGAGAATAAAAGGAAATGGTTTGAATGTTTCTAACTTTCCATTTCAGTTTCTAGGTCTGTAGAGCATTTTAAAAAATATTCATGCAAGTAAACAGAATTGTTTGCCAGCGACTCGCTATTTAAAAGACAAAAGAGAACATGCCAATTTCAAATGTTCTCAGACGTGTCAAGGAAGTAAAAGAGATACTTGTCTGTTGAAATCGTGAACTATGTGGGTGTGTAGGATACACTGGTATAAAACAAAAACAGAACAAAACAAAATGTTGAAGAGAATGCCTTCCAGCTGTGCACCACAGGAAGTAACTTAATGTGCTTGATCCACAATGCAGATGAGGAGTTTCATAGAACTGCAAAATCAGTCCATTTCGAACTAATAGCTGTCCAGATACAATGCTTGCAAGCTAGGAAGAAAATAAGGCTGAATTCAATTGGCCAGAAAGAAACAAAACCAAGGAAAGCACGTATTCTAGTTGTTTCCAGGACACTAACATTTATCTCGGACTGTGACTTAATTCTGCCCTTTTCGGCCTCCCAAATGGAAGGATAATTTTAAAGCCTGCTGAATTGGTTTGGTCTTGTTTCCTCTTTTTATAAGCAGGAAAAGTTGTTCCTGTTCCTCTCTGGAATTAACTTTTTAAATTGTTTACTCTTTCTTTTTAATAAACAGATTAAGATAAAAATGTAAGTAATTTTAGTATGATCAGGAATGAAATAAGCCAGAGATAACCATTATCCTAAAGATGGCTTACACAACATCAGTGCTTACTCTATGTGGCAGACCCTAAGTTAATTTAAGAGTCTGTGTGAATTCAAACATCTTAGTTGCTTGACCTAGCTAATACATGAGCTTATTTAAGTCATCACAAAGGACATCATTCATCTAATTAAGAGGATTATCTCATGAATTTGCCATGACCTGAATTATAGACATATGTAAGAAAATAACCACTGTTACAATCCAGATTTTTTTGTAGGAATCTAACACACCAGGAAGACTATTACACTGCAACCTTTGGATAAGGCATCCGTACTTTAAACTTGCCCAAATTCCTGTAAATGCATTTGGAAACCAATTCTAAACACCCTATGATTGGTAAATAGGAGATAACCACACTGCCTGTGATCAATATACTTCCTGAAATGAAAAGAAAAAAATCAGATTTAGCAAGACATCATTGCAGAACTAGAAAGAAGAGACTGTAACTAGGTTCCAAAAAGCAGGTCCCCACCACACATTGCTTCCACCACTCATCCGGAACCCACCATATATGAATACGCAACCAATGTAATTCCACATCCTGTACAACCAGAAGAATGTGAAGTTGTATTCCATGTATATATGTCAAACTACATTCTACTGTCATGTATAACTAAAATGAAAAACTTAACAACAACAAAAAAAGACTCCACCATCTGGCAGATGCTGGTCACATTTCCAGTCCTTGGAACTGGTTTAGAAATCTTATTTACTAGCATTTTAAATTAGCATTCACCAATTGGTTTGTTTTTATTATGTTTCATTTGTAGGACAATCCTGAATCATCCCAGTGGTTTTCAAAATTATTATTTGGAATGTTCTAGCATAAGGATACTCAAAATATATACTGAGGGGGTGGCATCTGGGGAGAAATACACTACTTCCAAACTCTTTCCAACCTCACTTCATCAATATCAGCAAAACATATGTTCAGTATCTACCCTCTTCTGCCTGTCTTCCAAAACCAAGCCTATTAACTTGATGTCTCTTTGGCAGGTCTGTGTGCAAACTCAAAATAAGAAGTAAAAAAGGAAAGGATGAAAAACTACAAAACACTTTTAAGTCACTAAAAATGAAATTTAGAACCTTAAATTGGCAATTACCCCACAACAAAGGTGTTTATAACGTAGGAGACAGATCAAAAACTTTGTGAATATGTCTGCTGTTAACCAAAAAATTAAAAGTGAAATATGACAGATCTCTAAACTAGTTTCTATGCTAGCAGCATAAGCTTATATTTATATCCCTCAAACAAAAAAACTCAGAAGGGATTTGTGCAAGCTTTGATGAATACCACAGCCTCTGAGAAAAAGTGGTTCCCATGCTCTATAAGAACTGCTCACCATTTCTTATCTCTAGTGATGAAACACACATGAAAACACAGTTCCCAGTCATGTTTACCCTGGCTTAAAAGACTTAGATGAATAGAAAGGAAGTCGCAATCATTTACTTCACTCTTTTTCATTTGTTTTTGTCAGTAAGTATTAGAGTTCTTCAGGGGCTGATCCTGGATTCTTTTCTTATCTAAATTCTTCTTCCTGGATAATTTCATCCACTTCTAAGCCATTTGCAGGCGATTTGTAGCATTGCTGACACCCAAGTTATATCTGCAGGCCAGATAGCGTTCTAAAGCTTTAGACCTATTTATCTTAATGCCTGACTGAAACTTCCACTTAGATGTCTCACAAACATCCCAAATTTAATCTACCCAAAGCAGAACTTATGATTACCAATGCTCCAACCGTCTCCCCAACACACAATGAATTAGCTACTCCTGAGTTCTTTCTAGCTCGGCACATTTCACTTTACCCATCTGGTGTCTCATACAGAAAACTGGGAGTCAACATTGATGTCTTCTATCACTACATAACTATTCTAACTCCAAAATAAATTTCAAATCCATCTGCTTCTCTCCAGCATCATGGGCTACCATGGGGTCAAGTTATGTACATTGTAACACTGATATTTCTGCAAGAGCCTCTTAAGTGTATTTCTGAATATTTCTTGCCTTTCTTCTGCTCTTTATATGCAAAATAAATTTTATTAAGATATAAGCTAATCACATCACTCTTCTTAAATAAACCCTTTCAAGAGATTCTAACTGAAGTTAGGTTAAAATTCAAAATTATTATCCTGGATTACAAGGTTTCATCTCCTTCAAAGAATGCTATCTAGAATTGGTTACTCAACAAGCTATGTTTTTTCTTCCTCAGGACTATATCTAGAAATACTTGCTTCTTTACTCTCCTCTATTCTCCTATCTTCCTGCTTTTCCAAGGTGTTTTTTGTCTTATGTCTACTATGAGGTCTTTTCTAACCTTTCTATTAACAGGTCTTCCACTTTAGTCCCTAATTGTGCCTTATTTTTCTGGTGTAGCACTTAGGACAATGTGTAATTTTAAACAGTGATTATTTAGCCCACATCTATCTCCTTTGTTGGAACACAAGCTTCATGATGGAAGAAACCACATGTATCTTCTTCACTTTTTCATTGTATTCTCAGAGCCTAGCACAGAGCTATACACATAAAGATGCATAAAATATTTCTCCAATGAGAAAATTACATCAGAATTTATTACATAAATTGTATGCATATTCTGAAGAATTTTGTTGAAAAATAAAAAGAATAAAGCAAGAACTAAAACAAAACTCAACAAACATAACACTTAAAAAAGACACAATTTTGTTGCTGTTGTTCTATTATTTGACAGCATAGATATGATAGTATCAAAGGCTAAAACCAGTATTTCCTTACAATTTATTGTGTTGTCATCGTAAACCCATACCCCCACCCTCTAGGTAGATTTCCATCTTCTGTGCTGGAGAATAAATAAAATTTCTCATATTTTGTGGAGTTTTTGTGAGTTACTTTGAATTTTCTCTGGGATTAGGTTGGTTTGAATAATAAATCAGGAATTTGGTTGTTAATTGATACATTTCCCAAAGTCTCAGTCTATGACCCACCTCCCTCAAAAACATTGGTAGGCATAAATGTGCTCATTCTAATCTAATAAAACAATGTTAAATTACACTAACTGCTAGATTCCTTATGGAACATTATATGGCATGATCACCTTCAAATTGTACCAGACTTTAATGAACAAGATGAAGACAGAGAAAGGGCTGTATGAAAACAGCACTTCAGAGCTGACTCAAGCATCTAATTGTTTTATGCTATAAAAGCAAATTCGATGCAGCTTCAGTATATCTATGGAAATAATTTGTTTTATAGACAAATTTTTTTTCAAAGTGAGATTTGACAGTGTTTATAGCAAAACACTTTGTTCTCCAGCAGCTGTTTGAACACACACATAAATATGCAGGAAAACTCACAAATATTCAGTTTCCTCTTATAAATACTTGAAATAAGAAAAAGCCTTGTACAGTCAATTAGCAAAGGGTTGCTAATCATGCTTTTAATTTACCAAGCACATACAAACTCACAGACATAATTAGTTTTTCATCAGAATTTTATTTTTGCCTTTTTGCCAATACTCTGACCACTAAACTCTAAGTCTCTTGAAGGCAGAGGCCATGACTTATTAATATTTTTATTCTCAGGGACAACTATAGTATTGACATCAAATAGATGCTCGGTAAATATTTATAAAATTAAAGAATGGCCTCATATTCTGTGAATCAATTTAATCACATCAGTTCTAACCTTTTCAAAAAAATCTGTATTAAGTATATTTGTTCTAGTTTATCTGATCTTCTAAAAAAAAATGAGCAAAAGCAAGTCCCTGAACCATGAGCTTTTCTCCATCACATGATATAAACTGTTAACATTTGTTTGGTTTATGAAATTTATTTACCATAATAAGCATACAGCTCTAGACTTTGTATTTTCACTTATCTCTTGATTCTCATCACCCCCCCAAGAAAACAAAAACAAAAACAAAAAATCCGTAACATAAATGGAGTAGGCATTAGCTCAATTTTATGGATGAAATAATGGGAGATCAAAAATGACAGATGGTTTCTTAAATGCAGGACATGTGTTTTTATTTCCAGTCCCAGTTCTTCATAAACTTTATGCAACTCATCTTCTCTGAATTTTTTCTGCTGTCCAAATACCCAACTAACCTGCAATTACACAATCACAAACAACACAGACAAGTCCCCTTGTCTTCAAAAAGCTTCAAACCACTGTAAAAAAAAATTACATGGTAGAAGTTTTCTGTAAATTTTATTAAGCACACTTCCATGTTGGAAAAAGAAAATGAATAACCAGAAGTAGAGGCTGGCAGTAAGGAGAGAATCTCAAGGATTCTTAGCGTGAATATGGCCTAGCGCTCAAGCCCAGAGGGTGAGCTAAGGTAAGGGTAGACGTGAGTTCAGAGAAGACAGATTCAGCTAATATTAACTGTAAATTCTAGGCAAAGCCTAGGAACCTAGGGTGGAGATGAAGAAATTAATGATAAGGACCTTAAAGCAAGGATCTAAATCTGAGTCCACTGCTTCAGAAGGTAGGAACATTGTATTCCAGCTGGGAGCCAGAGGTAGTGTTTTAATCAGCTTTTGTTTGTTTTATTTGTTTTTTCTGCTGCAGTGACCGTAAGACCTGACAAGTACAGTTTTAGAGGGGGAAAAGTTTATTTGGAGTCTCAGAGTTTCAGAGGTCTTAGACCATAGATGGCCAACTTCACTCCTTAGGGCCTGAGGGGAGGCAGAGCATCATGGCAGAAGTGTGTGGTGGAGGAAAGCAGCTGGAGACATGGCACCAGGAAGCAGAGAAAGTTCCGCTCAAGGACAAAATATAAACCCCAAGGACACACCCCTCCCATCAATCCAAGACTTCCTGTCACAACCTACCTGCCTATAGTCACCAGTTAGTCCCTAGCAGGATTAATGCACTGACTAGGTTCAGACTCTCATAACCCAATTATTTTACCCGTAGACTTTTTTGCCTTGTCTCAAACATGACTTTGGAGGAATGCCTCACAGATAAACCATAACAGGTAGCCTTTAATATGGAAGTAGATCTTAGACTATGAGTGGGTTGATAAGTTTCTACTACTGGTTTCCCTGAAGTCTGAGGAAGAAGTGGTCATACATTCCTGAAAATCTACATAGTTTTCAAAATTAGAAAATTTTTGAAAACTGCTTTCAAAATACAATACAAATTCACTTACCACTGTTAGTTAAAACCTCTTCCACAGACCCTCTGATTTTTGAGGGCATTTTCTTCAGTTTTTTGCACAGCTCATATATTTGGGAGCATCTTTTTTCTCCAATTATCTTCAGGCATTAAGGAACAAAGTCATCATCAGTTCTCTCTTAACTTCGGTAGTTAAATAAAATTTTAATATAAGTTTAAATGTAAATTTTTCGATTTTCTTCCAATTCCTCTAAATAAAAAACTATACTAAGTATTTCCAGATCTCCCCAAAGTGCTTATTTTCATGGGTGTCAATGAGATTGCATATAAACAGAGAAGATACAAATATTACAACTTGGGGAAGAAAATGACTCTTACACCTAGGAGCTGTCCACATTGAAACTTATTTCCTTCCCTATCCTGCTTGCCACTCAAGTTGACAGAGGGAAGTGGGAGTCTGGAATATGCTACTGGAGATACAGAAAACATCTCTGTAAGTGTCCAGAAATGATGAGTCTTCAGAGCATCAATCTTACTCTAAGTAAGACACCCCGAATGAGATGTTGTTACTTGAAAGATGTTATAGAAGGTATCCATGCAACTGTTCACTAATTAAATATCCCTAGTCAGTTTGCTTTTCCAAAAGCATCACTCTATTTCAATTCCACCAGTTCTGAGGTTTTACATATGTCATGCATGCTACACTCTTATTTAGACTCTCCAGTATTTTAATTGCATGGTAGTTAGAGCTCTTCATTGCTGATAGATAATGAACTCTCACATCACTCTGGTATCACAAGCTATTTTTTCTCCACACTTGCACAGAGTAATTTCTTCATCATCTTGTTTTAATGTCATAAGATTTTTGCTTCCAGAGTAAATTGCTGTTCACTTTTCTACATGAAACTGAATTTTTCTGCCTATTTCCCTCACTTAATGCTTTCTCCTTATACCTTTAGTAATGTTTTATCTATTTTTTTTTTACTAAGTGGCTAATTTAACAATCTGCTGCATCAATCTAAAACTGTGTCATCATGTTATATTCTGAGGTTATTTTGGTAGGGAAATACACTTGGTGAATTTGGTGATGTCAAGACAATCAGAATTTGGTCATTTTTTTCCTTATTAATATTGGAATTTCATGGTTCACACTAGAATGAATGATGGTCAGAAGTAACTGGTCAGATTAAAATATTCTAAAAGTTAATTAATTTAATAAATTAGTAAAATAATAATAAAAATTGATAATTATATCTAAGAGCTTAAATTTAGACACACCTGGAAGATTAAACTTATGGACCATATTCCCTCAGGCTCCAAACTTTATTCAAACCCCAAGGTCAACTTATTGAATAACATGTTTTCAGTGTATGGATTTATTCACTCACAAAACTGTAAACATTAACTTGTCCCAAGCATGTTGAAACAAGAGATATAAGCAATATTTTCAGAATACTATATATTTGCTTGGCAACAACAAACATGCCCTGTAAAGTGTTATTTTTCATAGCTCTAAATTTTGCTACCTTGTCAAGCTTGAAAATCATGCTTATGAAACTCATAGATGGATTTGGAGTCTTATGATTTCTAGACACTCATGATAATATTTATCTATCATCTCTCTTTCTCTGAACCAAATTGAAATCTTTTAAATAATATATGTGTTTAATATAATACCGACCTAAGAAAGGGCTCAAATTAATTAATGTATGAGCATAACATGGAAGGTTGGTTTCCTATATTAATTAGAAAAATACTGTAGAGAACAATAAAAATGATTTATAATTTAAAATAGAGAGAGAAAGAGAGAGAGAGAATCACATTCATTTGGAATTGACATACATCTTTCTCTCTTGTCTTCTAATCATGAGGCCTTATCCTTGTTTTTCAAAATAAATTCACATTATTTGCCATCATTACTGATGCAGCCTAAGTCCCTATCTTAATTAAAAACAGAGTATCATAATTTATTAGATTCCTGTGCATTATTAAATAAGGTCTTCAAAAGTTCACTTCTTCCATGTTCTCACCTCCATCCAGAACCTCAAATAATTCTTACTTGACTCTTCAATTTAAAAAATAATCCCTACCCTTTCCTGCTATCAATTAATCTATATTATATAACTTATAATTTAATATGCTTTATTTGATCATCTTTAAGTGGATATACTCCCAACATTAGAAACATTGTTATATACTTTGAATCTCCAAAATGTGTAACATATCAATAAGTACACAGTTGAGCTCTTATCAAACACACATTGCTTCACTTACAATATAGAAACATGAGTGTCTTACACATATACACAGAGAGGTGTGTGTGTGTATGTGTGTGTGTGTGTGTGTGTGTGTGTGTGTGTGCTGGGTGAAAATACATACATGCAAATTATTATATGTGGGTCCTAACTTTCCTTCATTTATGTATTATTCAGCAAATATTTATGAGGTGCTGGTCAGGTCCAGGACCAGTTCAACATTAGACACAGTGGAGTTACTCAATTCTGTAACTTCCTCAGCACCTAGTTGACAACCTTGCTCGTGATTAACACCAATTCAATTGAGGTTTCAATTCTCCAAGAGTTTACTTATTTTCACAGCTATTTATAAGATATTCCCTTTCCATTCCAGAGTTATGTCTGAGCAAAAGATAGATATTGCTTTTTTGCTCTGATACTCAGTCTTGGTTTTCTGCTGTCTTAAAATTAAAACTACCTGGAATTTTCCAGTTTGAAAGATGTTCAATTTTAGTTATGGCTGAATAGAGAAAGTGAGGTCTGAGCAGATGGCTGTCAAAACACCAATGACTACATACCATGGCTGAGAACTTGCACACAAAAATATGCAACTTGGTACACAGTAGATTTCTTCCATGTAAATGCCAAGGGACATCTGGTTTGAAAATTCTGCAAAATCAATTTGATGCTATTCTATATTTGCCCTGTCTTCTATGGATATTAAATTATATCTGCATCTGCTAAAATCTCTGACAGGAAAGACTGTCCCCAGAACCATTTCAAACTCCTTGCATTCACTTTTCAGCATTAGAAAACAGCTGGAAGCTGAAATCTGACTCTCACAAAAAAGCGTATTGCTTGCATGAATGGAGTTTATTTGGGAGCTAGAATCCTTATGTCTGAAAGAGTTAATGTATCTCACAATAAATTCTCTTTCATCTAACAAAGCACATATATACTAATTGCTTGTAAACAGATTTATTCTTAGCACTGATTTCTAAATGTGTAGCTACTGAATTCATCTTTGCAGTTAGACTTGAATTTTAGTGCACATTTATACAACTGCCTTCATGCAAAATAGTCTTACCACTGTACTTACAAATTGACAATATATTTGATTTAACTAAAATGATACATAATTTAATAGAGAAATCAATATTCTACAAATTTAGTAGATATATTATGAATATATGTTTTACCACAGATACCTTTTTATCTTTTTAAAATATCTATTTCATTCTATATGATAGGAAGATAATTGTATCATGTTAATAAGGCAAAATTTCAATTTAGGCCATATTTAGTGATTAAATATGAAATTGCCAACAGGTGTTATGGAAAACAGTCTACATGCATATAAAGTAAGTGAAGGGCATTTTTCTGATGAGGTAAATTACTATCCAAAGTAAAACACAAATTCCAGTTGATGGCCGTTTGAAGTACATGAAGAAATACAGGGATGGCCAATAAAACTTTGCATGTGTGAGTGTGTAGGCAGGTGTGTGCTGCCTCTTAAGTGCAGAAAGATTGGGAAATGATTTTGAGCTGAGAAAAAGCAAGTACTTTGTTCCACTAAAAAGAAATCTCTGTGAATTTTCTTGTGGCTCCATAATGTATTCCGAATGTTTCAAATGTAATTTCCTTAAGTGAGCAAAAGCAACCACGGGTAGATTGTGACCACAAAGCTCACATCACTGCTGTTCAGTGGCTAGGAAATTTCCCATTTCCCATTTAAAATGCATGAATTTGCACAGCATACTAAAAGAAGCAAAAATGGTTTTCTTGATTTAAATTTTTTCAATTTCATTTTAATTCTGATATGGTTGGTCTCTTTTCTCCATGGATCCTTCTATTTAGGTATGATTTCTCCTTGACCTACTAACAAAGCTATTGATGAAAATGATGCCCACAACTGTATTAAAGCAAAATGTGGTATCTCCACCCTTATTAAACAATAACTATTTTTTAAAAATCTATAAAACAAATAAAAAGCATGATTTGTTTTTATTTTTTAAAATAGTAGCATGTGTCCAAACACATACTCTTTCCTTTAAAATATAAGATAAGGTATATAAATACTTGCACTTTTAAAAATAAATTTACTTATTACAGATAACAAGCAACCCAGGATTGAGAATAAAAACACCCTTTTTGGGGGGATTAGAAGTAAAATGTCCCATTATATAAAAACAGCAGAAGAACACATTTCATGTAATATTTCACATTACAACTGTCTCTTTTCTCAATTATTCAAATTAAATTAGACATAACAAATTCATTTGGTATATGTACTTTCTATGTATTATGGGGAATTTTGCTGTTGCAAAGTTTATGTATGCACAATATGAATTCTAAACCTACTTAGCTCTAGATTAATTTTTAAGCTTTCTGAGGAGAAAACAAAGTACTTATTAAGGTCTTTGACCATTTATGATTTGTGTGTGTGTGAGTGTGTGTGTGTGTGTGTGATGCTGGGAATTGAACTCAGGGCCTTGTACATGCAAGGCAAGCACTACCAATTGAGCTACATCCCCAGCTCCCCCATTTATGATTTTTAAGCACACTTCTGTCTGAACAAAAACGGAAAGTCATTTAGGCATACCATTATTATCATAACACAGTATGAATTCACGTAGGAAGATATACAGCTCTGTTTAGAAATCAACAAACAATTTTATCATGCTTTCTACATTTTCCCTCATAATATTTGATTTATGTATCTTATATATATGCAGCATATTACTTAAGTAGATCCAACACAGAGGTTGTATTTCAGTTCTCTATAAAATTTTTCAAACAAACCTATTTTAATGTAGATCAAGTTCCATGAATGTAAGGAAGACAGTGAACTTCTTCCAGACTATTGGTAGAAAGCTGCTAAAACACCCTTTCAATTTCAGGGACCATTCCCATCCATGCCCCAGTACTCATTTTACCCACAACCAGTCCATCTGCACTTGTTCATCTGTCTGCCACATATATGGATGTATTTAAACATTTATGACAAGTGCTATGAATGGAATAACAAAATAAAAAATAATATTTATAAGGAATGGGTACCTAATGAGCTAACAAAGAATGTGATTGTGAATGAATAAATAAAATATGTGATACAAAGTGATAAGTGATATGATAAATATAAGAAAGAAAAGAGATCAGAGGGTTGGGCTAAGCCAGAGCAGTGACATGATAGCCAATTGTGTACTATACTATCAATGCAAGCAAAATATAACCATAGGTAAAGGGTACTGACACTAGGTCCAGAGAAAGGGGAGACAATGTAAGAGACATTAAGTTAAAATTGATGATATTGGCAACTCAGGAGAAAAAGGATTCAAGGGTGATCTCTGGGTTTCTTTGCCAACATTCAGGTACCAGCAACAGATTGAATGGGAAAGTCTAAACCTGGAGTCCCCAATATACACTTTCAGTAGACACCATGGAAACTTTCACCAAGCCACAGGTAGGGTCTCTTATAAGAAAAAAAAAAAAAAGAAAGGAGCAAGGAACAATATAGAATTTAGAACATTGGTTTATAATATTTTACAGAAGGATTTAATGAGAACAGTGTTACATATAAAGAGAAACAAAGAAGCAGTCAGTCACCAACTGAGGAGTAAAAGAATATGGTAACAGGTATGGAAGTGGTTACATAGGGTAGTGCAGATATTTTCATTTGTTTCATCTTTAAAAAGGAAAAGACTGAAACATGAAATACCAAAAGAACTAAAATAAAATGGTGGAATATAAAACTATAAACAAGATTAAAAGAATTAAAAGACAAGAGACAGAGTGGGATCCTGAGAATGAGGTGAAGAAAGAGGAAAGTCAGTCTATATTGAGATGCAAATACTGTTCTCGAATACCCAAAGCTGGAAATACTAAATAATTTCTAGATTCACATGATTTTTGCGTACAACAGTATATTGAAATTTCACATTCTATTTTGTTCAGTTACTATTCTGCCTTCTGCAAAGAAATCCTCTTTGAATAGAAAGTTGGGTAGGTGATTTCTAGTTATGAAAACTGTTTTCTCTTATTATTGAGAGGAAAAATCTACAGCTGTGAGTTATGTTAGGAAATTCTTTTGATGTATGTTGATTTTATTTGGGCACTTCTCATGCATTTATCTATTGATTTTGTCCACATTTATCAAAATCTAGGAAAAAGCTGATGTTGCTTGTCAAAGTACTATTTTTGCTAAACTTTTTGGCTAAATGTGATTAAAGAACAATTTCTTAAGCACCAAGAAAATTTTGCAACCGAGAATGAGTTTATAATATGCATATCATTGAACACGTAATTTTAGAGTAAATGAGAGCTTGGTGTTGTGATGAATGCACAATGAGAGCCTGTCAATGGACAGAGTGTCTTCTGAGTTTCACGAGTAAGCAAAAATGTAGAATAACAAAATTGTGCAGCATTGTAACAAGCAAAAGAGAACCTCAAAAAAAACTTGAAAACAGATGATGGTATCTTAAAACCTCCTGAAATATTACTGGATTTTGTTTGTCATTGGCCTTAAGAGTTTTATTTATATGCTAAAAATCAACAAGCAAAGAAGCAAACAATATACAGAAGGTTTTAACCATCCAACCAAAACAACAACGGCAGCACTCCTAAGGCTCTACCATTAATACCTCTTTGTTGGAGACAGTGTTACTACCAAAGCTGATTTTTACTGTGGGTTTCCTCTCTCATACTGTTTAAAACACAGGGGATTTCACCAATGGATGAAATTTCTTAGAACCTTTAAGTTCATAAAACTGCCTGGTATGCCTTATGGCCTATTTTTGGTCCACGGCCTACTTAAAACCACATTTTAGAGAAGTCTTTCTTTTGGAAACAGAGGTAAGTAGCATTCCAAATTAGTCCTCATTTCTTTGTAAAACCTGCAGACCCTAAAGAAATGACATATATTTAAGTGGAGGAACACAGCATGCTTTTCTGGCTTTCTTCCCTTCGGCTATTTACTAGTCTCTTGTTTCCTTACCCATGAGTTCTTATCAGGGCAGGACACACTTCCAATTACACAAAAGTCACTTACAGTTTCCTCCTGGGATAATAACACCTGTTCTTGGCTGAGCTATTCAAAGGGATGCTCAGGGCATTCTTTCTCCTACTTTTTCTCTCCAAAGCTGTTGCTAATTCTTGTAGCTAGAAAAGTAACTGCACTATACTATGTTTGTAGCAAATGGAAAACAAATAACAGGAGAGAGCTTCTTAACTCTTCAACATTTTTATTTCCAGAATTACATGCACTTTCTGCATAATTTTAAGAAATAATCTTTATTACATATAGTATATGGTTAATTCTACCTACAATTTGTTTGAAATCAAGAAAATCTAATTTTAGATTCACAATTAACTGTGTTTTCAAAATTATTTTAACTTTTCTAAAAGGAAATGTCTACATGGAGGAGTAGCAATTCATAGATAAAATATTTTGGAATAAATAAGTGATATAACGTGCTAAAGCAGTCAACATTATACCTAGCACGTATGATACTGCAACTGAGTCATCAAGACTCAACCATAAAGAGTTGGACTGTGATCTGAAAACTGGGTCCTTCTCAAACACTGACATTTAAGTCCATGATATATTGAAATGAAAATCCGAACAGGAGAAATTTCAAAGAGTGACTGGGGAATGTAAATTGTAAAGTTTCTTTTGTTTGCTTTGGTTCAACAAATCAGTTACATGAAATAAGAACTTATTCATGAGATGTGACTATATTAAAAGATGTGATTATATGAAATTTAACATAAGAAGTGGAAATTTTTAAGTTCATGGGAATGTTTCTTTCCCTATTAGCCAAGAACAGCTGAGGCCCAGAACACTGATTACTACCTGCCCCTTAAAGTTAAGCATGGAGCTTACCTCTCTGGAGAAACAACATGATCCCAGAGGGTAGAACAAACCCTTTGCATTCTTGCATGGGATTCTGCCCCAGAAAATAACTCACTCTTTACCTAACCACATGCTGCACTGCTCTAGTGAACAGGGCTCTCAATCAAATCAACTAACAACTCAAATCAGGTCACTTCAGAATCTCAAGATTAAGTGAGGGAAGGAAAAATATGCAGATTTTTGAGTCAAGTATCTCTCAAGGAAAAGGAGAACTAAGATTAAATAAGAGAAAAACCTGGAAGGCAAAAAGTTATGCGAAGAACTGACCAATCTATTTTTAAAAAATGAAGAAACCCCTAATATTGTTGAAGAGATTCCAGAAGAGAAAAAAAATATATATAGGGTAATAAGAAAAAAAAAAAGAAATTACAAATATTTCCAAAATAAAGTTTAATTAAAAATTTTGGAAGAAGAAGTTGAGGATTTGTCTCACAAAAGAGAAGAAAAAGAAAACAGATTTAAAGTGTGAGGGGAAAATGGTCTCAATCATCAATACAGAAATACCAAATTTGACTAGTAGGAGCTTTATGAATGTAGAATGAAGACACTAGATAAATTAAGTTATAGTTAAGTAATAATAAAAGAAAAATTACTTAAACTTGAAGAAATAAGTATATAGTAGCAGGGACTATCATTTTGAAAAACACCATGAATAAAATGAAGACAAAAAATGTATTGCACATGCAAACTTTCTTAAGAAACTATTTGAAAATGTGCTCCAGAAATATGAGAAAGTAAACCAGAAAAGAGAAAAGTATGGAGTCCCAGAGAAGTTCAAGCATAACATAGAAGGCTTCAAGAAAAAAGCTCTAAAGGTTATTTTTTAGAATAATAAGTTGAAATACTTATGAGAGAAGGATGATGACAATAATGGCAAATAGTACCAGAAGGACTAGAAACTCAAGAAAAACAAATAAACCAATAAACAAAACCACTCAAAATAGGACATATAAACATGGAATAATAGGTATTTTAATATTGGTCAACACTTACATCATAAAACATATATACTAGTTAAGTAAAATATTAATTACGTTGGAAGTGCTAGCACTGAACATGGGGTGTAGAAAAGCCAAATGGAGAATTGTAAAAGATAATGTCAATTGATAATATAAAATGGAATATTACTCAGCCATAAAGAATGATAAAATTATGGCATTTGCAGGCAAATGGATGAAATTGGAGAATATCATGCTAAGTGAGATAAGCCAATCTCAAAAAACCAAAGGACGGATGATATCGCTAATAAGTGGATGATGACACATAATGGGGGGTGGGAGAGGTTAGTGTTAGGGTTACAGTTAGGTTTAGGGAGGGGGGCAAGAATGGAGGAAGGAAGGACTGTATAGAGGGAAAAGAGGGGTGGGAGGGGTGGGGAGAAGGGAAAAAATAACAGAATGAATCAAACAACATTACCCTATGTAAATTTATGATTACACAAATGGTATGCCTTTACGCCATGTACAGAGAAACAACATGTATCCCATTTGTTTACAATAAAAAAATAAAAACAATAAAGTAACAATAGCTAATAAAAAAAAGAGGATACCAAATAAGCAAAAAAAAAAAAAAATCAATAAATTGAGAAATATGCGTAAAGTCCTATCATTTAGACATATCAAAAGGAATCCTCAAGAAGTATTAACATTAGTTAACTAGGAGGAATATGACTTGGAAGTTGGGGGGGTTGGGTTAAGCATTTTGTTTTATCTCAAGTTTCTTAGTACTATTTAATTTGTTTCTGATTAAAATACATAAAATTTTCATAATAAATACCAATGTTTTCCCTTAACTTTGATATCACTTTTACCATACCCTATTAGTTCTTCCTTTTACTTAAGACTCTAGTAATCATTCCTCATTCTTCTCATTTATGCAGGTCCCCTTCAGATCGATCTTCTGACATTTCAACCCCTTTAGAGTTATTGCATGTACTTCTTAAAACAAAATATAAGATCATCATGTCCTCTATATTGATGGCTTCTTCTAAAATACTTCACTTTTGTTTCTTAAAAACAAGTCTTTTATTCAGTATGAAACTATTATTTCACAATCAACTGTAACTTGAAATTGTAAAACATTTTATAATGCCCAACACATATTCTCTCTCTTATTAATATTTCAAGACTAGATTTGACAAAGAAATATTCTTAATCTATTTTTTTCTTGCAAAGTAGAAATATCCCTTAAAAGTATCAATCCACATAATGGAAAGAGGTTCCATCAGATCCAAAGCTGCTAGTTTTGAGACATTAGGCATTTCTGTGCAGTATACAGCTCTACAAGATCTAATGTAAAATTACTACATTTACTTTTATTTCCCCTTGATGGTAACTTTTTAAAAGAACATTTAACTATCTTGAGTGATGGCCATCAAAGGATGGTGTTCTCCTTCTAAAATGGCTAATTTTCTCCATAACAGGATAAATGAAGTAATGGTTTTAGGAAAACGCTTCATAATTTTAAGGTAGAAAAAACTGCTTTGTTTAAATTAGCTCTCCAGAAACACAGGAATCATATTCATCATCAGTCATGGAACTACATTTGGCAAGTGGCATACGCCTAGAAAATGACAGCTCTTATTATCACCTTTGTCATTCTCTTAGATAATGTGTCCCAAAGGATTATGGGAAAAATTAATAAGTAATATGCATCTGACAATAAAATTTTGAGTAATAAGATTTTGCTAGCCTTTATATTATTAAAGTTCATCTGTCAGATGCCAAAGATGTACCCAAAAGTCTTTTATCTTTCATGATATACTAGTCCTGCAGTAGGTAAATAATCTATGGATTTACATGTCTCCACTTGCTAAAATCAATAGTACGTTCATCACCAAAATTTTTGGGAGGCTATATCTGGAACATTTATAATGCAAACAGTAGAAGCCAAAAACAATGTTTTAACTTAAAATTGAAGTAAATTGTTGAACTCAATGAAAACAAAGATACATCCAAACTGAGCTTCAAAAAACCTTTAATATAATTGACTCATATTAAATGTACTTACGATTAATGTACTTGAATTTTAGTCAGAAACAATGCTTTATTTTATTCTTTAAGTGGCCAATATAATACATTTAAACCTAATTCTGCTTTGTGATTCATAAGAAAGACCAGATGGAGCTGCTGAATTGCCTGCTCACTTATTTTGATATACCCATAATATACTACCTACATAGAGGTAGATAGACTTATTTATCTCTAGTGAAGGGGAAATGGGATAAATTTTATTTTCTGAGATTTTTTTCTTCCTGTGAAAGCATTTTAAAAGTCATATAAGTACTAATATATATTATGCTGAATATATCTAACATATACATACAGAAAATGTATAAATGTATTATTTTCGTATAGTCCCAATGCTTCATCATAAAGATCCCAATTAATTATCATATTAAAATCAATGTATTATCACAAATATAAACCTATAAAACCATCATCCAGACTGAGAGAATATTAACCCACGTCAAGAATCCTCTTTTTTATTTATTTATTTATTTATTTATTTTTTATTGTAAACAAATGGGATACATGTTGTTTCTCTGTTCGTACATGGAGTAAAGGCATACCATTTGTGTAATCATAAATTTACATAGGGTAATGTTGTTTGATTCATTCTGTTATTTTTCCCCTTCCCCCCCAACCCCACCCCTCTTTTCTCTCTATACAATCCTTCCACAGTTTCTTTATCCATTCATCAATTGAAGGGCATCCAGGTTGGTTCCACAATCTGGCTATTGTGAATTAAGAATCCTCTTTCTTGATAACTATCTCCACTATTCTCAAAGACAAATACCATCTTACTGTCTATCCATTAAACATGAAAGTTGATGTGTGTCTATTGTTTAATGCCATGTAAATGGAATCAGGCAGTACATATTCTTTTACATCTAATTTTGAAAAGAAAGTATGTTGAAGGGTTCATCCCCACTTTGAGGTGTGGAAGTTGTTTTCTCACTGTTCCTACATTATAGTATTTCTTATATGAATGTACTATAAAAATCACTATTCATTCATTAGCAATGCCATTTGTTTATGTCTGACTTTGGTTGTTACTAGTATTGCTGCTAGGTGAATTCTGGAGTCTGCATCTTGGTGAACATATTTCTCTTTGGTCTTTGCTTGCCAGTTGAACTGCAGTATCATGGACTGTGCAGATAATGTCAAACAGTTTCCAAAGTGATTTATGCCACATACTTGTTTTTTAAGATGTTTCTATGTGTAATCTGAATCATAAAGGAATTTTTGGCTCCATTTGGTATTTGGATAATGGTCCTTGGCCTATTATACATAACAATCTAAAATATTATTGGGTTTTATTCTTAACATTGTTGACGTTACCTCAAACGGTTCTTCAGCTAGACAGGAATTTCTGTGGCATTCATTAGTTAGGATACAAAGGGCAAAAGAAAATTTCACTGTCAACTACGGTTTGCCATGCAGATGACAGACTCCAGTTCTTCTAAACAAACTAAAAGAGAAACCCCTGCTGACTGAAACTCAGACAGAAGTGGTGGTTTTTCTCAGTTGGATGCAAGTTTATATATTGTACATCACAGTTCCCATTGTCTGCAATCCAAATTTCCACTATAGCAAAAGTCAGAAGAGCTCAAAATACAAATGGCAATTTTAAATGTGCACACATAAGTGAAATGAAAATGCAAAACGATGTTACAGGTTAAAAAGTTATCGTTTATGTGCATCCTTGCCAAGTTCTGGTATAGGACTACATTAAAAGAAATTCTTTGATTAGGAACAGTGAAGTTAACTCTAATTCTTAAAAATAATACCTCCTTTTGACCTTCATACCCCAAACAGAAAAAGGACAAATGTAGTACTCTAGAGTGTTAGGGAATTAAGTTTCCTGAAGAAAATTTAGTTATCAAGAAGATGGTGAATAAAGGTAATCATCAGTGCTAGTGCATTTCATCTTAAATGATTAAAATGCTGAACGCTCCTCCTGATGAAACAGTTATGCAGATAAACTGTAGGGGAAGCAAGGACTGGAGAGTGGCTATAATCCCTTGGGGTTCTAAGTGGGGCTGCTCTTGATGGCCTTCTTTCCACACTCTTATTTGTCACTACCAATGCTTCTTAGAGTGACACATGACTTTGATCATCTCAGAGCAAAGCATTGATGATCCTAATCATCCCAAACTTGTACTGTAATGCTTTCAAGGGAGTAGGGTGGGTGGAGATTCCATATGATTCCATATGATTAACCATGACTTCTTAACCAGAACATGCATCCTTGATTCATGCCTCCAAGTAAAATCATCTCATTTTTAACATTTAAGTTTGTATCCTTTAAGTAATATGCTTATGTTTTTACTGATAAATGAGCTCCATTAAGTTTCATTTCAGACAAAGCATCCTCAATTACTTTGGAAAAGTATTAATTGGTTATTTTGGAGTAAATTCTTATTTTAATTTATTATTTGAATGAATTTATGAGTTATATTTCAAGACACTAAGGCTAGATAATTTTCTCTGCTAGAATATAGTACCTGATATATTCATGCTAGATTAGATTCTAATGATATCGAACTATTAATATTTCAAATCTGCATATCCCTATTTTATCATAATCATGATGTCAGCACTATTAGAGTTTAAATTCTTTGTTTTGAGGAATGCAAGTTAAGTGATTCCACCATGGCTAAATATCTAGCTAGTGGGAAAGCTGAGATTTGAATACAAATGGAAGATAATCTGAAGGGAGGTATATAGATGAGACAACCAAACCTTCTCCTTGCTCTTTAAATGTACTAGATTCCCCTCTCCCTGTCTTATTTTGCACTGCTGACCTCATCTCATACCCTTTTGAGGAATTAGAAGCAATAAGACAGAAATCCCATCGTGTTCATAATGCCACCAGGCCACCAGTATCTGTGTCACAGGCTTTGTTCTCCCTCCTCTAGCTGGAGATGAAATGGGACCATTCCTCTCAAAGACCAAATTCTCCACATGTAGCTTGGTAAGTCTGAATTAAGAGCTCTTCATCTTCCTCAAGGACTTTGCTCCTACACTTATTCCCTTTGTTTCCTGAATCATTATTTTCTCTGATCATTCATTTGATCATTGTATGTTTATAAGATACGATCATAAATATCAAAATAGAAAAATAAATACACAATTTCCTTAGTTTCTCTCTTCCCTGCCTATTGCCCTATTTTTCTTTTACCCTTCAGAGAAAACCTTATTAAAACTGTCTACTGTCCTCCTCTCCCATTCCCCTCTTAAACTCATCCAGTCCTTCCAACCCAAAAGAAAATATTCTTCCCAGGCATCAATGACTTTCATTTTCCCCAAACACAATGGGCATTTCATAGTTCCTGTTTAATTTGAATTCTTAAGAACATCTGACAATACTAACTAGGTGCTGATAAAATTTCTTTCCTTGTCTTCCAGGAATTATACCTAAATAGCTACACCTTCGTCACCTCATTTATTGTTTCCTGTTTCTTTACTAGCAATTAAATGTAGAAATGCCCACAGCTTGGCAAGGGAACTCTCCTTTTTTCCATCTGCTCAATCTTCCCTGGTGATATCATTTCTCCATCTAAATGGTATCTAAAATGGTTTTAGATACCATTTATATGCCAAAGACTCCCATATTTATGTCTACTGGATAATTCTCTTCCTAGAAAATAAGATGTATCCAAATAGCAAGACACTAGCTCTACTTACATGTTTAAAAGGTGTCTCAAATTCAATATGGCTAAAGCAGAATTCTTTATTCCATGACTTTCTTTTCTTGAAAAATTGTGCTCCCCTCCAAATCAATTCCATCACAAACAATGACATCACATGCATATAATGGGCAGCTAAATCATAGGATCTAACCTTGATTTTACTTTCCTCATGGCCTTACTTAAAGTTTTTCTCTTTCCCTTACTACCTACCTACAATCAATCATTACTATTGATTCTACCTGTCATAAATATCCCATACATGTCTGATTTCCCCCATTTCTGTAAAATCCACTCTATCTAAGCTACTATTTTATGCACCTGGGTTCCTATAGCTTCCTATTGTAGCTCCCTACTTTAGCTCTTATACCCCAACAATAAATTTTCCATATGGTAACCAAAGACTTCTCCTAAAATATATGTCAGAAGCAAGCCACGTCTTTACTTAAAATCTACTTGAGTAAAATGCAAATGTCTCTCCTGGCTTACAAAGCCCTACATATTCTGGCCCCTGCCCACCTTTCTGACATTTCTTCTTAGAATAGAGACAATCAGTTCTTCATATCCACACCTTCTATGCTTCACATCAGCATTCTTTCAGTTCCTATAACATGCTATCTTGGTATCTTTTATTAGATTTTCTTGACCACCTTAAAATCTACTTAGTCATTTTCTATCTCATTATTCTATTTACTCAAGAAATTTTTATGAAAATATCAATCATAAAGAAAAGTTGAAAGACTAGTTCAAATAACACCTGTATACTTGTCACCTAGACACAATAATTAATGACATTTTCTATATATGTTTTAACCATGGTTTTCATACAACAGACTGATGTCCACAGGTAGTACTTCAAAAAAAGAGATGGGAACTCAACTGCTTTTTAAGGAATGGGAGTAATATGATTGTGTTGAGAGGAGGAAGAGGACTTTTAGCATTTTCTGTTTAAGGGAGACATTTTATATTTTATTATGTAAAATGAAATATGTATCACTGATTATAAACATGGTCTCTAAAATTTACATCCAATAGGCAAAACGCTAGTGTGAGCCATCCATAGCATGTTTGAAAATCATTTTGTCTTCATTTTCTTTTACTTAATAAACTAAAACACATAAATAACTTTTTTGTGGGAAAAGATACTATCTATTTATTTATTTATTTATTTATTTACTTATTTGGATCCATTGTACACAAATGGGGTACAACTGTTGTTTCTCTAGTAGTACACAAAGTACAGTCTCACCATTTGTGTAATCATACATGTACATACGGTAATGATGTTTGTCTCATTCTGTTATTTTTCCTTCCCCCACCCCCTCCCCAGTCCTCTGTTTCCTCTATACAATCCATCCTTCCTCCATTCTTGCCTCCCTCCCATCCCCCATTACATATCATCATCTGCTTATCAGAGAAATCATTCAGCCTTTGGTTGTTTTGGGATTGGCTTATCTCACTTAGCATGATATTCTCCATCCATCCATTTACCTGCAAATACCATAATTTTATTCTTCTTTATGTCTGAGTAATATTTCATTGTGTGTATATATACCACAGTTTCTTTATCCATTCATCAATTGAAGGGCATCTAGGTTGTTTCCACAATCTAGCTATTGTGAATTGAGCAGCTATGAACATTGATGTGGCTGCATCACTGTAGTATACTGATTTTAAGTCCTTTGAGTATAGGCCAAGGAGTGGGATAGCTGGATCAAATGGTGGTTCCATTCCAAGATTTCTGAGGAATCTCCACACTACTTTTCAGAGTGGCTGTACTAATTTGCAGCCCCACCAGCAATGTATGAGTGTACCTTTTTCCCCACATCCTCACCAACACCTATTGTTGCTTGTGTTCTTGATATTAGCCATTCTAATTGGGGCGAGATGGAATCTTAGGGTAGTTTTGATTTGCATTTCTCTTCTTATTAGAGATGTTGAACATTTTTTCCTATATCTCCTGATTGCTTGTAGATCTTCTTCTGTAAAGTGTCTGCTCATTTCCTAAGCCCATTTAATGACTGGGTTATTTGTATTTTTGGTGTAAAGTTTTTTGAGTTCTTTAGAGATTCTAGAAATTTGTGCTCTATCTAAAGTGTGTGTGGCAAAGATTTTCTCCTACTCTGTGGGCTCTCTCTTCACATTGTTGATAGTTTCATTTGCTGAGAAAATCTTTTTAGTTTGAATCTATCCCAGTTATTGATTCTTGTTTTTATTTCTTGTGCTTCGGGAGTTATGTTAAGGAAGTCTGATCCTAAGCCAACATGATGAAGATTTGGACCTACTTTTTCTTCTATAAGGTGCAGGATCTCTGGTCTGATTCTGAGGTCCTTGATCCATTTTGAGTTGAGTTTTGTGCAGGGTGAGATAGGGGTTTAGTTTCATTTTGCTGCATATGGATTTCCAGTTTTCCCAGCACCATTCGTTGAAGAAGCTATCTTTTCTCCATTGTATGTTTTTGGCACCTTTGTCTAGTATGAGAAAACTGTATTTATTGGGTTTGTGTTCATGTCCTCTATTCTGTACCGTTGATCTACCTGTCTATTTTGGAGCCAATACCATGCTGGTTTTGTTACTCTTGCTCTGTAGTATAGTTGAAGGTCTGGTAGTGCTATACAAATTCAATGCAATTCCTATTAAAATCCCAATGATGTACCTCATAGAAATAGAGCAAGCAATCATGAAATTCATTTGGGAGAATAAGAGACCCAGAATAACTAAAGAAATCCTTAGCAGGAAGAGTGAAGCAGGGGGTATCACAAAACATAAGTAACTTTGTCAATGGAACATTTATTTATTCTCTATGAACCATCATCTTGATGAACCAAAGTGGGGGGAAAATGTATATTCTTGTCCTTCAGTGAGCAAACATTATTACATAGCATATTTCATTTAGGGGGGAAAAACATTTTTCCTAGTAAAATTGCAATGAATTCAAAAGGTTAATGTAAAAATTGTGACTGGTTATTTACCATAAATAATTAAGGAAAAATAAGTATGCCCCAAACAAACAAAAGTCTTATAAATAGACAAAGTAAATGTATACTTAATTGATAAGAGAATTGTTATTTTAGAAATAATCATAAAACATTTTAGTAATTTTTATTCAAAATTATAACAGTTTTAAAGAAACAAACTAAAGGTAAAGATGATATAGAAGTTTAGGGTCATTTGCCATTGAAATAAATGGTTCTAAATAATTTAATAGGGCATAGTGGTATAACTATATTTAAATCAGAACTATAATAATGATGAAAGAGTCACAAAAATAAGTAAATTTATTATCTATATTATATTTAAGAATGCATGTAAATGAAAAATGCAGTTATAGAAATTTTAAATGTTTCTGAGAAAATAATAAAAACATATTCCTCAAGAATGGTGGACAGCTGAGTTTTGAAATACAATAATCTTTGCTTTGCAGAAAGACAAGGTACAGTACAGATTGACCTGAAATGACAAAAATTAATCCTGAGTGTTTTCAACTGGGTACTGATTAGGAAGGAGCAAAAGAAGAATAATAATAAAAAGAATAGAAGAGCTGAGTGCCATCTCTGTCCCCTTAGTAAATGTTCTATATTCAACAACATTAAACTGGTTCTTGCTTTTATAATTTTTTGTTCTTGCATGTTGACAGATGAAATTCATGCGAAAAAAATTTAGGTTGACTAAAAAAAAGCCTTCAGATGCTTAGAATTCTACCTACCATTTATCTCCATCTCTTTACCACTTAAAACGAATTACCAGGCACATGTAACAAAACTGCCAAAAATAGTTTCAAAAAGAAACCAAATTTGTTGAAATGCTTTCCTACTGACCCTGAAAGTCCCAGAGTAAACAGCAGTAGGAGAAACAGGTGTTCTCAAAATGGAAGATTTTAAGAGTAATCTCTGGGAAGTTCTTTTCTTTGCACAACCTTGATGCTGAGCACACTGCCCCTGCCATCAATGCTTGAAAAGACTTGGTGATGGATGAGTCACCTGTGCACAGAATAGGAGCAATTCCCTTCCATTAGGTAGAGCCTAACCTAATTATATGAATGTTTGAAACAACATAAAGGAGAATCACAGTAATTTCTAAATATGCAAAGGGGATGGGTGTGGCACACGGTTCCACACAGGAGGACAATCAGCGATAGCTCCTCCATGTGTGGAGCATGTGTAGGATTTCTTCCCACTGTTACCCAAAGAGCTGAGACTTGGCACTATAAATGACTGGTGGCTGTGGGGTTTGCCACTAAAATGATGTATGTGGTTAATTTCAGTTACTCTTCCGAAAGCGGTCCTGTGTGCCTTTGTAGCTGAAGGCTCCATTAGTGAAGGCTCTATTAGTGACAGGATAAAAAGAAAGAGATGGAGAGAGGTGAGAAGAAGAGTGAGTGGGTTTGCAAAGTAAAATGAGCGAGGTGAGCCATTCTCCACATAGATAAATGGGATTAAGAATAAATCTGCTCTTCTCATGAATAAAATTTGAATATGAAAAATGAATCCTTAAATTCATGTGGATATGCAAGTATTTGTAACATAGGCAAAGATATAAATATGGGGAATAAATATATGAAATGTCACATGACATTTGCTTTGACTCTAGATCGTTCACCTCCCTCAAATATTCCCAAATATAGCTGAAGTTTTTGAGATTTTATCTCAGAGAAAACATAAATTTAGACAACCTGGAATGATGGACTGTATATGGTATATATTGGCATAATAAAGTCATAAACAACATTTCTGTCCTCCCCATTCACTGTGAATGTTCCTGCTTAATTTAACTTACTATGAAATATCATTATATATTAGGATGTATGGTTTGAATATGAAGTATCTCTCAAAGCTCCTGTGTTAATGCAGTTCATCCTAGTTTGAACAAACTAACTATAACTAGATGATAACTGTGGGAAAGCATTGATGGAGGGGGTGCATCTTTCCTGTGGGTCCCTTCCCCCACCTCTGCTTCCTGGCTGCCATGAAAGAAGCAGTGTTCTTCACCATACCCTTCCACCATGATGTGCTCAACTTGGGCCCAGAGCTATGGAGTGGGCTATCTATGGGCTGATACTTCTGAAAGTAAGCTCCAATAAACTTTCCTCCTCTAAGCTGTTCTTGTTGGGTATTTTGCTCACAGGTATGAAAAGCTAACTAACACAGAAGGGAAAAGTCAATTTCATATTTTGACCCTAGAGAGAATTTTTCCCAATTCAAAGTAGGAGAAAGATAGGTTGAACTTAAACATATCATAAAAGTCCCTAAAGCTCTTTTCTCTTGAGAAATTTCTAGATTTGAGAAAATTTATTTCCTCACATCCATTGTGTATGTGTTTGCCATATGATTTTTAGTTATCAGAGCTGTCTCCTACATTTCCCTTGAATTAAAGAGGAGGAACAATTAAAGAAATATTGTACACTTGCTATCTTTTCATGCATGTTTGGTAAGGAATCTTTTGATGTTGAATATTTCTGGGAGAAAAGTGTCCCTGCTTCAATGAATAGATGATCATTATCCAGATTCAGAAAATACAAGTCAATCTCAAGATATAAGCAGGTTCCTTCTTGTTTGGTACTTAGAATTAACATCTTGGTCTATAAAGCGAATTTTAAATCTTTTAAACAAACCCCTTCAGTATCCAGTTTAAGATTGATTTATTATAGTTGCTACACCATTACTGACAAAGAAACCTGCAATAATCCCCAACAGCTGCTGGCCAACAGGTGCCACAGAAAAACATTGAAACACCAAGCCACAAGATAGAATCAATTTTGTCTCCTTCACTGTTATAATTAGGCAAGAACAACTAGAGTATTTTTAATCTTACCTTTACTATTCTTCAAAAACAGAGGTGGGAAACAAGACCCCACTGTATCATCAGGAATGTATAATCCCTGTCATGATAATTGTTCTCCAGAGCTGCACATTTTATGGGTTAGATATAAAACTTATAGGGAAGGTCATCTTCTGAAATCGGAACACAGCTGGTAGGCAGTAAGAATCACGTTTTATATATATATGAAACTCACTCTCTTCCTGAGATATCATATTCTATCATATTTGAGGGTTTAAATTTTAAAAAGTGCTCATTTGCAATCTATGAATCTATATCAAGGCAATTTAAACTGTTTTTGTCCTCTGGCCCTGAATCTACATTTATAGTCTTTTCCTTCTAACTGCTTCTCTCTTGCTGCAAATGGACATTTGAAAAGTCACAAAAGGTCAAATATTTAATTAACGATTCCAAACTTTTTCAAAAAAGGATGTCTTCACTTTTCTACAGACCCATTTTAATTTCTGTTTTCAGCCTAGATTTTTGGATTAAGCATGTCGTAGCTTTTTAAATAATTATCCTAATTAGAAGAAAATGGAAAACATTTGTCAAAATTTTGAGATTTTTGAAAAACCAATCATAACACTCAGGTTTTTAAAGGATCTAAGCCACAATTCCAAAGTGCTTAGAAACAAAAAAAGAGAATTTATAATACTCATGTAAGAGATTCTGATCTGGCTGGGAAGGCAGCTAACTTATTTCTACAAGGTAGTTCAGCATTTTATATACCTTTTTTATATCTGATGACCCTTAATTTGGCTATGTTAACATCTATAAAGTATTCCCAGAGAAGAGGACCATTTCCCCCATGACTAGCAAATGAGGATCAAATGGCAGGATGTCCTTCTCAATTAGTTATTATTATTAAAGATGCTGGGTATGTTTAATAAGGATGCAGACCTTCTGTAGGGTAGTTTTTTTTTTTACGGCTAGACCTGCTAAAATCAGATATTTCTACATAGGCATTTGGATTTTGCATATATGTAAGAGAAAAATCATAGACCACACTACATGTGCCCTGGGTGCAGAATGTATTCGTGGTCCCTAAAATGTTTTCCAGAAGATTAAGCTGATTTTCTGTGAATCATTTGGAAAATCCCTGCAAATGATTCTATCCGAAAAGTAGTCCCTCCTCTTGCCAAAGTTCCTGGCAATATACAGATCCTGACTGTAACACCATTTCAGGAATATATACAAATGTAGGGGGAATATAAAAAAATTAGATACTCTTGAACATAAATTTTTGTCAACTTTCTTTTACTCATAAAAATATCATTGTTACTATTATGATGATGATGAATCACTAAGTTTAAAAGAAAAAAATAGTAAAATAACTGCTTTGACTGCAAACTCTTTAGACAGTTAATTAAGAATATATCTTTGATTTCATGAAGAACTAAGATCAAATGCCAGCAAATCACTTAGTATCGCAGTGGCAAAGGAGAGATAATATTTCCACTGTCTCTGGTTTATGATTAAATTAGATAATTGTATAAATTACCTAGCAGTGATAGGACTACTTTCTTTTATGTAATAATGTGACTTTGTACTCTTACTTCTCAGTACTGGAAGAAAATGAACATCACTAATGGATTTTTTTTTTTTTTTAAAGTTCATCAGCCTTATATTACCTTCACCCCAAAGGAGTAATCTTAGGATCAAAAAGATGGACAGCAACACTTACATCAGCGAGTGCACCCAGGGCTTCTGCAAGCATTGGCACAAAGATTAATACCAGCCCCTGAGGCGGCATCAGTATCCCATAGTGCAGTTAATGACACCATGTGCAAGAGCAAAATAAGCATGTTGTCACTGTCTTCCATGATATCAGTCCTGAACTACCCTGTGTGGTGTGCATTGATTCTTTTCTTTCAAATTGTACAGTTACTAAAATGGTGAAGGAAGTTTCTCAAGGATGTATTTCATTAGGTTTAAAACTGCCCATAAAATCTGACAATTTGTGTCAGTGTTGCTGCTGGGAAGCCAATAAAGCCCACATACCATAGCAGGTTGCATGAAATGCCAGCAGGATCTCCATCATCTGATGAATCAACTACACCCCAAAGAAAAACTAATCAACACAGACCATTTTACTGACAATACACTGTGTCCCTGTATTTCAGAAAGGCAATTTAGGTATGCCTGATGTATAACAGCTCTTAAGAAAAAAAAAATGTCAACCTGAAAGTGAGGAGGTATGCTTTTAATATTTCTGACTTACTCCTCCATCAGAAAATTCTGGCCAAAGAGGTTTCTTCTACAAAATCTCCATCAGTGACTAGAATGTTAGACTCATGCAGTATTTACATATATGTGACAATGGTTTGATTTAATCCCATTTGATCCCATGCATTTAAATCAAATCACATTGACCAGATATTCTACTTTTAAAAAATAGTACATTTTAAGTATATTTCAATGCTACAAAGGAATTAGTTTTGAAAGCATTTTAGTATGAGTACATGAATAGCATCCAGAATCCCCCATTCACTTAATATTTATTAAGAGTCTACTAAGTGCCAGTCATACAATCTATTTGCCAAACACTATGTGGTGCTTAGTGGACATTCAGATGACATAGTCCCTGGTTTCTAAGAGCTCAATCCACAGTGGAAGAACCAGCAGCAGCGGTGCCAAGAGATGCTTAGGGTCTTTCATATACCCCTTTTATCCAGTAGTCTCCCTAAACCTACCTAAATCTATCTCAATTAAGGATACTCTAAGTAAAACATTGCTCTGCCAATGTAGCTAAAAGACAAGTTTCTTTGGCCCCCTTCCACTGGATTGCTTGCCCCTATGCACAGCTACTCAGGAGGTTGATGGGAGACAGACATTAAACCTCCAGTAATAATATTGTGTGATAAACTATATAAGTACAAAGACTTCCATGAACACAAAGGGTTGGTTATTCAGATATCAAGATGTCATGAAAGTTTCAGCAAATACTTAAAAAGTGAGGACATGACAGGTGAGATGTAGGACAAGACAGGCAGAAGGGACAAATTGCAAGATAGCATACACACACACTCCAGCCTGACAGGACTACCTGATCAGCAGGACTGATTATTTAAAGAATATGCACCTTACTATGGTTTAGATATGAGGTGCGTCCAATAGCTCATGTGTAAGACAATGCAAGAATGTTCGGAAGTGAAATGATTAGTTTATGAGAGTTATGACTTAATCAGTGAAAATAATCTGCTGACATGGATTAACTGGGTGGTAACTGTAGGCAAGAAGGTGTGACTAAAGGAAATAGGTCACTAGGCTTGTGCCCTTGGTTTTTATATTCTGTTCCTGGTGAGCAGAGCTCTCTGCTTCCTGGTTGACATGTTCTGAGCTGTTTCACTCTGCCACACCCTTCTGCCATGATGTTCTACTTCACCACAGGCCCTGATATGTGGAGTTGGTCAACCATGGACTGAAATTCTGAAACTGTAAGCCCAAACAAAACTTCTGTTCTCTACATTGTTCTTGTCTGGTATTTTGGTCACAGCAATGCAAAGCTGACTAAAGAACATCTTATTACAAGTTTTAATCTAATTTTATCTTTGAGACTGTGGGAATCCCCAGGAGAGCATTAGGCAGGAGTGATATGAGAATGAGAGTAATTAGGAGAGGTTTGCAGATGACTAATGTGAAAAGCAGTTTAGGAATCAAGGCAAGGAGATTCTGGTTGAAGGCACTGACTGGAAAATTGGAAAGCAGATGGATTTTAGGATGTCAGAGGCATAGCCTGTGGTGTCCATAGATGGCATGATTCACTAAGATCAGGAAAATAGGGGAAGAGATGAGATGGGACAGCTACCTGTTACCTAGTCCTCAACCTCTAAAATCATGCTAGTTATGTATCAGTTGGGTCAACTAAAATTAAGAATATCACCTATTTCTTACTAAAAATATAATCTATTGGCACAAGTTAAATATATAACAAACACTTTAAGATTCACATTAAAAATTTAAAAACTTGTTGTGGAGACAATGATACCACTTCATATATGTGGTAATAGACACCAAATTTTGCTTGGTCCCAATTATAGAGGTTTACATTTCAAAGACTTATCAAGTTGGTTCTTATTTAATCTGTAAAATTTATTGCTCATATTATTCAATTGTAAATTTATTGAACCCAAATTAACATTTTCAATAAACTTACAGTGACTGATGAACACTTTTTAATTTGGGGGTTTATTGCTATTGTTTAACCCCAAAAGGTCGATTCTGTCAAACTTACTCTTTTCTAAAGTTGGAACAAGTGGCAGAGGAGTAATACCTTCCAATGATCCTCTCCCCGTAGAGACATCTACCTAAACAGTTATCCATGCATGAAATTACCTTCATATAAACTAAGGAAATGAGGTCTGTGGTCATAATCCATTGTTTTAGTACAACAATAAGAAAAGATGCATTGAAGAAGTCAGGAAGGAAACTTGCCCTTGTTACCCATCTCCCAACTCCAAGCAGAGAAACCCGGAGTTACCTCCGACTTCTGAGGGAGAGGAAATTAGTCTGGGTTTTACACTTGGAACCCAGTACCAGGCCTGACACAATGAAATAGTGCTGGGCAAAGCCACACAGTCCCTGCCTTTGGGTCAGTGCTCACAGCCAGAGTTTCTGGACCTGGAGTAAGCTGGAAGCCAAGGGAGTGTTTCCAGCATCCCTCGCCCCAATCCCAGGCACCATAAGGCAAAGAGATTCCATTCACTGGGGAGTAGGGCAGGGAAATATGCACAGAACTTCACCTTGGAACTCAGTGCTATGCCTTAAAAACTCAACACCAGGAAGGCTTCCACAGCACTTATCCCAGGTTAGTGCTGGCAGACAAAGTTCTGGGTCTATCACATTTCCAGATACCCAACCTGGAGCTCCAGTGAGATAGACTTAAATTGCTGCCAGTATCATCTCTGGATGGCTTCAGTATACCATAAGTATACCATTAGGCCATAAGTATACCTTTTCCATTAGAAGACCATAGCTGCATGGGCCTTGGTCTTGCCACTGGTCTCAATGGGTTGTGGTATCCAGGTTCAACCCAGCTTCGCAGCCTCGGTGGCCAAAGGACTACTGTCTCAGCTCTCCCTTAATCCTGGTTAACACAAAAGAGACAGTCACTGTCCAGTTGAAGGAAGAAGAGGAAGAGTGGTGCCACATCATTGCTTAGTACCTTGTCCTTCCATGATAAGGCAAATATACTAAGAAATACACATGTATGTATACACACACACACACACACATATTCTCACACTCACACACACATATTCTCACACTCACACACACACACACACACACACACACATACTTTCTCTCTCTCTCTCTCTCTCTCTCTCTCACACACACACACACACACACACATACTTTCTCTCTCTCTCTCTCACACACACACACACACACACATACTTTCTCTCTCTCTCTCTCACACACACACACACACACACACACATACTTTTTTCCTTGATAGCTTTGGGTAATCTACAGTCCTTTATAATAACTGGAAAATGTTTCCAGTATAAAAATATTGCAACTTATTTCCTAAGCATCAATTCATTAGTTTATGTGTATTCAGCATAGATCTAGAGTTCAAATAAAATTGTAAAATTACTATTAAATTTATGAAAATTAAAAGTAATGAGAAATCACAAGTTATCAGTATGCATCAATTTGGTAAAATCTAGTATTAAAATGTTAAAAATGGTTTTTATTTGATTACTCTATAATAAAATAAGATAGATAATCTCAACCATTTTTAACATTCCAAGGGCAAAATATGAGTGGTTCATACACGCAGCAATTATTAAACATTCCTCTTGGAAAAAAGATAAGTATATTTAAAATTAAAGGAAGGAAGTAATGAAGGGAAAGAAGGGAGGAAGAGGATGAAGAAAGGGGATTTAAATCACTACCGTATACAAATCTCACCTCACTGACCAGTTTAAAAACTAGCAACAAATTTTGAGAAAGAAACTTTAACACCCCTCTTTCCAAGAAAAGGATGGTAAATTCATAACCTATGGACATCTTTATTCAAAATAAAACATGTTAAATAAGTAAATTCTTTCTTTCCAAAGTAATTTTTTTTCAAAAATAAGTGTCTGAAACTCTGCAGATATTTCATATAAATTTTGAATGCTATTAAAGAATCTGATAATTCCATGTGGTTTTACATGAAAATTTAGTTGACATAACTGAAATGAGGATAAAATAGAACCAAGAAGCAATAACTATAAATATATCCTGAAATATGTTTAGTGGGAAAGGTGTTAAATGACAGTTAATAGAATATTACGAGGTGTCAATAAGATACTAATTAATACTATTTGTAATTTGGCAATAATTAGAAAGTGTCAAAATACATGCTATAACATAATGCACATAGCAAGAAGAATTAGAAATAAAGACAGAAAATAAAAGTACATTTTTCTTAATTTGCAAATTAAAATCAAGTTAAGAAAAACAAGAAATTGAGTGTGTAACTAATTTAAGCCAAACAAGAAATTGAGTGTAACTAATTTAAGTCAACATGTATTTACTGAAAAGGGTCTGATGATTTAACAATCCACAAAACAAAAACTATCTCTGCCTTCATGGAAATGCATCCTTGTTAAATTGCCCAGAAATGCACACAGACGGGACATGATTTAATTCTAAATGAAATGACCACCTTCACCATACACAGAACTTGTGAAACTAATTTTTAAACAGCTCTTCAAAACCTAGAGATAGGTTGTATGTCACCCTTGTTTCTCTTTGCTACTGCTACTTCTAAATTAATTATCCTTTGCCCTCCAAAAATCTCAGCTTATTTGGAACTTGTATCATTGGGCTGTACCATCTAATACATCCCACAAAAACCACCTTGTAGTCATTTATTCAAGATGGTTTCTGGTTCATCTTACTTCCCACCCCTCCTTTACAACTGAAAAGTCTGTGCATTTGTCTCACCCAGTGCTCAGGCCTTTGATCTTCTCCACCTCCCTCAGGTCCCAGCTGCCCTGGCTCCTCAGCAGACCTGACACTCACCACCCTCGCCAAAGTCTCCCAGACTCCTCTCCAGCTCAGGGTTCTTCCTCCCCATGATCACTCGTCTCCCTTCCTTCAGTCTTTCTGACCTGGCTTACTAGTGATTCCATGATCCATCATTAAAATCACACTATAACAACCTGGAGTCCTTTTTTGCACTGAAGAAAACAGCTTCACTCATTTATTTAAAACACACCAGAAAATCTGAACTTCTTATAGGTACAATCCTCCAATAGTCAGCTTGTGGTTTCAGTTCCAGCTTTGACTGACATTATTCCTCCCCTCCATCACTGCACCCCAATCACACTGGCCAATCTACCTCTCCAGGTCACCAAACCCCTTCCACCATGTGCCTTCCCCATTTCCCCCACTCAGCTGGACGTGCTTATGTCCTCAACTGAACTGTCCAGCTCTTCCTCGGTGTCCTCAGTGGCAGTGCCAGCCCATGCAGAACCTCCTCGGACCATCTCCTCTACCCCTACCCAACACAACCACTTTCTACTGTATTGCTTTTTAAACTCCCTTTACATCAGTTACAGACATACGGTAGAGTTACATCATTTAGTTCCCTCAGTCAGTCATGGCATTTGATTTATAAAGGACGAAGTCCTTATTTATATATTTTGTTCACTTTTATGTTATCAGTGAGGAATGAATTCATGCAGACATTAATAGATAGGAAGTAACATGAGAACAAGGTTTAACGACAAATCTCTCAATGATCTACAAAACAGAAACAAGGTTAATTATTTAGCAATCCATACCAAAAATATCAGTATGATTTTATTTACTAATTATACTCCTGTTTAGTTTTACTTAAATAAAAGAAGCGAAGTCATATAAATGATCATCTACATAAAAATGTTTTTAATGATATGAAAATTTACTAAAAGAAAGCAAATTGGTCAAAATGGATGATTATTAGTATAAAATAAGCAACATGTATTTGAATTCAATTTAAAAAATTAAAGTAGCCTGGAAAACATTAGTCCCATAATTCATCTGTAGGAAAATCAGGATTAAATGATTAAATAAGGAAATCTAAACCATAATATTTGTAATGAATTCAGATTCACAGAACATTGGGTAATTAAACATTTCACTGAAGAATCACAAATCCAAAGAATCATGGGATTATTTTTATGAAATATCTGGTACTTATCAATACTTCTCAACTTCATCCTACAGAAACCTTGAATCACCCAAGTATATCTGGCATTATGCTAAGCTTGATATATTTATTGTTTAATAGCTATGCTATTTGACATACAGTATCTAGAAGAATTTGCACCCACAAAATAATTTTATCAACGATATGTGATACATATTTACTGATTCTAATAGTCTCTGCCCAGAAAACCAAACCTATGAGTATAATTTTTAATTATCTCTAAATTTCTGCAGTGTAGAAATAGTGTATTAGATACATGGTCAGGTTTCTTATAATAAATTCTCTTCTAAAATAATCTCAATAAAATAGTAAAGATTATATTCAGCTCAATCTTCAATTTCAAATGAAAATATATACAATTTCAACCTAATGGGAATAATATAAACATATAAAAAGCACACAACTAGATATTGATTCAAAATACCATAAGAAGTTCAAAGTGTATCAGAATTGAAATGTACCGTTTTGCATGGATTTCTAAGTAATACCATGGAGATTTTTAAGCTCCACCTATTTGTCTAGCAATATATTGTGCCTTGATCTTGGTGTGATACAATAAAAACATCCTCATTCATAAATGTGGACCATTTAACTAACTGTAAACTGACTAAACTAATACAATGATGAGTCCCTAAAATAAAGCCCCTGATATTCTTTGCTCTTCTCACCTGTCCTCACGAAACTGCAGGTGTGTAATCATTCCACGAAGATTTTTAATTCATTCTTTTGATTTAGACCATCAATTTTCAGAAGTTTTCACCTTCATGATGTATTATGCATTATTCCATAAAGCTCTTTTGTTATTAATAGCTAATTCTCTGGTCTTTGACATTGACATAACATTTAACTCTTAAAGTTGGGTTCACAAAATTACTCCAGTTATCAAATATATGACTCTCACTTGAAATTAATGTGCTACCAGAATCTTAAACATCATTGTATATTGTTCAAGTTGAATCTTCTTTAATCCAAATATCTCCATTTCTGACATTTAATATCTCCCTGGATTTAAGAATCCTGTTAATTTTTTCTCCTACATCTATTAATTATAGTAATTAAATGAGAAGAACCAGGTGGAACTAAGAGACTATTCCTTTTTTTCATAGAGATCTTATTTCAAAAACACTGCCTCTCTGTCTCTCTTTTATACACAAAGGCACACATTGTACAGCTTGTATTTTTTAAAAAAATATTCTTTCTGCATCAATAAAGCCTACATATTTTCTCTCTTGTAGCCAAAATAATCAATCATAACAATGCATTTACTTTAGGAGTATGCTAATTTTTTAAAATGGGGAGTAATGATGCAGGCAGTGTGTGTCTATACATATATATATGTGTCTATACATATACATATGTATGTATGTGTACATAAAAATAAACATATATATAGAGAGAGGAAGCTTAGAATACAAAATAGACATGTACAACTGCCTGTAATGACATGTGTAATACACTCTCAATATAATATGCATAAAATCTAATATATATAAATAAATTTGAGTTTGAATCCTCCATCCCCTCTTGGGTTGCCTAGCAACACAGAGGCACCATGAACCACTGTCAAGACAATGTTACTGAAATTTGTTAGAAGTTACTGTTCACTCATTGTTCAGTTAGGATTTATCTATATTATATATAAATTCTTGGTGGATGTATTTCCAGTTTCTGCTGGCCAGTAATATCTTCATTTATCCAAAGTGTTTTATTATTTTTTGAGCTTTTCAGTCAGAATATTTTGGCATACACACATAGAACTATGTTTGTGGTAATTGAACATAAATAAACTCTGGTGTTGCTGTAGTTCAGTGATTTCATTCATAGAAAGTTTTTGCAGTGCTTCTCAGAGATGGTTCTTACTGACGGAGAAATTAAATAGCACCAGTGATCTTTTTGGCATATGATAACCCAAAATATTTTTGCTTAGAAGATTCAGCTATTTTAAGTGAAATCCCCATGTTTTCTTTTGAATACCCTTGTACATAACTAAGAAATTGAACTTGACTTTAACATTTTCCCTACTTTAGTTATAGCATTCTTTTCATATCAGTTATGCAATGAGATAATGCATGTGAAGTACCTACAACAAATCTATCAATAAAAACTGAAGTCAGAAAAGACAAAACCATGTGGGAAAAATGAAATGTCATCACACAAAATAAAGAGCACAGCGGGTGTCTTTTTACTCTGACCCAGTTAATCAGGAATTCAACTCCTCATTTTCCCCACTGCACAATGAAAGTCATTGGATACTATAGATTATAGGTAATTTATTTGCATTTAAGTGCAACAGTATGGCACATGTCTGCATAGGAGTTTTCTTTAAATGCACCTGTACCAGTTACCACAAATTTCAAAAGAAAATTTTGGCACAAATGACAGTAATTTGAATATCTTCCATTTGTAAACCATTTCCAATTTGAACATTATTCATTCAATGTGAGACTATATATGAAATACTAAAATAATCTTACTACTGAATAACAAGTGTCTTTAACTTCAGTAAACCATGACATTCTTGAGGTATATATCTCAAAATATTTAACACATAAGAAACCTAAAGAACCCAGAGATGAAATCATAATTAGCATAGTTCATGCTCTGAAATAAGGTAGTTATCATGACATACAAGTCAATATAAGGCACTCATGAATAGACAACCATATGGCAGTGCTAGTTCTGGATGTAAGATGGGCTTGCTTGCTGGTTACCAAAGGCTGGAATCAGAAAACAAATTACTGTGCTCACAAATTTCAAACCATATCACCTACCTTTGAGATTTCTCATAAACATCTGAAACTGCAAGAACTGTAATGGTGACTGCTAAATCTGTGCATGCCAAGACTTTATCATTACATCAGAATGTTTAACAATTGATCATATCATTTGTCTTATACCATATTCTATATTATTTCTAGGGTTAAGGTATTCACAAATAAACATGTTCTGACTATAAATCACAATGGTAAATCTATGCTCTGATTCTGAATTATGTGGATATAAAAAGAAATTGCTAAACTATGAATGCATTTTCCAACTTAATATTCAAATGAGTAGTTTCAGGGCTTTGAGTTGATTGAAAATTAAACACTTGTACAGATGTCAAATGGCATAGAAAGTATTTATGCGAATTAAATGACTAGTTTGCCTACATACCTTATCATTTAATTAGACATATAGTTCCAATCTTATTTTACTTTGTCCTGTAATAGATTTCTTGCCAACCATAAGTTCTACCTATAGGGTTTCTTTAAAAAGTCAGCAATAAGCACAGACTTTTGTACACTAACAAAACAGAAAGAGTTCTTTAAAATTGTGCTTTCTACTTCACTGTTTAATATGAGAAGCAGATTGCTCTATCTTCTTCAATTTATTGCAAAGAATTCTAAAATGAGTTTGTATGCAATGTTACAAACCTGACTATATTTTACTTGGAAAAATTTGTAAAGCAGATATGAAGATGTTTCTGCTTCTGTAATAGATTGGAGCACTTTCATCCATTTACATTTTGGAGAGCATTAGCTGAACCAAAAAATATCAATAGTGTTTCATATTTCAGGACTACAGAACATTTTGAGACCAACAGTAGAAGGAAGGACTGTGTCTGTTGATATAAATTTCTATTTGTAAAGCAGTCCCCATGCTCAAGTAGGGGGAAAAAAGGAAGGAAATCCAGGAGAATAAAATAAGTTTTTGCAACAGGATGTAATTCTTAGGGAAAAAAAGATAAAAGTAAGCAAAAATCACAAGTGATTTTTCCTTCAGCTTGGAACAGGTTGTGCAATACCCCAAATTCCAACTTAATCAAAACCCAACTTAAATAACCAATCATCTCTGTGTTTATCATTGATTGCGATTGAATAACAATCTTCTGTAGGACACTAAAGAAATAACAATGGAATTATTACTTTTTTTAAAAAATCAAATACAAGCATTCTAAGCTCTGTAGAGGGTTTCTTTTAACTTTTAAATACAAAAACACATACTGATTAAATATCTTCTTTATGCATATCATGAAATATATTATGGATTTATGTACCAACAAGTCATTGCTTAAAGCTCAAAAACATTGATAGCTCATTTGTTTTAGGTAACACATGCATAATACATTGAAAGTATTTCAGATTATATCTTTTTAATAAACAATGAACTCTCTGATTAAGGCAAGATAAATAAGAATAAAAGTAGTCCACCTGAAAATACAACAAAAAATACAAACTAGTCTTTTACCGTGTACTTGGTTTAAGGCAAAGTGCTAAATATTTAATTACCTAACCACAAAACAGTCCACTTTTTTCCAGACACAATACTCTGTAGGGTGCTATTACCCCTAGCTGTGGACCAAGAGCATCCATTTGCAGAATCCATGATAACAGGAAGTTGAAGCACAGAACAACTTGTTAGTAGCTTGGCAGCAAGCCAAGCTCTAAATGCATATTCATATCTGAAGATGCATATTTTCTTTGCTGGATATGCATTTATGAGATGTTTCAAATGCAATCCCATTTGCTGTTGTTTTATTCCTATGAGTTAGAATAAAATGATTCCCCATTAAACCATAAATAATCAATAATTAAAATAATTGCTTCTTTCAGGAAACCAATAGGATATACAGAAGAGAATAATATTTTTTTCTGAAGTAGCACAGGCAGAGGACCTGAAAAACAGAAAAAGCTAACAGCATATTCTAAGCTGCGGAAGCCTGAAACAGTCCCTTGAAATAAAGCTACGTAAAATATCCTGGCTGCTACTACAGTTTTGTGTTTGATTTTTAACAGTGGCCACAATAAGGAATCCTAAAGCATTTTAAAATAATATGTGTATTTGTAATATTCTGAATGTTAATGCTCACCCGCACCCAAACTCACATGTTGAAACCTAATCCCCAAGTCCCCTTTTGGAAGGTCATTAGGACAGGAGGGCAGCACCCATATTAGTGGATTAACGTTGTTATATAAGGAGCGTGAAAGGGCACCTGTTCCCCTCTCCGTATGAGGTTACAGCAAAAAGATGTCATCTGTGAAGGAGAAAGCAGACCTCCACCAGACCTGAACCTGACATCAGCTATATCTTGACAGCCAGTCTCCAGAACTATTTGAAATAAATTTCTGCTGTTTATAAACTGCCCTGCTCATGATTATTTTGTTATAGTAAACTGAATGGACTAAGGCAATATTTATAACTACTCTATCCTATTAGCAATAATCTACTAAAGTGGCTTTTATAAATATCAATAAAGACAAGTGAAGTGAAAAATAATGTTACAATTTGTGAGCACCTACCATGTGCTGGTATCTTTGAATGTATTACCTCTTGTCCTTGGGACAACTGTGCAAAGTAGATATGATCTTCATCTAACACGTGGAACACCTGAGACACTGAGGGAAGCTATTGTGCTTTCTACCAACTAAGCTACAAAATGTATACCAAGAACCTCAATGCAGACTCAAGGTTCAGTGCTTGTAAAGCGTGTGCAGGTTACTCAAATGCTACTTTGTAACTTGATATTTTATAAATTGAACAAATATGAGAATCATGCATGATTTCACTTATTCCAAAGGAAGTAAAACTCACTTGGTTCAGAATCATCTACTTATCTTCTCTGCATTACTCTATCTTCACGTTAGATTAGATTTTGATATGCTTAAGAACAAATGTTTACAGTTGTATTCTTTACTATAAATACTATTGTTAGAATCTTTAAGAATGGAATTCCATTTGGAGCCACTTTAAAAATATTGTTAACATTAAAAGTACTAACAAGTGTGTTCATTTAAACATCATAGAATTAGAGAGGCTAGATTCAAACATAATTATGACATTCCTAATCATTATTTTAAGCTCCCTATATCCACATATGACCATTACTGTTATATAGAAAATGTTTTCTTGAAGACAAATAATCCTTTGCTATTCTATAAACTCAAAGCATATTACTTATAAAATAATGATTTTGTCCCGTTTTTCATTTAATTATCCAGGAATGGATAATCTCATTTTTATTCAGTATCCTATTAATCTTAAGTGAATCTAATAGACTTGTTTAAATTAACAATTTTAGCCTGAAGAAATTTCTGAGTTTTCTAAATTAAATGCTTCAATTTTAATATATTGGGCTAAACTCTGATGAAATTTAATCTCCATCAAGCATAGAAAATAAAAGTAAAGAACTAAATTTCTCCCAATCATATGATTTCTAAGACTTAAAGTAGAAAAGATTGCTAATTTAGTCTAAATTCTAGCAACCAGTGACAGTTTCAATAATTGACCATTTAATTCTCCAGGTAATGGTAATGCAGGACTGGGCTCCCTCCCCTCAAGCCCGTTCCAGGCCACAGTGGCATCCAGGCTGCCATTGTTCCAGTGTCTTAATCTTGTCCTGGCCCAGCTGGTTTTGTTCAATAGACAGTAACTAAAATCCCCATAGTGACACATTAGCTCGTGCAAATATTTTTTTACCTTGTTGATTTTGTTCTTTATCTGGAAGCACATTAGGTAGAGAAATTAAAATATTATTTGTTCAGAATTATGTAGTCTTAGTCTGGATGTTGGTTTGGCAATTGTAAGACTTTTTTTTTTTTGTATCAGGGATTTAAACCAGGGGTGCTTTACCACCGAGTCACATCCCTAGTCCTTTTTTATATTTTATTCAGAGACAGGGTCTCACTGAGTTGCTGAGGCTGGTTTTGAATTTGTGATCCTCCTGCTTCAGTCTCCTGAGTCACTGGGATTACAGGCGTGAGCCACCACACCTGGTGCAAGGCTATTTTGTTAACACTTTTTCTATCAAATTTGCACTCAAGTCATGCCCACTCTTAAAATCCCTTCCCTTGTGCTTCTGCGGTATTCTCTCTGAATAGACTAAGACTTTGGGTGCCAATCGTAAGATCAAATGCACAGCAGCACTCTCCCAAATAAAAAGTTCTGAAATTAATAAACAAATTAAAACCAAGCTATAACATAGGCCTATGCACAATTTATCTTAGGTCCCTGATTTTTCTTTAAAAAGACATACATAGTGATCTAGTTTGAAAAGGTGGTCTCCATTCAAGTTGATAAGATTTTTCCCCAAAACAAGATCAAATAATATGGATGTAAACATGCAGGTCAACTCTGTAGCCTGAGTAAGCTGGCTTTTTAACAGAAGCAGCATACCAGTTAAAGTCATATATTTACCAAAGACACCACCGAGTGCTCAGTTTGTTGCAGGACCTGATATAGGGCCTGGGAACATACTGACTGGGCTGCTAAACCCAGGATAGGAGGACAGCCTGGAGAGCAGCCTGCTTTTTGTCTTCTATACAACCTCAGGCTGAGCCCCACCAGGGACTCAAGATCTACATGGACGTTTAGGCACAGCTGCGGGTTGAGGCAATCCTTAGCTACTATAAAGAAGATCGCAGGCCACACACAAGGATTGTGGTGTTTTCAATTGCTTTTAATTTAGGGAGGAAGGATCTCCCACAAAGCGCTTTGAGAAACTATAACATTAAAGCACTTCAGACATTGCCTACAGGCTTATTGACTCTTTTTGTTCAAAAGTAGGACAACTTCTGAGAATGAGGGTTGGTGCTAGTAGCAATTATAGATGATATAAAGTATAAACTGTCACTGTCCTGAGCAAATGAGGGTATTTAGTCACACCATTTAAAATGACACCGAACTGGTCGTGGTTAGGCCCTCAAGCCCAGACATTTGGTGAGTGTGCGTGCATGCATATACACACACACACACACACACACTCATAGAATATGGATATATTCATGGTTATATATGCCACATACATACATTCCAATATCGACACAACCATAGCTGTATGACCTTGACCTTGGAACTCACTAGCCTTTCTTAACCTAGTTTATTTACTTATCAAATAAGCATAATAGCCCCTATACTACAGTGTCCTGTGAAATATATAATTATCTGAGTAATAATGCAGTTAAAGTACTCAGCATGCCATTTTGAATGCAGGACCTACAGGCTATTACTATAATTATTTTTCACCTGCAGGTTTTTGGTCTTTGGAGATGGCACTAGAGGTCATCACGGGACCTACAGTGATTGTATCCTCTCATGTGTGCTCATCAAAGGACTAGTGGGGATTTACAAATTCTTTACCAGTGTCTATCACTTTACCTTTTAAAAAACAGATACTTAGTAACTACTATGGCAAGATATCCTGTCATATTTTACAGATCTTGTTTCATTTAATCTTCATCACAATCCCATGGAACAGATCAGAAATGCTGGCTAATGGGCTGGGGAGATAGCTCAGTTGGTAGAGTGCTTGCCTTGCAAGCACAAGGCCCTGGGTTTGATCTCCAGCACCACAAAAACAAAAAACAAAAAACAAAAAAAAACAAAAAAAATGCTGGCTAACTTGCCTAAGGTCCAACAAGTATCACTGAGAGCTCGAGAACTAAATCTGCGTTTTCAAATTCTTTTTATTTCTTTAAGCTGAGTTTCCCCCCTTCCTTCTCTTCCCCAACCAACAGACATCCCACCACCACCACCACCAAAGGCTGGAACATAAAGTTTAGCAACATAATTTGTTGAAGACTATGTGGTGAAATATTGTCGCACATTGACCTAAGAACTGGAAAATGGCACAACCCCAAAAAGATGAATGTGAAAATATCTGTTAAAAGTACATCTACTTTTATCCTTTGACTGAGGATATATATACTTAGGAATCTATTCTAAGTATACACTGACCAAAAAAATAAAATGTAAAAAGGTCACACACACACTACAATTGATTACAAGATTATTTGTAGAGGCAAATAACAAAAACTTTAAGTGAATATCTAATTGCACTATATATATCCCCCACAAAAAAGTTAATCTAAAACTAAAGAAAATGGGTACAAATTGGGGAGTGAGAAAACAGTATGGGAACAAAGATACAGTCTAGTCTTTGTATATACCTTATTTTATAGATCTGACTATAGAACTATATGAAGGTTTTACAAAAAATTAAAAATCCCTTAAAATAAAAACTCACATGAAACAAATGTAGCTATGATTACAGTTGGAAGCTTAACCAAAAGGGAAAAAAATTTTTCAAGTAAATTTTTAAAAAGGGTCATTTGATTATACATGCCTAGTGGGATATATTACAAATACAAAATAATGGCTAGGGCTAGGCAAGTCACTTTAGTAACTATGTTGTGTATGATAATATTAGTATTATTATTCTGAAGCTACATATTAAGACAGCATAAAATAGAGTAAATAAGGTATGAGGAATCAAAACTTTCAGTGAATGAAAAAAGTGATAGAAATATAAAACTAAAGAAGTTAAATATAAACCCTATAATTCTACATGGATATGTCAAAGTGAACTGTGATGTATGTATTGAAAATACTTATTTCTTCAGTGGTTCCCTTAAAAGATATATACCAATATATACCAATTAACAGCCCTATAGACCTAAATTGTGGTCTCTAAGTACCTTTTCTTCCTATAAGGAACCAGTGTTCCTTAGTTAAATGACAGTTTCCATGACTGAGGGAGGAAATGCACAAGGCAATCCTAAAAAAATTTAATATACCAGGAAGCATGGGCATGATCAAGCCATATGAGTTAAAAGACTAGGGAGCCAAGGTGAAGATACCCCCCCTCAGCTAAAGATGGGACAATTTGAGCTTTGAAAAGAATAATGAATTGAAATACATTAAATACAGCAAAAATCTATGAGTTCACAAAGATAAACAAAGCAAATTGGTCACAATTAGTAGATACCCAGTGATCCAACTCATTTTTTTCCCCAAACTGGCAAATAAAGGGAAAGATCTCAAGTATTTGATCTGTTTTCCTGAGGTAACATCTACCTGGAGGTAAACAAATGAATAATGATCCACAACTTTTATTTATATGAATATTCCAACAAATATATAAAAAGTGATAGATTGCCAGTAACTATCTAATGATATGAAGTAAAAATTGGTCAGTTTATAGTGTGAAATTATATTGAAGTTATGTTCTTAAAAAGTATCCTTGTCTTTTAGAGATACGTGCCTAAATATTTGAAGATTACAGATTATATTTCAGATTATGTTATCTTGAATTTGATTCAAAAGATTCCAGTGGGGAAAGAGGGAAGACAGCAGAGTTAAAAGATGAGTGATAATTATTAGAATAATTAGCAAATGAAGGGTTCCTTATATTGTAGTCTCCATTTTTCATGTTTAGAATTTTTCATGCTAAGTTTTTGTTAAATATTGAAAGATGAACATCAGACAAGTAGATCTAGACTGAATTTTTCTGTGGTCTTGCTGTGTTTTTATTTCTCATTCTGTTGGCATTTCTAGATCTTAAAGGTGTGAACATTTCTTATTAAAGTCAATCCACTTTACCTAAAAAACCTTCCAGTGTTTTTATCTCTACTTTTGCCTCACTGTCATCCAATAAAATATCTACTCCTGCCCCAACATCAAAAGACCTAGAATTTTGCCATGAGCACTGAATAGTTTTAAATTGCATGGTGGTTTGAAGTGTTCAGGCTGGGAAGAGTGCTGTAAACCTTGACTAATCTGTATTTTAAAATAGCGCCCTTCAAAAGAGCCCTGAAAGCTATAGATTTCTTCCCAATCTGCACAAGCAGCCATCTGACCCACTTTTCTTCACAGAGACCCATTCCACATTCAGGGCCATGCATGTCATGGACATGAGTCTGAAAAGAATGAGTCAGCCTATAGAGTTCTTAAAAAGCTGTATCTGCAAGATACAATGTCAAAGGAATAGGATGGAATATAGACTTTGAATGAATAATAAAAATCATATATCTTAACCTACTAATTAATTTATAGATTTGTACAGAAGAGCCAGAAAGTGATGGTTTCTACATAGTGTGAAATAATCATGAATCTTTATTTTCCATCCTAGTTCAATGTAGTCAAGTGTCTCCCAAGTGTATACATGTAATTTATATTGTATAATGCAAGCACAATGGCAGGTACTCCCCCAGGAAAACCAGGCAGGGAGTGAAATTTAACAAAACCATGTTTGTTGCTATCCAAGGGACTATCAAGATGAAGCCATAAAGTAAGATGGAAACCAGTGAAATTAGGAGGAAATCTCTCCCTTCTATTGCAAAACATGGACTTAATTTCTGTTCTTTCTGAGGAAGCTTTGTTTTTTCATAGAAAAAAAAAAACCTCCTTTTTGTATGAGAAACTTGTCATTCGATCCTGTAGAATTTATAACACATTTTTTTTTTTAGAGAAAATTGAAAAATGGCAGTGTTTTAAACATGGAAAATGAGAAGTTTAGGGAAAAGAAGCATAGCTGAGGAAACTCACACCTAGGTAAGTATCTCTATTGACCTTCTTGGTTAAGTGTATATGAGTGGGTCATTATGGAGAGAGGTAAGTTTTCAAACATGTGTGATACTGTAGTCAAATGAGCTATACACAGTAACTTCAGCACAGCAAGAACATAAGCAGCTAAGGAGAAGGAAAAGACCACATTAGACCAAAGATGAGAATTTGCTGGTAATTCTAAGTTGCCCTAGCATCACATTAGGAAATAAAAGATGCGGTTTAATTATATCAAGAGCATAGGGAAAGAGAGTGACTGAAAAATAGGAAGGGAAAGAGTGGTATTTGCAAGAAAAATCTAAATCAACAAAATAGATATAGTGGTATTTAGATGTCCATTCTGTTTAAGCATTATATACTTTTTATGTGCTAGCAATGGGGATACAATGGGAAACACAGGGAAATAGTTAATAGACTCTGACTGTCTTAATTTTAAGTTGAGTAAAGAAAAAACAATATCAGTAGTACACATTAAATAACCCTCATCATTAAAATTTAGATTATGTGCCTCATTTACCTTGATCCTATCCAAATTCCTAAAATTCAATTTATCAAATAAATTGCAAAACAGCCACTTGCTTCATTTCTACTCCCTCTATTCACTTCATATCATTACAATTTTCTGTCTAATCTACTGCAATATTTTTCTAAATTATTTTTCTATTTCAGATCTTCTTCAGATGTTTTGACTTACAAAGCATTGTTCAGAGGCTGATCTTTAAAACAAAACCCCGATGTACTTCAACCTCATTTAAAGTTCATCAATAAATTTCCACCACTGGAAGATAAAATCCAAGCTCCTAGGTTCATGTTTCCCATTTCCCATTTTATCTGCCTCTCCATAAAGCAGATACCACACAGCGTACCCATGCAAGTAGAATGCTCCCATTTCCTCAAGTCTATGGGACATTCACTCTTTTCTTCTGTAGAAAACTGTGAATTTACTAAAAATTCAGTCCGGAATATCTAAATGATCAGTGGGAAAAAGTTCAATTTCATTATTAATCAAAAATGAAAATAAAATCAACAGAGATATACTACTCTCACACATAACTGACAAAAATTAAACTTCATGTAACATTCTATCTCTTGGCACATTTTCTCAAAATTATATTCTTGAGATCTATGCACACTGGCACAATTTTGAAATAAATTTTCCAGAATACTAGGTTAAGGAAGGTATGAAAACATTTCTAAAATTGGGGAAAAGAAACACATAAACACACAATGTTTTGGCTATAGATACATAATGTGTGTTTGAAAGTTTTCAAATGGAAAGGAAAAAAACAAACTATGATAGTGTTAGGATAAGGAGGAAAGGAAGGAAGGAGGAAAGGAAGTTAGGATAGAAGTAAAAGTTAGTTGCATTTTGTTTAACTTGTTTAGCAAGAAAAAGAAAACATGACAAAATGTCAAGTTGCTAGAAGAGGTTAGAATATGAAGATAAATTTTATCATACCTTTTTATTTTTCCTGTGCTTTTTAAATTTTCTCAGGCTGACAAAGCTACTAAAAAATGACACTGTTTCCACAGGTAAGGAGCAGTGCAGTAAAGATGCAGTAAAGAGTGAGGGACTAATGCTATGTTGAGGAAACAGGCTCTGTGCTAAGAGCCCAAGACAACAGAAAAGATGGGTATCTGGCTGGTGAGGAACTGGAGGACAGGGTCCCACTCGGATAGCAATTAAGTAGAAAGAGCGAAGCAGAGGGTATCGCAATACCAGATCTTCAACTCTATTACAAAGCAATAGTAACAAAAACAGTATGGCATTGGTACCAAAATAGACAGGTAGATCAATGGTACATAATAGAGGACATGGACACAAACCCAAATAAATATGATTTTCTCATACTAGACAAAGGGGCCAAAAATATGCAATGGAGAAAAGATAGCCTCTTCAACAAATGGTGCTGGGAAAACTGGAAAACCATATGCAACAGAATGAAATTAAACCCCTATCTTTCACCCTGCACAAAACTCAACTCAAGATGGATCAAGGACCTCGGAATCAGACCAGAGACCCTGCATCTTATAGAAGAAAAAGTAGGTCCAAATCTTCAACTTGTTGGCTTAGGATCAAACTTCCTTAACAGGACTCCCATAGCACAAGAAATAAAAGCTAGAATCAATAACTGGGATAGATTCAAACTAAAAAGCTTTCTCTCAGCAAAGGAAACTCTCAGTAATGTGAAGAGAGAGCCTACAGAGTGGGAGAATATCTTTGCCACTTCTTCAGATAGAGCGCTAATTTCCAGAATATATAAAGAACTCAAAAAACTCTACACCAAGAATACAAATAATCCAATCAACAAATGGTCTAAGGAAATGAACAGACACTTCACAGAAGATGTACAAGCGATCAACAGATATATGAAAAAATGTTCAACATCTCTAGTAATAAGAGAAATGCAAATCAAAACTACCCTAAGATTCCATCTCACCCCAATTAGAATGGCTAATATCAAGAACACAAGCAACAACAGGTGTTGGCGAGGATGTGGGGAAAAAGGTACACTCATACATTGCTGGTGGGGTTGCAAATTAGTGCAACCACTCTGGAAAGCAATATGGAGATTCCTCAGAAAGCTTGGAATGGAACCACCATTTGACCCAGCTATCCCACTCCTTGGCCTATACACAAAGGACTTAAAATCAGCATATTACAGAGATACAGCCACATCAATGTTCATTGCTGCTCAATTCACCATAGCCAGATTGTGGAACCAACCTAGATGCCCTTCAGTTGATGAATGGATAAAGAAACTGTGGCATATATACAATGGAATATTACTCCACAATGAAGAATGATAAAATTATGGCATTTGCAGGCAAATGGTCGAAATTGGAGAATATCATGCTAAGTGAGATAAGCCAATCTCAAAAAACTAAAGGACGAATGATCTCGCTGATAAGTGGATGAGGACATATAATGGGGGGTGGGAGGGATTAGCATTAGGGTTTGGGTTAGGTTTAGGGTTAGGGTTAAGGAGGGTGGTAAGAATGGAGAAAGGAAGGACTGTATAGAGGGAAAAGAGGGGTGGGAGAGGTGGGAGGGAAGGGAAAAAAATAACAGAATGAATCAAACAACATTACCCTATGTAAATTTATGATTACACAAATGGTATGCCTTGACTCCATGTACAAATAGAGAAACAACATGTATCCCATTTGTTTACAATAAAAATTTAAAAAAAAAGAAATGCAAGGAAAAAAAAAAACATAAGTAATGACTGTGTTGGACTAGGGAATTTTATTTCCTCTCCTAAAATTCCACGACTTTATGGTGGTGACCTAAGTAATGAGGTAGTAGAGTGGAACAGGGAACTGATGACTAGTAGATTGTTGGTAATAGAACCATCATTAAATTCAGGTTAGTGTTGAGGACACAGGCTCATAAAGATGGAGAAGATACATGTCAGGGAATAGACTTGAGTAATCTAACTATGACAATAAGAAAATTTGTAACCTGTATATATCACTGTGGTCTGAAACCTTATTGTAATTAATAATAACATATCAATAAATCATAGCTTAATTTTCATAGTAATTTGACTATAATTTAAATATCTTATTTGATATCCATAACAACCTTTATAATATTTACACATATAAAAAATAATATATAGTTTATATAGAGAGAAAAAGTTGGAAAGGAAAAAAAAAAAAGAGGTGAGTAGGAGTTGATGAGCTGAGAGCACTGACACTGAGTTTCTGTGGGAAAGGCAGTCAGAATGGCCTTCACAAGCAAAAACCAGTAAGGGAAAACATGATACTTAGGAGGAACTGGAACTCCTTTTTAATGTCACAGGTTCAAAGGTGTGCAGGAGAAGAGTGAGAGTTGAGGCTGGACAAGTGAGAGGTTGAAATAAATGCAACCAACCTCAGGGGTTTGAGCTCTCCCAGGTGAAGGGGAATCAACCAAGACCATTTAATTTTTCATAATTATAATTTTTTCATAATTTTACCTGGCAAGATAGTATCAGGTATAGATTCTAGAAAGATCATGGCTGGGAGGCTAAAAAGTTTGCTCTTATAATAGCTTAGCTGAGAAGTAACTATTAAATTAGCAGAGAAGCAATAGGACAAAAGGGAGGGAATTAGCAAGGATGTAGGGAACTCAAACGACAGAACAATTCACGTGTGACTATGTGGGTCGGAAAGTAGGAGAAGACACCTCCTGGGTTTCTGAGATAGGTATCTGGACAATAAAGATTTCTTTCACCAAGTTAGGACATATGGGAAAGAGGCAGCAGTTCCCTTGGTTTGGGGCAGGTGACAATCACAATTGCAACTGGGAAAAGAAACAATAAGACTTTCTAAATATTATCTTAAAGTGATTTTAGTATAAATTAAAGCAAAAATCTTAGGCTAGTCCAACTTATTGAGACTGGGGATATAGCTTAGTGATAGCTTTTCTAACAGGCATGAGACCTAGGTTCAATCCCCAGTACTGCAAAAACAAACAAATAGATAAATAATTTGCATTTAAAAAGATATCTTAAGATGTGCATATTAATATAAACTCTATTTTTGCTGTGGTTGAAACTAGTGCTCACGAAGCAAGAAAAATTAAAATACCCACTGCAAATTTCTAAAATAGACACACAGATCACTAAGTATTTGTGGCAGAAATAACAGAATAACAATCATGATATTTCAGCTGGTTGAAATATTTTTATATAAAAGTCTTATTATCTCTCTGGCACCATGGAAAAATAAGTTTATTTATTTATAGATTCTTTAGCAGATATGTAGACAGCTCAGTAAACATCAGTTTCCCAAGCTTAACCTAATATGACCCAATAGTCCATGAGAAATATTCCTCAAAAAAAAGAATGGATTTCTTTTCACACAGAAAATTAAATCTCAAAAAGAATAACTCCTTCTGTGAATGTTAACATGTGTACCATAAAAGTTTCAATCTACTTATTCTGTTAATAGCATTCAATGTGAATATCTACAGTTTGGGGGGTTACTATAGCAGATGGTTCATATTGTGGAGTAATTCTCCTTTCAAGAGGTACATAGTACCGAATGTTGTATTTATAGGGCAACTAGAAAAATATTTCAAAACACAAACAAAATGTTATTGTGTGGGATACTGATAAAGAAAATTAAAACAAGCATTTTTATCCTTCACTGGCTAATATTTAATACAGAAATGATCATTGATATCAATTTATAAGCTATTTCTCCTAGCAGTAGGTTAAGAAATCCTTTTTTGTTTTGTACTGTGATTGCAACTTGGCTCAGACATGACTCTACAAATCCAAATCTCTCCTCTGATATTTTTCTATTACTTAATCATTAAGTCAGTTACATTGATAGTTTCTGTAATTCATGACTTGGTTATGTTTTCTCAACATTTTTTTTCTTTTTAGTGAATAAAATTTTATTCAGAATAAAATCCATACAGTTACAGATCTATGTATAACATTTTGACCTTTGAATTATTTGATATAGATTATGTGGCAAAAAGTAGTTCTCATCAAACATCCCATCTGTTTTCTTCCATCACTCTGATCCCTTGTATCAGGTGAGGACATGCAACTGATTCTAGAAAATAAGCTATAGGTAGAAGTGGTGTTTATCACTTTACTGGTCAAAGTATGGAAGAGATGAGTGATATGCTCCAGCTTTCTTGACCTCAAAGTGACCACTAATTTTCCGGACTGCAAAGCATCCATTAGCTTCAGTTAATGGATATATGAGCAGACCTCCTATTTCCTTCTCCCTGATAAACCCAGTTGGACAATATGAGAAAAGGCAAACTCTGTTGTATTAGCCAACCAAGATATTAGGGATCATTATGATCATGGAATAATCTTGAATAATATAAACCAAGAGAATAAACCCCAATGTCAAATGTTTGCAATTCAAAAGTCTCTCCTCTTATGGTGGGGAAAAGGTGACCACTAAAAAACATATCTTTAGCTTCTTCCAAATGGTACAAAAGTTTTAAAGATAGAATTTGGGGGACTATTGTTTTTGACTGATTTTACAGCTACTTCAATGATAACATTATGTGTAAGTCACATTCTTAAGATCGTAAAGAAAGAAAGTGGCACATTGTCTTGCATGATCTTACATCAAAGGGCTAGACTAGATAGACAGTTTCTTCTACTTAACAAATTTTTTTGAGCCCCTTGTTGGGGCAGGCACTGTTTGGTTTGCTGGGTAGAGGATATTGTGAACAAAATTAATCACAGTCCATGATTTTATGTTACTCTTCTCTAAACTGAATAAATAGCTATCAATAAAATAATTAGATACACACAAATATAAAACTTTCCATGGTAGTCTCTAGTACTGTTTGCCATATTCCCAACTTTCCAGCTTCTGGGTACATGGAAGTTGAGGCTGAATATCCTGGTTCAATATGTGTAAGTGGGTCATTTGACTAGTTCTGTCCCATGCATTATAAGAAAATTTAATATGTGTTATTTTCAAGTCGAGTATTAAATCACTCAAGAGCTCTCTCACCTATCTCCATTTTAAACACTGAAAAGCTGATTGCTCCATTAAATTAGTTATATCAGTGACTATGATTAATAGAGCCCTGTGATTAATAGAGTACACCATGGTGAACATGTATTTTGAGAGGCAAAGTGTTTTATTGTTGATAGCAACTACGATTTAGGGTTGTTCATATCTGTAGCAGTCTAGCACATACTGGGTGATACATACTATCTTCCACTTGTGTCCAGTGTTATAATTCCAAAATATTGGTAAAGATACTCTGTGATTTTGAAAAGAATTGTTTTATGAAATTACTCAGTTTGTACTGTGATTAAAATAGGGAGCAAAACCCACCATAAAGTCTTTTTTATCTTTTCCAGATTTCATCTGAATACTTTTATGACAGTACATCATTCTCTACAGCTTGAGCACTAAACTCAGTGCTTTTCAGTATAAAGTCTGTTGTCTGCAGAGACCAAAGGAGCTGTATATGAGACAAGCTGGAGCACAGTCTCATAATAGAGTTTGTTCTTGCAAGAGGTAGTAAATGCATGCTTTGAACAAGTTCACCTCCCAAGTGATCTTTGCTTTTCAAGAAACCTTTTTAACATTTTCTTAGCACTCATTCCCTCTAATATGCAGTTTCTGGCATTTCATTTTATGCTCTTCCTCTTGGCAGATGAACTAAACTGCTGCTTTCTTCTTGTGACATTATTTCAAAAAGAATCAAAGGATTCCAACTTTTTTTCTTAACCTAATTTTCAGTGTATGAAGTACATTGATTCTTGCTGACTATGCACTGCTAGTCCTCTAAATATCCCTGAGCCATTTCAAATGGAGACATTGGAAAGAAGGAAGTAAATTTAGGTTTGACTTAATCAGGAAGTGTACAAAATACTGCTCATGACTTGTTTTGTAAATAAAGTTTTATCAAAACCCAGTCACATTTACTCCCATACGTCTTATTTATGACCGCTTCTCCCTTGCAATACAAAGCTTTTTAGTTATAAGGGAGACCATATCACCTACTGTATTGAAGATATTTACTAGCTGGCTCTTTACAGAATAAGTTTATTGAGCTTGTTCTAGTCAGTCAGTCTCATTTAATTAGTATAATCTTTATTCCTTAAAATGATCTTTAAAGTCATGCATGTTGAGCCTCTTCCTCAGTTGAAAGCCTTTGCCCTTCATCTTGGTATTCCAGCCATAATGATATTTTTTGCTCTCTAAGGCTCCATGTTGTCTGTAGAATACACTGGGAGAGGGACTATATTCCTGTGGAATTTTCCCTCTAAACACCCTCAATCCTCCTCCCCAGCCCAGTTTGCCCACCTAACTCCTACTAATTCTTCCCAGAGTCACTTCCTCAGGGAAGCAGTTCTCTACCATATGACTTGTAGATCATATTCTTTAATTATACACTGTCAAGAGTCCCATTCCTTCCCTTCTTTCGCATCAAATCATGTTTATGTTATCTCAATGATATGGTTACAGTCTGTCTCCCTTATAGACTGCAATGGACTTTAAAGAACAGGCAGATCTGCTTTGGTTCAATACCTGTGCTTAAGGCTCAGAGAGGTGGTAAAAAAAAAAAAAAGTTGAAAGAATAATTGGATTTGTGGCACACACAGACCTAATATTCAATTATTCACAAGCAGTCCCGAAGATTTGTTACAAATATTCATTGCTAATCCTCCTCAGGCCCTGCTTTGAATCAGAATTATTTGGTTAGTGTGTAAGATGGAAGCAGTTAAATTGGTCAGTGACACCCAGGATACTAATTTTATTTCAAGTTTGCTACTCTGTATCATTTTATCATATAGGGTAAATCACAAAATGACATTTTTAATGGTTTCTTTTTTAAAAAAAATATTTCTCTTTAAAAGAAAGGCAACTCAGAGTTCCAAGGGTACTAAGCTAGAATTTATGCATTTTGGATTCATTTAAAAGTAAAATGTTGATTTCACAATGACTGCAACATAGGGAGGGAATGAATCAACCATACTGTCTGAGGCAAACAAGATAAAAAGGCTATGAAATTGTTTCACCAAGTCTGTCTCTATAAGACTATTTCTCAAAACAGTGGTAAAACTGGAGACAAGATGAAAATAAATTAATTTTGTGAAGTGAGGACATATTCAGAAAATACTTGTCTCAACAAAAATCCAATTCAGGTGAAATGTAAAGTATATAAAATCATTTCTCTGAAGCAACAGAGGCTGAACGCTATATTGAAGCTAATGAACCAGTATTTATCATAAACAAAATTTAGTTCTTATAGTTTAAGAATATCTCTTTCTTTAAAAAAGAAATAGGAAGAAAGAAGGAAGAGCCTTAAGAGGAGAGGCTGAAATTGATCAGGCAGCCATGGGAGGCTCTTTCTAACCACAGGTACTCCTAAAGAGAAAGGCCAGAAAAGGCAAGACAGTCAGATTTCTGACCACAGATAAACATCAGCAGAATACAGTGTTATCTACAAACATATCTAAGGAGCAAAAGATAGTCCAATGTGAATTTCCCCCTCTATTTCGTTGCACATGGTAGTCTTGCTTTATTTCACAGGGAATCCCACTTTGAAGGACAAGAAGAGGAATCTGGGCGCATATTTTGGCATTGGGTCACAAAGCTATGTATATACCAATTTCATCAGGGCTCTGATCCTGCCGTATTTCTGAAATACCTTGAAATACAGAACATGTACCTAAGCCTCACAGAATTTCTTGGGATTCATTTGAACTAAAATGATAGTTACAGATTTGAAGGTCGCCAGACACTTTCTTCATGAATGTCAACAATATTCACATCGTGTACTCTTTATTAATGAGATACCCCTCTAAAAAAAGTCTGACACATGGATGAAATCGAGAGTTTCTTCTGTTGTTCTGATGCTTCTCTCAAAGAGAAAACTTAGCATGGTATACCCTCAAGCAAAGCATCTCCTTTGGCAGGCCGATGTCTTTCCCAGAATTCCTTGTGCAATGTCTCTTTACTCCACAAACCTGTCCTGAGTGATATTAGCCAGTCCCCTGAGTGCCAACCAGTATTTACAGGCTGGGATTTCCCAAATCATTATCGTCTGCCTGACTTCCCCCTCAGCTCTCACTGTAAACCTTTAATTGCCTCGTAGACACCTGCAGGTGGATGTCTATCAAGTGCTAGAGAAGAAAAAACAAACCCAAATGGGAATTCTTATTTCCTCTCCAAACCTGTCCTTCTGCTTTTCTTTTAACCCAGTTAGAAATCTGAGTGTCATGCCTTCCCCTCTGGCCCACCTCACACTGTGCCTCGACTCAGTTACTCCGTTCTATCCGGTCAAAATACTAACAAGTCCTATCAGTCCGGCTCTGCTGCCATTCCCAGCACAACCCTCTCAGACCTCAAAAATCTCTTGGGTCACGTGGATGGATTCTTACTGCATTTTCCTTTATTGACCAATTCACTTTCCGTGCTGCCCTTAGACCATTTCCCTGATATGGTTTAATTGGGCTTACAAAGTGGTTCATGATCTGGTTCTTGATTAATATTTGACCTCACCTTTCTTGCTCTTTCCCTATGATTCTTGCTTCACCTTCTCTTTCATCCTTCTCCCCACACTTTATATTCCAAGCATTAAAAATTTCATTTAAGTTCTTGGAATAGGTCATATACAGTCTCCCCCCTAGGATTAGCATTAGATGAAATACTACATTATTTGCCTAAAATTCCATACTCCATCCACCTGTCTCCTAACTCCACTCCAAATTCTATTTGCCTGAACTTCTACTGCTTTCCCCTAAAAATTTCAGGGTAGTTTTGCTTCCTCAGGAAGTCTTCCCTAACTTTTCTAATATTCAGTTATTTTCTATTATATGTTGTCATCACATCATTATTCATTGTGCTTGGTTCACCATATATTATTAGTTTTTAATTTAAAATGTATTTTCATTAGATTGTGATTGTGTTCCAAGACGGACACAATACCTATTTGAAAAAAAAAAAAAAGAAGAAAAGAAAACTGGTGCATAAAAGTGACTTTAAATACATTGTATGAATGAACAAATTAGGGACTGCACAGGCTCATATCCACTCATATCCACTAGTTTTTCTGATTTATTTATTTTGCAATATTTCTCCAAAGATTCATTCAAGTGTACATCAGCGCTTCTTAAACTTTTCCAAAGGATTGATATTTTGGTGGAAATTTTTGAATTAGCGCTCCAGGAAATATAAAAATTCGGGGGGGGGAGTGTATCTAAAAACTGTATAAACTTTTGGTTCCATCCTACGATATGACTGAATATATTTTAATGCAAAATAGTGCTTTTATCCACATCCCACTTAAACCATTATGTTGTATTCCACAAAATGGTATCATATTTATCTTGTAGTTTTACTATCTCCTAGCATGCTCCTAGACACCCTAATAATTATGAGTATTGAGTTTTAATTCTTACCAACTTAAGAATTCTTCTCACAAGTCATAGAGGTGGAAATGAAATGTTGGAAAATAATAGTAAGTATTCTGTGATTTCAAGCAACTCTTTTGTAGGATACAGAGATGCTTTTTGTCCCCATTGTGACCTCATTGACAGCCTAGGCTGTATTTGATAAAGCAACTCGTGGTTCACCTGGTTAACTGGGCATAAATGGAGTACCCTGAACTACACAAAGGGCCATATGGCCTGCTGTGCAGAGCATGCTGGCCTCTGGCTACTTACCTTGAATAGGCTAGCCACTGTGTGATATATGTAGGACTTTTAAGTGGTGCAAAAGGTCAGTGTTAATGTGCAAAGCTTAGAAAGCAATGGTGGAAAGGCATTTATTTGAAATGCAAGTCTGCATTTGTGTTAGAAAGCGATTCCCAGGATTCCCTATAGAAGTGGGCATCAAGGTCCTGCAGTAGTGGTGAAAAAACAAGAACCCCACCCACTCCCGCGGCGGTCAACTCTGTGTAGTGAATAGCCTTGGTTATTGATTCACAGGGACAGGAGAGTAAGGGGGCTAACCCTATACCAAGTGGCCCCTGGTCTCTGTGACACTAACTTTCTACTCTTCTGGCAGTTTTCAGCCCCTTTGGGAGATTAAAAAACAAAACAAAACAGGATTTATATTTGTCCTTCATCTACCTCCCCTTTCCTCCTGCTTTACTTTCAAATTCCCATGAGAAAAACAGCAAACTCAAATAAGCAATATTGTGTAAGGAGAGTTAAACCAAATCTTACATCATATAGTTAGTAAAATATATATTAAAAGAAATATTTGTCAGTTGCAATGGTGCATGCCTATATCCTAGCAGCTCAGGAGGCTGAGGCAGGAGTATCCCAAGTTCAAAGCCAGCCTCAGCAATAGCAAGGTGCTAAGCAACTCAGTGAGACCCTGTCTCTAATTAAAATAAAAAATAGGGCTGGGGATGTGGCTCAGTGTTCAAGTGCCCCTGAGTTCAATCCCGGGTACGCCCCCCCAAAAAAATTTAAAAATCAGTGCTCTTAATTAATAAACGATCCTAACTGTAAGGAAGGAAATGGAATGGATCCTTAACAAGAGAAGATTTTCAAAACAGAGTCATTGCTCCAAAATGAACAAAGGGTCAATATTTAATTGCTAATGAAGTATTACCAATTAAAAGTCTTAATAAATCTAAGTTAATAAATATTTCCCATCAGGCTGTTCTCTCTCACACCTAAACTTCTATGTACCTATCATGTATTTCCCTAGGAAATTCTGCTGGAAGCTACCCAGAATCCTCTCCCAGGCCTGAGCATCCTCTCAACTGTGGCAGGGCTGGCTGCTGATGGCTTGCAGCTGCACCACTCTAGACACAGTGTCTGAGAACCACCTCACCCTGCAACACCTTTTGAGTCACATCACTTGTCCTTAAGCCTAGGGCCACTAAGTGACTGATGTGTGATGCAAAGCCCTGGAGTCCTACTCCTTATGGGGGAAACACCTTCCGTGGTGCGATGCTTTCTCCAGGAGACACCCTGTGTGCCTCATATGGAGATGTGGCTTCTCCTGAAATCGCATCTTTTTCCAGTTTCTTTCCCTATCCTTTAGTGCTTCTGCTTCTCATGGGTGTCTCCTGAGAAGATTCTCTTTATAAATTACATCTACTAAAATCCCTGCTGTGGGCCCAACTTCTAGACTCTTTCATAAAAGATCTGTCTTCTCCCAAATTTCTCCTTTATTTAATCCCAGCAGAAGCCCAGCACAGATACTACCTTTTGGAAAATGCCCTTCTTTTAGATTACTCACCTGGCAATGATTCTCATTCTCCTCCATGTTTCCACATCACCTCTTTGACTATTTTCTCTATGTGGATATTTTACTTTTTTCTGAGAAAATACTAATTTTCAAATACTAATTTACAGATAATATGGTGAATTTTAAATGATCAATATAGGTGTCACATTAAATTATAGCTATTATAATAAAATCCTTTGAAATGCTTTCAACACATTAACAGATTGAATATTTTTCTTTCATTTTTCACTATGCTTTTCAGTGCCAGGCACAGGGGAGGAAGGAGATAGGGTCTTCTTGATTTTCAAAGCTGAGGGCTCACAAAAACTCCTGAGTCAAATGGAAGAGTGTCATAGTGCAGGAAAAAGGATATAACTGTCAACTGCAAAAAAGAATAGCTTAGGCTGCTTTTCCTCCCTTTACATATGGTCACAAAAAAACCAGCCCTCCCTTAAATAAACCATACTTCAAGAGACATGCAAAAGAAGGCTACCAACTCTCACTATCCATATATTTAGCATCGGTGTTCATGGTTGTAAGCTATACCTATTCTAAATTAGAATTCATTTCCTTAGAACACAGCTAATCTAGACAAAACAATGGGCAATGATGGACTTAGTGATGGTCATTCTGTCATAAATCATAGAATACAATTTAAGGATGAGGTTCCTAACAAGTCAAGAGAAATTAATTATTAGAATAGGATTAAATACAATTCCCAACAACTGAATTTTCTATTTTGCAATGCAATTTCATTTGTTGCTATTCAGGAAAAAAATTTAAGAATGATGTTTGAGAGTTTTAAAAATACATTTATTTTTAATTAAAGTATGTTTATATGTAATGAACCTTTGAACTTGTCCAATTTCAGTTATGAAACTGTGAATAAGTCACCTTCTTAACTGTGCCCATAGGACATTAGTAAAATCAAATGCAGCTGAAAAAATTCTCACTGGCTGCGAACATGGGTAGATCATGTAATATAGAAATAAAAAAAAACTATTGAAAGTGATAGAACATTTGCAGGATCTTCACACTTTAATTCCACTTTCATGTTTTAATTTTGACTCTATAATCTTTTATTCAAGCAAAAATTTGAAAAATACCATGTAGCATAATAAAAGTCACCATAAGTTTGTATTCTTTCAAAAATTATAAACAAAATAAAAAGTCCTTTGTCTAAAATATGATTAAGGGTCTGCAAATTATTTCTATTTTTATAAAAAAGAGACATAATGTTATTGTTTATAAACATAATAGATTAGCTATTTATGCAGTTTATAACATAAATTTTAATAAAATTTAAAGAAAAAGTTTATTCCCCTACAAATCAGATTCTTCATTTCACTTAATCTATTTAATTCTGAAATAAGTTTTTTTCTCTGATTTCTAACCAGATTGTTTTATACTATAGATGTTTATATATTATCTCTTTTAAGACTTCAAAATAACTATGCCAGCCATAATTGTACTCTGGGTCAATCTTCATTCGTCATTAGATCTGAGTCTACCAGCATGTAGATGCCAGTTACTTGTAAAGCAAGTTATATCTTCCATTTGTAGAGTACTTTTAATTTTCCTTGTTTGGTGCAGATAACAATTGTTGTTATTATTGCTTCTGCATACATAATTAATTTGCTTTAAAGTCAAAGGAAATATCAACCCAAGTTTTAAAAACTACACAGGAAGTTGTAATATAATAGCTAAAATCTATTCTTACAGAGCTGTGGGAATTCATGTGAGCTGCTTTAGAAATTGGAATGTCAGTGGTAATCTAAGATTTCAAATTTTCTGGGAAATTGCATAAATGTGATTATTATAAAGTGCTATTGTCATCCTGTGGAGACCAAAAAAGAAGTGAATAAATGGCTTTCCCTCTGTCATCTTCTCTCCAGTAATATTAACTCTTTCCAATGTCTTAGGTTTCAGCCAGAATTAGCAGTGTAATTGGTTACACATTTTATCTTAGGTGTTTGGGCCCACCACAAATAAGAACAACTGTGGAAGAAGCCCTGGGGGTCCCTTCCAGAGACTAAGGACTATAGCAACTGGGTTTGGCAATTGTCCTGTGGATTCTTTGACCAGGAGCAATGCCTGCTTCCAAGTTTTATCTACCTGTGATGTTTTCCGTATAGTCAGCAGAGTGACACAGTATTAAGCAAGTATTATCTTTCAAAATCACCTAATGGTTTCCACACATTTAGAATGAAATTCAAATAAAGCAGCATTGTTAACCAAGTCCTGAATAACCAAGGCCCCTCCTTGTCTTCTAATTTTACCTCATCCTACCCTTAACCCATCTCACAACAGTATCCTTAATGGCTTTGTCACCGTTCCTCAAATATGAGAAGTTCATCCCCACATGAGACTTTCATTCCCATCTTAGGACCTCTCCATTTTTCTGTCCATCTCCCTAGCTGGGAAGCCCTTCAACTGACTTCAACTAACAAATCACTTCTTTAGCATGGTCTTTCCTAAGCACCCAAAGGACTTCAATGTCATGACCTATCACAACATCCATTGTTTTCTTCCCACCTCTTATTATAATATGAAACTATTTTGTTGATTTCTTTCCTTATTTATTTACTTTCCCTCCTGGTTACCATACCCTTCATAATAAAGGCATCATGAGTACAGAGACTTGTACAGAGACTCTTGTTTTTCCATTGCTTAGAATAGTGCCTGCTATGGAAAAGGTGCTCAGAAGTTTTTACTGAATAAATCAATGAATAAACAAATGAATTGGGGGTTGGGGATGTAGCTCAGTTGGTAGAGTGCTTGCCTCGCAAGCACAAGGCCCTGGGTTCAATCCCCAGTACCCCCCCAAAAAAAATGAATGAAAAAATTGAATATGATTTAGACTTCATTGTGATCATGAAGCCAAGTTACCCAGAACATAGCTACGTCCAGGCCATCAGTACTGTTAAACTTTCAATCTGGTCATTGTGAAGTCCTCTCAGAATATAGCCAGTACAGTTACTGCTCACCAAATGGAGGAAAAACCCTTCCTTAATTTTTGCCTCACATACATACCCTCTTGGTTAACTGAATAAACACATTTTCTTCTATAGAAAGAATTTAGATTAATTGCTTTTCAATATAAACCCTTAAAGAGCAAAATTAGCCTCACAGTTTGGACTGGAGGGACATATGCAGGGACAAGGAGTAGGATCTTATCCTTGAGCAATGATGAAACTTGTGCTGGGAATCTCATGCTCCTTAGAGATGGAGTAACTCAGAAATAAACCAAGATATACCACTCAGACTCAGCTTTTCACCACACACTGAATAGTAAAATCTGTACTCCCCTGGGGAGAGAATGGAGTCCTTAGGGTGCTTGATAGGTAAATTGCTCTCGCTCGGCTCCTTTCCCCTGGAGTCCATGCAAGCCTTATGCTCCTGATTAGCAGGGATCCCTTTCTTTGTAGAAGGAATAATTTTAAAATGTTTGGCAAATATACTCATCAAGTATTGGTCAATACAGATTCTGGTCACCCCTTAGGCATGACATCAGACAGAAATCCTTTCTAGCATGACAAGTGGTCAGGAGTGTGTCAGGGTTCTCATGCAAAGCACATGAGGCTAATCTAAAAATGCCTGGCCCATGACTATTTTATTCAATGAACATATAATTAAATAATCAAGATTAACTATTCTTTGTATTTTTTAGGACCTGAAAAAAATTTGTTTTCTCTTCCTTTTAAAATTTATTGCCCCATGTGCATATATGACTAAATGACCAGAGTGATTCTACATCATATACAACCAGAAGAATGAGAAGTTATACTCCATATATTATGATGTGTCAAAGTGCATTCAAGTATAACTTATTAGAATTTAAAAAATGGCAACCTAAAAATTTTTTTAAAAATTTACTTCATTCATATTTCTCTTTTAAACTGATGTTCGATTTTTTATGTCTTTGGGAATGGTAGAGAGTTTGAATTTACCTGTGTCCAGCAACTTTTGGACAAACTGGATATTTGTGGGAACTGAAATTTCCCTGTTGCTGTTTTCTTTTTCAGAGCATAAGTCTAGGCCTGAAAGTTTCACAGAAGCAGTAATGAATAGAGCCTGGGCACATTTCTGCTCCCTATTTGTGATGATCTTTCATGAGGTTTTATAACCATCTGCATGAAGTTTGCAGGCACTTTTTCCCACCTATGCTTGAGTTCCTCATTGAAATTTAAACCTTTGCTGGTGGCATAATGAGGAAGAATTGCACCTCTGAAAGGTGTTTTATGCCATACACATACAATGAAATTTAATTAATCAATTATAGATTAAAAACAAAAGAACAGTTTTTCTGTGTGTAGGACTTTCATTATTACAAGTCCCTTATTTGCTGAGCTGATCTTTGCTCTTTTAAAGATTATAAAATTAACCTTTTGGTAAAGAAAAAGCTCATTTCTCATCACATTGACCTACTTTTTCCTTAACTTACCTCATTTTAAAAAGGATTATGTGAATGAATAGATACTTTTTATGAATATTTAGCATTGAGAAAACAATTGAATCATTGATCAAAATAATAAGGATTTTTCAATCTATTTAGCTAACTGTACAAGGACCTTTCTTAAGAACAGGAATGCTTTGAGACCTTGCCCAGGAAAATCCCTTGAGTTCAAATTATTTTTCTTTTGGTTTCTGGTCTTTATTCACATGTATTGTTTTATTTTCTACTCTCTTTAGTTAAAGGACCTGTGCATTAACCAAGAGCAATAGATAGACCTCAAGGAGCTGTTCACAGGAGGTAGAAATTATAGAAGAGACTTGTATTTACTAAAAATGATTTACCTCAAATAGTCGAGGCTCTTGAACAAGAGCTTAATCTCTAAATTTACATGAACATGGAAGATAAATTCAGTCATAACATTTTTAAACTTATGACCAACTTATCTTTAGGGTAATTAAATAAATAGAATAATTTGATGACCATATTATCCAAACTGAGTCACATCTTCAGATCAATTTCTTCCTACTGTAATATAATACAGATTGTGTTTCTTAAACACATATTAATATTTTAAAATTTTAATCAAACTTGTACAAAAGAAAAATAAAATGACACTGTACTGCTACCATTGTACTCAGATGTCAGAGAAAAATATTCCACTTGGAACAGAGATTATGGCCCTGTTTTATGTACTTTTCTAAAATACTGGTCAGCACAGTACTTCTAAAAAGTATAAACTCTTCCATCCAATTGCAATTTACCATATATTTGGAGCAAGATTAATAAATTCTTGAAAATATATATTTTTTCATGATTTAAAGAACCTTAAACACACACCATTCTCTCTGCAGTTGCTTGTGCTATCTCTGAACTTCATTTTATGATCCTCTCATATAAATTGTTCATGAGGGGACTCTTCTTATAGACTCTAGAAACAAGAATGTATACTATACATTTATGTTACAGGTTTATGATGATAGATTGTTCTTGCCACAGAACTTGAAACTACCAAGTCAGTTTATAAAATCTGTTAATAAAAATTGTCCTCACACTGAAGCAGACTCATTTACTGCGAACCCAAACTTACCCGACATACATTCAATTTCCCAAATAAAATAAAAAATGTCCTGCTACATGAGAAGCATATATATAATAAAACACTTTAGATTTTTATTTTCTCTTATTAAACTTAAATAAAGATGACTTTGATGAAGTAGTTTGCTTTTGGGTTTCAGATGATACATCTGTGATACATGTAAGGTTGCATTATTTCAATATAATTGAAGGAGACATAAGATTTGGTCTGTAACATGTTGTTTGAACGCCAAAGCTTGTCTACTTACATTCAAACCTATTCTTTATGACTTACTTCAGTGTACTGATATTTGAACATAGAAATTCAAAACATTGTAAATATTCTGTCCATGATGAATAAAATTGGATCCAAATATTATGACAGCTGAGCACTCTAGAGTCTCCTGTCCTATAAAATTATGCCAACATTCACTATGGGAGAGGTGAATTGTATTTGACAACATATTCCCAGGCACTGTGTAATGAACCTTCAAACTTCAATTAGAACCTATCAGAAAGAAAAACAAACACAATTTCACTAAAATGCTGCCTTCATGAGAAAAACAAGTCAGTTGGAAAATACAGCAAGTTCAACATCACTAGCTTCTCATTAAGCATCCCTTTCCCATGTCAGGTATCATATAAAAAGCAGACTTTTTAAAAGTAATAATAGAGATCACTCCTACTTTTAAAAAATACAGGGCATTCAACTCACTTGATACTCTTTCAATCAACAACAATCACTCCAGTCTCTAATGATTTCTCTTTCCCACCACTTACCTCTAAAGATAAAGATTATTTTTTTTCCAAGTGCATTGAAATGCTACTGTTTATACAAAGCGATCGGCATATTCAAAGCTCAAAAGGAAAAATATAACCTTCAGGGATACCACACAGGAAGCATATAAAACATCTGCATGTTGGTTTAAATTAACCTAGAAGAATGCTGAAGGTGGTCCCCCAAGTGGGCTGCATTCTTCCTGTACTATAATTTAGACTATTCAGATGATGAATTTCTGAGTGCTTCACACAGATAGCATTTCAATGAATGTTTTGTCAGCTAAAAGGCAATGACTTGCCTGTTTTTAACCTCTCTCCTTGCCAGTGTTTATTAGTAATTTACAGGCATTTTAGCCATGGGAAAAGCATCCAAGAGAGGGACAAAATGATGAGTCTAGTCAGCTCAGAAGCTGGGACAACAACAGGGCTGCCTTTGCTAATGATTTAAATAGATGAGTAGAATATGTGGTCATTTTGAGGTTTTGCTGAGGTTCTTTTGATGAAAATTCTCCTTTGATGTAACATTTTGATTTAAGATTTTATAACAGTAAACAAAGCACACAGAGGAAAATACCCAGTGAGTTTTACATGACACAGGACCTGAGGATAACCAGATGGGAGAGAATTCAGTCAGTTGTATGAGACTCTACTTCAAGTACGCTTCCATGATCGGAAGTGTTAACTCTGTACTAGGTAAGAAATGAGATTTCTTAGAAAATAGCCCAAATGGCCTCAGCATTCTCTACATATATTTTCTCTGAAGTCATAAGATGACCTGGTATATACATGTATGTTTATCTCTAATTTGCACCATCACTTTCGCTCATAGAATGTGAGCCAGTTGAAAACAAGAATCATGTCTTAGCATCAAAAAGGAGAGGCAAAACATGGAAAGAGGGTGAGGACCTAGTCCTGTGATGAGTGACCTATGATCACATTTAAGAGATTAAAACCACCAGTTAATGAAAGAATGCACTAGAACAGACCATCTAGGACTCAGGTCAATATTCTTCTCCCAACACTACCATGGTTTTGTTGTTGCTGCAGTTGCTCAAAAATGTTATATTTAAAAGACAGCAAAGATACATAAAATCACTCATAGGTAGTTTTTTTTTTTTAGAAGGAGGAGAAATATGGGTATCTCATTAACATGTGATGTAGATGGCAAGATTTTACTTTGTCTTTTCAGAAGTTACTGTTTTCCAATAAAAAGAAATGAAGCCATTAATTTGAAGTTACTTTCAATTAATTTTTAACCCTGTCATTAGCTAAATAAGTATATACGATTTTTAAGAAAATTAATTCCTTCTCTATTTGGAATTTACCAATCTCTTTAGCACCCAGAGGTCCTAATCACATGGATGGCAAAAACTTGGACTAAATCACTCAGGACTCTGTCTTTATAGACACATGATTGAAGAGAAATAGTATTACTTTATGGTTTAATTATTAAACACGCTACCTAATGTCTAACAAAACTTTTAATGTATTTACAATAAATTAACAATTTTTATTGTTCTTGTCCCTAGGAAAATGAAAAATAATTCAAAAGCAACCTTCTCACAATAATCATGAACTCTAAAAGAAGTACTCTAAGTCACCCTATAATTCTCTTTATTAATGTAATACACATAAAATCAAAGTTCCATACCATTGGCTGTAATGTAAGCATAGCTTAACTATGTCTCAGAATCACTAAACCTCAAAAGTGGAGCGATGAAGATGAAATTATATTCTATTTGTGCTTCACATTAAAGTATTCCTACCTAGGACTTCAGTTAAAGATGGCCATGAACAACACATTAAATCCTAATTTAAAAGCTTCTAAAGTAAGATTTGGGTAATAAAAATATATACAGACTCTAGGTAACTAGATGGAAGAAGACAGCAATAAAAATGTCAACAAATTCATAGAGGATGGAAAGAAAATGGATAGAGCAAGTGGTACCAGCCCAAAGCCAGAAAGCTGGGGAACATGTGTCTGCAAGGGGAGGGGGATCGGAACAAACCACAGCAAGAAGGTTAGTTTGAGCTGCAGAGTCTCATAGAGTCTCTGAAATTTGAGGTGCCAAATAACATATAAGGAAGGAAATGGGGTTTTATTCTCCAGGGAAATTGAACCAGTGTTCATGCAGCAGAAGATGGTAATAATTTTGCCTTCTGTATTAAAGACAGAAAAAGAGATAATTCACATACTGAATAATGTGATCATTTTAATCCCCAGCCCTTATTTAATATGCCAAACAAAATGCTAGCAGAGAAAAGATTTGAAAGTACCTGTCCATAGTCTACAGATACAGTGTTTGGGAGTCTCCCAGTGAAATGATAGCTTGATCACACTCAATGTACATTTCTGACACCCATTGATTCAACAAATTTAGTGTTTCAGCTAAATATAATCAGACAAATTTCCTGATAAATTTTATATTTACCATGAAAGGGAGAAAATAAAACAGAGAAATAGAAGGCACTCAGAAGAAACAAAGATAAAACTTTAAAAATTAATCAATACTCAGAAAACAAGCAAAATATATGATATGCATGAAGCAAGAATAGGATGATAAAGTAATTTGTGTGTGTATATGTTACAAGGGATTAAACCAAGAGGTACTTAACAGTGAGCAACATCCCCAGCCTTTTCTTTTTCTTTTTAATTTTTCATTTTAAGACAGGATCTTATTGAGTTGCTTAGGGCCTAATTTGCTGAGGTTGGTCTGGGACTTGAGATTCTCCTCCCTCAGCTTCCTGAGTCACTGGGTTTACAGATGTGAGCTACCATATCCAGCTGATATATTAAATTTTAAAAGAGTATTCAAGGCACAAGAGAGAGTTTTAAACATAAAATTATAATAACAACAAATTATTTTAAGATCAGATGAGGAAGATGTTACAGTTTGGGTGTGAGGTATTCCCCAAAAGCTCATGTGTGAAACAATGCAAGGTTTGGAGGAGAAATGTTTGGGTTATGAAAGCCTTAATCCAACAAATGAATGAATCCCCAGATGAAATTAGCTGAGTGGTAACTGAAGGCAGGAGGGGTGTGGCTGGAGGAAGTGGGTCATTGGGGGCATGACTTTTGGGTATCTATTTTGTATTTAGCAAGTGGAGTCTCTCTCTGTTTTCTGATAATCATGTGAGCTGCTTCCCTTGGTCACATTCTTACACCATGATGTTCTGCCTCACCTTGAGTCCTGAGGAATGGAGTCAGCTATCTATGGACTGAGACCTCTAAAACAGCGAGCCCCCAAATAAACTTTCTCTACTCTGAACTTGTTATTGGCAGGTCTTTTAGTCACAGCAGTGAAAAAGCTGACTAACACAGAAGACTTCCAGGAAAACAATAGAATAAAAAGAAAAAAGATACCAAGATATCTGAGAAAAGACAAAAATATGAAACCATGAAATTCAAATCCTACTAAGAAGATTTCCATGATGTATAATACATTGTTAAATAATAATAAAAACTAAATCCATGAGTTTCAGGGTCAAAAATCCATTATACAAGGCCTATCATAATCAAACTGTAGAATACTAGAGGTCAAAATAAGACCCTAAAGATTATTGAGGTAAAAATCTATTCACATATATAGGATGAGGAAGATTGGTAATACTCTTCAACTTCATTTGGAAAATCAGAAAACCCTTCATTAACAAATATTTTTACATTCCTAACATGTTCCAGGCACTTTTCTAAGTGCTGAGGGATACACCTGCTTTGGATATTTAAAAGAAAACCTAAAGTCAGACCAAACCCAAGTCCTCATGGAGTCCATGTTTTCTCAGGGAGTAGGGAGCAGAGTGGGTGGTACAGAGAGAAGCAATAAAAGCTTACCTCATTTGTAAGTGTGCTCTACAGCACATCTAAAGACAAAGGAGAAGAGAGGAAATACTAGGACTTGTTTAGGAAGATAAAGAAATGTCAGGGGCAAGGTCAGTTTGCAAAAATCAATCTGAAAGGAATGAAAGGAGATTCACTGCACATGGTCCGTTCTTATAGTTTCCTACAAAGAGCAGGGAACAAGCCATGAAGACATCTTGTATGGAAGAATTCCAGGCAGTAGACCAGCCAGTGCAAAAGCACCTGAACCCAGAATGTTACACATAGTCAAGAGAAGTGAAGATGCAGGGTTGCTGGAGTTCTGTGGATGAAGAGGAGAATCCCAGAAAGCAAGGCTTTCAAAATAATGAGAAACAATGCTCTCAGACTAAAATTATAACCTGTTGACATTCAAAAGAGAAAAAAATTAAGACACATTTAGAAATTTCATTTACCCCTCAATCTTCATAGGAGAACTACAGAAATTTGGCTATGAAGAACTCTGCAGGAGTGTTCTTGAAAACAAACACACAACTAAAAACAAAAAACAGCAACAACAATAACAACGAAACTTAAACTAATAGAGTTCCAATTGTGATGAACATATGGGGGATCTGAACAATTCTGTCAAAGACGCTAGTTTAGAGTTAGTGACATGTAATTAGGGATATGGTTAGAACTAGAGAAATGTATGCAAACAAGGAATACTTTTTAAAAACAATGGAATTATTAGTGCTAGCAAGAAAGAAAAGGTATGTGCAGTACACCACAGAGCTCAGCTGTGATATCTTTATAAAATATTTATTATAAAATATTTATCATAAGGATATTTATGATATCTTTCATAAAATATTTATTTTAAATAGAAATATATTGAGGGATGAATTGTAAAATGTGTATGAGAATTGGATAAGAGAACTCAATCTTTGCTTCCATACTAGGAAAGTAATAATATCTAAAATTTAAAATCAAGTAATAGCTATATAAATACATTATTTAAAAATCTGGAGGTAAATGCTAGAAGAAACAATTAAATAGATCAGTTATGTCTCTTGGAGTGTAAGAGGAATCAGGAATTGCACTTTTTGGTTTGACTTTTCCAGTATTCCCTGACTCTGACTGGTGTTATTCAGATACAATTTAGTTTCATGAAAACACATATAATGTCTGTTATGGTTTAGATATTAGGTATCCTTAGAAGCTCATGTATGAGACAATGCAAAAGGTTTAGAGGTCAAATGTCTGGGCTATGAGAGCCTTAGCCTAATCAGTGAATGAATTCTCTGATAGGGATTAACACTGTGGTGACTATAGGAAGGTAGGGTGTGGCTAGAGGAAGTTTTATTGGAGGTATGCCTTTGCATATGTATTTTGTAAGCTGAGGTTGGTCTCTCTCTGCTTCTTGGTGGCCATGTCCTGACCCACTTTCCTCTACCAAACTCTCTGCCATGATGTTTTTCCTTACCTTGGGTCCCAAAGAATGGAGCCACCTATCTATGGACTGAGACCTCTGCAACTGTGAGCCCCAAATAAACTTTTCCTTCTTTAAGATCGTTCTCATCAGGTCTTTGGTCACAGAGATGAAAAAGCTGACTAAAACAAACTGCTTTAAAATAAATCTTAGAACTTACCAGGGAAAGAGGCAGGTGATGATTAAATCCAGAAAACATCAATATTATCTGTTATTTTCAAAATATAAAGTCTATTACAAGGATAATGATGAGGGTGAAAGTGCAGAATAAAGACAAATACCATAACAATTAGTTCAAATCATCACAACCACAAATTACCAATCATAACCAGATCCCTCTGAAGGGAAGAGGAGGGATGTACTTGTAAGGCTTTGACTGCACATGTAATATTTTATTTCTTAATAATATATTAAACACCATGGGTACCCAGGAGCCTGTTATATTGTTCTTCTGCATTTAAAATGAATGTACAAAAAGACAAAAATATATTAAAATATATATGACAGTTTCAAGAATTTTGCTTTAAGAAGCCCTGAGACTTTAGTAACATCATTTGGAAATCAAAGAAAAATATGCCACAGAGTAAGAACATCAATTGCTGAAACATTAATTTCAAATACATGAATAATTGTAATGATTAAAAAGCATTGCTTTGATAATCATACTTTTTAATAACAAATAAATCACTTTAAAAATATGCCATGAAACAAGTTGAATTCCTTATTTAAAATAATAAGAAAATAACCAAGACAAAAATCCCCCAAAGCATATTTCTGAATCCTACTAATAATTATGTAATGAGAAAAAATTACAGTAAATTTTGGAAGAAGATTGTTTTAGACAGTTTTTTCTCTACTGTAAACAGAGGAACCAACGAGTACAACTGTAGAGGAGGAAAAGTTTATTTAAGGGTTTATGGTTTCAGAGGTCTCAGTCCATATGCAGCTGGCTCCATCACAGCTGGAGGGTAAGGCAGAGGGAAGCAGTTCACATGATAATCAGAAAGCAGAGAGAGAGACTCCACTCTCCAGATACAAAATATATACCCAATAGCAATGCCCCCAATGATTCACTTCCTCTAGCCACAACCCTCCTGTCTCTAGTTACCACTCAGTTAATCCCATCAGGGATTAATCCTCTGATTAGGTTAAAGTTATAACCCAATCATTTCTTCTTTAAAACCTTGCATTGTCTCACATGTGAGCTTTTGGAGGACACCACATGTAAACTATAACCAAGATACAGTGATAAATTAAGTATTCCAAAGATGTTTTAAAACGTACCTGATTTTATCAGATCATTTGGTATATTGGAATAAAATCAGATTCACATAATAAAAAAAGGGAGCTAGGAAATTGAAAAGCACAAAGAAATACATGCATAGGTAAAATGGCATATAAATGTTGAAACCAAGTTTTGTAAAAATGTCTATTTGCTAAAATTTATATTGTATGCTAAATTTTCACAGACACTGCTTTTGTCTGGTAAAATTACTTATTTCTGCCTGTATGAATTTTCCAGAATTTGATATTAATATGTAGTATTTTTCAACCAGGAAAATGAATATATGATAATTTTTTGAAGTTATACAGAGATTAGAAAACAGGGATAGGATATAAAGAACCTACTGAGATGAATTATTTCCTGATGGGCTAAGAGGATTTTTAAGTGAAACCTCTAACTGGCAGATGATGAAACTCTTCTTGATAGTCAAATACATGGAGAGAAAAATAGTTCAGGGACAATTCTAAAAACAAGAGGCAGAAAATGGGCATGGATTATTTCATGTTGGGAAAATCCTCCAAATTATACTTATTGATGACAAACTAAGAGACTTCAAGGACTAGTCATTATTGAGTGTAAACTGCTCCTTAAACGCAAATGGTCTGAGTCACTGAGACAACCAGGGACAGGTGTGAAATGCTGGACACCATCCAGAAGGGTATTAAAAAAATTATTGTATACTGTTTATAGTTTAAAACTATGATTCTACATTGTTTCCAAATTTTAAAAAAGTACCCCTTACACATCTTTAGTGAATACATCTTTGAGAAAATCTGATGGCAGTCCAAAGGAAGGTGAAGGCAACTATACAGTCAGCAGTTGGCAGAGAATAGATTTTTCAAATGCAAATATGGTTGCATCTCAGTCTCACCAATGAGATTAACTCCAGTACACCATGCCTCGCCCACTTCATAGGGTACCCAAGTCTGTAGATGCTCAAGTCCCTTATATAAAATGGCATAAATATTTGGCTATAACCTCTATGCACATTGTCCCATATACTTTAAATCACCTCTAGATTACTTATAACACCTAATACAATATAAATGCTGTGCAAATAGCTGTTATACTGTATTGTTTATGGTATTATGATAGAAAAAATATACATGTTCAGTACACATGTAGGTTTGTTTTTCAAATTTTTTAAATACATATTTTTTAGGTGTAGGTGAACACAATAGATTTAAGATTAAGAATCATATGATTATTTCAATAGATGCAGAGAAAGCATTTGACAAAATACAACAACTCTTCAAGCTCAAAACACTAGAAAAAATAGGAATAGTAGGAACATACTTCAACATTGTAAAGGCTATTTATGCTAAACCCACAGCCAACATCATTCTTAATGGAGAAAAACTAAAAGCATTTCCTTTAAAAACTGGAACAAGACAGGGATGCTCTCTTTCATCACTTCTAATCCACATCGTCCTTGAAATACTAGCCAGAGCAATTAGACAGACCAAAGAAATTAAAGTGGTACAAAAAGGAAAAGAAGAACTCAAGCTGTCACTGTGTGTCGATGACATGATTCTCTATTTAGAGCATTCAAAAAACTCCACCAGAAAACTTCTAGACCTAATAAATGCATTCAGCAAAACAGCAGGATATAAAATCAACATGCATAAATCTAAAGTCTTTTTATTCATAAGTGATGAATCATCTGAAAAGGAAATGAGGAAAACAACTCCATTCACCATAGCTTCAAAAAAATAAAATACTTGGGAATCAATCTAACCAAAGAGGTGAAAGATCTCTACACAATACCTTTATTTGTTTATTTACTTTTTATGTGATGCTGAGGATTGACCCCACTGCCATGTGTGCTCTAGGCAAGCACTCTAACACTGAGCCACTACCCCAGGCCCTTTCAAATATTTTTGTTCTGCAAACATCTGTTGATGCTAAATACATTGATGCAGGGGGAAGGAGCAAGCAATGATATTTTAGCCTAGAAAATTGTAAGGAAAAAATAGGGAACCATGCCTTTGAAACCTATAGAATAATGCAAATATTGAAGATATTAAAAGTATATCAAACCCTGACTACATAAAATAATCCCATAAAGCATTCAGTAAGTAATAGTAATACAAAAAGGAATTTCAAATATTAAAACCACAATATTTAATGGTTTATAAACTGACAGAGACTAAAAGTAAATAAAAATAACCTAAAGAACAGTACTAGAATTCAAATATCTTTATATTCAATCAGCAATTAACCAGGTTCCTTGCACATAACAAACATTCATAAAAGCAGTCAATATTTTGGAAAAATATTCCTAACTTGAAAATATTGACTCTAGGAAGTTAAATCATTTATTTCCCTGGTAGACCTTTTTGTGCCAAAATCAAAAGTCTGAGGAATTGGGGTTCTCAAAATATCATCATGTTCTTAATGAACCAAAATAGAATGTGAGAATAAACTTTAATTTATAGAAGAATTTTATTGCTTGGGATTTCTATACAGTGTGTCTCACAGAGCATTTTATTGTGAATTTCTCTTCACACAAGCTCAGTCACACATAAAATCCATCCATGCCTTCACTCAATTTCAGTAATCTTTAAAAAAAAAAAAATTTACCTTCTTTGTGACCTCCTGCAACAGTATTACTTGAGAACTGAACATGAATTTATATAACATGACAAAACAGAAGCAGTAGATAATAATGATTAGCACAGGCAGCAGTGTGTCATTATAGACAGAGAACTATAGTAAAAACCTATAAAGAAAGCAACAATCACCAAGGTGAAAAGATTTCCAGATGTACATATTTTTAGTCTAACGCTGTGTTATATATCATTAACTTTATTTTGTGTTTATTACATACTAGTAGTCTTTATTTTCTTTAACTAATATGATGATTATTGATCTATCTATCCAATTTGATTAACAGAGTGACACACAGTAAGGCTTATAAAATATACAATAGTTTCCACTTCACTCCTGGATTCATAACATGTGCCAAAAACTTACTACCAATCTATAAGTAGAATAAATATGGAAAGCTGAATTACCTCAGAAATTCTCAAACTTTTCTTTTTTAATTTCCCTAAGGCAAAAAAGAATAAATAGATATATCTTGGGGTCTAGTGGCATAGATACAACTTTTTTGCCACAACTGAAATTTCTTTGAAGAGTCAGAGTGGATATTTTAAAAATTCAAATATGTCTTATTCTTTTGCACAATAAGTTTTATTTCTAAGATTACGACATTGTTTAAAATTGCCCTTGAGTAAAATTGATGGTGTAAGAAAGTCTGCCATATTCATGTGTGGTTTTATACACTCTATGCATATCACTATGTATCTTTGATGGTAATTATTTCCCACACTGAGAATTGTATGAATTTTTCCTACAAAAATGGTGAGAAATTTATAATATTACAAGAATTATTGACTCATATGAATACATGTGTTTGGTTCAACTGAATCTGTTCTTTTCTTTTTGCTCAAAAGATGTTTTGCTGAATTTCTTTACACTTGGTATTCTCTTTAAACACACTGATCAGTCGTCCTGCCTCACTTTGTAGCTGTAAATCAACAGACAAAGGCATTTAAAATGTTCCCATAATGATTACTCAATGCTTCCATTTAATGCTAAAACTTTTAAATATTCGGTCTTAGAATGAGCAACTCTATTTTTGTTCTTCAAAAACTGTCAAACCAAAATATATACAACAAATAGAAAAAAGACATTTTCATAAAACCAACTTTAGAATCCCAAATCACATCTAAATGCCCATAACTGGAGTAGTAAGGTTGGAACTCTTAAATGTGCTTTTTCTATTAACTTTGTTCTATTTTAAAATATTCAGGGCTGGGGATATAGCTCAGTTGGTAAAGTGCTTGCCTTGCAAGTATAAGGCCCTGTGTTCAAATCCCCAGCACTGCAAAAAAAAAAAAAAAAAAAAAAATTCACATTTGTTGTGTTTTTATAGACACACTTGCTGGTGCCATATGGATTAGTGACTAAAGACACCATCCTAGGACCTTTCCACAGCTGCCCAAGTTCTGGTTCTACCACTTGCTGGTTGTGTCTCCTTGGGAAAGTTACTTAACTTCTTTTATCTGTGTCACTGTCTATAAAATAGGTATAGTAATAGTACCTATCACATAGAGTTTGAGAAAGATAATGAATTATATAGAAAGAGTCCAAACATTTATTGAATCACAATAAATATCATATAAGCCTTTGTTTTCATTATCCCACAGATCTTAAATTAAATCATAGAAACCCAAGGCTCATTATGATGTTTAGAAGAATGATTCCAAGAATTATTGGATTGAAGTCTTTCTAAAGACAGAAAAAAAGTGTGAAGTTTACATTAATAATTTTATTATTTAGTATTTACTTGTGAAAAATACCTCTTATTCTTAATATTTTCCTTGCCTTCACTTTTGTCTTATTTTTTGTTTATCATGGTCTTCTCTTTGTTTTTTTGTTTATCACAGTCTTCTCTTTGGTTTCGTTTATCATGGTCTTGTCCTGACAAACTGAAGAACGTCAAAGAATTATTTTAAAAAATCTTAAGTAGATTTCCTTCTATGATTTTGTAATGTTTTCACTCAAATGTATTATATCTGGCTACATACTCAGCATAACAGAGCTTTCCTGTGGTATAGATTTATTCCATATGGCAGGTCAGCAGCAAGAATAAAATTTAAATCAAGGAGTCAGTAATATAAAAGTGCCCACATGCCATACATGCATACAAACAACTATGTGTTTAAAAAATGTTAAATAAAATCAAATATGATGACTGTTAGCAATCTTCTGCTGATACAGATATTTCTTTAAAAGATGCATAAAAAGCCAAATCTTCTTTCAATAAGATGCAAAGGATTTCCAGAGCTTGCAATTTCTCCCTGACATTAATAGAGTATGAAAAACAAATTCTAATTTAAATATTCATGCCTTCACTTTATTTAATAGCATGCTACTGTGACTGTAGGTATTATATTTTAATGCTCCATGATGCTTCCTCCTGTTTTATAACAGCTAAAATGATAGCCATCTTCAAGAGGAATATTAGAAGGCATCATTATGGACTTCACATTTTCTTTCTTTGAAAGATGCGCTCTGCTCCTAATAATGACAACACACTGATTCTTAAAGTAAACATCTTCTTTAATATGCATGCTACATTCTTTTAAATTGATAAATAACCCACTGGTTAAGGAGACAGACTTTGGGACTCAAGTCTACCTTCAAACAATCTGGATCCAACATCCCTGTAGAATTGAAGCAAAAGAGATGAAATGAACCTTAACACAACAACAACAAAATCTGCAGGATATAATTTGTTCATTGAACTTTTTGAAGATAAAGAAAAATCAGCTGGGATTCAACATTTAAAGAATACTGCCAGTAAATATATCTAGAATAATACAACTATACTTTGTAAGTTTGTCATTTTGACTACATCGATCTGAGAAATGAGCTCCTTTTAAAATTTCTGTTAATATAAGGAAAACCATCCATCTACTTCATATAGCACAAGCGATATTGTACTTCAGTCAATTTGAAAGAAACAAAAGATACTATTCAACAAAATTACCATAGTATATTGGTAAGTAATATCAAATTCATTTTTTCTTCTCCTTCCCTTGCATCAAACACCATGCATGCATAGGCATACACTAACACACACACACACACACACACACACACACACACACAAAGACTCCAGATACAGGTTTTCATTTTGTATTTTAACAGTGTGCATATATGGAGGATGGCAAGTGGATTACACAGGCTGTCAATTATGTTAGAATCCAGGAGACATTAAAAAATAAAGGATATCCTACTATTTTACACAAACTGTAATTTTATTCCTTAAAGATACTACTAATGAAATCTCCTATAGGTAAAGTCTGTTTCTTTACAAGAAGTATTAGAGAGCCTTCTTTATTGTTTTTACTTAAAATTGATTTTTCACACAAAATTAAAACAACAAGCCAGGAAGCAGTTTCAACTGAAAAGTACTTCAAATGGAGGCAGGGGGCTCATCTGGAGAGGCATGGATCCAACCCCAGATATCATTGCCTAGCTGTGGAGTAGACATCATGCTAAGCCACCCCTCTAAAATTCAGGAAATGTAACCCAGGCTGGACAAGGTACCCTGTCCCTTGTGGGCACATAACAATACAAAACCATCAGAGATTAATGGGGACTTCAGAAATAGGAGATTTTTCTCCTCATGAGATTTAAAGTACTAAGGACCATGTAATCTTGTAGCTACTGATGGCTGTCTACTAATGGCACCTGTAAAGAAAAGTCTAATAAAAATAAAGACAATGAAAAAGGAAAAATGAGAGGAGATGGGGAAGAGTACTGATGATGTGATTCAATCCCTGGGCAATGGACAACTAAATCAGGTCTCCCTAGATCTTCCCTGAACAGATTAATGGAGGAGTCAAGGGAAGCTAAACTCGCACTTCTATCACTTGCAACTGAAGACTAACAAGAAAAACAATCTTAGCTGGGCATAGTGGCACATTCCTGTAATCCCAGTGATTCTGGAGGCTGAGTTAGAAGGACAGAGATCAAAGCGAGCCTCAGCAACTTACAGAGGCCCTAAACAACTTAGCAAGACCCTGCCTCAAAATAAAATATAAAAAAATGGCGGGGGATGTGGCTCAGTGGTTAAACCAAAAAAAGAAAGAAAAATTATATCATTTTAGGATCAAATAAAGTATCTAGGACAGTACATTGAAGACATTCAGCAATGTTAGCAATTATTTCTATTAATATAAATATTAATAATCTTGTGCAAAGATTTCACTCTCTTGTGAAAAAGGTGTCCAGATTTTGCATTGTAAAATTCAACACCTGTGAACAGAGACACAGATGCCTTGTGAATAAATCAAAATTTAATTATGTTAAATTAAATAATATATATTTGTAATAGTGTCTGTTGTTCTCAATAAATTCGAGATCCTTAAGAGATGAAATTATATCTCATCCCTTTTAGATATCCAATCTCTAAAGCTATGCCTTATTTATAGTAGAGGCTCAAAAATTATTTGTGGTTGATAATGTATGTATTAATTTCCATTCCTGTTGGCTAACATTGACACTACCAGAAGCACTAAACTATTTCACTGAATATTCAAGGTCTTTTAAAAGATAAATGCTTTCCATATACTTGAAGAAAGCATTTTATTTTGATTCAAAAAAGGAAGGTATTAGGTTTTGAAGTGGTTTTTAGTTTTGATGATAGGTGTTTTTTATAAAATATAATTTTAACCAGGTCCAGTGGCACAGGCCTCTAATCCCAGTGGCTCAGGAGGCTGAGGCAGGAGGATATATGTAGGTATATATGTGTGTGTGTGTGTGTGTGCGTGTGTGTGTGTGTGTATAATATAATATATATTATATAATATGTTATATATTATATATCTATAATTTTTAAAAAGCAGATTAAAAGAATGAAGAATTTTTAAAATGGCAAAGTCAAAAGGATAAATAGAAATTACATGTCATGCTGAGTTAAACTGAGTTTCAATAGCTTTGGGACAACAAGCCACTTTCTCTTTGTAAAGGAAAACTAATGTGGATGACCCTGGATTGAACACACACTGCCACTTATGATCATTGCATTGGGGACTGCATCTCTGCTCAGAATCACCACAGATAACTTTGTAACTCAGACTCCAAGCCCCAGCTCAGTGGGTTTGCTTGATTCATCAGCAACCCAGTTTAAAATAACTTTTTTTAGTATGCATAATATATGAAAGTTTTAAGTTTGGACTCTGTGCTGGGAGGAAATTTCCCCTAAGGAAGTGACTCCCAGTACAAAACTGAGGATTGTTATTCAGAAGTGGGGCCTGTTCTCCTCTAGGGTCCTCCTTTCCACAATAGCCACCACTTACTGATCACTTAGTGTGCCAGACTCTCTACCAGTCACTGTTATCACATTTAATTCTCTTACCACATCCTGCAAGGAACACAAATCCTGATTTGATAGACAAAAAAAGAGTTAAAGGCATTTGCACCAGGTCAACCACCTAGGAAAAGGAAAAACTACAATTCAAATTCTTATCTGTCTTAATTCCAAAACAGATGAGCTTATTGGCTCTATGACAATGACCATCAGGAAAACCTCACACAGACCAAAACATAAAAAAATCCAATCACATCATCATTGAAACAATTTGCTCTTAATTTCAAACTTTAGGCTATTAGAGACTTCCTCTCATTCTGTATTCTAGATATTAAAAAATCTGATAAAATTTCAATAGTGGAGGTACAGGTCATTTCTGTATGTCCTTCATATTGTGCCATTTGACTGTTTCAGGCAAACTAAATAATAACATCTAATGTTTACTCAATGTTTATGTGGTACCAGGGACTCTGCTAAGAACCTTACATGTATATATAATATAATATAATATAATATAATAATATAATATAATATAATATAATAAATATCTCTCACTATGATCCTAAAGGTAGGTACTATTATTATCCCCAGTTTGTAGACAAGAAAAAAGAGACACGAGGGGTTATGTAACTTGACTAATGTCACACAACTAAAAATTGAGAGGTAGAGGTTCAACTCCAGGCTATGTGGCTCTGGCACCTCCTAAGCCATTTCTGGACAGTGGCTCTTCACATGTCACTAAGATGGACAGTATTTGGAAACCAAAGAGGTTTCTGCTAAAAAAAAAAGTAAACAAAACATCTGTACAACTCCTAGTACTACTAGAGATGAGATGGAGAAACACTTGACTTTAATAAGCACCTTCTACCCCCTGGCTCTGCCTGGCTCCTCAGTCATCCTCCCTACCAAAATATTGTTTCTTCTTTGCTGACTCCTCTTTGATGAGTTGCTTCAGAAATGGTGATCCTTGCCAGAGTGTTCGCTTTCCCTGAATACTCAGGGCCCTTTCTCCTCTTACCTTGAAGGTATGTTTCCTAGAACTCCAGTCCCAGAGCTTCCCCCTCTTGCCACTGTCCCAAGCACCCCTTTCTTAGAGTACTCCATACTCACAAGTGGAACAAAAACACATCATGTTATATTTTAATTTGTTTCCTCTTCTATCTAAAAACTATGCCCCTTGAGGTCAGCAATATTATGTCTTGCTACTTTTAGCATCTATATAATACCTGGTATATTCTAAGTACATAAACAATACTTTACTTAAGTCTTTTAATTTTCTAAACTCTCCTCATAGTATTTATACATATTTCTTTGGGATCAAGATATTTTAGTAAAAATCAAAACAATAAAGGATCATATTTTGTTTTCTTTTAGTAGTCTAAAATCTTTAAAGACATCAAAAAAGCCTTCAATTTTCTGGTTAAAATTAAAACTAGTTCAAATTTAACACTAGGTGGTAAATTTTAGGTTGTCACATAAAGTATAAGCTCCAAAGGGTAAAAATATGACTTTTAGTGAAAATTGACTATTTCTAATTTGTCTTCAACATTTTTAAAACTCTAAGAAGGTATGAGAGACAAAGACATATGAAATAAAGACAGAAATAATTGCCCTGTTTTAAGTACTGAATATATGTACTGGTTGGGTTATTTTCTTGTTTCCTTTCAAGTCAATGCACCTAAAGTCACACAATTCAGTTGCAAAGAAATATCTTTCATAAGCTCATCAAACATTTCTCTTCCTTCCCATCTTTCTTCCTTTTCTCCCTTTCTCTCTGTTTGCCCCTTCTCCCTGCCTCCCTTTTTCTTAAAAAAAAAAAAAAAAAAAAAAAAGTTTTTTTCTAGTTGTTGATACTTGTATACCCCCACCCATGGATTATCTGGCATGATCCTAACACCTACAGGATAATCAGTCAATCTTCCCTCCAGCATACTGTAAGTAGTGATATGAGGAGCAACTGGTCTTCCCTAAGAGAAGGGGAAAAAGGTGGACACACTTCAAAGAATCTTTGTCCCCTGGGAAGAGAAAAGAATGATCTGCAGCTAATATCACAGTGGGAACACAAAGTCCATCTGAGGAAGCCATGCCTGAACATCCAGCTCTCACACCAGGGATGGCGTGACCTGAAAAGTTAATAGCCCTCTCTTGGCCTTGACTTCTTCCTCTTTTTTAGTGGTATTAAAATAAAATATATTCCCGTTGGTTTGTTCTGAGGATAAAATGAGATTAATTATTAACTCTTTAAACCATTAAAATATTCATACTAAATTGATCCCAGATGCGGGGATAGGCATTAACAGACTTGGAAATACCAAATATCACATTTCCCTAATTTCCTAGTTTCACACCCATGCTTGGGGGAAGGCATGTCATTTGGAGGGACTCAAGCACAGTGTGTGCTGTATGTGGCAGGGAGTCACTTAGAAGTGGTAGTGCATGTCTTGGAATGAGAGTAGGTGGATTGGGATCAGGTTAAGGAATAAACTGAAGAAATACATGCTTTAGGAAGATCTTCTATAAAGTATATAAACTGGGCAGTCATTAATTCTCTATTCAGGATCAGAACCAAATCTTTGCACATGAAGAGAGGAATTCTTTCCTACAGAGTTCCTAACACATATTTAGGTACAGTAGCCTCACGGTGGCTATCAAATCCAACCTCTTATGTCTGCACCAGTCTGGAATCAAGTGCCTGTCTTGTCTGCTTTGCTTGGATTCTTCCAGGAGAGACTAGCTCAGGACTACCCTCACCCCAGTTTTCCCAATTTCAGCTAACGATCTGGCTTAATTCAAAGCCAGAATTTAGGCTGCATGCATGGATTCCTTGAACTTTCTACCCTCTCTTCTCTGTATTTCTTATAGCTATCTTGGCTCTCACCTACAGTCTTAGAAGAGGTTTTCTTTATCCTCCTAAAGGCTAATCCAGGCACCTACATTTCAAATCTGAGTCATTCCTGCTTCCCTAAAAATATAACTGAGCTATTTATTTTCTCCCTTGCATTTCACCCTCTTGCTCTCTGCAACTGCTTCCTCCTGCTCAGATTATAGTAACATCAAAGTGGCTCACTCCACAATATTCTAACCTTCCTTAATCCTGTCTCCCCCTTTCCCTTCAAGATCAAGTCACACACACACACACACACAAATCACTTTCACTTAGACACTTTCAATTCACTCTCTTCTTTTAAAATAATATTTATCTTTCTGCTTATAAAAGTAGTACATGCTTATTATATAGAATAAATACGATTTTTTTAAAAAAATCATGCATAATCTCATCAGAGATAAAAACTGTTAAATCCCAAAGTACTTCCACCTTTTTAATATGCTATATTTAGATATATGGAGTGAGAGTAAAATTATAAAATGGGGATCACACTGAATATACAGATTAACAATATGGCTTTTCCTGCACAACATGACACGAAAGCAATTTTCAATGCCATTACATTCCATTTTTTTTAACTCTTTTCTTATAAAGGGAGACATAAAGAAGAGCAATTATCTTTCATGAAAAATAATTGACCCTTGAACTTTGTTTTAAACAGGAAACATTGGACAAGCTATCTGTGATATGACATTTTACTTCCCAGCTAGATGTCAAACAATTTAACAAACCATAAATGTAAACTATTACATTAATATTTAACATCCATGAATCAGGTAAAATAAAAATCATCACCCTGTTTATCTTTTTTCTGCCTTGATAAAGAGTGTATGTCTGGACCTTCTTAGTTTATTTGTAGTAATCAGTGAAACACAAACAAGTGTTATCCAGAAAGTCTCAACTTTGAGCAATTTACAACCATAGAACTAAAATTAGGCAATGTTCAAACCTGGATGCTGATTTGTTGGTTAAAAAAAAACAAAGGGAAAAAAAAAGAAGAATTAGAATTATTGTAAAACTTTTCAAATTTGTTATCATAAATTTATTTTTCAAATCAGTAAGGAAAGAAAAAGTTCAATGTTTGAGTAACCAGGGGTTGTTTTTAGATATATTTGGTTTCTATTGCTGTATAACGAAATCCCCATAAACGTAGTGCCTTAAAACACGTATTTATTACCACACAGTTTCTGTGGACCAGATTAGATGGGGCTCTACTCAGCGCCCACAAGGTGGCAGTGAGCTGTGGTCTCAGCCTCGGCTCAGTTGCCTTCCTGATGATCACCTGGGCTGCTCTCCACTCAGAGCCCACACTGCTCTTGCTCCAAGCTCTCCCAGGGCTGCTTGCTGCTTCAAGGTCAGCAGTAGATGCCCTCTGGGTTCTCTGTTGAGAACTCACATGACCAGATCAGACCCACCAGCAGCAATCTCCCATCTCATTCACTCAAAGAAAGCTAATTCAGAATCAAAATTATACCTAATATATATCTTCTACTTTGTTATACAATGTAACCTATCAAGGGAATGACAGCCCATCATCTTGACAGGTCCCACACACACTCACTGAGAGGTGATTATACAGGACATGTAATCCAGGGGGTGGGAATCCTGGGAGCCCCTTCAGACTCTTCCTACCACACTAAATACCCCGGGGGTATTACCTGTATATACAGGAAGTCTTCCAACAGCCAGACCAATCCTTTTCACAACCAAAACTAAACAGTCGTTGAGCCTAACTATTTAATCCACTGTTGAAATTTACATTAACATTTTTTCTTATTTTGTGGGAAATGAGTTGAGATTTTAGTTTAAGCTACTATAAACAAATGCTCTTGGTAAAATGTCTATCCCCAGTTATTGGCACCTGGATGTCATGACAGACAGAAGGAGAATGAAATAAAAGCAGCAGCTGTGCACCTCTCCCTGCGGTATTAGTGTGACAGGGATCAGATGGATTAGCAGGCAAGCTGGTTGGTCAGTCTGATGGCAACTACACTGATTAAAAAGTCCACAACTGAGACACTTGGTATAACAAATGTATCTTAGTGACACAAATTTTTTCATAGGTGTAGGTTTTCAGAATTCTAACAGATGGTCACCAGAGAAACAAGGCGTAATTACATCTACAAAAATGCATTTTTAATCAAAACTCCCAGACAAGTGAGGTTTAGCTACAAATAAACTTTGTATTGATATTCCCTCAGATATTTGAAAACTGGCATATTGTTTCAGCTCCTGCTTTTATGAAGAATAGATATTTTCCATCACAAATGACATGATGTTATTACGAACCGTCATTGTCCCATCCACCCTTGCTTCTGAAAGTAGCCTACTTTCCTAGGTCCCTCTGAAGTGTGACACCTAAGGTTTGCTTTTTTATTTTTCCATATTTTTGCTTAGCAAACAGAAATGGATCAAGGAGATCACCTTTCATATTTTAGGTGAGCAGTTTGCAAACTCTGGTATACACATAAGAAGTTGAGGGAAATAGAAATCACAGGACCCAAATCCAAAGACTCTAAGTAATTCATTTAATCTAGATAGGGTTTCTTAATTTTTCACTTTCAATACACCTGGGCTGGTACTCAGATGAAAGATTGGCCATTATATGAGAAATTGTGTCTATTAAAGTTATTAAGACCTCAGTTGCTTTTTCTAATCTTATCAGAGTACTGATATCTAATGAACTTCCTGTCCACTAGACTCCCTAAGATTATTTATATGAGTTTCTATGAACTATTTGACTCTTAAGTTTTGGAAAACAAATCATAACAACTTTGATATATCAGTATTAACTGTATCATGACAGTTTTATTACTGTAATCTTTGAAGATCAGTTAAAATCTTGATTTTGTCATACATATATGTACCTACATAGTTTGCTGCCATAAATGTACCTACATACATATATGTACCTACATAGTTTGCTGCCATAAATACATTTGGTAAATGTTCTTTATAAATCTTATTAATGCCAGTGGTTCTTTCTTCACAAGGGCCTCATGTTTGACCTACAATGGTAGGCACACAAAAGAGATACTTCTTTTTCTATGCTGAACAAATGTACTGTGTTTTCCTCTACATTATCCACGAGTAGCATTGGGTGATATCTTTTTAATATTATTTCCACTAATTCCTTCTGATAAACTAAAAAGTAGGAAAAAAATCTTAAGAAAGTCACAGTTTCTTGGTCATTTGAAAAAATACATGATCTCTAGGACTACAAAGAAAATCAACAATTAGTTCCAAAACAGCAGAAATTTCTCAGCATAGGTTTATGATTACTGAGAAATAAAACATATATGCCTTTAAAAATAGTTTGTGTTAAAAAGAAAAAAATGATATTAGAGAATATTGAACAGAATAACAATGAGCACTCTATAGTGTACACGTGGGGAATGTACTGATTGTGAGCACAAATAAAAAAGCATAGAGCCCAATCTCTCCAACAACCCCTCATCTCCCACAACTTACCGTGCACCTTATCACCCCAAATGAGTTTCCTTTGGTAAGTGTTTAGGCTTAGTTCTAACCAAGGCAGTTACCAACAGAATTGTAATTGTTCTTATGCTTCATAATATATAAGTAAAAAATATGAGTGATTTTAACATATCATCCAAATTAAAACTACATATGAATAATTCCATTAAATCCTGAATTCTGAGCTAAACTTTTTTTTTATTTTACAGAAACATTAATTGAAGAAATCTTCCATCCCCAGTATGAACAACTAAAAAAAACTTTTTTTTCCTCCATGACAATGGTATTCAGACATACACACAAAAATTTTGGAACCCATTTAAATGAGTTAATTCAGAGTTTTAAAAATTAAATAAAAAGAATATTAATTTAGTCAACATTTCTGACTACTGCCCATCTTTTTGGCTTTTATCTTTAAGCTGAACTGAAAGAAAAAGTTTTCCCTAGGTTCAGTGAAAGTTCAATGAACAGTAACTTAAATGACAATAGAACAGACACTGTTAAGTAATTATTATACGTATACAATTATTTTAAAAGCATTTGAGTGAAAACTTTTATTTATAAAGATTTTCTTTCAGCCTTCTCCTACAAGAACTCAATAAAAATTAGAAGGGGAAAAATAATAGATGAGATGGGTGAATAGCCACAGAAGTTATGGCTATGAACAAAGCTTAATGTCCAAAACAGAACTTGAATAAGTGCAGTAATAAAAACGGAAGTCAAGAGAAGGTCACGCTATTTGTGCTTCCATTGTTTGGTCTGCTTTTAATCATATATCATGGAATTGTTTTCCAAGCTAGTTTTAATGAGATTGTTTTCTGCTGTTCTTTTTAGGTGGAGCATTTTGAACATAGCTAAATTTAGACTGTGTTCTCCAGAGATGCTCTGCTCAAGCAAAGATTAATGGAGGCCAACGCTGTTCCCTTCATCCTCTACATCTGAACTTCTCAGTGATGGAGGTGTACACGGCTGATGTGATGACCCTAACCACAAAGCACATCCGAAAAATCACTGTTGGTAGGTAACAACACACTGGGCACAGAGAATAAACTACCATCTACTGCACGAGAATGTGGTCGTATTTAACAGCTCATCCTGTTAATGAAACTCATTATCGTGTTTCTCACTTACATATTTACCATCTCTGTCATTTTTCTTTTTAGATCTAAGCTCATCCTTTTTTAGAGTACATCATTTATTTTTTTGTTTCTGAAACTTTAAAATGGTATTTTAAATACTTCTTTAACTCAGTGGAAGAGAACCAAATAATTCATTAAAGTCAAATCTCACAGACAAGGAAAACAAAATTAAATGGAGAATGTTCAGAGTATTCATTAAAAGCAGTTTAATTAATTAAATTTGATTGATTCACTCATTCATTCAAAAGACTTCCTATCTCAGAACCATCTTTCACATGTACTCTGATTCTTTGTAACATAGATATTGAATATGTACTTGACTTTCCAAAGGTCTCAGTGATTATACCTCATTCTAGGTCCCTCCAATTTTGTAGCACCTAATACCACGTGGCTGGTAACTAGCAGACATTCAATGTTTGTTGACAGTTGGAAATAAATTAATTTTGTCTAAATTACTCTTCCCGACTCCAAAGGCTTTCCACTCACTTGCTCCATCAAGCTATATTTTCCACTACTGCTCAAAGAAAACCTTCGGCTCAAGTAAGTTATCCTAAAAGCTTATTCCAGGTCATTGCTCTTGATTTCTTCCTTTATGGACTATATGGTTCTGTACCTCTGTAAAAACTATGCATACTTCATTCATATTTAAAAATAATATTCTGCACATGGAATTTTTCATTCCATGGCTTCCAGGTATATTTCACGTTAGGATGTTCTTTTAGTTTAGCCATGGAGGTAAGCAATCTATTCACCACAAAAATGTGATATATTATTTACTCACTCATAAATGCATTTATTTCCTCACTCAAGACTCATTCCTTTCAACAAATATTTATTAGTATTCTACAATGTGCCAGACATTATCAGCACTAAAGTGAGAAAGATAGTAAGGAAAACAAGAGTCCTTGAATCCTTAAAACTTATAATAGAGAAGGCAGGGACAATAATCGACTCGTTCAATAAGTTAATAGTTACAAGCAATGATGAGTGCTAAAAGAGTTCAGCATAGAAAACAACGAAGCCCCTCATAAGGAGGTGATCTAATTGGGGTGGGATGGACAGTCTGAGGAGACCTCCCTAAGGAGGGACGTTTGAACTTAAGTCTGAAATCTGAACATGCTAGATAGCGGTGATCTTTTAAGACAGCAGGAAGGCTCAGAGATAAGGACCTTTTCAACTTTAAAACAGAGGAGTGATAAACATTTCTTAATGCAGCAAAGAGAAAGGATTGGAGTGGAAAAGAATGGAAAAGGGATATTTTTCTAGAAGGCAATGAATGGGCCTGCTCAGGGTCCCACCATGAAAGAGAACCATGAAAGGCAACTCATCTGCTCAGAAGATAACGTGTTTCTCAGAGGAGATGAGAAGGGATCTTGTGAAGGGATAGGTACTCCAGTCTCTGCTTAGTCCCTTTAATAATTTCTGTCTTACTGATCTTCCTATTCCTCTCTGCCTTACAGTTTGGCCTCTGCTTCTAGCTACCCATCTGTCTCCCATCTTTCGGGGAGCTTCCTGAACACCAAAATCTTCCTTTCTGCCTCTTTCTAAAATATCTATCAATTTAATCTTTTATGTACTCATTTTTAAAATTTTATACCATTTTATCAGATACTCTGCTAAATGCAAAAGAAGTAGATTAATCGGAAAATTTGCAACCTTTATAAAATTCAAAACTGAGTGAAGATAAAGATATGAGAGATTCATGTATATTCAATAAATACACATTGAATGACTACCATGTAGGAAGCACAGGGATACAGGAATTTTTTAAAAAAAATGGTCTTCTTGTGCTTTTTATCTTTATTTGGATGAGGCAAATAGGAATACATTGTGAAAGGACTATTACAGAGATAAGAACAAAATCTATTAATATCAAGAGGTTGAAAGATTACCTATTTTCATGTAAAAATCAATATGTTCATTTAGTGGTAACAAATTAAAGGGACCTTACCAAGAAGAATTTGGGGGGGTCTTTCTAGACTAGGTGAAGAATTTGACTGAGAATTTAGGAAAAAAAAAAATAATAGTTTCACAACCTCTGGTTGGAAAATAATTCTGGACTTAGGACAGGGTAGAGAATTACTCAAAATATGAGGGTAACAGCAAGAAGATAAATTAAAAGAAGATAGCAAAAGTTCACATGGACAATATTGAGGTCTAGACTTCGAAGAGGTAATGAGCTATGCAGTGGAGAGAAATGAGTGAGGTTATTGGGGCTTTGGGGGTCAAATTCCAGTGGTTCTTATTTGAGATGAAGACCTGCAGTGGGCTTGGGAATCAAGATGATAGAGTTCTTTCCTTTGTGTTAGCTTCTCTTTTTTTGCTCATCCTTAAATTGGTACTCCCGAGACTTCCCTTCCTTCTTCATGGTACACAAGAAATCACAAACCGATGTCTACAAACTGTGTAAACCAACCAAAACAAAACAAAACAAAAAAAAACAAGTGGGAGGAAGAATACTTCTGAGAAGGTCATCCTCTGAAGAGTTTGAGTTGGACACTTTGAAGTCTAATGTTCTCACCATTCCCCATTTCCATGGTATCCAGGCATAGAAGTCCTGCTTTTCTGGAGGAGCAGATGAGTGTTCAAGTGCTCGGTTTTTTGAGAAACTTCTGTTTGCAAACCAGATTCTCTATATTCTAACTGGTGACTGAAATCAGCTCCAGTTAACCCCACAAAGAGTATCTTCATCTAAAACACAGGATGATAAAATTTTACTTGTAAGACTGTGGTGAAAGTCAAATGAAAATACCCAGGCAGACAGTGCCTAGCAGTGTCAAGGTCTAATAAAAGATGAGCTCTAAATGATAATACACGCTTATCATATACTATGAATTACTCTAATTACTTCCCACTACTGCTTCAGTCAGCTCTCACAACCAGACAACAAAGTAGGTTCTCTTACTAATATTACCACTAGATTCCCTGATGTAAAGATAAGGGAACAGGCACTGAGAGTTTAAGTGAATTACCTAAAGCCATATATCTTGCAAGTGACATACTTATAATGATCACAGACTGGACATACAGTCAGAAATCTTAACATCAGCACAAATATGTGGAAATTAAATAGCACAGTCCCAAACAATCAATGGGTCAAAGAAGAAATTGAGGGAAATCAAACACTGACAAAAATAAAACACAGCATACTAAAATATGTATGCAGGAAAAGCAGTTCTATGAGGGAAGTTTATAGTGAATGAAACCCTCAATAAGAAAACAATAAAAAACTCCAACAAAAACCTAACTTTATATCTCAAGGTACCAGAAAAAGAAGAACAAAGCTCAAAGTGAGCAAAAGAAAACAACTAATAAAGATTAGAGCATAAATCAATGCAATACAATAAAACAGATAATAGAAAATATCAATGGGACAAAGAATTTCTTTTTGGAAAGAAACAAAATTGACAAACTTTTAAATAAGTTGTAAACGAAAGGGGATATTTGACAAAACATTCAAAGAATTTTGAAAAACTGCTACGAACAATACTCTGACAAATTGAGTGACTTCAGTAAAGTTTCAAGATAAAAAAATCAACATAAGAAAGCCAATTGTACTCCTATAGATAGCAATAAATGATCCAAAAAATAATTAAGAAGACAATACCATTTATAATAGCAACAAAAGAATAAAATACTTAGGAATATTTATCCAAGGAAATGAAAGATCTGTACACTGAAACCTGTAAAATACTGATGGGAGAAATTGAAGAGAATACAAATAAATAAAAAGATATATGTACAATTAGAAAAAAGAGAAATTACAGTTCATTTATGTATAATTTATCAAAATATATAAATGCATTCTACTGTCATGTACAACTAATTAGAACAAATTAAAAAAATCTTAAAAAAATGTGTTCAAGACTCAGAAGAATCAGTATTCTTAGATGAACATTCTACCAAAAGTTACCTACAGATTCAATGCCAGCATTATAAAAATGTCAATGGCATTTTTCACAGATATAGGAAAAATAATTCTAAAATTTGAATAGAACTACAAAAAAAGACTTTGAAAAGTCAAAATAATCTTGAGAAAGATGAACTTGACAGACATAGCTCTTGCTGATTTCAAACTATATTTTGAAGCCAGAGTAATCAAAATAGTATGATATTCATGTTGTGCTAGCACTTTCTCCCATGATACTGGCATTTAAAAAAAAAAAGATACATAGATCAAGCGAACAGAGTAAAGAGCTAGGAAAAAAAAAACATATGTATAGATGATCAATTAACTATTGACAAAGTTGCCAAGAAAACAATGAGGAACAATTTGCTCAATAAATTGCTCTGAAAAAACTGGATATTCACAGGCAAAAAAATGAAACTGGATCTTTACTCCTTATACAAAAAATAAATTAACTAAAAACTTACATGGAAAACCTGAAGACACAGAACTTCTTACATAAAATATAAAAGAAAAGCTTCTTGACACTGACCTTGGCAATGATTTTTTTTGATATGACATTGAAAGAACAGACAACAAAAGCAAAAGTCCCAGACTTTCCTTTGTTGGTAGGCTTCTGATGACCTCTTCTATTTCATTGCTTGAAATTGATTTATTTAAGTTGTGTATGTCCCCCTTGTTCAGTTTAGGTAATTCATATGTCTCTAGAAATTTGTTGATGTCTTCCAGGTTTTCTGTTTTGTTGGAGTATAGATTTTCAAAATAGCTTCTAATTATGTTTTGTATTTCACTCGTGTCTGTTGTGATATTTCCTTGTTCATTCTGCATTTTAGTAATTTGAGTTTTCTCCCTCTTTCTCTTTGTTAGTGTGGCTAAGGGTTTATCAATTTTGTTTATTTTTTCAAAGAACCAACTATTTATTTTGTTAATTTTTCCAATTGTTTCTTTTGTTTCAATTTCGTTGATTTCAGCTCTGATTTTAACTATTTCCTGTCTTCTACTACTTTTGGTGTTGGTCTGCTCTTCTTTTTGACCCAGCTATCCCACTCCTTGGCCTATACACAAAGGACTTAAAATCAGCATACTACAGAGATACAGCCACATCCATGTTCATTGCTGCTCAATTCACCATAGCCAGATTGTGGAACCAATCTAGATGCCCTTCAGTTGATGAATGGATAAAGAAACTGTGGCATATATATACAATGGAATATTACTCTGCAATGAAGAATGATAAAATTATGGCATTTGCAGGAAAATGGATGAAATTGGAGAATATCATGCTAAGTGAGATAAGCCAATCTCAAAAAACTAAAGGACGAATGATCTCGCTGATAAGTGGATGAGGACATATAATGGGGGGTGGGAGGTGTTAGCATTAGGGTTAGGGTTAGGTTTAGGGTTAGGGATAAGAAGTGTGGTAAGAATGAAGGAAAGAAGGACTGTATAGAGGGAAAAGAGGTGTGGGAGGGGTGGGGAGAAGGGAAAAAAAAATGAATCAAACATCATTGCCCTATGTAAATGTATGATTACACAAATGGTATGCCTTGACTCCATGCACAAATAGAGAAACAACATGTATCCCATTTGTATACAATAATAAAAAAAATAAATAAATAACACTTGTGAGAATATCGATACAAGGCCTACCCCCAAAGAGGCAAAGCTGTTACATGTGTGATGGAGAATGACCCAGTCTTGTTCTTTTGTCAGCTGCTGTTAAGATTATTTTACAGTAAGAAATATAGCCAGGTGTGGTGGCAGACACCTGGAAGCCCAGTTATTTGACAGGGTGAGGCAGGAGGATCAGAAGTTCCAGGTCAATCTGACCCTGTCCCCAAAATATATTTTTGCTAATAAAAGGGATGGGAATGTAGCTAAGTAATAGCTTGGTTGCCTAGTATGCATGAGGCCGTGGATTCAATCATCAGTACCACAAAAAGAAAAGAAAGAAAAAAAAGAAAGAAATATAGATATGTGTATGCATTAAAATATCTCATGGCACCCCATTAATATGTACAATTTTTATGTTTTCATGTGTCAGTTCAAATATAAATTAAAAAGACAAAGACATGTTTAAGTATTGGTTTTATAAAATAAAAAGGCTTTAAGTTTTTCTTTCCTTTTAATTATCAAAGTTAGGATAATACAGTATTCATTGATTTGAAACTTTTGTATTATCCAGAAAAGAATATCTGGTGCATTTAAAGAAGTTAGTGGAAAAATGTAATTAGTAATCAGTTTTTAAACAAAATTCATCTAAAATGAAAATAGAATCAGATTTTGCAATAACAGACCAAGTAGAAAGTTACAGTTTGAAAGTAAGTTATCTAATGTAATAATTATTTGTTTAAATTGTTTAAAAATTGAAGTCACTAAGAAACTCTTCAAAGTCAAAATATGTCAGAGACCAAAGTAAAATTGAAAGTGGATTTAATGAAATAATTTAAAAGAAGATCATTTGAAAGAAAATGACTATGACATTTACATTTTTTAACTTAAATATGGCATTGGCAGCACCTACCTCTAATCATATGACTTCTAAAGAGCAAAGCTGCAGTTTTATAATCAAAGGTAGCCTTAATGTCATTCATTCATTCATTCATTCATTCAACTTTAAGATGTACTCTGCATTATGCAAGAGGATGTACAACAATATGAAAGTGAAAGAAAACCACTTTCTGTTTGAAAATATGTAAAAATCCACTTAGAATGGCCACTGCAAAGTATGAAAAGAACTAGAACAATTATTCCAAGACTTTGGGGAGATGAGAGAAATATCTCTTGTCTCTTTCATACAAGGGTCCAGAAAAAAATCTCATGACAGTGTCGTTTGGGTTGTTCATTAAAAACAAATAGCAGAAACGACTAGAAGAGAATGGCCTCTGGAATCATAATAGGGACAGAAAACCAAAAGAAGCAGAAAGTGTCCAGTGTGTGTAGATATGAAAAGGGAATTGACATGCATACCGTGATTCCCTTGAAGGCCAGTAAATATATAAAGGAGAAATATTAAAATATCTTAGAAAGAAATCTGTATAATTAGACTATATATTTTAGGAGCACTAATATGATAGTGATCCAGAATAGTTGGAAGGGTAAGAGACTTTGGAGAAATCAATTAAGGGATTGTATTAATCAGGACAGGAAAGAATGCTATGTGACTGAAAACTCTCAAGTCTCAGATTAAATAACAAAGATAACTAACCCTTATTTCAAGGTCCTACCCCATGTGCCATTTGTGTCCACGTTGGGGGCACTGATATCTTCTTTATTCAGTCATGCATCTGGAAGATCATTTCTCTGTTTAGTAAGGTGACTTGGCACTGGCTTTTAAAGGGCTAAGAATAACACATCATTCCTGTTCACATTTCATTGGTTATGGCTGACTACAACCAGTGGGCACATGCAATTTTGCTATGTGCCCAAAAGAACTGGAAATGTCCAGTTGCACCAGCGACTGTCTTAAAAGGTGATTGTCATAGGTCAGATTAAAGATAATAAGGGGATAAGCAGTAGAAAAGGAAAGAAATAGGCAAGTATGAGAAATACTCCAAAAATAGAATTCAGGTCTTCCTGCACAACATAATATGGGGAAAAGGAAAGGATCTGGGATGTGTCTAGGGTTTATGTCTAAAAGAAGCAGGCCACAGATCCCCCCACCAGAAGACCCTAGCCATGATTAAGCTTCTCCTGTCAGAAAGATTTTTACAGAGTATCAGCAGGCAGGATGTTGGTAGAAGGCATTGTGGTCTGAAACTTCCTTTTCCTTGTAAAAGCCAGGTTTGCACACAAAAGTTGTGGCAGAGTCGAGTCTGCAAGCTTGTTGGACAAGAAGATATTATCTGTTTTCTTAGTAAAAACACTTTTGAAACCTGTGCCTGGTCTAGGGGATAGAACAGAGAGTACTTTTCATGTGAACCTCCAAGGCCCCCCTGCCCAACACTGAGTAAAAGTTCAAAGAATTTCCAAAATCTCTGCCCAGAGAATGTTTCAGGCATGAGCCACACTCTGGACTGTCCAACTGCAGCCAATAAACTTGCTTCCTGAGAATTCCTCAGGTGTCTAGCCTCTTCTGTCTTATTTCAGTGCCCTTAGCAGAAAATTGGAAATAAGAGAAGAAAGAGTTGATGCAGGGCCAGAATCTGTGAACAAAATGAGGTACTTCCAAAAGAAGGTTCAGCTGGTAACTTTATATTGAAAATTAGGAGATGGAGCTCAAGAAGAGATCAATGATGGAAATAAGGATTTTGGATCATTGACAGAACTAATGCTTAAATCTATGTAAAATTATTATCATTAGATGGATCTTACCACATTCTTGAGCCAACAGAAAGTTGATATTATTTTACTTGTTTCATGTTTATGGAAATGTTACTGTTTGGATGTGAGGTGTTCCCAAAAGCTCATGCATGAAACAATGTAAGAAGGTTAAAAAGGGAAATGATTGGGTTGTGAGAGCCTTAACGCAATCAGTGAAATTAATCCCCTGATACAGATTAAATGAGTGATAATTGAAGTGGTAGGGTGTGCCTGGAGGAGGTAGGGCATGGCTTTGGGGAATATATTTGGTATATGGTAAGTGGAGATATCTCTATCTGCTTCCTGATCATATGTGAGCTGGTTCCTTCTGCCATACTCTTCCACCATAATATCCTGCCTCACTACGAGTCCCACGGAATGGAGCCTGCTGTCTATGGGTTGAGACCTATGAAACCATGAGCCCCTAAATAAACTTTTCCTCCTCTACAATTGTTCTGTTCAGGTCTTTCAGTTGCATCAGTGAAAACGTTGACTAAAACAGGAGAAAAATAAACTAATGCAGGCAAGAATTTGGAAAGTTTTTCAGGAAATAGGAACACTGTAATTTTAAGGATTGAAATTGTTGGTAGCTGTGGGTTTTGAATACTACAGGGGTCTTTTGTTAATATAGTCTTACAACTTTTATATTTTACTCCCAGAAGGTCACCGTGTAAATACAAGGGAAGATTGCTGATCTCCTCTGGGATAATTAGAAAGCACATACTTAATGATGATCCTCTGAAAGGTGTTATAACAGCCCTGTGATTTTTTTAAGAGCTTATCTTTTCCTTTGCCTTGGCTTGTACAAACATGAACTTTTAATAAAGAACTAATGAGGAAAATCTTTTATGAAGATTTTCAAGCAAATTTCCTGAGGAAAGATTTCAACTTACAGAAACATTTTCACCATATACAGAGGTAAATTGGAAGTGATTCATTACTCACTCAACACACATTCAATTATTCTCATAATAAAGTCAAATATATAACATGAAACAGTCTGGGGAGTATTTTCCAAGTTATGACCATCTGTTAGTACATCTTAAAATCAATTTAGTAGGTCAAAACAAGTATTAAGAAAAAATGTAGGATAGAAATATTGGAATACACTAAATATAATAACTCCAAGTATTTCTTCAAGATAATTCATGACACATTATGTTTGTGTGTGTTAGAGAAATGGTCACAATTTAAATGCATAATTATAAAAAGAAAAGAGTTTGAAAAACAGTTTGAAGGCCACTGTTCTAGAAAATGGAGGCTAGAGGATGGAAATTGGTGTGCTGACCAGGGAATGCTTTAGCCATTTCATTAAAGACAAATACCACTTATGGATCCCATTTTACACTGCACTTCAATTGCCACACATGAGCAACACCACCAGACCATTGTATCCTGTTATGGTTTAAATAAGTTTTGTGCTCACAAACTCATGCAAGAATTTAATCTCCAAAACATTATGTTAATAATAGAGGGTAGAAACTCCATTCCACTGTGGTGTTAAAGATGGGGCTTCAGGGAAGTTAATAGATTAGAATAGGTCATTAGGACCTACCTATTCAATGTGAAGTAGCAAAGTCAGGCCCTCATTAGATTCTGGGACTACTGTTCAAACTTCTAGACTCTAAAACTATGAACCAAAATAAACCTCTTCTGCTTCATAAGTAGCCTATGTCAGATATTCCATTATAGTTATATAAAGCTGACTAATACATGTCCTGATGTTCTCAATTTCACCATTTTGTACTTGGCTGATGATTTATACCTTACACTATACCTTAGAGGATGAATGTATTCAAACTCATTGTCAACCTTAATCAGTTTCATCATATATCTATTAATTCTCTCTTTCATCTTTGTTAACCAAACTAAAGTGCACTGGGATTTGCAGTCTTACTGATAATACTACAATATTATATTTGATGAATAGTAAAACACCTTTTCATCTCTGAGTTTTACACTACACTAAATATTTCTAATTGACAAAGTGGTCTTTATTTCAAAAGAAGAGAGGGACTCAGGAGAAAGATTGAATTTCTTGAATTTATCACAGCAAAATGATTATCAATATTAAGAAGGTACAATAAATGTTCAAAATATGGCCTAAACTATCATTTATTAAACAAGAGAAAATTATTAATAAATAATGGGTAGGTGCTGAGTATCTTACCAGTTAGTTTGGATTTTTCTATGTTGAATAAATAAACAAAAAGGTTAAGCTGTCAGTAGTTTGGCAGCCTATTAGTCTTAAGAGTCTTGAGATTCCACTACCTTTAAAGACAGTAGAATGAATCTGACATAACTATCCTATGTACATATATGAATATATCATAATGAATCTCATCATTATGTACATCCACAAAACTAGAATCCTAATAAGATGTATTCCATGCTTGTATAAATATATCAAAATAGATTCTACTGTCATGTAAAACTAAAAAGAACCAATTTAAAAAAAAAGAATCTTGAGATTTTCTTCCCAATTTTTCATCTTGGATTCACCCTAGATATTGAGAACAAATCAAATTATTATTGAAGAATAATAAATGTCCAAGTGACCTCTTTGGATGATAAATTTGGGCCACAGTGTGTTCTGATCCTCGAAACTGTAAATTGCTCATATCCAGAAAAGAAGACTGAGAGTCAATATTTGTACTTGAACTACTATTCCCATCACTACCAAAGAGCTTTTTAAAAAAATTCAGAACACTCTGAAAGCTAAGAAAACTTGAAGAGTTGTGAATAGCTGAAAAATGCACCTTTGAAGTTTCACAGTCCATATGTCCATAGAGACCACACATTGCCAAACACCCATGCGCACACACATGCACACAATCTCCAAGGAGAATCAGGAAACTTTAGGATAAACATTATGAAAATGGTAGAAGTTCTGAATAGAAATCCTTGATCTTGGGGGTCATGAAAAATTCTGCTAAAATGGCACATTGGTGGAGAGGAGTCATCAAATGGGAATAAGACCAGAAAGAATGTGGCAGAAAAGGAAACAAAAGGCCAATTTCTATTTGGGCCCAGGAAGTTTCTCTGTTACATCTCTCATACCAGGACTTACGTGCTGTTGGTCATGCAGATCAAACTGTGTGTTAACATCACATCTATGTGAAAAACAAAACTAACCAGAGAATAAACCATACATTGCTATGTGATAATATAAAGAAATAAAACCAGTAGTTTTCTCTGATTATAGAACTTTAAGTAAGAATGCGATTTTTAAGTCATTTTAATTTATGGCAAAATATGCATAACATAAAAGTTATCATCCTAACCAGTTTTAAGTGTGCAATTCAGTAGGAAGAAATACCTTGAAGATGCTGTGCAACCACTACCACCACCCACCTCCAGAACTCTTCTTGCAAAAGCAGTTTAATTCTGTTGAAAACTGAACATTAGGTCAGGCACAGGGTGCTTGCTTGTAATCCCAGCAACTTGGGAGGCTGAGGCAAAAGGATCACAAGGTCAAAACCAGCCTTAGCACCCTAACAAGGCCCTAAGCAACTTAGGGAGACTCTGTCTCAAAATAAAAAAGGGCTGGGGATATAGCTAAGTGGTAAAGCACTCCTGAGCTCAATCCCCAGTGCCAAAAAAAAGAAAAAATATTTAACATTGAAAATGTTTAAATAGGCATGATTTTGGATGGAGAATTTCATGTCCGTAACCATAACAAACACAATATCATGTTAATGAAAAGACTTGTGAAATAGCTAAAATAGTTATTTACATATTATGAGAAAACAATTATTGGGATAGCAATAAACCAAATTAATGAAGTACCCAATATACTTGAGAAGACAGTGCAATTTTAATAGATTTGGAAGGCTATTTTCTTTCACTATTATGTGTAATTGGAGATAGTAGTTCCCACTAACCGTGCCCTGTGTGCCCTTCACTCCTTAGCCCTCCTGCAGTTAACAGAGGCACATGACTCATTCTAAATTATAAATCCTAGTGACTTCCCAGCTAAAGCACTGAAGACCTACAGTGATGCTCCAGCCTCCTCTCTTCTGCTGTAGCCAGCATGAGAGCCCTTTGCTGTGTTGATGGTGTCATAAGAGGACAACTGGGACCCAAGTCACATATGGACCTGGACCTGTATTAGACTCCGCATGACTGAGAGATAAAAAAGGAGTTAAAAATAAAATAAATTAAAAGATAGGTGACTTTTTAAATTGAGAACATAGGTCAAACTTTTAAATAGCTAAGGAAAATAAGTTAAACTATCCCATGAAACTCCAACACACTTGATCAATTTCAGGTGTGAGCTAATGGAAACTTTTTCTCATTTGCTTTTCTTTTTTTGCTTATATATATTATCTAACTATAATAAGTAATAAATGCTTATTACTTCTATCATTAACTTTTTAAAAGAGGGGTCTTCTAAGATGGAAGGACAAACAGAGGTGATGAGATACCATGTGAGAGAGGAAAAAAAGAAACTAATAGGAAATGAAAGAAAAAAAAATAAGAATCAGGTGTGTTGAGGTAGATAAAGGGAAGTAAACACAGATATAAAGACAATGTCAGGGAAGAAAGGCCAGCACTATTGCCTCTCTTAAACCCAATGCTTAAATGTTTCCATTTCCCCACACTGTACTCCATCAGAGCTAATCTTACCATCTGCATTGCCCAAATCATTCCCATTAAAACAAAGATCAGATCTGAAGGATAACAGGTTTCCAATTTTATCTGAATGTTCAGCTGTAAAAGAAGCTGAATAGGAAGACTATGATTCACCTCTGGCCCTAAATTCCTGGTCTGACTTCACAGCTAATGCTGCCCTGACAGCTTCTCAAGCTGTGTATGCCTCCTGGATTCTCTGTGACTACACTATTTGAGAAACACCACCCTACAGGATAGAACCTTTGAGCTCTACACAATTAGATTCTAATATAAAATGCAATAATTGAATGAAGACAACACAATTATAAGAGAGGGAAGATTTGAAAATGTCACTTATTTTATCGAGTGTTCAAATGACATACCCAAGTATAAAAGCACTGAACATCTCATTTCACAAGTCACCAATGATTACTTAGATAGTCACATATCAGAAACTCAGTGATTCAAATACCAATTGTTTCAGTTGCTAAAACTGGTATTTGCATTTAGCATTCTCTCTATTACATTTATTTTGGAGTGCCCACAAACCCAATGAATGGGAATATGAATGAACATATTTGAAGTTTTTCAAAAATTGACCAAGGACTAAAATTTCTGGTCTTCATTCCAATATCCCAACTAGCCAAATAGACATTTGGGTCACCTGGTTCCCATGCAGCCCTCTTTGGATCAACAAACCGCTACTGAAATTTGCCATGAAAAGCAAGATTATCACCATGAAGGACAGGCGGAGTCAATCTAGTAGTGATGAACACCATACGGCAGTTAGATAAAAGACAACATCAACTAACATGTAAACAATCAGGCAACAGGTGCAGGTACAATTAAATGTCTGAATTTTAATAAAAATTATACTTAGATTTTTAAAAAATAACAACTACTTAATTATATTATATATCATATTTTAGAATTAAAAGGTGGCAAATTATTTCTCATCATACATAATTGATGGACTTAGGGCCAAATGATAGAGTTTATTCTCAGTCTCAATTTCTGAATTTATTATTCTCCCACAAGGAACAATTATAGTTTTCACTACAAACATCCAAATTCAGACTTGGTTTTTATATTGTGGCTTCAGAGGTTCATTTTTAAGATAAAAAGTAACTGGTAGACTATCCACTTGCATAAACATCATTCCAAATTGTGATACAGTTCTCGTCAGACAATGCGTTTCACACTGTTTAAGCACTGCTCCCATTGAGTGCAGTTATATAAGACTCTGCCAAGTTTACCTGCAGAGAAACACACTTCAATAGTTCTCACCCAGCGTGAAGGCATTTATCATTATTCAAATATAGAAGAAAAGAAAAGGTTCCAATGTTTTTGACATTATAACTGGTTGTGGTAAACTGCTGTTAAGCACTATTCAGTGGGCCGCACTTATCCTACACAATTGGAAGACATCTCTCACGCTGTTCCACAAAACACTAAGAATCAGGAATTCTTGGGGTAAAATTCCTTCCTTGATCTTGCCCTGTGCTCCCAAAACTCTTCAAAAACAACCACAGACTAATCAAAAAATCCAGTTAGCAATTAAAAGAAAATAAGTGTGTACTTTAAGAAAAGTAATCTTTTTCCTTTAGCTTTTCTGTTTTGTTCATGTAAGTGTCTGAGTGAAATATTTACAAAATGTTTTTTCCTTTCTTTTAAAATTGACAGATTAAAAAACATGTATTTATCATGTACAACATGATATTTTGAACTATGTGTATTATATAATCACACACACACACACACACACACACACACACACACTCATACCCCCCCACACACACAGAGACTGAGGCAAAATGTTTAGATAGAGGCAAATGTATGTTGATGTTCAGCACTTGGACAAATATTGAATACACACAAATGGCATTCAGCAAAGGTCCATGTGAAGCCAAAGTATTTCTAATTAGGCCAGCTAGCTATTCTCCCATCTCAACCTTAACTTTTTCATCAAATAGGGTCTAGGTACAAACTGCTTTAATTAGAACTATTCAGAAACAGATCTAGCTAATTATTTTAAGTGTTTAGACTTTTTGCTTAAAAACAGTAATGTATATTAGGTATAAAAAAACTTCTGAGGGAAATAAGATTTTTGTTACAATAAAATAAAAAATTGAAAAGTACCAGGAATATGAATATCCTGGATGTAAAAACACAATTCAGACATTACAAATCTAAAACCTATGTAGGTTCAATAATAATGGACTCAAGAATGGCTAACTCAGGTTCAATTTTCAGTCTGTTTTAAAGGATTTTCTATCTTTGTCTTAAGGTTTAAGTAAAAGAATTATGTGATTAGTACAGGTACTTGTCATTTCTCTTTCAAACTACTCATAAGACTCTTATAAACACAAATGCTCATGAAAGCTACCTTTGTGACGGACCTAAGTGGTAGAACTTTAAAACTAAAGTCTATAAAATAAAACCACAGCAATTTTTTCCTTTGCAAAGAGCATAGCTATTTCAAAATTAAATATGCTTGTAACTGGACTGAGACTAGTGGGCACAGAGCTACGTTGAACTTGAACAAGTATCACATACATACATTTTAGAGGATTACAGACCTCAATTATACAGGCCAGCACTTAGCATAAGTAGTATTCTTTGTTGCTCATTTTACATTTACATTTTGCTTGCTGATTTCAGTATTCACTTTTCTAATTCAGACATACATTTTCTGAAGTGCAAAATCAAATGCACCTAAATACTGTTTAAGTACCATTTATCCATAGGTTTCAAGTATCAAATTAATTGAACATTCCTAAATCATGTGACTTTTGGAAGTTGTGACAGTAAAACACCCAAAAAAATCTTTACATATACAGTTATTTTTAAAATAAACATCTTTCTACTTTTCCATAACTATTTATGTTGGGAATTATTTCTTCTAATAAGCTTGTAGAAAGAAAATAGGAAGTTAGTAATAGGAAGTTAGTCTTCTCATGTAATCTTTTACTTCCTTATCCCCACCCTTTTTTTTTCCTAATTTTTGCCTACATTTATCCTTGTACCCACAGCAAAGTAAGACAGTTGCATTTAATGGCACCCACATGTACTTTAAAATGATAGCTAGGATTTTGGCCATGATATTAAAAATATATATATGTATTATACATTTATATATACACACTACATAGCATATGGATTTTCTTTTCCCTTGCCTATAGACCTCAATTATAAACTCATTTAATTTGGATTAACTACATTCTGAGATAATTCCATTATATAAAAATATGTTTATGCTGGGTATGTTTTTACTATATTTTATTGCTAATAAGGACCCTCTAATTCGCTCTGAGAGCTTAATACTGATTGCTTTACTACTGTAGTTGTGAATATACTGGAGACAATGCACACAAATCAAAAATTTTTAGAAGTAGAAATATAGTAGCTTTAGTTACTGTGTTACAATAAGCCACAGTACACAATTTTTAAGAAGGAATCTCTAGATAATAAGTAAGATTAAATTATTCATGTCATCTAAACAGTAGAGAAAAGAAATGGCTTAAATTCATATGGATGTTTATCTCAGATATAAGTCATAACAAGTGGCCTAGGTAGTGAAACTGGTCTTTTTTTCATAGAAATGCATCATTTAGACAAAAAGCACATTAGTCCAATAATCATAATAATAACCAATGACAGGGTAACTCTTTTTTAGCTACATTAATTGAATTTGAATAGTTACTGAAAATGTGAACTCAAAATTTAAAGGTTTCCAATGACCTAAAATTGCCAAAGTAGTGATAACCTTTCCCACGCTTCTAGACTTCATTAAAGCCTGTAACTGCTCGCTCGCTGAACTCCATTTCAATGATTGTAGACCCCACCTTTACCTTTCATAGTCTGTTCAGTGAAATAGGCCAGACCCAGAAAGACAAGTACTACTAATGTTAAAAAAACAAAACAAAACAAACAAACAAAAAACCCTCAAATGTGAAACAGGGATTACTAGAAGTTAGAATGGGGTGGAGTAGGAGGGTGGAGCCAGGGAGTCTGAGAGCATGCATGCATTGAACTATGATTCTGAATCCCATAATATATACAATTAATACATGTCAATCAAAAATCAAATAAAATTAATTAATATTTAGCTTCTCTCATTACAAGCTAATGTTTTTCTTTACTAATAATGAAACTAAATTTAAATATGGGTTTTTAAATTCTCCATCTTCCCCGTTTCAATCCTGTCTTAACTCACCTGCCTCTCTCATTACCAAACCCACAAAACAAAAATTTTTCCCTTTTATCTGCTTTTTCCCTGGCCTGCCCATCAAAATTCTTCTGTTCTGTTAGACTCAAATTCCATCTTCTTTGTTACATTGTTCCTACTCCTATGAGATGGAAAATTTTTTACTTCTTTAGAATCTAAAAACATTTTAATAACTTTACAAAGTCCTTTCCATATAGTGATTAATCTTACTAGATAAATACATTTACTTTTTTCTCTACCCATACAATTCCACAGGAAAAAAATATTTCTCGCTCATCTTTGTATCTATAGTGCAGAAAATCTTTTCTTATAGTACATGTTCAATGAATTTTGTTTAATGAACAAAATGGAACTTTTCTTTTCTTCCTCCGTACCATTCATTGCCTTTCCCGTGAGCACAATATATGTAAAACAGTGAAGAAGTGATTAATTGCCTGCTTTAAATTAAATGAAACTGTATTTATTCTGTTTTATATGCCTGTGCAGAATTTTACAGAAGTTTTAAATTTGCCAGTCTCCTAGAAATCTCATACAGAGTGAGCATTTTATATTTATTTTTTAATTACCTAAAACAGAGGGAGGAAGTAAAAATATCAATTATGGTATTAACCATTACCCAGAAAGTTAGCTTAGCAAATATACATGTTGCCAGATAAAAGCAAACACTAGACGAAAATCATACCTTTGTTTTAGAAAATAATTTGCCTATTTCTTATAAAATTAAATATACATTTTCCATGAAACCCATGAATTCCAGTCTTAGATAAACATGAGAAATAAAAACATATGTCCATAAAAAAGACTTGTACATGATTTTCATACGTCAACTTTATTCATAATAGAAACAGTTTAAATGTCACCAACAGGCTGGCAAATCAAACACTGAGAGACATTCATATATTGGAAACTTTGGGCAACTAAGAAGAATAAATACTGATAAATGCAAAAATATGGATGATTCTACAGACATTTGAGTAGATAAAAGAAGGCAGACCCTAAAGGCACACAGTTGTTGGTTTGTGTAAAGGAAATTCTAGGACAGATGAACCGGACTGGGTAAGGGTTTGGGGGTTGTGGGAAGAGAACCAAAGGGCCGTCAAGGCTCTCTGGAACAGGGAAGATGTTATTGTCTGGGAAAGTGTTACCAGGGTGCATGCATTTGTCAAAAGTTATCTACCTGTATGTATAGGTGTCATTTTATTTATATAAATTATATATCAAGAGGTTGTTTTTAAAAAGTGTTTTTGCCTTTATGTCATACTGGAAACCTCTTTTCCTCAGTTATAGAATCATAACTGCAGTAGTCTTAGTTCTCAGGGGATCTCAAGAAGAGTTGAAACAAAGAAAATAAAATGCAGGACACATAATCAGTACTGCCCTCTGACAGGACAAAAAAATAAAGTTTATGAAAGCTACCAGGAGAGCAGAAGTTTAAATTCAACAACTAACCTGTGTTTTCCAAAGAAGTCTCATTATACTCATCTGCATAAATACAGGTTATTCAAATTATTACCAAAGTACATATTGGAAAACAACAGTGGTTATTGCAAATTAGTAATTAGGACAGGTCTCTAAAGAATAGTTACCAGAAAGGTTGATTTTGAAACCACAGTGGCTCTACGTGGCTTAGCAGTTATATACTGGAAAGTATATACTGGAAAGTAATCCAAAATATAATACACAGTACGAAAAGAATTGGAAGTTATCTTGTTTATAGGACTGTATGCCATCCTTCATATGAGCACTGATCAACCAGTTTCTAAGTACACAAAATTGACGATTATTTCATTTAGTTTATTTATCCCAATCAATTAAAATTTGAATACAAGCCAAAGAAAACCATAAATAGTTTGAAAAGGGGACATTATTCTCTTAACTCCCACACATACACAAGAAAACTAATCTTAAACAGCTGTCTTTCTTTAACTAAATTAACAATGCTTATTACATCCTGGTTTCCAGATGCAGAACAACATGCTGCATGCTAATATGCTAGTTTCTGACCTAGCAACCATACTAAGCAACTCGGCAGGAAATTCAACCTCCTCATACTCCTACCTAGGGAGACAAAGGCAGAGGATGGTGATTCTCTGTATCACTTCATTGTAAAATTGAAGTCCTTATTAGAACTGTTGTCAAGGGCATTTCCAGCCAAATTTGTTGCTGTAACTTATGAACAAGATGCCTTCAAACCAAGCTGACGATGTAAGACTGTGGGTGGGCATGCTGATGAAACAGGAAACTGTCTTTCAAGATGGTTTACTAACTCTGTGACCCTTTTCCCTCCAGACAGGAGGGAGAAAGCAGAGATGTAGCAACGTTTAAGGACAGAGAAAGTGGGTGATCTTAACCTGGCTGAATTTAAAGCTCTTCTCCCATAAAAGTGGAAGGAATATATGTGTCTTAGGCTTTGGTCCTTGGGGGCTCAGATCCCTGAGGAAATAGTGATTCTAGAATTGGGTGGCTTTTACATGATTACAGGGCAACTATCCCCTTGGGTCTGAGTGTCAGGACTCTGAGCTGAAAAACACTGTGCTGCATGTCTACTTGGGAGATCCTCTAGGGATGGATGAGAAGTTCCCAGCATCAGGCCTCTTAGAATCAAAGTCCACCATCTTTGTCTCCCCCTTTAGCCCAGATTCCTCCTTCCCCAACCCCCATGGCAAATCCCAGAAACACGTAATCTAGAAAAAGATCCAATATCACTAAGCCTCTTTCCTTTTATTTTGAGACAAAGAAGGATTTTAATTTTATTCATTAAAGGAGAAAAATATTCTAAGCTTTATGTAAAATATTTAATTTTCTACAAGAGCCTTTATTAAAAAGTATAGAATAAAAGAAAGAGTTGAAAGAGATTGCCACAGTGATGGTTCAAGATTCATAAAGGCTTTAGAGAAACATTTATAATCCATAAATTTATCTTATTTTTATCCAATAGCTGAAAATACACCAATAAATATTTTTTAAGTGATTTCAGAAAGAAAAAAGAAATAAATGAAAAGCAACCATTAAATCCAGCAATGGAGTTAAGCAGAACTCTTCTATATAACAACAATGTAAATCAATGGTAGTTTCTTTAAAACAGAATTGAAAGTGCACATAATGCATTTTAATGCAGAATATACAAAGACACTAAGATATGTAATTCTACTAAATGTCAACAATTCTGGAACCCACTTATTGTGGTGTCAGATATAATGAAGTCCCTTTTATAGAGAAGTAGAAGTTTAAAATTACGTCAATGGAATGTAATGCACAAAATACAATTCCAGTAATAGTGAATGTATTATTTGAAAGAAATCTTAAGATGATGATTTCACTGTAAGTCTCCCATAGCCTTCAAATAAACAGAACTCACAGATTTTAACATCAATATTTTATGAAGTGAATTATAATAAATTCAATATTCTAGTGTATAAAACAATACTCAAATCTATCATGAAAGTAAGAAATATGTTAATATAAAATAATAGTGTGTATTCTAAATTTAGATAAGTTTCTACTCATATTTATGAACATAATGTAAAAATCAAACAGTTATAAGTACATGAAGAGTAACGGTTATCTTAAATAAGATGAAAAGATAGTCTCTCTGAGAACATGAAAAAAACAGCAGTTTTTAACTAAGTTTTTTTAAAAAAATTATAGGTTATCTATAGATTCAATGCTCAAAAATCCTAACCCTATCATTTTTAAATGATATTACGCTGCTGCAATTTTTGTATTGACTTTCTTCTTTCAAAAAATTGCTACTTTCCATATTGGAGTGAAGAATATTATAGAGATCTCAAATGCATGACCAGCATATGGGATATGCAGGATTCCATCCCTTCTTATTTTTATCAGTCTAGTTCATTTTTAGCATTGATCCCTCTTTACTCCACCTGTAAGGTGTAGTGTAGTGCTATCTACACAATACTCGAAAGTTTTGTGAAGAGGTATAGAAATGGTGGTGAAAAGATAAAACCCCTTGATGACAGAGGCAACACAAATGTAAATATGATAGGAACATGGTGTAAAGAGAGAATTTGAGATCATCAGATAGATTGCTTTTATCTCCCCATGGCAATCATGGTATGTTATATAAACTTATCTAAATTTAGACATTTAATTTATAGGTCTTGTATGAATCAGCTTTATGTCCCTGTAATGAATACATTACATAGCTACTTATAAAGTAAGAGGTTTATTTTGTCTGGAGGTGCAAGTCCCAGAACAGGCTGACCCATTGGTACGGTCCCCTGGTAAAGTTGACGCATTGTGGTGGAATCATGCTTTGGAGTGAATGCTCACATCTCAAGCAAAGAGAGTAGGGAGAAAGGACCAGCCAGGGTCTAACGATGCCCACTGAAGGCAAACTCCCAAAGCCTAAGGACCTCCCATGAGGTACTACCTCTTACTGGTCACAACCCTTCCCTGTACTACCACTCTGGGGAATAAGGCCTACACAAGGACCTCTCAGGATGTTCATCCAAACGCAGCAGGCTCTAACTGAAATAGAAATTTTAAAATTATACAAAATAATTCAGTCTTTGGAAAATATTTAATTTTAAACAAAATTACAAGTCTGTTAATAATCCTAATGTTGGCTGCAGAAATTGTTCATTATTTGACTCATATTGCCATTTCAATTCCTTTACTGGCTCTTTATTCATAAAGAATATGTTTCAAGAGAACAAAAGCTACTGAAGAATACCATTTCTCTATTCCTTTAAAATGTTTCCAATCAAAAGTGCTGTCTTTGCCTAGAGAGTTCATATAGAATTCAATCACTAAGTGTTTCAATTAGTACTTTAAAAAAAGAAGAAAACACATATACTTTTGAGAGAAATTCTACCTCTATAATACTTTTAATACAGAAACAAATTAATAAAGCAATAAAAATTAGAAAATTAAAATACATAAAATGATAGATTTTACACTATGCATTGTGATGGGTTGAGCTAAAGGGACAGAAGTAATCAGACAAAGGTGGATTTATCAATTACCTCATGTACATATATGACTGCATGACCAATGCAATCCTACAATATGTAAAATCAGAAAAATGAGAAATTAGATTCCATTTATGTATGATTTATCAAAATGCATAAATGCATTCTATTGACATGTATAACTAATTAGAACAGATTTTTAAAAAAATTTTTTAAATTAAAAATAACTTAAAGGAAATGAGTTTTGAGCCCCATTTTAAAAGTAGAAGAAGAAAAAGTAGGGTGTTATAGGAGTTACAAAGAAAATAGACTGTTTTGATGGTTTAAATAGTAAGGCATAAATGGGGGAATTTATTTTTTGCAAAAAGGTAGATGAAAAAGATTATTTGGAAAAAGAGGGAATTGAGTCTGGCTGACCATTGAAAATATGGAGGACTTAGTAAGGAAACCTGCAGGCAGTCTTGACTAAAAGTTTCTGTGATGTTTAAAGTATCTGTTAATCTTCCAGTATCATTACTTAAATTTAAATATTTAATGGGAACAGCATGTTCCAGCCGTCCATGATTTCTTTCATGTCCTGGGGAATTTTGTTTGGTTCTCTTTTCCAAACTGAATAGAGGTGATCATAAATCTTAACTATGTTTATTTTGATACCTATAAGTATGAAATACACTTTTCTTCTTAAGTTAGCTCTTCCTTTCACCCTACTTTATCACTCAGTGCTTCTTGTCACTATCCTAGGTGCCAGGCTCTGTGTAATGCAGAGAGGATGCAGAATGGACCTTGGTCCTGCTCACAAAGCTCTTGACCCATCAGAAAAATTTCTCATTTACTGAAGGACCATCTCTGTCTTGCCTCTTATTAAAACTGTGTTCTTTGAATAAGGACACAAACATAGGTGCCATGTTTCTTAAAATACAAATCTCTTTTAATAATTCTGTCAACATTTTTATTATTAATGCCAAGGAAGAGACCACATCAAAGGAACATGGTACATGCTGTTTGACAGATTCCAGAGGTCTGTGAATAGTTAAAGGGGAAAAAAAAATCTGAAATAGAAAAAAAAAATGAAAGAAAAATGAAAACAGATGCCAATCAACAAATCCATTAATGTCATGTGAATTATGTATATTCTATCCCTAGAATATACATCTTAAATGGTCATTTTGATCTAATATAACATAATTCCCACAAAAAAGGCTTCACATATAAAAAAGTTCTACATAAGCCAAAAAATATCCATTTCTTATCCAAAGCTTAAATGCTATTCAGTCCTCACTGGAAAGTCCTAAGGAAAAAATAAATCTTAAAAAGTAAGGTAATTGAAGGAAGCCTCATTTTCTAAAATAGTTTATTCATCACCTAAGTGGAATGGATAACAATACCCTGTATCTATATCTACATCTATAATGTGTTTCAGTATTTGTGGAAATTTGTATTTTATAAGAAGCTCATCCAGATAAAGACATTCATTAGGGGAAAAAATGTAAATTTTTCTCAAAGGAAACTCTTTTCTGGTTTATCAAAAAAGAATGTCTTCTTCCTGCATCTGGGTTTTGTTTGTGTCTTTGTTTTGTTGTTTTTTTTTTTTGTATGCTTACCATACATATACCAGACTACAAGCTGGAGATAAAACAATAGAAAAAATAAAGGCAAAAAATTCTATCATATCCTTATAAAACTTACTTCTTTACTAATTTCTGTTAAAGAACTGAGGCTGTTAAGAGAGGAAGTATTTGATTTACTACCCTTCCAGCTTTCTGCAAGAGTAATAACTCCTGAAGTTTAATCTAAATTATGATTGGATTGGTCATCTAACTCATTACATAACTTAAAAATCATAAATGAGAAAGATTCATTGCATAGATGAATCTAATTTTTACCTAACTCATGGAATTATATATGAAAGAACCTGAATGCAGCCATGTGTTAACTCAAAATAAGAAATATTGACACATAGTGTTCCCTATACTCTGGACATGAAAGTCCTTCTATGACAGAGTTTATATTCTGATGGTGAAAGACACAGACAACAAAGTTAAAAATAAATAAATTAGTCTAAATAAACATTAACTCATTTAAAAAAAAATCACAGCAGGGAGATGAGTATACAATGGGAGTTATTTTAAATTGACATTCAGGAAAGGTCTCTCTAGGAGATGGTTGTAATACCGAGAAGACGGCCATGCAGGGATCTGAGGAAACAATATTCTGGACAGAAAGCCCTGAAATGGAAATAAGCATGGCATGCTTCAGAAATGGAAAGAGGTCCTCACTGTACCTGTAATATAATAGAAAAACGGAGAAATAAGGGAAAAATACATGGGGCTCAGTCCCAAATAGCCTCACAGGCTAAGGAATCTGGACTCTATTCTTCTTGAAATTGGAATGCAATGAATCTTTTAAGGAGAGGCAGATCTAATATGATTACTCTCTCCAGAGCTCACTCTGGTTGTTGCATGGAAAATGGATTGTAAATGGGGAAAAAGGAAAACAGAAAGAGCAGCTGGGAGCCTGTTGTAGCTGTATAGGCAACAAAAGACAGAGCCTTAGTCTAAAAGGCAGTGGAGCCCAAAAGATGTGGACATATGTGGAATAAACTTTGGTGGTATACGTGACAAACATGCTGGTGATTTGGATGTGGGAGGTGAAGAAAAACCAGCAGTTAACGTTGACGTCCAGGTGTCTAATTTTATTCAGTAGGTAGACGGCAGAACCATTTTCCGAGTTGGGGAGAGCTGAGGGGAGAAGAGCTGAAGGAACATGAAGTGCATGTGTTCAGTGCTGCAAAGCGTTAGCTTTGAGAGGAGTAGTATTATGGACAGTGCTATTACTATTCCAAAACCAGGTAGTGGCAACATAGGCCAGACTGTGACTGCCTCTAATCATTCTAAAACTGTGGTCAAACAAAGCTGGTTTCTTGATGGTTACGTCAAAGTTCTGACTTGTCATGCTGAAAACACCACTGAACTTTGATGATTCTCCTCTGAAAACAAACTGAGCACTTAACTCCTCTTATATTGTCTAAAAAAGGCATAATAATAATAATAATAATAGTAATAATGTAAAAATAATGATGTTCAAAGAAATTATTCAGAGTGATTCAGCCAGCAAGATGTAAATCTAGGACTCATACCCCAGAAATCTAATTTCAAAAGGGATGTCTTTAATGCCCTCCCCCCTGAAATTCTCATGGGGCTCAGTCACTAATAACCTTGTCAGCTAAGGGATTAGGACTTAGCTGTATTTCTGATAAAAAGTCACAACACTAGGACTCTAGCATCTACTAACCAACAACCCAACCAGTAGGATTTCCATTGCGATCCATTAATCTCATAAAGGGGGCCAACTGAATGGTACTTCAAATGCTTATAATTGAGATTTATAAGCATACACTATAATATAGTTATAAAGGTTCTGTGAAAATAAAACAACTATGTCAACCAAGAACATTATTTAAAAAATAGTCATCCCTCAGAGATGAAGGAGGAATACTTTTCAAGACAAGTAATCACAGAAAATCCATTATTGCTAAACCAGCCCTCTTAAGAGTATTCTATATCTAAAAGCAAAAGTATCTAAGATTTCACCTCATTTTAGTCAGAATGGCAATTATCAAGAATACAAGCAATAATAAGTGTTGGAGAGGATGTGGGGGAAAAAGGTACACTCACAGATTGTTTGTGGGATTGCAGATTGGTGCAACCACTTTGGAAAGCAGTATGGAGATCCCTAAGAAAACTTAGAATGGAACCACCATTTGACCCAGCTATCCCACCCCTCAGTTTATACTCAAAGGACTTAAAATCAGCATACTACAGTGATGCAGCCACAGGGATAGAAAGGATAGTAAAATGAGACAGACATTATTATCCTATATACATGTATGAAAAAAATTTTTTTAAATATTTATCACTGTCAGAATAAATAAATAGTTATCAATAAAAGCAAAAGGATAATAACTACCAACATCATGAAAACACATCAAAAAGTAAAAGTCAATGGTAAAGACATAAAATGAACAAGTCACACTGTCTCTACATAAACCATAAGACCACAACAATAAATAGTAAGAGATGTCTATGCATATAAGAATAAACAAAACACCAATTTGCAGTCCCACCAGCAATGTATGAGTGTACGTTTTCCCCCACATCCTCGCCAACAATTATTATTGCTTGTATTCTTTATAATTGATATTCTGACTAGAGTGAGATGAAATATCAGTGCCATTTTGATTTATATTTCTCTAATTGCTAGAGATGATGAACATATTTTCATGTTTGTTGAGCGATTGTATTTCTTCTTCTGTTAAGCATCTGTTCAGTTCCTTAGCCTATTTACTGCCTGGGATATTTGTTTTTTTGGTGTTAAGTTTTTTGAATTCTTTATATATCCTGGAGATTAGTGCTCTATCTGAGGTGTGTGTGGTAAAGATTTTCTCCCATTTTGTATACTTTCTCTTCAGGTTATTATTTTTTTCCTTTGCTGAGAAGAAGTTTTTGTGTTCGAATCCATCCCATTTATTGATTCTTGATTTTACTTCTTGCACTTTAGGAATTTTGTTAAAATCAGTATACTAAAGTGATACAACCACTTCAATATTTATAGCAGCTCAATTCAGAATAGCTAAATGATGGGACTAACTTAGGTGACCTTCAACAGATGAATGGGTAAAGAAAAAGTGGTATATATACACAATTCTTAAAGGAGAATGAAATTATGGCATTTGCAGGTAAAAGGATGAAAATGGAGATAATTATGCTGAGTGAATTAAGGCAAACCCAAAAACTAAAGACAATGTTTTCTCTGATAAGCAGATGCTGATTCATAACTGGGGGTGGGTTGGGGGATAGAGAAGAATGAAGGAACTTTGGATTGGCCAGAAGGGAGTGAGGGGAAGGAAGGGGGTTTGGGGATGCAAAGGGAGGTGGAATGAGACAGACATTATTGCCCTATATACATGCATGATTACACAACCGGTGTGATTCTGCACCATGTACAGCCAGAGGAATGAGAAGTTGTGCTCCATTTGTATGCAATGTGTTAAAATGCATTCTACTGTCATGGATAACTAATTAGAACAAATTTAAAAGTAAAAAAAATAATAAACAAAACATCAGAAAACAATTAACAAAATGGTAGGGATAAATTCTTACTTATCAGTAATAACTTTGAATATAAATGGATTAAATTCTCCAATCAAATGATATTAACTGACTAAAAAATGCACTGCCCAAATACCCAATGCACTGCCACAAGAGTCTTCACTAACAAAGATGTATATGGACTAAAGGTTTTCACTTTTAGTTTGGGAAAAGGTCCTCTGTGCAACTGGAAACCAAAAGTGAACAGAGAGAAATTCATACCTCAAGAAGCAAGATACGGGCTGGGATTGTGGCTCAGTGATAGAGTGCTTAACTGGCATGTGTGAGGCATTGGGCTTGATTCTCAACACCATAAAAATAAATAAATGAAATAAATGTACTGTGTACATCTACTACTAAAATTAAAAATCTTTAAAAAAAGAGCAAGATACTTTAAGGTATCAAGACCAGATACTATGAAACTACTAAATAAAAACAAGGAAAATGCTTCAAGACATTGGGTTAGGGGAAGATGTTCTGATAAGACCCCAAAAGCACAGAAACAAAAGTAAGACAAGATACATGGATTTATATCTGATTAAGAAGTTTCTTTACAGCAAAGGAAACAATTGACAGACAAAAGACTATTTACAGAATAGAAGAAACTATTGACTAGTCATTCAACAAAGGGTTAACATTCAGAAAATATAAGAAAGTCAAACAACTCAACAGCAAGACATTAAATAATCTGATTATAAAATGGACAGATGACCTAAACAGACATTTCTCAAAAGAAGTCATACAAATGCCAACAAGTATATCAAAAAAGCTCATCACTAATGATCTGGAAAATGCAAATCAAAACCACAACGTGACATCATTTCACTCTAGTTAGAATGGTTATTATCAAAAAAGAAAAGGAAATTATAATCTTGGAGAGGATGTGGAGAAAAGGCAACTCACATATACTGTTGGTGGGAATGCAAATTAGCAGAGCCATTATGGAAAACAGTATAACCATTCCTCAAAAACTGAAAATAGAACTAACGTATGATCCTGACATTTGCAGCAACATGGATGGAATTGGAGCATTTTATATTAAGTACAGTAAGCCAGGCACACACACTATCCAGAAGCCAAAAACACATTGGTCACAGAGGCCACTGGATGCTAGGAGGCGTAGACAGAAGGGAGTAGTCAGAGATCAAAGCTAATGGGTTCTAAAGCACAGTTGAGGTTCTAACGTTATATGTTGCAAAAAGAAACTATAGTCTACAAAAATTAATTGTACATTTCAGATTAACTAGATGATAAGAATTTGATGGTTCCTACACATAGGAATAACAATATTCAATGAGCTAGAAATGCTAATTACACTGATTTGATCTTTATACATTGTATACATGAACTGAATTTCAATGCTTTCAGAAGTACAAATATTACATGTCAATGAAAAAACAAAAACAAAATTTTAAAAAGATATTTGATTGTTTATTTCTTTATGTAAAGAAAGTTACAAAAATAAAAGTCATTTCTGTAGTAGCTCCATTTCAACTTTGGCCTTAGGTCCCTCCTGGACCAAGTAATGGCTGACTAAGTTAATAACTTCAGCTATCCTTTTGGTATCATTAGACATTCATTTATTGACTAGAAAAATCCCTGGACCATCATTTTTATTGCTTTAATACTTCATACAAGAATAAAGAGAAAGAAAGCACACACAGATGAAGTTAAGAATTCTAGAAGTGCTACAAACTATTACTGACTTACCCATTTAAGGCAGGTCTGACACAGCTGAGAATTTTTGTTATTAGTTGCTTTCTTGATAATTCTTGAAAATAAACAAAACATTCAGAGACCCTTCTGATACATCAGTACATAGCCCTGAATCTAGACAGTGATTATTCACTACAGGGTGATTTTTACATAGGGAGCCACACAGAAAAAGAAGCAGAATCACCTCCTCAGGAAGGCCTCCTCCCCTTTGCTCACTGCTGTGCTTCAGTATTGAGGTCATACACAGACATGGTTAAGTGAATGACCCGTGGAGTCAATCTCTACTACCTCACTAGAGAAGCTAGAGTTTTGATAAATTATTTAATATTTTGTGTTTCAATTTTCTCTTCTGTTAAATGAGATTAAAACTATCTACCATTGATGAGTTAAGGTATGAGAAATGCTTTAAACATTGTTTGACCATAGTTAAACATTCATTTATGTTAACTAGCTTTGTTTCACTTTACTTTTCTCACCTAGCAGATCTGATCACTGAAAACAGACCTGGACTGCTAGAAAGCCAGGTCAACAGACTGAAATGAAAAATAACATTAAATATTTTAGAAAGAATAAGTGAGAAGGTAATATTTTCTCCAAAGGAATTAATATGTAAAGATAGTATTTCAGGTGAGATACTTGGGAATAATATTACCTCCTCAATACCTCTCAGGTAACACCATGTCAGGACCCATCAGATAAAATCAGTCATTGAAAGTTGAGTGAAAAATATTTTATATAAGATTGAGGAAGAGAGGAATGGGCAATAAAAAATAGTTTGTGCAGAATTTTAAAACATATTTCTACATATAAAGTACATCTATGGCTATTTGCAAAACCAATAAAGATGGGGTATTTAAAAATTTAAAAATTTTCCTCTACACCAATGAAATTTTTCTGTTTCTAGACTATGTATTAATAAAAAAAAAGCACAATAAAATGGAATGGAAGGATGGTAAGAACATGCTGTTTAGCAGGACATAAATTTATGGGATAGAGAAATGTGTATATTACACTGGAAACACATGAACTCCCCAACAGTTAGTCATTTCAAACTCTGATGCTGAAAGGCATGTGGGTGATTTGTCTACCATCACTCATGTCCAGACTCATCAGTGTTTGATATGCTAGATCTTTAAATCTGAATTTCTGGTCTATCAGAGTGAGTCAGGCTCAGGGTCAGTGAAAAACTTGGTCAAAGGATAGATCTTTGAGTCTGTGGGCATCATCTCATAAGAAATCAAAAGAAAGAAACAAGATCCATCATTTGACACACACTCAGTAGTATTTGATGAGACAGGTACTGAGGAAAGGGTCATGTTTTAGGTCAAATATTACAAAATCTTTCAAATGCTTTGAGAACAGAAAAACTTTCAAAATTTAGAAGTAAATGAAGAACACCCGTTTCCCTAGAAACAGGAGATGAAGCACTTTCAACAGGGATTCTTTTCATGAAAAACAAGGAGAAACCTTTCTCATGTGAATTCGGAAGCTCAACAAGGGAACTCAATAAATATCTCCTCTGTTAATATTCAGGATCCCAAATCTTCCCATGCTTCATGTTAAAATTTGCTCACATCAGGGGTGGGGATGTAGCTCGGTGGTCATGCACACATCTAGCATGTTTAAGACTTGGGGTTTGATTCCAGAACTGTAAAAAATTGAAACTAAAAAAAAAACCCTTAAATTCATTGGGGATAATGTACTACTTCTAAGTTCGGGCAAGTGAACTATTTCTATTTCTAGTTTGTGCAAGTAAAAAGAAAGGAAGCAAGGCAGATGATATGGCAGAGATTTTGACTCTCCATGTGTGTGCCTGGGTGGTTTGAACTTTTCCCTACTTTTTCCACAGGACATGCTCTTTCTAAATTTCTGTCACCTTGGAAGGAAATGGTGTCTCTGGTCTAAACTAGACCTGGTGTAGAAACTAAAGTGGTTTTGGCTCTTTCTGATTCCAAACTTTACCTCACTATGTCTGTAGCCCTTGAAGAACTAGCAAAGCTGTAAGCAGGAAAGAACTTAAAAATAATCTAATGATAAGAGACCCAGAATAGCCAAAGCAATTCTTAGCAAGAAAAGTGAAGCAGGAGGTATCACAATACCAGACCTTAAATTATACTGCAGAACCACAGTAACAAAAATGGCATGGTATTGGCATCAAAACAGATCCCTACACCAATGATACAGAAGAGAAGACACAAAGACAAACTCACATAAATGCAGTTATCTCATACTAGACAAAGGTGCCAAAAGCATACATTGGAGAAAAGATAGCCTTTTCAACAAATAATGCTAGGAAAACTGGAAATCTATATGTAGCAAAATAAATTAAATCCCTATCTCTCACCCTGAGGAAAAATCATCTCAAAGTGGATCAAGGACTTAGACACTAGATCAGAAATCCTGCACCTAATAGAAGAAAAAGTAGGCCCAAATCTTCACCATGTCAGTTTAGGAACTTACTTTCTTAACAAGATTCCTAAAGCACAAGAAGTAAAATCAAGAATTAATAAATGGGATAGATTTAAACTAAAAAGCTTCCTCATGGCAAAGGAAAAAAGCAAGAATGAGAAGAGAGAGTCTAAATAATGGGAGAAAATCTTTGCCACTTGCACCTCAGATACAGCACTAATCTCCAGGATATATAAAGAACTCAAGAACAAAATTCAAGGAACTAAACAGACACTTCACAGAAGAAGAAATACAATCAGTCAACAAATATATGAAGAAATGTTCATCATCTCAGGCAATTAGAGAACTGCAAATCAAAACTACACTAAGATCTCATCTCACCCCAGTCAGAACGGCAATCATCAAGAATACAAGCAACAATAAATGTTGGCGAAGATGTAGGGAAAAAGGTCCACTCATACGTTGCTGGTGGGACTACAAACTGGTGCAACTATTATAGAAAGCAGTATGGAGATTCCTCAGAAAACTTGGAATGGAACCACCATTTGACCCAGCTATATTGCTCCTCAGTTTATATCCATATTACAGTGTATAACCACATCAATATTTATAGCAGCTTATAGCAATGTTTATAGCAGTTTATTAGCAATTCACAATAGCTAAATGATGCAACTAACCTAGTTGTCCTTCAAGAAATGAATGGATAAAGAAAATGTGGTATAAATACACACGGAATATTACTCAGCCCTAAAGAAGAATGAAATTATAGCATTTGCAGGTTAATGGATGGAGCTGGAGAATATTATGCTAAGTGAAATAAGCCAATCCCAAAGAACCAAAGACTGAATGTTTTCTCTGATATGAGGATGCTAATTCACCATAAGGAGGGTGGAGGGCTACAGAAGAATAGAGGTACTTTGGATTAGGAAAAAGAGAATGTAAGTGGGGGAGGGGGTAGGGATAGGAAGGACAGAATTAATTGGACATTATTATACTTTGTGTATATATGATTACATGACCAGTGTAACTACATCTTATACAACCAGAAGCATGAGAAGTTATACTCCATTTATATACGATGTGTTCAAAATGCATTCTACTGTCAGGAATAATTAGAACAAATAAAAATATAGTCTAACCTCACAAAACTCAAAGAATGGTTTGTGAACCTCTGTGAGTCCTCAAGAACTCACCTGTGGGTACACAAGTTCAAAGTCCTTTTAATAACATGACTTAGTACTTATGTCTTTTCATTATGTTGACCATAGCACTACCGGTTCAAAAATATTGATGGGTAAATGGCACATTAGTACAAATCAAAGCAGAGATATCAAACTTGACTAGTGATCATTTTGCTGTCCATCACTAGGCACTCACAGAGGCAAAACAAACCAGCAAATCCAGCTCATTTCAGCTCATTTCCCAGAGCATACTGATATATCACTGAAGAAGCAGGAACAATGAATAAATTTATGAAATCTTTATCCTTGGGTGCATCTTTTTTAACTGGAATAGTATACTGAAGGATGAAGGTTATTTAAAGAAATGCACTTTACATTGTTGTTGGGAGTGCAGACTAGGACAACCAATCTGGAGAACCATATGGAGATTCCTCAAAACACTAGGGATGGAACCACCATGTGACCTTGCTATCCTACTCCTGGGTATCTTCCCAGTAGATCTAAAATTGGCACACTACATTGACACAGACACATCAATGTTTATAGATGTTTATAGCAGCATAATTCACAATAGCTAAATTTTGGAATCCACCCAGATGCCCTTCAATAGAATGGGTTAAGAAATTGTTATATATATATATATATATATATATATATATATATATATATACACATATATATATTATACACATACACAATGAAGTTCTACTTGGCCATTAAAAAGAATGAAATAATGGCAATTGCTGGAAAATGGATGGAAATGGAGACTATCATGCTAAATGAAACTAGTCAAACTGAGAAACTCAAAGGTTGAATATTTTCTTTCATATGCATAAGCTAGAGAAAAATAAAGGTAAGAGGGAGGGAGGGATAAGATCACATAAAGAACCAATTAAGCCAGGCTTGGTGGCACATGCCCATAATCCCAGCATTTTGGGAGGCTGAGGCAGGAGGAAGGAGAGTTCAAAGTCAGCCTCAGCAATTTAGCAAAGCTCTAAGCAATTTAGTAAGACCCTGCCTCTAAATAAAATACAAAAAGGGATGGGAATATGGCTCAGGGGTTGAGTGTCCCTGGGTTCAATCCCCAGTACCAAACTAAAACACAAAACAAACAAAAATAAAACAGCAAATAAAAATTAACAGATGAGTGAAAGGAAGTCTAGTAGAGAAAGGAGATTGAAAGAGGGGAGAGAGCATGGGAGGAAAAGGGGGAAGGGCAAAGGGAAGAAAAAAAAAGAAATTCACTTGGACAATTGAGTTGCAATTGAAACTAGTTACTTTTCTCAGGGAATATTTATTTTACTCCAAAAATTGTCTGACAAATTATGATTTTTTTAATCCTTAATTAATTGGTATATATTTACTTGGAAATAAACAAACTATTTCAAAAGAACTTTTTAAATGATCAATAATTACATTTGAACTTGCAATGAAAATAAAACTCTTGAAAATCTTACCACTGTGAGATAAATATTTTCTAATATTTAGACTTTGCTGATGAGATCAGTAATTATATAACAAATGTAATTTTAAAATACTTTAAGATAAAACTTGTTAATTTCCAGGTGATCTGCATAAGTTAGTGAAACTATATTTTCCAAATAATCTGTGAAAGATATTACAATACATGCATAAAATTATTTCTAAATGCAAGATAAAGCAGTGAATTTTAATATAACAGAGTACACAAATATCACTGATATAGTTTTAGATATTTTTGGCATCATTCCTAGATATGTAATTGTACAATTCTTTATATACTTAAACCAAATGAATATATAATAATTTGAAGAGGCAGAAATGAGAATTGAATTCTCTTCTACTAAGCTAGACTTTAATTCAGGTATTTTTCTTAAATCTAAAATTATTTTTCATAAAGGTAGGCTATTTTTGTCAACATGCAGTTGTTATATTAATGTTATTCTTCATTAATGAACATTTTTTTCATTTTCCAACTCCAATTTCTAACACAATAAAATAAAAGTTAGTTTCAAATTTTTTAAAGCTATAAAGGAACCTTGACACAAAAAGAGAATATCTGAACTACTATTTTTATATTTTCACTAAAAATTTAAGATTTGATATTTATTTGTAGAAAATTAATACACATTTTTTGGTTACCAGTATTGTTTTTTCTGTAGTAAGGTATTTATGTTTTCTAAACAAATAATTTGCATCATGTTTGAAAACCATGTGCCATATACCCTTGAAAATATAGAACTAAATACATTAAAAACTACTGGGGGGAGGAAAATTGAAGCAAAACCTCACTTTAGTAATGCCTAATGTCAGCTCTGTTATTTATTATAATAAATAAATAACTGTATTCTAAAGTTCCAATTGCAAATCCATTGATATTTTTCTAATATATCAGCATTAAAAAATTGAACAGTTGTATATTATATATTAAGTATGTATGAAACTTTTTTGATGGTAAAGGGCCTATAGAAAGTGTTTTATCTGAATATTTTTCAAAATTCAATATTCCTGATTTACAAAAGAAATTTTCCCTAAATGTGTTAGGCATTGCATGATTTTCTGAGGTAGTTTTTCTTTTTATATCCCAGAAATTTTCATTAGATTCAATACACAGATTGATGCCCTAAAAATTGTTGGTATTAGTTAATGAGTTTCAAGACCATTTTTTCATCTTAATAATTAAGGAATACTGATATAATTTCTTTACATTGAGAATTTTTCTACAATCCAATTGGACTTGCCATTGAAGATCATCCTAAAATAATATTGTGTGTCAAATATGCTAAATTGTCATCTCTACCCAAGCCGTTGTCAATAACGACATGTGCTTCATAACTAACCTCTATGGGACACTGTGTGCCACATATTTTTCTAAATTGATTACATATATTAAAGGAAAACTCATTATGTACATTAAAGTACTTCTAAAACTAGAGTTTATCACTCTTAATAAATGCATGCTTATTAATGAGTCTAAAAATTCCAATGATCTCAGTTGAAATATAAATAGTCACAAAGAATAGCTAAAATTTCCATTGTGTTACCTGTTTTAAATCACTTCTCACTATGAGCTACTAACAAAACTATTAGCTAAATATAGGAACCTGTCTCTTCTTATCTCTGTTACTGACTTGGTTAACCTTGGCAGAATTCTTCAAACCCTCCACAATGAGATAGTTTGCCATTTATAATCTCTTAAGGTGTACTCCAAAGAACTTTTAGAATATTTTGATCTTAAGGAAAGGGGTATGTCATATGCACTGCAAATATCATTGTTGGGCTTTATGTTTGAATAATAAGGGAGAAAGAAAAGAGGTAATATGTACTGTTTAGCTGCCAAGTATTTTCACATGTATTTTCCAACTTAATTCTATTTCACTAAGAGGAAATATAAACTCTACTGACTGAGACCTATGTTTTTCATTATGTAGTAACTTGGCAGTGAATCCACTTCTTACCATCTCCCATGCACATACTTTCTAGTATTCAGTTACCTCCCAAACAGAGAAATGAGTGTGGAAATTCAAAGTATAAGTAGGTGTACGGTAATAAGTATAATGATTGTAGGTTATACCATGAAGTTCAGAATAAACACTATGATAGAAATTCTAATTAAAAATGAATTCATATATCTTTGTTTTAAAAATAGAATCAAATTCTTTTATAAATAACCCCAGTTGTATTTGATATGTCACATATTTGGAGAAAAGTGTTTCATTGAACTAAAAAATTTCTCAACACTATAGTAATTTTTAAACTACATTTTTGTAGGCATCTTGAAAATCCACATTTATTGAGACCCTAATTAATGTTGTGTTTTATAGTCTATGTTCCATAACCCCCAACAAATTAATGAGATAAGGTAGTGCCCCAAAATGACAATTGTACAGATTCATGCTGTCCTTCACACCTTCAGCCTGCTTCAGTAACTAGAAAATGTACAGAGGCAATAAGTCAGACAATTGTGACAGCTACATAGGCTTTTGAAACATATATCTGATGTGTAAAACTCTACTATCTCCAGATCCACTTGGGATAGAACCTTCTATATTATACAAGCTGCATCTTAGCGTTTTAACACCATAGTTATTGGACTAAGAATTATTCCAGTTAGAATATATTCTTTGGTCCATAATCATTGACCAAGGCAACTAGAAATCCCAGAAATATAATTCGTAGAGTCTCTTATCCTAGGTTTCTTTATTTTCTATTTATTTTTTTTGGTACAATTGAAAAATCTAATGATTTCAGGAAATAGAAAGCTAATGACCAATGCACTAAACATACTAATCAGGTACTGTGAGTGCTAAGTCTTAAATAGCATGCACACACTGTGCTCTTCACATATTCTACATACCTCCTTATGCACACCCTCTCAGAATCTAAGAGGGTTGCAAAACTTTCTCTTAACTGAGTTCACTTCAGAGGGAAGTCTAAATCTTTTTTCTAAAAATGTCAATGCTTTAGATGTCTTGATAAGAAATTTTTAAATTAACCCCACTCTGGTTCTTAGGAATATATGTTTTATTCTTGATCTTTTTCTTCACTGACATTTACACATTGTTTACTTTTTAAAGAAGCCATCACATAATAAACAACATCATGTATCTAACCTGCTGAATTAACATCTATAAAGTGACTTCAGAAAAGCCAGTAAAGAACTAATTAATACTTTCTTGTAGTCCAGTAATCAAAGTCCCAAGAAGTTAAAGACTAAAATTTGATGATTACTTTATGAATATGTTTAAATAATTATGTATGTGTGCATATATTTCTACAGTTTTAAATAGTGTATGTTTAAATAAAAGCATCCCCTGAAGATTCCTCATTATATTTCCTGTTCTTCAACAATACTCAATGAATCTCTGATTTCAAATTAGACTAACTGAACTCAGAGATGGAAATATTATTTTAAATGTATTTTATTAAAAAGATGAAGGCTTAAGATCCATAAAATCAGGAGGAGGGACATAATTTGGGTTTTTATTTTTTTACTTTTGGTTTTAGAGTTTGAACCCAGGGGTACTTTACAACTGAGCTACGTTCTCCGTCCTTAATATTTTATTTTGAGATAGGGTCTCACTAAATTGCTTAAGGCCACACCAAGTAGCTGAGGCTGACCTCAAACTTGTGATCCTCCTGCCTCAGCCTCCCTCATTGCTGTTTAATTTCTAAATCTAAAACTAGCATTGGAAATTTTATTTGTCCTTGACAAGTTGCTAGATATCTTTATTTTACTCCTATAAAAGGATTAATTATATCAACCTACTAAAAATCTGTTATGTAAGTAAATGTGTTAATTCTTGCTCACTATGTACCAAATATTAATATACCAATCTACATCTGGTACTCAAGATCAGTTGAATGAGGAAACTTGAGGAGGTACACAGCTCAGTGGTCAACTGAGATCCTAGGACTAGGAAAGGGCCTTTCTTAAAAGCCAGACACTAAATAGTTCCTCGGTTTTTCATCATTAGATTTGCATAGAGTAACTTGCTATTTGAACTAGAGGAAGTTTGTCACAGAAGGCTGGGGTTAGGAGTAATAAACCACTAATTGACAGACTCCATGATCTTTCTCTAAATGTCATGTGTCCAAATAATGTAAGATTTCCATATTAAAATTTACATTAAAGATGATGTAAGGAAGAAAAAAAATTTTGATCCTTTTGGTATATCTTTGACAATGTCTTTTTCTATGTTTAACTCACCATGTAAATTTGGATTGTCTAAAAACTATCTTTTGAGAGCAAGTCTCGGTGACTTTAGTAAGAAAGATTTAAGTGAAGCTTTGCTATATAAATCTTCTTAAAAGTTATAATTGTTAAATTCATTTCTTTTAATTTCCATATTTTATTTGCAAGAGGGATACTAAAGGAAAAGTAAGGGAGAGAGGGAGGAAGGAAGGATGGAAGGAAAGAACAGAAAAGTCAAGCAATTTTCTTCATGTAACTTTTGTTCTAAATGGCAGAATTAAATCATGCCAAAATTGCATTACTTTAGTCCAAAGGTTGCTGTAAGACTTACGGTGATCCTTAAAGCAGTTACAAAAATCGAAATGGAGCATAGAATAAGCTTCTGATTGTAAAAATGGGTAACATTTCAAAGTTCATTTCATAAAAGAAGTCAGCAGATCAATACATCACTGTGTCATTTTTAACAGCAGTGTCTAAACTTTAGCTTTGATATTGAAATGGATAATAAAAAAGGGAACTTCAAGGTACACATAGGTCCATGTGGGATTGTAAGTAACTTACTTCTGTTTTAAAGTACACACTCGCTGAAATTACTCTAAGAAACCCATGTCATGTTTCTAGATACACTGGGGGAAAATAAAAGGGCTTACACCCATGCTCTTTCTGAGGTATTGACCCACTTTGTGTCATGAGATGTATTATTAGATGACAAAAGGAAGAAAAGCATCCAAAGATACATTTGAGCCTCACAGTGAAAATACCTAAGTAGAATACTCTGAAATGTGAAGTCACTTTAATATCCTCCAAGAATGGGAAATGTGGGACAAGAGGCACCTAACATAATCCTACATTGAACTACTGCTCTAGTCCAAGGGATTCAGGTGGATTTGAGAAAGTACATAACTATGATTTCATTCATTCATTTAACCCTGCTCAAAATTTTCCATTACCTTCCCATCTCACTCGGACTATAAGGCAAAATCTTTGCAATGTTTAACATGCTGTTTAATCCAGCTCTCCATTACTTCTCTGACCCCCCTCACTGTACTCTAAATTTACAAATCTGTTCTCTGCACAGAGATTACTCTTCCACCTGACGCCTGTATGAATGACTCTCACCCCTTGGGCAAACATTGGCTCAAGTGTGAACTTCTCACTGAGGCCAACTTCAGCTGCCTATTTAAAAGAGTAAGCAATCTCCCTCCTCTCCTAGAGCTCCTGGATCCTTTTACTCTGCTGTATTTGTTTATCCAGAACATTCATCACTTACTCATTCTACATAATATACTTATTATTACTTCTTCATTATATGTTCACAATATACCTACTCCCCCATCATCATCACAACTAAATATAAGCTCCACAAGAGCTCCCTGCAAGCGTGTGCATGTGTGTTTTACTTGCTGAACACATTCATTCATTAACTACATTCCAGTGCACACAGACCTAATCCCATCTATTTCATTCACAAATCCTGATCTTTAAATTCAGTGTTTCCAAAAGGTGAAGGCCAGAATTAGCCTTCTTTCAGTCTATTTGATGTATACGAAGCTTGGCACAGGTCTTGAGACCCACACGCCCGTTCACTTTGTCTTTCTCTAACCTCTATGTTGTTTTCTCATTCTCTGCACCTGGAATTCGGCCTAAGTGCCTGCTTACTCACCCAGTTTAAAGCATACAAAACCTAAGCCCTAGTCTTCTGAATTAGAAGTTAAATAATCTGTGTGGCCACTGATCCTTTCCTCCTGATATTTTTATACAGTTTCCAGCTACTCAAAGAGTACATACTGAAAACTGGACTGAACAGGCAACATGAAGTCACCATTTTTTTTAACCTCTGTTTGGAAATCCTTCCAGCCATGGTCCAATCACAAAGTAGAATCCTGGTGGACAACTATATTGACTTGAATGAGGCTTACATTTGTCATACCCTCTGTACGCTTTAACTTAGACCAGTAGCCACCCCAACCAATTTTGCTACATGTAAGCTAAATTGAGGTTAGTTTCCCCATTCTAGATCTTATTAGGTATCATTTCCTCCACGTACTTGTCATTGTGAACAGATTCTGTAATCCTACAACATATTACAAAAGAAGATTGAGTCCAGTATAAAGTTTAAACATTAATAGTTCTTGCTAAATTTATGTGGACCGAAAGAAGCATTGCTTCAGTCTCAGAGGTCCAAGTTGAAATGTCTAGTACATTAGTCATTGTCAATGCATGATCAGTATTGAGTGAATGCATAAATTTACCAATAGTGATAATGTTCTGCTTTAGATAAATGGGGACTGAGGAAATTTTAAGATGTGAAGTTTACAAAAAAGGAAACTTTCCTGAGTCATAATTTTTGTAGTATGTACAAAAGTACACGAAATCCTACTAATTCAGAAATTATTCTCCCTATTTAATATCTCCTATGAAATACAGAATTAGTTTTTTCTTATAATGGTCATATCTAACTAGAACCCTTGAAATACCACTTAGAGTTTTAAATGATTATATTTGCAGAAGGTGAAAACTTTACTTATTATAAGTAGGTGATGATTTTCCCATATTTCAGTGGTTAGAGTAACTGAAGTGAGTTGAGGAAGAATTGGCAAAGTGTATGCATATTTTTCATATTACCCAGCAACTCTTGATAGATTCAGTTCATTACTTTGCATGAAATCCTATGATAGAAAATTCTTAAGAATATCATAGAAATCTGTATCCACTGATATGTAAAATAAAATACAATATAAAATTTATGTGAATTTTATTGATGCTATCATATCTATAATAGTCAATATTGAATATATTATTATCAGCCATACTTGTTATTTGTTATGAATCATTTCTACTAAAATAGTAGGTCAATATATAATAAACAAGTCAACAAGTTATTATGTAGCAAAAGAAAGAATAAAAAATGACAATTCTAGGTTTGGCCCCACCAACCCCCTTGAAAATTTCTTGGGAAATTTATACACTGTTCTCACATAACACAGGATGTTTTAGAATCATGTAATTGGTGGTGATGTGAAAATTTCTTCCTAAATGTTTAAACATTCTTGCCAAAAATGTGTGAGGACTTGTCTCAAACATGTTTTTTATTTTAAAATTTAGAAGGCATCTAAACACTCATTTTAATACATTTAACATTTGCTTGACATTTTTAACAATTTGGAAATTTAAATGCAAGTATGCAATCCAAAAACAATAGATTACAATACTAGAATCTTGGAATACAAAAAAGGACTTAGACTTGATGCATCTCAACTTCTCAGCAGAGGTATTCCTTCCTAAAGCATTCCTGACCAGTCGCACGTCTGATTGGAGTATGGACATTTCCAGAGGCAAGGTTCCCAAAGATGACCCAGTTATTGCAAGTTGTTCAAAGTGGAGAAGGGTGAAAACTGGAAGGGTGGGGAAGAGGAAGCAGTTTATTTCATTTTATTGAACTTAAATCTTCTTCTTTGTCACATTCTTCTATGGATCCCTGCTCAGCCTTCAGAAAGGACATTTTAGTCCTTCTGTCATGTAGCAATTCTTCTAAAAATCTGAGGATTTCTCCCCCTAAATCTATCCTTCTTCAGATCAAAAGGCTTTACTTGGAGCATACCTCCTCTGGAAAGCTTTTAAGACCCTTGACTCTTCTGTTCGCCTTCCTCTGAATTTATTCCTATTTGTGAATGACGTGCCTAAATGCATTGACCAAATCTGTCTGCATCGGTGAGCTCTGTATGAAAGTGAGTTAACTTTTCTGTTATTGTGCCACACTATATATTCATATTAAATTTGCTACAACTCAGACTGAACTTTCTCATCCTCTCTTTGTAATCCTTCTGTACATGTAAAGGACACTATAAGTTTTCTAAAGAGGATGTATAGAATTAGTTAACTCCAGTTGAGAAAAATAAAATCAGATCCATATAGTTTAGTTCATGGACCAGGCTGTGAAGACCTCTAAAATGGTTAACCCTGCTATTCACCAGCTTGCCACTTGCATTGTGTTTGGACAAGTTGATGTTATGATAAGCATGAATTTTATGTTTGCCATCAAGTCATTACTAAGACAAGTGAACATAAGAATATTTCTGTCACATTACTTGAGACTTCTCTCTACATTGACCCTGATCCACCCTGCAATGTTCTTTGGAAACTTTTTCACTCATTTTCAATTTACCTACCATTATGCTTCTATTTCCATGTATTATTCACAAGAAAATTAGAAAAGAAGTTATCCACTGCTGTGCTGAAAGGTAGAAACACTGACAATGCCATTCCATGCTTATATTTTGTTAATCTTAAATCTAGTTAAAGAATTTCCTTGAACTATCACACTTGCTAAATCAGTGTTATCCATTCTCTAATTCATATTTTATAGAAACCACATGAGATTTTAAAGAAAAGAACAAAAAGTAAAGAAAAAGCCTGGTGGAAGTTTCTAACTCCATTACAACATCTAAAAATTGTTGCTACCTGTCAACAGCCTTAAGAAATTGGCACGGCACTATAAAGGAAGACAGAACTCCTACACAGTGTTTGGTCAGGAAGGTCAGTGCTAGCATGTGTAATTGAAAAAAGTTGATGATAGTCGAGAATATACTCGTCCAACTTATATCCAAAGAGCCTCACTGAAAGCTTGCTTTAGCCAAATAAAACACCGTAACACAGAAAAGGAAAAGGAAACATGACAAAAAAAAAAAAAGAGAGAGAGAGAGAGAGAGAGAGAGAGAGAGAGAGAGAGAGAAAGATAAAAAGAAAACTTGAAACCATAAAAGGGAAATTTTAGCATTAAAAAAACCTGAAAGTGCTTTTAGTCATTGAAAATTGTTATTCTTATCAGTTATATAAAAATCACAGCTACTTAAAGCCTCAGGTTTTAAATCATTCCTAGTAGAATAAGTTGAGGATGAAAACAGATCATGTATACAAGACATTTCAAATTATAAAGTCCTACAAATTTAAGGTGTCACAAAATATATTTTATACATAAATTTCATTATGAATGAACTTCAACCATTTATCCTGGAGCTACATCTAAATATACTGCAAATAGCCTATAATAATAATAATAATAGATCTAATACAGAATACTGCAGTCTTCAGTAGACTCTACATCATTGTTATTTTCCCCAAGATTTCTCATTATCTAGTATCTCAATGATCTCTCAAAAGAATGACATTGCAAACCCTTCTGCATTCACCTCCCTTATCCCTGGACTACTGAAATCACAGTTAATTTTACCTTTACTGAAAGAGAGTGAAGGGGAAGAGGGAGGAGAGGCAGGAGTGCATGTGTGTGCTGGGGGAAATTCTCAGGAACTCACTTGCCCACCATTCTGCACGCTTTGAGTTTCTGTCCTGTTCTGAGTGGACAGGATTGGTGTACTCGCCCCTCCTCTCTCCCAGTACTGAAATACTGTGTATTATTAACATATCATGTAATTAAATAAAGGTTAATAGTATAAAATAGTATTTTTAAAGCAGCCCTTAAAGATATTCTTAAAGTCCTGTCTCAAAAATTTTGTTATTTGAGCCACAATGACCCCATTTAACCTCTCAGTGAAGAAAAACAGAAGAAAAAAAAAGTTACATAGTGAACTCGAGGTCATTTTTATTCTGTAAAATATATAATCAGTGAATTATTAAAGTGAGGAGATTAGGGTATCTTTTTACATCTTTAAAAAAATAGTACTGTTAAAATGTCTAGATCATATCAAGAACGACTATCAAAACTATTAGACATGGCTTTATTCCAGTTATTTAGAAAAGGGATGACTATATTTCAAAACTTCAGCAGATTCAGCCTCATCCAAACTTTCCAAAGCTTCTCATCTCACAGCAAATATTTTGATATTTAAAACAAAACATATATTTCTTAAATAATATTTTACTTTGATTCAGGTTTCCAAGTGATAGAAATGTTTTCTGAAATAATGTTACAAATTGTTTTAAAATGCTAAACATGTGCTACTTTTAAAATTCATGATAAAATAACACTTCAAAGACTCCCAAGAGCTTCAGAAAAGATATGCATATAAACATTGACGCTCTGATAAGAATAATTTAAGTTACATTAAATATAACTGTTTTCTAAAACCCCCTGAAGTGCATATCTGGTCGCTATGTCTTAAAATACACACCACATAGAAGTTCCTCTATATTTAAGCAAGAAAAGAAGCTTCACCAACAGAATAGGCTACAGAGAGGGGACTTGATAATGGAAAAGGTGCGGCTGGAAATATTGCCAAGAAAGAAAAAAAAAATCCACACACTTTATGACTTTACAAATCCCATTTAAATAATTGGAAACAAGTTCCTCAAAATTAAAGAAAAGCATCAGCTGCCCTACATAAAGTTCCAAGATGAACTACGACGTCTTGGGTAAATCTTTCCCTGCAGGAATGGAATGTGATTTGGGGAAACTTTCTTTTCTTTTTTTTCCCCCCCAATTGGAAAAGTTTGCCTCTTGGAAAAAGTTTGTAAATCAGTTTACATGAAGCATAGAGATAGCATGATCGCTCAGAAACAAATGAACAATGAAAAGCGCTCCGTCGCTTTGGCAGGAGGTAATTCCCCCTACACTAATCCCAGGGAGTTGAACGTGAATTTGCTCCGCGCTTCGGCCCTCTTGACCCAAAGCTCACTCCCGGAGCGCAAAGCTAGAAAGCGGTCCCAGCCAGCAACTCTCAGAAGAGAGGTCGCCTAAGGAGCCGCGCCCCTGGAGAGGATGCGGATCAAAAGCTCCTGCCTCGACTGTACCTCTTTGCTGATGCGCCTGTGGCTGTCGCCGTTGTGGGAGTCGCTGCGCCTGGTCGTTCCCGAGGCCCCCTGTGAGCAGCAAGAGAAGGAGGACCCCGGCGGCCCCCAGCATCGTGGTGGCCCGGAGCGATTCCACTTCTCAGGAGCCGAAGGAGTCGCTCTGCCTGGTCCCCTGGCCCTGGCTTGATAGCTGAGTGAGCAGCAGCTGCTGGGGAAGAGGAGGAGACAGCCCTCCCTGGCTTTGGCTCAGCCGCCGCCTGAGGGTGGGGGGAGAAAGAGGACACTCCTCCACTCTCCCCCTTCCCAGGCGCTTGGCCCCACAGACGCCCAGGCACAGGCCTTTAAAGGGTCCTCTTGCAAAGACCTCTCCCACAGCGTGCCTTCTTCTGAGATGGGATCATTCCTTAGCTCGATCCGTTACCTAAACTTCTTTTAAATTAAGAAAGTTGTTGACACGAAAGTACTTTGGGATCTGTGAAATCACTACACATGGAAAACATTATTTGTGGCAAATCTGCACAGTTAGGGACTTGGGCTCCTGAGAAAGTCCTGGCAAAGCTGCAGCTGTTGTGTATCCAGGTAATCCAAGACCCTCCCAAGTTTCCAGAGTTCCCCAAGTGGCCCCTGGGAACCCTGCACATCGGGCCAGGGGATGCTCTAGCGCTGGCAAGGCAACAGAGGGGTGGCAAAGCAAAATACGACCCCTTGCTCTGCTAACTTCTCATCAATATCATGCTTAAAATTAAAGCTTTCCCTTTATTCAGGAGACATTTATTTAAAGAAAAGTTTTGCAAAGATTTCCTTTTGGACCGGAAGTTTCACCTCTTTCCATCCTAGTTTCTACCCTTTACCTTAATAGAACTGCATTTTTCCTTCCAAGTTTTTTGTTATTTGTTTACTATGGCCTAGATCAGTGGTTCTTATAAGAGTCCCTTAAAGGGTTTACTGAAACTTGCAGGATCTCTGTTTTCTGTTCGCGGATTGGGTGGGCACTACTGGCATTAATATACTGTAGGGTCAGGAAGCTAGTTGTCCCTCAATGGACAGGACAGTCTTACACCAAAAATTATTCCTCTTGGACTTCTCAATGAGTCACTGCATATTCATGTAGATTAAAATAAACTTGTTACATTTGAAACCCATTTTACATTTGTTTCATATGAATCTTTGCTGTGTGGTTTTTATTTTCCAGGATGCATCTATACTATAAATCGAGGAAATATTGTATTTTGTCATTTTGTACTTCACTAAAAGCTCTTAGATAAGTGCTTTCATTTTACCATGCAGATATCCATTGAAACAGTATACCATTTCAGAAAATCACATCACCATTAACAACTCTGCTCACCATATTTGAGTTCCCAGGATATCAATGCCACCTCAATTAAATTGACAATGACTATAGGAATAGGTGTTTCCTTCTCTTTTATTTAGTGTACTAAGGTAGATTTACCTAAGCATTTCCATATTAAAATGTTTTATATAAATGGCATTTTTATTTTCATAGTTAAGATAAATGATTTTTAAAGATATCATACTGAAGTTATGCTATTATCTATGAATTCCATTTCAGGAAAATAGAGTTCCTAATAGGTTTATCACTGACCATGATGGATCCTTCAATATTATCCATCCTAGAGATTTTATACTGTTAGCTTCTACAATCAAATCTAAATTCCAAGTGTATTTTTATGTTGGCTGTGAAGAAAGCCTAAGGTAAGGTTCTTTTTTTCTCCATGCATGTATCATTGATTTTGACGCTGTTGAGAAAGATATTTCCTTATCTGATTACCTTTGTTTCTTTTTCAAAAATCAATTGATGATGTATGGGTATATTTTTTGACTCGCCATTAATCAAGATATGCCACTATCACAGCCTTTATTATCATAGATTTATAGTAAATCTCAAGGTTAGGTAATGTAAATCCTATTTTAGGAGTCCTATTCATATGTAATCATCAGTATAATTGATGGGTATAGATTCATCCTGGGAACTCAAATACCATGAGCAGAAGTATTACTGTTTATGTGTTTTTCTGAAATGGTATTGAATACCATTTCAATGGATATCTGCTTTGAAAAAACAACTCTTAACTAAGAACTTTTGGTGAAATCCAATTAACTAACCTAGATACCCATCAACAGATAAATGGATAAAGAAAATGTGGTATTGTATATATACACAATGGACTATTACTCAGCCATAAATAAGAATGATTTTAAGATGTTTGCCAGTAAATGGATGGATCTGGAGACTATTTTGCTAAGTGAAATAAGACAATCCCCAAAAACCAAAAGTCATATATTCTCTCTAAAGATTCTAAACCACAATAAGTGGGGTGGTGGAGAGGTTCAGTAGAGCAGATGGAGAGGAGTAAAGGGATTAGAAATAGGAAAAACAGTAGAATTAATCTATCATAAATTTCCTATGTACACATATGAAAATATCTAAGGGAACCCCACCATCATATCCACCCACAAGAATGGGGTCCTAATTAGAATAAGATAGATTCCATGCTCATATAACTTTATCATAATGGATTCTACTATCATGTGTGAGTAAGAAGAACCAATAAAAAATGGAAAAAAAGGAAAAAGAATTGTCAGTATCTTAAGTACTCGCTTTGTACATTTTGCATATTTTTCAAATATTAAAAAAATTCTTTTAATTCTTCTAGGTCTTCTGTATTTCCATGTAATTTTAAGATAAAAATGACATTATTGATAAAAGTAAACATTTTAATTTTTTAATGGATTTTGTATTCTAGAACTATTTTATTTATTTATTTAGAACCATTTTAGATTCACACAACTCTGAGCAGAAGTTACGGAGGTTTTGGATATAGCCCTAGAGCTTTCCAGTGCATACGGCCCCTCCCATTGTCAGCCTCCTCTCAGAGAGGTCCAGCTGTTACAGTGGTGAACCTACTGACGGGTCATCACCACCTAGCGTCCATGGCTTACACTAAGGTTCTGTCTTGGCGTTTTACTTCTATGGATTTGGACAAATAGTATCATTCAGAAGAGATCAATCACCCTGAGTTTTCTCTGTGCTCTACCAAATCAACTCTCCTCCCCATCCCCAACCCCTAATCCCCAAAACCTCTGGTAGCCACTGATTTTTTAACTGCCTCCTGATTTATGCTTTTTTCAGAACTTCATACATTTGGAATCATGTAGTATTTAACCTTTTCAGATTAACTTCCTTCATTTCATATTATATTTAGTTTCCTCTATATATTTTCATGGCCCGATAGCTCATTTCTGAATAACAGTCCTAGATAATATTCCGCTCTCTGGATGTACCAGTTTATTTATCCCTTCACTACTGACAGACATCTTGGTTACTTCTGGATTTTGACAATTTCTTTTATTTTAATTATTATTTGTTCTAATTAGTTATAGATGACAGCAGAATGCATTTCAACTCATTGTACATGAATGAAGCACAACTATTCATTTCTCTTGTTGTACATGATATAGAGCCCATACCATTTGTGTGATCATACAAGTACCTAGGTTAATGATGTCAATCTCATTCCACCATCTTTCCCACTCCCCTGCCCCCTTCCTTCCCCTTACTCCCCTCTGCCCAATCAAAATTTCCTCCATTCATCCCTCCCTACCCCCCATTATGGATCAGTATCCACATATCAGAGAAAACATTTGACCTTTGTTTTGTTGGGATTGGCTTATTTCACTTAGCATGATATTCTCCAATTCCATCCATTTACCTGCAAATGCCATAATTTTATTCCCCTTTAAAGCTAAGTAATATATCCATTATGTATATATGCCACAGTTTATTGATCCATTCATCTATTGAAGGGTATCTAGGTTGGTTCCATAACTTAGTTATTGTGAATTGAGCTGCTTTTTTTAAACAGCTGATAGGAACATTTCTGAGCAGGTATTTGTATGGATATGTTTTCAACACTTTTGGGTAAATATATTGCCAGGGGCATAATTGCTGAATAACGTTAAGAAAATTATCTAAACTAAACGTTTTTAAATACACAAAATTTGAAAAATCAGCTTGTCAACTTTTGCTATTTTTGAAAGGAAAAAAAATGGTCATAGTCACAAGGAGTTTGATTGTAATTAGGTTGAATCCATGGATTAATTTTGGGAGAATCAATATCATAGCAATATTGAACTTTCCATTTTACAAATATTGCAAGTCCCATTCTATTTGCATCTTGAATATTCTAAGTTGTTCTTTGTAGTGCTCAATGAACCCTTGTGGAAGCTTATATGTCACTTCTTGAACATATTTTCTAAAATTTAACTCTAAATGTTTCATGTTTTTCAATGCTATTGTAGTCTTTTAAATTTTAATTTTTATTCTAATAGAAATTTTGAACTATCCACAATGGATCATTAAAAAGTTATTAAAATCACTTAAAGTAGTTTATATGACAACTCCTTAGAACTTTTTATGTGCTGGATCAAGCTACATACAAATAAAGATTATTTTACTTCTGCCTTTTTAATCTGTCTACCTTTAACTTTTTTTTTGTTTGTTTATTTTTTGGCCATTTGACTCTTACAATAACCACTAGTAAAAAGATGAAAAGAAATGAGAGTGGACATTATTACCTTATTTCTGATCAGAGAAGAAAAGCAGTCATTCATTCACATTCACCAGTGGCTATAGATTTTTAGTAGGTGCTCAATATGAAATTAAGGGAATTTCTTCTTTTGCTGAGAGTTTTGCTAAGAACTTTTGTGACAAGAGTATTAAAATTTAGCAAACGCTTTTTCTGCATCTATTTTAAAAACACACAATTAGTTTTCTTTGTTTGATTAACATGATAAGCCTATGTTGCCTGATTTTTTAATGTTATTAAATCACACTCTCAACCCTCAAATAAATTCTAACTGGTCATGATTTATTATCCTTTTATATGTTGCTGGTTTAAATTTACTTTTATTTTGATAAGTATATTGTGTTCAATAGTCAATACTACTGTAACATGCACTGAATTTTAGAACTCTTGTTATGAACACACACACACACACACACACACACACACACAGGGACACAAGAAAACCTTTGGAGGTGATGGATATGTCATGTTTTTTGGTTTTTTTTTTTTTTTTTTTTTTTTTTTGGTGCTGGGGATTGAACCCAGGGCCTTATGCATGCGAGGCAAGCACTCTACCAACTGAGCTATATCCCCAGCCTGGGATATGTCATGTTTATTACCTTGATTTAGGCAATGGTTTCAATACATACAAACTCATCAAGTTGTATATATTTAATTTGTAGAGTTGTTTATCTATCAATTATACCTCAATTTAACTATAGGTTTAAGCATTTTTGTGCCTGTATTAATGAAGGATATCAGTTTATAGTAATTTTTCCTATAAATTGTCATCTGAATTTAGTCTCAGAGTGATATTTGCCTTATTAAGTTAGTTGGAGTATGGACATTCCTGAAATAGTTCGTGTAGGTTTTTATAATTTCTTACCTCAATGATAGATACAACTCACCAGAGAAACCTATGGGCCTACATGGTTCCTTTTTAACTTTTTATTTAATTAAAATTTTTAAATTTAATGTTTTAAGTAGATATGAAGTGATTTAGATTTTTTATTCCTCTTATACCAATTATGGTGTTTTGTATTAAGGAATTCATCTATTTTGTTTAAATTGTCAAATTTAAGTTGACAAAAAGTTATTCATAATATTCATTTGTTATCTATTTGATGTCTATAGGATCCATAATGATGATACTTCTCCTGATATTGGTAATTTTTGTCTCCTCTTTTTTTATATAAGTCCAATTAGAGGCTTATAATTTTTATTGTTTTTTTTTTTTTTTCAAAGAATCAGTTTTGGGCTTTGTTGATATTTTTTCTTTTGTTGTTTGTACATTTTCATTTTTATCAATTTCTCGTTAAATTAAAAAAAATTCCTTCTACTTTTTAGTTTCATATGGTAGAAACTTAATCATTGATTATAGATGTTTCTTCTTCCCTTAAATAAATAGCAAAGCACTTAATTTTCCTCTAAATTTGAAATTTCAATTTTTTTCAATTCAAAATAGAAAATTTTATTTTCTATTTCTTTTTTGACACATATTTTATTTTTAAATTACATTTTAATATGAAATTTTTTGAGGTTTCACTAGAGTATTATTAATTTCTAATATAATTCCCTATGGTCAGAGAACATAGTCTGTATGATTTTAATACTTTTAAACTTACAGAAACTTATTTTCCCAGCTATATTTACTTGAAACAATGGTATTTTGCTATTCTTAGGTGGTAAATTGTATAAAGGTTAATTAAGTAAGTCAAATTGGTGGATAATTTTCTTTATATCTATCCATTTGCTGCTTGTCCTATCAATGGCTAAGGATAAATGTTGAAATCCCAGTTATAATTGTGGTTGTTTCTATTTCACCTTTCAGACTTTTTATTAGTTACCTAGTCCTTCAAAATAAATTGCCACCAAAACTTAACAACTTAAAATACAAAGTATTTATTATTTCAAAGTTACTGTGGATCAGGAATCTAAAAGGATTTACTTGGGTCATTTTGACTTAAGAGTTCCCATGAGGTTGCAGTCAGGACATGAGCCAGGGTCACAGCCATCTGAATGCTATACAGGGGCTACAGGATCCCTATCTAAGGCGGCTGTTGGCACAGACTTTAGCAATTTACCGTGTGTCACCATAGGACTACTTGAGTAATTTTATGACTTGGCAGCTTGCTTACCTAGAGCAAATGATGAGAGGAAAAAGTAATGCTATATATTAAATGACCTAATCACACCATTGCTTCCATGAAATTCTACTTATTAGAAGTATGTTAATAAGTGGATATATTTTGTAACCACCATAATCCTATAAGATTTTTCTTCATTCTTAGATTGCAATTTCCTCATCACAAGATATTTAGTAATGACGAAGCTCTATTATCAGTGTATGCACATTAGTAGCTTTTGTTATCTTCAAAATTGATTCTTTTATCATTATGAAATGTCATCATCTCTGGTAATTTTCATCTGCTAAAATCCATATGCCTGATATTCATATATTCACCCTGTATTTCTGACAGTTAACATTAGCTTGCTTACATTACCATGCTCTCCTTTCATGTATAAAGGTTTGTCTCTCATAGTCAGCATTTGATTGAGTCTTGCTTTTTCAAACAGGTTGATAATTTTTGCCTTTTTTATTGGAGTGTTTCGACTTGTATTCTCCAATGCAGTAATATCTAGCCACACATGGTCATTTAAATTTAAACAAATTTAACTGAAATAAAAATGATAATTTAGTTCTTCAGTCAGATAACCACTGTTGAAGTGTTCAGAATCCACTCATGGCAACACCAACTACTTGTGAACAAGGGACATTCTCCTATCATGGAAAGGTTTATCATATACTTCAGGTTTATGACCTACAGAATAGTAAAAGGCATAAAAGAAACAACCCCACAAGCTAATCACAAAATGCAAATATTTTCAGTAGCATTATAGATCTAACCACAAAAGGGTAGTGTTTTATTACTGAGGTTCTAAAATGTAGAAAAAGAGTAATACAAAAAATACCTTGACTGCATGACTATTGTGATCCTATAATATGTATAATCAGAAAAATGAGAAATTATACTCCATTTATGTATGATCTCTCAAAATTTATAAATGCATTCTGCTCTCATGTACAACAAATTAGAACAAATTAAATTTTTTAAAATCTAAAAATAAAAGAAGTCCATGAAAGCAAATAAACCTAACAAGAAGGCGAAATATTATTCATTCATCCATTCATATAACATTGTAGAATGCCTTCTATAAGCTAGAAACTAGATACTGTGATTACTACTGAAAACAAAATAAATAAGACCCTGCTGTCAGCATTTACAATCTAGTGAAAACACAAACAACAAATTATTAAAATGTTGTGAATGCGTCATTACCAATTGTTATGCCGTTTACAAAAGAAACAAGGTGATTAATCAGTAACTATAAGGTGAAGTTTTCTTAAAATAGTGTGTCAGGAAACCCTCTCTAAGTAGGTGACATTTAAGCTGAGATCTGACAGAGGACAGGATTCCAATGAATGCAGTGTCAGAAGAGACGACAGAATATTTTGGAAATGTTTGAGAGAGTGAATTCACAAGACTTGCTAACCAACCGGATATGGGGATTCAAAGATCATTCTAAAGTTTCTGCCTGGAGCAACTGGCTGGCTGGCAGTGTTAATAACAGAGGAAATACAGGAAGACCGCCCTGTGTGAGCTAGATATATTAAGGTAATTTCCATTGAAGACATCTAGATGGTTATTTTTAGTTCTTACGAAAGCATTTCATAGTCATTTCATGAATAGAACGCAGTCAAGAGAACAGATTTCTCCATGATGTTGAGGAATAGGTGTGGAGGGAATAACTAGAAAACATAACTAGTCTAGAAACAAAACAATTTAGTATATGCTCATTTGCACCATAAATTAATGAGAATAAAAAAAAAGGAATACCAATGGTAGAGGCTTAGACAATTGCTGGAAGAACTGAAAAATACAAAATTGAGTTTTATCTTCACTAATCATCACATAAAATTCTAAATAAATTTAGTGATTAAGTGTAATGAGTCACAAGTCATTTAAAATAATAGTAAATAAATTTAGGAAAGAGAATATTCACTATATGCATAAAAATAATATTTGTGGAATACACCAAAAACAATCAATTAGGAAATGATTAACTAAAAAATACTAAGTTAAAAAAGCTATCTAGAAATAAACATAACAAATCCATAATACTAATATATACTACAGTAGTTCTTCAGATCTGAATAATATAAAATATAACCTAAACAGAGGGTGACTCTATATTCTTAGATGATAATATTCAACATCATAAAGTCTCTAGAAATTAATTTATATATCTAATGCAATCCTGAAGGAATAATTTCTTCTTTTGGCTTGTCCTTATTTGGGGAATCCAGCAATGTGATTACTGCTAAGATGAAGGGCTTTGTTGCCTATTGAGGAAGATGAACAAATTTCTTATAAGCCAATGAAGGTAAGGAGGTTAAGTATTGCCACTTGGATGTTCCTACTCAAGGCAGCCTCTAACATACTATTTGCAATATCAAGAAGCAGGGAAAGTACTGCAGTAGCAATCATGGTGACACTTGGGAGCATTAGTGCTAGAACTCATTCTTTCAATTCATTCCACTGGTATTTACTGAGAACCTACTACAGGCAGGGTATTGGTCTCAAGGCTGGAGAAATACAGCAGTGAGCAGAAGAAACAAAGGTCTCTGTCACTATATAATCTTAAAGCCTTTATTCTGGGGAAATGTGGCAGAAAAAAATAACATCACAATAATTCAGTAAATTATTATAAAATATAAGTTGCACTTGCCTGGGTTCTTTGCAAAAATGCAGAAATTCTGCATATGTTTCAATACTCAGTGGCAACACAGCAATCCCAAAACAGGAGTCAAGGCAGAGGTTTCATGGATACATTCAAGAGGGAATAGGAACAGAGGTAGGTAAGCCCATCAGTCTAAAGCAGTACCAACAGTCATAGGGACACCCTGGCTGGAGGACTGTGGGAACAAAGTAAGCTATCCTTGGGGCCTCTCCAAGCAGGGCATGTGCATAGACCTGGAGTAGTGTATTAATGGAGACAATAAGGAATGGAGAAAGGAGTGAACAAAGTGGTAAGAGACCAAAGGTAAGGGACCAGATTATGTAAATCATTCTGGGGACATTGGTTTTACTCTAGGGGAAAATGGTAACTTTTGCTATTTTACACTTTGAAGATATGTGTCTGGCTACATGTTGAAATAACTTGTAGGTTACAAGTGCAGACACAATATGACCAGTTATTAGGCTGCTGCAGAAATCCAGAAATTGCACTGGTGGCTGGAAGGAGAGGAGGAGTACAGGTGGGGAAATGGCAGATTCTAGACATGTATTCAAGGTAGGGCCCACAGGATTTCCTTGCTTCACTCTTTTTACAAAATCAAATTTCTGAGCCGAGTGTGATGGTGCACATTTGTGATCCCAGTGGCTTGGGAAGCTGAGGCAGGACCATCGAGAGTTCAAAGCCAGCCTCAGCAATGGCAAGGTACTAAGCAACTCAGTGAGACCCTGTCTCTAAATAAAATACAAAATTGGGCTGGGGATGTGGCTCAGTGGTCAAGTGCCCCTGAGTTCAATCCCTGGTACCACACCAAAAAAAGAATGCCAGTGGATTAAGAAGCTAACTTTTAATCCACTCTTAAAAAATAAAATCATAAGAGCATTAGAAGAAAATATAATCAGAGATAAGGAAGTATCCTTTAAATTCCAAAATTCAGAGCCATAATATCAACATTACAATGAATAACATTGACATATAAGCAACCATCATGTAGAAAATATGTGTAACATACAGAAAAGTTAAAAGTTGAGTACCATGACTATATGAAAATACTCTTATAAATGAATAAAAGAAAAGCAGATAACAAAAAAATAAGCAAAAAAATATGTTGAGGATATTAACATAAAAGGAAAAGCAAAGAGTAATACATGTACAAAAAAGATCCTTAACCTTGCCATTTAGGAGGAAAATACAAATTAAAACAATTTAAATGCCAGTTTCCCTCCCTGAGGCTGGCAAAAAAAAAAAAAAATAGGGAACTGAAACACTCAAGGACTAGACATAGTATTATGTGGGGTGCTCATTTAGTGTATATGAAAGTGCATAATTGGCTAATGCATCAAGGTGCACAAATTGATAACATAAACATAAATGTAAAATACCTATTATTTCAACCTAGCAAGTCCACTTGATGTCTATTCTAGAGAAATAGTCTCACATCTGTAAAAATCACTGTGCAACAGAAAAATTAGAAGTCTCTTCTGTTTCTACCTAAAGAGAAATTAATAAACCTAAGAAGCATATATACCAGAAAAACCCACAACTTACAAAAAAAATTTACTAAAAATATGTAGAATAATGATATTTGCATGATAAAGGTTATGATGATTACTTGAGTAAAAGGTTTTTTTTTTTTTTTTTGAGTCCCTAGAGTTGTTAGGTTAGAGAAGAATAGGAGTTTTCCTTGAGTCATTAAAACACTAAAATTGTCTATTTTCAAAACCCAGTTTTAAAATTAGTTCTCAAACTTAAGTGAAAAATCTATCTCTGCACACTAAATCAGTCTCCAATTGATTATTAGAAATTATTTTAAATAGTATAATAAAAATACAAAGCAAATCAATTACAGTATGAAGATGAAAGTCATGGAAAAACCCTAACAGTGCATAAATTCAAAGATAGAGATTTTGGAACTACACAAGATACAGGCCAGACCCTTAGCAATTAATCCAGTTAGCAATTAAGGAAGAGAAAATGAAGAAATAATAAGAGGAAGGCTTTAAGAATAGTTTTCCCCTTTCTACTCGGAAATGTTTTCCTTATTTATAAATTCTACAAACCTACCCCCAAAATCATTTGAAAGTTTGTTTACATTCCTGTATGTATATTTGACTTTACAAATCATCAATTTTTAATTTTCCCTTAGTCTTTCTGATTAAAGATGGCAACATTGACTAAAGAGAATTAAAAATTTATTATTCAATTTCTCAAAACTAAATAAATGTAAAGAAATGCAAATAGTTAAACTATGTGCCTTGTGTGTTTGTAATACTTCTACTTATGAAGTTATTAAAGCTTCAAATGCTTATGTGTTAATATGCACTGATCCTAGACCTATAAAAATAACTTTCAAATAGGCATTAGGAAAAGAATACACAGGACCTCAATGCCTATAAAAATAGATACAGATCACATTCCTTGAAGTATGATCAAATATTAAGTAGTGCAGTTATCCTCGAAATTAATCAATACTGATTAAAATTCAAGATTTATTTATGAAATATGACAAACTGACTCTCGCTAAAGAAAAAAAATCATTCTGGCACCTGTTAAATTGGTAAGAAGATTTTATTCAGGGCTTCTTTTCTGTGTCAATTATAATAAGGAAGAGAAATCAGAGTCAGTTGTGAATGCAAAAAGAACAAGTGGAGATTTATAGCCAAGAGTAGTTTGGGGCAAAGTTGGGGGTTCAGTGGATAGACAATAAAAGGAACATCAAGGGAAATGGGATTATTACTAGGTAGACTTGACAGGCTTTTCGCTAAAGACAGAACAAAGTGGTCAGATATAAAGATGAGATTCTCTCTTAAAGTGACTTAGCAGGAATCTTACTAAAACTGGACTCCTTAAAGACAGCCAGGAAAACCCAGGGTTGGTCTAAGCCCAATCAAGAAGACTCACAAGAACATGACCAAAGTCAGGTCAAAGAGAGTCTCTGTCCCTCAAATATTCTTTTAGCGGGGAAAGTGTTTACAAGTGACCAAAACAATATTTTGATTAAAAAAATAAAGAGAACAACTAGAGAAGACATTAACACCTCAGCAGTCTGAATATAAACTGAATACTATATATTTAGATTTATAAGCATTCTTAAATTAGTACAGAGAAGATGACACTGTGACATTTTTTTCTTTTGCTATACTGGGAAGTGAACCCAGGAACACTCTACTACTGAGCTCCGTCCCAGCCTTTTTGTCATTTTGAGAGCGGGTCTAAGTTGCCCAGGCTGACTTCAAAATTGTGAGCCTCCTTCCTCAGATTTCTGACTAACTAGGGGTACTGGCCTATGCCACTGCCTAGCAGTGTTATGACTTTTGACTATCAGTTGAGGAAAAGATAAAATTAGATTGCTATTGCACGGAAGCCTAAAAATAGTTTAATTCAAATTTTGTCAATATAGTATCACCACAGGAGTACAAATAAAACTATAAGAGAATGCACTAGTAATAGAGGGACAAGAAAGCTGTTTCTAAACAAATCACAAAGTTGTGAGCACCAAGGGAAAATTAGCATAACTGACCACATAAATATGTTAACATTTACTTGTGGGGAAAAAAAATACATGTAAAGTTAAATTACAGGCAAAAGACTGTTAGGAATCTTCCAATAATTAATGGACACATGATTTATATGTACTTACTATTTTTAAGTTTCAATCAACCATTATGAAGAAAGAAAAAAACAAACATAACAATAAGCAAAGAATAACAACAAATAATCCACAAGTGCAAAGATTCACCTGGAAAAAAAAAGGTACAAAAATTGTTCAACTATCTCAGAAATGCAAATGAAAACAATATTAAAGTATTTCTTTTCACTCTATGGGGTAGAATAAGTTCATGGAATAAAAATTTTTTAAAGGTTAGCCCCACCTAGTGCTAATGAACGTCTAGATAAACAGACATTCTAAAACCCTCTGGTTGTAAATGATCATCATCATTTTTGAGAACAATTTGGCAGAATCGACAACATGCAAATTTAACTCATTCAGGCCAAATTTTAAACATGCAACACCTTTGACTTCATTACTTTACTTGTAGAAACATTTTTTTCTTCAACACAGTCAGTTTTGCCTCAGTTCATATGTATCTAACTCATACTTGATTCATACACAGAATAAGCACCAATATCACAGAGTTGTGTCGATTTATGCATGACTTTCTCCAAGCAAGAAAAGCAAGAAAAGTGAAAGTACAAAGACAATCTTCAGCATGTAAAAGAAAAAGCCCAAGTCTGGGCTCCTGCAGTATTATCAAGATACCAATAAGAATCAGTGCCTGGGCTGGGTGGCTTAGTGATAGAGCGTTTGCCTGGCATGCATGAAGCCCTGGGTTTCATTCTCAGCACCCCAAAAATATAAAACAAAGGTATTATGTCCACCTACAGCTAAAAAAAAAGTTTTAAAAAAAGAATCAGTGCCTGCATCCAGCTTCTCCCATGATGGCTTGTCCTCAGCATTAGCAGTTCTCGTCTGACTGTAGCTTGTACCCATACCTGTGCCCACCATAATGACATCTGCCTGACTCACAGTGCTACTTAGACTGTCCCTCTTACAGCACTATCAGTCCTACTCTTTGTCAGCATTTCCATGTAGTGAGTTTAAATATTTCTAATATCCACTGTGACAGCCTCCCAACACAGAGGTTTTTGCATGGACAGTGCACATTTTAAATCTCTTCAAGTACCAATTTCTGTTTTTGTTGGTGCTCTAGTTTCAAAGTAGTCCAGGTGTTCAGGGATCTTCTATAAGCCTATTAATGCCCTGTTATCATAATTGTCCTATTTTGAAAAATAAGACTTTTTCTTTCCTCAGGAGCTAAGAAAGAGCCTGTACTTCCGAAAGTGAGCACAGAGATAAGAGCATAAGGATGATTGTTGCAGGAGTGTTTGCGATGGTGAATTTGGAAACCAAGAGTGCATCGACTGGGAATGGTTAAATAATTTATGATCTGTCCTTTCTATAGAATGATATACCATTCTAAAAAGAAGTTGATCTCCAGGCATGGAAATTTTACCAAGATATATAAATTTTGTAAAAATTACTAAACAACATGCATTTTATATCAAAATTACAACCGAACTGTGTAACTATATTTGTATGTGCAAATTGCTTCTGATGTCACATAATAAAAGGATGGAAGTGTAACTAATGGGGAATTTTTATGTTTTAATAAACATACTTCTATGCAATTTGAGACTTTTAAAAACAATATGCATGTATTCATGTAGTGATTTTTAAATAACTTACTTTAAATTCAAGCTCTAAAATCTTCCAGAAAATATTCAGCTCTTAGAATAGAGGATGATAGAAATGAAAAAATATAAAGACAAATAGTTTTTGTTAGCAAGTTTTAAGTCTTTATTATTTAAAAATTGTAAATGAAAAGAAAAGGTAAACACAAACTTGAAAAACATGTGTAACACATATAACGGATACAGGTCAGTATCTTCATTAATCTGGGAGTACTTAAAAAAATGTGAAGTTTTCTAAAAGTACAGATACCAAGCCCCTACCCAACAATTTCCATTCAGTCTGGATGGAAGAGCAGTTCCCTTCAGCAGTTAATCTGCAACTATGAGCAAGGTTTTGGGCTAGTAAGAGAAGGAATGGATAATTAGGGTTTGAAGAAGAAATTTTTCCTTTCCTGACTTGAGAAACAAGTGAAGTGAGGCAGAGGAAAAAAAAAAGTTAGATTGGTCTGTACTATAGTAATGTTGGAGAATTTGACTTTACTGTGAAAAAGCCAGGAGAGATCGCCAGTACCAAATCTCAGTGCTAGACACTTACGTTCACACTTGCAGTCAATTCTAAGAAACTCTAAGCACCAGCCACACCCTTCCCTAGAGCCTCACCCAAATAAAGTTATTTATGGAGGACCTGAGCAAGCAGCAAATAACAAAAATAGCAAGCTACAGCTTTACATGCCTAATTCTGACTGCCCAATTTATCAACCAGATAACTCACTCCTCCCCTGATGGAGAAAGACAGTCAGGAGACTGTGCACTGCAGGAGAGAACTAGCAGAGAATGTGGACATTTAAATCTACAATCAGGAAGTGAGCACACTTCATAAAATGATGAATAAATTCATGGTTATTAATACAATTGATAAAACATACTGAAAAACAGCTTCTACCATTTTAAAGAAATTTGATCTTCTCAGATTTTTTTTTACGATAACTCTACAGAAGATAAACAGAAAATCCTTATGTGAAATATAAAGTGAATCCATTATCCTTGACTTAGAGGTTTAAGAATATAACATAGTTCCCTAAATTAGTACTTTTCTGAAGAAGACTAGAGTTGAAATTATACTTTAAGTATCAAATAATATTCCTATTAATCCAATATCTCACCAGTCTGTTTTACCTGACATCATGTCATAATTTCATCAGGATCAAAATGTATCTATGATCTACATGGAAGCAAAAATTATGAAAAGGAATATGGAAATAATTACAAATCACTTGTAGATTCATCATAACTCATATAGTGCTATAGAAATCAACTGAAAGACACATCAAAAGAGATATTAAGAACAAAATTTGATAGACTCTCTTAATTTTAAGTCAGTGAAAAAATTATCCTCACAAAAATTAAGTACACTGTCCATGTGAGGACATATAGTCTCATAACACTCTTAGAATGATTTGAGGATGGGTAGAGATGATACTCAGAGCAAAGATCAATTTTAACTGTTTTTTTTTTTAATTTTTATTTTTTTACTGCTGATGTGATCTTTTTTCTCTCTTCCCACACTAGAATTCTTCTCTCTTTGCATGTTTCAGATACAGTTCTACAGAGGGTTTAGAAAGTGTTGGTAATGAATGTTGCAAGATATTCACTTACCTATGGGTGGGAGATTTCAATTTTTCACTATGTTGAACTCAAGTTTGCTATAGTTTTGGCCAATGAAGAAGAAATGTGATACTTTTCATTTCCATGCGCTTCACCATAATTTCCTCCCACTCCATCACGGGGCTCACAATGATCCAGGGAGGCAGTACCATGGCCTGGGTCCCAAGCCATTCCAATTGATTTGTAGTGTAAATGAGGTTTAAACATTTGCTATTATAAGACATTAAGGGTTTGAGATCACTGATTGCAATAGAGTATTCTGAGACTTACAGATATCAAGAATGATCCAGGACAAAGAAAACACAAGGTCTTTGGTCAATTTTACTCTTCTGGATGAAAAGTAAATAAAAATGTACTCTTTTTTTTTATTTTTCAATGCTAAGGGCCTGATTGAATTGACTTATTAAACACAGGAAAATGACCATCTAACCTAGGTAACTTATAGATTTAATCACTAACCATCATAATTCTGCAAAATAACCAAACCACCTACCAAATATAGAAGCTTTTAGTCTTGCCATTAAAAAACCATCATCTGATTTCTGATCTGGATCTACATGAGTGGCCATTTATTAACAGAAATCAAAATAATGCTAACTTTTTTCCATTAAGAGAAAAATGCATTAGTCTTTAATTCCTGAATCAAATAAGTTTCTATTTATTTTTACTGTGAATAAGTAAGCTTTCAATTAATAAGAAAATGAATAATGATGGTGCTTTTAGAAAACTATGTAATTTTCAAATGAAAAACACTAATCTTAACACATTCTTAGGCAAAGGAGGTTATGGCCTACTAAAGAGAACTTGATGCTTTCAATTAAAATAACGCTTTTGAAAAGAGTCCCTCTACCACCTTGATTTGAATAGTACTTCTGTTGCAAGAGAAAGCTGCCAAATGTGTCCAGAATTGATTAATAAAGAGAATAATTGCCTCCTACTAATTTTAATCTTTTGTACAGCTTTGCCTCTCATGGGATAAACATGAGGACTGTGTGGCGTTATCATAAAATCTGAGTCTAACCATTCCCTTGCCAGTAGCCAATGAAGTGCAAACACAAATTAAACTAGATTGAGAATTCTATTACTTGGCTGTTTGAAAATTTATATTACTGCAAAGCAGGCAGGCAGAAAGAAGCAGATGGGCAATCCTGAGCAAAATTTTCTTTCTGGATATTACCCATCTGTTTTCCTTTTTGAGTTTCTACTTCAAGCTATTCTAGATGTCCTATTTTTTTTTCTTTGTTTGCAACTGCATAAAATAGTTATTCAAATTTTCAGTGGTCAGACTTGTAATATAGATTTGATGATTTCAAAATAAGTAACAATAAAACTTATCATTTATATTGAGTACTTACTAGGTTCTGGTCATTTTCCTAAAGCTTTAATGTCTTACTACTTTTTCATTACTGCTAAATACATGCTATTATTATCTCCATTTTACAGATGAGAAAATTGAAGAATAAAAAGCTTAAGACAATTTTCCAGTTCACATTGCTAGGAAATAGTGGAATAGGGATTCATTGCTATTTTAAAATATCAAGCATTTGGGTCAAAAAAAGAATTTTTTGTGCAGGCCTTAAAATTTAATGCACTTTTATTATGAACTTTAACATTTTTATTTATAGTCAAACATAAAAGTACATTTTATTTAATTTCTTATTCGTCAAAATTTTTATACAAATAAAATATGTAACATATTAAGATGTTTGTTAGATTTAATAAGTGATAAGTCTGTTTTGAACCATTTAGTTTCAGATTTAAATGAATATTAAATATTATCTCATCTAGTGCTTCCTCAAATGTTTTTAAGAAAGGGAACCATTTCTCAAAATAGGTGAGGTTAAAGTGCCTACATGTACCTAGGCATGGAGAAGGAGTTTCAGGAGAACAGGGAGCTGGAGTCCTGGCCCCTAAGCAGCCCTCTCCCTTCACCCTCTTTTTCATGCAGTAGTTCCAGTACTGTCTCTGGGAACACCTGGTGCATCCTTCAATAAAATAACTGATACTCTTTATAGTAATATCAACAATGAGAAGATTTTGTTTATTTGAATAGGTCTCTGTTTCACTAAAACCCAATTTACAGATAATCCTAAAATATAACCACTTATCTTTACCAACTTTCTCCATTCTCACAAGTCAATCTGTGTGCCACCAAAGGAACCTCCTCCCAAAGAGCCTTCACATCTTTCAAATTATCTGCAGATTCAGAAATGAATGAAAGAATATGCTATAGAAAGGAGAAGAACTTTGGTGAACCAACCATGATAGCAGAACTATAGGCAGAACTAACCAACCCACAATAAAAGCATTCCCAAACTTACATGCAAAGAGTGGTGTAATTATTAGTGTAAAGTAGTTTAAAAGGATTTACAATTTTGAAATATGGATTCTTGGGATCTTGCAATGAAGTTGGGTCCATGACACACTTCAGGAACACGGCAAGGAAGTGGATGTGCAAGGGAAAACAGCAAATAACGGGGAAAGGTTCATTTGTTTTCCTTTTTCCTTAGGTCATGACAAAAAGAGGCCTCTTCTTTCTTCTCCCTTTGTATTTTATTTCGTGGCTTCCTTTCCACGGGACCCAAAATCCACATTAGTGCAATCATACTACACCTAATTTATTGTCTGATAGGACTAAGTTGGCCTATGTGGACTGGTCTAGGAACTAACCTAATTAGAAATATGATATATTTAACTTAAGGAATGAAAAGCCAAAGCCCAGATAACCAACTACGAGGACGACAAGAAATAAATCAGTTTCTATGTTGGGATAGTCCTTGCAAACACACATATGCACGTGGGCGCACACACACATACATGACACACACATGACTGTGGCTCATCATGCACTCAAACATAAGGAACAGATATAGAAGCCCATCTTGTTCTTGGCATAAACACAATCTTGTCCCTTGTCCCTGTTAATTCTCTCTTTCATGCTTTTCATTGTGTCGATGGCAGGGACCTGAAGCAACTAGACACTCCATGAAACAGAATAATGTCCCCTTATGTATAACAATGATATCAAGCTAAATGGACTGAATAAAGCAAAAAAGAATGGCAATATTGGAAGTCTTGATGAGGCAAACAAACTTTATAGAAAATTTATTCTATGAAAATGCCAGGGTCTACATTACGAGTGAAATTTGGAGGGAATCAGGTCAGTGATCTGAGTCATATCAGTAGATCTTGCCCTTCCAAAGCAGAAGGCAAATTAGTGTATCTTACAGTTCTCAACACTAAAAGGGAAGCACAGTCCTTGAAGGGATTCCTTGATTTCCTTCATGTCTTTGTTGACGGTCTTAATTTTTCAAGGGACAGTATATTGGTTTCAATTCATTAGGAAAGGACAGCTCTGTGTCTCTCTCCCATGGTAACCTCTGTTCCATGGTTTGTATGGGTAAATGGAAGTGATGCCTGTTACTAAATATATGTATTCCAATCATACACTCAGGAACTGGCAAAATAAGTGTGGGACGATGTGGAAGACCTTACTTGTTGGCAACCTAACATTCGCTCCCAGCCTCATCCTTGCTAATGTCCTCACTTTAATTCAGGAAGCAATGTGTTCAGCCCAGGAGAATTCACCAGGACAAACCTCCACTGATTTTTTCTTTACTATCTTGTCAGAGCGAACAAACCCATGAGCTGGTCCCAGCAATTGCACTTTAGCAGAATTGACAAAATAATGGCATTTCTTGGTACATGTCTGTCTCTGGGTGAAGATTTTAGCCTTTTCCCATAACTCAACCCTGCCTTGAGCATGAATGTAGAGGAACAGCAGAGTCCTTCCTTTGACATGAGGGAATGGCAGAGAGAAAGAGAGCTGTAGCCTCAGACAACGCAGAGCTGTTGGACCCACTGACCATCTCCAGACTTCTTGGTTCAAGCACAATGAGTGTGCTTGCCTTTGAAACCACACTGGTTGTATTTTGTTACTTACAGACTCATGTAATCCTAATGAATAGAGGTAGGTGCATCCGGATGATTAAACAACTATGTATAAGTTATTTGTGTCTCTTTGTACTGAAAAGCAAAACCTATATAATTTACCTTTGTATCTGAATGGTGTTTTGCATTTGTAATTCATGCATTAATAAAGGCATGAAACAACAGCAATTTTAAAAGTAAAGAAAAAAGTCAGCAAGCAATGAATTCACCCAACATAATTCAGCAATCCACAGACTCAAACCTACATTTTGTTTTTAGTGTCTACGCTCTATGAAGCAAAAGAGGAGAGGTGTTTGTTCTGTTTTTTAACATGGACATAGAAATTCTCTTATTTATTTTTAGCCTTAGGCCAAAAATGTTGGACTTTGAGCATACCATCCTCCATATATTTAGGGAAAAGTAACCTTTCATACTTATTGAATTGCCTTTCATATTACACTATACCAGTCACTGGTCTCTCACAGACTTTCTTTGAATGGTTATTTCATAGCAGATGGCCACAGGGAATAATTTAATTAGTCGTTCAAATACAACATGCCATCAACTATCAACGTTCTATCCTTTAATAAGCACTGGAATTTTTCACCCTTCAAGCCACTTATCTAATCCCAGACTTCTCCACCTCCATGTGCCACTCACCCTCAATTTCCCCTTAGGCTTATTGCTTGCAAACATTTCTGGTCCTAATTTTATATTAATCAGAAGTCTTCACTGAAAGTCACAAAGGCTGACACTGACTGATTCAAGATAAAAGAATGTTTTGAAAGAAATTCTAATGAAGTCGGAGGACTAGTCTCCTAAGACCCACTGCCTCAGCCCAAATCAGAGTCTGTGAACCTGCCACTCTTCATGCCACTGCTGAAACAGGTTCAGAACCACAGGAAGTAACACCAGCAATTCAAAAAGTCACTGCTGGACTCCTGGAAGGTGGCTATCACCATTACAGGTGTCTTTGTAGTCAACCAGACTCACTTCTGTTTCTGTATGTGTTTCCTTCCAGCATTATCTCATAATTCAAAGTGTAGGCTACATGCACTTGGAAACATGCTTAAATCAAGGGAGGTGAGACAGGTAAATATCATAAACACTTGCATGCAATTAAGCTTCCGTATAAAAAAATCGACTCTCCCTCTCAGCAAGAGTTTTTTGGTCAGGAATTCCCTATGTATAGAAAAGTGGTCTACACAATGAATACCTTAAAATGAACTTACAGAAAGGTAAATGGTCAATATAAGTGATTATCACTTATCAAGTTCTTGCCATTGCCTGGCACTGGTTTATGAGTTTTCTATCAATTTATTCATTTATTTCTTACATTACTCCATTTTTTCAACTCTGGAGTGGAAACTAAAATATAATGAGGATAGATAGCTTCTCTGAGATCACAACTAATAAGTGATAAGAAAAGGATTTTCAAATCTGCCAGATGACAATTCCACCCTCTTATCTACTACCTACCTTGTTCATATTTGCATAATTACTATTCACAAGATTCAAAGGGTGTTTTGGTCAGCTGTTTTGCTGCTGTGACTGAAAGATCTGATCAGAACAATTTTAGGAAAGAAAAGTTTGTCTGAGGGCTTCGGGTTTCAGAGGTCTTAGTCCATAGAAGTTGGCTCCATTCCTCAGGGACTGAGGTGAGGCAGAACATCATGGCTGAAGAGTGTGGCAGCTCACAGGCTCACATGCTCACATGATGATCAGAGAGCAGGAAGAGAGAGAGAGAGAGAGAGAGAGAGAGATTCCACTCTCCAGACACAAAATATATACTCCATAGTACACCCCACCTGCCTCCAGTTAATCCACCAGGGATTAGTTCACTGATTACATTAAGGCTATGGCCCAATCATGTCTCCTCCAAACCTTCTTGCACTGTCTCACATGTGAACTTTTGGGGGACACCACATCTAAACCATAACAAAGGGCATAAGTAATTTTGACATATAAAATTGCTTTGTTCCTTGGGGAAAATTGATAAGTGCTAAGGAAATGTCATATGAAAAAGGAAGAATGGAATGCTATGATTGAGTTTAAAACCTGAATTATTAGATTAAGACTTTTGCCATAGGCCTGAAAGTTCTTAGAATTATAAAATTGGGTCAAAAGATTCTAGTTATAAAATTATACATTACCTTAGAATATATTACAAACTAAGCAGACCTCAGCAGGTACTTCTTTTCTGCTCTGGGAAAATGACTCAATATCCTGCTTTTCAGGTAATGGTAAAAAAAAAGGTAATAAAGAAAGTTGTATTGCCAAAGGTTCTTTTCTCTTTACTTGACAACAAAACACTGAAATAATAGTTTCTCACATTGGTTGAAATTATATGTCATAGAGGAATGCTTACTTTCAGAGTTTAAATTTAATGGATTTTTTTGCTTTATTAATGAGCATTTTCTTATTTCAGGTTACTTACAAGTATTTTGAGACAACTTGATCAAAAATAATGAATAAACATATTATTAGAAAGTAGTGGGTTTGTCTAATCCACTGAACTTCTGTTCTTTACCTCTTGCCTTTATTATGGGTTAGCATTCACATATCAGAGAAAACATTTGAACTTTGGATTTGGGGGATTGGCTTATTTCACTTAGCATGATAGTCTCCAGATGCATCCATTTATTGGCAAATGTCATAAAGTCATTCGTCTTTATGACTAAGTACTATTCCATTGTGTATATATATCCCAAAATTTCTTTATCCATTCATCTGTTGAAAGGCACCTAGGTTGGTTTCTTAGCTTAGTAATTGTGAATTGTGCTGCTATAAACTTTGATGGGGCTGTATCACTCTAGTATACTGATTTTAACTCATTTGGATATACTAAGGAGTAGGATAACTGGGCCAAACGGTGGTTCCATTCCTAGTTTTTTGAGGAATCTCCATAGTGCTTTCCAGAGTGTTTGTACTAATTTGCAGTTCCACCAACAATGCATGAGTGTAACCTTTTCCCCACATCCTCTCCAATATTTATTGTTACTTATATTCTTTTTTTTTTTTTATTGTGAACAAATGGGATACATGTTCTTTCTCTGTCTGTACATAGAGTAAAGGCATACCATTTGTGTAATCATACGTTTACATAGGGTGATGTTGGTTGATTCATTCTGTTATTTTTTCCCCTTCCCCCCACCCCTCCCATCCCTCTTTTCCCTCTATACAGTCCTTCCTTCCCCCATTCTTGCCCCCTCCCTAACCCTCACTCTAACCCTAAAACTAACCCCTCCCACGCCCCATTATGTATCATTATCCACTTATCAGCAAGATCATTCTTCCTTTGGTTTTTTGAGATTGGCTTATCTCACTTAGCATGATATTCTCCAATTTCATCCATTTGCTTGCAAATGCCATAATTTTATCATTCTTTATGGCTGAGTAATATTCCATTGTATATATATGCCACAGTTTCTTTATCCATTCATCAACTGAAGGGCATCTAGGTTGGTTCCACAATCTGGCTATGGTGAATTGAGCAGCAATGAACATTGATGTGGCTGTATCTCTGTAGTATGCTGATTTTAAGTCCTTTGGGTATAGGCCAAGGAGTGGGATAGATGGGTCAAATGGTAGTTCCATTCCAAGTTTTCTAAGGAATCTCCATACTGCCTTCCAGAGTGGTTGCACTAATTTGCAACCCCACCAGCAATATATGAGTGTACCTTTTTCCCCACATCCTCGCCAACACCTGTTGTTGCTTGTGTTCTTGATAATCGCCATACTGATTGGGGTGAGATGGAATCTTAGGGTGGTTTTGATTTGCATTTCTTTTATTACTAGAGATGTTGAACATTTTTCCATATGTTTGTTGATTGTTTGTAGGTCTTCTTCTGTGAAGTGTCTGTTCATTTCCTTAGACCATTTGTCGATTGGGTTATTTGTAGTCTTGGTGTTGAGTTTTTTGAGTTCTTTATAGATTCTGGAGATTAGTGCTCTATCTGAAGTATGATTGGCAAAGATTTTCTCCCACTCTGTAGGCTCTTTCTTCACATTGCTGATAGTTTCCTTTGCTGAGAGAAAGCTTTTTAGTTTGAATCTATCCCAGTTGTTGATTCTTGCTTTTATTTCTTGTGCTATGGGAGTCCTGTTGAGAAAGTCTGGTCCTAAGCCGACATGTTGAAGATCTGGACCTACTTTTTCTTCTATAAGATGCAGGGTCTCTGGTCTGATTCCGAGGTCCTTAATCCATTTTGAGTTTAGTTTTGTGCACGGTGAGAGATATGGGTTTATTTTCATTTTGTTGCATATGGATTTCCAATTTTCCCAGCACCATTTATTGAAGAGGTTATCTTTTCTCCATTGCATATTTTTGGCCCCTTTGTCTAGTATGAGGAAATTATATTTATTTGGGTTTGTGTCCATGTCCTCTATTCTGTACCATTGATCTACCTGTCTATTTTGGTACCAATACCATGCCGTTTTTGTTACTATTGCTTTGTAGTACAGTTGAAGTTCAGGTATTGCAATACCCCCTGCTTCATTTTTCCTGCGAAGGATTGCTTTAGCAATTCTGGGTTTCTTATTCTTCCAGATGAATTTCATGATTGCTTGTTCTACTTCTGTAAGGTACATCGTTGGGATTTTAATTGGAATTGCATTGAATCTGTATAGCACTTTTGGTAGTATGGCCATTTTGACAATATTAATTCTGCCTATCCAGGAACATGGGAGATCTTTCCATCTTCTAAGGTTTTCTTGAATTTCTTTCTTTAGTGTTCTGTAGTTCTCATTGTAGAGGTCTTTCACCTCTTTTGTGAGATTGATTCCCAAGTATTTTATTTTTTTCGAGGCTATTGTGAATGGAGTAGTTTTCCTAACTTCTCTTTCTGAAGATTCATCACTTATGTATAAAAATGCATTGGATTTATGAGCATTGATCTTGTATCCTGCTACTTTACTGAATTCACTTATGAATTCTAAGAGTTTTCTGGTGGAATTTCCTGGTTCCTCTAAGTATATAATCATATCATCAGCAAATAGGGATAGTTTGAGTTCTTCTTTTCCAGTTCGTATCCCTTTAATTTCTTTGGTCTGTCTAATTGCTCTGGCTAGAGTTTCAAGGACGATATTGAATAGGAGTGGTGAGAGAGGGCATCCCTGCCTTGTTCCAGATTTTAGGGGGAATGCTTTCAGTTTTTCACCATTAAGAATAATATTAGCCATGGGCTTAGCATAGATGGCCTTTACAATGTTAAGGAACGTTCCCACTATCCCTATTTTTTCTAGTGTTTTGAGCATGAAGGGGTGCTGTATTTTATCAAATGCTTTTTCTGCATCTATTGAAATAATCATGTGATTCTTGACTTTAAGTCTGTTGATGTGGTGAATTACATTTATTGATTTCCTGATGTTGAACCAACCTTGCATCCCTAACCCTAACCCTCAGCTGGTCTCTTTGTAGCTCTTTCAAGAAAAAGTGCTTAGATCCCCGGCTCGGACCGTGCTTTGCACCTAATCGCCTGGCTATGCGGCCCCTCCTCTGAGCAGTCACTTGGAGCCTCGTACATATGCTCCAAGCCCCAGTGCCACTCACTGCGCACCTCCACCTCCTCAGGACAGCCCCCTCCCCATTGTTCAGGCGGTTGCTGAATCCAAATAGCTCGCCGCCCAACTCTTTCTCTGGCAGCCCCCGGAGCCCTGGCAGATTGCTCCAAAAAACCAAAAAACCAAGCGGTGTGCTGCTCGGCCTCCTCTGCAAGGTTCCCCACTTTCCGAGCTCACTGTTCCAGCGGGGGGAGGTGTGTCTTGCTGCCTGGGCAGGGCAGCCTTCCCAGGGACCCAGACCTACCTCCTGGGCCTGGGAGCCTCACCCTTCGTAGACGAGTCTCCTTAGGTTGTCCCTTCTTAGAGAAGCTGCCCGCAGTCTTGGAACCTTCACTTTGCCCCTCAGCTTGTCTCTGTGTAGTTCATTCAAGAAAAGGTGCCTAGGTCCCTGGACCGGACCGTGCTATGCACCTAATCGCCTGGCTATGCGACCCACCCTCTGACCGGTCACTTGGAGCCTCATACATATGCTCCAAGCCCCAGTGACCCGTCGCTCGTCTCTTCCTCCAGGCAGCCACCCAGTGCTCTGTGTGGGCGCTTGGAGACCAAGCCACTCACTGCGTACCTCCACCTCCTCTGGGCAGCCCCCTCCCCGTTGCTCAGGCGGTTGCTGGGTCCAAACAACTCGCCGCCCCACTCTTTCTCTGGCAGCAGCTGGAGCCCTGGCAGATCGCTTCAAAACCAAGTGGTGTGTCGCGCAACCTCCTTTGCAAAGTTCCCCGCTTTCCGAATTCACTGCTCCAGTGGGGGAGGTGTGTCTTGCCGCCTGGGCAGGGCAGCCTTCGCAGGCAACGTTCCCAGGGGCCAGGACCTCCCTCCTGGGCTTGGGAGCCTCACCCTTCGCAGACGAGTCTTCTTAGGTTAGAGAAGCTGCCCGCAGTCCTGGAAACTTCAATCTGCCATTTTTCGCTCCGCTTCGCTGTCCGTGTTTACCACTCCGGCGGGGGAGGGGCGTCTCGCCGAGCAACTCTACTTCACAAAGTTCTCTGCGTTCCGGGGCTACTGCCCCATCCGGGACGCCTCCCCTATGGGAGAAACTCACCCGGCGGCTTTGAGTTGGTCCCAAGTCACTATCTCCTCTTTTGAATCTTGAGTCCTGGAGCAACATGAAATGCAGCCGCCCTCTAGTCCGCCATCTTGGAATCTCTCTCACTCATATTCTTAATAATTGCCACTCTGGTTGGAGTGAGGTGAAATCTCAGGGCAGTTTTAATTTGCATTTCTCTAATTGCTAGAAGTGTCAAACATTTTTTTTCATGTATTTCTTGACCATGTTTCTTCTATTGAGATCAATTTGGTTATTTGGGATTTTTTGTTGGTTTTTTGGTGTTAAGCTTTTTGAGTTCTTTTTATATCCAGGAAATTTGAAGGGAAGTTATGGGGGAAAGGAATACGAAAGACAGTGGAATGACTCTGACACAACTTTCCTATGTAGATTATGAACACACCACAGTGAATCGCACCACCATATACATCCACAAGACTGGGGTCCTAATTAATATAAGATATATTCCATGCTTGTATAATACATTTAAATAGATTCAACTGTCATGTATAACTAAAAGGAACAAATAAGAGAAATTAGTGGATTTGAATTATTTGTCCTATCGAGTGAACTCAATCATGCTCAGTACAGTACATGATACACAGTTATAGTTTACTGATTGAAGAAATACCTTTTCTGTGACTCTTTACTGGTTATCTGTCTACACTAACCTTATCAGTTCTCCCAACCCTTTTCCAGTCCACTCAAGCCCATCCATATCTTGCCCATTTCTCTGAGCAAATGATTTCCTCTCCAACTTTACTGAAAAAAAAAAAAAAGAACACCTCACAAGTGCTGTCAGCATTCTTCTGTGTCATGACCTTCCGTATAATTTTACCTTCTCTCTCTTTCTCCCTTTCATTTTTTTTTCTTTCACTTCTTTCTTTATTTATTCCCTCCTTTTTTCAGGAAAGATCTTCCAAGAAAGCAAAAGTAGAAGACAAAAAACATAAAAGCACCTCTCATCAACTAGAAGGTAAAAGTCACAAGTTTGGATTTCAAGGACAAGAGTCTAGTCCCTGAAGGAGATACCTAAAGTCAAGGAAATGTCAAACATCTACTATCCTGGAGGAGTCCAAAGACTAAAAAGGGTGATTGAGAGATTTAAGTGACATACCAGATGATTGTAGTTCATTTCAGTAGCCAGTTTATTGAAGGATTATAATAGGTTAAGTTCAACTCAAGATCATGGAAATGCAAAGATGAATGCTTTGCTGGAACATTTCATAGTCTCAAGGAGGGACCAGAACAGGTGCAAACCAATAAAAGTTCTATAACCAAATCTTCTAAGGGAGCATGTACCAAGTAGCTATGGGAAAGCAGATGCAAAAGATATTATTTTGCTCTCCACTAAGAGCAACACCCCCCTGACTCAATATTCTACCTAGAAATTAAGATCTGCTCCCAGGTGGATGTTAATTTCTGTGAAACCCTATTGTTCATCTCTTTATCCCAACTCTTATTTTGTAAAATGGATTTAGTAGCAAGATGACAAACTGGATTAAACAGACTAAGGACTATCATTAGATGAAAATGGCCATTGAAAATCAGGATGCTATACATGAAAAGGATAGAGGAATCAAAAAGATATGGGCAGAACAACAACATGTTCACTGCAAGAAGCAATTGATATCTAGAAAATATCAGAAAAGTGTACAAGCAAAAGGTTTTTGTCTGTGGTTTGAAAAACAAACGTGTTTTCCAAGCAACAAACAACATAAGATCGTTCCACAGAGAGAAAATAAGAAGATATGCTAGTTGCAACATATAGTAAGCATCTTCAAAATAACATACAATTTGAGACATATAGGGTGTTTTATGGGGCATAGAGACACAGTAGGAAAAGCTTTGTATGTCATAATGTTGATACTCACTAGGTAAAGGAGAACCACCACTGCGTCCAGATCAGAAACACATTTTATGAGAGTCATCATCCACGGAATTCTTTCTTCTAAGTAACTCACATATATTTTCTCTCCTATTTCTCAAATCCACCAAGTAGGTACTACTATCTTCAGTTAGAAACTGAAGCACAAAACAGTTAAGTAACTCACTCTAGAACAGGTTACCAAAGTAGAGCTAGAATTTGAACCTAAGTAATCTGATAGCAGAGTCAAGTCTGTTTAACTGCACACATGCTGTTTGGAAGTGACTTGAAAGATAAATTATAAATGGAAACTCAGTAGCAATAGAAATCAATAAAAGGGTACATCAAATGATCAGTAAAAGTAGAATACTTAGACTAGGAATTTTGAGTTGGGATAAACAGATGAGACAGACCTTTGAAGTGAAAACAATAGAACTTAATAAACAACTAAATATGGGATAGGAAAACATAGAGTTAAAGACAATTCCAAACTTTCTTACTTGGATACCATGGTTTAATTGAAGTAGGGAATTTGAAAGAAAGAAAACATTTGCATCTTCTATGATTGGAACATGGTTTGTACCCACCATAACTTATACTGAGGCTTGGTCTTCAATGTGGTGGTGTTGGAGGGTGGGGCCTGGTAGGAGTCTGGGTTTGGGACGGGGAGTCCTGGTAAATGGATTCATGCCTTTCCCTGGTGAGTTGGTTCTCACTCTCATTGGACTGAATTAGTTACCAAGAAAGTGGGTTGCTGCAGTCAAGTTTTCCTCCTGTTCTACCTCTTCCACCTTCACTTACCTCCCCTCCACCTTTGCCATGAGTTGAAGTAGGATGTGGTCCTACTAGATGAAGCTGTCAGATTTTGGACTTCTCAGTCTCCCGAACTGTTGTGATTTAGATATGAGGTGTCCCCTAAAAGTTCACATATAAGACACTGCGAGAAAGCTTAGAGGTGAAATAATTGGTTTATGAGAGCCTTAACCTAATCAGCTAATCATTGATCGGGATTAACTGGGTGGTAACCGTAGGCAGGTAGGGTATGGCTGGAGGAGGTGAGTCACTGAGGACTTGCCTTTGGGATTCATATTTTGTCCCTGATGAATGGAGCTGTCTCTCTCTCCACTTCCTAGTTCCATGTCATGAGCTGCTTTTCTTCACCACACTCTTACACCTTGATGCTCTGCCTCACTTCCAGTACAGAGCAACTCAGTTAGCCAATCATGGAGTGAGACCTATGAAACCATGAGCCACAGAATGAACTTTTCCTGTTCTAAAATTGTACTTTTCAGGTGTTTTGGTGACAACTGTGAAAAAGCTTATGAAAACATTGTAAAAGAGAAACAGCTTTTCATTGAAATATAGCATTGTAATCAACCATTCAAGGACTTGAGATTAGTTAACTGTCTCTTCTTGAAGTAGTTTATTTATTTAGTATTTTATGATCACAGCTAAGAAATGGGCTACTGTCTACATCCCTTACCAATATGAAATCATCTTATTAACTGCAGCAATTCAAAACCACTGGATTATGATCCATCTGTCTATATACTCAGTGCCCTCACCCAGTTTTCCACCCTCTGTTGTTGTGTCATATAATTTTACAAACAATTCTCTATTCTTAGCATCTCACTGAAGTTTTTCTATCTATCAAGGCTCTGAGGGTGGCCCTCACTCCGTTGCTGCTATGTCCACCATAAAAACATTATTATTTCCAGATAAGGGTGCCTTCTCGTGTTGCTTACAAAGCTGCAAACTCTCTAGGGAATGAAATGACACTGGATTTCCTTCACTCTTCACTTTGTCTGTATCATGCTGTGTTGTTTAGGAAAATAAGCAAGTGGAATGTGCCTCTTTCTCTGTCACATTTCAAACTGGAGCACTGAACCAACATTGCTGAAGTGTCCCCTGTTTTCTGGAGTCCTTTCTAAAAAGGACTGTTTCAGTTACTGGCTATGCAGAGGCTCAGGTTTGGTCCTAAGGTCTTTCTCCTCACTTCTCCACCCTCCTACCCAGCCAAGTACAAACCACCTCCAAGCGCTTTCTCCTTCACACAGACCAACCAGTGCATGGCCTGACTGAAGTCATACCTTTTACATTCAGTATACAATTCACTGACTATTAAAATGTTGTCTGAGCCTGCTCTTTGGGGGGATTTTAAGATCAGTACCATAATCTGTCTGGAAAGTTTTAACTACGATTTGATCTGAAGATGAACATGTCATCAAGGCATCCTTCCTGGAACTCTTCTAGGCTAAATAATGTTTCCTGTACTCTTAATCCTTTCATTCTTTCTTCCAAATGTGGTCACATGTAAACCCTTGTTTATTTGTTCTGTAGAGGCCATTACATGTGGATAAAATGTGAAAGGATCTAAAGAATTTTGGCTCTAAAACCTGAAAGGATTTGGAGGAAAACTTTATATCTTGTTCATGAGAACTGTAAACAGAATTGCCTTTTTTTCGTCATCTGTCAACTTTTAAGATAAATCATCCTGCACTTGCACTGTGTGAAAGCTAGTTTTTTATGTCAACTTGACTGGGTCCATGGTCCATGTCTGGGCAGAGTTGGTCAAACATTCTGCATGTGTCTGTGAAAGAATGTCTGAATGAGATTAATGTTTGAATTGGAAGATTGATTAAAATAGATTGCCCTTCCTAATGTGAATATGCCCCATCTAATCAGTTGAAGTCCTGAAGAGAACAAAAAAACTGTCTCCTAAGTAAGAGAGAACCTGTCTGATTTCATGCCTTCAAGCTGATGTGTTTTTTTTGTTTGTTTGTTTTGTTTTGTTTTTTTGCCTTCCAACTCAAACTGAAGTATTGCCTCTTCCTGAGTCTCAGGTGACCTCCTAGCCTTTGTACTATCTATATCATGGCTCAGCTGGCTCTCAGACCCTAGGACAAGATGAGAACCTTACCACTTGTAAGGTTGTAAAATCTCTGTGCACTTGGCCTTCATGATCACATAAGGAATTTCTTATAATTATATCTATCTATCTATCTATTCTATGGTCTCTGTTTATCTGAAGAATCTAGACTAATACCTATTGAGTACTGGTTTAGTATTCTGAAGTTCACTCTAACTGAGGTTCTGCTGCAGTTCATCCAGAGTAACTGTGCTAAAACCAACAGCCAGAGACAAATATTAGCTTCTTCCTTCTTCAGACACTGCTGTCCATCCTAGAGATCTATTTAAAATAGAAAGTATAGTTGCTGCTGGCACCAGAAAAATGGAAGGCACGCAATCATCTGCAACTTTGATATACAGTATACTCTAGAATTCTTAATCCAGTATTCAACCAGATCCAGCTATTCAATATTATCATGTTTCTAGATGAAAGATTGCCTGAACTGAGTATGATGAATTCACATGAGGAATGCCTTCCATATGTTGTTAGAAGCTATACTTTAAGAGGTTTATCTATGTATTTATTTATAAAGAGACATATTTTGAACAGAAGACAATTCCTATAACAAGTAACATACTCCATTGGAATATATCATCCAATACCAAGTTGCCCATAGCCTTTTAAAATATTTGTATCTCTGGATTCCCATATTTCAGTAAAAATTCATAACCCTTGGGAACATAGGTTCATTTTAAGTTAAAAAATAATTAATTACTATCATATCTGTAGACCTGTTCTGTATATGTGATTTTATTTCTGGATATGTTTAAGATACATATATTTTTAAATCTCTAAAATCACTTTCCATGTGTTTTGTAATTCATTTTTTCTGACTTTGATAAAAGTACAGTGTGGATTTGTTCTTGATTATGTGGACAGCATGAATTGGTTCCTTTTTTCATCCTAAAAGCATTATGAATTTTGGTTTAGTTACCTGCTGTTCCACTCTGCAGCACATGTGTTCCACAAGAAGTTAAATTCAAGAGTGAGGCTTCTGATAGACTGAAGTCAATCAGAATATTTCATTCCCTTGCATAATGATTGGCTGATCCAACCAGAAGTTGAATTTTTAAAAATGAATTTTAGAACTCTTACTCCAAGTGCTGAGAAAAGAACACTCCTATTTGGGGCTGAAGAGTGGTTATAAAGCCTGGAAATGCTGCATATATTTTGGCCTCATGAGAAAAACTCTGAGACGAAGTTGACAATGTAAGGAAGAATGAAAGCATGGAGAAATCTGAACCCAGAAAGATACCATTAAATTACCAAATCAAAACCAACTCAGAACTCAACATGGCCTCATGTTTATATACTCATAAACTCCTAGAAATCCTCTGTAATGTTTAAAGTACTTTTGCTTGAGTGATTTTTATATGCAACATTAAAAAATGCAGTATAATGTGGTAGGAAAACCAATGTATATAAGCTGTGTTTATGAATTTCTGAGCTCTAAAAATCTTTCCCCGAGTGTTCTACTTTTTAAATATGGTACTAGGCAAAAAAAATGACTTTAATCTTCTGCTATGTGATGAGTGAAAATTAAAATATCTGTCACTGTAATTATTTATCTTCCACTTAAAATATTTCTCAAAATGGATATAGTAATAATTTCTTATAAACTTATATTAGTTTTTGAAAGCCCACATAATTTCTGCTTCATTGGAAATTGTATATACCACCTGTTTCACTAATGATAGAAAGAACAGATGGAAATGTTAATATTTTAGTATTCTTTAGAATTTGACAAGAAAAAATTCCAAACACGTAAGGATTTTTTTTCTCCAATATCTCACATAAATTATTAGGCTATTATGTGGGTTTTTTTTTTTCTGAGAGGTGAACAATTGAATATTAAAACCTTATTTCTCGAAGAGGATGAGGCAAGAGGATTGTGAGTCCAAAGCCAGCCTCAGAAACTTAGTGAGGTTCTAACCAACTTAGTGAGACACAGTTGCTAACTAAAATATTTTAAAAAGGACCGGGAATGTTGCTCAGTGATTAAGCATCCCTGGGTTCAATCTCTGGAACAAAAATTTTTAAAAATCTTTATTTCTCACAAGTCAAAATAAATTCTTTTTAAAGATTAATAATTTCAGAAGAGAAATAAGAAGTCTTTAAAGTATTTAATTTTAATTTACTGTTATTCTCAAAAATATTAGCCACTAAATTATCACTTCATATTATGAAGAGACTGTTGCAATTGTATTATTTATGACTTAAAATATCTAATGATATTACTATTAAGAAATTTGACAATTACAAATAATAAGTATTATAACTGATTAGTTATTTGACATGTATGTGAGTTGTATGTATTAATAACAATAGTAATAATAATTTAAAATTTTAATCTCTGACCAAACAAGAATATCTATTTGTCCATTCCTCACAAGAATTTCTGCAGGTAGATGCTGTTATTATTTTTCACTTTAAAGGCAAATAAATTGAAATCGGTAGACTCTCATTAACTTTCTAAAAGTAAACAGCTTTAAAACTAAAAAAGGTAAAGGAGAAAGTCAAGGTTCATATCCATGGAATCCAACTTCAAACCTGCATGATAAATCACTGCACGATTCTTCCTGGCAAATCTGTCTTTTTTTCTGATTTAAAATTTAGTGAAACAAAATTGAAATAAAATAACTACTACAAATATTTGAAGATATGACAAAAAAGTATTTATACAAATAGAATTAAATCTAGCAAGTAAGCAAATTAATTACCTCCAGTAGTGATATATATTTATGTAAGTTCTACAGTAAAGAGATAGTGAATTACAGAGTTTTGGTGTTCAGGTAGATTGGACCTGAATATATTTGTCAGAGAACATAAAGTTTTAGAAGTTGTCAAAAAAGATCTTCTTGCCAATCAATATGTTGCATTTTAGAAGGTCAAGAAGGTATACAGTGATGGAAATAAATTAATCAAGTGATGGATTTCTTCATATTTATAATTATTCCAACTATTTTGATAAATCACGTAATATATTTTATAAAGTTCATTTTAATTCTTGATGTTTATTGTACATAAATATTTGTTGACTTCCTAACGTTGTGCTAGGACTCATTTACCTTGGCATTAAACATAGTTCATGATTGTACAATGTCCTGAAAATACTACCCAATTATATTGAATCCAAGCACCACCCAGATACTTTAGCAGTTTCTGAAACTGTACAATCTTTCCCAAGATAGAAAAACTTTGTCACCCCAGGAATAGTGCCAAGACTTTACTGTCAAAGTCTTCTCAAAGAAATAGATTCCGGCAGGGCATATCTACCATAGGCTTTGAAAAATGCCTTCTATCAGCCATGGACTCACCACGACAATGACCATAAGCTCAGGAAAATAACTATCATTACATAAATTGGTCAAAGGATCAAACTTATTTTTCTTAAATATAAATTTACGACCTCTAGTATCTCTGCCAGAGTTAGTTGGTGATTTACTATTCATTTTGACTCTGTGATTTTTTGCATGTGTGACTTCTTCATGATTTGATTTCAGAGACAAAAGAATACAAACAACAATGCTTCACATAGGAATGCTCTGCCCATAAAAAATGTGTGAGTGGCTGTTCTGACAGACCTAAGCCCAACTGCAACTTCTGTTATTCCTTGGTCCTCTGATCTCCCATCTAGTTTCCTTCCTTCTCTGCTAATTCTGTTGTCCTATATCACTCAAGCTCCCTTAGTGCCTGGCTTCTAGAGTGAACTGTTTCTTGTTGTTACTTTTTGGTTATCAAAGAAGTGATTCAGTTGAAATGAGGTTAGCTGGAGGGGAGTGCCCAATCCAACATGACTGATGTCCTTTAGTAGAAGAGACACATACACCAGGAATGCACAGACACAGAGAAATGGCTACATGAGGATACAGCAGGAAGACAGCCAGCTGCAAACCAAGAATAGTGGCCTTACCAAAACCCACTTCTGCCCACACCTTCATCCTACATTTTCTGCCTCCAAAACTGTAAAAACTAACTATGTGTTGTGGAAGATCCCAGCGTGTTGCATTTTGTTATGATAGCCCTAGAAAGCTGATATGATATCTAGATCACTATTTATAAACAAAGTCCTCGGACCTACCTTTTCAGATTTCATGAGGTGACTTTACATTGGATATTCCACATTTCATTTAAGTCTAATTTGATAAGTAAAATATGGTTCATTTAACATGAAAAAATTTTAAGCAATATAAAAGTTATGTGGAAACATGAAATTACAGGTAGAAGCGAACCACTGACAATTTTTTTCAGATATAAACATATTTCATCAAAATAATCACTTCCAATAAAAACACCAGGACTTCCCAATTTTTCCACAGTTTTAGCACATAGTAAGTACTCATTGTATATTTTTACAGAATGTTTTGAGTTGATGACTAAATAAATTCATATTTTACTGTAGCAATCCTCAAACTGTGGTTGCTGGACCATCCATATTGACATTACCTAAATATTTCCTAAAAAGGCTTATTTTCAAAAACAACACCAGATTTACTGAAATAGAAACTCTGGGCCCAGAAATCTGAGTTTAACTGCCCTTGTCTGATGCCGATTCAGGACAGAATTGGAGAGCCATACATGGCTGTAGAGCCACTACAAATCCAAGCATCAGAACATTAATTGAATGACTTTGAAAAAGAGTGTGGGGAGAAAGAGCCCCTTATCTCATAAACAAAGTGAAAGATTCCCTCTGGGTATTGGTTTAGTAACAGTCAATATTAAACTGGAAATTGTATCATTAATTATCATTGGGATCTTACCCTATTGTAAATAGCAATTCATTAATATTACAGTATATAAATAATGATGATATATTAATAAATTATAACTTCTTAGAACTGTAATTTCAATTAACATTTAAAGTAAGTAGTCTTCAAAGAGTATACTAGGTAATAGGCCACTTGTACACATTGGTAGAAGGGCTAGTGCATTCATAATTACTTAACCCAGGCTGGGAAAAATGGTGGGTGCACCTGCAGTCACAGCTATTGGACAAGCTAAGGTGGAAGGACTGTATGAGTCCAGGAGTGGAAGATTAGTCTGGGCAACACAGCAAAACCTTGCATGAAAAAATAAAAAATAAAAATAAAAAAACTAGTAACTAAATGAAAGAAGGACTTAAGCACAATTCTCAGGTGGTTTCTTGCTGCCTGTAACTCCACTGATTCTCAACAACTTTCAAAATTCTATAAATCTTCAAATAAAATAGTAAAAAGAAATTATCTCCAACAAACACAATATTTTTCTCAATAAAAAAGTCATTATTTTCTTCTCTAGGTGACAAAGACTGAGAGCAATGAGTTTTAACTGTCTAAAGAAATATAACAGAGTCCACTTCAACACATAACCTTCTAAGAATGCTTCCATATATGTGAACAGGCTCCATGAAGTCAAGTTTCACAGCCAATATTTCAGTATGGGAATATTTTATTTTAAAATACAGTCAATATCCAAAGGATACTAAAAAAAATAGAAAAAGAAAAACAAGAGTATCTTCTATTCACAGACTTGCAGCTGGAAGCTTACAATTTGCTTTTGGTAATTATTGTTACATTAGGTAGCATATATTTTATTTACCTCAATTATAAGATACATTTGAACTTGTTTGGTCCTCACTCAGCCTGAGCAGTTTTTTATTTTTTTTATTTTATTTTTACAGAATGCATTTTGATTCATTGTACACAAATGGGGTACAATACAATTTTCATTTCTATGGTTGTACATGATGTAGATCCATGCCATTCATGTAATCATACATGTACATATATAGGGTAATGATGTCTGTCTCATTCCACTGTCTTTCCTTCTCCCTCCCACTCCCACCTCATTTCCCTCTACACAATCCAAAGTTTCTTCATTCTTCTCTTACCACCTCCACCCCCACTGCCATTATGCATCATCATTCACTTATCAGAGAAAACATTCAGCCTTTGGTTTTTTGGGATTGGCTTATTTCACTTAGCATGACATTCTCCAACTCCATCCATTTGCCTGAAAATGCCATAGTTTTATTCTTCTTTATAGTTGAATAATATTTCACTTTGTATATATACCACAGTTTCTTTATCCATTCATCTATTGAAGGGCATCTAGGTTGGTTCCACAATCTATCTATTGTGAATTGAGCAGCTATGAACATTGATGTGCTGCATTACTACAGATGCTGATTTTAAGTCCTTTGGGTATAGGCCAAGGAGTGGGATAAAGTAGTCAAATGGTGGGTCCATTCCAAGTTTTCTGAGGAATCTCCATACTGCTTTCCAGAGTGGCTGTTGTTTAATCATTTATAATACAAAAGATCGTTGCCTTTTTGAAATATAAACCAAGAGTTAAGAATTCTCATGAATCTTTGAAGAGACTGCATGAATCACCCTGTTTTCACTAAATATTAGGCCAGGTTTGATCCCTAGTTGACCAACCACGTTTGTGGAAAAGAAGTCTGTGATAACTTGGAGTATAGTGGAGTATCTAACAGCCACAGTAAATTTTTGATGTAAAATCATCAGCAAAATAACGATGAAGTTAAATGACATTTTCAAGTTATCTACAGCTATAATGTTATGTGGACATAAACATTTCTATTTATTATAAATAGAAAAAAATCTAGATAGTAGTTATGTTAATGCTTCTGTAATTTTCTAGCTATGCTCAACATGAAGGAAACGCTAAATTTCTGTTAGATTAGTAAACATAAAAATGCCTACATTTTTCAATCTATGTAAGCAAACTCCCCAAATCTGAATGTTGTAGATCTGGAACACTCCAAATTCAGAAATCTGCTTGGAGGAATATTTATGCCATACCATGAGGCAATTATCATTCAAACGGAAATTCCAAAAGACACATATGAGCCAGTTATTTCAACAAACAGGTGTGTGTGAGCATGTATGCATGTATGTATGTATAGTCTGGAAAACAAAGAACACAGACTTGGTTTTTCTTTTGTTAAAATTTGCTAAAATAATGATGGTATTGTGACTAGGTAAAAAAAAATCCTTATTTAGTATAGATATAAACTGAAATTTTTGTGGATAAAATATAATTTTACCTTAGATTTGCTTAAAAATGCCTCAGGAAACAACATACAGAAGCAATTAATGAAATAGAAATAGAAGAATATTAATAATTATTAAAAGTGGAATGGATATTACAACTTTTATAATTTTATTTCAAAATTTCCTCAATGAGTATGTGCATGAAGATGTAAAATTGCTAGAAGCTCTTAAAATCAGACAAAGTTATCATAAGTGGTAATGAAACTTCTAAAGCTGCTGCACACCAGGCATCCTCTTGGTTCTCCTTCTTATTCCAACCATTAATATAGCAACCAGCTATAAAAAGGTGTAAACAGCAACCCTTGGCCAAAAAGTGATGGGAGGCTGATGTAAATTACTCTCCTTTTGCATTCTTTCAGCAGACAATCTGAGGGTATTTTACCAACCCCTTTAAGGTCTGTTTCCTGGAACTTAGCCCAGTGGTACACAGTGGTCATCTCAATCAACCCTGCTTATGATTGACTCTGTTCAGCGTTCACTCCTGTCTCTTGGTATGACATAGCAAAATGAACTTTATGGACCTAAGCCCCAGTCTTGAGCTCTGCTTCTTTTTTTTTTTTTTTTTTTTTTTTGCAGTGCTGGGGATTGAACCCAGGGCCTTGTGCTTGTGAGCTCTGCTTCTTGAGAAACTTACTGAACTAAAAAGGAAATTAGATTACGACCCACAGTGAAATTTTAAAACATCAAACGAATCAGTTAAAATACTAGTTGGGTTCCCTGGGGAACAGATTCTGAGACAAACAGGAGGTCAACAATTTTATTGAGTGGTAATGCCTGTACAAGATAAAAGTTGGAAGAATTAGGATCTACCAGAAAAAATCCTGACATTACTATAAAAATCTGACTTGTGTGAAAGAAAAAAGGAACTATAAAACAGATGGGGCAGAGAGATCTTATAACAGTGACAGAGATCTGACAAAAGCTTACAATCCAGCAGGGAACTCTCCAGCAAGGATTTTCCTTCAGCAAAGCTCTGTATTGGGCAGAGGTGCAGGGACTACTACCTATACCAAACTCAGTCACTGACCAGAGGCTGTTTGGGAAGAGCATGAACTTGGATCAAAAACTGGGACAGATACTGAAGGTGCTCAGGCTCTCTCTCTTAATGTACGAATTGCAGTTAACTAGAAAGTTCTTTTGGGAAGGGAGATTCAAAAACCCCATCTCCATGACTGCCTAAGCAGGGATGATTTGAAAATGCTTCTGTTTTATTACTTCTTTTATTTGTAACCTCAGGTATAAAGCTGATGATAAAATGCAATATTGTTGAGAAATACAATTATACATTTTTGGATACTCATACTGAAATGATTAAAAACAAAGTCTCTGCCTACTTTGTACTTCATGAGATTATGTAGCTATGTTTGGAGATGAGGGAAAATGTCAGGACTGGTAAGAAAAACAAGTTTATCTTACTGTCATAAAAGTAGACACCATGGATGGTCACTAACAGTCCTATAGGAACATCCCAATAGAAATAGAAGCAGCTGCCCCAGCAAAAAATTTCCTAGACTCCCAGAGAATGGGTAAAACCATTAGTTAGTAGAGTGGTATGGGGTTTCTGCAGCAGACCTCATGGGGGCAGAGGAACTAAAGCCTCTGTAACTCTAACTCTATACTTGACTTGTATTTAGGGCTGGTATGTCTAGTGCCTAAAGACAAAGAGAGGAAAAGGAAGTAACAATAAGTTATCAGGACCAGCAAGTTTCTCACAGACTGTCCTTATTTCAAAACAACTTTTTTTCTGACTTTGTCAAGTAGAGGCATAAATAAGAGGTCAGTCACTAGAAAGCTGATATGATTATATTCCAAGAAAAGTATTGGTCAGTAACTAGTTGAAGTTAACTGTTTTTTAAAAAGTAACAAAACATAGGTAAACACATATGTACAAAGTGTACGTATAAACCGCACTTTTTTACCTTATCACATATTGTCATTTGTCACTGTAAAAATCTAATAATGAAAAACAAGACTATAGGTATATAGTTGTATAGATATTTTTTTCTTTTGGGGTTCTGTCCGTCTTTATCATATTTAACTTTACATGGCATTAGAGAACATATGACTGCACACTAGTTGTCTTAAAGTGATCTCATCAAGTATTTCTAGTCTTTCTAGACTAAGGATTTCTAACTCCATGCAATTTCAAAACAGGACCCAATGAAAGATACTGAGGGGTATAACTGAAGCATTAGACCTGAAGTGCTGTGGGAAAGCCCATAGGGAAAGGTTTAGTTTGCTCACAGTTCTCTACAGCTTTTGAGAGATTTTTTTTTGTCTTTGAAAAAGCTTATAACTCGAGACAAGGTCCTTTAGGCCATTTCTCTTGGGAATAACAACCACCGATATTCTTAGAGAAAAATGACTGTCTTCCCTTCTATGTCACAGCTCAGGGAGAAAAGTTTTGTTATGGTCAGTAGAAGTAACAACACAACTCTGCCTGCAGACCAAATGCAGACGTTACATCAGCTTACCTTTTCCAATACTTAACTTACCATCACATAAACATTGCTGCAGTTCAGCTAATTAGATTGCTAATTAATTGGGTACATGATTCCTTTTGCTATTTAGAGTAACAGAAAATTGTACATTCAAAAAGCTCTGAAATAAGGGTATGGAATTTTTCAGAGGGAAAATTTTTTATATAAGTAGTACAACTTTCTATGCCAATTTTTTTGCCACATTAATTTTGTTCATAAGGGTGCCAATATATTTGCTTATTGTTTCTATCTTTATAGAGCATTAAATAGCACATCAACCAAGCACTGTTTCATTTTGTATTTCTATAACAACAAATATCCTTAGATATCTGATAGCCAGTTGACTAATCCAGACGCTGGAGATAGAATTATACTTAGTTGTTGCGTTTATATATAACACAGCAAAATAAGCAGCTATTTATGGTCACTACTTCACCAATTCTGAGAATAAATTTGTAAAGTCATATGTGCATGACTGTGTGTGTAACTGTTCCATTTTTGTTGTGTTCAGTAATATGCTCAGAACATTTCAGTGATTAGGGGCTTGCCATATCATGTTACCTTGGGACAAGCAACATTTCTTGTTCAGTGATATGCAAAAAATTCTTTCCATGCTTACTTCATGTTGTATTACACTCATAAAGACCCCACAGATACACAGCTGAGCAAATGCCCAGTGGCAAATGAAAACAGTGGAATAGCAAAAGAAAGGTCATGATAATGTCTGGCAGGGAAGGGTAATGAAAGATACACCTCCAAATTCTGATTAATCAGCTAATATATCCCTGTTATTAAAGATACAACTGCTGGTACTGTGCAGACTTAAGAATCCTTCTTCCTTGCATGCATGGACTCTCTTTAAGTCAGCAAACATTTAATGAGTATCTGTCACATGCTGAACCTTGGATTTAGTGCTGTCAGGGCTACAAATACACAGAGGACCTGATGATGGAGGATCTTACAATCTATTGGCAATACCGTTGCAAACACAAAAAATCATTAGGATCTAATGAGAGGTACTAATCTAATTTGAATCCACACAAACTCAGTAGAGCTGAAGGTATTTTCTTGAACTAGGCAAAAGCTGAGAGAGGTAAGATGTAAGGGTTAGATAAAATTTGATGAGAAAAAGGAAAAGTGGTTTCTAGCATAAGAGATAAACATATAGGATTAGTTGACGTTAGGCACACTGATAGAGATAATCCTCAGATTGTAATGAAATTGATTATCGCAGCTTATTGGAGAGGATATGGGTAAGCATTTTTAGAATGGAAAGGTGAGGGATAAAAGATGTCTACAAAGAAAGTGAAATGAATCAGACACTAAATCAAATGCTTTCTGATCCGAACTAGTGAGACACAGATAAATAGTCATGATGATGTGTGTTCATGATACAGGACAAAAGAGATGAAGACGACTAATATTTATATGTGTTTCTTACACCCAAGCAATGTGCTAAGTGGCATATTCAAATGACAACTACATAGAACTTCCATGGCACCAAGTAGATATCACCAAGAGCGTCTCCAGGGATGATCTTCATATCTCACAGTCAATTAAGACCAGGCTGTATAACTTTGAGCATGATTCCCACTGGGTAACATCACCATGAGGGGATAGTGGAAGAAAATTATCTAACAGTAAATGACTATACTATCTTACTGAGAGTTCCAGTTCTCCAACAGGAACCATGTCTTCTGGTCTACCTCCCTATGTCCAGAGGCAATCTCTACTCCAGCATCAGAAATACCCTTGACATTTCCAGTCAGAACTTAATCTGCCCCAACTGAGATGTCCATTCAATTCCTGTTTAAAACCAGATTTATCAGGATGCTTACATTCATTTCCTTTAGGAAGGAGATTTCAGATGAAGGAATTTTTCTCCCATTGTCTCAGTGAACTTCCATATCGAATTTTCAATATCCTCCACACTTATGAACTTTTTAAAGTATGACCCCTGCCCACCTCTTCAGGATCTTCAGCCTCTAGGTACTCTGCTTTCCCGATAAGGCTGGCAAACCCTCAGACCTATGACCTGTCAACAATCAAGCTGCTTTATCCTTCTGTGCCATTGGGTATATGGATGTGCTGCTTCTGTCTTTCCTGAAGAATCAGTTTATGCATCACCTCTACTGTGAAATTTAGCTTAATGCCCCAAGGAAGATTAATTGTTTTTCAGTCTTTTAAAAAATTCTTAGTACACCTCTATGCCAGTCATTATTCTAGGAACTGGAAATACAGTATTGACTAAAACAAGTAATATGACTCTTTTTCCTGCAAATTGGCAATCCATTCTGAGAATTTGAAATACAAGAGCTCTTTCAACAATATGTCATGTGTGTATCATGCAAACCTCTCCAAAAGTACTTGGGAGTGTACTTCTATGTTTTCATGTCTCCTTCTTACTAAGGCTGAGTACTCCTTATTTGAAATACTTGGAAAAAGAAGTGATTTCCTGATGTTGAACCAAACTTGCATCCCTGGGATGAAACCCACTTGATCATGGTGCACTATATTTTAATATGTTTTTGTATGCGATTTGCTAAAATTTTGTTGAGAATTTTTGCGTCAATATTCATTAAGGATATTGGTCTGAAATTTTCTTTCCTGGATGTGTCTCTGTCTGGTTTAGGTATCAGGGTGATATTGGCTTCATAGAATGAGTTTGGGAGGGTTCCCTCCTCTTCTATTTCATGGAATACTTTGAGAAGTATTGGAATGAGCTCTTCTTTAAAGGTTTTGTAGAACTCGGCTGAGAACCCATCTGGTCCTGGACTTTTCTTTGTTGGTAGGCTTTTGATGACTTCTTCTATTTCATTACTTGAAATTGGTCTATTTAAATTGTGTATGTCCTCCTCGTTTAGTTTAGGCAATTCATATGTCTCTAGAAACTTGTTGATGTCTTCGAAATTTTCTATTTTGTTGGAGTATAGATTTTCAAAATAGCTTCTAATTATGTTTTGTATTTCAATCGTGTCTGTTGTGATATTTCCTTGTTCATTTCGAATTTTAGTGATTTGGGTTTTCTCTTGTCTTCTCTTTGTTAGTGTGGCCAAGGATTTATCAATTTTGTTTATTTTTTCAAAGAACCAACTATTTATTTTGTCAATTTTTTGTATTGTTTCTTTTGTTTCAATTTCGTTGATTTCAGCTCTGAGTTTAACTATTTCCCGTCTTCTACTACTTTTGGTGTTGTTCTGTTCTTCTTTTTCTAGGGCTTTGAGCTATAGTGTTAGGTCGTTTATTTGTTGAGTTTTACTTCTTTTGTTGAATGCGCTCCATGAAATAAATTTTCCTCTAAGTACTACTTTCATAGTGTCCCAGAGATTTTGATATGATGTTTCTTTGTCCTCATTTACCTCTAAGAATTTTTAATTTCCTTCCTAATATCTTCTGTTATCCATTCATCACATAATAGCATATTGTTTAATCTTCAGGTGTTGGAGTAATTTCTGTTTTTTACTCTTTCATTTATTTCTAATTTCAATCCATTATGATCTGATAGAATACAAGGGAATAAATGTAATTCACCATATCAACAGACTTAAAGTCAAGAATCACATGATTATTTCAATAGATGCAGAAAAAGCATTTGATAAAATACAGCACCCCTTCATGCTCAAACACTAGAAAAAATAGGGATAGTGGGAACATTCCTTAACATTGTAAAGGCCATCTACGCTAAGCCTATGGCTAATATCATTCTAAATGGTGAAAAACTGAAAGCATTCCCCATAAAAACTGGAACAAGGCAGGGATGCCCTCTTTCACCACTTCTATTCAATATCATCCTTGAAACTCTAGCCAGAGCAATTAGACAGACCAAAGAAATTAAAGGGATAGGAATTGGAAAAGAAGAACTCAAACTATCCCTATTTGCTGATGATATGATTATATACTTAGAGGAACCAGGAAATTCCACCAGAAAACTTTTAGAACTCATAAGTGAATTCAGTAAAGTAGCAGGTTACAAGATCAATGCTCATAAATCCAATGCATTTTTATACATAAGTGATGAATCTTCAGAAAGAGAAGTTAGGAAAACTACCCCATTCACAATAGCTTTGAAAAAAGTAAAAATAAAATACTTGGGAATCAATCTCACAAAAGAGGTGAAAGACCTCTACAATGAGAACTACAGAACACTAAAGAAAGAAATTAAAGAAAACCTTAGAAGATGGAACGATCTCCCATGTTCTTGGATAGGCAGAATTAATATTGTCAAAATGGCCATACTACCAAAAGTGCTATACAGATTCAATGCAATTCCAATTAAAATCCCAATGATTTTCCTTATAGAAATAGAACAAGCAATTATGAAATTCATCTGGAAGAATAAAAAACCCAGAACAGCTAAAGCAATCCTTCGCAGGAAAAATGAAGCTGGGGGTATCACAATACCAGAACTTCAACTCTACTACAAAGCAATAGTAACAAAAACGGCATGGTATTGGGACCAAAGTAGACAGGTAGATCAATGGTACAGAATAGAGGACATGGACACAAACCTAAATAAATATAATTTTCTCATACTAGACAAAGGTTCCAAAAATATGCAATGGAGAAAAGATAGCCTCTTCAACAAATGGTGCTGGGAAAATTGGAAATCCATATGCAACAGAATGAAACTAAACCCATATCTCTCACTGTGCAGGAAACTAAACTCAAAATGGATTAAGGACCTCGAAATCAGACCAGAGACCCTGCAGATTATAGAAGAAAAAGTAGGTCCAGAGCTTCAACATGTCGGCTTAGGACGAGACTTCCTCAACAGGACTCCTATAGCACAAGAAATAAAAGCTAGAATCAATAACTGGGATAGATTCAAACTAAAAAGTTTTCTCTCAGCAAAGGAAACTCTCAGTAATGTGAAGAAAGAGCCTACAGAGTGGGAGAAAATCTTTGCCAATCATACTTCAGATAGAGCACTAATCTCCAGAATCTATAAAGAACTTGAAAAACTCAACACCAAGATTACAAATAACCCAATCGACATATGGTCTAAGGAAATGAAGACACTTCACAGAAGAAGACCTACAAGCAATCAACAAACATATGGAAAAATATTCAACATCTCTAGTAATAAGAGAAATGCAAATCAAAACCACCCTAAGATTCCATCTCACCCCAATTAGAATGGCAATTATCAAGAATACAAGCAACAACAGGTGTTGGCGAGGATGTGGGGAAAAAGGTACACTCATACATTGCTGGTGGGGCTGCAAACTAGTGCAGCTACTCTGGAAAGCAGTGTGGAGATGGAACCACCATTTGACCCAGCTATCCCACTCCTTGGCCTATACCCAAAGGACTTAAAATCAGCATACTACAGAGATACAGCCACATCAATGTTCATAGCTGCTCAATTCACAATAGCCAGAGTGTGGAACCAACCTAGATGCCCTTCAATTGATGAATGGATAAAGAAACTGAGGTAAATATATACAATGGAATATTACTCAGCCATAAAGAATGATAAAATTATGGCATTTGCAGGCAAATGGATGAAATTGGGGAATATCTTGCTAAGTGAGATAAGCCAATCTCAAAAAACCAAAGGAAGAATGATCCCGCTGATAAGTGGATGATGACACATAATGGGGCGTGGGAGGAGTTAGTTTTAGGGTTAGAGTTAGGGTTAGGGAGGGGGGCAAGAATGGAAGAAGGAAGGACTGTATAGAGGGAAGAGGGGTGGGAGGGGTGGGGGAAGGGAAAAAATAACAGAATGAATCAACCAACATTACCCTATGTAAATTTATGATTATACAAATGGTATGCCTTTACTCCATGTACAAACAGAGAAACAACATGTATCCCATTTGTTTACAATAAAAAAATAAACAAATAAAAAAAAGAAGTGAAACATCAGATCTTTTTGAAGTTTGGAATATGTGCAAATACATGATAAAATATTTTGGGATATGACCTAAACCTACACTTTAAATTTACTTTGTTTCACATACACCTTACACACATAGTCTGAAGGTCATTAATGCACCTGCATTTTGACTCCAACCTGTCAGATGAAGTCATATATGACTTTTGCCACTGACGGTTCCATGTTGATGCTTAAAAAGTTTTGGATTTGGAAGCATTTCAGAATTTGGATATTGGGATTAGGGATGTTCAAACTGTTTCATATTAGCAATTTAATAGCAGGTACTGTGACTATCACTGGAAAGTCTCTGGCATCCAGCCAATTGCTAAGTTCTGAGTTGCTATTGAACACCCACCAATAATGCTATTATGTGTCAATGATGATGGAATTACATTAATAAAATTGAACTTTTCCTATATCAACAGACTTTTGAATGTTTTTATTATTGTTGTCTTAATGATAATACCTCTTTAAAGAATAGCTCCTTATTATTTTCTAAATTTGAATGAAAAACCATCCACTTAAACCCAAGTCTAAAGAGTCTATTATTTTTCTTCTAAGGATATATTCCCTGTGAGAATACTTTACAACTTCAATACAAAACTATAAATCTTTTGATAAATTATTTCTTAGTTCATATAAATTGATTGATTTCAAGTCTGTGCTTCAAGTACTTGTTTTTCATAAATGCACTCATGCATCCTTTAACATTGAGGATATGATCTAAAAAATGAGTCATTGGGAAGTTCATCATTGTGAGAATGTCATGGAGTACACATACACACACCTGGATAGTATAGCCAGCTACCCACCTAGGCTAAATGGTATATAATGGAAGAAAATTATCTAACAATAAAGGACTATACTATCATACTGAATAGTTTGAGTTCTTCAGTGGGGACCATGTCTTCTAGTCTGCCCCACTATGGCCAGAGGCAATCCCTACATATAAAAATCTATATATAAATTACAGTCTTTTGCTCTTAGGGTCATGAACAACATAACAACCACAGATTAAATGAAGCACAAGAGAAAACAGTTCAATCAAGAGAATGTACATAATGTGGTACACTATTCTACACTAAACTTTCTTTTCTATGAGTAGAAGGAGTATGTTCTGAAAGAACAATAAAAAGTACAGTATACTAGATACATCAACTGGTAGCATAGGCATTTGTTATCATAATCAAAGATTATACTTACTATACATAATTATACACACTCCACTTTTATCCAACTGGCAGCATTGTTGATTTATTTACAAAAACTTCACCCAAACACATGATTAGTGTGTTGCTCTACAACATTGTGATGGCTACAATGTTACTAAGTGATGGGAATTTACCTGCACCATTATAATTGTACGTGACCACTTTTGAAGTACAGTCATCCTTGATGCATAGGAAGCCTGCGGCACATGACTCATTTGCATTTAGAGGATGTTCTCTGGTAATGCTGTTGGTTTTTTATTTGTTGCTATCATTTTGTTTGGTTTCAAACACATCCTTCCTTTGTCTCTGAAACTAGGAATGACCCAGGGAGAACAAAGAACATCAGTGAGTCCATTATATATTCATACTTTCTCTTTGTTTTTTTGTCTCTGTGACTAGTTTATGCCTACTTCTCTAAGGTTTGAATCTTTTGACTTTATAAACTTCTATTTCTTAGTTTATATGCTCTAACTTCTAAAAGAAAAAAAAATGACTTTTATTTATTCAATTGTACCTCCACCAATTTTCTATAACTTAAGCTGTCACTTTCAGCTACTGAGTTAAAGATGTTCCACAGAGATGATAGCAGCTTCTGCTTGGCACCTTTCCTCCTACACAGGTGGGGGCCAAAATCACTATGCCAAAAAATAGAAACAGATTTTAGGACATTATTTTTCTAGGACAACATGACTGCTCACTTTGTATTCTTTATAGTTATCTAAGAATCTGTATATTGTAATTTTTAAAAAATTTTTAACCTAAAACATGATTATGACATAAATACTTATCTTAACTTAAAAAAGTCACTTATGTCTTATTTTTTTTAACTTTAAAAAAATCTCAATAATGAACCTGCACTGCTTCTCAAATATCACACCTTCATTGTTTAGATGTCTCAAGTACCTTCCAACTTCCTAGGGTGACGTGTAGCACAACACTAGCAAACATTTAGTATAGCAACCATCTTGTACCTTCTATAGTCAAAAATGTAGCTGTACTGCATTGCATACTGTGTTAGTCTAGGTAACTGGCTATTTGAACCAACAATTTGCATTCAAAATTCTATTTGTAACTTTGAACTATTAAATCTTGCACAAATCTATCTCACTTGTCAATATAACATGTGATCCCTACCACATAGTAGTTGCCAATTTTATTTTTACCATAAAGCGTATTAGTCCATTTATTTATTTTGTATATCAGTATAGTCTTTCTTGGCACAAAATTTAGAAAAATGTAAATTATTTCCCTCCTCTTCTTTACCCAAATGCTCTCAACCCTTTCTACCAGTCAAATGCAGCTGTGTTTACTCTTCCTCCTACCCTGAAGTCAAATTCAGAGACTTTCCTGAGGTTTCACTCTAAGTATGTTGCAGGAATGGTGATCCTCTCAACAAGTATATGAAAAGCCATTGTGTCCTGTCTTTAAATAGGAAGATGTTGGGTTACTAACAATAGTGTGCACTTGTCATACCAATAAGTCCACAGTAGGTTTGGGAAAGGGACCCAGGGAATTTGTCTCCTGTGTTAGCATCAGTCAATAGTTAATTTTTAAATTTTCATTTAAAATTGGACTGAAAGCTCCAAGTCCTGGAGCCAGCGCGACATACTCGGGCCCGCAAGCGGCTTCAGGGACCAGGACAGGGCAGCCAGCGACCTCCCCAAGCAGCCTGACCCCTGCGGTGGGAGGTGCCATTCAAGGCTAGCTTCTCAGAACAGACTGCCCAGTGAGAGCCTTTCTACATAGAGCCAGCCACAAGTCCCCGAGCCAACGGAGAGCTTCGATCTGCAAGCAGCCTCTGGGATCAGGGCAGGGCAGCCAGAGACTTCTTCAGGCGGCTCTGCCCACTCTGGCCGCAGGCTCTTTCCATGGGGTGATACAAGATGGTGGATTAGAGGGGGACTGCATCCCCAGTCACTCCAGAACCCAGGAGTTAAGAAGGGGAGGCATTGAGAGATTCGGACCAAAATAGAGCCACGGGTGAGTCTGCCCATTGGGTAAAGCTTGGCCTGGGTGGCAGGCCCAGATAGAGATGGCTTATCGGAGCAGGGCAGGGCAGCTAGAGTCTTCCACAGGCAGCCCTGCGCACTCCGGCACTGGGCCCCTCCCACACAGCCAGCTTCTCCAGGTTCTTGGAGCAGGCCCCCTACTGAGAGCCTTTCTGATCAGAACAAGCTCCAAGTCCCGGAGCCAGCGCGGCATACTCGGGCCCGCAAGCGGCTTCAGGGACCAGGACAGGGCAACCAGCGACCTCCCCAAGCAGCCTGGACCCTGCGGTGGGAGGCACCTTTCAAGGCTAGCTTCTCGGAACAGACCGCCCAGTGAGAGCCTTTCTACATAGAGACAGCCACAAGTCCCCGAGCCAACGGAGAGCTTCGATCCGCAAGCAGCCTCTGGGATCAGGGCAGGGCAGCCAGAGACTTCTTCAGGTGGCTCTGCCCACTCCGGCTGCAGGCTCTTTCCACGGAGCAATCCAAGATGGCGACCTAGAGGGTGACTGCATCTCCAGTCACTCCAGAACCCAGGACTCAAGAAGGGGAGGCATTGAGAGACTTGGACAAAAATAGAGTCACGGGGTGAGTCTCCCCCACTGGGCGAAACTTGGCCTGGGTGGCAGGCACAGATAGGGGTGGCTTATCATAGCAGGGTAGGGCAGCTAGAGTCTTCCCAAGGTAGCCTTCCACACTCCGGTGGTGGGCTCCCCCAAGACGGCCAGCTGCACGGTGCAGGCCCCCAGTGAGAGCCTTTCCGCACAGAGCCAGCTCCAAGCCCTGGAACCAGTAGGGGCTAGGGGCAGCTTTCTTCGGAAGCACTGCATTATCAAGTTCCTCCAAGACTTCAGGCTACTGAAGGCTGGGAGTTGATACACTGGAAATCTACCGGGACACTATAAGCCAATAGAGGAAATCTGCAATATCTCAGATTCCCACTGACATCTGACCATTATGAGAAAACAAGGGAAGAAAATGTCCCAAACAAACCTAGATACTACATCAATAAAACTCAATGACAGCACAACAGAAGAAATGTCTGAAAGGGAGTTCAGAATGTACATAATTAAAACAATCAGAGAAGAAAATGAGGAGATGAAAGAGCAAATGCAGGCATTGAAGGAGGAGATGAAAGAGCAAATGCAGGCATTAAATGATCGCACCAATCAACAGTTAAAAGACCAAATACGGGAAGCAAGAGATCATTTCAATAAAGAGTTAGAGATACTGAAAAAAAAAACAAACTGAAATACTTGAAATGAAGGAAACAATAAACCAAGTTAAAAACTCCATAGAAAGCATAACCAATAGGGTAGAACACTTGGAAGACAGAACCTCAGACATTGAAGACAAAATATTTAATCTTGAAAACAAAGTTGGCCAAACAGAGAAGATGGTAAGAAATCATGAACAGAATCTACAAGAATTATGGGATATCATGAAAAGGCCAAATTTGAGAATTATTGGGATTGAGGAAGGCTTAGAGAAACAAACCAAAGGAATGAACAATCTATTCAATGAAATAATATCAGAAAATTTCCCAAATCTGAAGAATGAAATGGAAAGCCAAGTACAAGAGGCTTATAGAACTCCAAATATACAAAATTACAACAGACCCACACCAAGGCACATTATTATGAAGATACCTAACATACAAAATAAAGACAGAATTTTAAAGACCGCGAGAGAAAAGAATCAAATTACATTCAGAGGGAAACCAATAAGAATATCAGCAGATTTTTCAATCCAGACCCTAAAAGCTAGAAGGGCCTAGAACAACATTTACCAAGCCCTGAAAGAAAATGGATGCCAACCAAGAATCTTATACCCAGCAAAACTTACCTTCAAATTTGACGATGAAATAAGATCCTTCCATGATAAACAAAAGCTAAAGGAATTTACAAAAGAAAGGCCAGCATTACAGAACATTCTCAGCAAAATATTCCATGAGGAAGAGATGAAAAACAACGATGCAAATCAGCAACAGGAGGCGCTAGCCTAAAGGAATAGCCAAATAAAGGAGAAACCAAATCATGTCAAAAAACAAATATGAGTCAAATGACTGGGAATACAAATCATATCACAATAATAACCCTGAATGTTAATGGCCTGAACTCATCAATCAAAAGACATAGATTGGCAGATTGGATTAAAAAGAAAAATCCAACAATATGCTGCCTGCAAGAGACTCATCTCATAGAAAGAGATACCCATAGACTAAAGGTGAAAGGATGGGGAAAAACATACCATGCACACGGACACAGCAAAAAAGCTGGAGTTTCCATCCTCATTTCAGATAATGTGGACTTCAAGCCAAAACTAGTCAGAAGGGATAAAGAAGGGCATTACATGCTGCTTAAGGGAAGCATAAATCAGCAAGACATAACAATCATAAATATCTATGCCCCGAACATTGGCTCATCCACGTACGTCAAACAAATCCTTCTCAATTCCAGAAATCAAATAGACCACAACACAATAATACTAGGCGATTTTAACACACCTCTCTCACCACTGGATAGATCGTCCAAACAAAAATTGAATAAAGAAACCATAGATCTCAATAACACAATCAACAATTTAGACTTAACAGACATATATAGAATATACCATCCAACAAAGAACGAATACACTTTCTTCTCAGCAGCACATGGATCCTTCTCTAAAATAGACCATATTTTATGCCACAAAGCTACTGTTAGCAAATACAAGAAGATAGAGATACTACCTTGTACTCTATCAGATCATAATGGATTGAAATTAGAAATAAATGACAGAATAAAAAACAGAAATTTCTCCAATACCTGGAGATTAAATAATACACTATTATATGATGAATGGATAACAGAAGACATCAGGAGGGAAATAAAAAAATTCTTAGAAGTAAACGAGAACAAAGACACATCATATCAAAATCTCTGGGACACTATGAAAGCAGTACTTAGAGGAAGATTTATTTCATGGGGTGCATTCAAAAAAAGAAGTAGAAATCAACAAATAAACGTCTTAACACTACAGCTCAAAGCCCTAGAAAAAGAAGAGCAGACCAATACCAAAAGTAGTAGAAGACAGGAAATAGTTAAAATCAGAGCCGAAATCAACGAAATTGAAACAAAAGAAACAATTGGAAAAATTAACAAAATAAACAGTTGGTTCTTTGAAAAAATAAACAAAATTGATAAACCCTTAGCCACACTAACAAAGAGAAAGAGGGAGAAAACTCAAATTACTAAAATTCGGAATGAACAAGGAAACATCACAACAGACACGAGTGAAATACAAAACATAATTAGAAGCTATTTTGAAAATCTATACTCCAACAAAACAGAAAACCTCGAAGACATCAACAAATTTCTAGAGACATATGAATTACCTAAACTGAACAGGGAGGACATACACAACTTAAATAAACCAATTTCAAGCAATGAAATAGAAGAGGTCATCAAAAGCCTACCAACAAAGAAAAGTCCGGGACCAGATGGGTTCTCAGCTGAGTTCTACAAAACCTTTAAAGAAGAGCTCATTCCAATACTCCTCAAAGTATTTCATGAAATAGAAGAGGAGGGAACCCTCCCAAACTCATTCTATGAAGCCAATATCACCCTGATACCTAAACCAGACAGAGACACATCGAGGAAAGAAAATTTCAGACCAATATCCTTAATGAACATTGACGCAAAAATTCTCAACAAAATTTTAGCAAATCGCATACAAATATATATTAAAAAGATAGTGCACCACGATCAAGTAGGTTTTATCCCAGGGATGCGAGGTTGGTTCAACATTCGGAAATCAATAAATGTCATTCACCATATCAACAGACTTAAAGTCAAGAATCACATGATTATTTAGATAGATGCAGAAAAAGCATTCAATAAAATACAGCACCCCTTCATGCTCAAAACACTAGAAAAAATTGGGGTAGTGGGAACATTCCTTAACATTATAAAGGCCATCTACGCTAAGCCCATGGCCAATATCATTCTAAATGGTGAAAAACTGAAAGCATTCCCCCTAAAAACTGGAACAAGGCAGGGATGCCCTCTTTCACCACTTATATTCAACATTGTCCTTGAGACTCTAGCCAGAGCAATTAGACAAACCAAAGAAATTAAAGGGATAGGAATTGGAAAAGAAGAACTCAAACTATCCCTGTTTGCTGACGACATGATTATATATTTAGAGGAACCTGGAAATTCCACCAGAAAACTTTTAGAACTCATAAGTGAATTCAGTAAAGTAGCAGGTTACAAGATCAATGCTCATAAATCCAATGCATTTTTGTACATAAGTGATGAATCTTCAGAAAGAGAAGTTAGGAAAACTACCCCATTCACAATAGCATCGAAAAAAATAAAATACTTGGGAATCAATCTCACAAAAGAGGTGAAAGACCTCTACAATGAGAACTACAGAACACTAAAGAAAGAAATTCAAGAAAACCTTAGAAGATGGAAAGATCTCCCATGTTCCTGGATAGGCAGAATTAATATTGTCAAAAAGGCCATACTACCTAAAGTGCTATACAGATTCAATGCAATTCCAATTAAAATCCCAATGATGTACCTTGCAGAAATAGAGCAAGCAATTATGAAATTCATCTGGAAGAATAAAAAACCTAGAATAGCTAAAGCAATCCTTCACAGGAAAAATGAAGCAGGGGTATTGCAATACCAGATCTTCAACTCTACTACAAAGCAATAGTAACAAAAACAGCATGGTATTGGGATCAAAATAGACAGTTAGATCAGTGGTACAGAATAGAGGACATGGACACAAACCCAAATAAATACAATTTTCTCATACTAGACAAAGGGGCCAAAAATATGCAATGGAGAAAAGATAGCCTCTTCAACAAATGGTGCTGGGAAAACTGGAAAACCATATGCAACAGAATGAAATTAAACCCCTATCTCTCACCTTGCACAAAACTCAACTCAAAATGGATCAAGGACCTTGGAATCAGACCAGAGACCCTGCATCTTATAGAAGAAAAAGTAGGTCCAAATCTTCAACTTGATGGCTTAGGATCAGACTTCCTTAACAGGACTCCCATAGCACAAGAAATAAAAGCAACAATCAACAACTGGGATAGATTCAAACTAAAAAGCTTTCTCTCAGCAAAGGAAACTATCAGTAATGTGAAGAGAGAGCCTACAGAGTGGGAGAATATCTTTGCCAATCATACTTCAGATAGAGCGCTAATTTCCAGAATCTATAAAAAACTCAAAAAACTCAACACCAAGAATACAAATAATCCAATCAACAAATGGTCTAAGGAAATGAACAGACACTTCACAGAAGAAGATGTACAAGCAATCAACAGATATATGAAAAAATGTTCACCATCTCTAGTAATAAGGGAAATGCAAATCAAAACTACCCTAAGATTTCATCTCACCCCAATTAGAATGGCGATTATCAAGAACACAAGCAACAATAGGTGTTGGCGAGGATGTGGTGAAAAAGGAACACTCATACATTGCTGGTGGGGTTGCAAATTAGTGCAGCCACTCTGGAAAGCAGTATGGAGATTCCTCAGAAAGCCTGGAATGGAAACACCATTTGACCCAGCTATCCCACTCCTTGGCCTATACCCAAAGGACTTAAAAGCAGCATACTACAGAGATACAGCCACATCAATGTTCATTGCTGCTCAATTCACCATAGCCAGATTGTGGAACCAACCTAGATGCCCATCAGTTGATGAATGGATAAAGAAACTGTGGCATATATATACAATGGAATATTACTCCGCAATGAAGAATGATAAAATTATGGCATTTGCAGGCAAATGGATAAAATTGGAGAATATCATGCTAAGTGAGATAAACCAATCTCAAAAAACTAAAGAACGAATGATACCGCTGATAAGTGGATGAGGACATATATTGGGGGGTGGGAGGGGTTAGCATTAGGTTTAGGGTTAGGTTTAGGGTTAGGGATAAGGAGTTTGGTAAGAATGAAGGAAAGAAGGACTGTATAGAGGGAAAAGAGGGGTGGGAGGGGTGGGAGGGAAGGGAAAAAAATAATGAATCAAACATCATTGCCCTATGTAAACGTATGATTACACAAATGGTATGCCTTAACTCCATGTACAAATAGAGAAACAACATGTATCCCATTTGTATACAATAATAATTAAAAAAATAATAAAAAAATAATAATAAAATAAAATTGGACTGAAAAAATTCATTTTGATAATTTCATAGGCAGAAATTCATCAATGCTATATCAGAGGAAAGATTTTCACAAACATAAAAAAATTGTGGATTCATAATATATGAAATGTTAGGGTCAAAGAAATGTAACTGTGTCTCAGATGTAACAATACAGTCTACGAAAGTGAAACAACATTGAGTTCTTCTAGAAGAAAACACTGGTAAGTGCCAGCATAATATTCACAAAAGCATAATATTCACAAAAGCATTTCTTTGATCATGCTGTCTAGGTCTAAAGCTATCTTGGTCACAGGTTGTGTCTATATGTTAATTCATTCATTAGTTATTTACTGAGTAGAAAATATATGCCATTCCTGGTAAAATATTGAGACACATTCCTTCTTCACGAAGTTTACAATGTTTTATAAAAAATAAAAACAATTATTTATAGTGCATTAACTATTACTCTAGAAAATATGGATTATGAAGTTTCGTAAGACTACAGGGTCAGTGGATTCTCTGAGATTTCAGGGCTCAGCAAAGTTCTCTAAAAAAAAGTAATGTCTTAAACTGAAGCTTGAAGGATACCACAAGAGATAGCATGGAATATTAATCTGTTAGAAGTACATGTAAGTGGAGTGTAAGAGTTAAGAGTTGACATGAGAAACGGCCAGAAAAATAACCAGGACCAGAATGGATAGTGAAATAGTGCAGGGTTAGCAAAGGTTTTCTGTAAGGGCCAGGAAAAAAATAGTTTGAGGATTATACAGTCTCTTGGGGTGACTACTCTAAAGGGCTTCAGCAGTGCTAAAGCAAATGTAGACAGTGCAGTATATAAATGAATGCAATTCATTGAATGTGTAAATGACATTTTAACAATATGTAGTCTTCTATGCTTTGAAAACTGTTATCTCTTCACTTATTTGGTTCTTCTTTAATTTTTCTCAGCACTGCTTTTTGTTTGTTTGGGTTTTGTTTTGTTTTGTTTTTGGTACTGGGGCTTGAGCCCAGGGTGCATAACACGGAACCATATCCCCAGACCTTTTAAAAATTTTATTTAGAGACAGGGTCTTTCTAAGAGGCTGACTTTGAACTTGCAATCTTTCTGCCTTACCCTCCCAAACTGCTGGGATTACAGGCATGTGACACCATGCCCCACTCACCAGCATTTTATAGTTTTGAGCATATAGACCTTGCTCCTTTTAGTCAGATTTCTCTCTATCTCATATTTTGATGCTATTATAAACAGTATTATTTTGTTCCATTTCCTATTGTTTATTGCTAGTATGTAGGAATATTATATATGTTTACATATTGATCTTGTATCGTGCAACAGTGCCATACTCACTCAGTAGTTTTAGTGGCTTTATTGAAGTTTCTATAGGATATCCTAAATTCATCTCATATGCAATAATGCAAACTGTCTTTCCAATCTGGAGTCCTTTATTTTATTTTATTTTATTTTATTTTATTCTATTCTATTCTATTTTATTATTTTATTTTTTGCTTTGCCATCCTGTACTGTTTAAAAGTTGCAATACACTGTGGCAGAGAAGTGATGAAACACAGTATCCTTGCTTTGTTCTTCATCTTTGGGGGACAGTAAGTAGTCTTTCACCACCAAGTATGAGGTTAGTTGTAGGTTTTCATAGATGTTTTTTATCAAGTTGAGGACATTCCCTCTGTTATGGTTCATTTTAAGGGTCTACTGGTCCAACCTGTGATGATCAGTTCTTTTGTCAAACACCAGACTTGATGTTATTGTAAAGGTACTTTATTTGAGTTGTCATTATTATTTAAATCAGTAGACTTGAAGTAAAGCAGACCACCTTCCATAAGACCATAAGTGGAAAGACTAAGATCCCCCAAACATGAAGAAATTCTGCCACCAGATTGCTTCCAAACTCAAAGCCACAACATCTTGCCAGAATTTCCAGGCCCGACCTACAAACTATAGACTTGCACACTCTCACAGTCATGTGAACCCTGTGCCCCTACCTCTCCCTTCATTCATCTATCCATCTACCTATACAGGTTCAGATAACAGTTCTTTCTCAGGGGCATCTTTTTCAATATTTTCTATGATTTTTCTGCTCATTTATTTGAAAACCCCTGCTTATTTTTCTTCTTGCTTAATTACTGACTAGAATTTTCATTTCCAAGTTGAAGAAAAGTGGTGAGAGCAATAAGTTTCTTATTTCCCACTTGAGGGAGAATAAGTTCAGTAATGATAGATGTTTTGCAAATATCTTCAATTAGGTTAGAGGTGTTTCCTTATATACATGTTTAGTTAGCTAGATTTTCTCCCTTTCTCTCTTCTTTCTTTCTACTTTTTCTTTTTAATTCACGAATCGGTGTTGAATATTATCAAATGATTTTTCTGTCTCTGTTGAGGTGATCATATTTTTTCTCCTTTTCCTGATTAATGTGTTGAGGTTCTATTGATTGATTTCACATGCTAAATCAATCTTGCATTCAGAGAATAAACAGCTCTTTGTCATGATTTATTGTGTTTGTTACGTGTGGCTGCATGTGATTTGTCCATTGTGTGATTTTCAAGGGCTGCCTTAATACACTAACAACCTGGCTGGTGCCAGCAGTATAAACTTACTGTCTCATATTCTGGGGACTATAACCTAGCATCATTTAAATAGGACATTTTTTTTTCTGAGCAAGAGGAAGATATTGAAGTCTGTTCTCATTTCTTTGGTCTCTCAGCTTCGGCTTTCCTCCTGGCTCTTTGAAGTCTTGTTTTTCATGTGCATATTTCAGAAGTCACTGATGGAGTTGAAAGAAATGTATGTGCAGAATTGTGTATGCAGAATTGGGAAACGGACATCCCTTCTCTATGGCTCTCTCCTTTCTGAAATTTTCTCCTCAATTTCCATCTGCTCTATCTTTTCAGGCTGGTAAAACCACATATTTTTATTTGAGCTCTATTTCCTATATGCCTCAGGAAACTGGAAATTGCCTCGGGTAGAAATCTAAGTAAATACAAGTGGGCACTTCTTTTCTTTAAAGGTTTTGGTTTTTTTTTTAAATACAAAGTTATAATAGTTATCAATAGGAGGGTCAGTTTAGAAAATGTTACTCACAATTATTGGAATCATAACTCTAACCAATGTTCTTCTGCTTGAGAGAAAAAGTTTCATAACGCCATTCCCTGCTGATCCTGTGTATTAATTTATTATGATGATAAATTTAATACATAGATTATTATTTGATTACTGAAGCTTAATTTTATAAAGTTTTAAATGTCAAAATATAATAAATCCAAAGCATTTAACAGCATTCAAGAAGTATTAATGAGGCCCAAATCTATATTTCTTAATTTTTAATAATTTTCTAAATTTAACATGATTTAAAATATATTTTAACATACTGTTTTAACATCATTCCTTTATTTTAAGTCATAGAAAACAAAATTCAAAATACTAAATGCAAGAAATTCCTCACTCTGTTCATGTTTTCTTTTAAATTAGTATTCCTTGTTTCTTATCCTCATTTTGTCTATCCCACACTATAAGCTCCTTACACTATCTCTAACTTGATGTTATTAATAGAGGTCCAAAATTCATTCAGAACATAGAAACATAATGGACCAGAAAGGACTTGGGGAAGAAGGAGGCAAACTACATGATGGGTTTGCAACTAAGCTAAATATTAGGTCCCCCCAAAAGAAAGGCTTTATAGGGCCTCTTGCTCTTCCTGCCTTTTAAAATTTTGAGGTACTTCCAACTGTTAGATTTCTCTATTACCCATGATCTTAGTCAAGATTCTCCAGAGAAACAGAGCCACAAGTTATATGAGAGGGGATTTATTATGCGAATTGGCTCCAGTGACTATGAAGGCTAAGAGGTTCCATGTTGGGTCATCTACAACCAGAGATACCAGAGATGTAGCTCAGTCCAATTCTGAAGACCTGAGAACCGCAGGAGCTGCTGGTGTAACTCTTCATCTGAGGTCAAAGATCTGAGGATCTGTGGGCCTCTGGTGTAAGTCCTGGAGTCCAAAGACTAGAGAACTGAACTTCTGGTGTCCAAGGACAGGATACGATGATTGTTCTAACTCTAGAAAGAGAACAAATTCATCTTTCCTCTGCCTTTTTGTTCTATCTGGACTCTCAATTGGTTGGATGGTGCCTTCCCCCATTGAGTGAGTACTGAACTTCCTTACTCAATCTAGGATTTAAATGCCAATTTATTCTGGAAAAGACTTCACACCCTCACAAATGTACTCAGATAATAATGCTGGCAAAGCTATCTGAGTAACCCGGTGAATACCTACAACTGACCATAACATTCACAATAAGTAGGATAGTTGAATACTAGCTTAAGAAAAAAGGTTACCTTGAATATATTAGACAATTAAATCTGTAAATGATTTATTAGACAACTAACAATTTTTTACATCTATTTTTATCTAGTGGAGGAAAAAAATTACAGAATGCCATTTGACTTGCATATTACTGAGAATAAAGCTAAGCACTGCATTTTTATAACAAAATTTATAAAAAGACTGATGTGTTTCCACAATATGCTTGTTGTAAGAAATGCAAAAGAGAGGGCCAGGGAGATAGCTCAGTCAGTAGAGTGCTTGCCTTGCAAGCTCAAAGCCCTGGGTTCAATCCCCAGCACTGCAAAAAAAATAAATAAATAAGTAAAAAGAAATGCAAAAGTGAGCTAGATATCATCTCTGGGCTCAAAAAATATATGATCACTCACTAACTCATCCTCATTTCAAAAAATCTTTCATACTGAGACTTTCTTCCTTAGTGTCATTGCCAAATCTCTAAAAGTATTTAGTACTACCTCAAAAACTTGGTAAACTTTTATGAGGCAGTAGAGGATAGTGTAAAGAGTGTAAGCTTCAGAGCCAGAGAGACCTGGATTCAGATTTTAAATGAAACATGTATTAAATGCATGCATATATATTTTTTCTTTTTTCAGGAAATTACTTCAGTTCTATGGGTTTAATTTCATCACCTATAAAGAGAAGCATTAACATGTACATCAAGGTATTTTGCGGTGAGTAAATAACAATTGTACAAATCTAGAATATTATTAAAGCTAAATAAGTCTTTATTTCATATCTTCCATCAGCATTGGGAAAATTGATGTAAACATGATTTATAAATGAAAAAATAATATTCTAATTTTAAATTTACTTTGAATCCATCAAGCATATTATATTTTTATTTTTTATTATTTTTTTTTATTTTTACAGACTGCATTTTGATTCATTGTACACAAATGGGGTACAACATTTGTTTCTATGGTCATGCATGATGTAGATTCATACCATTCATGTCATTATATATGAACATAGGGTAATGTCGCCTGTCTCATTCCACCATCTTTCATTACCCCGCCCCCTCCTCCTTCTCATTTCCTACTACATAATCTAAATGTCCTCCATTATTCTCTCATTCCCCACCCTCCCATCCTCATTATGTATCATCATCCACTTACCAGGGAAAACATTATTAATAGGCTAATCTAGCTTTAACAAGCCATATGCCTTGATACTGATCAGATGAGTTTCTTTTCTTGAGCAATTTAACTCCACTGTCTGACATTCAAGGTCACAAAAAGTTGTTCATACCATCCCTATCCAATCATTTACCCATTCTTCCTGAGAACCATGGTAATTTAGTCTTCCCTGGACAATTGGCAGGCATGCACATTCACTCAATTTTTGGTCTTTGATTACTTTGAAACATGTTCTTTTCAATTTACCCAGATTCTTACCATAATTCTTCAACATTATGGTCAACTCTAAGCTCAGAAAAAATCTTGCCTGAGTTCATAAACCTTCACTGAGCTCTCTTGTTTCAACTCCTGAAGTATATATGCACTATTCAATGTTTCCAGTGTTTTAGTCTTATAACTGTCCTTTCATTTGTTTGCAAACTCCTTAAAGTCAGAAATCTTCTTTTGTAGACATTATGAACACATAATATACATTAAATAAGGTGACTTTATTGATATTTTATTGCTCATAAGGAAATTTTAACAAGAAAATAAAGGTTGGACGCGTAGTAGGCATTGCGTCCTCCCCAAAGGAGAAGATAAACATACAGAAGCCAAAGATAGATTCCTAAAACTGCTCTCAGAAGGAACCAACCACATTGCAACCCTGATTTTAACATCCAGTCTCTAAAACTGTTTCACAACAAATTTGTTGTTTAAGTCATCTACTCTCTTGGACTTTGTTGTGACAACCCTAGCAAACTAATATAGCTTGTTAACCTTCTGTAATATTCCCATAAAAAATGCATGAAACACTCAAAGTAGCAAAATCCACAACCATGGACAAAATCTGCATCAATTCTAGATGGCAAGTTATCCTTACAAAACCTTACAGTGCTAATAGGATCAATACTATAAGGATCAATACTATGAGGATCAATACTATAAGAACAAGAACTAAATGATCTGACTGTGCAGAAGGAAACAGAGGAAATGCACAAGAGACCTTTAAGAGTCATGAGACCTAGAAACCTCTCAAATCACCATACTCTGAAAAGTCTGGAAAGGAAACATAAAAATGGTGACTGATTTGGTAAGAACTAAACAGACTCCAATTTGTGGGTACAATCTTGGAAAACAGTGAGGTCATGTGGTGTTGGTACAGTTTAAGAACTTTGAACTCAGTAAGAAAAAGAAGATACTAAGCAAACCAACATAAAAACAAAATACACACCAAAAAATAAATAAATAAAGTCAAGCAAAGTTACTTCTAAAACCTGCTGCAAAGAAAAATCAAATTAAGCAAGATATGAGCTTTAGAGCAAAGACAGAGATCATCTCATGTAGGGAAGAGGGGGAAAATATCATAAGCTCTCAAAGAATAGAAGGTCATATTTTTTCAATGCTTCAGTAAACTAACAGAAGGAGTTCTGGAATCATAAACCTACAGCATAAAATCTTATTCTCCTTTCTTTCCTGAAGAATACAGAAAAGGACCGCAATCAAATCACAGATAAAGCTATTGAAATAAGACTGAGATTCAGGAGAAATTTTATGTCACTCACTATAGACAAGGAAGATTCAATAGAAAAATACTTACACAATAAAGTTAACTAATCATTAAAAATAAGTACAAAGCAATTAATGAAATGCTAAAATCTAAAAACAGATTTAATAAGAATTATACAAACTTATAATAAATGAGATAACTGAGTGAAGAAAAAAAAAGAGAGAAGACAAGATTTAGAAAGTTATAAGTAAAAGAAAAAAAATCTCTTAATTAATACTGAACTAGAGGGACACACAAACACACAAATAATGACTTAAGAGAAAGTAAATATGGAAAGTAGCCAATGTTTATTAGTCAAAGTAAGATGAACACTATGAAAAAAGGGTATTCAATAGAATATGATTCATCTAACTGAAAGACCAGATCTAACATATGAAAACTAAGATCATGAAACAGGACAAATAGTATAAATACGATTCAAAACAATTTTCTTCAAAAATAGATAACTTGAAATTCTATATCATAAGGTACACTATACACAGGGACAGATAATCCAAAGGGGAAAACATCCAGACATATTTTATAAAAACTTATACTTTAAGAAAAGTAAGAGAAAATAAGGGAGGGAAGTTTGAGCATGTAGGCAAATATACCAAAGCACTCTAAAAGAAAAGAAAGAACTGCATTATGTGAGAGTAGCACATTATGCCTGATGATAATGAAGACATAAATTTTTAAAACATAAGGAAAGAAAATGTGAATCAATAATTTTTATATTCAGACTGCATGTCATACATGCAAAAAACTTTATATGTAAACATAAAAATAATCTATTAGAAATAAGAATACAGAGAATTTTGCTTCCATGATGATGTCTGAAAGAATCTATTGGAGAACAAGTTTCAATAAACTAAAAAAAAAAAGAATGAAAGAAAAACTATAAACCATCATCAGTGTGAGGCCTAATATGAGCTTTCAGTAGATATTTACCTATAGAAATAAACCTAATTGATGGTTATAAGAGAAATACAATATCTACAATGGTTGTACATCTATTGAAAACATTGGTGCTATTCCTGGCTCCCCTTTTCTCTAGGAGGGGCTGGAAAGTGATTGGAACACTTCAAGTTCACAGAGTGGAGATCCCATTGCAGAATAATTCCCATAATTCAGTCACCTAACAGCAAATCTCACCTCCCAAAAGATCTAGCTCCACCTGAGCCTCAACATTACCTTATTGCTGTGACCAGCACAGCAGAAACCAGCAAGGGGTAATGGGGGATTGAGAAAAGACAAACAGACACACAGGGAGAGAGAAAAAGCTGGGGCCAAATGGATCATCACCACCTGATGGAGGGTAAATGATTCAGAGCTAGTACAGCACATTTATTATATAGGCTTCAGAAAAGATTATTTGTGGGAAAGTTTCAGCAAAGAAGGCAACCTGAAGGACACAGGACTGGCAAGACATTAGAGTTATCTTGTTGTGCTTAGAATTCTCTGTCCCTGGGAGTTGGTACATGGGCTCAAGGTCCAGACTTACATAGCTCTGTAGTTTTGCATAGAGTCTCCTCAGGCCACTGTTAGCAACTTGGCTATCTTGACCTGTAACTTTGTACAGGAAGTTCCCAGTGCAAATGCAGCCATGAGGCAATCAGAAACCATGGTTCAAGTTATGGCTCTTCACATTTTATCACATAAAATTGAGAAGAAAAAAACTTCCAGACCAACAACCAGGCCCCAAGGGGGAAAAACCAGAGGGAGCTCACAGGTCATATCCCTGGACTTCTATTTATATAACAAAAACAGAGAAGTCCCAGAACAAAAATTTAAAAAATAAAAGTAACTACGCACAAAATAATATTCATAACAGAGGAAGGGAAATCCATTTAAATTGATATGCAAGTCCAAGACCACTGAAATCATGAGGAAATAGGTAAACAAATATCACCCCAAAATTTGCAATCCCCCAACAAAAGATCCCATATATATGGAATTAGATTAAATACCAGATTATTAAAAAATGATTATTAAAATGTCCAATGAACTAAAAGCAGATCTAAGATATGAACTAAGAATGCAAATACAGGAGATGAGAGATATTTCAAGAATGAACCAGAGATATTAAAAAGAACCCATTCATAATTCCTAGAAATGAAAGACACAATGAAACAAATTAAAAATGCACTGGAAAGCATCTTCAATAGATTAGAATGCATAGAAAATAGAACTAGATAAGGCTACTATTTCCTGGTAAAGGAAAAATAATCCAATACAATGTAATGAGAGTAAATATATATGTCTCAAATATCAGTGAACCCAATTACATTAAAAAATCATTCTTGACATGAAATCCTAGATGGACCTCAATATAATAATACTGGGTGACTTCAACACACCCTTATCACTAATAAATAGGTCATTCAAACATAAAATTAAATATATTACCAATGTAAACAATACTAAAAATGAAACTGAATAGACATCTACAGAATATTTCACCCCTAAACAGCTGAATTTATCTTCATTGCACAGCTCATGGAACCTTTTCCAATACAGACCTTATTCTAGGACACAGAATAAGTATTAAGTACAAAAATAAATATAAAATTTAACCTTATGAGTATTATCAGATCATAATGGAATAAAACTAGAATTCAATAATAATAAAAATAATAGATTCTACCTATACATATGGATATTTAATGATAATCTTTTAAATAATGGGTCATAGAAAAAATGAGAGAAGAAATAAAAATGAAACAAATGAGAACAGAGACATCACATATCAAAATCTCTGGCAGTATTCAAGCAATAATAAGAGGGAAATTTATAGCATTGGGTGCCTACTTTTAAAATGTTTATTTGGGTCTTATCTCTTTTGGTTAGTTTGGCTAAGGGTTTATCAAACTTATTTATCTTTTCAAATAGTGAATTCTTTGTTGCACTTATCCTGTGTATTTTGTTGTTGTTGTTGCTCTCAATTTCACTAATTTCAGCTTTGATCTTTATTATTTCCTGTGTTCTGATTTGGAACTAGTTTGTTCTTCCAATTCTAACAGCTTGAGGTGAAGCATAAGTTTTTTTTTTTTTTTTGGAATTTCTCAATCTTTAGTTTGACAAGGAAGAATTCCAACTAAAAATACAGTAAAGGAGATTTACAAGGACAATTTATAAAGTTAAAATTTATAATTCATAATGAAGTAAGTTTAGTAAATATTTCTGAAAACAGTTACATAAGAAAAACTTTCTTAAGAGAAAATACAGTAGATTTAAGAGAAATTTTAAAAAGCTGAGTATGAATTTTTAAAAGTTACCTATTAAATCAAGAAGACAAAATAAAAATTATGTATACAGAATTATATAGGCCACAAAAACTTTCAATTAATTCAATAAAATAGAAATAATACAATTATTTTCTGATCAAAATGCAAGTAGCCTAGATATTAATTTTTTAATTGGAAGTTTTACTTAAGTAGAAATTAAATACATACCATTCAACAAAGACAAATACATAAAAAACATTTTTTGAAAATAGTAGTGAAAATAAAGACAGAATTTTAAAGTCTGCAAGAGAAAAGAATCAAATTATATTCAGGGGGAAACCAATATGGATATCAGCAGATTTTTAAATCTAGACCCTGAAAGCTAGAAGGGCCTAGAACAACATTTTTCAAGCTCTAAAAGAAAATGGATGCCAACCAAGAATCTTATACCAGAAAAACTTACCTTCAGATTTAACGACGAAATAAAATCCTTTCATGATAAACAAAAGCTAAAAGAATTTACAAAAAGAAAGTCGGCACTACAGAACACTCTCGGCAAAATATTCCATGAGGAAGAGATGAAAAACAACAATGTAGGTCAGCAAAGGGAGGAACTACCTTAAAGGAAAATCCATTCAAAGGAGAAATCAAGTCATGTCAAAAAACAAAAATGAGCCAAATGACTGGGAATACAAATCATATCTCAATAATAACCCTGAATGTTAATGGCCTGAACTCATCAATCAAAAGACATAGACTGGGAGATTGGATTAAAAAGAAAGATCTAACAATATGCAGCCTGCAAGAGACTCATCTCATAGAAAGAGATACCCACAGACTAAAGGTGAAAGGGATGGGGAAAAACATACCAGCAAAAAAGCCAGAGTATCCATCCTCATATCAGATAATGTGAACTTCAAGCCAAAGTTAGTCATAAGGGATAAAGAAGGACATTATTTAATGCTTAAGGGAAGCATAAATCAGCAAGACATAACAATCATAAATATCTATGCCCCAAACAGTGGCTCATTCATGTATGTCAAACAAATCCTTCTCAATTCCAGAAATCAAATAGACCACAACACAATAATACTAGGTGACTTTAACACACCTCTCTTTCCCACTGGACAGATCTTCCAAACAAAAACTGAACAAAGAAACTATAGATCTCAATAACACAATCAATAATTTAGACTTAACAGACATTTATAGAATATACCATCCAACAAAGAGTGAATACACTTTCTTCTCAACAGCACATGGATTCTTCTCTAAAATAGACCATATATTATCCCACAAGCTACTGTTAGCAAATACAAGAAGATAGAGATACTACCTTGTATTCTATCAGATCATAATGGATTGAAATTAGAAATAAATAACAGAATAAAAAACAGAAACTACTCCAACACCTGGAGACTAAATAATACGCTATTATATGATGAATGGATAACAGAAGACATCAGGGGGGGAATAAAAAAATTCTTAGAGGTAAACAAGAACAAAGATACATCATATCAAAATCTCTGGGACACTATGAAAGCAGTTCTTAGGGAAAATTTATTTCTTGGAGCACATTCAATAAAAGAAGAAAAAATCAACAAATAAACGACCTAACACTACAACTCAAAGCCCTAGAAAAAGAAGAACAGAGCAACACCAAAAGTAGTAGAAGAAAGGAAATAGTTAAAATCAGAGCTGAAATCAATGAAATTGAAACAAAAGAAATGATCAAAAAAAGTCACAAAATAAATAGTTCGTTCTTTGAAAAAATAAATAAAATTGACAAACCCTTAGCCACACTAAAAAGAGAAGAGACAAAACTCAAATTACTAAAATTTGGAATGAACAAGGAAATATCATGACAGACACAATTGAAATATAAGACACAATTAGAAGTTATTTTGAAAATCTATACTCCAACAAAATAGAAAATCTTGAAAACATCAATAGGTTTCTAGAGACATATGAATTACCTAAACTGAACGAGGAGGACATACACAATTTAAATAGATCAATTTCAAGTAATGAAATAGAAGAAGTCATCAAAAACCTACCAACAAAGAAAAGTCCGGGACCAGATGGGTTCTCAGCTGAGTTCTACAAAACCTTTAAAGAATGGCTCATTCCAATACTTCCTCAAAGTATTCATGAAATAGAAGAGGAGGGAACCCTCCCAAACTCATTCTATGAAGCCAATATCACCCTGATACCTAAACCAGACAGAGACACATCAAGGAAAGAAAATTTCAGACCAAGATCCTTAATGAACATTGATGCAAAAATTCTCAACAAAATTTTAGCAAATCGCATACAAAAATATATTAAAAAGATAGTGCACCACAATCAAGTGGGTTTTATCCTAGGGATGCAAGGTTGGTTCAACATCCGGAAATCAATAAATGTAATTCACCATTTCAACATACTTAAAGTTAATAATCACATGATTATTTCGATAGATGTGGAGAAAGCATTTGATAAAATACATGCTCAAAACACTAGAAAAAATAAGGATAGTGGGAACATTCCTTAACATTGTAAAGGCCATCTATGCTAAGTCCATAGCCAATATTATTCTAAATGGTGAAAAACTGAAAGCATTCCCCTTAAAAACTGGAACAAGGCAGGGATGTCCTATTTCACCACTTCTATTCAATATTGTCCTTGACACTCTAGTCAGAGCAACTAAACATACCAAAGAAATTAAAGGGATATGAATAGGAAAATGAGAACTACAGAGAACTAAAGAACCCTAAAGAAAGAGATTAAAGAAAACCTTAAAAGATGGAAAGATCTCCCATGTTCTTGGATAGGAAGAATTAATATTGTCAAAATGACCATACTACCAAAAGTGCTATACAGATTCAATGAAATTCCAATTAAATCTCAATGACGTACCTTACAGAAATAGAGAAAGCAATCAAGAAATTCATCTGGAAGAATAAGAAACCCAGAATAGTTAAAGCAATCCTTAGCAGGAAGAGTGAAGCAGGGGGTATCACAATACCAGACCTTCAACTCTACTACAAAGCAATAGTACAAAAATGGTATGGTATTGGTACCAAAATAGACAGGTAGATCAATGGTACAGAATAGAGGACATGGACACAAACCCAAATAAATACAATTTTCTCATACTAGACAAAGGGACTAAAAATATGCAATGGAGAAAAGATAGCCTCTTCAACAAATGTAACCACCATTTGACCCAGCTATCCATTCCTTGGCCTATACCCAAAGGACTTAAAATCAGCATACTACAGGGATGCACCCACATCAATGTTCATAGCTGCTCAATTCACAATAGCCAGATTGTGGAACCAAGCTAGACGCCCTTCAACTGATGAATGGATAAAGAAACTGTGATAAATATATATACAATGGAATATTACTCAGCCATAAAGACTAATAAAATTATGGCATTTGCAGACAAATGGATGCAGTTGGAGAATATCATGTAAGTGAGATAAGCCAATCTCAAAAACCAAAGGAGGAATGATCTCACTGATAAGCAGATGATGACACATAGTGGGGGGTGGGAGGGAGGCAAGCATGGAGGAAGGAGGGGACTACAGAGGGAAAAGAGGGTTGGGAGGGGTGGGGGGAAGGAAAAAATAACAGAATTAATCAAACACCATTACCCTATGTAAATGTATGATTACACAAATGGTATGCCTGTACTTCATGTACAAACAGAGAAACAAAATGTATCCCATTTGTTTACAATAAAAATAAATGAAAAACATAAAAAAAAGTAGTGAAACATATGGATACTCTAAGATGTAGTTAAAGCAGTTACCATAGACCAATTAATGGTATCATGCTTTTCTATTAGTAAAAAATGATCAGTGAAATAAATAAACAAAAAATAAAGTAGTTGAAAAATCATAAATTAAACCAACATTAAGCAGAATAAAAGAATTAATGAATACAGATTTTGTAGAAAAAAAAATAAGTAATAAGACAAAAAAAAAAAAAAAACAGATCTAATACATCTAAAGCCCAGACTTAAATTTGTCAACAAAATAGAAACAACATTAGTTGCAATAACCAAAGGGGGAAAAAGAGAGAATTTCTTGAAAACCAGAGTATTAAAAAGTAATTCGTTATTTTGAACAACTTTATCTAATTTTTTTCCAGAGTAAAAGCATATTTCTCCTCCAAAAAGGCTACCTTTCAAAATAGAAAGCTTAAGCTTGTCATTTGCCAATAAACAGAAAATAATTAACTTATCTGTATTATTAAAGAACAAAAAAAGAAATAACAAAACTAAAACAATATCACCACATAAGGCACAAGGTAATTTTCCCAGCCCTTTAAGAAGATCAGATTATTCCAAAGCAAGAATTCTAGAGGATAGAAAAACAAAGAAATCTTCTACACTCATTTGATGAAAAAAGTTACAAACAAAAGCACAATAATTCAATCTATCCTATAAATATTGAAGCAAAAACCAACTAAAATATAGGAAAAAGACTATAATACCACATTAAGAAATAATATAGTATGAGCATGTGAGGCCTATTTCAAGTTGCACATTAGGAAAATCCTTACAGATAATCCCAGCAGATATATCACAAGGTCATTTTCATACACAAGAAAACACTTTACAAATTCTCACATTATCTTGTAAAAATAAATGAGTAAACACAATTCACTGGTATGTCTTTAATAATAAAATGCATCCACCTCAGTTCAAAACCCAATATCTTATATAATGAAAAAATATCAGAGGCATCCCTGCCTTAGTTAGAGGCAAGACAAACTTTCCATTAAATCTACTGGTATTTAATATTCTTGTTGGAGATATTAGCCAAATAAACTAATCAAAAGAATTCAATTAAGGCCAAATACTAGGAGAGGAGGAGGTAAACATGTTTTACTTACAAATGAAATAATTGTATATCTGGAAATTTCAAAGGATTAATAGATAGTATACTACAATTAGAGAGTTTGATGAAGGAACATATTTTAAAATCAATTAAAAAAATCCTTGACATATATAAACAATAAATGGTTAAAATCCCACTTATGATGGTAAATGTACATTTATAAATAAATATTACATACATAGATATAGTAATATACCTATACATAGTGAGAAGTAAACCAGTCAAGTAGTATGCAAAATCTACATAATGGAATTGCTTAAGACACTTAAGCAAATTTGAATAGAAAGATTCAATGCCATAAAAGTATGGGTACTCTCTCACTTAATTTCTAACTTCAATGTGAACTCTATAGAAATGTCATTAAGGGTAATGTTGTTTGATACATTCTGTTATTTTTTCCCTTCCCCCACCCCTCCCACTCCTCTTTTCCCTCTATACAGTCCTTCCTTCCTCCATTCTTGCCCCCCTCCCTAACCCTAACTCTAACCCTAACACTACCTTTACGCCATGTACAAACAGAGAAACAACATATATCCCATTTGTTTACAATAAAAAAATAAAAAATAAAAATAAAAAAAAGAAATGTCATTAAGGAATTTTTCTTGAGCTATGTAAGATTATTATAAAGTTCACTTCAAAAAACAAATAAGAATAGACAGGAAACCCCTGAAAGAAAAGATTAATGTTTGAGAGGACTAGCATTCCCATATATTAAAATATAAAGCCTCTATAATTAAAATGTTCCTGCTCAAATAAGCATACAGGTCAAAAACACTGAGCTAAAATGTGTGTGTGAGATCTTAATTGCTTATGTAAATTTAGTGTACAAGAAAGGCACTAGCACATCACATCAGTAGAGAGAAATCAAGATTTTTAAAATTTATTTTTTTAATTTTTTACAAGAGCGGTAAGAATGAAGGAAAGAAGGACTGTATAGAGGGAAAAGAGGGGTGGGAGGGGCGGGGGGAAGGGAAAAAAATAATCAAACATCATTGCCCTATGTAAACGTATGATTACACAAATGGTATGCCTTGACTCTATGTACAAATAGAGAAACAACATGTATTCCATTTGTATACAATAATAAAATAAATAAATAAATAAATAAATAATTTTTTTACAGACTGCATTTTGATTCATTGTACACAAATGCAGCACATCATTTCGTTTCTATGTTTGTGCATGATGTAGATTCATACCATTCCTGTAATCATACGTGTACATAAGGTAATGATGTCTGTCTCATTCCACCATTTTTCATACCCACCTCCCTCTCATTTCCCTCTACAGAATCTAATGGACTTAAAATTAGCATACTACAGTAACGCAGCCATATCAATGTTTATAGCAGATCAATTCACAATAGCTAGATTGTGGAACCAACCTAGATGCCCTTCAACAGATGAATGGATAAAGACTTTTTTTTTTTAATTGGTATTGGCATAACTAGAGAGAGGACCCATTTTTCATATCATCTACCATGATAAAGTCTAAGTAGATCAAAGGTTTCATGGACCAACCCAACTAAGTTCTAAATGGGTCAAGATTTATTTAAAAATATGAATTTATAAATAAAAGTTAATCAAACCATAGATATATTGCAGGATAACCTGAGAATAGCCTTCTGGGACTCAGATTCTAAATGCCAAAAAGAAAAAGGAAAAGTATTGATAGTTATTATTTTATGAAGCACTCAGGACAAAAAAAAAACTCATAAGACAACTAAAAATCAAATGGGAAGTGAGAGAAAAATGACAAATCTCTGTTTAAAAAAAAAACAAAACAGGTATCACAAATATATAAGATATCTTGAAAACTGAAGGAAAAAAAAGTACAAAATTCCTACAAAACTTTCCTAGGATTAAGTAGAATTTACAGAAAAATAAATACAAATTGCACTTAAGCATACAAAAAGAAACTCAGTGTCACTTGTGATAAGAAAAATACAAACGAAAATATACTAAGATATTTTTCACCTATGAAATTATCAAAAATTTCAAATTCAGCCACATATTTCTGAAGAAGTTATAGACAAATAGATGCTTACAATCATTGCTGTGGAAGGAAAGTAATATAACATTCATGGAGAGACAATAGAAAACATTGGCAATCTTCATATACATTTATCATTTTAGTCAGCAATTCAATTTCTAGATTCAATTCCTAATGAATTCAGCAGAGAGAAGACTCTGCAGGAGCATGGCAAGTAAGTACTGCATTGACTTTCATAGTCTTTCTCCAGGAGAGGGTTAGTATTTATGGTCATTTTCTCAGGTCTAGTGTCTCTATACAACAGGAATGATCAGATATTTGGAGGAATACCAAAAGGATTCAGGTTCTTAATGATCTCCAGAGACCCACAGAATCATCATGGACTCCCTTTTAGAGAAGGGACAAATGGGAGGTGAGAGTCTGTAGATAAATGGAATTCTAGCTACATTCTAGAATGGTCTCACTAAATATAAATAGATCTACCTGGTTCCTGAACGTATGGTATCATGCTAAGTGAAAAAAGCCAATCCCCAAAAACCAAAGATCAAATGTTTCCACCGATACATGGAAGCTAACCCACAGTGATGGGGGAAGGGAGAATAGAAATTCAGTGGATAGACAATGCAGATACATATTCTTGACATATAGAAAAATCTTTGCATTGGTCTGTGGGATGAGAGCTATCATAGAGGGCAAAACCAAAAGGAAGTCCCTGACATTCTGTCCACAAGCCCCCTCACCGCCCAGCTCTGATAGAAAATCATAGACAAAATGGAATTTTGGAAGTAGGATGGGTAGAGGATGGTGAATGACAGCGAGGTATGGTCCCTATCATATATATCAATCTTAAAAAAACAGATGTGTTGTAGGGAATGACTGTAAATTGCCACAAGTTCAACTGCGATTTCCCTGCTAAACTTGGTGATTTTGCCCAAGCACATTCATAAAGTCTCAAATACATAGTATAATATGTGTGACTATGCATGTATGTTTCTATCTCGGTAAGGAATAAAGAAAATAAAGGGTTTGCATTCACATGGAAGACCCAACAAAACATAATCACAGATTTACCTCAAGTCGAGGCTCAATCTTGAGCTCCATATCAAGATGAAATTCAAAGACACCCAGATCATATGTATGGCCTCCGGAAAATCACATTGATCCACTACCTCAAAGATACATGCTGATGAAGCAGGAGGAACAAAAGGGAGGTTAACACATTGGAAGCACTGGTGAGACACATGAGTTCCAGTGAATTTATATGAAGTAAACAAGTCAGAGGACTGTCATATTAGCAAAATATCAGGAGACACAGTGGCCAGTGGCATGGTAGGGCACCTTCAAATTAAAAGACAAACTACAGTTTCTTGTATCTCCAATTACAAAATAGGAAATGCACTGTCACTGAAGTCCCTGAGAGGTCTGAAGATAACACATTCCTTAACCAGTAATACTGCTCTGGTTCACGGGTGCCGTGAAATGCTTTATCTTGGACAAGAGTTGGAGCAGATAGGGGATACAAAACTTGTTCTGACTAGGATGAAAGGAGCCTGCTGCTTAGGCTATCCAAGTTAGTAGACCCCATGATCAAGTGGAAGCCTTGGTGATGGACAAAGATACTTCACCTAACAGTCGAATCACGATGTAGGCATCTGGGAATCTGGAGCAAGACCATGCCATCTGCACTCGGTAATTACATGCCTTTTGAAAAAGAACTTGTGAACTACTGCACCCTGGTAAAAATATAACATTTGACCGTGAATCTGGAACTGCCTATCATGAATTATGTTCTATAGCATCCACTAAGTCACAAGACCAGATAGATACAGCATCATTCCATCATAAAATGGAAATGGTGTATTCATGATTAAGCCCAAACCATACTAAAGCACATCAGTAAGATACCTGGCATCCCAGAATCCCATATTGTACATCATGCTTAAACAAGTGCCAAGTCCTTAGCTCATACTGCTGGTCATGGGAGGAGGGAAGGCAAATGATATTTATATGATAAATCCATGAGGATTTATTATAACATACATTGTCATTTTTATATGCTATATATTTTCCATAATTTTAAAATATAATAAATACAAACTAAAGGTGAAGATAAGTGTGAAGGAAAATATGAAATTCCTCAGTAAAATTCCACAGTATTTAATCTCTAATATTAAATATAGTCTTGGACTTTTTTTTCTATCATCAAGTAAATTACCCTATCAAGAAATTTATTCATGAATAGCTGTGGACTGGAATGTTGTGGTATTCAAAGGACTATTTTGTATGTAAGGGGTCGTTTTGTGCCTATCGTATTGGCAAGAGGCCTGTTGCTGAACTAAACTGTAAAAATGAATAATGTCTTTATGTTCAAAATCAAAAGTCCACAATATATTTATTGTCCTGTTCCTAAAATATGTTCAGTTTGTAATCCAATTTCTTTTGCATTTTAGTGGACTAAATCTCTTAATTATGCACTAACATAGTGGAATCCTAGCATGCTAAAGTTCAAGGAAAAGTAAAAGATCATTGACTCTAACTCTTGTAAGAGTAAAACTGAGCTAAGATTAAAACCCCAAACTTGGCCTCCCGACCTAGCACTTTTTCCACTACCCAACCTAAAAAAATAAGGGATAGTGTTCCATGCAAGTAAGTCCGGTCATCAAATACAAACTCTCCAATGAATATTGAAGAAAACTTTGACCCTTCAAACTCCTTTCTTGACAATTCCATCTCTACTGCTATCAGTATACAGTGAAGACCTGAAAAGAGACTGCAGTTGTGATTAATCCTTGATTCTACAGGATCTATCACAGTGCCTGACATACAGTAGGCTATTAATAAGTGCTCAGTGGAGAATACAAGATGAGGCAGTTCTACATGTCAAGGATTCTAAAGCTTTATATAAAAGCAAAATGATTTTTTTTGTAAATAAGATGAGAAAGGTGATACATTTCTAATATATAGATGTAATTACATTTGGGGCAATAATATTGTTATGATTACTTGTTTGTTTTGTGAAAAGTAATCTCCTGACTCCAATATTCCAGATTGGTATACATAGTATGTGGAATGCCTCTTGATTTATATGAGGTTCATAAAAAACTCAATACACAATTTTACTTAACAATCAAAGGAATGAAAAAAAATTGACATAATGCTAACGATATGTAAAGTTTTACAGTTAATAATTAGAATACCTGCTAAAATCCTATTACTAATTCCTCCAAATAATTGAAAGTACTGTTTCAAAAGAAAGACTATTTTTAAGTGCCAAAGAAGTAAAAGAAAAAAATCCCTGACTAAATTTATTTTCATGACTAAGACAATCTTTGCAACTTTTTAAGACTTAATACTTATTTTTTAAAAACTCTTTTGTCTTTTATTTGTGAGAAGCATATATTTGTGCTCTTATGGAGAGTGTCTCTAACAATCTAGGAAAGTTCTTTGAGCATAAACACCTTCAAGTGAATCCAATAAAAATATTTTACTGCTCGGGATAAATGAGTTACAGCAAATTAAGTAACTGATTTTTTGTGTTTATGAGGGCTTCTTAGTGCACCCTTGTGGTAAAGTAATAAATTACAATGCAACCTTAAGGGGAAAAAAATCAGCATATAAAGCCAGCCTACGGGAAGCAAATAAGAGTCCACTGTTTGATTCCTTCAGGAAGCACCAAGCATTGCCTTGCCTGGTCACAGAAAAACAGTATGAGTTTTGCTCTGCAAAAAATGGAGATACAACATAAATGAATGGGAATTTGAGACAAAATGACAATCTCAAAATAAGTTGTTAAGAGACAATTGAAAGAAATGTTGAATAATATGAACATATTGAACAGATATCAGTAGATTAATTTTGTCCAGATTCCTTATTGTAAGTTCTGTGCTCCATCATAGGAGAAAAGTGATATTTGGACAATGCTTTCTAGTTTCTCTCAATGTCAAATCTGTTTACATCTTATTGTTTTCCTTTTTTATTCTTTTTCTTTTTTTTTTTTTCAATTTTAAATACAGTTTTATTTAAGACATTGCATTTTCCACTTACAATACAGTGTTTATAAAGTGCAATGTTATTTCCTTTCCCTGTGTACATGTTCCATATTCAAGTATTGAGAATGCCCAGTAATTTACTATAGCAGCAACCTTAAAACTGCCACAGAATTTGCTACAAATTTGGGCCCTTCCATATTTTACTGTGGAACAATGCTACTTCTATTATTGGGCTGGCTTAGTCAACCTCTTCAATGGTGGGCCCAGAGGAAGCACCACCAGAGGGAGGAGCTCCCCCACCAGGGAAGCCCCCAGGCATTCCTCCTGGCATGCCTCCTGCACTCTGGTACAGCTTGGTAATGATGGGGTTGCAGACTTTCTCCAGCTCTTTCTGTTGATGTTCAAATTCTTCTTTCTCTGCAGTCTGATTCTTATCCAGCCAGTTGATGATTTCATTACATTTGTCAAGAATCTTCTGTTTGTCCTCATCATTTATCTTGCCTTGCAGCTTCTCATCTTCAACAGTTGCTTTCATGTTGAATGCATAGGACTCAAGTGAGTTCTTAGATGACACCTTATCCCTCTGCTTTTCATCTTCAGCTTTGTACTTCTCAGCTTCCTGGACCATGCGCTCAATGTCTTCCTTGCTCAAACGACCTTTGTCATTAGTGATGGTAATCTTGTTCTCTTTTCCTGTACTCTTATCTACAGCAGAGACATTGAGGATGCCATTGGCATCAATATCAAAAGTGACTTCAATCTGAGGAACACCACGGGGTGCAGGAGGTATGCCTGTAAGTTCAAACTTGCCAAGCAGGTTGTTATCCTTGGTCATGGCACGCTCACCTTCGTATACCTGAATGAGCACACCAGGCTGGTTGTCAGAGTAGGTTGTGAAGGTCTGTGTCTGCTTGGTAGGAATGGTGGTATTACGCTTGATGAGTACAGTCATGACTCCACCAGCAGTTTCAATACCAAGGGACAGAGGAGTGACATCCAAGAGCAGCAAATCTTGAACATTTTCAGATTTATCTCCAGATAAAATGGCTGCCTGGACAGCTGCACCATAAGCAACAGCCTCATCAGGGTTGATGCTCTTATTCAGTTCTTTTCCGTTGAAGAAGTCCTGCAGAAGCTTCTGAATCTTGGGGATACGAGTAGAACCACCCACCAGTACAATATCATGAATCTGTGACTTGTCTAGTTTGGCATCTCTAAGAGCTTTTTCCACAGGATCAAGGGTGCCACGGAACAGGTCAGCATTCAACTCTTCAAATCGAGCCCGGGTAATGGAGGTATAGAAGTCGATTCCTTCATAGAGAGAATCAATCTCAATACTGGCCTGAGTACTGGAAGAGAGGGTACGCTTAGCTCTTTCACATGCAGTACGGAGACGTCGGACAGCTCTTTTGTTCTCACTGATGTCCTTCTTATGCTTGCGCTTGAATTCAGCGATGAAATGATTGACCATACGGTTGTCAAAGTCTTCTCCACCCAAGTGGGTGTCTCCAGCTGTGGATTTGACCTCAAAGATTCCATCCTCGATAGTGAGGATTGACACATCGAAAGTGCCACCTCCTAAATCAAAAATCAGCACATTTCTTTCAGCTCCAACCTTTTTGTCTAAACCATAGGCAATAGCAGCGGCAGTTGGCTCATTGATTATCCTAAGCACATTGAGACCAGCAATGGTTCCGGCATCTTTGGTTGCCTGACGCTGAGAGTCATTGAAATATGCTGGCACCGTGACCACAGCATTGGTAACAGTCTTCCCAAGGTAGGCCTCTGCAATTTCCTTCATTTTTGTCAGAACCATGGAAGACACCTCCTCTGGATAGAAACTTTTTGTCTCTCCCTTGTATTCTACTTGAACTTTGGGCCTGCCTGCATCATTCACCACCATAAAGGGCCAGTGCTTCATATCAGACTGGACAACTGCATCATCAAATCTACGTCCTATCAGACGTTTGGCATCAAAAACTGTGTTGGTGGGGTTCATTGCAACCTGATTTTTTGCAGCATCACCGATTAATCGTTCGGTGTCGGTGAAGGCGACATAGCTTGGGGTAGTTCGGTTCCCCTGATCATTGGCAATTATCTCCACTTTTCCATGTTGGAATACACCCACACAAGAATAGGTGGTGCCAAGATCAATGCCGACTGCAGGTCCCTTAGACATGGTTCCGTATGTGTAGGCCGGAATCCACTTGCGAAGAAACCACGCAAACCTCAAAAAGCTGCCACCGCGTTCAATGAGACCCTCTTTTTCTTTTCTATTCTTTTTTTTTTTTTTTTTTTTGGCTCAACATGAGAAATGCCTGTCCCCTGCAAAGATAAATATTGTACTCATGTTAATTGATATGCCTGTAAGAAACGACATGGTAAGAAGTTTTATTTAATTAGAAGAAAGAATATCTTGTTCACTTTTGAAATTAAGACCAAAACATTTTTTAAAAAAACTCTCCTACATGGAAACTGAAAATACTGCATAATATATTTTCATAAAAATTGAAATAATGAAAATAAAACTACCTATTTTAAGGATAAATAGATATGACTGTGTCATATTTTTTAAGGCAAGAGAATGTCCATATATGATCCAAAAAATAGTCATAGGAAGGTGGTGAGAAAGAACATAGGGAGCAGAAATAAAAGGAACCAGATCATTTGATGTTCTGGTTTCTGAACCAGGTGTCAGGTTAACTGGCATTTGTTACATTATCCCTTATAAGCAAAAATGCATTAATGAACAAAGTACAAAAGAACCACTGATGACAGTACATGACAAAACAAAGAAAAATATTAATCCAATTCTTTGCCGCTGGGTACCAACAAAGCAACAATAGAATAAAAAGGAAGATGCATTTAATTAATATGTCACTTTCTGCGAAGTACATGAAAATAATAAGTACATAATATGGTGAGGCAGTTGAAAGACTCTGAAATTTTGTAGCTTTTCTTGGAACTAGAACATGCCTTCTAGTGATCTATAGGTACAGGGAGGCAGATATTGCATGCCCATTGTTGACCCATAGATGTTCCCCCAAATCAAGCACTACACTTGACAAACACTTTTATGAAAAGTGAACTTTTGTCATATTTATATGTGTATACCTATATATACAGTCTCTAGTCAAGAAATCTCCAAAAATTAAAGGCAGAAAAAATAATTACTTAAAAATATTATTATACTTTCAAATCACTTCAAGTTTATGAAATTTCTTTTGAAACATATTCTGAAGTATGGTTGGATATTAATAATCAAAAATGTCATAGTTTTGTGTGAGAATATTGGGAACCTTGGTCTAATATGGAGAAATAAGATTTTGACATTTTTTTTAGCCTTAATTTTTCTAAAAAGATTTAGGTGACATCCTGTCTTATCAGTTAAATAATTTCTGCTTGGTGGTTTGTAATAGGACTAGGAAGTCTGCCCACCATAGTCCAGGCAGATAGCCTTTGCCTCATTAGAGAATCTGGTGTGATGAGAAAAAGCCAAGACAAGAAGAACCTGGAACATAAGGCAGCCCGTGAATGTTGGAAAGGATTTCAAGAGGATGCCAGCTGGCCTGGGAAAAGAGTAGAAGGGCCTTTCCTGGATTAAATTTGACTAATTATGCCAACCTTGAATTGGGTGAAAACTGGCACTAAATGGATAGACCTGGAGAAAATCCAGATGACTCAGTAGGAGCGATGAGAACTGAGAGCAGGTGGATAAACTACTGAAATTTTGAGTTGTTGAAAACAAACATAACTACTATGTTTGAAATACGAAAAAAAAAATCTTGAGAAGATAAGCATATCAGCATCATTGTTTTAGAGCTCATTCATTTTTAAAAACAAAAATTTACAAATATTCAGTATTAGTTCTTAATCTTAAGCTCCATTTTCTCCCCTCATACTCAAATAATAACATGCAAAATATATATTATTTGCCTGCTGTGTGGTTAGTACTGAGTTAAGCTTGGGGAAATTATAGTTTAAATGACCACTATTTGATGATAAATAGGAGATAATTAAAGATGAATTGGAAGTAACTAGGAAAAAAAGGAAAGTACATATGAATATCTAAAGATGCAAGACAGTGCTTTATTTTGAAAGAACTCCAAGTTCAGTGTGGCAGGAGAATAAGATATGAAAGAAATGAATTGGAAGGTTTTGGATTAGAGTTCACATCAGATTTGGATGTAAGGCTTCTAAATCATACTAAGCCTTTACTGGATTTTATTCTCAATGCTAATGCTACAGAAATTCACGAAATTTTTTATACAGAGTTCTTCTTGATCAACTTTCCTCTTAGACAAGCCACTCTGACTTCCACAAAACGAATTTACTAGAAGGAAGTGAAAATGGAAGGAGGAAGAAAATGTAGGGAATATTTTTTAAAATGTCCAGGTAAAACAGAATAGCGAAAGATTTTTACATCAGTCTTAAATGGAGATACAGGAATCAAGTTTAATCTTCTACTTGAAACAAGCTTAAAAATAGACAAAATATATTAAATGACAATTTTCAATTCATCAAATGGAGGTGAATTATCCTTGAGAGATGGGACACAAAGACAGGGAGTCCTATGACTCCTGTAGAGCAAAACTTGAAAGAATTTCCAGAAATTTTCCATTTTTGAAAATGGGAGAAAACAGACATGAAATCCTAGGAAAACCAAGATGGCTAGAGTCATATAAAAACATTACCAATGGGAAGAAACTTCACAAAGAGAGAACCTCAGAGAACTATGAACTTTCCTCAGTAGACTGCAGAATAGTATTCTTTGGTGTACTAATATGAGGAAATTACATAAAACCAAAGAAAAAGCTACTTAAAACAACTTGAGGGACCAGTGTCTGCAACTCACCCAGTATAAAATAGTGTGTGTTCCCACCAGTCTGTGGACTAGAAAATCTCAGACTCATCTCATGTATATAGAGTACTCAGAAAGGTCTTGCCCAGTAGTAGCAGCAGATAAAATGAGGCCTAAATTAAATACTGCTGTTGTACTGATAAACAAAATTAAAGTAAGACCCAAAAATGTCAAGTAACTTAAGTTCATTGAAAATAAAAGTCAGGTTGAATGCAAGCCCAACTACCTGGAAGGCTGAGACAGGAAAATCACAAATGTGAGGCCAACGTGAGCAATTTAATGAGATCCTATTTCAAAATTTAAAAAGAATTGGGACTGTAGCTCAATGGTAGATCACACCTGGGTTCAAACCCCTGTACCAAAAAAAATAAGTAAATTTCAAGAATATTTCTAATAATGCAAAATATATTGCTCTGAACCAAGAAAAATCAGATTGTTTGTCATCCAATTTTTAAAAAAATCCAAAAAAAGAGGAAATGACTCAGTATTAGGAGAAAAATTAATCAATTGTTACCACTCAGAATAGAAGGTGAAAGTGGTCATCATACTTGTTCACTATATGTTCAAAGCCTAGAGGAAGGATTGAGCATTCTGCACCAGATGCTGCCATTGTTAGAAATTGCCTAATGAATATAAGGGCCCTCTCTGTACTATATTGAATTAATTTCTATGGTAAAATTTCTAATACATGATTCTTTGTGTTTTTCTTTGATAGCAAACTTTTCTGTTTTGAAATGGCAAGAAATAAACATAACATCACTTTCAATCTTTTCTAACCCAAAATTAATGTAGTAGGCAAAAATATTCTCTCTATTCTGTTGTCTGTACTCACTTCTTATAAGAAGTGTACCATGTAATTATATTAGATAAGCCTCTTTAGATTGGAAGGAAACTTTGGGGCTTGATAATATTATCTTAGTTGATAGGAATATATTATAATTATTTCTGGTATTCACAAGGCTTAAAGCTTGTGGTTCAAAACATGGAGGAATATTTAATCTTGAGCCATCACTCTTTCCTATATGCCTAAGTAAGCAATAAGATTCCCTGCATTTATGTACCAAGATTTTTTCTGAAGTATGCAGGAATGTATCAGTTATGCTTAGAAACCAGTCTCTCAGCTGAATTCATCATGCCACATTTACACTATGTTTTCAGCTCTGCATTCGGGCTCCCACAAGTTTATAACCTCTGACCACAGAAACTTTTGGAAAAAATTTGCTGTTTGTGATCATGAAAACTCCAATGTCACAAGCTATAGGACTCCAGAACAGTAAATGATGCTGTTCAAAGCAAGGAGCTCAATTGTGCTCTATGCAAATAAAACATGCAAATACAATAAAGTACTATTTTTAAAGATGGTAAATGTTAATGTTAGGGAAAGAATTCATAATATAAGCATGGTTATCATTAACATTATAAAATGTATGATTTTGTAAAATTCACAATGAATTAACTTACCTATTTATTCAGCATATCTACTACACATTTCTTGTCATTTTCAACATTGCATCAAAATTAATTTTGATCTTTTTGAATTAAAGAAATGTTACTTAACTATATATCAATGCATTGCAATATGCTATACCATAGATTTTAATCTCAGTAAATGTTTGCAGATTGAATAATTTAAAGAATGAACAAAGTTAAAAAATACTTCTAAAGTCAAATGATAATTTCTTTTCTCATATTGCTTCCTGCTTTTCATAAGACTTTTAATATTTTCATTTGTTTCTATATATTTGGTTTTAACTATAACTTCCATATATGAATTTGTTATATCTTTGTATAATGCATTATTATGTTCAATTTCAAATATTCATACTTCTATTGAAATTTTTTATTTACTTTGTTTAGTTCAATATACTTAATACATTACTTAATCTTTGAAAACATACTTTGGTTGCTACAAAATTAAATGAAAACATATTCTCAATTGCTTCTGTAAATTGTTCACTTTTGGACTTCAGATTATATTTAACATTTATGACTTGAAAATTATTAATAGCACTTTGAATTTATACCAATCTCACTAATAACTCAGATATCATGTCATCCATCCCTCTACACTATGACATACAGAAAATTAAACTAACAGAAATAGTTTACTTGGAAAAACTTCTAAAAAACTAACTCCCTGGCGAGTGAGCAAGATCAAGGCTCAAAGGCGGTTTCAAAGGTTATGACGATAAATCTGACCACCAGGGATTGGTTAACAACAGTTCCGTGAATGTGATCAGCTTGTGGTTGCCATATAGTCCTATGGAACTCTCGCCTGTGTGAACCTCCCATGCCTTGTTGACCTTTAAGCTGATTGATGCCCGCCTAGCCTCCACTCTACATAAAAGCTGTGTGATTTCCTCAATAAACGAGTTCCTGCTGTGACTGGTCTCCCTGACATGTTTGATTGTCCTCTGCCCGGAGGGCTGCATTAGGGTGGTCAGTCAGCCCTACCTATCCCGGTCTGGCCTTGTTGGGAAGTGTCCCCTTCCCTTGCTGCTGGTCGAGAAGGGCAAGGGGGCTTAAGACCTTGACAAATTAAACTATCAAAAACTTTCTCAGAAAAAATAAAACTTTCTCAGGTATAAGCAAACATATGAATGGAAATGTATAAAGTACAGAAATACTTAATTAAGTCCTCTTAAGATAAACTTGGTATTTCAAGTCAATGAATAAAGATTTTAAGCAGTGCTTTTACAACTCATTTACTATAGAGAAATAAAAGAAGTTAAATACTTATACCATAATGAAAATAATTTTTAGTTTTGTTTCTAAGATGGAGTAACAATACAAACTAGCTCTTTCACATAAATAAGCACAAACATGATGGGAAAAATAGGAAATAACTGAAGGATAAGAAACAAACAAGGAAATCATATGTTGATTGCCCTGGATTTCTGTCTGGTGCACAGTTTAGGCCTTTGCTTGTGAAGAAGATCTAAGAGAATGCAATTGTTTCACTGAGTGACAGAGATTTAGGGACACTGAAGAAATTGGAAGTTCCAAAGGAAAGTTCTAGAAATGAGGGATTTACACAAGAAAAGAGTTCCCGAAACATGCATGGTTATACCCTTGATTCTTTGGCTGAATATAAAGACAAAGAGACTATCCAGAAGTTCTGAGGTGAAAAATTACCTTAGTAAATTAGTTTGGTCCTTGAAGAAGCAGATGTCACCACAAAATTGGATCTATACAGAATTTTAAACCACAAGCACCAGGAATTTTGTGAGATTCCAAGGAGAAATTTAGAAACGGGAGGTTAGTGAGAACAATGACTCCCAATGATTTGGTGGATGCCAGAACTGCAATTGGTACTCAGTCATTCCTCCCTCCATTGTCCATTCTAAATTCTTTCCAAACTAGGCTATCAGCAGATCTTAGTGACTTAACTGATGGTGTGACCCAACTTTCATGGCTGATATGGGAATATTAAAAATGAAAAAAAATAAAAAGTTATCATAGGAGATTATTCACCCATTAAAGAGACACTAAAACATGTAATGACCTACTTTATGGTATAAATTTGACAACTTTGATAAAATTGGAAAATTCCTCCCAAACTAAAAGCAATCAAAGTTTACTCAAGAAGAAATAGAGAATGGAAAAGACCTAAACTTACTGAAGAAACCTAATTTATATTCAATTCACTTTACCACACGGAAAAGTCCAGAATCAAAGAGTTTATTATTGAATTCTATCAAATATTTTAGAAAGAAAAATGCCAAAATGATTTTAGGACATCAAATTACCACAAAAACAAAAACAGTTAAAGATATTTAAAGTGAGGGAGGAAGGCAGGAAGAGAGGAAGCAAGGAGGGAAGAAACTATAAGCTAATGGCCCTCTGGAAAATAGATGAAAAACAGAATATGTTAATGATGTTAGAGCAATTCCAGCAATGTATACAAAGAAAATAGAACCATGAGAAAGCAGAAATGACACAAGATAAACCCATATAGACAGACAAGTGATACTCAATAAGGGTGCCAAAACATGCTGGAAAAAAAATTTAATAAATGGTGCTGGGGAAACTAGATACTCATATGTAGAAGAATGAAACTAGATTCCTATCTCTCACCCTGCATAAAACTCAACTCAAGATGGATCAAAGTGGAATTAGTCCAGAAACTTTAAAACTAGTAGAAGTAAACATAGGGTCCATACAATTTGGTATAGGCACTAACTTCCTTCATAAGAGCTTCACAAGAGCTTTAGGGAAAGTTTAAGAAATGAAACTAAGAACCAATAAGTGGTATGCCATCAAATTTAAAAGCTTCTGCATAGCAGTGGAACTGATTAAGAGAGGGAAAAGAATAGAATGGGATAAAATCCTTATTAGCAATTCCTCTTACAGGTTATTAATATTCAGAATATATAAAGACCTCAAAAACAAAGAATTTTAATAACAAAACAAAGAATCCCATCAATAAATAGAAAAAAACCAAACAGACATTTTTCAAAAGAAGAAATACAAATGGCCTGCAAATATATGAAAAAAAAAGTTCAACAACCCTAGCAATCAGGAAATTGCAAATCCAAACTATATTGAGATTTCATCTCACTCCAGTTAGAATGGCAATCATCAAGAATGCAAATAATAATAAATGCTGGCAAGGATATCCAAAAAAGGGTATACCCCTACATTAGTGTGGGATTGCACACTAATACAAACACTTTGGAAAGTAGTATAGAGACTCTTCAAAAAGACTAGGAATGCAACCACCATATGATCTAGGTATCCTACTCCTTGATATTTATTCAAAAGTACTAAAATCAAAGTGTCATAGTGCTATAGCCACAACAATGTTTACAGCAGTGAAATTCACAATAACCAGATAATGAAACCAGTCAAGTGCCTGTCAACAGATGGCTGGATAAAGAAAATGTGGTCTATATACAAAAAGGAGTTTTGCTCAGTCATAAAGAAGAATGAAATTATTGCATTTGCTGGTAAATAAATAGAATTGGAAAATATGCTAAGTGAAATCAGCCAGTCTAAGAAAATCAAGGGTTGAGTGTTTCCTCTCAAATGCAGAAACTAGAGCAAAAAAAGGGGGGGCGGGGAGTGAGGAAGGGGAGGATCTCATGAAAATTAAAGAGCGATCACTGGAGTATAAGGGGGTTAAGGCAGAGGGAGGAGTAACAACAAAAGGGAGGAATCTGGAATAAAATTAACCAAATTATGTTATGCACATATCTGAATATACCACAGTGAAGTCCACTTTTATGTATACCTGTAAAGAACCAATTTAAAAAAAAATAAATGGAAGGAACACCAGCAGTCGAGAAACAGGGAAGGAGAGGAAAAGAGTAAGTACTGGGGAATGACATGGAGAAAATTATATCCATAAATGTATAATTATGTCAAAACAAACCCCACTATTACATAGAACTATAATTCACTAAGAAAAATATTTTTTAAAATAGAAGAAAAAAAAAAGAAAATGCAACAATATGCAAAAGCATCAAATAACATGAAATACACAGGGATAAATGTATTACAGTGTATGGAAAATTTGAATATTAAGCACTTCAAAACATGACTGGGGAATATTTTAAAACACCTAAAGAAATGGAGAAATATACCATAATCATGAATTCATAGATTCCATATTAAGATAATTCTCCATAATTGATCTATACTTTCAACATGCTCCCAGTAAAACACAGTCTTTTTGTGAAAACTAAATTTATTCTAAAACTATAAGGAAATGATCTAGAATGACAAGAAATGATTTTTGAAAAGAAAAACTAAGTTAAAGAACATGCATTATTTGATTTCAATACTTGGTATAAAGCTAAAGAAATGAAGATAATTTGTCATTCATGTACAGATCAAGAAATAAGGATCAAAGAAACAAAATACAAGGGACTGAGGAGATGTATACATTTGCAGTTAAATTACTTTCACAGAGGTACTAAGGTGATTTCACAGGAAAGTTGTCATTTTTCAACAAATGATACTAGAACTTGATATAAATATGGAGAAATGTAATCTCTACCTTTACCTTAGCATACAAAAAGTTAGCTCAAAGTATGTTATAGACCTGAACATAAAATATAAAAATACAACATATCAAGAAAACAGACATAATCATTGTGATACTAGACAAAGCAAAGATACCACAGAAAAAGCCTCCTCCAAACAAAAATATCTGGGTGAATGAAACTTCATTAAAATTCTGCAGAGCACGGCTTTGCCTCTACACTCTTAAGTTTGACAGATAAGTCAGTGAAATAAACTGACACCAGATATAATAATATGAGAAAAGGTATACAAATTTATTAATTTTTAGTATTATGTGCACAGAGCATCACAAGAAAAAAAGTGAATGCTTAGAAAAGTTGTGAGATTTCAAAGCATATTTACAGTTTTAATGGGGGAGAGAGGTGAAAACCCAGGCCACTTAGGGGAGAGTAAATTACTTGTAAGAAAGATGAATGGAGCCTTAATAGAACAGCTGATAGATATTATTGTTTGTAACAGAATTTGTCTAGGTGCAGTGCTAACTTCTAGTCTCCTCTCCTATGATGAGAGTCAGTCTTCCCTGGTTGGTGAAACTTCAGGGGAAAGGCTTTATGACAACCGAGTTGTGTTTGGAGAATCCATCTTGGGGTGTTCAGAGGAAGTCTTTTCCTGCATTCTCTATTTTGCCAGCACATTCAGCTCAAAATAAACAATATATCCAAGCAACATATTTTGGGGTGGCATGTTCTGAATCCCTTCAAATTAAAATTCATGCCCTTAAAAAAGACACTATTAAGAAAATGGAATGGTAATCTACAGGCTGCCAGAAATGTTCTCAACATATTTGGAAAACAACATGCATCTAGAATAGATGAGGAATATTTACAAACAAATATTCAGAAGAAATTCATCCCCTCCAAAATAGGCAAAAGACTTTGTTTCACAAAAGAAGGGACACATAAACGAATTTTCAGTGTCATTAGTAATCAATTAAATGAAAATAACACAGTAAGCTATCACTGCATACTCATTATTGTGGCTAAAATAAAGAAGACTAGCAATGTTAACTCTTGGTGAGGATGAAGAGTTGTAATCTAAAATGATACAACTATTATCAAGAAAGAATAGTACTTACATGACCCAGCTAAACTTCTACTCCACCCTAATCTTATTTATCTTTGAGGACAGGATGTATGAAGAGCAAAGTTTCTCTTTAGGTAGGCTAGTTAAAATTAGCTGGATCTAAGGTGACTGCCAGAGTAACTGCCCGACCACCTCTAACTTCATTATAATCTAATTTCCAAGCTACATGACACACCTGCCAGCTGCCATGGTCAGAAATGCTAGATCGAAAAAGAGGTGGCCCTCGAGTTCCAAGAAATCTCACCAATATCAGGAAGAGATTCCTCTTCCCAGTAAGCGTATTGCCTTCTCTCATTCCCTGACTCTATCTCTGCAACCTCTCAACCGAAAGTGAGAAATTGGTCTGTGGGTGAGGTTCCTGCTTCTCCACTTGTTGGACACTTGTTGTCACTCAGTTTTGGCTTTGATTTTGGCTTTCTGACAGACACAGAACAGAAAATGATTTGACTTTGGGGGTCTCCCCCTTCCAAAGGGGGAAAAAATTGTTGATAATGTAACCAATTGGAAAAACGAATCCACCATTTCCTATAAAGGTACATGTTCATATCCATTATTAATTCCATTCTGAGTTACTTACACAGATGAAATAAAAAACATGTATTCACATAATACTTGTTATATACTCTGTATATATACAGATATATATATATAGCTATATATGTTCATATATATAAAACAAGTATTATGTGAACACACACATATATATTATGTAAACACACATTATATGAATATATATACATACGTATATCCTTAGCTTCTTCAAAATAGCTAAAAACTTGAAAGTTATGAAAAACTGAAAAGATCCAAAAAGTTGATCAGTGAAAAAACCTTTGGTATATCCATATAATAAAGTACAAATACACAAAAACAAACAAAAAAATGAGCTACTGATAGAAACCAAAATAATTCAGCCCAACAATATTATCCTAAGTGAATATTCAAGCTCAAAGAAGTACATTCTTCATGCTTCTATTTCTGGAATCTCTAAGATGATAAACATAATTTATGGTGACATAAAACTTCAGTGGCTGTCTGTAGCCAAGGTTAGAGAGTATTTACTTACATGTACCAGGAAAAGACTGTTAAGGGAGAAAAATGTCCAAAACTTGCAGACAGGAAAACAGAGAATTGCATATCTCTTAATGTCATCCTAGAATATTGTCTAAGAGGCAGATCTAATAAGATCTAATAAGGATTATCCAACACTAGGAGGATGTCCCCTTCATTACAGTAATTTACAACTCGGTAAGTACAGATGATAGAAAACTGAGAGTCATGCACGTGATTCTGTTTCTATGACAGTGTTAATTTTATCCTGGAGAGATGCAAATAATTTTCATACTATGGAAATATGAAATCCCCCTGTGGGGCATTCAAATATTTTGTATGAAATTTAGAAATCTTAATCAAGCATTTGTTCTTTTCATGGTTATAAAGATTTCTTTCCTATGGAGTTTTTTAGATCTTTTTTACCACCCTGTTTGCTCCACCATTAAGGAGTTAAATACACTTTTGGTACACATGTATTTTCTAAACACAGTAGTCTCCTCCATAGATTCCTGTGAGTTAATATATTTAGATTCCGACCTCATTCCTACTGCCTCTTATGGTATAGGTACCAGTCTCTTCTTTGGTCTTAATAGTCCCTTAGCTTCTCTTGCTCCTGGATCCCATTATCCCTACTGAAATCAGAGAACCTGTTTCACTGGCAGCATGAGCTAGTGTCATCACTGACTTACAGGAGACAATGGTACAGGGCTCTTGAAAGTCCTGGAGCTTAACACGTTAGTTTTGTGAGGATCCTCTAGGCCTCCTTGGGATATGCAATAGGTGGGGAATGTGCAAGTCATACATGAAAAATTTTCCAACATCCCATTTCCTTAATTCTTTAGACTTCTTCCTTCACATTATGCTAAAGGATTTATAGAATAGCAACTTCCTTCAACCAAAGTTTCAATCACTGACGAAATAAATTATTAAAACTATTTCTATCTGCATAAGTTAACATATAAATTCTAAACTATCTGGTAATTGTAATCATTTCAAAAAATTGGTGCAGTACATAATCTCTCCTTGACCTAACTACTTTTAAATACACTCCTGTATCTATTCTTCAGAAAAATATTGCCACTCTCTCTGTAAGTCAACTATTTCCTTCCTGATCAGACTTTTCTGGATCATGCAAAAAATGACTGTAGGTATGGATCCAGTGGCAACAAAGGATTTCTAATCCTGGTAGGCACCCCAGGGATATCCATCATGTCATTACCCAAATCCATGAATAGGTATCTTAAGTGGCACAAAAAAAAAAAAAAAAAAAACCTTGATAGATCAGTTAAGGACCTTGAAATGGCTATTTTCGATTATTCCTGTGAGTTGAATGTAATCCTTAAAAGTGAAACAGGAAGTTGAAGGGAAAGTCAAAGCAGTATGATGGAAAAAGAACTTGACCCCCTTCACTAGTTTTGAAGTTGAAGAAAGGGAACCTTGAGCTTCAATGAAAGGCAAGCAGCCTCTATGAGCTGGAAAAGACAAGGAAATGGATTCTCTCCTAGAGTATCCTAAAGGGAATGCAGCCTTGCTGGCACTAATGTTAGTCCATTGAGACCAAAGTTGAGCTTCTAACCTGCAAAATGGTAAGATAATATATTTGTGTTGTTTTAAGCCACAAATTTGAGGTGGTGTTTTATGGGAGCAAGAGGAAATAAATAGGGGGTGAAGAGATTAAGCATTCCATTACCAAGCAACTGTCTTAGATGAGACTAGTAGAAGAGGCTCCAGATTGAGAAACATAGTCTCTTCTGAACCAGCAAGAGAATTTTTGTTGACAAAGGAACATCTAAAACAATCTCATCTCCATTCAAGTAAACTAAGTCTGAAGTCACACTCTTTCCCAATCAGGGATTTGGAAAGTCTATATATTTCTCATATCTTGCAATTACAAATCGCTTGCTCCATTTGAATCTGGAATGTCCCCCAAAGACCTATGTGTTAAAGAATTGGTCTTCAAACTAACTACTGGAAGATGGTGGTAACCTTTACAAGGCGGAGCCCAGTAAGGGGATTTCGGTTATTATGAGTGTGCCCCAAAAATGAATTGTGGGACTCTATTTCTTTCTCTCTGTTGTACCCGGGTGCCATGAGGAGAACAGGCATCCTTAGTCATGTGCTACTGTCATAATGTACTGTGTGCCCACAGGCCCAAAGCAATGAGGTAATTGGTCATTGACTGAAATGTCCAAAGCTGTGAGCCAAAACAAACCTTTCCTCTTTATAAGTTGATTATTTCAGATATTTTGTTATGATAATGGAAAACTGATTAATACACTGATCAATGGAATTTTCTTTCTGATGTTCAGTAAAATTATTCCATAAATAGCTATTACTATGAATAAGGCATTCTTTCAAGAAAATCATAAAAACTTTCTAGCATTATTGAATATAGTAATGGGATAGTATCTTGAGTAATATAGGCAAAGAAAACCTAATTGTTAGCAATTCTAAATGTCTATATGCCAATACATATAAATAGGCATAAGGGAAAAGTTGCAAAGTTATAAAGGGGAATAATCAACCAAGTACAGAATCCAGAAGGGTATAAAGAAGCAGGATATGGAGCACAAATGGGAAAGTTGATAACTGAGACAATGCTAGAAGAAAATATGAATGTAGTCAAATGAGTCTGAATGGTGTCACAAGATTGAAGGACTTTTTGGAAGTTCTATTTTTCTCTGTAAAGAAGTGATGAGTGCAACTACAAAGAATAAGGGAAAAAAGGGAAGATTTAGAAAAATAAGGGAAGCGTAAAAAATGGGAAATAATTGCTATGGAGAACACAGAGAGAAACAGCTACCAATAAAAGGGATGTTTAGGATAATTTTTATCTAGAACATAAACTTACAGCTTTATCATTTTCTCTAACAGTGTTCAGCAGCCCATGTATAAATGAGGAAGTCAACTGAATTAATATAGTCTTGATATGTTGGGCATTTCTCAATGTTTTAGCCAACTAGTTCCCAAACACTTTTCTGATTTGGGAAAAAGATCTCATTTTGTGGAGGTGACTTTATTCACTGCCTTACGTGCAACTACAGAAGGAAAAAGGAGAGAGAACTTCTGAACACTCCATCCTTAAAACCAGAAGATTAACATTTGAATCAGGCTCACTCTAACACACACCCCTACCTAAGACTTTGAATCTTGAGAAAGTAATGCAAAGATGTAGGCACAGCTTAGAAATTATTTGTGCCAACAGTTCAGCCTTAATAATCCTCAGTATCAGCAGCAGGTATATTGCGGTAGTGCTCTAAAGAGGGGCCATGTCAGTGTGTCTGGCTTCAAGGTCAGCATCCTAACCAGAAGTCCCTGTGGCCTGACATACTCACAGGCTCTGTGTAGAACCTTCCTTGCAGTCTATTTCCTGAGCTTGGTTCTATTGTCTACTCACCAACTTTGTGAAACAGTCAGTTATCATGGTTTCTAAATACGGTGTCTCCCAAAAGCTCATGTGTGAGACAATGCAAGAAGTTTAGAGGTTAAATAATTCAGTTATGAGAGCCTCAACCCAATCAGTGCATTAATCCCCTGATAGGGATTAGCTCAGTGGTAACTATAGGCATGTAGGGTGTGGCTGGAGGAAATGGGTAGTCAGAGGCACATCTTTGGAGTATATATTTTGTGAGCTGAGCTTAGTCTTTTGCTGCTTCCAGGTGCCATGTCCCCAGTTACTTGTCTCTGCCATACCCTTCCATCATGATGCCCTGCCTCTCTTTTGGCCCCAGAGCAACTGAGTCGGCAATATATGAACTGAGACCTCTAAAACCTTGATCTCCAAAATAAACTTTTCCTTCTTAAAATTGTTCTTTTCAGATCTTCTGGTCACAGCAGGGGGAAAGCTGACTAAAACAGCAGTAGTCTATTAATAAATTTCTTTCTTTTCCAATGAAGCTGAAGCAGCTTCTGACATCTATAGTGAGGATTCCTGATGGATATGGGCTTATTTTCCCAGCAGAAGAATTTGATGTGAGATTGAAGATAAGATATTGGAAAGAGAGTGAATAAGTAAATCAGGATCTCTACACTACATAAGGCATAAGAAGGCAGGGGCAGGTGAATGAGGAAACAGAGGTTTCAAATGCTGGAAGTTGTAGTTAGGACAGAGAAAAGACTAACTGAGAGGAGCTAAGTGAGCAGCTGGCCTAAGAAGGGATTGTGGACAGAAATTGGGAAGTTGAAGCAAACATTCAGAGGTCACAATTTCTAGAACATGATGACATGACTGAGGGAATGAAAACAACAGAGAAAAGAGTGCAGGAAACTGAAAATCTGAATGTCCCCAAAATCATCCATGTTTTGTTGCAGTGACCAAGAAGGATGTCAGAAATACGTGTGAAGTGCAAAACTGAGTCATAAAGTCTTTAATGAATGGAATGAAAACAAAGAGAAACCTGTTCCTAGAAGAAATGAGAAGGTAGCTTGGAGCCATGATCAAGATTTTTAAAAAGGCAAGTTATTCTACATGATGTAAGAGGAGTGATGTTTTGTAAATGCAAGAAAGCAATCCTAGTACCTGATGATAACATGGGGGATAGCGCCAGCAGTGTCCTCATAAGAGGCAATGATTGGAGAAAATACTCAATCCAAGAAAAAAAAAATGATATATTCCAGGAATTAATTTAAAATTTAAAAAAAACTTAAAAATCTTAGCCATTGGATTTGCTTTGAAATATTCGAGATGAAAGCATCATTCTTTAGATGAAAAAAGGGAGATTGCTATAGGAACCAGCACAGAAGATATGAATATAGCACATAAAACACCATGTCATTGCTGAGAATGTTTGAATGCAGGCACACTGTTGTAATTTCTAAATTGCAACTTGAGTGTGCTCTTTTTAAAAATGCCATTTTACCTAGCAACGAAGTACCCTAGATTATATTAAATCTATACATAAAAATAAAGAAGTGTGCTTCCAGGATAAAATGGCCCTGTTATACAAATTTTAAGAATTATTCACTATTTTAAAGAATTTCTATTACCTGTCTTTGTATATAATTTTTATTATGTCTAGTAATAATTTTTCTGTCAGTATGAAAAATATCAGTATACTACATGGTCCTAGATTTCTCCTTTCTACTCCCTGGTACAGAAGAAAAAAAAAAAAAAAACAGATTTATCTTACTAATTAAAATGAGAAAACTAAACCAATTCAGTTTTTAGCATTTAAGTGTTTAGTGTGGATTTAAAAGTCAACCAAAGGGGGAAAACTCCCCTAGGACTCATATAGTGGCAAATAGATAGTGAAGTTAGGGAATCTCTGTGGCTGTGGTAAGGCTGACACTCCTAAACTGGGTTTTTTTTGGGCCATTCCAAGTCCCTAAAGCCTTTTAAGTAGTCATTGTTCCTGCCTGTCAAGCAAGATAGTTGTTAGCTTCTGTGAGTATTTCCCTAATAGCTCTACCAATCATTTTTATCTCTGCTGCCAACCTGAGCTTTCATTAACAAGTGTGAAAAATGTTCAAGAAGCAAAATAAAGAGGTACTGAACCAGTTCAATCTTTTGGAGGAGCTTTTACTCATATCCAGTGAGAACTGTTGCATTACTACAGAAGATTTTGGAAATCATGATTTATATTATTTCTCCTTCTCACTCAAAGGACAACTTCTATTCCAATTTCTCAGGACAAAATTCAGGAAGTCATCTTAACTCTTTTTTCCCCTTTGTTACATATCCAAAACATCAGCAAATCCCAATAACTCCATCTCTGAAATTTTACTGAGAATCTGACCCCTCTAAAGACAGCGTGTCAGCCTGGGATTACATTCATGTAATCCCAGTGACTCAGGAGAATAAGACAGGAGGATTGAAAGTTAGAGGTCAGGTTCAGCAATTTAGTGAGACCCTAAGTAACTTAGCAATGCCCTGTCTCAAAATTTAAAAATACAAAAGACCATGGATATAGCTCAGTGACAAAGCACCCCTGGGTTCAATCCCCAGTACAAAAAAAAAAAAAAAAAAAAGATAGTACATCAAACCAAGTATCACCATTTCTTGCCTGTACTATTGGCCCTAGCTTCCCAAATGTGTGACTTCCTCTATGTTAGTTCTGCTATAGTCTGAGCCTTACATTGTACACGTAGTATTTTTTTAAAGCACAAACAAGATCATGCCCATCCTCAACTCAAATTCTTCCAATGTATGGCCATTTTACAAAGAATAAAATCCAGACTCCTTAATAGGCTACAAAATCCAACCTAACCTGGTTCCTGATAATTTCTAGACCTCACTTTCTCTCACTCTTCTATTATGGTGCTCCACCCACATTACTTCTCCATAATTCTGCAAAAACACAAAGCAAGCCCCTCCCTTTGCCTCAAATGTTCTTCCCTACATTATGTCCTTGGTCCATTCCTTCACTTGACCTATGACTCTATTGAATGTCTTACCTCAGGAACCCTATAAAATTCTCTATCCTTTACTCTCTTAGTTTTTTATTACAACTTACCATCAAACACACACACACATATACATATGTATACATCTATGCAAGCATGGATATATATGTATGTATATATGTGATTAGATATATATGGGTAAATGTAAAATCTTTATGAATCAGACTATAAAGCTTTAAGTTCCAACCATACTATAAATTCCACAAAAGTAAAGACTTTGTTTTATTCACTGCTCAAGGGTCATGACCTAAGACAGGCTGGGTATTATAGCAGGTATTCAATAAATATATATTTTTGATAAATGAATGAGTCTCTACAGCACTGACAGATTCCAGCTGCATAACAACACTTCTTTTCACACACTTGTCCCTAGCACCAGAGAAGAATGTGCACCATCACTAACTGCTGTCCCCTAAGATTATCTTCCTAGTTATCCTACTGTCCAAACTTATAAAATTAGTTTAACCATAGAATGGAATATAAACCGGACAGGTTGGATGACTTAATCAGAATTAGTCATTAGGAAAAGAGCGCTGACATTTTTCATCCTTTTACTAAACATTCTAACAATATGTCCCCAAAGTTAAAGTAATAAGAGAAGACAAAATCTGCTTAAAGACTGGTAAAACTATATCGATTCCTCTGAGTTTGTCAGGAAGCATCTAACTAAGAATAACTCAAGCAACTCACATTTGAGTATTTCTCTGCTACAGACCCTCTGTTTCACAACAGAAGGAAATCAGTTTAAAAAATGGTCAAAGAATTCATGTGCATTCATGAACTGAAGTGATAAATTATTGCTGACACAAATACAAGTTTTTGAGCAGTATGGTAAGACATTATGCATCAGAAAAAAAAATACTGCATTTGTAAATGAGAGACAGTTACCAATTCTATCTTCTTACCCAATTTTCTGGATGATGTGGGACAAATCTGACTCTCAATTGCTTCATTTACAGAAAATGTTTATATTAGATACAGTTTCCTTAAGGAGGGGAAAAGGATATCAGAATTATTTGGAGAACTTTATAGAACTACTCAGGCCTCTCTCCAGTCTCCCAGTCCTCCATCAAGATTCTGAACTTCTGTCCTTTGGGGAATGACTATGATGGTTGGTTACCAATAGGAGTTGGCAGATTCCCTCAAATGTGTTGAGTGTGAGTTAGAGAACACAGGGAAAATATTCCTTGTCAGGCCTCAAAACTGGTTTGTCATACAGAAATAAAATGTAAGAAGTCTTCAAAATATATAAAATTATCAAGAAGAAATACAACACACAAGAGTTTTCAGTGTTCTCTGGAAACCGTCAACAGTAGTCAGCTACCTTCCTGTGTTATGCATGCTAGGTAAAAGTACTCTCTTATATTCCACAAAACCATTGTTTCTGCTATAATCTAAAAACACTATTGTCCCATAAAGTAAAATATATACTTAAAATTCTTCTTACTTTAAAACATTTCAAAATTCATGAACCCATTTCCTAATAATAATATTCTCTCAGAGAACCAATATTAAATCTTAATTTATAAATGAATGGATTCTCCAGAGTTTAGAAATGATTGACTTAGATTATTGTTTGTAATTCAAACTTTCTGTACATTGAAGGAAAAAAATTTTATAATTCCCTGCAAATTGGTTATTCTCATTGTCAACATTTTTTCTTCTTTTTCCAATGAATAAACCCATTAACAAGAAAAAATAATTAATGAATGAATTCTCATTAGTTCCAAAATGCAAAAAAAAAAAAAAAGAAAAGGAAGATGAAGATGAAGAAGTAGAAGTTAGTTAAATGAATGCTTTCAAAAGCAAATTTTTGTGTTCTTAATTCAAATTATGTTCAATTTGATTTCCTAATTTACTGATTACTTAATAGTGGGAGGGTAGTGTATAGTAACTTGTATTTAATTTGAAAAGAAATATTGGTGGAGTACATAATTTTGTCTGTAAAAACTATTAATGACTGGATGTATGATATTTATTATGATTTTCTAGAATCTAAGGTGGCAAATGGCCAGTTAAAATTTTTAAATACTACAAAAATTCTTTAAAATATGTTTATACTATAATGTAAAAATATTTTCCAACTGAAGTTAAGACAACATGGCTGATAATCACCAAGTCTCCATATTAAGAATTCCAACCCCTCAAAGTGGATCAAACACTTAAGCACTAAGATAGAGATCCTGTGCCTAACAGAAGAAAAAGTAGACCCAAATCTTCACTCTGTTTGCATAGGCTCTGACTTCCTTAACAAGACCCCTAAAGTGCAAGAAGTAAAATCAAGAATCAATAAATGGAATTGAGTCAAACTAAAAAACTGCTTCTCAGCAAAGAAAACAATCAATAATGTGAAAAGAGAGCCTACAGAGTGGGGAAAAATCTTTACCACATGCACCTCAGATAGAGCATTAATCTTCAGGATATATAAAGAACTAAAAAACGTAACACCAAAAAGACAAATAACCCAATCAGTAAATGAGCTAAGGAACTGAACAGACATTTCTCAGAAGAAAAAACAATCAATCAACAAATATATGAAAAAATGTTCAACATCTCTAGCAATGAGAAAAATGCAAATCAAAACTACTCTAAGATTTCATCTCACTCTAGTCTGAATGGCAATTATCCAGAATATAAACAACAGTAAATGTTGGTGAAGATGTGGGGGAAAAGGTATACTCATACATTGCTGGTGGAACTGCAAATAGGTGCAACCATTTTGGAAAGTGGTATCGAGATTCCTCAGAAAACTTGGAATGGATCCACCATTTGACCCAGCTGTCCCACTCCTTGGTTTATACCCAAAGGACTTAAAATCAGCACATTACAGTGATGCAGCCACATCAATGTTTATAGCAGCTCAATTTACAATAGCTAAATTGTAGAACCAACCTAGATGCCCTTCAACAGATGAATGGATCAAGAAAATTATGTATATATATTTGATGGACTATTACTCAATCTTAAAAAAGAATGAAAATATGGCCTTTGCCGGTAAATGAATGGAGCTGGAGAATGTCATGTTAAACAAAATAAGTCAATCCCAAAAAACCAAAAGTCGAATGTTTTCCCTGATACACTGGTGCTAATTCACAATGAGTGGGGGCACTGAGGAAGAATAGAGTTACTTTATATTAGGTAGAGGGGAGTGAAGGGAGGGGAGGGAGCATGAGGGTAGGAAGGAGAGTGGAATGAATTGAACATTATTATCCAATGTCCATATATAACTATATGATCAATGGGATTCCACATCATTTACAACTAAATGAATGAGAAATTATACTCCTTCTATGCATTATGTATCAAAGTGCATTCTACTTTTTAGAAAAAGAATCCCAACTGGCAGGGAGTACGTCTTCAAACCTGGTGACATCAGAACACACCTTACTAAACTGGTTTCAAAGATCACAAGTTTCTTTCTTGTTTTTTAGTGACACTTTGTCTCTGATTCAAGATTTCATTCACTGAATCATGTCTTCAAATTATGCCATTGACTCCAAGACTATTACATTGTGTACATTTTACTTAACAGTTACAAATTCCCTGGTTTTCCCACATGCCATGCAGTTTAGTTATGCCAGTTAGATAATTGTCATATTGAAGACTAGAAGGAGAAGAAAAAGAAATTATCCTCATGAAAGGAATGAAGTTCAGAGAGAAGTTCTTGGTTATAAGGTGCAGTTCAAGAAAGCTGATCCCGAAAGTTCAGCATTTTGGTAGTGGGGATCTGAGAATAGTCATTATAATTTGAATAGGGTTAACAGAAAAAGTGCAAGACATCATGCTAAATTTGAATCCCTCAGATAAATAACTGCAATCTCCTACATGTCTACATTGTAAAAATTGTAAAAAATTATTATTTATCTGAAATTCAAATGTGACAGTATTTTACATTATTCTGATTATTTGCTAACTGTAGCATGGAAACTTCAGTGTGAGGACAACAAAACCTCACGGTAAGCAGTGTGAGAAAATTATCATTGATTTCTTGTCTTTGGGAATATGTTCTACATCTACAACTAAAGAGATCAAACACTTTAAAATTTTACCTTGGCCACAGAAGTGCTTTCACTTCCTTTTAAAAATTCACTGATATTATTACAGTCTTTATACATCAATTCCTTCATGGAATGTGTGGTATAAGTAATGTATTACACCAAGCACTAAAGATAGTATTGAAATATAAGGAAATTAAGGATAAAACAAAAAAAATTGAAAGTACAAGCCAATATCCTTGATCAACATAGATGTAACTGTCCTCAATAAAACACAAAACCCCAAATCTAATAGCACATATTCATGATAATCAAGTGGGATATATTCCAGGAATACAAGAATGTTTTAATACATGCAAATAAATAAACTGAAACACCACATCAAAAGAAAAAAGGCTAAAAAACATGATCATCTCGATGCAGAAAATTCACTTGATAAAATTCAATATCCCTTCACGATAAAAACATTGAATAAATTAGGCATAAAAGGAAGGTACTTTAACATAATAAAGGCATTTATGTAATCCACCAGACAGCAATACACAGAGTGAGGAAAAGCAGAAAACTTTTTCTCTAAGATCTGGAATAAGACAAGGATGTCCACATTCATTACTTTTATTCAACTTAATGCTACATGTCTTACTCTAATTAATCAAACAACAGAAAAAAAATAGAAGACATTCAAATTGGAAAAAAATAAATCAATTTTTCAGTTTGCAGATGACATAGTCTTATATATAAAAATTCAAAGACTCCATCAAAAAAATAGTAAAATAAATGAATAAAGCAAAGTCACAGGGTATAAAATCAGCATGGAAAAATCAGTAGTGTCAGTAAATGCCAATAGTGAATTATCTGAAAAAAAGATGAAGAAAGCAATCCCATTTACAATGACTACCGAAAAAGAAAAGAAATCCCCAGGAATAAATTTAATCAAATTAAATGAATTTAATTAAAATTTCATAAATGAAAGAGCTCTATAATAAAACCATAAAACATTGTTGAAATAAATTGAAAAGGCCATTAAAAAATAGTATTGTCCATGTTCATAGATTGGAAGACTAAATATTGTAAAACTTACCCAAAGTGAGTTGCAAGTTCACTGTGATATTTATCAAATACCAATTACATTCCTCATTGAACTAGAAAAAAAATCTCTAAAATTCTTATAAAACTCCAAAGAAAATATTAGTAGTCAAACCCATGTTGAGCAGAAAGAATAACAGGAAGTATTGCACTACTAGACTTCAAAACACACTGCAAAGCTTTAATAATCAAAACAGCATGGTACTTATATAAAAATAAACAAATGGATCAATGAAACAATAAAGATTTAGAAATCAACCCACATATTTAAAGCAACTTATTTTTTTACAAAGGTGCTAAATAAGTACATTGGAGAAAGGAGAGTCTTCAATAAATGGTGCTTGGAAAATAGGTACCCAAATGTAGAATAATGAAATGAGAACTCTATCTCGCATGAAACAGAAATCAACTCAAAGTTGATTAAATACTTAAATGCAATACCTGAAACGATGAAACGACTGGAGGAAACATAAGGAAGCTCTTCAGAACATTAGAATGGACAAGGATTTTTTGGGCAAACCATAAAAGCATAAAACCAAAAAAGGGATTAGGGATTACATCAAACAGAAAGCTTCTGTACAGCAAAGGAAGTAACAGAGTAAAGAGGCAACTTAAAAAAATGTGAGAAAATATTTTTATTTGTTCATAATAATTGTCCAGAATAGTGGGTTTCATTATGACATAGTTGTACATGCATAAAGCATAATTTGAACAGCCTCACTTCCCAGTACCACCCTTTACCCTTCCCTTCCCCTGGTCTGCTTCCTCTCTCTCTCTCTCTCTACCCTATGGTGTCCCTTCTGCTTTCATGACTTCCTTCTGTTTTCTTGTTTTCCCCTAGCTTTCACATACAAGAGAAAACATTCAATACTTGTCTTTCTGAGTCTGGCTATTTCACTTAGCTTGATATCCTCCAGATCCATCCATTTTTCTGCCAATGACATAATTTCATTCTTCTTTATGGTTGAATACAATTCCATTGTGTACACATGCCATGTTTTTTGTCTAGTCATTTGATGATGAACACCTAGAATGACCCCATAACTTCACAACTATAAATTGTACTGCAATAAATATGGATATGTATGTATCTCTAAAGTAGGCTATTTATTTTTTATAAATACCAAGGAGTGGTAGTTCTATTTTCACTTTTTTGAGGAATCTCCCTACTATTTCCCTAGTAGCTGCACCACTTTTCATTCCCATGAATAGTGTATAAGAGTCCCTTTTCCCCCACATCCTCATATCACATTCCCACAGCACTTATTATTATTTGTAGTCTCAATTTCCATTCTATCTGGATTAGATGGAATCTCAAGGAAGTTTCAAATTGCATTTCCCTGATGGCTAAAGATGTTGAACATTTTTTTTTCATATAACTGTTGCCCATTTGTACTTCTTTTATGAATTATCTATTTGGTTCATTTGCCCATTTACTAAATGAGTTATTTGGTTTATTTTGGTTTTGTTTTTCTTTTTTAATTTATATATTCTGTATACCAATCCTCTGTTGGAAAGATATCTGGTGAAGATACTCTCTCATTCTGTAAGCTGTCTTTATTAATTGTTTCCTTTCCTTGAGAAGCTTTTTAATTTCATACCATCACAATGATCAATTTTGAATATTATTTCCTGAGCTATAGGAGTCCCATTTAGAAAGTTATTGCCTATAGCTATATATTAAAGTATTTTTTTCAATTTTTTCTCATAGTAGTTACACAGGGATAAAATATTTGTAAATTGTATATCTGACAAGGGACAGATATCCAGAATGCATAAGGAAGTCCAAAAACTCAGTAACCAAAAAAAAAAAAAAATAACAGGATTTTTAATAAAAAGTGCAACTGATCTAAATAGACATTTCTCCAAAGATGACATACAAATGGCCAACAGAAACAAAAAACTGTATCACTAATCATCAGGGAAATGGAAGTCAAAATCATAATGAGATATCACATCACACCAGTAAGATGGCTACCATCAAAAAGACTAAAGACAACAAGTGCTGGTGAGGATGTGGATGAAGGAGAATGCTTGCAGACTGTTGGTGGAAATGTGAATTAGTACAGCCATTATGAAAACCAGCATGGAGTTTCCTTAACAAAATTAAACTCCATATGATCCAGCAATTCCATTTCTGGGTAAGTATCTAAAGGAAATGAAATCATTATGTCATACAGATGGCTGCACTCCTTATTCATTGCAGTACTATTCACAATAACCAAGAAATGGAAACAACCTCAGTGTCTGTCAACTGATGATAGATTTTAAAATGTGGTACATATACATAAAAGAACACTATGGGGTTATAAAAAAGAATGAAATTCTGTCATTTGTAACAGTATGTAAAGAACTGAAGATCATTAGGTTAAGTGAAACAAATCAGAAAGTCCTGCACCACACGATCTCATTTTTATGTCAAATCTTACATGTTGATCTCATAAAAGTATTGAGGAGAATAGTGGTTACCAGAGACTTGGGAAAGTAGGGAGCAGGAGGGATGGAAAAGGTTGATCACTGTGTCCTAAGATGAAGTTAAAAGCAAGAAGCTTTGGTGTGCTGTTGTAGAACAGAGTGACTACAAACATTTTTAATAATGCATTGTACATTTCAAAAATTTAGAAGAAAGGATTTTGAACATTTCACTATAAAAATAACAGATGTTTCAGAAGATAAATGTTTTATCTATTTACCATTATGCAATGTATACATGTATCAAAATGTTATATGATACCTGACTATGCATACAATTTTATGTTTTTATGAATCATTAAAGAAAATTTTGTAAAAAGAATACAAGTAACTCAAAATCAATTGGTTATTGAATTTAACATTCTTTTTCTTTTTGTTCTTCTCGGTGCTGGGGATTGAACCAGGGCCTCGTGTGCTAAATGTACTGTTCATCAAGCTACTCCCTCAGCTCTGAACTTACATTCATGTAATACAACTAGGACAAGCAGGCAAGTTATCAATAACATAGTAAAGAACATGTAAAACATCATTAATGAGGAACTGAAGTACTGGAGGTTTTCCAAGGAAGAAAAACAATATTATCAGATCGTGTGGTTTACAGGTTAAAAATTACATGAAGGCTTAAGAAATGACTTGTGTTTTTTGTCTTTGTGGCACTTTAGATATAATCCCACCACAGAGCACCTGGAGTGCTGGATAAAATGTTCACTTGAGGATAAGAGAGTTCCCTAATGGTGGCTAAAAGAGCAAGTAAGGAAAAAAAAAAAAAAAAAAAAAAAAACAGAAAAGAAATTTCTGACAATCTGCCTGGTATGCTAAAACCTATCCATGACTCTTTATGAGGTATTTATTGATATTAATGACTGAGAGTTTTACATTTTAAGGCACAGATGGAAAGCAAAAGGCAACAGCTGGGACCTGCCCTTAGTCTGTACCATCAGTTAGAGATTTGTGGGAGAAAATCTGTTTTGTCAGTAAATATAGACAATAGAAATAATTCTTTTTATCCACAAGAAGAAAATGCAATATAAGACAATTGAAAACATTTCTGCTACTGAGTAGGATGTAGAGATGGGGAAGACATATGTTACGATAGCAACATGACTTAGTATCCTAAGGGACTATTGAGGGTGGTGGATGCATGGAAGCCTTGAAGAGCTACATTCCAGCCTCAAGGAGCAGAAAGTCAAGTCAGCTCCCCTGCCAAGAGGCACATCCTTTGCCTGGATATAAGTGGGCAGGGAGTGGTTTGTTATAGAAAGACTTTGCTGGAATTTGGAGAAACCAGCCTAGCTTTTAAAAATAGTGTAGGCTGGCAGAGAGGACTAAAATCTGGAAAAGCCCCAAATGCTAAATTAATCAATGTGCCTGACAGTTTCTCCCACAACTTCCTAAATTTTCCTGAGAGCAATGGAAGAGTATGAAACAGAATTCATGCAGTCTTATGCCTTTTGGGATGCAAGGTTTCCAGAGCTCTCTGTAAATTAATCCAACAATAAAACAAAACTGTTTGGAGTTGTCCCAAAAGAGTTCAATGTGACCCCTAGTGGAATTTGAAGGAGGAGCCTCACACCCAGCCACTAGACCTGAACAGAGATGCAGCATAATAGGTAAAGTTAAAAAGATATTGAGAAACAGAAAAATGTGATGCTCAAGAATGAAAATCAATTGACATAGGTCCACAGATGATTTAGACTTTTTAACCAGGAGACATTGCCTTGACCCAATATTGTAAACATTTAAAAGATTTGCAGGAAAAGATGAATATAACATGGAAGATAATTATAATTTCAGGAAAGAAATGGAAACCCCAAAACAATAAACAAATAAGAATTTAGAAATCAAAAATGACATACATGAAATTTAATATATATGTGTTCATAACACAATGAATTTAAAAGCAGATTAGTCACAGAAGAGTCCATGAAACCGAAAAAATATCTAAGAAATTATTTATTTTGAACTAAAATACATTGGATATTGAAAGACTATGACCTCTAGAACAATATCAAGGAGTGATATTATATGTGATGTTGGATTTCCCAAACAAAATAAAAGAATAGGGTACAACAAATGTAAAGTTTAATGGGACAATTTTTGCCAAATTCAACTAAAAACCATCACATGTAGATGTATGAATATCAACAATTAGTATACAAGTAGTAAAAAAAATAAAGCTAACCACACATAGGTACTAAAATACCTGAAAAACAAAGATAATAAGAAAAATCCTAAAAGTCTCCAGATAATAAAAGGTCTTTGATGAGATTAATTACTGACTTCTCATCATAAAAATGATGATGAATAACATATTTAATGTTGTCAGTCCAAAATGCTATGGCCAGTGAAAATATCCTTCAAAAATAGAAATGAAATAATCAAAAGTTTTTTAATAAAATGATTAAAGAATTTATTATCAACACCGGAAATTTAGGAAATTGTAAGCAATATTTTATTCACCTACAGAGAAATAATATCAAACAGTAATGAGTATATACAGAAAAGAATAAAATTCATTAGAAGTGAAACACAAGTGAGAAAAATAAAACTTTTTAAAATTTCAATTGATTATTTAATACAAAAATAATAATGATGCATTGTGCTCTTTTTTACAAGGTGTAGAAAGATATTATATAAAAGGAACAGCATAATGGACGGTTCAGTATAGGAAATATATCTGTCATGTGATGAAGCAGTAAAAATGATAAAACAGACAGTAAATTTAGAGGTGAATATTCTCTAGAAAACTGCCAAAACTAAAAATAAAATCAAGAATTATAATTAAAGATCTAATAAAGGAGATTAATCCAAAGGAGAGCAAGAAAATAGAGACAAAGAACAAACTGAATAAAAAAGCAAGAGGTCAGTCTAAAATCCAACTCCATTAATAACTACATGAAATACAAATAGATTAAATACTTCAGTTAAAGGAAGAAATCATAAGAATGGATTTTTTAAACAATTAAACTGTATGCTCTTAAAAAAGATAGTTATGTGTGTATGTGTGTATACAGGCATACACACATATATGTAACTATAAAGATTGTGTGTATGTGTGTGTGTGTGTGTATGGGGAGAAAAATATTCAGGTAAATTGCTGGTACAGGTTAAAAAATATATACCATATAATAGATAATCATAATAAAGCCATAATGAAATACCAAAATGAAATAGAGTGTACTTTAAGACAAAAACACTGATAAAATGTTTAAAATGTATTTCATAATGATAAACAGATCAGTTCATAAGGAAGGTGTGTGTTTAACACAATGTAAAAATATGTGAAGCAATAATTGATGGTATTAAAGCAAGAAATAGATCCAGGGGTATGATTGCAGAATTTAACATTCCCCATTTGTTAATTTAAAAAAATAGACAAAAAATTTAGTAAAACTAAAGGAGATTAATACAACAGTAGCAACTAACGTGATATCCTACACATCTGTAAACACTATCATCAACAACTGCAGAATGGACATATTGAATAAGTACATCTGGAAAATTCAGCAAGATAGACCATGAGCTGAGCCATCAGACTCATTTGAGTCTTGAAAAATTACAAATAATTGAAATGATAGTAATTATTTTGCTCTCTGACCTTCAACTAAATTAAATTAAGATCAACAGCATAGAAGGTATGTTTCAAGTAGAAAATGTCTAAATGTTTGGAAATCAGTTACTTTAGGAAGTGAAGCCCAGTTGGAGGAAGTAGATCACTGGAGTCATGTCCTCATAGGGTATGTTTTGTCTCTGGGCCTCTCTTTCTCTTTGCTTCCTAATAGCCATGAGGTGAGTAGCTTTTCTCTGCCATGCCCTCGAGGCCATGATGTTCTGCCTTCCCACAGGTTTAAAGGCAATGAATCATGGACTGAACAGGTTAAAAGCCCAATAGACATGAACTAAAACTCTAAAACTGAACAAAAATAAATATGTCCTCCTTTGAGCTGATTTTCCTGGGGTGTTATGTCACACAAAAGAAAGTCTAATACATAAAGCTAAAAGTTCAGAAAAAAATAAAATTCTCTAGTGAGAATACTCCCCAAAAGAGTGAGAAAAACATTATTACCAATATCCAAAATGAAAATATTATTTCATAATATTATTAGTAAATAATATTATGAAAAACTTTGTGCTATTAAATTCCATACTACAGATGAAACAAAAAATTTATTGGAAAACTCATTTTGCCAAAATTGGCACAATAAATGGAAAACTTAATTACTTTCAATTTATTTAAAGTGTGGAAATTTTATTACTATTCTTCCCACTAGGAAAATTTCAGGCTCAGGTGGCTTCAAAGGTGAATTCCATTCAACAATTAAATAAAAAATAGTTCTTAACAATTTAGACTATCTGTGCTACTATAACACAATACCACAGACTGGGTAATTTATAAACCATGGAAATTTATTTCTCACAGTTCTAGAGGCTGAGAAGTCCAAGATCAAGGTATCAGCAATAGGGTCCTGGAGAGTACTTTCTTGTCATGTCCTCACATGGCAGAAAGTGGAAGGACAAAACAAAGTCTACACCAGCTCCATGCAGTGCTTTTGTAGTGCACTAATCCATTCTCATTGGGGGCAGAACCTTCATGACTCAATTACTTGCCAAGAGGTCCTCTTGATGCTAACCACATTATGTTTGAAAAGATGAATTTAGGAGGATATTCAGACCACAGCATGTACTTAAACTTTTCTTCAGAATAATGATGAAAAGGAACACATTTTTAACTCATTTTGTAAGATCAGGACAAAAATCAGAGCCATATCTGACAAGGGTATTAAAAGCAAAGAAAACTACAGAAAAACCATTCATGAATATAGAAGTGAAAAATTTTAATAAACTACTAGCAAATATAATACAGGAATACATTGTAAAAGACAATCTGTATTAACTGCATTAGGTTAAAAATGGGCTTGCAAGATTGTTTAATATTTGAAACTTCATCAATATAATCTACCATATTAACATAATGATATATACCCTCATTTCTATAAACACAGGGGGAAAATCAACAATATTTAGCACAATTTCATAAGAGAAATGTGTGTAGCTGAAGTCTAGATACAAAAATTACCTAAGATACAATTGCTTTCCCCAAGTAATTTACAATCTTTGAAATGATCAGAATTTACTTGATTCTGGCAATGAACAGTATATCAATTTTTTAGTGTTGGCAATGAATGCAAGATAGATTGCCCATCTATGTCTTTATCTACTTTGTGTATCCAAAAACTTTCATTGTATAATTCAGGTACGTTCTGTGTCAACGAAAGGGAAATCAACAGGTTGTTCTCAGTTTTACTGATTATTATAAAGTTGAAAATATCTCATTTACTAATAGTAATTGCTACTAAAAATGCAACACTGTATTCAATAATAAGTCAAGGACAAAATTAACTATAATAAAAATTTAATATACATATTCAACCAGACCTAATTAGCATTTAAGATCTTTAAAACTTTTAATGGCATCTTCATTGTGTCATATGGGAAGGTGCCTTTTAATAGTAACTTAACTCTAGAGAATGAACCCAGTGCTTAACAGATACAATTTTTCTCCACTAAGTTAATAAGGATATCAAAAATTAGATAACTGTTGAGAGGTTTTCATTAAAACTAAATGGGTTGCACAAACTAATAGAAGGCATAAGCTCAGTACATCAAATTGAGTAGTTTCAAAAGAGCTATCTCATTTGATTCTGAACTGCAAGTAAATACATCTATGGATGAATGTAATTGTTTTAAATGTTGTTATTTGTAAATTAAAACATTAAAAGTAGCATTTCCATTTTAAATGCTTAGTATAGATAATCAAGAGTAGGTATTTAATTTACATTTAATATTATAAGACATTTTATGTGTTGTTATTGCATATCACAAAAATAAATTCTCTAATAAATTGGGTTAGATACTGAAGCATGTATCTAATATATCCAAATAAACTATGAGTTCAATTTCTATTGTTAAAATAGTTGTCTCTATCCTCTGGAAATATGGGCTTACATCACAAATTAAAGGACCATAATTACCTTTTGTTTCTTCCACTGAGTAGAAATATGAGTAGTTTTGAGAAATTAAACATTTCAGTACATGCCTCTAAATATGCACATTTTTATTTTTTAATCACCTCCCATGTTTAATAGCAGTGAGTTTTCAAAGACTAAATCTTGAAAGTTTGTATAACTTCATAATTCTCTTGCTCTTGAAAGCAAAATTAAAGTACTTATACAAAGAACTTATAAATATATATTTATATAAAATAGTAAATCTCTAAACGTGTGGGGAAAGAGAGCAGTAAATAGAGCTCCTTTCAAAGAACTCTCTTCAGTCAACATTTATGAAACACTAAAATAAAACATTCTGATTATTTTTAATGTCTTTAAATAATTAAGTTAAACCTGTTATAGGTAGGTTAAAGTGTAAACATTGCTCTCAAGTAAAATATACCCTTTTCAACATAAATATCATATAATTGAGTAATTATATGATTTTTTACAACTTGTGTTGGTTATTTTTGTACTATGCACTTCCAGATAAGTGATTTAACCAAAAGGTTTTACATTTTACATAATGTCCCAAATTACATTATTTCCTTCCCACACCCTTGCTACCTCACCAAATCTACTTAATGTTCAAAATTAGTGTTATAAAGTTATTGTGATGGGAGAAAGATTTGCTTACAAACTTAAAACTATTGGTTATTTTTTTTTTCATTCAAAACACCCTGAAGACAAAGGGGACTGAAAGGAAGAGGGGGATTGGGAATAGTAAAAATAGTAGAATCAATTGGACATTACTTTCCTATGTGCATATCTGTACAATGTAATTCCACATCATGTAAAACCAGAAGTTCCATTTTAAATGGTTAGTATAGATAATCAAGAGTAGGTATTTAATTTACATTTAATATTTTAAGGCATTTTACATGTTATTGCATATCACAAAAATGCACAGAAGACTATATGTGTATAATATGTCAAAATAAATTCTACTGTCATGTATAACTAATAAGCATAAGTAAAAAAATTAAAATAAAAAATAAATAAAATGCATAAGTAGGATCCAACAGTTTACAAAGATGTGGCTTAAAGAGCAAAGATGTTTTATCAAGATAATTTCTTATGTTTACTGCTGATATTGTTAAAGTTTTAATTTTTAATTGTTTAAAGAAAAATTAAGTCCTACAATAGTTAACATTTATTCAAATCTTCACTTGTTCTAAGCCTCTTTTTGATTTGTAATGCTAAATAAATAAGCTACTTAAAAAGTTTGGCTAACTGTTCAAGAAAAATTCATGATTTGTCTTAGTAATATAAGAGTTCCTGCTGGGAAGAAGCTGTCTATCCAAAGTCTGCATTTCCAACATTTTTGTGCCTATAGGTAGAAATCAACATAATGTGAGATAATGTGAGTCAAAGTGATTACATCATCTCAGGTTGAGAAACAGCTCTGTTTTGTTCACATTCTTTTCTATCTGTCAACTAAATGCAAAGGACTTCAAGACCCTAAAAGATGATGGAGACTTACAATGAAAGGAGTTTGAGGTCCCGAACTACCTGATATGGAGGATACACATCAGCCAATAGCACCAGCATAGGACTTAACTTAAGCAAAAAATAATCTTCAGTTTTATAAACCACCAAAACTTTGTTATGTTTGTGCTTGATTTGCTGATTTTATTGCATCTGATATTTTTGCAATTCTTGGTAATTTGAAATAGAGTACTTCCTTTATGAAGTACCTTGCATATGTTGCATCGGCTAAGTGACCAGGCAGCAGACAATGAGGAAACTGATATCGGAAATGGAAAACATAAATGACTTTATCGTGCAATGGCAAAATAATAGTTAAAACTGTCAACATCCTTACACTGGAAGTCACCCACCTTGTAGTTCTAGAGAAAGAAGTTTGGAAATTTTAGAATGTTAATAGTGTACATTGGTTATTATCCGCTCCCATGTTTTGTGTTGTCATGTATTTTTCTTCTTCACATATTTTGAACACTGCAAATCATTGCAATTATTGTTGCTTTGAATGAACAGTATATGCTTGGGTTTACCCACATATTTATCTTTATCGTTTGGATTTCCATCTCTTTATTCACTTATTTTACTTCTGCTAGAAGTATTTCAGTTAGATCTGGTAGGGGGACTTGTCACTTTGTATTTCAGAATGGCATTAATTTATCATTATTTTGATTGATAAAGAATTCATGTAGGTTTTTCCTTCCTCTAGTCTTTTCTATTGATTTCTGGCTTACATCATTTCTACTTGAAAACTATTCCTCTGTAAAATAAATCACAGTAGCCCAGGTCATATACAGTCTTGTAGGCCATTATGAAACCTTCTCTTTTTTTTCCAATTAAAATAGGGCCCTCATAATGGTGTTCAACAGAGATATAATATGAAAATTAAATGGTTCATTTGGTTGCCTTAATGTGAATAAACTGTAAAGAGGCAACATAGAAGGGAGGAAGACCATCGAGAAACTTATTGCAATCATCTAGTCTATAGCTGGTGGTTCAGACAGAGAAGGCTGAATATTGCATATACTTTGAAAATACAGCAAAATGTATTTACTAATGACTGGATATGTGATTTTAAAAAAAAAGAAAAGGAATCAAGGATGGAACCAAATTCTTGGCTATAGCACTTAGATTAAGTGTTACTAATATAGAGATGACTTACACAATATTTGGGAAGGCTTGGGTAGTGAGAAGGAATAAACTAGAAATTAAATTTTGAGTCACTGATTTATAGATGAGCCCAATATTCACAAACAGATCTGGTTTGAGAGTAAAATTTGTGCATGGTCTTTAATTTGACAACTGAAACTGATCTAAATGGAATATGAAGAACCCCAAAATGCTAGAACCAAACAATATTTATTGAAAGATCATTTCTATCCATTTATTATTGTTTTGAGGTTTTTATTCATGAGGAGTTACAATAACTACCTAAATTCTAATAAAGTCAATATTACTTTTTCCAGAAGAAGTGAGCTTATCAATACTCAAACTGAAGAAATTTTGAAACTTTCAACACATATTATGCAATCATCAGTAAGATCTAAGTTGCCAATTTCAGGCTGACATAAGATGTTCAGAATATTCAGATTTCCATTTGGGAAGATAACTAAATTTTACTGCTATGATACATCTACTCTCTATTCTTCTACTCACTTTAAAATTTTCCAAGTCTGTCTTTTTCACTATCACATCACTTCTCACAATCTAAAAATTTTAATATAACTTATGTCAGTAGATAGAAAATAAATTAGTTATGAATGACTTTCAATTCTTGGAAAGAAAATAAGCTACTCAAATAGAAATTAAGGTAAAGGACTGAAAAACAATACACTAGTTGCCTTGTCATAACTAGAAGTCAAAGATCTAAAGAACAGCTGTATGTGAAGCTGAATGATTTTGACAACAGGGTTTAATAGGTTGGTGACTTAATTTGTTTTTCAATTTCTGAGCAGAACTGGCACTTACAGAAAAGGGGGAAATTATAAGATACATCTGAGAAGATTTCAGATGTCATCTTCCTTGTGTGAAATAATTTGGTAGTAAAAGAAAAGGCAAAGTTATTGATTTAGGAGTATCCATTTTATAAAATGAAATATATGTGCCAGACATATATATGCATATCATCTTTATTAATATATGCTGTATATTTTGAATCTTAACTGTAGTGTTTACTTTAAAAATAAATTTAAAATTAAAAATGGGCATTAAGTAAAGAATCTATAGAATTAGTAGACATTCATGTTCAAGGGACTAAACTAAGGTACACAAGAGACTAAGATCACCTTAAAACTAATGCAAGCATTACCCATGAAACTTACATCCAGGCATCTATCACTTCTCTAAAATAGTGATTTTGTGTGTGTATGAGTATAAGCCAAAGAGATTTTCAAAAATTCCTAACACTAAGAGGAGTAATAAATTGCATCTAGAATTATTGCAGAGCAGTAATAGAAACTTTCTAATATATGATTCCAATATTTTATTTCAATCCTGTGCGCAGAGCCAAAACACTATTTTTTATTTTACTATTTTTAAAAAGTACAATAATATAGATTTTAAAGATGCTGCCTTCAAAATATATCCATGATACTACTATGTAAAATCCAGGGTATGGAACACTATCATTGCTTTTTATTTTTTTAAATATATTCCTCATTTTTTTAAATTTAATTTTTATTAGTGCATTCTAGTTGTGGAGTTCATTCTGACATACTCATCAATGCATATAACATAATTTGCTCCATTTCGATCCCTACTTTTCCACCACTTCTTCCTCCCCATGATCCCTTTCCTCTATTGGCCTTCCTTCTATTAATTTTTTTCCATTGGCGCATTATAGTTACATTATAATTACATAAAATTGGTGCATTATAGTTACATAAAAGTAGAATTCATCATGATGTATACATACATTCATGTAGCAGAGTTTGGTAATTTTCATTCTGCTTTTCTCTCCTTTCCCAACCCTCCTCCCACCCCCAGATCTACTTCCTCTAGTCCACAGTTCTCCCTTGTATTTTCACAAGATCCCTGTTTTAAATCTTTTAATTCCTTATTTCTGTGTAACTCTATCAATACTAATCTGTTTATTTCAATAGCTTCCCAACTGTCCTTTCTACTTCTTTTGGCCAGAATAATCTTTATTGAATGTTGTGATCACCTCTCTTTTGCTCTGAAGTCCCTGCCCCTGGACCCCTTGCTATCTATCCTCCATATCCCCCAGCATACTTCTACCTCAGAGACTGTGACAGGTAACAGAATATGCCACCCAAGATATGCTATTTTGAAATAAGGACTATTTCAAGATGAAGGAAATTGAGAAGAAGCGTTACAGAAAAAAGCTCTCTGCCACCCCCCATCTGCCTGAAAATAGGATGTAAATTTACATATCTGTACCAGGAAAGACCAAAGTTAGTTACCCAACAAGGACTTTAGTCTGATTTTCTATAGTGTGAATTTTTGAAACCGGAATGTTGGAAGCTGATCCCCAGGTTGATGGTATTTAGGGTTGGGATTTGGGAAATTATTGGATCATGTGGATAGAGCTCTAGTGAATAGCACCGGTTCCGTTATCTATTTCTAAAGAGATTGGAGTTTTTCCTTTCCCCATGAAGACACAGCTAGCAGACATCATCTATGTACCAAAAAGTGAGCCTCACCAGACACTGAAACAGATGATAAGCTTGAATTTCCCAGAATCCCAAACCATTTGAAACAAACTGCTGATCTTTATATACATAAGCTTTTGGAAATACCAATTTATGGTATTTTGTTATAACAACCCAAAAGGACGAAAAGACCTTTAGAGACTTTGTCTTTGTCTTATCATTTCTCTAAAAATGTATTGGTTTTTATTGAAGATGCTAAAATAGACTTCTAAGTCACATCTTTGAGAATGACACCTTTCCTGAGTTTTCTCTCATATATATAAAATATACCTATTAATGAGTTTTTATTTGTTTTTCACTTGTTAATCTGTCTTTTGTTACCGGGATCTCAGAAGAGAAATTAAAAGAGTATAAGTAAATTTACTTTTTTCTTCATTACAACTTAAATCAATTTTCTCTCCTCACTATTCCTACCTAACTTAACTCTCTTCTTTTAGGCATTTGACCAAATACCACTTTCCAAACAGTACTTACCCCAACTCACTATTCCCCTATGATTCTCAAACTCCTACTCTCCTCTGTTTCCTTTCCCATAGTGCCCATTATTATTTAACATACTGCTACTGAACCCAGATTTAGAAGCTCATCTCATATAAAAAGCACTGTCCAAGAGACAGTGTTATGGAAACAGAAAGACTTTATTAAGTAGCCAAAAAATGTAGAAGGAGGAGCTTTACTCCAAATAATCTTATCAACTCCTCTGGATCCAGGGGTTACAGATACAGGATAGGAATAACGAGGGAGAAAGTGAAGCTAATAAAGGGGTGGAATACACATGTCTTTTCTGGGAAAAACTGGAGATGTTTCAGGAATTCAAGTGCCACCTCTTTGCACTCCTTTCATTGATGTTTCTGGCCATGGTGGCTGGTAGGTAACTTCAGCCTTGAAGTGACGAGAGAGAGAAACTAGGAAAGTCTAGGTCAGGTTAATCCTTTAGTGTAGTTTTGGACAATTCCTCAAATGACCAACATGTCTATGTGCAGTACTGAGTATAATCTGACCCAAAAGTTAAGGCAACAAAGGAGACAAAATATGAAAACAGAGATGAAAAGCATATTCATCCTGTTCTAGTCACCCCTGGGACATCTGTAGGCCCAGGTGAAGAGCAGGTGTGAAGAGTAACCTAGGTTCCTGTTAGCATGACAATCCCTAGTCAGTGGTAACACCTACAACAAAGCTAGTGAAAGGCTAATAATGTGTTGCCCAGCTGTGTGACCTCTTAACTCCAGTTTGCCTGCTTCGTTTTGCCCTCTTATTTATAGCCAATGTAGGTAACAGTGTTCTCTTTCCTCAAAATTTACAAAAACAAAGTCTCTTGGTCCTACAGACATTTTCCAAATGCTACACAGCCTTGTTACCTGCAGTGGCAGGAACCTGTCCCAAGACCTGCTGACCATGTATTTCAGAGATTCATTGCTCTTCACAGTTTCAGTTTAAAATGGTAAAATTCAGTACTCAATAGATTTTTTTTTTCTTTTTTAGTAACTATGTTCCTGCCAGGGGAGTTGTATGCTTACCAAGATTCAGCTGAATTTCCTAAACTGTTTATGCCAGTTGTACTTCTTACTACAATTATGTAATTAAATTAAATGTTATGCAAATCGATGAAATGTAATTGATGATGGGAATGCTATGTAAACTAAGTTAAATACTTTGAAAGATTCCATAAATGTGAGTCACTAACATATATTCTCTGTTGTGTGAAATGAATAAAAAATAAAACTAAATAAATTGACAGAGGACTTAAAAATTATAAGGAACTTATACTCTTTTTTTTTTTAAGTACACAAACTCTCATACTCAATTTAAGAAAACTATAACTGGAAATGACAGAGTACATTATGGATGTGTTTATATAAGAAAAATTGTAGAGCTGTTCTCAGCAGACATCAAAGTAATAGTTTTGGATCGCCATCCAAAGATTGGCAAATAAGTATACATCTTAAAATGAAATGTTGAATTTTCTCCTTGGACCAAAACTTTAGTCAAGATCTTGAGTCCTTGGCTTGGGTAGGCCCAGCATTGGGCTCCCCTGCCTATGTAGAATCCAGTTTGAACAAATTTCCCATTAAGTCAGTTCACCAAAGACTCCCCTCTGGTATCTGCCCACCCTCACTACCTTATTGTTTCTCCTGTCTTCAATAACTATCCAATCTAGTCAACTTACTCAGACACTCCTATCCTTGATGTTTCCTTGCGGGGAGCCATCTATGATTAGCATAGTCAGGCCTGGTGGAGCCATCAGACTCAGAAATGTGGCTCACATGAATTGGCAATCATTAAGAGATCATTGCAAATCACCTGAGAGAATGTGTGGACCATGCAGAGGTTCAACACTGAAGTTTGTGTGTCCTGGATGTGTCACATGCTAGAGCAAAATGACTTCCTGAACTCTACCCCATCCTGTTTCTCATAGAAGCAGCTCCTCCTGGACCCCCTTTTACCTGTAGAACTATAAATAAAGGAAAGGCAGGCTCCATTTTCTCATTAGAGCCAGATTTTAGCATGACTCAATCCATCACACCCCCTCGGATTCAAAAGAGATAATTGTCTCCTGTGGTTCTTCTATGAAATAAGTTTCTTAGTGATTAATCTACAGCCAGCTCATCCCTCTGACAGAAACCCTTTCTCTCACCCACACTGGACATGTGGCTACATTTCCTCTTAGTCTTTTTCCATCCATTGGTCATAATCCCCATTGTCCTTGTTGGAGTCAAAGGTGAATCCAACATCCCACCTCATAAAAGACCCCACTGCATGGGTGCCTATGACTATCTCCATGACCCTTTGAGTATAAAGTGTGCCTTACTATCTTTAGCAAGTGACATGAAACAATTTTTATTTAATTGTATCTATCTTTTTCTTCCTGATAACTCACTTTAGATAACCATTTTATCTCCTTTCCATCTACCAGTCTTGAATCAGGCAGGAGGGATACTGTTTTAGAATATAGAATATATAAGCAAAGATTAATATGAAAATTATTTTTTGAGTTATTTCACATTTTTTATGAAGATCATCAAGTTTCACTAATCCCAGTGAATCCAGGATATTAGTGTTAATTCATGTTTTATTTCAGATGAACTATTAATATCCCCCCTCCTTTGGAAACATTAGCTTTGATGAGAACATTGTTTATGTAAATAACTGTTTCAGACAACCAAAGTTTCCAAGGAAACATGCTTTGAATTTCACAGAATATGCAAATGAAAACCTTTTCTGTATAAATTGCCTCTAATGCAAGAGACAAAACCTGAAACAATAAGCCAATTCAGAGATAAAAAGGAACAACAACTGGCAAAGTGACTCCAGTGGCTTTTTTCAATAGCCATGAAAATCATTCTCTTTTGCTTTACTGATTTTAGTACTTAGTATCAATATTTGCTTATTGTCAACTGGGGAGAGATTAAAAATAAGTTGGGTTTAAACGCTCCTAAATTAGCAAGGTGGTGCCTTTGCCTCTGAATGATGTCTATTCAGCTAGTTGATCATTGAGAATAAACTGTGTTACAGAGCAGTTTGCGGCAGTTTTTAGCCTTTTTTAGCAGAAATTAACGTGGTTTCCTTGCTGAAAAAAATGGAAACAACAGAGACAAATAGGAAACAACAAAGCTGTTGGTAAGTTGTAGATTGTAAAAGTTGTGTGTCCAGAAAATATTTACAAGAACTCACCATTTCACCCATTAAATGAATATTTTGCCACTATGCACAAAGAGGAGGAAGAGGAAGAAAAACAGTACTATAAGACACCACTGAATCTGATTGATGGCTTTAAACTAAGTTTTCAAGTATGCACTCTACTACTCTACTCCTAAATCCTCATGTCAAGCCAACAGGGTTAGTGTTCTAGCCTTGCAGACATACTGGATAATCACAACTTTACTGATGCAAAATGAACCAACTCAGTATTCATTGTTGGAAGAGAAAGTTAAAGAATTGCCTATGACTGCTCCAAACTACGCCTAGTGGCAAAGACTACACTATAAATCTGGCAATTTTATTTTCAGCAACTTATAATGCTTTAAAATAGATGCAAGAAAATGTGAAAGAACAGACTCTAGGAGTTGATAAGGGAATGTAAATGGCATCCCTGGAATTGTATTGACAGCAGACAGACATGAGCAGTGGGAACATGAAGTAAAGGGGATAATTCTAAAGATTGAGCCTACTGTGCTGACACTCACAAGCTTTTTTTACAAAAAAAGCAATTTACCTGAAGCCACCTTTGTCCTTCCCTAGCCAAAATCAACAGGACAGTCTATATTCCTCAGTGCACATCGTATTGTCTGTGGAAGGGAGGAACGTAGGCCCTAAGACTCTTTCCTGCCAGTAAGAGGAGTACAGAGAGGAATTTTGACTTGCATACAGACCAAAGATTCCAGAACTCAGGAAGACAGGATAAAATCTGTAAGAACAATTTGAGGCTAATGTGACCCAGAGCTGCCTTTGGATCTTTAACATGTCATTATTATATGTCAATCACTGTGGCGCACACCTGTAATTCCAGCAACTCAGGAAGCTGAGACAGAAGGATCTCAAGTTCTAGCCAGTCTCAGCAATTCGGCAAGATCCTGAACAACTTAGTGAGCCCCTGTCTTGAAATGTAAATAAAGGAGGGACTGCAGATATATCTCAGTGATAAAACCCTCCTGGGTTCAATTCTTAGTAAACCACTCCCCTCCAAAATCTTTAAGCCCACGCACCCATTCCATGGGTTTTGCTTAGGCATCTGAGTAATGGACTTGGAAGTCTGATGCAATTCTGCTGTCAGTCAAAAGTTGGAAGTTGGTTCTGAGCCTGACTATCTGGAAACCTCCCTGGGATACCCAATAAAACTAGAGGGTTCCCATCCTCTCTGAGAGGACCCGATCACCCTTTCTTCCTTGAAGTGTCCTTTTCTCCCCTCTCTTTCCCTTCTAATAAACTTCTGCCTGTTACCATGTGCAACTTGCCTAAAAATCCTTTTGAGATTGTAAAAACCAGTAACTGAGAAAACACCTGCAACTGAGAATACCCATAGTCTCTTTGGCTCCACAGGTTGGTTTTGCTCTGCAACAATAGCACCATTTACAGAAATAATCTTCTCGTAAGGAGCATGTAACTCAGCACATACAAAAAGCACATGTGTCCTACAAATAAAAAAGATTAAAAAAAAAAAAAAAAGCACACGTGTCCTCAAGAAAAACTGAGACTAGATAAATTTAACCAAAGTTTACTGAGGGAAGAAAAAGTTTCTAGAACCAAACAGTATTCCAGAACAAAGATGATTCTGTTCAGAATGTTCCACTCTATCACACATATGGTTATATTTATAGACATAAAAAAATGAGAGATACAAAGAAACCACCTGATTAGCTATAATTGACTTTTGGCTTTCATGAGCATGGTGTGATCAGTTGGCAGGCTGTGATTGGCTGCAATTTAAGGCCTGTAAGTGTCTAAGACTTAATTGCTTGCTTACAGAGGTATACTATCAGGGAGGTTATAATTCGTTAAACATCAACGAGCGTGCTGTTCACTATGTATAGAGTCTACTTTGGGTCAAAATTTCTCACTCAAGTATGGAGACCATTTAGGTCAAATTTATTTCACTTTACCATGTGTATAGAGAATAAACTAAAACATTCATAAGAGACAGGGAAAATTCCATTATTATTAGACCAATTAGGAATGGGCAAATTGTACTTAAAACGAAGTGGGTAGATGAGATGGTTTGTAATGCAGTTTGAATTCCAACAGCAGCAAACACAGAGAAAAGGTTTGTGAATACAGGTATTTTGGTAAGTGATCCAGGTAAATGCCTATAAAAAAGTAGAGATATGGGGCTGGGAAGATAGCTCAGCTGGTAGAGTGCTTGCCTCACAAGCACAAGGCTCTGAGTTCTGATCCCCAGTACCGCCAAAAAAAAAAAAAAAGTAGAGTAAAGGAAGGAAAGGAAGGCAATAAAAGTCACATTATGAGTAAGTTATAACTGTGAGTAAATAGAACCAAATTCCACTACAGAACTCTGGGAAATGGTGTAAAATACACTTGGGAGTTATTCCAAATGAGGGATGTGGAACTTGTGATACTAACACAAAACACTATAACCATCATTTCTGGAGGCATTAACACTCCAGAACTTGGTTTGTATGGCAAGTGGGGCAAGCAAATTAGTACACCTGTAAAACGCCCTCAGAGAGAGAGAGTCATGTGTGTTTGCAAACATAAACCTCAGAGTGACTGCCAACAGGATATGAATGAGGTCACAAAGGCGTAGACAGCCAGAGAGAATAATTGAGATAAGATCTGGTCATTCTTAGCAAGAATGCATCCTATAAAGTCAAGGACCCTGTATGTCGGAAGGCAAAATTGAGAGTCCTTGAAACAAGATCGATCCTTGTGATCAATAGAAAAAGAAAAGTGGCTCTGGAGCAGAGCAGCACATGCTACACCAAGATATGGAAAGAGCAGAAAAAGACCTCTCTGACCTTCTCTCCTGAAGCAGACATTGGAAGAATTCTCTGACCTTCCTCTAAAATAGGTCATTAGACCCAGTTCCAAAAAGGCCATCCCTATCCCTGGAGGAAAGGCACATTCTTATTTCTGAAGATGCAGGGTCCCAGAGAAGAATCTGAACAGGTCTTGCTAAGTGGCCCAGCTTATCATTAGACCAAACTTTGTTTCCTCATTCTTCCCCATAACTGCTGACTCTTCAGCAAACCCAATCATGTAGACATGTAGGTTTCCAAGTCTGTCTGGGTCATCATTTTTCAAGGTCCCTCTCTGTTACATTAAAACTCTATTAAGCAAACATATATGCTTTCCTCTTGTTAATCATTTCATTATTGGGGCCTCAATGATGAACCTAGGAATGGGTGAGAATATATTAGTTTTTCTCCCCTACATCCACGTGTAAGAAAATGCAGAACATTGCAGAAGAACCTAATAGAAAAGTACACTATGGTATAGAATAAAGTGCAGAGGCCCAAGGGGTAGTGCAGTCACAGGACCATCATAATAATTCCACTCTTGGAAGGGCGGCGAAGGTTAGAATTCAATAGCCAGATACTAAACAAGTTAAAAAGGGGCTCGAAAGACATGAAGCCAACTTCCCAAAACTATCATAATACCAAAAAGGAGAAAATATGGGTCCCACGGGAAGATAAAAAAGTAAACATTAAGATGAATAAACAGCTGGGATAGTGACATGAACCTAAAATCTCAGCTTTTTAGTAGGCTATGGGAGGATGGTGGCAAGTTCAAGTTCTGCTGGGCAATTTAGCATAACCCTGGCTCTAAATAAATAAATAAATAAAGGGCTGGGGACATATATCCGTAGAAGAACATCCCTGCATCCAATTCCCAGCACCCTATTTTAAAAAAAAGCAAGGTGAAGAAATACATATGCAGGTCAAATTATTACAAAGTATATTTGATAAACTCCCCTGTTTCACAACACTGACAAATAAAATATAGAAAAACAAAATGATATAGTCAGACTCAAATTCAGAGTAAACTCCAGTGACCAGAAGTGGACTATAAATGAAAAATGTTGTAAGACATAGATGCTTCAGGACCAGAAAACAAACATGACAATATGCATCGTGTGACAAGTGGCTGCAACAAACCAACTGCTTGCTTTGTGAATAGATTTGATGTTCCCAAATCACCATTAGTCAGTAACTGCTGATGGTGGTTATCTGACCTGGTTCTGGGTTGGAGAGTCAGAGGGCTGGTTAGAAGCAAATGCAAGTGCTGAGTAGGCAAGAGGGACAGTGGACAGAACAGGGGAAGGAGAAGGAAGCAGAAAGAGACAGAGAGAGAGCTGGAGAAAAGGAAAGAAAGCAAAGCATTAACAAATACAGTACCAAAACACAGCCAAGAAATCAACAATTGGAATGCAAATTCATTAATTAATTTCAGTTTGTTAAAATAGAAATTGGGATAGGGTTTTGTATGGGCAGATCTAGGGTACTGAAGGGGCAAGAGATTTTAAATAAATACATTGAAAGTGTTCAGGAGATAAAGGAAGCACAGCACTCTTTAAATTTAGCCAGTTACAAAACTTGGAAAACCTTAAGAAACAAATTGGTAATATAAAACAATCACTTCCATATTCCAAAAGTGAAAAATGTCATTAAAATAAAATACAATCTATGTGATTAACATAAAAATGGAAATTAATACAGAATAACCAGGAAGATAGATAAGGAACAAACTCTTCTAGAATACAGTTCAAAGAAGCTGTAATAAATACCAGAAAGAAGTTAAAATAGATACTGGAAAGAAGCAGTTAAGAAATGTAGAGGATGGAGCTAAAGATAAAAAAAAAAAAAATTATCTAAGAAGAGAGACTAGTAAAAATGTAATGTTTAAAGAAATAACTGCCTCAGAATTCTCCAGCTTGAACCATTAGGTCAAAGTATACTTTGATGTGTTGGTAAATCCCGTACATATACACAGTATGCTGATACTCTACAGCATCAGAGATAAAATGACAGACATGAAAGCTACCAGAGCAAACAGATAAGTACTTGCAAAGGACAGAAGGTATCTGTCCTTCCCATCTGCAGTAATGTACTCTAAATTCTGGGAGTAATAATATCTAAGGACCAATGGAAAAGGAAAAAGAAAATTATCAACAAAACATTTATACTTAACTATTATTCAAGAGTTAAAGCTACATATAAATGTTTTCAGACATATAATATCTAAGATCATTTACCCACTAGTCAGTCTCTAAAAGAAAATTTGACCATGTAGGTTATCAGAGGAAAAGTGAAAAAGAAGGTAAGCAAAGTATTAGGGTTTATCAGGGAAATAAAATCAACAGGAGAATTATATCTATCTCTCTACACACACACACACACACACACACACACACACACAGATTTAGACTTATTATAGGTATGTTCTCACATGATTACAAAAACTGAGCAATTGAATTAGATGCCATCTGTAGGCTTAAGAGCCAGGAGAACCAGAGTCTGTGGTTTAATTCAGTCCAAATCCAAAGACCTGGGCACAGGTGAAACTTATGGTGTAACTCCCAGTCTGAGACCAATGGAGGTGGGAGGAGGGGGAAACTGTCCTGTCCTGTAAACCCCAAATGAGTCCTAAGGGAACCAGGAGCAACATGACAAAGTGAAGGTGGGTGTCCCAGCTCAAGAAGAGAGAACTCGAATTCTTCCTCATTCTATATTTTCATCCCATTTAAAGTGGACCTTCAATAGACTGGATGATGTTCACCCACACTGTGAGGACAGATAGTGATTCCCTCCATTGATTTGAAGACTAATCTCTTTTGGAAACTCCCTCACAGACATATCCAGATTAGCTCTCTGGGCATCTTCTTACCCAGTCTAGTAGGCAAAAAATTCATCATTACACACGAAAATGGGAGGAAAAAATGATGAACATTGAATTTGATAAAATCCCTTAGTAAATTCTAACTACATTTTAAAATAATAAATTTGTCTTTTTAAAGTGGGGAAATCAAAATTCTTGGTCAAAATGACAAAATGGGCCAGGCACATTGGTACATACCTGCAATCCCAGCTATTTGGAAGACTGAAGCAAAAGGATTTCAAGTTAGAAACCAGTTTGAAAAACCTGCCCTGTATCAAAAAATAGAATAAAAAGACTTAGGGCTGTGTAGCTCAGGGGTAGAGTAAATAACCCTGAGTTCATTTCCCAGTACTAGGAATAAAACAAGAGAGGAAAAGAAATTATGTATTGTTTCTAACCTATGGTATAATAGGCTAATAGTTATGTAAGAATGTGCTTTCAATTTTTATAAATTCATTTAAGTTTGCACATTTGTACAATCATATTGTCTTATTTGATCTGAAATTATTACCAAAATACAAAAGCAAAAAAATTGTTTTTCAAACTAATATAATATATCTCAATTCATTCATCAAAAGAAAAGAAAGACTATAAAGATTCTTTTTATTTTCAACTCCATTCTGTGACCTAAGATGTCACTGAGGAATTGATAAGGATCTTTCCAAGATGTCTATTTTAAAATATTGTGCTTGTTTGTTGAAATATTGTAACATAGTTTACAGTTAAATCCTAGCCTTCCTCTGAATTCCTGGATATGGGTGTGCTTGTGGGAAAGGTTTGCTATAAATATGAAGTAGTTGTTTCTGCCTTTGGTGTTTGCCCATCACTTCCTTAATTGATCTGTTCACCAATGCTGTACAGAGTGGATCTGAGCAGAATACAGAATTGTTTTCCACTTTGTTTATTTCGTTGATGAATTTGAGTACAGTTTGATCATGGCAAGAAGTAAGCTCATAAAAGAGTAAAAATCAACAGACCTTAGAGTGTTTGCCCAAGAAGATGGCACTTGCCTTTACTGCTGATTAAAATGAAGACAAATGAAGGCAAAACAATTTAATAGTGTTGTGGCCATATGGATTGTGGTCACATATCAGATCAAGCTGGTTCTTGAAGATTTAGGAACTTTTTCTGAGAAACATAGGGAATAAAAACTGCTGAATAGTGGGTCGTTTGTTCTCCAGAATCTGTCCAACCAATTGGAGGTACACTGAACTGACACATCTCTCAAACATATGTGACCAGTTAAACAGTGAAAGCAAAGGAAGAAACAATATACTGCTGCTACCAGTGATGATAAAATAGGTAACAAATACCCACTATTTACTGTGAGTTAGGCACTTTATGAGACTTTTTGCATGAACCAATTTCTTTTCCTTTTCAGAGAGCTTACGGGAAGCTGGCTGTATGCCCCTCACCTGTATCCCCAGCTAATGGGGAGCCTAAGGCAGGAGGATCAAAAGTTCAAAGCCAGCCTTGTCAACTTAGGGAGATCTTGTATCAAAATAAAATGATAAAGAGGGCTGGGGATGTAGCTTAGTGGTAGAGGGCTTGCCTGGCATGAATGAGGCCCTGGGTTTCCTCTCCAGCACAGGAAGGAAGAAAGAAAGGAAGAAAGGAAGCTTATGGCATAGTGTTATTATCTCTACCTTCATTATAAAGGATGATACATTTCTAGCCTACAAACACCATTTTCTTTAGTTTAAAAAATGAAATGTTTTATATCATTATGCTATTTGTTATTAAATAATAAGATGACAATCTTAAAAATACATGTCAGGCAATGTAAGTTCACTGACTCTGTTTAGTTTAGTTGTTTATTTGTGGAACTGGATATTGAAACCAGGAGTGCTGTACCACTGAGTTGCATCCCCAGTCCTTTTCCTAATTTTTCATTTTGAGACAGACAGGGTCTCACTAAGTTGCCATGACTGGCCTTGAACTTCAGCCTCCCTAGTCTCTGGGATTACAGGTGTATGCACTTGCCCTAGTTAAACTCACTGACTTTTAAATTAAGCCAATAAAAAACTATTATGAGAACAGTTACATAAGAAGGGTAATTTTAATTAAACCTATAATTTATGCAGAGATACTTCTCTTGGTTAAATATTTTCTAATCTTAAAGGCAATATATGTTTATTATTTAAAAAATTTAGAAACATACAAAAGTTTTAAGAGGAATATATCACTCATAAACAAATCACTCCTATCCAAAATAACCACTGTTAATGTTCCAGTACATTGGTACACCTATCTTTTTAACCATATTACTATAAACATACTTTTTAGATTTCCTAAAAAATGGGTATAATATGGAACTAGATTCCTTTTTGATGGATGAATGGATAAAAACAATATAGTATATATACATAACAGAATATTATCTTGCCATAAAGAAGAATGAGTTGACTATAGGACATTATGTTAGGTAAAATTAAAAAGGCACAGAAATACAAGTATTGTATATTCTCTTTCATATGTTAAAAGGAGGGAAGATGGACATGACCAATATATGATGTAGATATGTATGGGAATATCACAGTGAATCCCATAATTTGTACAATTAAACTGTGTTAACAATAAGGTTAGCTATACTTCAGAGCTAAAATAACCAAAACAGCATGGTATTGGCACCAAAATAGGTAGACCAATGGTACAAAATATTAGACACAGAGACAAACCCACATAAATACAATTATTTCATCCTAGACAAATGTGCCAAAAACATACATTGGAGAAAAGATTGCCTATACAACAAATAGTGCTGAGAAAACTGGAAATCCTTATGCAGCAAAATGAAATTAAATCCATATCTCTCACCCTTCACAAAACTCAAAGTGGATCAAGGACCTAGGAATTGAACCAGAGACCTTGTGACCAATAGAAGAAAATGTAGGCCCAAATCTCCATCTTGTTGACTTAGAAACTGATTTCCTTAACCAGACTCCTAAAGCATGGGATGTAAAATCAAGAATCAATAGATTGGATGGAATCAGACTTAAAAGCTTCTTCACAGCAAAGGAAACAATCAAGAATGTGAAGAGAGAATCTACAGAATGGGAGAAAAATCTTTGTACCTGCACCTCAGATAGAGCACTAATCTCCAGGATATATAAAGAACTAGAAAAACTTAACACCAAAAATAAATAAATAAATAAATAAATAAAACAACCCAATAAATAAATGGGCAAAGGAACTGAACAGACACTTCATAGAACAAGAAATATGATCAGTCAACAAATATATAAAAAAAATGTTCAACATCTCTAGCAATAAGGGAAATGCAAATTAAAACTACTGTGAGATTTCATCTCACTCTAGTCAGAGGGGCAATTATCAAGAGTACAAGTAACAATAAATGTTGGCGAGGATGTAGAGAAAAATGTACACTCATACATTGTTGGTGGAACTGCAAATTGGCACAGTATGGACATTTCTCAGAAAACTTGAAATGGAACCGCCATTTGACCCAGCTATCCCACTCCTTGACCTATACCCAAAGGACTTAAAATAAGCATACTACAATAATGCAGTCACATCAATGTGTTTATAGCAACTTAATTCACAATAGCTAAACTGTAGAACCAACCTAGGTGCCCATCAATAGATAAATGGATAAAGAAACTGTGGTATATATATACACAATGGAATATTACTCAGTCTTAAAGACGAATAAAATTATGGCATTTTCAGGTAAACAGATGGAGTTGGAGAATATCATGCTAAGCGAAATAAGCCAATCCCAAAAAGTCAAAGGTCAAATCTTTTCTCTGATATATGAATGCTGATCCATAATGGGGTGAGGGGCAAGAACAGAGGAACTTTGGATTCTGCAGAGGGAAGTGAGGGGAGGGAAGGAAGCCTGGGGTGGTAAAGATGGTGGAATGAGATGGACATCATTACCAAGGTACATGTATGATTGCACAAATGGTATAACTCTACGTCATATACAACCAGAGAAATGACAAGTTATGCTCCATTCGTGTACAATGAATTGAAATGCATTCTGCTGTCATGTATAACTAATTAGAACAAAAAATAATAAGTTTAGAAAACATTTTTTTAATAATATCTTGAAAGATTTTAGGCACTCACAATGTAATATTTCCTGTGTTCTCTGCGACAGAGTACCTCACTGTCCAATACCCATTCTTCCCTCTTTCTGCTAATAGTTTTAGCTCAGTATATGATTGCCTGCTATAATACTACATCTCCCACCCTCCTGGCAGCTTTATATGGATAGAGACTTTCTAATCAATAGGAATGTGAAGGGAAACTATATATGACAAGTCAAGTTTTTAAATTATTTTTGCAATACTGAGGATTGAACTAGGGCCTCAGTTATGCTAGGCAAATTCTCCACCACTGAGTCCTTTTATTTTTAATTTTGATACAGGGTCTTGCTAATTTCCCTGGGCTGTCCTTGAACTTTTGACCCTACTACCTCAGCCTCCTGGGTACCTAAGTACCTTGTGCACCACCAAGCCAAGCTCAAGTAATAATGTAGAAGAGGAGTGAAAAGTCCCTAGTCATTTCCTTAAGGACTTAATTAACTATGAAGCCTAAATCCTATAAAGCTTTTCTTCTTATAAGAAGAGAAAGAGATGCTGAAGTTCTCTCTACATGCAAGCAAAGGAAAGGCCATATAAGGACACAGTGAGAAGGTGGCTTGCTATAAGCAAGAGCAAGCCCTCACCAGAAGCTAAATTTGCTGGCACCTCTACCATGGAATTCCATTCTCTAGAAGTATGAGAAAATAAACATCTGTTGTTTCAAACAAAAATGGGTATGCATGGCTTAGAGCCTCATGTTTTCACTTGAAATATTTTAACTTTATCCTTGGCAGTATTTTTCAAGATTATTTTTAAAGTTCCCAAGTATCCAATTACATGATGTCATATATGTATTTCAGTAATCCCTTAATTTGGACTTTAGATTATTTCTACTACCTTTAATACTCACTTTTATGCATAAATCTATGTTTCTGCCAAGTATTTTTTCTCAGGATGAATTTCTGGAAGTGGAGTTAGGGTGAGGGTCAGATCTGTCACTGGCCTCCCCGCTGGTAAAGACAAATGAAAACGCAATATGATAACACAAATGAAGAGGGACTTTAGGTTTTTCCAGCCTTACTCTCCTTTTTACTCCTTAAATACTGGGCTGGAGGAATAGAGGGAGATGCCAACAACTCTGTAGATCCCTGCTGGAAAGTCCTCTAATCTTGAAGGTTCCCTTGATATACTTCATTTAAAAAATTCTGACTGAACAAGCAACACAAGCCCCTGAGAAAAAAGTCCTTTAAACCACTTAAAAATGCGCAAAGAAATCAAAGTTCCTCATAATTTCACCTTCAGAGGAAAACATTTTATTTTTGGTACATGTTGCCAAATTTTCCCATGCAAATATATATATATATATATATATATATATATAGAGAGAGAGAGAGAGAGAGAGAGAAACCCATTTTAATCCTAAACATATATATATAATCTATGTCATTGCTTTTAATAGCTGCAAAGAAATTTTTTTTGCATAATGAATACCATCATTTATCCAATCAGTCCTATACTGAGGAACTTCTAGCTTGTTTCTAATTTTTCATATAACTACCAGTGGTATAACAAATATCATTTTATATAAACCTCATTGTAATTTTGCAAGTTTTTCTGCAAGAGAAATTTCTAGAAGTGCAATTATTGAGTCAAAAGGTGTGCATACCAAGTAGTAATACAATGAAGTTCCTTGAGGTCAGATGTTTTTGTCTATTATATTCATTGCTTTACCCATAGTGCCTACAACAGTAGTTGACACAGTATTCAATGAATATTGAGTATAGAAAATATTTCACTCTGTCCTCCAGAAATTTAGCACTAATATAAAAAGAAGTCTTGTTTGTTTCACACTTGTCATACAAGGTTATCAGGTCATCACAAGTCTGAAGAATAAAAAAAGAGACTACCTCAATTTCCTTCACATCAACTTATTACGAAGATTAGATTTTATAATTATCATCTGAAATTAGCAGTATTCTAGAAATTCTACTTTTTCTCATGTTGTTGTATTATTTCGTTTTAAAGTATTTTACTTATAAGTATATAAATAATACAAATATTCATCTCATCTTATCATTAGTTTTATTTAAATTTGCATATAAATCAAGTCTGACTTTTTCCTTGTGATTCCTATGATTTTTTTTATTATAAGAAAGGTCATTAATACCAAGGATTAAAAAATATATACTTCTACATTTTTGTTTTGATCATCTTACTCATATTTAAATCATTAGTATACCTCAATATTTAGTTTTAGGTGGCAAATATGAACTAGGAAACTTACACTTTTAAGGTTTTTTTCACCAGTTTGATTTCTTCTATTTCATAATTTTTTGCCCACTTCTTTTAGGTTGCTTACATTTTTCTTATTGATTAAAATAAATACTTGCATGTTAATAGTACTGTTTGTCAGGACTCTTCAGTTTATAAATAAGGGGGAGATAACTGAAAGTTTCACAATGGGGAAAACTTCTGAGGACACTGAAGAAATTTATTTCAATGATGACTAAATTCTAGCATCCAAACAATGTCACTAGCATTGAATATATTTCTTGTGTTGTTAGGTTCTTTCATATCAATGTCCTTGGGCTTTTGTTGTTTTGTTGTTGTTGTGTGTTGTTTGGTTTGGTTTGGTTTTGGTTTTGTGTTTCTGCAGCATTGAGGATCAAACCCAAGGCCTTGTGGGTGCTAAGCAGGTATTCTACTACTGAGCTATAACCCCAGCTTGCATTCTATTTTACTTCAAAGAGTTTCCTTCACAGGATGAGATGGAAAGAAAGGTCCCCACTGGACATTTCAGATTATTACATCATCCTGAATTAGCAATCTCAGAGCAGAGTGAGACTGTGCTCCACAGCTTCACTTTCCCCACACCCAGCTCACACCCTCGTCTATAGAGGAGGATTCCAGAGGCTCCCAGATGGCCCTGCCTCAGGTTGTATGACTACCCTCCTTGTGGCCAGGAGGAAATGAGTGTTAGTCCAGTCAGGCCTGGGTCAAAAGTCCATCTGTGTGGCAAGGGGTTCAGAGACTGGAAGCACCCAGAAGGACTCAGTATCAAACTTGGGGAGGAGTAACTCTTAAAAAGAAGCAGAGGGTATGTGAGACCTGCTAAAAAGGGGGAAATAACAATGGATTAAGAAAAGCATCAAATGTCAAAAGCTTTAACCAGTTCTGACATAGTTAAGTGAAAAAACTTTTTACATTTGTCATTGAGATGTTAACTTTATTATGCTGTCTTTTGAAACAGTATTTCAAATGTATATAGTAAAGTTATGCATTTTCTTTATGGTTAATTTCTTACTTAGGTACTTACAAACATTATACAAATTAGTTACTGAACAATATCATACCAAATCATTAATTTTATGTGTTAAATTATTACCTGAATTACTTAACTATGAGGCGAGGATATGGTTAAACTTTCAGAAAGGAGGGGAATTATGAATCAGAGTTAGTAAATTCATATTACCTACGTTTACTCTTACAAATAGCTTAAAATTTGGGGCTTTGTTTTGTTTGTTTTTTACTATTTGTGAGTTGAAAGAGAAAAAGGAAATTCTCAGAATGGGTAAAACTGGGTAGGATGCAGCAACTGGAGCTTAAGGAATGATGTAATAGGGAAGTTTTATACAGAAATTAAAAACGAAATATTTATGGAAGAAACCCCATTGCTTATGTTTAAGAGAAGGATTACAGAAAGAAGTAGAGGGAATTTGAAGAACCTGGTATACCTCTCATGAAACCTCGATCTAGCATCACAAAGCAGAATAAAAATTGCTGGAGTCAAGCAATGTACACACGGCCTAGAGGAACAAGACTGGTTTAAAGCAGGCAATGCACAATGTAAAAGGACTTAATGCCAATGAACTGTACAGTTAGAAAGAGTTAAAATGTAACTTTCATGTTTTATGTATTTGTGTGTATGTGTGTGTATGTGTGTGTGTGTGTGTATATGTGTGTATAATCACAATTTTTTTGAAGAGTAGATTCGACCATATACTAGATTTTAACTATGTGATGTTTAGTTCTTTTTTCAGCATATTGGTACAAGTTGTAACTTGATTAAGAGAACTTGAATCAATTTTTAGCTAAAATCCTAATACTTCTATCAAACTCAGGTGTAAGACCAACAAGGAAAGTTGCAGAAAATGGTGAGAAAACTAGTGTTGGTTGTCCTAAATACCTCACTCATGTTGAGTGAATAAAAGTATTGGAGAAATTTAGTAGAAAAAATTTTTGAAAGATGACATGCTATACTCCTGCCAAAGTAAAGAGAATTAGGGGTTCTTTGTTTTAATCTCAATACCAAACAAGGAAATCATTTAGAGAACATGTGGTATATGTACACCATGGAGGATTATTCAGCCATAAAAAAGAATGAAACCATGTCATTTGCAGGAAAATGGATGGAACTGGAGATCCTTATAGTAAATGAAAAAAGTCAGATTAAAAAATATAAGTAGCACATGTTTTCACTCATGGAATGGAAGCTAGGGAAAAAAAAACATGAAATTCATAGGAGAACTGTCAGAAGGGAAGGGAAGGAGACCAGGAGGAGTAGGAAGGTATTTATGATGAAAACATGATACATGCATATATGAAACTCTCACAATGAAACCCAGTATTTTGTACAATCAATATGTGCTAGTAAAGATAACTTTAAAAAGAAATCATTTAGAGAATAGTGTATGACCAAATATCAAGCAGGGAAGAAATTTTTCCTCTCAAGAGAACTGCAGGTATGAGGCTATCCACAATGTGAGGTGGAAGTGTGTGTGTGTGGGGGGGGGTGGGGGGGGGGGGGGGGGGGGGGTTGTTCTGTGAGGAACCCATAAAAGTACCTTATGAGAAAAGGGTAGCTTGAAGTGACAGCAAATTCTAAAGGGTGTAATGCTAGCACAAAAGCACCAGTCAAGTAAGAACTTTCCTGCTCTTTTCTCTTTTTCCCTCACCAGCTGTTCCGGGGCTACATGGGGCAAGGAGGAGAGACTCTGAGAAGAGCAGAGAGAGAGGAGGAGTCCCCAGGATGGGGGAAGCCAGCATAAAGGCGGGCATGTGACTGCTCTCCAGGACTCAAAGTCTCAAAGAGAATCTCTAAACTCCAAAAACATTCAGTGTGAGGGAAAACGTTGTGGACAAACATCAGAAATTGGCAGATTTCATAACTACATTGATAGAGCATAAACAGAAGCAGCAGGTGTGGATTGGAGTGACAGGCACCTCAATAGCCATCCACATCACAAGACGATGATTCTTCAGCCCCCAAACTGAGTTTCTGTCAACTCTGAAAACAAAGTGGGAAGATTTAATTGCCTATACCAAACTCAGTTTGACAGAAATTTATGTTAACCTTTCTAGTGCTGCCACCTGACAACCACTTGGGTCCAGGAATGGGGTGAGCCTCGACGCTTGCCTTTTCTTCCCTTCCCTTTCTGGAAATTCACCTTGGGCTGTCATTGTGTCCCTTTGTCTCCTACTCACCCACAGCCTGCTACATCTGCCTAGCATAACATCCCCATGCAACCCAGTCCTGATTCCCACCTTACTAGTGTTGAGCAATGTATTAATCTCTTGTGGAAAAATATGGTAGAGTCCCTTAAAATTGAAAAGGTATTCCTTCATAACTACTTTTGCAATTTCTCATGTTTGCCACTGTGATAATTATTGGGGATGCCACAAAGAATAGCACATAGCCTACCTGGGCACAGTGGTGCATGTCTGTAATTCAAGACTCAGGAAGTTGAGACGGAGCATTGCAAATTTAAGACCAGTCTTACCAAATTAGGGAGACCCTAAGCAACTTAGTTGGATCCTATCTCAAAAAAGAAAGGGGTGTTGATGGGGGCTGGATGGAGCTCAGTAGTAAAACACCCCTGGTATAAATCCCCTGTACCAAAAAAAACAAAAGGAAAAAGAAATAAAAAAAGAATAACACATAGTCTCAGCTTCACCAAATTTTTAGATTCAGTGCAAGGTTCTAGAGATGTAATTATGAGGTAATGAGATTACAGTAATAATATACATACAAATTGCTACAGTAGCACAGACAAAGGAGAAATTCATTGTTCTTTTGGGTTTAAGAAAACCTAAAGACAGGGGAAATTCAATAAACAGTTAAATATTAAATTCCTACTTGACTCTTCCTGTCTTCCCAATGCACAGGATCCTCAGTTACTGAGGAGCATGGTGCTTCACCCAGTGTTTGTAATGGAGGCTGCAGATTCTGCTAAGTACCGGAGTGGAGTTGGTGGGGCCACTTTGGTGGGAAAGGTTTAGGGCATTTTCTGATACTCTCTGGCTTCTGCTGCTTTAATGATCCCACTACTGTGTCCAAAATTCCACTATTAGAATGATTCTTTTGAAGTTACATCACTGTCTTCAGAAAGCTCCAGGTAATTGTACATTTATGACCTAATGTTTAACTACATGTTTTGGGGGTGCTTATGCAGGCATGTACGCTGTGGAACTGATAGGCAACTTTGTGGTCAACTTGTAAATCCGTCTAGCCTGGAGTAAAGGAACATGTGCACTTGATTCCACCACTGGAGCATCAGACCTGCCCTCTGGCACTCTACTTATCTGTACCTCAGTGTCTTCCTTTATAAAATGAAAAATGTTGTGAATACTTAGTACTTGTTACATAATGAGCACTTAATACTGAGATTGGTACTTTTATCATTAGGATGCATGAAAAGTTCATGGAAATACATCCAAAACAAGGAAAAACTATAGAGGAGAAAAGAGTAGAGGTAAGATTTATTCAAAGAAAAAAAGTTTAAGACAATTTAACAGACACAGCCACATTATGTTGGAAATATTACAATGGGAAGAAATAGGGACAGAGTTATAAACATTCTAATAAAACTATTAAGACTGAAAAACTGAATTATAGGACAAATCTAAGAATAGTGATTGATACTTTACAGATTCTTTGCATTATTATGGATGGAAATATTCTTTCAACTAGAAACACACATACACATATGCACACACTCTTAAAAGAAGACTGGACAAACATTATACGGTTCCACATGCACTTTAAAAAAATTTTTTTAGTTGTAGACGGACACAATATCTTTATTTCATTTATTTATTTTTATGTGGTGCTGAGGATCAAACCCAGTGCCTCACACATGCTAGGCAAGTGCTCTACCACTGAGCTACAAACCCAGTTCTGAGCATGTACTTTTTAATATAAGTTTTATTCTAAGATGATTTTATAAACACATAGTTAATAATATGCATAATCATTAATTACCTCATTCCTCCCATTTTATTTTATGAAGATATTTGTGCCATTTCACAAATCAAAATGAAAAAGACAACATTAATGTCTAAAAGCAAATTATTAAGTGAAAAACTCATTTTAAAATTTAATGATTACAAGCACTACCCTATATATTATGCCCTTAAGTGCTTACTATCTTGAGAACCCTGCTTCAAACTTGAGTAATTTTTTTTTTTTTCTGAAAAGTTTTCTGTCCAAAAACTCAATAGCATTCCCTTATTCATAACATTCTGTTACAAATTTGGGCTTTACGACAGGGCAAGGCCAAAAACCAAAATTACTAGCACTGTCAGAGCCAAAAGTCTTTTGCTTCCCTTTACAAAATTGCTTACTTTTTTCTGAGATTAATGGACTGTCAGTGGGATCTGGGCAATGACTAAAACTTTAAAATAAGGAAGGGTGACCCCTAGTGTTGGCCTTTAGAAACCAAATTCATGCAAAGTTCCAAGAATTAGTGAAGAATTCAGCATATGTTACTAAGAAGTCAACATGTCAAATTTATTTACCTTAATTGTCTTTAGACACATAAATAACTATTTTAAGATATTATTAAAGTGCTTTAAGAGAATTTTCAAATGACAACAGTTCGTCCCACGTAAACTCTTTCACTCAACCACCAAGTGTACAAATCAACAAAGGATAAAATAATAGGAAAAAGCACAAAATTTGCTTGAATGAACAAAAGTAAAACTTAGCCAAGGGAAAAAATTAACTCCACATTTCATTGAAGATAAGAAATTACACTTAAGTCATAACAGTAGACTTACATGTAATAATTAGCAAGAAAATCTTGAGAGAATCATTTACTTCTTTACTAGTTTTTGCATTGAAATGCTTCACCTTCACAAGCTCAAGGTCACCAGTCCTGCCGAAAAGGAAAATAGTTCAGCTTAAACACCTGTCACTTGTGACAAAATGAAATGAAACAAGAGGTCAGAAGTGACTGACTGCATCATTTGAACTCATTGTCACTCAACAAGAGCAGACTCGGGCAAAAAGAGGACATGCTGGGCTGAGGAAACCTTATATTTAAAGGGAAATTCTTCCTGAAGAAAAAAAATGCACCATGTAAGATGTTCTGGTATTATTTCCTGTTAAGTTTTATAGCTACTATTTACTAAGTATCTTGACAGGAACTGGCTTAGTACCAGCACAGAGCTAAGCAAAAATTAGATATTTAGTGTTCTCCTTTTGAGTTTCATGTGCCAAAGTGACATAAGAGATGCTTAGGCAAAGTTTGTGCTGAGGACAGCTCTGCACTTCCTTTTACCCAAATATGCATAAAAAGAAGAAGTATGGAATGATGGGGAATTAAAAATGAGAAGGAAATTGAATATAGTGATTAAAGTACCAGTTTAATAAGGTAGGTAGAACTTAAAGGACAACAGAACTTCTGTTATTAATGACTGTTTTAATGATGTGACTGCTGACACATCATCCCTCACTCATACAACACGCATAGCTTTAGGATCTGGAGTCCTTTTTCTGTTTTGTTCTAATGCGTCCGCAAAAAGAGAATCCTTTGCTTGGTAAGAACTTCACAGTCCTGGGAAGTTCACATCCCATCATCCCATACTTTCTAAGTGCTGGTTATAACAGCAAAAAAAAAAAAAAAAATGTTAGTCATTTAAACCCTGAAAATCTTACCAGTCTCTAAATCTGGTTCAAAATGGAGTTTTTTTTTGTTTGTTTTTTTGTTTTTTTTTTTAATTTAACTTCTACATTCTGATTTTACCCTTACTTTTATTAAGCAAAATATTCTTTTTCTGTTTCACATAAATGGTTCCTACCAAACATCTGTGATCTAACTTGTAATTGTAAATTGCTTAAATCACACATGCTGAATCATTTTGAAAAATACATTGAAAGAATTGCATTTATACTAGCAAGAAACAAGATTTCACACTTTAAGATTATTTAGCACTTAAACATTTATGTTACTTCTTTTATGATTCTGAATTCAAACATTTGGTAGAAAGTAAAATCCTTTTTTCTAATCTGCCTTTTCAATATATTTATAAAAAGAATTTATTCAAACAGGTTGCATTGAGTTCCTGCTGTCATTATACCCTTTGCAATCAAGGACTTTCCATTACAAGCAATATGTCCATCATAAAATGTTTCATTTGTTTAGCAAGAAAGTAATCTTTAATAGTGGCATACATAATTTCATTTTCTATGACTGATTTACCTGCCTACTGATGCTCATTCTAGCAAAGCATTAGCACTCTCTTGGAATTTCTATTTCTTTTAAAAGCTGCATCAATTCCTTCCAGTGACTAATTTCTTAAGACACCGAAATGGCCTCTTTGAAATTCAGCTTTCAAAGTACATAGAAATCCTAGGAAGTAGCTTTTGAATACATCATTTTTTTTTCACATAATTCCTGCAAGTAAGCACAGCAGGCTAAGAAACATAGGGAAGGTGACAAATAATGCCCTATCAAAACACACACACACACACACACACACACACACACACACACATGCATGCACATGCACACATGCACACATTCCTAAACACAAATGTATACGGAAGTTAACTAGTAAATACTATGCTTTGGGAGAACACATCTTGGAGAATCAATTTTTTTTATAAAAGATTTGTGAAATAAATGATATGTTTTATCTCACACTTAAAAGTTTATATTTAAATAAACACATTGTGAAGCAAAACTCAACAATGCTTATAGCGTTAAAACATAGAACTTCAAAGCTATTTAGAATATACACTAAATATAGACATTTAGTGTTTTCCGGAGTGATTTATGCTAGTTTTCTCAAGTCTTTCCTCCATTAGGAATAAATCTATAGAAGCATTTGAGGTCAAATTATCTTTTCGTATTTAGACCCTTTGGAAAGGGTAACATATAAAGTTGTCAAAATAAAAGTGCAAGTGTATTTACCATATCTATGTGAAAACCTCATCTATGTACAGAAAAACAGATGAAAGAAAGATAGATAAATTGAGAGAGATCACTTTGTTGGAGGATAAGGACTATATTTAAGGGTTGTTTAGGGAAAGTAAAGTAGGAGAAAACTGAGGAAGAATGTGGGAACAGCGCTTCTGGGTGGGTTCAGAGTGGAAGACATGACCGGAAGGCTGAGCAACCAAAAGAAAGAGATGAACCGGGGAACACCCCAGGGATAAATGGCAGACAATCACAATTTTTCATTCAACATCTATATCCTTGAAAGAAGGGGACTTTTGGTACAAAAACTCAGACTCATATCCTTTTATTCTATACAATGAACATGTTTAAGCAATAACAAAGATGTCAGGTGATATAAAACTAAGAAGAAACTGTGTTGTTTTTGTTGACCAAAAATTGCAAGTCTAAACATTTAACTGCAAGTCTCTTAGACTGTAATTCTAGGTTAAGAGACACATTTTTCCAATTGCTACTGCCAACTTTATGGTTTTTCCTAAGACTTGACTTGTACTTTAATTATAAAAATTTGTTATTTAAAAAAAAATAACATTATATAGTAAATAAATAGGAAAAACGCCTCATCTGTTAATATCCAAATGTTCATGTTTTAAGATTGGTTTCTTGTATAAATATACCTAAATACTTAAATTTGGAATTTTAGAGTTTGTGCTGAGAAATTGAAGTAATTCTGATTGTCTTACCTCTAAATGTGACCTGAAATTTTTTTCTGGAAGATTTAAAATTCTATCCTTGTTCTGTACAATAGGCACTTTAATTATAATTTATTGTAGAGAGGTTCTCTTTCTAATCTTGTCTATTTCAGATGCTGAATGCATCTTATGTCTGAATGTCCATCTCATTCTTTGGAAATTTCCCTGAAGAGATTATCCACTTCATTGGCCTGCATCTCACGATTCTCCTCAATTCCGATGATTCTTAAATTTTGTCTCTTAATGCTATCCCAGCATTCCTGTGTATTCCCATCTTGGTTACTTACATTCTTTTCTTGAATGATGGCTGAGTGTTCAAGGATGGTCATTTTGTCTTTTAGCCTTGAGATCCTGTCTCCAGGACCGTCTACTCTATTAGAAATACTTTCAACTCAACATTTATTTGATTTATTGTGTCTTTCATTTCCAAAATGTCTTTTGGTTCTTTTTCAATATCTCTAGCTCCTTATTGAATTTCTCATTTATATCCTGTACTGAATTATTTAATTCATTCAGTTGTTTTCCTGAATGTTTTGGAATTCATTGATCATTTTTATAATAATTCTTCTGAATTCTGTACCTGGTATTTCATCCACTTTAATATCTTTGGGGTCATTTGCAGGTGAATTACGCACATTAGGAGGTGTTGTATTATCTTACTTTTTTATAATTCTTATATTCCTGTGTTGGGTTTTATGCATCTGTTGGATGGATTTCTCTTCCACTCATATGTATGGGCTTTGTTTAAGGCACAGCCTTCTCTTGCCAAAAGAGTGCTAAAGTAATCTACATTGAAAACCCCTCATCGGTGTGATACCCACAGCCTTTGTGTTAATTCTCTGTTTTTGCTGTAGAAGTGGATGTCTGTGAGCAGGACCCAGGGCCTAACCCTAGCTGTTCTGACTTGGGGCCCTGGGGTTAGTTTAGGTTTTTGTCTCTTCTTTGTATTAAAGGATAGAGAAAGTTTGAGTGTGTTTGTGTGTGTGTAGCAAGGTGTGCTATTTCTTGTCTTTTAGTTCAGAAGCAGAGTCTCTCCCTGTGAACTTGTAGTGTCCCTATAGATTCCCAGTGGCTCACAGAAAAGGGGGAAATCAATCATAGCAACAACTGAAGCAAACAATATGTGACATTAAAATAACCAGTGCCTATTATGGTATCTACAACACTAATTATCGAAAAAAAACAGGAATGGTGGGATCAGCTGTTGCCAGCAGCAAAAACAATAAGTAACCAACCATAAACTAGATTTAGCATTAAATAAATAGCATTAAAATGAAGCAGGAATCAATAATTTCATCCACAATACTAATAACTACAAATAACATGAAAGGTGGGGGGAGAAGTTAAATAAACCCATAGTTCTAAAGATGTTAAAAATACAGATCATTAAGAGAAAAGAAAATGTGATTAAAGGCAGAAGAAAGAAAGTTCAAAATGTGAACAGAGAGAATGCAGAAGATATGTAGCAGGTAATGGTTATAAAGAAGGAGCAAAACAGCAAAGTAAAGGGAGAGAGAGAACAAGAGAATTTGGTTGTTAGCAAGAGAAGATAGGAGGGAAATAGAAACAAACAAAAACAAAATAAACAAACCAAAAACCCTAGCCTGAAGAGGTAAGGTAAGGGGAAATAACTATTGTAAAAAATGTTAAAAATTATATTATTCAGCCATAAAGAAGAATAATATCATGGCATTTGCAGATAAATAGATGGAATTGGAGAATATCATACTAAGTGAAATAAGTCAATCCCAAAACACCAAAGGCCAAATGTTTTCCCTGATAAGTGAATGATGATACATAATGGGGGTATGGAATGGGGGTGAGAGAAGAATGGAGGAACTTTAGATTACATAGAGGGAAATGGGGGGGGTGTGAAAAATGGTGGAATGAGACAGACATCATTACCCTATGTACATGTATGATTACACGAATGGTATAAATCTACATCATGTACAACCATGGAAACAAAATGATGTATACCATTTGTGTACAATGAATCAAAATGCAGTCTGTAAAAATGAAAATAATTAAAAAATAAAAAAATTTAAAACAAAAAAAAAGAGAAATACATATGTGGGGATATATCCATAAGCCAAATAAGTACAGCAAGAAGAAAAAATTAATGAAAAATAAAAGATTTGTCTCCACTGAGATGGTCAAAAAGGTCTACAACAATGGATGGTCACCTATGCCCAACTGTCTCTCTTTCAATTTCTTTTTTCTATTTTTTTTATCAAACTGTGATTCATTCTAATCCCTTTTAAAAACTTGTTCTAATTAGTTATCCATGACAGTAGAATGCATTTTGACACCTTGTACAAAAATGGAGCACAACTTCTCATTACTCTGGCTGAACGTGGTACAGAGTCACACCAGCAATGTAATCGTACATGTATATAGGGTAATAATGTCTGTCTCATTCTACTATCTCCTTCCTATCCCCTCTGTCCCACCCCTCCCCTTACTCCTCTCTGCACAATCCAAAGTTCCTCCATTCTTCCCTATGCCCCCGCACCACCACTGTGGATCAGCATCTGCTTATCACAGAAAACATTTGACCTTTGGTTTTGTGGGATAGACTCATTTCACTTAGTGTGATATTCTCTAGTTCCATCCATCAACCTGAAAATGCAATAATTTCATTCTTCTTTAAGGCTGACTAATATTCCATTGTGTGTATGTGCCACATTTTCTTTATCTATTCATCTGTTGAAGGGCATCTAGGTTGGTTCCATAGTTTAGTTATTGTGAATTGAGCTACTATGAACATTGATGTGACTGCGTCATTCTAGTACACTGATTTTAAGTACTATATTTGGGAATCGATCTAAAAAAAAGAGGTGAATGACCTCTGCAATAAAAACTACAGAATACTAAAGAAAAAAATTGAAGAAAACTTTAGAAGTTGGAAAGATCTCCCATGTTCTTGAATAGGCAGAACTAATATTGTCAAAATGGTCATACTACCAAAAGCATTATACAGATTTAATGCAATTCCTATTAAAATCCTAATGACATTCTTCATAGAACTGGAAAAAGCGATCATGAAATTCCATTTGGAAAAACAAGAGACCCAGAATAACCTAAGCAATTCTTTGCAAGAAAAGTGAAGCAGGGGGCATCACAATACCAGACATTAAACTATACTACAGAGCAATAATAACAAAAATGGCATAGTATTAGTACCAAGATAGACATGTAGACCAATGTTACAAAATAGAAGACACCAGAGACAAACCCATATAAATACAGTTATCTCATACTAGACAAAGGTGCCAAAAAATACACTGGAGAATAGATAGCCTATTCAACAAATGGTGCTGGGAAAACTGGAAATCCATATGTAATAAAATGAAATTGAACCTCTATCTCTCAACTCAAAACAGATCAAAGACTTAGGCACTAGGACAGAGACCCTGCACCTAACAGAAGAAAAAGTTGGCCCAAATCTTCACTATGTCAGCCTAGGATCTGACTTCCTTAACAAGGAAGGAAGTATGGCCATTTCTCCTAAGTACAAGAAGTAAAATAAAAAAAATCAATAAATGGGATGAATTCAGACTAAAAGCTTCCCAGCAAAGGAAACAATAATGTAAAGAGAGAACCTACAGAATGGGACAAAATCTTTACCACATGCACCTCAGATAGAGCATTGATCTTCAGAATATATAAAGAACTTAAAAAACTTAACACCAAAAATAAAATAACCCAATAAATAAATGGGCTAAGGAACTGAACAGAAACATCACAGAAGAAATACAATCAATCAACAAATATATGAAAAAATGTTCATCATCTCTAGCAAATCAAAACTAAGATTTCATCTCACTCCAGTCGGAATAGCAATTATCAAGAATACAAGCAACAATAAGTGTTGTCGAGGATGTCGGGGAAAAGGTACACTCATACACTGCTGGTGGGACTGTAAATTGGTGCAACCACTATGGAAAGCAGTATGATGATCCCTCTTTCCATTTCTTCTTGAGCTATGTACTGAGAGAGAGAGAAAGGGAGCAAGTGCTGAGGACTCTTAACCCCTTCCTCTTTGTGTTGGTCACTGAGCTGCCCCTCTGGGGTGGCCTAAGACCAAAGCTTGTTGAAATTGCTCTCAGCTTACCTTCTCACCAGTATGAGGTATGGAACAGAAAGTACTATCAGTTGAAGTTTTGTTCACACAGGCCCAATCACACTCCCAGGGTGGGGCTGCTGTAGAATTCTATGAATGAGTTCCCTCAGGTGGGGCTGAGGGCTAATCAGGCCTCAGGGGCTTTGCTGGGTGGTGTCTGCTCTGGAGATATTAGGTCAAACACATCCTGAGGATCCAGGAGATGTTGATCTGCCAGAAGACTGAATCTCCAGGAGCCTCCCCAGAATTCTATTCCTGGGGCAGGGAGTCAATCCTTCACACACTCTGCCACCTGCAAACACAGCCTTTCTGGGTTTAGTCCCTGAGCATATTCACATCCAACTGTGCATATTCCTGACCCACTCCAGCTGGTCAGGTGAGTCGCCAGACTCAAAGGATAGGCAAGTTGGGCTCTCCTTTGCTTTTCTGACTTGAATCCCCCTGAGTACAATCTTCTCTGTGCCTGTTTCCTCTTCTGATAAGTACCCCAGGCCACATGGCAGGCACTGGTTGGGACAGTGTGGCAGTGTTTGCTCTGATTTCCTGGCTCCACAGCAGCAGCTGCAGCATGGCCACCTCAAGATGGCTCCTACCTCAGCTCCCCGTGGCCAGTTGAGAAACACAGAGCAATTTTCAAACACCAGTTTACAATGCAGCTTCTGAATCAGCTAAATTCAGGTTGCTTTTCTGATCTGCAGGTTTTTACATGTCAAATCTGTTGACTGTGCTTCTGTGCTATTCCTCCTCTCTGTGATGGACCAAACCAGCTTGACTCTCATGCATTCTTTCTTGTTCTTAGTTCTGTGTACCTGAATTTCTGAGTCCCTAAGATACTCTAACTATCCAGCATTGAATTTTAGTGCAATCCCTGTTTTATCTGCCTCACTGAGAAGCAGTATTCCTGCTGCTTGAATCTGGAGCCACCGAGCAACTGGAAATGCAGCCTTCCTCTAATCTGCCATTTTGAATCCTCTGGATTAATAATTTGAATGCCATAAATTTAAATTTTTAGCAAAATAATATTATATTTCACATTTTTAAATTGAATTTCTTCCTTCACTAATACACTGATAAATATGTATGTACTTCAGTACTAAATCAAGGAATATGTATTTTATTCATATACATATATATCATGTCAGTCCCTCAAAATATTATAGCAAATAAACTTTCCCACAAAGCATGGCAGAGACTGTCCATTTCTTTATGAATATGATTAATTCAAATAAAATTGAAAATTGTGGCGGGCGGGGCCCAGGGCCCAGGGTTACGCCACATGCATCCAAAGATGGTGACTGGCAGAGAGCCAAACGGTGTGCTGAATGTGCCTTGAGAGAAACAGGAAGTGTTTACCATTGGCTGTATGATAATTAGTTCAGCCGCCTAGCGCGGGGACAGATATATCTTACATGTATGCTGGAGCTCGTGATCGCTTGACCTTTAATAGGATTGGATGGACATATCTGGTTACAGTTGCATATGCATGAGACTGCTTATATATTGAGGGTGTTATCTGAATAAAAAGGAAGCTGCTTTGTGAACCTCTGAAGTGTACGTGTCGTTTGTCCCGCTGGTCGGCGGCAAGCAGAAAAAATCAACAATCTGGTTATCTTTGTTGCTGTTCTTTGTACAAAGGATTGAACTTAGGGGTGCTATACCACTAAGTTACATCTCCAGCCCTTTTTTTCTTTGAGACAGGATGTTACGGTTTGGATATTAGATGTCCCCAGAAAAGCTCACATGGCAATGCAGGAGTGTTCAGAGGCAAAAAGATTGATCAGATTTTGAGAGTTGTAACCTAATCAGAGGACTAATTCATTTGGTGGATTGATAATTTGAGAGGAGTACTGGGTGGTAACTACAGGCAGGTGGGGTAAAACTGGAGGAAATAGGTCACTGGGATGTGTCCTGGGTATTATATCTCATCCTTTCTTATCAGCTCCCTGTTTCCTGGCTGCAATTAGTTGAACAGTTATCCTCTTTCAAACCATTCCTTCATGATGTTCTGCCTTATCTCAGACCCATGACAGTGGGGATAACACAGGAACCAAACCTCTGGAAACATAAGTACAAAATAAACTTTTACTCTTTTGAGTTGTTCTTGTCAGGTATTTTGGTCACAGAGATGAAAAACTAACTAGCCTACAAGGTCTCACTAAATTACTGAGGTTGACCGGAACTTAAGATCCTCCTGCCTCAGCCTCTTGAGTTACTGGAATTGCAGGTATGTGCCACTGCACCAGACTGAAAATCAGTCAATATTCTATTGAAATTTTATTTGGATAACATTCAATTTATAGATTAATAACATGACCATGGATGTTAATGTTTCCCATCTAAGCACAACTTAGATATCTCCATTTCTTATGCCAGTAACTCGCAATATGTATGTGATGTGGTATGTTGTTGTTGTTGCTGTTGCTGTTAATGTTTTTCATCCCATTATAATAACATTTTTTCTAGTACTTAAACATAGTTGTATTCCTGGAGTAGATTTTGACTTTTTAATATTGTGCAAGTGAGGTGTTTACTGAGTGTGTTTGTGTGTGTGTCTATATGTGTGCAAATGATTCCTATCTGTGACAATTTTACCTATTAGTGTCAAGCTAGTATCAGTGTAGCAATAGGATCTCCACCTTATCTTCTTTAAAGAAGCAGTCCTAAATTTTTTCTTGCTTTAAGGTAGAAGAACTTGGCCATGAAGTCATCTAATCCCCAGGCCTTTCTTTAGGTAATAGTTTCATCAACCTGTAATGTCACTTTTTGGTGGTTTTATTCTTTATATGAGTTAAAATCCATAATTCATATTTTCTTAAAGATAAATTTAATTAATGGAATTTTCACGATTATTTTAGCAAACACTTGTTTAAAATATTTTTAACATTTTCCCTGCTTTTCATATCTTTAATTAGATTTCATTTTTTAGAATAACAGTACCAATATTTCAGGTGTCTGCTCTATTGTGAGCACTGTATTAATTTAATTCTTGCACTCTTATGAGGTAAGTGCCACCTTTTCCCCATTTTTCAGATGAGGAAATTGAGGCAAGAATCAAAACCTCTCCTGTCCAACATCATGCAAAGAGCAAATAGCCTAACAAGGGTTCATGTTCAAAGCCTGTTTTATCAACCTGTAGGCTATGTATGTAAATATCTGGCCATTCTTAACATGATCCTAACTTACTTGTCAAAGGAAGAAGATCCCTGAGGAGACTCTTGTACAGGCTTCACTGTAGGTCTTTTCTCTAGAACAGAGGTCTTCAAACATTTTTTTATGTATCTCCATAAGAGTTTTTATGTTTATGTTTTTATGCTTTATGTTTTAATGTGTATAATAAGATTTTTCATTTAAGTTGTTGCAAAAAGATAACTTTTTGTTTCTTGTCAATATATCACCTTAAAAATAAAATTATTCCCTGTAATGGCAGTGGTTCAGGAGGATGAGGCAGAAGGATCTCAAGTTCAAAGCCAGCCTCAGCAACCTAGTGAGGCCCTAAGTAACCTAGCAAGACTATGTCTCTAAATAAAATATTTTTAAAAGGGCTGGGGATGTAACTCAGTGGTTAAGTGCTCCTGAGTTCAATACCTGGTACCAAAATAAACAAATAAATAAATGAATAAATTAATTAATTAATTAAAAATTATTGTGTCATTTCAAAATGTATCTAGTTCAATCTGAATACCACAATAATTTGAAAGCAAAGTCTGGTTTTTTATAACTTTTCTTTGTAAATAAAAATTTTATGTTTTTTTAATTTATCTTTCACTTGACCACATAAAACTTTATAATGAGTTAATATTTATTTTTATGTTTGTGCATCTTTTATTGATTATTCTTTAATGTATATCTATAAAAAAACTATATAAATTTAATATTGAAGTTCCTATGACTATAAGGTTCTAACTTTTCATTTATTTTTTCTCCTGAATTAAATTATTATAATTATCTAGTTGTGCTCAGTTAATTTAAACAAAAAGTTCACAAGTTTGAAATTTTTCAATCTTAGAAATGTAAACTTCAATGGAAAGTGCATGTCTTAATGAAGCTGATATCATACTAAGTGAACTAAGCCAAACCCAAAAAACCAAAGGCTGAGTGTATTCTCTGATATGTGGATGCTAATTCACAATGGGAGTGGGGTGGCACTAGGGAAGAATAGAGTTACTTTGTATTACATAGATGGGAGTGAAGGGAGGGGAAGGGGTATAGGGGGTAGGAATGATAGTAGAGTGAAACAGATATTACTACCTCATGTACATATATGACTTCATGACCCATGTGATCCCACAATATGTACAATCAGAAAAATGAGAGATCATATTCCACTTTTGTATGATTTATCAAAATGCATAAATGCATTCTACTGTTGTGTACAACTAATTAGAACAAATAAAATGATAAAAAAAAAGAAAAAAGAATGAGGCTTTTCTGATTTCTCAGTTATTTTTATTCATATTTTCATTAATAAATGCTATTATTCTTGAATGAGACAGTGTGTAACATTCAGTTTTCACTATTTTCATTTTCAGAGACTGGGTGCTGAGGAAGCTTATTCACATAGATTAACAAGAGGTCCTAGAAGGAGTTTAAAAACAGAAAATGTTACTCAATTCTTCAAACTCATTATTAGTGTATGACAGAAATTTGTTCAACTATTGTTTTTAATGATTAATTAAAGGAACTTCTACTAGTTTCTCTTTATGCTTTACTTAATTCGATGAAAATGCAATCCCCTGATTTGCCAGAGAATTTGTTACCCGATCGTTGGGCATTTGCTCCCTCCACACCAACATCCACATTCCCAGTTTTCTTTTGTTTGGCACCCTAGTGGTGTCCCTCACTGATTCCATGTGCCATTGGAATACTGAAGAAGACTGAGGCAGATCTGGGCCTTTCTTTTTAAAGGAGAAAAGGGTTACTGTGAGATTAAGGTGAGGAATGCATATTTTTTATTGCAGTTCTTGTAGTGATGACTTTAGGAATGGCTACTCATGGCCGATTTCATTTCCATTTCACTATGAATCCAAGTAACATTTGGAGTATCCACAAACACCCTCAGTGACACCACTTTATGTGTTCTCTAATCACTCACTGTTTCTCTAACCACTCAATGTTACCTAACCATTTTAAATGTCGAATTTCTAGAAAAAAAAATAAATAACTGGTCCAGTGTGGGTGACTTTCCTGGTCCATGCTCAAACAGTCATAACTCTTGGAATAGGATCGCATCTGACACAGAATCACTGAACATCAGTCTCTATATGGAGGCCCATTCTTGAAAAGAAAGAATTCTAACCAGGGAACCCTCGAAAAAGTTACCCATGACATCTAGTAATGTGTCCTCTCTTATTTTCTTGTTCGAACTTACCAATTATAATTTTTGGTTTTACTTATATATAATTTCCCTGTATAGCTGACTTCATCCTTCCATCTAAGTTATTTTACCTTACTTTGTCAAACCATCTATTTTTTCCAGTTTAAGTTAATTTGTTTACTTTCTATATGTCAAATAGATACTTCCACTGTTATGAATTTCTCCCCAGTACCACTCCTCTTATATCCTGTAGGTTTTAATGAACGGTAATCTTAATGTCTTCAATTCTAAGTAATCTATCATTTCAGTTGATTTGTAATGTCAAGGTGTCAAGACCAAATTAGGAAAATGCTTCTACAGCTTTCCTGTGGACATTTTTGTCTTTTGCCAAGACTCCTAAACATCTTCACCAATCATACTTGCCTGCAGTCACATCTCAACAGAGCACCCACATGGTTATTTTAAATTATGATTATTTCATGGCATGTTCTATTCAAACTTGAACAATACATTTTCATCAAGTTTAGAACAATTCTAAACCCCTGTACTATGGCTTAAATCCCTGTCCTTGATTTGGCCATTCAAACCTTCTCCCTCATTGTCCCATGCAGACAGCACTGGCTAACTTATTTTTCCTAGAGGAAAAAGTGCTGCCATGTAAAGGACTTGGCAATGCCCAGAATTCTTTTCCCAGATTCTCACCTGGTATACTCAATCATTTCATTCAGGTTCCCGCTCAGATGTGAACTCTTTAGGGACACTTTCATCACTCCTTCCATGATTTGTATTTAAAAGGGTGGGGGAGGAATGAGGGAAGAATATAAATAACATCTGTTTTTATAAAGAACATTTCTGGAAGAAGGAGGTATATGGGAGTTGCTAAGAATCAAAGACTTTATATGTTCCAATGAATCTGATTTCATGGGAAATTGCCCATTTTAGACTACTTTGAAGGCCATGTAATGATACTAAGAAAGGTGAACAATTAATGAAAACAGGAAAAAAAGGTTGAATAGTGGTGAAAAAAACATTTCTTGGGTTAGGGGTTTAGGTAAATTTGTGTAAGGTAATGGAAGAAATGAAGGCATTCCAGGAAGCTAAACAGTATGTGTAAAAGCTTAGAAGGTGAGAGGGAAATAAGAAACATGATACTGAATATTTTATGCAAATTTTTATCTTTGGGCCCTAGTTTACTAGAAGCAAAAAGAAATATACCTATCTCAGTAGGGCAGTGGAAGCTTGTTAAGAAATAATAGAAAATAGTATCACATAGGAAGAGGAGAAACAGATGGAAGATTTTAAATTTCAGGGAAGAAGTTTAACATTCTTGCGCTAGAGAAAAACAAGCCACCATTGAAAGTTCTTGAACAGAGAATGGTATGATCACGTGAGTTTAAGGAATATTATTCTACATCATTGACATAAATGAGTTAGTAGAGTTAAAACCTGGAGGCAAAAGGGCCAAATAGGGTCACTTAGAATCATGCTCAAAATGGTTGTGGCCTGATGGATTGATGGAATGAAGGATTGATAGAGTTTGAATGTTAAGTGCTTTCCAAAAGCTCACGTTAAGACTTATTTCTCAAGGTGGTGCTATTGGAAGGTGGTAGAACCTTTGGCAGGTGGAGCCTTGTGGAAGTTCCTTAGGTTGTTGGAAGTGTTCCTTTGAAAGGTATTTGTAGGACTCTGGCCCCTGGCTCTTTCTGTTTCATTTCCTGGATGATGGAATAAGCAGTTTTCTCTGCCGTGTGCTCCCTGCATTACCAGATGGCACACCAACCAGAGGTCTAAAAGTAATAGATCCACCCAATCTTGGACTGAGCACTCCAAAACTATGAGCAAAAATAAACCATATATATTTATAGGTTAATTATCTCAAGCATTTTGTTGTAGTGACAGAAAGCTGACTAATACACTATCAAAGTAAATTCAATTAACACATAATTTATACATATAAGCTATATAATGATAGTTTATGTAATATACAAAATGCAAAGGTATACAAAATCTGATTCTTCTGTTGAAGTGCTTGATTTTAATCATAGTTACATAATCTTATAGTTTATGAACATTCTTAAAGAAAAATTTTCTCCTCCCACAAATATTCATTTAAACTGCAATTTATCACACCATATAGAGATGATAAAAGTACTTATGTTTAGGTATCACATCAATGTAAATACAAGGAACACAAAACTAAAAACTGAATTTTTAAAAGTCCAGGTTCTGCATACATTCACATTAGGAGGTGTGATAATTAACAATTTTTTGAGCACTTATTATAAGCCATCTATAGGTATTATCATCTTACTTCATCTTTTTAAATCATCCCACAAATTAGGCATTATTACTATGACCACTGCTTTCCAATGTGGAAATATAAAGCTTTAAAAAGATAACTTGCAATTAGTTATCTAGCTCATAAGTGGCAGCAGAGATAATAGAGTACGAGACCTGTCTAATCCAAAACCTGAACTCTGATGGTGTATTATTTAGCAATATTGGGATTGGAGGAAAAAAGTTTCACAAAAACATGAGTTCTGAGAAGGTTCCTAGGAGTGTTGGAACCAAGTGTGAACTTGGTGAAGGAGTTAGCATTTAAAAATCAGAACAATGGGGCTGGGGAGATAGCTCAGTCGGTAGAGTGTTTGACTTGCATGCACAGGGCCCTGGGTTCGGTCCCCAGCACCGCAAAAAAAAAAAAAAAAAAAATCAGAACAATGCAAGGATACCTACTCTCACCATTTCTATTCAAAATAAGAAAGAAAGAAGTAGAATTAGCACTACCTACTGATGACACATTATTTATACAAAACCCTAAAGATGCCACTCAAAACTGTTAGAATAAATGAATACAGTTAATTTGAGGGTACAGAATCAATACACAAAAATAAACACATTTCTATACCAAACAACACACTAGTTGGAAAGAAATCAAAAGAACAATCCCATTTACAGTAGCTATAAAAATAAAGTATTTAGGGTTAAAATTAAATAAGGAGGTAAAAAAATTATCTGTACACTGAAAACTAAAGAAGTTTGATAAAGAAATTAAAGGAAACACAAATAAACGGGAAAATATCCCATGTTCATGGATTGGAAGAATTGATGTTGTTCAAATGTCCATACTATTCACTTGAGTGAGCTATTAAAGAATGAGTTGACATGTTATAGAAAGGGGCCATCAAGAGATGATCATCCACATTAATCTCTTTGAAAATCTTAGGTGTTTGAAATCAAACTTAATTCAAGATTTTGAACTAACAGGCTTGACTATTGTTAACCCAACAGGAAAATTGCTAAGAGACAATGGATGAGAGAGAAAAGGTTCATAAATTTAATCTCAACTATGTCATGTTGGATGCAAACATAAGTAAACACTTAACTGAATTTGGGAAAGTGAACAGATAGTTGGAAAATGAAAATATGAATTTAGGAGTCTGTAAAATAAGGATAAAAATGTCTACCTCACATATTCATATTGAAGATCAAATATAATCCTGCAGGTTTCATTTCTTTGAAAATGTAAAATGATTATTTTGTAATTTTTCACTCAGAAAGGATGTAATATTTGGGGAGAGATGAGATGCAGTTTAGTATTTAGTATAGAAAACAGCAAAGGAAGAGCTCGAGAGATAGCTCCTCTTGGAGAGCACTCACCTAGCATGCACGAGGACCATGGTTCGAATCCCCAGACCCGCAGAAAACAGCAAAGGAGTAAAAAGGAATATTTGAAAAATATTGAGCATTTAGAAGGCAGGAAAAGAAGAATCTGAGTCTTGTGGGGGAATATAATGTGCTATCCTAGAGTTTAAGGGAAAAGAAATGTTAAGGTGTAAAAACAATTGAGTAGATTTCAAGTGAATAAGTGTCTATTTGAGTTGATAACATGTCAATATTAAAAAGGTAATTCTAATTGGAAAGAAGAAAAGGAAAACAATTAAATGCACTTAATTCCAGGCTAACAGAGATGAAAGGGACATATGAGATGCTTATCCTTAAAGAAAAAGAAGGGGAAAGGAGCTAGAAGGGTATATGAGTGTGTATGAAGACAGGGAGAGAATATCCACAAGAATAATATCCATTGTGAAACAGGAAGAGCTGGGTCAAGGACAAAGAGGCTGGTTTTATAGTAGAATCAAATCTTTTTCTAAAATTAAAAAATATATATATCAGAAATTGGCAAGCTGAGGAAGAGGGAAAGTGACCTAAATCATTTCAGTAAATAGGAAGATTAATCATTTGATGAGAAATAAAGATGAAACTTGAAGATCAAGGGACTGTAGAATCAGGCAGATAAGAGGAAAGGTAAAAAAGTTTCCATGGAAACTACTTTTTGGGTTATTTTTGTTTGAGAACCAGTAAGGGATAAATAAAAATAGAAGGGCTCTGGTATGGACTTAGTTACAATAAGCATGACATTATGGTGAACCAGATCTCAAGAATTCCTACTTCCCTCCCTGTTGCACTGTGCAGTCAGAGATGAGTCAGACTCAAAACCCTAGTAAATCAGAAAACTAAATAAGAGTGCTTCAATTCATTACTCCCCGCTAGAAACAAAGTATTGAAATTAGATGCTAAATTTCTACATTTTACCTTTATTATGAAATAAACACGTCAGTTTTGTGGTCATTCTGGGATCAAGTCGGATTCTTTTAATATTGTTGCAATAGGGAAATTATTTCCAAATTTTCAAAAAGTATCAGTGAAATCTTAAAGCATCCTTCAATAAGTTAATAACTGCCCATTTCAAGGAAATTGCCCTTCACCAGTAACTAAAGTCTGTTTAATAAGTAGTAGAAGAAATAAGTTGTGATGTTTTCATATTTGTAGTTCCTTAGCTGAAACCAAGGGGAAAATGATGTGTCAAGATATGCTGTGACTTTATTTCAGTTAAAACAAGTCAACACAGACATTTTTAGTAAAAATGTTTAAGAAAATAATGTGATAGCGGGGATAGAAACTGTTAATTGCAATTTGTTTTAAAAACTAAGCAGAATTTTAACAAAATGCTAGGCAGAAAGAAAGGTAATATATCTATATTTTAATTTTCTCAGAATAAAAACTTCTCCCATAGTAGATACACTATACACACACACACACACACACACACACACACACACACACACATACACACCTTGATCTTGCTTCCCTGAGTAGAAAGACGTCAGCATTCTCTTTCAAATTCTCCTCAGAGTAGAACCATGTGTTGTCTGTACCTAAAGATAATTTTGGTAGAAAAAAGAATGAGAAAGAAACAAAGGAGTGAGAAAGAAAAGCAAGGACAAATAGGAAGAGGAAAAATGAAGCAAAAGTCAAATATGAAGAATTGCAGTCTAGCCAGGTTCTGTGGCATACACCTGTAATCCCAGACTTGGGAACCTGAGGCAGTTGGATCACAAGTTGGAAGTCAGCCTGGGTAACTTAGCAAAACTGGTGTCAGAATTTAAAAAAAAAATTTTTTTTTTTTTAAAAACTCAAAAATAAAAACAAACAAACAAAACCAAGAAAGACTAGCTAGTGGTTGAGTGTTACTGGGTTGTGTCCCCAGTACTGCGGGATCAGAGGGCACAGAAAAAGAAAAAAAATGCAGTAAAAAAATTTTTAAACTCGCCAAATATACATTGATGGGTAAGTCCAATGTAGGTCATAACATTTTCTTCTAATTATTTTAGTCTCCATTTTAGTTTACTCCTGCATATTTCACTAATATTCTCACATTTGACTGTACGATATCAATACTCCCATTAGAGTCAAAGGAAAAAAAATTTGCTATAGCTAATTATCCTTCAGATACAGGTTTTTAGCAGTTATTTCCTACAGCACACTATACATATTAATCATGAAATTCTTTCAACCAGGCATGAGTCTAAAGTTTGAAACTTTGTAAAATAGAAGCTCAGAACATTATCTTATTTCAATTTTTATATTTATTTTATTTTATATACAACAAATAGAGAAACATTTCCTAAAGCCAAACACAAAACATGCTGTTACATTAGATTCTTAAAAGTTTGGAGAATGTAATAGAAGCTTTCTGCACAAAATATTAACTATGAGTCTAATATTTCTTTTTAATCTCAGCAAAATCAAATATTCCAATTTAATAGCTTCCATATAACTTTCTTATTAGCAAATGATGTAAAAATAAAAAGCTTCCGGCCTACCCCCAAATCTCCTTAAATGATACTTCACTTTGAGATGGCTATTAACTCTGAACCAGATGTAGTTTTCAATCTAAATAAATGAATCACCTCCTACCATTTTCAGCTCTTAAAAAAATAAAAAATTAAATCTATACCAGAAATGACAATAAAACTCGTTTTTATTGTAACAAGTCTACTCTTTGATTAGGAAGTCTGATTGCCTTTGTGCTGTTGATAGATGTTTTTAATCATATCAGTATTAAAATTTAAATAGGAAATTTTCTTTATTGTTTTTTGTTATTTTTACATCTTTCCATGCATATAAGTTTTGGGAATGGCTGTTGGTAACTTAATTTAATAGCTTTAAAAACATGGCAACGGAGCCATGATTTAGATCCCCAAATGCAGTCACCCACTTGCAGAAACGAGTGCTAAAGGAAAGCACATTAGTAAGTAGAAAATTCTACCCTTAAGGTTTTATTTCTCTTACACTTTCTTGCACTCATACTTTCGTTTTCTTTCTTACCTCTGTGTGAAAAACTTTCTTCCATCCTGGTGTAACAAGCTTTTTTCCACTTTCATGTTAATGAAGTCTTACTTACTATCCTGCCACAGAGCGTGGTTCTTAAATGACAAAATTCCAATTGCTTGTCTGTGAGTGAAAATAAAGAATAGGCATGAGAGTGAGCATGATGCTGAGGACACCTAATGAAAGAAGTTATTACTCAAATCAGACACCAGAGTTATTATATGTCTCGGTTTGGATCATGATATATATTTTACAAATTCTTGTCAGTAGAAATTTGCTGATATTTAGGATTTCACTGAGATTTACGAACAAGCATCACACCTACTTAAAAATATGTATACATTTATATTTATAAACATTTGTATATGTACTTTTATATATACATGAGCTTATTTTATTTTAAATCAATGCCATAAATTCATAACTTGCTTTATTTCAAAGAGTTCTTAAATAGGGATAATATTTTAAAAGTTAGTTCTATGTGTAGTTCAACTTTCAAATTTATAATTAATCCCACCCTATTCCATTTTTTAATTCAATTTATTTTTGTTTTCATGGTGATTTTTTATATGATTCAAAAAACACTAGGAATCCTCTAATAAATAGATGTTATTCAGTGAATTTGTAGATTGATATGATAATTTTTAGTCATACCTCCCAAGATTTTTCTTTTTCTTTCATAAAGTGGAGGTTGTATTTGTGTTGAACTGCGCATATGCATATTCTTTCTGGCCAGTGTTTTGACAACTTTCCTATTATGTCCCTGACCCAGGGAAAGAGACTCCTCCCCAATAAAAGGGACATCACCACCTGCCATGTTTCTTCCAAGTGCCTTTTTGTGAACACTCTGCTGTCTTCTCCACTTCCTCTAGCCCAATGTGCAGAAATACTTAACGTTTTGACATTTTAGTGGCAACTAATTTCCTCTCCACACACTTGGTTGTTCTTCTCTTCCATGCTAACCAGGGGAGTAGAAATGATTAATTTTGTTGAAATATAAAATCACTTATGTTATTTAAGGTTTAATCTATAATCTAAAATTAATATGCTTAAGAAAAAGAGTATGAGAAAAATTTAAAAGAAGGAAAGATGGATGCTCAAATTCTAAAATTTTAAATATTTCCTTAAAAATAATTTTAATCCCCAGCACCGCGAAAAAAAAAAAAATAATAATTTTAAATGCAAAACTTCTAACAAAAAGAAGATTGTAGAACCAACCTAGATGCCCTTCAATAGATGAATGGATAAAGAAACTGTGGTATATATGCACAATGGAATACTATTCAGCCATAAAGAAGAATAATATTATGGCATTTGCAAATAAATGGATGGAATTGGAGAATATCATGCTAAGTGAAATAAGCCAGCCCAAAAAAACCAAAGGCCGAATGTTTTCCCTGATAAGTGGAGGATGATATATAATGGCGGTGGCGGTGGGGAATGAGAGAATAATGGGGAAACTTTAGAATATGTAGAAGAAAATGAGAGGGAGGGGGTATGAAAAATGGTGGAATGAGACAGACATCATTGCCCTATGTACATGTATGATTACACGAATGGTATGAATCTGCATTGTGTACAACCATAGAAATGAAATTATGTACCCCATTTGTGTACAATGAATCAAAATGCAGTCTGTAAAAAATTAAAAGCTAAATTAAAAAAATTAAGAAAAAGAAATGATAAATGTTTTAGGAGATGGAAATGCAAATCACCCCAATTTGAACATTACAAATTCTATACATGTTCTGAGTTATCACACTACGAATATGTACAGTTATTATATGCCAACTTAAAAAATTTACAGGCACTTTAAAAAATGTAAGTCCATTGATACAGGCAATAAGTCTTTGGATATTACCCCAAAGACACAGGAAACAAAAGTAAAAGCACACAAATGGGATTACATCAAACTGAAAGACTTCTGCATAGCAAATGAAACAACAAAGTCAAGAGACAAGGATAGGAGAAAACATTTGCCAACAATTCATCTGACAAAAAAATTCACATCCAGAAGATATAAGTAACTATAAAAACTTAATAAAAAAAACAAGTAAAATGGGCAAATGATCTGAATAGATACTTCACAAAAGAATACAAATAGGCAACAAATACATGGAAAAAATAATGCTCAATATCATTAACCATCAGGGAAATAAGTCAGAACTACAATTAGATATCCTCTCACCCTAGTTACAGTGACTGTTAACAACAACAACAACAACAAAAATGGCAAATGCTAGTAAGGATGTGAAGAAAAAAGAACACTAATATATTGTTGGTGAGAATGTGATTTATTAAAGTCATTGAGCAGAACAGTATGGATGTCCCTCAAGAAACTAGAGACAGATCTACCATATGGTCCAGCTATTCCACTTCTGGGTACTTATCCAAAGGAAATAAATCACATACAGAGATATTTGCATGACCATGGTTATTATTGCAGCACTCAGAACCTAAGATATAGAATCAACCTAGGTGCTGAGCTATGGATGAATGAAAAGAGAAACTGTAGTATATATGTACAATAAACTATTATTTCAGCCAGAAAGAATGAAATTCTGTAATTTACTGCGAAAAGGATAGAACTGGAAGATATCATATGGACTGAAATAAGCCCAACATAGAAAGACAAGTATCACATATGCTCTCTCTCACATATGGAAGTTAAAAAAGAAAAGAAACAATCAATTTGGATGTAGAATATTAATTACTAATGATTGGTGGGGTTGGTGAAGATAGGCTGGATTTGATTAGTTCATGCTGTATTCATGTGTTGAAATATTGCAATGATTCCATTAACATGCACAATTAATACAACTTACTAAAAAATAAAATCCAGCCTACCTTTAATTTCTTCATTCATATTGTATCTTTCCAAAAGGAGTACTATTTCTAATGGCACATAACAAAATACATTGCTTTTCTTACAGTAATCTCCAATCAATAAATATATCCTATTGTGCTTTAAAGTTGTGAACTAGGTAACATTAAAATCCATGGTTTGGTATTCAAACATATTCCAGACCAATTGAAAGAAAAGTTAAATCAAATTAGTTTTCCCTATGTCAAGTCAAGCAAAAATTATGTTTGATTGATATTTTTCGCTAATAATTAAATTTATTAGTAACACACAATTAAGATTTTTGTCTTACTAAACTACACAAAGAAACGCTGGTAAAACAATATATAAGGAGTTCTCATGACAATAATAAAAACATTATCTCTTAAATGAGCAAAGAATCTGAACGAACATTTTTCCTAGAAGATACATAAATGGCCAAAATGCACCTGAAAGATGTCAACATCAACAAATCAAAACCACAGTGACATACCACTTCACACCTGCTGAATGAATACAATCAGAAAGATATATAACAACAAGTGTTGGTAAGGATAACTAGAAGTCGGAATTCACAAATGCCACTGTTGAAATCTAAAATGGCACAATTTCTTTGTAAAACAGTCCAGTGATTAACCAAATGCTTAATCACAGAGTTGTCATAAGATCCAGAAATTCTATTCCTAGGCAGGTACCCAAGAGAAGTGAAACACATCCACTCAAAACCCTGTAGCAGAATGTTTTCAAAAGCATTATGTATAATATCCGATATCCTTCAACTGACAAGTGACTAAATAAAATGTGGTAAATGGTATATTCATGCAATCGAATGCTATTTGCCAACAACAAAACAAAGATATACTGACAAATGCTATGATATGGATGACCTTGAAAACATTATGCCAAGTCAAAGAAGCTAGTCAATGAAGACCACAAATTGTATGATTCCTATTATATGAACTTTCCAAATGCAGGCAAATCTATGAAGACAGAAAGTACATCTGTAGTTGGCTGTGGGTGAGAGTTAGGGTTAGGCATTATTAGGACATGAGGAGTGACTGCTAATGAAGATGGGATTTCTTCTTGGGGTGGTGAAAATGTTCTAAAACTGATTCAGGCAATCTTGCATGACTTTCTGTATTAAAACAAAAGACTAAATTTTATACTTAAAATGAATGAATTGTGTGGAATATGAATTATATTTCAAAAACGTCTGTTGCCAAAAAAAATTATTAGAACAATCTTAACTAGGAATAACACATTACATTTAATACTGCTAGAGACGGGCCTGGCAGGCAGTCTAAGTGACACTAACCAAACAGCAAAGTCATCTCACCTCTCATTGTCAGTGATTTTGTGAAAAATCCCTCTTTTTCCAACAATAAAACCAAAAGATGAATTAAGAATAAAATTTAGCATTTCACCACGTGCCGTGGTGCACACCTCTAATCCCAGAGGCTTGGGAGGCTGAGGCAAGAGGATCACCAGTTCAAAAAGACAGCCTTAGCAAAAGCGAGGTGCTAAGTAACTCAGTAAGACTCTGTCTGTAAATAAAGTTAAAAAAATAGGGTCCAGATGTAGCTCAGTGGTCGAGTTCCCCTGAGTTCAACACCCGGTAACTAAAAATTCAGTGTTTAATTTTTCTTATTCTACTGAATAAATATATATACATATATTGAAAAAGCTTTTATTTAGGCATCCCTTTTTCCAATAACAGCAACTCAGGTTTTAACTCAGAGACTATTGCCATAGTAGAAACCTGGAAATGGTGATAACATTTCTGCCCTCCATCTGCAAGGCCACCTTCAAACCAACATTATTCAGCTCAGATAAATCTCTTTGGAGTATGAAACAAGATCAGAAATAGACACATTTAATGAACATTTACTTAACTTATGTAAGATTTTGTAATTAATTGTTGTAAAATTCCTCTAGGTCTTTTTCCTGAAATTCATGTCTATATGATGAAACTACCTGGTTAGCTTAAGATGAGTTCTTTGAGTATTTAATACCTGGTTCACTGTTCTTACTAGAATAACATTTTTCCATAATCTAGTTCAAATCATATTATTATAATTTATGATGAATGAACAAAAACAGAACAAATATATCTTAGATAGTAAGTAAAAAAATAAAAGTCACAAGTTATTTATATTGTATTCTATTTATTATGATAGGAAGCAATTCAGGAAAGATTTACATTAAACACATATTAATGTTTTACATTGAAGTTGTGAGTTAACCCATATTATTCAAATATTTTGAGAGAAAATGGTTAAATTTTCACTATGACTAGTGTCAGTCCTTTATTGAATTATATTAAATTCACTCATGAACAAATACTTGAATGTTTGTCCTTTATTGACAATGATCCACTAGTATATATTATATAAACCAGATTTTGAAACCTAGCCTGAGAAGTATGTTTCAAAAAAAAAAAATTAATGCCTTACTTAGCATTGTGGTGTAAGCAACTGTAACTGGCTTAAGTCACATCTTTCAGATATGAAATAGCAGAGATTTGTAGTTAAATATAATGTGACAACTGGAAGATTATTAAAATTAAATTTTTACACAAAGGTACAAGTATCTATAGAAATTTTAGTACACTTTAACAAGGAACTGTAGTTTTCTGATGTCTGTGAGTTTACTTAACAATCTTATTTCTTAGGAAATAATATAGTCTTTTTATTTTTATACATTATGTACAATAAAAGAATGAAGCACTGTGCGGTGATGTGGTTGAAAGGTTATTATTACTCCAATGACAGAAACAAAAGTATATTATCACTTGGATGATGTCAATGAAAGGGTATCATTACTCTTTCTGAGGAGAACATTCTGGTAAGTAAACACACAAGTACAGTATTTATTACACTTTATTCCACATGTGTCTCCAAGGAAATCAGAATGAAATGCAATTAGTGTGTGATGTTGGGGGGAAAAATAGTTTCATTTGTTCAATAAAAATCTCCAAATCAATTATATTTTCATCAAATTTTCCTTCACATCAAAGCATTCTAGTTCACCAGGTACCTTATATTTATCACACATATCTCAATGTTGTCTTGGAATGGAAAGTAAAAGTTAAAATCCGAATTCTAAAAGATATGGTCAAAACTTTCAACATTAAACCAATTCCTTTATGTGTACTGAACAGAATGAAGTATGTAGCATCCTGTAAGCCTTTAAGTATAAGCATGTTATTCAAGAAATGTTGAATAAAAAAACACATTGTGATGTATAAGTAAATATAACTTTCCAAATTTTTAGGTAATTCTAAACTAAAATGAAGATAATTTGTTATGTAAACTACTTCTTATTAGCTTCTTAGAAATCAGTGTTTATTGTTCTTTTCTTTTGTGTAAATGATTCATCAAGACTAGACTTTAGACTTTTAAATACTGCTAATGAAACAACAGAAAAAACAGATCACACCTAAAGGAATATATTCAAAAGCAGAATTCATTCTACATATAAAAGAGCAGGTGAATCTTAATATATGTTAATGCTACTGATTTTCTCACCACACCTTTTCTCTGCTGCTAAATACCAACCAAACAAATTAGATAGGAAACTACAAACCCCAAAACGCAATGTGTGTCTTATATCCATTGTCAGTCTGGTATCTAGGATAAAATATTTAATTGCTATGTATATAAAGCTTTCTCCAGACAAATCTATGATTGAACTAGGCATGCTGACGAATGATATAGTCCTGTTGCCTCTTGTAGCTGACATTAAGTAGAGAAAGCATCTACTGTGCAGGTAATGATCAGAACGAGTCCCTAAGTCCACCTTGCAACCTTACAGATCCTGTTTGATTAGCCCGCTGATGAGTAGATCTATTCATAGTAATCACTTTGACATTTCTTTTTTTTGGTACTGGGGATTGAACTGAGGGGCACTGGACCAATGAGTCACATCCCCAGCCCTATTTTGTATTTTATTTAGAGAGGGTCTCACTGAGTTGCTTAGTGCCTTGCCTTTGCTGATTCTGGTTTTGAACCCACGATCCTCCTGTCTCAGCCTCCAGAGCCGCTGGGATTACAGGCTTGTGCCACCTCACCGGACGACATTTCTTTAGTCAATTTTTTTGGCATTTTTCTCTTCAGGTTTCTCCTCCCACCCAAAACTGATCATTTTTCTGTCTCTTTCTTTCCCTCTCAGAACTCTGTTCTTGACTCTTTGATTTCCTTATCTACTTTCTCTGGAGCTAGTTCTCATGTATGTTTGATTCTCTAGGACATAGATCTTGGTCATTGCCTCTCTTATTTCAGTTAAAGGCCTCTTCTTATCTTTCTTCACAATCCCTGCAAATGGATCATCTTTCACCAAATTCTAGCAAAGAAGAAGTGCCAGCTTGTCCCCCTAATTCTTAGCTCACTTATCAACCATGTAAGCATAAGAGCTTAATTTTTGAGATATGGCAGGCACTGTGGTAACCACTGTAAATGTCTTAACTCATTTAATCTATGACGCATAGGTATTGTTATTCTTATTTTACATATAAGGAAAATGAGGTGCAGAGAGATTAAATAATTTTATATAGTTCACATAGTTAATACAAGGTAAAGCTGGGATTTAAAACCAAACTCTATACCCCATGCAACTACTTCTGTGACCTCCATAGTCTTTCCCCTAAGCCTTCAAGTTGCTCAAAAATTATACCTACAAAATATGGACTCTAAAGTAAGCAATGGCATGTATTACTATTTTGGGGTGATAAATCATAAAAGGAAAGAAACAATATTTTTTTGAAGGTGATTTAAATCAGCATTGGACAAAACAACCCAAAACAAGCAATTCTGTAGTCAAAATTAATGCAAATAAATGGGACTATTCTGGGGTTCCTCTTGGCTACAACCATTAGCATGCTTAAAATACATAATATTCCTGCATCGCTAAATGTCAGGGGATGAGGGGAGGTACTAAGTGAAACCTTCTCTCTTTCATTAAGTTCTAAAGACTTGAGACTAGAAGCAGGTGTCAAGGAGGTAAATAGCAAAATATCAGCATTATTAATAAAACAGAAGGGTGTAAAATAGTGAAGGGAATAAAATAGTGAAGTCGTACTTATACTTGACTTCTGCCTAAACATTTATATTAGAATAAATCATGCATTCTAAAAGGCATTTGCCATGGGGGCATAAAATTAATATAGTAATTTATAAGAATACTTAATTTTTGTAATCTTCTTGCTTGCATATATATATTTTTTATTTTAATTATTTTGTTTATAATAAAGACAATTTTCTTGTGACAGTATCAACTCATGCTTTTAGCTCCAGATGGCAAAATGAGGACCAATAATTATTACTTAAAAGATTTTGACTCTGCATCAGGAAGACTTTAGCAGCAATTAAAAGTATAAACTTTCATCATGTATATCCTAATAAGGACATGCTTCTTCATAAGCACAATACTACTATCATACTATCACAACTGAAAAAATTAATATTAATTTTATACCATCTAAATCAGTCCATATTCAAATTTTCCATGTCATCATCAAATTGTTTTTAATTAAATTTATTGTAACCTAAAAAGATAAAACTTATACATATTTATGGGGTACCACGTGATATTTAATACATGTACACATCATGTAACTTTTAACTATTACAGAAGCAATTCCATCAAAATAATGATGATTTATAATCACTTCAGAAAAATTCATAATAGGTAAAAGCTGGAAATAATCCAAATCCCTATGAACTGATAAATGGATAAATAAAATAAAATATGGCATATCAAATATGAAGTACTACTCTGACAATGGGAACAAAGTAGTATACATGCAACTTAATAGTTCAAAAATTACAGCCAGAAAGATTGGTGATTGTTGTCAGACTGGAGCAGGAGTTAACAACAAATGTGCACTAAAGAACCTTTTTGGTATTGGAAATGTTATAAAACTGAATTGTGGTGATGGGTGCATAATTATATGAATTTATTAAAGGCTACATCTATAATACACTTAAAAAGGGGAATTTAATTATATGTAAATTAGATCTCAATAAAGTTGTTAAAATAGAATACATAAGTTACAGGGATGGGGGTGGATTTTAATGAGGCTGATGAATGGAAAGGAAGAGGGTTAAAAAAGAAAAAGTGCTTAGAGATTACAAATGCCTATCTTCCAAACTAAAGTATTATATAATACCAATTTCTCAAATATTAAAACAGGTGCATGGGATAAAACACTATAAAATTTTGTTACTTTTAATTTTTTCAAAAAATTATTTGAATATTAGACACTTTAATATTGAAAATGTATAATTCAGACTGAAGATATGTTTTTTTGAAATTCTTCAATTAAGACACTGATCTGATACTAACTTTGCTATATGGCCATTGTTATAATTCCTTGGCAGGCAAGGAAAATCTCAACATTAATTAAAAGGAAATGCCACTCTTCTTAATGGGTAAAAAAAAAACAAATAAAAGAGAGATTCTCCAAGTTTGGCCCATATCTCCTGATGGGGAGAAATGGATGGATCACATCAAAAAACACTCTGGTTCTGAGGTTCACATGGATTCTAGATTTTCCTACACAATTAGTGCTACCACCCCGATGCTAACCATGGCATTTCTATCTATTACCACAAGTTGGATAAATGATCTATTTCTTCTTTCCCCATTGCACAGTTGAGACACAGTTGCAAAGTTCACAGGTTATTAAAGGAAACACGAGGACCATTCCTTATTCATTTATGTATTTTCAGAATTGAGGACAATGATTAGAAATATCATGCCTAGAAAGCACAAATTAACTTAGCTCAACAGCAACAACAAAGCTCCCCACAAAGAGTAACATTAATTATACTAAACTGGTTTTTAACATATATATGTGTATGTTATTATATATACAAAAGACATATATACATATGTATTTATGTATTTTTCCCTTTGTTCTGGGGCATAGCCATAGTTTATTCAAAATGGGAGCCCAGTACTTCAAAGAACAAAGATGATATTTTCCCAAAGTCTCTTTTCATAATCTCAGTCCTACTGCCGTGTAATACGAGCCCACCACTAGAGGTCCTTCATGACACCCATATTTTAGATGTCAAAAAGGGGAAATGTGGTCCCTACTTCATTCTATTTAGGGTCTGCCTTTCCAATTCATTTCCTCAAATCACCTTCTGTCCACTTATTGTGAACCCTCCCCTGACATGCCAATCTAACCTCAATATTAACTCTAAATTTAAAATTCATAGGTGAGATAGATATGATGGGTAGCTGTTAGGGAATCTGGGGGGAAGAGGCTGCATTGTGTTTTGCATTTTCATTTTCATCTTTCCCTTCTTATCTCACATCACCATTCTCTGTTCTGTACTCCCGCCCTCCAATGAACTTTCAAGCACTGTCAATCATACTAACATATCCCTTTTCCATTCTTGCTTTCCTGCCAATACTAGCTCTTTACAAGTCATTATCTTGACTTTAAAGCATTGTCTTGATTTCTTTAGAATTGGAAAACATGTAGAACAAAATATTAATTATTCAGTATTGAATGTTCATCTCAGTGGGTCTCCTTGCCTCCTTGCCTGCTTCCCTCTGCCAGAATAAAGCACAGTTCTTTTTAAGCTGCTTTACTTTTCCAACTATAAAGTGCTCTGAAATCAAATATACCAAAAGTGGAATTACATAGAGAACATCAGAATGGGTCTGTGAAACAGCTAAACCCCTGAGGTGTGCTACAAGTAAAAATAAATATACCAATAAATAAGCTAACAGGTAAATTATTTAATAGGTTCTCATGGGTCATAATATAAAATTTATAGTTTTCTAGACTTCTGCCTATGCAAAACTCTGTTCATAAGCAGTTACCATATGAGCATTTTCCAAGTCATTTGCTCCATTTACAACAAAGAAACTACTGGATCAGTAGTCTGAGGAGCACATAATAATGGATTTTACAAATATGTGAGCATCTTTGTAAAGAGGGATAGTAGAGCAGCATAAGGGTCCCAACAGGAGCATTGTCAGGTCTAGGTCTGAAGGAGCAAGGAGAGGGAGCAGTAGTAAGAGAGGCAGCTGAGGCAGCCGTCTAGAAGAGGTTGTGGTGTTCTGCTGAGAGATGCAGCAAATCTGGAGTGGCCTGATTACTTGAAAGAGGGACCTAAGGAAATAAGTGCCCTGACCCCTTTCTTCTTTCATTCTCTCATTTCCTGAAAATGTCTCATTGGACCAAACACAGCCAGAAACCAAACACTCAAGAATGACATCAGCATCCTGGGTCATGGAACAGCATGGAGACAGGTGGAGAGTGAATCTGGAAGGGTCGATGATGAAAGCTACTCAACAGATCATGGGTTGTACATAGTTGTTACATGAACAGAAAGGAAACATATTTTGGCTAAAGAAATGCTGGCTGAAAGACAGCCAAGCATGTGTGTGTGTGTGTGTGTGTGTGTGTGCATGAGTGTGTCTATTCGTGTGTATGTGTGTGTGTATCCGTGACTATATGCATGTACCCATACAGTTCCAAGGTAGGAGAAAAAACAAAAGTATGTACCATTTTTTATTTTTATTAGAAATCTTTTTAAAGAATTGATGTTTTACAGAAATCATGTTTGTGAAAGATGCCTAAGACATACAGTGACTAACTTACCTGACTCTCCAACTTCACTGTAAACTTGAGAGCAGGTACTATATCATTCATCCCTTTGTCCCCATTAGCTGAGATATAAATGTTTATTGAATGAATAAGTGAGTCATTGAGTGAGGAAAAAAAATGAATCAATCTGTATTATAATACTCAAGGCTCTCCTAAAAAGATTCTCAATGTTACCTACCCTGTTTCCCTGCTCCTGCCAAAATACTCTTAATTTATGTGCAGTACTGTCTCCAGATGGCGCCTTGATAGTCAGTCCTGTGTTACCATCAAAAGCAGAATTTCATAGGCTTGACCCTGTGGTCTTTGAAGGAAGTCCTGTGTGTTGGAGGATGCTCGGTACTGTCTCTCTAGATGTGAGTAGCACTTTCCAAGAATGACAATCAAAAATATCTCTAGACAATGCTAATGTGCCAGTTTAGCGACGGGGATGATTGATTCCAGTTGGGCACTACTATTCTAAAGTACCACTCCTCCCTCTTTGTCTGTTAAATATAAAGGCACATCAACATGTGACCTTTGCAAAAATTGTGAGCATCTCAGAACTGTCTCTTTTCGCTCTGTCTTTGTGATACTAATAATGTTCTACATAGCACTTTTGAATTTAATTGCTTGAATTCTTCCATTAGATAAAAAATTCATGAGAATGAGAACATTATTCTATTCCCATACGTACCCAGTGATGTATCTTTCATAGGCTATAGCATATGCTCAATAAATATTTGTTTAAGTAAATGAAGGACCTTATGTTTTCATGCTCCGAATTTCCATCATAGTGACTCCTTCTTTCTCTTTGCTAATTATTAAGTACAGGGCTTCAGAGAAAATACAAATCTTAAGACTTTCTAACATAGTGAGCCTCTTTTTGTAATACTGAACTGAGATCACTATTTTCTCAATTTCTGGGATATGAGAGAGGTTTATAATCATGAAACAACTAAAATTTGAAAAATAAGTTACCGGTGATTTCACAGCCTAAATCTTCAAGATTTAAAGCAGGATTTCACATTCTTTTCAGAAGTACTATCTTAAAATTCACAATTAACACAGGCATCCAAACAGAACATTCAAAAATAAGTTGAGGAGACCAAAAGCATGATTTTAACTGGTTAATATTTACCATAAAAATTTACCTTTAATACTGAGGCCTATAAAACTGTTTTCATCTTCAAAGTGTTTTAAAGTATTAATTAATTATTGCAAGACTCCTGTGCAATAAATAATTAAGTATTATTATCACTCCATTTATTGATGGGAAAATTAAACAAAATTGCTTAAGAACTTTCTCCAATTTATTTAGGTCAGCTATGATGTTAAAATCTAATACTCTTCAGCATACCTGTTTGTTTTTTTCATTGTATAACCTGATTTAAGAACCATTTTTATGAAATATATTTTATGAAGTTAAGGAACAGAAACCTCAAGTAATTTCTAATATCAGAACTATAAATAATAAGCTCTCCTATTTCCACCAAATATTAAATCAAACTTCAATTTTCTGTATTCCAGTTCATAAACTATAAAACTTTAAAAAATGGTAAATGATTTCTAGAATTACACTTTCATTCCTTCAGCATCATTATTAGTAACTGCATGAACATTTTCTGGTAGAATATATGTAATCTTTTAAAATTCTAGCTCAGAAAAAAAAAAAAGCTGTTCAAAAGAGTTGATGGTATTCTAGGATTTACAAACCTAGCACTTCTCTTGGGAAATAAAATCACAAGAAATTTACTATGTTCTGTCATATTTTGTAATGTATTCAGAAGTAAACTGTTGGCAAAATTTTGCATATTCTGTCAATTTTGTGTTTGTGAATTTGCTGTTTCTGATGAATTATAGGGTATGTTCACAGATTTAGGAAAACAAATTTCCTTTCCCCTTACTGTCATAGAATATGGATTTGTCTTTGTATTTACACCCCTTACTCATAATATGGATATTCAGAATGACATCTGCAGCAGCACATGTAGTCTGAACAGATCTGTGACTTCTTGGGAACAACAACCATTTTTGTGTCTCTTCCAAAGTGGTCACTTAAAGCAGAAACGTCACACTGAACACGCAATTTCTACAATCATAACTTGCCTTCCACTGAACACTATATATTTCTACACACTAGGGCAACCAATGCCAGTTTCAATCCATAAGAACATAAACTCATCATGCAGAGCAGAGTATTATGAAGAAAAGAAGGAACCGGAGAGTGGATGGTGCTCGGACCTGAGTTACTACTCAAAGTTTTCAATGAAAGTCGTCCAATCAGTGGAAAGGAAGCTGGGGAAAAGGACGCAGCACAAGAGGAAGCAGAAGGAGATTCAGAGAAGAATCTTTTCAATGTTGTTATTTCCTCTCTAGTGGAATTGCTCTTGACTAGAAACTGTCACTGAGGTCATGAAATCTGGCCAGAGGGAGATTTGGTTAACCTCCCAAAAAATGGTCAATTCCAAATGCTGCTCTCTTATTATCTCTATCCCTTCAGAAATCTACATGCTTGCTACCACTAGGACCTCTTCAGAATGGAGTGGGCGAGTGCAACTGAGAGTGAACCGAGGAAATGCTCCTGAGATGATACAGGAAATGGCCAACACTAACATTTTCCCCATGTTCACACTGAATGCAACAACATAAAAATGCCATCAGAAATATTCTGTTTGCCATTTTATTTCTTACAGAGGTGATCCAAGTTTCTAATGATAGAATAAAAATTTGTCAAAATGCAACTCAAGAGAAGTAGAAAAGTTAAATCTTATATCAGGATACAGTTTAAGAGGGATTATGAAAAAGGAGAAATGGAAAGATAAATGAACTTAAGAAAGAAGAGATGAAGAAAAAAAACTTTAATGACCATCTATTTATCCTTTAAGATGCACCTTTAAAAAAAAAAAAAAAAAAAAAAAAGATGCACCTTTAACTATTTTTGTATGTGTTTTGTCATTTACTCCTTAGACTGATATAAGCTCTATATTTGTGTGCCAGTTTTATAAGTTAAAACATCATGCTCAGTGGTATTAAACCACCCATGATTACTCACTAATAATTATAAACCAAATCTAACTCAGCAAACCTACTTTTTTCTACTTCATAATCTTTAAATCTCAACAACCATTTATACTAATGAGAGCATTGGAACGAAAGAAACAATGGTTCAGTGAAAAGAGTCCACTGAAGAAAACGGCAAGAAAAGAAATTTTAGGAAGAAATTATGCCACCTCCAAAAGATTTTAAGAATAAGGAAGATAATATAGATTACTAGTGTGTAAAACAACAAAACCTTGCAACAAGTACAACTAGGAAATGGAACTTCATGAAAGAAAAAACATTCAATTAAAACAAAATAGCCAATTTGTGATGGACTAATAAGTTAATCATAATCAAAATTCTCAGTCAACAAAACAATCCAACATCCAATATGGATGTATTGATTAACTGGTTAGGATAGTGTGTGATGCAATCTTTTCAGAAGACTAATAAAAATATGCCAAGAAAGCATGAAAAAGAGATAGGAAGGGAAGGAAGGGAGCAAGGGAGAGAGAGGAAGAGAGGAGAGAAGGAAGAAAGGAGAGATAGCTAAGATCCTCATTGTTCTGACTTGTACCTGGATGGCTCTGCCAAATTTCAGAGAAATGCCATTAATCTTGTCATGTATTTATTGCCCATCAGAGAATTTCCAATTCACTCAATGCCACTCACTTCTCAGTTACGGTGACAGTGCCAATTCAAATTAATTGTTCACATATTTCCTCAGCTACTTTGAATGGCTTATTAAAGCCTAGGATCTTATATTGCATACACTGTCTTTCACCTATTCTTAAACTTTATAACTCTATAGAATCAGTTTCAAGATTTCTCCTATAAGACTATGTTGCTAATTTCTCAGATTCCACAGCTCTCTAAATTTTCCAAGTATACATTTTTATGATCACATAGCCTTTTTATTTCACCTTCCATAGTCTCTATTTCAAATAACAATAAAGACCTAAAAATAGATCCCTTTTCTAAGTTTTAATGAATGGTGATTTTTAAGGGTATTGGTTCCTTTAAAATCTAGTAGGTCAGAAGGATTTCTTATCTTACAGAAAGGAAGATAACAGGGACCTCTAGGTATTTGGGGTTTTCTGTGTTGTTTCTCCTTTCTGAAATATATTATACTTTTGAGTGGCTGAGGGAAAACCAAAAATCAGAGGTTATGTCTTCTATTGATTTTTGGTGCTTTCACCAGCTCAAAATTCTGATGTCTATCAGAAAAGAACCAGAAACATAAAGAATCACAACCAGGTTTGATACCATTTAGGAACTGGATCAGTTACATGAGACAGAAAACAAAAATTAATGGTGACTTGAACAAATAATAGTGTAATTTCCTCTCATAGAAAGAATTCTGGAGGAAGGCAGGCAGAGACTCAGGCTTCTGTCTACCCGGGTCACTGTTCCAGTGCTTCCCATGGAAGGTCAGTTCATGAATCTAAGAGAGGAAAGAGAGACAAAGAGCACACTCGCTCTTTTTAAAGATTTTGCATAGATCCCACCTAACATTCTCATTTGTATATCATTGAAAAGAGATGAGTCACATGGTTACATTCAACTGTAAGGAAGGTTTCAAATAGTCTCTTAATGAGGCAAAGATCAGGGTTTTATTACAAGGAAGAAGGGAAAATGGGTATTAAGGAGCAATTAAAAGTCAACACCACACCAGAGTTCCATCTTGTCCCTCATTCTTAAAACCATTTTTTAAGTACTCTTTTTATTCATTTGGTGTGTTCTTTCTTTGAGTGATGGTTTTATTATCCAATATCTAAATAATCCACCCTATATCACTGTCCTTGTCTTCCAAATCAATATTTATCATTCAATCCTTTTTCCTAATTTCTGAATTTTCAAATAAATGTGGTTATCTCTACTTGAATATTCTACACCATGATAGAGAGAATACTGTATACTAAAAAAAACAAAACAAAACAAAAAAAAATTTGGTTGTTGGGCTTTTTTTGTTTGTTTGTTTTTACTTTGTTTTTCTGGGGGGGCACACAGGAAGTGTGCATTTCCCAGTCACCCTTGCTTTTAAGTCAAACTACATGACTAAATTCAGGTCAGTGTAGCAATAATAGAAGTGATATGTAAAGTCCCCCTCAAGAGTTCACTATTTCTCTCTCCAAGACAGGAAGTGACAGATTCCATTATGATACAGCCATACAATTGAACCAGCATACCATAATACCTTCATCACTGCTTAGAGGTGAGTCACCCAGGAAAGCCCCCACCCAAACCCATATAAGACATCATGTTAAGCCCAGGAGCTTTCTAGTGTTACTTATTCCAATAGTATCAGTTACCATGATTAATAAAAACAGACATGAATGATTTGAGGATATACTATATTGTCTAGAGAGTCAAATATTTGCTCATACCATATTAGTTTTACAAAGAGGACAAATTATGTTTGGAATGACAAGTTTTCTTTACGTGAACCAAATTCAGATTAAAATCCAATGTTAATCAAAGTATGAAGAATCATATGTAAAATCATAATCATTTAGAATAAGTTCTAGGAATCCTTTCAGCGTAATAATACCCAAACTAGATGCCATCAAACATTCCTTCAAGGAAGGACTATATAGAGGGAAAAGAGGGGTGGGAGGGGTGAAGGGGAGGGAAAAAATAACAGAATGAATCAAACAACATTACCCTATGTAAATTTATGATTACACAGATGGTATGCCTTGACTCCATGTACAGAGAAACAACATGTATCCCATTTGTTGACAATAAAATAAATAAATAAATAAATAAATAAACAGTGAAAACAAAAACAAAAACATTCCTTCATTGCTACAGGTATGTTTATTATCTCTACTAGTGTAGCTGGGAGTGTTCCTTATCTGAAATTGAGACAGAGTACTTCAGTTTTAATTTTTTTTTTTCTGATTTTGGAATACTGACATAGTAATCTTGGGAATAAGACAAGTCTAAATGTGAAATTAATAGTCAGTAATGAACTATTTACTATAAATAAATAATATAATTCATAATTTGTGCATGCCTCTCTATAGCACAGATCTTAAATGCCTCAAAGGCCCATGCACTGAAGGCTTGCTTTCTGGAGTTTCACTACTGGGAGTTCATGGAACCTTTAACAGATAGGGTCTTGTAGGAGTTTTGGGGTCTTTGGGGGCATGCTATTAAAGGGAATACTGGGATCCTAGTCCCTTCCTCTTCCTCCTCTTTTGCTTCCTGGCCATGAGGCAAATGGTTTTGCTCTACTGTGTATTCCTGCCAGGATGCATCACTATAGACCAAAAGCAATGGGACAAATAGACTGAAATTTCTAAAACTATGAGCCAAAATAAACCTTTTCTCTTTTTAAGCAAATATCTTAGGTATTTGTTATAGTGATGAAAAGCTAATGCATGCCGCCTACATACAAAGCCTGAAGACAATTTATAAAGTATTTTAATTAAATTTGTACATTAAATAGAGTTTCATGACAAAGAATTTTCCATTGCGGCATCATATCAGTGCTCAAAGTTTCAGACCCAGGAGCATTTCACACTTTGCATTTTCTTATTATGAATGTTGGACTTGTAGTTGCAGCAATCCTTTGCTCAGGGGTATTGTCCGATTTCTTTCCTAGTACAAATGCATGACATGTTACTTTGTATGGAGGGCGTGTTCAGTGGTAATACTGATGATGTTAATGAAGAAAAATAATGATGATAGTACTGATAGGGCTGAAGTAAACACAGCACTGTGATTTTCATTGAGATTAGTAAATATGTAGTATACAGCACTTTCAAATTGGCCATTTAGAGTAGGTTAAGGGTATTTTCCCTTCTTTATATTTTCCCTATTCCCTGTGAGAATTTCTAAGAGTACTACTATTGTACTAAATTCAACTTTCTTTTTCTTATTTTTTTTTTCTTTTTCAAAAATTTTGGTTATCCCACTTCTTCCACAGGTACCAAGTTTTATCATCTGATCATTTTCACAAACACCTTTATTTTTTTAGCTTTCCTTGAACTTTGGGTTGGCGAAAATGAGGCAACATGTACAAAATTCTAATTGGCACCATCATCTTTTGATAAAACAAAGTGCCTTCTCCAGAAATCCAAATGTCAACACTTGTCATCTCTTTTTTTCCCACAGACATGTGAATAATTAGTGTTCCAAGGTATTCACAGTATGCCAGAAGTCACAGGAAGGGTTCCCTACTCAAAGAAAGAAGAACTGGTGTAAATAAAGTGCCAGGGCTGAGACAGGGTCCTAAGTCAGTTTGTGGGCACTTAAACTTGAATCAAAATACAAAGGAGAGATTTTAGATGGAAAGTTCAAGGAGAGTCCTGTTCTTACCGTGTAATCTGTGCAGAAATAGTGGCAATATTTATTCTATCTGTTGGGCACAGAACACATTAAAGACATAAAAGATGAAATGGCAAAGGCAAGGAAGAGAAACTTTACACAAACACGGTGGAACTTCTTTTAAAATTGCCTTAGAAAACTTGTAATGTTAACTAAGAAAAGACAAAAGAGAAAAAATGAAAAGTATGCAGAACGGAAGAAAAGCATGAATGAAGTTTGGTTTCTTTGATATTGTTTTTTTTTTTTTTTTTTTTAGTATTGGAAAAAAGAGACAGAAAAAAAAATATAAGAGATAACAAAGAACACAAGGTAATGCAGGCTTATCCTGTTTTACTTTCTTCCAATTTTCCCTGAAAAGACAAATGGTCATGAAAACAGAAAAGAGCCAGGGTTATCACAGAGGGGAAGCTCACAGGAAAGAAACACGTGGAGTACAAGGATAATATGAGCTACAGAATGAATTGTTGCCAGTACAAAGTAGAAAATGACCTCCCTTATTTGGCAGAAGATTACCCCCCATACACCGATTTTTTAAATTATTAATGTTTGGATGTTACAAAATTAAAGGACTAAAAATGTCTTCTTCGTGTGTGTCTGTACCTAAGTTCACATTCACATTCTTAACCTCCCCACCACCCCACACCCAGCCCACCTTACAGAGTGCCTGGCATAGAGCTAACTGTCCCTGAGTGTATGAAGAAAGGCTCATAAATTTGAAATGTTCTTCTATAGAAGTGTCCATAAAGCTCATCTTAGGCAGGATGCTGTTTTATATTTTAGAGACCTGACTTAACTATTTCACTTATGTACTTGATTTTCATACCTTTGATGAAAAGTCTTACCTGGGAAGGTATCTTGAATTTGTCCAAGATTGTAACTTGCTAAAGGATACAAGCAGAGCAGTAAAAAAGAATAACCAGGAAACTAATTTAGTCAAATCTTCCTTAGTGGTTAATGGACTGACAGATGTCAATGCCAAATAATTCTTATGTCCACAGAATATATTAAAGTGTGGTTTTACAAGAGATGTGATTCTGTTAAAATAAATATATAAAAGAGCCTGTGTGGTTGTTCCCAATACAATGATTTTTGACACTGAGAGAAATATGGAGCGGTGAAATAAATATCACAGCAGGAAATTCTACCCAAAGAAGCAACAATTCTATTTGATATGTTCCTAAAAAGCTACAATGTCAGAGAAGGTACTCATCTGATATAAAGAATGATAGGGAGCTTCAGGACTTTTGTTTCTTCCTTCCTGAAATAGATTGTAACTTTAAGTGACTTGAAAATGACAAAAGTCATGGGCTACCTATTCTTCTGATTGGTTATTTGTTTACTATCGGATACCTCTGATGAGTATACAGAGGAGTTAAAAATATGCACCATCAAATCTGACAAACTACACAATTTAAGCTTTAAATGTTCACTCTTAGAAGAACAACATGTGGACAATATAAATTAGGAACTATTAAAAAAAGGAAAGGAATGGATAACAACATAGAGTTCTCTGTTTGCAAAAGGAATAATAAGTGACATCTTTAGTTATAATCTAAACCTATAAGGAACCCAGGTGTAGAACATTAGAGGATCTTTTACCTGTTTACCTTACAAAAAAGTCACAATTACCCACGAAAGAGAAGTGATAATTCCAGCCAAAAGGGTAGGGGGGAAATGGTGGGGGAGATAAAGGGGAAAGAACTTCTCCATAAAGAAACTGACCAGAACTTACAAAGAAGCTTTGACCACCAGTGTATGTCTCTGCTAAAGCAACTGAATGAAGATTTCCACTTCTAGCCCCACCTGTGTCTCCTCCTTCCACCAATTTTCTCCTGAAACCCCCACAGCGTGTTTCCTCAATCTAGCATCCTACTGACTGTCCTCAAAAGTCAACTACAACCTACTGCAAAATGTTTTTGCAAAATAGTAGCAATGAAAAATTATATTTACTGGATGTACCATAATTAATTTGGATGACAAATAATCTGTTCTACAAAGGTAGTCATTGCTTCGGTACTTTTGACTGTCATCCTGTAACAAAATTTGACTTCCATTTGTATAATGTTTTAATTGTCCAAGCCTCCCTCATTTATGTTAATTTTCTCTGTGAAATAAGGTAAATATGACTCTTCCTGGTTTGGAAGATGAAGACAATGAAACACAAAATGATCACACAACAAAATCTAAGTATAGAACACACTTCTTTGTTCTCAGTTCATTCAGAAAATATAAAAGTTAAATACTCTGACCTGTATATATCCCAACTCCCACCCAGTTGTACACTTCAAACACAATGCTTAATGTGATTTATAATTAAATATTAGTGACACAGACATTCTAGTTACTTTATCACCATCCAAGAATAAGCTCCAAAAGTCTGTTTTATTCATCATCAAAACTCCCCTGATGTTGGATGGATAGTTGTTAGATGAATGACGGATGATTTTCTTTTCATCAAAATGTACCTAATCTTTGTTCCTTATAATTCAATTATAATTGTACCTCAACTGTATCACTAGCGGCTAAGTCTACCTCACCATATCATGACCTTCCTTATACCAGAGTGTAGATTCTTAACTATGTATGACCATCAAGAACCTACTAGTACAGGCTCAGGTACTGTGATAGTATACCTACTAAATATTTGTGAAAGTGACAATTTCTCCACACAACATAGGACGCTATTATAATGATATTTAAAGTTCTAGAAGTGTCACTTATAAAGACAATTTGCCCCCCCACAGTAAGCCCATACCCAATTTCAGGACATCAAATCCTACATCTAAGATATTTTTAACTGAGTAAATCAGGAGCCATGACACACACGATGAGAACAACTGTCTCATGTTTCAATCTGTATGACATCACAACATTCCTAAAGAGAGATTTCTTAGCCTAGGATCACAAAACAAGTAAAGGAAAAAGTGAACACTCAGACTGGTCAAGTGAACCTTGATATTTGTTGTCAATATGTTAATATTGTCTGCAACTGCACTCAGCTTGGTACTGAATTCACTGAAACGAGTGCAGTTTTTGTGTGTAGGGGTGGGTTCTGATGCATATATTTATATAGGTTTCAAGGCTGGGCACTTGAAAGTGAGAAACGCCCCTGGTAAATATTTTGACCTAACATTCTATAAAGTTGCATATCATGAAACTAGAAGTCCAAACACTTCCAAAAGATTTCCTCCACTTCTCAAAAAGAGAAGTGACAAGTTTCAGTTCTTGCTTCTCAATCACAAATAAAGCTCTCCCAATTAAAGAAGGGAAAATCACAGTAATTCAGAGATATTGTAAAGGTCAATAATAGATGACATAGAACTAGTCAGTGAAGAAAATCACTACTAAGAAAGGATAAAGCTATCTTCTCAACCTTCAAATACACTAATTAAAATGATATCTTGCTAAAGAAAAAATGCTAAGTCAGATACTTTACAAAATAACAGTCATGTCTCACTGAAATTAGATTTCATATAACCAAGAGGTTCTTAAATGTCATTCAAATCCTTATACAAATGATAGCAACAGTGATATAAAAAGAGACAATTTTGTGATCATATGATTCAAATTTATGAATTTTCTTACTCCCAGTCTTCATTTATTAAGGGTTAAACTTTTTCTCCCTTAAATGTCTATTTTAAGGAAAAGTTGAGGGTCATTCACTCCCTTTAAATTTCAGACAAAACCACATTTATTTTTATACCTAAAAAATAGCTGTCTGCCCAATCCATTGATAGTTTTGATAGTTTTTGATCACTTGCTTTAGTTCTTTGTACTTTTACTCTTAGAAGTCATAAAAATAAAAAATGTACCTTAATTGGAAACTAGTATATCTCAGTTTAAAAAAGTGCATGTGGATTTTAAAAATGCTTCCTTTTTAAAAAGTCTAAGCTCATTTATCAACTTCAGCTGTATTATTTATTATTATTATTACATCATCATCATCATCATCATCATCATCACCACTGCCGCCACCATTACCATTATTTGTGTTGAGGATTCAACCCAGGGTTTTGCACATGCTAAATATGCATGCTACCCATTAGCTACACTGCCAGCCCTCACCTCCAGCTTTATTATAATAATGCTTAAGAGTTGGTTTTACTACAGACATTTAAATTACGATTTATAAATAAGTCTAACATGAAAACAACCCCCCATTTGCTTTGTCCCTTAGATTTATATAAAATGCACCCACAATCCTGTTCAAAAATCTCAAGCCCAAACTCTGAGAATGTGAGAGTGGGAGAACTACTGTACCAGGCAGGATGCTGATGGGGATCAGCACATGCCACTCCAAACACTTTAACATAAGGATTATTTTGAGCTGAAGACCACTACAAAGCAGCAGAAAGACTTCATTCCTGTCCCTCTCTCCACCTAAAGCCAGAGCATAAATTTCTTGTAAGAAATTTGTGTAATATGTAATATCAGCAAGGATGTAATATCAGCAATATGGTCTAAATATAGCCCCAATCCTTTTACAGAAACCCTGATTTGGCCATCTTCCATTAAAAAATAATAACAATACTGATGCCTTTATGGTATTTTCAAAATCCAGGTGAGGCCTCTGGGCATACATCAATGGTAGAGCACTTGCCTTGTAAGAGTGACATGAATCTGCATTTACAAAGGTGTTTACTTGTCCTATATGAGGAAGAGAAAAATACCTCTTCTCTGTATAACGAACTATACTAAACAGCCTTTATCTACTATAAATGTTTTGGTTATATTCCTATATCTTACTGCCCCTAGGAGTCCAAATCCCCTTTTCCATTGTTTAATTACTTCTTCACAATTTATTGCCTCTTGACAAAATGGTGTATATTCTCATTGGTTTAAGTACCTCTTTAGATTATTGTCTCTTATTTATGAAGCTCCATACATATAAACATATTAGCATCAATAAAATAATATGAGGATGTAATATCAGCAATATGGTCTATATATAGCCCCCATCCTTTTACAGAAACCCTGATCTGGCCATCTTCCATTAAAAAATAATAATAATACTGATGCCTTTATGATATTTTCAAAATCCAGGTGAGGCCTCTGGGCAAACATCAATGGTAGAGCACTTGCCTAGCATGTGCTGGGCTTGGGCTTGATTACCAGCACCACGAAAGTAAAAATTAAATTTAAAAAAATTTAAAATCCAGGTCAGAAGCAAGAGCACACAAGTAGAGCACAAAAACGGGAAAGACATAATAAAGTAGAAAAATCAGTACTTTTGTACAGACATCCATTGCTCCAAACACACTAAGTGAGCCACTCAAATAGATTCTATTGATCCAAAAATTCTCCTCTGGAAGAAGGGAGAGTAGAGTGGGTATCTGAATTTATCATGGATCATGCACCAGACTCATCCCAGTGAAAAATCAGCATGTAACATGCCCCTAGAAACCCGAGTTTCAGGCCTTCGGCACACCCAGACTAGTCTGAATATCGAATACCTTTTCTTGACAAAGCCAGTCTGTAATGACTAAAAGAAGGGAGGTTTCTTCCAAGAGTGTGAATATGTACACAAGACAACAGGATCACAAAATTCAGGGAAAAGTGACACTCACGAAATAGTTCTAGTAACTGACCCTAAGGAAATAGAAATCTGCCTGCTAAAGATTTAATAATAAATATGCCTAGTATGCTGCAAAGAAACACAGACAACTGAGCAGAATAGGAAATAATGCAAGAACTAAATCAGAAGTTCCACAATATAAGTCATGAAGGGAAAAAAAAAAAAAAAAAAACAAACAAACTAGAAATTTTGGATCTGAACAATGACTGTAATAAAAAGCTGTGTTTCAACAATGTGCTTTATTAAGCAGAAGAATGAATCCATCAGGTCAAAGACAGACATCACTTGCAATTATCCAGAGGAACCAAAACAATTCTAAATAAAAAAAATTAAAAAAAATTAAAAAGTGAAGAAAGACTATGGGAACTTTTGGGTACCATTAAATGAACTAATATTCACATGATGAGAATCCTAGACATAGGAGAAAAAGTGAAAGTAATAAAGAACTTGCTAAAGAAATAATGGATGGAGGAAATTTCCAAAATCTGTAGAAGGAAATGAACATCTGAATTCATGAAGACCATAACTTTAGGTAGGTGGAACCTCAAAGGTCTCCCCTGAGGTACATAATATGATGATTTATAATAACTAAATTTGATATTTTGATATCAAATTTGATATCAAATTTGAGCCAGTTTGAAATAATTTCATGATTTACAATAACTAAATCATCAAAAGTCAGAATTTTGAGAGCAACTAGAGAAATAAGACTTATCACAATATAGAAGGGACCTCATGAAGCTATCACATTTTTTCAGCAGAAATCTTGCAGGTTATGAAAGAGAAAGATGATATATTCAGTGACGAAGGGCAAAATCTGCCAAACAAAATACCAGACAGGATCTGTCTTAAAAAAGAGGTAAAGACTTTCCCAAACGAAAATTTAGTTCATTACCACTAGTAATGAACTAGTGGTTACCATTAGTTATCATTGGCTCAAAATAGGAAGTTCCATGCAAACCTCCTGATAAGCACAATGAAAAAGTCTATAGCAGATACAAAATATAAAAAGAGAAAAGAACTAAAGCACTATTGTTACCCCCCAAAAAACAACAAAACATTAAGAAAAACATAGGGGTGGGGGACAAAAGAACTGTAAAACGTACAGAAAACAACAAAATGGAATGGTAATTCCTGACTTATAAAAACTTACTTCAAATATAAGTGGATTAAATTTAACAATTGAAAGACATAGGTTGGATGGATTTAGAAACAAATGAACACAACTTTATGCAATTGATATGAAACCAAATTTATATATAAGGGCAAACATATCCAGAAGGTAAATGAATAGAAAAAAATATTCCATGAAAACAGAGCATAGGTTACTATTCTTATATCAAGCAAAGTAAACTTTCACTCAAAAACTCTCACAATATAAAAGAAGCTCATTAGATAATTATAAATGGATCGATTCAACAATAAAAATATATATGTGTATTATATACTCAAACATCAGAGAACTAAATACATCAAGAAAACCTTGACAGATCAAAAAGGAGAAATAGGTAACAATACAATATTGTGATTTCAATAAACCACTTAGGATAATGAGCAGATCATCTAAATAGAAAATCAACAAGGAAATAGCAGATGCAAACAATACTATAAATGGAAATACTTAACAGATATATGTAGAACACTGAACCCACAGTTGAATGTGAAATTTTCTCAAGCACACATGGACCATTGTCCAAAATAGGTCACATGGTAGGTCATAAAACAATATTAAGAGGCTGAAATCATTCCAATTGTCTTTTTCTGACCAGAAAGGGGTGAAATTAGAAATCAATAACAAAAGAAAATAGAAAAGTTCACAAATACATAAAAATTACACAAACACATGCTTAAAAATCATTATGTCACAGAAGAAATCAAAAGGGAGATTAGAATGTTTTCTAACAAATTCAAATGAAAACACAATATATCAAAATTTATGGGATGTAACAAAAACACAGAGGAATTCATAGTGACAAATAATAGTGATCAATTGTCTAAATTAAAGCAAAAGGATTATGAACTAACTACAATTACACCTCAAGGAAATAGAATTGTAACAAACTAAGTAAGTAAAAGAAAGAAATAATGGCAATTATAGCAAAAATAAATGGATGAAATAGAAATATTTTAAAAATTCAGTGAGACTGAGAGCTAGTTCTTTGAAAGATAAATACTTTGCTACATTAAGAAATAGAAGATTCAAACCAGGCATGGTGATACACACTTGTAATCCCAGTGGCTTGGGAGGCAGAGGCAGGAAGATGAAAAGTTCAAAGCCAGTGTCAGCAACTTTCTCTGTCTCTAAATAAAATATACAAAGGTCTGGGGATGTTACTCAGTGGTTAGGTGCCCTTTGGTTCAATTCCTGGTACCAAAAGAAAAAAAAAAAGAAAAAGAAAGAAAGAAAAAGAAATACGATTCAAATAAATAAAATCAGAAATGAAAGAACAGACATTAAAATTGATGCCATATTTATAAAAGATCATAATGAACTCTTATGAATCATTGTTTACCAACAATGGAGCAGCCCAGAAGAAAATTCATAGAATCACATACCTGAGACTGAATGAAGAAGAGATTGAAAGCCTAAGTGTACCAATAATAAATAAGGAAATTGAATCAGTAATCAAAGGCCTTCCAACAAAGAAAAGCCTGGGAACAAATGGCTTCACAGCCACTGCAAACATTTTAAGAAGGATTAATATTAACTTCTCTAAATAAAAAATAGAAGAAACATTTCAAATTCTTTTTATGAGGACAGCATCACCATGGAACCAAAGCCAGAAAAAGAGCACACAAAAAGGGAAAACTACAAGCCAAGATCCCCAAAGAAGAGAGATGCAAAAATACTCCATAAATTTTTAGAAAACTGAATTCAGCAGCACATTGAAAGAGCATAGAACATGACTAAGCAGGATGTATCCTGAGCAGGCAAGGATGATTCAACACACAATAATCAATCAACATGATACACACTAATAAGAAGGATAAAAATCACATGACCATCCCAACAGGTGCAGAAAAGGATTCTGTCAAAATTCAATCACTTTCATGATGAAAATTCCCAACAAATTATAGAATAAACTTATCTCAACATAATAAAGATCACCATATGAAAAGCCCATAGCTTAAAAACACAATGATGAACATGGTCATCTTTTCACTTAAGATATGGAACAAGACAAGGATTCTCTGTCCACTTCTATTCAACATGGCTCTGGAAGTTGTGTACACCACATAAAACAAGAAAAGGAAATAAAATGTAACCAAGTTGGAAAAGGAAAAATGAAATTATCTGTTTGTGAATGACAGGATCTTATATGGAGAAAAATCTAAAGACACCACACACACATAAACACACACAAATAAATGCATGTAAAAAGTTGGAAAACACAAAATCAGTGTTAAAAAATCAGATGGATTTCCATGCACTAAAAACAAATGATCTGAAAGGGAAATGAAAAAAATAACTTAAAAATAACTTGAACTCCTGGTTAGAGTGGTGATTATCAAGAATACTAGCAACAATAGGTGTTGGAGAGGATGTGGCGAAAAAGGTACACTCATACATTGCTGGTGGGGTTGCAAATTAGTGCAGCGACTCTGGAAAGCAGTGTGGAGACTCCTTAGAAAATTTGGTATGGAACCACCATTTGACCCAGCTATCCCACTCCTCGGCCTATACCCAAAGGACTTAAAATCAGCATACTACAGAAATACAGTCATATCAATGTTCATTGCTGCTCAATTCACCATAGCCAGATTTTGGAACCAACCTAGATGTCCTTCAATTGATGAATGGATAAAGAAAATGTGGTATATATATACAATGGAATATTACTCAGCCATAAAGAATAATAAAACTATGGCATTTGCAGGCAAATGGATGAAATTGGAGACTATTATGCTAAGTGAGATAAGCCAATCTCAAAAAAACCAAAGGACGAATGATCTCGCTGTTAAGCGGATGATGACACATAACGGGGGTGGGAGGGGGGCAAGAATAGAGGAAGGAGGGACTGTATAGAAGGATAAGAGGGGTGGGAGGGGTAGGGGGAAGGGAAAAAAACAGAAAAAAAAATAACTCCATCTATGATAGCATCTAATAAAATAACTAAACCAAAGAAGTGAAAGACATGTTCACTAAAACTATTAAAAAAAAACTGATGAACTAAAGTAGATACAAATAAATGGAAAAAAATTTCACATTAATAGACTAGAAAATTGTTTGATTCCCATGTTCATAGAACTTATTAATATTGTTAAAATGTCTACACAACCCAAACTGATTTACAGGTAAGTGAAATCCTTATCAAAAATTCAATGTCATTCTTTTTTTATTTGTTCTAATTAGTCGTACATGACAGTAGAGTGTATTTATACATTTGATAGATCAAACATAAAACATCCCATTTTTCTGGTTGTACATGATGTAAAATCACACCAGTCATGTAATCATATATGTACTTAGGGTAATAATGTCTGATTCAATTTACTATCCTTCTTACCCCTATACCCCCTCCTCTCCTTATACTTCCCTCTGCCTAATGCAAAATACCTCTATTTTTCCCTAACCTCCCACACTTATTGTGAATTAGCATCCACATATCAGGAAGTACATTCAGCTTTTGGTTTTTTGGGTTTGGCTTATTTAGTTTAACACGATATTTTCCAGCTCCATCCATTTACCAGAAAATGTCATAGTTTTATTCTTCTTTAAGGATGAGTAATATTCCATTGTGTATATATAGCACATTTTCTTTATCCATTCATCTGTTGAAGGGCACCTAGGTTGGTTCCAGTATTTGGCTATTGTGAATTGAGCTGCTATAATCATTGATGTGGCTGCATCACTGTAGTCTGCTGATTTTAAGTCCTTTAGATATAAACTAGGGATGTGGGATAGCTGGGTCAAATGGTGGATCCATTCCAAGTTTTCTGAGGAATCTTCATACTGCTTTCCATAATAGTTGCACCAATTTGCAGTTCCACCAGCAACATATGAGTGTACCTTTTTCCCCACATCCTCACCAACATATATTGTTGCTTATATTCTTAATAATTGTCATTCTACTTGGAGTGAGATGAAATCTTAGAGTAGTTTTGATTTGCATTTCTCTACTTGCTGAAGATATTGAACATTTTTTCATATATTTGTTGATTGATTGTATATCTTCTTCTGTGAAGTGTCTGTTCAGTTCCTTAGCCCATTTATTGATTGGGTTATTTATATTTTGGGGGATAAATTTTTTGAGTTCTTTATATATCCTGGAGATTAATGCTCTATCTGAGGTGTATGTGCTAGATTTTCTCCCATTCTGTAGGCTCTCTCTTCACATTATTGTTTCCTTTGCTGAGAAAAAGCTTTTTAGTTTGAATCCATCTCATTTATTGATTTTTGATTTTACTTCTTGCACTTTAGAAGTCTTATTAAGGAAGTCAGGTCCTAAGTCGACATGATGAAGATTTGGGTATACTTTTTCTTCTATTAGGCACAGGGTATCTGTTTTTGTGCCTAAGTCTTTGATCCACTTTGAGTTCAGTTTTGTGTAGGGTGAGAGATAGGGATTTAATTTTAGAGAAAAAGAAATAACAAATCTAAAATTCATATGGAGCCACAAAAGAATCCAAATAGCCAAGGCAATTTTGAGAAAAAGTAGAACAAAGCTGGAGGCATCACACTTCTGATTTCAATATATATCATGAAGTAAGCAATCAAAACAAGTGTGGTATTCTCACAAAAGTGGATACATAAACTGGGTTTGATGGCATATGCCTGTGATTCCAGCAACTCAGGTGGCTGAGGCAGTAGGACTTCAAGTTCAAGGCTAACTTTACCAATTTAACAAAGCTTCAAGCAACTTAGAAAGACCCTGTCTCAAAATAAAAAAATAAAAATTGCTGGAGATGTAACTCAGTGGTAAAGTACCCCTAGTTTTAATCTTTGGTACCCTCCCCCCAAAAATGGATATACAGACCAATCAAACAGAACAAACAACATATAAATTCACACTAACATGGTCAACTGATCTTTGGCAAGGATGCCAAGAATATACAATGTTTAAAGGACAGCATCTTCAAATAATGGTGGTGGGAAAACTACCATATGCACTTAAGTCACACATGAAAATCCAAAGGACTTAAAATCAGCAAACTACAGTAACACAGCCACATCAATGTTTATAGCAGCTCAGTTCACGATAACTAGATTGTAGAACCAACCTAGATGCCCTTCAATAGATGAATGGATAAAGAAACTCTGGTATATATACACAATGGAATACTATTTAGCCATAAAGAAAAATAATATAATGGCATTTGCAAATAAATGGATGGAATTGGAGAATATCATGCTAAGTAAATTAAGCCAATTCCAAAAAAACCAAAGGCCAAATGTTTTCCCTGATAAGTGGAGAATGATATATAATGGTGGTAGGAGGTGGGGAGTGAGAGAAGAATGGGGGAACTTTAGATTATGTAGAAGGAAATGAGAGGGAGGGGTATAAAAAATGGTGGAATGAGACAGACATCATTACCCTATGTACATGTGTGATTACATGAATGTTATGAATCTACATCATGCACAATAATAGAAATAAAATAATGTACCCCATTTGTGTACAATGAATCGAAATGCAGTCTGTAAAAAATTAAAAGATAAATTAAAAAATTGATTTAAAATGCAAACCCTTTAAGACTTGAAACCATGATACTTCTAGAAGAAAACACAAGCTCCTTGACACTGATCTTGGCAACAGTTCTTGGGTATAACACCAAAGACACTGTCAATAAAAGCAAAAATAGAGAAATGGGATGATTTCAAATTAATATGACTTTGCACAGCAAAGGAAATAACTAAATAAAAAGGCGATCTACAGAATGGAGCAAAACATTTGCAAACTATGTATCTTACAAAGGGTTAATATCTAAAATATATAAATAACTCTTACAATTTGATAGCAAAAACCAAATAACTCTATTTTTAAAAAGGAGCAAAAGATTTGAAAAGTCATTTCTTCAGTGAAGACATACAAATGGCCAACTTATATATGAGAAGTTACTCAATGTCACTACCCATCGGGGAAATGCAGATCAAAAGCAAAATAAGATATTTACCACTCACCTGTTGGAATGATTAGTATGTATTCATTAAACAATAAGTATTAACAAGGATTCAGATAAAAAGGAACACTGTAAAAATTTAAACTGATGCTGCCACTATGGAAAACAGTATGGTAGTTCCTCAAAAAAAATTAAAACTAGAACTACCCTATGATGTAGCAATCCTACTTCTAGGTATATATCAAAGAAATGGAAATTAGGACATGTTAATTGCCGTGTTGTTCATAATGACCAAGACACAGAAGGTAATTGAATGTTTACAGAGGATAAGTGGAAAAAGATAATGTGCTACATACATACAATGCAGTATTGTTTTGATTTAGGATGGAAGGAACTCTGACCACTTGTGACAACATGGATGAACCTAGAGAACAACCTAGTGAAGTGAGCCAGGTACAGAAGGATAAATCAATCCACTTACATTATGAAGCTAACACAGTCAAACTCATAGAAGTAGCGAGGACAATGGTGGTTGGAGGGGCTGGGAATAGGGAACATTGGGATGAACTAATCAAAAAGCACAAAGTTTGGGTTCTACCAGATAAATAAGCCCTACAATGCAAGTGCAGAATACAGTGCCTGTAGTTAAAACTGAGGTATCGTGTACTTAAAATTATACTATGAAAGTCGATCTTATGTTAAGAGTTCTCATCATACCAAATAATAATAATAATAAATAGATGTTAAAGGAAAATTTTATAGGTTCTGGACAGGTTTATGACAGATAATAATGATGACTTCTTGAGTATATACTTATCTCCAAACTCATCAAGTTATACACATTAAATATGTAAGTTTTTGAACATCAATCATACCTCAAAAAGTGTTTTTGAAAAGAAAAGAAACATTATCTTCTCTTCTATTAATCTATCTTTTTTTGGCTTAATTTGTAGAATCCCACATACTGAATATAAAAGGGTACAGGAAATGATTTCCTCCCCAACAATGCCTTTGGCTGCAAGAAAGAGAAAAGTCATTAAAATGAAACTGGATTTAGCAAGGACATTTTCTATGCAGTATAGGAGTTTGGGGCTGTGGTAAGGTAGGAATGATTAATTGATTAATTAAATTAAATGATTAAGATCAATTCATCAGTCCCTTGTACCTTGAATAACTTTGGCTCTTTCCAACTCTTCCATACTACCATCATCAGAATGTAGACATATGTCCTCAGGCTGGTCCTTTACTAAGAGCAAGATGGCTGCAGCAACTTTAAATATCACATCCTTCCACAACAATATCCAAAAGCCAGAATGCAGAGAGGGCATATTCTTCTCCTTGTATCCCTAAATAAGCATGGCTAGAAATGTCCCAGAAGTTATCCAACTGATTTCCCTTCATATCTATCTTGCCAAAATTCTGTCAATGCCCATGCCAGCTTGAATCACTTGGCAGGGGTGTAGAATTACCATAATTGACTTGGACAAATCAAGCTTCACCCCTGGAGTTGGGGAGGAAGCCAAACTCTCCTGATGCCCAAAGTCCCTGGGCAAAACATGGACAAAATCAGTGAATGCTTGTAGGCCACCATACAACACTGTATGCCTTAGTTGGTAAAGCTATCCCTTTGTTGGGCTCATCCATCTTATTCTCTCCTATTCTCATTATAGTATACTGAAAGTACTGACTTATTTGTTTTATATTTCACAACCTCAAGTTTGTAGCACCAGTTTAAAGAGTTCCCACTAGACCACTTTGTGGCATGTCTTATAAACAGAATAACATTCAGTGCACAAAAGAAGCACTTATAAGCACATTAAGAAATATAATTGTCCATTAACCTTCCCACTCTATGAAGATCAGCAATATAATTCACTCACATACCTGGGAGGCAGGAAGTAGCCACAACATGTCCAGCTGATTCTATTGCTTTAGTTCCTCTGAATCAAAGATTGTGAGTTTTGTGGTACCTTACAAACTCCTTAGGAGCAAGACTCATCTCTCACAGTGATACATTATGGGCAGCTAATATTTATTGGATAAATTAATCAATTGGTGTTATTCTTTTCATGGCTCTACGGTCTGAATAAATGAGTATTGCCTTTTGCAAACTCATTAAGCCTGTATCTATTTATGATTTTACTCTCCTTTACCCCAGGGAATCTGGATTCTTCCTGCAAAAATGACCACTGCTTTGTGTTAGATTGAATCGTCCTATTTTTGAAACACTTCAGAGATTATTTATATAACAATTCAGAGTTATTATTTGACATATTATGCTTGAGGAATATAATGACAGCATTATTTCTTCTAACATTTCAGAGCTCAACAGATTCCACTGCGGGATATTCTAACATGGGCTGCTAGTGTGCAAGACTCTTCATGAGCTGCTCTTGGCCACACTCCAGGGTCATGTCTTTTGACAACTCCACCAGCAGCCCTTCCTTCAATTTTTTTGCAATTTGCTTAGCCTTCTCTCCCTTATGCCTCGTTAGTGCATTTATTTGTCTATACAATGCCCTTTCTGACCTGACCTACCTTCTGAAATTATCTTTAGAGTCATTTTTTGGTAAGCTTTCTAGATAGTCCCCAAGCAGGTTTAGACACCTTGTTTCTTTTAATCATATTTAATTATAGCTTTGGGGTTTTTTTATTTTTATTTGTTCCAATTATTTATACATGACAATAGAATGCTTTTATATATTTTGATAAATCATACATAAATGGAGTGTAATTTCAAAATTTCCTGATTGTACCTATTGTAGGTTCACATGGGTCATGCAATCTTATATGTACATGAGGTAATAATGTCTGTTTCACTCTACTATCCTTTCTATCCCCATACCCTTTCTCCTCCCTTCATACCCTTCTACTAATATAAAGTAACTCTATTCTTCCCTAGTGCCACCACACTCCCATTGTGAATTAGCATCCACATATCAGAGAAAATATTCAGTCTTTGGGTTTTGGAGTTTGGCTTATTTCACTTAGCATGATATTCTCCAACTCCATCCATTTACCAGCAAATGCCATAATTTTTCTTCTTTAAAGCTGAGTAATATTCCATCATATATATATCTATCACATTTTCTTTAATCATGCATCTGTTGAAGGATACCTGGGTTGGTTCCATAGTTTAGCTATTGTGAGTGAGCTGCTATAAACATTGATGTAGCTGTGTCACTGTAGTATGCTGGTTTTAAGTCTTTTGTGTATAAACCAAAGAGTGGGTAACTGGGTTAAATGGTGATTCCATTCCAAGTTTTCTGAGGACTCTCCATACTATTTTCCATAATGGTTGTACCAATGTGCAGTTCCACCAGCAATGTATAAGTGTACCTCTTTCCCCAAGTCCTCACCAACATTTATTGTTGCTTATATACTTAATCATTGCCATTCTGACTGGATGAGATGAAATAGTAAAGTGGTTTTGATTTGCATTTCTTTAATTGCTAGAGATGTTGAACGTGTATTTCATATATTCATTGATCAACTGTATGTCTTCTATGAAGTGTCCTCTCAGTTCCTTAGCCTATTTATTGATTGGGTTGTTTTTTTAACATGCTTGTTTCCCTGCTTAGATGATAAATTTCTTGGAGATGGATTCTGTTTATTCTTGTAAAACTTTGTTTCCATTGCCTTTTATAGTCACTTTAACACAGAAAATAATCAATAAATAATCATTAATTACAATTTTGAATTGCACATAACTATACAACAAGTAGGGAGCATTTTTAATATTAGAGAACTAGTGTCCTGGATCAATTGTGGTATTTTATTTGTAATCCATTCTCAGGATTAAATTTCTTCAGTGCACAGAAATTTTAGAGGAAAGCATATTCTCAGAGTTAAATCTCACATTAAAAACTTCAATATGTTGAATTCTTTTGTTTTAGATCATGTTTACTACATAATCAATCCAATATGCTACCTGACTATCCAAAACACCTCCAATTTTGATTTTTGTTTTTGTTTTTTTTGTTTTGTTTTGTTTTGGTTTTGGTTTTGTTTTTTGTTTTTGTTTTTGTTTTTGTTTTTGCATTTCTTTTTCTATCTCCTCTCTCCTTTTCTTTTTCTTTTCTTTCCCTATCAGGTCATTGTAGAATACTCAAATTGATGAAGTGCATGATCATTTTGAAATAATTTCAAGTATAAATACTCTCGAGTTGCTTTACTTATTAGTTCAAATGGGATATTTATGACAATATCTACCTTGAACAAGTGAATTTCATGCACACATCTAGAAATGGCTCCACCACTTCATAATGGTTCCCTGTCTCAATCAACCCGTGGGCTGCCACAATTGTCCCATTCACGAAGTATTCCTCGAGGAGGCAAACACCTCGGGAGCTGTAGCTTTGCTTTGTTCCCTAATGTATTTCAAGTCCCTAGAAGTGCACCTGGCTCACAGTAGAGACACTCAATCATTTTTCACTGGAGTGAATGAGAGAATTCATACCTTCTGTCACTATACCTGTAGTTGGAAGCCTTCAATCTTATTATTTTCTCTAATCCTTATTATTCCTTTTGCTTCCAGCTAATGAAATGTTATATGTACTTTATATGTGCTGTGTAAAAAATGAAAATAATTATAAATAGCATCAACTTCAACTTTTTCCATTTCCCAATCTAATTTACACACCACAAATTTCAACTTTCAAAAACGCTTAGAGATCTTGTTATACTGATAAAGGCTTAACTGGAAGCCAAAGTCTGCTGCAATTTGGCCTGACTGGCAGCTCTAATTCAACTTGGCAGTTACTCAACATTTTCTGAAAAAATTACTTAATACTTTCCTGCCTTCTATCATCCATTCACATTGTTGTCCCCTCCTAGAATGCTCCGCCTTGTCTCTGGATGTCTCCACTCCAGCATCTTTTTTTTTTTTAATGCAAAATTTTTCTTCCAGGCTTATCTTACTTTCTCCAAGAGACCATCTTTGATTATTCCAACAACTCCCTAAACAATGAGAGCAACTGTGCCTCCAGAGATTAGAGAGAAATCAATAGAACATGTGATCCTCTCTTAGAGAACTATGTGCATGCACATCTTCCCAATATCCTCCCAAGGACTCAAAAATACCTTTTCTTCTCCTGACCCACCATGAAATTGGTGCCACTCATATCTTCATGGCATCTACTTCTTTTCTCTTCAACTGAATTGCAAATCCCTGGAGGCCATGCCATGCCATGTACATATTATATTCCCTGAGAATGCTACAATACCTTAATCAGAGCTTAAAGTTTTTAAAAACTTAAAATTCTGTACTTTACTGAAGCCTGTCTTACAAGCAGTTCTCATCAAGATCAATGACAGTTAAGCTTATATATATTTTCTATGTACAGTACCTTTTATATAATTATTATGCTTGTATTCATAACTACATTTTAAAAACATCTCCAAAGGATGTTTGCAATTGTTCCAACTTAGGAAATTTTTTAAAACTTAACTATAATTTTTGATAATACTTTGACTATATAAGAAGACCAAAAAAAAAAAAAATCAAAAGCAATCAGTGGGTAATTTTGTGATTTAGTTTCCCTGTATCTGCACTTCACCTTACTTCTTCTTCTCCAAAATCAACTATTTATATATACATAATGTTAAATAAAATGTTATATATTACCGTATAGAAACAAACCAGTGATACCAGTAGAGTACAGGAGGGGGATCAAGCAAAGGGAGGAGAGGAGGTAAAGGGAAAGTACTAGGGAATAAAATGGAGCAAATTATGTTATGTGCACACATGAATATGTCACAGTGCACCCCATCATTATATATAATTATAAAGCACTAACAAAAACTTAAAAGAAACTAACTTACATTTTTAAGTCAAAATTATAGTCAAAAGTTTAAGAGCCAAAGTCCAATAATAGAGGAAGAAGCCAGTAGAGAAGGAAATGAGAGAAAGAATCTCAGAGAAAAATAACTTATTCTTTAAAAGTTTCATAGTAACATGTAGACAGAGCATTTTTAAATCCCTAAATGGATTTATTTTATGTTATGAAATACTCCTCTCTTGAAGAAACCAAAATCCCTTCTCTATTTTAACTTGTTTCTACAATTTTATCTCTCCTATTAAAAAATATGAAATATTGTAGCTTTTTAATATACAGCATTCAATTTGTAGAGAATTCTCAGAATCAAAGATAAAGCCAATTTCAAAGGAACAGGTAACCATATTAGGATTCTTCTGCAAGAATGTACTTGTTTCACTCAGATTCTCCAGAGGATATAAACACATTTAGGATATACAAAGAACCATTCATCATTTCATTAAAAGTATAAATAATTCACTGGGGGGAAATATGGGGAGAAAAACCCAAGAGCGATATGTGACTCTCGAATACAAAATTAGTTTGGACAAATCATTAGAAAACAGACTGTAAAAAATAATTCTTTGCTACTCCCCACAGACTGAACACAAAGTGACACAGAGAGAAATTCACATTTCTGTCATCAATAGAACTCTCCACCTAGAATAATGGAGATTAGAAACCAACCTCTCAACTCGACAATTCATCATTTCTTAACCTGCAACATTCTCCAATTTCTGCAAAATATCATCACATTCCTTAGATTCTCCATGTGGATACATCACAGATTGAATGAGATGTTCGAATGCTCAAAAGTCCCAGGGGCTATTCAGAAACTACACAAATTACAAGGACTGGATAATCATCAATGAGTCCAACCTAATGCAACACCTCTAAACTACCTCTAGGTTCTTTCAACTGTTGTGCTTGGATGTTTGCCTAGAGTTTGTGATTTAGAGTGGCGTTGCTTACAGAAGTCCCAAGGTTTCCCATTCCAAATATCCTTGAGACTCCTGCAAAGAAAAATTTAATTTGATTTTGCATTTTGGGTTCTCAGCCACCTTTACCCCTTTAAGTAGGAATCCAAATTCTTAAGATTCTTTTCATTATTTATCTGACTGCACTAATGTTACATCTAGGCTAATCTGACATTTTTGGGCAAGATCTGGAGTGGCCTTGTAAAACCGGAGAAAATAAATTTTCCATCCACTCCTTCTTTTACATACCACAATCCACATTTCTGGTTCAAACTTTAACTACTTCATATTGGATTTTTTTTTTCACCTAAAAAAAATATTCACCATTTCTTTCAAGAGCTATTCATGCATACAGACCTTAATTATTTTTTATATAGTTACCAACCATTTACTATTGGTCAAGTTATTTTAAGTACTTTAAATATTTTATTTTAGTTAATTCTTAAAATAATCATATGATATGTATATCATTATTTTTCCCATTTGAAAGATAAAAGTGAGGTACAATGAGGTAAAGCAATTTGGCCAAATCATATACTTTGTAAACAGTGAAACTAGAATTTTAAATTCTGCATCTTTTTAACTATGATGCTCTCTGAAATTACCCTCCTTAGATACCATTTTCTTTTTTTTCTTTTTCTTTTCATTGTTCTATTTAGTTATACATGATGGTAGGATACATTTTGATTCATTGTACACAAATGGGGCACAGCTTTTAATTTCTTTGGATATATATGAGTCACACCATTCATATAATCTTACATATTTGTCACATTCCACCATCTCTCCTTCCCCCCACTTTCTTCCCCTCACTTTCCTCTACACAATCCAACATTCGTCCATTCTTCACTAATGCCCCCCCCACCACTATGTATCAGCATTCACCCATCAGAGAAAACATTCAGCCTTTGGTTTTATGGAATTGGCTTATTTCACTTAGCATGATATTCTCTAACTCCATCCCTTTACCTGCAAATGCCATAATTTTATTCTTCTTTAAGACTGAGTAATATTCCATTGTGTAAATATACCACATAGCAACAGTAACAAAAACATCATGGTATGGCACCAAAATAGACAGGTAGATCAATGGTACAGAACAGAAAACACAGAAACAAACTCACATGAATACAGTTACCTCATACTAGACAAAGGTGCTAAAAACGTACAATGAAGAAAAGATAGCCTCTTCAACAAATGATGGTAGGAAAACTGGAAATCCATTTGCAGTAAAATGAAATTAAACCTCTATCTCTCACCCTGCACAAAACTCAACTCAAAATGGATCAAGGATCTAGGAATTAGACCAGAGACCCTACACCTAATAGAACAAAAAGTGGGCCTGAATCTTCAACCTGTGGGCGGAGGATCATTTTCATTCCATGATATTCTTGCACTCAGCAAAATACAAAGAGGTTGCTGACTCGTTAAGTTAATGTTTTTGACAAGGTTCCACTCTGGTTCAGGACACTATGGTCCAGCTAATGCCCATGGTTGAATTTGAAGAGGTTTGGTTTTTCTTACCAAGTTCACCTACTCTGACAGCTGAAACCACAGTTATGCCTCCCTCTTCCTTCTCCTCCCATGACTCTTTTCTGCACCAGGAAATTTTTTCCTTGTAAGATCATGCTTAAAACATCATGTAGAACTGTAATTTGTTGAGTATTTCCTTACGTGAGTCATCATCTAGTAGAACCTCACACTCTGCTCGCTGGAACATGACCTCTTGCCTATAAGACTCCCTCCATCTAACTAGATTTTTGAACTTGATCCTAAATAGCTGGTTTTGCCTTGATGTCATCACTGTACAGGAATGTATCTGCCACTGTGCTAGCATGTTTAATAGTCATTCTGAAATCTCTATTACTGGAGATGAATGGAAGGAAAAGAATCAAGGAATAAGTAATGGAGGATGGATGAGGAGACAAGGCAAGAGAAGAATGACCAAAGAAAGCTACTCATATAAGGTATTGTCTAAAAGGATAACATTAAAGCAAATTTATACTCATCCTACATTTAAAACACAACAAATTACAAGTGCTGATTTAATTGAAGCTTTGACCTCCAAAAGATGATACAGCCATTAACTTTTCAATTGTATCTATGACCCTAATAAACAAACTATTACATAAGCCAGGATACTTCTAGCACTACCCTCTATAAAACATTTATGTAATAACCTCAAATTCTGTTTTTAAAGCCCAATCTTTTAAGTAATGATTTATTTTTTATCATTTCTAGAAATGTTACTCCAGGGGAAAAATGAGACCCAAAAAGATAAATGGTAGCAATTAAACCAGAATCTTCTATCTTATGCTAGATGGTGCATTTATAAAGCCACATAGAAAAATATGAATCATCTTTATGACAATTGTTACAAGAATCATTAGTACTAGTCTTGCATTAAGTAAGGAAATAAATTGCTTTGCTCAAAATTTAATCCAACTATTCCTTTACATATTCACTAAAGTGAACAGCATTTTCAATGCTAGAGGGCAGCTAAGGATCCTAAACTCTTTGCATCAAACAATTGATATGCTTTATCATTACAAAACATCTAAGTTTTGACAGTATAATTAGACTAGATTGGTATAGAGGCTTGTTTGATTGTTTTGATTGACCTGACCTGTCAAATCAAGTCAAAACCATCAAATAATATTTGACATGAACAAATAATCCCATGCATGAGAATACCCTGTTTCATAACTCATTAGAGTAGGGACTTTGTCTAGTATAAGACAATAGAGTAAAAAATAAAGATACTGTATATATCAGTAATACTAATTATCATAACAAGGCTTTCTATTTTCCAAGGCTCATGACATTTTATCTTCTGATTTAAATTTTGTAAGAATTAACATATCTTCTATTATTTCCTTGTTTATGAACCTTCTTTTTTTCCATTCAGCGAATTGCCATTTGGATATTGTTCTAGTAATTTACATTTTGTCTGTTTTTGAGGAAGAGTCAGGAAAAGGAAACAAAACACAAAGAAATTACTTTTGCTTTTAGATAGCTGTAAAATGTTAGAGACATATTTAATTTTAAAAACAATTTTTGGGATTATAAGAGTTAATTCACCAACCTTATAGAATTATCTCAGTAACATATATGATAATAACTTGGACACAAAAAAACCACAAGACTTAAAAAAGTATTAAGATGGTACTGGGGATATAGCTCAGTTGGTAGAGCGCTTGCTCACAAGTACAAGGGCTATTTCAATTCCCACACCACAAAAAAAAAAAAAAAGAAAAGAAAAGAAAAAGAAAAAAAAGTATGAAGATGTACTAAAATCATCAGAGGATGACAAGCTTTTTGTTAAGTGTAAAATTTTCAAAATTTAGATAAATAGAGCATTTTAAAATCTTTAAATAGCATCTAAAAGTAAAACTAATGCTATGAAGTGACATAGTAAGAAAGGTCTTCTAAGTCTTCCCAGAAAACCAATGGTTTCATTTTCTACTGAAAAAATATCTTAGGCCAGTACCATTTCTGCACAATTGGTTCTGCTATCATCTTTTCCTATTTGGTACAAACTCCATAGTAACACTTTATAATCTATTATTAAAACCCATTAATTCCTGCCAGTCCTCTGCTTCAAAATATTGGCCAGCTCTTTATGCTTACAGAATGAATTTTTATAATAGCAATGATACTCTTCTTATGCTGACCTTAGGTAAGCTTTAGCCCCTTACTTGTTTACTTTCCCAATCCTATAGACTTCAACTTCTAGGTCTTTCCTTAACTGACTATCCTCTTTTTTTTTTTTTTCCCCTCCCACCCCTCTTTTCCCTCTATACAGTCCTTCCTTCCTCCATTCTTGATCCCCTCCCTAACCCTAACTCTAACCCTAACACTAACCCCTCCCACCCCCCATTATGTGTCATCATCCACTTATTAGTGATATCATTCCTCCTTTGGTTTTATGAGATTGGCTTATTTCACTTAGCATGATATTCTCCAATTTCATCCATTTGCCTGTAAATGCCATAATTTATCATTCTTTATGGCTGAGTAATATTCCATTGTATATATATACCACAGTTTCTTTATCCATTCATCAATTGAAGGACATCTAGGTTGGTTCCAAAATCTGGCTATGGTGAATTGAGCAGCTATGAACATTGATGTGGCTGTATCTCTGTAGTATGCTGATTTTAAGTACTTTGGGTATAGGCCAAGGAGTGGGATAGCTGGGTCAAATTGTGGGTCCATTCCAAGTTTTCTAAGGAGTCTCCACACTGCTTTCCAGAGTGGCTGCACTAATTTGCAGCCCCACCAAGAATGTATGAGTGTACCTTTCTCTCCACACCCTCGCCAACACCTATTGTTGCTTGTATTCTTGATAATCGCCATTCTAATTGGGGTGAGATGGAATCTTAGGGTGGTTCTGATTTGCCTTTCTCTTATTACTAGAGATGTTGAACATTTTTCCATATGTTTGTTGATTGCTTGTAGATCTTCTTCTGTGAAGTGTCTATTCATTTCCTTCACCCATTTGTCGATTGGATTATTTGCATTCTTGGTGTAGAGTTTTTTGAGTTCTTTATAGATTCTGGAGATTAGTGCTCTATCTGAAGTATGATTGGCAAAGATTTTCTCCCACTCTGTAGGCTCTTTCTTCGCATTGCTGATAGTTTCCTTTGCTGAGAGAAAGCTTTTTAGTTTGAATCTATCCCAGTTATTGATTCTTGCTTTTATTTCTTGGGAGTCCTGTTGAGGAAGTCTGGTCCTAAGCCAACATGTTCAAGATTTGGACCTACTTTTTCTTCGAAAATCTGTAGGGTCTCTGGTCTGATTCCGAGATCCTTAATCCATTTTGAGTTTATGGTGAGCGATATGGGTTTAGTTTCATTCTGTTGCATATGGATTTCCAATTCTCCCAGCACCATTTGTTGAAGAGGCTATCTTTTCTCCATTGCATATTTTTGGCACCTTTGTCTAGTATGAGGAAATTGTATTTATTTGGGTTTGTGTCTATGTCCTCTATTCTGTACCATTGAACTACCTTTCTATTTTGGTACCAATACAATGCCGTTTTTGTTATTATTGCTTTGTAGTAGAGTTGAAGATCTGGTATTGCGATACCCCTTGCTTCACTCTTTCTGCTAAGGATTACTTTAGCTATTCTGGGTTTCTTATTTTTCCAGATGAATTTCATAATTGCTTGCTCTATTTCTGTAAGGTATGTCATTGGGATTTTAATTGGAATTGCATTGAATCTGTATAGCACTTTTGGTAGTATGGCCATTTTGACAATATTAATTCTTCCTATCCAAGAACATGGAAGATCTTTCCATCCTCTAAGGTTTTCTTTAATTTCTTTCTTTAGTGTTCTGTAGTTCTCATTGTAGAGGTCTTTCACCTCTTTTGTTAGATTGATTCCCAAGAATTTTTTTTTTTTTGAGGCTACTGTGAAGGGGGTAGTTCTCCTAATTATTCTTTCCAAAGATTCATCACTTATGTATAAAAATACATTAGATTTATATGCATTGATCTTATATCCCGCTACTTTACTGAATTCACTTATGAGTTCTAAAAATTTTCTGGTGGAATTTCCTGGTTCCTCTAAGTATATAATCATATCATCAGCAAATAGGGATAGGTTGAGTTCTTCTTTTCCTACTTGTATCCCTTTAATTCCTTTGGTCTGTGTAATTGCTCTAGCTAGAGTTTCAAGGACGATATTGAATAGAAGTGGTGAAAGAGGGCATCCCTGCCTTGTTCCAGTTTTTAGGGGAAATGCTTTCAGTTTTTCACCATTTAGAATGATATTAGCCATGCGCTTAGCATAGATGGCCTTTACAATGTTAAGGAATGTTCCCACTATCCCTATTTTTTCTAGTGTTTTGAGCATGAAGGGGTGCTGTATTTTATCAAATGTTTTTTCTACATCAATTGAAATAATCATGTGATTCTTGACTTTAAGTCTATTGATATGGTGAATTACATTTATTGATTTCCTGATGTTGAACCAACCTTGCATCCCTGGGATAAAACCCACTTGATCATGGTGCACTATCTTTTTAATATGTTTTTGTATGCGATTTGCTAGAATTTTGTTGAGAATTTTGTGTCGATGTTCATTAAGGATATTGGTCTGAAATTTTATTTCCTCGATGTGTCTCTGTCTGGTTTAGGTATCAGGGTGATATTGGCTTCATAGAATGAGTTTGGGAGGTTTCCCTCCTCTTCTATTTCATGGAATACTTTGAGAAGTATTGGAATGAGCTCTTCTTTAAAGGTTTTGTAGAACTCGGCTGAGAACCCATCAGGTCCTGGACTTTTCTTTGGTGGTAGGCTTTTGATGACTTCTTCTATTTCATTACTTGAAATTGGTCTATTTAAATTGTGTATGTTCTCCTCGTTCAGTTTAGGCAATTTATATGTCTCTAAAAACCTGTTGATGTCTTTGAAATTTTCTATTTTGTTGAAGTATAGATTTTCAAAATAGCTTCTAATTATGTTTTGTATTTCAATTGTGTCTGTTGTGATATTTCCTTGTTCATTCCAAATTTTAGTGATTTGGGTTTTCTCTCGTCTTCTCTTTGTTAGTGTGGCTAAAGGTTTACCAATTTTGTTTATTTTTTCGAAGAACCAACTATTTATTTTGTCATTTTTTTGTATTGTTTCTTTTGTTTCAATTTCATTGATTTCAGTTCTGAGTTTAACTATTTCCTGTCTTCTACTACTTTTTGGTGTTGTTCTGTTCTTCTTTTTCTAGGGCTTTGAGGTGTAGTGTTAGGTCATTTATTTTTTGAGTTTTACTTCTTTTATTGAATGCGCTCCATGAAATAAATTTTCCTCTAAGCACTGCTTTCATAATGTGCCAGAGATTTTGATATGATGTTTCTTTGTTCTCGTTTACCTCTAAGAATTTTTTAATTTCCTTCCTAATATCTTCTGTTACCCATTCATCATATAATAGCATATTGTTTAATCTCCAGGTGTTGGAGTATTTTCTGTTTTTTACTCTTTCATTTATTTCTAACTTCAATCCATTATGATCTGATAGAATACAAGGTAGTGTCTCTATCTTCTTGTATTTGCTGACATTGGCTTTGTGGCATAATATATGGTCTATTTTAGAGAAGGATCCATGTGCTGCTGAGAAGAAAGTGTATTCGCTCTTGGTTGGATGGTATATTCTATAAATGTCTGTTAAGTCTAAATTATTGATTGTGTTATTGAGATCTATGGTTTCTTTGTTCAATTTTTGTTTGGAAGATCTGTCCAGTGGTGAGAGAGGCGTGTTAAAATCACCTAGTATTATTGTGTTATGGTCTATTTGGTTTCTAAAATTGAGAAGGATTTGTTTGACATATATGGATGAGCCACTGTTTGGGGCATAGATGTTTATGATTGTTATGTCTTGCTGATTTATGCTTCCCTTAAGCAGTATGAAATGTCCTTCTTTATCCCTTCTGACTAACTTTGGCTCGAAGTCCACATTATCTAAAATGAGGATGGATACTCCAGCATTTTGCGGAGTCCAAGTGCATGGTATGTTTTTCCCCATCCTTTCACCTTTAGTCTATGGGTATCTTTTTCTATGAGGTGAGTCTCTTGCAGGCAACATATTGTTAGATCTTTCTTTTTAATCCAATCTGCCAGTCTATGTCTTTTGCTTGATGAGTTCAGGTCATTAATATTCAGGGTTATTATTGAGATATGATTTGTATTCCCAGTCATTTGGTTCCTTTTTTAAATTTTATTTATTTATTTATTTTTTTGACACAACTTGGTTCCTCCTTTATTTGACAATTTCTTTAGGATAGTTCCTCCCTTTGCTGATTTGCTTCTTTGTTTTTCATCTCTTCCTCATGAAATATTTTGCTGAGAATGTTCTGTAATGCTGGCTTTCTTTTTGTAAATTCTTTTGGCTTTTTTTTTATCATGGAAGGATTTTATTTCATGGTCAAATTTGAAGGTAAGTTTTGCTGGGTATAAGATTCTTGGTTGGCATCCATTTTCTTTCAGGGCTTGAAAAACGTTGTTCCAGGCCCTTCTAGCTTTTAAGGTCTGGATTGAAAAATCTGCTGATATCCATATTGGTTTCCCCCTGAGTGTAATTTGGTTCTTTTCTCTCACAGCCTTTAAAATTCTGTCTTTATTTTGTATGTTAGGTATTTTCATTATAATGTGCCTTGGTGTGGGTCTGTTGTAATTTTGTGTATTTGGAGTCCTCTAAACCTCTTGAACTTGATTTTCCATTTCATTCCTCAGATTTGGGAAATTTTCTGATATTATTTCATTGAATAGATTGTTCATTCCTTTGGTTTGTTTCTCTAAGCCTTCCTCAATCCCAATAATTCTTAAATTTGACCTTTTCATGATATCCCATAGTTTTTGGAGATTCTGTTCATGATTTCTTACCATCTTCTCTGTTTGTTCAATTTTGTTTTCCAGGTTAAATATTTTGTCTTCAATATCTGAGGTTGTGTCTTCCAGGTGTTCTATCCTATTGGTTGTGCTTTCTATGGAGTTCTTAATTTGATCTATTGTTTCCTTCATTTCAAAGATTTCTGTTTGGTATTTTTTTCAATATCTCTAACTCTTTATTGAAATGATCTTTTGCTTCCTGTATTTGCTCTTTTAACTGTCTATTGGTGCGATCATTCAATGCCTGCATTTGCTCTTTCATCTCATCATTCAATGCCTGCATTTGCTCTTTCATCTCATCATTTGCTTCTCTGATCATTTTAATTATGTACATTCTGAACTCCCTTTCTGTCATTTCTTCTGCCATGCTGTTATTGGATTTTATTGATGTAACATCTAGATTTGTTTGGGGCATTTTCTTCCCTTGTTTTCTCATACTGTTCAGGTATCAGTGGACCGCTAAGATATTGCAGATTCCCTCTATTGACTTATAATGTCCCTGAAGATTTCTAGTATATCCCCTCTTAGCCTTCAGTAGCCTGAAATCTTGGAAGAAGTTGATAATGCGGTGCTCCATAAAGAAGCTGCCTCTCTAGGGGTGGTTGCCTTCAGGTGTGGTATATTCCCTGCTAGTAGGCAGAGGTGCCTCCACTTGTTGACCAATGGTCATCCAAAGGGGAACTAGGCTGCGGGCTGAGGCAAGGCCTGTTTGTGCCTGTGTCTCTGGTTTTACCGTCCTTGCAGGAAAACCTCACCCGGCAGGGAAGACTCACCTGGTGAGGAGGTCTGTCTGGTCAGTTCCCCTCCTAGAGGTTCCCCTCAATCTACAACTACCACCTGGGCTGGGTTGCCTGCCTCTGCAACATTCCCAGCAACCCGGACCTACCTCCTGGGCCTGGGAGCCTCACCCTTCGCAGACGAGTCTCCTTAGGCTGCCTCTCCTCAGAGAATCTGCCCGCAGTCCTGGAACCTTTACTCCGCCCCTCATCTTGTCTCTGTGCGGCTCTTCCACCAAGAAGCCTCCTAGGTCCTGGGTCCCTGCTCTGCACCTAATCGCCTGGCTATGGGACCCCTCCTCTGAGCAGCCACTTGGAGCCCCGTATAGTCGCTCTGAGTCCCAGCGACCCGCCGCACACCTCTTCCTCTGGACAGCCACCTGGTGTTCCGGTGCGGTCACTAGGAGTCCAAGCAACTCACCGTGTGCCTCCTCCCGCCAACCACCCGTATCCCTGGGCAGTCACTCCTAGTGCAAGTAACCCGCCCCGTTCCTCCTCCTCCTCCGGGCAGCCCGGTCGCTCTGAGTCCAAGCGACCCACCGCACTCCTTCTCCGGGCAGCCCCCCGGTGTTCAGGAGCGGTCACTTTGAGTCCAAACAACTCACCACTCGCGTCCTCCTCTGAGCAGCCGCCTGGAGCTCTGATGCAATCACTCCTAGTCCAAGCGACCCGCCGCGGTCCTCCTCCTCCTCCTCCGGGCAGCCCCCGGTGTTCAGGAGCAGTCGCTCTGAGTCCAAACAGTTCGCTGCTCAGCTCCTCCTCTGGGCAGCCGCCCTGAGCCCCAGTGGTTGCTCCAAGTCCAAGCGCTGTGCCGAGCGGCCTCCTCTACGATGCTCCCAGTTGTCCATGTTCACTGCTCCAGCGGGGGGAGGGGTGTCCCATTGGGCAACTCTACTTCACAAAGTTCCCCGCGTTCTGGGACTACCAACTCATCCGGGATGCCTCCCCAAAGGGAGAGACTCACCCGGCTTCTTTGAGTTGGTCCAAGTCTCTCAATATCTCCTCTTTTGAATCCTGAGTCCTGGAGCAACATGAAATGCAGCCACCCTCTAGTCCGCCATCTTGAACCCCCCCCCCCACTATCCTCTTTATACGCTTCTTTCTGTTGGAATGCTCTTCATTTCTAATCTGTCTGATATATTTCAATGCACCTGAGAGAACATTTAAGATATCTCTCTCTCTCTCTCTCTCTCTCTCTCTCTGCCACTCTTACACAGACACACACACACACACACACAAACTGAAATGAGGTCACAAAATTCTTGGACTTGGGAAAACAGGCATGAGGCTGTGCTCACTTTGGTCATTGTGACATAGAATATAGCACGTTTCTGAGATCCCATGATGCCATAAGAATCATAAATAACTTCAGTAAAAACCTTTTCCTTATTATTGTAACTCTTACCTGGAATGAATAAGTGACCAACTAACATTTGATGTCTTGTGTTTTCTTGACACCCAAGGCAAGTTATAGCAAATGATTTGCTAAAACCTCCTTTTTTGTTATTTTGTTATCTATAAAGCTTCAAACCCCTCAGATGTCATTCCAGAAGCACAAATTCTAGGATGATTTAGAAGTTTGTCTCCCTAAGAAAAACTGAAACCATTCCCTTTAAAAACAGGAACAAGACAGGGATGTCCTCTTTCACCACTTCTATTCAACATTGTCCTCGAAACTCTAGCCAGAGCAATTAGGCAGACCAAAGAAATTAAAGGAATACGAATAGGAAAAGAGGAACTTAAGCTGTCACTATTTGCTGATGACATGATTCTATATTTAGAGGATCCAAAAACCTCCTCCAGAAAACTTCTAGACGTCATCAATGAATTCAGCAAAATAGCAGGCTATAAAATCAACACGCATAAATCTAAAGCATTTTTATATGCAAGTGACAAAACAGCTGAAAGGGAAATGAGGAAAACAACTCCATTTGCAATAGCCTCAAAAAAAATAAAATACTTGGGCATCAATCTAACCAAAGAGGTAAAAGATGTCTACAACAAAAACTACAAAACATTGAAGAAAGAAATTGAGGAAGACCTTAGAATATGGAAAGATCGTCCATGTTCTTGGATAGGCAGGATTAATATTGTCAAAATGGCCATACTACAAAAAGTGCTATACAGATTCAATGCAATTCCAATTAAAATCCCAATGACATACCTTATAGAAATAGAGCAAGCAATCATGAAATTCATCTGGAAGAATAAGAAACCAAGAATAGCTAAAGCAATCCTTAGCAGGAAGAATGAAACAGGGGGTATCTCAATACCAGAACTTCAACTATACTACAAAGCAATAGTAACAATAACAGCATGGTATTGGCACCAAAATAGACAGGTAGATCAATGGTACAGAATAGAGGACATGGACACAAACCCAAATAAATACAATTTTCTAATACTAGACAAAGGTGCCAAAAATATGCAATGGAGAAAAGATAGCCTCTTCAACAAATGGTGCTGGGAAAACTGGAAAACCGTATGCAATAGAATGAAATTAAACCCCTATCTCTCACCCTACACAAAACTCAACTCAAAATGGATCAAGGACCTCGGAATCAGACCAGAGACCCTGCATCTTATAGAAGAAAAAGTAGGTCCAAATCTTCAACTTGTTGGCTTAGGATCAGACTTCCTTAACAGGACTCCCATAGCACAAGAAATAAAAGCAAGAATCAATAACTGGGATAGATTCAAACTAAATAGCTTTCTCTCAGCAAAGGAAACTATCAGCAATGTGAAGAGAGAGCCTACAGAGTGGGAGAATATCTTTGCCACTCATACTTCAGATAGAGCACTAATTTCCAGAATATATAAAGAACTCAAAAAATCTACATGAAAAATACAAATAACCCAATCAACAAATGGGCTAAGGATATGAACAGACACTTCACAGAAGAAGATCTATGAACAATCAACAAACATATGAAAAAATGTTCAACATCTCTAGTAATAAGAGAAATGCAAATGAAAACTACACTAAGATTCTATCTCACCCCAATTAGAATGGCAATTATCAAGAATACAAGCAACAATATGTGTTGGAGAGGATGTGGGGAAAACGGTACACTCATACATTCTTGGTGGGGCTGCAAATTAGTGCAGCCACTCTGGAAAGCAGTGTGGAGACTCCTTAGAAAACTTGGAATGGACCCACCATTTGACCCAGCTATCCCACTCCTTGGCCTATACCCAAAGGACTCAAAATCAGCATACTACAGAGATGCAACCACATCAATGTTCATAGCTGCTCAATTCACAATAGCCAGACTGTGGAACCAACCTAGATGTCCTTCAATTGATGAATGGATAAAGAAACTGTGGTATATATATATATATATATATATATATATATATATATACACACACACAATGGAATATTACTCAGCTATAAAGAATAATAAAATTATGGCATTTGAAGGCAAATGGATGAGATTGGAGAATATCATGTTAAGTGAGATAAGCCAATCTCAAAAATCCAAAAGACGAATGATCTCACTGATAAGCAGATGATGACACATAATGAGGGCTGGAAGGGGGTCAAGAATGGAGGAAGGAGGGACTGTATAGAGGGAAAAGAGAGGTGGGAGGGGTGGGAGGGAGGAAAAAATAACAGAATGAATCAAACATCATTACCCTATGTAAATGTATGATTATGCAAATGGTATGCTGTTACTCCATGTACAAACAGAAACCACATGTATCCCATTTGTTTACAATAAAAATAAATTTTAAAAAAAGTTTGTCTCCCTAGATTATAATCCTCATGTGACCTTGAATTTATTCTCATACTCATTATGCCTTACCTTGCCTTTCAGTTTGACACATCCATCAAAGCCCGAATGATGGTTAATCTTGGATGTCAACTTGACTCAATTGAGAGATGCCTAAAGAATTGGTGAAGCACATTTCTGGGTGCTTATCTGAGAGTGTTTCCAGAGAAACTGTCATGTGGATCACAAGAGCAGTGAGAAGAACCCATCCACATGTGTATGGCACTATTCAGTGGTCTAGGAGCCAGGTTGGTACAAAAAAGCAGAAGAGGAGGGAAGGAAGTTCATGACCACACGCACAATAGACTCGGATGCATTTGTTGCTGCTGCTGTGAGTCCATGGATGTCAGACTGCAGATTCTCCAGCCCTTGAATATAAACTTGTCCTAGTGACTTTCCATGGAGCTTCCATCAGCCTCAAACTGAAGCTGTGTTGTTGGTTTCTCTTGTTCTAAGATTCCAGCTTCTTGAACTGAGAAGCTACTGGGTGCTCTGGCTCTTCGGTCTGCAGAAGGTCATTGTGGGACTATCCACCCTCAGATCATATGAGGCAGGCTAAGAAATCCCCACTTAAAATACTACAGCTCAATACACATACAACTTTCTCTGTGAAATCATTACACATTCTCTAAGGAAGAGTGTGTTATTTCTTCCCTATTTTCTGAACAGATATTTATTCATAATTATTATATCAGGCATCAAATTAGTTCACAAAAATTGCTTACGTAAGAGATAATGTGGTTTATTGATGACAACTTATCATCTAGAATCAGACCTTGTGACCTCACAGGTTTTTACTTCAGATGAAGGATGTGTAAGTCCCCAGGCCATTATATATGTATATGAATGTGTTAAAGACTTCTATATCTCATCAATATGAGATAATAACCTAAAGATATACTTAAAATATATAAAATATCTTAATTTTAAATGAAATAAAGAATGCACAAGATGGGTTATACCTATGACTTGGTATATTTACATGCTCAAAGTCAATCTCTATAAAGATTCCATATTCCATGGGCTGGGGTTGTAGCTCAGTGATAGAGCACTTGCCTACCACATGTGAAGCACTGGTCTTGACCCTCAGCACCACATAAATATAAATACAATTAAGGTATTATGTCAATCTACAACTAAAAAATATATATTAAAAAAGATTTCATATTCCATATATTTTCAATATTGCCACAGAAATTAAAAATATAATGTCATCCTTCATGACTTTAAAATAGATTTTTTATAGGTGGTAAGAATGAGTCTTTTGTTGGCAATTCTAAATCTTTTTTAAAAAATATTTTTGTTCATTTTTATGTTTTACATTTTTTATTTCGTATCCAGTCTTTTTCAAAACCTACAATTTTGAATAAAAGGCAGGGATAAGATATAAAACTAATAAAATATGTTCCTACCTGGAGGAATACTGGTAATTTCAAGGAGAAACTCCCACAGGTGGCCTGTTAAAATGAACCAATAAAGAAGTTTAAAAATGGGGATAAAACAGGAGATAAAAACCAACTCCTACATTCCCTACCACTAGAATGAATAAGTAAACAAATCCAAAATAAGCCTGAGAAAAGAAAAAAATAAAATAAGCCATGTCCTCAAAGTAAGCAGACTGAGGGGTTACATGCAGAAATTACTCCAAATTTAGATATTCAAGATATTTTCTTTCTAGACTGTAATACTATCTTCGTGCAAATAATTTGAGTGTGTCTTTCCTAAACAGTTTAGGAAACTGCTACTCTGATGGGGGTTGCTAACTTGCATAGGCAGCATAAATACATTTTTCACACAAATTATCTATGTATTAGAGGCATATTATTAAAGCAATTTTACTCAAAATAAATATCAGAAAACAGATTTTGGCTTCTGCAATAATTTTATGCTAACTGAAAAGATTGGATCATAATCACTGAGTAGCCCTGGTTAGAGCAGCTGGATTCATTATCTAAGCACACAGGTCTAAACCAGCAAATCTCAAACATATTTCTGACCATGATGGTTTAGAGGCCTGTTAAGTAGGTAAATTTTCTGTTTCACTTATGATAAAATGTCCTCACAAACAATATTGCAAACAGGGCCAAAATGAATGTGCACTTACATGTGTGTCCTTTCCGTATACAGCATTTTAAATTGATGACTTGTAAACCATTTAGAACAAACTTATAATTCCAGGTGGCTGCTTAATTTTAACATGATATTATTTTAAAATCTTCAAACATTAACCAATGATAAGCTGTATTGGCAAAGATATATGTGATTGATTAAAATTGATGTTTATAGCAGGTGGCCAAATTATACAAATCTGCTTTGCTGTGAAGCTGTATTAAAAACACCAATCATAAAACTAATCTGCCATTTTAAGGAAACAGTTCAAACCAATCTACTAGCTGTTGCCTTTTTAAAATTTTGACCATTTATCTGACTATGCCCTACCAATATGCTAATATCCATCTGGGACACAATCCATAAAAAAATAATCCATAGAAGCCAAATGGAATGATTATCCAACTCTCACTCACTCCCCAAAAACAGTAGGCTGAAAATATTCCAAAAGTCTTGTTTTTTCTCCTGTTTTGTGTTTAATTTTAAAGTATGTCAGGAACTTGTGAGCAAAATGTCATGCTGCCCATAAGAAACTTCCAAGTCGTCTTTACACTCCTCTTGGATCGGTTATGTACTCGGTAAGATGGTGAACATGCCATCTGTCTACTCTAGTCTCCAGAACCCAAAACTATTTTTAGAGATTGTACCTAGGGGATAAACAAATGATGCAGGCTGTAGGAATCAGAAAATAATTGGCTCGCATTGCTCATGCCATGCTTGGTAACAATGTTGATGGTGACAGTGTGGGGACAAGACCAGGGATCAAGATATGTCATCTACATCTGGCTAGTAATATGCTGATGTCAGTCATGCACGTGAGCACAACCAAGGGGTAAATTTTGTTAGAACTAGGTACTAAAAATCAAATCAAAATAAAATACCAAAACTAACAAAATTATTAGTTTGTATTTAAAAAGTCATTAAAACTTACTTCAAGGAAAGATTTATAAAATCTGGATTTATATAAGAAATTCTAATGGACCAACATATTATGAAGTTTTCAACATCTTATCACATGGAATTATTAATAAGTATGTGTGTATATATGTGTATAGGAATTATATCCATATAAACATATAGATGGCACTTTGATTTTATTACTCTAGCATTTGATATTTTTTGCTCTAGTATTCAATATTGTCACAAATTTAGATGGTATAATTTAAAACCCCTCAATGTTACAGAAAAAAGTGCTATTAGGCTTTGGGAAAGATGGACTGGTCACAGTTCACAGAATATCAAAACACCAAATTCATACACAACTGCAAGATGTTTTGCAGTTTCTTTATCAGTTAACTCACTCAGTTGATGCCCATCTATCTAAGAACTTGAATCTTTGCTTCATCAAAGGGATTTCTGGTTACAAAGAGAGAAATAATATATCTTCTATTTACCTACAGTGTGAAGACTCTAATCTTCTATTATATATTTAAAGCTTTTTCTTCCTTTCTTCTTCCCTTCATTCCACATTTACTGTGTGTAGTTGTGTCTGTTATTATAGAATACTATCCAGGGTATGTCCAATTTAAGATTCCTACTTTATTTACATTTGGTGCACAAGTACACACTTGCATATATACATATAGCATTGAGTTAAACTAACCTCTTTGCTTTTTGCTCAAAAACACTGCTCATTTCCATTATTGTGGTTTTTCAGACACTTATTCTGGCAGAGGTGGCAATGAGCCAATATACAAACTCTGAATGTCTATCTTTAAGGAGACAGCAAATTTGTTAGAGGCCTTCTTTGTTAAACTTTTAAAATCATTCTCTGAACAGTGTCAAAAATTACTCATTGCAAGAAGAAAAATATGTACTATGCAGGATTATAAGAAGCTAATGTAATACATTGCATGTGTCTTTAAATGTACTCCGCATAATAAACCATAGCACAGTTATATAAAATATTTCAGAGTTTTATCCAGTAAAATATCCCTTTTAAATCCAATTAAAATGACTGCTCTGGAAACTGCTAAATCCATAGATTCTCACTGTCAGTATTACCAAGATTATTGTTCAATGAAAAGAGCAAAATATCACTTAAGGCATATTCTTTTAATTCTGATTTGCTTAATGCTGTATTTGTGTAAAACTGGTCCTCTAGTTTTAAACCAAATATTTTCTCTAGTATTCTAAAAGTCACAACTTCCCCAATATCCCAACATAGTGAATGGCACCGTTTAGTCTGTGTAAGGTATATCTATATGTTTACTAGTGTCTGTCAATCATTCATTATTCCCTGTAGTAAAGCAGTCAGCTGATTTCTTTAGCTGTATGCAAAGAATCATGTTCCAAATCCCAGAGCACCCAGCAGTTTATTGGAATGACCACTATTCTTCCAAATTAAGTCACTTTTTCACCTTACTTGACCCCACCACACAATGCACACACCAGTCAGTGTTTCTGGACTCTATTTTAACCCATTTAATTGTGTTCGATTTTGGTTCCTCAGAAGGAAAGAAGAGCACATCAAAGGAGATTTGTTCTCCTTAAGGTAGAAATCAAGAAAGATTAAGTAGGGTTTTAAAATGAACCAAGAGACTTAAAATGAAACTTTTAAATGATAGTTTTCTTTCTTTCTTTCTTTTTCTTTTACTAAAAGGTAAACAGTGGCATTTACAGAGCAGGACCAGAGGGAGGAGGAAATGACAGGGCTGTTTCCTCTGAGTTCTTCCTCCCAACCACTATTACAGATGCCTGCTTGACCCCAAAACCCCACCACCACCACCACGGTATCCTTACTCCATATTATGGAACAGGCTCTTTATGCCAATGCCATTTGTTTCATTGAACTATAAAATATAAACTAATATAAAAATGTTGTACAGAAAGTGCAGGGTAAGCTTAGTGGATTCTTATATAGATTAGAGGAAATTAAATATTGTTATATACAGATATTCATGCAGTTTTAGGTTTAAAATCATTAATGGAATTTCTCTTAATAGGATAGTCTGTCTTTCAAACTCTCTTCCAGTAACTAATCTTCAAAGTTAGAAGTCAGAATGGCAGTTACCCTTAGTGGGAAGTGAGTAAACAGTAACTGAGTAGAGGATTTGGGGAAGTTAGTTATGTTGTATTTCTTATTTGGGTGTTTGTTTATTTGGTAAGTTTATTTTGTAAGAATGTATCAATGTTTCCACTTATGATTTGTATAATTTTCGATTTTAAGTAACAAATATATATCTATTTTATTTTCTATAGTTTTCTATATAAGTAATAAAATCTGCCACCAATTTGAAACCTGATACTTTTCTTCATGTCAAATGATTTCAAGGCTTCTTAACTTGACATGTCATCTGCCAGTACATAAATGGCTCTCATGTTGAGTACTGAGAAAAGAAAACATGATACAACATCTTGAAAATTCATACAATAAGATTTTTTTCCTTTCTACTATTACAAATTATTATATCATCCAATAAAATTAATGTCATGTTGTGAAATTATTTATTTTTCTGTTAGCCACCAGAATAGTATTGTAATATCCCAGTGTCTCATAATAACCTCCTCCAGGGAAAGAATTCAACTTCTATATCATAGATCTTATCTTTTCACTGGGGGCTGTTTCTTTCTTTTATCCACCTCTTCAAAAGTTAGCAAGAACAAGTGACTAGCATCTGCGATTCTCTGTAACAGTAGTCTTGCTGGGTAGGAAAAAAAAGCTCTAAAGCAACAATTTCTGTATTAGGATTCCATTTGGGCAGCTTAGAGAGTAGAAGTGCCATTTTGTTCCTTTCTCCTTGCAGCCCCTTGGGCTCTACCAAAGATATTGATAGAACTCTCTCTTCTAAAAAATTCTAGTTTTTCTCTCCTATTCACTACAGAAAAATTGCAGTTTAAAATATAAACCCATCTTGTTTCCTAACGAGGGAAGGAACAATTAATTATTATGCTATCAGCATAAACAGGAAGACCCACAACAGCTATTTCCATAATAACCAGACTGGCCTCTCATGCTGCCTTTATGGTCCCTTTCTCAGATGGCAAAGTGAGCCAGAATGGAAAGGAATCCTGTGTAGAATTCTCAGCCTTTTCACTGTCAACGTTCCCAAGTCCCTCTTTGGACATGGAAGCAAAATAAACATATTGTATTTACTTAGGACTGTTTCAGTTGTAACAGAAAAATGCAAGCCATGGTGATTTGCAGGCAATGAAGGAGAGCTGGGTAATCTATAAACTCAAGAAACTGAACATTCAGGAGGCAATAAATCAAGCGGTTCAATTTTATCAATAAGAACTTGGTCTCTCTCTCCTTCTATCAAGTCAGTGTTTCTCCATGGGGACCTCCTTTATCAGTCTTACCCCAGGAGGAGCAAGATGACTGCCAATGGAAGAGTTTTTTCTTTACAAAAGTTCAACACACACACACACACACACACACACACACACACACACTTCCACCCCCTAAACCTACTTCGTAGGTAGAGGAATTAAATAAACTCATTAGCTAGGCCTATATCAGAGCTACATCTGGATCTAGGCTGGTGGTCTGCCCTTCTGAAATAAAAAACTTAAGAGCGGGGCAGGAGCAGGCAGGGGAACAGCATTGTACCAGAGAAGAGATAATGGTTTCTCTGTAGGCAAGAGTGGCAGATATCCAGTAGCAAACATTCAAATGATTATTTTAAAATACAATATTAACTCCCCAAGCACAGTGGATAATAACAGCAATATGTCAATTTATAAGTTAGGCAGTCACAGTCATGTTTGAGATCCTGAACCAGTGGAGATTAATGTTCTGAGTTCATCTAGTCTAGAACATTCTATGACAAAGGTATGGCTTCTTCAAGAAACTGCCTCTGAAGATAAAGTTCCAATTGTCTATCCTTCATCAACAGATACCTCTCCAAATCCTTTCATACTCACCTAAAACCTCAAATTCAATTTTAATTCTTTACTTTTTAATCATTGCTCAGTGTTTCCTCTAAACCTTGTCTAAAGGGAAAGAATAGAATATATAGAATAGGGAAGAAGTAAAAAGCAATATCTGAGTATAAGTTTGTATTAGATAAAAGTAAGAAAAGATTTATTTATCATTTGAAAGGAATACATTCATTCTCCTCCTTCCAGAGGTCTGTTAATTAAGTACTAGAATGACACAATAATAATATGGGTTGTTGGCATTTGGGCCATAGTATTTGACTAAGAAGAGACTTGAGAAAAGCATAATTTTGAACATGTATCTAAAAATAGCATACCAATTAGATGCTTTCCACATCATATTTAAAGGAAAGATGGCAGTTGCTCCTTCACAAAGGACTTTTAGATACCAACAGCCATGTTTGGGGGTCACTTTGAAAACTGTTAGAAGGAGTCAGGGAAAGAGAGTTTCTGTGAGCTTTCCTGGTCTGTGATTCACAGACTCACTGATGGATAAGCTACAACCCGATTGTTAAGTGAGACAGTCAGGGATGGGCTAAGTGAAAAACTAAAAGACAAATTGCAGGGTAAACTCCTGGACTGCCAGAGATGAAGTCTTTTATCCAATTTACCTGTTGCTTTTGCCATTTTACTAGTTGTTATATGGTAGCTCCTTTCCAGGAAAAAAAAAATATCACTATCAACTATTGTGAAAATAAAATGCCCCATAAAATCTGTATGATGGTATATTCATTTCTTTGGGGATCTGAACATTCTAAGCTTTTAGACATTTGTGTGGTTTTCTAACATTAACTTTTCTCTTTCAAAGCTTTGTTTCATGAAGATCTAGATATTATTTTTTCTCTTGAGGGTCACAATTGTTATATCTGTTCTTTCTGCCAAACTTTCTGTGGATTTCTACATCCCTACTTTTACATTTCAAAGTTTTAAGATAGTGTTTACACTTATTCTTGATTGATTTTTTTATTTCTCAGATTTAGATTGTTACTGGATTTTGGTTTTTCTTTTGGCTTCTTAGGGAACAAACCTCCTTTCATTTGAAAATAACTGACAAAATTCATAGACCAATAGATGTCATTTAATTATTTTATTATGAACTAAGATTTATATTTCCAACTTCATCTACTTGGGTTACTTTAAAATTTTATTCAAATTACACTGTCACTAATTTTATCACATAAAAACCAATATATTTATACATCCTCATAAAACCCTATTACTAACTCTTTGGTATCTTTTACCAGCACTGTTTTAATTCTCAACTTGATATTCCACTATTCTACAAATACTGTGGGGTAAACACTGTGTCTAACTTGTTCTCTACGTTATAGCAAGCTTGTAATGTAGTGTCCAATGTATAGTAGTACATGTTTAATAAATAAAGAATGCCTCAAAGGAATTTATAAATGAATGAGTGTTTGAATGAACAAATGACCACTAGGTATACTGATCATTTGTTTAGAAAATAAATACATGATATATTCTGTATATGCAACCCATATTCAATTATCAGTTTATAATGCAAATATCATGGAGGCATATGGAAATAATAGTGAGTTACTCCATCAAGATGTCGGAAACAAGAGGAAAACATTCCCACCTGATAAAAACTGTAGGCCAACACATAAACTGATTCAAGAAAACAAGGAAAGTTAGCAACAAGAGAATAATTTCAAGTTGGCTTTTTTTTTTCAAATTAATTTTGATTCATGTTTTTATTTATAAAAATAGAAAGATTAGTTATTTTGTTGACCAGTTTTTAGTATCACAAAACCAAATGTGTTAATGCTAGCTGTCTTCTGTAACACAACACCCTCAACATCTGCAATGATAATGCCCCTCACTAGTACAAAACTTAATGCACACTGGATAAGTGGACTAAACCACTATCTGCAGTAGCTAAACAGGGATCTGGGATTTCTCCTTCTGTGGTTCTCTCTGCCTGGAGTTCACATGTAGCCACATGGACAAGGGAGAGAGAGAGAACAAGGGCAATCACACCTGGGGATATGAGGTATGCTACTGGCCATGGTCTAGTCATATGATCTCAACTTCAAGGCTGTTGGGAAAAGCATTTTTTCAGTGCACCAAGAAAGAAAATGAAAACGTTCTCATTTTAAAACATAGCATTGCCTTTGATATGGCCTCAAGAAACCTGTTGTGGTTTGAACACGGGGTGTCCCACAAAAGCTCACATGTGAGATGACGCAAGAAGGTTCAGAGAAGAAACAATTGGGTTGTTAGAATCTTAACTCAGTCAGTGAGTTAAGACCCTGATAAGTATTAACTGAAGGTAACTGAAGTGGTAGGGTGTGGCTGGAGTAGGTGGGAATTGGGGGCATAGCTTTGGGGTATATGTTTGTATCTGAAGAGTAGAGTCTCTCTCTGCTTTCTGATAACCATGTGAGCTGCTTCTCTCTGCCACACTTCTCCTCCATGATGGTCAGCCTCATCTGGAGCCACAAGGAATGGTACTGGACTTCTAAGGACTGAGATCTCTGAAACTGTGAGCCGTCAAGTAAACCTTTCCTTAAAGTTGTTCTGCTCAGTCATTTTAGTCACAGTAGCAAAAAAGCTGACTAAAACAAAGAAGTTGGCCAGAGTTGAGAGTCTTCTTCTTAAACATATATATATATATATATATATATATATATATATATATTCCCTCAGAAGTGAGGAGTTAGGAATATAATGCCAGTAAAAAAGTATCTCTGAGACAAATGTTGGGAGTGCACATCTAGGTCCCATTTAGGAAGGAGGTGATGAAGTCCTCTTAGCTTTCTGCTGAAGTAAATCTTGGCTCTTTGATAATGTCAGACTCTGTGTTAGAAATTTAAGAAAGAAGGGAAGACATTACAATACACTGAACATTTTTTTTTCAGTGCTTCCTATGGGGAAGTATGATAACATGTGCACTGAGCAGAAGTCTAACGGGAGGAGAAACTAAATGCAGGAATCAAAGCAGAGCGATAGAATGTGTAGCCATCAGTCCCTATATATCTGCTACAAGCAGTCATTTATGTATTTCAGGCAGAAAACTGATCATTTTGAGATGGAAAAAGAAAGAAAGAAGCAGTGATGGGGGAAAAAAAAGAGAGTTAATTTCAGAGTCATCATTCAATGAATATTTGGAATGTTGCTAATACAGTCTTCATTAGCAACATAAAAATTCAGACTTATTAGTATTTATTTATTTGTTTGTTTGTTTATTTGTTTATTTTGGTACTGGGGATTGAACTCAGGACTGCTTTGCCACTGAGTCACATCCCCAGCCCTTTATTTATTTTTAAATACTTTTATTTTGAGACAGGGACTCACTAAGTTGCTGAGGATCTTGCAAGGTTACTGAGGCTGGTCTCCAACTTGCAATTCTCCTGCTTCAGGCTCCTGAGTCCCTGAGATTATAGATATATACCATGCCACCCAGTCAGACTCAATTACTATACTTACTTGCTTTTAAGTCTGGAACTGATGACCTCCGAATAACCCAAGGCTAAATAAAGACAGGACCAGGACTATGTTCTGCCAGTGTAGGAAGCAGTTCTTCAATTTTGGTTAAGTGGTCCAACTTTCCATGTTCAGACGGATAAATGAATTAGACAGCAAATGGGAATTTTCTCTGTGGGTTTTCTCACCTTGAAAATAAGTTAAAATATGTGAAATGTGAAATAGAGATGTTCAAAGAGTAACTCTGTAGATCCTAAATTAGAATGACTCAAAACTAACTTTGGCATATAGAACTCATAAGAATGTTCTGTTTTCTAGATCTTATTTCCAAAAAAAAGATAAAATACATAAACAAATTATAGTTAGAGCCACTCCACCATACACATTTCTTTAAATTATGAATAAATAAGTTGGTAAGAATCACACACAACTCCACCAACACACCCCCACTCCAATTCTTCCAAGCTCCTGTTTGATATAAAAGTTGGAGAGGGTGAACCAGTCAGTTATCAGAAGTCATAATGATAGACAGTCCTTGGAGAAAGCTTCTTTAAAACCATCTAAACCCAGATCACATAATAGGAGTACCACAGGTAGTGGCATATCTATTCTTTTCCAGGATACTTGACAACCTTCCTCTTTGCCAGTCAGAAAAAAGTGACAAACGACAATAGTGAAACATGGTCCAGAAGGACCCTTTCACACTACATTATATATTATATATATTATTCTCAGATACCTTATCTAGGTGATGCTTGGCCCCACCAGGAGTATACTCCTGGGACAAGATGAAAACAGAAAAAGTGAACACTCAATATATAGGCATTCATCTCCTTTTCAAATAATTTGTACATGGAATGTCTAATTTTGTCACACTTTGAAGTTGGGCCAGAGAAAAGCTCATTTTTTAAAAATTAGTTCATAGTTCAAGAAGTCATTCTGTCAATCATATTCCAATAACCCATTCTGCCCAACTCAGTCCCAATTCAGCCAGACCAAAAAAAAAAAAAAAAAAAAAAAAAATCAAAGTATTCTTTCCTGTCCTTCAAGCATTTATAACAACTCTTTGATAGAAAATAAACAAGAACAATATAAGATATTTAGAACTAAACTTCATGTTTAGAGTCTTAAATTCTTTAAATGAAATAAGGTAAAAATAACAAAATAGTGTTTCAAATAATTAGCTCATAAAGATAAATAAAAAAATTTATTTGTATAAATGATATATATGCAAGAAAAAGGCATAAAGTTAAGATATCTCAGGTAACTTCTCTTTCCTCCCAAAACACACTTTGTTTTTCTTTTTTCTCTTGCTTTATTGAAAAAGAAGTTTTGAAGGAGATATCATGAAGATGAATACTGTTTAAAGGTTATTCATGTGATACAGGTCTTTATGCAAACATTTTTCAGTAACATGATAAAATTCCCTTAGACTTATAACTTAGTTCTGTTTCTAAAAATACTACATGAAAGTGGAACACAAATCTTGAAATTCTAAAAACATGTTATTTTTTGATGTAGAAAACAGAAAAATCCTCTTTCAATTTTAGCTCAGTGCAACCAGGCACTCACAAACTCTTGAAACATGAGGCTGTGAAGAATCTTACCACACAACTACTCTGCTAGACCCTCTGCATATGCTTAAGCCGTTCGGTAACTCTGAGCACTGTTTTCTCTTATACATGATGCAACTGAGATTAATGAAGTTAAACACTTCCCCCCACATATAAAGCCAAGAATCTCTGGTTTCAAAGTGTTGCCACTATATTTGTGATTCTAAAGCAAAAAATTAAAAATGTGAATGTTTTTAAATGTAAGAGGCAGTATTAATCATATTAAGTTAAAATAACTTTCAAAATTCCATTTGTTTCAAAAACTGTAGCCCCCTTTTTAATCATATCAATGTGCTACATATTTTCTCCTTACTATACTTCCTTACTTTTATCATCATTTGGTACCTTTCTTTCATAATGATTTACACTTTATTTAGCCTTCTATAATATTATATTTTCAAAAACTCACCTCTATCTATTTCAACTTCTTTCTACTTGAATATCCTTCATTCCCAGATGCCAAATATCTTCCTACTATAATTTATATTATGTCATCACTCATTTAGATTTGACCCTACTTGTCACAACTGCCTTTAAATGCATTTTTTAAGAGGTCACAGATAATATTCACGATGTAGTACTCTATCACCACGATAAAACAGTTATAGTTCAGAACTTCTTTAAGTCTGGCGCTCACAGTTTATGTTCTTGAAGTACTGTGTACACATAACTGAAAATCAATAGGAAGTTAATGGAAAGCAAATACCATAGGGAGACTCGGGCACTGCACAAAACAGAGCAAGAGAACATTTCAAGCGAATGGAATAAAACAAGTTTGGAAAGTTGAAGGAAAAAATGGATCGGTTGTTTTATATGATGCTTACCTTTAGGGAATCTTTAACTTGGTTTTGGGTTCAATATGCTTCTACTTTCTCATACTATAAAAAATGTCTGGACAACCTTAAGGGAAACGCCCTGATTAAGATGATCCACCAGGATGTGTTAGGAGGTTCACATATCTTCTTCTCAAAATTATAAAAAATGAACTCTTGAAGGCTTGAGGATCTCTAAAATGATGCATGTAATGAACAGTTAAAATACAAATAGCTAAACTCAAATTTCCTCTAACCAGAGATGTAAAATAACTCCAGGCTACTGAATATTCCTATTGACCAAAATATCACTCTTTGGAAAACTATGAATTAAATTCTAATAGAAGATTCAATTTATACTCATAAAACAAATTTTTATAAGCTTTTATTGATTATTGCATGTTGTTCCATGTGTGCACTAGCTTGGCATTAGATATTTCAATCATTCAACCAATGATTAATAAAGAGGAGGTTATATACAACAGGTTAAGACCATAGACTCAAGAATCAGACACAACTAAAAAAGGTTTTTAAAGAGTGTGTGTGCGTGTGTGTGTGTGTCATATTTAACCCATTAAAGTACTTGACCCATAGTGTGTGGACAATAGAAACAAAAGTAATCTAATCTTTCTATCTGATAGTATATACTAAGTTTTCTATTGCTGCTAAAACAAATACTACAAGTTCTGTGGCTTAAAACAACACAAATTTATTATCTTACAACTTGAAGTTCAGAAGCTCAAAATGAATCTCACTAGGCTAGAAACAAGGTGAACACAGGACTTTATTTTTTTCTAGACGCCCCAGTGGAGAATGTACTTGCTCAAGGCTACCTGCCTATGGCCACCAAACTTCTTAGCAGCAGACTGGCCAGTCTCTCTAACACTGTATCGCTGACTGATCCTCCTGCTGTCCTCTTCCGTATTTGCAATCACATTGCTTCTGCCTTGGTGACCCTTTCTTACTGTAAGGTCAACTGAGCAGCAACCTTAATACCACCTGCAACCTCACTCCCCTGGTCATGAAGTTATGCCAACATAACTTATTCACAAATCCAGGGATGATAAAGTAGATCTCTTGAGTGGGGGAGCTGCTATTTGGCCTATTATATAGTGAGTAGTTAAACAAAATTAATCAGCTAGTCCTAACATAATAGGAAAATAAAGTGACATTGACAAGGTCCTTTATAAAACAGTACAATGATATTATTATAGGTATCGACAAATTAACTAACTCTTAAGAGTACTGTTTTTTAAACTACACGTTTTTTCATTACTATTGTTATAAATCAAAAATTCTTGAGAAGAACAAATCCAGTTGTAACTTATAGAAGTGTAAAAATATATGATGGCATGTGAATTTTCAGCAAATAATTAAAATTTTAATGATCTTAATGAGCAATGATTTATGCTATTTGTTAACAAGAATTAGCTAATTACCTTTAAAGTTTGTACACCAGTGCTCTAAAATGGACACTAAAGGCATAAAAGATCTATGCCTCTAGGAGCTTTCTACCTGATCTATAAGAGAAGAGATTTATTTCTCAAACCAGTTTGCAGCAATGTGAACCAATTTATGTTTAAGTACATTAAGCCTTTCAGAACTACTTCCAGAGAAAGATCAATATTGGCTAGAGTTTTCAGGTAAGGTAAGAATTTTGAACAGGGCTGCCTAACAATTATGACTTACTGTTTTCTCTCAAAGGTGGTAAATGCTATGAACACATTTTCGACCCCAATCCCATCCCTCGAAACATGCATACTACATAATTACACCCCTATCCAATTTCTAAGTTCTCAATGATGCCCTTGACCAAAGATCCATGGCCTTCACAGGCAAAAGAAAAACAACTTTCTTCTGTTGTAGAATAAGATACAAGTAGGTGGATGAGAAAAAGAATGACCAAACAATGAAAAGAAAACAGAAATGTTCAAATGCCCCTATTGTCCTGGATGCATAATTCACTCTTCAAACATTACCTCCTGCCTTCATTTTTCTCCCCTGTGTCTATATACAGGGTTTGGAGAAAACCCCAAGCAATGTGAGTCGGGAGCAGACAGAAGAAAAGCGCAACTGAAATGGTGTAAGAAAACATATGTAACCAGCACTATTTTTCAGATAGTTAAAACCTTCCACTTACAATGGCAGAAAAATTCTTTGTATTCATCACAACCTTCTGACCAAGCTAGACAACATGTATTATACTCTGCATTTTAAGTCTCAAGACTAACACTTATTTCAAATGGAAAATTAATGTCAAAGACATGAAAAAAGAAATCAGAAATTTAAATCCATACACTCATATTTCTGCCACTTTTTTGTTATAAGTAATTATAAAAACCCTTTTTTTAAAAAATCTATATGCCTCTGGAATAAGCCTGCCACTTGAAACATCTGGCTTAGAAAATACACAAGAAATGCTTTATTTCTCTTTCAAAATGAATCTTGTCTTACCACCTATACCTGGTAAATTTCCTTCCATTTATACTTTGGTGGGTCTCCTTAGCATTCATCATGGTGACAATGAAATAAATAAATAAATAAATACATAATGTGTGCTTAATATCACATATCATGCAATGTATTGACCAAGTGATGGAGGGGACCAGTCAGGAAGGAAGGGACTAGTTTCTTTTCTAATAATAGAATTAGAGTTTATTTTAATGCTTCCCAACTTTTCTCCCTTGTCTTTTTTTAAAAGTTTTTATTTACTTATTTTTAACTGGCTGGCGCTCACTTTCAAGAGCAAAGCCCTGTGCATGCTTTGATTTGCTGTGCTCCAGTAGTGGAGTCCCCCCACCCCATCTGCGGCCTGAAGATGAGGAGGGGTAGTAGATGCACTCAGAGGCAGGCCTGTTGCAATTCCACAGGCATGATCCTGGGTATTGGCCTGGGATTTGGATGGCCAAATCTGTGGCTGGTCTGATACTGGCATTAGAGTCTAAGGCTTGTGTTTGATTTCCTTTCCCTCCCGCAAGTGGAAGACTCTCTCTTTGCACTGGGCTGGTCAGCACTGGGGAGGGGCCATTTTAGCAGCTCTTTCCTGCCAACCTTCTTGAATAAACTTTTTGTTTCATTATACTAAAAAGCAGGCACTACAGTCTCTCACCTGATTTCTGTAGCTCTTGTGAAGTTGGAGCAGGAATAGCTGTTCAATTTAGGGTCTGTGGGAAGAGAATTACCAGAGTGTCTTAGCCGCCATCTTTCTCTGCTTCCTTTGCCTTTTCTTGAGACTAGATTCATAGATGGAGAAAGTAGAGAAGGGGGTACTCCAATACATCTGGAAATTTAAAATTTAAAAAAAAAATTTACAAATCCAGTTGCAGATAGAATTTAATGTTCCTCAGATCCCTGAATTAAAGATTAATTCATTCAATATACACTGAAGAAAAAGAAGAAATAATATAAATATCAATAGTTTTAGTATGTAAGAATTTAAATTTTGTGTACAATGAAATACAAGTAAAATCAAAGAGCCAAGAGTAAACTAGAAAACATTAACAGATAAATGATACTTAAAAATTTGAGATTATAAAGGAGCTCATATGAATAAGGTAGATAACATCGGTAAAAATATTCTCTAAAACAGGAGTATGTCCAAAAGTTCTTAATATGTGATAATTGTAGTCATAACTTTTACAATGAAATTGATCTCTGAAAGTAAGTGATGAAAAAAATAACAAATCAACATATAATTACTCAATTGTTCATTTATGTGAATGACTCGTGTGACTATAAGTATTTGTGAATAAAGAGTTTTGGAAATACCAAGTCATACGATTAATCAGAGAAGATTTTAACATGATTGGAATTAAGAAAGTTAGAAAAAATTACTAAAAAAAAAATTATCACCAAAAGAAAAATGGCTTATCGAGCAAAGGTGTATCAGCATGCAACAAAGGAAAAGGAAGCAAGAGGACCAGCTTCTTAGGGAGTCTACAGCATTGTCCAGGAGAGATTTCCAGTCAGTTACAAGAACTTTCCTGCTTGCACGAGAGACATTTCTGACAATAAGGAAGTGGTGCCCCCAAATTGATGGCCATCACATCACTTCAGATCCAGTGCACTCTATTCCCTCACAAACTGCTCAGGTCTCTCAGAGAAGACTTCATCTTGCTGGTGAGAGTACCCATGAGGAGAGAACAGAATGGCACACAGAGAGAACCCAGAAATCCCAGAATCCCCCCTCCCTCCCTCCAGTCTTCAGTTGACCACTCCTCAGTGCATTTCTGTGAGGAAACGCACTGAGGATGAAAAGAGAACAACCCAGAAAGATTGGCAGGATAAGTTCTCAAAGTTCTCACAGGATGGCGACCAGTTCCTCTACTCACTGTCAGAGTGGAAAACAGGTCATCAGGTATAATATGCATATGGATTTTTCCTTCATAGTGTGACAAAATCAGTTGCTCTGATCCCACACAGCAAAAATTAAATACAAGACCAGAAAGAGTCAATCTGTTTCCAGGAAGACGAACTGTGTCTCGGAACAAAGCTCAAAAACAGTGTAGTAATATGAAAACGTCCAGTTCCCCAAAAGTGTTTCACAAAGTGTGTCATGCAAACATAAAAAGGACAGGAAAGTAAGACTCATATAAAGCAGGAAAACAAATCAATCAAAACTGACCCAGAAATTATGAAGATGATAGAATATATTAACAAGGACAATAAAACAGCTAATAGGACTGTATCCAGGTGTTCAAAACGCCAGAGAGAAGATCAAACATTTTTAGAGACATGGATAATATGAAACTGCAGATAAAGACAACAATGTAAAAATAAGCCTGAGCTCCTACCTCAAATCACACACAAAAATTAATTTGAAATAATCATAGCCCTAAGTGTAAAGTTTAGACTATAAAAGTTCTAGAAGGAAACAGGAGAAAATCTTTGTGACTGGTACAGTATTTTCATTATTTTGGGGTATTATTTTTGCATAGTACTTGGAAAACTTGATCATAATAACTGATAATTGTCCTTCATCAAGACTATGACTGCCCTTTGACAGATATTACAGAAATAAGACAAGCCACAGACTAGAAGCCAACTTCCACAATGTACACGTCTGACACAGGTCTTGTTTCCATAACAAGGACTTACTACAACTCAATAATAAGAAAAACAACAAAATGGTAAATGGACAAAAGATTTGAACTGTTGCTTCACATAATATAAATAAAAGGCCAAGAAATACATGAAACATCATTGATCAACTGGAAAATGTAAATTAATGTCACCAAATACCATAGAAATTTATAAAATTTTAAAATGTCTGCCAATAAAAAACTTTGGCAAGAATGTGAAGCAATGGGAACTTAATAGTGAGAACAGAAAATCCTACTTCCATGTGGAAGTCATTTTGTGAGTTCCTTATAAAGTGAAGCATTGAGTTTCGAACTTAATGTTTCAAACTGTTATTCCATTCCTAAATATTTACCCAAGATAATTAATGACAAATGTTTACAGAAAGACTTGTACAAGTATATCTCAAATGGTGATCAGTGGGTAAATAAACTAGTATATTCATAAAATGGAATATTAAAAAGCAGTGAAAAAGAACTAGCTACTGATACATGCAACAACTTTGATGAAACATCGTACAATGTAATTAAGCTAGATATAAAAGACTGCATGATTTCATCTATGTGAAATTCTAGAACATCTCAAACTAATCTATAGTGACCAAAAGCAGATCAGTGTTTGGCACCAGGAATGTGAGGGTATTCACCACAGAGAAGTACCACTTACTTTTTAAATGAAGGAAATGTTCTAGTTAATAGCTTTTGTGGATGTCATACATAGCATACATATTTGTCGAAACTCACTAAACTGTACACTTAAAATGGATGTGTTTCTGTGTCTAAATTAAATCTCAATAAAACTATTTTTTATTTATTTATTTGCAATACTAGGGATTGAACCTGGGCTTTGTGCATCCTCGGCAAGCAGTCTACAACTGAGCCACGACTCTAGCCCTCTGCTTTTGTTTTTTTTTCTTTTGAGTGTATAGCAGTTTTCCATTATCGAACTTAACTGGCACACGTAAAACTGATATGAATTACTCCTGCAATACAGGTAAATTGCCTCAAAGTGGAGAAAGTTCACATAGGTCTGGCATAAGGGCCCTTCCTCACCAAAGTAGAAAATGGACTTTGGGTAAAATTTGAACTGACACCAAAATTCAAAATTTTTTATAACAAAAGTTTGCGTTGACAACTACATTTGCAAACAACATCACTAGCCAAGTTGACTTTGGAACTCAGGAGGAGTTCATGATCAAGTGATGGAGGTAAAATAAGTCAATAGTGGTTTACAGATATGTCCACACAATAATCTTGTACTACCTTATGATATTTCAATTCTACAATGTGATGGTCCTTAAGAAGGGCAAGAAAGGAAATCTTCCTAATAGAACCACATTTTTTTTCTTTTTCTTAAGAAACCTACACAATGAACAGTGAATAATGGCTTTCCCATTTCTCAGAATTTTGAAAGAAACAAAAACAAAGGAATTGATAACAGGAAGTTATGAATAAGAAGTAATAAGCTTCTGGAAATGACAAAAGTCTGAAAGTATTTGTGCTCTAAGCTAATGCTCAACTGCAAAGCATTTTCCCAGTAGTAAAGTGGAGGTGATAACACTTTCTGCGAACATCAGCCTCCCTTTCTCCAGTTGCTTCAGCTTGAATAGTCAAGGCATCAGGTATAGAAGCTATGCATGTGTTCATAAAAGATAGTCTTCCCTTCAACAAGACTATTCCAGCTGCCACTGTTGTTAAACATCTCACATGCTACCAGCTCTGCTTGAAACTGACTCCTTCTTTGGCTCCATTCCCACTGGGATCTGCTCGCCAAGTTGACTATTTCCATCACTGAAGAAGGAACATATTTCACCAGAACAAACACAGTAGATATAAATTGCCTTTCCTGAGTGCTCTGCTTTTTTAATAACCATTAACCATGGGCTAATGGAATGCCTGATTCTCTATAATGATACCCACACAACTTTGCTTCCGGCCAAAGAACACATTTACCAGCAAGGAATGAGGGAAAGGTTCACACCCATGGAATTTATGGGTCTTATCACGTACCACATCGCCTCAAGTTGGCTTGCTTGAGACAGCAGTGAAATATCCTATTAAAGACTTAGTTATAGTGCTGGCTAAGTAATAATAATACGTCATTAGAGATGCACTGTCCTACAAGATTTTGTGTATTTTCTGACCCAGCAACAAATATGGTACTATCTTTTTCCATAACCAGAATACATGGATCAAGGAACCAAGAGCTGGGAATGAAATGGTTCTTCTCTCTCTGCTATCCTTAAGGGTCCAGTCATCACAAAGCTTTGCATCCTGATTTCCACCTTTTGACTTGGTAGGTTTAGAGAATTTAATTGCTGAAAACTAAATGCTTCCACTAGAAGACCTAACAATGATTTCACAGAACTTGCTCAGTCACTTTGAATTCCTGATGCCATCAAGGATATGGGCAAAGGATTTGCATACTAACTGGAGAGGATAATACTGATTCTCAAAGAGAAAACAAGTTGCTGCCACATAATAAAGACAAGAAAGATTCAAGGAATTCTCTGAGTTGCCTCTCATGTATCTAACCTAAAAGGTTAACAAAGGAGGAGAGCAATCCAATGAAAGCAAGGCTCTGATAACTCCACCCCTTAAAAAAAAAAAGAGTTTCATTACCTCATTAGATAAAAATCCATGACCAGACAAGATACTTACCGAAGAAAAAAGGAATGGGTAGTGAGAAGAGGAATTAAAAATGACCCTTTATTTATCTGCAGAAATGAGGCATGTAGAAGTTAAGCCTACATCTTTCTTTGCTTTATAATATGTAGTAGCATACATCAATCCACTTTAGCCAACTTTTCTCTTCTTCTAACTAACATGAAGCATACTAGTAAGATTGACCTTGTAATTCAGTCTAAAAGTTATGAAATATGAATGGAGAATTGGAACCAAGTCAGCAAAAGGATGAACATCACCCAGAGATAGATGCAGTGGTTCACAGAACGTTGTACCCACCTCTCTAGGGAGAGGATAAACTGTATGGCCGTATAAGGCAGAGTTTTCATAGCCTGTGGAAACATGAAAAACACATCTACCAGTTCCAATAGGGGTAGAAGAGCATGTATGGATTCTGAGTTGACAAAATTTGGACCAGTCCAGATTTAAGTCCAAACTGATATCAATACTGTCCCTGTCATATATTTTTGTCTACTTCAAATGAAAAAAACTGAAATTCCATTTCCCAGAACTCTTTTAACTGGATGGTTACAGAATTAGTCTGCCAATAACAAACAGGCATTATGATGCAGAAGGAAGGAAAACATAATTGCTTTCCAGCAGCAATTTAAAGAAATGCACAGGTACAGGGAGACAGAAGCCGCTTCTTAGAGATTCTTGAGATTCACAGCAGCACCCAGGTGAACTTGAGAATCCTCTTTGGGTTTACTGGCCTCTGATATCAGGGGACAGACTTCCCTGGCTTTACCCGCCCTTATAATGGCTACACCTGTAATTTCTTTATCATCACCCCGTCGATTTAAATATTCAGAGTGGCTTCTGACTTTTGGACCCAAATCTACTGTTTTAGTTAGCTTTTGTGCCACTGTGGCCAAAATACATGACAGAAACAATTAGAAGAGGAAAAGGTTATTTAGTGCTCAAGGTTTCAGAGGTCTCAGTCCATAGATGGTCAACTCTGTTCCTCTAGATGAGGCAGAAAAATATGGCAGAAGAGGACAAAAGTTGCCCAGTATATCATACCTGGGAGGAGAGAGAGAGAGAGAGCACTCTCTACACTTCAGGTACAAATGTATACCCCAAAGATACATTCCCAATGACCCTTCTCCTCCAGTCACACCCTCCCTGTCTACTGCTACCACCCACTTAATTCCTTATGGGCAGATTAATTTAGTGATTGGTTAAGGTTTTCATAACCCAATCATTTCACCTCTAAACCTTGCATTGTCCCAAACACAAGGTTTTGGGAGACACCTCATAGTTAAACCATACATTTATGGAAAAATGTTATAAATTTGAAATGACCCAAGTCATCTTTTAGATGATTTTAAAAGGAAAACAAACAACATCAAAAGCCACATCAGTGTTGATTCTAGTGAAGTCCTAGATCTGGACTTCATGTTATGCAAATGATCTTCCTCAAACCTGTGTGTATGGTGTAGAAAGGCTGTTGTCTTCATTTATTGCAAGAAGTTATTCAAAATAACTGATTTTCTCTTGTTACTCTTTTTAATAGAAAATGAAGGGAAAATAGTTTACCATACAAGCATGAATGCAAAAGCTTTAGTCAAATGATTGAACCCCTTCACAGTTCCTACACTACAGGCAGGATAATCCTCTACAGATATCTCCACACACTTCACTGTTAATCTCAGAAAAGTCATTATATTATTACATTTAGTCTACCATATTTAAAAACCTAACAGCAATTAAAATGTTTTACAAATTATCCATCATCTGAGTTTATTTAAAAGTATGGCATTTAGTATGAGATGCATTAAATGATGACTAGGATTGTGGGAAAGGAGAAAAAATTTCAGTCTCCTGTTCCCAGAAACATTTCATACCGTGGCCAAAATTAAGATTTTTATTTTAAAATTAGTCCTAAAATTAATGTTGATTTAGAAAAGATTCTTATGCATGCAATGATTAGGGACAATACCTCCATGAGCAATCTGAACAGAGATTCATTTCTAAGTATTAAAAATTCAGAATGAAAGCCCTTCATGTTTGTGATTTTTATGTTTAGTTTAAAAGAGATTACTCCTGCTTAACAAAAAATACTTGGGAGTGTCAAAAAGAAATGTTATGGTGGATTAATGCTTTAAGTTAAGGCATTTAAATATTTCATTGTTACAGAGAACCCATCATTCAAATCACTGAATATTTATTCCCTTTTCATGTCTTAAAAACAAGACTAAATTAAAGAAGTTATTCATTAAAGATCTATTTAGCCTATAAGAAGTAAATGGAGCTTTTCAAACTAAAAATAATCCTGGCATCTTGCTACATTTTTAGCATGATAGCAAATGACATGCTGATATGTGAAGAGGTAGACAGCTATAGTGACCTCAATGTGTCTTTTGGCACAGAGTCAAACAATGTTCTATCAAGCAACACTACTGTCTACTACATAATGTGACACCTAAATCTATCAGTTACATCATCTTCAGCTTCCAGATAAGTTTTACTGTTGACTTGCTCTTCTTAGCATCAAGTGACAAGAGAAGGTGTCCAGGAAAAGTTCTGAGCTGCGAGCACTCCAGAGCATGACAACCTAATCTACACCCAACCGAGCATTTTGGTCAACTGACAAAAATGTAACCAGTGGCAAGTAAATGTGGGAGAAGTGGATTCTGAGGCAATTGCACAGAGGGCAGGGTACCTGAAATGGTTCCATAACTCGGCACAGTTCAGCCTGAAACAATGCACGAACAAGGAGAAGGACCAGAAAGCAAACGCAGCAGAGTGGCCGTCACTGTCAGAGAGAGTACAGGGGAGAAAATTTGAGTTTGAGAAAGATGGAATAAAACTGCAATCAACAAATGATCTCTAAGAAATAGCATTTTCTAAAGGACAGAAATCAGAGTGGAGAAGAGAAACGCTGAATATCTTCAGGCAATATTTAGTCCTTTAAAAATATAGTGTGAGTACATGAGAAAATAATGATAACTGTCATTCGTGGACACTTAACAATATGCCAGGCATTGTATTGGGTCCTTTATTTTATTATCTTATCCTATCCTTGTGACAACACCTAAAGATACTTCTTATTATCATTTTGTAGATGAAGACTCTAAGGTTCAGAAGCTAAGTGACTTGTCCAAATCACAAACAGCAAGAGTCAACATTTGATCCCAAATCTACCTGGCTCAAGGTCTGGCCTTCTTTCTTATTCAAAAACGTGTGAATCCTATCCTTATCAGTGCATATGTATGTATGTAAACACACTTAAACACAAATTAGTCATTTACATATTTCACAGTATCATTCATGCACATATTTTAAGGCATGGTGACCACTGTGCTCAGTATCATGAGGACAAAAAAGTAGACCTGTCTGTACTGGCTACTTTGAAAAACTGAGAAGGTATAAAGTCATAAAGAAGTGGAGACATATTTAAGAGATAAGTTGAAGTAGGATAGGTTAGAATATGCAAAACATTTGCATCCCTCTTCAAGGATTTTCATAGTGTTGCAACCTTCTCCCTAGAGAAGGTAAATATTAAATAAAACTGTAAAGTGTAGAAATAAAGAAAGGAAATTGTAAATTTATTTTATAGGAAAAAGTATCAGTGTTCAGTAAAATCCTGCTGTCTCAAAGAAAATTTAAAAATGCTTTGATATTGTTTGCCAATAATAAGCAGCCTTTGGGGTACTGCAGAGGATAGATTGGAAGGCACATAACATAGAGCCTGGCCAAATGATTTATAAACTGGAGGTGGATTTCCCAGAGAAAGAGCGAAAAATGTATATCTGTACCCAACAAAGAAACTTCTAGAGATTGGTAAATACTGTTATTGGGTTTTTACCTCAAATTTGAAAGTAAGAATGGAGCCTTCTACAATGTATTCAGGTTGATAATTAAATCATAAACTATCTCTTCATTTGCCTGCCTCAGGCAACTCTCCTTTTTTAAAACCTCTTCCATGCTCAACTTTAGTTCATTATATCTAGGATAACTTTCCCTGGTAAAGTAAGAGAGAAAAGAAAGAAAAAAAAAAAAAAAACGTGAATAAAGGATTTCTGCATCTGTAGGGGACATGAGAGCAAACCAGAACCTTCTTCTCAATAGCAGCACACACTTCAGCACTCCATACCCTTTTTGTTTTGTTTTGTTTTGTTTTTTGTGGTGCTGGGGATTGAACTCAGGGCCTTGTGCTTATGAGGCAAGCACTCTACCAACTGAGCTATATCCCCAGCCCTCCAGGGCCTTCTTTACATCTCATTTTTCTCTCAAGTAAGGGAACAGGAGTAGAGGACATCTACAAATTTTTCAGGCCTTTCTTTTGTGATTTTGTGTGTGGAGGTGTTAACCATGGCTGACCCCAGGAGGTGAATTTCCATGGGAGATTCCATGTCATAGCCTTAATTTCAGCTCTGGTTTATTTTGTTTTACTAGTGAACCTATATCACTTTTGTAACAGAAACATCGATATCTATTTGTTTAAACTGTTATTGTGATAACTGACATGATGGAATTCTGTTACCTTGAAACCTCTCATGGCAACTATCCCCTAGGTGTATTCTAGAAATAATCCCCTATCCACACGTTTTAAATACCTGGCAGGGTCCTCTTTTCCTCCTTTTACAGGGGGGATCAATTTCATTAGTCGTTTTAGTAAATAAATACCTCATTCTTTCCAATCTCTCCTTTTCTTTTCCAACTTTATTTTATATACTCTAACAAGTGACTTGACTGGGCCCCTCACACTATCTGACCAAACTCAGTGTGACTTGAATGTCTGAAAAGAAAACCCTTGCACTTCCCTTTTGATCATTTGAAGAGTATGTCAATCTCTTTCTTGTTCTAGCAAGAATAAGTCTGGTCACCACTGCCAGGTCATTATCAAATTTCTCTTGCTTTGGTGATAAGCGTTTGGGATTTCAGCTAACTGAGGGAGGGCTCCCTGAGACTGTCGCTGCAGCTGGATTCCCTGCATTATCTTCATCTGGCCCACATCTCAGTGCCTCAATGGAGTTAAGGCCTGACAGCTAGATTATAACGTTGCCTTTGTGTAACATGGAAAAGTTTCCTATTTGTCTGTCAAATGTAAATTTACTCAGTCTGGCATCCACCAGATAGTTTTGAGAAAAGAATGCTTTTGGAGGTGGTCTCTTTTGAGTTTTGAAGCAGCAGGGGTTTTTTGTTAGTGTTTTTTTTTTTGTTTTGTTTTGTTTTGTTTTCGCAAAACAGTAATTTAAACCACTCCTTTAAAAAGAACTATTCTACAGGTCCAGAAAACTTAGTCTAGCAACTTGGTTTCTAATGGTTTCCATGCTGATAAACTATCCTATAAATCCTGTTTACCAAAATTCATATGATTTTGAAGAATAATCCAGAATTTTGGATAAATAACACTACGGATTATCCGGCTCCAGTTCCCATCTAGCAGAGTAAGCAGAAAACCATCTTGCCTGTGTGATTCAGTGGGATATGTCAACTGAGAGAGAGACTAGGCACCTAGGAAGGAGCCCCCTTCCCTCCCATGCTTCCCTATTTGCTCCCCTCCCCCATGGCCTTATTAGCAAGTGCTATTACCAGTGTTCTGCTGACCTACCACCTCTGCAGACATGTTCTTCAAAACTGATTTCACCTCTCATCGTATCACAAGTACACTATTTAGGTTGACTAATTCCCGGCCAATCACAGTGAGGATGTTCTCCAATGTAAGGGTTATTTTAACCACTGTATTCATTTGCCAGGGTTACCATAAAACAAACTACCACAAACTTCATTGTCTAAAAGCACAGCAATTCATTTTCTCACAGTTCTGAAGGCCAGAAATCAGAAATCAACCATGTCACAGAACTGCAGTCCCTCAAGTCGCTGATGTCCTTTCTTGAGTCTTCTTTTACCTCTGGCGACCCCCAGCACCTCCTGGCTCCTGGCTGTATCACTCTCATCTTTGCCTCCATCATGAGATCTCTGCCTCCTCTTAGGTTTCTCCTCTTATGTGTCTGTGTGGAATCTCCCTCTACCTATATTTAATAAGGTAGAATGGTACCTTATACCAATGGTATTTATAGCCCACCCAAGTAATCCAAGGTGATCTTTTTATCTCAAAATCCATAATTTAGTCCAACTGCAAAGGATCTTTCTTTCCAAAAATAAGGTTAAAATATACAAATTCCAGAGCTTAGGACTTGTTATTTTTGTACAGTCATCATTCAGCCTACTACAGTCAGACTGAAGTTCAGGCCCTTAAAAATTTTAGCTTTTTGGCTCCTTAGGAAAAAAAAAATTTACTATTCCCTCTGTTTAAGAGTTCATGTTCACTTATAATATACTATAAACTGATCTCTTAATTTTCCATATTAACTCTGAATATTTGTCCCAAGATAGGACATTTATCCTATGAAATCCCCTACATCTAAATGAACTCCTTATTTTATGTCTTCCTCACTTTCTACTTATACTCTGAAAAACTCTATTATTTTGATTAATAAAACATATTAAATACTATCTTTATATCCTCTAGTATTCTTTTCTTCATCAAACATTTCTTGAGTTCCTTATACCATACCAAGGTCTCTGAGAGTTACTGCCTTTAATCCCCAAATCCCTTTCTTATAATTTACAAGGTGTCCTAGGGATTCTTAGGGGAACATTCTGATAGCCTGTCTTACCAGCAGAGTCCTCAGTGGAGACAGGCAGATGTGCAATGAGATGGAGCTAAGCCTCTGGGAGTTGAGGCCCACTGGATATACCCTCGTGACATCTCCAAATTTCAAATAACTTTGGGCCATTCAATATATTACTGGAAGTTCTACTAAAATTCCTTCAATAAAGCATGAAACTAACCAGGGTATCAGTGACCAACTAAAGGTAGAATGGAATGATTTACACCTCCTTCCCAGGATGTCTTCAGATATGGAGGTTCCAGTCAATGGTTGATGATAGAGGGGGCTGAATTCCTAAGAGGAAGAAACTAAAAGCTTTCACGTCTACAAGAAAATCACTCTAGTCTGAAGATTCAAAAATTAGCACAAAGAAATTTTTAGGCAGGTATGGTGTCCCTCTGACATGGTAGTTGGGAAGGGAGCCATGTGAAGGTAATTTTCCTGAAGAGAATCCAGGAATCATATTGACCCAGAAAAAAAATTAAGCTTATTATTGTAATTATAAATTTAATGTATACCTATTGAGGATTACTTGGAAAATGCATTTTAAAAGACTAAAATTATTCATAATTCCTATCACCCAGATATGATCACCATTAACATTCTGCTCTATTTCTTGTCTTCTGGTAAAAGTATCTGTTTATTGTTCATTGCAATTTGAAGCAGTTTTACATATACTATTTTGCATTTCACTTTATTTTTCATTTAACATTTCATGCAGATTACCTCTCCATTTCATTAGGAATTCTTTGCAAACATGATTTCAATGAGTGTGTAATATCCTATTATGTAATTTTACCTCAGCTGTTTTCATTGTTAGACATTTGTTTCAAACTTTATGCCATATAAATCATGCTGAAGCAAATACCTCATTACATAATTCTTTATATGGTTTACATATAAAGACCATTACATATTATAAGGTCCTAGATATAGAAATACTAGATAAAGAAAATCAACACTCTAGAACTCCTGAACCATCATAAATAATTGTTATTAAATTATATGTAAAAACAGCAGAGTTCCTGTCATATATAAAGTACTAAACTAATGCTAGGTCATTTTTATTAATAATTTGCAATTCAAAAAGATTATACCTATTTGTATTCCCCTTGCCATATCCCTTTAACTATCATTTTATCAGAAATATTTCTCTGAATCCCTTTTGAAGTTTGTGATGAATCCCAATGTGACCATCTATCAACCCCAAGTACCTACTTCTAGTTTCTGTGTTGGTATCAGGTGTGGCACTGGCTGCATTTCAGTCTCTCTAACTGATCAATCAGAAATGTTCCAGTGTTCCATCAAACCCTCTCTAAATCTAATCCATTAGGGACATTCAATACATAGTTTAATATTTTCTAAAACATGGTGTTAAGGTAGAAAGATTGACATAGAAACAGGCAGATGGCACGTAAATCCATATCCAAATGAGAACTGCTCTTCATGGTTTGGTATCCTCTAACAAACAACTTTGTTTTACGTAAGCCCTTTCCAATACAAAAGTAGTAAAGTTAACTTTCCATTTCATAAAGCACTTAGGATATTGTTACTATAAACAATTGCTTCTCCCTCCCATATTGTGAAAGGCACTTTTGATTTAGTACATAGAGTTGTGCTGTAGTTGCCTTGCACTTGAACATAAGGATGATTTATAACAGTTTCTTACAAATGTGCCCTGTGCACAATCCAAAAGGGCTGACCTTTGGTCACTATTAAAATTGGGAAGAAATTAGCTCATTAAAAGGCAATATCATATCCCTTATTCAGCTGTCATGAAGTTCCACTTGAAATACAACATATTTTAAGACTAAGCTTGTATTCTTTCCAAGTCTGGGTTTGATATCATACTCCATAGTATTACAACAGTGGGTCAGTGTGTTTTGTTTAATTCTGTAAAATTTCACCCCAGTGCTTCTTATAATAGCAAGAACTAATTTATCTTGCAAGAAAAATGATCCCTCTTCCTTGAAGTTTCCTCATGAGTGTCTCTTGTTTTATCACTAAATCAACATGTGGCCATTATCCAAGTCTTTTTGCACCACTCTTACAAGTGAACTCTCCTGTATAAGATCAGTAGCTGCAGACATTACATTGCATAGAATGTTCATTTGAAGGTCAAGGGTGTTTGAAGATCAAGGGTGCGGTTTCTGCCCTAAAGCCCATAACTTTCTACAGCACAGCATTAGATTCATATTTTAGATTGTGAACAGCCAAAACACTGAAGATGAGTACTCAAGATATATTAATTAAAAACAAATATATATCCTGTGATCTCAACGCACATACTCTGAGAACTCTGTAAGGGTAGGGAACACATCATGTATTCATCATTGTAATAGGCACTTGAAACAGTGCATGTAGAAGAGAGAATTTTTACAAAAGGAAGAAAAGGAGGGAAGGAAGTTGATGAAAGGAAGAGAAAGGATGGGAGGGAAAGAGGCAGGAAAGAACGGAGAGAAGGAGGAGAATCAGAGTCAATACCCACACACAGCAACACGTTTAGGTGGCCCACTCATCTCCCGCTGGTCCACCTGTCCTTAGACTCTGATACTATAACTATTTGTTTTGATTCATAACCTTTGTCATACCTGACTTTGAACTGGGCGCCTGGCTTTATTTTCTTTTCCTGATGATTTTGGCTTTGTAATACAATCTTACATGTTGGTTGTTGAACCTGTGATCTCCAGACCCAATTACTATCCCTAGTTTGCTGTTCAAGTGGATTTCTTTCTTTTTTCCAGGTTCTTCTCTGTTGCATCATTTATTTAGCTGGGAACTTTCTAAATTTAGACTTTGGCTAAATTTGCCATTTAAACAGAAACAGCCAAATTCCCTTATGCTAACTATCAACCTCACCATAAGTTCAGCTAGCCTAGCTATTTCAAGAGAATCTATAGTCAGATTTCCGTGGAACTCTCATTTTTTAACTACTCTAAGGGTAATTACAAATATTCCTATGAATTTTCAGTAACAACCAGTAGAACTCAAAAAGTATTGTTATGTGCAACTTGGAAAGGACTTTCAAATCTGCACAAAAATAATTATCATGAAGGTTGACTAGAGGAAGAACAACTAAAGGTAAACTCAGGTTCTCTAACAATCTCTCTCTTTCTCACATAAACACACACACACACACACACACACACACACACACTCTCTCTCTCTCTCTCTCTCACAGATACCCAAGACACCCACACACCAACAAGAATATTTAATGGTTTTCTCTTAGACTTACCTAGTCTATCTTTGACAGTGGTAAAAAGAATATAACCTTATATTTCAAATCTGCTTCTTATGTTTACAATCGTGGGTATATGTAACTATGGTTCCAAAACAATATATTGGTTTTTCTTTTCTTCTTTCCATTGCAGTACTGGCGATAGAAACCAGGGCCTCACAAATGATAGGTAAGAGTTCTACAATATATTGTTGTCGTTGATGTTAAATAAAACTAAGACCAGAGACTTGGGAGGCTGAAGCGGAAGAATTGCAATTTGGAGGTGAGTTTCAGCAATTTAGCAAGAAGACCATGTAATAAAAAAATAAAAATAAAAATTAAAAAAAAAAAAAAAAAAACAGGAAAAGTGCTGGGGATGTGCCTGGATTCAATCCCTAATAGTAGTAGTAGGGGGAGAAAAAAGAGGGAGGGAGGGAAGGAGGGAGGAAAAAACACCCTGAAAAATGCTCATAGTCAGAAATTTAGAGTAAATAAAAGTATTAAAATTACCTCTAATCTGTTACCCAAAATAAATGCTAAAGCAAATTGTAGCAGATTTCTCTGTTTTTATGTGATTCTGTGAGTCTATCTTATATATATTTTTAACTTTTTTAAAAAGATATACACACATAAATAAATATGCATGCATTCTTAATTTAATAAGCATTGAATAAGCATAGATTTTTTATGTTTTATTTTTCCTAAAGTGAGGACATTTCATTATCTCCCACATTCCTCTGAAGAGAAATTTATCAACAGGAAAAACAGAGCATAAATAAATACTGCATGCATTTTCAAACTGTACTGGTAATTTGGATAAATAAATAAACAAGAAGTTGTCTTTTGCTATTATTACCAGGAATTGCAAACAAATTTTAGATGGCATACTAAATTAAATCAATCCAAATTGGAAATTGTGAGATTACATTTAGAAAAAACAAAATGTAGATTATTTCTGTAAAGTGAAACTTACTTTAGAGCATATAATTAATTTTAGAAATTAATTTCAAAATTATAAAATTAGAACTATTTCAAAATTAATTTACTTAAATTTTAAAATAAATTAATGTTAAGCACATCCTTTCTACTGCACATATTTAACATATTTAATGTTTTTTAACTGTGTAATTTACTCTTACTAATGTATTTTGAACCTTTTAATTCAATTCACAGTTTTTATTTTTATGAAAATTTTGACATAGACTATCACAGAATATCCAAAGTTTTTACATATCTTTAAGAGAAATAAAAGAAAGGATTCAAGGGTCACAATGAATACCTTCTAGAATATTATCCCCTTTGATCTTGCTATTCCATGGAAATAAATTTACATGTCCTTGAAAGTTAATCAGTTAAAGACCTTTAACTAACTCTGAAGTTTTACTTGTGGATATTGGAATCTGAAGTGAATGAGTAGTTCAAGAAGAGAAAAACCCATGTTTGAATGTTCTAAATCGCCCTTGATTTAAGGGATCATTATGTAAACAGAAAGGTTCCTAACAAGACTTCAGAACCATTTGGCAGAGAAATAGCCATCAGACAAACTAAAGACAAAGAGCTGGATGACAAAAAGAAATTCTAAATTTAGGTAATATTGAAAAGCAATCACAAATACTGTCTTCTATACCATTCCCCTGCTCTTCTTTCCATTTAATCCCATAAAAATTCCTTGAAAGAATCTTACAAAAGAGCATGCCAGGGTTGTAAGAGTCAGGGCTAGGAAAGCCAAGAACAATTCAAGGCTCGAAACTCAGAGCTGACGTTTCTAAAATGGGATTGAAAGTCGAAAGTGAAATCACATGCATGAGTTGGAAGTACACAAAAGTCAGATATCAAGATGAACTAAATGGTTGAAAGTACAGAGATAAGATGACCTTGTAATTGTAACACCTTTGACTTCCACAAATAAACATTTCATGCTCTGGTCAACTGGCATATGACCATTCTGGAAGCCAACAGTAGGAGGCAAGTGAGTAAAGACAAAAACATAATAAACAAGCCATAGTGACAAGATTGAAAGGCCTGTGAGGACAAAAGAGAACTCATCCCTCCATGGACTGGCATGATGCCTCCCTTTTTAGGCCAATTTGCATGCTTCTGATAAAGGACATTTTGACCAAAGTGTCTTTTTCTGTTCTTTAATAATGCTTTTTCTCTCTGTAATTTAATTCAATTTAAAAAAATATTTGCGCATTAGTTGTCTATTTGTTTATGCATCTGTCTGATATTGGTCTAAGGAGACAGAGAATACATACCTAAACAAGGAACTGTTCCTTCAAGGAAGGTGCAAAATAGTGTGGGCAATGAACAAATTGCACAAATGAATATCACAAGGTGAGGACTGAGATTCTTTATGAGGTCAGCAGAAGGAGAGATTACATTCAGTTGAAGTGATTTAGAAAAGGCTTCATGAAGCAGGTGACATCTCAGAATCAACATGAAAATGAGTAAGGTGTTTGTCAGGTGGAGTAGGGGAAAGGTTATTTTCTAGTTATACAGTCTGTGAATCTTGTTGAATAGAGGTAGAAGCTGGATGTCAGAAAGGAGTCACCCTCTGTGGCCAGGGTCTCACAAGCAGGAGCTAAGAAACTGCCTCAAAGTCTCTAGTGGCAATTTTATTCATTCCAAAGACAGATTTTGGAACATTTTCTAATGCTATTTAATTTGTTCCCAACAACCCTCACATTTTGAAAACTAGAAATCAATCTTATGAAATAATGAGTCATTCCTAGGATGTTTCTGGAGATCACAGAAATTGAAAAAAATCTCTTTTTCTATATTGGCAACCTTTGGCTATCATTTGTTTTTTAATAAACTATCTGTATGCCTCTTTTGCAAAGGACCTTTGTGCAGTTCTTTTAAAAACTATTTACTCACATCACACAAGACATAACTATGAAGACTTGAAAAATTTCCATGTCAGACTTTAATCTTATATTTCCTTATGTCGTGTACTAAATCAAATACCCAGATCATGAGTGTGTCCATATACTTATATTGACACGTGCTCTGATTTTCAAAGTCTTAAATCATATGCATCATGCAAGATTATTGAAAAATTTAGATAAACAATCTAATTCATTTCTCAACTGAGAAATTATAAACTACATTTAACAAATATAGCTTCATAGGAGATTTCTAGCAAATTCTGTGCTTATAACTTCCACAAGTGTCTAGAGTGTCTCTCTGATTACAGTCTTCTGTCCCTCCTGATAGGTATTAGGGAATTCTATTCCTTTGTAGATGTTCTGAAGGTTAAAGGCTCCAAATTGCAATGCTAAGTTTATTGAGAGAATAGAAATCCCATTTCATCAGTCTTGTCTCTGTCCTTTGGGTGAACACGGACCTAAGAAATAAGAAGACACGTACTTATTCACATAGGATGCCCTCACTTAGGAAATGTTATGTTTTCTGGAATCTTCTTTAGTTAATTGAAGATATTATTTATTAAGAAATATGGGTACTGACCTGGGATTAAACAAGTAATTGATTTAACATATCTAGAATTCCTAGTCATTCACGTTGCAGATGCTAAATTGCTAGGAAGCATAATTCACACAGTCCTATTTCAGAAAGTGGGCAAATCCTGGGAAGCATCTTATTCCTTTCTAAACCCAAAATGTTACTCCTGCTGCCTGTTTTTCACCTGTACTCTCCCATCTGATTTTGTCCGTGGCTTACAGTTCAGTGCTTTCTCTGCTGTCCTGTATTGCCCAAGGCTATTTTGAGCTTTTGTGATCACTTTACTTTGAAATAAGTGTTGACCTGTTGTTTATAAGATATTGTTAGGGAATAGAGGGAAACCTTTGTATTTTCCTCCTCTTTCCTGTCTTCATTGACACCAGATTTGAACTTCACATATGTTGTTTCCCATACTTAAAAGTTTAACTAGAAACTTGAATCAGAAAATAAAATCTCACTCTGGGAATCAATTTTCCTTGATGCTTTTAATTTGCTGATTAACTGCTGAAGCCCATGGACCCCCCTCATAAGAGATGCTACAAGGTTTTGTTGTTGTTATTGCTTTAAAATTAAATTCTCCTTTATGTCCTCCAAAAGTTGGTATAAAATTTCAAACCATAATCCCTGCATTATGAATCTAGAATTTTAATATTTTAGAAGATAACATTCTGAGTTATTCCTTAACATAATAAATGAAATACAGGTAATGTCCTGAAAAGAAAGAAATTTGAAAAGGCATTTTTTTTTAATTTTATTAGAATCAACAATTGACTAAAATAATTTATTGAAACAGCAAATAAAACACTCCCTTTCCTCTTCCTTTTCCTAAAAAAATGACAAAAGTGTACTATAACATTTAGAAAAATAAGTGAAAGTAATTTTTAGTGGTATCAGAATTGTAATGTATAAAGCCACCCGCCTCTCCCATTACAGGAATTTCCGGCCTCCCAACCACTTGTCAATCTGCGCTCTGCCCACCTCTTACTTTACAGGAATTTCCGGCTTCCGCTGTCGCCATTTTCCTGCTTCCTACGATCAGTCTTAACATGCTATTGGTTCATCAGTCAGCTTGCAAGAATCCTCCTCCGCTATTGGTTCCTTCCAGCCTGAGATTCCAATATCTGGGAGAAGCCACATGCCATCTCTCTTTTTTTCCCCTTCTTTTCACCCCGAGAGGACGTGTTAATTGTCCGCATAAATAAAGTCTCTTGCGTGAGACCTCTTGTCTGCAGAGCATTTTTTCTGGGACCTATTGGCCAGCCGCAACAGAGACAAGGGAGTGAGCGGCAGTTCAGCAGGATGGCGCAGCGGCGGGGCCGCGGGTCCCAAGTTGAGCTGCATTTTTCCCCTTATAAGAATACTTTTGATTTTGTTTTGTTTTCTCTCTCCAAAAGAAATCCCTTTGCTAAAAAACTCTTCCCAGTTATACTCAGCATCTTTCCTATCTTTTTTTTTAACCTAAGCCTTCAACACACTGTAATATGGTCACCTTCTACCCAGAAGGCTAAGTCAGAACCTGGGCAGTCAACATTAACATTTCTGTCTTTTCCAATCTCCATTCAATCTATCACCCACTCCTATTAATCCAGCCTCTTTAAGTATCTCCCATGCCAATCCTGTTCTCTCAGCTCTTACCACTACTACTTCAGTTCACGCATTTATCATTCTTACCTGAAGTACACAATAACTTCCTAACAGACCCTCTAAGCTCATTCTGAAATTTATCTCTCCACATTCCACACTGATCCTAAATCTTTTTATTTTCAACTAGGTGACTGCAAAGAAATCATATAACAATCTCATCTAAGTGTTGGGGGAGGAATAAGGTAAAAAGAGGGTGACATCTTTAATTAAATAAATCATACTCACCATAGAGTAAGTGGGAAAATCTTATTGGAGATTATAATTGTTTTATTCTTAGAAATAATGTTTATTTTGAATTGACAAAATCTTTTAAAGGAGGCCATATTCTTTTTATGAATATTGAACAAGAGTGTGTGCTGGAAAGAAAAGAAAGAAAGAAAGAAAGAAGGAAGGAAGGAAGGAAGGAAAGAAAGAAAGAAAAGAAAGAAAGAAAGAAAAGGAGCTATCCTGCATAAAATCCAGTAGGTGTGTATTATCCTTAGAATAAAGAGTCATTATGGCACCCATTTATCTGTCACAATATCTCATTAATGATTATTAAACACAAATGTTATATAGAACTAAAAGTGAGAAACCGCTATTTGAAGTCTTAATGACTTTTCATATGCTTTGCACATATTTGAAATACTCAAATTATATCCTCCCATGAAGACTCCCCAAACACACGCACACACACTTATTTTCCTTCCAAACAAAAATCTCTTATAGTTGCCTTACAAAATCTTCTTTGACAATAAGTCAATTTTGAAGTTAAATAACATGCCTCTATTCTTTGTTTGCAACTGTATATGTTGTGTGAATACCTCTATTATATTACTTATCAGAGTGTAATGAAGTAATTGGTTTCTGTATCTCTATTTCCAATGTACAATGAACATCCTGGGGATAAAAATCACATTTTTTTATCTCAGTAACCCCAATATCTAGCCTGGCATATGAATAAATGTTTCCTAAAAACTTTAAAACTTTTTAAAAAGTTTTAGTAAATAAGAGGCAAAAATGAATTCCTTAATGCAGTTTTTAAAAATGTAACACTTCCTTCATACTCAGAAATTACTAACCTCATTTGGAAGACTATGTAATGGGGTACTAAAGTCTAAGGTACTACAATGAAAGTCATTAAAAACAAAAGAAGACATAAAATTCCATGTATTTTTTATTCTGTAAAAGCAGTTAGTTAAATAAATTAGGCTGAGTTCATTTGGTGATTTTTTCTTTAATTGGCTTTAAAACTCAAATTTATAAGCCTATTAAGAAAAGAAGACAAATTGCTTCTTGTAGACAGTACGTAAAAAAATTTGTGAACATAAACTAACCTGAATAAATTATATTGCAAATTGTTTTGGAAAAAAATAACTATGTAAGGAAGACAACTTGCTATTATTAGCTAAGATGGTCTTTTATTATTTTTATTATGTGTATTAATTATTACATACCCACTAGTTAGACAGGTAAGCTTAGATTTGTTCCTGTTGAACATACAATTAAAAAATACCATGAACTTTGAAGAATTACAATAATAATATATTTATGACCAACCTGAAAATCCACTTAAAAATGTCTGACTGCCCACATTGTTTATCATCTCTTATGCTAAAGAATTGCACAGGGAGCTGAAGAAATGAAAACGGCCTTTGTTTAATGCTCACCTGGTCTGTTACACAATTACTGTATACACAGTATGTAACTAGAATCCAGAGTAAGATAACAGCTTGAAGCCACCAACACAAAGTGTCACCTTCAGGTCTTGCAATGCTTCCTATCCTTGATCAGCACCTGGGCCCTGTGGGCACTAGCATTCAACAGGCTATCAATCAGGGCACACAGCGCAGAATCTTCAGTCTTTGGTCAACTCTTCCCTCTACAGCATTCTTGAACTTACTTCCTTGACTCTCATAACCTCTAGTTACCTACTAAACTCACTAGTTCTTCATTTATTTTTTAATTTCATCTATTTGAAAGAAATGTATTCCTTTAGTCTTTCAGAAATTATATGCAATACTCACCTTTTGTAAGCTCTGTGCACGGTATGTGGGGGATTCAAGATGAGAAAAAGTGACATCCTTGTCTTTGTGAATTTTATACCTTTTTTGGGTGGGATAGACATTATTCAAAGACTCACTTAAATATATATATATATATATATATATATATATATATATATATATATATATATATAATGCTAAACTTTCCAAGGGCCATAAGGAAAAAAAATATATAGGATGATGAAGGTGTTTGGTGAAGTGAGAGAGAATTTTTTCTTGTTTTATTATATTATCTATTAATTCTTCTTTGTTCTATTTATTTTCCTACTCAGAAATTATTTACCAGTTTCCTGTTGGCTAAATCTTTGCTTCCCAAACATTTTCATGACTCCAGGTATGACGGTGATGTTCGCTTAACTACCATTGAGAACTATTATGAAAATAATATACAGAGACATTGTTCTGATGTATGCAAATGTTTTTAAATACATACATGATCTTGATTTAATTTTAATTATATATTTATTTTCAGTATATGCAATTTTTTGGAATAATTATAGCATAAGTTTATTATCTATTTTGTAAACATAGAAAAGAGAAAATTTGGTCATTAAATTTTAATTAATGGCCTTACAGGAATTTTGAGGCCTATTCCAACTGAGGAAGCTCTAATGGAATTATACCAAATTAATGAGAAAATGAAAATTCTCCATTTTTGTGAGAATTTGTGACTAGAACTCGATGGGAGAGAAAAGTAAGAACAGTTTTTAAAGACCCATGATTTTTCTGAGCGAAAATAATAATAAAGTTGTCTTATGTGAAATACTAAATGACAGTGCACTAAAAGTGGCCCACTAACCACTTAAACTACCAAAGTCTATGCCAAGATAAGATTCAGTCATACCAGGATGGCATTTAAAGCACTGTAAAGCCAGTGTCCACAGATGAAACTTGAGCCTGACTGACTTTGCATACAGAGCAAATTTTGTATAAATATTAATTTGACAACTGTCAGCTCCACATATTCAGAGTTAGTGTTACATAAATTGTCAATCCACAGTCAGGTTGCAGAGTGGGTGGATATGCTCTGGGGAATCCATCTTATCACTCTGCCCCACATTTTTTTTTTTTAAAGGAGAGGAGCTGACAGAGTCAAGGGCATAGTAGGAGAGCTACAGATATCATGGATCCTCTTAGGTTAGGACTATGCTATTTAAGGAGAGATACATGCCTGTCTTTATGATTCCCCTTTTCCTAGTACAAATTTCCATTTTCCTAGCACCAGGGAATGGGTTTACTAGTCAGAACAAAGGTTAATAAGAAATTTTAATTCCACATACAAAGACTTTACCTAGGGAATTAAGGATACGAGATTATTTCCAGCAAACAGGGTTTTTCTAGACTTTTTTGAAACTTTGAGAGTTGTGAATTCCACCCCATGGAGGAGCAGGAAACACAAAGAACAGAGCTGCCCTTAGCCAAAAAGAACTGAGGCAAGGAATTTATTCTCAAAGTCACAGGTTCATGCAGTTCTTGCTACGCCTGCCCTGCCTCGCCTGTCTGACCTACTTGACATCATGCCAGGTCAAGTCTTTGAGATCAAGCCACCTATTTAGTCCCTTCCTAGGACCTTGATCTAGGCCAACTGCAGCTTCTCAGCCTCCAGTAAGAAGTGAGGTCCTCTCTAGCTGGAATTGGAGTGCCTCTGGCCAGTCTGTTGCTCCCTCAATGCCGCACACTGATTCCCACCCACCAAAGACTGTCAAAGCCATGGGCAAGAGTAGCTAGTTCTAGTTTGGAAAATTATAAACACATACACAGTCAGTGCTTACTGCAGAGCATGTAGCTCTACTTTATACTCAGTGGGATTCGCTCAAAACTTTTCTTGAAAAAGCTCCAAATATGTACTTTCTGCCTAGTCTGCTTTCTGACAACATTTATCAGTAGCTTCTTACTATACAGCATCAGTTTTAATTTTTTTCCCCTTCTCCTGGTGAAGTTTTTCTTCCTCAACCTCATGGTATAGCTATTTAGATATCCTAAAAGTATTAATTAACCACATACAGCCTTCATAACAAAAGTTCTGTTGCAATAGCATCAGCTCTTTGCCCAAAGAGTTTTAAGTCTTGATTGCTACTTGTTGGTTAATATTACTGGTGATTTGGAGATATCAGTGATAAAAATGTGGTGTATTTAACAGATACAGCTTACTAAACCACATACAAAATTGGAAAGTACTATGCTATCCAATCTGAAGTGCTCCTTTCCTGTATGAGTGTCTGTTTGCAAAGCTGATTTACAGTATGGCAAATAAGAAAAATGGGATGATAGATAGCTGTGGAGATGCTGCAAGAATTGCCATGCAGGCACTGTTCTCAAGCACCACGTACCATAAATCCTTACAAGATAAAGAGTATAGCAGAGGAAGCAGTGAACCATTTTCTTTATACTCTTTCCATCCTGCCAGAATTCTAAAATTAAAATAGGAGAGAGTGGACAGGAGCCACTACTCTGAAATCAGAGTGGACAGCACCAGACAAAGAACAGATCTGTGACTGGTGCTAACTCCATATGAGTGTGCATGACCTTGGACAAGGATGAACTACAGCATTCTCAGCTGATTTCTGTTGTTTATTTTTAAGAGACAACAAATATCTCCTCTGCTAATGTGAAGATAACACAATAATTTTTGTGTGTCATGAAAAATTATTATATACTTATATACTTGTGTATATGAAAAATCACCTAATTTGACATGTGATTAATAAAGAATACCGATAAATGAAATACAGTGGTTGCATATTTCTAGCTACTGGATATGCAGCAGGGCAGATTTGTTAACTATTCTGGTTACTCGTATTATGAACTCCTCAGTTGCATGAGGATTCTAATAATTATGTGTAGATAAGGGAATTTATTATCCTTTTCATTTACTTTAAAGAAGGAAAATAATTTTAAGTTATATTTTCAACAGGAAATATTGAGAGGGATTTAAAAAAATCAATCATTTGAAAATAGGCCTGAAACCAGTAAAAGCATACATGATGATAGATTCATGAAGCCAGTTGTCCTTCAGACACCCCAGAGATGTCCCTGAAATGTTCTTGACAAAAAAAAAAAAAAAAAACAAAGTAACAAAGACTCTATTAATACCAAAGATGGTGAATGAAAAAAAGTAAAAAAAATATAACCAGTGAAATTAAAAATCATTTCAGACTCTCTTCAAGGTCAATGAAACTTAATGTGTAAAGAGCATATTTTAGAAATAAATTAGTCAGGAGAGTCCTATGACAAATACTAAGTGTCTAATATAGACCAGGAAAAATATTAGATGTGGGAGAGATATTCATTGAAAAGACAGACCAGGTTCCTACCTTCCCAGAGCTTATACCAGCAGGAAATATACAAATTAAACAGATAATTACAAGAGTTGAATAGTGTGAAGTGTTACTGAGTTATTGAAATACACATCAGATCTCCACAAAGACAATGAAGCTTCAACAGGATGAAGAGAGTTGATATTAGGGACTATGAGTCACTGGAGATTCTTGATTCATGAGATGAAAATTATACCATTAGGAGGAAACAAAGATCAACATCAATCAGTAAGTGAGGCTAGCCTGGCCATTGAGCATAGAGGCCTTTCCAATTCATGCAGCATTGGAGGGTCTCTTTTCAGCAAAACTTGTCAGAGATTCAGAAACACAGCAAAAAAGAGTCTGTTACCATTTGTATACCCAGACTTCTGTTAGTATAAATTCCTGAAATTCAGCAGTTATGAGCCAGAGCAGGGAAATTTCTTACATGCTAAGTCTACTATGTAGAGTCGATTCTCCTGCACAATTTTCTTGAACTTCAGAAACTCAATGTAAAAGCACCCATTAAAGCAGGAACAGATTATTTTGTCCTAATAGTAAGTTATACACAATTTTAAAATTTTAATTAACATATAAATGGTGAAATAAAAAATTAAAAAGTGAATTTGAATTTTCTTAAGATATAGGAAGAAACTTCAAAGAAACTTCAAAGAAACTGCATTCCCAGAATACCTCCCCAGATACATGTGCAGACACATAATTTCTAGTGGGGACATAATTTTGTTCTCCTCTGACTTTACAGAAATTGTAATCCAAAGGTTTTTAGGAAGGAGTTTGAAGTTTATATCCTAGTTTTGTCACTAAGTAGCTTTTTGGTCTTATACATGTTACTTAATCTTTTTGAGTCTCAGTGTCTTCATTTATAAAATAGTAATAATAATGCCTCCATTACAGATCTGTGAGATTCCAACTGTGAAATGTTAATCCTTGCTTAGTCCATTTTCTGTTGCTATAACTGAATATCAAAGACTGGATGATTTATAATGAACAGAAGTTAATTTAGTTCATGGTTCGGGAGGCTGAGAAAGTCTAAGAACACAGTGGTAACATCTAGAAGGAGCCTTCTTGTTGCATCGTGATGTGGCAGAGGACATTACAGGGCAAACCTCTGGCTCAGGCCTCTCCTCCTTTTCTTAAAAAGCTACTAATGCCATAATGGGGGCCTTATTCTCATGATCTCATAGAATCTTAATTACCTAACAAAGCCTTTCCTCTAAGTATCACTAACATATACCTCTGGGGATGATGTTTCCAACCACCAAATAGAGACACATTCAAACTATAGCACTTGCTTAACAGAGTAAGAACCAAATAAAAGTTTCTGAGGGTCTTTCTCTCCTGATTGCTGTCCTTCCTACTTTACTGAAAGCAAATATGAAAAATGAAAATAGAATAGAAAACCAGTCTCTGTTTTCTGACACAGCCAGAATCAGAATAAGAAATGCCTTCCAGCCATAAGAAGAAATTAGTGACAGCAAATTTGCATATTAGTTATCAAGTAATGAGGGTGGGGACTGGGTAGAGAATTTCTGCTTCTAGTTTGGTGACAATGTGGTTGCTTAATAAATATTGCTTTTGTTGAATATAATGGAAATAATGACTAACCTGAATACCTGAACTGAATGAATGATAAATAAATAAATGCCATCCATCTCAAGAGGTCTTCAGAACTCTACATAAATACTTGTGTGTGTGTGTGTGTGTGTGTGTGGTTTTCAACACAGTGTTCATAATACAACTAAAGGGTAACTTTTAAAATCCCTATATGCAGGATAATTGAATCAGAATTTAGGAGGAAGAGGGAAGGTATTAGTATGTTTTAAGGTTCCCCAGGTATCTTAGTTCATTTTGTGCTACTATAGTACCACAGACGAGGGCTGGGGTTGTAACTCAGTAGTAGAGTACTTACCTAGTACATGTGAGGCACTGGGTTCAATCCTCAGCACTACATAAAAATAAAATAAATAAAATAAAGGTACTGTGTCCATCTACAACTAAAAAAATTTTTTTTTAAAAAAAGACCATGGTATTTTAAAAAAATACCACCAACTGATGTGTGAGAGTATTCTTGCTACATCATCCCATGACAGAAGTCAAAGGGTAAAAGAGCATGCAAAGGAACAAGAGGACCAAACTCACTTCTGTAACAAACCTGCACTTGTGATGATGAGCCCACTCCTGTGACAACCGACCCTTTCTCACAATGATAGCACTAATGAATTTACCAGGGCAGAACCTTTAGGACCTAAATATGTCTTAAACATCCCACCTCTCAACACTTGCATTTGGAATCAGGTTTCCAACACATGAACTTTAGTGGACATATTTAAACCACAGCACAAGATGATTCCAATGTTCCGTCAAAGCTGACCACATTTAAAGAGTCATCTATTCTGTGCTTGTCCAGAGTTCCATCTCATATGTATTTATTTGACAAAGATATATTTTTACACCCTCTCTTGGTGCTTTTGAGTTTATAATTACTACCTTCTTTCAGTCCTAATTCACTAACAGATGAGAAATAAATAATACAGCCCCTCTTTGGATATTGTTCTATCTGGTAACTAGGTTCAATGTGTAAATACTCATAATAGCAGAACTTTCACATAGATTTGAAATGGGTGATGATTCTTGCCGAGCAATGGAATGATGGGGGTGGGTAAATATTAGCACTCTCATCCTATCTCTGTAGCTCAGAAACACATCTGTGCCTCTGTACCATCTGAATCAGAATCTATGATGTTTCCAGTTCATCGTGAATTTGATTTTCTAAATCAAGGGAAACTTTAAGGTAGGAATTCTTCATATTTTCATGTATATGTGGCTAAATGTCATAAACAACTATAGAATTGGCTCTAGTAGTCATTGGAGAATGCTGAGCACAGTAATGAGATCCTTCTTAAATAAAATCCTGCTGATTCCTTTTGAAATGTGCATTCTGCAAGCATCATTACTGTTCTTAAGGCCCTCTCTGGTTTGCCTGGATACAAGTATAGCCTAAACAGAATACATATTCTTTTATTTTGTGGAATACAATCTACTTATTCACAATTGTGCAAATATCATCACATTCAATCTTAGGATATATTGTTCTATTTAGTTATACATGATACAAGAATACACTTCGATTCATTGTACACAATTGGAGTACAACTTTTCATTTCTCAGGTTGTACACAATGTAAAGTCACACCATTCATTCAGTCATACATGTACATAGGGTAGTGGTGCCCATCTCATTCCACCATCTTTCCCCCCACTCTGCCCCCTCCCCTCCCCTCATTTTCCTCTACTCAATCCAAAGTTCCTCCATTCTTCCCTGATCCTACCTCCATTATATATCAGCATCCACTTACCAGAGAAAACATTTGGCCTTTGGTTTTCTGGGATTGGTTTATCTCGCTTAGCATGATATTCTCCAACTCCATCCATTTACCTGCAAGTGCCATAATTTCATTCTTCTTTAAGGCTGAGTAATATTCCATTGTGAATATATACCACAGTTTCTTTACACATTCATTTATTAAAGAACATCTAGGTTGATTACACAATTTAGCTATTGTGACTTGAGCCACTATAGATATTGATATGACTGTGTCATTGTAGTATGCAGATTTTAAGTCCTTTGGGTATAGGCCAGGAAGTGGGATAGCTGGGTCAAATGGTGGTTCTATTTCAAGTTTTCTAAAGAATCTCCATACTGCTTTGCAGAGTGATTGCACCAATTTGCAATCTTGCTAGCAATGTATGAGTGTACCTTTTTCCCCACATCCTCACCAACACTTATTGTTGCTTATATTCTTAATAATTGCCATTCTGATTGGAATGAGATGAAATCTTTGGTTTTCATTTGCATTTCTCTAATTATTGGAGATGTTGAACATTTGTTCATACATTTGTTGACCAATTGTATATCTTCTTCTGTGAAGTGTCTGCTCAGTTCCTTAACCCCTTTATTGGTTGGGTTGTTTTTATGGTGTTAAGTTTTCTGAGTTCTTTATAAACCCTGGAGATTAGTGCTCTGTCTGAAGAACATGTGGTAAAGATTTTTTCCCACTCTGTAGGCTCTCTCTTCACATTATTGATTGTTTCTTTTGCTGAGAAAAAATTTTTTTAGTTTGAACCCATCCCATTTATTTGATTCTTGTTTTTATTTCTTGTGTTTTAGGAGTCTTGTTAAGGAAGCCTTATCCTAAGCCCACATGATGAAGATTTGGGCCCACTTTTTGTTTTATTTAGTGCAGGGTCTCTGGTCTAATTCCTATGTCCTTGATCCATTTTTGTTGAGTTTTGTGGAGGGTGAGATATATGGTTTAATTTCTTTTTGCTGCATATGGATTTCCAGTTTTCCCAGCACCATTTGTTGAATAGGCTATTTTTTTTTTCCATTGTATGTTTTTGGCACCTTTGTCTACTATGAAGTAACTGTACTTATGTGGGTTATCTCTGTGTCTTCTATTCTGTACCATTTGTCTGCCTGTCTATTTTGGTGCCAATACCACTGGTGCCATTTTTTGTTACTGTGTCTCTGCAGTATTCAAACTATCACTATTTGCCAATGGCATGATTCTAAATTTAAAGGATCCAAAAAATTCCACCAGAAAACTTCCAGAAATAACAAATGAATTCAGAAAAGTAGTAGAATATAAAATCAACACCCATTTCTATTCACAGTGATGAATCCTTTGAAAGAGAAATTAGGAAAACTACCCCATTCACAATAGCCTCAAAAAATAAAATAATACTCGTGAATCAATCTACCAAAGAGGTGAAAGACCTATACAATGAAAACTACAGAACACTAAAGAAAGAAATTAAAGAAAACCTTAGAAGATGGAACGATCTCCCATGTTCTCGGATAGCAGAATTAACATAGTCAAAATGACCATACTACCAAAAGTATTACACAGATTCAATGCAATTCCAATTAAAATCTCAATGTCTTTCCTCCTAGAAATAGAAAAAGCAATCATGAAATTCGTCTGGAAAAATAAGAGACCCAGAATAGCCAAAGCAATACTTAGCAAGAAGAGCAAAGCAGTGCAATAACAGAATACATACTTTTTAAACCAAATTTATTCCTATAAATGCATATTTTTGTAACCTGATGTTTTGACTGAGACTAACATTATTGGGATTTATAATACTTTATAATAAATATCAACCTTTCTGTTTTTCTAAAAAGCATGACTAGTAGATACAAATTTCCACAAATATACATAAGCAAGATCATATACTCAACATTTTGTTAATTTCTTCTGAAGATTATTATCATTGCTTATTTTTCCTTTTCTTTACTCTTGATACCACCTTCTATGCTCCCCACTTTACAACAAATATTTTATTTTCCCTCCCCAAGAAAATAATTGAAATTCAAAGAAAATATTGAAACTGTTTGTATTAGTCAGCTTATGTATTGCTGTGACCAAAAAACCCAACAAGAAAAACTTAGAGGAGGAAAAGTTCATATAAGTCTCACAGTTTCAAAGATCCCAGTCCATAAATGGCAGATTCCATTCTTCTGGGCCCAAGGTGAAGCAGAACATCATGAGGGAAGGGCTTAGCAGAGTAAAACTGTTCAGCTCAAGATGAGGCTAGGAAAGTGGGTTGGGGATCTGCACAGAAGATGACCTCTTCAAGTGCACATTCCTAGTGACCAGCCTCCTCCAGCTGCCCCTCCACCTGCCCTCAGTTACCACCAGTCAGTCCTTTCAAACTGGATGAGATCATAGGCTACATCTCTCATAATCTAATAGAATTCATCTCTGAATATTCCTGCATTAACAGGAGTTTTTAAGGGACATTTCACACCCAAACCATAACATTATTTTACTATATTTTTAGCACATATATGCATATATACAGGTTATTTCATTATATGCTACATAAAAAATAAAATCCTATGTGTATTTTTGTGTTTTATTTCCTTTTCATCCAGTGATACCTCATGAAAATTCCTTGAAATAGCTCTAACCTAATTCACTTTCAATAACTGCAAAATAATTCATTATATGTCAAAACCATAATTCAACCATCATAAGGGCTATGTAGCCTTCTATTTTTTTCTATCATGAACAATGCAATTAAACTTACTTGTACTTACACAGTGAGTGATGCTTTTAAATTTATGGTTCATTATATGATTGCTGGATCAAAGGGTGTATTAGTAATTTAAAATTTTTAATACTCATTGCTAGATTTCCTGTTGAAAAAAATAATTTACATATTCACTAGCAATTTTTGGAAATCAGCTTTATCTATACTACAAGAAGCAGCAGAAAAATGTGGCTCATTTTAAATTTTGACCAATATGACATATAGTTAACATCTCATTTTAAATTTAATTTTCATTTCCTTGATGCCTAGTCAGCTTGATCATCATCTGATGCATTTGTTGACTATTATGGTTTGGATGTGAGGTGTCCCCCAAAAGCTCACATGTGAGACAATGCAGGAAGGTTCAGAGGAGAAGTGATTGGATTGTAAGAGTCTTAATCGAATCTGTGGATTAATCCCCGATGGGATTAATTGAAGTGGTAGGGTGTGGCTGGAGGAGGTGGGAATTGGGACGTGGCTGTGGGGTATATATTTTGTATCTGGATAGCAGAATCTCTCTCTGCTTCCTGTTCACCATGATGTGAGCTGCTTCCCTCCACCACCCTTTCCCACCATGATGTTCAGCCTATCCTCAAGCTCTGAGGAATGGAGCCAACCTTCTATGAACTAAGTTCTCTGAAACTGTGAGCCCTCAAATAAACTCTTCCTCCTCTATAATTGTGCTGATTGGGTCCTTCAGTCACAGCAGTAAAAAAACTAACTAAACATTGATCTTTTGGGTTGACCGTCCTAAGAACTGTTCATATCTTTTGTCCACTTTTTTCTTTGGAAATGGATACCCTCAGTAATTTTAAAGGGATTTTCATTATTTCACAATTAAGGCAGAAAAAATATCAGTTGTGTTTTCAATAAATGGCACATATTATTTTATAGACTTTTTGCTTTTCTAACTTCAATTTTTACGAGAACCCCTAATACGTTTTTAAATGCCATTTTTATTATCTATTGTTATGACCATAGGATTATTCTCTTTAAATTTGTTTTCTATTAAGTTTTATATTAAATTATGCTGGCAGACTTCCAGATAATAATTCACCATTCATTTCTAAAATAAAACCTCTATCATGGTATATTAATTCCTTGATAAATTAGATGATTTTAATGTTTAGGTTACCTATATGTTAAATATAAAACTAAACTATTTTCTCTATTTAAGAACAAAAAATATTATTTTATGTTCATATACTATTTCTATGTGTGTTTATGTTTGCATTTATATCTTCCCATATATATATATCATATATATATATATATAATAAATTTAAAACTTGCTATTTTTTCCCTCTCTGGACCTATTCAAAATTGAAAGTGATGTTATAAAATTTCCTTACAAATCCAAATTCCAACAGATTTTAATTTAGTTTATAACAGATTTTTGTTTATATTCTTCACTGATATTTTTTATACATGTTTATAATCAAGGTATCTCATAAATAGTATTTTATTACATAATCTTTTCCTGAATAGTGCTATTATCCATAAATTTTAGCTTTTTGATATTTATAATATCACTCTTACTTTGTTTTATTTTGCACTTACCACATATCTTTCTCTTCATCTCTTTGTTATTAAGTGTGTCCCATAAAGGCAGTACACAACTGGATTTTTAACTTCAATCTCATGATCTCCTTCTTTTAAAGGCAGATTTCAGCCAATTAGCACTATGTAAAGATTGATTCAACTTATTAACTTCTTTAGAACATAAAGTCAGTTCTGTTATACCATTTGTTTTGAAATGCTAATTTGTTCCTGCATAAATGACACACTTAAAAACAACTTGAACATAAATTTGTTTCTGCTTATGAATCATTTATCTCCACAAAACACTAGCCAAAGACTGAAAACTGCATCAACTGAACAAAGCCATGTTGTAATTAATATAACAGTCTCCCTTTTCCAGGGCATATGTTCCTAAACCCCAGGTGAACAATATATAAATATATATAGATATACACATATACATAGTTTTTCATGTATATGTATATATACAATTTTTCTCTAGATATACATGCCTATAATAAAATTCAATTTATAAATTTGACACAGTAAGATATTAACAATTATAACTAATTATAAAATACAACATTATAACAATATACTGTAATATGTAAATTAACGACAGGGATATGTCCTGAGAAGGGCATTGTTAGGCAATTTCACCACTGTGCTAACACCACAGAGTGTACCTAAAACCCAAGAATCATAACATTCTGCACACCAAACCTACATGGGATATATGCCACAACTTTTTGCTTCTAGGGCCATGATGAAAAATTAAACAAAAGATTAAGTCAAGCACAATGAAAATGATGTGATCAAAAATGCAGTATAGAGATGTGTGATGTTGTTGCCAGGATATATGATGTACTATTTACAGTATACTTTTTTATATAAAAGTAGAAGGAATACATTCAAAATAATGATTAAAAAGTACAGTAATTGCAAATATACAAAATAGTAATGCAGTCATTTATTATCATTATCAAGTATTACATAGTATACATATTGTATGTGCTACACCTTTGTATGACTGACATTATATCATGTTTATTCACATCAACATCATCACAAGCACACGAGTAGTACACTGTGTTAGGTTGTTATAGTGCTGATAATATCACAAAGATATATAAAATTTTAAATTCCCTCATGATCTGATGGGACCACCTTCTTATATATGTATGTTAAAAGAAACTTTGTTCTAATGCAAAAAACTATATGATAATAAAATTACCAGCCTCACTATACTTGCCCTTTGGTGCCATTAATAAGTAAGGTGATGATTCCTTAACATAAGCACTGTAGTGCTGCAATAGTTAATCCAATAACCTCAATATTACTATGTGACTAGCAGAGGGGCAGCATATATGATGTGGATACACTGGACAGAGGGATGATTCCTGTAATGAGCAGGACAAAGTAGGAAATTTCATCATGCCAAAAATGGCATGCAAATTAAAATTCATAAAATTTCCATTTAGTATTTTTGGATAACAGTTGAGTATAGGCAACTGAAATTATGAAAATTGAGGCCAGAAATAAGGGGAGGGCACTGCTTTTCACAAAATGTATACTACATTGCTCTATATTTCTAATATTTTGAAGTTAAGAACTTTTCTATATGAAAAATAATTTAATTAACATCTCCAAAATATTTAAGTATCTGGGTCCAAAAACAGAAAGCAGAACATATAAAAGACAACTTTCAGGTGTTGGAGAAAATCATGAATTAAAGTGTTTTGAAAGAAACAAAACAATATGCATTTCCTCTAGCCCAATAATCATAAAGGAATCCACATTGTGAACAAGGAAAGACAACTCTACAGAAATAAATAAATAAATGTCAATGTCTAAAAAGTGAAGTCTACAATATCAAAAGAAATATAAGAAATTAAAATATTTAGTATATAAATTGAAAACCAAATAGAATATCAGGAACAACCTTCTTTACTTTTAAAGAGAAAGCATTATCTATAGATGAAGATTATAATCACTATCCTGCACAACTGTATTTTTTTAATGTTACTACAGGCTGGTTGGTAGTTTTTCAAATACCACCATAATTCCCAAAGCTTTCATATTAGTAAAGCTATGAGTGCAGATGAAAAAACCACAGAGAATTTCCAGCAGTGATACTGAAATTAATTAAAGACAGAGGCTGAAATTTTTCCAAATCTTCAGAAACATGCTGACATCCAATTCCAGAAAGTTCAAAGGATTGCTAATGTATTTGAATGAAAAAGAGTCACTTTGAGGCATATTATAGTTAAACTCTGAAAAGTACAAGAATAATACTAAAAATGGGAAGACAAAAGCATCAAGTCACATATAAGGGAATCGAAATTACATGAAATTCAGATTTCTCATCAGATACCTTAGAAGCCAGGCAAGAATACAATGTATCCAAAATCTTGAGGGGCGGGAAAGGAATTACAAGAATACCATATTCAGCAAATCTATCCTTTAGAAAAAAGGAGAAATGTTGTCCTGAGACAAACAAAAACAGGGACTTAGTCACATTTGAATAGCCCTAGAAGAAATGCTTAATGAAGTCCTAAACTTGTGAAAGAATGATAACCACCATAATGAAAATATTAAGCTCACCAGTAGAGCAAAAATGTGAAAGAGGGAAACAAACTTCATCCATATAGAAAATCACACCGTAAAGATGAAGGCGAGAAAAGGAGAAGATGGTGAATTAGGGAGAGGAAGCACATCCCTGATGTTCCTCAGCCCCAGATGTACAAAGAGGAAAGACTGCTCCTCAGCAAGGTGAGAGAACGAGGAACCTCAATGAACTGTTCAAAAACCTTCACAGAGCTATAGAAAGTTGGTGACTTGAAAATAAGAACTAATACCTTAGAGACGTTACAGCTCTGCCTGCTGTGAGTGGCAGCAGGGTAGAGCAGGGAGTGAAGACGAAAGAGACACATGACCAGTGGATAAAGGAATTTAAAAATAAAGAAAAACTGACTTGGGGAAACCTGGGGTCTACAGAGGAAGGCCAATTTTAAGGGACACAGAGTTGATAGTGAAAGTGTCTCAGTGAAAACAAATACAAAGCAGCCTACAGGCACGAAAGCATTCTGTGGAAGTGTCCAGTCCTCTGTGGGCAGCAGGGAAAGCCCTCCGTGGGTGCACATCAGGCTAGCAGATGAGGAAACCATTCACAGGCACAGAAAGCTGTCTGCATGAAGCTTGCACAGCTGCAAACAGAGAAAAAGGATTGAGAACCCAAAGGAAGTTGCCGCCGGCCAACGAAAAAATTTCCAGAGGGTGCCTGAAACAGAGAGTCTGAAATAGGCACAAAGAAAATTTTATCTGGACCATTCACCTCTGGATCCCAAGAGAGAAAACTCTCATAAATTGCTGGCACCACATAAGAGTTATTGTGAAGATCTTCCTGAGCCACATAAGCATATTTGCATATTATTGAGTGAATACCCAGTAATTCACATCCACAAAGGAAAAGGTAAAATCTGTGGAAATTTAGTCTCTACTTCCTAAAAGTGAATTTTAACAGAAGTCCCAGAGATCCAGAAATCCAGGAGAGATCAGCAGCTCCACATCAATAGGTTCCAAATATCCACAGAGTTCCAAAATCCACAAACGTCCAAACCCCAACAACTGGAAATTCCAATCTAGAACTCTGCATCACCCCACTACAGGAGTACACAATTCATGAGTATCACCCAGTCCATCACACCCAATGCCTGGAGATTGGAAGTTGAAAATTACTGCACCCAGCTGGCAGCCAGGTGAGGAACACAAGGTTACTGGCCAAAAATACAGAGCCAAAATAAATATAAAAAATTAAGATCCATCCATGCCAACAGATTCGACCATTGCAGTGAAAACAAGCCTGTATCTCACATGAAGATATTTCCTTTTTCTTTTATTTCCTTCTTCCTGTATTAATTTTTTCCTCTGTATTCCCATTTTTTAAAAATGTTTTCAATTTTACCTTTTAAAAATGTTTTTCAAACATCATTTCAACATATTGTATTCTTCTTCACATTTTTTCATTATGCATGATTTTATATATGTATGTGTGTGTGCGTGTGTGTGTGTGTGTGTGTGTGTGTGTGTGGTTGTGTATGCTTTCACTATGTGGATAGATTAGAATTATATATATATACACACATATATATTATACATACATATAATATATACAAACACATATACGCATATTTCTTATAATTAATTTCACTTACACATTAATAGCTCGCTCCTTCAAGTATCTATTATTTAGTCTTGATTAGACTTAGGGTACAATTCTAGAAAGCTCAATTTGTTTTGACATTATATTTGCTCACTCTTTCATACCTAAGTTCTGGGCCTTCTTCTCTCCCCTTTTGCACTCTCTTCCCTTAGTAACACCCAAAATTTCCTGTTTTCTCCTCTTCTCCGTACACGCTTGTACCTGTACATGCATGTGCTAACTGTACATGCTTGTTCCTAGAGTGAGATCTAAGTCCTCTTGGCTGGGTATGAGTGGAGCAGACACAGAAGGGGTTGTTCTCAGGGGGACTCGGGCTGGGGATGGAGTGGAGTTGGTCATTGGGTTTGACAGCTTGTGGGATGAGCCAGAGAGAACCCAGAAAGTGGACAGGCATGCTCATTTGCACTTGGCATCTGATACAGGGAATATCACATTTGTGGTTAGTGGAGTTTCATTAAGACTTTTTCTTTGCTTTTGTCCTTTTCCATCCAGTGTGAGTATGAATATGGTGTGTGTGTGTGTGTGTGTGTGCACTCTAGCCGTGCTATGTGTGTATACACATATATGTATAGATACATATAGACACAAAAATGAATATATTCATTTTTTCTCTTAATTTTTATCACTTTTTTTCCTTAAGCATTTGTTATCTCACCTTGTTTTGACTTTAGAGGGATAGGGTTTTTGTTTATTTCTTTGCGGTTTGCTTTTTATTTGTTTGTTTTGATTCTTGTTTGTGTTTCTCTTATTACTTTTTCTCTCCTTTCTTCCCCCTTCAATAGAAAAATCTGTATAATCTCTCTTTCATCATCTCATTATTTATTCTGTCTTTTAGTTATTTTTACTCCTTTTTTACAGCCTTAACTTAATACAGATCTTCTACTTTACCTGTTTGTCTTTTGAATAGTTGAATATTTTAAATTTTCTTTGGTTTTCCTACCACATTTTCTTTTCTCTTAATAAACTGTAAATTTTGTTTTTGTACCAGGGGTTGAACTCTGAGGCACTCAACCCTTAAGCCACATCCCCAGCCCTATTTTTGCTTTATTTAGAGACAGGGTCTCACTAAGTTGCTTAGTGCCTCACTTTTTTGCTGAGGCTGGCTATTATTCTTTAAAAAATTTAGTTCATATAATTACTATACCTGACTTTTGCGTTGCTGAGGTTATTCGCACTGCGGAGGGCAGAGTTAACATCTGCTGTGTACTTTATAGTTATATCTAGTTCATGGCTGTTTACTGTTGCTGTTGTTGAACACTATCCCCACTATTCCTCTCTTGTGGTAATCAATGGCATACATGCCGTAGTAGGCCCTGGATATTTATCCCAAGGGTGTATATTGGTCACTACTGTTGTTGCTGTTTCCCCTTTTCTGAGAGAATCTGGGAAATGACTTGTACATTACAAGTTCACAGGGTGGGGAATCTACAACTGAACTACACCCACGACTCAGCAAAGTAACAGCACACTTTCCTCCACACAGAAACTAACTCCCCTCAAGCTTCAGCAAAAATTGAACACATACAATGGAGAGAAGGAAACCCATCTGCCCAAGACTGGACTCCAAGTAGGAAGGAAGAGAGAGGAACATCAGGACCTGCTTTAGACATCTACTCCTACAGCAAAATCAAAGAAATCAGAGAAATATTCCAAACAATGGTTCAGGAAATCTCATAGTGTTACAGCAGCTCCACAAGACTGAATTAAATCAGCAGTTCTTCAATAACAAACTGAGAGGCATTGACAGTTGAAACTAACACTTGATTACACTGAGCCTACGTGTTGAAGAGATACTAACAACACAGGCCTTAGTTCAAAAGAAATGTATACACAGTGAAGAGAATCCTCACTAAAAGGAAGAATAATTCATCTCACAAAAACACAAATCCAAGACCTCTGGAACATATAAATGATCTCCCCCCCAAAGTTACAATAACCAACACAGACTGGGAAGAAATTCCAGGGAAAGACTTTTAAAAATTGATGATTAAAATGATAAGTGACCCAAAAGAAGATCTAAGAAACAAATTGAGGAATGAACTAAAAGAGCAAATTGCAGAAGGAATAAAAGACCATTTCAATCAGGTGATAGAGATTCTGAAAAGAAAGCAATCAGAACTCTTGAAAATAAAAGATACAATAAATCCAACAAAATTCACTTGAAAATGTGATCAACAGACTAGATTGTGTAGAAAATACAATCTCAGGCTTTGAAGACAGAGTGTTTGATTTGGAACACTCAGTAGAGAGTAAAGGCAAAACAATAAAAGACTATAATCAGAATATACAAGAATTCTGGGACAGAATTCATCAGAATAGAAAGGGGCAAAGAAATACAAGCTAATGAACTTACAAAACTTTTCAGTAAAATAATAGCAGAAAATTTTCCAAACCTTAGGAATAAAATGGAAATTGATATTCAGGATGCATACAGAGCCCAAAATAGAAAAGATCCAAAAAGAAACCATTCAACACAGCCACATCAATGTTTATAGCAACTCAAATCACAATAGCTAGATTGTGAAACCAACCTAGATGCCCTTCAATAGATGAATGGATAAGGAAACTGTGGTATATACACACAATGGAATATTATTCAGCTGTAAAGAAGAATAAAATTATGGCATTTGCAGGTAAATGAATGGAATTGGAAAATATCATACTAAGTGAAATAAGTCAATCCCAAAAAACCAAAGGCTGAAAGTTTTCTTTGATAAGTGGATGGTGATACATAATGGGGGTGGGGGAGTTGGGTAAGAGAAGAATGGAGGAAGTTTGGATTACACAAAGGTAAACAAGAGGGGGAAGGGGTTGGGGTAGGAAAGATGGTGGAATGAAACAGACATCATTACTGTATGTACATGTATGATTACATGAATGGTGTGAATCTACATCATGTACAACTATAGAAATGAAAAGTTGTACCCCATTTGTGTATAATCAAAATGTACTCTTTAAGGCTCTCTTCACGGGGCGATCCAAGATGGCGGCCTAGAGGGAGACTGCACCCCCTGTCGCTCCAGAACCCAGGAGTTAAGAAGAGGAGGCTTTGAGAGACTTGGACTGAAATAGAGCCACGGGTGAGTCTGCCCACTGGGTAAAGCTCAGCCCGGGTGGCAGGCCCAGATAGAGGTGGCTTATCGGAGCCGGGCAGGGCAGCTAGAGTCATCCACAGGCAGCCCTGCGCACTCGGGCAGTGGGCCCCGCCCACACAGCCAGCTTCTCCAGATTCTCGGAACGGAACTGGCCCGCTAGTGAGAGCCTTTCTGACCAGAACAAGCTCCAAGTCCCGGAGCCAGTGCAGCGCAGCGTACTCCGGCACGCAAGCAGATTCAGGGACCAGGATAGGGCAGCCAGAGACTTCCCCAAGTAGCCTGGACCCCTGCGGTGGGAGGTGCCATTCAAGGCTAGCTTCTCGGAGCTGACCGCCCAGTGAGAATCTTTCTACATAGAACCAGCCACAAGCCCCCGAACCAACAGAGAGCTTCGATCCGCAAACAGCCTCTGGGATCAGGGCAGGGCAGCCAGAGACCTCTTCAGGCGGCTGTGCCCACTCCGGCTGCAGGCTCTCTTCACGGGGCGATCCAAGATGGCGGCCTAGAGGGAGACTGCACCCCCAGTCGCTCCAGAACCCAGGAGTTAAGAAGGGGAGGCATTGAGAAACTCGGACTGAAATAGAGCCACGGGTGAGTCTGCCCACTGGGTAAAGCTCGGCCCGGGTGGCAGGCCCAGATAGAGGTGGCTTATTGGAGCCGGGCAGGGCAGCTAGAGTCTTCCCAAGGTAGCCTTCCACACTCCGGCAGTGGGCTCCTTCCACACGGCCAGCTGCACGGTGCAGGCCCACAGTGAGAGCATTTCAGCACAGAGCCAGTTCCAAATCATGGAACCAGTAGGGGGCTAGGGGCAGTTTTCTTCGGATACGCTGCTTTATTAGATTCCTCCAAGACATCAGGCTACTGAAGGCTGGGAGATGATACACTGGAAATCTACCGGGACACTATAAGCCAATAGCGGAAAACTGCAATATCTCAGGGTCCCACTGACAACTGACCAATATGAGAAAACAAGGGAAGAAAATGTCCCAAACAAACCTAGATACTATATCAATAAAACCCAATGACAGCACAGCAGAAGAAATGTCAGAAAGGGAGTTCAGAATGTACGTAATTAAAACGATCAGGGAAGCTAATGAGGAGATGAAAGAGCAAATGCAGGCATTGAAGGAGGAGATGAAAGAACAAATGCAGGCATTAAATGATCACACCAATCAACAGTTAAAAGACCAAATACGGGACGCAAGAGATCATTTCAATAAAGAGTTAGAGATACTGAAAAAAAACCAAACTGAAATACTTGAAATGAAGGAAACAATAAACCAATTAAAAACTCCATAGAAAGCATAACCAATAGGATAGAACACCTGGAAGACAGAACCTCAGACATTGAAGACAAATTATTTAATCTTGAAAGCAAAGTTGGCCAAACAGAAAAGATGGTAAGAAATCATGAACAGAATCTACAAGAATTATGGGATATCATGAAAAGGCCAAATTTAAGAATTATTGGGATTGAGGAAGGCTTAGAGAAACAAACCAAAGGAATGAACAATCTATTCAATGAAATAATATCAGAAAATTTCCCAAATCTGAAGAATGAAATGGAAAACCAAGTACAAGAGGCTTATAGAACTCCAAACATACAAAATTACAACAGACCCACACCAAGGCACATTATTATGAAAATACCTAACATACAAAATAAAAAGACAGAATTTTAAAGGCCGCGAGAGAAAAGAATCAAATTACATTCAGAGGGAAACCAATAAGAATATCAGCAGATTTTTCAATCCAGACCCTAAAAGCTAGAAGGGCCTGGAACAACATATACCAAGCCCTGAAAGAAAACAGATGCCAACCAAGAATCTTATACCCAGCAAAACTTACCTTCAAATTTGACGATGAAATAAGATCCTTCCATGATAAACAAAAGCTAAAGGAATTTACAAAAAGAAAGCCAGCATTACAGAACATTCTCAGCAAAATATTCCATGAGGAAGAGATGAAAAACAACGATGCAAATCAGCAACAGGAGGTGCTAGCCTAAAGGAATAGCCAAATAAAGGAGAAACCAAATCATGTCAAAAACAAATATGAGTCAATTGACTGGGAATACAAATCATATCACAATAATAACCCTGAATGTTAATGGCCTGAATTCATCAATCAAAAGACACAGACTGGCAGATTGGATTAAAAAGAAAAATCCAACAATATGCTGCCTGCAAGAGACTCACCTCATAGAAAGAGACACCCATAGACTAAAGGTGAAAGGATGGGGAAAAACATACCATGCACACGGACACAGCAAAAAAGCTGGAGTATCCATCCTCATCTCAGATAATGTGGACTTCAAACCAAAACTAGTCAGAAGGGATAAAGAAGGACATTACATGCTGCTTAAGGGAAGCATAAATCAGCAAGACATAACAATCATAAATATCTATGCCCCGAACATTGGCTCATTCACGTACGTCAAACAAATCCTTCTCAATTCCAGAAATCAAATAGACCACAACACAATCATACTAGGCGATTTTAACACACCTCTCTCACCACTGGATAGATCGTCCAAACAAAAATTTAATAAAGAAACTATAGATCTCAACAACACAATCAGCAATTTAGACTTAACAGACATATATAGAATATACCATCCCACAAAGAACGAATACACTTTCTTCTCAGCAGCACATGGATCCTTTTCTAAAATAGACCATATTTTATGCCACAAAGCTACTGTTAGCAAATACAAGAAGATAGAGATACTACCTTGTACTCTATCAGATCATAATGGATTGAAATTAGAAATAAATGACAGAATAAAAAACAGAAACTTCTCCAATACCTGGAGACTAAATAATACACTATTATATGATGAATGGATAACAGAAGACATCAGGAGGGAAATAAAAAAATTCTTAGAAGTAAACGAGAACAAAGACACATCAAATCAAAATCTCTGGGACACTATGAAAGCAGTACTTAGAGGAAGATTTATTTCATGGGGTGCATTCAAAAAAAGAAGTAGAAATCAACAAATAAATGACTTAACACTGCAGCTCAAAGCGCTAGAAAAAGAAGAGCAGACCAATACCAAAAGCAGTAGAAGACAGGAAATAGTTAAAATCAGAGCCGAAATCAATGAAATCGAAACAAAAGAAACAATTGGAAAAATTAACAAAATAAATAGTTGGTTCTTTGAAAAAATAAATAAAATTGATAAACCCTTAGCCACACTAACAAAGAGAAAGAGGGAGAAAACTCAAATTACTAAAATTCGGAATGAACAAGGAAACATCACAACAGACACGAGTGAAATACAAAACATAATTAGAAGCTATTTCGAAAATCTATACTCCAACAAAACAGAAAACCTCGAAGACATCAACAAATTTCTAGAGACATATGAATTACCTAAACTGAACGAGGAGGACATACACAACTTAAATAAACCAATTTCAAGCAATGAAATAGAAGAGGTCATCAAAAGCCTACCAACAAAGAAAAGTCCGGGACCAGATGGGTTCTCAGCCGAGTTCTACAACACCTTCAAAGAAGAGCTCATTCCAATACTCCTCAAACTATTCCATGAAATAGAAGAGGAGGGAACCCTCCCAAACTCGTTCTATGAAGCCAATATCACCCTGATACCTAAACCAGACAGAGACACATCGAGGAAAGAAAATTTCAGACCAATATCCTTAATGAACATCGACGCAAAAATTCTCAACAAAATTTTAGCAAATCGCATACAAATATATATTAAAAAGATAGTGCACCACGATCAAGTGGGTTTTATCCCAGGGTTGCAAGATTGGTTCAACATTTGGAAATCAATAAATGTCATTCACCATATCAACAGACTTAAAGTTAAGAATCCCATGATTATTTCAATAGATGCAGAAAAAGCATTCGATAAAATACAGCATCCCTTCATGCTCAAAACACTAGAAAAAATTGGGGTAGTGGGAACATTCCTAAACATTATAAAGGCAATCTACACTAAGCCCATGGCTAATATCATTCTAAATGGTGAAAAACTGAAAGCGTTCCCCCTAAAAACTGGAACAAGGCAGGGATGCCCTCTTTCACCGCTTCTATTCAACATCGTCCTTGAGACTCTAGCCAGAGCAATCAGACAAACCAAAGAAATTAAAGGGATACGAATAGGAAAAGAAGAACTCAAACTATCCCTGTTCGCTGATGACATGATTATATATTTAGAGGAACCTGGAAATTCCACCAGAAAACTTTTAGAACTCATAAGTGAATTCAGTAAAGTAGCAGGTTACAAGATCAATGCTCATAAATCCAATGCGTTTTTATACATAAGTGATGAATCTTCAGAAAGAGAAATTAGGACAACTACCCCATTCACAATAGCATCAAAAAAAATAAAATACTTGGGAATCAATCTCACAAAAGAGGTGAAAGATCTCTACAATGAGAACTACAGAACACTAAAGAAAGAAATTCAAGAAAACCTTAGAAGATGGAAAGATCTCCCATGTTCCTGGATAGGCAGAATTAATATCGTCAAAATGGCTATACTACCTAAAGTGCTATACAGATTCAATGCAATTCCAATTAAAATCCCAATGATGTACCTTGCAGAAATAGAGCAAGCAATTATGAAATTCATCTGGAAGAATAAAAAACCTAGAATAGCTAAAGCAATCCTCAGTAGCAAGAGCGAAGCAGGGGGTATTGCAATACCAGATCTTCAACTCTACTACAAAGCAATAGTAACAAAAACGGCATGGTATTGGTACCAAAATAGACAGGTAGATCAATGGTACAGAATAGAGGACATGGACACAAACCCAAATAAATACAATTTTCTCATACTAGACAAAGGTTCCAAAAATATGCAATGGAGAAAAGATAGCCTCTTCAACAAATGGTGCTGGGAAAACTGGAAAACCATATGCAATAGAATGAAATTAAACCCCTATCTCTCACCCTACACAAAACTCAACTCAAAATGGATCAAGGACCTCAGAATCAGACCAGAGACCCTGCATCTTATAGAAGAAAAAGTAGGTCCAGATCTTCAACTTGTTGGCTTAGGATCAGACTTCCTTAACAGGACTCCCATAGCACAAGAAATAAAAGCAAGAATCAACAACTGGGATAGATTCAAACTTAAAAGCTTTCTCTCAGCAAAGGAAACTATCAGAAATATGAAGAAAGAGCCTACAGAGTGGGAGAATATTTTTGCCAACCATACCTCAGATAGAGCGCTAATTTCCAGAATCTATAAAGAACTCAAAAAACTCTACACGAAGAATACAAATAATCCAATCAACAAATGGGCTACGGAAATGAACAGACACTTCACAGAAGAAGATGTACAAGTAATCAACAGATATATGAAAAAATGTTCAACATCCCTAGTAATAAGGGAAATGCAAATCAAAACTACCCTAAGATTTCATCTCACCCCAATTAGAATGGCGATTATCAAGAACACAAGCAACAATAGGTGTTGGCAAGGATGTGGTGAAAAAGGAACACTCATACATTGCTGGTGGGGTTGCAAATTAGTGTAGCCACTCTGGAAAGCAGTGTGGAGATTCCTCAGAAAGCTTGGAATGGAAACACCATTTGACCCAGCTATCCCACTCCTTGGCCTATACCCAAAGGACTTAAAATCAGCATACTACAGAGATACAGCCACATCAATGTTCATTGCTGCTCAATTCACCATAGCCAGATTGTGGAACCAACCTAGATGCCCTTCAGTTGATGAATGGATAAAGAAACTGTGGCATATTTATACAATGGAATATTACTCCGCAATGAAGAATGATAAAATTATGGCATTTGTAGGCAAATGGATGAAATTGGAGAATATCATGCTAAGTGAGATAAGCCAATCTCAAAAAACTAAAGGACGAATGATCTCGCTGATAAGCGGATGAGGACATATAATGGGGGTTGGGAGGGGTTAGCATTAGGTTTACGGTTAGGTTTAGAGTTAGGCTAAGGAGAGCGGTAAGAATGAAGGAAAGAAGGACTGTATAGAGGGAAAAGAGGGGTGGGAGGGGTGGGGGGGAAGGGAAAAAAAATAAACATCATTACCCTATGTAAACGTTAAAAATAAATAAATAAACAAAAAAATGTACTCTTTAAATGAATTTAAAAATTGATAATATGCAAAAAAATGCATAATTCTGGGCCAAAATAATATGTAATATGTAAAATTAAAAGATCATTTCCCCCTAAAACAAAAAAAAGAAAAGAAAGAAACCATCCAATACACATCATAATCAAAATGCCTCAGAGGATAAAATAGAATATTGAAAGGTACAAGAGAAAAACATCAGATTACATTTAGAGGTAGACCAATAAAACTTACTTCAGAGTTCTCAACTTAAACTCCAAAAGCCAGGAGGACTTAGAATGAGATCATTCAAGCTAGAAAGAAAATAACTGCCAGTAAAGCTATCATTCAAAAATTAAAGAAGAAATTTTTAAAAAAGGAACTTTACATGATAAGAATAGACCATAAAAATTCATGACCTCTAAATCTAAAGAAAATATTTAGAAAAATAGCTACCCAAAGAACTATAAAGCACACCCCAGAGCTTTCAAATGCATGAAGCTTTCCAGAAGAGCAATTAAGCAAATGAAAATTAAGAATGAATTAAATCTATGAAACAAACCAAAATAACTGAAAATAATAAACATTTCTCCATGATAACTCTGAATATAAATGGTCCCAGATTTCAAGGTAGAAAAACAGGTATTTGTGATTATTTGTGACTTTTTTGTCTCATGCTAGTTGACCTGTCCTCTGTTTTCAGACTTTTTAATGGCTATACTAATGAGACTCTATCAGACACATTTCTTTCTCACCTCTCTGTTACTATTTTAAAGTGAGTGGTAACTCTTTCCCTAACCAAGAGACTCTAATTCTACTTTTTACTTTCCCACAACTACTCCCAACCACGCACATAAACAAATAGACATTCTGGACACACCAGTAGTTTTTGCTTATATTTTTCCTTTTATGTGTCCCAGATAAAAGTATGTAAATACTTTCACTTTTATCTTCTCTGATCCACTCTAAACTGAAGTTTTGCTGAACTCACTGGCATGGATGGGCATTCATGAATGCAAGTAAGACTGAGGAATGTAAACTACTTATATGTCCAAGAAAGAAAAATAAAAAGTCAGTTTCTGTGGAACCGATCTGTCTGTCACAATCACCAAAGACCATCACTCGTTCATTTTTCTGGTAAATTGTTAGGTTTGAATTGTATATTTATTTTATCTTTTTCAGAGGGGGTGGAGTAACAGTTTTATTTAATATTTGATTGATTTGTTTTAGTTCCATATAGATTTCCTGAGAAATATTTCAATTTCTTTAAATATTCTCTTTATTTCAAATTGCTTTTTGTCTCCCCTGGGAGATGAATTTTGATTGGCATGTGTTTTGTTTTCTCTAACTAATCTTCCTCTCCTGGCTACTGGAACCCTTTGGATGTTGTTGGGTTTATTTCGTTTATCTGCTCAGTGGAAATCAGGGATAGTTGTGGAATACCAAGGTGGTGAAAAGTAACACAAATACTGAAAGAAAAAGATGTGTTTCTTGTGTTCTACCAGTAGTGTAGATGTCTTGCTATAGTGCCTGCCATTCTTAACATTTAGGAAGTCTAAGGATGGTCGCCATCTCCTTTTATTAAAAAAAAAAAAAAAAAAAAAGTGAAGACCAGGCCCACAAACATGCTACCCTCTACTCTATGGGCCAATTTCTATGCAGCACCCTGTGACTAACACCTCACCTGCCACTCCTCTGGTGACTGTAAGCATTTATCTCACCAGAGGGAAAAAATAAAGACCTCTTTTCCACTCAGTCCTTTCATAGATCCCAGAATTATTTGCCTTGGGAGGGTCAGAGAGTTGTGATGGAGGACGTTGTGGAAGGGAAGAGTACACTTATGGTCACTGTCCTCCTAGAATCTCTTATATTTAATCTGTACATGTTAACTTGAGAATGTGCATTATTTTCCCCAAACATAAAAGTGCAATGTTAATTTTTTAAACTCTACCTACCTGTGTCTTCTTGGTTAATAAAGAAACATATGAACCAAAAATAAAACTAAACCTCTATGATATTTTGAAAGACATGTAGTTGTGTCAGGCATGGTAGTATGTTCTGTAATTTCAACAACTCAGAAGGCAGAGGCAGGAAGATCACAAGTTTGAAGCTGGCCACAGCAAATTACCAATACCCTCAGTAATTAGCAAAATCCTGTCTCAAAAAAAAAAAAAAAGGGATATGTTTCAGTGGTAAAACACGCCTGGGTTCAATCCCCAGGACAAAAAAAAAAAAAAACCTATTTAATTCATAAAATCTTTTAAAAGAAATGGAGTTGCATCCTCTCCAAGCATTTCTACTGACACAAACTCAATTATTGATTGTGTTAGTCAGTTGTTGCTATAACAAATACCTGAGGTAATCAACTTATAAAAATAAAAGTTTCATTTTACCTGAAAACTACAGAGGTTTCAGTCTGAGGTTCCTTAACTCCCTTGTTTGGGGGACTATGCCAAACCTGCACAACATGGTAGGAAACAGAGCAGAGAAAAATCCCTTACTCAATGGTCAGGCTCAAAAAGGAGAAAGAGGAAGGGCCTGGGGTTCCATTATTCCCTTTGAGGGCACAGCCGAAATGATTTGAAGACCTCACGATAGGTCCCACCTCTTAAAGTCTCCACAACTTTCCAATAGTACCACCCTGGGAAGGAAGACTTCCATGAGGATCATTGGAGGATTTTCCAGAACCCAGCTCTAGCACTAATGGATGAAGTTTTCACTATATTTACTTTGATAAATAGCTACAATTTCATTCTAACTTGCATTGTTCACGACCAGGACTTTGCCTTTTTTTTACATTTCTCTAAACACTGTTGATAGATTTTAAGTTTTATAAAATTTTTTTGCATCAATTTTTAAAACAAATAAATGAAACTTCAGGCTAATGTTTGAGTTATAGATTCTCAACAATTGTCAATTCAAATTAATGAGAGTTTCCTCCAAAGATAAAATATAAAATAAGGGCCTATATAAGATTAATGTTCATAAGAGATTGTATTGGATTTTAATAATCAGTACTTTCAAGATCTACATCAACTAATTACTTTTTAGAATAATTGTGAATTACAAAGTAATTTGCTATGGTTTATGATTTTAAAAATCTTTCATTATAATTAAGTAGATTTGAAAATATCTTATTTGCCCTGGAACAAAGGAAAATGCTAAGAAAGAACTAAAAGACTTATTATTTTTGACTTGAACAACAATTACCCTTTCACTCCCTTTATAACTCACAATCCAGGGTTTGATGATTTAGGGGAAAAAAAGAGAGTAGTAATGAAAGGAATTCTATGAAACTACCTCCTTTTATCACCAATTCAAAACTTTGCTTTTGAAGGTCAAATGACAACTGTATTTATTATTCAATAAACTTATAATTTCTAAAAATGAGTCCAAATTTATAACAGTCAGGCCACTTGATTTTCCCAGCAAGTTTTCCATAATGGAATTACCTTTCAAGTTACACACTGTTATTATTCAGTAGTATTAAAACACTCCTACTGTGGGTGTTAATTTGCCCAAAATACCATTGTACTTGGAACTGATGAAAATACAAATAATAAATTATAAATTTGAGAACCACAATTGAATTTGAAAATATGCCCTGTATCACTCTTAACTCTGAATAGAAGTAACTGCCAGTGGCTATTAGGTAAATATATGATTTCTCATATCTAGCATATTTTCTAAAAAAGTGTTCATGTATGAAAAGAAAAATCCCATTACCTCTAATTATGAAGACTGTTTGTTTAAAAAATAATTTGAGGCAAGTTTTTGGATGATGGTAGAGTAGAAAGAACCAAGAATCTTATCTCCCCTCCTAGAGAAAAATTGCTCTAGCAGAAGCCATCTGATATAACTCTTTTGGAACTCTGGAGTTCACTAAAGCCCTGTAACTATGAGTGGGAGGCTTGTAAATCAAACTGCTGTTGGTTTTGTAAGTTTCAACTCTTAGAATAGCTACCCTTACTCCATGTCAAACTTCATTGCAGGCAGCCATGTATATGTTCCTGAAGCAACTTGCATACAGCTGGTGGGAACCAATATGGGCAAAGAAGACCCTGTCCTCCAAATATAAGGATCTGTATGTTTATAAACGTTTTTTGCTTCTGGTTTCAGAAGTGCAATGAACTGGTGGCCATTTTTATTGTACTTCTCCCATTGCTACAAGCTCCACCATCTCCTGTTGAAATAGTTTTGAGGTACGTAAAGGGCAAGCACTCTTTCCCTAATTTCTTGTTCTCTTTCTGAAAGTCAGATATGAAAAATTAGGGTATTCAAAAACAGCTGCAAATATGGGTAAAATTAAAAAGTGACTACACATAAACAGGGAAAAGCACAATTCTGAAAAATACCTAAAAATGATTTTAAGCTTAGACTTCAGTCAAATCTCACAGTCAGAGATACACAATTACATTCAAAACCCAACAATAATAAAAATCAGGGAAAGGTTGAGTGTCTGATTTTCAGGGTTATGACATTATTGGATTAAAGTATACACTTTTCAGTAACAAAAAAATGACAAAGCACAAAAAGTAATAGGAAAGCACAGTCCACTAAGAGAAAAGGTAAAATCAACAAAAACTGTCACTGGAAAAAGGCCAGATGCAGATCTACTAAAGAGAGAGAGAGAGAGAGAGAGAGAGAGAGAGAGAGAGAGAGAGAGATTAAAACAACTGTCTTTAAAATGTTCAAATAACTTAAGGAAGATGTGAAGAAAGTCAAGAAAATGATCTGTGAACAAACTAGAAATAATGATAGAAATCTACAAAGAAAACAATAAAAATCTCTGAAGTTTGGCACCAGACTTAACACTGGTCTAAGCCTTAACCCTCTCCTTAGTGTTTAGAAGTCTGACACATTTCCCTTAGAGTAAAAGCCACAGTTGTATAACAACCACTTCATCAGTTTGACACTGAGTGTGCTTAGTACTTACATGGGTCACCAACACCTCCTGTAGAATCTATTTAGTGACAGAAAATGGACTTTACTGCAAAGAATTTGAAACCTAGGTTACATGAGTTTCCCAAAATCCCTTCTCTTTGGTCTGACACAGCATGCTGGTGCCAAACTTTAGAGGAAATAAAATTCACACAATCTGGATTTAATTCACTGTTAATCTAATAGAGTAATTCACTTTGTTCCATTAAATTGTCTTAAAATTTCCTGTTTCAAACAGCTATATTACTTGATTAAAACAATGTTAAAATTCAAAAAAAAGAAAAAGAATCTCTGAAGATGAAACATATAGTAAGTGAAATTAAAAATTCACTAGAGGTATTCAAATGTGGATTTGGGCATGCAGAAAAACCAGTGAACTTGATAATAGGACAATAAAAATTATTAACCAAGGAACAGAAAGAAAAAATATTCAAGAAAAGTGAACAAAGACTCAAGGACACCAGCAAGTGAAACAACACACATATTGTAGAAATTGTGGATATTTAAGAAGGAAAAGAAAGAGAAAAAACCACAGTGAATGTTTGATGAAATAATGGCTGCATATTTCCCAAATTTGATGAAACATATGAATACAAATGTTCAAGAAGCTCAACAATTTCCAAATAAGATGAATTTAAAGGGAACCACCTGAGTTGCAAGAAAAATTTTGAAAAGCAAGAAATAATCTTGGGAGCAAAATAGAAGTTTCTCATCACCCAAACCTAAAGAATGAAATGAAAAATCTAATACAGGAGGCTTATAGGACCCCAAGTATACAAAATTACAACAGACTCACATCAAGGCACATTAGTGTGGAAATGCCTAACATATAGAATGATAGAATTTTAAAGGCTGCTAGAGAAAAATCACAGATAACATTAAGAGGGACCAATCCACTTCTCAGCGTACTGCTAAACCCAGACCCTAAAAGCTAGGATGTCTTAGAATAATACACACCAAGCTCCAAAAGAAAATGGATGCCAGCCAAAAATCCTATACCCAGCAAAACTAAGCTTCAGAATTGGTGATGAAATAAAAACCTAACATGACAAACAAAAATTCAAAGAATTCAAAATAGGAAATCCATATGTAGTAGATTGAAATTGAACCTCTCTCTCTCACCCTGCACAAAACTAAATTCAAAGTGAATCAATGACTTAGGTCCATAGGACTTTGGACCAGAGACCCTGTGCCAAATAGAAGAAAAAGTAGCCCTAAATCGCCATCATTTCAGCTTAGAAACTGAATTCCTCAACAAGACTCTGAACTCAAAAACCTAACACTAATAATAATAATAATAATAATAATAATAATAATAATAATAATAAATGGGCAAAGAAACTGAACAGGTACTTTGCAGAAAAAGAAATACAAATAGTCAACAAATATATGAAAAAATGTTCAACATTTCTAGCAATTAGGAAAATGCAAATTAAAATTACTCTGAGATTTTATCTCACTCCAGTCAGAAAGGCAGTTATCAAGAATACAAGTAACAATAAATGGTGATGGTGTGGGGAAAAATGTACACTAATACATTGCTGGTGGGACTGCAAATCAGTGTAACCACTATGGAATGCAGTATGGAAACTCCTTAGAAAACTTGGAATGGAACAACCCTTTGACCCAGTTATCCCTCTCCTTGGCATATACCCTAAGGACTTAAAATCATCATGCTATAGTGACATAGCCACATCAACGTTAATAGCAGTTTAATTCACAATTGCTAAGCTATGGTACCAACCTAGGTGCTCTCCAATAGATGAATGGATAAAGAAAATATTGTACATATACACAATGGAATATTACTCATCCATAAATAAAAATGAAATTATGGTATTTTCATAAATTGATGGAACTGGAGGCAAACATGCTAAGTGAAATAAACCAATCCCCCAAACCAAAGGCCTAAGGTAATCTCTTATATGTGAATGCTGACTCACAATGATGGGATGTGTGTTCACCAGATTAGACAGGGGGTAATGCGGGGAATGGATGTGGGATGGGAATGGGAAAGACAGTAGAAAGGATTGGATGTACATTTTTATGTTCATAAATGACTATACCACCAGTGTAACTTCATATCATGTACAAACACAAAAATGGGAAAGTTACACTCCATATATGTGTGATCTATCAAAATGTATAAATGCATTTTACTGTCACATACAACTAATTAGAACAAATTTTTAAAAATTAGGAAAACAGTAGTAATAATAATAACTAGTTACTCATAGCATAAGGGGTTCTGAATAAGATCAGGAATTTCTGAGGCCACAGGATATTGTGCTGATTAAGTCAAAGTGCTAAAAAACAAGACAACATTATAAATACAGTAATAGAATGGTGGTTGCCAGGGAATGTGGAGGAGGGGATAGGGAATTATTGTTTTCACAAGGTGAAGAGAGTTATGGAGATGAACAGTAGTGATGTTTGCACAACATTATGAATTCATTTAATACCAATGAAATGTACACCTAAAAATGAGTGTGTTTTATCACAATTAAAAAATTAGAAAAAAATCCCAGAAAAAATAAATTGATAAAAAATAATATATTAAAATTCAAGGTTTATGTTTATAAAGCAATGCCTATTGTCTGTCAGATACTGGGGACATTGATGCATACCAATTCTATAGGACAGGCATAATTTTGTGGAGGGTTAGATATATACATGATATAAGTTGTTATAGAGTTTTATAAAAATGGAATGAGAATTGTACATTAAGATTACACTAGTGGCTAAAATGAATGCATTTGAAACTCTCAATAGTTTCACACAATAAAAAAATTGTCTATCTCAATGGTCCCATGCATGATTTGTTGATCAGGCAGCACTCTTCCAAGCAATGACCCAGGGACCTGGGCTCTGTTTTTCCAATAGCCCTATCATCTTCAGTAAGTGATTCCTGCAATCTTCTTGAGAGGGTTCTTAAATTGGCATTTTGAGGGCTGGGTTGTAGCTCGTGGTAGAGTACTTGCCTAGCACATGTGAGGCACTGGCTTGGATCCTCAGCACTACATAAAATATAAATAATAAATAAAGGTAAATTGGCCATTTTGAAATGTTAGATGATATGATAAAATCACAACTGGGAGGAATTTCCTGTCCAAACCAAAGAGTGTATATATCGTTTCTGCTCAGACTCTATGTCTATATCAAACAAAAGTTAAGCTAAAAAAATGTTTTGTTGTATGTTCAAAAGAAAAATGAAATTATTTGGTATTCTGCAACACAGTCTGCACACAAGTAGAGGAATAACCATAAATTTCAAAAAGGCATTGATTTTTCTACTAACTTCAAGAATGATCCATTTTCAAGATGGAAGTGCATAGCAAAGATCATGGAAAGAAGTAACAGCTCATATAAAGGTATTATGTGAAGGTTAAGGAACCATCTGGATTATTGGGGGAAGAGTTGGTTGTTCACTGTAGGTGGACTATAGGATGCAAATGTAATAAGACATAAAATTATTGACTGATAATCTAGTTCATCTTCAAAAAACTTATCAAATATTATGTTTTAGACACTTTAGGACTTGAAATGAAAAAAGTATTAATAAGAGCATGATTCATTCTCTAAGAACTTCCAGGTTAGTAGAAATCCAGAAAAAGAAAATCTGATTAAGAAAAAATTTAAAGATTCAAGATATAATGAAGAAAAGCTTCATAGAGCTTTGTGTCTGATTGAATGGGAGGTGTCAGAAAAGATAAAAGGAATAGACTGGTGGTAAGAAAGAAAATATAAAATGACTGGAGCAGTTGGTGAAAGAATACATAAATAGAAATCTGCTTGAAGATGGGTAGTATCAATTAATTAAATTATTATTTTTTTCTGTTTCAATCATGTCTTTATTTATTTATTTTTTATTTTTATTTTTATAGACTGCATTTTGATTCATTGTACACAAATGGTGTACAACTTTTATTTCTATGGTTGTATATGAAGTAGATTCAAATCCTTCATCTAATCATATATGTACACAGGGTAATGATGTCTGTCTCATTCCATTATCTTTCAGACCCCCACTCCTTCCTCCCTCTCATTTTCCTCTACATAATCCAATTTTCCTCCATTTTTCTCCATTTTAACCCCACCCCCACCTTCATTATGTATCATCATCCACTTACAGGGAAAACATTTGACCTTTGATTTTTTGGGCTTGGCTTATTTCACTTAGCATGATATTCTCCAATTCCATCCATTTACCTTCATATGCCATAATTTTATTCTTCTTTATGACTGAATAATATTCCATTGTGTATGTATACCACAGTTTCTTTATCCATTCATCTGTTGAAGGTCATCTAGGTTTGTTCCTCAATCTAACTATTGTGAATTGAACTTCTATAAACATTGATGTGGCTGTGTTACTCTAGTATGCTAGTTTTAATTCTTTTGGGTATAAACCAAGGAGTGGGACAGTTGGGTCAAATGGTGTGTCTATTCCAAGTTTTCTGAGGAATCTCCATACTGCTTTTCAGAGTGGCTGCACCAATTTGCAACTCCACCAGCAATGTATGAGTGTGTCTTTTTCCCACACCCACAGCCAACACCAAGCATTTCAACAGAGATAGAGATTCTGAAAAAACAACAACAACAAGAACAAAATATTTTAATGAAAGAAAGAGTAAACCAAATAAAATAACTCAATAGAAATCATTATCAACACAATAGAACTCATGGAAGACAGAATCTCAGACAATGAAGACAAAATATTTAATCTTAAAAGTAAATAAAGTTAACCAAACTGAGAAGATGGTAGGAAATCATGAATGGAACCTCCAAGAATTATGGGAATCATGAAAAGACCAAATTTAAGAATTATTGGGATTGAAAAAGGCACAGAGATACAAACTAAAGGAAGGAACAACCTGTTCAATGAAATATCAGAAAATTTTCCAACCTGAAGAATGAAATGGAAAATCAAATACAAGAGGTTTACAGAATACCAAATGCATAAAATCACAACAGATCCACACCAAGGCACATTATAATGAAAATGCCACACATACAAAATAAAGATAGGATTTTAAAGGCTGCAAAAGAAAAGCATCAGATTACATATAAGAGGAAACCACTACAGATATCAACAGATTTCTCAGCCCAAATCCTAAAAGTTAGAAACTAGACTTGGAACAATACATTTCAAGCTCTGAAAGAACATGGATGCCAACCAAGAAGCTTATACCCAGCAAAAACCCTTCAGGTTTGATGATGAAATAAAATCTTTCCACATTAAACTAAAGTTAAAAGAATTTACAAATAGAAGGCCTGCACTACAGGCAGATATTTCATAAGGAGGAAGTGAAAAACAGCAATGCAAATCAGCAAATGGAGTAACTACCCTAAAGGAAAGTCAATCAAAGGAGAAGCCAATCAATTAAAAACCAAAATAAGCCAAATGACCAGGAATAAAAATTTTTCTCAACAATAGCCCTGAAGTTTAATGGTCTAAACTTCATTAATCAAAAGACATAGATTGGCATATTGGATTAAAAAGAAAGACCCAACAATATGCTGCATTCAAGAGACTCATCTCATAGAAAAAGATTCCCACAGACTAAAGGTGAAAGGATGAAGAAAAACATACCACACACATGGACTCAGCAAAAAAGCAGGGGTCTCCATTCTCATATCAGATAAAGTGGACTTCAAACCTAAGTTAGTCAGAATGGATAAAGAAGGTCATTTCATACTGCTTAAGGGAAACATAAACCAGCAAGACATAATGATTTTAAATATGTATGCCCCAAACAATGGAGCATTCATATATATCAGACAAACCCTTCTCGATTTCAAGAATCAAATAGACCACAACACAAAAGTACTGGGTGATTTTACTACACTGCTCTTAACACTGGATAGATCCTCCAAACAAAAACTGAATGACTGATTTTATATCCTGCTATTTTGTTGAATTCATTTATTAGGTCTAGAAGTTTTCTGGTGGAGTTTTGGATCCTCTAAATATAGAATCATGTCATCAGCCTAAATTGACAGCTTGAATTCTTCTTTTCCTATTAGTATCCCTTTAATTTCTTTAGTCTGTCTAATTGGTCTTGCTAGTATTTCAAGCATAATGCTGAATAGAAGTGGTGAAAGAGGGCCTCCCAGTCTTGTTCCAGTTTTTAGAGGGAATGTTTTCAGTTTTTCTCCATTAAGAATGATGTTGGAGGGTTCTCAAGATGGCAAACTAGAGGGTGGCTGCATTACATGTTGCTCCAGGACTCAGGAGTCAAAAGAGGAGATAATGAGAGACTTGGGACCAACTCAAAGCCTCCAGGTGAGTCTCTCCCATTGGGGAGGCATCCCAGATGGGGCGGTAGTCCCGGAATGCAGGGAACTTTGTGAAGTAGAGTTACCCGGCGAGACACCCCTCCCCACACTGGAGCAGTGAACTCAGACAACTGGGAGCATCGTAGAGGAGGCCGCCCAGCACAACGCTTGGACTCGGAGCAACCCACTGGAGCTCTGGGCGGCTACCCAGAGAAGGAGGTGTGCAGCAAGCTGTTTGGACTCAGAGCGACCACTCCTGAACTCCAGGCGGCTGCCTGGAGGAAAGGGATGAGTGCAGCGGGTTGCTTGGACTCGTAGGGACTGCACCAGGGTTACAGGTGACTGTCGGGAGGAGGAGGTACACAGTGAGTTGCTTGGACTCGTAGCAACTGCACCGGAACTCCGGGCAGCTGCCTGGAGGAGCAGGAGGTGTGTGGTGGGTCAGTTGGACTCGGAGAGACCGCACAGAACATCGGGCAGCTTCCTGGAGGAAGGGGCGTGCAGCGGGTCACTGGGGCTCGGAGCGTCTGTACGGGGCTCCAGGTGGCTGCTCAGAGGAAGGGCTGCATATCCAGGCGATTAGGTGCAATGCAGGGTCCCAGGACCTAGGCAGCTTCTTGGTGGAAGAGCCGAACAGAGACAAGCTGAGGGGTGGAGTGAAGGTTCCAGGATTTCCAGCAGCTTCTCTGAGGAGGGGCAGCCTAAGGAGACTTGTCTGCGAAGGGTGAGGCTCCCAGGCCCAGGAGGTATGTCTGGGCCACTGGAAACATTGCAGAGGAAGGCAGCCCAGCCCAGGCAGTAGTTGTGGATTGAGGGGAACCTCTAGGAGGGGAACTGACTAGTGAGACCTCCCCACCGGGTGAGTTTTCCCCACCGGGTGAGGTTTTCCCACAAGGACGGTAAAACCAAAGACACAGGCCCAAACAGGCCTTGCCTCAGCCCACAGCCTAGTTCCCCTTTGGATGACCATTGGTCAACAAGTGGAGGCACCTCTGCCCACTAGCAGGGAATATTCCCCACCTGAAGGCCACCACCCCTAGAGAGGCAGCTTCCTTGTGGAGCACCGCATTATCACCTTCCTCCAAGACTGCAGGCTACTGAAGACTAAGAGGGGATAGATTAGAAATCTTCAGGGACATTATAAGTCAATAGAGGAAATCTGCAATATCTCAGCAGTCCACTGATACCTGAAAAATATGAGAAAACAAGGGAAGAAAATGCCCCCCAAAAATCTAGATGTTATATCAATAAAATCCAACAACAGCATGGCAGAAGAAATGTCAGAAACGGAGTTCAGAATGTACATAATTAAAATGATCAGGGAAACAAATGATGAGATGAAAGAGCAAATGCAGGCATTGAATGATAGCACCAATCGAAAGTTAAAAGAGCAAATACAGGAAGCAAAAGATCATTTCAATAAAGAGTTAGAGATATTAAAAAAAAAAACAAACAAACAGAAATCCTTGAAATGAAGGAAACAATAAACCAAATTAAGAACTCCATAGAAAGCAAAACCACCTGGAACACCTGGAAGACAGAACCTCAGATATTGAAGACAAAGTATTTAACCATGAAAACAAAGTTGACCAAACAGAGAAGATAGTAAGAAATCATGAACAGAATCTGCAAGAACTATGGGATATCATGAAAAGACCATATTTAAGAATTATTGGGATTGAGGAAGGCTTAGAGAAACAAACCAAAGGAATGAACAATCTATCCAATGAAATAATATCAGAAAATTTCCCAAATCTGAAGAATTAAATGGAAAATCAAGTTCAAGAGGCTTAGAGGACTTCAAATACACAGAATCACAACAGATTCACACCAAGGCACATTATAATGAAAATACCTAACATACAAAATAAAGACAGAATTTTAAAGGCTGTGAGAGAAAAGAACCAAATTACAGTCAGGGGGAAACCAATACGGATAAGAGCAGATTTTTCAATCCAGACCCTAAAAGCTAGAAGGGCCTGGAACAACATTTTTCATACCCTGAAAGAAAATGGATGCCAACCAAGAATCTTATACCCAGCAAAACTTACCTTCAAATTTGATGATGAAATAAAATACTTCCATGATAAACAAAAGCTAAAATAATTTACAAAAAGAAAGCTGGCATTACAGAACATTCTCAGCAAAATATTCCATGAGGAAGAGATGAAAAACAAAGAAGCAAATCAGCATTGGGAGGAACTATCCTAAAGGAATTGTCAAATAAAGGAGGAACCAAGTCATGTAAAAATAAATAAATAAATAAATAAATAAATATAAAAAATGAGCAAATGACCGGGAATACAAGTCATATCTCAATAATAACCCTGAATATTAATGGCCTGAACTCATCAATCAAAAGACATAGACTGGTAGATTGGATTAAAAAGAAAGATCCAACAATATGTTGCCTGCAAGAGACTCACCTCATAGAAAGAGATACCCATAGACTAAAGGTGAAAGGATGGGGAAAAACATACCATGCACTTGGACTCAGCAAAAAAGTTGGGGTATCCATCCTCATTTCAGATAATGTGGACTTCAAGTCAAAGTTAGTCAGAAGGGATAAAGAAGGACATTTCATACTGCTTAAGGGAAGCATAAATCAGCAAGACATACAAATCATAAATATCTATGCCCCAAACAGCGGCGCATCCATGTATGTCAAACAAACTTTTCTCAATCTCAGAAACCAAATAGATCATAACAGAATAATACTAGGTGATTTTAACACGCCTCTCTCACCACTGGACAGATCTTCCAAACAAAAATTGAACAAAGAAACCATAGATCTCAATAACACAATCAATAATTTAGACTTAACAGACATTTATAGAATATACCATCCAACCAAGAGCAAATACACTTTCTTCTCAGCAGCACATGGATCCTTCTCTAAAATAGACCATATATTATGCCACAAAGCTAATGTTAGCAAATACAAGAAGATAGAGACACTACCTTGTATTCTATCAGATCATAATGGATTGAAACTAGAAATAAAAGAGTGAAAAACAGAAACTACTCCAACACCTGGAGATTAAACAATATGCTATTATGTGATGAATGGATAACAGAAGATATTAGGAAGGAAATTAAAAAATTCTTAGAGGTAAACGAGAACAAAGAAACATATCAAAATCTCTGGGATACTATGAAAGCAATACTTAGAGGAAAATTTGTGAACAATATCACTAATGTTCTCCACCTCATTAGTCACACATCTCATGGATTCACCCAATTATAAAAGAACCATGTACAACAACAACAAGAAAAAAAAAAAAAAGGAAGAGAGCTAAAAGATACTTTGTGAAAAACACTAGAATTGCTATACAATTTTGTAAGTTTCACAGCTGCAAATGGCCACTTGCTTTTTTAAATTTATATTATAGCAATTTATCTTTTTTGAATTGTTTGTTCATGTTCTTTTTGTTTTATGTATTAAGTTGGATATGTTGGTTGAACCTGGTTGAAAACTTGTTTGAGTAAATTGTTTTCATGTTATCAGTAAGGATTATCCACCACCTCTTCCTGCTCCACTCCTTCCTCCTTCCCACCTAAGAGGTTCCACATAGGGAAATACTCTGGAGGGTGGAGTCTACCTGATCTGCAACATGCTCTATAAGCAATATATCTTATAATGAATTCAATAGGGGCACTGATTTTTAGCAATGTTTGTTAACCTATGAGTGACTCATTTTTATAGCAACATAAAATAAGTCATAAACTTGATGTATTCTGCCAAAGATACATATTTTTCCAAGGTGTATTTGTTAGGCATCTCAGCTGGAAATGACAGAATTCCAATCCGAACTAGTTTAAAAAATAAAAATATATGACCTCAGGTAAAGAATTGAAGGGATATAAATGGGTATAAATGTGAAGTCAAATAATATATTCAGAAATTTCTTTCCTTCTCTCCATTTCTCATGCCTGTATTTCTGTGTTAATTTTGATATTTGATTAATTTTCCCATATGACTACAAAGAGAAACTTTGCAGTTTACAGGTAAACTTCAAAGCTGTATCATTTTTAAAATAGAAATTTCAGAAAATATAGTATGACCTTTTACACATTTAAAAGTTAATTTTGATTATCAAATATTAGTTGTATATATTTATGAGACACCATGTTATACATAGTGATTAAAACAAACTAATTAATAGATCTGTCACCTCCTATACTTATTTTTTTTGTGGTACAAACATTTAAAATCTAATCTCTTAGTAATTTTGAAATACATGCTACATTACTATTCAGTAAAGTAACCATGCTGTGTAATAGATATTAAAAATGTATTCCTCCTGTCTAACTGAAACTTTTGGGTTCTTCAACCAACATCTCCTCATTCTCCCAACACTCACCCCAAATTCTGATATCCACCATTCTATTCTCTGCAAACTAGCAAACTAATTCCCATACCCATTCATTTGGTAGCAGCTACCTTCCTATCCTGTGATGGGGTAGGTAAGGCCCTTTGATTTCTCACCTCACCACAAACTCTGGAGTGGAGACAGGCAGTCCATCAGAGGACAAGGAGAAGCTCTAGGACTCAAAGGAGAGAGTGACACAGGACACACCATAACTGCAGATGACCATGACGTGGAGGGCAATTCAAATATCATGATTTTGCAAGATTGTTCAAGAGGAAATTTATGATTTATGATAGGTCTTTCTAAAATTAAAGTTGCTCAAAACATTTAGAGCTTCAAATTCAACAGTAGTAATTTAGCATAAGTTGGAATGGCAGCTAAGTATGGTTCACAACGCTCTTGCGCCTGTTGCTTCTCAATTTGAATCTTAAACTCATCCATTTATTACTAAGATTGCATTCATAAGGTATTTGGTTCTATGCCTACAAATTAGGGAATAATGATACTACATTTTCGGTTGTTAAGTATTCATGTAAAATTATTGCCACAGTGTGTAATGCAGTAATAGAAATAGTAGATGCTGCCTATTACTGTTCCTAGCACATCTATTATTACTGTTATTGTTGGTATGTATGGATTTCTCAACAAACAAAATGACCTAATTATATATAAGTCATCCAGAGATCTGAGTTTGGCTTAACTGTTATCTTTAGATCTTATCATTGATATGATAATGAAGATGATGGATATAAACAATTTCAAATATTTCCTAAAGCAGATTTCAGGAAGAGAGGAGAAACTGGACTTGCCAGATTCCACATATCTCAGTGCTGAGTGTGTTGAATTGAGGAACCTGTATGGTAACAAAATTCAGTTTGGGATTCTCATTCTGTACCTGAAGACATAGGTAAGGATAGTAGAAGTGAATGGAAAAATCATTTTTAATATTGAAGATTCTAAACCAGCTATTTGGAGAAAGGAATTGTGTATTCGTGTTTCTCCTAACAGATTTTAACAATAAAAAATAACATTAAAATAATTTAAAAAGTTACTACAAAACAAAGGAAACAAGAATGTGAACGGAGGCTACAAAATGGAGAAACTCTGCCAGCTACCATTCTGACAGAGAACTAATATGTAGAACATATAAAGAGTTTTTAAAAGCCCAACACCAAAAAATAATAACCCAATCAATAAATGGGAAAATTAAGTAAAGGGACATTTTTCAAAAAAATAAATGCAAATGACCAACAAATTTATGGAAAAGAAATGTTTAACATGCTGAGCAATCAGGGGAATGCAAATCAAAACTATACCAAGATTTCATCTGAGTCCAATTAGAATGGCAGCCATTAAGAAGACAAACAATAATTAATGCTGGATGGGATGTAGAGAAAAAGAAAAACATTTACACTGTTGGTGGACCATAAATTAGTACAACTATGTAAATCACCATGGAGGTTCCTCAAAAGACTAGGCATGGAACCACTATATGACCCAGCTATACCACTCCTTGGTATTTAGTCTGATGAATTAAAGTCATCATACTATAGTGATACATGCATACCCATGTTTATAGCACCATAATTCACAATAGCCAAACTGTAGATCCAGTCTAGGTGTCCATCAACAGAAGATTGTATAAAGAAAATGTGGTATATATATATAAGAGTTTTATTTAATCCCAAGGAAAAATGAAGTAATGTAATTTGTAGGAAAATAAGTGGAATTGGAGAACACCATCCTATGTGAAATAAGCCAATCTCAGAAAGTAAAGGACTGACAAAAGTCAAATGTTCTCTCTGATGTGCAAATTCTGGCTCACAATGGTTGGGAGCGTAGTGGAGATTCACCTGATTGGATCGGGGGTTGGGGTGAAGGAGGGAGAATGGGAATGGGAAAGATAGTAGAATGAATCAGCCATATGTTTCTATGTTTATATGTGACTATACCAATAGTGTAACTCCATATCATATACAACCACAAAAATGAGAAAGTTATAGTCCATGTATGTATGATATGTCAAAATTCACTCTACTGCTATGTATAACTAAAAAGAACAAATACAAAAATTTAAAAAATAAAAATAAATAACAAAGAGTCAAGGGTAAATGTTTTCTCTCACATGTGGAGGCTAGAGAAGAAATAAAGGAAAAACCTGATCTCATGGAAATAAAAAGGAGATCAGCAAAAGAGAGAAAGGATATCAGGGGTAAGAAGAATGGGAGGGAAGGAGAGATACTAGAGAATGAAATTGACTATATTATGTTAACGGTGGCTACAGAGCTATTACAATGGATATAACATTATGTGTAATTATAACATACCAAGAAAATAATTTTTAAAGCATCTATATCTTGAGGTCATTTAGCCAAATAAAGGTATGTAGCATTTTGAATATTTTTAATTAATGACATTACTTCCAAGAGTATGGAAACACACCAAAGCTGAAGGCATTGATAAAGATTAAGTTGCTAACTTTTCACCAAAATTAAATTAAATTGAATAAATCTTCCATTTACCATTTATTTAGTGCCTAAGACATGCCAGATGCTGTGCCAGATGTAAAATGTCAGCATTAGTCTAAACTCAATCCTTGAATATTACACTGGAACAAAATCATTTCTCTTATTCAGTTCTATGGAGCACTGTGTTGCTGTGGAATCAGGAAAAAACAAAGTAGAAAGTATTTTCTGTGAAATTTTCATTACTTATATCAATAAGATTCCCTAGCCATAAAAATAAAAATCTTGAGCTTTTCTTAATAAAAGGCCATCCTGGCACAGTGCTTGGCATTCTGATATGGAAAATGGCAAAGGAAACTGAGGAGTAGCTGCCTCTTTGGGCCATGATTTCTTTCAGGCTTATGTGTGCTCTTATTCACCATTCTTTTGGGTCACCTTCCCTTCTGGGGGTATTTGAGCACTGAATCTAATGAAGGGCAATTTGGCCCTTGATGTAAATGGCCAGGACCAAAGATGTGAGGGTTCGATACAAAAGCAGAAGGAAAAGGACCCAGTTGTAGAAGGAACCGGGGAAGAGAAAAGAAGTCATTCAAGAAGTCAAGAAGTCTTAGGAAGAACAGCAGGCGGACACTTTACACCAAAGACAAAATAGGAAGTAGGCTTAATTGGCACGGAATGGTCAAACAGTAACATAATCCTAAAGAAATTTAAGAGGCTGGGTGAAAATGATCTATCAATTTTATCAATTAAAAGATTGCTTCAGGAAATAATTTAGCACTATTCTGGAAACTGATATCAAAAACAGGGATACATTTATGGATTCAAAATCATGTGACTAGTTTTATTTATTTAGTTTTGATTAAATACATGAGCTCAAATTTTATTCTTTGTGGTTTAGCTTTTTCACTACTGTGACTAAATGACCCTACCAGCACAACTGTAGAGGAGGAAAAGTTTATTTAGGGTTCATAGTTTCAGAGGTCTTAGTCTATAGAAGGTCAGCTCCATTCCATGGCTTTCAAGGTGAGACTGAACATCATGGCGGAAGAGTGTGGCAGAAGTAAGTAGCTCACATGATGATCGGAAGCAGAGAGAGAATTCTTCATAAATACAAATATATATCATAAGCCATGCCCCAATTTCCACCTCCTCCAGCCACACCCTACCACTTCAGTGACCACTCAGTTAATCCCTATCAGGGGATTAAATCACTGATTGTGATAAGACTTTACAACCCAATCATTTCTCCTCTGAACTTCTTGCTTTGTCTCACAAGGGAGTTTTAGGGGACACCTCACATTCAAACCATAACACTTTGTTTTATATGCTACTTGTTACAAGAGATCTCCCTACAATAATTTTTAAACTGAAAAATAAAAGATCATGTAAAGACTTTTCACTATTAAAAAAAGAAAGGAAAAAAAGATTGCTAATGACTTATAGTAACAAAATAGTTTCATTGGGATAGGACAGAATGTTACAAGGGACAGAGGATATGAGAAAGTTTTTATTATTAAAAAATTTTAAGTCTTCTGTATAGTGGAGGATAACTAGATGAGATTTTATGTGAATCTCGCTTTTTTTTTTAACTGTAGAACAACATACATATTTTATTGACTACTTTGGAAGAAGTTTGTAGAGGGGATTCTATAAAAAGAGTGAAGAAACAAAAATAATCTATGAAGGCTAATTCCAGTGGAGACTGAGCAAAGTTTAATCTCACACACACACACACACACACACACACACGAATTTTAAGATTTATTAGTCTTAAGACTCAAAGTTTTTGGAGCTTAAAAGTTTCAAAAATGTGGGCTGGGGATATAGCTCAGTTGGTAGAGTGCTTGCCTTGTGAGCACAAGGCCCTGGGTTCGATCCCCAGCGCTGCAAAAAAAAAAAAAAGTTTCAAAAATAACTTCAGAGTGTCCCAGAGATTTTGATATGTTGTGTCATTGCTCTCGTTTACCTCTAAGTATTTTTTTTTTATTTCCTCCCTGATGTCTTCCGTTATCATTGCATCATTCAATAGCATATTATTTAGTCTCCAGGTATTGGAGTAGTTTTTGTTTTTTATTTTATCATTGATTTCTAATTGCATTCCAATATGATCTGATAGAATATAAGGTAGTATCTCTATTTTATTGTACTAACAAATGACTACTTTGTGGCATAGTATATGGTCTATTCTGGAGAAGGATCCATGAGCTACTCTTGATTATGGATGAAATACTCTCTATATGTCTGTTAAGTCTATATCATTGATTGTATAATTTAATTCTTTAGTTCCTTTGCTTGGAGGATTTTAACTAAATCCATTAACAAAAGCAGTTAGTTTTTTTTTATTTAAATTTTTGTTTGTACAGACTGCATTTTGATTCATTTTACACAAATGGGGTACAACTTTTCATTTCTTTGGTTGTATACAATGTAGATTCACACTATTCATGTAATTATACATATACATAGGGTAATGCTGTCTTATTCTATTGTCTCTCCTTCCCCCACCCTCTTCCACCTCAATTTCCTCTACACCATCCAAAGTTCCTTCATTCTTCTCTCTGCCCCTACACCGGTCACCCTCTCCTTCATTATGTATCATCATCCACTTATCAGAGAAAACATCCGGCCTTTGTTTTTTTGGGCTTGGCATATTTCACGTAGCATACTATTCTTCAACTCTATCCATTTACCAGCAAATGCCATAATTTTATTCTTTTCTATGGCTGAGTAATATTCCATTGTGTATATATACCACAATTTCTTTATCCATCCATCAATTGAAGGGCATCTCAGTTGGTTCCACAGTCTGGCTATTGTGAATCGAGGAGCTATGAACATTGATGTGACTGCGTCACTGTAGTATGCTGATTTTAAGTCCTTTGGGTATAGGCCAAGGAGTGGGATAGCTGGGTCAAATGGTGGGTCTATTCCAAGTTTTCTGAGGAATCTCCGTACTGCTTTTCAGAGTCACTGCATCAATTTGTAACCCCACCAGCAATGTATGAGTGTGCCTTTGTCCCCACATCCACACCAACACTTCTTATTGCTTGTGTTCTTGATAATAACCAATCTAATTGGAGTTAGATGAAATCTTAGGGTGGTTTTAATTTACATTTCTCTAATTAATAGAGATGTTGAACACTTTTTCATATATTTATTAATCGCCTGCATATCTTCTTCTGTGAAATGTCTGCCCCAGAGTTCCCTAGGCCATTTTTTGATTGGGTTATTTTTATTTTTGGTGTTAAGATTTTTAAGTTCTTTATAAATTTTGGAGATTAGTGCTCTATCTGAAGTGTGTGTGGAAAAGATTTTCTCCCACTCTGTAGGCTCTCTTTTCACATTATTGATTGTTTCCTTTGTTGAGAAAAAGCTTTTTAGTTTGAATCCATCCCATTTATTGATTCTTGCTTTTATTTCTTGCACTTGTTAAGAAAGTCTGGTCCTAAGCCAATGTGATGGAGATTTGGGCCTACTTTTTCTTTTTTGGCGAAGGGTTTCAGGACCAATTCCTAGATCCTTGATCCGTTTTTGAGCTAAGTTTTGTACAGAATGAGAAATAGGGGTCTAATTTCATTTTGCTGCATATGGATTTCCAGTTTTGCCAGCACCATTTGTTGAAGAGGCTATCTTTTTTCCATTGTATGTTTTTGGCACCTTTGTCTAGTATGAGATAACTGTATTTATGTGGGTTTATCTCTGTGTCTTCTATTCTGTACCATTCGCCTACCTGTCTATTTTGGTGCAAATACCATGCCATTTTTGTTACTGTTGCTCTGTAGTGTAGTTTAAGGTCTGGTTTTGTGATGACCCCTGCATCATTCATCCTGCTCAGGATTGCTTTGACGATTCTGGGTCTTTTGTTCTTCCAGATGAAATACATGATTGCTTTCCCTATTTCTATGATAAATGTCACTGGGATTTTAATTGGAATTGCGTTAAATCTGTATAGTACTTTTGGAAGTATGACCATTTTGATAATATTGATTCTGCCTATCCAAGAACATGGGAGATCTTCTAAGGTCTTCCTCAAATTCTTTCTTTAATGTTCTGTAGTTTTCATTGTAGAGATCTTTCACCTCTTTGGTTCTTTTTTTTTTTTTTTTTTTTTTGAGGCTATTGTGAACTGAGTTGCTTTCCTCATTTCCCTTTCAGATGGTCCATTGCTTATGAATAAAAATGCTTTAGATTTATGTGTGTTGATTTTATAATTCGATAGATGCAGAGAAAGCAAAACACAACACCCCAACACCCCTTCATACTCAAAACACTAGAAAAAATAGGGGTAGTAGGAATATCCCTCAACATTGTAAAGGCTCTTTATGCTAAGCCCATGGCCAACATCATTTTTTTTATTGTAAACAAATGGGATACATGTAGTTTCTCTGTTTGTTCATGGAGTAAAGGCATACCATTTGTGTAATCATAAATTTACATAGGGTAATGTTGTTTGATTCATTCTCTTATTTTTTCCCTTCCCCCCATGCCTCCCACCCCTCTTTTCCCTCCATACAGTCCTTCCTTCCTCCATTCTTGTCTCCCTCCCTAACCCTAACTCTAACCCTAACACTAGCCCCTCCCACCCCCCATTATGTGTAGTCATCCACTTATCAGCGAGATCAATTGTCCTTAGGTTTTTTGAGATTGGCTTATCTTACTTAGCATGATTTTCTCCAATTTCATCCATTTGCCTGCAAATGCCATAATTTTATCATTCTTTATGTCTGAGTAATATTCCATTGTGTGTGTGTATATATATATATATATATATATCACAGTTTCTTTATCCATTCATCAATTGAAGGACATTTAGGTTGGTTCCACAATCTGGCTATTGTGAACTGAGCAGCTATGAACATTGATGTGGCTGTATCTCTGTAATATGCTGATTTTAAGTCCTTTGGGTATAGGCCAAGGAGTGGGATAGCTGGGTCAAATGGTGGTTCCATTCCAAGTTTTCTAAGGAATCTCCACATTGCTTTCCAGAGTGACTGCACTAATTTGCAGCCCCACCAACAATGTATGAGTGTACCTTCTCCCCCACATCCTCCCCAACAACTATTGTTGCTTGTATTCTTGATAATCGCCATTCTAATTGGGGTGAGATGAAATCTTAGGGTGGTTTTGATTTGCATTTCTCTTATTACTGGAGATGTTGAACATTTTTTCATATGTTTGTTGATTGCTTGTACATCTTCTTCTGTGAAGTGTCTGTTCATTTCCTTAGCCCATTTGTCGATTGGGTTATTTGTATTCTTGGTGTTGAGTTTTTTTAGTTCTTTATAGATTTTGGAGATTAGTGCTCTCTCTGAAGTATGATTGGCAAACATATACTCCCACTCTGTAGGCTCTTTCTTCACATTGCTGATAGTTTCCTTTGCTGAGAGAAAGCTTTTTAGTTTGAATCTATCCCAGTTATTGATTCTTGCTTTTATTTCTTGTGCTATGGGAGTCCTGTTGAGGAAGTCTGGTCCTAAGCCGACATGTTGAAGATCTGGACCTACTTTTTCTTCTATAATCTGCAGGGTCTCTGGTCTGATTCTGAGGTCCTTAATCCATTTTGAGTTTAGTTTCGTGCATGGTGAGAGATATGGGTTTAGTTTCATTCTGTTGCATATGGATTTCCAATTTTCCCAGCACCATTTGTTGAAGAGGCTATCTTTTCTCCATTGCGTATTTTTGGCCCCTTTGTCTAGTATGAGAAAATTGTATTTATTTGGGTTTGTGTTGTGTCCTCTATTCTGTACCATTGATCTACCTGTCTATTTTGGTCCCAATACCATGCTGTTTTTGTTACTATTGCTTTGTAGTATAGTTGAAGTTCTGATATTGCGATACCCCCAGCTTCATTTTTCCTGTGAAGGATTGCTTTAGCTATTCTGGGTTTCTTATTCTTCAGATGAATTTCATGATTGTTTGCTCTATTTCTGTAAGGTACGTCATTGGGATTTTAATTGGAATTGCATTGAATCTGTATAGCACTTTTGGTAGTATGGCCATTTTGACAATATTAGTTATGCCTATCCTAGAACATGGGACATCTTTCCATCTTCTAAGGTGTTCTTTAATTTCTTTCTTTAGTGTTCTGTAGTTCTCATTGAAGAGGTCTTTCACCTCTTTTATGAGATTGATTCCCAAGTATTTTATTTTTTTTGAAGCTATTGTGAATGGGGCAGTTTTCCTAATTTTTCTTTCCAGAGATTCATCACTTATGTATAAAAATGCATTAGATTTATGAGCATTGATCTTATATCCTGCTACTTTACTGAATTCACTTATGAGTTCTAAAAGTTTTCTGGTGGAATTTCCTGGTTCCTCTAAGTATATAATCATATCATCAGCAAATAGGGATAGTTTGAGTTCTTCTTTTCCTATTCATATCCCTTTAATTTCTTTGGTTTGTCTAATTGCTCTGGCAAGAGTTTCAAGGACAATATTGAATAGAAGTGGTGAAAGGGGGCATCCCTGCCTTGTTCCAGTTTTTAGGGGGAATGGTTTTCACCATTTAGAATGATATTAGCCATGGGCTTAGCGTAGATGGCCTTTACCATGTTAAGGAATGTTCCCACTATCCCTATTTTTTCTAGTGTTTTGAGCATGAAGGGGTGCTGTATTTTATCAAATGCTTTTTCTGCATCTATTGAAATAATCATGTGATTCTTGACTTTAAGTCTGTTTTATGGTGAATGACATTTATTGATTTCCTGATGTTGAACCAACCTTGCATTCCTGGGATAAACCCACTTGATCATGGTGCACTATCTTTTTAATATATTTTTGTATGCGATTTGCTAAAATTTTGTTGAGAATTTTGCGTCAGAGTTCATTAAGGATATTGGTCTGAAATTTTCTTTTCTTGATGTGTCTCTGTCTGGTTTAGGTATCAGGGTGATATTGACTTCATAGAATGAGTTTGGGAGGGTTCCCTCCTCTTCTATTTTATGGAATACTTTGAGAAGTATTGGAACGAACTCTTCATTAAAGGTTTTGTAGAACTCAGCTGAGAACCCATCTGGTCCTGGACTTTTCTTTGTTGGTAGGCTTTTGATGACTTCTTCTATTTCATTGCTTGAGATTGGTCTATTTAAATTGTGTGTGTCCTCCTCGTTCAGTTTAGGCAATTCATATGTCTCTAGAAACCTGTTGATGTCTTTGAAAATTTCTATTTTGTTGGAGTATAGGTTTTCAAAATAGCTTCTAATTATGTTTTGTATTTCAATCGTGTCTGTTGTGATATTTCCTTGTTCATTCCGAATTTTAGTGATTTGGGTTTTCTCTCATCTTCTCTTTGTTAGTGTGGCTAAAGGTTTATCAATTTTGTTTATTTTTTCGAAGAACCAACTATTTATTTTGTCAATTTTTTGTATTGTTTCTTTTGTTTCAATTTCATTGATTTCAGCTCTGAGTTTAACTATTTCCTGTCTTCTACTATTTTGGTGTTGGTCTGTTCTTCTTTTTCCAGGGCTTTGAACTGTAGTGTTAGGTCATTTATTTGTTGAGTTTTACTTCTTTTCCTCCAGAGGTCTCCTGGGTGGAATTCCAGAGGATATCATAGATAAGCGTACCCACCAACACTGCAAGAGACATACAACATGAGCAAGATACAAACCTAAGTTGTTTTAAGTCACAAAATTTCGGGGGTTGCTTCTTACTGAGTGCCATAGACAGTCCTGACTGAAATAACATGCCAACAGTGATAGCAGCCTATTTTCACAAGGCAAATTAAAATTGCATACATATTCCTTTAGTGGCAGGATAAAGAAAAACTTTTTTCGAGAATTACTTTGGCAGCATGTCTTAATAGGGCATTAAATTATATTTCTCCTGGCAATTGATTGTAATATAAAAACAACAAAAGACAAAAGAAAATGGTACACTGATAACCCAAGTTTTATTTTCGAGGAAGTTCAGAGACAAATTTGTTTTAATAAAGTTTCTTCATATTTTAAACTAAGAGAACCAACTCTAATTCAGGCCCTTGATTATGAATGTAGTCTCCACCTCTTTTTGACTGTCATCTGTCATCATTACTATGCTTCAGTATCCTCATCCAAAAGATTGGGCCTGTAATTATAAATTAACCAGAGAGGATAAACACTTAGTAAATATTAGCTATTAGCTTGATCATCACTGTTCAAGACCTTTCATTCTGTTCCCTTGTACACTTGACCAAGTGTACATCCTCTGTCCTAATTCCCATATTCATTACTAATTTTCACTTATTAACATTAGTATATTATTATAAATTTCTTTTAATTCTACTCAATTATTTATGGACTATTGCAGAATATTGCTGAGTATATTTTGAAATAAAACATCCCTTTCCACCATGTTCAAACTCGGGACCAAATAACATCCCAATATCACCTTTATTAATAATAAAGCTGATTGTAGATTATGACTTAGATATTGGGCAGTGTGAACTTGTTGATAAACCTTTACCCCCAACATGGGACAAATTTACCCCTCACTCACTAGCCATAGTGATAGCTAGGGAGCTACAGACCCACTCCCTGGGGACAAAGTCCTTCTCAAATGGCAGAGAAGACAACAATTCAACCCTTCTTTTGGAAGACAGATTGAAGAAACAGCAGGAGGAAAGGTTACTTTAATCATATTTGCTCTCAGACTCACAAGTTCCTCCTTCTCCTGAGAAAAGGTTACCATGAGGACTGGATAGAAACTGGGATGTGACCCTAGTGTAAGATATTTTTATTACTAGAATTCACATGGTTTCTCATTCACATTGGTTAGTCTAAAGAGTTAAAAGATGTTCATATAAGTTAATCAAGGCATGTACCCCTTAATGCCTTAACCTGTTTATGGTCTCTTTCTTTTCAACCTTATGTAGGACTCTCACCATTTGCAGGTTTTCCATAACTAATAAACTTTCTATTTTCTTCATCTCTCAATTTCTGAATTTCTCTCTCTCTCTCTCCCTTCTTCTCTTTCTCCAGGTCTGGCCATTTGCTTTTCAAATATTCTCCTTAGATCTCTGGAGTGAGCACATGAAGCTAATGACTTTCATGTGTTCAAAAACTACCAAGGAAAAAGAATTGAACTGTTCACTGATATCTCTAGAGAAAAGCAAATGCAAAGACCCTTGATTATGGAGTAAAATTTGACTGTTTTATGAGCAAAAGTTCTTCATTTAATGTCACTTAAACATACAGTAACCTATAATGAAAAGCACATGGAATATCACATGATAAAATCTTGCAGTTGCGATTTTTTTATTGGTTTGTTCTTTTAGCTATAAATAACATTAGAATTCATTTTGACATATTTATGAAAGCATGGAATATAATTTTCTGATTTACTTACTAGCACTACTCCCTTTGCTTCTCTTCTTCCTCCCCCTGTTCCCTTTTCTACACTCTACTGATCTTTCTATTTACTTTTAGTTATTGTTGTTGTTAGTGTCTTGTGGATATACATGATGGTGAGATTCACTGTAATATATGAATTCACTGATTCATATATGTACATAGGAAAGTTAGGTCAGATGCATTCTGCTGCTCTTCCCTTAGCCCATCCCCTTTATCTAGTTTACTGATCTTTATTTCAAGATTGAATAAAAGTTACAGTTAACATTTAAAAAAAAATCCATAGTTGTTCACCTTCACTACCCTAGATTAGATAATTCCACCAAAACAATAACAAACCCTGGCCTGAATTTAATGTTCTGCCTACCTCACCTTTAATTTATGTCTCCCCTTCAAGTCCCAATTTTCTCATCATTTCAGCATGCTCTCTCAGGACCTAGAATTCTCCCTGTTGACTCTCCACTACTAATAGCTTGTCACCTCTATATGTATCCAGTCATTCATTGAAGGGTGCATGCTTCTGTTCTCTCAAATTTGTCCCAATTTTCTGTAACTATTTGGCATAGTTGCCCATTCCTTAAGGGTTGTTCACCACTTGCTCCTCTTAAATGTATGGCTGGGAAAAAGGGGGGGGTGGTGGTGCAGTAAGTAAATAAATTCTAAGACTCATTCTCAACAGGAGGCTGGAGACTGAGACAAATGACATTCATGATGCCAGCCTCCCCAAATCTGCCAAAACTTGTAGGAGTCCCACTACTTCATCAAAGGTCTAATCCCAATCAGGAAGGAATCCTCTATCACATACACATCAAAGGAAAAGAACAGTTTTAAAATGTACCACTCTGAGTCTTGGAGCATTTCATTAGATTAACAGATGGTAAGGAACATGATGGGAAGTACATTAGATTAAAAAGTAGAATTGGCACTTATGGGAGTGTCATGTATTTTCCGTTTTTACATGATTCTCGATTCTCTTAGAGGGACTCATCATTTGTTTGCAAAATCCAAAGCCTTTAGGTTTCAAGAATAATGAAAGAAAGTCTATGATTTATTAGAGTAGTTTCAATTAAAATTTTTTCAGGCAAATATATTAAATTGTATTACTTTATTAAAATTAAGTTGTAAATCCATTATATTTATATCTATTTTTTGAATGTCTGAAATAGTTTATCATAAAAATAGTTAGCAAGTTTGTAAAATTCTGAACTTGGGCCAACCAAACATCAAAACGTTATATTTTAAGTAATAGCGGCTACAGGTTGAGTATGTCCCCTAGTGTCCCCCACTCTCCATTCCTCAATGCAGCAGTGTTGGGGAGTGGGACCTAGTGAGAGGTATTTGGGTCAGAGAAGCAGAGTATTCATGAATGGATTGATGTCTTTCTATAGAACTGGATGAATTCTCATTTGTAGTGCGTTCTCATTCTCTCAGGCTTGATTAATTACCTGAGGAGCAGGTTGTTATGTGAGGTCATCCTTCCTTCCTGTTTGCCTCTTGCACATAGGCCCACCTGCCCTTCCCCTTTTTGCCTTAAACTGAAGTAGCATGAAACCCTCATCAGAAGCCGAGCAGTTGCTGGAACCGCACTCTCAGACTTCCAACCTGCAGAGAATGAATTAAATTTTTCTTCTCTCACAGAGTCTTAGGTATGCTATTGTGACAGAAAATGGATTAAGACTAAACTCTTTTTCCCTCCACAGTTCAGGGAAAAAATGAGAAAGAGACACAGAAATCAGATGAAGATTATGTCATCCTTACCACCTGTGAAGAAGCTTGGAGAATGTCGCCTTAGATCTCTGGCCCAGTGGCCTTGCCAGCCCTGATCCCCAGAACAACTCGCCCACCCAGGCACTGGCTCTGTGGGCACCTTGGAGGCAGAGCTCCCCCCATGATACAGGCAGACCTAAGCTAACCCTGTCCACAGTTGGGCAGATCGGAACATATGGGCACAAGTTGCTGAAGTGAGTGGGAAGGAGCAGGAGGAAGCTTTGTGGAATACTGGGAATGTCCTAGTTCTTGATCTTCGGTGAATTTATAAATAAATAAAATTCTATCAAGTTATAAAAGATTTATGTATTTTGCCCTATGTATTAATCTTCTGAGTCTGCCATAAAAAATGCCGTCCTTGATGTCTTACACAACAGAAATCTATTTCCTCACGGTTCAATCTATATCACCATTTACACATTATTCTTCAATAACAAAGAAAAAAGGCAAAGATCCATAAAGTGAGAACACATTAATATAAATGAAGAGTTTGCCTTTGCTGTGTGATGACTTTAAGGCATCCCCTTCTTCCATAAGAGGGAAAAATTGGTAGGGGAACAGTGTGCAGGGAAACCAGGGACCTGTGGAAAAGAAAGGGACAGGAGAAGGACAAAGGAGGGTGGTGGGAAGGCGAGACCTAGGAAGTAAAGACCAGCTTTCCCCGCTTCCTGAGTAGAAGTTAGTTCTGGAAAAGCCACATGTCCTTGTTCTGGACCAGCTGGTGGACTTCCAGTGATAGAGAGGGACAGAGGGAGAGAAGAAAGGTGGCAAGTGAGCACGGTTATGAGGGCGAGATGGGGACAGATAGAGGGGAGCAGTGGGAAGCAGGTGAGAGAGGAGACGGAGGGAAGGGAAGAGAGAGAGGAGAAAGGGAGGGAGACAAGGCAAGAGAGAGAGGGATCAACTATGACAGTACGAGAGGCAAGCACATAGCTGGATGCCTAGTAAATGCACTCCAGGGGCCGACTGCCTGAATTTTGTCCCAACTCAGCCACTTAAGAGCTATGTAACCATGGGGAAATCACTTGAGCTCCCCATGCCTCAATTTCTCAATCTGCTGAGAGAAGATTCCTCCCTACATTATATGATCATTTACAGAACCAAATAAACTAGGCAAGTGCTATATACATGTCTGTTATTATTACCACCCATGTTTAAAACTTAGACTTGGAATTCACAGTATAAACAAGAATTCCAGATCTGTCTCTGTGGAGAGCTAGGGAATGTGCACAGCGTGGGATGAAATCCACTGACTTCCTCCCTCCCAAGCTTGCAGAGGTGCGTGTAGCTAGGGACAACTCTGAAACAGCAACTTGGACAAATTGCTACATTTAGTTATACTGAGGGAACTGGGATGTGCACTACAGTTCTCAAGTGATTTTATTTAAGTCTGATATCTCCCAACATAGACCTAGTTTCACATCGAGGAAATGCTGATATCATGCCTTCTTGTGATAAGGCCGAGAAAGAAGTCTGCAGACCTCAAATGTAATTTTTCTACATGGACTATCTTATTTTCTTCATTGAAGAAGCCCAAGAATATATGTATATACCCAGCAAAAGCTTTCTTATTCCTCTCCACTTCACTGGGCTACAGGATGACAGACCACACTAACCCCGAAGGGGGATCATTTCTGAAATGTGAGAGTGCAAGTGTTTTGCTTAGTTTCCACATGCACTTTGTCTTGCCAGTACCCATCTCCAGAGACGACAACACTGTACAGAAACCAGGAGCTGAAAAACCACAGGTAATGTTTACTGCATGCCTTTATTAAAAGTTGTTAACAGCTAATTGCATAGCATCACCCACTTAAACACATCACAAATAGTATTATTACTGTGAGTCCGAGGAACATTTCCCTGGCATAGATTTTTAATAGCTTTTTAAAAAGAATATGGTCTTATAGGAGATGCCAAATTTGTGGTTTCATCCTGGGCACCCAGGAGACAGGATGTGGCTCAGCAGTTATGGGGTTGCAGTGAGTCAGCTAGGGAGACAAATGTTTCCATGGTGACCTTCCCATTCATTCCTGCGAAGCCTTCGTATGCCCACAAGCATTAATGACATGGCATTAGCACTGATAATAATGAAGAGAGATGTCTGAGAGTGGGGCAACCCAACCCTGACATTCAGGAGGAAACTGGGTGCAGGAATTTAGCCCATGTGTTGAGGAAGAATTTCTGAAGTACAGGGAGAGGTAGTTCTTTGTTTTATAGAATAGTGGTTCTGCTGCTGACAGACTTCTATAGTTTCCCCTCTGGGAATTCTCTTAGTATTATGACAGAAAAGGGATAAAAAAAAAAAAAAAAAAAGTGAATCACTAAAGGTAAAAAGAACCAGGATGAGAGAACATGGAAGGCACACAGGTCTAAACTCTCCTCATTCGTTTTGTTTATTTAAATGCATTAAAATGTTTCTAGTAAATACTTTTAAGGAAAGTTTTTTTACTGAGACCTTTTTCTATAGCTTCGTGGAACCATTTTTGTCCCTTCAGGGGAAAAAAACACATTGTTTTCACATTGTGCTAATGGAAGCATTTTATTTTAGTGTTCGGAGATGTGGGGCATTGTACAACTGATAAAGTGAAACATTAGGAGCCTATAATCTGACTCAGATGCCAGCCAGGGTAAAATTATAGACACCAAGAGAGAATGCTACACTTTCCCAGAGCAAGATGCAGCTACTCGTGGACTCACAGAGGGTTGTACCTTGTGATTTAGTTAATTGTTTGCATGGCTATCTCCTCTATTAAATTTCAAGTTTTGATGCAGTAGAAACTTCATCTTATTATAACTTTGGCATCACCAGTTCCACCCAACACACACACACATGCAAATATACAAGTTACACAGACACACAAACATACCTGCACATACACACTGAGCTAACATCCTACTTTGCACACCACACTCCACGTTACTACACACCTGTTAAATGAGTAGATTTGATCAGCATTGTAAAACCTTGAATGAGGCTTAACACTTTTATATGATGTTTAGAAACCCATGGGGGTGAAATTATAATGGTTTTTAAAGCCATGTAACATTGTTTTCCTTTTTAAAATGTTTAGACAAGTGGATTTGACATAAATACAATAAAACCTGAGAGGCAGGGAATAAAAAAAAAAGTGCAAAAAAAAATCAAGAATCTCAAAGCAGCTGGACTATTCAGATTGATTAAATGATGTCTGCAGAATACTGATGACTGGACCTACCTCGACATATCTTGATTCATCAAATATTTATTCACCTACTTTAATAACTATTTGCTCTGTGCCAAATACTATCCTGAGTGCTTATGAATATTAACTTATTTAATCTCCTCTAAGAAGCAGACACTATTAAAATACCTATTTTGACCAAATGCCATGACATGTACCTATAATCTCAGCTACTTGGGAGGCTAAGGCAGGAGGATCAAAATTCAAGGCCAATCTCAGGGACTTAGAAAGACCCTGTCTCAAAATTAAAAATAAGAAGGACTGGGGATGTGACTCAGTGATAGAGAACCCCTGAGATCAATCCCTTTAGTCCTTCCACAATAAAATAAAATAAAATGCCTATTTTTTCAAATAAGTAAAGTGAAGTAGAAGTAATTTAATAACTTGCCTAAATTCACATAGACAATAGGGAGTGGAACTGTAAATAAGCAGTTTGATGAACCAAGCAGTTAGGTTCTGGATTCCAAACTCTTTCCCACCACGTGATAATGCCAATCCATGTGCTGGAAGCTGGGTTATAGCAATAATCAAAGAGCGCATGTATCTTTTGTTTTCATTAAGCTTAAAGTTTGAAGGGGAGACATGCTGAAAACAACCAACTATGATCACAAGTGGCAAGTGCTGTAAATCAAAGGAAGAACTCTAGCAACAGACAGATGCAAATCATCCTGATCTAAAGATTGTGAGACCAATCAGAATCAGGAAAAGAAATAGATAGTAAAAGAGATGAGTGCCAATTTCCTCCTGACCTTGTTTCCCAATGGCCTTTGGTAATGAGGAATGAATATCTCAGCTAGAAATATTGAGTCATATGCAGGAGGAAACCTTTCCAACTGGTTCCTAAGGTTAGCTTCTGAACTTTGAGAGACATGCCTCTGGGAAGTATGTCCCAGGCCAGAAATCTGATAGACAGGGACTATCACACCAGGTGGAAACTGTCAGCATAGACTGGGAAGGTCAGTGTTTCCATGTAACCAAAAGTGTAGATGTGGACATTCAAGAAACCAGGCCAAGGTGCGTGTGGTGGTGCAATCCCAGAGACTTGGGAGGCTGGGGCAGAAGGATTGCAAGTTCAAAGTTAGCCTTGGTAACTGAGGGAGATCCTCAGCAACTTATTGAAACTCTGTCTCGAGGAAAAAAAAAAAAAAAGTAAACAGAATCTGGGATGTATATGAGTGGCAAAATGCCTCTGGGTTCAATAACCAGTACCAAAAACAAAAACAAAATACCAGGACACTTCCCAGCAGATGCTGGCAAGCTCTGCCAGGGTTGCAGTGAATGCCATCGACATGAGAAACTTTGAAAGTCAGACACCTGCTGAGGAAGTCTTTCTAAAAGTCAGTCTAACTCTTGGCTCTTCATTGAACATTTTTTACTTATCATCATAATGTTTAATAAATACTGAGGACTTTCTATGAACCAATCTCTATGGCAAGACTAGGGTGAAGAAGAGTATTATTATCATCATTACTGCATAGGAATTTCAAACCTTTCGTCTGAAGATTAAATGTTTGAGTCTACTGAAATAAATTGGCAGTATATTAACAAGAGAAAAGCCATAAGAAATTTAATTGATCACAGTTTTATGTGACATGGAAAACTTCAGATTAAAGAACCTAAAACCCAGGGTTAGCTATCTATTTTTATGTTTCAGTTCCAAGAAACATGGACAGTTATGTAGCTAATTGATTAGATGGAAAAAGGAATGACTTAATAGCAATAGACAGAGGGTAGAATCCCAGCAAGGCCTAATTGTTGAGATTCCTCTTGGCATTTTTGTGTAGCAGTCCTTCCTTCTGGGTATGGAGCAAAAGATCCTCTGGAATGGGGAGACTTTGACCTAAAATCAAATCAGGTAGATCAGAGAATTTCTTTACCTGGAAATGCAAGGGAAAGTTAGAGTGATATTTTGAGGTTTTATAGCTGACTTTGGGAAAATGAGGTTTCGATTTCTATGATCCACCTTGGGGTAAAGGATAATGAGAAGTGAGAAACAGGAGGTCAGGAGAACATCAGAGAGGAACTTGCTCTGCTGTCTTCACTTGGGGGCATTGTTCTCTCAGGCCCAACATTGTTATCCTGATTAAAGATTTGACATGGAAGAGCCGTATTAGGAACTAAAGCCCAAATCATGCCAAAGCCAGTTCTTAAAGTAACTATGGCTTATCTGCAAAATGCTTGTTGGTGTTTGCAAATTAGGCAAAGTTAATACTAGTTCACAGTAGGAACTAAGGACTCATTGGATATGAATGGAGAGATTGACCCAGGATGATCGTACAACCCCTAGAAGATACTTGCCACTAATGTCCCTGCATAAAGAATAAGAGTCAAATCTTTGGGGAAATAATGGGGAAAGTATAGGATTTTTTTTTTCTCTTCATAGTTTTTCTGAAATTTGAGTAATGGTTGATTAGCTTCCATTCAACATCAATTATGACAGGATATCTAGGGGCAAGGCAAATAAGAGGTCAGGAGTAGAGCTAAAACTAGGGAGAGACACATTTTAAAATGTCAGAAAAATTGGGAAAGAGAGGGATTGAGAAAATGGACATAAATAATGCAAGTCAGGAAGTTTTTTCTTGCTTATCTTTTTGTTTATTTGGTTGGTTTTGATACTGGGGATTAAACTCAGGAGCCCTTTAAACCACTGAGCTACATGCCTACTCCATTTTATTTTTTTATTTTGAGATAGGGTCTCAAAGTTGCTGAGCCTGGCCTTGAACTTGTGAACCTCCCGCCTCAGCCTTCAAGTTGCTGGGATCACAGGGGTGCATCACCACTGCCCCCTGCACAAGTCAGAGATTTTAGAGGCCCCAGCAGACAACTTGTAAGTGATCAACAGAAATGTGGGGAGAAAAGCAAAATGTGTCATCAAGGAATTAGGTTATCACATATTGTCAGGAGAGCCAAAGAAATGTGCAAAGTGGAGAGGAGACGAGACAGGACTGGCCTGACCCATGCAGGAGTGACACAGGCCTGAGGCAGCCTGCTCTCCTGTTTCTGCCCCTCAAGTTCCCTCTCACTGTTCTCAGAGCAAGCCAGCCTGGACAGGGCACCATGAAGAGAGCAGAAGGCAGCAGCCAGGAAGGACTCTGTGGGCGGGGGCAGGACAGGAAATGGTTCCTGGGGCACAAAAGTAGCTCCTAGTATTTCTTACAAGTCTACCTCAAGAGCCTCAGGTAATTTAGATGAAAAGGCCATTTATTTTTAGGGAATGAAAGATGGGGAAATCACTCCTAAAGCATTTTAAGGCAAAAAAAGAGCCCCATTTGCTAAACTCAGACTTTAAAGCTTTCTAGGATACTCCTCTTACAACTGTGCATCTGCTGTGTGTCTTGCTTCCTGCCTCCTCTCTTGACCATCATAAGTGTCATGCTCCACGAACAGACTGAAATGTAGCATATTTGGGCATCATGTAAAATACATATTGCTATAGACTCCAGTGTATTAAAGGCACATTACACATGCCCTCAATTGTACCTTTATATTTGATTACAATTACTTGGTGGCTTATCCTTAATTTATCTTGTATCATAGCTAGGATTGCTAAATATTTGGAAAAGAGATGCTAACAGCCATTATAAAATATGACAATGCTTAAATAAATATAGTTTCAATTCCAGACATGAGTCTACATAACTAAATTACTCCTTTTTAGAATGTAGGCTCCATTTAAGATTGTTTCACTCAAATAATGTACTTACCACTTCGAAAATCCATACCTGAATGAGTTACAAGGTGGGATCCCCAAAACTAACTAGGTCACTAATAATGTAGACCAAAAAGAAATTCCTTTATTTTAATATGAGGAAATATTGTATGACCTGTGGTGACATGGGTAGCACTTTGGAGAGTTATGAAGCAAAAATTTTCTTCCCTGTGTGCAAACTTCTACATCTGAGCTGTTGCCCTTGAACTTACTGGGTGTTTCTGGCTGGCTTACTAAGGATTTGATGATGTATCATCTTTTGTCCTTTTGGCTCCTGTCATTGTCTTCACTTTTCTAGTTTGGGTTATTTTTATTTATTTATTTATTTATTTTCCCCGTGATATCTACTTGGTTCTGGAATCTCCTTTTTGGTTGCTTTTTTCCCTTTGTACAAAATGTTGTCTTGTCTTTTCAGAATTTCAAAAGGCCTCCCCAGTGACTTGAATTTGAAGAGAGCTGCAGGGTCGTAGCTCGGTGGAAGGCTTAGAATGACAGTGAAATCCCTAAGCAGAGACTACTCTTTTCGAATAAGGAAACCTAAATATAAAAGCTGTCTGCAGCTGGGACTGTGTGCCAAGACAACTATCACTGAAATGCAGACGAAATAAAAAACAAAACAGCCCTCCTAGACAGGATTTGGGAGTTAAATAGGTGCCAGGATAGAAACCTGGAAAAGGCCAAGTTCACAGTAGGTGGTTTATCACCCCCAGTTGGTGTGATGTTGTGGAGGTTTATTCATCCAAGGAAAGTCACCCCAACAGTCAAGGACACAGCAGGAAGCCTAGGTTAACCTAACTCCCTGAAAACAAGAGAAGGTGCCATGTTCCCTCAGCTCTGCACTGTGCTCTTTCTTCCTTCTTCCTGGTTACTTATGGTTTGTGTTCCACCAGTCAGTTCCAGTTCTGAATTTCTGCTGCTTACCTTCCACTTTTTGGACCACACCTTCACATCATCCCGGCTTTTTTCTCCTTTAACCCCACTGTAACAACTGTTTTGACCTCCAGTTTTTCGACCTTTCCTTCTTAATGTTATCATCTTCACATACTTCCTCTTCCTTTTTGTCTTCAGTTTATATCACACCTGGGTCATGACTAGCTTTGGCCCATTTGGCAAACCCCAAATCTAAATTTAGCATCTATAACCAGCCTGTTGAAAGAACTTAAGGGAAGAAAATACAAACATATGGCTAGTGCTGCTAAAAATCCATGCTTACCACCTCAGAGGGACCACCGTGCTACTTGGCAATTCCACTGTGTCCCTCTTTTAATTCCCTCAATTATAAGGCACAAATGTTATTTCAGTTCTTCAAGCTTTGCAGTCCTCTTTATCCTAGCTTCTATTATTTTCCTTAACATATGCCTTTGTGTGGAGGAAAGTACGCTCTCCGCAGCACATAAGACTACAAATTACCTCTTTCTACACGGGATGGCTTCTCCCTTTGATCAGCCTTGGTGAAAAAGCACTCCTACGACTTTCTGTTTGATCACCCACTGTCTGGCTTCCCTTCAGGTTGTAGCACCATGTCTATTTCTCTTATTTTAACCGGAAAAAAAAATTTCTCAAATATATATTCCTAACCACGTTGACCTTGAGCTCCTCTTTTAAATTTTTAGTCTCTCTGCTATGGTTTGGATATGGAATGTCTCCCACAAAGTTCATGTGTTGAAAGCATGGTACCCAATGTAGAAAGGTTCAAAGTCAGGGATTTTATGGAATGATTGGATCATGATGGCTCTGACTACTATTATTAATGTACTACTGGGAGGTGGGAACTTGTTGGAGGAAGTACATCAGTAATTAGGGGGCATGACCTGGAAGGATTTATCTTCTCTCCAGCCTCTTCCTCTTTCTCTGCTTCCCCAGCTGCCATAAACTGTGTAGCTTTCTTCTTTCATGCCCTTCTGCCATGTGATGTTTCTGGCTTGAAACTGAATTAAACACAGACTGAACCCTTGAAGCCAAGAGCCAAAATAAAACTTTCCTCTCTTAACTTGATCTTGTCAGGTATGTTTGCTAAACTGATGAAAAGCTGACAGGCATACCACCTGAATACCGTCATTTTATTATTTCTCTTTAACAGTGGTTGTGTTTTTTCATTCCCTCATTTTAATAGAATCGATTTTCTAGTTTCCAATACAGAAGAGAAACTTTCTGAGTTCTTCTGTATCTGATATGTTACTATTCTGCCCTTAGACTTGATTCATCAATAATCTGGATATGGAATTCTATGGTGAACCACAATTTCATTCAGAATTTCGAAGGCACTACTATACCATCTCCAGCATCTAGTGTTACTATTCAGAATTTCAGTGTTGTTCCAATATTGCTCATTGTTGTGGTGAATTTCAAAGATGGATTTTAAAACTTCTTAAGCACACAGAAAAGTTGCACAAATATCAGAATTATTTTTCCTACACCTTCTGAAAATAAGTTACCCACCAGAAGCCTCAACACCCTGAATATGTCAGTGTATATTTCCTACAAAGACATTAATATTCTCCTATACTATAAAATGGAGGCATCAAAATCAGAAAATTAACTTTGATCGTGTACTGTCATTTAGCTCTTTTAACTCTTTTTTTAATTTTAATTTTACAGACTGCATTTGATTCCTTGTACACAAATGGGATACAACTTTTCATTTCTCTGGTTGTACACAATGTAGATTCACACCATTCATGTGATCATACATGTACATAGGGTAATGATGTCTGTCTCATTCCACCATTTTTCATACCCCTCCCTCTCATTTCCTTCTACATAATCTAAATTTCCTCCATTCTTTTATTCCCCACCCTAACTCCCCCATTATATATCATCATCCACTTATCAGGGAAAACATTCGGCCTTTGGTTTTTTGGGACTGGCTTATTTCATTTAGCATGATATTCTCCAACTCCATCCATTTACCTGCAAATGCCATAATTTTATTCTTCTTTATGACTGAATAATATCCCATTGTGTATATATACCATAGTTTCTTTATCTATTCACCTATTGAGGGGCATCTAGGTGGTTTCCACAATCTGCTATTGTGATTGAGCAGGTTATCTTTTTGGATCATTCTCCGGTTTGGCCAATTGTCCCAATAATGTTTATATTTATAGAATCTTTTCATAATCCCCACAAGCAGGTCTCTTCAGCAATTCTTCAGGTTTTCCTGGATTTTTGTTACCTGACACTTTTGTAGAAGCCAGTCATTTTGTGAGATTTCTGTCTATCATGATGAGATTCAGCACACATATTTGTGGCAGGACTACCTTAGAAGCAATGCTATTTCTGCCTCAGTGTATCAGAATAGTTTTCTAATGCCTGGTACATATTTTTCTATACTTTTTACTTTTAAACTTTTCAGTCAGTACATTAAGAGTGTATCTTACAGGCAACACATAGTTAGTTGGGTGAGTCATTTTTTTGTCCAGTTTGACAGTCTTTATCTCTTGGTTGAAGTATTTAGATCATTTGAATTAATGTAATTGTTGATATAGTGGAATTTAAGTCCACAATCTTGCTTTCATTTTCTATTCATCCCATTTGTTCTTTGTTCCCTTTTTTCCTCTTTGCTTCTTATGATTGACATCAATTTCAGTATCCGATCTTATAGGTGCACTTCTCAAAGTACTGTGGCTTTGAATTACAAAGGTTTCTCTATGGTTTACGAAATGCATCTTTAACTTTTCACAATATACTTTTCTTAGTTACTAAATTACTTAAATAATGTATTCAAAGAAAAATAGTATGATTCAACAGTACTATATCTCTTTATGTATAAGAACATTATGATTGTAAACTTATACCTCCAACTTGTGTAATTGTTGTATATTTCACTTCCATCTATATTACAAATCACAAAATGCATTGTCATTAATTTTTCTTCAAATAGTAGATCTTTCATACAAATGAAAAATGAAATACAAATTTTTAAAAAAAGGAATGTGGGAGAAGATGAAAAAAGTTTCAGAGATGAATGTTGTAATGGATGAATGCATAGCAATAATAATGTATATAATACCCTGATCTACGTTCTCCAAGAGTAAAATCAAAAAATATTGTGCTATCTATATTTTACCATGAAAAAGAAACTGTTTTATTTGCTGTATATTTACCATTTGTGGCACTCTTCACCCCTTTGCATTCATCTAGATTTCTATCTCATATTATTTTCCTTTAACCCAAAGAATTTTGTTTTATATGTCTTATGGGTAAAATCTGCTGGGAACACATTGTCCTAGTGTTTGTTCATTTAAAAAAGTCTTTATTTGTCTGCCTTTTGATAATTGTATTTTGTTGGATATGGAATACTAGCTTGATAATTACTTTCCTTTTAGCAATTTAAAAACATTATTTTATAACTTTATGACTCACAATGTTTATGAAGAGTACTATCATTCTCATATGCTATTTTTCCTTCTCACTGATTGGGCTTAACTCATTTGTTAAAGAAATAACATTCTTTTATTATCTATATGCCAATGACTGAAAACATTTGTTTCATGCACTTGACCCAGTTTTCCTTTTGTTTACAAAGAAAGGTCAAATCCTATGTTATTTAGTTCCTCATGAAAGAAAAGGGAATTTACCATCCCATCCCACAAATTATTTTGTGTTTTACTTTCATGATCACTCAGTCTAAAATACTTTCCAATATTCCTTGTGATTTCACCTTTGACTGATATGTTATTTAGAGTCAGTTATTTAATTTCCAAATTTTTCACTCTTCTGGGCACTTATTTTTTCCTAATTTACATGTACTGTGGTCAAGAATATACTCAGCAATACTGTAATCTTTTGAAGTTTACTTAGACATGTTTTAGTGCTTAACACACCATGTATATTGTTGAATATTCTATGTGCACTTAAAAATAATGTATATTCCACAGTTTCTGGGCGTATTCTTTCAATGTCAATTAGCTCAAGATAACTGATATTATTATTCTGCTATTCTATATACTTAATATATGTGTGTGTGTGTGTGTGTGTGTGTGTGTGTACGGTTATTATACTTAGAATTGTCTATTTCTCTTTTTTTGGTCCTGTCAGTTTTTTCATTAATTTTGAAGATTTTTCATTACACACACACACACACACACACACACTTATATATACACACATATATACACATAGATATATATAAAATATTTCCTTAATAAATTAACATTTTGTCATTGGGTAATATTCTTTTTCATATCTGATAGTACTATTTGTATTAAAGTCTATTTTAACTTATATTAATATAGCCTTTCCATACCTCATATGTTTACTGGTAAAATGTATATGTGTTCACATGGTATAATGTTTCCAATGTATGGCTTTGATCTATATGTATTTAAAAAAAAAGTTTTTATCTTATAGGCAAGATATAAGTAGGTCTTACAATTTAATACAGACTAAAAAATATGTTTTTAACAGGATAAACCAAACTTAATTGATAATTATATTTGGTATAAATGAATTACTTGCTTTTATTAAAACACAGAGATTCTTAATCTGATTTTTAAAAATGCAAAGCAAAATCCATTGTTTTTCATTTGTCTTTTCTGTATATTTGTTTCTTCTTCCTTTCTTGCCTGCTTCAACTTAACTGATTTTTAGGTTTGAATTCCTCAATTACCTTTTTAAATATACATTTTTACATTACTTTTAGTACATATTGAGAGAATTACAATATGCATAATTAACTACCACAATCTAGTTACAGTTAACTTTGTAAACTTCAAAGAAAATATAAGAAGTTTGCAAAATAAGAGTTCTAAACATACACTCCTTTTTTTCTTTTTTGCTCTTGTTATCATATGTATTATTTCTACAAATATTTTCTCAGTCAAGTTGGTTTTAGTTTTGGCTTTCATCACATGACTTTTAACAAAATTAATTGAACATAATTTTGTATTTACCCACTACACTCAAGCCTTGGTGAAAGAGATGGAGCTAAGGACCTGTGCTGAAGTTCCCACATTTCCAGAATTCTGTAGTCCACACCTCTGGTTATTCCCTGGAGAAAAACCCGTCTCTGTCTCTGTCTGTCTCTCTCTTTCTCTCCCCCTTACTTTTTTTTTTTACTCCATTTTTATGAAGACTGGCAAAAGCTAATTCTAAAATGTTTTACATTATTTCTTCAAGGATCTAGTAGGTTCTCTCTAAAAGAAAAAAATGTTATATTGCTTTTTGCTTAACATGGCTGATTCTCTCCCTGAATTCATTTTTTATTGTTAGAAATACAAACCCTCTTTTGTGGCATCATCCATTAATTAGTCCCTTCTTTAGTCTTGTCCCTTCTCATTCTTCTTTAGCCAGACATTATTTTCTCCTAATCCATCCTGCAGTTTCCTGTACTGAGCTTTCCCTCTGGTTGTCCATCTGTAGAGAGAGCACCTTAAACCACTGACCATCAGCAAAAATTCCTTTGAATACTCAGTTCATGCCCCGTAAGCTTTCTGGGTCATCACCTGCCTTCCACTTGGTAAAAACCATTCCTTCCTTTGGTCACCGCATATCCTGCATATTCTACTGATTTTGTTTTCTTAACACTTAAATGTACTTTGTTTATCATACCTTTAAAATATGTTTTGATCATCAATCTTATCTCTTTACTTATTCCATGTTTCTCACACAACAACAATGGAAGATACAGAATTAACACATGGCTGATGGATTGAACACATGCAAGTAGGAGGGAAGGAATATAAACATTCGTTCGTGTCTATTAAGTAACTGTGGATAGTTTTAAGATGGTAACTATGTTAATAAGAAACCATTATCTCAAACTGAAGAAGTTAAATTGAGATGAAAATGTGAAGACCATATCATGAAGATAGAGTAAGAATATACAAAAGTTCCTAGTAGAAATTTCTGATATAAATTGTACCCTGTGTATACATTTTTTCAACTTTTCTTAAGAAATATAGATTGTCGTGCAATCTACAGCTAATCAGCACAGGATTCTCACATGGCATTTAACCAAGCAGAAAAAATCAGAATGAGAAAGTTCAATGGAAGACAGACAGATAAAATGCAAATGTGCTTGATCACTTTATGAACTGGTAGTGGAACAGGATTTAAAATTTTGAGGAAAAAAAAAAGTCCATGGCAAAGGAAAAAAATAGTCTTTCTAAAAAAAAATCAGTGTTTTAATGATGAACAATTTTGACCAATTAAAGTTAAGACTAATTGCTATGGTGATTTTGGAGAAGAATGAAGCTAATGAGTTTCTGAATGTCAACTACAATTTTTGAGTACTTTTAATTTGCAATCTTTTTATTTAATGAAGAAAGTATTGAAGACTCATTTTAAATGTATTCAAACTGCATTTTAGTTTTTCCAGCTGTATTTTGTGTAGGAATTATATTTTCCTGTAATATCCACTCAGTTTTTTGGAAGGAAAAATCTTTAAAAGTCTCCTCTAGGTTGTCAAATCATACACTCTGTCATATTCCAAAAATAGCTTTACTCAGTGTTACACAGAATAAGAATCTGATCTGATATACTAATCCTATGATCTAAAGGAAAATAGTTGACAGATTGCTTGACCTAGGAAATCATTCGGAAAACTCTGCTAAGAGCAATGTCCCGGCCACATTTTTAATATAAATTTTTGATTTCTATCAATTTTCATTAAAGAAAACTTTAAGGAAAATGCCTAAGGATTTTTAATTCACTATAGTTTAAATGTCTGTTGCAGGTAGATAAAAAGTAAACCTTCTGTCTTCTACTTTTGCAGAGGCAAACGGGGGAAATTATAAGAGATCATTTGTTTTTTCCTTCTTGTTTTTCTAGATATTAATTACAATAAATGTAAAGATACAGTGCAAATACCTATACATTTAAATCTCTTTCAGCCTAGATATTCATGTGAAGATCAATAGCTAGAAACTCAGGCAGACTATGTACATACATAAATAATTGGTGCTTTTCCTCACATTTGAGGGTTTGCTTTTCATTTGCTAGTATTGATGTTTACAGGGAAAGAAATGAACTGACACTACAAAGTTGAATGCACCAATCACAAGAGCCCAAACATAGACAGAAAAGGAGTAATGAGCTGATTCTTCTTGCTTTCCTCTTCACATTTCCCCCTCTTGATATTTTTTTTTTTTTTTAATACCTAAGGTAGTATTTCATATCGGGGGAAAATACACCAAAATAAAAACATGAAAAGTCACATACACACCCACAAAAAAGGCATCAAATCACGGGTGACTTTTTGTGTCTGCATTTCAGCTTCACGCTGCCAATTATTTCAAGCTCAGGAAACAGAGAAACAAGGGTTACCCATTCCTACATGTGCTTTATTTTTCGCTTCGTTGTCAGGGTGGTAGACAACACAAAAGCAAACAAATAAGAAATATGCCTTTGCAACCTTTTCATATTGTTAATGGTTTTCTAGTCCAACATTCACTAAATAAAACTATCTGTAGAAAAATACCTGCTTTGTGTCACTATCTCTTCTCTACCCTGCAATTGGAAGAATAACAAGAAATACCATTAGATCAAGGCCTTTACTTTATATACATTGGACTGATTTAAGAGTTTTGACCTTTTCCATCTAACTCGGAGGCAATAATCTTTAAAATAAACTTTACTTAAGATAAACACACTTATACAAATGAGGAGTTTAATACAATTAGTTGAGCACTAGAGGTTATTAAATTTAACAAGTAATTTGTAGATAATGATGTGTGCTATCTACATATCTATTACTATAAATTAGAGCTAATTTTCTGCTTCTACTATAAACATTAATGTATTTTCCTCCATCAGAATTTGAGGTATGTACACAAATTTTAAGAGGAAAAATTACATCCCTCTCCAGTAATAGTCATCCGAGAAATAATATATTCAAGTGACGCTTCTGAGACTTTCAACACAGCAGCTCTGTGTATATTGTACATTCAAAATATTATTCTGTAAGCATTTAAACAATTTTTAAAAATCATGCCATGTTAACTGAATAAAAAATGTTATTATATTTACAAGCAGAAGGACTTTAAAGTTGTTAAAAACAAATATATTCCTTTGACATAAGAGAAACAAGGTCCTGAGAGATTAAATGACCTGCCCAAGGTCAAACCTGAGTTCATGGAAGAGCCAGAACTAGAAAACAAAGACTTCAGTTATGAGATATATTCATCAGTGCTAAATTCCATTGAGGTGCCAGAAAGTTTTCATTGCCTTTTAAAATTCTTATTTTTCCCCAGCAGTTTATGTTTATAAAGCTGTCTTTAATGGATTATTTTCTTGCCAACCTTCTCAAATATGTTTTTATTTCAAACTTCATGGGTTTTTTAAAATAAAAAAGTACTTTTTTGAAGACTTAAGAGTATTGTGCACTACAGAAGAATAACTTAAAGACTGGAAATTTACTTTGGACATGTAAAAATGTTTGTCAGTTTATATATACCTGAAAGTCCATTTGGTATTCAAGATGTTCATTTATTGCTGTCATTTTATTTGATTTTTCCTTGCTTGATGATCCTTGTTGCTTTTTCCAACCTAATTAATGAATAAAGGAAAATAAAATTTAAGGTTAAAGCATGAAATAAAAAAGATGTTCATTCATGAAGGATTTGGGTATACTTAATTGTATAAAGGTTTAAATGTATTAATTGAACATTTATTTCTAATAAACATTTTTCCCTTTCCTTTTTAAGTCCTAATTTGTATTTGGTAGCAAGTTGAAGAATAAGAACTCATTTGGGTAAAATAATCCCTAATGACTATTCGTACTTCTTCATGTTTTTATACATTATATAAAAAAGTCAATGACTCAACCCTGGAACTGGTTTGTGTAAGAGTGTTCTTTTTCATTTGTTTATTTAAAGTAAACATCTGCAAAAACTATTAGTTCGATTTTGGACAAGAATATTTTGTTGGTTATGGAGGGTCATAACAAACATCAAGCAAATATTAATGGAAGTTAGTAAAGGAGATTGTTGGGAACTTTTCAAATTTATAGCAACTTCATTGCTATAAAATGTCATATTTTAAATACATTTACACAGCTAAATGCCTCACCAGTTACTAAGAGTCACTAGTGAGTCTAATAAAGACTAAAGATTTAAGAAGCCAACAGAAGTCAACAAAGCCATCAAAAACTCCTCTGTTAACAAATATGTTCATTGATCTTCCTGCATTACCCAATATTAGGGTTAGTCTCTTTGCTATAGCAAGTCACATGTATGCTAGCCTGGTCTTCTGTATTGAAAGATAAACTTAAGCAATTGTTTTAAAGTGAATGATTAAAACTCCCTTCTTTACACAGCGTACTCAGCTATTGTTCAGTGACAGTAGCTGCTCTCCATGGGATACAATTTTGTGTGTAGACCTCTAATCTAACAGTTATAATGATGCTTTTTATCATGATCACAAAGCATTTAATTGCACAGAGCAATTTAGAAAACAGAGTCTAGGTCAAGACAGATCATAATCTAAGACAGATAACAGTGATGTGGAAAGCATAGAGGGTATGTAAACAGCAAAATAATAAGCAGTGAATAATTAGAGAGATAAAACTTCACAGTCTCACTGTTTTTCTGTTCAGGGTAAATGCATTTTGGACAAGGCACCTTTGATTGCTAAATACTTTAAAGGGCCATCAGGCGCTATTATTTTGTCATCAAACTTTCATGACTCCAGATATGTTTTCCTACCACTGCACAAGATAAAGGGCTGTGGGTAGGTGGAGAAGGTAGTGAGAAGTAAATAATCAAAAGAGTCATTGCTATGCAACATCACTTAAGCCAAGGGTTTACTTTAATTACAAAAATTATTTATTTCTGCTCCTTTCTTACATCTTATTGTTCAGGAAATAGTCTTGCACATATATCTGAAATACTATGCTCTCATACATACTGCTTAAAGGCAGAGTACTGTAAGAAAAGATGATCAGCTGACCAGAGTTCTCAGCTTGGGGGATCTTGCTTTCTGACTACATTAATTTCTGAAAATGAGAAATGTTATCTCTAAAAACTGTTACAGGGGTAGTAAAAATATAATTATTTTATCCAATTTTATAGCTGTTGAAATGAAGTTTATTTTCTAAAACCTAAAAAGACAACATCACTTAACATCTTTGGTATGTCAGTATAGGTTAGCAGGAAAATATTCTATGATAAACTTATCTGTTAGATACCAAGAAGAAATTCTAGCCCAAAATTCCTATATTTTCACTTGATGCTTCTTTTACTGCTGTTCTTTATTCTTTTTCACATTTCATGTTAGAGAATTTGTACAGCCTTTAAAACTTCATTAACAAGAATAAATCCAGTATCCATTGATTTCTTCTCAAAAGGCACTCTAACCCATCAGATAGCCCAGTAGTTTCATTCTCATGAATACTCTTGCCACAAAAAACTCAATAGGGCACAAACAAATTCAATGAATAGAAAAAGAAACCTATTAGGTTGGGGATATTTAGTGCATTAGATGGGTCCAGAATTATGAAGCCTAAACTCCCCCATTGTAAACAGGAAGCTGTGTGTGAGTTTATCTGTCCATATTTTCCATTTATCCCATAGGCCAAGAAATCTACTCTGATGCCCATGTTCATCCATCCCAGAGCCAATCCTTGGAATTCCAACAATAATATTGCAAATTATTCCTCCTGATGAGGAAGTAAGACACAGCTAAGGCTAAGCCACTTGTTTTAATGGTGCATGTGCACAGCTAATCACCAAAGACCTTTCCCTCTTCATACAACAAGGATAAATATAAAAAACAAATAAGTTTTTTTGTTTTCTTTTTTGGCATTCCTTAAAGAATTGATTGAAAAATAAAGAAAGAATCTTTAGGAAAAAGGTAAATCAGGCAAATATAGATTGAAGGTAATAATAATAATTATAAACAACCTTTACTTTTAATTCTTTCTACTGTGATGTCAAACTCATATTTTTGAAAAAAATCTTTGGCTCATAAAAATAAATCTTGGTTTCAAGCAAGGACAATCTGAGTAATTTTCAGGTATTTGTATATTACTGTGATAATTGGTCATCAAAGAGGATACTAAAGAGAAATGCAATTATTTTCTTGGAATGTTTTGAATAAAAATAGGTATGTTTTAGTATCTAAAACTTGAAATGGTAGATTTAAACAAAATATATCAATATAAAGAGTGACAATAATTTAAAGCTGCCCCTCCTTAATTGTTCATTTTAAATTCATGTTTATACAATTAAAAAGGAAGCAAAATGATAGTGATTATAAAATGAAAACTTTGCACTGAACACATTTTCTGAAATTGACAGGAAGTTGTCACACTAGATGTGAATGTGTGTGAACTGTTGATTGTACTTGTGAAATGAGAGTTTAGGTTTTGTGTATTCCTAAAAGAGCCATCTCAATTGTGTGCAGTTTTCCACATTCACCTTGTTTGTCTAGCTGATGAGTGCAAAAATAAATGCGAAATTCTCCTTATGCTAAACTTGTTTCCCATTGTATCAATTGCATAGGACCAAATTCACAGCTTAAAAAATTTATCTTCATATTAAAATTCACCATATAATCTGTGTTAATTTAAAAATAAGAAATAATTTATCTGTGGCTCATTTGTCTGGCCACATAGTCTCAGACATCAATTATAGGAAAGTAAATGAGCCTGTTAGTATATGTGCAAACCACTGGATTGTGACAGTAGATATAATTATTGGAGCCATGGTCCCAAACTTTAGCATGATCAAAACTCACTTCAGTGTTTGCTAAAATTCAGATTTGCTCCATGCCTAGAATTTCTGTTTCAGTATTTTGCATTTTTATACATTCTCAGGAGATGCTGGTACTTCTGGACTGGGAGACAGGGTCACTCGCTGGACCACTTGATTTGACTATACTAACTGTTCTGAAAGCACTTTATTACACTGTGTCCAAGGACTACATGAGTAATATAATCTGTTTTCATCATGGTCACACAAAAAGAATGTGACTTTCTCATCAAAAAGATTCTAATAAACTTCCTCTAAATTTTTTTGTTGTAGTGTTAGTGGCAAAAGAGATTAAAAAGAGAAAAGAAACAAATTTAATGTTTAGAGTCACTGTAGTGTTGTGGCATTGAGGGTATCTCCCAGCAAGGATGTGTCATGTATAGAAACCACATGTGTTTGTGGTGCAATTGAACACCTCCAGGGATGCCCCCTAATTAGAAAAAACAAATCAGGATAATCTCATTCATCTTGGTTATTCACAAAAGGTCCATTCAGAGAAAAATGTGGAACTTCAGCTCAATGTTTTGGGAAAAAATGTTCCTTCTCTTTTATGAACCTTAATAGAGAAACAGGTCACCCCAGAAGTTGCTGGCAGCCATTTCATTACAAGACAAGTCAGACTTAGGGCAAAGTTAAATTTCCAGGATCACAGACAAGAGAACAGCAGAGAAAATCAAGTCAGATTCTTCATTGATCCGAACCAGAAGTCCACACTACCATGAAAACTTTCAATTATATAAGTGGCTTAAACACTTTTAATTTTTAATCCAACTCAAGGGCAGTTCTCTATTCTTTCCAACAAAAGTAAAACAAATAAATTAAAAGGAAAAAGAAACACTCCTATCTAAACAGGTACAGAGCTAAGAATTAAGCACTAATAAATCAAGCAGTAAGCATATCAAAGGTGTGCGAAGTCTTCATAGAAATCTATTGATAAACATTCTACAGAAAGTGAACTTTGACTATTTGTAGATGCAAGAATCAAAATCTTGTTAATAAAATTTGTGAAACAAAGTATCAGCAATTCCAGGTAGGAGAACGTAGATAAACCACTAAAAGGCGATAGAACTCAACAATAGAGGACATGGAGCATCCAGGACAACCAGATATGAGAGTACTTCCCAGGGCCACCCTACCCAGAACTCAGTTATCTTCCCAGAAAGTGCATGTAATTCCCATTCCTGAGCACTGTTAGTCATTCTGATTAAGTTTTTCAGCTGACTGCATAAAGTTTCAAAGAATCTTTCTAGCCTATTGTCAAATACCAATATCTGTACTGATGAGACTCTGCCTGCCTATTACAATCCAGGTTTGGGGCAAGATTAGACAAAAATAGTCAGGCAGGGGCACTTCCTCCCAACTTGGAAAATCCCACCTTAACCAGACTGACTTTTGAGTTTATGGGCTCTATTTTCACCAACAGAGAGCAAAAAAACAACAGCGCCATGGGAAATAAAGGACTTTTCAAGAGTACTTAATTTGAAATGCCTATTTGCCTGACAGAAGAGAAACTCTTCCACTATCATTTGGTGTAAGGGCAAATTAAGCCAGTAAACCAAATGGTAAATAGAATTTCGAGCACAATACTGGGAGTGAGATAAATCTGAGTGTGAAATCTTAACCTCTGCTATCTGACCTTATAGAAGCTATTTAACTTTCTTGAGTATCAGATTTCTCATCTGTAAACAGAGGATAGAAAATATGGATCTTACCAAATTTTTTATTATGTATACAACAATTAAATAAGCATCTCCCAGTGCCTGGCACTTAATGGATATGCAATACATGAAAATTTTCTCTCTTCCCCTTATGCTAAACACCTCAGTAATCCTTTAGAACAAAATACTACATAGCTATATTTAACCTAGACTCTGCACAGATGGGGGAAATCTGAGTCTATCACCCACACAGCTTCAAGGCATTGTTGTATTGAGGGGTAATCATCTTGAGAGTACCCCCAGACAGTATTGTGCAAAGTACCTCTCAAAGGAGAATAAATCTATTGGCAACAGACACTGCCATAAGGTCCAGGACAGCATTCGGATATATAAAGAGGCTAACAATAAGTTCTATAGAAAACAGATTATATTTCCTATTGGCAAAAAGTCAGAAGCTCTTGTGGATTTTTTTGGATTCATTTGATTTTCTTTTATTTTTTGGTGCTGGGGCTTAAACCCAGAACCTCATGCACAGTAGGCATGTGCTCTACCACTGAGCTACCTCTAGCCCTAGTCAGCTCTTTGTGTACCTCTTGAAGCAGTTGATTTCTGTCAAACAACTTTCATGTTTAGTAATAAGACATGAGATCTGAGGACTGAGTGTGTCCATGGAAAGTCATCAAACAATGAAGCTGCAAGGAAAGTATATGGCGTTTTCAGACTCATTTATCAGCACCGTCTCCCAGAATACTTCTAGAAAGTTGCTGAAATGATGGTCCAATTTGCTCTTGCTTGACAAACAGTAATAATCTCAAACCACTGAGTTTAAAAAGAAAAGGGTACTTTAAGAGCTTTTGCATATACCATTCCTGCTGTCTTTTATATAATAAAACCTTCACTACTGGAAATTCTGTCCATCAGAAATAATGTACATTTCTAGCTCTATATTTACAAGGCATGTGTTAATAGATAGGTGGCTGGAGTTCTGTTTTGTTTTGTTTTGTTTTTCTGCTTATTTTAAACTTATTTTGCCACCTGCAATGTACTTTTTTAAAAGCCTTTCCTGAATGATAGGTTCACTTAAGAAAATTGTAGAATTTACTCTGAAAAGCAGAATGTGTTATTTAATAGTTTTGTGACTTTTCTGCCTACCACTGTCACCTCATTATTCAAACTGTATACCTGTGTGTGATTCAGAACATACAATGTTACAAGAAAAGCTGATTTCTTGGCAAATTAATTTATAAAGCATTCAAAATGTCTATCACATTTACAATGAAGTCTTAAAATTTTGTTTGCTTATAAGAATATAGAGACATTAAAGAAAAGGTTGGTGTGGTGCTTAGCATCAGAGTTGATTTTCTCAATGAACACAGTTGGATTCCCAGTTTCAAAATTACCAACCAGGAGAGTTTGGCCCACATCATCAGTACTACCAGAAGAGTACTGTGAAGAACAAGTTAATTAATGGATTTATTCGAGTAAATTGCTATAAAGAACCAATTAAATATTGCACTTTTAACATTTCCTAAATTAAAATGTACTGAAGTGGTTTTTGAATGTTTACATATTATAAATTCACATTTCAGTGCCACCATTGATACCTGTGTGACCTTCACAAGTAATTGACTCTAAGCCCAAATTCTGCATCTGTACAGTACAAAAAACAATAGCACCCATCCAACCTATCCTACAAGTTGCTATAAAATTGTAATGAAACTGTATCCTCTGAAAGTGAGTTTCCCACTGCAAAATATTATAAAATTCTTAGTGAATTGGTAATCTTGCCTTTATAAATTGTACTTCAAAAGCGCCCTCCCAGTTACCCTGACAAATTCTTAATATAGTGAGAAAGAAACTTCAGTTAAACATGCTGGATTATAAAATTCACAAAATTAGGAATTCTGCCTGTTTTGCTTAGTAATATACCTTAAACTTCTAGAATGATGCCTTACGCATAGGAAGTGTTTAATAAGTATTCGTTCAACAAATGTTAGTTTAACTAAATAGAAAATATAGTGAGGTTTCCAGTATATTAATAGTGATAGTTTGGAACAAGACATAATGATCTGAATGTTGCTGCAAAATCAACTGGCAATAACAGATAAATTTTCTAGAAGGTAAGAAAATAATTAATGACAAGATTCTATATTTTTATTTCATTATTTACATTGGGAAAGAATGGCCACATTAGACTACCCCTCAGGACCAAGCAATACATAGCTTTTTTCAACATACATGAAAAAAAAACAAAAACAAAACAAACAATAAGCCATGAAAATAAACTAGAAGCAAGCATTCATCAAGACAGCGATCTTTTCAAGAAAGAAAATGTTGATACCCACTTGGCCCTCTGCCCTACATCTTCATCTGCAAGTACCCCTAAAGTTCAGTTCCTACCTTTGGCTCATAATAATGACTGAGTTCTGAAAGAAATGGTAAATCATGTTGGTTGTTGCTCTTATACAAAGAAGTACATGATTTAGAAATACTCCTACAAAATGAGAACCATTATGTTGTGGTATTTTTAATCCTTCCTCCATATATTTTAATTAGGCATCTATTGTATGTCAAAAAACACAGATATTTCAAAGAAAGAAACATGTCCCTTGGGGCATGGTGGTACATACCTGTAATCCCAGTGTCTGGGGAGGAGAAGGCAGGAGGATCTCAAGGTAGAGGCCAGTCTTAGCAACTTAGTAAGACCCTGTCTCAAAATAAAAAATAAAAAGAGTCAGGGATGTGGCTCAGTGGGTTCAATCCCCAGTACTGGAAACCAACCAACCAACCAACATGTCCCATACTATAACAAAATTTACAACTCAGTGAAAAAGAAAATAAACCTCTTTTTAAAAATTATTTTCATTCAATCCGTCCGTGTTCCTAGAATACCAATAATTATAAGCCATGTTTATTTCCTATAATACTATTGTACAGTCATATTAATGAGTATCAGTGTTACTATTCAGAATTTTTCTTTTTGAATAACTTTCCTATTTACTATTAGTTATTTGTTTATTTGGTTTTCTATATTTTCTCTGTGTGTAGACATATTATTTGCTAACCGTTTCCAATGTATATTTCTGTCAAAGTATTATAATTATTTATTTACTTATATTTTCCCCCCAACAACTATAATGTGAATTTATTAGGACTTTGTTTTACTAATGTGTAACACAACTTCTGGTATGTTATAGATACTAAGTCTATGATAGGAGAGACAAAAGAACTGGAGACAGGAAAGAAGAGGGAGAAAGAGGTAAAATCTACTGGTCGTTAAAATGACCACATGATCTGAACCTGAAGAATTTTACGTAGAATTAAATATACTGATGCCAAATTGCTTAAGATTTAAGAGTGTACTGGAAAGGAAGGAGGAAAGGGAGAAGGAAGAAGAGGAGGACAGGAAAATAACAGGGAGTATGTGTTGAACCAGGAATGGATCATTTCTATCCACATGCCTGAGTTAACCTCACGCATCTTTATGTTTCACACACAGAAGTCACAGCCTACTGAGCTGGACAGAGTGTATTTCCCATCACAAGTCACAGCCAGAATACAGCAGAATACTGTGATTGTTACCCATTTAACACAAGTAGATGTGGGGGAACTCTAAACCATCCCCTCTTTGTTTTTACCTTTCGTTTCTACTACCTGGATAATTGGCTGAACCCTCAATTTGCCTAGAATGTGGAGTCCTGGCAGGGCTGTAAGTGGAGCTTGCCTGGTCTTCACCCACAGTACCCGTCTCCTCATTAATGCATCACCTCACACTCTAAATAAACAATAAAAAGAACTAAAACAATCTCTGGGAAAAACTCTGCCAAAATTACATGCCTGTCTCTTCCAGACTTGGGAATCAGAAGCTCAGAAGTGCTTTATAGAAAAACAAAAGCACAAATAAAAAAATCTAGCCTGATTCCATCCCACAGAGCAGGTTTTACTGGTGTGGCTACAATCTTGTCAAGACATCATGTGAGAGTACTGAGCCCAAGGCATGCCCCCAGGGAACTGCAACAGCTTCCCACCACCTTACTGTCTCAGAGGGCATTTCTCATTGGTGTCTGTTAAGACAGCTGAAAAGATATTATTTTACCAAAATAAACTTTTTCTTCATTAAATTTAAGATTGCATCTTCAATACAGCCCAGCATGTGGCTCTGCATTATTCTCTTATTACTATTCCAGGAAAGATCTCTATCTGAAACAGAAAAAAAAAAAAAAAAATCTAAAATGGAGGATTCTAACTTATAGCTCAGAAGATAGGAAAAGAAGAAACAGCCACTACAACCTAGGTTCTCATCTCCTGCTCACCATTCACAAAGGAAAAAATTTCTCTGATTTCATGGAGCCTCATTTGCAGATGCAAGACTGTTTTTAAAAATCTACAATAAAAGGAAATGCTACATTTGAAAAAAAAATAAAATGTATTTCAGATGTGGGTGGATGTTGTCAATAACTCTCCAAAAAGTGTTTGACCTGCATGACCTCTCCAGTCTTACCCAAACTGAAGATGAGTCACCCTCCTCCACACTGGTTGGTGTGCATGCCTGGAATGCTCTTGTCCCCTAGGATCTCTCTATGCCCCATTCTTTGTCTTCCTAGAGACTGAGCTTAAATGGCCCCTACTCAGAGACACAGAATTTCAAGGAAGAAGGAAGAAGGAAGGAAGGAAGGAAGGAAGGAAGGAAGGAAGGAAGGAAGGAAGGAAGGTCGGTCTAACTATAAATTTACAGTTAATAGGAAAAGAAAACTTTCCATAATAGGAAAATACTCAAAATAATTTATATTTCACCATGGAAGGACTTGGACACAAGTACACCAGAAGATATAGGAAATTGTCAGTTGCTTGCACCTACTTGAAATGAATGAGATGTGATTTGTGACAGGTAGGGTGTTGTATAGGCACAGAAGTATGCATGAATGCTAGAACAAAGGCTGATGTTAGGGGAAAAAAATGTGGTAGGCAGAATAATGCCTCCTCTTGGGGAAAGAAAACGGTCCACATCCTAATCCCTGGAATATGTGAGTATATTGTTACAGGACAAAGAAGAATTAAGGTTGCAGAGATGGAGTTAAGACTGCAAATCAGCTAGCCTTAAGAGAGGGATCTTATCTTGGATTGTCTGCATTGCCCATGTGATCATAAGGGTCAATGAAAGTAGATGAGAGTCAAAGTCGGAAAACAGGTGTGTAGGCAGAAGCCAAATCAAAGAGGTATGGATGTGAAAAGGACACAGCTCATCTTCGCTGGACTCAAAGACGAAGTAGGAGACCACAAGTTAAGGAATGCTGGAAGCCACTAGAAGTTGGAAAAGGCAAGGTAACAAATTTACCCCTAGTCTCTCCAGAAGGGAACAGAACACTCTCTGGTCAAAACCATGGTTTGAGCCTGTCAACCTTGAGAACTGGAAGAGAAAAAACAATTTTGTTGATAGGAATTATAGTTCCTGATATTATGGCGTGGAATGAGACTCGCATCATTGCAGAAAATTCATCTTATTTCTGGAAGGTCAAGAACCTGTCAAGGCACATGTTAGTTTTTTTCTTTTTTTTAAATTTATTTAGAACTTAAAGTATATCTATTAGTGATGAGAAATAAGGGATGGTTACAGAGGAAATACACGAGCAAACTCCCTATACAGCAAAAATCCATGAAGAAGCAGTACAGTTGTCTTCCAGAAATGGTAATAGAAATTTGAACAAAATTGTCAACTCAGATATACAAATAATTTTGTCATGCTTTTTCCACAGTAATTTACTTCCCAATGAGTCATATAATACATTTAAAATATATGTTAGAAAATATGAAATATTTTTGTTGTATTAACAGAAATAATTTTATTATCTTATTGACATAAAATTTAAAAATATATCTAACCTGTATTAAGTTCCAGGATTACAAATTTAACTCTTTTTTAAAATTTTTTATTTACTTATTTATGTTTATTTTTTACAGACTGCATTTTGATTCACTGTACACAAATGGGGAACATCGTTTTGTCTCTATGGTTGTACAGGATGTAGATTCATACCATTCGTGTAATCATACACGTATGTAGGGTAATGATGTCTGTCTCATTCATTGAAATCTTTTTAAAGTTACTTTTATTAATGGGATATAATCAGGTCCATTTGTCTGCTGTTTATTAACTTAGTGATGTTCTAAACCAACTAAAAGGACTCACAAGGGAATGGGGCTCTAGTCCAGCGATAGAATATGTTTACAATGTCTGGGTTCAATCCTCAGGGCCTAAAGGAAAAAAAAGCAGGATGGGGAGTGGACCAAGATAGGTGAATTTGTCAGATGACTCAAATACTGGTACCAGGACTAGGGTGAGACATCTGAGGTATGAGGCTCCTTGAACAAGAACTTTAAGGCATTTGCATGACTCTCAGGGTGGTTGCCCTGCGAATGGTGCCCTCTGCATGCCTCACTCCCCTCACTGTAATCCAAGTGCCCTGATGTCAAAGACCAGCAACACAGTTAATGTGATGTCATTTTTCCAAAATGATGCAAAATGCTTCACGACATTTCAAGCAAAATATAATTTTGTTTGCACCAAAGTTGAATTTCTAGAAAATTCTTGCTAAGTTCTTAATTTCTAGTAATTGGTTGTCATATTTGCTAACTTGTAACTTAACAGTCTTATAATGGGAAATCATGTTTTTCTAAAGACCTGTTATAGGATTTATGAGTCCTCTGCAGAAATGTGTGTATTCTCTTAAGTGTGGCATGCAGAATTCTATACGTGAGAGTCATATTTATTAGTTGTGTTTTTATCTTTTTTAAATTATTTTTTAACAGACTGCATTTTGATTCATTGTACACAAACGGGGTACATCATTTCGTTTCTATGGTTGTACACGATGTAGATTCACACCCTTCATGTAATCATACATGTACATGGGATAATGATGTCTGTCTCATTCCACCATTTTTCATACCCGCACCCCCTCCTCCCTCTCATTTCCCTCTACATAATCTAAAGTTCCTCTGTTGTGTTTTTTTCTTTTCTTATTTGCTTCCCCCCATTTATCTTTCTTATTTATTTATTCATTCATTCATTTATTTATTATACTTGAGATTGAACCCAGGTGTGCTTTGCCACTGAGGTACAACCCCAGTACTTTTTATTTATTTATTATTTGTTCTCATTAGTCATACAAGATAGAGGAATGTATTTTGACATATTATATATATGTGGAGTATAATTTCCCATTCTTCTGGTTGTACATGATGTAGAATTATATTGGTCATGTAATCATATATTCATATACCATAGTGATACCAATTCATTCAACTATCCTTTCCATTCCCCTTCCTCCTCTCTTGCCTTCATTCCCTTTTTCTAATCTAAAGTATTTCTTTTCTTCCCTACCCCCCACCACCTTATTGTGAGTTAGTATCTGCATATCAGGGAAAGTATTCAGCCTTTGTTTTTGTTTTTGTTTTTTTTTTTCAGATTTGCTTATTTCACTCAGCATGATTGCCTCCAGGTCCATCCATTTACTGGCAAATGCCATAATTCCATTCTGCTTCATGACTGAGTAATATTCCATTGTGCATATATACCACATTTTTTTTTATCTATTCATCATAGAAGGGTACCTAGGTTGGTTCCACTGTTTACCTATTGTGAATTGAGCTGCTATAAACATTGATGTGGCTGTGTCACTGTAGTATGCTGATTTTAAATTCTTTGGGTATAAACTGAGGAGTGAGATAGCTGGGTCAACTGGTAGTTCCATTCCAAGTTTTCTAAGGAATCTCCATCCTGTTTTCTAGAGTGGTTGTACTAGTTTACAGTCCCACTAGGACTGTATAAGTGTTCATTTTTCTCTACATCCTTGCCAACATTTATTACTACTTGTATTCTTAATAATTGCCCTTCTAACTAGAGTAAGATGAAATCTCAGTGTAGTTTTAATTTGCATTTCCCTAATTGCTAGAGATGTGGAAAATTTTTTCATATATTTGTTGAATGATCATATTTCTTCTTCTGTGAAGAATCTGTTCAATTCCTTAGCCCATTTATTGAGTGTGTTATTTGTATTTTCAGTGTTAAGTTTTTTGAATTCTTTTGAGTTCCTGGAGATTAATGCTCTAACCAAGGTGCAGGTGGCAAGATTTTCTCCCATTTTGTGTGCTCTCTCTTTACATTGTTGTTTCCTCTGCTGAGAAGAAGCTTCTGTTTGATTCCATCTCATTTATTGATTCTTGATATTACTTCTTGTGTTTTAGGAGTTTTGTACAGAAACTTAGTTCCTAAGCCAACAGGATACAGACTTAGCCCTCCATTTTCTTCTTTTAGATGAACATTTTTAAGTCCTTGATCAACTTTGAGTTTAGTTTTGTTCAAGGTGAGAGATAGGAGTTCAATTTCATTTTGCTACATATGGATTTCCAATTTTCCAAGCATTTTGTCAAGGATGAGATAACTATATTTATGTGGGTTTGTCTCTGTGTCTTCTATTCTGTACCATTGATCTATGTGTCTGATTTGGTGCTAATAACATGCTGTTTTGGTTACTTGTAGATCTGTAGTACAGTTTAAGGTCTGGTATTGTGATGCCTCCTGCTTCATTCTTCTTCCTAAGGATTGCTTGGCTATTCTGGGTCTCTTATTTTTCCAAATGAATTTCATGACTGAGTTTTCTATTTCTGTGAAGAATGTCAATGGGATTTTAATAAGAATTGCATTAAATCTGTATGATGTTTTTGTAGTATGGTCCTTTTGACAATATTAATTCTGACTATCCAAGAGTATGGGAGATCTTTCATTCTTCTAAGGTCTTCTTCAATTTCTTTCTTTAGTGTTCTGAAGTTTTCATTGTAGAGGTCTTTCACCTCTTTTGTTAGTTGATTGCCAGATATTTTTTTGAAGCTATTGTGAATGGGATTGTTTACCTGAGTTCTCTTTCAATGGATTCATCACTGATGTATAGAACACGATTTGTTTATGGGTGTTAATTTTATATTCTGCTACTTTGCTAAATTCATTTATAAGTTCTAGAAGGTTTCTGGTGGAGTTTTTTAGGTCTTCTAAATATAGACTCATGTCATCAGCAAATAGGGATAGTTTGGGTTCTTCTTTTTTTATTTAATTTTTTTCTTCTAATTGCTCTGGCTAGTTTCAAGAACAATGTTGAATTAAAGTGGTGAAAGTGGTCATCCCTGTCTTGTTCCAGTTTTTAGAGGGAATATTTTCAATTTTTCTCCATTTAGAATGGTGTTGGCCTTGGGTTCAGCATATATGGCTTTTGCAATGTTGAGGTATGTTCCTACTATCCCTAGTTTTTCTAGTGTATTGAACATGACAGGGTGTTGTATTTTGTCAAATGCTTTTTCTGCATCTATTGAGATAATCATGTGAATCTTTAAGTTTATTGATGTGATGAATTACATTTATTGATTTCCATATGTTGAACCAACATTGCATTCCTGGGATGAACCCCACTTTATTGTGGTGCACTATCTTTTTACTATATTTTTGAATGGAATTTGACAGTATTTTACTGAGAATTTTTGCATCTATGTTCATCAGGGTTATTGGTCGAGGATTTTTTTCCTTGATGTGTCTTTGTTGGTTTTTGTATCAGGGTGATATTAGCTTCATAGAATGAGTTTGGAAGGGTTCCCTCCTTTTCTCTTTCATGGACTACTTTGAGAAGTATTGGTGTTAATTCTTCTTTGAAGATCTTATAGAACTCAGCTGAGACTGCATCTGGTGGGGCTTTTCTTAGTTGATAGACTTTTGATGGCATCTTCTATTTCATTGCTTCAAATTTATCTCTTTAAATTGTGTATGTCATCTTGATTCAGTTTCAGTAGGTCACATGTCTCTAGAAATTTGTTGCTGTCTTCGAGACTTTCTATTTTATTGAAGAATAAATTTTCAAAATAGTTTCTGATTATCATCTATATTGCAGTAGTGTACATCATGATATTTCCTTTTACATCATAAATTTTAGTGATTTGAGTTTTCTCTTTCTCTTCATTAACACAGCTAACAATATCAATTTTATTGATTTTTTTCAAAGAACCATCTTTTTCTTTTGTCAATTTTTAAAAAATTTTCTGTTTCAATTTCTTTTCAGTGCTGATTTTAATTATTTCCTGTCTTCTACTGCTTTTGGTGTTGATTTGTTCTTCTTTTTCTAGAGCTTTGAGATGTAATGTTAGGTTATTTATTTGTTGATTTTCTATTCTTTTAATGAATGAGTCCAATGTAAAGAACTTTCCCCTTATAACTGCCTTAGTAGTGCCCCAGAGATTTTGATATTTTTATTGCTATTCTCATTTACTTCTAAGATTTTTTTTATTTCATCCCTGATTTCTTCTGCTATCCATTGGTCATTTAATAACATATTATTTAGTCTCCAGGTTTTAGAGTAGCTTCTATTTTTTATTTTATCATTGGTATTTAATTTCATTTTATTATGATCAGATAGAACGCAAGGTATTATCTCTAATTGCTTGTATTTGCTAAGAGTTGCTTTGTGGCCTAATATATGGTCTATTTTAGAGAAGGATCCCTGTGCTGCTGAGAAGAAAGTGTATTTGGTCATTGATGGATGAAATACACTTCATCTGTTAAGTCCAAACTATTAATTGCATTTTGAATTCTATTGTATGCTAAGTTTTTGTTTGGAGAATCTACCCAGTGTTGAGAGAGAGATGTTAAAATCATTCAGTATTATTGTGTTGTGGTCTGTTTGATTCTTGAAATTGAGAAGGGTTTGTTTGATATACATAAATGCTCCATTGTTTGGGGCATAAATATTTATGTTTGTTATTCCTTAAGTGACATGAAATGTCCTTCTTTGTCCCTTCTTATTAACTTTAGCTTGAAGTCCACTTTACCTGATATGAGGATAGAAACCCCTGCTTGCTTATGTGGTCCATGTGAGTAATGTTTTTTCCCATCCTTTCACCTTTCTTTTGTGGATATCTTTGCCTATGAGATGGGTTTTTTGGAGACAGCATATTGTTGGACCTTGCCTTTTAATCCAATCTACCAGTCAATATCTTTTGATTGATGAATTTAGGCCATTTATGTTCAAAGTTATTATTGAGATATGATTTATTATACTCCCAGTCATTTTGGTTTGTTTTTGGTTTTTAATTTGCATTAGTTTCTCATTTTATTGACTATTCCTTTAGTATAGTTCCTCCCTTTGCTGGTTTTCACCTTTTTTTTTTTTTTTTTTTCATTTTCACAGAATATTTTGCTTAGAATATTCTGTAGCACAGACTTTCTAGTTGTGAATTCTTTTATCTTTTGTTTATCATGGTAGGTTTTGATTTCATGTTCAAATCTGAAGTTTAATTTTGCTTGGGGTAGTATTCTTGGCTGGCATCCATTTTCTTTCAGAACTCGGTATGTATTATTCCAAGACCTCCTAACTTTGAGGGTCTGGGGTACAAAATTAGTTGAGATCCAGCTTGGTTTACCTCTAAATGTAATCAGACTTTTTCCCCTTGGGTAGCCTTTAAAATTCTACTCTTGTTCTGTATGTTAGGCATTTTCATAATAATGTGCCTTGGTGTGGATCTGTTGTAATTCCCTAATTTAGAGTCCTGTAAGCCTCCTGTATTTGATAATCTCTTTCATTCTTTAGGTTTGAAAACATTTCTGGTATTATTTCATTGAAAAGAATGTGTATTTCTTTGGTTTGTATCTCCATGCCTTTATCTATCATCTTAACTTTGATCTTTCCATGTTATCCCATATTTCTTGGAAGGTCTCTTCGTAGTCTCTTAACCTCTTTTCTCCATAGTCGACTTTATTTTCAAGATTATATTTTGTCTTCATTGCTTGAAACTCTGTTTTCCAAGTGTTCTACTCTGTTGGTGATGCTTTCCATTGAATTTTTAATCTGGTTTATTGCTTCCTTCATTTTGTGTATTTCTTCTGGATTTCTTTTTGGAGTATCTCCATATTGAAATGATCTTTCATCTCCTGAAGTTTCTCTCTGATATCTCCTTTACTTCAGGCATCACTTTAAGTACATACATTCTAAACTCCTTCTCTGACATTTCTTCCATGGTGGTGTCAATGGCTTCTATTATTGGGGCATCTTGTTTTGTTGAGGGTGGCTTTTTTTTCTTGATTTTTTCATAATTTTGTGTATCTACCCATCTAGCAGTATGGACCTGAGGAAGTACAGTTTCTACCCTGTAGACTTTTAGGCTCCTGAACATTTCTAGTACCTCACCATTAAGGGGGAGACAAATAATAATAGCAACCAACGTAAACAATATACAGCCTTAAACCAAAGAGTCCCTATTAAGATATCTACAGTTTTGTCACAATAAACAGAAATGATATGATCAGTTATTGCCTACAACAAAAACAGTAAGTTTGCAAAAGGGTTTACAATTTCTAATGCTGGACAAAGAAAGAACAGAAGTGGTGTAGGATATGATGTTTATGAGGAAAGAAGAGAGGTGATAGAAGTAAAAAATTGAATGGTGAAGGAGGGAACAATAATAATAGAGATTGGTTCTTAGCAGGAGAAAAGAGAGACAGATAATCAAGGGAAACAGATAAGTGAGAGAAAAAATATATATAAAGTAAAAATCTTTTAAATTTAAAATAGAAAGAAAAATAAAAAGAACACAACATGAAACTTAAATATACTAATCAGACATCCTGGTCCTCAATAAACTGATGCATAAAAAATAATTGGTTTAAAAAATAATTGGTTTAAAAAATGGTAAAAATGTGAGAGAAAAAATAAAAATAAAAGGAAAAAAGAAAGATCTCAATGAAAAATTGTTTCTATTGGAGTTCAAAAGATTCTCAGCTTCCCTTCTCAGCAGTTATGTAGGGTTGTCTGGAGTATGATGCTTGCTCTTCCCTCAGGTTGGGGTTGCTAGGATAGGAGGGTTAATCCTGGGGGCAAAATTCCTGGAGGTGGGGTTTAGGCTTAAGTATGCCCCCGTCTCTTCACTGAATGTCAATTGGTCCGATGATTTTAAATCAACACACCTCCAGGGCCTAGCAATTGCTAGTCCATTGGAAGACTGCACCCCAGGAATTTCCTTTGGGTTCTACTTGTGTGGTATGGGAATAGTTCTTAGCCCACTATATCACCTTCAGACTGCATGATTTCTGGTCTCCAAACTCAATCTCTCCCACTCCTGCCCTTTTGAATTTTCTGTCTGGTGATGCTCTCCTAGCCAGTCCTGCATTGCAGGGAGAAGCAGGGTGGGTTTCTACCACCAGTATTCCCCTGTGTAAACCTTTCTCAATGGTTGGGTTTCTCTGGGTCACTTAGGCACACTCCCTGTTAAACAGCATGCATTTGCCCGGCTTGTGTTTCAAGCTTCTGGTCCCCACACCTCAGCTGCAAAATGGATCCTTCTGCTGTCCTCCTGTGCTGCTGGGAGAGATAGTGGCTTCTTTCCTGTACAAGGATATTGTGCAACACACCCTACTGTTTAGTCAGGCAGTGACTCTGATCTCTAAACTCTCCATACCCCAACACTCCTCAGTCCTCATGAGAATGGAAGTTCCTTTAATTCCCTTATTGCTTTACTACATTCATGGAGGGACTGTTCTGACTTGTGCATCCAGCTTCTGTCACAGCTGTGGCACTGGCGATTTCTTCCTTATTTTATTATATTCAATTTCCTGAGTCCTCAATCTCTTTTGAGTGTCCAGTATTAAATTCAGGTCAAGTACCCCCTATTTTTCATTCATTCACCTATCTCACTGAAAAGCTGTCTGTCTGCTTTTTTTGGTTTCATGCCATGGAACCACTAGGGAAGTGACCTCTCTATTCTACAATCTTCCTGTCTCTTTATTTTTTTTATTTTTAGACAAGTTCTCTCTAAGTTGTCAAGGCAGGTCTTGAACTTGTGATCCTTATCCCTCAGTCTCTCAAGTCACTGGGATAACAGGCATGTGCCACTGCACCTAGCACTGCACCTAGCATTTGCTTTTCACTTCAACCAAATAAAAATTAAAGTGATGTATTAAAAATTCTCATTATGATGTTGGAGTTATCAGTTTCTCTCTGTAGCACTCCTATCAATTTTACTCTACATATTTTGAGACTATCAGGTAAATGAATATTTCTAAAAAATATTTATCAATTTGGAATGATCCTCTCCATCTACAATGATCTTTTCTATGTAATTTTATCTGATCCTAATACACCCATACCTTCTCTTTTTTTTGCCATTTTTTCATTTTCAATCTTAGACTGTTATATTTTAGCTGCACCCTTTATCTTCTTTATGATCTAACTTCTAGTGATATCATGCCACACTACAGATGACACTCTTATACTCACATGTTTCCATTTGTTTCCTTTCCATATTTATGCAATTATTACTTCAGTATAGTCAGAAATTCAAAAATACCCTGAATAACATTTTAAACTGTCAATTATCATTTAGAGATTTGAATGAGATGAGAAAATTCTTACATATGTACCCACAATGTTATCCCTTCTGGATCTCTTAATTCCTATTCATAGTTTACCATTTTTAGAATCTTTATTTTACCTTTATATTTGAAATATATTTTAGAAATCTAGGTGAATATCCAGGTTTGTATACATACACACACATACACTGAGTTGTTTAAAAATGCCACTCCACTATCTTCTTGCTTGCATCCTATTCAATGAGAAATCTGCTGTTATTCTTATCTCTGATCTTTGGTTATAGGTTCTCTTTTTCCTCTCACTTTTTTAAAGATTTCATCTTTATCACTTATTTTGACCAAATTGATTATGATGTAATTTAGTATAGTTTATTTCTATTTCTTCTTCATAGGGTTCATTTCCCTTTTCTTCCACCAATATTAGAAAATTTTTGGCTAGTGATAGAATTTCCTTCAAATGTTCCTTTTCTGCCCTGCTCCCTTTAAAACTACAATTATATATACATTAGATAGCTGGAAATGATTCCACAACTAAAAGATATTTTCTTGTTATGTCTCTCTGTACCTGTTTTATAATTTTTGTTGTTATAAGTTCATAATTTTTCTGCAATGATTTGTCTGCTGTTAATACCATTTTTATAATTTTTCATCTATGACATTGAAACTTTTATTCCTAGAAGTTCTGATTCTGTTTCTCTCTTAATATTATATTCAGTCTTTCTTCTACCTATATTAGCATATAGAATAGTCATAAGGGTTTTAATATCCTTGTCTGCTAATTATAACATCAGTGTCAGTTCTCTTTGATTGATTGGTTTTGTTCAACAGATTTTTTTCTACTTATTACAGAATGTATTATTTCCATTTCTTTTTTTAAAACTGGGAATTGAACTCAGGTCCTTGTGCATGTTAGGCATGTACTCAACCACTAAGCCTCATTCCCAGCCCCTTCTTACCTTTCCTTTTACATCTGATATTTTGGGGGGAGAGGGGTACTGGGAATTGAACCCAAGGGCACTTTACTGCTGAGCTACATCCTTGGTTCTTTTTAATTTTTTTTTTTTTTTTTTTTTTTTGAGACAAGGCTCACTAAGTTGCTTAGGGCTTCATTAAGTTGCTGAAGCTGCCCTCAAACTTGAAATCCTCCTGCCTCAGCTTCAGAAGTCCTGGGATTACAAGCATGCAAACTGCACCTAACCATGCCTAATACTTTATTATATACCAAGTGTGCAAATTTTACTTTATTGAATACTGGATATTTTATATTCTAAAAATATTTTGAACCTTTTCTCAAATGTAATAAAGTTCCTTGGAAATAGTTTGATCCTTTTGTGTACTGTTTATAAAAATTTGTTATGAATGATAACACCATAGTTAGTCTAGTATTAATTACCCACTTCCAAGGATCCTTTGATCCAGAATCCTGTGAATTGTGTGTCTTCCAATCTGGTCTGTGGGAACAAGTGTGATTTCTCATCCTATATGAATTCTGAATCCTGTTCTCCTTAGTCATTTGGGTTGTTTTTTCCTCTCAATTATTATTGAAGTACTTTCCTCAAATGCTTCCTCTGGTCAGAACTTTACTGAATATTAGAGGGTGATTCTCTGTAGTTGTCCAGAATTTTATCTCTGTGTGGATCTCTTCTCTCTGGTGCTCTGGTTTCTCTGTGAAGTTCAGCTGTGTTTGTGTCCCTAGATCCTTAGCTCTCATCTCTTCTACTCAGGTAGTTCACTGGTCTCTACCTAATCTTCCTCACCTTATGGAAATTCTCCAAGATAATGAAGTTATAGAATTTGCCTCCCTTGTTTCTCTCTTCCAGGATCACTGGTCTTTCTTGTTAGATGTCAAGTCTTAACTAGACTTTGATCTAGGTCATTGTTCCTGATAGAAGGGTAAATCTCCTTTTGCTTCATCTTGGATGGGAATGAAGTCCATGTGGCTTTTATACTATATACCTATTTTTTTGCAATTTTTTTTTCTTTTGTGGTGGTACTAGGTATCAAACCCTGGGGCTTTCACATGCTAGGCAAGTATTCTACCATTGAGCTACATCCTCAGCCCCCAATATTTCAATATCAAACTTGAAATTGGTGAGTAAAGTCTATTTATATTCAACATTATTATTTGAATGTGTTTCTGCAAATTTACCTTATTTTTATTTATTCTTTTTTTTAATGCTCCCTCTTAAAACAGAAAGGGGGGATACTCCTATTAAGAAAAGAAATGAGTAAACTCAAGTCCCTTATTCTTCCTCCACAAAATCACATTGTGTAGTTTTTTCCTAGACTTTTAATTTTGGATTATTATGAGCATATTGTTTCTTTTTAATTGACTTAAATGACTGTTATGTTTTGGACATGAAGTGTCCCCCAAAGACATGTGTTGAAGGCTTGATTCCCAATCCAGCAATGTTCAGTGTTAGGGCTTGGGGAAGTGAATGGGTCATGAAAGTTCTTATCTCATCAGTGGATTAAATCCATTGAGACCTGAATGGACTTCTGGGAGGCAGTGAAATCTGTAGGCAGGTGGGCATAGTTGGAGGAAGACAGTCACTGTGGGCCTGCCCTTGGTGACTGTGTCTTGTCCCTGACCCTTTCCTCCCACTTTCTCTCTGCGTCCTGGTTTCCATAAACTGAGTATCTTTCTTCTACCACGTTCTTCCTCTGTGATGTTTCTGTCTTAGAGCCAGTAGACCATGAACTGAAGCCTCTGAAACTGAGAGCCAAAATAAATCTTTCCTCCTCTAAGTTATTTTTCTCAGTTATCTGTCACAGTGACAAAAACTAACTAATGGCCAAGACAAGAACAAACTTTGCCAAGCTATTTAATTTCCTTTAATTCAAACAACTTATAAAGCATCTCTTGGATTTCTCTTCTACTTTACCCCAAACTGTTGTCCATGCGAAACTCGGAATGGCAAACCTCCAGATGCATGCCTGAGAATAGTTTTATTATCCTACATAATTGAAGTTACTTTGACTTGACAGGAAATTCTATACTTTAAATTCTTCTCCTTTAGTTCTTATAAAATACCCATTATCTTCATGCAGTGTTTGCTATTTAAAAATCTAATATTATTTCGATTTTAGATTCTTTATTGTTGTTCTGGCATAGATATTTATGTGTAAATGTTGTGAATTTGGCTATCCACCTCCTATGTATGTTTTCTGTTTGTTTTTCTTATGTTTAAAATATTCTAATATTAAATTCACAATCTGTTTTAATATTTCTCTTTCTCTAGTATCTGGAACACAGAATACTTTTTGAAATTACAATTCTTCTTTTTGTTTTGAGAGTTCTCTTTCACCAGAGCTGTGTCCCAAGCTTCACTGCTTCCCATGAGAATCATCTGTGGAACTTTTTAAAATCCCAAAACTAGGCCCCATCCCACAGCAATTAAATAAACATGTCTAGGAGTGGGAGCCAGGTGTAAGTACCCTTTGAAAAATGTTCAGGTGATTCCACTGTGCAGCAAAATTTAGGAAACATTTCTCAAGGATTCTTGGTTAATTTCTCAGACAATGGGTATTTTCCAGTGTGTTAGTCTGTGCAAGTGGGAGACTAATGATTGGTAAGATGAACAGCCTCAACCCAAGACACGCTCAGTTCCCAACTTTCCCAAAATCTCAGGTGTCTTCTTCACCTTTCAGCTTTCATCACCATATGCAGAATCAGCATTAGATTCTTAAGTTATAGTACATAATCCTAGGCTGTGGAGAACACCCATTCACAATTTCCAAGACACACCCTAAACCAATTAAATTGAGTTGTTAAGGTGGGACCCAGGGATTTGTATTTCTTAAGTTTACATAGATAACTCCACTGTGCAATAAGGTTGCTTGCCACTGTCCCAGGAATTTGGAGATTGAAGGGTGGCAGCACAACTACCTGAGGTCAGATGGTCCCCACCTGTTTCATTTATTTGTTTGTTTGTATATTTTTCTTTTAGTTCAGTTCCTCAGAAAGAAAGAGGTGCTTTACTTTCCATAATTTACCCCAGAGGATGTTGAGACAAGAGTTCTCAACCAAAATTTAAAGCTGATTCTTCTGTCTCAAGATAATGGGTGGGAGGAGGAAAGAACAGAACTCCAACTGTACTCTTTCTACGTACCATCTGTGTTAGCTTTCCATTGCTCTGACAACCTGAAGCCAAATCCTTGTCCTGGAGCTGTGTGCGGAGGCCTAGGCCAGCTGGAGGGCAGGAAGCAGCAAAGAGCCCACCATGCAAGTACGGGGAGCAAGTCAGGGCACATGCACTGTTTCACACAGATGCAGCCAGGTAGGCAAGTGCAGAAGCACCACAGTCTGGAACTCACAAGCATCTGATGACCTCAACCTCCTAAGGGAAGCTGGGATTGCAGGTGAGAAGTGAGCAAAGGGAGTGGGGTAGACCTGAATGGAAGTACAGAATGGAGGATTCACCAATAGTGTTAGTACATTTCCAAACCCTGATTAGCATAAATGTGAACCAATAGCCTTGACCCTATATAAAAACCTAGATTAGCATACTGACAAGGCAACTTCTGTGGGGTCTCCTCCTGCCCTTTCCAGAATTTTGTTTCTATCCTTCACACTTGAATGAATTTTATTCCTTTTACTCTTGCCTAGATTGCCCAGTGAATTTCATTCTTCTGATTTAGAAGACAAGAAGCTGAAAATAAGTTGGTGGTAAGCTGCTGGGGTCTGCTTCAACACTGGAGAGCATGGCCTATGTTAACAGCTGCAGTACTCAACGGTAGTGGAGAAGAATCAGGCTTTGCCAGCTACAACCCTCAGAGCTGAGCAGGTAGGCATTGCCCTGCTGTGATTAGCTGCTAACCCTAAAATGGAATTTCTGAACTACAGGGGCATGCTGCTTACACAGACTCTACCCACCAATAGAATGGGGTTACCTCTCAAACTCCAGTTTCAAAACTACCAAGAAAATCAATTTAAAAGGAGAGATTTATTTTGGTTCACAGTTTTAGAAGTTTCAGCCCATGGTCACTTGGTCCCATCACTTTGGGTTCTTGGTGAGGCAGAACATTGTGGTGGGGGTTGGGGCACATGGTACGGAGCTGGGAAGCAGAGAGAGGCAGGAAGGAGCCAGTGACAAGACATTCCTTTCCAGGGCATGACCTACTTCCTCCAACCAGGACCCATCTTGTACAGTTTCCATTCCCTCCCAATAATCCCTTCAATTATTAACCCATAAGTAGATTAATTCATGAATGATATTAGAGCCTGATGATCCAATCAGTTGCCAAAGCCCTACCTATAAATATTGCTACCTTGGGAACAAAGTCTTCATTGTATCACGTGAGTCTATGGAGGATAGTCCAGATCTGAACCATAATATCCTGTAACTTCTCTATGAAGCTGCCTGTATCCCAGACAGAATCATCTTCATGCACACACACTGATATTCATGCACACATAGCCTAACAGATCGTCCAGAGGGCAGCAGAGGGGACATGGCACAGGACTTCCTCCATTGCTCTTCATTTTCCTGTTCTGCTTCCCAAAGGTTGAAAATAGGAGAAAAATCAGGTTCTCGAGCTATTTCAGTATTTTGGTTGAAATTAGCATCAGAATGAGTGCATATTAAAACCATTCGAAAAAAATAAACCTTTTGCACATTATAAAAATACAAAGTTAGGCTCTAGGTTCAGATAAATTTTCATCTCTTTAGACATTTTGTAAGGCATTTGAAATCATGCATGATGTGGGACAATCCTTTGTTACACACAACTGCCCTGGACATTGTAGGACATCAGTCATCCCTGGTTCCAGCTCTGTCCCCCAAAGAATAATATATTGTGCCAAAATGTGAAGAGTCTTATAAGCTCTGATAAATTTGAATCTTATCCTAAAAGTCACTGAAAAATGTTACAGGGTTTTGAAAATGTGAAATATAAGGATCCATTGAATATTAATGAACTCAGCTAGTTTGTCAGATTCTTAAGGTAAGCAACATCTTGACATCAGGATAGTATCATCAAATATTCATCAAGAATCTGGTAAAGAGTGGGCAATAAATACCTGGGTAGATGGATGGGTAGGGAGAAAGAGAAAAAGGGGACATGAGAAGAAGAAATTCCAGTCTGGGGGCTAATATAATCATTTAGTTAATTATTAAAGAAGGCCCACACTAAAGTAATATTAGCAGAATCATGAGAACAGGACAGATGAGAAATGTTTAGAAGGAATAATCATTAGGTGCTATGAAATAGTGTAATGTTGTATCCAGAACATTAATTCTGTAGCCCAGATAATTAGTGCTTTAGGTAATAATTCATTTTAAGCATAAAGAAGGCATAGTAATATGAGAAGTCCAAAGATAAGTTACTAAATTATTCTTTCCTACAAAGTATGCATAGTTACTCCAACTTATCTGTTTTTCATATCACTAGGAACACACTCACTCATATAACAAAACTTTATTAAAGACCTGCTAAACTTGTGTAAATAAACAAGGTTTTATTTCATTCACATAATCAGGCTACTCAGATCCCCAACACTGTTGCAGCTTCAACACTCAGTCTTTCTGGGGTTACCTGTTAATTGAAGGAGCAGGGATTATTTGTACCATTCTGAATTTGCATCCCAATTTTACACTTTTACAGTTGTGGGTTTTGCCAATTCTCATTGGACTAATCATGTTTTAAAAACAAGCACACATCATTCATTACCAAAATCAATAATATGTACATTTAAAGGAAAGCACAAGATGTGGCAAATGAGTTTGAAGGATTTTAACTATAAAGGATTTTATCGTGTTTATTATTTTATTGTATTTTGCAGATCTGGGGATTAAAACCAGGCGCACTCTACCACCTAGTGCTATCCTAGCACTTTTTGTATTTTTATTTTTTATTTCAGGATAGGGTATCATTAGGTTGCCTAGGCTGGCTGCAAATTTATGATCCTCCTGCCTCAGCCCCCTAAGTAGCTTAGCTTGCAGGTATGTACCACCACCCCTAGTTAAGGATATCTTTTTATGATGAAGAACTGAATTGAAAAAATGCAGCAGTTTCTAAGAGAACAAAATCATTTAGAGTGGGGAATTAAATGGATTAGAAATGAGGAAAAGAGTGAGCAAGCTGAAGACAAGAACCATAGCTATTGCACCAAGGGAAAAGAACTCCTAACAATCCAGGTGAAGCGAAGGGCTGACATGGATTTTGGTGTGGAGAGAAAGGGCAGAGCGGATTCTAGACAGTTCGAAAAAGAGGGAGGAACAAGAATGAGCAAAAACTCTGTCCTCTGTCATTGATTGGGCGGGGGGGGGTGACTTTGAACATCCTATAGAAGGATATAAAGAACATAGGTTTATTGAGGAAAAAATAAACACAAAACGAAGGTGAAAAAAGAGTAATCAAAAGATATATTTAAAAAAAATTAAAGAATTATCTGAATGTTATGGTGTGTAGCAACAGAATGAAGAATTGTGCTGTAGAGATGACAACCCAAACCAGAAAAAGGAAACCAGTCTTTCAGAGTCAAACTATAATATAACCCAAAGAGGAGACCCAAGTCTTTCTCATAAATTTTTTATACTTTATTTCCAAATAGCAAATTTATTTAATACATCTGAGTCCATAGCAAACAAATATGTTTTCAAGGATGTCTCAGTAAAAGTATCTGGGAGGATATGGAACAGGGAAAACTCCCTGTGTCTCTGAAATCAAATGGTCAGAAATTCTAAATTACAGAAGGAGATGAAAGGTATGAAGGACATTGTGCCAAGGATTTGGACACCTGAACATTTGTGTAGCACATATAGTTTGCAGGGCCATCAAAGTAAAGCATTTTGTCCTGGGCTCCTTCACCTCATGTGTCTTCCCTGAGAGTCTCTCTGAAATCCCAGGCTCTCTGCTTTCTTAAGGCTCTCTCTCTTTTTCCCAAGGCCTATCCGAGTTATCTTCATAGACATTATCCATATCTTCATAGACAATATCCACTAAAATGTTAGTTGAGAATAGATTGTGTGTTGCACTTGAACAGAAAACAATTGTTTAAATCCTTTCAGAAACAGTCAAAGGCATCTAGTCCTGGGTATTTGAAGAAGTAACTAGGAGGAATGAGAACTGTCAAAGGTGCCAGCCTCTGCCACAATCTGAGATGCATAGCTTTTGACTTTTTAATTCTTTACATATATTCTGTAAAGAAATATATATGTGCAATACACTCCTAAAGAAATATTTTATCCCCCATCGTACAGAGGAATTTGAGTAAATTTGAAATTGAACTTGATATTCTTCATCCCAGATCATCCCTCATCCCTCATTTATTCCTTGTAAAGGTAAAATTATCCTTACCTCTATGAAATAATCAACTGTAAGGATAATGTTTACATGATGGACAGTTCTTCAGAAAATTAGCAAATTGGTGTAATATGTATAGGTCTGTAACAAATATACTTTGGTGACAAAACAAAAGTGCCTGTTAGGTTATGAAAAGAGGAAAAAAGGTAGTATAGACCAATGTGAATGGTAAGAGTATATATTTTTCAGGCTAATAGCATTCTAAAAATTTAATTATTTTAAGGACTAAGGTAACAAACAAAATGGGAATATGGAAAATGATTGGAACAAAGGAGAAAATAGCATAGAGAAAAGCAAACAGGAATGTAATGTCCTTATAGTAATTGTGTCTATAGGTTTGTTTGCTTGCTTGCTATTTTGATAACTTACTGACAGCAGATCTTCATAAATTATAAAGTGTTTCTTCCATTCCTTTTTCTTCTTGCATACTCTGTGCCTCTTACTGTTCACAGCAGCACATGAGCTTGTTCCTATCACAGGAGTAATTGAGTGTGAACGTTATTTGAGTATCTAAGGCTTTCTGCAAAACAAAACAAGAACAAAAAGGCATTGTATTGCTTATGGGTGGATACTATCATACACACACACACACACACACACACACACAAAATTCTGAGAGTTGTCTATGAAACTTTGTATCACATTTTGTGAGTGATTATTTTATAAACACTAATTAACTAAATATCATAGAAATTCCTATTAAAAATATCTAAAGGAAAAGAGCTCAGTGAACCTATCATTCCTGAGTTTATTCAACTACCAAGTACAATACTAACTTAATAATAATGCTGTGACCTCTAAACATCTATTCTGTACAGTTCTGACAAAGCTTTTACAAAACTCTCCAATAACATATTTTGATTAAAAATATTAAAAATAAATAAAGATTAAAAATAAGCTGTATAGACATAATTGTTTAATGGTTGTTTGAATTAAATTATCACTTTATATGGATATTTTTGGAATTATGATCCTGTATATTATTCTAAAATATTGCTCTCGTATTCAGTTTAGGTCAATTTTTCTCCTGCCTCAAATATTATTTCTATCTCCTTTATTGTTTCCAGGACACTGTCTTTAGTTTCTTTCTTCTGTTTTCTTTCCTATGTTTATTTCCTCTCCTATGTTTATTTCCTCTCCTTGATATAATATGCTATCTTTTAATTACATTGTATGCAATCTGTCTATTAGTTCTGTTTCTATCTTCTTGCTCCATCAATCTAATACATTATCCTCTTTGGATCATCCATATTTTGCTCTCTCAGTATTAGGGAATTCCTAATATTTACAAGTAATATTGCAAACTGATGCTGGATTGTAATAAGCCAGTGCCAAAGCATAAAAGATCAAGGGCCAGGGTAAAAGACCAAACAGTAATAAGGTTATATGATTGGTATTAAGACTTCTAGTTCTAACATTTGAAACTTTCACTCAAGGACCTCTTTTGTATTTGATGATTCTTCACTTTGGTATTTGCCCAAAGAATGTTCTTAAAAGAGAACATCAGCCATGTTAAGTAGTTGATAAGGTAATGATGCACATATTGCACTTTCCCTTTTTAGAATCTCAGTGTTTGGGAAAGTCAAAATGAGCCCTGTTATTGCACATTGGTCATTGGCTTCAGTGTTTGGGTGTTAGGTAATTGTCCTCTTGTCATCGCATACAAAAGCAGTTGTCATGTCTTCCTCTCCTACAAACTGTTCCCTCAGCATTGCCTACACCCCTAGTCAAGTCATGTGGTACTGGGACTTTTAGGACTTTCATTTATAAGAGAATCTTTTTAGCTATAATCTCCCCTGACTGGAGAATACTGTACCAGTGTCGTAGTGCTGCAATAACAAATAAAACAAATTGTGTGGCTTAAAAAACAGAAAAGTATTGCCTCACAGTTCTGAAGGTTGGAAGCTACAGAGAAGATGCTGGCAGGACCAGGAGGCCTCTAAAGGTTGTGGGGACGGGTCCTTCCTTGCTCTACTAGATTCTGGTCATAACTGGCAATCCTTGGGATTTCTTCACTTGTGGCAAATTAACTCCAATTTCAGCCTCCATCCTTACGTAGCCTTCTTCCTTCATGTCTATATCTTTGTGTTTCTGTATCTCTGTTTTCTCTTTTTATAAGGAACCCAGCATTGATGAGGTCATCTGTAATCCAAGATGACCTCTTCTTAACTTGATTACATCTACAAAGACCCTATTTTTAAATAAAGTCACATTCGTAGGTGCTAAGCTACAAGCTCAACATCTTTTTTTGGTAACGCAATTCACCCCATAATAGATGTTTTTCCTCCCCTTCCATTTGAAATCATGGCTGCGAGTTATCTAATACAATATTATATAGGCTATAAATGTTTAACTCCTGGTATTTGATTTGTTTCTCAATTAGAATATTTTAATATTAGTCATTTTAATGATGATAAGACAACCACCAGAGAGAAAGAGTTTTCTGTTTTCATCTGTAAAATGCAGGTTGAAATGCAAACCTTAGCAATGGAATCAACTGGTGCTCAGATAATTTTGCTTTCACTTTAAACATATTTTTGGAAACACAAAAACTCATATGCAAATGTTACTTACAAAAAGCAACATTGAGTTCTGCTAAAATATCCAGAAAGAAGTTGAATTATTGTCCTTATATGAGTTAAAACTAAGACTGCTTTGAAACAAGTATTGCAATTCAGGATTCACTTGAATGGAGAGCAGATGTAAGATCTGAATATTCAATAACTAGTGAGTGGAAAGAGTAATTCCCCCCTCCTTTTTGGTTTTGTTTTGTTTCAGTTAATTATACTAATTAAAATTGGAATATCCACCATTAAATCACCTGCAGCTGTATGGTTCTTGTTCTAATGTTGGTGTATAATAAAAATATTCCAACAGAGGGCACCAAGAAATGTTTGCGATGAACACACCCACCTAGTCTTGTCACTTTGGAAACATTGCAGACAGCATAACTAATAAAGTTATTGTGCTCTTGTGAAAGAATAATAGCATGTTTGAAGACAGCATATTAACCCTGTTGTAAAGTATTGATTAGACTCTGTGGTGAAGGAAATGAAAGAACAAAGACAAAGTGTTTTTAATTCTTACTTTGTTTGCTCTTGGTTGTTTTATTCCATTTTAATTTACACCTATATTCAAGAACAGTAAAAATGTATTGCCCAGCCTCAAAGGCAGTTTTATTTTTCCTACAAACTTTTGTAACAATTTGATGCTTTAAAAAACAGATGCATAAATGAACTTAATGATGAATAGGAAATATCATCCAATCTCAAATAGCTATGAACTCAATTTGCTAGGCTTATTATCATAAAAAAAGAAGAAAGGAAAAGGGAGGCTGAAAGGAAAGGAGAGAGAAAGAGATGAGAAAGGAGAGAAGGAGAAAATGGCAACAGTTGAACAACAGTGTTATTTTGTTTACTTTGCTTTTGCCTTTGGAGATTTCTATTTCCTAAGTTATAATCTTGATTGCAAACCCCTAAAGAATTTAGCAAGATGCAAACAATAAATATTTCTAAAATCCTAAGTTTAAAGTTAGATTTTTTTTATATGCTGATCCTCATCAAAGACTATTAATGCCAATAATTTGTTCACAAATAAAAGTATTGATCCAAACCAATATCAGTCAGGAGCAAGTTATTTGGAAGCTAGTGTGAACAGGAGTAATAAAAATGGTTTAGACTTTTTTTTAAACTGAAAACAGGAAATTCATAAAATTTTTGTTTCTGGATTTAGCATTTTTATTTACAACACCAATGCTATTCCTTTTTTACATTATTATACACAAAACAAGGTATACATGAAAATAAGTAATATTTATATATTGAATGTTTCTATATTTGTTGTAGTATATCAGGTCTTCAGAGCATAGCTCACAGTATTGATGTGTAAAAATAAATTGGATTCCAAGTAAATGAAAAGAATGCAAAGTTTAAAAATTTAAAGATTTTTTTAATGAAAAAAATCATGCCAGAATGAAGCTTCACAGTTTTGAGTAGCAGTTGACCGACATTTTATACATCATTTATTAGCTATAAACCAATATTTAAAAATCAGATAAAACTGTCTTTTATTGTTAAGGAACATCATTTAAAATCATCCTTGTGTGGTGATCAAGTAAGTATAAAATCACTCACCTTTTCTGAACCACTTCTTTTAAGAGCAGAGCTTCTGTAATTGCATTCCCATCTCCCCACTCCCTCTTTTTTTGAAGATGTATCTGTAAAGACATTTGGCATCTCATCAGCAAAAACAGCAGCTGGAGAAAGGCCTTCCTACGTGCTCTGTCAAGGGAATTGCAAGTTTAGGTGGAGTTTTAATAGATATCAAGGATTCAGTGACATAACATAGATTGCATGCTTTCATTCTATCTATTATTTGTGCCTTTCTCTTTTAATGGAAATGAAAACAATTATAGAGCCGAAGAGATAAAGCTTCTCATTGACAGTACGATATTATAGTCCACAGGAAAATATAAACCTGTAAGTACATTCATATGGTAGGTATTTACACATCAGATAGCATTAATTAATTTTAATTTCTATTTCCACATTTTAAGGAAAACATCTGTAAAAGCTGATCCATGTTAACAAATCAATAGCATCCTACATAAGCCAAGAGAGTTTTAAAAAAATTATCATGTCAGTTAACATTTTTCCAGAACTTTTCTAGTGGTTAGCTGGTTTAAAAAAAACATTTTTAATACTGTTATCAAGTTGTTTCTTTCATAAATTCTCCCACATTTTGGACTTAGAAGATGCAAACTGCAAACATTCCCTGAATTAAGCCCTGAAGATTTACTTCACAAGATACTGAAGTTCGTTCTGCCACCTGGAAGCCCTGTGCAGCCATCCTGAATCAACAGTAGTTCAGCACATTAAGAATCCAACTTCCAAGCTGGGTGCAGTGGCACAGGCCTATAATCCCAGTGGCTCAGGAGGCTGAGGCAGGAGACTGAGAGTTCAAAGGCAGCCTCAGCAAAAGTGAGGCACTCAGCAACTCAGTGAGACCCTATCTCTAAATAAAATACAAAAATAGGGCTGGGGATGTGGCTCAGTGGTCGAGTGACCCTGAGTTCAATCCCTGGTATCCCTTCCCCCAAAACAGAGTCCAACTTCCAGTTAAAATCAGAAAGTGAACTATCAATATACAGTATTTGATAGGGCTCTTTTGATTATATGGGATGTGGATATTATAAAAGTCAATTTACTCTATGTTTGATTCATGCTTAATTATAGGATCATAGAAATAAAGAAATGGAGCTGCTCTCTCATCTGTCAAATTTTGCATTCATTTTAAAGCAACTTTTTAAATTTTTAAATTAAATCATATTTCTTATGGTAATTTTAGGAAGCAGGTTTCATATTAGTGCAGCAGATTGAACTCTACTGCTTATTCTCACTCCCTCTAGAAATAAAAGTAATGAAAGCTATTGCTAATAAAAGAATAAACCTGCAAGGACAAAAGGAATTAGAGAGAAGACAACAGCAAGTGAGAGATGTGAATGAATTTTTGGAAGATGAAAAACAGATGGAGGAGTGGTAATCAAATTGGCAGAGCAAGACAAAATCTAAGAACTGCAAAGGAGAATATTAAAGAGCAGCTAGCTGGGTCAGTCTTTGGAATCCTGGAAAGATTGGTGACATGTTTGCTTCTGGTACTAGTGCTGTCAGAGGTATGCCTTGGAACCCATTGACCTGACTTCTTCTCCCACTCCAACAGAAGACACAGGTTTTGTTAGAGATACTGAAGTACTAGCCTGAAAGAGTAAATTCTGAATAGTTAAAATTCTGCCCACTAACCACCAACTCTTTCATTCCCCATGTTCCATATCACCAGCATCGGGTTATGAATTCAAGCACATCTGAGGAAAACCTCCAAAATTTAACACAGACTGCAAAGCAGAAAGCTTATCAAGTTAGCCTCTCCCTAGCAATGTATGGTAATGCCTGTTTTTCTAGGCTATCATCAGCCTTGAATATTTATTATCACTTAAAATAGTTTCCCTTTTAAGAATTAAAAAAACCTAATTCACAGATACCCATTACTTTATTAATTACATGAAGCCTTCCTTTTTGTTTTTATTATTTCTATTTCTTCCTTCTCAATGTCATATTTACTGTTTTTTGCCCCTTTTTCAAGGGCATGGGTCATCTTTCCAACAAATTTCCCAAAACTTATGGATTTCTTTTGAAAATAATGAGTACTCACAAAACAAATATTCTAAAAATGCCTTCCAAAACAGATAGAAAAGGGTAGGCAGTGGTGCGTAGGGCAGGGACAGTAAAGACAACAAGAGGGCCCAACATGTTATAAGACGGTTCCTGTTTCTCAGGAAGAGCATGTATTAGTCAGGGTTCTCTAGAGGAACAGAATCAGCAGGAAGTATGATTATAAAAAGGGAATCTATTAAATTGGCTTGCAGGACCAGAAGCTGGATAGTTCACAATGGCTGTAGGCTAGAGAGCTGGAAGAACTGGTAGCTGTGCAGTTCAAGAGGTGGAAGCCTCAGAAGAAGAGAGATCGACAGTGCTACCCAAGTCCAAGACATAGGAATTCTGGAAACTCCCTGGAGAATCACTGGCAGAATCCACCTTGGAAGAGTGAAGGAGCAAGAGTCTGACATCCTAAGGCAAACACAGCGATCTTACAATCTGTACAATCAGAAAAATGAGAAATTATACTCTACTTATCTATGATTTATCAAAATGCATAAATGCATTCTACTGTCATGTATAACTAATTAGAACAAAATTTTTAAAATTTTAAAAATTCAAAAATTTAAAAAATTTTAAAAAAGAATGGAGCTCGTATCTGTTGCTGCTTCCTTGTTCCTCCAACTTTCATTCCATCCAAGCCACCATCCTTATTGGATGGTGCTGTCCACACTTAGGAAGGGTCTCCCTTTCAATTTACTATTCCACGTGCCAATCATTCCTTGACACACCCTCTCTGACATACCCAGAAGCCTTTTAATCTTTGGCATCTCTTAATCCAATCAAGTTGACAATTCAAATTAGCCATTACAGGGCAGAAGTCTCCATCTTGCTGAAAGTGACTGCATAATCTGAAACAATAGAAATATCAAAACCAATGAAAAGAAGCTAATCAACTTCTTACAAGCCTTTAATAGGAAGAGGGCTGTAAGATTTAAATGGCACTCTTGGCCCTCCCAGGCATGCTGCAATGGGAATTCTGAATTTTTCTCTCATTTTCCTTTGAAATAAAATTTCTGCTCCCTTGTTTACCTCAGTGGGAACATTCAAGTGTTCATTCTTCCACTCAGTGGAACTCAAACTAGATCCCAACTCCTGTGCCCATAACAAAATAAAATGTAATGGGTGCAAATAGAACAAATTTGAAAAAGCAGAACCAAGTTGGAAGAAGTGTATCACCTGATTTCTAGACAATGTAGAGGTGCAATAACCAAGACAGTGTGGCACAGGGGTAAAGATTAAAAAAAAAAAAATAGATCAAAGAAAGAAAATACAGAGCCCAGAGATAGACACACATAGATATGGCCAATCGTGTGTTGGCAAAGGTGCAAAGGAATTCACTATTCTCTCCATCAAATTGGGCTAAACATGCTGAAATAAGTGAGGGCTAAAACCTTAGAAGATGGAAAGATCTGCCATGTTCTTGGATAGGAAGAATTAATATTGTCAAAATGGCCATACTACCAAAAGTGCTATACAGATTCAATGCAATTCCAATTAAAATCCCAATGATGTACCTTACAGAAATAGAGCAAGAAATTATGAAATTCATCTGGAAGAATAAAAAACCCAGAATAGCTAAAGCAATCCTTGGCAGAAAGAGTGAAGCAGGGGGTATCACAATACCAGATCTTCAACTCTACTACAAAGCAATAGTAACAAAAATGGCATGGTATTGGTACCAAAATAGAAAGGTGGATCAATGGTACAGAATAGAGGACACGGACACAAACCCAAATAAATACAATTTTCTCATACTAGACAAAGGGGCCAAAAATATGCAATGGAGAAAAGATAGCCTCTTCAACAAATGGTGCTGGGAGAATTGGAAATCCATATGCAACACAATGAAACTAAACCCATATCTCTCACCATGCATGAAACTAAACTCAAAATGGATTAAGGACCTCGGAATCAGACCAGAGACCTTGCATCTTATAGAAGAAAAAGTAGGTCCAGAGCTTCAACATGTCGGCTTAGGACCAGACTTCCTCAACAGGACTCCCATAGCACAAGAAATAAAAACAAGAATCAATAACTGGTAATGGGGGGTGGGAGGGGCTAGCATTAGGTTTAGGGTTAGGTTTAGAGTTAGGCTAAGGAGAGCAGTAAGAATGAAGGAAAGAAGGACTGTGTAGAGGGAAAAGAGGGGTGGGAGGGGTGGGAGGGGTGGGAGGGGTGGGGGGGAGGGGAAAAATATAATAAACATCATTACCCTATGTAAACGTAAAAAAAATAAATAAATAAAAAAAAAAAGAGTGAATGCTCTTGTATTAAGGGTCAGAGAAAATCTGCTTCTGTGAAAAAAAAAAAAAAAAAAAAAAAAAAAAAGAATCAATAACTGGGATAGATTCAAACTAAAAAGCTTTCTCTCAGCAAAGGAAACTATCAGCAATGCGAAGAAAGAGCCTACAGAGTGGGAGAAAATCTTTGCCAATCATACATCAGATAGAGCACTAATCTCCAGAATCTATAAAGAACTCAAAAAACTCTACACCAAGAATGCAAATAATCCAATCAACAAATGGGCTAAGGAAATGAACAGACACTTCACAGAAAAAGATCTACAAGCAATCAACAAACATATGGAAAAATGTTCAACGTCTCTAGTAATAAGAGAAATGCAAATCAAAACCACCCTAAGATTCCATCTCACCCCAATTAGAATGGTGATTATCAAGAATACAAGCAACAACAGGTGTTGGCGAGGATGTGGGGAGAAAGGTACACTCATACATTACTGGTGGGGCTGCAAATTAGTGCAGCCCCTCTGGAAAGCAGTGTGGAGACTCCTTAGAAAACTTGGAATGGAAGCACCATTTGACCCAGCTATCCCACTCCTTGGCCTATACCCAAAGGACTTAAAATCAGCATACTACAGAGATACAGCCACATCAATGTTCATAGCTGCTCAGTTCACAATAGCCAGATTGTGGAACCAACCTAGATGTCCTTCAATTGATGAATGGATAAAGAAACAGTGGTATATATATACAATGGAATATTACTCAGCCATAAAGAATGATAAATTTATGGCATTTGCAGGCAAATGGATGAAACTGGAGAATATCATGCTAAGTGAGATAAGCCAATCTCAAAAAACCAAAGGACGAATGATATCGCTATTAAGTGGATGATGACACATAATGGGGGGTGGTAGGGGTTAGTGTTCAGGTTAGAGTTAGGGTTAGGGAGGGGGGCAAGAATGGAGGAAGGAACTACTGTATAGAGGGAAAAGAGGGGTGGGAGGGGTGGTGGGGAAGGGGAAAAATAACAGAATGAATCAAACAACATTACCCTATGTAAATTTATGATGACACAAATGGTATGCCTTTACGCCATGTACAAACAGAGAAACAACATGTATCCCATTTGTGTACAATAAAAAAAAAATGAAAAAAAAAATAAGTGAGGGCTGCAGTGGACCTCGGCAGAACAACATTTACTTGGTGTGCGCACAACCACAGGTCCAATCCCCAGCACCAAAATTAATTAATTAGTTAATTAGTTAAGTGAACGGCAAAGCCATACCTCATCCTACATACATAAAGAACAATCTAAGTGAATCCTAAGATCTGAGGATGTAGTTTAGTGGTAGCACAGTGCTCCTTGGTTAAATCCCTAGCCTAATGGATGATAGTAAATCATGAACTTGGGTGTAAAACGTGTAACTATCTAAAGTCTAGGAGAAAAGTAGTAGAAAATTCATGAAAGTGGATTAGGCACTGATTTCTTACATTAAAAACTGAAATCATTGTCTATCAAATAAAATAAAAAGAATTCTGGGTTTTTTCCCACAATTTTATTGGTGCCTTATTGTTGTTCATATGATCAGATTTATTGTTACATATTCATAAATGCAGTCAATATAACAATATAATTGGGCCAATATCACTACCCAGCATTTACCCCCTTCCCTCCCCTTCTTCTCACCCTTAGTTCATTTCTTCTATTGATCTCCCTTGAATTTTTATGAGATTCCCTATTCTCACCTTTCTTTTCCTTTTTTCTCTCTAGCATCCACATATGAGAGAAAATATATGACCTTGATCTTCTGTGTTTGACTTATTTTGCTTAATATAATGGTCTCTAGTCCCATCAACGTTCCTGCAAATGACATAATTTCATTTTTCTTTATGGCTGAATAAAGTTCCATGTATATATGTATGTGTGTCTGTGTGTATGTATGTATTTTCTTTATCCATTCATCTGTTGATGGACACCTAGGTTATTGTGAATTGTGCTGCAAAATATGGTATGTATGTATCACTGTAGTTATGATGACTAATTCTTTAGGATAAATAACAAGGAATGGTATAGCTGGGTCATATGGTACTTCCTTACTTTGTCTTTTGAGGAGCCTCCATATTGATTTCCGTAGTGGTTATATTAATCTACAATCCCATGAACAGTATAAAAGTGTTCTTTTTCTCCACATCCTTTCCAGCATTTATTACTGTTTGAACTCTTCAGGACTGCCATTCTGACTGGTATAAGATGAAATCTCAGTGTAGCTTTGATTTGCATTTCCCTAATTGCTAATGATGTCAAACATATTTTTGTATATTTGTTGGTCTTTTGTATTTCTTCTTTTGAGAAGTGTCTGCTTAAATCATTTGCCTATTTATTAATTGAGTTATTTGATTTTTTAGTGTAAATATTTTTAAAGTTTTTATATATTCTGGATGTTGATCCTCTGTCAGAAGAAAATAAGCAAAGATTTTCCCTTATTCTGTAGTTTTCTTCACATTCCTAGTCGTTTCCTAAGTTTGCTATGCAGAAACTTTTTAATTTGATGCCATCTCACTTATTAACTCTGGCCTTATTTCCTGAGCTTTAAGGGTCCTATTGAGAAAGTAGTTGCCTGTGTTTATATGCTGGTGTGTTGACCCTACATTTTCTCTAGGAGTTGCATAGTTTCTGTTCTAATTGCTAGATCTTTGATCCACTTTGTGCAGGGTGAAAGATAAGGGTCTAGTTTCATTCTTCTTTGTATGGATAACCAGTTTTTCCAGCACATTTATTAAAAAGGCTGTTTTTGGCACCTAATTAAAAAAAGTCTAGGGGCTGGGTTGTGGCTCAGTGGTAGAGCACTTGCCTGGCACAAGTGAGGCATTGGGTTAGGTCTTCAGCAACACTTGAAGTAAATAAATAAATAAAATAAACGTGTCATCTACAACTAAAAAATTTTTTTTAAATTAAAAACTATCGTAAGTGGAAGTTCAGCAAATAAAAAACTTCTGCTCTTCAAAATGCATTGTTGAGAAAAATCAAGACAAGTCACAGACTTTATGTATAAATTCTATGTTTGATAAAGATTTAGTATCAAATATTGTTTAAAGAACACTCAAATCTCATGAATAAGGAAACAACAATTTAAAGTGAGTAGCAATAATAAAAAGCTGGAGCATCTTTTATACCACAAAGCAAAGAAGTGCTTCTTACAAAGTAAAAAGGAGGCTTCATTCAAGAAGGTGGGTCAAAGGGAGAAGTACTAACTGAAAGACCTCCCATTAACCAGAGTTGGAATGCTTTAAGCAATAACAACAAAAGAAAGTTTTGTATTAAATAAATAAAACTGAAAATACAAAATAACTCTTTATGAACCAGTCCTTATTGATGTAAATGAAATGTTAAATTAATCATGTGGGAAAAGGGATGTGGGGCAGACCCAAGATGGCTATAGTTAGGCTCCCTCAGCAAGACTTCTGGTCAGCTGTGTTAATATGTGGTCAAGCTCATAAATACCTGGATTCATCATATGTACTCAAGGCCATAAGCATCTGCTTGTAAGCATGTGCTCACTTATGTAACATGTGGGCACTGGGCCTTCTTTGACTGGCATATAAGTCCTGTGGAAAGACTCAGGGGCTGAAGGCTGGAGCTGGGGGCTGGCTATGGGCTGCTGCTACCTCCACATAAAACATGTCTACATTCCAACTGCACTTCACATCTTCCTTTGTCTGGCAGGATCCCGGAATCTGTTTCCTAGTGTCTGAATCCCTGCAGGACACGGGATAAATCTCCTGTGCTGAATTCCAAATAATGTATGAATACACATTATGCCCTCAAAAAAAGTGACTTCTTTGCAAAGAGTATAGCATGCAAAAGATGGAGAAGAGTAACTTCATGGTGTAGAAACCAGATGAACATTGCCTTAATTAGGTGATCGAGGTAAACATTAACATTGGTACATTTTTAGTGAACATCTTTAATATGACATGATAAAAATGGAACTTTACCATCGTTGTCTTCTTTCCAAAAAGCTATAATCGGATCAAAGTCCTTAGAAAGATAGTAGGCAAATTCAATTATAGGAGCATTACACAAAACATCTGATCTATACTCCTCAAAACTTATCAGGGACATCACAAACAAGGAGAGTCTAAGAAACTGTCATAGACAAGAGGAGCCAAGGAGAAGTGATAACAAAATATAATGTGATGATCTGGATGGAATCCTGGAACAAATACAGGTAAAAAATAAGGAAGTATGAATAGATTATATATGTTAGTTAATGATAATATATCAATATTGGTTAATTAATTTTAAAAGATAGGTTATACTAATATATGATGTTAGGGTAAACTGGACCCCAGGTATATAGGAATACTTCACTCTTCACTTTCTAAAATGGTTCTAAAAGATAGAGTTAATTTTCAGGTACGGGTATAAGAGTTGAAAATACATTTCCCTGAAAGAAGAAATGCAGATGAGGTGGGGGTGGTAGTTTATGCCTATGATCCCAGTGGCTGGGGAGGCTGAGGCAGGAGGATCACAAGTTCAAAACCAGTCTCAACAACTTAGTGAAGCCCTAAGCAACTTAATAAGACCCTGTCTCAAAATAAAAAGTAAAAATGACTGGGGATGTGATTCAGTGGTTAAGCAACCCTAGTTTCAATTCCTGGTACCAAAAAAAGAAAAAATGAAGATACACAGATGAAATGAAAGATCATCCCATAGATTTTCAACATCATTACCCATCAGAAAAATATAAGTTAAAACTACAATTTATTCTATCTTTATATCAAAATGCATTCTACTATCATGTATAACTAAAAAGAACAAATAAAAATTTTAAAAAACTATAATTCGATACCACTATACACTTACTTGAATGTCTCAGACCACTTACTTGAATGGTTGACCATACCAAATGTTGATGAAGATGTGGAGAACTGGAACTCTAATACACCTCTGATGTGAATGTTAAATGATACCACTGCTTTGAAAAACAATGAGCAAGGGCTGGGGAGATAGCTCAGCCGGTAGAGTGCTTGCCTCTCAAGCACAAGGCTCTGAGTTCAATCCCCAGTACCGGGGGAGAAAAAGAAAAACAATGAGCGGTTACTTAAAAAGTCAAATATGCACCTACCATGTGATCCATCCATTCCACTCCTATGCGTTTACTCAAGGGAAAAATGAAAGCTTATGTCCTATACAGAAGTATTTACAGCGGCTTTATTTGTAATACAAGAACTGGAATTAATCCAAACTGACAAACTGATCTATGAACAATTAAATGGATAAAGAAGTTGTGGCATATCCATGCAATACGACACTATCCAGCATTAAAAAGGAATAAAGTATCAACTACTAACAGCTTGGATGTATCTCAAAATAATTACACTGAGTGAAGAAAATGAGTTTAATGAAAAGGGAATATACATTGTAAGATTCCAGTGCTGTAAAATCTAGAAAATGCAAATTATTCTACAATGGCAGAATGTAAATTGGTGGTCGTCATAGCAGGGAGATCCAGGTGGGATGGAAGGGACAATGACTTAGTCTGGAGGAAACGCTTGGGGATGATAGAAATGTTAAGTCTTGATTCATAGGTGCATACTTAAGCCTGGAATTTATCAGATTGTATGCTTCAAATTTGGGCAACATCTCTAACCTTCTGACTTGATTTGGACATTTTACCAAGTTAGAGATGTTTACTTCCAAATTTCAATTTTTTAATCCACCTAAAATGTCATTAACATACATGTTTGCTTAAATTGTATATTCATCCTTTGATTGTTATAACATTTTTACAATAAGGACAAAAATTCATTATAACCATGTTTTAAAAAGAACTGTTTATGTAATTTAACTTCTGTGTGTGGAAAAGAAGCATTGTATTTAAAGAAAAGGACTCCATATGCATCAAAGTTTGTTAAAGATAATATTCTTTTGTTTGGTTTTTCTTTTATGATCAAAGGAAAGAAGTGCAAATACTCTGGATATGTATGAGATATGGTCCTAAATGGGAGTTAAATGGACCAGGACAGTAAACAATTACATGATTCACAGAGCAGGGTGGCAGAGCAGTAAGGACTATCCATCAAAAACTTTGAAAACAGCTGGATTATGGTAGAAAATCTTAGGACTCTTAGCAGTTAGTATACAGTGCCAGGCATCTGCTGTATGAGATGTGTTGATAAAATAAAACCTGTACATTTAAATGAGTTTGCCTAAAATTTAGCATCCTACTTCTCTCCATAATAAGGAATAATATCTTTGTTTTCAAATGCACACTTCTATTTGAAATCTAGTATTTTCCCCTTCTCTGTAACCAAAATAATTTGTTTGACTTTGATAGTTCACAAGAAGTGCTAAATTATTAACTCCTGATCAACTTCTAAACACACAGATGTTTAATGTTATACAAAATAACTGAATTTTTAAAAAATAGAAACAGATAAAAAGTTGAAATCAGAGATAAGAGCAATTCGGAAGGAAATCCAGGTCACAATCTCTTTCCTGATTATTGGGCTAGATGTATATCAAAGTCAAGAACTTTTAGGATTTTAGACAGTGATGTGAAACACTTACCATAGAGTACATATATCTAGTTTTATCAAAGACATGACTATTTTTTCATGGAAATGCATGAACATCCATATGCATACAAAACAGGGACCATAAATAACTTCATGTTTAGTCAGGGTAGGTTTGTCATCAAATGAATTTCAGAAAACCACTTGGCATTCAGATCATTTTGAATTTTGGATTTGCAGATAAAGTTTTGTGGACATATGATTTCAATATCTTAAAAAGGGAAGAAAAAATATATAAAAAATATGCATACATTTTAATGGATTCCTTCAATTTTCAAACTGCTAATAATAAAGAATTTGGCTCATAAGAGTTTAATGATTGTATCTCCATTTGGTTTTTCCAGAAATTTTACAGAGTAACTATGTGGTTTCTGAAAAGTGTAGCTTTGGATTAATGAAGTCAATATTTCTATGTTGCTTACTTTAGGTGGACAATTAAAGTCAAGTAACAGCTAGGCTTGTCAGTGATTTGTACATGAATTAGATAAAAAATAATGTAGGATTTCTATTTATCAATACTATTATTTTTAGAGGAAACAACTCAAGTATTATGAATGGTGAGATGGTAAAATAGTAATTTAACATTTCATATAGTATTTTTAAGATATAATTCTATGCATACTTTCTACAGTACATTTATGATAGTATAATATATTCCTATTACCTTAGAACCTTCTTAAGATGCTGTAATGAGGGTCAATGTACAACAACCTTATATGGAAGTATATTGTAGTGAAATCTTTTAGGTTTAAAATAACAGTAGTTGATATTGAGACCCAAATGACTTTTTTTGTCTTTTTAAAATTTATTTTTTAATTTTTATTTTTTACAGACTGCATTTTGATTCATTGTACACAAATGGGGTAGGTACATCATTTCATTTCTATGGTTGTGCACGATGGAGATTCATACCATTTGTGAAATCATACATGTACATAGGGTAATGATGTCTGTCTCATTCCACCATTTTTCTTACCCCCACTCCCTTTTATTTTCCTCTACATAATCTAAAGTTCCTCTACTCTTCTCATTCCTGCCTCCTTTCCCCCATTATATATTATCATCCACTTATCAGGGAAAACATTCAGCCTTTGTTTTTTTGGGATTGGCTTATTTCACTTAGCATGATATTCTCCAATTCCATCCATTTATCTGCAAATGCCATGATATTATTCTTCTTTATGACTGAATAATATTCCATTGTGAATATATACCACAGTTTCTTTATCCATTCATCTGTTGAAGGGCATCTAGGTTGGTTTCACAATCTAGCCATTGTGAATTGAGCGGCTATAAACATTGATGTGACTGCGTTACTGTAGTTCTAATTTTAATTCCTTTAAAACTTGGAATGGACCCACCTTTTGACCCAGTTATCCCACTCCTAGGTTTATACCCAACTGACCTCTATTCTATCCAAAAGGTTAATTACATAAAGTATAGTTCATTGTGGCGGATGTATTAGACATTTCCAAATGTGATGGTAGAAATCATTAGCCCAAGTTTCCTACTTGAAGTAAAATACTTTTTAAAGTAGTTTTACTTTGATTTAATTTCAGCATGAATTTCTAATTTTGTTTACTGAAAACCAGATTTTTATTTATATTAGGTTGGGCTTATTTGAAAAGAAATCAAAGAACTTCTAATTATACAAAGTAATATGGCTACTTCTATAGGTGAGATAGCTTTAGAATGTTGTGTTCCCATTCCTGCTTCTCAGCAATAAGAACTCTTTATTATTTTGTGAACCAGCTCATGAGTAAGATTTTCTCTGAATTTTGTTATAAGCATTTCCCTCAAATTTCAAAATGTTTACCCATATATAAAGAAAGAAAATTAGTGGAAGGGAGGCAAGAATGGAGGAAGGATGGATTGTATAGAGGAAAATGAATGGTGGGGAGTGGGTGGGGGAAGGAAAAATAATAGAATGAGACAAACATCATTACCCTATGTACATGTATGATTATGCAAATGGTGCGACTCTACTTCATGTACAACCAGAGAAATGATAATTGTACCCCATTTGTGTACAATGAACAAAATAAAAAAAATTATTAGGATAACTATTAAAATAACAACAGCAACAACAAGCCCACTCTGTCCCTAGCTCCACATGAAATTTCCTGCACGTCATTATAATTTAATCTTCATTACAACTCACTCTTGTGTGCAATATTGTTTATTTTACAGACAGAGTTCAGACGTTTACCCAGGTCACAGTCATGCAAAGCTTCTCTATCACTTGATTGGTAGCCTTATTTTTTTACATCAGACTACTTTCTTTTTCCCTTATTCTATAAAAGATTAAGTCTATAGAACTGTTTTGGTATTTTCCTTAATGGCAAGTAAGTGGTAGAATTCTCAACTAAATTCTGCAAATGAAAGAACGATGCATATTCCCTAAGTTTCTGACAACAATACTGATTCCTCCAGAGTTATACGAAGTAGAATATAAGAAGTTGAATCAGGAGCTAGGAAATGTTTCATTTGTGCTATTATTCCCACACTTCCAGCCTACTAATTGTTTTTAGCTTTGAATATTCCCTTATCTGCAATTGAGGACTCTTGATACTCATCATCTTTGGGTCTCCCTATTAGTCTGGGGCATTCTGAGACTAAATGAAATTAGAAATGCTTCAAAAGCAGCACCTCTGAAATATTATTATGCCCTATTGGAATCTACATTTCTGTCTCTTTGGTCGGAATGCTCTGGCAATTCCAAATGGGGCCCAGATGTTTTGAGATACTTGATTAGCAGGAGTCATCCCTCTGAAAGTGTGAGGGATTTATTTTGAGATGTGTGCTGTTACTCTGGCTGCTGCTATAAAGCTGTGGGTTGTTCTTTCCTTTTTGCCATAGGAGTACTTTATAATTTCAGCAAGATTCTCTCTGCATGAAACAATGTACTTTAATGTAGATCTCCTGCAGCTATCCACAAATACTTCACCATGGGATTTTATGTTTCAACCAATTCAATGTACTCATATCACTTTTAAATTCATTTTTACTTACATTTTTATAATGTTCACCCTGACTAGTAATTCTGGCCTTACATAGACATTTTTTTTTTTAGTCATGTTCTTTCTAAATCTTAAAGCCCTTAAAGTCTAAAGCATAAGGCAAAAAGTTCCCTTTTTCTTGGACCCTCATTGCAGTATGGGATGGCAAGTCTTAGATCATAAAATAATAAGTAAAAGTGAAAAATTTCCTCAACATTCACATGATTAGCTGGCATAAAAATAAAACCGACTACTTAGTGCTAACTGGTATAAATTCTGGCTGAATAATATTCTTCTTTGGGTAAAACCTAAATATATATATATATATATTTTTTTTTTTCCTGACTTCTGGACTGGTTCTTTTAGTTTAAGCTTTTTAATTCCAATTCCAATTTCAATAAACTTTATTGGCATGGCAAGGAATGCAAGCATGGCTAGAATCCATAAATTATGTTTGTGACTTTAGGGCAGCAGGTTTCACAGAAGTAATAGGATTTTTTTCCTTGCATCTTCATTTTCCATTAAGTAAGGGAAATGGAAGAGAATATTTTAGTTCTAGAAAGAGCAGAAAAGAATAAATGTGGACTTCTCAGTGTGGCTGCTTTCTGAAACGAGCAGGAAGCAAACATTGTCTCTAAAGAAATAACAAATTCAAAATTTTATTTCACAATAAAATGTATATTTAGGAGGAATAGCTAGGTCCCATGGGGTCCAAAATTTATACAATTTTGTAAACCATTTTTAAGAAAAACTAATCAAACTTACACATTCAAAATTAGTTTTTGAAAGTAAATATTGAAAATGGTAAAAGATATCACAACAAATTGCAAATTTTTAAAACTGACAAAATAAAAAAATCACAAAAATTCAAGAAAAATATAATGTTATAATTAGATAATCAAATGCCTGTCATAGTGTATTTCTTTTCCTCAGCATTTTTGTTTGCATACTGTGTACACTCACAGTGGCCGATACTGGGATTGAACTCAGGGCACTTTACCACTGAGCTACCTCCCCAGGCCTTTTAATTTGTATCTTAAGAAAAGATCTCACCAAGTTCCCAGGCTGGCCTTGAAATTTAGATTCTTTTACCTCAGTTTCCCAAGTAGCTGAGATTACAGTGTTGTGCCACCACACCTAGAATCAAAAATATTTTTTAGCTAATTAGATTGTAGAAAACTTTCTTTCAGCATCACTATTCATGTTTGATAATGTTATGCTAAGACTTCCCTATGTTGGGATGCACAAAACAAGTGACTTTAAAAATAAACATAAGTTAGGCTGGGGATATAGCTCAGTTGGTAGAGTGCTTCCCTTGCAAGCACACGGCCCCGGGTTCGATCCCTGGCACCACCAAAAAAAAAAAGGTATAAGTGACTTTAACAGTATTGCTGTAAGTTTGTACCCTCAATCACATTAATTCTATACATTCCGTTCTGCATCATTCTCATCTCGGTGTTATTACATCCTGACAGAAGAGAAAGTCTGTTTTGTCCAGTCATCCTTCATTAATTGTACATTTCCAATGTTTGGAAAAATAATCTCCAACCAACTTCTGGCTTATTGAAAACATTCTTCCTTCACCTCCATATATATATGTGTCTAGGGTCAGTTAATGTAGAGCAAGTTCTGGTCCTATATCTTCATACCACCATGTTGAGCAAGTCAGCACAGGGTCTTCTTGGAAACCATTTCTATACCCAAACAACCAGTAATAAATTAACCATATGTGAAAGTGTTTGCAGACCACAAAAATGCGATCCACTAAACCAGGGTTTCTTAATCTTGGCATTATTGACATTTTGGGTTGCATAAATTCGTACTGGGGGAGAGAGTTTTTGCAAATTCCAGCGTGTTTGGCAGCCTCCTTTATTTGATGCTATTAGAACCCCCAACCCCTGTCCCAATTGTGATTCTCAAAAATTGTTCCAAAGGGGGGGGGTGCAAAATCACCTCAGTGGAGAACCACTGTACTATAGACTTACCTAATTATATTCCCAACTCTTCTTATCAATGACTAACCAAAAATGCCTATTTTAATATTTTCAAATATCAAAATACAGTACAGGGCACATTGAAGAGGAAAGACAAAGGTGTAACAAAATATAATAACTTCACTTGCAAATTTTTACAAAAGCTTGTGATCATATAAGGACATTATTCATGTCCTCCCAAAATTTTAAAAGGGGTTCATTCAAAGGTCTTATAGGTTAAACTCTATTAACTTGGTTTCACAATAAATCAATTTCTGTTTGTCCTGGAGGTCATAAAGAAAATAGTTACTTTTGGTATTTTTATGCTCCATTATTTAAGGGTTATCTGAATTTAAAGGTCATGTTTCTAGTGGGCAGGGGTTATTTCGATTGTACTGAGTAGGAAAGAACTTGGCTCAATGGATGTTTCCTGGGTTTCCTTACCCGGAGCTGCTGTGAGTCGGCATTAGGGTTTTATGGCTGGCAGCCAGTCCACCAGTGGGGGCATTTGTTAGTGCTCAAGTGCCAGGACCGACTTTCTTTCACTTTATCTCTTCAATATTGATAAGTCTTGCTACCTCTGAAGTCATTCTCTTCAAGTTTTCTGGTTTAGAAAATTCTTTGTTTCTGTTTATGAAATAATTAAAAAACACAGTCCTAACTTTGTCAAATTTTAAGTCACCTATTACAATCAAGTGAAACTTGAGGATGTCAGTTTTGAGTCCATGAACTAAATCCTTGAGACAAACTAAAATCAAAAGTCCTGACGATAGTGATGAGCTATTGATCAATGGCTCCAGCCCACGCTAGAGGGGAGGAGGGCATTTTGGTAAAATGCCAGACTCACCAAATTAAAGAAAACTGTTGTAATCCCTGCTACATAATGCCATCACACCAATATTTTTAAAACCAGCCTGATGAGAAGAGTTTGATCACTCTGTTATGTAAATCACTCTATTATGTCAAATCTATATTTCTTCTCTTACAATTTAAGACAGTTAAGGTCCTCCCACAATCTGACACATTTCTTCCATAATTAATATTAATTATATATTAGTATTATCATCCCCATTTTAGAGACAAGGAAACTGAGTCCCATTCAGTTAAGAAAAAAAAATGTGCCCTGTGAAACAGTTTTACAGATTTTTTTTTTCTGTAAGTGGTTTTATAAATTTATTTTCAATAACCTACAATAAACCTTGAAGTTACATGTAGACAGTAACTTTATTTGGTCCCCACATAATTATCATTCCTTTCAGTTCACAATAACTAAATTATGGAGATATATCTGGAAAAGGTCTAAAGAACCAAGTGATTCTATATTTTCCATTACCTTCATAATGTTGGTTAGAGGAAAGGAAGATTTGCAAATTTCTCATAATCAATTTCATGCTTTTAGGGAAAAAAATGCAGTCACCTGTATATGCTAATATGTGTCCCCCAAAACATGACATCTTTTTAAAAAGGCAGTTTCTCTATTAAGTAAGATTTTAAAACCAAGAATTACCTTGAGTTAAACATGTATCTTTCCTGCAATGTAGAGTCTTAGAAACATAATTGAAAATAGAGCTTATTTTTTTTTAATGAACATTGCCTCACTGGATACTAACATAATTTCAAAAGCTGTTTGGTGAATGCTGGTGTAGTGTTATCACTATGACTTTAGGGACGAGGCGTTTTGGGCTTTTATTCTTGGCTCAGATCTTTACTACGGAAGTGGCTGTAATAAAATCAGTTAGCCTCTCCACCCTCTGAAATCTTATCTGTAAAACTGGGATCCAGAATACCTGCCTTAAATTACTAGTATGAGGCTTAAAGTTAATGAATAGAAAGTACCTTGTACAGTGCCTGGTACACGCTGCTATTAATATTTGAGTGTTATCTTTGAAAGAGCTTTAAGGAAGCATTAATCTGAAGTCACAGGGAAGATGTTTATATTAATTTTGTAATCCTCTCTGGATTTTCTTAGTGTATGTTTGATTGGCTTTGTAGGGAGATGCAAATCTGCCTAGATTCCTTGAACCCCGTGAAACACTCAGTAGTTATTTGTATGAATATCTCTTGGCACTAGTAGAAGCAAGAAAGCAAGTTTTTTTCTAATAGAAAATAAGTCGCCACTTATTTAATGCTTCTTACACAACATAAGAGTCTTCCTAGTAAGGTTATAGACCCAGTATTAGACATATAATGTCTGAGTGGGTGGGAGTTGTGATGTTTACAATTTTATTCTTTCTAATTTTCCTGAACACATATTATTATGTTATGAATATATGTTATGAACATACATTATTTTGGAACTGAAGAAAAAAATTCTTTTTAAAATTATAATAATAAAGCCCTGAGTTCTTTAATGCCACATTTGGGTAAAGTTTCTGCTCCTGGTAGGAGGAGGTTGTGTCTATTTAGAAAGTGCTATTTACAGCACAATTCTTTCAAAATAAAAAAAATAATTATAGTCTTTAGAACTAAAAGGAATCTTAAGGATCACTGTATCTCATGCATTCCTGTGAAATATGAAAAATTAGATCCCTGGATGTTTAGGGGACTTGTGAGCAGTAAGTTAATGGTAGAACCAAGACTCGCACTCTTCAATGTTTGTGTATGACAAATGACACACACCTGTGACCTAGAGAAGGGATCTCTAGGTGAGGAGGAGAAAGAACTGATTAAAAGGAAAGTTGAGAATTCTGGCACTGTCAGTCGCATTATTCATGTTCTGATTTCTTCCAAAGTATCCCACTAATCTGATGGTGACTTCTTTGTCCCTTAAGTTCTCAATGGCGAAAATTTAAAAATAATCAAAGCCCTTCTTAAACCCTTCCATGACCCTCCCTTTTGCCCTTTTCTTTCTGGTATCTAATCTACCTCTTCCCTACCCACAACATCCCATGCCATTCTGGGCTGCTTGAGATCTTTATCCCCACCTTCCCTCAAACACTACCCATTTCAGAGTATTAATTCTGATATATTTTCCCCCTTCCCTAGTTTTGGCCAACTGCAATTTAATCTTCGAGATTCATCTCAAATCTCTGATTTATTTCATTAGCCAATGCCCAAGGCAGTGTTGGCAAATTCTCCATATAATTATCACTTGTTAAAATTACAGTTGTGGGGGTGAGGTTGTAAAGCAAAGGTAGAACTTGCCTGGCATGTGCAAGGTCCTCAGTTGGATCCCCAGCACCATAAAACAAACAAGTAAACAAACATAAAAATAAATGCATACAGTGTGTTTCTTTCCCCAACTTGCATATGAGTCAGACAAGTCTTACTCATTTTTGTAACAACATATAATAGGACTCAAAGTAAATAGTGGCTGAATGAGTGAATTGGCCTCCCCAGGGTAGTTCATCTCTGCCAGATATTTAGAAAACATGATATGATGAAATAATTGTAACTGTAACAAAAGTGACTGAGAGACCTTCTGCTCTGACGTCACAGTGACATGAAATAAGGCACAGAGAATGGTGGCAATTTGACAAAGTGACTGTGGAAAATGTCTCCAAATTCACAACCCATAGGCAACCAGGTTATCTTGGCACAAGATCTGGTTGGTACATGAAGCACGAGACAACTAGAATAGCCTGGTGTGAGGTACCGATGAGGTAGCAAATGCCTAACAACTGAGGAATCCTGAGAAGAGATGGAAATCTGCAGAGAGGGAGAAAGAGAATGGCTGAAAGCATCGAACACCAGGCATTGAAAAGCAGCAACATGCCAGAGGGACCATGGATTGTTGTTCCTTACAGAGACCTCATCACTAAACTGCTCCCTCATTGTATTAAGTTAAATCCGGCATCTTCTGTGGTTGACATCAGAATAAATTTCATCCTCCAGTTTCATATTTTGGTAGCAGAATCTGACAATCCAGATCCCAAATTGTCCCTATTAGAAGTGAGAGAAACAGATGGGAGGAGAATAAGCACAGTGAAGATATTTGTCACCTACCCTTGCTTGAAAATGACAGAAATTAATTACCTCTTCATCTGTGTCTTCACAGCAGGTTGTACCTCAATTTTGCCTATTGTTTTTGCGTTTATTTCTAATTCTTTTTTTCACATGTTATTATCACTGTCCCCAACACTCACCATTAGATGGTAACTCATGTTTTTGAACAGATGAGGTTCTGTGCTCTATCAGCTACCCCTGATGCCCTGTGTATATTATATTTAGGAAGGAAGGGGGAGGCAAGGAAGGAGGGAAGATGCAGGAAGGAGTTACTGTATTAGGAAGGTAATGATTAGTGTCAAGAGCGGGAAGGGAGGCTGGGAAATGTATGAGCTGCAGTGGGGAAACTGAATTTTGGGGGTCTAGTGGAAGACAAGGGAGACCAAATGTAAAACCTGATTTCAAATGCACTTGCATTTTTTCTGTGATTATTGCTGAGAGTTTTGCAGAGTCTGCTGTTTCAATTTGTATTGAAGTAGTTAGGGCCAACTTTTCAATTTATTCCACTGCTAAATAATTAATATGCCCCTTGGGCTCTTTAGTAAACTGATCAGGGTTGCATTACTACTGTACAAAATAGCTCTGTGATGGGTCTTGTCATTTACCAACTCAGGTTTCATATTTCTTTGAGAAATCATACTTTGAATCTGAATCATATAATTGCAATAATTTAGAGACATTTCAAATATCTTACCTAGTTTCCTTAAACATATCCATTCGCTATGATTTATAGCTTCTATATCAAGATTAATTCTTTTTAACTTGTTTCTCTCACAAAAACTTAAAGATAGCTTGCAGAATATCACATGAAGTAAACTTAAAAAGCTAGTAGAATTCCGTGATTTAAAGATGAATAGATTACCTTTTAAGTGATAGCCTTCATAATGCAGAAACTACTCCCCACTCCCGTGGTTAGTTAGCCAACAATTAGCTAGCTAATAAGCTATGCTTGAGGACCCACTGAAAATCTTGGACAAGGTATCTGTGACTTGGCATTTGTAATCCAAAAAGATTTAAGAAACAGGAAGACAGACACTCTTGATGTATTCTATGAATGCATAAACCAAAATATCCCTTCTAGCTGGGGAAGTTTTGCTTAATTGGTCAGTAGACTTAGCCCCTGAAATCAAAACATTAAAATACAAATAAAACAAAGTGAAAGGAAACCCATGTAGAATGGTAAAGTAAGACCATTGAAAATTTAGTATGTTACAATGCAGACCAATAAGTTGTACATAATTGTTATGACTGCAAATTTGGCTCTGAGTACCCTAGTAGCCCAAGTAAAAGTGGAAAGCCAGATGGCTACACTGTTACTCATAAAATATAAATACCCATGGTTAAGAAGGAAAAAAAACTGGTCTATTCTTCATACATTTCTTTTTTCTACTGAATTAAATTTTTACTTTTGAAAACATTGTTACATTGAATCTAGTCTTGGTTTGGGAAGCAAAGTACAACAAGTCCTCTTTAGATTTGTTTCAGATATTAAAATATTAACTACAGCAAGTTATCCTTTCTGGATGATTCCTTTTATTGTCCATCTGCCTCCATTATTTCACACACACACACACACATATATATAAAAGATATATATATAAAAGACAGAGGTATGTATGTATGTATAAGAGTTATGTATGTAGCTTTCTCTTCTGGCACATATCTAGGAAGGGAAAACCTGAACTGCTGAGGTCTAAGGTGATTTGAACGGTCCTAAATTGTTTGCGTGGGCACTTGCTCTTTATCCAGAATGCCTTAGACTTAAACTCACAGCTCCCATAACTCCCGTAAGAAGTGAGTTCTGAGTATCACACAATGACTTATGAAAATGAACCTTCAATGTCTCTGGATGTAAATAAGTGATATTAATAACTGTTTGTTATGCACAAAAGAAAGCATTTCATCAGACAGCAGGAAGAATACAAAAAGAAACAAATGTGTCTGCATTCTTGAATAATGTTAGAGCTATAAAACAAGAAAAATATTAGAAGTAAAGGAAAATGAACTTTAGTATACTGCATCAGAATGATATTTTTAAACTATTCACTTGGCTATGGAAGTTAAGAATTCTCTCTCTCTCTCTCTCTCTCTCTCTCTCTCTCTCTCTCTCTCTCTCTCTTTTTCTCTCTCTTTATCTTGTCTGGTATCCTGGTATGTTGCCCAGGCTGATCTCCAACTCCTAGGCTCAAGTGATCCTCCTGCCTCAGTCCTGCCTCAGTCTCCTGAATAATCGGTACTCTAGCTGAGTGTCATGTCACCCAGCTATTCTGTTATTCTTAAACCCTCTCTTCAGATATTCATTCGTTCTGTCAAAATTCTACTTCTCCTGCCAGCCTATAAAGCCACTTGGCCTTGGAAAGTCTGTTCATTCATTCATTTCTCAACTATAGTTGAGTTGAACAACTGTATGACAGTAACTGTTTTATGGACTGATACAGTGATAAACAATATACAATCCTCCACTTCCAGGAAATCAAAGTTATAGCCCTTGAACTGGGCAGAGAAAAATTTAGTTCTTAAGGAGGCAATGACTCCCGGGCATTAATAACCAACAGAATCATAATGGCATGTGGATGTAAGATAGGGGATGAAATGACATGGGTTGTGGGCCTTGCAGAACAGAGAAGAATACAGTCTCAACTTTTCAATGGCTTACAGTCCATAACAGTTATGTCAGGAAATATACCAAAAGTTCATGATATTCCAATTGTACATAATGATTAGTGTTCAGGATAACTACGGACAGAGGTTATCTCCTAATTCATGTGTTCTTCTGGCTAAATAATGTTATTATGCCAGATTAGTATATGGTTGTTAGCATTTAGGGCAAAGGAACTATAATAGAATGTTAAGAATTATATTAACTGTGAATACAAGGAAAGTTGTAAAGCTAGTCAACAAAATTTATAAACTTGCTATTACAATTTACCTTCATATGCTAACAATATATTTTTGCCATTCTAAATTAATGTTTTGAAATAGTGAATCTCAAATGTATAGACTATGGAATCAGAGTGCATGGGCTTACACTTTTGTTCCACCCATTCACTACTTGGATTAACCTGTTTGAGCATCAGTTTTTCATCTATAAAGTGGGTATGATATTTAAAGACTTTTTGAGGTGACCCATGTGTATTAGCTTCCTATTGCTGTTGTAATAAATTACTACAGAGTTAGTGGCTAACACAAATTTATCTTTAAGTTTTGGAAGTCAGAAGTCTGAAATGGGTCTCACTGGAGTACAGCCAAGGGCTGTGTTTCATGAGGAGGCTCTGGGGGAAAATCTCTTCTCTTGACTTTTCCAGCTTCTAGAAGTCACTTATATTCCTTGGCTTGTAGTCTCCTGCATTTTCAGTCACAAGTATAGCAATTTCTACTCTTTATGACTTTTGCTTCTATCCTACATCTTCTCTCTCTGATTCTGATTTTAATGGTCTCTTCTTATATGGACCTCCTGGATTACCAAACCCCACCCAGGGGGTCAAGGATAATATAGTTTGGCAAGATCCTTAGCTTAATTGCATCTGCAAAGTTCCTTTGTCCTGTAAGGTAACACATTCACAACTTCCAGGGATTAGGTCATATATTTCATTTTTGGGAGTTGGCACTATTTTGCCTACTAAATCATGTAAGGTATTGTTTAAATTAGATAATATTATATATTATGTATATCTAAATTGTCTGACAAGCTTCTATGAAGTTTGTATAAGGTAGTTAGAAGACCATTTTGCATTATATAGAAACTGAAATAAAACTGGGTTTTGATTAAATCAGCCTCTGCTTCTTTCCCCAGACTGTTTCACTTCTTGTTCTTTGGTTTTCTGCTGAGATCATGGGACCATTAGTTTCTATCAGTTGTAGTTGTCAACAAGTAAAAAAGTTAATTGACTATTTTATTATGGTCCCAAAGAAATTGCATGTGACTTTTTAATACTTTACTGTGCTCATGTGGCTATTTCTTAATGAACTCTTCTCTGGGCTTATTTAGTTTTAGACAATTGTGGTGATTTAAAAGCATATAATCTGATGTTATGAGAAATCTGTTATATACTTGATGCATCTTCCAACAAAGCTTCTCAGAGAATTTCAAAAATTCTTCAATTAAATGAGAAAGCCTCCTCGGGATAGACAAGTATCACAGTCAATGAAAGACACACTTTGGTCAGTTATCAAGGCCAGCTACAACCCAGGAAGCCTATTTCAGTTAGAAGTTCAAGTTCCAAAAAGTGATTGACCCCTCGGGTCTCTGTTTCTGCCTGCCACAACTGTCACTTGCTTCAAGATGCAGCTCAAAAGCTAGCCATTGTAAAAGCTTTCCCCTCCAACAACACTTCACCATGACTTAGTACCTTGCTTTCTATTCCTTCACATTTACACGCATGCGCGCGCGCGCGCACACACACACACACACACACACACACACACAACTTATTTATTCATTTATCTTCCTCTTGCCTTGAGCAGTTTGTTGTCACTTTTTTTTTTTTTCCCTGTTAAACTCACATGTAAACTGCTAATTTCCCTGCATCCCTCATAGGGTAACTAGCACTGTGTTGTACACTTAATAAATGCTTGCAAATGACAAAATGAATTCTTTGCTTTGCTTAAAGAGGACTTCAGCATGGAAATGAACCCCTGTGCTGGTGTGTAGGTTTCAGTGGTTCATTTTCTTGTCAGGCTTCCCCCAGTTATGAATGCTGTGGCAGCACCAACAGTGTTAAGGGAGGATTTTATTGGAGAACATTTGGAGGATTAGAAAAATCTCCAGAGCTTTGGAAGCACTGCATTTTGTGTTCAGAATTCTATTTCATTCTGTCTGAAGACCAGAATAAACAGAGAAGAAAGATGGCAAGAGCCACAGGGTTCCATATGTGAAGCCGGCCCCCTAACCCCCTTCAGAAATAAGTGGGAGGAAGAAAGGAGCATAATCATTAGAGAATTTCTTATTCAGCTGTGTTAATTCTCATCAGGCTGCAACTTTGCATATGAGCTCTTAACCCCACAAAATGTATTATTGAATGCATGGTCTATTTAATTAGTTTTAAGTTATCCTCCTTCCTGGCTTTTCTAAAATAACAAACACAAAATATCTCAGGAAAATGCACACATTCAAACCAAAGGAATTTAAATAGGATTCAATGGGATGCTGTAAGAAGGTGCCTTTTATACCTTTTTTTCCTCTAGTGAATCTGGTAAAACAAAATACATTTTGGGGGGGTATGGAAAAATACTCACTGGTATAAACAGAGAATAGGGCATGATGTAATGTCATAGAAAAATAATTTTAAAAACTCATACCAGACTACTGTAAGGTCAAACTTTTTTATCCCTCAAAACTTCATCTCTTATTAAGATCACTGAACTAGGTTTTCTAAAAATGGGGGGAAGCTCTCAAGTGAGAATATACCAGCTCTGGAAGTGACTGTCACTGTCCTACTCCTCTACCTCAATCCAATTCGCACTTTTATGATTGGCTTCTTTTTTGACCCAGGCTTGTTAATTATATCCAGCTGTAGGCAAATTGCTCTTCCAAATTGGCAACACTGAGCTCTCAAGCTGCTCACATTTTTTTCCTTCCCTTGATGAAACCTTTGGAGCATGCATTTTCTTGACTCTTGTTTTTGAACTAATCCCCAGTTATGGATATTTTAAAGGGTTCAAGGGACTCACAAAATAACTCTGGTTTTCAATATAGTGTATTTCTTTTCATCTAATCCAAAATTGCCTAGAGAAGAGAATTTCCTTAGAGACTCAGGCACATTGCCATTCACTAGGTCCTAGGGACTCTGGTGGTGAGATCTAAGTAGGAACTGGCCAGGTCAGAGAGCAACTCCAGGGAGTGATTAGGCTTTCCTCTAGCCCACCAGGCCAACACATATCCAGAACAACAGCTTCCAAGGGTGTAACAAACCCTTTTTCTCCTTTCTGGGTCTTCTTGCTCTACCCAAGGGCTTTATTGTCAGAAACTCTCCATTGTTCTCTTCCCTGGGTACTGCATTGACAATACACAAACACTTGCAAGAATTTTACTGGAAGAAACTGTTTTCAGTTTAGTTTAGTTTTTTTTTTTTTTTTTTTCACCTTTCAAAGAGCAAATAGAAATGAATTTCCAAATACCTACCCAAGAGGTCTTGCCTGATAAATTGGCATTGAGGATGAGAATTAAGTACATGGGAATTGGGGTGGGGACTGAGATGTAGAGTCAGAAGACCCAGGTCAGAGTTACAGCCCTGTGATTACCAGCTGCATAACCTTGGGCAAGTATTTTAATCCCTCTGAGCTGTGGCTTTCTTCATCAGTTAAGGGGAATTAATAACGTACTACCTGACTTGCCTTCTTCCAGGATCAGAGGGAGGCTGGATTGAGATCACATGGTGAATATACTTTACAAACTGAAAAGCATAATATAACCAATTAGTTTCTATTAACAAGTTGAGAATATTATCTAATTGCTTATAAATGCATGCTGTGTGTACAGTCACACTATCATTGGGTAAATAAGACCTCACTTCTGCTGGAACATTTTTGTGCATATATTCCTTCAAAGAAGAAAATTACATTTACTAAGCATCTATTATCATCCAGGCCCTTTCATGTCTATATCTGCAACCAAGTCTACATCTCCAAGAAAAATACATGTTTCATTCAATCCTCTGAAAAATCTGATTTTTGAATCTCCTTTTTCTCTGAAGGAAACTGAGATATAAAGATATTAATTGTTGTTTAAGGGAGAGCTTCCCAAATTTTGTTCTTTGTAATCCTAGTCCTGAGAGATACTTCTTGCCACAGATGGGGTCTTAAATGTTGACCAAAGGATCCTTTGGTGAGAACTGGTCCTTGACTTATGGTGCTATTGGTAATGGTGGGACCTTTAAGATGAGAGATCTAGGGTAGCAAGTTAGGTCACTGGGGTGTGTCCTTAAAGGGAATATTAGGACCTCAGACCTCTTTCTCTCTCTCTCTCTCTCTCTCTCTCTCTCTCTCTCTCTCAATCTCTCTCTCTCTCTTTCTCTCTCTTTCTCTCTCTCTCTCTCTCTCTCTCTCTTTCATGCCATGAGTTGAGCAGTTTCTTTCAGTATGTGCTTCCCCCTGATGTACTGTTTGTCCACAGGCTCAAAGGCAATGGGGCCAAGTGACCATGAACTGAAACTTCTTTAACCATGAACCAAATATCTTTCCTCCTTATAGGTTGAATATCTCAGTATTTTGACACAGCAACATAAAGCTTGACTAACATACTTGTTTATTAAAGTGTTCTGTGGTCGACCACTTTGAGATATGCTATGTTCTTCTCCCTTCAAGCAGACTCCCAGTACACAGCACCATATTAGTAACTATGGAAAAGGTGCTATAGTAAAGAAACCTAGTTATCTTTGCTTAGTTCAGAGTTCTCAAGCTTATTTGATCTTGAGACCTTATTTTTCAATGACATGTTAAAGTGTGATAGAACTAGATTCTACAGAAAACATTTTTTTATTGCCAAGTGCAGGTCTTGCTAAGTTCATGACTGGATTTAGTAAGTAGTAACTGCATGAATGTAAGTCTGTGCTCTTTTAAAAGACAGACTATAACTAAACACCCCAAACAAATAGAAAAAGAGAGAATAGCAGTTGTAAAAATTTATAATTCTATTGTGAATTAAATTAATACTATGGCTTATGGGTTTTCCCTCAGTCTTCTCTTTTTCTTGGCTTGGTTGTTTTCACAGTACATGTAGACTTCTGTTGTCTTGATTTTTTAAATTATTATAATAATATACATATAACACTGGCCTCACTTGCAGTCTTAAGAGGGGTCTACGGGTAGCAAGTTAGGTCAGTGGGGTTTGTCCTTAAAGGGAATCTTGGGACCTCAGCTACCCCACCCCTTTCTCTTTTGGCAGCCATGAGCTGAAGGGCTCTTTTCATCACGTGCTTCCCCTGTTGTTGCATACATTGACATTGTTATACAACCTCGCTACCATTCCTCTCTAGAACTCATATCTTCCTGAACTAAAACTCTCTTTTTTTAACCAAACATTCTATCGTAAGTATTCTTCCATTTCACAATTCACTCTTTATGATCTTCATTTCTGGTGATCATGAAATATCCTACCATATAATGCCCCTGAATCTGCTAACTGTTGTATATTTGTATTGTTTTTTTATATTTTAAAATATTTCCTTAGAATAGCTACTAAATATTATTAGTGATTTTTAATGTTATTAAATCATTTCTAAAAGTTACAGAAAATTTTTAATTCATCTTTTGATTGACTGACATTCATTCAGTCTTTAAAACAAATGAAAACTTAATATATGTTTCTAATATTTGCCAAGAACTTTGGTATGTGGAAGAAACACATGATCTCCACTCACATGATTTTACTTCCTATGGGCTGGCATTAGTTAAGGACCCTAAGGACAAAAGGAATGACTTGTTCAAATTTTTAGTGAAAAGACATCTTTGCTAGTTTGCCAATTCCTTGAGAATTTCCTTTTTTTTCTTCCTTTGCCTCCTTTACTTCTCACTTGTATAGGTGTCATGGGGCAAGTAATTTAATGTCTAGTCTTATTTCCTCCTTTGTCAAATGAGGATAATTGTATCTAAACCAAGGGATTGTTGCCTGAACTCAATGAAACATTGTGCATCATGTTTCAATGCACAATTGTGTGTCCCAAAGACAGTGCCTAGCATACAATAAGCACTCTCTAAACATTACTTGTTACTGTTCTTACTTCTATGATAGAGAAAGTGAAATGAATTCAAGGAATGGACAAGGTAAGAACTGTGGCACCATATTGTCAATCTTTAAAGAAGCTGTTTGTGTATTTTAAAGAACAAATGGCAAAGCAGTGAATTTCATCTTTCTTACAAGTATATATGAACAGATGAATTAGTACACAGATGGTAGGACTTTGTTCTTATTGTGGCAAATAAAAACATATTTATGTATATATATTTTTATATAAAATACATATTTTATTTTATTTTATATATATACCTTTCAGTTTTTGGTTACTTGTGACTTAGGAATTTTCCTAAATTTAAGAAATAGGAATGGTGAAGTGTGCTCAAAGTCATAGATTAATGTGTTTAAAACATTGTACCCTAAGAAAAGAGAAACTTAACTATGCTGAATTGAATCCACAAGTAACGGTCTGGTAGATGTGCTAGATTATCAAGCCACAGGACTCAACATTCTGTTTAATCAAACTTCTGCTCTGAGCAACTTTTTAAAGAAGTCTTTCCTTCCTTACATGTATGTATAATATACATATATGCAAAATGTCTGTATATACATGTGATATTTATTTTCATTTATAATTCTAGGCTTTGTCCTAAGCCTGTCATGAGTACATGTTTGATTAAAGAAATATGTGGCTAGGTAAATTATATGAATGTCATATAAATTGAATTTCACATTGTCTTGATTTAAAATGGCTAACTCAATGAGGATGCATATCTTAAGATGTCTGGGTGACATATGTCAATCAACAAACTATTGTTAGAAATTATATGACACAAAAATTCTAAGTTCTATTTATTTCATTGTGATCACACTTATTTTTATGACATGCTACAAAAATGAATAAAGTATGTACCATACGTTCTTACCACAGAAGCAAGTCAGGATGGCATATGGCAAAAACACTGCAAGCTGCTAAAGAAGTAAAATACTTCACTGTGGTAGCTTTACTTTCCTGCAGATCAATCATACATTTCTGGTCGGGGTAGAGTCGTTTTGTTAAATACTTATGTCTTCAATAGCTACGAGATATTTTAAAAATCCAAAAACCTTTTCTACTCCATTAGACCTGTAGGAAAGGAAAGAATAATGAGCCCCGATGCAATTCTTAGGTGACGGAGAAATGGAAAGAGGCCAGAAGGTTTCAGAACAAGAAGCAAAGTCAGTGAAGCAGAAAGTAAATTCAAATATTTGGCAAATGACAAATAAACCAGAAACGAGACACGCCAGCTGTTCACACTGGAAAGTTACCGAGCATTTATTTTGGTCCAAGTTTTATTTATTATACGGACAAGGAACAACAAGTTTTCTATGGGGGAGGAGTGTCTTATTCCTTATTGCACGAATAAGGAACTTAATTTCCCCCTAGGTCGATACTGCCTTAGGGGTTGCTTTATAGTCCCTTTTCTTCCTACCGGCAAACGCTCTGGTGGGACCGCCGCCTTGGGGACATAACCCCCGGACGCCTCTCCTCGGGCTGCTTCCGTCTCCTCTGCGCTCGACCTCGGTAGTCCGGCCACACTGTTTACCAAACTCGCCTCTCAAACTCCTGTTTCTAGTACAGGTCAGAGAGTTGAGCCGCATCCTTTCCCGCTCGCTGCCCCCGAGCGGCTGCGGGCGGCTGGGCTCCGGCGGCGAACAAAGGCAGCGAGTGGCGCGGGGCACGGAGCGCGCGGCCGAGGCTGGCGCGCGTCTCTCCGGCAGGAGGCGGCGGCGGCGCCGAGCCCGAGCCCGCATTCCTCAGAAGCGCCTGGAGCCCGCGGGCCTACGTCACCCCAGGCTCCGCCCCCGTCCCTCCCCGAGCAAAGTAACTCTTGACTAACAGGAGCAGCCTCCGCCGAGCATGGAGAGCGGCGGCTGTGGCCGGCCGGCGGCGCGGGAGACGCTTTCGCCCCCGAGGTAGTTTGGTTTCTGCGAAGAAGGAAAAAGTGCTGGCGGGCGGCGGTGGACTCTCGGTCCTGAGCCTGGGCTGCCCGTCCCGCTGCTCCGTCGTGGATTTCGCCGCGATCCCCCTGCAGCTCTCTTTGCAAAGCTGCTTGAAACTTCTCCCAAACTCGACATGGATTCGGCGGCGGCGGCGGCGGCGGCACTGCCTGCTTTTGTGGCGCTCTTGCTCCTCTCCCCTTGGCCTCTCCTGGGGTCGGCCCAAGGCCAGTTCTCTGCAGGTGAGTGCCCCGGGAGGCGCGTGGGTGACGTGGGCGTCCGGAGCCCCGACGAATGCCCACAGCTTCGGGATTATGAGACATGGAGCTGGCCCCTTGCCTGGGCCGGGGGCAAGGATTTGGAGGAAGCTTTCGTGGCCCTCCGGGGGGAGGCGGTCACAGGGGAGAGGAAGAGATGTCCCCGGAGTTTGTGCCAGGTGGGACGCGGGGCACTGAGCTGGGCGTCACTTGGCGCAGGTAACTTTGGTCTTTGCGACCCATTGTTCCTCCCTGAGGCTCGCTCGGGGCGCAGATTGGCACGGCTGTGCTGGAGTGTGTGGAGATATTGCTTTCCTTGGGGAAACTGGTGACCTCGGTGTCCTGCGCAGGCTGCACTGGGTTAGTGGGGGAGAGAGAAAGAAAAAGTAGTTAGGACTCCGGGGACAACTGCGCTGTTGCTCGCGGTGTGGGATTGTTGCCGCCTGCCACTAGAGTGTTCAAAAAATTCCCCGGGAAGCCATTGTCAGAAAAGGAGACGCGAGGGCACTGACCTCGGCGCGCTTTGCCAGGTGCTTTTTGTCCCGGGAATAACCTTCCTTGACTCTTGTCCAACTACTTCCCTGTCTCTCCCCTAGTCCCCATTCTCCTCCCCCAGCGTTGCGTTGCTCCTGGTTTTGTCCTGTGGGTCAGGGCACTTCTTGGAATATGTGTTTGTTGGCCGAGTCTTTTAAGATGTTTTGATTCTAAGGATCTGTGCAGGGCCGTCCTATGCAGCCAGGTCTGGGCGCCGAGTCCCGGAATCCTGAGCCGCGTGTGGGAGCCCGCTCTTCCGCAAAGCCAACGAGAAGCTGGCTCCGCACTTCTCGGAGCCAGCCGGCGTGATGGGGGCTCCGAACGACTGCTGTCCGCTCGGGGAACCCCAAAAGAGGGATGCGAGCAGTCTTTGCACGTTAGCCCTTTAGGTTTAGGTAAAGCCATTCAAATGAGTCCGTGACCCCAGCTCTCCCGATCGCGTCCCTGTTCCCTTCCAGTTTTGTAGTTCGTCCTGTGGGTTGGTTGCTTCTATCCTTTTCTCCTCTGGGGGCTCTGAAGTTTCACCTGGTGGACGCTGGGGAGCGGGCTCGCGGGCGCTCGTCTGCCTCCCGCCGGTTGTGACAACTTTTCTGGCTAACCCATCCAGCTCAGCTTGGCTGGCGGGCGCATCTGCTGCCTTGGTTCGCCGTGCAGATGGAAACGCAGAGGTGGCCGAGAGGTGATGGAGAAGAAGGGAAAAGCGACAGCCTTGCGCCTAGCTAAGTCCGCAGGATGCGGAGAAAGAACTTATTTTGTACTTGACAGTTTCTTTCATTGTTGAGGCTGCCCAGTTTCCTGGAAATAAACTCACATTGTTTTCCAGAGTCATCGTTTATTTACTTTCCGTCTCCACTCCGCTCCCCTCTTTGGAACTGTAGAAAAGGAGTTAGTCCACAACAGATTCAGGTGGCAGCATGTGCTGTCCACCCAGGCAGAGATTATGAAATGATAGCACGCAGAAGGAAAGCCTTGTATATATTTGATGGGCACAGAGGGCAACAGCTCTATGCAATGAGTGATCCGGTGGTTTAATTAAATTCTCTTTGGTTTAAGCATTACTGCATGCATCTCTGACATACAATGCCCGTTAGTATTGGAACCGTGCTTGATGTGACTCATTATATGCAGGCAAGTTGGAGAGAGTATTGATTTCTGCACAGTGTTTGTCACTCCACAGAGATCCTACGCTTGAAAAGACATGTAGTTTGTTAATTGAAAGTTTGAACTCTACCAGTTGTATGATTCAACTCACATGTTTCAAGAATTCTAACTTAATGTCTCAACAGCTGATATATTTTTAATAGTAAAGAAACTTCTTTTTAAGTGTTATTTATCCTTTCATGAGCAAGTAAATATTAAATTTCTTCCAGCATAATGTTCAGATGTGCTTTTCTGATACCTGTATGTTAGGTATCCCAAATGAACAACTATATTCTGAGACATTCAGTTCTGAGTGATTTAGGTAAATTTGTCTGGCTTTTCTTTAGTGGCAAAACATAACATTGAACTTTATGTTAAATTTTATTAACAGAATGCACAGTCCTAACAGATGCAATTCTCACAGGATTGTATCTCAAAATTTTGCCATTCCGCTATATACATACATGCCAAGAAATGAATGTCTTTTATTTCCAGAGTTTAAAGACAGATTGAAGATATATCTGTATTTCTTCATATATTAAAAGTCTGTTTTGTAAATATTCCCTTTTCCTGGCTATCATAAATCTCGTGATATTTTACTATTTTCAAATTCTATTATAAGCATTCAGATTTATTGCAAAGACATGGATTGGACATGTAGTAGAGATTGGAGGTGTATTCTTTCTTGATTTTTTTAAAAAAAATATTCTACTTTGATGAAATTTTTGAGCATTTAACATGTTTTAAAAATCTGAAAGCAATATTCCAAATATAGCTTAGTTCCAAATAAATTAAATCTAACTTACTATGTTTACCACTTTTCAACATTATTGTGTAGTTACTAATATAGTAAGCTTGATAAAATCTTAAGGACTGAGAATTGTATCTGCTTTGCTTAAATCACAAATTTAAGAATAATTTCATGATTATGGCATTTTTCTTAGCTTTTTGAGTTAAGGTGTAAAACTGCTCCATGATAAACATCTTTCAAATCAGAGCTTCCTATAAATCTCAACTTACACTCTTTCAATCTAGTTTGTCACTTAAAATGACATGTGTCATATCTGTTCTATCTGGGAAAACTGAGGCATAGAAGTACAAAGAGGTACTAAAATAAACTTAATGGATGGTGTAGCTATCATCTCTTGGTTATCTATCATCCTGTAAGCAAGTTTTCTGTAGGACTCAGATGACTTACAAAACCGGTCACAGATGAGGTGACTTAGCTTTCTCTTCTATAAAATGGGGATAATAATATCTTCTCTGACCTATCCAACATAGTTTTTACGAGGATCCAGTGAAATATTTTATGTGAACTAGCACTGTCTGTGTAAAGCTTTGTGCAGGTTCCTGGGACATCCTCTTTCACTGAGGTAGCTGAAGTGTCTTAGTTTCAGCCTTTCACTTACTGTTTCTGAATTCTCAGAACTTTCCCCCTAGTGAGTACAGGCTGTTCAGGTTGTGTGTGTGTGTGTGTATGTGTGTGACTCAACTAGTCATCCATTTTAATCACTGTTAAACATAAACATTCTAGAATGGCCCTGACCATAATTGTATCAGCAAATTGCTCTTCAAAAATTTTCTTTTTACCCACTTTGTGTAGCTCCTTATATGAGTTAAGCCTATGGAAGAATCACTGTGAATTTTCCTAGTATTATAATGATGGGGAAAAATTAAGTCAGTTTCTTTAGCTATTTGTTCAACAGTTGATTCAGTTTTTCTCATCTTTGTGTGGAGAATGACATGCAGCTTTTAGATGCAGTCTTATCAATGACCTAGAGAGGGACTATTGTCTCTTTAGTGTGATGCTAGCCTGGAAATTCAGCTCAAGATCAGGCCTTGGATGTGGTTCCTGGCAGGTCATACTGCTAATCCCTGAGGACCTTGCAACTCATTTAAGCAGTGCCATGTTCCTTCTGTCTGACTCCTTGTTGTCTCTGATACAAAATTAATTGCTCTTACACTTATTCCCTACTAGGAAGATACATGTAGCCTGTTTGTTTTAAGGTTTGCCTTTTACTTTTCTGGTTTTGATTGTCCAGCATCCCCTGCTGCCTCCATGCCTTCAAACTCCAAATTCCAATCACTAGCAATGATACATAACTGGACATTTCTGGGATTGGTTTTCCCCTCCCTATTCCCCTTGTATCTGATTGTTGATTTTCCTAGATTGTGAGATGTCATTTGTGTCTGGCCTGCCCAGACGGAAAGAGGCAGGTTTGGCTGCTATTTGGGCATTGGCACGTGTGCTGTTGACAGCTCTTTGTGAATTTGAAAAATAAATCAACCCCTCTGCTACTCTACCCCTTTCCCACACTTCCTCCCATTCCTCTCTTGCAACAAAAAAGTCCCACATACATATATACAAAACCACAAGCTTTGTGATTTCTTTTGGAGCCAGACATATTCTTAAAAATTGGCAATATGACCCTCCACTACCCAAGACCAAGGCCAGTTCTCCTGCCCGATCTCATATGTCTAGCAATGATGGTTGATTATATATTTTATAGCCTTAAATAGGATAGTCACACAGCATAATTTCATATACAGGAAGTGTGTTGGTTCCTACTAATATTTTTGAAGTGCAATGTACAGTTTACTCCAGGTGTTATTAAAAGAGAGCAAATCATACTAAATATGGATCTGTGCTGGTCCCATTTCCCATATTTGCTCTTCATGAAGGGCAGGAAGAGGAATGCTGGAAGATTGAGAACAGGAAACATCAAGAGAGTTTACAGATTGTTCTTACAGACAAAACAAAAGACCACAGGGATTGTGTGTGTGTGTATGTGTGTGTTTGATCTCTTAATTTTCGAAAGAGGGAAAAAGAGTCCTATTTTTGACTTGTTTATTGGAATCAGTCTTTGCCTTTGTCCAAACAGATTCATTTCTTATTCTGTCAATGTAAAAATTTCCCTCTGTGTATTCCTCTCAGATTCTACCCTTTGATCATATGTATCTGGTCTGTGTTCTTTTATCAAATGATATTTCCCTACCTAAAAAGTTTGTAATTGCTTTTGAACATGACTTGTTTTTTCATCAGAATTCATGCTGTTTGTCATAGTTACTGAAAAATGATACAAGACATATCAATTCATGATATATCTTTAAGTGGTATTTGATAACAAAGTGAATAATACATCAGTCAGGCTACTTTTTATTTCAGTTGAAGTCAAAAGCAAACTTCCATATCTGTGAAATAATCTTTTAATGTCACAGAATGTTTATTTGTTATGCTTATCTGTCTGTGAATGAAAGAGAGACTTTGTTTCATTTTGTAAATGGGAATAGAAAACTTGACTACAACATTGGCTGATTATTTTGAGATAAGTGAAATAAATTACATCTAACTACACTTTGGAAAACTTCTTTAAAATTATTTGAATGTTTACAATGTGAACTCTGAGGTAGACAGTTCACAAACATGATGCTTCATCTTAGCACAAATGTGTTTTATGAAAACATTCTTAAAGAATGTAGTTGCACATAAGTTTTATAAGTTCCATGAAGATTTTGTTTTGAGAGGTGTGTTTATTTTCATTTTAGATTCTTGTGGTAATTCTTTTGATTTGCAGTTAACATTTTGGTAATAAAAACTGAATTTACGTAATTTGAAAAACTATTCTCTGAGGTTTTCCAGATTGCTGGGGTCCTGGGAAGACACTGGGCCTGGACTGTGAGACTCTTGTTGATTCTGTGGCAGAACATTGGCACTTCCCCACTTGACCCTGGTTGAATTTTTGGGTGCTCTCCTTTGTGTGTTGATAATTCATAAAAATTCTAAGTGGCTTATTTTGTCACTTACAGTTGTTTTAGAAGCAAACTAAGCAGTCTAATGAAATAATTTGTGTTTCCTCTTGAATTGTTGAACTCTGTTCATAAAAATTATGAAGGAGGCAGTGCTGAATAAATTCTTCAGTTGTCATTCTAGTAATTTTTTTTAATAAGAGAAAATTCAGAAATAAAGTCAAATGAAATAGTGTATAGTTGAGTATTGTTTGCATTTCTTTTGCTGGGAAAACTTAAAACTGAGTATTTCTTAACAGTGATAGTACTTCATTGTCCTAAGTTACAGGTTCGAAAGACGTGAAAGGCATTGAGAGATAGGATCAAAACTTTGTACTTATATTATTGGAAAGAGTATGGAAAATAGGTCATTATTTTTTCTATAGTTGGAGAAATTGAAATGTAAAATAAAGGAACTATATAGTCTGTCCTTCCCACCAATCCTCTGCCCTATGCTGGTTTTTTTTTTTTTTTTTTTTTAGCTAGTGGGGATTTAACTTAGGGGCACTTGGCCACGCAGCCACATCCCCAGTCCTATTTTGTATTTTATTTAGAGACAGGGTCTCACTGAGTTGTTTAGTGGCTTGCTTTTGTTGAGGCTGGCTTTGAACTTGCAATCTGTCTGCCTCAGTCTCCGCAACTGCTGGGATTACAGGCATGCACCACCCCACCAATCTCTATCGTATGCTTTATAATGAGAGAATAATAAATCTTCTTTCAGATTGGGGTCTATTTATATAAAACCTTCCCATTGAATCCTATTCCTTAACCAGCTGCTCAGGCTGATTCTCCAAACCCTGTTCAAGCTGCAGCTGACGAACCACAGAAATTCTCCTAATCCTAGCTGGGACAGTGACCCAGCAGCTGCTTAGGTGGTGTTCTTGCCATGGCTTCTTGAAGTGATTTGCCTTGGGTCATTCAGCAATTCAAATGGAGAGAGGAAGCCTTTCTAAGGTCCTTACTACCACCCAGGGGGTGATGGCTGTTTTATGGCCATTGGATTCCTGCACTGTAAGGTGCCCTAGGGTTTTGAGACTTGAATTGTTGTTCATGGACCAGCAGCAGTAGCACCTTCTGGGACCTTGTGATGATTTGTGATCAGAACCAGTGCAAGACCTACTGAGTCAGAATTTGTATTTTAGTAAAAATCCTCAGGTAATTTTCTTGAATGTTTAATTTTGAGAACACTGCTGTAGGACAAAGACAGTCAGCTTGAAAAGATTGCCACACGCACTTTATTGTAGAATTGTAAAACTGTTGTGAAAGGATTAATTATAACATGAAACAAATTTCCCTGGATTTATAATTCTTATCAATATTTACATGATTATAATTTCACATTTCAGACTAATCAGAACAATATCACGCAGACTTTTTTTCTTTTTAAAGAATACTCAGACAATATAAAGTAAATATTTTCATAAGAAAATAATAATAAGTCTAGTTTGGGTTATGAGTGTTTTGTATAAGAATATTTAGAGGTAAACATACTATTGCAGGAACCAAATGTGCTACATGCAAATCATTTTTACTTAGCATGTTATATTGGTACAGGAACTAGCATTGCCTTTTGACACTGTTGATCTCTTGCTTTATAATTCTTTTTTCTTCCAAGTATAATCTAAGATCTTTTTAAATAAGGAGCTGATTTATAGTACAGTCAAATTTAATGGAAGGGAGTTAGTAGGTAGACTGCGTCAAGTATCACTAGTATTATTTTTGCTATATTTTGTGCTCATATTTAAGAACAGAGGTTCTTGTCAGTTTTCTCAAGAGAAAAATTATGATGTAATAGACAGTGTACACTATTCATGTCAAAACACAATTTTGCTTGCATTTTATAGCTTGCTTTAGCATTCTTTTAGAAAATGAATTTTCCCAGAAGACCTAATTGCCTTCTTATTAATGAGCCTGTAAGTGTTTTTTGTTATCCATTTACTATTCTAAATGTGTCTACTTGAGCTAGCTGTTTCAACAGTGAGGTCTCTGATTAAATCACAACTGGTATATTTGTTTTTGCCATTCACTAGTGATTCAGAAAAATACTGGCATAATGACATGGCTATTGCAGGGACTAATGAAAGGCAACAAGTATAAATTAATGTTAACCCATAATAGTTGCTCGTAGCGATATAAGCCGGGTTTGGGTATAATAGATGGCAGTATTCTCTGTATTTTTGATACTATGAATTAAAATCTACTTTGAACAAAATAAAAAAAAATTGTTAGATTCATAATAGTCAATATGACCCCCATGTTTATTAATTCTAACATAGAAGTTTAAAGAAAGAGATCTCATTGAAGACAGAGCACTGAAAAGAGGAGAGCTAGTGATAGAAAAACTCTGAAAGTCATTTTCAGAGTTATAATGTTCTGACCTGCGACTTTTTCTAATTTTACTCCAAATTTTAGAGCTTGTTTTTCTTACTGCCTTTACTTTTATTCCTGTCAGCAATAATTAGGGTCATTTGTTCTCTCACATGTTAAAGAGGACAGTTTTTCCCAAAGCGACAGCAGAAACAGTGATAGAAACTACCCTTTATGGAGAGCCTGTGACCTGCCAGGACTTATGATTAGTGCTTTACCCATTTCAACTCCTTACAATAAAACTTTCAGATTAGAACCATCTCCATTGTACAAAGAGGCTGGGAGGGGGAAGTAATAACTTGCCTCAAGTGGCTATGTGAAGAACTGTCGTGTCAGGATTCATTGTTGAATGTACACACATATGCATAGTGATTCGACATTTTGTTGTTGTTGCATATGAGCAGAAAATACAACCCAGCCTAGAGATAACAAAAGGGGCATTTATTGTCTTTCTCAACTGACAATTCAAATTGGAACCTGATTTAGAAGCTCCCATTATTCCCCTGGGACATGTTATCTCTCTGCTTGCTCAACAGCTCTGAGGGGCTTCCAGAACCATTTAGGCTCCTTATAGAGGCAAGATGGTTATGGAAGCTCTCATATCACAAAATCTAGGTTTAAGTCCATTCATGAAATGTGAACTTACCTGCTGGTTGCAACTGAAAAGGACCTGAGGTTCACTGTGATTGAATCCAGCAGATCAGGTATCTAGCTGTTGAATCAGTGGCTCTGATGGCAGGGAAGTGGTGCAGATTGGTTAGTCCAGCATTCTGGGTTCAGCCCTAGATCCCCACCCAGCTTGTTTGTGTACTGATAGGCAACTGTGGGTCCTCAAACCATCTGTTCTTCACTGGTAGGGAAGTGGCTTCTGGAAAGGAAACTGCAGTGTGTGCTTGGGATGAAATTAAATGAGGCTTGAACAGTAAAAGAATCATGGAATACTTGTGCATGTTTATAATCCTTCTGAAGGCAAGAAAGGAGGTAGTGGGGAAGGGACAGTTGGAGCAGGTTGCAACACTAGGAGAACCCAGTGGCCTAAACCTTACCTTAGCTTCTAAAGGGGAAAGAAGAAGCCAGGAAAGAACCAATTCCTGCCTGGCAGGTTTGTATGCATTACAGATCAAATGATCATAATTTAGGGAATTTTTACTTTTTGCTTTTCCCTTTAAGTCCTGCTTTAAAAGCATGAATTTTACTATTTTTATTATTTTATTCTCCTTGCCTCAATGTTGAACAAGTCCAACATTAAAATTAATGATCCCTTCATTTGACATAATTTGACCAGAGTCATATATTGTGGAAGAACCAGAACTCAAAATCTAGATTTTAATATATGGGTCAGTGTTATTACAACATATGGGTCATTTTGTTTCATGGTTATTTATATAAAGAATTATTTTTTAAGATCATTTGTAATTATTTTAGTTTGTATCCAGAATTTATTTATTTTTTTTTTCTAGTACCGGGGATTAAGCCCATAGGCACTCTTAGCACTGAACTACAGCCTTGTTATTTTGAGACAGGGTCTTACTAAGTTGCCCAGGCTGGCCTTGAACTTGTGATTCTCCTGCCTCAGCCGCTGGAGTAGTTAGGATTATAGGCATGTACCTCTGTATCCAGCTGTATCCCGAATTTTTAAAACAATGTTTCCAAAAACAAACCTGTCTTAATGGTTGACTTTTATTGAAATAGTAATCCAGATACAAAGTGAAAATAATATGTGTGTAAATGAAAGAGACCATCCTAGTTACCTGCTTGGTTTTCTAGTGTCCTGGCAGGATTTATTTATAGATGTATGTATTTACAGATATATGTATATATGTATGTATATATTAATTTTTGATAGATGGCAAAGGGTAAGCTAAACCATGACAAATAAAGAAAACCTACTAACTCTTTACTCTTTGAAAACTAATGTTTAAAAAGCACTAGAGGACACGAGTTTGTGTGTAATTTTGATCTCACCTCTGCTGCCTAACTCTAATACATGTGGGAGCAACATGGAATATTAGTAAGAGTTGCTGTAAGAAATATTTGAGGTATTGAATACCAAATAAAATGCAGAGAGGAAGCAGGTATTTGCCCAGCTAGCTTCCCTCACAGTGAGATTTGCCCAGCGTGTGTTAGACAGATGGTGCTAGTGGACTAAAACGGTGAACTGAGGACCATGGCTATGCCAGTTTAAGCCAGACAATGGTTCCCTGGCACTCCTGGGTGCCAACAGGCTTTCTGAGACCAGAGAGTTGGCCTGGCATCTGGAGGTGAAAACAGTGGTTGTGGAGGAAGGTTCATAGAATTCACCTTGTTTCCCTTTCACAGTGTCATAACAAACTTATCCTTTGCCTACTGCCTGTTTTCTGTATGACTCCTTTGTTCTTCCTTGCTTATGTCCTTATTGGTTGCGATGATTGTGAGTCCTGAGTGATGAAGTTTGCCATAATTTGCCCTAACAACCTGACTGGATTGAAGCAGACTGCTCTGTAGAATTGATTCATCATTGCTTCTTTGTCTAAGCTTATATTTCAATTCTTTGAGATATATTAACAACTGAGGTGAAGGGACTGCAGTGACCTGGGTCAGAGAGAGCTAAAGGCATTGGAGCTCTGTTGTGGGAGGCTGTTAGGAAACAGCCCCGGGCTTGCCACAGGACTTGGCTCCAGTCTTATCTCCATCACCATTTGACATCTGTGTGGAATTCCTTTCTGTTTGACCCTTCATTTCCTTATCACTAAAGTGGACAAAGGACAGTAAAGAATCATTTCAATGTCTTGTCTAATTATTCAATCAGGCATTTTAAAGGTAAAATGAATAATATATGTGGAAGTCCTATAATTGTAAACTACCATAAAATGTGAATTATTTTTGTTAGGAATATAAACTTCAGTGATAAAGTATCATTGAAGATACAAAAAAGCATATATGCTGAAGAATGGAAATGGGAGCAACAGAGGCTTCATTTATTTTCATGTGTAAGTTATGTGTTGCCCGTCTAATCTTCAGAGAAATTGGCATGATGAATAGGAGTTCATACAATTCTTGTGAAGTGGATAATACTGCTGTCACATATCATGAAGTGCAACCCTGCTCATTTGTTTTCATATATATGTGTGTATACACACACACACACACACACACACACACATATGTAAACCCGAATGCTACCAAATAATATTTGTATTTTCTTCACATATGTCAATAAAGATGATGTATTGTAAGACAGTCATATTGAAAGAAGGTTAAACACTTGTTTTAAGGAATGTGGTTATATGTACTTTTTTCACTTTCAAATATTTTAATGAGGAAGTAGAGAATGCTTTTGCCTTATACAAGCTGGTTTTTCTGGTTTGTGAGAGCATGATCTTGATTAGGTTTATATTCCTTTGTGTATTCTCCTGCTCTCCATGTCTCTGGGCATTTATCATATGCCATTGCTGCACAGCAGCCTGGGCATGCTAACTTGTAAACCAAGCCTTGTCCCTAGGCTTGGGGAGCAGATATAACTTGCATGACTTAGGGAATGGTAACCTTTGCATAGCTCCACATCCAGTGATTCACAGTTAGCCTGGGGCTGTTCTGTAACTGACCATACCTCCTTGGCTTGGAAAGTCTCAGAGCTCAGTGTGTCTCTTACAATTTGCTGATCCACTTCAGGACTTGCCCAGGACAATTCCAGTCCACCCAGCTGTCTTCCCATATCTTTGAGACTACACACAGAAGAGCAAAAGTTTTGCAGAAGAAAACACAAAAATTGCCAGCAGTATAGTAAAATTCCACCAAGTGGAATTTTCCCAAAGTTGAATAATCCGAAGTATAAACAAATAGGGGGGAGGAGGGAACATATTTGTTTTTTGAAGACTACAGTCAGTACCTCTCCCGCTGGAACGAGGATCAGGAAGATCATAGCACATATGAATGCACTCATATAACCCGAACATTCATTTGCAGAATCCCCGTCGGCACAGCTGCAGATTCGTGATCTACACGATGCTGTGATCTACAGCTGCTCTCAACTGCCTTCCTTGTTTGGACTTGGAAAGGCCTTCCTTTGCTGCTGCTTCCATGGAGCCCATTGCCTTGAGTGGCGGACAGCCACTAAGTGACAGGCCACCCGCTAGAGAGGCCTGACAACCCTGGATGACAGTGGCCTGTGACCGTCCCCTAAGTGCCCCTGCCATCATCTGCATCCCAGAAGTACACTCTTTGGCTCTTTGGTCAGTCATTATGAACAGAATTGACATTGAAATATACCTGATGTCTTACAAGAAAGTGGAGATTTTGAATATCTATCTTAATTGAGGTGTTTCCCACGAAAAATTAAAATTGCCAAATGACATAAACACAAGTTTCAAAAGTGGAAACTTAGAAACTGTTTTAGTTGACTCACTAATATTTTGTGCCCATTTTATATTTAACCAAAAGACACCCAAGTGCTGATCTCCACTCAGAGTATACTGCATAATGTATAGAACTACAGACACTGGAGTCTGCCATCTGAGTGTGAATAAAGACACTGACTTTTTTTTTTTGCTGCATGATTTAACCACATCCCTTTAGTTTCCACGTCTGCAAAATGGGGTAATGAAAGTCCCTATTCCAGATGTGCATTTTGAGAAGTACATTATCTTTTACTAAGTCGAAGTGCTTTAAAGAGTGCCTGGCACACTGATCAAATTCATTCTCATTAGCTATTATTATTATCATCATTATTGCTGGACTGAATTAACTAATGTTTGCAGAATAGTTAATTCATCCCATGCTGTTATCTTTTAAAACCTCTAACTGCATTATCTTTTACTTTAAAATAAAACCAGCAGAGAGTAGATAATAGGATAACAGAAATAAACCAACTCAATATGCTGATTAACAAAGACCACAGACAGTACTATCAAGAATATAATTCAATGTTATGAAAACAAGAGACAAATTACACAGATTCCTAAGAGTCAGAATCTTTGGATGAATGATGAAAAACAGTGGAAGTGGTGGGCGAGGGTGCTAGCGAGTGAGAGAATTAAATTTTAGTTATAAAAATACTCCCAAGATCTTTGGAAAATGCATTAAAATGTCTTAAGTACATTGGAGGAGGGGTAGTTGGAAGTTTTTGGCATACGTAGAACTCCTTACCGCCTGGAGAGATTTGGTCTCAGATAAAATATCAAAACCCTATACTGGGAATAAGATTAAATAGGAATTGACCCAAAAGTTGAGAAGAGAAATCTCTGCCACTTCAAGCATTATCTTGGATGATGAGATTAATGTCCTGTCTAGGAGCAGCACTCAGATTTAGAAATGAGGGAATTCAAAATAAGCAGAAATACAAGAGAGAGATCTCTACAACTCCTAAAGAATGTTATTTCACCAAAGGTTATAGAATGAGAAAAGGATATCAGTAGTCTATTTACCCTTGACACATGTGCTAAGCAAACACTCGCTTACCTTTTAAAATAGCCATTTACCTGTGAATTTTAGGTAACATTTTTGTTTTTCTTTTTGACGTTTGTATGGAGATTTCATCTTTCTTAGTTCACAAAATATTGAGATAGTTTCACATCCTTTTAAACTCCAAAACTCTTTCAAGTCTCTTGTCCACTTGGTAAACCCAACTTCAGTGCTGGGACACAGTGGTATGGTCTTGTTAAAACGTTTGATGTTGTTAGGTCACTTGCAGACTGGCTAACTCTTTGGCTAGTCCATGCAGGGGAAATCCTCTTTAAACTTTGACAAGGATTTTATGTACTACTCAAGTTTCAGATGTCTTGTGCTTATTCACCTGTTTTATAGTATCTTCTCTAACTTTATTGAAACCAACTTCCTTTTTCCCTGTGTTATACTTGTGAAAATATTTGCTCTCCAGCTTTGCAAAAATTCCTGTTAACTTTCTTAGCAGAGAAGTTCTTTTCACTGCAAGCCTGAATTTCACTGAAATAATGCTCTCATATTTAATTTACCATAGTAATGCTATTTTGTGCCCTGACTAGATGCCTCTGCTAATAACTCTTTGTGATTGTAGGGGCAGGAGGTGTCTTCAAAAGCTCCTCTTCTTTTAAATTTTTTCTTTTAATTTCTTGCATGTTTCTCCAGATGTTGTTATTTTGGTACATTATTTGATCAACTTCACAGACCTAATGAAAAGGAGCATTAAAAAAAAAAAAAAATCCAAAACTTCTGTGGCACATTTAACTTTGAACAATTATCTAAGAATGAATGCTTACCTACATTCTCCTGAAATCCAAAATCATGACTCAGTTATTTGGAAAGCCAACTGTTCCATATGCCTGTCCTGACAACACCTAAAGGATATGGAATTAGAAAATGATTAATCAGAAATGGAGGACCTATATATGAATTGAAAACACAATGCAATAGACAACACATTTACATCCAATAACATACAGGAGAAACTAAATTCTGTCCAACATGGTTTGGGCTGTGGTTTCTAACCTCTTGCACTAGGGAATTGAAGAAAGCTATAACCATGAAAGGTTAGAGCAGTTAGCCCCAGAATCTCCCAGGTGCTGTGATTGCCTGCTCTAAGGTAAAGGCTCTTAGGTTCTGCAGTGTAGATTGTATCCTTTCCTGTCTGTTTTTTAATCAGGAATGCAAATCTCAGGTGAAGTCAGGAAATTGCTTTGAGGCAATTTCACCTTTAGTTTAGGCACAAAAATCTGTAGGGTAATCCTTTGGATTTTGCAGTTGTATGCTGCTCCTGTAAATATCCATCTGAGATCTTTCCTAGTCTGTCAGCACTTTTCCTTAGTTCGGAGTCAGCACGCCATTGGATACAAGTACTCTATCCACCCCAGCACTCATTCACAATGATACCACAAACTTCACCAGTTGCCAACACATTTTAGAAAAGTGTGATTTTGTTAAGAATGTCAAATGTTGCTTTCAATGTAGTTAAGAGTGGGGAGAGGAAGGGGCAGAATGTCACACCAGCTTTTACCTTTTTAGGGGCTGATGACTTGAAATCTCTTGAAGTTTCCTTTTAGTTGGAGGTACTTGTTGCCTTATCCATGGTTGAGATTATAGCTACCTCAAGCATTGACTTTTTTGGAGCAGTGACAAAAAGAATCTGTCTTTTCTGTATATTGTGATTTGAACTTACAATAATATGTCAAATATATCATTTAGAGCTGGTTAAAGCAAGCGATAGCAGTCTAAATTATTAGCATGTTCTTGCTGGCAACACCTTGTTGAGGCAGGAGTCATTGATTTGTGCATTTATATGATTGATTAGGATCCCTATTAGAGTGAGTTAGTGGCCTCTTCATTCAACAAAATGTATATGGCAGAGCTTGTCTCATACTTTTACCTGTTGGTCTGATTAAATACACCAAATATTAAATACATATCCCTTTTGTGTTGGGCCGTATGGAGGGCAAAAAAATGAAAAAGTTGATCAAGTTCCTGCATTGAAGGACACCACAGACTATGTAAAGATCCATGAATGATTAAGTCGCAATTTCAAGTGGGAAGTACAATGACAGAGTGCCATTAGGATGTGGAGTAAGGGCAGTCACTCACTCACTCCTGGGGTAATTAGTCCTACCTGGGTCAGAAAGCTACCAACCAGAAAAATCCCTAAGTACAGGAACACAATGCACATGGGCAATGAGGTAGTTACATTGGTGGTAAATGTGTAACAATCAGCTCAAAATAATTCAGAGTTTACAATTTGTCGGTCTCCATGGTGCAGGTAACTCCCACCATGGCTGATTTTTAACTACCACTGTGACATCACTGAACACAGAGTTGGAACGAGGTGCACAGTTACACCATTATGTAATATTTATTGCATACAGATGCAAGAGAAGTAATTGACCCTAGTGAAGATAATAGTAAAATAATTAGGAGGTGATGATGTTTAGTTATTACCACTGTTCTTAACATTATTTATTCAACTGTAGGCTTACATAATTTGATTTTAAATAATGACTGTAAGTAGCAACCAGCTCACAAAATTCCTGAACATTATAACAATTGATGTCAGGAGCCACTGGTATGGGCTAGTTTCCTCACACTGTTCTATGCATTATAATTTTGGATATGAGTGAGGAACCCAGTGTGTAAATCCCTTTTAATTATGAGAACTTTCTATAACTCTTTCCCAAATGAACAGAGTTCAGTGTACAAAAGTCTGTTCTAATTTGAATCATTGGCAACTGTCTAGTTATCAGCAAGATTTAGGTTAATTGATACAAAATATTGATGCCAAAGACTTTTGGTTCACTCACTTTGGAGCCTATTTTTTGGGAAAATTCCCTTAAAGAAGACTGACTTTGAGGGAATAAGTTTCCCCATCGCACATGATGGCTCTTTTTGGTTTCAGGTGTGTTGGCATGACTATTCAAGCTCTCCTTAAGAGCTGTGAACATGGAACCTTGCTAAGACCACATCCAGGGCCAGCTTTTCATTGCCTTCAAGTTATGTACAGTTTTTACACTAATCACCGTTCTTTTCCCAGACTGTTACACAATAGATGGTGGATTTCCAGTAAACATAACTTGAAAATTATTATATTATCTTTGTACTAGCATCTCTCTTGTGGTCCACAAGAACACCTGGTGTTTAAGTTGTTCAAAAATATTGGAAGAATAAATGTGTCAATAAAAGTGAATAGGTTTGTATCCAAACTTGGTATACATTGTTGCTTTCATGGATTTTTTTTTTTTTTTTTTTTTTGGTATATGTGCAATTGTTAACATCTACAAGATCTTTATTTTTTTAACAAAACACGTTTGTCATCTTAATGCTACAATGTAAGTTTTGGGCTTAATAATATTTTGTCAGTATTTTCTACTCAGTTACTTCTAACTAGTATATTTTTAATAGTTATTAAAGTTACTTTTGTGTATTTCACTTGATTCTTAAATTTCTCTCATTTAATTTCTACCATTGTTATATATAAAATAGTTTAATCCTATTTTACTACATGCTCTTATCATGCTTATTTCTATAAAACAAGAATATTCCATGTCCCAAAAAACATCCTATAGGATTTATGTAGTGTTAAATTTAAATTCCTCTATGGTTCATATGTGTTAGTTCTGGACACAAAGAAGTTGCTGTCTAAAACTAAGCTATTCTTATAGTCCAGAGTATACTGTATGCTATTTTTTGATTGGTGTAGTGTAAATATATTTTATGTGTGTGTGTTTTTCTTCTGATTGGAGGAATGGGGTGTGTGTGTGTGTGTGTGTGTGTGTGTGTGTGAATTAACTGTAGTAGTACAGAGTTTTGACTTTATGACTTTAAGATTGTTTAGGTTTACATTGATGAGAAAGTGATATGCATTTAGTAGAACTTATAACTTGAATTTTGATTTTGGATCTTTTCCTGGACTATAGATAGGCAGAACCATTCTTCCATGATTCAGGCCAACAGCAGTGAGCTACTACTCCCAGTCTCCTTGACCTTGAGGGTGAGCAACTGATACTCAGCAGTGCCCTGTGTTGTTAAGCTATGATTTTTGATAGGTTAGGTGCATTAAGTGCATTTTTGCTTATGATATTTTTAGTTTATGATGGGTTTACATGGATGTAATCTCATCATTAAGCCAAGGAGCATCTGTATATGACAAAGTGCCAGTTCTCTCCAAATCATTCCTTTTGGCAAAAGGGATTTTTCTCTCTATGATTTTGTGTATGTTTTACACAAAATCTTTTGTCTCATATCTGGAAACAATTTACTTTGGCTCATATGAGCAGTTTCAACATTATGGAAGCACTCTAAACTTCACAATTTAAAAGTGGATTTCATAAGAAAAATTTTCTAGACTGCAAAACAAAATATAGATCTTAACACACTATTTAGTAATCTTTTCCCTTGAGGAAACCAAGTTGGAGAAAAGGAAGTGACAAATATTACTCAAAATTAGTACAGATGAAACATTGAATGGCCTGGAAGTTTTGTTTTCTGCACCTACATGGTTACAGGAAAGAGGCGTATGTTAGCACAAGCTCTCAAGGACTTATTTTAAAAAATATATTGCTACTGCATGATCAGTAGACCTTAAACTCAGTTTCTCACCTTTCTACCTATAATGATATAACAATTAATTGGTATTCAAAATGATGGCCTGGTTGGCTAAGCATAGTCACAGATGTAAGTATGCGAGATAGATTATAATTCATAAGACTGGAGAGCTTACAAACAGTGGCCACAATCATTAAAATGAGATCCTCCCCTTTCTCAGTTAATCACATGATTATGTTAACCAGGATGACCCATTTTAGAGCATCTGTTTTTGACAGACAATTTCTAATTTCTGTTACTTTGCATCTCAACATTTTGCTTATTCAGCAGGGCCTGATAAAGATCTGTACTTCATTTCTCACGATATTTAGCCACTTGTTTGCTGAAGCCTGATGACAGGATACAACAATGCTGGGCATCAGAGTTTTGCCTGCCTCTCCATCAGAAGTCAAGGCCACTGGAGTATATTCCCGTGTGCTGTCTACATGTCTTGGCTAGCCTATCATTTTCAGGGGCAAACCTTAGATCTTTTTTCATGTTTTGGGTCCGCTAACTTATGGTGATATAACTTTAAAAGATATTGTTTTCAATAACTGCTATTTGTGTGTTTCTTTTTAACCTAGCACTGAGCTGAAAGTACTTTATCACTCTCTCTCAGCTCAGGGTTTTCAAATCGCATGTAACCACCCATTTTGTGGGTAGTGAATTCAGTTCAGTAGGTACAATAGTGGAAGAGAATATAATGATAACAGAAATAATCATGCGTCTTGTAGAGGAAGGTGGGAAATTGTTGTTTCATGAAACTTTGGTTTTAATTGAATAGTTTACATACCTTTCTGTGTCTGTGAACCGGGTCACCACATGACCTGTGAACCTGATCCAAAGAAGTTGGAAATCCTCTGCACTCTTTCATATGGTGCTTACCATAATCCAATGAAGTAGCTCATCCAAGGTCACACAACTTGTAAACTCCAAGATCATTCTCTTAAACCATTCGGTTGTGGCACTTCTGGTGGACTATAAGATCATAGGGTTTTCCTTAATTTAGTATTTATTCTTTAGGTTTGAATATTCTTTTAAAGATACTTAATCTGAGCTTTTCTCACCAAACTTGGTAGTCAGTTGGTATCTGAAGGACTAAAGAGCAAGTCATGGTAATAATAATAATTTACACCAGTGCAGCTACTGACAGTGAATAAGATCAAGTCAGGTAATTTATGTGAATATGCATTTACAACACCAAACATAAGCTCTTATGGCAGTGGCTTGTTCTTTGGCTCTTTGGATACTAATTGACTGCCAAGTTTGACGAGGGAATCTCAGATTAAGTGTCTTTTGAAGTATCTTCAAGTTAAAAATGTACAATTCTGTGTTTCAGAAGCATGGGTAGTCCTGTAGAGTACTTTAGTCTTTTGTTTCTTATTTATGACAAGATGTTGTAGTGAATAAAGAAACTAGGGTTTTTATTGATATTTACTTTTCCTATTTTGGTGCTACTCTTGACAAAACAACAGAAGGCAAATGTTCTTTGGATATACCTGTACAGTCTCATTATTCACATTTGTCTTCAAATAAACCTGTATCTTGATTTTAAAACAAAACATTATGCAAAGAAAGCTTGATTGGCAGAAAAAAATGCTTTTAAATGCCCATGGTGATACTGAATGGACCATTTAAGAAATTCTGACTCATAAAAAGGTTTCAAGACTTAAAATGAAGAAACAGAGGAACAAAAAACAAACATAAAACCTTTAGCTAATAAAGTAGTTTTTTGTCTGAGGTCTGTCCCTACCTCTCCTCTGTTTATTCTATTGTTGAGACTCAGAAAATCCATCTATCTGGGCACCTTTTGTCAAGATATGTTATTATTTATATTTCTCCTGTCTTAATTCTAGGATAGAATGGCACATTTTGTATTTTGAATGGTAGTATGGCATTACTTCATAATTCAGTATGTCTTGAAGTCTTAGAGTTATGGACATTATCATACCTAGACACATCTCTCAACATTTAGAGGAAGAGGCAGTTTCTGGACAGAGGACCATTGATGCCTCTGTTCTCCAGCAGCCCCTTAGTCTAGTCTTGCTAAAAGCAGAGGAGGATGTTGAGATGCTAATTAGGAGGGGAAGGGCTCTTTGCCAAGTGTTGTTTATTGAACTGAGTAAATGTCTCCCCCATGGGTTCAAGGGAGCTGGTTAGTTTAAGTGGGCAGGAAAAGCCAGCATTCTTCCAATACTGAGAGTTCTCTTTATGTCTTCGAAATGTCAATTACATGAGCCCTTCAGCACCCAGGAGCCCAGGCTAGGAAAGCTACCTGTTTTGAAATGGGAAACTGGCCATAGTTTGGAAGTGAGGATGCTTGGAATGGAGGCTAGGCTATGATTTGTCTATTTAATATCCAGGCTGGAAGATAGTTTTAAGTAAATAGATCACTATAGTTTCAGGGAATTTCTTTTCAGTTACCACAATGACTACCTGTTCTTGAGAAAAACAGTCTTTAGAGAACTTATTATTAGTCAACATGTTTTATAGAATTCTTCTTATTAGGAAAAAAATACTTTAAAGTATAAAAACCATATTTATTGAAAATGTTCTTCAATTCAGATTTTACAATGATTCACAGAATCATTTCACACCACCTCCAGTTAATGAGATTTTGCTGTTTCTATGTTAGCTACATCCCACAGAAAGAAGAAAAAATAAAAACAAAAACAAAAACAAAACAAACAAGCAAACAAACAAACAAAACCCTCCAACCCTTCGATAAATGATTCTCACATAAACTTTGGATCCAAATAGAGACAACAAGGTTCATCAACACATGGATGTGTTGCCACTAAGAAAAAAGAAATAGAAGAGGGAAAATAGGATAAATTCAATAACAAGAAGATAGCCAAGGTTGTAATTGTATAACTCTCATTTTGATGTTTATTTGATTGAAATGTGAAATTTTATGTTTATTCATTTCAAACAAAAATAAAATATTAAGTGTTCAGAATAATTTTACTTTCTGTTAGTGTTAATTTTTTTGAAATATATGACAGACATAATTAAGTAAAATATATTTTTTAAAGTGAGCTTACTTAAATGTTAGCTATTACTTCTACTCCCTACTATTAAGATTGAAGTTCTGCTGTTGGCTAGTACTCACATACTTTTTTGTAACTCTGAGGTTAAAACTTAATTGCTGGTAGTATAGAATACAGTCATGTAAGACAATTTTACAGATGATTAATCATATGCTATTATGTGTGTGGGAGGGTTTTGGCATCGTTATTTGGTTATTTTATTAAGGTGTTATCTTTTGGGGTTTATAAGTAATTTTAAGTTTGTTCCTGGAGGTGTGGAAATACGTAATACTTTTTCTTCATCGTTGACACCCTGTGTCAAAAGACAGATTAACAAGAGAAGCATAACAAATTTATTTCATCAAAGTTTTATGTGACTCAGAGTCTTCAAAATGAAGACCCCCAAAACCAAGGAAAGCTGTCCATTTTTATGCTTAGATTGGATGAAAAATGGATAGATATGTAGCCACATAGTTGGAAGAAATGATGCGCCTTATTAACTCATCAGGGCCTGTCTGGATTCTTCCAGGTCTCCGGTGGGGGGGAGCATTCCTTCCTCCTGGGTTTAGGTCAGCACCCCTTGAAGATGGGGTTCCTATGGTGTCCTATCAAAGTAGGTCAGAGAATTAGTTTCTTTATGGACAGCTCTTACATAGAAAGGCAGGGAAGTTTAAAGTAATATTTTTAGGCTGTATGGTCTGCTTTGGGAAAAATGAGTTCTAGTTTCTGTGACTCAGCTTGGGGAAGAGGAAGTCTGGCTTCTGTGACTCACTTTGGGAGAGAATGAAGGGTAAGAAACAGAAGGGCTGAGAAGGGCAGAGCGACGTTGGTTCTGGGGCTGCTTCTGAGGTCTTTTAATATTCTTCAGTTCAAAATATTCAGCCTGTCAAAATGCCATATGAGGAAGTATTCTTTTCCTTCTTTTTCTTTTTTCCTTTGTTTGTTATTTCCACAATCCCACAGTGCTCGGGACTTGAACCCGGGCCTCAAGCATGCAAGGCGGGCACTCTGCCAGATGGGCTATATGGCCTGCACTCTTTTTCTTTTTTCAAATGAATGTAGGGGTGGCTTAGGGGACTCACTAGTCACACTGGAATTATATGCATCTTTATGTTTGTTTATTTTGGGGTATTGGGGATTGAACTCAAGGGCATTTGGCCTCTGAGTCACATCCCCATCCCTATTTTGTATTTTATTTAGAGATAGCGTCTCACTGAGTTGTTTAGTGCCTTGAAGTTGCTGAGGCTGGTTTTGAACTCGTGATCCTCCTGCCTCAGCCTCCCGAGCTGCTGGGATTACAGGCCTGTGCCATGGTTCCAAGCAACTTTCTTTTATTTGTTTTTGTTTTGTGCTGTGTTGGGGATGGAATCAGGACCTTGTGTATGCTTGCCAAGTGTGTTGCTACTGAGCCTCTGGAGTTTTATTTTCTAAGCCCCAACACTGTCTGTTAGGAAAAATTTAAAAATGCAAAAATGCAGCACCAGATGTTAGGGGCAGTTGTGGTTCTCGATAGCTCCCAGAAAAACGCTCCGCAGACCGAGGTCTCATACAAGGGACTTTATTTATGCGTCGCTCAGGGAGAAAAGAAGGGGCAAAAGAGAAAGATGGCGCGTGGCTTCTCCCAGATATTGGAATCTCCCAGGCTGGGAGGAACCAATCGCAGCGGAGAATTCTTGCAGACTGATTGATGGACCAATAACATGTTAGGACCTAACCTGGGAGGCAGGAAGAGGACGGCAGCGTAAGCCGGAAATTCCTGTAATGTAAGAGGCGGGCAGAGCACAGATTGACAAGTGGTTGGGAGGCGGGAAATTCCTTTAACGGGAAGGGCCAGCGGCTTTATACCTTACACTGTCTATGATGTTTTACTGATTCCAGAGCCACCTTGGTTTATGGAGCCTTCTTGGGTTTACTGTGATGCCAAGCACTATAAACATTTTGAATAAAATTTTGTGAGGGAAACTCTAGTCCTCTTTGTAAAGAATCGTATTATAAAATGAGAGTACTGTAATTTCAAAAACCATACCTGAAAATGTCACATTACATCATCATTTGTTTATTATATCTTGTGTAGCACTTTAAGCTTTTTATGAATCTAGAAGCAGTTTGATTTGGTTTATACACTTATTTGTTTAGAAAACAGTAGATTTTATAAGGTAGTAATAATTTTAAAGGCTATATATGTTGCTCCTAATAGCCAAAGTGAAGGAGGTTATATTATTTCAAAGATTATGGGCTCTGTTCTCTAGGGCAGTACCGCATGAAATCTGGTCCTTGTCTTAAATCCCAAGATCCTAAATTAAACTTATGTTACTTCAGCTTGGCTTAATATTTTACATTAAAAATTGTCATTGGGAGATATTTGTTAAATGCTAGCTTTATGTACAGGATTTTGGTAAAAGCTGTATGGAAACAAAGTATATGCTAAATTCCCTGAATGAAATATACAATAATCAGAGGTAGTATTCATAATTAAAATTCTCTGTTCTGTATCTTACTCCTCAACAGGGTTTTAGTACTAGTTCCCTTCTTTATCTGTCCAACTTTTTTACCTTAAAATTTAGGAAAATAATTTTTCTAACAATCATACTGCTGAAGTCTGAGGCGAGACTTCTCTTTTGGAATGCCTCTTCTCCTAAGAGTTTGGAGGACACCCTTAGTAAGTCTTTAGGTATTGAACTCCTCCACTATGGAATGCTTTAGGGACTGTGAATGTAATTGTTTTCATCATGAACTTTTTAATCATGGTTAAACATTCCAGGGTTGTTGAATGTTAATAAGGCATTTGTAAATAAGGAATCATTAGCTGGGCCCAGTAGATTACAACTGTAATTCCAGCTACTTGGGAGGCTGAGGCAGGAGGATGGCAAATTCCAGGCTACCTGGACAAATTGATGAGACTGTCTCAAAGCAAAACATAAAAATAAATAAATAAATAAAAATTGAAAAATAAAAAATAAAGAAAAAGGTTGTAGCTCAGTGGTGGAACTCCCTTGGGTTCAATTCGCAGTACTGCAAAAAGATAAATAAATTATCATAAATTCATAAATGCTATAAAGAATACAGGGGGTTAGGAGAGTGTCTCTTCAGGGAGATTGTCCTTGTCTTGTGGTCACTGAGAATCAAAGAGTCAGTGGGAATTCTTGATATGAAGAAAGCCAGGCAGAATATTCTAGGCAAAGAGCACAGCCTGTGTGAGGACATGGAGACTGCAGGGGACATGATAAGATTGAAGTAACTCGGAGAAACCCACCCACCATGTTGGAGAGGGGATTGAGGGAGAACTGGGCTGAGAGGGGCCAATGCTTTCAGGCAGATGCCTGGCCATGCAGGTCTCTTTGATTATGAAGATGTAATTCAAGAAGGAAATGGTGGAACCAAAGCAGGAGAAAGATATGGTCAGATACTTCTTTTAAAAGGATCTCTGAGAGCACAATCTGATAAATGGTTTGGAGAGGTCATATAGATGTGGTGAGACCAATTATGAGGATGTTGTAATCTAAATAGTCTAGTCTAGATGAAGGCAGAGCCAGAGATAAGCGAACGGATTGGAGAGAGGTAGTAATGAAAGGGTTTACTAGTAGATTTGTGGACACCAAGAGTCAAGAAAGGGTAAAAGATGCCTTTTGAATACCCACTTTGAACTGTAACATTAACCAAGATAAAGAACATTAAAGTTGGTTGGGTTTCTTGGGTCTTTGCTCTAAGAGGATGTATAAACAAAATTTGCATGTTACACTTTCCTGTTTTTTACATAATTCTTTTTTTGGTAACATGACTGAATATTCTTATTTTTCAAAATTGCTTCCATTTACATTACAGTTTGAGGTATGAGTGCAATCATATGTGTGTATGCATATGTTTAAAACCTTAATCAGTTAAAATTACCCATTTTGGTTCCAGGCAGTTGGATCCTTAGGCACATTTCCAGATTGAGTCTCTGTTCTTTTCACCTTAGCTTCCCTTATTGATAAGTTTTACTATTTTTGAAATTCTTTCCTGTTAACTTTCTCTTCACTGGACTACATATGAATACACGTGTGTGCGCATGTATATACATGTGTATATGTGTGTGTGTGTGTGTGTGTGTGTATCTCTGTGTATATATATTTCCATTCACCCAGTTTCTTTTAGACTGTGCTGAGTTGTTGTGTAATAAAACATGAAGAAAGGAAGAAAAGTTTTAAAATTTTTAGATATATATTGTAATGGGTTGCCCTAGAAAATGGACACATACTCAAACCTTGAGAACTGAGATTACTTTTTTGTGAGAGTAGCAAAGATTTTACAATTTAGTTTCTTGGAAAAGACAGAAAGAGAGGAATTCAATGGTTGCTTCCCCCACATACTTTGAAGGCATTATGACGTTTTAATGTGAATTGTAAGGTGTAGGGAGGTATACTCTAATTCCCTTTCATGCACATAAATCGAGTTGCAGGCTTTTTCGGAAATGTTTACTAGAAAAAACATCATGGGCAGATTTTAAAATGCTTTTGGATTGCATGACGGCATGGTGCCACTTCGATTGAAGGCTTGTAATATTTTATTTTCTTTCCCAAAGAGTCAAGATAAATCCTGTAAACATTTTTTCTCATTTTGTTGTTTCTGTTGTACTATTGTGTTTGGCTCTAACCTTTCGCCCCTGGGAAACAAAAGTGTTTTTTTACTCCAATGCTCCTGCTGAGCCCTCCAGCTGCTGGGCAGCGGTTTCAAAGTTGTTCCTTATTTACACACTGTAATTCTGGCTGATCAGAAAGCCTCCCAAGTCTTATCTGAAGCACAAGATACTAATTTTAAGGGATATATTTTGAAGGGAAAGCTTTGTCAGAAATTACTAGACTGCAGCTTTTTTTAAAAAAAATTTAATACAAGATCCAATTTAATTAACCACACTATCTTTGAAAATGCTTACAGTGAACTTCAACATAAAGCATAGTCTTACATAAACAAAGGTAGATATATCAACTGGCAGGCTTTACTCTTCAACATTAAAAACAAGCAATATGGTAAATAACTTAGGGTATGCCAGGCACCACATTGGGTTCTATTTAGCCTTTGCAAAACCTCAAGGAGCTTCCGTTCCTTTTGCAAAATGAAAATATTGAAAATTGTCATAGCTCACTAAGGAGTGAAGTGCTGAGAAAAAGACTGAGGGAAGAACTGACTCTGCAAGAAGAATTTGGGAAGACATCAGAGAGGAGGAGACAGTTGGAGTAAATATTACCCTTGGATTTTGCAGATAAGAGAGGGAGGAAAAGGGCTGGGACACCTAAGTCACTACTTTGCTAAAATAAAGCATTTGTATTTGGTAATTTTAAAGTTCTTTTCTTGTTCTGTGAATCAGTGATAGTCTAAGTATAGTGCTGTACGTTTTAAAACTGGGTTGAAGACATTTATACTCAATTTTTAAAAATTCAGTTTTAATTACCAGTTCTTATTGTATTTTCTCTTTAAAATTTTTTTATTTGTTCTTTTACACTTGACAGTAGAGTGTATTTTGACATATTATACATAAATGGAGTATAACTTATTCTAAATAGGATCCCATTATTGTGGTTGTACATGCCGTTTCTTAAATAGAATATGCTCTGGGAAAAAGCAAAGAAGGTGTTTGCTTTCTTTTTGCAGAAGAACAATTCATTCATTCATTCAACATATATTGTTAAGTGCCTAGTATGCATCATATTATTAAAGGAACAATAAAAATACACATTCTAGCCCTTTCCATTTGATTTCAGGTTTACATTCTGGTATCTCATTGAACACCACACTCTGGATTGAGGAAAAAGTAGGGGTTTGTGTTGTCACAAAAGTCAATGTACAATATTCTTTCCCACGCCTCCGAAAATCATTTTGGGGGGTTATCTATAAAGAAGGGAGAGCATGTCTAAGTGTGAGGAAGGCCATATATATATGTAATATATCCTATAACATAGGATATATATATATCCTATAAGTCTTATTGCTTGTCTTTGTGACAGATTCTTTAAGAGCCACGTAAGTAGTGAATGACAGGGTTGGGTTTCAAACCCAAGTTTGTAGATGTAGAGATGTTTGAATTCAGCAATGATAATACATTGAATATTGGGTTTTTGGATTGCTAGCTGAAAGATGCCATTGAAAATTTTGAATAGGGCATTAGGTATATACAAGTAACAGCTTGATAAATCAAGAACAGTGTTAGATTTAGGATATTGTGGGAACATTAAACAGACAAACAACTCACTTGGTAAATGGGTGGATGGATTCTGTCAAGGATGTGATACCAGTGTGGAAATCTAAAGATAAACCCAAGATGGCATCATTGATTTTTCTTTTTTTTGTGTGTCGGGGGCAGCTACTGGGGATTGAACTCAGGGGCACTTGACCATTGAGTTACATCCCCAGCCCTATTTTGTATTTTATTTAGAGACAGGGTCTCACTTTTGTGAGACTGACTCTGAACTCACAATCCTCCTGCCTCAGCCTCCCAAGCCACTGGGATTACAGGTGTGCACCACTGTGCCCAGCCACATCATTTTTTAGGTAGTGAGAGGCCCAAAAGCACTGGACACTGCTATTGGTGTGTGGATGGTGTTGAAAATGACTGTGGCTAAATGATGGAACTATGTCATGAGCACTTTGCGTCTGTACTAAGGACAGTGATTTCATCTTGGAGGCAAACCAATGATATTGAAGGGTTTTAAGTAATGACAGAATCAGATTCCAATTTTTAGAAGGTTATGTTAAAATCACTTTTTTTAAATGTGAAAAATAGTGAATCAGTTCCTAGGGGAAGCTTCATTGCCTAGTACTCTTCTTGCCTTGACCCTAAGGCTGTTGGTAGCTTCAGTGTTTTGAGCTTATAGTCATCTTTGCTTCCTACCCACCATTCCATGTTCTATTCATCATGTTTGTACTACACAAACTCCCAGCCATAATCATGAAGGACAACTGAAAAAGTAATAAGAGAAAATCTTACAGATTCATGTAAACCTAATTACGTGTGTGTGTCTGTGTGTGTGTGTGGGGGGGTGATGGTGGTTTATGTTATTGTTCTTATGAGTGCTTGGACCCATCTAAATTAATCTTATGTTCTCATCACAGTTTCCAGTAGTTTAGGAACTGACCACAGGTAAAATAATTTGAGAATTATTGGTGTAGCCCAAACTGTGCTGTAGCTGCCAACTGTGGATACACAGGAGCCAGGCTGTTTTTGTCTGCTTCCTCATAAACATTCTTTCCGCATTCTTTATCAGAGCGTAATCCTGAGACACAAAAAGCCTTTGTGTCCCACTGGGAAGGTGAGAAAATCAAACCTATCTATTGGTTTTGCTCCTGGTTAGAAACCTCCAACATTTCTGTGTTAGCCACCAGGTTTTAAATTGAGATAAATGTTATCAGCAAGATGTGTCCTACATTTTCCCCTAAGATATCACCATTCCGATACAAGAAATTTCAAAGACAGACTACAAATATTTTGACCAACTGATGCTGAGATTTATGAGTACTTGTCAGACATGTAAATGTAATAGCACCTACCTAATAGTTAGCTCTTACATTCAACTTGCTGTGTGCCCAGCACTTTATGTAGATTAATGTGCTTACTCATCTTCATGGATCATGTGAGGTGGGTGTCCTTGTTATATATTCTTGTGGACTGAAGTGTGTTCCCCCAAAATTTATATATTGAAGCCCAATCCCTGGTGTGAGTGTTTTGGAGATAGGCCTTAGAGAGGTAGTTAAGATTAAAAGAAGTCTTAAGGTCGAGGCTCTAATCAACTATCCTTAGGGACTTTATAAGAAGAGATCTCAGGAAGGGACATACACCAGAAAAAAGGGCCAAGAGAGAACCAGTGAGAAGGCAGCATCTGTAGACCAAGAGAGACCTCAAGAGAAACCACCCTTCCTGGTATGGTGATCTTGGATTTCTCATCTCTAGAATATCAAGAAAACTAATTTTTTTTTTTTTTTTTTTCTTTAAAGCTTCTTAACCTGTGGTGCCAGCCTTATGCATTTTTCCACCATGGAGAAACAGAGGCACAGAGAGGTTGAAAAACTGGATCAGTGTCACAACTAGGAAATGACAGAATCAAGATTCAAACATGGGGAGTGTGATGATGAAATCATTGCTGTTAAATACCATGCTCTCCAATTTCTCATGAAGGCAGAGCTTCCCGGTATCGGGGCCTGGGTGGTGTGGCCACGGACTGCCTCTGGTCTTTTCCTTTCCCTCCTCTCCTTTACTGATCCCTTTTCCTTCTAGTGCACAATATCCATGGAGTGTTCGCTTTGAGCTGTACAGTGTAGGAATGATACATCTGCAGAATCCCTTACTCTTGTCATGGTTGGTAATTTGCTCTGGCTCAAGCAATTTCATGGTTCAGAATGAGCAGGGTCAGCAAACACTGTTAAATTTTTTCTTGTCATGCATTAACTTTTCAAATAATAGCAAAACTCACCTTCATTTTTCTTCAGCTTTAGTCTCATTATTTCTGTTAAAGGTTGCATTTGTAGTATCCCTCTCTGCTACCTTTTTGAAAAAGATGTGTGTGTGTGTGTGTGTGTGTGTGTGTGTGTGTGTAAGTATAGGAAGAAGGAAAGAGGAGAAAGGAACAGATATTATTTGAATTAAAGTGACCATGTTCATATCTAAGACTGGTGTAACTTATGAATTGAGAACATTCTGGTTATTTAAAAATATGTTTGATATATCTTTTAAAATACTCTAAAATATGACAATATTCTTGGAACTTTATGTAATTCACTGATCATTGAGGATAAGTTGGAGAACCCTGTAAATGCAGATAAACAATGCAGATAGATAACTATGCTGGGATTGGTTTAGGAAATAAAACAATGTACTTCTAAGCTTATTAAATATTTCCTATAAATTTGTAATTTTGTGTGTTGTATAGGAAAACAAAACTTATACCAAACACTTGAACTCTTTTCCTAATGCTCCTTGTAATGATATAATTACACAAAGAGCAGTTTGTGTGGTCTGTTATGTGCCTTTTGTAATGTATAATTTGGTGATTATACATGTGGGCATAGATAAAAAGAATACAATTAAATAGTATTGATGAATATATTTGATTTTACATTTAAATTTATATGATCAAAGAATTGTATGATAAGCAGAGTTAATTTCTGAAGCCATGCTAATACTACCTTAGTTTTATTGTGTAGGAGTCTGAGCATACATGTGATTTCCATGTGGGGTTTATATCTAGCTCACGGGCCAACCCATTGCCTGCTCTGTGCAGGGACTGTCACCCGGATTAGAAGAAACAGGAGAATGCACTGGTGCTTTCCTCTTCAAGTGTGAAACTCTTAAACATAAACTGCCTTTGGAATGACTTAAGAATTTTTTCCCATCATGGAACCACTTTGTTATCTCTGTATTTCTGTGTAAAATCTCAGTAGAAAATGTATTCCATTTTAAAAATAAAGCATTCATCCTTAAAAGTTACCTTATTAATACCTGAAGATACAGCCCTTTATTTATGGTACTAAAATTGGTTGCTGTGGAAATATTTTCAAAGCTCTGGGCTTATGCTTGGGCAGTTTACCAGAGAATCACATGAACTGTTACTTATTTATTTTTTTGAGTTATGCTCTTTTTCATGCCTATTACAGTAAAAATATAGGAATGTAAATTATGAGTAAAGGAGATTATTTTAATATACAGTAGAGACTTTTTTTTCTTTCTCATTAGAAATGGTGGCTGTATATCTTCATGTAAATTTTTCTGTGAGTCAACTTTTTCTAGTTTTAAATGATATTTGTGTCGGTGACAGCTAAAAACTAATATTTGCATTTTTTATTATAGCTGAAATTCACTTTTATTTTCAGAATTTACTTTCATAGTTTTAAAGAATTAAAGGACATTTTAAAATATTTATTAAAAAACTCCAACACTATTCAATCCAACACTATAATGAGTTTCTTCCCTTCTGTCTCCATTCTTCAAAATGCAAATCCAAGATATCTATTGGTAAAACTAACTACATGTATGGAGGATTTGCTCTGAACATTTGAATAAGCTATTTGAGCTATAATTATCCATCATGCTCAACATAAAAGGTGAGGTGGAACTCTTGTTTCAAAGATAATTATCTACTTTGGTTAATGTTACAAATAGCATATTCTACTAGATCCTACAGTGGCCAATTGTGGTTTGTGGAGCCCAGAATCTTCCCCATTTGGAGAGGGCCATGTTCAGATTTTACCTTGGGAAATGACACCCTCCACATTTTGTGCCATTTGGAAGGGACTTTCAGTCAGGATGTTCTTCCTTCCTTTAGCTACAAGGGTGAGTAGCAGAACTACACCAGAAAATATAAGTCTGCCTTCAGAATTTCTTAACCTGGGACTAGAAAGCCGTTGTCTCACAGGTGGTGAAAACTGTAAGATTTGAACGTAAGAACTTGCACTGCCATCTTTCCTGGGTATGGACAGAGCAGTGGAGAGCATTTCAGAGGAGGAGCTGGGACTACTCCACCGTGTTAAAATCCCCTGGGTCCAGTTTTCTGTGAAAGCAAGCTTCTTTCCTGAACACGTGGGGTTTCATTATTCAACATTTCCCTTGATTCCTCAGGTAGACTCATTTCTTCCTTTACCTGAGCTAATTTGAGTTCCATTTCTGTGTTGTATGACCAAAGTGATAGTCACCTCAATCAAATTATCTTTTCTGTGTTCATATTCTTTTTTCATAGGCCTAAATTATTTTCAGCAATTATATGTACAGCATAAAAAGAATTTTGTTTTCTTATTTTCAAATTTAAAAAAATCCAATGAGTACATTCTTCTTTCCCTAAATCTTTTTTTTAGTTGTCATAAAAAAAACTCATATAACATATGAATTTGTATCATAGTTTACCATTTAACCCATGCTAAATATTTACATTTCTTTTTACCCCTTTCTATTTTTTAAAAAAGCTATTGGAAATAAAAAAGAACTTTCTGCATTTTAGTAGTATTTACTGAGTTAATTTCCGTAAGCTGGGTTATTAAGAAAAAGGTGCTACTGTTAATGAACAAGCATGGATTTTGTGCCCATCACTGCTGCCAATCACTGTCTAAGTGGCATTAGTGAAATAATAGTTTAATTTCTTCTTGGTCAAAATGAGGATGATAACATCTGTCTTCTCTTTGTTATGAAGATGAAATGAAAAAAAATGGTCTATAGATTTTTAAAGAAAATATGTTTAACTCTCAAGGAAAACTGCTAATTATTCTTTATTACAGAAGGTATTTTCCATTATTTCTTGTCTGATGATTGTTAATTTATTACTCAGTAACGTTTTCCAGCAGCAATCCCATTCTCTTTCTTTCTGGGCCCTGTTAGCTTCTCTTCTACATCATTTCTGTAGTGGAGATTACTTCCAGTCTTAGTCCTCTACAGAGGGCTACTCCGTGGTTCCTCTGTGGGATTCCTCTTTGCTTACTAGCATCCCCCACCGTGACAGTGGATGGGGCCCAAATAATTTTCTTGTCTTTACTCAGTTCTTTCCTTCTCCTTCATTTTATTTCACACAGCAACACACCTGGCTTATCTCTGTCTCTTCTCCATGACTGGGACCTTTGGCTTTTCAATATGATCACTTTATGAGTAGGCATCATCTCTGTGTGTATGCATGCATTTTCAATGACTAGTTTACTACATAAAAGACCTTATTATTATGGATGTTTCCAAGATTATGTTAGTATCAATTGCTAGAAAAGTTCCCCCACCCATGAAGGAAATTATTGGAAATCTGATGGCAGCAGGACCAAGGGAAGATTGAATTGCATGAGAGCTCTTACTTTCTTAGAACCTGATGAAAACTGTAATGTGTGCTATTATAAACAATTGGTCTAAATTTAGAATGTCATTACTTAAGTGTTTTTTTTTTTTAAAAATGTGATTATGGGTTGATTGCAACAAAGCCATAGGTTAACATTTTTATGGAGTAGTAGGTATTTCTGATAATTTTCATAATCATATAGTTGAATAGTAATTATATAGCTCGTATTTATGTGTGGGGAAAATTAAAACTTCATATAATTTGCATATGTTATACGTAGATCATTCTTCCTTTTTATTGTGGGTTCAGAGACCCCTCTCTAATGCTTTTGATCCTGTGAACATCCTGTTGGCATTGTCTGCTTATTAAAATGGAAATTTAATTTTTATGAGGCATGTATGTGTTGTGAAGCAAATTTAAATTACAGTACTTGGGGTTGTGCATTTGATTTGTATTTTCTGAAAGGAAGGAAACCATTAAGTTTTAAAATGGGATTTGATTTGAACAAACTTGCTAATTCTATTTACTTCTGAGGACACTATTTGAAAAAATACAAATGTGGCAGTTTTCTCTTGCTTCTTTTCTCATTGCATAAGTATAACACAAATTTTTTTTAACCCTTCCTTTTAAAAATAGAGCATTAACAAAATTTACAAGTGACTTATTTATGTTTTAAAAATCCACTGTTCAAAATATTAGTTACAGAATGTCCAATATCAGAACTGAAAATGACAATTTAAAGTGTTTCTGGGTCTTCAGGTAACAATGTATTTTTGGTGTCTATGCTAAAATTCTGCCACAGAAGAACAAGAGATTAAAAAGTCAGAAAGAAAAAAAAAATTGCTATGTAAGGGTTTCACCAGAAATAGCTTCATCCTGAGTTTACTTCTGACTCTGAGAACAAATATATGTTAGTATTATCACTTAGGAGCCAGCAACAAGGAAATTAGCTCACAAACTTAGCCTTATTCAAATTTGTTGAAGCTGGTATTAGATTTTTTAACTTATTAAGACTTGTAGATAGAAGTTTATTGCAGGTTAATAATTCACTTGAAAATGAAACTAAGATAACACACCAGTTTGAAAATAACTATAGAAAGTTTTACTTTTCCAAAATAATTAGATTTTAATTTTACTATTATGAGTTTAGAATGTAGCCAAGCAGGTGTTGTTAAATCTTCTAGGGAAGGAAGTAGAAAGAAAAGGTTTGTGGGACTAAACTCCACTACTTTTGGGAAAACATAGTTTTACTAAAAGATCACTGCTCATGAAGTCTACTTTGTCTGTTTTGGACATAACTTAGTACTGAGGGTAATGAATTAAATCATTAATACCAAGTGAGAAAGATGTTTTCTTCCCCTTTTGTTTTATTTAATAAACATGGCAACTGCAACATGTATATAGCTAGGATTTATGTGTTACTCTATTTGAAGAGTATTTTGGTCAACAACTTGGATGTGTTTTTGAGGAATCCAAGGAAACTTGGGATATATAACAGAACCATGAAGAGGGGAAAATAAATGAAAAGGAAATGACTGACCCTGGAAATTATTAGGACATCCTGCCCAGGATGTCATTACCAAATCTCCGTTCTGTTATTTTTATAAAAAGATAAAATCTATGCACTCCGGAGGACAATGGCAAACTGACATAATTGGCCTGTGGACATTTCATAGCCCATCAGCCCAGTAGTTTTAATTCGAGTTTCAGTTTAATTACAGTATAATTTTGAACCAGTTGCAGGCACTGACTGTCTGATGATGGAATACAGAAATTTTATTCAGGACTGGCTCTTCCTATCCAGTGAGAGCCATGATTGCATGCAAAATGACCATGAATGTTCAGTGTAATGTCTGTATTCTGGGCATTTGGGAAATGTGTGAGCGCCTCTACTATTTAAGATACTCATTACTGTGTTTCTTTTCTGTTCCCTTGATTATTTTTATGAATAAATAGTTACTCCATTTTTTAGAGTCAGGCTCAATATTACTATTAGTAAATATTACTTAATTACTAAATCATAATCTGAAAGGGAAAAGATGAAAAGGAAAGTGAAACATCAGAATTAAATTATTTTTGAATTTTTAAAAAATAAAATCTTTTTTCTTTTTAATGAAATGAAAGGTGTAAATGAGTTAATAAGATAAAACAAATTAGTAGGGAAAAATCATGTTATTCTTGTAGAAAGTGAAATATCAGATTATGTTTGAATTATATTATTTTTATAAAAGTCATGCTGGTTTTTTTTTTTTTTTTTTTTTTTTTGCTTTTAAATACTCAGGTAGAAGCAAGGTGAAAATGAATTATCAGAAGGAAAATGGCAGACGCAAATTTCACTCTTAAAGCTTTATTGAGCTTTATTGTAATAATATAATGCATTGTTTAAACTTTTAAAAATGAATAATAAATAGAGAAATTACTTGGCTCAGTGATGGTGGCTGTGGTACATAGTTTAAAGCCCATGACTGAATACTTAATAAAGTAGTCATACTAGCATGCATACTAGTAAAGTTTTGTTTTATCAGGAATCATTCATCTAGGGACATTAGCCCTTAATTGGCTCAACCAATAAAAAAGCAGGGTGTTGAAGCCTCAAGTGGTTTTATGAGCAGGATACCACGTGGTTCCTCCTTGCTCTGACTTCATTTGTTGTTCTCTGGAATAATGAGAACTGTTCATTGGCTTGATGCCTTTACTTGTAGGAGACAGATGATATCTGATCCCTCCCGTCAGTCAGAAGAATTCCCAGAATAAGCCATTCAGCTTAGAACAATTGGTGTCTTGTTGATAGGGAGCTGTGGAAGAGGGAATTCTCTGTGTTTTGTCACACCTTGCTTTTTTCTGCTCATGTGTGTCCATCAGTAGCAGACACTGTTCAGCTGGCTGACTCACCAAAGGGGCCCATGGTGGCTTTTGAGTAGATACTCCTTTTCTAGGATTTTGCTGTGGTATAGTACCTTGATGTAACTGCCCAGCATTTAGAAATACCCATATTGCAGGTTTACTCATCCATAGCATTTGTGTTGAACCTATACCTAAAGTATGTTTCTAATTTTCTCTCCTGATACACATATTTTATTTAAACAGGCCTCTGTTTCTCCTCCTTTTCTTTCTCCACCTCTTTCTCCTTTTATTTCTTGTCCTTTGACCACACATCTTTCACAGTAAGAATTTTCTTTGTTCCCATTTCAGAGTAGTGCAGGCAACACATTGTTGCTCAACACGGATATATTACAATACAGTATGAACTATGGGGAAAAGCAGCCCGAGATGAACCACTGGAATGTATTTTCAATTTCAGTGTAGACTGGGGTGGATATTACAGCCTTAGCTATTTCACTTGGTACTTCACCCCTTCAAAGAACCTGAGAATGTTTTCCAACATCATTCAGTACCCATCAAGTTCCTATTAGGCCCAGAAGTCAGTTTTCTTGTTTGAACTGCAAGAGGCAAGTACTAAAAACAAATAAACAACATAAAAGGAACCATGTAAATTGCTAATTTGTGCTAAATGCCTGGACTCTATGCAAGCAGAATTTTTATTTATTCATTTATTTTGGGGACAACTTAATGGATAAGAACAAAATTAAATTCTGAGATAATTCACAGCAGCTAGGTTGTCTATTTTAGGATCCCTCTTGAAGCAGTTAATAAGTCTTTATTGTGGGCTGGGGTTGTAACCCAGTGGTAGTGCACTCGCCTAGCATGCAGGAGGCCCTGGGTGCAATCCCCAGCACAAATAAAAGCAGGTGGGGGGAGGGATGGTAAAAAGGCCTTTATTGAGACTTGTTTTCAGGGAAATCCTATGCTATACTAGCATATGCTATGCTATATGTCATGAAAAGCCTTGGTAGAAGCTGAAAGATTAGCTCTCAACAAATGAACAGCAATATAAATTTGAGGGATTTGATCTGAAGGGATGTACTCAAAGTATCTCTAAGTAAATGAGGATGATTATTGACTCAGACCAAGAAAGAGGGAGGGAGGTTTAGAGCTGGGAGAGGAAAAGGTGTGGAAGGGATTCTTAACCACTGGGGCCCTGATGAGCAGTCCCTGCAATGCAGTTCTGTAGAGACTGCCAGGGGAAGTGGGTCTTTGTTACAGGAAAATAAAAGTGAGTCTCTTCTCTTTCCTCTTATCTCAGCCCATTGTCTCCAGATCTGAATTGAGTAGCCTTTTGCAAGTTGTAAGCACCCAAAGATATAAAGCCTTTAAGATGCAAAGCATTTGGTATGCAAAATTAAGAATTAAAGAAAAGGATTTTTTTGTTGTTGTTTTAAATCTTGGCAAAGAGCTAAGTGTCCAATTAATTGTTAATTAATTGTGTGTTTAGTTTTAACAGTAGGACAAAATTAAATAATATGTATGAAATGATAATACACATTTTAAAATTACCTCAAAAGACTAGGTGTTATTTGGGCTTTAATTTTTTTCCCTCTCTGAAATTGGACTAGAAATGCAAACATATTTGACACTATTTGTCTTACAATTTATTTTCAGGACTGGGCTATGTATCAACAACAGAAACATCTATTTGGTGTGATATATACAAAGATCTAGCAGTGGGACAAAGAGTTGTGTTGGTTTGGGTAACAAAGAGAGGTGACTTGGGAGGTCATAGTGATGAGCAGTGAGAAATGAATTTGAAGAAGCAGTGAAAATTTGTGGTGGTTTGAATGAAGAGTTTAGGTTTTGTACAGTTTGGTGCCTGGAAAAGAGATTGGGCCTTGGCCGTGGGGTGTGTTAGAAATAATGAGGTGCCACAGAAATCAAACACATGTTCGAAAATGAGTGGGCAAGGCACAACTTTACTTCTGACAGAATGGAGAGCTTTAGAACCTGGCTAGCAAGTGCACCTGGTGGCCAGTCTGCCTGTTTATATACCTAATGCATCACTGCTCTGCACCCTGATTGGAGGACTCAGGTTTATAATCTACACGATTGGCTAATTTTAAAATTAGGGTAGGCAAAGGGAAGGGCTATAATTAGAATAGCTACAGTTGGCTCCAATTAAGGTTGAACACTATATTCTGAAAATGGACCACCAGATTCTATTTATCACAGTGGTCAGCATGGAATTATGTAGCCTCCTAATCCCACAGGATGGAGCACTGGACTGGGAGTGGTAAACTCTGGGTCTGTAACAGTGGCTCCATCTAGAACCACATACGTAAACTTAGGTAAATTGCCTCCTCTCTTTGGTTCTTAGTTTTGTATTCAGGACACAGAGGGTGTTAAACTCATCTATGAATTGCCTTCTGCATTGTGTGAAAGTTGTTTGGATCATGCGGTATTGTAAACAAACTGAAGGTTTGTGGATAAACCTAGGGACTTAATTTATGTGTGAGGAATAAGGTCTTGGGCTGGAATGACATTTAAAATGGAAGAGGAAAGGATAGATCAGAGACATATGGTAGAAGTGAAAATGGCAGACGGTTCACAGGTTGAATGTTGAGAATGAAGAAGAAAGTTGAAAATAACTAAGTGCGGGAGGCTAGGAGACTGGGAGGATAGAGGAAACACAGAACATTTGTGAACACTTGCTTATTGTTGGGGAACGATGAGCTCAATTTTAGTTGACGTCTGAGTGAGATGTCCTGCAGGCATCTGGAGAACCAGTGTGAAAGGAGAATGGGAGAGGTCAGCCCTGTGATGGCTGGCTCCTGGGTGTCAGCCACCTTCAGGCTGTCTTTAGACCAGAAAGCAAATGAGCTCATTGAAGGAGGAGTGGGGAGGAAAAAGAATTAGCCCAAGGTGGCAATGGAGTGGAGGAGAATCCTCCATATGATTCAGAGCCAACAGTGTGGAAATCAAGGACAAAAATAAGGTAGGGAAGTGGAAGCATGCACTGGGGGGGCCCAGGGTACTGAAAGGGGAGAGAAAGCCATTCATTGAGTTCCGTTAAGATGATAGGTGGCCTCTGGGCATTTTTCTTGAGCTATTTTCTGATATTGAAGTGAAAGAATTCTTTTTGGAGGAAATAGAGATTTAGAGTCCTTTTTAAACAAAAACAAATCCCCCAAGAATAGAAGTTCTAGTAAGTATAAAAATGGTGTTAAATAAAGTTGAAGATATTTGAATTTAAATGTGTGTTAAGAATAAAGGTAGGCTGCTTTTTTTTTTTTTTTTTTTTTTTGCCTTCAGTGAACAAATAACAATACTTTCAGATCAATTTGCTTTCAAATGCTACTTGAACTGTCCTCTACCATCTATTCAAATGTATGGCATCTCTTTCAGGATGCAGAGAGAGAAAATATTTCATGTTTGAAATCTCCTTATTTACTGATATTAAAACTACCTCCCCTCCCAATTTGTCTTACAAAGAAGCCCTAGTCTGCTTGACTTCTTCACGACCTCTGTAAACACTGTCTCTAGGTTAAGGTGGATTCTGTTGCAGTGGAATTTGGACATAGATTGGGATTGAGTCAATACAGGAATTGATCAGTCTTTATTTTGTAAAGAGTTTGAAGCAAGAGTTCTAGTGATCTGCATAAGCATGGTCCAAATTATTGGGTTTTTGGTTCACTGTGAGAATCATTTCAGAAATAAAATGCAGAATTGTTTCTGAGATATCTAATTAGTTGTGATACTTTGCATTAAAATCATTTAGTTTTATTGATACCTGTGGACTTCCTGGACCATCAAACACATGTAAACATTGTGACAAGACCAGAAGGGAAAGTCTTCTGAATCTTAGAGTTGGGGCTAATCACTGAGATTTTCAGCTAGATCAATACTAGTGACACTCCAGTGTAGTCCTTGTTTGCCAGTAATTTATTCCAGCCTTAAATTGACCCCTCTAACACACTGAGGACATCCGACTTTCTTTGTAGCTCTCTGGGAAGGAATGGGAACCCCTCTGCATAGGAGGAGAACGATTCGGAGGCTGGATGTTGCTAGGGAAAATTTGGTATGGAACTGAGTGCTCAACTCACCCCTTCAAAGAGGAAGTGGAATCAGTGTTACTGAAAGCTTGCTTTTTCTCCCTGATGCCAATCCAATAACGAGGACATGGTTTTGAGAGAAAGGAGAAAAGAAGTTTATTACTTTGCTAGCAAAGGAGGAACACAGGGACTCCTGTCCCAAAGGCTGTGATTCTGCTCAACAGCAAGAACAGGGGACTTTTAAAAGAGGTGACTCGAAAGGCTACATTTTACATGTTCTTTATCTTAGGATTTTCTTTCCTAGTAATATATCTTGACCTATCATTGGAGGCACTTCTTAATTTGCCTGCCAATTAGCAGGCATTAAAAATTGTTTTACTGATTTTTTTTTTTCTTTTCCATAGTACTGCTTTGATGTGGGTGAAAAGTAAAGGAACTGTGAAAATGTTCTGCTGAGTAGCAGACACTCAAAGCATGACTGCTTCCTTTTGCTAACAAACAAACCCATCTGTGTTGAGATCCTCTCTCCTACAGTGTCAAACGTATCACAGTCAAATAGTATATAGCCATACTCTTATTTTTGTAGCATTATTTTGTTTGCCTTTGTCAGGGAAAGTGTCATGTGAGGGCTCACTGAATACTTGCCAGGGTAGAAAGATGACCAAAAGCAGGTCCCAGTAGTCCCAGCACAGATATTCTGGTAAAAGTAACAAGAGTACTTCATTTGTGGGCAGGTGCATCCCCTTCAGTTCCCAATGCTTGGGCAAAGATATCGCTCCAGACTGGATTCCATGAGTAGGTTTAAAAAAAAATGAAGGGACTGTGTATTTGTTGATGTTCTGTCAGAAAACGATTGCACAGTGAGGAGAGGTTGGTAAGGTGGGCAGGAGTCTCTGAGCCCTGAGTGAGATGGTGCCCATCGCTCCACTGCTTAGTCTTTATTCTACTTGTTTTTCCTCCCTGAATATTAGGATCACACTTTCCCAGGATTGCCTGCATTCATTTATTCCAAGTAGGTAGTAACACCATGCCTACTCCTTTATTAATTTTACCTGGTATCAACACATCTGTGCTAACAAAGGTGATGCTTAAATTGCTCATGGTACTTAGTTCTTTCTCTAGACCCTTTCTTCATGGTGGTGTTGGCCATGGCACAAGAACAATGGCAAGGGAAGCTGTTTTTTTGACTCCAAATGCCTCAGAGTTGAACAGCACCTCTTCTTGTTGACTTAAGAAAAGAAGGTGGCTTTTAATATGAACTTTATTTTCATCAGATTTGCTTTATTCTTTTTAAAAAATTTGTTCTAATTAGTTATATATGACTGTAGACTGCATTTATGCATTTTGATAAATCATACATAAATAGAGTATAATTTCTCATTTTTCTAATTGTACAAATTGCAGGATCACGTGGGTCATGCAGTCATATATATATATACAATGGAATATTACTCAGGTTTAAAGAAGAATGAAACTATGGCATTTGCTTTATTCTTTTTTAAACATTTTTTTAGATGTTGATAGACCTTTATTTTACTCACTTACTTATATGTGGTGCTGAGACTTGAACTTGGTGCTTCACACAGTGTAGGCAAGCACTCTACCAGTGAGCCACAACCCCAGCTCCAGCACTGGTTTTACTCTTTTTTTTGGAGATCGAACCCAAGGGCGTATGCATGCTAGGCTAGGCAAGTGCTGTACCAACTGAGCTATGTCCCCAGCCCTTGCTTTACTCTTAATGGGAGTTAATTTGTGTCTAAATTGTATCCCTCGGTATTTTCTGTGTCAAATTTATATCACAAGTGTCAGTTGCTTGTTACATAGTTTTTTTGGTCTTGAGGTTTAGCTTTAGAATTTTTAAATTACAGAAGAGATTGCAACTTTGTGGTAAACGTTGAATGCCACCATGAAAAGGTTACCTTTTTCTCTCCTAGTTATAGCACCTTCCCTCAGTTCCTAAGTGTAATTGTGTATATTTTCTTTAATAGAATTTGTTGGTTTCCTGAAATAAAATCGGCTTTCTGTATTTGCAATAAGCTTGTTACTTTTTCTAAAATTTCACTCGGGGTAATTTCACACCAAAATGGATAAACATTTTATTCTTCTTGACTTTTGATTGCTCTGACTTTATAAAATTTGAAAATCACATTTTAACATTTTATTGCCTCTTTATTAAATGCTTGGGAAACTAAACACATGGAAGCATCTTTATTGTACTTACTGGTGATAATGGTGTAGTAATACTTTTTTGAATCTTAAGATTGATTTTCTTAAATCAATCAATTTCAAAAGAACCTACACTTGTTGAAATTTAACATCATTTAGATGTTATCATCACATACTCTAAATTCCCCAAAACTTAATTGCAGGTTTCCAGGAAGTAAACAAATGCTAAACCTGAAAAATATGAACACATTTGCTGAATCAAACCAGAATCAAATTGTTTTCTTAAGTCATAAATGAGATAAAATAATTTTCAAGACTACCATATACACAATACTAAAAAGCTTAAAGCAAAACTAAATCTATGTGCTTTATACATTTACTAGACCAGGCTTGCTTTGTTAGTGATCTAATGATTCTCTTGTCTATTATTATACACATTTAATCCCAACATTTATTCCTGGCTGATAAGTAGTATTGTTGACATACTCTTGGATTTGTTGACCTCGAACAAGAATGGCTTCCACTGCATAGGGTATTCTGAGTATGTTCCTGACCACCTTGCTAACTAAGATGGATTTTGTTTGTTTTCTTAAATATTTAATTGGTTTGCTACACATGTCAATTATGTAATGATTACCACAGTCAAATTAATTAAAAATCCATCATCATCCATAGTTGCAATTTTGTGTTTGGGTATATGTTTCCCAAGGTGTTTTTAAAGGTCTGATTCTGTGACCCTAATAAAAATTATACAGGTTTTTTTTTTTTTTTTTTTTTTTTTTTTTTTTTTTGTGTGTGTGTGTGTGTGTGTGTGTGTGTGTTTGTGTTTTGTTTTGCTTTGTTTTGTTTTAAGGTAGGGCCTAGATAAGTTGCTGGGGCTGGCCTAGAGCTTGACATCCTCCTGCTTTAGCCTTCTGCGTCACTGGAATTACAGGCATGCACCCCTGTGCCTGGTCTTTTGGTATGAAAGGAGAAGGTGATGTGAACACAAGAATTGTAGGGGCAGGATTGGGGTGGGTAGTTCTTGGGCAGCAGAATTAGAACTGCACTATCACTGTTATCATTGGGGAATTAATGAATGAAATAATGTTCGAACTATAAGGAAAACTTGGTAAAGCACTTTCTGTAAAATTTTAAGAAAAAGGAATTTGTTCATCAAAGCAAGTACTGGTTTTGAAAAATTGATGGAAAGATTGTAATTATCTGTATTAAGGGATGTGCACAAATACTTGACACTGAACATTATAATGGAATGTGGGTAAAATTATACCTTGCTTTATTAGGACATGCCACCTGTTTCTTCTTTACAATAAATTAAAAATACATATTTTTTCATCAGTGAAATTATGACTCTAATAGGTATCCCAGATCTGCACTCTCCTTTGTATTTCAGATCTGTTTAAGACTTTAACCCACAGAGATGACCTAGAGGGCCTTACTGCATCATGTTTCAAAGCAGCTGTAGCTAGGTGTAGTAGCACATGCCAGTAACCCCAGGGACTCTGGAGATTGAGGCAGCAGGATCACAAGTTCAAGGCCTGCCTCAGTAACTTAGTGAGACTCTGTTTCAAAATTAAAATTAAAAAAGATCTGGCATGCAGCTTAGTTGTAGGGCACCCCTGGGTTCAATCCCAGGTACCATAAATCCTCAGAAAAGCAACTGTATTATTTGTGGTCAAGCATACTTAACATCCTTCAGTTCTAGTTATCCAAGTCAGAAACTTAAGAGCAGCCTTGATTCTTCCTTATACTCCAACTTTTTCAGTCTCCTAAAATCTCCCATACCTGTGCCTCCTACCTATTACAGTTTTGTTGTTGCTAGGACTTTGAATATTATTCCTGGACTTTTGTGCCTTTTCTTTGTGTTCCTTGGTTTCACAAATAGCCTCTTCTAACTAATCTAATATCCAGTGTCCATTGTGCTCTCAAAGTGATTTATGTGAAACAAAAATCTGATAATGTGAGTCCTGCCTTAAATGTTCAGAGTCTCCCAGATGAACATAGCTTCACCTGTTAAATATTTTCCACATACAAGGCAATCTTTAAAAGTATTATCTTGTATAATTTTCATAGCAACTAAATGAAGTGCTAACCCTTATTATCTCAGTTTTACAGAACAAAAGTGCCTGACCCAAGCAGTCCAATGCTGGATGCCCTATTGGTAAACACCAAGCTACAATGCTTCTAATTTGGAGAGCTTCTCATAAAGGCAGAGTTTGCAATTCAAAGTGAACAGAGGGGATGGGAGGATGGGCCAATTTTATATCATCATAAACCCATGAATGATGCCTGCCTTGCCACTTTCTGAAAATGTAAAGAAGATTGTTTCAAATTTTTTTTATTATAAAATTGATGCCTAGAGGTCTTGGTTCTTGACCTGTGTAGGTACTAATGGTTCTTAGGCTATTTATTGCATTGTATGGCTTAGTTTTACTTGAGACATTAGACATTTTTTAATGCATTTGCAACACGCATGCATGATCTTTTCCTTTTAGCATTGTCTTTTCCTGACCTTGTGTTGTTGACAGTTTGGGGCATACATTTTCCTGCAGAGAAAAATATAGTGGCTCTAAGTCTTGGTATGTTATTTTCCCTTTTGCTTTTGCCTGAGACAGTCATGAGTTTTCAGTTGTTGCTGAAGTTCAAAAATCTTTAAAATTTTGACAGACAGAACCATCGAAGACTTTTAATCTTAAAGTTAGGTTTGATTTGAGAAAAGGAATATGCAAATACAATATATTATACAACTTCATTTTGCCAATTTTATTTTTTATTTGCTATTTGCTCAGTTCAGTTTATTCTAGAGCATTTATCCAATTTTCTGATATTATTGACTTCCTTCTAAGGTCAGGTGACTTAGAAAAATTATTTTTTTTCCATTGAAAAATGCTGTATTTCCCTGGTCACACAGATCAAACTTTAGTGAATGACTTAAAAAACAAAACAAACAAAATAATTTCTAATACTTCCTCCATGTGAGAACCCTTCACCTGTTTGATGTTAGCTATCATCTGCTCCTGCGTCACTTTCAGGTTTTTAAAAAAATCATCCCATTTCTACTTTGAATTAGGACAGCCAAGTATATAATTAAATATGGTTTAGTGTTACCTGAAAAAAAAAATACTGGCAATTATTTTAAATAGAATTTAGTTATTGGTCATTATGACCTCAAGCCTGAAATAGTAGTTATTGAATGATGATCTGTAGACCTGGTAGTTTAAATGGAAAGAAATTATTTATAGGTAAACTCAAAATTCAGAGTATACAAAATGTGTTAGATTTTGATTTGGGGTTATTTTGTCTTCCATGTTCCTTTTCTACATTGTCCTGCAAATAAGATTATTCATTTTACAGTGAAAACAAAAAAGAGTTTCAAATGTAGCTTTTTAACAGAGTGGTAGCTTCACAAGATAGGTTCTGTGTGCTGATGTAGAAGATTCTGGTCAGTGGATTCTTGAGAACATTTGTTCAGGCATTCTGAGAAAATTTGGAAAGTTTGAAATTAAGAGTTTTGAAAGTTCTCTGAGAGGTCTTTGAGAAATAACTAGCAACAGATGAGTCATTAAATGTTTCTGAACATCTGATTTCTGATCATAAACTGATATTGTCTTGAATTTTGAGATACTGCAAATGAATTAGGAAAATTACCATTTTACATTCACAATAGTAAATATTGATTTGGGCCAAAGTCATCATTGGTTGTTAAATTGGGGGCAAATATTTGATGGAGAGCAAAATATATAGATCTCTCTATAGATTGTGTTTTGTTAATTAAAAGAACAAGAAATAACTAAATAACATAAAAATTAATACCATTAAGGAGGGCCAGAAAAACATTATATACATCTGGCTATAATTATTTTCTAATGATTGAATTTACCTTTTTATTGTTATTTATTTTTTCCCATTTTTTATTGGTGCATTATAATTGTTCATAATGGTGAGATTCATTGTCACGTATTCATACTTGTACAAAATATAGCAATAGAATTTTGCCAATATCATTCCCCCGTATTTCTCCTTTCCCTCCCCACCTTCCTTCCATGGTCCCTTTCTCCTACTCTGCTAATTTCCCTTTGGTTATTGAAACTCAGGAAAAATACTCCAAAGTGAAGGCCTCTGAAGCAAAGTTTGTCTTTGCCCTTCTGATTTCCTGGCTTTCACCCCAGGCAAGCCAGAGAAAGTAGAATTTTTCTTCCCCAAGGTTGGCTATTGAAACAGGATCTCTTTTCCCCAATCCCAGCCATAACACCTAAAAATATTATTCAAACTTTCGCCTTTCTTTTTGTGCAGGTGTTGCCCATAAAGAAATTTTCACACCTATATTGTTTGATTATAGGTTGTAAGACTCATCTCTTCCAGACAGGATCAAGACCTATAAGAATGCAAAATCATTTTTGTAGCATTCTGATAAAGAATGCAATACTTGAATCTTGTCATGAAGAAACATCAGAACCCCAAAGAGAGGAATAGTTTTAAAATATATGCGGCCTATAATCTTTGAAATGGTAATGTCATGAAAGACAGAAAGGTGAAGGAACTGTTTGGGACAGCAATTGATTCCTAGACTGCAAAATATGGAGTTAAAAGGACATTATTGAAATAATTAACAATTAGATATGGACTGTGACTTATGTGAGAAATAAGAAGTTTTTTGTTTTTTTTTTCCTGTACAGGACCAAATAACATTTTTTTTTTTTTTTGCGGTGCTGGGGATCGAACCCAGGGCCCTGTGCTTATAAGGCAAGCACTTTACCAACTGATCTATCTCCCCAGCCCCAAATAACATTTTTGTGTTGCAAATCATAGTTCATCTCTTGCAGCAACAAAACTCTGCTGTTGTTCTTGTCATTGCCGTAGATAATAGAAAAAGGAAGCGCTCCAGCTCTGTAGTGGTGAAGTTTCAGTTATAAAACCAGGTGGGATTTGATCCACAGTTTGATAATCCCTGAATTATATAATCATACCCTGTCAATGTTAAATTTTATTAATTTGATAATAGTACTGAAGTTATATAAGAGAATGTTCTTTTGGTTTGAAAATACACATTGAATGCAGCCTACAAGCAAGTTGTATGGAAAATATAAATAAATTCTATATCAGTATATAAAATACAGTGTGTGTGTGTGTGTGTGTGTGTGTGTGTGTGTGTAAAGAGAGATAGCAAATGTATCAAGATGTTGAAAATCAGTGAATTTGGGCAAAGGATATATAGGAGGTCTTTGTCTCATTCTTGCAACTTTTCTGTAAGTTTGAAATCATTTCAAAATAAACTAAGGGAGTTCCCCGCACTAAGTGAGAGAGAGGGGACAAAACACAAAACTGACAAGTGAGGTGCGAGAGTGCACACCCACTGGCTGTGCTCAGCAGTGTTGCTCCATCTGTGATACACTGAACCATGTGAGTAGACAGAGACCAAAAACCAGGCTGTGGAGGACCACACAAATCAAAGGCGGAATTCATGAGGGAAAATAAAAACAGAGAAAGAAAGAATGGAATTAGGAGCAAAGGATCAGCAGAATCACCAGATTTCACTGGGTTCTCCCCTCTCCTGGGGGAAGAATCTTGGGGAGAAAGCAGAGGGTTTGGTTGCTGCTGTAGGCGGTGAAGTTGCTGTGGTCTTCCTAGATGCCCTTACCTTTCCCACTCCCTCCCTTGCATCTGTAATGGCCTTTTTCCATCCTCCTTTTCTCCCTCTCATAATCTGTCACATGAACTTACTAGCTTCTGACATGTTCTTATTCTGCATTAGCTCAATTAAAATCATTGAAAAGAAACCATAATCAGCATGATTGTGTTACACACACATTCTCTCTCTCTCTCTCTCTCTCTCTCTCTCTGTCCCCCCATCCCCCCACCCCCATCCCCCATCCTCCTTGGCTTTCCAATCAAAATAGGAAGCAGTGTGCTCACCAGTGAGTCCATTTGCTTGGTCCCTTTCACAGACCACTTTCCTTTTATTGATTGGAATTGGCCTGTTTTTGTCCTGTGTTTGTTTGTTTGTTTGTTTCTTTCGAGTTTGTAGTTTGATACTTTTTCTGATTTACATTCCTCATTAATTTATAATTGCTTCCCTTTAAGACCTTTCTTTTCTGGCTATAATATAGCCCTCCTTCATCTCTATTGACCCAGTTGCACCTTATCCCAGACTCCTCCTTACAACTTGCCTTTATCATTGGTTTTCTTCTGCAACAGGATTGTCCCAACTTTTCTGCTCATCTTTCATCATATTTCAAATTCTTTGCCACGTGTATTTTTCTTTTTGCTATTCATTTCCTGATCCATTTTGTACTTCCAGATGTCTTAAAAGTCATATATCTTATATTGTTGAGTAATACTGTAAACAGAAAATCTCTCTCACAGAGCTTATATCAGAAAACTGGACCTCCTGCAAAATATCTTTAGTATTTATCATATTTATGACAGTGGTTGGGAGAATTTTGCATAAATGTATTCTTTAACTGTTTTCTACCATTGACCTTGACTGTCAGTTACTTCTAGGAATACTAAATTCATTTAAAGTCAAGAGAACATTGTTGCTTAAAATTTAGTTTTAATTGATGTCCTTTTGTGATGTTTACTGAAAGCATTATATATTCTCCTTTAAAAAAAATAATCCTCCAATTTATAGGAGACTTAGCCTTGCCCTTAATATAATATGGATTTAACTTTCCTTATCTAGTTTCTTTTCAATTTGGTGACATTTCCTACTCCTCAGTTGCCCCTTGCCCCCATTTTTTTTTTTTTTTTTTTTTTTTTAAGAGACAGCAATTTACTACATGGTCAAAATCCATGAAAATGAGTATTTTTTGTTGTTGTTGTTGTTTGTTTGTTTTCTTTTCTCCTTAACTATAGACATTAAGCAGTATGATCAGGACATGTTATAGTTTACAGGAAAGGCCTTTTATCCATTTAAAAAAACCAAAAGTATTGTTCCTTAATCTAGGTAATGTCTTATTGAACCAGTAAAGATCTGTATGTTAACAATTATTTAAAAGCAAAATTCTATACTATATTGATTTTTTTTTTTTTTTTTTTTTTGGTCTTGCCTCTTCTGACAGAGAAAAAAGCTGCCTCCCAGTATTAACTGAAGCATTCTCTTGCTTAACCTCAGTATTTTTGAAAGAGAAGTAGCATAGTAGAGCAAAGAATTTTTAGAGACCTAAAGTAAAAGTAGGTTATTATGAATAATTTTATGAACTTACATCAGATTTATTTTAACATGATTACTTTTGTTTAAAAAGCTCATTAGATGTCAACAAAATGATGTCATTGGAAAAGTCAAAGCACAAACAACATTTAGCACTCAGCATTCAGGAGATAAAGCCACAAGGAACATCAGAGCTCTATGTGACCTTAGAACATCCAAATAAACTCCATTTAAAAAAGAAAAGAAAAGAAAAGAAAATGAGACGTAAAGAGAAGTAACTTAACTAATTATTTTAGGTAGACCATGCATTTATTTTTAAATTATGAATTTTAAGGAACAAAATGGTTAGTTTATTATTATGCTTAGGAATAGAAAGAAGTATATTTTTTGTTAATTGTTAGTATTATGTTAGTTTTCTATGACTGTTGCAATGATTTGCAATGATTAATGACTTAAAAACACAAATCTATTCTCAGTGAAAGCCACTGAATCCTGCAGGTCAGGAACTTACCAGGGTGTCTGATATGGGTATCCTCTGAAAAAGTAGGGATCATCTATTTCCTCTCTGTGTTCAGCTTCTAGAAGTCACCAGCCTTCCTTGGCACACAACACTTTAAAGTCAACAATGTCAGACTGAGTCCTTCCCACACTGCCATCTCTCTGTTACTCCTTTTCTGCCTTCCTCATCCACATTTAAGGACACTTGGGAGTACACTGGATTTACCTGGGTAATTTGGAATAATCTCCCATTCTCTAAGTTTGTTGATTAGTAGACTTCATTTCTTCTGCAACCTTAGTTCTTCTTTGTCACATAAAGTCACATAGCCTCCTTTATCCTTAGGTCCAGGGGTTAGGATACAGACCCTGGCAGGGGAGAGGGGAGCATTTTCCACCTACCCAAAAGAATCTGAATACTCATGTTAAAATGGGGGATAAAAGGAATCAAATGCTTATTTGTTTGGAGGCACAAATACATCATTTATTTGATTGTTTTACTCCCGTTTTATCTTCTGTCCCCAAGTTCATGTTTGAACATCTGCTTAAAGCTATTCTAGGGCATTCATAGATTGTAATAATACAAGAAATGACCAGCATTTTATTTTATTGTATTTGAAGTGGGTTTCCAGGTCAGAATATAAATTTTGGAGGTAGCTGCAGGTTAGTGGAAGTTGAGGGACTCAGGCAAGCTCTCCTTGTGTGTGTTCTTACTTTATTAATTTGTAATAGCACCTTCCTTGGCATCCATCTCCAGCTAAGTACACAAGATAACCTTTTGTTTCTTGATAGGTAGTTTAATATATGCTTTCTGGCTAGATAAAATAAATGGAGGAAAGCATCCATTTATAGTGACCATTTCTATTTTTTCAAGGTTAGATACTGTCTACTTTTCTTAATCTTGCCATGGATATTGTGATCTCATTTTTCTGCAAATGTGAAAAGTACATTTATCATTGCTGTTTACCAAACCATGTTTTAAAGTTGCAAGTTTAATTTATCAAAGGGAACTTCTCTGGAAAAGGAACCCATCCTGTGTTGGTTGGCGAAATCAGATACATTGAGACATCTTCTTTTTGAGAAGGTGTTCAGTATATATGTTGAATTCCTGTAGCCTGGGGCACTGTTTTTGTTTGGTATAAAGATTTGGGGAAATTATTTCTGAATGAAATAGAAACATTGCAGGTTTTCAAAGGGGTAGAAAAAACTCTAACTAAAGGAAAGAGCCAAAGAATAGTTAGATGAGAGGTGATTACCTCTCATCTATTTTAAGAAAAAATAAAGGAGAACCAATAGAAGTCTTTTTCATATGCAAGTGCACATGTCTAGAAGCGAATTATCAACAAGGAGGTTTGGATGTTGTTCACAGAAGTCACACAGTTAGTTGCTGGTGGTTTTGGTGGGAAATCTTTTAAATCTATTCCAGAACAATTTTCAACTCATGAAACTTCAAAGATAATAGATTGAACAGTAATATAAACATGAACACCGAAAGAAAGGAGTGTCAACAGAGACAAATTAGACTATGTGAAAATAAACATTACATGGTAAGAAGGAATCTATGGTATTGACAGGAACTTAAATAGGGGTCCTGATAAATTCCTGCTGATGAATGTAGTTAATGAAAAGCTTGAAATTTAAAATTTATATGCTACTGTCAGACTGAAATTTTGTCTAAGACCAAGTGTGTATTATACATGTATATATAGTAGTATAACCATACCAGTCTGTACTATTAGAAATTGTGAGTCCCAAATTAGTTTGTCCTGATAGTTCAGATTTCATTAAAAAAAAAAAAAAGTTGTCTTCTCCATTATCATTTAAGATTTTTTAAATCAGACAAGAATTGGAGTGTCTACTAATTGTCAGGTGTTATGCTTACATGCTAGATGTGAGATATTAAATACAAGCAAATTTGATTCCCATCCTTCTAGAGTCTAAAGAAGATACATACTAATATGTTAATTACACATTCAGTCTGAGTGTGCAATGAAAAATAGGCACATGGTCTTTTGTACATCTGACAAAAGTCGCCAAAATACCTGAGCTTTGATCTGAGAGATAAACAAAAATTAATAAAGATAAGGGGAATGAAGTAGAGGTGAAGGCAGATCATTCCAGTTTGAGGGAACAATGGATACAGCCTCCAGGTGGAAAGTGCTAGAGTTCACAGAGTAGAGTGGGAGAAAGTGTTTGAGATGAAGATGGAAAGGAAGGTGAGATCCAGGTCCAGCAGGAACCCAACTGAGGGAGAGAATGGGGTACAGATTAAAAAGGTGTGTGGGTATATTTGCAATGCCTTTATGGCAGGCAAGTCATAGGGATCAATTAGGTGGTTGGACCAGAGGGCAAAGGACATGTCTGAATTAGAGAATTTAACTTCAGTGAGACAGTTCTATGAGGTTTTAATTGAGCAATTGTTGCTAATAAGGAATCTCAATATTCCAGGACTAATGAGAGGACTGTGAATCTGCAAATGAAATGTGAGAATGACCAGAGTTTGGCAGAAACTAGTAGGTATACATCATGGAAACCAAGAGTATGAAGAGTAGGGAGGGATCATTTGTATTAATTTTTCTGAAACAAGAGCAATGCATGCCGGAAATGTGTATTGCCTGGGTAACACAACAATCCCCAGTGACCTTGGACAAGGTAACAAACCTACAGATTTTCTTATAAGAGTGTAATTCTTCTGGGAGTGAATGTTTAAACTTACTGGAAGTGGTCATTTTCTCTTATAGAATTCCCATCTGTACTCAGGACTTACTGCTACTTCTTCTCTTTGGTGATATTTATCTTACATTCTCAAAATCAAACTGAATGATATTAGCAAAATAGGATTTGCCATTGTTAGTAGTACACCGTCTGTTACTGCCCTGATGGGGGCATTTTAAAAAATCCTTTTGCATAAAACATAATAGTAAAAGTCTCTTTTGTTGTTTTAGATCTTTTAGTTTTAGTTCATTCTTAACTTTAGCCTTACCACCATTGTTTCAGGGTATATTTCATCTCCGTGTTATTATTTTATTGTTTTACTTAAATATTATGTATATTAAGTACCTTACCACAAAGAAAATAATGTGTGCATGTTTTAAGTGCATCACATCTTATCTATTGAGTCATTTAAATTGTGTATTCAATTGCTTGCTGATTAGAATGAGCCACATATTCTTTCCTTTGTACTCATAGAATGAGATTGTTTTTCATTCTAAATAAAAAATAATTTATTTTTTAAATATCCAAATATCAGACTGCTCTATTATCCCTCTCCCTAATTAGAAGAAATCTAATGATCCTATGTTTCTGACATTTCAAAAGCCTGAAATTTATCTACTAACAGTTGTTACGCTGGGGCCAGTAGGAAGTTCTTGTACATTATGCACAAGAAGCACCTCAGTTGTAATAGCTTTATTTTCCAGTAAAAAAAAAAATCTATTTTTTTGTATATTCATCTTTGCCATTCTTGACCATGTTATTATCTTCTTTATAGTGTGTGTGTGTGTGTGTGTGTGTGTGTGTGTGTGTGTGTTTTGCCTTTAGGGAGATATTGTTTATCCAGTGTGTTTTTCTTCTTTTAAAGTTTCTCCTGTTTGTAACTATGGCATTGACAAGGCGTGGCAGTATATATTATACAGATAGATTCAATAAAGAAAACTAGAAGTCGTTGCTACAAAGCAAAAACAAAACAACAACAATAAAAACTATTCAGTAACTCTTTCCTTTAGTCTGAAGCACCATGGGACAGTGGACCAAGAGCTTAAGGCTTCCACCCTGAACTCGGTTCTCAGTAGCCTCCCACAGCCTCCCACAGCCTCCCACAGCCTCCCACAGCCTCCCACTGTCTCCTGTTGCATCCCAATGCCTCCCTGGGATGAGATCTTCACTCCCCTACTCACTTCCAGTCCAGTGGCTCTCTACGCTCCCTCTGCCCCTACAGAGGGGACAGGTGTGGGAACTGGTGAGTCAGGCAGGTTCCTAAAGCTTATGATATAGATCCCCAGGGGACTGGGAGGGCCTGTCATCACCCCATGAATATCCCCATGCCCAAGAGAGCTTGACATTCAATACCAAATATAAAAATACTATGAGAAATTGAGATAACTCAAAAGAAAGGCAAAATCACTTTTTCCTGGTATTTAAATAAAGGGCCCCACATTTTAATTTTATTCAGGGCAGATTGTGTAGTTGAAAATCGTTAATAGTAAACTAGTACCTAGAAGCAAATTTTACCTTTGTAACTTATTGATTGTATTAGAAATAAAGTAAAATGAGATTCCCCAATTTTTTAGTTTTTTTTTTTTTTTTGAAACATGCTATGAAAAATAGATTTGGCTGTATTTATACACCCCTAAGAATTCCTAAATATATTATCATAGTAATTATCTTTCCAAAGATCGTGTTAGTCCTGATATAGTTTCATTATTTTTTTAAATTGAGCTATTTATGCCATAACAGTAGTAATAAAATTAATTTTTAATTTAAAAAACAAATTTAAAAAAATGATTTCAAATATGTACAGTATTTTTTGCCCTGACTGTTAGAAAAATAATCTGCTTGTTCACTAAAAATTTATTGGGATTTATATTAAGATTTTATTTTATGATTTAGTAGTTGAAGGCTTTCTTTCTTTCTTTCTTTCTTTCTTTCTTTCTTTCTTTCTTTCTTTCTTTCTTTCTTTCTTTCTCTTCCTTCCTTCCTTCCTTCCTTCCTTCCTTCCTTCCTTCCTTCCTTCCTTCCTTCCTTTCCTTTCTTTCTGTGCTGGGGATTGAACCCAGGGCTACACACATGCTAGACAAGCATTCTATCTCTAAGCTACATTCCCAGCCCTGGGAGCTTGTTAAGTACCATTTTTCTGCATCATCACTAGTCACTACCCTTTCCTGTCCCCACCGTTCATTGACCCATTCTTACCTTTGGTTGGCTTAAGTCATCACACTACTTCAGCAGTCATTAGAAATGTGATATGATTGCTTTATCAAAGGTCATATTTGGTTTGCATGGAAACATTTAATACATCAGAGCAGTGCAGGGCTGCCCATGGCAAAATCCCAAACCTTTTTTGAGTACAAAGAAGAAGCCCAAGAAAAGAGACGAGATTGACTTTTGTCTTTCCCTCTATAACTTTGTGACCTCTGTCATTCCCACTCCTGCAGATAGACCTGCGGTGTGTTTGTTGTTGTTGTTGTTGTTTTTAACCAGAATGATCTTACTTTCATTGAAGTTAAAAAAAAACAAAGATTGTTATTCATGGCATTCTGAAAGAGTTTATCTTGCTGCTGTCTGAGGTACTCTCCTGGAAAGTGCTGCAGCCATTGTGTGGCCATCTGTCCTATTGCTAATTTCCCTGTTTGTATTTTTTTAAACTAAAATAAAGCTTCCAAAGGACTTCATGTGGTGTGTAGAATAATGAGATCTTAAAAGTTATTAATCTATTACTTTTGATTTAGAGTCCTCATTCTGTCTAGTTGACTCTACCCCAATTAGCTTTGTGCTTCCCTTACTGTCTCCTAGGGCAGATCACAAATGTGGACATCAGGGACATTAATACACTCTTTTCTTTCTCACAAATTCTAGGGATTTGAAGGAATTTACTTTGGCTTCTATACTAGTATTCATCTAATTTATGACCTCACATTTTCTCCCCATCTAGGGGTTAGAATGCCCCTCTGACTTGATAGTTGGATTTTTGACTTTTAAAATGACTTCCCAGCAACTGCTTAGCTATATAAAGATGTATAAAACTTTTTTTTTATTTATTGTAAGTTGGCTTCTTGCCTAAAATATTATGCAATAATGAATATGTGCTTTGTATTCCAGACATAATTTAGTTTATCTCTAAATTTGTCATGGAAATTCATTGGTAGAACCATTACTTTAAAAGTAAAATTTGACTTTCATGGAGAAGACTGAATCATTTTGTAAAAGCTAAATAAAATTTGAATGAAGTGCTTCTATTTTTTCACTTTTTATATTAATAGCTACCTTAATTTTGTTGTCATCTGAAAGGGCACACAATTTAAAAATTAAACTGGTTTTCTATAACACTGCTTAGGATGGAAAATCAATGGTGTAAGGAGAATGGAAGTGTAGTTCAGCAACAGAGCATTTGCCTTGTGTGTGCAAGGCCCTGGGTTCAGTCCCCAACACTGAATAAAAAAGAGTATCCATGATATTGAGTATATACTATTAAGTCCAATACTGGGCATTGGCTAGATGTAGCATTAAGACAGATAAATTGAAATCTTAGTAATATGAAGAATCGAACGTATATCAGAGACATTCAACACATAAGAGATCCAAATTCTAAGCTGATTATTAACCCTGGGATTAGTATGCTGGTGGCTTCCAGATAATCAGAGCACTAGTATCAAACAGTGTGTGTATTTTTTTTATTTCCTCTAACAAAAGTTAAAAATAAAAATCTTAACTGATACACATACACACATAAGTTATACATACTAATGGGGTACCATGTAATGTTCAAATTTATATACACATATATATATGCCATATTTATGCCATAAATACATATATACGTATATATATATATATGTGTGTATGTATATATATATATAAATATGAAATTTATTATGTGTTGACACATTGAAGTTATATTTTGGATTATATTAATTATTGATACAATTAATTTCAAGTGCTTATTTCTTTCTAAAATTCAACTACTAGAAAATTTATAATTATTACATACATGGATATATTTCTATCAGAGAGTGCCATTCTAGATTCTTTTATTGAGATTTCCACCACCTATCTTAGAACATGTTCTTGCTCATTCTGTTTTCACTTCTCAAAACATATTTTCATGGGGGCCTGAAATTAGAAAACAGAAAATTCTTCTAAAACTCTCTAAAAATAAATGTTATATGGAATATTATTCTGTGGTATCAAGCAATTAAGCATTGACAAAATGTTCCCACATAGATCTCAAAAATATTATACTAAGTGAATGAAGGCAGGCACAGTAGACCATAAACCACATAATTCCAGTTACATATGAAATGTTTACACCAGGTAAATCCAAAGAGACTGAAAGTGATCAGTGCATGGTTGCCTAGAGTAGAGGTGAGGGCAAGTGAGGAATGATTACTGGTAGTTCTCCCTTTTGTTTCCTGTTGATTGATTGCAGTACTGGGGATTGAACCCAGGGGTACTCTACCACTGAGCCACATCCCCAGCATTCTTGTCCCCTTTTAACTTGTAAATTTGAGACAGGGTCTTTTTAAATTGCCAAGGCTGACCTCGAACTTGAAATCCTCCTGCCTCAGCCTCCTGAGTTACTGGGATTAGGGATGTGCCACCTCATCTGGCCATTCTTGGTTTCTTTTAGGGTAGTGTAAAATCAGATACTGGTGATTTTTTCACAGTTTTGAATAGGGTAAAACCCTCAAGTAGTACCTTTTAAAAGGGGTGAATTTATGGAATACGACTTACATCTCAATAGCTATTGAATATAAGCACCAGATTATGCTTATGACATTGAAGTGTCCCCTGTTGGTCTTGTTTGCTCACTTTCTTATTTTTAAGGAAAAATTTGCCTTATCCTGTGTTAATTGATTTGGTTTTCCTAGCTATTAAAGTGTATGTTTTTGTTAATGTTAATAATGGTCATGTGATTTTATCTTAAAAAATGAAAAGAAATAGGTCAGTGTGGGTTGGAATTTTTGTAAGCAGTTACAATCCCCATTTTAAAATTGGTATATATGCAGAGCTGTTATTTTAATGTGGTTTCCCCCCTAAGGGGACTTGTTAGGCAAATGTATTTAAGTGTGATTTTAGTGCCTTTTTATAGCTTTTACTTATTTCTTTATACTTGAATGATGGTCTAACATCTGATGAATTGTGGCTTTTCTTTAGGACATCTGGATTTCACATATACAAAAGAAAAATAATGAAAAGGAAAAATCCTTTTCTTAAGGTGGTTACACATATCTATTTATACAACAAGTGTATAAACATGTGTGTTTTGTTTTTTTTTTTCCTTAACAACTCTGGACAATGAAGGGGTCTGTGTGCTGAAGAGAAACATTTTGGATAAATTGATCCATTATAAAAATGAAAAAAGATTAGTACTAAAGAGTAATTCTTCAACCATTTCTTTCAACCTGCATTTTGCTTGCCATCATTTTCATTTAAAGATAGCCATAAACTGCAGTATTTTAAGTCAATGCTATTTTTATATTTATCCCTCTAATTGTTCCTATGTCTGTCCTCCATTTTGAGATACTTTTCTAAACTTCAGAATAAATATGTACGTAAACAACTCTAAAACTAAACTTTGGTTGATTTGACCTTAAGTGAGAAAAAGTAGGAAATGAAAGTCCCGTGGTTCTTGTCATTCCTTTCAGAAGTTCCCTGATTTCAGTAGGGAAGCTTTTTTTTTTCTCTCAGCTGCACTGAGAGGACATTGTGTTTTACTCCTTCAAAGTGAAAAATTTTATAGTTACTTGAATTATGGGAATGACTAAATGGACAAAAAACCCCAGATTTGCATCTATATTTGTCTATAACGATTATCACTTTTAGAAGGAAAAGAACATTTTTGATGATATAATGAACCTATAATCAGAAATATGCTATGACTGTACATTTTCCCATTTAATTATAGACAATTATTATTTTCAATTTAATGTCATTATTCTGAAAGGTAAGCACCATTGTGTTCTTGTTTATTAGAAATGGCAACCTTTGGGCTGTTGGTATAGCTCAGTGGTAGAACACTTGCCTAGCATGGTCAAGGCCCTGAGTTTGTTTCCCAGAACCATGAGATAAATAAACCACATGGGAGGTGGTGGCAACTCTTGCAGGTTTGTTATTTGTAGAATTTACTTATTTATTTGTTAATGCATGCATGATGTACTGGGGATTGAACCCAGGACCCGTACTAGGCAAGTGCTCTATCACTGAGTTACATACTTAGCCTAGAGAAATTTAAATTTAAAGAATGATAGTAACTAAACTGTTGGAGGCTTCTTACAGTCAACAGAGGCAGGGCCAATCTTGGAGCATGTACTGTTTCAGTAGTCCAGGCGATTCCATTCCATTTCTTGCTACTATGGATGTCAGTTTGTCTTGTAGTGGCAGCTTTGGGTACAAAGGTTTGTTCTAAGTCATTTCAGAGTCATCAGAATGGACCAAGATGGTTGGCAATGGACTCACATGGTGGGACTTGTTGAGGAAGAAAAAGGAGTACTATATTCTATGAGTTTTCTGCCTTTCTTCCCTTTTTGTTATGAAAACTATGGAATATGATATTCTTTGCCAAGTTTTTGGTATCATGTCCTGAACTTTGTTGAAGCTACGTGTATTAGTGTTAATCCAATTATAAGAAAATATTATTATTTACTGAGTATTAAAACTTGATCTGGAATATAGAGAGAATCAAATTCATCCTCATTTTCCAGATGAGGATGTTGCCAAATATCCAAACATGCTTTATCATTAATCTCTTCCTGCCTTCTGAGTCCTTTTTACCCATAGCACCCATTTTAAATGTTCCATTTTTCAAGCTATGAAAATAACTTTCTATGTGCATTTAATTTTAGCATAAATGCATGAATTTCCAAAATTCTGTGAGCTTTAATAGTTAATGAAATATTTCTAATGATCATTGGAACCTTGTTATTTATACTGCGTGTGTATTTCTGTCAGTGAGAGAGATGGGTATAGGGAAGAATAAAGAGAAGAGCACAATGAATTTCTTCATATATTTAAACAAATAACCATCTTTAAAAATTCTCTATTGCTCTAATGGTATGGTTTCTTTTTTTTCTGTAGCTTTATTGAAGTTTAAGTGACCAATAAAAATGGTGTGTGTTCAAGGTGTACAATGTGATGATTTGATATACTTGTAAGTTGTGTAACAATTACAACTATTGAGTTTATTAATGTATCCTTCACCACACATAATTGCCATTGTGTGTGTGTATGTGTGTGTGTATCAACAATTTATGCAGTAGTTATTCAGTATTCAGATATCCAATTTATGATCTTGAGATTATAATTTTAAATTCTTACTGTAGAATAATCTACTCTATGTTGGGTATATGACTGCATACCTATAATTAGTGAGATTTTTATCTTTTTTATCAATTTTATTTTATAATAAAGAAAATAAACGAGTTGTCTTAATTTCAAGGATAAGAAAAACCTGTCAGATGATTGTTTGTTTTTGTACTGGGGATCCAACTCAGGAGCACTCTAACACTGAGCTACATCTTCAGTCTTTTTAAAATTTTGTTTTGATACAGGGTCTTGCTAAAGCTTCCAAGGCTGGCTTCAAACTTGTGATCCTCCTCTCTCAGCCTCCTGGGTAGCTAGAATGATAGGTGTGCATGACCATGCCAAACAGATTATTCAGTCTTCATCTACCCTGCCCTTGCTGACTTCGTGCCGTTCTCTTTCCCAAAACAGTTATATGTTTTCCAGGTTTTAGCATTGGTAGATGGAAAGTAATTGATTTTATCATTGTTGTTGTTGTTTGACAGTTTGCAGGATTAAACTAAAGAGATGTAGGGATGGCTGAGTGCTGAAGTCTCTGCAGAGGCTAGTCTTGCCCCAGGAGAGAAAGTCAAGTATGCAAATTGGGAAACTGATTGCCTTACCTTCTTTACCACTCTCCACATTTGACAGTATAAGGAGTTTGAGGGCAGGGCATGTGGGAGTGTTAAGGAGTTAACATTAATAGTACTGTGGCTAAACAGATGGTGCAATTAGCCCACAATGGGGAAGAACAACACTGTCATGTTTGGATAGAAAGGACTCACTGTGGGTGGTGGAGTAAAAGGTTCCAAATGACACTACCTTATGGAAATTAGTAGAGTGACAGTTTTATGTCTCATGATTTAGAAATCTCTCTCTCTCTCTGTCTCTCTCTCTCTCACACACACACACATACACACACAAACACATACATTCTCCAAACCTATTGTAATCTAAACTAATTCTTGACATTTTTAGTTAAAATTCTCTCTAACTGAATTTACAAGTGACTTATTAATTCAGTTTAGTCCAGGAGATATGACTAAGTACTATGAAGGATACAAAAAGGAATTTGGTCTTTGTATTCAAGTGCCCAATGTTCTGGAACAGGTTCATAAGAGAGTGACAAATATAGGACTTGGCAAACATTTTTATAGCAAAGATATATTGCAAGTCATTAACTGTATGATAACTTGGCCAAGTTTAGTATTCTATGTAAGAAAAATATTTTCAATAGGACAGTAGAAAGAAGTTGAAAGACTAAGTCTGTCTTTTCAACTCACTCATCTCCTTTTCTTTGTGGAACAAGGTTTGCTTTTGTCAGATCTGATTTATTCTGAACTTATGTGTTTATTTTTCTGCAGTACAAAAAGTGATACAAGCAAGAAAACAATCAAATGAATAAAAGAATGTGATGAACCTTTCTCTTTTTGTGATTTGAAAACATTTTCCTCCAGCAAATTTGCAATTTGAAATTCATTGTGTTCTGTGCCATTTAGATAGATCATGCTCAAGTTTTTATAATAATGCAAATTTAGAATAGTACTTAATACTTTGGCTAATTATTAGAGAGATATTTCCAAAGATTTTCCCCCTTGTCTGCCCATCTGCTCCTATGGTACAATCATAATGCGGAAACATTGACATCTCAATTATTTCCATGGCAACAAATTGATATCAGGATCCCACATTTGACTTCACTGCAGGACCAAATAGGATTTGGATTACAAGGGTTGGTTGGGAGTTCTTATTAAAGTACAAGTCTTTAAATAAGGGAAATAGAAATATTTTTGGAAATTTTTTTTTGTTTTTAAATTTAAGCTTATTTTAAAAGAGAAAAATATAACATTATATATAAAGTGTGTGAAGGAATGCTCTTCTGTCACTCTTTATTGACGTAGATAAAATGAATGACATTTGTTATAAGTAAAAGTTTGAATCTGAATTGATGTTTGCTTAAAATTGGAAGTAGTGAAGACTGTAGATAGGACAGAGTGGTCAAGTTGTCGATAGGACAGAGTGGTCAAATCCAGAACTTTCATATTCGGTTAAGTTTTTTTTTTTTTTTTTTTTTTTGTGTGTGTGTAGGGTATCTCAATTCTAAATGACACCATCTCTGCATCTATGATTGAGGGTATCAAGACTATGGCCTACCTTCATACTGTGTGGACTTCATAGCTTCAGAGTTTGGTCTTGTGTATTATTTTACTGCATTGAAGGATATTTAGTATTCTGTAACTTACTCCAGATATGATTCTACTCATTCATACTTTATTGCTAATACTCAGGAGAAACAATTAGATTTGATTCCTGTTAAAAATCTTTGTTGAATCTAAAATATTTCAGACATTTTCTGCTCCACGGCTCTTGGTAGGTAGTTACCATAAGGCTGGGCTCATTATGTTGGAGTTCATTTTGACTTCTGCCTCCCTGCTTGATTGTGTTTCTTCTGTGTATTCTCAAAATACTGATCGGGTCACCTCATTCCTTGCTGGAGCTTGAGCTTTGCAGGGTTCAATTTTTGACTTTATCTGTTTTTAGGAAATGGATTCATAGTAAGCAAACTGAGAAGCCTGACTTATGATGTATAATTGGTAATGATTCCCTTATTCTGTCTCTCTGTTAACTTGTTTTGATGACAGAGTCCATGCAGGGGATCATATTATAGTTCAGATGGCTCCTGGGAGAATCAGCCCTGGAACTTGGTGAATTAGGTGTTGTTTGCTGTATAAATTGTCTCTAGACATTTCTATCCAGACACCTGAAAGCCATCTGTAGGATGAAAGTGATTTCTCACTCACTATAATGGACAAACACTACCACCAATTATGTTCTTGCCTCTTCTAACATGACTTTCATATCTTCATTCTTTCATTAATTATCACTTCAGACAACAGAGTGTGAATACACTTGTCATAGTTTGCTTATGTGCTCCTGCTCTAACGTTCCTGAGAGTGCACCCTGTGAGGACAACTGCCAGTGTAGGGGGTGGGCGTTGCTCTGTGCCTGACATGGTACCAAATGCTTGGTGTGCGTCCTCAAGTTTAAACCATTTAATGATTCTAGGAGACAATTGCTGTTCTTTTCCTTATAACAGAGAGGGGAGGAGAGATAGAGAAATGTACAGTTACCCCCAGAATATACCCCAGAGTAAGTGGAGGAGCTGGGCTTCAAATCTAATTCTGGAGTTAAGGCACTTGCCTCTGGGCTCATATTCAGATGGATAGATCATTTTTAAAGTAGGTTATGTTGCTTATGTTTTCATTTTTCTAAATTGACAATTGGAAGGTGAATGTGTTTCCAGATTCTGAGCATACCTCTCTATATTCCCTAAGTGGGAATAGTAGTTTTCACCTGCAGCATCTCTGCTTTCAAGGTCAGAGAAGCAGAGAATTGGCAAGAGGCTAAGAAGAAAATGAGTGTACTTAATGATAAGAATTTGTAATGAGATTTCATATGAGCAAATATACCCATTTAGGGTTCATTTAATTTTTTTCTGTGCAGCCTAATAGCATTGCAATAAAAACTGACTAATTTAGATGAGTTGTAGGCAACACCTGTCTGAATTAACTAAATGTCTGAATCGCAGAACAATCTTAGAGAAATTAAGTTTTATTATTTTTCTGATACATATGATTAGCCTATCAATTAGGAGTTGGCAAAACTAAGCTTCTGAGTTACTTACTTAGCGTAGTTTATTTTACATGTCTTTAATCTTGCTTATGCTATTAATTGACTCTTAAAATATTTTAATGTTTTCTACCTAGAGATCAACTTTTTGTAAGAAGCTTTCATGTATAATGCTACATTTAATCTCCACAAGACCCCTTATTTTTTAGACTGATTTGACACGAAGGGAGAACAGTAAAATCATTTTTTCAAGGCTGGTTAGCCATAACTTAGCCTAGGACCTGTCTTTTGAGGTGTTTGTTATCACTGCACAAATCTATACTGTTTATACAACACTTTTAAAATTATCATCGGAGTTTGTCTTAGTCTGTTCAGGCTTTTGTAACCGACTATCATAGACTGAGTGGCTCATTAACAATGAAAATTTATTTCTCACAGTTCTGGAAGCTGGAGAGTCTTCTGTCAAAGTTCAAGAGAACAGTTCTTGGTTCACAGTCAGCCATGTTCTGCCTATGTCCTCACATGGTTGAAGGGTGAGGGAGTTCTCCAGGGTCTTTTTTATAAGGGTACTCATCCCTTTTTCGAGGGTTCTATTTTCATGACTTATCCCTTCCCAAAGGCACCACATCTAAATACCATTATATTTGGGATTAGGTTTCAATATATGAATTTTTTTTCTTTTTAACCAGGGATTGAATCCAGAGGTGCTCAACCACTGAGCTACATCCCCAGTCCTTTTTTGATTTTTTATTTTGTGACAGGGTCTTGCTTAGTTGCTTTGGGCTTCACTAAGTTGCTGATGCTGGCTTTGAACTTGGGGTCCTCCTCCTTTAGTGTACTGAGCCACTAGGATTACAGGCATGTCACCATGCCTGGCTCAATATACGAATTTTGTAGGAACACAAACATTCAATCTATATCATGAACTGAATGAAGTGTTTTTTTATACCTTCTTGTTTTTCTTCCATCTGTCCATCCATCCAGATTTACATTTCCAATACATGCAGAGAATGTGTTTGTGTCTTAGCAGATTTTCTTCATTTTAACATTTTGAGTGGTCACTGAAATTTAATGAAATTCTTGTTAGACTTCCAATTTATACTAATTGTACTGAAGCAATTCTGAATGGGAATAAATTATTGATTATTGATTGCATTCATTTTCTAATTTCATAAATTTGGGAATACCTGGCAATAATCAGTCTTGAAATGGTTACTGTAAGTGTATGTAAGTGTAGTAAGTTTGGGATTAAATAGTTCCCACTTCTGTTCTCTGAATTCTAATTTTAGTCATCAGGAGTTCTGAGGATTGAAGGAACAGAACTGACATTGACTAACTTGAACAAACAGAAAAAGGTCATTATAAGGAAATTGGGTGCTTAGTTCCTAAAGGACGAGAATATGTTATATTTCAGGACCAACCATAATCAACAACTGAAACCTCAAGATTCTATGCAGCACTCTGACCTTGTAGCTTCAATAGCAACTTCACTTTCCTCATTTCCCTTCTTCTTCCCAATAACCCTTCCATCCCCTCCTCCTTTTCCCTCCTTTTTCTTTCCTCCTCTTCCCGAATTCCCCTTATTTCCCTCCTTGTCTTCCTGTCTTCTTTCCCCAATGCCCCAAGAGGTGCTTTCTATTAAATCATATCTCAAGGAATACAATGAGTGTCTGTCTCACGTTTAGTCCTGGAAAGGTTGGCCCGTGTTGTGGTGGTAAAAGACCAATTATTTTGTTGTAGAATTCCTCATCATCCTTCAGTGTGGGTTTCTGTCATTCATTGATCACTGTTACTCCATTAATGTTGCAAAACAGAGATTTTTCTTATTATATTGTTTTTTCATCAATCTATTATCTTCATTTTTTTTTTTTTAATGTGGAAGAAGTTTATCTGCTAGAGCTATTTGATTACTTGGAAATACAGGTTTTAATGACTAGGTGGGACAATTCTCTTACTTATGCATCAGTATTCTACCTACTAAGTTGGTGCTGTAGTTTTCATTGTATTTTTCAAAGTCTCGTCAGGTGATTCTTATGTGCAGTCAGGGTACAGAAACATTCACTTGGAGCTAGGATGTATCCCAGATATCAAAGTTTTATTACTTATTATAAAAGCAAATTTATAAGATAGCTATTGTTTTTACCACATAATATGTTCTTTGCTGAACTTTATCACAAGTATATGGATTTCATTCAAAGCAATTTCTGTAGGAGTGTTTTGGGAGTTGCTTGCTTATATTTGTTCATCTACAAACTAAAGTAAATGAACTGTAGAAGAAACACTCCAAGGGCAACCTGAAAATAATAATGCAATAGCTAACATTTGTTCAGAGCTTATATTGTGTCCAATGTTGAGCTTAGCCCTTTTTGGCTATTAGCTCATTTGACCTCTGTAGCACCCCATGAAGTAGATAATCGAATTTCTCATGCAACAGAGAAGAACCAGAAGTAAAATTCATCTAAAGTTATGGGGCTAGCAAAGGGAGGGGCTGAGGGGTGCAAATGGCTGGGAGACCCAGAACTTGTGTAGTGAATTCCAATTCCCTATTCCTCTCAGAGTGGAGTATTTCACATCTCTAATTCCTTCACTGGTGTGGATTTTTTCTACTTCCATTCTGACACAAAGAAATGAAAAGACTGCTTTTAATCATCAATTCTACTGTAAGTGGATGGACATATGTACAGTTGGATATAATAGTTGTATTTTGATTAGACTATTATAGCTCACATTTTCTAAATGGTCACATTTTGATGAATGCAATGCTTTTTACTTGTCATGATGATATCAATCATTAAATCTGCAAGTTGGTTTTATTAGTTGGTTTTATGTCTGAGGAAGTAAGCTTGTGGAAATTGAGTAGTCTGGGTGACACAGTGAACTTTGAACCCCAGCTCAGCTGATTGCCTAGTGCTTTATTCTTAATCACATTATGCTGACTAGGCAGGGGAAGAGTTAGTAGGAATTAACAGGAGTTTGGACAATAGCCTGCTCTAGAAGCCAATTTAAAGTTGTTTTCTAATCAAAACAAGAAACCTCATACAGTAATTAATAACATGAATTTTAGAGATGTTAATCCAATTAACTCTCTCCATGTCAGACTTGGTCACATCTCTATGGTCTGCTTGTTTTCATTTTTTAGTTATTCCCTAATATGGGACAGTGAAGGAACAAGGTATTCACTGATCATGATCAGCTCAGAATTGTGCTTGATTTTTTAAAAAAAAGGTATTGCTCATTATCTGGAAATGAGCACTCGAGACGAGATCTTGTGTGTCTTAATTTGTGTGGATTGCCTCACTATAATTGTGGAATTGGAATTTAAGAAACATAAGCTTGCCTTATTTCTTCCCGTGATTTAAGCTTAGATTTTATGAGGTGCATCTTTTATCTTATTAGAACTTTTTATATATAAAAGTTTGCAAAGAGGCTATGATTGATCCCTATAACTGTCATTGGTAATGAAGAAAATCAACAAATCAACCATCAACAAATTAACTTAGGATACAGTAGCAAATGCACTTGTGTACACTTTAAGTAAAAAGAAGGGAGGATTCAGATGGCCATATTTATTTAATGGCCTTCATAGATAAGGGTTGGGAAATACAGAAAACATGAAAGGAGACCCAAGCAAATAAAGAAAACAAAATAAGATAAGCAGAGATAAAAGGTGGCACTAGATCTGGAAGATGCATTCTGAACAGTGGTGTAAATTTTAAGGGCAAGCTCAATTTTGCACATGGCCGTTCCCCAAACCATCCTGGTATGACAGGATATCTCTTAGTCAGATGGCATGCAACTTGCAGGCAAGAACTAAGCATTCTGATATTGCATCATCACAAATTAACATGGCGCTTGGCATTTGGTAATTTTTCCTTACGGGCACATATTAAGAGCACTTTTATTAGGGAAGTGTGGCAAAAATTCTATTTGAGAATTATGCTGAAATGTAGAAAACTAGTCTGTACTTTAGAGGGAACCCAGTGGTTCTCAAATGTTTTGTTCTAAGTAATCATTTGAGGACCCAAAATAACTTGTTCATGTGGATTATGTCCATCAATATTTACCATGGAAGAAATTAAAACTGTGAAACTAAAAAAAAGCTAAGTACCCATTATGTATTAACATAAATTTTAAAAATAAACCCCTGTATTTCCAAAATAAATAAATAATTTAATGAAAAGATTTTTTTAAAGTATATTTTACAGATCTCTAATATCTAGTAACTAGAAGACAACTGGATTATCATATATGCTTCTTCATTCTCTCTTGTAATATATTGTTTCAGTAGAAAATATGAAAATAAATTTAGCCCCATACAGATATCTAACCAGAAAAATGGCGTGTCTTTAGAGACTTTTCAAATATTTGATGTTTCCTCTGATACTATATCAGAACAATACAGATTCTGATTTTTAAAGAGTTTGAGTAAAGAATCTATAATTTTACCAATCAACATTTTGTACTTGTTAGATTAAAACACGTTGCTAATTTTTGCACTTTGGATTTCATGTGTTGGTCAGTTGGGAAGTATCTGTTTAGCTCTTTATGTAGATTTTCCAAATATTGACACCTTCCATTATGAATTAGTAACTTTTATTAATATCAGAAAATGCTTTAAGTGTTGGGAAGCTGCCACACTTAGGATGATGAGCTTCAAGATGTTGATTTTTGATTACAAGATCAAACTATTATTGGCAACAAATGTCAGTTTTCTTACTTCACGTAACAGGATCCCTCATGCTTTTTCTCAACATTATTGGTCATGATCAGTTTGAAAAAGTTTATCTTCAGTCATTCATTCTAGTGAAATGATGGTTTGGGAAAACTGACTGGTTCCGCTTAGATCTCAACTCATAAATGCCATTCTTTGAGATGACTAATCCCTCCTGTTTGACAGAAATGCTTACACTTACCTCATCACACAAAATACTGGGATGATATACTCCAGGGTTGTGATTTTAAAAATTAAGATATTCTACCGATTTATCAAAGACATTCTCAAGTAAAACCATTTTATTTACTGTGATTATGTTAGTATAAAATGGTTAGTAGTAAACTTTGTGCCTGTCTTGATTCATGCTAATGGCATCAAAAATTCACCCACCAACATTATTATCACATCAGAAACTGAAAATGTTTCTTAGTGCTATCATGGAAAATCATATCTCATGGACTCCTAGAAGGGTTCCTGGGAATGCACACTTTGAGTATATTTAGCATTGAGGATGATTGTCTTGTACAGTAACACAAGTGTTCATGTACTTAAAAAGAATTTCTTTTGGTATATAGTTCTAAAAGAATTTCTTCCATGCATTAGAATAAATGGTTTTGTTTAATTGGTTCATTAATATCTTGGAAAATTAAACTGCTATTACAGAAAAGAAGGATAATTTGTTTTTAATTTTCAAATAAATTAAGTACAATAATGCTTGAAAGTGAATTTCTGAAGTGATTGTGCTCATCGTTAGAACCGCATATGAATCCTTAGAAGCAAATATGGTTTGAGCAAGTGACATCTCTAGTGTTGGAGTATTAATCATCTCTCTCTTATGGAGTTCTTGGTTTGATTTTTATGCTACTGTAGTTCAATTTTACACAGTGAGTGTACGGGAAAAATAATTTGAGCTGGCATGTGTTTGACTCTTTAGTTATGGAACACACAGGGCCTATGCTACACACACGTTCATTATTTATTCTTTACCATTGGTTAATAGTCAATTTAAAAAAAAAATTGCACCTTGGGGGGGAAAATTATTATTTTCCTGGAAAGCAGAGATTAGATTATGTAAATCCTTTGAGTGTTTTCTGCCCCATCACTTTCCCTGCCTTTCATTCAGTTTTTCTCCGAAAAAAAAGCAACATGAAAGTATAAAGTTGAGCCATATGGGAAGTGTCCTCACAGTAATAAGGCCTATAAAGCATTTCTTTTCAAGTTTTGCTGGTGTGATAAGAATAGTTCTATAGATTGAAACACCATGGGTGAACAAAATAGTAAATTCTAATAAAATAATCCATAAAATATAACTATTAATAATGATTTATTTAAAATAATATAAAGTGATATCAATAAATAAAATATTGATAGAATTTTAAAGGAATCCACTTTTCAACTGTATGTACAGGATGAGGCTTTTGTGAAGCCTATTTTATATGTATATGCATTTGTTTGCATTTAAAAATCACTTAAGTACATACATTTAAAAACATAACACTGGCCTGACACAGGACAGAAATATATGAGAACCTGACCTGATGTGATCACCAAATATTTTGTTAGGGGGACCCCTTTTGTTTGTTAATTTTATTTTTTATTTATTTATTTATTTATTTATTATTTTTTACAGACTGCATTTTGATTCATTCTACACAAATGAGGTACATCATTTCATTTCTATGGTTGTGCATGTAGATTCATACCATTCATGTAATTGTACATGTACAAAGGGGAATGATATCTGTCTCATTCCACCATTTTTCATACCCCCTTCCCTCTCATTTTCCTCTATGTAATCTAAAGTTCCTCTATTCTCCTCACACCCCCACCCCACCACCCCCATTATATATCAGCAACTCAGTTCACAATAGTTAGGTTGTGGAACCAACCTAGGGGATCCCTTTCAAATGGTGTGCTTGATTAATAATTTCTGCACATAGTGATTAAAGTTTAAGTAGTAAATGATATTGATATTTCCTATCCCTATCTCACCTTCAATACACAGAGTACAAAATCTTTGATTCTTGAGGGCAAGGGGCAAGGTGTCATAAAGCTGTACGCATAAATTATTTATTTTCAAAAATTATGTAGTGCCTAGTATGTACCATGCTCTGTGCTGACGGCTGAGGATGAAAGAGGATATGTCTTTATATTTTAAAAGAAGAGAACATTAAAAGGGGAAAAAGTGTTATAAAGTAAGTGGAATGTGTACTGTAGTCTTGGTGGGAGTTCAGTTTTTTTGTTTTTTTGTTTTTGTGTGTGTGTGTGTGTGTGAGAGAGAGAGAGAGAGAGAGAGAGAGAAAGACCACCAGGAGACTGGAAAAGTCTTTGCAAGACAGGTGACCAGTTAGAATTGTATGTACTCAGATGACTTAATAATGATAAATAGCAAGCATTTATTGTCTCCCTAGAACTCTAGAACCAAAGTTATAAAAAATTAATAGTTCTTCACGTAGTCCAGAGACATTTATGAAGTATCTATTGCATCTGTCATATGGCAGGCTCTGAAGGTGCTGGCATGAATGTGAACTGCAGTCTGGTGGGACTGTCACATAGTTTCACACCATGCACTCATTGTCTGCAGATGGAATATGCAAAGGGACATCTTCCAGGGTTGGTGACTGGCTTTATGGACCAGACACTTGTGCTTGCCACAATGTCAGAGGATGTTCCTGAATCATGGGATATTTTCTTAATGTTCACTTGGAAACAGTGTATCTAAATTAAAAAAAAAAAAAAAAAAAAGGACTTTGCTTTTGTTCTGTAGACATTTCTTATCTTTACGGAGTACCCTGGAAAACAGCCAAGGTTTTCCCACTACCTTAAGCACTCATAATAGGTTAATCCTCGTTCAAATCCCACCACTAATTAGCTCTTGGATCCTTGGATCAGTTATGTAACATCTCTAAACCTGACTTTCTTCCACTGTAAATTAGAGATAAAAATAGTAGCCAACTCCTAAGGTTTTTTTGTGAGCATTTAATGAGATAATCTATGTAAAGTGCTTAGCTTGGTTCTTGGCATATGGTAGATGCTTGTTGTATATTAGCTATTATTATTTTCTCTCAAAGCAGTTTAATAAACTCATAGCATTTAGCTCTCAAAATAATTCCAAATAGGATTTTTTTTTCTTCTTTTCTCTTATTTCACAGGTTGGGGAGAAATCCTGGCTTTCTTGCATGGCTCTGCACTACCAACTAAGAGAGTAATCTTACTTGCTCAAACCAGGAGCTGACTTTCCTGTTGGTAATGATTTTTAGAGTGATGTTATCCCTTTTCCAATAAAGTGGGATAATAAATATTTTTTAACCACTCACCATGGGCAAAGCACTGCACAAAGTATTCTAGAGATAAGAAACTTAAAATAAAACTATTTTTATCCTTAAGAAGCTTATACTGTATCATGATAAATAACGTAAATATTTAAGTAACTGTGCAAAATTCATATTTTTTTGAAGAAAAAGTATTAGCTTTGTCTTATTTAAGCTTTAGATATTCTGAGGGGTAAAAAAAAACATAAGATTGCCGTTGTTAGAAAAGGCCTTTGTTAAAAAACTGTTTTGAGCATTTTGCCCTACTGTTTTCCTTAGTTTTATTTGCAAGCTGGAGCAGGTATTAAAGATGAAGTGTTCTGGTGGGAGCGGTAGCCCAGGGCGCTTGAAGCATAGCTAATTTCAAACCTTGTAATTTAGTTAAATTGAAACATAACTGCATTTAGATGAATGGGCTGCTAGTTTTCCTTCCCAAAGCAAACATGCCAACCTTTCATTACTTCTTGTCTGTGCTACAGCTTCTGTGCTATTCAGATGGGCTCCTTTACACATAATTGACATGTAGCAGTCTTGCCGATTTTCTGTTTTGAAAAAAAGAATTCAAGAAAAATTAAGGATGCTTTCTGTTAAAGTACTGTATCAATCATTTTGCTTTATGAAGTGGAAATGAGAGAGTGCTTCCAGGTAACTCAGTTTCTATGGAGGGGCTTTGTACTTGGCTCATGCTTTTACAAACCTGGAGTGAATAAGTGACACAGTAGGTCTGATTACAAATACAGTTTATCTTCATTTGGGATCCATGACTTCTATTAAATTTAATTACTTCCCCCGTGGCTTCTATTAAATTTAATTAATTTCCCCTGCAGCTGGCATGGTAGAGGTGCTGCTGCTAAATGAAGGTGATTGCTAATTGAGGGAGTTTTCTGAAAGAGGTTTTACCCTTTCTCTTGTTTATCTGGAAATCGCTTATCCAGCCAGACATCTTAGAACATGAGTGAGAAGTTACAGGTTGCAGAGTCCTAGGTGAGTTGTCGCCATTACTGGGAGAACTCCGTAGATTTTTTTTTTTTTTCTTTCCCTTACATTTCTACCCCTTCCTGCTTCTGGTTTTCCCTCCCTTCCTTTTTTTTCTGTTCTGATCCCTCAGTTAGCTTGTCTTTTGGCGATAGGCCACTTTTGGATTCTAAGGAAAGAAAACTGGCCCACTCTTCACCTGGACAAGATGGAACCTGTTAGTTCTGTCTATACATGGGAGTGCCTGGAAACTGTGTCAAGGTTAATTACTGCTCAGTCTCAAAAACACAGAGAGGCAAATAATTCAGCATTGTGAACAGTGTATCCAACAATCCAACAATCATTATTTGGGAAACTTCCTCAAATTCAAATGAACAATCTTATTGTTATTATGCATTTTTGTACTTGGTTTATATACCTCTAATAATAATATGTATTTCAATATATACAACTAAAACAAAACCAAAATATTTAAAGCATTTCAAAAAAAATCAAGATCTATAATTGTTCTGTACATATTGACACTGCTGTATTACTAGCAGTTGATGAGATGTTAGAAAGAATGTATGTTGTAATTAGATATAAATGTATTTAATGCATTTTTTTATTCTTTGTCTCTCAATTTCAAGAAAGTAATTCTTATTTTTGAGCATCAGTATATGGCAGAAATTATGTACACATTGTATGCACACAAGCATGTTTTATAAGTATATTATACATAATTATTTAAAATATGTTTTAGTATTGTACGAATGTATAGTATATATACATTATTTATCCTAGCAGTTCAATGAGGTATTTTTTTACACAAGTGTTAAGGCTCAAGTTCTTCTCGTCCCTCAATAATTACACTTGCCTGTGTAAGTAGTAGTATGTGAATTACACCTGCCCTTGTAAGTGTAGTTTGTGGATTTTGAAGAAGTTCTATTGTTCTTTGAATAAACAATAAATACTGTTCGGGTGATAAGCTCTTAAAAAGCTACTTCTTGTTTTTCTTGATCTCATTTTTCTGTTTTCTTTTTCTCCTACCCTTTCAGATACTCCACTTTGCTCAAACTGGAAGATCATTATCTTTTACTTGAACTTTAAGTTTTATTTTGATGTCCTTGGTGCTTTGTAATGGCCCTGTTCTCTTTATTCCAAGCTCTTCCCATGATGTTTAATCTTTAGCTACTAGTACCATCCATAAACTCATTCATTACTCTAAGTTTATAACTCCAGTCCTGGCCTCTCTCCTAAGCCTCTTAAGAAAACCAGAGCTAGACAATTGCCAAAGCAGTAAAAACAAACTTCATTCAGGGACTATTGCAATAGAGGAAAAGAGGCCTCAGTGTAGGACTGAACTAAATTCCGAGCACAGCATGAATTTATAGCCAAGGAACAGGGTAGTGGTGGAATCAGTGGATGGAAATTACTAAGAGAAATCATCAAGGGTTAGGGGACATTTTTGTTAAACAGACATGATAGGAGTCTTGCTTATGGCAGATCAGGGTGATCTGATTTCACAGGAGGCATACTAGGAAATGAGGAATTTTATCAGAGTTAGTGTGGGGCATTCTTGTTAACTTGATCAGGAGGAGTTTTGCTACAGTTGAGCTGTGCAGGTCTGGCAAACTCAGGGCCTGTTGAGAAGAGGGCTTATAGTGACCAGCAAAAATTTGGCTGTGAAGAGTATCTTCACCATATGGCACCATAATGTTTGAAGTTTCCAACTACCAGATTATGAGACAAGAAAATCTCTTTTATTTATAAAGTACCCAGTCTCTGATATTTTGTTATTGCTGCACTAAGACAGTGAACTAAGACAGTAGTAGGAAAAAACACTGATGGTCATCAATACACTATCTTTAAATATGCTCAGTCTAAATCATTAATAAACACCAAAGTTTACTGAAATACAGACTTCTTTATCACACCATCTGCCAGGTACCTGGTAAAGGGAGAAATGATAAGGAAATGAGTGAGGTGAGGTAAGGAAGAGAACTGGTGAAGAAAAATTTTAATTCTTTCTACAAAAAAACTTGATTTTTCTTTTAAATTATTCCTTAAGTTTCCCAATTGTCTCTTAACTCATACTGTCTTGATGTATTGATGTACTGGCTATATTAATTAGAGCCACACAGATGCAAGAGTCAATTAGAAAATTGGTTAGACCTTTTCTCTGAACCTTCTTTGTCCCCTGACTCTGCTTGTTTGTAAGGATAAAGGATATAGTGGAGACTGACTTACTATTTTTTAAGTTTTTTTGGCACAATTTTAGTTTGAAGTTTTTTTTTTTTTTTTTTTTTTTTTTTTTTTTTTTTTTTTACCGTATATGAGGATGTATTCTCCTTCTTTGATATCTCACCTGTGTGAGGGAGAGCTCAGGTAGGTTAAAGGATCCAGAGTTAGGAATGAGGAGGTGAGCTTTGTAGGCACTGGCGACCAGTTGTCTACATAGGAAGGCTTACATAGGAGGGACTCACATTGACTGGGGTTGTAGGTGGGAGGCCAAGGGACTTGTTTTGGAACCCTTTATGGTAGCACAGAAATGTATATTAATTTGGAATGTAGTTTACTTGATGTGATTTTGAGAGGAGTTAGCTAGGTTGTTGAACCATAAATCATTCGTCAACTCTGATCCTACCCATGTTGAAGGAAAGGAAGAGAATATAGACAGAAAATAATGAACACGGGGCGGGGGGGCAATACATGGAATGATAGAGTAAAAGAAGGCAAGAAATGTACAGAAAAATTAGGTGACTGCTGGTACGGTTGGAAAGATTCAACCAAAGAATTTCTGCAGGTCAAGTCCACCTACTTAATCTACTTATCATTTGGGACCTTTTGCATGTTTAAACATTTACAAATACATATCTCTGTTCAGAATTAGAAAGAATATATGAAATGTTTTGAGGATATGTCCACTAGTATTCATCGTTACTTGTTTTTAGTCAATATCCATAAAGTACTTGAAATCTGATCTTGCTGACGCAGGGGAGTGGTCTGACTTTGGCAGTGAGGTCTCTCAAATTTCCATTAGGCTTTTCTTTAGATGTGGGACTTATTGTAGCCGCTGAGTATGGATGTTAGCTATGGTTTCTTCTGCTTGTCTAGGCTTTCTTTTATGATGTATTATTTCAGGATGATAGTAGGACTATTTGTACTTTCCTAATTTTTTCTTATTACTCTAATAGTGAATAAAACCAGCTGCCTAGCTTTCATGTGTAACCACTCTCTCTCTGCTTCAATTACTTATTTTATGATTGCTTTTTAGGGGCCAATTTTAGTGAATCTGTCTTTCTAATCCTTTTTTTTGGGGGGGGGAGCTGACTATATTATACCTTTGTTATTTTCATAGAAGATAGAGCTTATGGAGATTAGCCTTTTTTTTTTTTTTCTGGTCCATCTAGAGAAGAAACAAGAACACTGGCCTTAATGTAAGGGCTGGAGGACTTACCTCTGGGAGAGGAACTCTCAGTGTAAGCTCTGGGTCTACCTGACACAGAAACAAATGCTGTTTATCATTTGGCTTAATTTTTTAATGTTTCATTTTCCTATTTATAAAAGAGCACTTAAAAGCATGCAGGCCAGGCCGACCTAGCCCTTTGTTGCTTACTTTTGCCTAATAACATGTTCTCCCCATTGCCTAAAGTTTTCATTTCACATTTTGTTGTTAACTAGAACCACTTAAGAATGAATTTGGGTGATTAAGATTCTTAAAAAAAAAAAAACCAAAAAAGGTTTTCACAGGTTTAAGTGACTGTCCCAAATTCATACATTGTCAATATATGAAGAAACTATTCACAAAAAGGGAATATAAACATTTAAACAAATGGGAAAAGTACTCAATTATTCTTATAAAAAGAGGTGCATATTGAAATTATGGAGAAATGTCATGTTCTCCACCTATCAGTTTGGCAAATATCCAGAAATTTGATAATGCTCTTTGTTAGCAAAGGTTTTGGAAGCAGGCATTCTTATAAGCTGGTGCTTGGTGTGTAAGTTGGAGCACACACCGTAGAGGACAATTTAGCAATGTCCATCAAATATAGATGTGTATATCCAATAACACCTCCCCTGGGAATTTATTCAAAATATCTATGTACAAAATGTTCATTGCACTGTTATTTTTAATAGCAAAAGATTGAACTACTTAAGTCAATTATAGTCCATTCATCCAGTGGAGTTCTTTCCAGCTGTTAAAAAATTTAGAATAATGAGGTAGTTACTTATGTACTCATACAGAAAGGTCAAGACATTTTATTAAAGGTTTTTTAGAAAGGTATCTGACAGGATGTATATTGTGCTACCTCCTATAAAATAGGAGAGAAGATAAGAAGGTATATTCCTTCTTCTTTGCTTATATACATATTTACACAAAGAAAGAAGATAGGGACAAAGGTTTATTTAGGAAAGTACTTATTTCCATATTCAGGGGACATGGGAACAGTCTCAAGAGAGAGATGTCTTTTGGGTTAAAGCAAGGAATACCCATTCAAGGGAGAATGTGGACCAGCTTGAGAGTGAGTGACACAATTTGGGGGTTCCCAAAAACTTTTAAAGGAAACTTGGTGAGGGTGGATATGGAAGGGTATTCAGGTTACAGTGGTGTGAATAGTTGTACATTAAAAATAATTATTTCATTTAAAAAATATGGCCACTAAGAGTGATATCTGTCCTGAAATCTCAAGATGGTTTCTGGTGGTTGGTCGATCTTAGGACCCTCAGGCTATGTGGTCTTTCCTATCTGATCAGTAGGTAGTGCTGGGAAAACACCTAAATTATAGGTTTCTCAAAATATCATATCTCTTAATTTATTGGGGGATTAAGTAACAGTGCATAGGTAGATTTATAGATTTCCCAGGAATTTGGGAGTAACTGGCTTGGGAAATAGACTGGTTTAGAGAGTGTTAGTCCTGGAAAACTTCTGAATTAAAATCTTTTTTCCTTGCCCTTACTTTATGTCTCCTCTCCTATTTCTTATATCCCATCTCAATGTGAAGTTAACTCAGTTACATTGTTACCTTCTTAACACTCATCTGAAATAAGGGGGGAAAGATTAATGATTGGGAGGATAGGAGGAACTAAGCACTTAGTCTTTAGATGAGGCAGGAACCCACAGATAACCAACATGGGGACAGGTTGGACCCCCTGAGAGAGGAAATTAGGTATTAGGGGCTTTGCAAGAAAATAGATGAAGGATGCCAAAGGCTGCTTTAAACTATGTTGAAATTTTACCTACAACCATTAACTCTAAGCAAAGCAAAAGACAGGATGGGATATTCTCCTTTATTCATTCTCTTATGTTTTGTGTGAGTCAGAAGTTAAATCATAATCAAAATGAGAATGTAAAGTCAGGCTTTGAATTCACAGATGATTGAAGTATATTATAGGCCAAATATATTTAATTATCTTCTCTGAGAACATTACTCATGTTTAGATGTCTGTAACTACTTGCAACTGCGTTTTAATTTTCAGTGAAATAATTCTCAAACTTTTGGAAGACTAATTAGGAACAGCATATAATCTTTCACAGGGTCATAGACCCTGTCATTCATGATTATCGTGAACTTTACCTTTAGTATTTGGTCTGTTTTCTCGATACTTTCTCTTTACCATATAGCACAGATTTTAGAATTCTGAAATCAAAGTGGAAATCATGAATAAAGTGTTCTGTTATTATAAACCAGATATAATTCTTTCATGGTTCAATTAGCCCTATGTGTGAAGGATGATTGTTTCAAATTACATCAGTATGAATAAATGTACATTTTTCTTAATTATTTCATTAAAAATACGTGAACTCTTGCTGTTGGTCAGACTCTGTGCTTGGCTCTGGGGATTTAGTGGTGGGTGATTCAGACAAAGTTTCGCCCTTCATTCTGTTTTAGTCTTTTAGATACAGGTACTACATTGTCCATTCGTTACTCCTTCCCACCATAATTTCATTGTAAAATACTGTGAAATAGGAGGGAAAGTGGGAAATGCATGATTGTTCACCACTGTTTCTGCCTTCTAAATAGTTCTTATTTAGTAAAGAACTTTGACCATTTTGTGGCATCTTGGTCTAAGAAATTTTCTTGTTTTTGAACAACAGTTTCTGGGTTATTGTAAAGTTGTTTGTAAGTACATTGCAGTGTGCCTGCCCTTGGGCTTAGACATGCAGTATTGTGTAGGGGAAGGAAGATGAATTTGGAGTTTTGGTTGGAATACTGACCCATCATTTAATAGTTACATGGCATTATTTAGGTTATTTTTTTCTTTGAACTTCAGTTTCAATGGGAAAGCAAACACTATCTCTGAGTCAGTGCAGGGATTAGAGGTATCTATTGTGTGCTGGGCACACTAGGAGCTCTGTAAATGCTAGCCATTATTAGGTGATGAATTTAGAAGCAGCTGATGAGGAAGATTTGAGTGGTGTGCTTGTATTTGGCAGCGTGTTCAAGTTTCCATCTTGGAGTGAACGCCTTTGTCTTTAGGCTTTTTGCAACCTCACTTGGCACCTGGGGCAGCCCTAGTTCGCTATTCATATGTCTTTGTAAGTTGATACTGCATTGCATTTGAGGTGGGTAATAGCCCTTTGATTTGATCCCTAAATCAAAGGAGGTACGATGAGGGCAGATGAAGAGAGCTAGAAGTAGTTAGTTGGGCAGAAGTAGAGAGATGAATGTGGGCTCGCTCTCTCCTCTCCATTCCCTGCCTGTGGCAAGCAGCCAGCTGTTTCCTTAATTCAAACTTCTGTGTGCCCTGGCAGTGATAAAGCACATTCTTCTTAGAGAAATCCCTGCTGGCAATTGCATTTCAAAGAAGAAACATAGAGTTGAAGAATTATTATGGTTATACTGTTAATCTGTGTATAGGAGTGCAGTAGGTGGTGCAAACAGCCGGGGATTGGCATCATTCAGAAGCAGCATGCCAAGTCTGCACTTATCTCCTCCCTGTGAGCAGAGGTGGACATGTCAGTGGGGGTCAGCCACACAGCCTCTCTTTCAGAATCTCCTGGGATGTTAGGAACTTTCATCCAGAGACTCATCCCTAACATATAACTGTTTTTGAGTTTTTGAACTCTGATTGCCTGGGAATAGCCACACTTCTGGGCAAAGGTTGGAGCTGTGTATGTTCCTCTTTCTTACTTTCAGCATCCATTTGCTTTTTGCTGTTGTCCTGTTCACACTCTCTCCATCCTCTCAGGGGTCAGCACTGCCTGCTTGTTACTTTTGGGTATGTCTTTATGATTTCTCTGCTTGCTGCACTTTTAATATTATCTCATTCTGTTGTAACAAGGACATCTTTATCTTCATTCTGTTCTCTCTTCTTGCCTTTAGCTTAATTATCACCAACACTGTAGCCAAAATAATGATTCCTCCTCTGGAGTCTGCCTGTGGTTCAAAATAATTTATTTACTTGTTTTTATTTACTGTAACAAGAACACTTGCCTCAGCAAAGTAACAAAACTTTAAGTGCACAGTACAATATTGTTAACTATGGGCACAGTGTTGGAAAGCCGACCTCTAGAATTTATTCATTTTGCATAACTGAAATTTCATGCCCATTTGTTTTAGTTAGCTTTTTCATTGCAGTCATCAGAAAACATGACAAGACCAATTTTAGTGGAGAAAAAGTTTATTTTGAAGCTCATAGTTTGAGCAATTTCATTCCATAGACACCTGGCTCCATTCCTTGGGGCTCAAAGTAAAGCACGATGTTAAGGCAGAAGAGTGTGATAGAAGAAAGCAGCTCAAGACATGATCAGAAAGCAGAGAGAGGGAGTTCTACTCACCAAGGATAAAATATATATCCTAAAGGTACATTCCCAATGCCCCACCTTCCAGCCACACCCTTCCTACCTTCAGTTACCATTCATTTAAGCCCTATCAGGGGATTAATTCACTGATTGTGTTAACCCAATTATTTCACCTCTACACCTTCTTGCATTGTCTCACCCATGAGCTTTGGGAGGACACCTCACATCTACACCATACCACCATTGAACAGTTACTCCCTGTTTCCAGAACCTGGCAACCACCATTCTATTTTCTGTTTTTTTTTTTTTTAATTTGATTGTTTTATATAGGTCATAAGAGGAGTCATGCCAGTTACTGAGGAAAGGTCAACCTGCCTGGGTTTAATCCTCCTCCTTCCTGGTGATCTGGGCGAGTGACCTTATACTATATGACTTTGCTTCCTACTGTCAGGCAAAATAAAATATTGCATGTAGAATTCTCAGCATATCATTTTATGTGGAAAAATCACTCACTGATTATTAGTTTTTATTGTTTAGCTGCCAGTGTGCCTGTTCATTTAGGTGCCGTAAATAATCTCAATTGATGAAATTAGTGTCAGTATATGCTCCAAGTACAGAAAAGAAAAAAGTTGTTTTAAAGAAAGTAACTTTACATCAATTTCTAAAGTAAGTGAAAATGTCGAAAATTGTCTTTAGAAACTTTCATATGCCTCAAAATATTCCTCCTCTTCAAAAATTTGAAATCATTTTTTTTCTTTACAGTCTAACACATGAAATATAGTTTTAAAAGATTCCTTCAGTTGGATCATTTTACTGTTTTGTTAGTATTTTATTACTTTGTCACTTTTCCTATTAAACTGTACTTTAAAACTGAACTTAAAGCCTGATAGTCTTTGGGGAGTTATCCTAGGAAATGTCACATTGTTCAAAATGATAATTGGAAAAATGTTGATTGAGAACTCAAGAACAACTTGCAAATTAAAAAAAGGGAAATATTACTCAGCCATAAAGAATGATAAAATTATGGCATTTGCAGGCAAATGGATGAAATTGGAGAATATCTTGCTAAGTGAGATAAGCCAATCTCAAAAAACCAAAGGACGAATGATATCGCTAATAAGTGGATGATGACACATAATGGGGGGTGGGAGGGGTTAGTGTTAGGGTTAGAGTTAGGGTTAGGGAGGGGGGCAAGAATGGAGGAAGGAAGGACTGTATAGAGGGAAAAGAGGGGTGGGTGGGGTGGGGGGGAAGGGGAAAAATAACAGAATGAATCAAACAACATTACCCTATGTAAATTTATGATTACACAAATGGTATGCCTTTATGCCATGTACAGAGAAACAACATGTATCCCATTTGTTTACAATAAAAAAAATTTTTTTAAAATTTAGAGTTTTATGGGAAAAAAAAATAAAAAATAAAAAAAGGGAGTGTTTTTTTTTATTCCCATATCCTTTGGCTGCTTCAGAACTTCTAAAGTATAATTTGTGACACTTTAAAACTTCTAAACCATTTTAGCCAGTTGGCTAGAGTATTTGACCAATTAGTTGGTGTCTCTTCTTACAGTGCAGCCAGTCATGATGCCAAAATATTTATTTCTGATATGTTTGGATAGTTCTGTTTTTATTAGAATACTTTTGACAACTAGAAAGCATGCAACTTGCTTTCATTATAATTTCTGAGTACTGGGCTTTTCTGAAAATTTATGTTTAGCTTCGCACAGTGGCTGAGTTATACTAATACAGGAGCTTTTTACCTCTTTGCAAACAGCCCTACTGTTCTCTGCCCTTTATTCTTCTGCACTTTGTGACCTGTCCCATAAGAACAGTTTCTAAGGGTTTTCAGTATTTCTCTTTGAAGTAACAGATAAGAAACTGCTTTAAAATCATCTACCAACAAGGTAGAAAACCTTCATTTTCTTCCACTTTCATCAATGACCCAGGCTGTTTTGTAAGATTCTTGGTCTTTGCCCAGTCTTTTCCTGGGTGCTATGGTAAATTCAGATCTAAGCTACTGGCCATATTGAGATCAATTTCACATCAAGATAAGAATTTTTAATAACAAATCCCTACTATTGGTAATGGATGTATAATATACCTCAAATCAAACTGTTTCATCTACAGAAGGCCAACTAGTTTAATTGAGCATTTGTGTGACTCTTAAAATGAGACCAGTCAGGGTGCCATTGCAAACTAAGCTTTTGGAAATTTCAAGTTTGTGAAATTGTTCTAAACAACTGTAGAAACTATTGAGACAATCTGAAGCATAGGTGTTTTCTTGAGTTTTATCATAAAGTTAGCAGATAGGAGAGGCTTCTTTATGAGGCATATTTAAGTTCCTTTCTTGGAGTGAAATCCCATTTATTCAAGTTTATTTTGGAATGGGTCAGCATAAGAGATTCCAGTACTTTACATTTGAATTATTGGGTGTATTTTTAAACTACTTACATTTATTGAATTCCTTAAGTGCTAGACAAGCTCCCAAGAATATATGGGGGAAGTCTAGGACTGACTTATGTGGTAAATCAATGAATTGAGATCTCAGGAGGGTAAGTTTGTTCAAGGTCTTACAGCTACTAAGTGGTGGGATTTGCTTTTTGATTGCTCACACTATGTTTTTCTTCCTTATTTGTGTAGGACTTTCCAAAAAAGCTGAAAGGAAGATTCGGAAGTATCTAGTTATGTTGTATTATGAGTCCTTTTGAAATGGAGTAAAAATACTTTCTTAGGAAAGTCTCATGTGCCCTCTTGTCTATCCATGGCTGGTTTACTCAGGAGAAAAAACTACAATCATGTAATTGTACTCAGAGACTGGTTTTTAGTACATTCATCTGCCTCCTCCAAGAGGTTGTGAACTGTCCCAGAGAGGAGATCATGTTTTTGTTTCAATTCACCTGGGCTGTTTTGGAGGCCAGTCTGTCATCTTCCTGTGGGGGTAATTTTACTCTTGTCTAAATGAGTGAATTTGTTAGTTGCTATTGGCTAATGATCACTAGGATCAAGTGTCAGCCTAAGAGATCTCTGAATTGGAATGGGGCGTGGTTTAACACAAAACCATTCAAAATAAAGATGAATTATTACTGTGTTTTCCATATGGTTTACACAATGTAGTTACATAATCAGAAGAGAATTAAAGGAGTATATCTGAATTAAGGAAAGAATTTAAACTAAGGTAATAATAAATGTTCATAATAAAAATACAAAAGTAAAATTGAATAAAGTACAATGAGTTAATATACATATATATGTTTGTGTGTGTATCTGTGATCACAACATTCTTATGTGGTAGAGGTAACATTGTTTAACTTTTCTCATGCTTTATACCTGTGCTCAGAACGCTCAACTGATCCCTTTGTGAGAATATTAACACTTTGAAAATCTTGAATTAATGACTCACATAAAATAGATTCATCCTGAGATCCACAAAGGGACATGAGGCATAGTTTTATAAAGTTCACAGAAGGGCTGATAATTTTAATGGTTTATAGTGATTCTAAATCGGTCCAGTATTTCATATAGAGCAAGATAAGTTTTCAAAGTCCATAGCTACATAACTGTAAGTGGAAGGGTTTTATAATAACAACTTGAATGTGTTTAGCCCTTTATCTCTTAAGAACTGTTCTCAATTACATTATTGCACTTGCAAATGCACCAAAGGTATACTTTGATTTATATCTTATAGTAGTAATTTCTAAGAAGTTTAATTTATATCAGCTTTTTTTCATTAAAAAACTGAATTGTATTTAAATTATACTTGGAGGTTCATCTAATAAGTTATCACCATCTACCTCTTGAGTAAGTTAGGAACAATGATTTTCAGAAAGATTTTAAAATTTCTGTTTTGAACATATCAAAACAAAGTCTTTTCAAAATAATGCCTATGAAGGTGGTGATCTGTGCTGGTTTATAAAAATTTTAATAAATTGTATTAGAAATCCATCAGAAGCTGTTTTCAAAAAATTTGTTTCCCTTCTTTTCTTTCTTTCTTTTTCCATTGAAGTAAGAAAATATATACTATTATATCTTTAGACTTTTTCTAAAGGGTCAGTGGTGTTGGGGAGTAGAGAACAGTACATTTTCCATGAAATGTCAGTTTGGCATGGTAGGTCTGCCTTGACCTGAGGCCAAGTCTTAATCATGTCTTTGGTAAGTTCTACTGTTAGGTGCCTGTGATTAAAAGGTATCTCACATTAAACTTTTAAGGTGTTCTGTTTACTTAAATGAAATTTTATCAGAAACTGTTGCTTCATTAAAGAAGTAGAAAAAAGAAACGAGCAATTAAATCTAGTGGAATGCTAAAACATTTGGTGGTTTAACAGGAACATTTCTTCATCCTTTCCAGTTCACAGGAGGTTTGCCCTAGCAGAAACGACATTACATTTTGGTTGATATGCTCTTTACATTATTTGTGGCATCTGCTAAATGCTAAAGCATATTTTGGAAAAATGATTTCATTCTAACCCCTCAGACAGGATCACTAGTTGAGCAGGAGAGATTGGAATGTGGTGTCTTATTTATTAAATAAGTCATTTTTCAGACTACTCACAAAGATACTTTGTATTCTTAAGATAGTAGAGTGAAACACATATTATTACCTCATATACATCTATGACTGCATGACTGATGCGATCCTACAATATGTACAATCAGAAAAATGAGAAATCACACTTCATTTATGTATGATTTATCAAAATATATAGATGCATTCTATTGTCATGTACAAATAATTATAAAAAATAAATTAATAAAATAAATGTTTTGGATAACTTAGGTGCTTGTGGTTTAAAGTCTATATATTTATTTAAAATTCATAGAAAACCCCAGAAAACATTCTCAGCGCAATATGAAGTCTTTCTATTTGCCTCATGAGTATTTTAAAAAGCACAAGTCATTAAAGGTTCATTTAAGTATTTATGTGTGTGTGTGTGTGTGTGTGGGAGTGTGGGGTAGTCACTGGGGAGGAAGTGCTCAGTATGTACATACTGGTTCTTTCTGGAAGGCACTGCCCGAGTGTGCCTGGTGCCACAGAAGCTAGACTTCTCCAGAAGTATTTACTGAATTAACGTCTCCTTTTTTTCTGACATGGCCTCCATTGTCTTTTTGTGATGGCAAATTCCTGCTTATATTCCAAGGTGATATTTAAAAGTCACCTCTTTTCACCTTTCCTTTTTTGTTGTTATTTTGTCCCCAGCAGAATTAATTGTTTTGCATATGTGTTTTATATATTTTCATGATCCTGAGTAACATGTTGCATTAGTTCTTTGTCCTTTCTCTCTTTTCTGCTATTATAGATATTGAGCACCTTTCAGTCATCTTTCTATCCCTGGCACTTAATATACTCTCTGAATTTAATGGACACCCAGTAAATATGTACAGAATCAAATAAGGTCAAATAGGGCACCTTGGAGAGAGAACTAATATTCATTGATTTCCTAGCATTTTAATTCAATGCTCATATACTCTTTCAAATAATTTTGGGTGAGAAGAAGGTATGATCTCTATGTTACAGATGAGGAAACTAAAAGTTAAAACGGGCAAAGCTAGTGTTTCTCCTGGTCTGTCTTTGCATAACAGTATTAAACTGCTTCCTGAGACTGAATTTCCATGCTTCTGAAGATTTTTCCTTTTTCTTCAGTTGTGAATAAGCTTGTTGGTAGAGTTGACCATTTTAAAATCTGAGTTTCTTTCCTTGATTGCTCATATGATGTAAAAACCCTGATTTCAAACACATCCATCCAGGTGACCACCTGCATTATTCCTACATGTAATATTTTCTGTCCTCACAATCATGGTAAAGTATTGTATAAACTATCAAAGTTTATCTGCTATTTTAAGGAATAAAATTTTATACCCAAGAAGTGAATTAAAAAATAAAAACAACACCTATAATTTAAAGGAAACTTCATAGCATTGGTGATTATACAAACATATCCCATCACAGTGGATGTTCTGAGTATATTTGATCTTTATTATTGCAAGTCTCTCAAGGCAGAAGTTATCTAATTAATAATTCAGACCTCATTAAGCAGAGCAAGTTTACATTCTGAATCACTAAGGCAAACTTCTAGAAAGGCCTCTATGATTTTTTTTTTTTTTCTTTTCTTTTTAAACAGAGATGTTCCTGCCCCTGTGTCTTAGCACTAGAAAGCACTGGAGCACATTTTAAGGGGATCTGCATTTTATAGAGGAGATGATGGGGATGTTTTCAGCTGTCAAAATTTATGTTGCTTTCACTTTGGCAGTGACTTTATTATCTTTGTTTCATTGAGTCTGATCTTACTGTTAAAAATACAGAATTTTGTACCTTATTTCCAGATACATTGTTTTTTTTAAAAAATTAATAACATAGAATTGTTGAACATGAATCTTGATGTTACCAAGAAGCCAAGATGTTTTTGATATTGGTGGTTAGTTCATTTGCTTGAAATAATGTAATGGTCAGCTGCTGATCATAGGTTTATCCCCGGAGGATCATAATTTGTTTCTCTTGGGCACATGTTTGATACACTTCCTGTCTACTCTGTCACCAGGGAGGTAGAACAAGGCAATGATTGATGGACAGGACAAATTAATTATTCACTTTGGAAAAGCAACCGAAATGCAGACCTCATGACCATAGCACTGTGGAAATTTCCAGTTAGAAGGTACTTACTGCAACCTGTTTCTGCCTCTCCTTTTTCATAGATGTGGAAATGCCTCTTGCCTTCAATCACACCTTCCTAGTAGCACAAGCTGCATGGAAGACCCTAAATTCTCTTCAAGAATGAACTCTAATCAGACAATTGAGATGATCTAATTAGATAACTGAAATTCATTCTGTGTGTCCTTCTAGTTTGTAGGTTAATTAGTGAACTTGTTATTGATCTTGAAGTCAAATCATGTTGCCAAGTTTTGATAACAAATGTTGGTTATGAAGTGAAAAGTCCATCTCAAATTCCCTGTTTTATTTGCTTAAATGTTGCTCTTGCATTTCACAGATCATACTGCTTGCCTGCAATGTCTCATAATCACCTGCCTTTGCATTAGCATCTTTCTTTCTGTTATTCCAGCTTTTCAGGTAGGTATCCTTTCTAGCCCTCTCTGTTCCATTCCCAGATCCGTCTCCCATTGCTTGTGAAGCATACACTTTCATGAACATTTCTTTGTCCTGTTACAATCAAGTTGTAGTATTGATGAGCATATTTAGGTTGATATAATTGTTTTCTCTGAGTCTACGGGTATGATGGTCAATTATGGGTAGTCCTACTCTAAAATTTTGAGCATCTAATACTTCAATTGACTCAATACTAATACTTCAAGAACAGACTCAGTGTTAGCTATGAGCAAAAGAATCCTTTGAGTCCTTAGGTAAAGAATTCATCATTCCACAGTGTCTACAGATTCTTGTTTTTTATTTTACTGTGTATGGAAAGACCAATGCCAAGAGTTTTGTTTCCCATGGTGTTACTAGCTGATGACTAGTTGGCACAGGGTATGGGGATGCTGGGTGGAGGGAAAAGTTCAGAAGAATGGACTCATTCTGGTGCTGTAGTCATTCAGGAATTGACAAAGTTCCACTTTACTTTGAGGAGCACAAACGTTATTACTAGACTCTTTAAATCTACTTAATGAATCTATAAATGTATAAATTAAATTATAAAATTGTGAAACTCATGTTCAAATTTTATGCTATCTACTTTCTAGAGGACATACTCACTCATCTAGGAAGGAGCAGACATCATTGCTTTCCAGGATCTTGACACATCTTTGAATTGTCAGTAGTAGCAGGAACTGTGCTTGTTAATAGGCAGTGTTCACACCATGAACTTAACTGTGTAGTATTTCTTAGTTGCCTTTAATAGAAGACATGCAGAATAGCATGGGGGCTTGGAGTTTGGTCTGTGGAGTCAGTCTGCCTGGGTGAAAATCCTATCATTACTAGTTGGGCAAACTCAGATAAATTATGTAACACCCCTTAGGTTTTCTTATTTGTGGAGGTAATAATAATACTTTCTTTCTAGCATTGTTGTGACCATGAACTGAGATCAAGCACCTGAAGCACATGGGAATTGAACCCAGGGCCTTGCATATACTCTGCCAGAGAGTTACATGCCCCAGCCTCTATTCCCATAATACTAAATAAATACAAGACTTTCCCCTTTCTGACGTTTTGTGTTTTCAAAGGAGAACATGTGCCTTATCAGGCACAGTCTTGGTTAGGTAAAGGATTCCCATACGGAAAGGTAGAAATTAATACCGAGGAAAGTCATGGCTCTGAAATCTCATGTGTGTATCAGCTTACTAAAAAAGAAAAATACTTCCTTGACAGTTCTTACTGTAAGAACATTGTATATTTAATCTAAGATAAATCAAGAAAAAAATGACTCAATAAGGTTAATTTATGCAAGAACAAATATTTTTATTTTCTCCTCCTCCCCTGAAACATGGGTTATGAAATGACAAGACAAAAATGACAAAATTTTCAGTGATACTTTAAAACTACAACCTTCTCCTCTGAAAGTGTTAGCTTTTGTTCCCGTGTGATTTTAGAGATGTGGTGAATATTGGGAGTGCTGGCACTTTTTGTTCATTTTTCTCAAAGCACAAAGCTCTTGAAGAAGCTTGGTGTATGATAGGGGTCACAGGGAGTTATAAGAAGTTATAAGGATCAGGCTACATTTGAATTTTTCACTAAAGAAATAACTAAAGCCCCACTCTTGGGTGCTGAGAAGAATAAAAAGATGAATAAAGTCCAGATACACTTTTCAAAAGGATTATACAAATTGGAAAAAAACAAAACCCAGAAAAATAGCTTTAATAGCAAGTAGAAAGTGGTAGACACTGAAAAAAAAAAAAAAAGGTGAAATCAGTGTTCTGTTACTCCTAGCTTGGGACCTCAGTGGGAGCTTTTAAAATGAACTGGTATTTGAACTTGGCCTTGAACAAAAGTAGAATTGATAAATTCTGATACACATTGGAGGCCATGAGGGGAAAATGCATCTTAGACAAAGAGATTGGAATGTACAAGGACCCGAGGCAGGAATCAGAAGAGTAATTATGGGAAGCAGCAAGTCATAGTTTATTTCTCTAAGAATGCTAGTCCCAAGAGATGACATGCACAGAAGGTTTCTATGGTGAAATTAGTTTTGGAAACATTGGACACTGTATCTGCCTCCAGGAAACTTTCAAACCCTAGGCATTGAAGATTCTGAGAAGACTTCTAATAAAAATGTATTTAATGCTATTTATATAAGCTTATTTAATTATGAAATCTTTTTTTTTTTTTTTTTTAAATAAAATGAACAAAAACGCTAAGAAATAGTTTCTTACAGATACTTATTAGGAAGTGTTGGGTCATCAAGGTCTGGTTGAAATAAGGCAGTGGAAGGCCTGAATACCAGAGTGAAGAATTTGTGGATGTATATGTGGAAGTTTTCTAATGTGGGCAAGCCATGAGCCAATCAGCAGATTATGTATGAGGTGAGGTTCATTGAAAACTGGCAAGAGATTTGTGGAGGACATTCAGTAACGAGCCTTTTCCACAAAACTGAGCTGAGTTTGAGGTAATAAGATCTAATTGAGGTGGATGTGGTGGTAATAGGAGGAAAGGTTTGAAAGAATGCGATTTTGCAGGAGCAGAGTGAGAAGTTCTTTCATGGTGGTTATTTGTAGATAATATATGAATTTTAAAAAAAATTCTAAAACACCCTCCTGCCCTAATTTTTAACACCTCTGAAATCAGGAAGTATCTTAGTATTTAGTCACTCCTTAATAATTAGCATCTTTCGGTCTTAGTGGTACATAATGTTAGATTTATTGAAATACCATTGGTGTCAAGGATATTTTTGAGGTAAAGGATTATTGAGAGTAACTTGGGCCTAAGCAGTTTTAAGAGTAGGATATTCTCCATTGCTTTCCTGAAGAGAAGCAGCCCTGGAATCATATTCTCCAGGCTTTTGGACCAAAGAAAATGCTGATTTAATTCAGAGAATAAGAGTGACTGAACATTGGAACCAAGAGTCCCTCATGAATTTTACTGGTGATTTTGACATGTCTCACTCACTCACTGGCCTCACTTTATCCAGCTGTGCATAGTGTGTCTTTAAGTAAAAGGCTGCTTTGTTGAGAGGTGCAGGCCTTACCCTTGACCTTCTAACTACTAAGTTGACAAGATGAGTAGGCCTCAACTTCCTCAGAATAGCTTTTCAGTCTGCCATTGTTTTTCTGCAATAGACCTTTGTCCCTGGTTTTAAAAATAAACATTTTTGCACTAAAGCATTCTATATGCTATAGTTTTCTTGAGTAATTTAACCTATTACCTTAAATAAAAAGTTTGCATAAATTGGCATGTGTTTATTAGCATACATTCTATATTTATGGTCTAAAAAGTTCAGAATATTTATTAAATAGAAAATAGTAAAAAATAAAAATAAAGCCCTCCTCTAAGCAGCAATATTAATTCAATATAGTTTTAATGAAAAAGCACGGAGTTTATTCAATACAGAATTCTTATATTGCTCTGGAATTTATTGTTTGACTTTATGCCTACATGAATGTCATGAAACTAATGAACCTATTTTTTCCCTTCTCAGAAAAATTCCCAGAAACTTGTCTGTTATGGTTTGATAAGAGTTTAATCACTTTATGACATGTTAAGCTTTTTTATTTTTCTTTTACATTTTTAGATTGATAATATTCCTAGATCATGAGAAGAGACTGAAATGTTTTTTTCTACATCATTAATCACAGTGATTATATTCCTAACCAGTGGTCAGGTCCCATATAAAGAACAAGAGAAAATAAATCACAAATGATTGCCTCTTTTTAAATCAGAAAAGTTGGACTTCTCGACTTTTTTCAGCCAGGCAGATTAATTTGATTTTAGGTAATCTGAAGATACCAGACTCAAGTTGACTCATGAAGAGATTTTATTGCAAGAGAGCTGAACCTGTTTTAAGATGAGATTAGAGAACAAAGAGATGTAATTTTGAAAATTTCAGTTGTAGTACAGTATTATACCACTGACTGACTAGGTTATAATGCTGAGCACTTCAGCTTCTTAATCTCTCTTTTAAAAATATTTCCGAACAGCAGAAATCCTCAGTTGTTTATTTATTTATTTATTTTTCAAATGAAAAACATCTGCAAAGTGCCTAAAACTATTTTGAGTTCTTTGGGAAAAAAGCATTCTTCCTTGCTACAACAAATGGGACCAATAATGTGAGAGTTAAGAATCTTTTGATTATAGACAGAGATCTGACTGTTAGCAAGAGGAAATAGAGTATATTAGAGAGACATGTGGGAATTTGATGAAGTCCAAAGAAGTGATCCATAAGCAACATTGCCTGGGGAGTTCAGGGAAGCATTGGAACAAAGCACTTGGTACACAGAGCCCTGTACCTTTTCCCCTACCTTCTCAGCCTGTATTTCCCTGTGAGCTGCCTTTATTTTTCCTTCTTTGAGTTACGCTCTTTTTCTCTTTCAGTAGTATGAACATTGAGAATTATGTAGTGATTTAGATCTTTCACAGGGAAAGAAAAGAGTTATATTTGTTGTGAGAAGGTGGGGAAGGAGTAGATTTTGACTATTAGAGAGATTATAAGGTATCAAAATCAATTTACACATACCCCTGCAATTGTACACACACACAAGAACTGCAATGCTAGATTTATACCTTGCATACTGATTAAAAATGTGTAATAGGGAAAAAGCATCATGAAAAATTAAACATAACCTTTTATTGCCATGTTGAGAAAATATAGAATACAGAAAAGGGGGGCTGGGGATATAGCTCAGTTGGTAGAGTGCTTGCCTCGCTTGCCCAAGGCCCTGGGTTCAATTCCCAGCACCACAAAAACAAAAACAAAAACAAAAAAAAAGAACACAGAAAAGGGGTTGCAGGCAGGGGAACTCTGAGTTGGACATGCAGAGCAACTCTGTGGGCTGCTGGTTGCTGGCCAGGGCTCTAAGGTAGGTGAGCTTTGTATGTTGCTTAGCAATGTGTGTTTTCTTGTTTGAGTGAGCCTAGCCTTGTGAATCATGAATTGTTAGTTTACAAGAGTTAGGTGTTCTTACAAGCCTGCCAAATGGGTAACCAAACCAGACCCTATTTTATGCCAAAGGATTTTAAGAACATTTTGTCTACTCAGATTTATTACAGAGCGCAAAAAAATTTTACTAGATGATAACTTTGTCATTATTATCAGTCTCCAACTCTGCTTTGTGTATGCTGGTCTTTGTGATTTTTGGGTAAAAGAGAAGAGCAGTACTGCCTAATTCTATTAGCAGTACATTTTGGGTATATTATAGTAGGATGTGGGAAACAGAGGGGTGCTCTTGTTTAGTTACTGAGTCCTCCCTGAAATGGATTGTAACACTGGAAGGTAGAAGACTCATGAAGAATTTTCTTGAATGCTTTGTAAAAATTCTTATTGTTGGTTTTCATCAAGGTTTGGGTCTTTGTAAGATGAGTATATCTATTAGAATTTTCAAGAAAGAAAAAAAAAAAACACTGAATAATAAACAATTTTATTATTTCCCCACTCTCATTCCCACTCTTTTGGATAATAGGCTCATATCTTCTGCCATAAACTCCAGAATTCCTTTTAAATATTTATGAAGTGCTACTGACTACCAGTCCTCCTAGTTTTTTTTCTTTATTGCATCCCTCTTTTAGTCTCACTTTTCCAAACTCATGAATCTGAAAGTTATATTTTTGCACTTTATGTGTTGAGATTTGTTTGTCCCCCCAATTTGTTTGCTATATAATTTTTAAGATAAAATGTTTTGATTGTCTTCTTTAACAGCGTTATAAAACAATGATGTTTTTATTTATTTAAAAATGACATTAGGAAAAACAAGTCTGCCATTTGATGAATATTTATTTTAAAGAATATGAAAATGGATGATTTTGTATAAGCAGCTAGAAATTGATATAGCAAAAGTGATTCTGAAGTTTAAGAGAGACAGGTGAACCATGGGTGTAAGCCTGCAGGGTATATTATCATGTAATTCTGTATAGGTACAGAAATCATCATCCTATTACCACATTTTATCATTTTGCCCAGATTTGAATGTGGTTATACTGAGATTAATGATTCAATTTCTGTCTTCATCTGCCATTATTTTTTTCCAGTTCAAATCAAAGCTACATGATGCAATATTCTCAAATATACCCTATGACTTTTTGTCCTATGCTGTTCCCATAATTTGAATGTCCTCTCCCAGCATCAGTTGGCAAAATATTTTCAGCTGCCTGTACTGTCCCTTCCATAAGTTCTTCCTGACCATAAATGGCAAATATAGAATTGCATTCCTGCTATTCTTTAAACACATAACTCTGCTTGTACTTTCTGCTATAGTGTCCACAGATTGCTCTGTGTTATTTTCATTGTGCCTTGGCTTTTCCATGGAACTTTAAGCTCTCTGAGGGAACAACAGTGTATCAGTCATTGAGACACATTCTACTTGTTTACTGAAGGGTCTTAAATATAGGTGGTAATTAAACATTTACTGTTTGAAAAGAGAACATAAGTCACAGATCAAAGAAGGAAAAATATGTATTTTAGTTTTCTATTAGTATGAATTTTAGGCACAGTTTGGCAAATAAATTGAGTTGAAGCTTATTTTAATGATTATTTTCATTATGCATAAGGGGAAATAAAAGACCTTTCTCTCGACATCAAACCCATCGAGACTATAATTGAGAATATATATATATATATATATACACATATATATATATGTATGTAGGTATATTCATTTTCATTTAGTTATTTTAGGGATGACTGTTTTCTCTGTACATTTTATAGCAATGACACTATTCCCTTTTTTAAGGAGAACAAGCAACCATATTTTAAGTCAAGTTTGAGGTAGACTGAATATAGCTGCATTTGGAAACATAATGGTATATACTCACAACATAGTACATCTTATACATGTTTCTATGTGTGATTATTCATTTGCTAAATGCTCATTGAGCTTCAGTAATAAACATTTATCATAAAGGATTTTATACCTAACTAAACCAGTCTTGGTTTCCATAGAAGGAAAATTTTGATGTTGGGAATTTTGAAGCATAGCTTTTGATCCTTATTAACATTTTTTATAGGTGGAAGATTTTGGAAGGCATTATTCTTCTCAACATTTTTGCTTAGCAGTGTTTGGTTAGAAGCACCAAGCATGCAATCATCTCCAATCCTAGAATCAACAAGCATATTGGAAATCTAAGTCTTAGATAGGTTCACAGATTGAATTTCTACTGAATTTCTGTTCTCTGTCTTTTCACTTTCCATGTTTTGAAAGAGACTATATAACTTATTTTTCATTATCTTCCTTCTTTGATCACAGATTGATATATATATATATATACATGTATATATATACATGTATATATATATGTTTCAGATAATGGTCCCCTGCCCCCCTAATGTTTTTCTTAATGTTCTTTGAGCATTGTGTAAAAGGATAATAAAACAACCACCACCACCACTCTGGTGCTTACCATTTATACTTTATTTGGGATTAGTGAGTGATAATTCTTTGAAGACATTTGACTGTTTCTCCCTAATGCCTGGTAAGAATTTCTGAAGACAATGAGAACAGAACTCTTATGTGATTTAATATATTGGGGGAGTGGTGTGTGTTTGTGTGCTTTGCAGAACTGGGAGCAGGAAACTTTACAGTCAATTATTTCTGAGCAGAAATAGGTATCAAAAATAGGAATGAACAAAGACAATGATGCAGGTAGGAAAGTAGTTTGATAAGAAGTCAATGACATTTTATACTAGACAAAATTTTGCAGAGGTGTGATTGGTTTAAGTCACTTCCTTCTCTAGCTACTTTGTTTTAGAGTGTTCTGGTGCTGAATAAGAGGCTTAGGACATGGATGCTTTCAGACATGTAGAATTTAAATGAGAATTGCAGTCTGAGTTCAAACCACATCTTTCCTAAATGAACAATTTTATGTGGAACATTTAAAATTTGGGGAAGAGTTTGGAGGAATTCTGATTTTTTTTTTTTAAAGACATCCCATGTATTTTAAATGTTTAATACTTTATAATTAACAGAATTCCTGAAATCTAGTATTGGTAAAGGTGAGCTTTTATTTATTTATTTTTTTGACAAGAAACTGTCTTATAGAACATTAGCACCTCTTTCTGCATTAAAAATTCTTAATTAAGAAACAAATTCCCTTGTATGTAGGCATTTTTATTTTCTTTAGGTGTGAGTGGGAAGTAATGTGGTATATTACTCCATACTGTGACAAAGGGGAGAGGAACACACAAACAGGAGTTTCTGGGGATGTGTCTGGGAATTAGAGACAAGGAGGATTGTGTTCCTTCCATTTTATTCTTCTTATGTCAGGTATATAAGATTCATATGGAATGCTGCTTTTTCACCATGGAGTAATAGAGTCCATTGACATTAGTTCATGGCAATATTATTAAGATAGGAAAATTAAGGAAGAGGATCTAAATGACAGAAATACTATTATTATTAAAGAAATTTTCTTGTAATTCAGCAATGTAGACTCAACTTTATTGCCTGATTATTAAGTGTTAGTAAAGTCAGATGGTTTATAATAGTGATAGACTCAGAATCCTTAATGATATACCAACAAATTAGTTTTCTTGTATTACAGTGATTTGTACCTGTTAATATTATAAAACAACTCTGATGCTCTTCATTATAACGTTATTATTTTTTAAATTTGCATTATTTACCATTACATTTCTTCTATGTGTAAATAGTTAATAAAACTTTCTTTGGAGTTTCTGCTACTAAGGGACTATTCATGAGATGTAGGGAGAATTATGTTATCCATAGAGCAATTTTGCAATTACATTTATCTTCCTTTTGTCCTTGGTTATGGTTCAGATTGTAAGGTGTTCCCCAGAGCTCATGTGTGGGAAAATGCAAGAATTTTCAGAGGTGAAATGATTAGATTATGAGAAGTGGAAACTAATTGGGGTAAATCCATTGATAAGGATAAACTGGGTGCTAACTGTATGCAGGCAGGGTATGGCTAGAGGAAATAGGTGACTGGGGGCGTGTCTTTGGAGCTTATATTTTGTCCCTGCTGAGCAGAGCTCTCTCTCTCTCTCTGCTTCTTGGTTACCATATGCTGAGCTGCTTTCCTCTGCCATGCCCTTCCACCATGATGTTCTGCCTCATCTTGAACCCAGAGCTATGGAGTCAGCCGACAATGAATTGAACCTCTAAAACTGCAAGCCAAAATAAACTTTTCCTCCTTTAAGTTGCTCTTGTCAGGTTTTTTTTGGTCACTGAACACTAACATATCCTTCAATGTACAACCTGTGCAATGGCTTGTGTTGCCTGGTATTATAACTCCTCAGTCTGTCTAACCTCTCACATGTATATCTATCTTTAATTCTTGACCGCTTGTTATATCAGATTGTGTTTTGGTAATGTAAACATTTGCACAAGAAGAAAACTGCAATTCTTTTTCCATTGTATCTCAGAGTATGTATATACACACACACTAATATATATATATTATATAAAGGGAAAACATGGATTTTAGAAAAAATTTCTACTTCACATGCTGTATACATACATCGATATATATAGTCAGTATCTACTATATGATATAAACATTCTTGTTTGACTTTTAAAGAGTTTTTTTTTTCTCCTAGATTGAAAAGAATGGTCTTTACTTAAGATAAAATAAGAACTTGAAAATATAAAGCTTATAATCCTTTTTGTCTAGAATCTGAAATATTTTGGTCTATCCTTTGAATCATTTGTATGTGTGAGTATATGCATGTATATGTTTGCTTTTATGTATTCATTCATTTTCTTCCAATTTTAATTCTAAAGGAAATCCAAGAACTTACTGATATATAAGCTGCTTCTAATTTAGTAAATAACGCTTACACATTTGTAGTTTCATACCATGTTCCCCAAAGCCTGGTAGAAAAGAAGCATCTCTATGTCATGGCACCAACAGTAGATCTGGTTTTAAACCTTGGTTAGTTCAGACTTTCATCAACCGTTGCCCAGACAATTGCAATCATTTCTTCAAATTCTACTTTTCAACTTGTTTGTGATGCACGCCCCCCCCCAATTTATCCTTTATGCTATTGCTGATGAAGTCTTTGGAGAACACAAATCTCACTGGTGTGTCTAACCTGTAAGTTCAAGATACTCAGCACAACATCAAAGCCAGTCGTTACCAAGTGTCCTTTATCTCTTCAGCTCCTGTCTTAGCATTCCCCTCCTAAACTTGATCGTGGCCTCGAAGTTTAGTCAGCTGCTTTTGTTTGGTGATTTCCATTCTATCTTTAAAATTTAGCTCCTCTGTCAGATTTTCTGTGAAGTCTCTTTGACCATCATCTCAAGTGTAGTGCTTATTAATCACTTATCCTGTGCTGCCTGTACACATGGTGTACGTTCCTCATGATATAATTATTTATCTGTGTATCTCAAGTCCCACTGATGACAAACCACTTGTATTGTCTCTGTATTCCCAATACTGAGTGCAGCACTGCTACTGTTAATTGTTAACTTGATTTTGTGAGTTCTCATGTCACCTACAAAGGTTTTATCAGCTCAAAACATTTAATCCCAACCCTCACACATTTAATACAACCAAGTTTTAAAAAATCATGTCTCTAAGAATGGAAATTTTCACATTACAATTTTAATGATTTTGAATAGTATTTAAACCTTCCTTTGTGTCATAAACGCTGCTGGATTCACGCAGGTAACTCTGACCAAATGTATGTGCAACACTGATCTTTTATAGAGGGGGGCTTGATGTTACCTTAATTTTAACATTTGTTGAATTAGGGTTTGCTTTTCATGCCATTGTCTTCCAAAGTCCCCTTTGCTGTCTCTGAGGTTCAGGTGCTGCTCCTTTCCTGCAGCGTGTTCCCTCAGAAGAGGAGAGGACTTGAAAAGGGGACATTATCCTCAGGAGTCTTCTCTGCCAAAGCTTTGTGGGAATGATTTGTGAGAATGATATCTTTGGGTTTTTTGCTTTTTTTTTTTTTCTCACTGTATGTCTCAAATAGTGCTTTTTTCACTACTGAAATATGAATACAGTTCGTTTGTGTTTGTTAAGATAATGGTTGACTTGCATTCATTAGAAGGAAAACCTTTCTTTAATTGGGGCAACCCAAATTACATTTTTAATATGATACTGCCTCTGTATTTTTAACAGAATAAAAACCAAATTTCTTAGAGAGGAATATCTTCCTTTTAGCTTTCCCAAATTTAATTTGGCATTGGCTGTTGGGGAGAAGGCTTGGAAGGAGACTTGCAGAGAATAGCACTGACTGATGGTGTTTTCTCCAAGATTGTGCCAAACCTTGAATATGTAAAGCAAGGGAGCAAACATTGATTTTTATTAAAAAAAAAAAAATCCCCAATTACCTGATTTAGCAATGCTTGCCCAACCTAGATCAAATGTTTGTGATTAGTTCCTGCCATTTCCTCATTCCACTGTGTGCAGACCCTGGTTGCTATCCTTTTTAGGTGGATTGAAGAATCAGATAGATTCTTTGTAATCAGATAGCTGGAAGTCTCATTTATCAATTAACAGCTATGTGACCCTGGTCAACTCCATGAGCCATTCTGTATCTCAGTTTTCTGAACTGCAAACTGAGAATATTTTGAGTGACCTTGTTTGTAAGTATTAAATGAAATTAAATATTTATGTTAAATATAATCAACATTTCATATTAAGTATGAAAATTAATATTCGTGGATATTAAATTATATATAATTAAATGAAATGTTCGTAAACAGTAAACGAAAGTACCACCTGCAATGTCTGACATGTGATATGTGATTTAATACAACCACTTAGGTTACTTTCTTTCTTTTAAAAAATTTAATCTTTTTCTGAAGTGTTTGGTTTCTCATCTTCTCTATACCACTTTTAGTAAAGCTTTGAAATGACTTTATTACTTTAGATCAACTGGACAGAGCAATAAAAGAACTAATCTCCTCTGGAAGATGAGGTTTTAAAAAATAAGTAGTGGCAATGAAATCCAACTTCTCACCTACTTCATTCATTTTTTTTTTAATTAGGTGAATGACATATAATATTCTCTATCTTTATAAAAAAAATTCCACTCTGAGGAAAACTCATTTGTGCATGCTAGCAAAAAAAATTATAAAAATTAAATTGACTCACAGAGGCAACTGAATAATAATAAACATTGCAGGGTGGTGTGCAATAGGGAAAGAACTGCTGTACTGGTCAAGTAGGGTTCTGGGATGAGTCTCATCCTTCCCTATGAGTATAGGAAAATCAATTAACCTTAGGACGTCCCCAGTGTAAAAGCAGATGGTGGTACTTTCCTACCTGGAAATTGGGAACTGATTCAGGTAAAATCTTGACATCCCATCTAGTTCTAAAACTTTAATACTAGAAGTTGAAGAAAATGTGCACTTTCTCTGTGAGCATTTATTTTACTCAGTATAGCACATGTGTATATAATACATAATTCTTTGTGCCTTGGAGTCTTGAAAGTGTCCCAGAGAATTTGGTATTCAATTCTTACAGGCTGTATGTTCTACCTTCACATTTTTCCCAGATTTGACCCATGAGACATCAGAATCCCAGCACTATAGTTTCTGGGTTTTTAGTACTTCTTAACATTTTAGTAGTCTTTTTCAAAACACAATAGTTAGGGATAATTAAATAGAATGAAAAGAGAAAAATTAAGAAGTGGACATTAATTTAAGTAAGGAAATTTAACAAAAATGAAGCTTTGTTTAGAAAAATTTGGGTTGAACTAGGATAATCTTCATAAAATGACCATTATAGTAGTTTTCAAGTGTGTACCTTGTAACTAAGGAATCTGTATTGTGTTCTAGGTGTAGAGAGTCCCCTGTGCTTGCACAGTCCTCATGGCCCTTCCCAGTTCTGAGGTCTTATAGTTGTATGACATCAATAGGGTGTAGCTTTGCGGAAGGTCTAATTTCTCAAAACTGCCATGCCTTTTCATCTGAATAGTCAAGTGATTTCAGAGACATCCCGGAGGAATACCATCTATGTCACAGATGCCCTGCTCTTTCTTAAGATGAAGGATGTGAAAAATGTCTAAGCAGATGCAGAAAGGCCATCTGTCCTGTGACTCTACAGGACATTCCTGTACTGGGTGGAGAGTTGTACTCAGTGAACCTTGAGACTCTTTTGCGATTCCTCACATTTTAAAATTCTTTCTTTTTAAGTAAATGAACATTTAGAATAAGTGGAGCTCAGGCTTTTCCTAGAAAACTAGGATGAACTTCATGTAAGAAAGGGGCAAGTTCAGGTCTTTTGGCAGATGCCCTGTTATTTTTAATTCCTTCCTGGCATTGCTTTGGGCTCTGCAATGAGGCAGGTCATGTATCATTGCCTTGTCCTGCTATAAGATGTGTGGGCAGACTTAAATACAGTTCCATCCCCAAATAACTGGTTTTAGGAAATTAAATGTCCTTTGCTATGGAGGAAATATATGGGTTGTAGATGCTGAAATAAACTGCGTTAAAAATATTTATTACACAAAAGAAATGCTAACTGAAAGAGGCATGTATCCTCACTCTCCCAACAATTTCTCACTTATAAATGGCATCTCTAAAGGGTTGTCCAAATTCCTAGTGCAGGCATGTAGAGTAGACAGCTGAGTCACAGCTGCTAAAATGACTCTATGCCTCCCTCCTGCTCTGCAGGAGAAGAAACAGGGAGAAAGGAGTGAAAGAGAATTAGTACCAGTAGCTTACTTAGAATTCACTGGCTTGAGAAGTCTGCGAGATACCTGGGACAAGAGTCTGCCCTTACTCCGCTATGTGGGAGCGTTTGGAGCGTGGAATTCACCTTTCATTAAGAATTCTTGCAGTTGGTTATAATTTGTGTATAAAATACACCTTCTCTTTCCAGAGATCTTTCCTGTGCCTGTCAAAATGCCAGTGGCTTCTGACCTGTGGTTTGAGAGGCTGCTCGTTAGCCTATAGCCATGGCTTGGTAAGACCTGGCTTGCCTGTTGGCTCTCTGCTCAGGTTTGATGTTACTCTTCCCTTTGAAGTGCTTATTTCCAACCATTTGAAAAAAATTGGGAAGTGCCTGCTTTGTTTGGATCTGGACACTGGCTTGGAACCTCATTAGCTATAGGACCTTAAATAAACTAAATTCTACCTTAGTTTCTTTATTAATAAGATGGAAATCATATTAGTTCCCATCTTTTTCACTTGGAGAATTCATATAAAGTGCTGAGAACAGTGCCTGTCATGGAGTAGCTACCCTGTCATCACTGGATGCAGTAACTGCTTCTGCTACTGTTCCTCCTGGTGTTTCCCTGCGTGCTGTAAGGATGCCATTGCTATCTCTCCTTCCAGAACTTTGCAACCTCTTGCATGGTTCTTAACTTGTGTCTGAAGAATGTCCTTAGTGGAAGGAGCACTGAAGATGAATGGAGGCAGATATTAATCCATCAATAAGCAACATTCCAGCGGATAGGAAAAGCACTAATTAATAACATCTGTCGGTATTGCCATTATTAATATTGTTTTAGAAATTCTTAGGAATTTAAATAATTACATGCATGCAAAGGAAAACAAATTTAGCATTATGCAGACATTATGAATTTATATTTAGAAGCCCCAGTAGCATCAATTGCAAAACTATTAAATTTAGATCATTAGCAAGATGATTTGAAACTGTAAATTTTCAAAGAAATGGTAGCTTCCCTGAATATCATCAATAAGTAGCAAGGAAATACAATATGGGAAAGGTTAGAAAGAGATGTAAACCACAATATTAGCACTTATTGTTGGGTTGGTGGGAATATACATGGTCTTTTAAATGAAAAAAACCCTGTTGTTTAGTGCTTACTGTATGCTGTGAACTGTGTTAAATATTTTGCGTGTTTTAAAAATAACTGTTGGCTTTCACTTCATTTGTATTCTGACCAAATATTTTCATTAATCCCCTTTGAGATCCATAAAGCCTTTCTGAGTTTTGTTTGTGAATTCTAATGCATCTAAAGATTATAATTGTAAAATTGCATTTCAAATGGCACATATTCTATTTTGCTGTTTCTTATATTTGCTGCTTAAAACTGTAAATATGTGGAGAATAGATTTGATCATAGGACTGAAGTTAAACTGCTCTCAATTTGAGAATTCACTTTTAAAATCCTCTCCTTTTTCTGGGGAAAATATAAGCATATTTATATTTTCTATATATTTTTCTTTATTTGTAATAAAGAAAATTTAAAGAAACTTTACAAAAAAATTGTCAGAAAATTTCAGTATGCAACACATTTAATTAACCAAAGAAGCATATAATAAATAAAAGAGTCTTTGACTTTTGTCTACAGAAATGAAGGGACTATATTTTGTGTCTTTTAAAAACTTTTGTACATATTTATGGAATTCACTGTAAAATTCATTGCATATATACCATGTGTAATAAGCCAGGGCAATTAACATTTTTATCTTCTTCTACATTTATTGCTTTGTGTTAGGATCCTTTAAAATCTTTGATTTTTTAAAATAAAATAATATAGAATAATAAAATGTTAATATCATAAATTCCGATGAACCATAGTCACCCTACTGTGCTGTAGAGTACTACTACTTGTTCTTTCCTAACTGTATTTTAGTGCCTGTTACCTGACCTCTTTCTCTCCTGTTTCTTCTACCTCTCTGGGCCTCTAGTGACCACTATTCTATTTTCTGTTTCTATGAAATTACTTAAAAGGGAGTGAGGGTGGACTGCAGAATTTCACTGATGGATAATGCTCATCTTTGGGGGATATTTACTTGTAGGTGTGATCACAGCAGGGACTGGGTTTTGAATCTCACACAGTTCTATCTTCATGTGTCAGTTCTTCACTGGTTGGAGGTTGAAACCTATTGAACACAAATCTAAATGCCACTTACTTACCTGCCTTCTGTGCATCTGCAGGCAGTTCTTAAAGTGATCATGTGATCATCAGCAACATGTTTATGGCTCCTGAATTATGGTTATTGCCGCTGAGAAAAAGTGGGTCACTGAAATTGAGTGGGCTCATTTAGTCCCTGTCTCAGGAGTCTCCTCCACCAACCTGTGCCCTCTTGTACCCTTCCACCTCTTAGTCTTCAGCCCCTCTTCTTAACTTTTCCCACGCAGATTCCTTTCTGTGCCTTTCTCTGGATTTCTGTCACCTCTGTCTATAATCCAGTAGCCTCTTTTCTGTGGTCCAACAGCCCCCTTCCTGTTTGCACTTTGTAGAGCATCTTCTGAAAATCTTAATCAAATATAATTATTTGGACTATCAGCTAATTGTGAGCTGTATACTACGATTTTCATTTCTTATTTTCTCTAGTCCTACTTCTTCCATGCATTATCTTGATCTGGGTAAAACCTGTGGCAACATCCAAACTGTAGACTAAAATTAATTGCAATACTGAGAGCTAAGAGCTCAGGGTCAGAAAGGGACTTAATGTTGGGAGCTACTTTCCTACTCTCCCTAATACATTTAACATGTATTTTAATTACTTCATTGTATTGTATTTTCTACTAAATGTCAATGTAATTTCTGGGAATAGATTATATTTTATAGTATTTTATTTTATAATAATATGTTTTATAATAACAGGTCAGTACTGAATTAAATAATGTGATAAGTAATAGTATTTAGATAATCAGAATTATAGTCCAAGCATTTCCTATGGAAACATGCATATGTATATTTTCTCTGGCAAATTTATAAACTGATCCTTTGTGGATGAAGTAGCTTCACAGATGCTTTTGATAGGCCTGGTTCTCCACAATACCTTAATCTATTGTGCATTGTTTGTATCTTCAGATAAGGCCTGAAGCACTAAAAAAAAGTGAAAAGTAAGTAAGTTTTGTTATAAGATGTTAGAAGAATACCAGGAAGTTATACTCAAAGTCATCCTTTTAAATAATTTTATTTTTGGATGACTTAGCAAGACTGTTGATGTCATCAATCACATCTTGAGTAGTTTATCATAAAATGCTTCTTCCCATAAGAAATTATTCTATTTTTTTTTTCAACCTGCTAAATATATAGCTGAAATGATCGTTGACTAAGGGGGGATATTTTTATATCACCAATCTCCTCTGACACTTTTTTCTTTTCATTTGTACATGTGATTTGACATTTCTTATAGTAATATCTTTGGATCTCTTAATTCCCCCAGCATTTGTTCAAATAATTGTTGCTTTCTGTGTTGTTTCTTAAAATATGCTTTGTTGTCATCAATTAATAATATCGAATATTTAACTTATTTCCACGAATTAACTATTATAATAGCTTGCCACTGGTCATTAGTCTAAAACTTGAACTGCATGCAATTTTACTGTCAGTTCCTTTTAAAGGTTGAAGGTAGTCTTGTTACCAATAGGTGTCTCTGAAACTGATATTTTGTTTTTGTTTTGGGGGGGATGGGAGGTAGACCTAGATTGTATTTGTGGGACTCAGGACTGTACATATGCCAACATTTATGTAGGGTAGATTGTAGACATAAAATATCTGGATTAAAGGGCAAGCACATTAAAATCCTGGATACATAAAAGGAAATGATGCTCAGAAGCAGTCTCTTTTCTTCCTCCTATTGTTTCTATTTCTGCTCAGCCCTATATAATATCAGTACTTTGACTTTTTGCGAATGATAAGTAGAACTCCTCATTTTTTAGTTAATTTCCTCTTCACTAAGAGGACAGACTTTTCTTATGTTTATTAAAACATTAATTAGGGGCATTTAAAAAAATAATCATTTGTCAGTATGGCCTTTCTAGCAAGACATTGAAATAATATATTTCATTTTATCTATTTCTGGAGATTTGAAAATTCTCAAACATAAGCTATGGCTTGAGGTGAGGAGTGAGGCATGAAAGCCATCACACTGCAGAGACACCAGACTTCAAATGCGATCTTCACACTGCTGCTGCTTTAATCTATTATTCAAATCGTATTTGCCAGCTTCTCCCCTCATATAGGAAATCTTAAAGTACTTCCAGGTTTTTATATCAATTTTTGAAGAAACGTGTTTGCCTTTTTCCAGTAAACCTTGCAATTCGATTGATTTGAAGTTGGTCATTATGTTTTAGAGCAAATGCTGGAGGGAAAATTTAAAAGATACTGAAGAATGAGTTATACTGTATCAACCAATCATCTGAACTTGGTGGGGTTAGGATATTCCAAGTACATAGGTATTTTCATGCTACTGTTCTTGGGAACCCTGAACCCCGATCTGCTGGAATTTACAACAAAAGAAAGTTAACTTCTTATCTCTATTAAATTATTCTTCCAGTTCCAGATCTCTTTTTCATTCTGAATCTCTTTTTTCTTTTTGTATTTTTTCCCATGAAAACCTAGAAGCAGATCCACCATCTTTAAAATACTTTCATGTAAGAATAGTTGAATTGTGCATTTTAGGAGTTCTACCAGGGAGTAGAGTTGGGAGTGGCCTCTAGTTTTGAATATATTACCACTTCACTGTTTTACCTTTTTCACAAGGGCTCAGGAGCGATGGGTTCAGATTCTGGTTTTGATACTTTCTTGCTCTGTTACCATGGGCGATTCTAATTTTTGTCTTCTATGAAACACTTTTCGTTAATACATTCCTTTTACATTTTAATAAACCTCTTTTCATCTGTGAAATCATTTCTAAGGCTATTTGGCATGAAATCACCCATTAGCTCCATAATGAGGTTGGATGAAGTCACATATATACTGTCAGAGCCGACCATGTCTCAGAGTCTTATTTCTGGATTCCAATTTGTGTGTGAGACCTGAAAATTAGAAAGAAATTAGGGAGAAATTTGGATTGCTCACACTTGTCTTCTGGGTTCTCTCCTGCAATAGACATGTGGTTATATGTATTTGAGACAAAATGCATATAACCTGGTCTTTTTTTTTTTTTTTTTCTTTTAATATCTGCTTACCTGATTCACATAGCTAGTCTTCATTTTATTTGACTTATGGAAAGAACACTGAACTTAGCAACCCATACTAGGAGAAAATTTGCATGCTTGTATGCATATTTATGCAGAGTTACAAGGTACATGTATTTTCCTTTGTAGGCTTATGGGTTTTAAAGTCTTTGGACTAGAGGATCTTGAAAGTATCTCCATCTCTTTCACAGACTCATGGTTTCTGACTTGTACTGCTATCCAGCTATGCAAGTGAATTGATTTCAAACAAGTGCTATCATTCTACTTGTCTTGATATATGGGAAAGAAAATTGAGTCATATGGAGGTGATGCTGAAATTTAATACCCTTTTGTAAGCTTTTAAGCAGACTATGTTCTACCAATAGTATTAAAGGATTTTTAAGATCAGAGTCCCCTAAACCAGTATTTGGTAAACTCTTGCCCACGGGCCGTATCCAAGCTGCCCCTTGTTTTATAAAGCTGTATATTTGAGTGCAAAGATGCCCATTTATTAGGTATTTTCTGTGGCAGATTTCTTGCTACAATAAAAGTTGTGCAGTTGTGACAAAAATGGGATGGGTAATTAACATTGTACAGGTACAGTGTACTAACTCCTGACCTAAAGGAATGTATTTCCTGTTTGAAAACATTTATGATGAATGTTTAGGAAAAACTATTTTCTGTATTATGATAATACTGTCTTTATATCAACTCTCTTTAGTTCTTCTAGGTAAGTTAGATGGAAACCATGTTTCTCTTTCACTTAGGATTAATTTGGGTCCTGTGCATCCCATTATATTTTGGTGCATGCGACCCAAACTGTAATATTACAGCACATATATAGGATAAACTATTAAAAAATGTACATGAAAAATAATAAGTTTGCTTTATAAAAACTCATTTAGTGTAAATAGTCTTACATGAATTATGGCTAATCCTTTATACCATTACACTGTAGCTATTATTATCTTGATTTTACTAGGGAAGAAATTGAAATTCCCAGAAGCAAAGTAGTAAAGCTACGTATGTATTTAACCATTACTTCATGCTCATCCAGGTACATACATACTCTTCTACCACATATGTGATTGGTGTGTATCAGTACTTTAAGTTTTATTAATTGAGGTACAGACAATTTTAATATTACTTCTCTGGAAAGATGGAGGGTATGGAATTGAACTCCGTGTTCTTATTCCATTCATTTTTATTGAAGGATGATTATTTAAAATATAACATTGCTTTGACTCATAGACAATTTGAATAGAAGCCTTACAGCTAACTAGTCTTACATATATTAACCATACATTCTTGGCTAGAGATGGAACTTTAGGGATGAATAATTAGATAATTAATGAGTGTGTTTGAAATGGTTTCTTCTCTCATCACTAAGATTTATTACTACCTGTCAACAAATGATGGGTCTGAACTTCCATAAATGTGTATCTAGTTCTTTTTCTTTTATGAAGGAGATAGACTCTAATAATATTTTCACATACCAATTAATTACAAGCAGTGTAAAGGATTTTATTCTGGGTTTGAATTGATAACCTTTTAAAGAACTCTTATTCATGGATTTCACTTTCTTCTAGTAGGTCCTCTTTGGTATTTCTCTAGAACAATATATTATGATCCATGATTCATCCATATGTACTTAAAGGATTTGTATCTACTTGACTTATTTTTTCCCGTATTTTGATTTCAGTATTTCTTTTTCATTGAGAAAAAGTGTTGCTTATCTTTACAGCAGATGCATACTACCTAAACATTGATCAAATATGTCAATTGGTATTTTGTACTGTCAAAAGAAGTATAGAGCTAAAAGGGGAAAAAATCTGTTAAGACATCCCATTATATTTCACAGGAATATGAACTTTATTTAAAAACATCAATTCCTATGCTTTTTCCAAAAGATAAAACACCTTTATAAATAAACTATTCACTCAAATTATAAGTGGAACTACATTTAAGATATTCAGTAATAGCTGAATATCTTTTGAAATATATTGGCTTGTTGATATGTGTTTTTGAGACTATAGCAGTAAATTTATATTATGAGCTCAGATTAGCATAACTAAAGAGGACCCATTTGAAGTTAGTTTAACCCAGTATTTCTTATGTCTAATGAGGTATATCTTAATCTTTCTCTATGTTCTACATGGAAGGAATATCATTCTAAATTGGGTTACTACTTAAACATTCAGATTTGTGTATTCTAGCTTAATTCACACTAGAAGTTTAGCTTGTCCTTTTTTTAAGTTTTTTTTTTTTAATTTTTTTATAGACTGCATTTGGATTCATTGTACACAAATGTGGTACATCTTTTTGTTTCTATGGTTGTGCATGGTGTAGATTCATACCATTCATGTAATCATACATGTACCTAGAGTAATGAGGTCTGACTCATTCCACCATTTTTCATACCTGTCCCCCATTTCCCTCTATATAATCTAAAGTTCCTCCATTCTTCTCTCACCCCTCACCTCCACACCCCCATTATATATCATCATTCACTTATGAGGGAAAACATTCAACCTTTGATTTTTTAAGAGTCAAATTTTTTAACAGTGCTGAAGATATTGTATTTGCCAATATGTTTGGTCGAGAACTTTCTTACTTATTGAAGTCTGATATATTCTACATGATATAAGAAATTAAGAAAATATTCTATATCTTTAGTTAAGTGAAACTTGTTCTGTATAGAACCACAAAAGATAATTCTATTTGTTTCTTGCTATTATATGCAGTCAGAAGATTACATATATGTCAGTGCCTTGTGGAAGGTGGAAGATCCTAGCACACTATCTTTTAAAAGATCCTAGCACACTATCTTTTAAAAAGAACCATGGCTTGGTCATGGCTATCCAAGACCTTAAAGGCTTTTTATTTTTTATTTTTATTTTTTTGTATTTCAACATGAAGTTAACCTGACCCTGGTTTTATTGAAAAGTTTGACTTCAGAAAGGATTTGAGTTTTAGTATTACTAGTTTTTTCATAATCCTACAGAAGGTGTCTTTATTTCCACATTTCTCATAGAGCGACTGTTTGACTAAGTTCTCCAGAATTCCTCTAAATGTTTTAGATATTTAGACAATATAATTTTGAGATGAGAATTGTTTTAGACGGGTGGGATACCACATATTTCTTAGGACTAGTCCTTTCCGTGAATAGATTACAAATAAAAAGAAATTCTGGCAAGTTCAAATCCGTCTGATTTTTATTTTCAGGAGAACAGGTTGCAGAGACCTTCAAGTGGCTCTCCATGGTGGAAGCAGAGCGCTGCAGTGATGCAGCTGTCCCTCAGCTGAATGTCTGCTGGAGAGGAATTAGCAATCTGTGAAATGCTTTTCAGAAGTAATTTTCCTCCCAGGGTCAAGAGTGACGGTCACCATTTCTCTGGCATGATTTGCAGCTACTCATTTGTAGTCTTAGCACCAGTAGCAAATACAACAGTTGAAAATGCAAGATGTTTCCTCGCTCATTTTTTTCTCTCCTCTGCCTAACTAAATTTTTTGAATGCCAGTTCAGTGTTGCCATCTTCTGTTCTGCTATCTAGTGGAGTGAAACTTAAAATTCATGCGCTATGCTTTAATTTATGAATGAGAATCTTGCTTTGACATTTCTGTTTTAATAGATGGGAATACTATGGATCAGAAGCATGTGTATATAGGACTCTATGTAGCATAGAAGGTTTTCTATTTAGGGCTTTCTAGTGAGTCTTAAATGTCAGTAGAGATAGTGAATGATGGAATTAGCTCAGGATGTATTCTATGTGCTGTCTCTTGTACTGTTGAACCAAACTACTTCCATTTGCCTCTTCTACTTTTTGTTCTACATGATAGCTATTGTTGTAAGTATTAAGTATGATTTATTTTATTTTATTTTATTTTATTATTTTATTTTATTTTCTAGTACCAGGGATTGAGCCCAGGGACCCTTAACCACTGAGCCACATCCCCAGCCCTTTTTATCTTTTATTTTGAGTTGTTGTCATTAATCTTAAATGAGGCTTAAATTGTGCCTTATTCCTGGGTAAAAATCTTTCAGTGCTTTCAATACAACTGCAGAAGAAAATTTAAACTCCTTTTTATGACATTTAAAATCTTTCTTGTTTAGCTTTCCCTTATTCCCTCCATTCTTTTCATGTTCATTATACAGAAATTATTTGCGATTCGCTACCATCACATGTTGCTTTAGCCTTCTCTGACGTTTCTCTTGCCTTTCCTTTGATCGCAATCCTGTTTCCATTCTAGCTTTGCTTTTCTTGGCACATTCTTACCCACCTTCATCAGGCGTAACTCAGTGAAGTCTTCCTCAACATCCCTGGCGCAGGCAGCCCCTTCTCTTGCTCTTAGAATTCCAATCATACTGTTATCCCACGTAAGCACTGTTTGGTTCATGAGCCCAGCCTTGTTTTTACTTTCGTACTTCTGTCATCTACTTTACTACACTGTTTTAGTCCTTAACCTTGAGATACACAGCTGTTTACAAAACCAATTGGAAAAACCTCTTATCAAAGATTTAGAAATAACATTATATACGTGGCAAATAGGTAGATGGCAACCCTCGGATTAGAATTTATTGTAAATTGGAGATTAAAATTTATCTTTTAACATGTTATTATCATGCAAGTCAAGAAGACCAGCAGTGACTTTCAAGACACTCTTGACATGTTCCTGGTATATGTCATGTTGACCCACTTATTTTATACAGCTTCTCTTAGGTGTTATTGTTAATCAGAATGCTGGAGTCTAAAATTAATAGTGGCTCTGAAGGACAACAATTAAGGCCATTTGTCTTCCAAATGAGTCAATGTGGGTTCCATTGGTAGTTTAAATTACATACAGAGGCATTCTTACCAATAAAAAGGTAATGAGGACCCTGAAGGCGTGTGTTGGAAAGTAATAATTCACTTTAGCATTGGGACAACAAATAATATTTTTGAGAAAAATCTTCTCCCTTGGTGTATGAATTTGTGTTTCCTTGTAACCTCTTTTAACTGATTAATTTTAAACCAAAAAATACATCATTTTTCATGAAAGCATTTCTAAAAGGTCTATAGCATATTTAAAGGACAATATTAAGTTTTCAAGCTGCTGGACTTTGGGTTGTTTTAAAGGAATGCTGTGTTCATAAGAGGAATTCAAGGATAGGCCCTTTTGCTTTTGAAAAAGGTTTTAGGTCTGTGGTGTCATCTGGACACCTCTGATGTACTGTTTTGACTTTGATGCTACCTCTTCTCTGTCATTGGTGAGGAATGTGACTTTCATTCATACTCAAAGGGCCAAATTTTTGATGAGCACAGTGAGAAGAATTTAAAGGCCCAGAGTTTACCACCCCTTAGCTTGTTGTTACTGGTCCAAGAATTTGTTGAGTTTCTTCACACAGATCCCCATGGGGGGGGGGAAAAAAAATAAGCTACTTGAAAGGAGTCAGGTTATTGGTTTTTCTCATTAAAGACACTGTTGGATTTTTATTAGTTGTAATTTATTTTCTTTCAAGATTAGACATATAGGCCAGTTCTTATTTTCATGATTTAAATAAACTAAATATTTTGACTTGTGTGTGCCTACTTCTGCCATACAATTACCCTTGAAAGTAAAGCCTGAAAAAAAAAAATATTGATGTAAAAGGGGAAAGGCTACTTCCATTTTAGAAAAACAGGTTGTTAAATACAGGGGAAGTAGTGATTAGCAGCTAACTTGGTTGAATTTGTGCTTCAATTCCCCTACTTTTAAATCATAATTATGAATGAAAATAATCTAAATAACTATGGGAGGGTGTATATCAGACCTCAACTGCTTTAGATTATACAGTTCAATTTTTCTCATTTGCTATTGTGAGCAGATTTCATAGAATTCTTTTATACTCACGATGTGTTAAGATGTACATATAAATGTTACCTATTTGGGCAAGCATTACAAAGAAAGACAGTTTTCATTATTCCTCCTTCTCCTCTTCACAAAAGTTGTTAAACATTATTTAAATTTTAGGTAGTTTATATGTTTCACAATTCTCTCCTTTCTATCCATCCTTACACACTCAGTCATATAACCATATCTTCTATTTTTAAAAATAATTCAAAATTTGTGCTTCAACCTTCTTTCTGGGGCTCAAACTGGTTTTTTATTTAAACAGAATATGCTGATAGACATTTATTTTTATGTGGAAATTTAAAGAGAATAGTAATAAATAGGGGTGCCATTGATTATTATGAGTGCCATGTCAAGTATTTCAATATAGCATTTGCTTCCCCATTTTTAGAACATGTGTTTAAAATATAACACTAGTCCTCTTTTCCTTTCTAGGTGGCTGTACTTTTGATGATGGTCCAGGGGCCTGTGATTACCACCAGGATCTGTATGATGACTTCGAGTGGGTACACGTTAGTGCTCAAGAGCCCCATTATCTGCCACCTGAAATGCCTCAAGGTGAGAAGCACTCTCTCTCTCTTTTTTTTTTAATTTAAAAAGTGTTTTTATTAGCGTATTATAGTTATACATAAAATTGGGGTTCATTTTGACACAATAAAACATGCATGGAATATAATTTGCTCATTTTTATCCCCAGCACTTCCTCTTGAGAACCATTTTCTTTACTGAGCCATGGGGAAATGGCTTCAGAGTATGTAGTATTTTCTTATTTTCAATATAACTATAATGATTAGTTGTTATAATAAACTACTGTACTACTTGATGACATATATTAGTCTTAAATTATTTTTTGCATTTTCCTTAGTAACTTTCTCTAACCCTGTATTCTTCAAGATTTCTCATTATACCTTTCTTATCTCTATGAAAAAATATATTACTAATTGTTTTTTTCCTACTTAATATGAACTCAGAATGACAAACCAAAAAATACAAACATAAAAATCAGGACAATAAAAAGGTCTATTGAAAAAAATCTTACACTTGGGACATCAATTCATTTGATACTCATTCAATAAAATTACCCAGGTTAGATTCAGTTAGACTGAGGGGAAGGACTTCTATTCCATAGTTGGCAAGAGACTGTCTCCTGCTCCTGCTGATCTTGAACAAACCAGTGCCTCTGATGGGGACAACTTAGAGAAAGTTATCAAAAGGAGAAAGTCTTTTCTGAGTGAATGACAGAAATAGGGTTGAAATCTGTTCATTGTTTGTTAAGATCTTGTTATATCCTTTGCTTTTGTGGAATAATGCATCTTCTGATTGTTTAAGGCAGTTTGGTTTGTTTTCTTTTGATTGTGAGAAACACACTAATAGAAAATATCATTTTTATACAGTGTTGGCTTTACATTTGTGCTTTCAGTTTGGCATATTACTGAGTCCTGTGTTTGGAGTCCTGTGTTTAGCAACAACTTGTTAAATTATAAAAATTAAAACTATAAACAGGAATTGCAAAATTGCAATAGGAAAGAGAACAAACTATTCAATTTTTAGAAATAAATATAGTATGTAATTATATAATTATGTATAAAATATAATATGTAATTATATTATCAATTGGTATTCTGATTTTCTATTACTAACAATTTTAAAAAATATATTTTTAGTATTTTATTATAATTAAATAAAATGGTTTAAAATTAATTTTTCTCCAAATTCAGAAAGTCCTTCCTAAACTGAGTATGAACTTTAGATAGACAATTTTAGACATGACAATTAGAAGTGAAAATATCAATTCTGGTGATGGACAAAAATCCCTTTTACTAGTATCATCCTTGAACTTGCTAATTAGTATGATTTATAAAACAAAAAGAAAAAATAACAATAAACAATATCACAAGAATTCAAAGCAAATAAAGGAAAATCTAAAAGTTATATTTCCATATTTTGGAGGTGTAAATGAATATAGTAAATGAGTCCTTTAAAAATGTTGCTTTCAATTAATTAATTTTTTATTGACATGTTATAATTGTATTTAACAGTGGGATTCATGTTAACCTATTTGTACATGCATGTAGCAATTTGGCCAATTTTCTTTTCCTTTCCCCACTGTCTGACCTTCTTCATCTACTTTAGTGATTTGTCTCTCTTTTATTTTCATAAGATCTATTTTTCACCACGTTTTTCCTTGAAAAAAATTTTTGTTTTTCTACGCCGTGATATGTACATGAATTAAATCATCTTTTTATTCTGAATTGTCATTTTCCATGACTGAGTAGACATGTGGTTGTTTCTGAGGTTGGATTGAGCCATAATTTCCTTTGCAGAGGAATAAAATGGTATTTCACGGTTGACATTCTTTGCTTCTTGTGTTTGACCCCAACATTGTCAGCAGATTCATTTAGTTTTGTGCATAAGTTTGTATTTTTCTTTCAAAGGTACATAACCTTATTTTGCTGGTGGTGCATTTTAATTACAGAAACAACTGCAATTTTTGGCCTGAATTTTCTCTGTGGTATATTTAGACTGAATTTTTCATGTAAAATTAAAGAGGGTGGGCTGGAATGCACACATTTTGACTGTTTATCATCAGAGAATAATCAGAAAGACGTTGATTTATGGAAATGTTGCCACTGTTAATTACCATTGATGGTAGATAATGAAGAGCTGAAGAGATACTGCTCAGATGACCTTGTTGGCTCACCTTTGATGCACAACTTAATCGGTGGTTACAATACAATATGATATGCACAGAAAATGAAAGTGTTTGAAATTCAGCCACATCGTCCAATTAATAGGACATTAAGTAATTAATCACACAAAGGAGGGAAAAAGGTCATGGCCATTTCATTTTTGCCGAATATAACTGTATGTAGTTCTGAAGAGAGTTGAGAGAAAGCACCATTTTTATTCTCTTTATACAAGATGCTTTTTTTTAAAAAATTTTCCTTATGATATTCCTTCAAAGTGCTGACTGAACATTAATCTGCCATAAATTGGCAAAAAGGAGACATGTAGACTTCCCCATTAAAGTTTTATGAAGGATCCTTTTATTTATTTATTTAATTTTGTTTTTAGTTGTAGATGGACACAATACCTTTATTTATTTTTATGTGGTGCTGAGGATCAAATCCAGTGCCCCACACATGCCAGGCAAGCGCTCTACCACTGAGCTACAGCCCCAGCCCCCTTTTATTTTCAAAAACATAGACAGGTATGCTTCCTTCTTTGTTTATCTAAAAATTCACACACAAACACACATACAACCCAAAATCTCAAGCATCAGAAACCACTGTAGCAGGAAAGCTGCCTCTCTGACATGAACTTGTTATTGAACTCTATGCAGCACTTGAACATTGCTAATTGATTTCTATTAATTGACCTTCTTGGATTAGATGCCAAGAGGGGAGGAAGAAATATAGGGTGAATAAATAATTTAGAATAAAACAAGAATGAGTATGGGTTGAAGAGTAGAGAAAGGAGGAAAATAATGTCTGCACATGGAAAAGATACAGTGCTATCCAAAATGGCTTATAACACTCTGCCGCAGTTCCCAGTTCCACATGTTACTTCTGTTAGATGACAATGATGGCTAAAAGGCCTGCTAAATACATTTAATAATAGCATGCCAAAGAATGAGCACTTTGTGAAAGAGTCTTACTGTCCATAAGTGACATGAAAATATGAGCACCTATTCAACTTAGTCATCAAGGAAATGCAAATAAAAGCCATAAATGACAAACTCCTGCAAACGTGATTTCAGGTATTGCTGAGAATGTAGAGCAAAGGAAACCCGCATAGAATACTATCAAATATAAATCCTTACAACTACTTTGTGCAGTCTACTGATCTGCTAATTCATTCTTGGGTATATAAGCCCAGCAGAACCAAGTGCTCATGATCCCTAAAAGGCGTGTATAGGAGTATTTATAGCATCCACATTCCTAACAATCCCAAGCTGAAAACACCTTAAACAACAGTACAATAGACAAATAAATGATGAAATACTCATATGATGGAATCTTACACAATGAACGTAGACGATTGCTATACACAACGATATGAAGGAATGTCACTTCCACAAGCTTGAGGGAATGATACCAGGCACAAGAGTATGTATTATACTGCATTTACATAAATTTCAGAATGAAGTAAAACTAGTGAGTTGGAAATCAGGGTGTTATTACCTGTGGGAGGGCCTGAAGGTGAGTTGTGTACTGTTTTGTATGTATCGTATAGGTTAATAAAAAGTAACAAATACAATCAGTGCTCACAAAAATAGGACTGGAAAACTAAGATAATTAAAATGTTACAGATTAGAATAAAAGATACATAACATGAGACCTCAAATGGGTCCAAATTCTTTATCTACCATCCTGGATAAAGAATCCCTCTACATTCTAATCCCTCTACATTCATTCTCTCACTCTGTACTTTGACCTTTTTTTGGGCCTTTTTGTATTCCCTTACCTCTTCTTAGGTATTTCTTTGTCCACTTATCCATTGACCATACACTTACGTATTGTTGTTATGTCTATACAAGTTCCCTCTGCTTTGGGAAGATTCTCCTGAATGGCTTAAAACTTTTTTATTCTATTCTCATAGCCACATGTGTACTTGGCTATACGATACTTTGTATATAATTCAGTTGTTGATGTTATCATTTTTATATGTATTTTTCCTACTAGACTATAATGATGTCATGAGTATAGACCTTATTTTTAAATTTTGATTTTTCTAATATGCTATTTTACTTAGATAAAAATGTCAACCCTTTAATATTAGGTTTAAAATATTTTGGTCCAAGTTTAAATAGTAAAACTATTTTTCTCTGGATTAAAAAATTAATTGAATAAAACTCCCTTTTCCCAAATATCATATTGAGTTCATATTTTCATGCAATTAGAACTTCACATAATTATTAATACTAGGCTTTTGCCTTTATAAATGACATTACCTATTTACTTTAGATATATCTAAATGTTACTAATGACTACCAAGAATTTCCTTTTGCATTTCTCTTTGTATTTCTCTCTCTTTCTCTCTTTGTCTTTCTGTCCTGTGCTTGTGAAATTAATTCAATGTTCTACTTCTCAAAAATTTGTCTTGTAAATATATAACATAAACCTGCAGAGAATGAAATGTTGCATGCAAACTAGCAATTCTTCTTTGATCTCAAATACATTTGTATCTGTGATCTTGTTCCTCAAGTATTTTATGTTTATGACCTCATGAAACAAATTCATGTGACCGTTTTACTATGTCATCTGCTCCTGATCTGAGAGCAGGAACTGTGTTTGACATTGCTGTATTTATCTTTCATTTTAATTATAACTGCTTTTCCTTTTTAACAAGTTTTGTAAAATGACTAATTGAATTTTAGTTTGGAGTCTCTAGAGTACTCTTTGACAGTATTTAAAATTATGACTACATTATATTCCACCTTCAATCTGGTACTTTTTACTGATAATAATGTAAATCACTGTACAGAGTTCCTAATTTAAAATGCACGCATTTTATATATTGTAAAAAATAAAAGCCCTTTGTCATTAAATCATTCTAAAAATTGAAGTAGGAAACCATCCTGTCTTATAAAACTTACTGAGCTGTGATTCAGTAGTTCAAGGCCATGCTGGATTTCAAGTCTATCTCTCTTTCAGGTTCCCAAACTAAAATGTAGAACACAGATGAGAGACAAGGAAGAAAAAGGAATAATTCTATTAAGAGAGTGCCTTTTTATTAGTTTGTTACTTGTAAAACTAAGTATCTTTATTTTTCTTAGATTTAAGCATAAATCATTAGTCAGATTGTTAAAATGGGGCCTGCCTTCTTCAAATATTTATTTGGTGAGATTCAGTTGCTCGTGTATTCAATAGGGAGTGTGCATAGGTCACATGGTTTTGCGTCTGGCTTTTTCTGATAGCGTGATGTGGTAAGAAATACATAAAACATTGATGTCCACAATTTGATGCAAATGATAACATTTATAGGTAACACAATTTTAACTAAGTTTTCTACTTGATACTAGTCTCAGAATTGTAGAATTCTAAGTTATATTTACATAATATGTTTACGTAATATTTTGTAGGTTGTGCTACACGTTTTAATATATCTGAAAAGAAATTTCAAAGAAATTTTTAATCTATCATTTCTAATCTATAGTCTTTCTTTCTGGGAACAATAATCACTCTTTAAAATTAGCAGATCACAGCTGCGTGTGATGGTGCTCACCTGTAATTCCAGTGGTTTGGGAGGCTGAGGCAGGACGATCGTGAGTTAAAAGCTAGCTTCAGCAATTTAATGAGACCCTAAGTAACTCAGTTCAACCCTGTCTCTAAATAAAATGCAAAAAAAAAAAAAAAAAAAAAAAGTTAAGCATCCCTGTTATACACAATTGATAATAAGGCATGTGTTTTTTTAGAATCGTAACTGCCAAAAAATCTCACACAGTTGAATTGATAGACTTATCTGACAATAAATCTGCCAGAAACAAGACATGGCAGAGAGTAGGGGAGCAAAATTATATGCATGTGGTGTTGGTAAGGAGATGCTGAGTTTCTAATATTATGACTGGTTTTGTGTTTGAGGATAGAGACAGTCAGACCAAAATGCTGGCTTCTTTCCTTTCTGTCATCGAATTAGCATTGTCTGTTAACACCAGTAAAACTATATGTGTGAATATGTAAGTTAGTCCTGATGGGAACTGAGAAATGGGTTGGCAGTGGGGAGAAGAAAGGAAGGGAAACAGGAAGGGGAGGGAAGAAGGGCAGGAGAATGATTTAACCTCAGTTCATGAACATAGTTGGGCTGACCTCAAAGTGCTGGGTATGGGAGGGAGTTAGAATCTAAGGCATCTCAAGTCATAGAAGTTTAACTCTGAAAGGTTATGCTTCACTCAGCAGTTTTCACATTTTTTTAAACAATAGAATTCTTTAGGGAAAAAACCCACAAATTTTCCTATTACTCAAATCTGTAAAACCAATAACAAGGATCCAATGGTCCCAGGACCCGACTCTTAAACATTTCCTCTCCACCACTCCTGCTCCATGGAGGCGGCCACTGTGAAAAACACTTGGAGATGTATGATTCCAAGGGACAGTTTGAAAACAGTGATTTTATAAACTCAAGCCCTTTCAGATAGGCATCTCCGAGAGGAAAGTTCGTTACTCTTAGTTACCACTTATTGGTAGATTATTGAGTTTTGTTATGTTAGCGACTTGATATTATTACATATATTTTAATCCTCAAAAGAACCCTTCAGAATAGGTGACATTTTAGAGAGAAGTGGAGTGAATAACTTGTATAGAGCTGCACAGGGACAAAATTTGAACTTAGGTCTGTCTCATATCAGTGTCACAATACCATCCTACTTTATCACTGCAGTTTAATGGACAAATTTCCTTTTCTTTGGTATGGACATTTAAATCCACTATATAATGAGCCATTTAATTTACTTTATTTAATCCACAATGGTTTTCTACCACTTCATGTAAGATACTATTTCTTTCCAGAATTTTAAATGAAATAGAATCTAAGGTTTGCTGCTGTTGGAATTGCTCCTGAGGTTCAGGGTTTCTCAGTATATACTCTTCTCCTGGGGAGATGCTCTGCCCTCTCTTTGATTTACCTGCATATTATTTTTAGTCATTTGATGAACACTTGCTGCATGTCTGTCTAAGCAAACCTTCAGAAACACATATATTATCTGCTTTCTCATTAGAGCGTGTATGGTAGAAGGAAAAAATCGTGGGCTAAAGGAATCAGACTAAAGTCTAGGGTTTGAAAATGATTTCAAGACTTTGTTTGCAGTGGGGTATTTTAGGACAAGAATTATGGGCTTATTTCAATGTGCTCTTCCAAAACATGTTATCATGTGTCTGTTAGTGTTTTTGCCCTGAGCACAGAGAAGATAGTTTTTACTGCATTTGAGTTGCTTATTAAAAATGGTGAGTGTTGGAGGCAGGGCAGGGTGAGAGAGTGAAAGGCTATAATGGACTACTTGAAAGGTGAACCACTAAATGAAGGCTGGTTTTTAATGTAAGGACTATTACCCCTATGGACATAAATGCAGCATGAAGAATGTCTAAATTACAGAGAACAGAAATGGCATGCTGAGACAGGAATTTTCTCCTGATATTTCAGGTACATAATGTATCTAAGTTAGATGTGTTCCAATATATCTCAGGGGAGAAAACAGCCAAGTATTAAAAAAAAAAAATAGAAAAAATATATTTGTGTCAGTGCTACAGAACTTCCAAACTCCTAAATGAATTAGAGATAAGAATGCAGAGTAATTTCAAAGTCTATACAGTCACCTTTAACATATACCATAAAATCGATACATAGTTCAAAGACGCAAATGACTTTCCTTGGGAGAAGAGTGACTGAGAGTACAGTTATGACCTTATACTTTGCCTTTCCCAAAATAAACTTGTCTCATGATGGCCACAACCTATCTCAGTTTAAAAGCTTATTATTTTTCAAACTCAAGAATGTCAGGCAAACAAGTACACCAAAAACCAATACAAGAAAATAATTAAATTGGGAATTACTTAAAAATATATACAATATTAATGACCTCATATTGTATTGCTTCTCAGCCTTTTGGCTAAGATCGAGTGTAGTATCTGTTCTTATCAGTTTAATGACCTCATATTGTTAGTGTTGTGAAAAATATATAGCTATGCTTTCATATAGATTATTACTACATATATAAAACATTTAAAAATTTCAGAAGACTGTTGGTTTTCAAATTTCATTTCTGTTGAGAGTTCTATAGTATTTTTGTAAATATTTTTGTATTTTTGTAGTATTTTCTTCCCCTGCCCCCAAAGAAAAAATTATTCACTGATAAATGTATCTCAAAAAAGTGCACATTTTATATATGTAGAGCACATAGCAACATAAAAAGGCCCACAGCACCCTAAAATCTTTACTTACCAACAGAGGTAGGTGCTGAATTATTTGCTGAAAGTTTTTGAGAGTAAAATAGAACAGTTTCACAAACTTCACTAAGTGGTTATATACTTTGGTACACCCTTCTTTCCCCTGGTTCTTTAATATGTGGGATTTAAAAAATAAAAACAAAAACCTTTTTTGTGTGCTGGGGATTGAATCCAAGGCCTTCCATATTCTATTACTGTTTTCCCTGAAGATTCCCTGAACAATTATAGTATTAACATATCACTCAGTTCTTCCTATAAATTAAATTTTCTTAGACATCTTTTATATTAATAAAATGTTTCTGAATAAAATTAATATAAAGTTCTTTCTATGTAATCCTTACAATGGCGTTCACCTGTTTATAAAGTATGGAGCATAACACTGCAAGTTTAATTATTTTAGTGGTTCTGGTAGGAATAAAGTAAAGAAATTTATCTTTATAGTTTTCCAAAGCCCTAAAAGAAATTCTAAAGAATTTAAAAGAAAGATTTGAGATTTTTATTTTACTGAATTTAGCATCACATCATGCAGTTCTGGCCTAGGTGCCAAAGAATAAGGAATAATATCAATATTTTAACATTATGAATGTTAATACTTATGGTAATTATAGCTATATTAATATAGTACTTGATTTTAATGTTTAAAAACATTGCAGAAGGTAATACAATTGAAGGAAACTGCTCTTTCAGAAGTAATGAATTAGTATTTGTCATTAATACTATAATAAAATCAATTTAATATACAAAGAATTATTTCGGAGAGATATACTATCCCTTCTTAGATTAAGCAGAAGATTAAGAATAATTTTTATTATTGAGATGTGGTGGTATAGAACTGTAGTCCCAGCTATTGAGGAGGTTAACACAGGAGGATCAATTCAGCTCAGGACTTCTATGAGAAACAAAAACAAATTTTACAACCTCTTATTCAAAAGAGACTAAAATGCTGAGATCAAGTTATTATTTTCATAGAGAGAAAACCCTAATTCCAATTTGACATTACTGTAATATTTGGCAGTGAAAGCTTAAAAAAAAAAAAAGAAAAAAGACAAGTCTATAAAGCTAAGCCAACTTTGCCAGAATCTTTTAAATACAGTTCATTGCTTTTTCAGAATTCATCATTTACAGGTATTTGTTTCAAGGCAAATAATTTTTTTCTACAAATGTTCTCAATTTCTTATATCCATTGAAGTTTTGTCATTAATTTCTTTCACATTCTAAAACAACCAAACACACTTTTTTTAAAGATAAAATTACTATATTTTTCTCTGGCAGTGAATACATCATCTTTTAGTTCATAGAATTTCCACTCATTGTCAAAAGTCTGTTTCTGATAATCAGATGTTCAGTGTGAGTGTGCTAACAGGAGTCAATTTTCTATCATTATCACTACCATTATTATATTCGTGATGATGGGGATTAAACCCAGAGTCTTTCTAATGCTAGGCATGTAGTCTACCACTCACCTACACCCCTAACCCCAATTTTCTATTAAGTGGGAAAAAATGTGTGTTAGATTTCAAACCAAAATGTCTGACTGGAATAGATTTTCTTCTTTTCATTCTATTTTTTAAATTTATTTGCTCTTTCTAGATATACATAATTGTAAAGTGTATTTTGGCATATTATATACATACATACAATAAGTATCACTTGTTCCAATTAGGATCCCATTTTTGTGGTTGTACATGATGTGGAGTTACATTTATCATGTATTCATACATAAGGTTAGGAAAGATATGTCCAATTCATTCTATTGTCTTTAATGTTTCCTTACCCCACTCCTTTCCCTTCATCCTCCTTTGCCTAGTCCAGTCAGTGTCTAATCTTCCTTTCCCTTCTTGTAGATTAGCATCCACATATTACAGAGAACATATTCTGTCTTTGGTTTTTTGGGGACTAGTTTATTTCACTTAGCATGGTATTCTCCAGTTCCATCCATTTACCTGCAAACACCATAATTTCATTCTTCCTTATGACTGAGTAATATTCCATTATGTATACATACTACACTTTCTTTATTCATTTATCTGTTGTAGGACACCTAGATTGGTTCCATAGCTTAGCTATTGTGAATTAACTGCTGTGAACATTGAAGTGGCTGCCTCTCTGTAGTATGCTGATTTGAAGTCCTTTGGATATAAACCGAGAAATGGGATAACTCGGTCACATGATGGTTACATTCCAGGTTTTCTAAGGAATCTCCATACTGCTTTGGAATAGACTTTAAAGTAGATGGTACAATGCATAAAACTTCTTTCCTGACCAGCAAACAATTATTATGATTTTTATTACAAGATTTTTGTTACAAGATTGCTTTGCTTACAGTGCATTGCTTTCCAATCATCATGCACTGCACACATCCTATGCCAACTTTTTGGAAGTTTGGATCTTTGTAGCAATATTATTTGAAAATGATATTTTCTACGTTATGTAGTTTAACTTGGCTATTGGGATAGTAAAACCTTGCTTTCTTAATATAACAGGCATTGATTTTTTTGTCCACATTTATTAATTGGCGCATTATGCTTATTCCTAATGGTTGGATGTGTTGTTACATATTCATACTTGCACACAATATAACAATATAATTTGGCCAATACCCCTGCTCAGTACTTCTCCCCTCCCTCCATTCCTTCTATCCCCTGGTCCCTTTCTTCTATTCTACTGATCTCTCGTTGCTTTTCATGAGATACCCCCACTCCACTCTTGCCACTTCTCCTTTTTTCCCTCTAGCTTGCACAAATGAGAAAAAACATATGACCCTTGGCCTTCTGAGATTAGCTTAGTCCACTTAGCATGATGTTCTTCAATTCCATCTATTTTCCTGTGAAGAACATAATTACATTTTTCTTCATGACTGAATAAAACTCCATTGTGTATATATATACCTTATCCATTCATCTGTTGATGGACACCTAGACTGGTTTCATAGTTTGGCTGTTATGAATTGTGCTGCTATAAACAGGGGTGTACATGTATCACTGTAGTTATTAACCACTTTTAATTCTTCAGGCTAAATACCAGGGAGTGGTATAGCTGGGCCATATGGTGATTTTATGCCTAGTCTTTTGAGGAAACTCCATACCAATTTCCATAGTGGTTGTACTAATTTATAGTCACACCAACAGTGTAAAATTGTTCTTTTTCTTCATATTCTCTCCAGCATTTATTACTCTTTGTATTCCTTTTTTATACCTTTATTTTATTTATTATTTTTATGTGGTGCTGAGGATGGATCCCAGTGCCTTACACATGCTAGGTAAGCTCTCTACCACTGAGCTACACCAGCATTCTTGATGACTGCTATTCCCACTGGTGTGAGATGATATCTCAGTGTAGTTTTGATTTGCTTTTGTGTAAGTGCTAATGATGTTGAACATTTTTTCATATACATGTATATATATTTTGGCCATTTGTATTACTTCTTTTGAGAAGTGTCTGTTTAATTAATTTGTCCATTTATTAATTGGGTTATTGTTTTCTTGGTGTTATATTTTTTGAGTTCTTTATATATTGTAGATATTAATCCTTTGTCAGAAGAGTAGTCTTCTAAGATTTGCTTCTGTTCTGCAGATTCTCTTTTCACATTCTTAATTGTTTTCTTTGGCATGTAAAAGCTTTTTAAATTGATGCCATCTTATTTATTAACCCTTGACATTAATTCCTGAGCTTTAGGGTTCCTTCGAGACAGGCTTTGCTTTACTGGGTCCTGACTTTGATTATTTTAGCCAGATTTGTCAGATAGATTCATTTCCAGTGAAACTAAGTAACAGACTCTCCTTAACTTCTTAGAGGTAACTATTTATTCTGTTTTCTTCTACTCAAAATTGAAATCAAATTAAAATTAATGAAACAAGTCAGTGGGAAGAACTGACTGGTGCTATTATATGTTACATTCCTCATCTCAAAGTCCAAATTTCTTCCTAGTCATAATGTTTTCCAAAAGCTATTTTAAAAACTAGAACTGCTTTCATACTACTCTCTTAGTGTGCAGGCTGAGTAATTTTCTTACTGGCCCAATGGCAGTGGTCCAAAGATTTTTGAAATTTTTAATGCTCCACATTTACGTGTAGTAAATGGACACCTACAGGTCCCAAAAAATTGTTAGAGTGGAACGAATAAAGAGAAATGAGTGATAAGCAAAAGAAGTTATAAGGTTTAAAGTTTCCTTCAAGCTGCTCTTCAATATTTACTGTCCATTTTTTATTGTTTACACTGAATTTATACAGTTGAAAAGATACCATTTCTTTGTGCTCAATTTTTCTTTGTCTTGACATACATAATCTCCAATCTCATTATATCATATAGAATATATTTGTGGTAATACCAGAATAATAACCCTTAACATAATCAAAATAAAATTATGTTAAATCTAAGAGATTATTGCTGTTCTACCCTTTTATTTTATAAAAAGAGAATATTGTAATTGTAAACTGATGCAGGAACCACAGTAAACTGAATTTAAATTCAGGTTCTAATTGCTTCTGGTTTAGTCATGACATTTAACCTTTCTGAGTTTTCACTTTTCCATTGATGAATTAGGAATAAAAAATTCTTGCAGTTTTGTACCAGTGCAGCAAAACACATATATGTGCAGCATTTGCTAATATCCAGCACGTAGTTGTTGCTTAATAAATATTTACCATTTTTCCTTTGGCCCAAGGTGACATGGCTGGTTAGTAATCTCATTAATCTGTAAGAAATTGATTTGCATTCCTCTCACTTACTCATTTTAGCAAGGAATAAATTGCATTTCCCCATTATAATTTTTCAGTAGCTCATTAGGAATTATTTTATGTCCGATTCAGAAAATTACTTTTCCTACATAATTGTTCACCACATGCAGGTGCTTTGCACTGTGATACATAATGATATCTGAAAATGATTTCCATGAAACAGTATTGTAGGTCAACTTGAACTTTCAAATCTTATTCTTAACTAAGATAGAACATTTGAGGTATGAAAATCGGTTTGGAAAAGGTTTATTATTTCTCAACTCTTTAAGTCAGTTATTATGTAGCTCTCCTATTTGGGTTACCAAATTGCTTTGTGACCACTCTTATTTAGACATTGTCTTCTTGAAGAAATACATAATTTTACTTAATATTGAGAGCATCTTTTTTTTTTCCCCTGCAGCCCTTGGTGTCATAAAGGTAAAGAGAAATGAAATAACAACTTTTAGCACTCTGAGAAACTGGAAAATATTGCTGAAAATGTCTTGTCCTGCAAAAGTCGAGTGCACATTACTATACAAATACCCTCAGTGAAGAACCAGTAAATATCTACATTTGAAAGAGCAAGTCTGTAACTGACTGCTCTAGCTTATTATTATTGTATTTAAAATCTGTATGTTCTATCATGGAAATAGATTTTAGTGTTTAGAGTGGAACTTGTTACAACTACTTATTTGGTTTCTATGTATTTGAATAATTATTTTGTTAACCTTGTATCAACTGCAAGGCTGCATACAGGGTATTAGTTGTGGGTTCTTGTAATGAGAAAGTGCATAATTATTATTATTGTTGGGGGCGGGGTACTGGGAATTGAACCCAGGAGTACTCAAACACTGAGCCACATCCTCAGCCCTATTTTGTATTTTGTTTAGAGACAGGGTCTCCCTGAGTTGCTTAGCACCTCTCCATTGCTCAGGCTGAGTTTGAACTTGTGATCCTCCTGCCTCAGCCTCTGGAGCTGCTGGGATTACAGGGGTGCACCACCACACCTGGCTGAGAAAGTATGTTATTTTGACTGTTATATCTATGCTTTGGCTACCTCTTTCAATGAATAAAAGAAGTATAAGTTTAATTCTCCCAGTTTTTTGTATACTTTTCCTATGTAGTATAATAACTAATGAATTCTAAGTTAATTTGGTATTTATTTATTTATTTATTTAATTTTGGTGCTGGGGATTGAACCCAGGGGCACTGAGTCACATCCCCATCCCTTTTTATTTTTTATTTTGAGACAGGGTCTCACTAAGTTTCTCAGGGCCTCACTAAGTTGCTAGACTTGGTTTTGAACTTGCAATTCTCCTTCCTTAGCCTTCAAAACAGATTTTTTAAACCTAAGGAGTCATGTATTTTTGAGCATTTATGAATCATTTAAGCATACTGTGTATGTGTATGTTTGTATACGTCTATATGTAGGTATGTGATTTTAAAAGAAATCAACACTGAATATTAGAAAGGTCACACAAAATAGTAGCAGAATTCTTCATAGTTAAAAATGGAGAGTTCCCTGAGACACAGTCCTTGGGGGAAGGCTAAGTTCATATGGAAACAGAACTCCCACTTTGATCATCTCTTGTATGGTATGTTGTACTGACTCATTCAAAGATGGTGTCTTCTTAAAAGTCTCTTCTCTGCCCCTTTAATTTTAATTTAACTACTTCCAAGAGAGCCATATCCAGAGTTTAAAGGATTTAAACTTTGAAAATAAATCTATTATTCTCAGAAGATTATTTTAGGAAATCTTCCCTAGTAAGAATAATGTTTGTAGGTTTAAAATTTTTTTTTCTATACTAGATAAACCCAGTTATTGATGTTCTGAACTATTAGGATTGAAACCCACTTGCTGATCAGGAGTTGACAAATATCCTTCCCTTTTCTTCCATATGTGGGTAAACTTAGATAAATTATTTTTCTTCTTTCTTTATGTTTTGATTAGTACATTATAGTTATACATAATAGGGGGTTTCATTTTGACATAGTCATACATTCATGGAATATAATTTGCTACATTTCCATCCCCAGTTCTGCATCTTCCCCTCTTCTTTTCTCTCCCCCTCTACTCTTTTCTCTACTCTCCTGGTAGATAAATTACTTTAAGCTTTTTCATGTTCTTCTTCTACTGCAAACTTCTTGTTGATTATTCTAGGTAAAAACAAATAAGTAAGCATACAAACTTCATAAAGAGCAAAATGTTAGCAAGCGTTTAACAACAAAATAAGAACCAAGGAAATTTGCTGTCTGAAATGAAAGAGACTACCCTGGCAGACCAAAGATTTGTCCAGTAATCTAGCTGGCTAGTGTTTGAAAGAAATATATGACTCATACTTTCCAAGAGTCTGAGATCATCTGCACTCTGTAAAGGATTTGATATTTTGGGGGAATATCAAAAGGTATTTCTTTTTTTGAGTACCTTATGAAGAAAAGGAAGCACTTGAGACATTTTTACCAAAGTGCTTCTTATTGTGGAATGTTCTGGCTCTAGATTCTAACATTTATACCACATGACTTGAACAAATGGTCCTCTTTTTCTTTAAAGGTAACATCAAAATATTAATATTTGGTCTTCCTTTCATGGAGAGAGTAGTAAGGACCAGAATAATACATGGTTGTGAACATACTTTGGAAACAGTGAAAGTAGGTTTTAATAAGACCAAGTCAAATTATCCTGTTGGTTATGTACATGGATTGGGCGTTAGATCTTTAATGATTCCCCTTCATTTTATTAGCCAGTACTTCAAAGAATGGGAGTGAATTATATGGTTTATGATAGAGGATTACATAACAGTTGATTCATGTTTTAGCCCATGACCTCAGGTAGCAATGAGAGAGTTGAGGAAGAGAGAGAATTGGTAGAGAGAGAATAGGAAGCAAGAACCAGGTAAACTGGAGTATGCAGGCATAAAGTGACTGAAGTAGAGGTAACAAAGTTCCAAAAAGAACATAAAGTAGAATTTTTGGTCAGACATTACAGACTTGAAGGAGAATATCAGGGAGTATGGCAACAAAATTTAAGGGTCAATGCAAGTGGACAATAATTAGGCACACTGATGTATTTTTGCTTTCCTACTGTCTAGAATAGTTTTTTTTGTGATAGACATTTGATAATTAAAATTACCTCAGAGATTAATCTCTAAGGTTATTTTACCCATAACAAATAACTCATTACTTCATCTTATTATTTTCTGTCTTGAACTTTGCATAGTGTAACAATTATACTGAAATGGAGATAAAAGTGGAAGATAATTATGCATAGGCAAAAATAGCATGTTTAAAAAGAAAATGGATGAATCCAGAAAGTGACAAAATTCTATTCTGTAAAATCTTCTCCAAAGTTATTTAATTTAATGGCATATTTACATGAAATTCATTGAACTTCCTTGAGGGGAGATTTTATATATACATGAACAATAATTATTTTCAGGTCTGATTTTTGGCAGATTCTGAAAGATATTTTTCTCAATATTTCTTTATATATTCAGGGAAAAATTTTCAGCTAATTTTCTTTTTATTTTAAAACTAGTACATATACAGTGTACAAAGATTGAAGTGAACTGAAATCCATGAACATACACATTAGTCTCATAACTAAGAGAAACCACCCGTATTTTGTGGTTATTATTCCCCCTAATGAGAATCATTATTTGTGTGTACCTAGAGGTTTTTTTTGGTGTATATCTCTCTATAGGTAGTGTTTGTGTGTGTGTGTGTGTGTGTGTGTGTGTGTGTGTATACACTCATGTATAAAATCATGATGCTTTAGCATATATATAATTTTTTTGCTGCCATAATTAATACCGAAACAAATATCCAGTTTCTGTAGTTCCTACTATTCCTCTTTGGCAAGTTGGTTCAACAGGAACAATCTGGTCTTGTCCAGAAGCAGAACCTAATTTATGTTTTGTTTTTTTTTTTTAACTTACTCTATTTTATTTCCTCTCTACTGTATCAATATACTGATTTGTCAGTATATACATGTGAAATCAATTTAGAGTTCATATTTATTAAATTACAACTTTCACTTTAATATGTGTGGTAAACTTGTATTTCCATAAAAATCTATAAAACTGTGGAGCCTAAGAAGCAAACCACCTGCAGATTATATCTGAAGTGTAGTTCTTGCTATTGGAGGCATGCAGAATAATGAAACAAGAATCTTTTGCAAAATTAAGAAAGAATAGTTTTAAAGTGTTTAAAATACAACCTAATTTATATGCTTGTAACAGTTCTGATGTTGATTAAAGTCTGTAGAGTGAATGAAAATTGCATGTAGTTCTCATTTTAGTTGACCTTCCATGTTAATTAGGACATTTTTTTTTCCCATTTATTTTGGAGCTAAGTACATTTTCTTTATCTAGTAAACTTTGATTCTGTTTTGTCCCCCTTTCTGTTTCTTTTTTGATTTAGTATGGTTGATCACTTTTCTTTCCCTTTTAACTTTCTTCAAGATTGTGAATAAAAAATCAAAATGCTAGGATGAAGAGAACTTAGGCAGTTACAGTTATCTGTTATTTTCCAACCCATTCATTAATTTATACATTTAATAAATACTTGTTTGATTCTGTAGGTGGAATGCCCTCTCCTAGGCACTGAAGATAAATCCCTGATGAAAAAAGACAAAAATTTCTTGCTCTAAAGAAACTTGTAATTTGAAGGAAAAATTTTAAAACTATTCCAACAGTATAAAGACAATATGCAGTATTTCTAAGTGCCATGAAAAAAAGAAAAAAAAAAAAAAAAAAAAAAAAACAACAAACTAAAAACAGTCCTAAAAAGTGCAATGGAGCATTCATGCAAATATCTAGGGGAAAAGCATTTCAGCCAGAGGGCTTGGCACATGGAAAGTGAGGGTGTGCCAGGCATTTGCTGGAGAGTAAGATGACCCAGAGTGGCTTTAGTAGAAATTGGGAGGCATTGTTTCAGGAGATAAAGTCAGGGTAGTAAGAGGAGACTGATTGTAGTAGATGGCTAGTAATAGGACTTTGCCAAGTTTTCAGTGGAATGATGTGATTTTACTTTTATCCTGACAGAGCCACACTGACTATAGAATGTGGAAAATAGACCTTGTGACAAACCAAAGGAAGAAGAGGGAGACCTGTTAGAAACCTGTTGTGATAATACACATCAGAGATGGTTTTAACTTGGGACCAAGATATAACTAGAGATGATTGTAAAATATTAGGGTCAATTGAATTTGGCAAGGGATTGAAATTGTGACACAAGAGTAAGATTGGAGTCCTCAATGAATAAAAATTGTTTTTGTTAGCCAGAGCAGGTGGAAGGATGCAGTGGTCACAGACTGAGATGAGGTTAAATGTGGGAGAAGTAGATGTTTGCAAAAGAACAGGAGTTAGGTTTTAGAAATGGCAAGTTTGAAATACTGTTTGATACGCAAATCTGATATTCAGGGAAGAGGACCATGCATATTTGAAAGTCTGTGTGGATAGTATTTGTGTTAGGTGTAAATTGTAGAAGAGTTCCAAGGACTGAGTTATTATTATGCCAATGTTTAGAGATCGAAGATGAAAAGAAATACACAAAGGAAGCTAGAAGTGGACTGTGCCCTTTAAAGAATATGAGCCATATTGACAAATATATCAACAAATTAAGAATGATGTGGGCGAATTTAGAATAAAAGAGAATTAAAAATTTCTATGCTTTTGTATATGAATAAGGAAGGAAAATAATATCAAACAAGGTGTGTAGTTAATATTAAAATGTATGTGGGAGAAGTTCTGGAAAATTGGAGGATGGGGACTACATCTTTTTGATGTTTTTTCTTTCATGTAGCAAGTAGGAAAAATGGAATACAATTGATTGCAACATTAGATAGTCACACATACAATGGCAATAATTTTGTTGCTCAAGAGAATAGTAACTTCTAGTACAGAGACCAATGGGTGACTGTAGGTCAGCAAGGATTTGTTTCAAAACCAAAAATTTGGAGTGTGCACTAACACAAGAGTAAATAAGTAATGGAGAAGCTTACATTCCAGACCACTGTATATGGATGCATATTGATGTGTAATCATTTTAGTACTTTATAATGTTACCTCCTATTGTTAGCATAATGGACAATTAGGACACTAGTCCTCAAAGGAAAAATTTCAAGTAAGTTAGGCAATGATGTGAGACAACTCTGAAACACTGGTTCTCTTAAGCTGGCTGCATTTTGGAATAAGCAGAGATTCTTTATAATAGATGTTGTCAAATCACCTAGAAATTTTTGTATAATTGGTTGAGTGAGGGCTAGAACATAGATTATTAAAAGTTCCCAGGTGATTCTAATGTGCCACTATGATAAACAACAAAGCATGGAAGGAAAGGCAGTGTGTATACATGTCTTATGTACACCATTTCTAGCACTTTTTGTTACAATAGTTATCCTGTATTGAATGTGCAATGTCTGATTGTGTATGTGCTAGACAACCAAATGTGATCAAGTACAACTTTGTAAGAAATAAAATCCAACTACCTAAACCTAGAAATTTTATTTGGTATATTTTAAAAGTTCTAAAAATAACACATAAACACTAGAAATGATTCAAGTTGGTTGCCCAGCAGTTTCGGTACAAAATCTTTGGTAAGAACTTCCAAGTGTCATGAACACTGTCAATAAAATAGTGACTAAAAAAAGTAACTAAAATTATTATTGGAATGTTTCCAGTCTTAAGTTACCATTTCTGTCTTGAAATGATTTCTCTCATTATTTTCCAACTTCAGTGGTGTGTATTGCATTCATGTAATGATATACACAGCAAACTCTTGGATATCATTGTTTTGTTTTCTATTCTATTTCCTTTTTCTATTTCACAATTTTGTTCAAACTGTGGCAAAGAATGGACATAAACATTATGGACAATGACTTGGTCAACTTTTTTGCTGCTGTGACTTAAAGATCTGACTGGAACACTTTTAGGGGAGGAAAGTTTATTTAGGGGTTCAAGAAAGTTTGGGAGGAGAAATGATTGGATTATAGCAGCAAATTAATCCCACATGGGATTAACTGAATGGTAACTGGAGAGAGGTGGGTTGGGGCTGGAGGAAGTGGCTCATTGGAGCGTAGCTATGGGGTATGTATTTTGTATCTGGAAAGTGGAGTTTTTCTCTCTCTACTTCTTATTCACCACGTGAGCTGCTTCCTTCTACCACACTCTTCCTCTGTGATGTCCTGCCTCACCTTGAGCCCTGAGGAATGGAGCCAGCCTCTTATGGACTGAGACCTCTGGAACTGTGAGTCCCCAAATAAACTTTTCTTTCTCTACAGTTGTTTTGTTCAGGTCCTTTAGTCACAGTAGTGAAAAGCTGACTAAAACAGTGACCTACCAGAAGTGTCCTTGTGATGTACCAAGAAGTTAAAGGCTTTTCTAAGAGCCAGGTAGGGGTCTGGTCTGTGTACCTGGAGTCAGTCATTCAGGCTCATCATGTGTGAGCACTTACTACAGACTCATTATTGTTATCTGTCCTCAATAACTTAAAGTAGGAAGGACCGTTATCTAACTACAGATAACCCTTATTTACCCACAGATATCTGGATTATTTTTCAACTCCTTAAAAATTATTTTTAAGGATTATATGAACAATGTGTAGAATGTGCCTAATATACCTCTGTCTCCCCCTGTGGTTTTCTCTCAGGTACATTTAATGTTGGGATTAGCAAAAGCCTAATTTCTGGCTTGATTCATTTGCTCTTGTATGATCTTATGGATGAGCATAGTTTTAACCAACACATCCAAAGCACTTTAAAAATGTTTCCTTTCTGTAGATTCTCCCTCAACTTTACTTCTTGGCTTCTTTATTTTTATCACCATTCCCTGGTACCCTCTGCCATGCCTCTGAAGTTCTTCCCTTTGTTCTAAGAAGCTGCCCGTGGAACTGGTCACAGAAAATGCTATCCAGGAATTCAAAAGTTATCTAGTCTGAACTTGGACATGGAATAAAAAGACTTCAGCTTAAGGCCTGGGAAGACCACTTAATTAATTTGCCTACAAGATAGGGGCGTGAACTAGGTGGGACCCAGAGTAAAAGGGAGAGACCCAAGGAGATAGACCAATGGTCACACCATGTACTTCTGTTGCCCAGAGTTCCTAATCTCTGAGCAGTTTTCCTTGAAGTAACATGTCATTGAACCCCTAACTTAAACAGAGAGCCAATATAAAGATGAGAAACCAGGGGTGAAGAATAGAATCTAGAATGGCTTCTTTTTCTTGAGATTAATACATTTACTTGTTTTTCAGGGAAGAAAAGTTGGTGTTTGGTTGAGTGAGTTAGTAGTTAGGATGCTCTTGGTATCTAATTTGAATTTAGCACCTACCATTGTTAAGCCAGCTGTTTCTCCAAGGAAGGAGTTAAGATTGAAATATGTTGAAGAGATATGAGAAGGACTCGTCAGATGATTAATGAATTTTGAAATGTTCCACCATGTAATGTAACCACCAATTTAGACCTGCAAGAGGAAGGACAATGTCAACTGTAGCCAAAAATCTAAATAGATTGCATGAAAAGGGGTTTTTTTTTTTTTTTTTTCAAGAAAATATATAAAGTTGACATATGACAACAAACTGTCAATTTGAAAAGGAATAGTTTGCAATGAAATTGTTCTTTCATGTGATCAATATTAAAATGGCCATTTTTTTTCTTATTAACTTTAGTGCAGATGGAGTCCAAATTCATTAAGCCGGTATAACTAATAAAATGAACTGACAGGATAATAATTGTCAGGGGAAAGAAGCAAGTATTCTTCTGAGGTTTCGTTGATGGGGTGATACGAGTGAAAGAGTGTGGGAATGTGTGGTACTGTATAATTCATGGACAAATCCCAGTATTTCTGTTTATTCAGTTTCAGTTCACTGAGTTGTCTGGTTATAATTGAGTTGTTCATATTGTTCTCTTGAAATGTTTTGAGGCAAATGAAATCTTCTAAGAATTCAATTATACTGAAACAATAGCCACAAGACATGGTGAAGTTATTGCTGAAGCTAACAAAGGGCAAAGACGGGAAACACAACTCTTATTTAGTATTGTTTGTGCTATTGCTTGGAACCGAATATTCAAAATTAGTTCTAAAGCAAACAGACTGTTCTTTAATAATGATATTTTTTATAACAAATCATAAGGTAATCTTTTTATCCTTTAAGTAATAAGCTAAGAGTGCTCTTTTTAATAAGGTAGGTTGGTTGGTTTTTTTTTTTTTGCAATGATAATAGCAAAGTTTTAAAATTAATTTTTAAAATGATGATTTGTTGGCGGGACTTTTATATAAATGTTTGGAACGTTTCTGTTGTATATTTGAGTTTAGAACTTAAGAGTTTTATTGATTAGAAATTTTCCATCAGAAAAATAGCTAAAATATGGAACCAACCTAGATGGCCTTCAAGAGATGAATGAATAAAGAAAATGTGGTATAAATGTATAATGGAATATTGCTTAACTTTAAAGATAATTTCATTCGAAATTATGCCATTTGCTAGTAAATGAATAAAATTAGAGAATATAATGGGAAGTGAAATAAGCCAAACCCAAAAAACCAAAGGCCAAATGTTTTCTCTGATATGCAGATGCTAATTCACAATAAGGGAGTGGATAGGGAAGAATAGAGATACTTTAGATTAGGTAGAGGGGAGTGAAGGGAGGGTAAGGAGTATGGGGGTAGGAAGGATAGTAGAGTAAAACAGACATTATTACCTCATGTTCATATATGACTGCATGACTGATGTGATCCCACAATATGTATAATCAGAAAAATGAGAAATTACACTCCCTTTATGTATGATCTATCAAGATGTATAAATGGATTCTGCTGTCTACAAAAAAAATAACGCCCATTTAAGTAGATTTTAAAATAGAAAAATGCAAACTCAATATGATTAGTTATCTTGTTTTAAAAATGCACTACTTCATGAATAATATTGCTATCAAAAATACTTAAGACCCCTAAAGACTTATAAAGGGAAAAATATCTTGTTTAGGAAATGAAAAAAATCTGGAGCAATAGCTTGGGGAACCCTGAGTTCTATTCCCTATTTTACTGTTAATTCTGTAGCTGTGAGCAACTAATTTAACGTTCCAAAATCTTTTCCTCATTTGGGTAAGGAATGAATAATACTTTCTAGCTATATCAATAACAGGGATGCCCTGGTGGATGATGATGTTTATTTAGTACATGAGGCTCTATGGGTGGGAAGGCAAGGACTACAACATGAACACAGCTGTTATCATTGAACTGCTTTTCTTTTAATGATTGTTTTAAAAATATTTATTCTAGGTTTGTTATGTGAAGGGACCAGTAACATGTCCTTTCTGGCAGATTTGAGTCCCTGAAATGCAGCTTCCCCCTTGTTATTGGATCTTGTTCTTTTCAAGACTTTGTCTTAAATCTTTTACATGGTGAATAATTTACGAATGTTTATTTAGGCTGTAAATATTTTTAATGATTTCAAATTTGGTTTCTTCCTCTGTCTCTCAGCTTTGGAAAAAGGAGCTTGAGTTCTACCCCCTTCTTATCTTCTGTCATCACCAAAAAGTGTTTAGTTCTTGACTAAATTTCCTTACAAAGGTACCATAGAATATTTTTCAGAAACAGGACATTCACAACTTCATGACATATGCCACCATAAGTTGTTTAATGTAAGAGAAGGGACTTAAATAAAATTCTTTCTTAAAATCTTCTAATTTTTTTAAAATTGTTATATTTTCATCATCTGTCCATCTTCTCAGTAAAGGTATATTGGTTTCTGTAAGTTTATTGAAAATTAGTCTGCTGAATTTAATTCTTTGGAACAACTTTCTTTGAAATAGCATTTAGAGATGAAGAACAGTCACTTTTGATTTATAACATTTTATTTTATGCAGCGAAAAGCAAGATTTAATGCAGTTGTCTATAACCATGGCCTGATATATTTTGAATGTCTTAGAAGATATCTGTGTTGTCCTTTTCTCTGAGAAGAAGTTTACATAGAATGTTCAGTCTTTGAACCTTATTTAAATATGGAGCATTTTTGTTTTTTCATTCAGAGCTTTTAGAAGTAAACCTGTGCTTTGGAAGAAAGTCTACTTTTTGAACTTATTTATTTCCACAAACTACATCTTTTTTTTTCAGGACTGCAGATGTTGGAAATTAGTAAAACTTATGTGAAAATGTGGTGGGACAGTCAGGAGGAAAACTCAATATATAGATGTACTTTCAGGAGAATTTTTTTCCCATTGGTGAAATGCCCACTATCTCCTAAAAGTAGTAAGCTTGACCATGAAGTAGTGGTGGGGTTTAAATTGCATGCAAAGTCAAGGTTTTTAAAGAAGGTGAATTAAGTCAACTGTGTGACTCAGCTCTTTGGTGATTTTTGTTCTTTTGAGAAAAAGTGAAGTGTTTTATTCTTATGCATTCTCTGACTAATGGAAATATTTTATAGTACTTAAAATTTAAAGATCATTATTGTAGTCTGTAATCTTGTAGTACTCTAGAATCCTGACCCAGCTTCCTTACTTTACAGTTTTGAAAACTTTGTCCGAACTTGCTTAGTGAGGGCACAGAGCTACTTAAAGTTATAATCATGGTTACTGGTCCCTCAGTCTGGTGTCCTACCCTAAAGAGTTAAAGGAGAATGACTTCTAATTCAGATCCTCCTCCTTCTAGTTAGTAGCAATCTTGGGTCAGAAGCACTTATTTTGTGTTTAATATAAACGTGAAACGTGAAAAGAATGACAAAGATTCACTGAGGAAGAAATTAGGATTACTCAGGAAGTTCCAGCTAGTCAGAGGAAGCAACCAGTAAAGGCAGGATCTTGCTCATTGGCCTTGTCACAGATTTGCTGTATTTTGACTTTTTCCTTCAGTTTTTTTTTTTTTTTTTTTTTTTTTTTTTTTTTGACAGAGCAGTTAATTGCTAAGGCACCTCTCCCTTTATTGGAATAACTCTTACATTAATTGATTTTGTTTTTGTTTGTTCAAATAGCATTAGTGTGGATCATGGCCCTAACCTTTTCTTTTTGTTTCAGATACTCCTTCAGTTTATTTTCTCTGCTCTCTTTAAACCCTCTAATTTATTCTCCCTTTCAGTCTTTGCTTCCTGTTGTCCCTGCTTGCCCTAAACAAACAGCTTTATTTCTTCATGTCTATATTTCAATAAAATTGCTACCTGGAAATTTCCTGAGACCTGTTGATTTAAACCTGGGGTTCAGCAATTTTGGAATAAGATAATGTTTATACATTTCACATTTTTTTTTTGATCGTGGATGTGGGGAAGGTTATAGAGTCACATTAGAGAGTCAGATCTCAAAAATTAGGTCATAGCTTTCCTTCTGCAAATTGTCTTATAAAATTGATCTGACATTGTAACTCATTAAAGTGAGAGTATTTTTTCCCAAAGGCTCTCTCAAACTCTCCAGTAGAGCATTGCCTTGTCTTTTTATAGCAGTTAATGGCTTCCACTTTAGCATTACTATTATGTACTAAGAGACCTGTATTTGATGTAGGGAGCTAGAATTAATGAAGCCTAAGTTAGGAGTTTGATTTATATATGAAACAACTTAGAAGGAGAGATGCTCTCTGTTACCATACTTAAAGCTATCTTTTAGTTTGCATGGGTCTTTTTGTCACCTCTTAACTCAGAGATTTGACAATGGGCAGTGGTGATCCATCTTGGCTGCTGAGACTCCTTTAGAATTTTTAAAATATCAGCTGTGTAGGCCCCACCTGAGACCTCTTAAATTTAAACCACTAATAATAGGGCCTGCATATTGGATTTTGAAAGAGTTCTCCAAAGTTTGTCAGGGTGGAAAATGCTAGAAGCATGAGGAGAATCACTGAACTTGGCAAGAACTGGATTTGAAGACTGCTTCTTTAGGCCCATGTATGGGTGTTTCCATGGATGGTTTACATATGTCTTCAATTCCAGAATTCTTTATTGATAACCTCTCTTTAAGTAAATGCCATCACAATGAAAGGAATTAAAGCCTCACCTATTGACAATATTGGAAAACCAGTAGGAAGGATATAGTAAAAACCGCATTTAATTTAAACAAGCATCAACAGATATTTACTGAGGGTCTGCTATGTACCAGGCACAGTAGTTAGAAAGGTGAACAAAACAGGAAAACATTCTTCCTTTTGGAGTTTACATCCTGGAGGAAGGTGCCACACAGAAATCAAGGTCTAGCACAGCTAGCTCTCTTTCCAGTGAGATCCAGGGTTGAAACTGTTGAACATCTGATGAGAAGATCACTTGGTGTTAGAAGTCTGCTTCTGTGAAGTGTCTTCAGGCACTGGACTTTTTCTCTGCATCTGAGCAAGTTAATACTGTGAGAGGTGGAAAGGAAGTGACAAGGTGCATGGAATTGTGAATCGGTGTTGGCTATCTGACATATGCATGCTTATTAAGTCTAAAAGCACGTAAACTGTCACCATATTTCTAATCCACCATATTTCTATTTTCTGATTCATGAACTCATACAGGGGGTTTAATGTATGATAATGTATGATACACATGGGTGCCTCTATGTCCTCAGTATGTATTATTATTTCTATGAAATGGAGAGACATCGTGGATACAAAGTCTCTGGGCTCTGATTTCTTTCTCATGTCTGTCTCCTGTAGTTTATGTTACCTTAAACTTCCTACACCTTTATTTACTCACCCATAAATTGACTATTTGATACTCATTTTACAGGGGTCTTATACATGTTTGAGATATGTAAAGCCCTTAGTCCATACTGGATACACACAGAGGCTTAGTAAAGAGAGGTATTTGTGTTCTTTTTGAGTGACGATTTTTATTTAATATTTAAAATTGAGAAATATGTCTAAGTATAAGAACTTGAATGTATCACAATAGAAGAGGTGTGAAGTAATCTTCATTGTTTTTCATCCAGAGTTTAAGAACTTTAAATTGGTTGTATTAGTCAGAACTTTCTTGGATAGCTACCAGGTTTTCCCCTAAGTGATCCAAAGAAAAAGTTTACAGACTTTTCCCCAAAGCATGACCTAACATTGACAATTTGTGCCTAAAGAGCTAATCAGAGTGATACATTACTCCCAGAAGTATCTGAGGTCCATTTCAATTATTTGCTTGCCTTGGACTTCTCTGTATAACCCTGATACTGACACATTTTTCTGGCAAGGGTTCATCCATCATTGTATTCTATGGAAAGGCTTATCTGTCTTCTACTCAAATAACTCCTTTTCGGAGACTTCTCAGAATAAGGGGATAGCTGGGTCACTTCTTACCCAACATTTGCCCAAGCATTCAGAGCCCACTGAACACTACTTATTGTAGCTTGATTGTTGGGCGGTGGGGTGCGGGGGTGTGTGACTATCACATCTATATCACTCTTGTGTGTTTCTCCTAAGAATTAAGAATAGCCCAGCATTTGAGTATCAGACCTGATTAGGTTTTAAACCAGTCTTATCAGGATTTCTCTGTTTTGGGGTCGACTTAAACATTGCATAAGAATATTGACTTGGAAAACACCCAACTCTTAAGAGGTGTACCTGTACCTGTTCTGTAAGTACATAGGCACAAGCTGATAGTGACAGTATGTTACGTAACAAGTTCAAATACAGCCCCCACTGCTATCAGTAGCTTAAGTCAAACATGCCATTGCTGTGGGTACGTGATATTGAGTTACTGCTTGTGCGTGTTAATGGTAGGTGGTTGAAATAAATGCCAGTTCTACTTCAAATCAATTATCAGAGACTTTGGAAGGCCTCTCGTAATCTGAATTTTGATCTTCTGAAAGTTATTTTCATTTTGCCAACACATTTGTTTACAGTTAGACATGACCTCAGATTTCCTTTTCATTTCTCTCTCTCTTCAAATGAAATAAGATCTCAAATATCACTTTAGTCACTTACACTTTAAACCCAGAAAAGACTTTTAAACTGACTAAATATCTTTGATTGTTGGTGGCTATGGAGATTTAGATAAGAAATGTTAGGAAAAAAATTGAGCCTATGGATTATTCCTGTGATAAGAGCTAGAATTTGGCTTATGATGCTTGTAAGTGTTTACTTATGCCTATGTCAACTTTATTTGGCATATTGTCCTAGATTGTACAGGACACCGAAGAAATTAAAAACTAGACTTGAATCACAATGTTCATTAGGCATTCTTTGCCATTTCAAAACGTATCTAATGTAGATATATGCATACAGTGTTCTTATGCTAGCCTGTCCTCAAATTAACCCCTGATCATGCTGACACTCATCTTATCAAAACCATGCTGCGACTGGGAAGAGATGAAGTCACTGACTCTTGACAGCAGTGCAACAGGACTATTTAATAATCTCAGTTTCAGACATATCCGATAGAAAAAAATGATAGAACAAACTTCTTAAAATTGATATAGAACATTAGCAATGATCTAGGTCTGTGGCTCACACTAATAGGAAAAACTAGTATGCAGGAGGAAGGATATGTTTATTCTTTGCAACATTTAAATAAATGTGCATGTTTAGGCTATGTTTACATATGTAGCATGGGCAATTGTGATGTGATTATCCATATATTTAAAAAAGAAAATATTCATGTATTGCTGCTTGTGAGGAAGTTATTATTTATTTAATATTTTGGGAAGAAATCAATGATGGTTATTTACTTGATAAAATTTACTTAATGCTTGGCAGCAAACTGAACCTTTGTATTCAGGTGGCACAATCAATTGTATGTTTATAATTATATGTTTTTATATGTACAAATTCATGAAATGGAATGAAAACTTCTGTAACACAAGTTTGTGTTTATAGCATTTGTTCCCATAAAAGGACAAAAGATACAGTTTGATGGGCAAGGTAGAGAGCAGATGGAATGCTTGATGCACATCAGTGAGTTCATACAGAAGTTGCAGTAGAAGAGCTTCCTACCACTTTCTTCGTTCTTAGGTTTCAATACTTATATTAATAAAAACAATTTGACCTCCATTACTGTACTTACAAAAATTCTCTTCCTATATAGATTTCTTTGTCTATATAGGGCTCTTCAGTTTATGAGGACCTATTTCTCAAGAGTCATGTGTATGTCAAATTCCAATTCATGCGGTCATTGGCACACTGACATTGCTATCTGAGGGGAAAGTATATTCATGGTTGCTTATTTCAGCTTAAATTCAATGCTTTCATTGTTGAAAAAAAGTATATATTTATATTCTGTAATTTTCCTCTTTGGTATTAAATGTGATCTTTGCCTCCATTTACCAATGCCATTTTATCTGATGCAGCTCTTTTAAAAATTTCACCCAATATTTAAGTTTCCTTTTAGTAAAATTGGAAGTTCAGAGGTGCTCAATTTGCCTTTTTTAATGCTGAAACCAGAATTCCTGTTACACATTAGCAAAAAATTGCAAAGACCTTCTTTCTCTAAATTTGTTGATCATTGAGGAATTTAGAGTTACCTTAATAAATCAAATTAAGCTGTAATTCAGATCTTTGTTTATAAATCCTCTTAGAATACTATATACTTAACATGACCTGATTATATGCAAGGGTTCCTTATAGACTCCATGACAAATTAAATACACTGAAGATTCCCTTTTGTAGTCTAGAATATCAATGATAAATTTATATCAATGAGAATATGGCTTGTGTTGATTTCCATGGTTTTCTTCAATACTGGAGATTAAAATCAGATGTGTTCTACCACTGAGGTATATCCCCAGGCTTTTCTATTTTGATTTTGAGACAGGGTCTCACTAAGTTGTTCAGGCTGGCTTTGAACTTGCCTTCTGCCGGTCTCAACCTTCCAAGTAGCTGGGTTTACAATTGTGCATCACTGTATGTGAGTAGTTGAGAATAAGTTGTAATCTTTGAAACATACTATTTGGAAGACATTTATAAATTGATAAAATGCCTATATTTAGATTAAGCAACTTCTCTAAATTACTTAAATCACTTAAATGTTACTTAATTTTAATAATTATTTAAAATGAAAATTTCCATATTAACTGAAACCTATGTATTTTATAAGTTAAAGCATAATCCAGGGTACATAATCACCTGCATGGAACCATGCTTGTGCTATAAAGCAATCAAAGCAGAAAAAAATAACAAGTCACTGAAGATTGTTTTTGTTTTAAATGGAGAAGCTGAGGTTTAGTTTCACAGAGTAAAACACTTTACCACTAGTTGTCACATCATGGAAATAGGAAAGCAGATCCTTTCATAGGTAAGTAGTTTGCTTTCTTAAGATAGTAGATTTATGTATATGACTTTATCCAGGTACTATTCATATATGGTTTATAAAGTGAATAGTTGAAATAGTTTCTTGAATCCCTACAAATTGTTCTAATTATGAAACTTTCTACATGACTGGAAAGATAGTCCTTGTAGATATTCGGCAGTTAGCTATATAATTTCAAGTAGTCAGTGATAATTCCTTTGCTCTGAAAACGTTGAGCTGGGCACTGGATATTCTATATTGCATTTTAAATGTTTCAAAAAAGTTCTTATATATTTAGCACTATAAATTTTTTATTGCATTTAAAGTATTGGCTGATTTTCATTGAAATTGTATTATTTCAGAATTTTAATATAAGATTTTTCATGTTACTAAGAAGCTTTGGTTTTAATTTTATTTACATATTAAAAACCAAGAAGAATTTGAGTGCGAGTAATGCAATGTTGAAAACAAATCAAGGCTAGTGTGGGTTGTCACTGGGTGTCAAAAAGTATAGCCATCTACCTTGCTTAGTTCCCTAGTTATTAATTTTGTTATTGTTTACTTAAAAGCATGTTGAAGTTTTATTGATGCTGGAATCACCATGAAGGGAGTCATATCCTGTTCTGCCTTGTGAACAGTTTGCAGAATTAGTCTAGGGAGTTCTGCAAGGGAAGTAGAAAAGTTTTGAAGGTGAATATCTAGCTTCAGTCTCACCATACATGTTAGGTTAGTACTTCATATATATGTCTCAAATGCTAATTAGTGATTCACCTTGACATTATATAATAGTAGCTGCAGCACAGTGTTCTTTGACTAGTTCTTTTGTTCTGACTGATGAAATTTCAAGGTGATGGTACCAAATAGGAGAAAATATTAAAATCCTGTCTGCTACTGTTGAGCCCATGACTTTAATGATATTGCTTCCTTTTCAGAAATATAGAGATTAAATGAAGATTAAAAGAATAATACGTGCTAAGGTTTAGTACTCTGACTTTGTAAATATTTTAATTGTAAACTTGTTTTTCTCATTGTAAAGTTAACAGGCCCTGACAGTAAAAGGAAATTATGGTTCTTAAACTTTCTTAGACTTAGGTTATAATGGTATAATTTTGTAAAATGCTCTCTAAAGCTTTGCTTTCTCAAAATATTTTGAGAAGTTCTTATTTTGGTTGTTGTAAATGACTTCTTTTGAATTGTAAAATCTTTGTGAATTCTAACCCCAAGTAACAACAACAAAAATAATGAAAAGAAAACTTATATTCAAAGAGAAATAAGAAGTTTTAATTTGGGATAAATATATAGTGATGAAGAAAGTCTTTTTCTATCTTATATCATTCAAGAATCAGTGACTTGAATTATGACAGTAAAGAGTATCCATCAGAGATCAGCATTCTTTTAACTCTCGACCAAGGGATAATGTCACATGAGCGGATCTACTAAAATATAGCTGTGTATAATGTAGCCTATGGCTAATTTTGATTTTTATTAATTGGGTTAGTAGCAAACATCTACTCACCAATGTGTTATGGGAATTTTTTTTTAACTACAAGCAAAAAGGAAAAAAAAATTAATTTTTGAATTGCTTTTCAGTGTTATAAAAATTTATTCTTTCTTTTTTGGTATCAGGGATTGATCCCAGGGGGCATTTAACCACTGAGCCCGATCCATAACTCTTTTTTGTATTTTATTTAGAGGAAGGGGCTCATTGAGTTCTTAGGGTCTCACTAAGTTGCTGAGGCTGTCTTTGAAGTCACGAGCCTCCTGCCTCAGCCTCCTGAGCTTCTGGGATTATAGGCATGTGCCACCATAAAAACTTGTTATTTCGGGAAAATTATAGTACTGTATCATCACTCATAGAATAACATTAGATTGTACTCAGAAAATATTTTCTTTTAAATTGAATAAAATTAAAATATAAGTAATTTGTATAGGGTATAGTTACTACTGCAAATTTAACACAAGAATTTTTGCAAGCAATTGAACTTCATGATTCTTAAGTACTTAATCATGCCTATAAAATACAATATTGTATAATTATCCATGAGGCACAGAATTTAAGCAGAAAATAAATAATGTGATGGGCTATCCAACTAGAAAATCTAAAACAGTTTCTAAAATTGTTTCTCACTTGATAAGACGCTATGGAGTTCACTAAGGTGTAATTGCTCTAGTGTTATATAAACATATTTTCATAAAACTTCCTTGAACTTATCCTCCATTCGTTTTTTTTTATTTTGCCTCATCTTTCCCTCCAAAGGTGCCAAGGGACAGAGGAGTGGTTATGGAGCTAGGACATCATATTTATTATTGTTTCTCAAAGTGTGATCCAAGAATGCCATACATCAGAACTTATTAAGGTGCCTATTATGACAGGGAGACTCTGGGTCCAAGAATCAGAATATCTGGATGGGGAATCTGGAAATTTTCCTCCTTAATAGGCAACCATTGGGTACTGCCCTCCAGTGGGATCCTATGGGATATTTGGGTGCCAATATATTGTTAATGTCTGTGTCTTCTTGAAAACATGGGCAAATAGGGTTTTCTCTGCATTGCATATCTTTTCTAACTAGCTACATGGTAAAAAACCATTAGTATAAATCTCACATAGGGAAAAATTTTTATCTATATCTCTCTATATATCAATTTCCCCACTTTTTTCCTTTTGCCTTCAAATCTGAACAGTCTATTATAATTTCAGAAGCTACTTTTCCTACCTGAAATGTACTGCTGCTTTCCAACTGCTGCCTGCAGATAACTTAAAAATGGAAACCTGCATCTCATTTCATATTATTTTTCTGCCTACCATGTGCTGAGATAGTTCAGGGAATATTTTTGTCATCCCGCTGAACAAGAGTTCTATTTGCATGATTTATCAGGATAATTATTTGCTTTGAAACAGCAGTCCTAGAAAGACATCTTACTTCCAGGTAGCTTGCTGCTGAAGACAGCACTGTATCATTGAGTTATTGCTGTCCAGTGAGAATTTTTGGTAGACTAAGCATCCCAGTGTTTCAAAAATACCCCAAAGCTATGCTCAGGGTTCTCCCTTTCATCTTTTTCTCATTCTTCTACAGTAGCTGAAATAGACCCCATCTATTAAAATTTCACTGCGATTAAGCAGTGTTTCATTCAGCTGTACACTGTTGGGCTGCTCTGAACAGATAGCAGGTGTTGAACTCTTCCACCTTCATGAACCCTAGTGAATGGAAGGGAAGAGTCAGTTTGCACACCAGGTGAAGTGAGCTCTGCTCCTGCCCCACCCTGAGTGTCTGAGTGGGATTGGGAGGCTCTGGCCTGACCATTACAGTGAATTGGTATTATCAAGCATCAGGTGGAATTTGGTTCCTGCTTTATCACAACTTCCTAGAATTTCATTCACTGCTTTTATCATGCTAACTTTTGAAGAAGGTAACCAATTTTGATGTATGCTAGTATTAAAATTATAAAAATATGAATAAATTTCACTCTTGGATAAGTTCATAGGTCTGAAATAATAATATAATAGATACATTGCCATTAATATGGTATTTTGTAGAAAATTGCTTTGTAAGGATTGCAAAGAGAAATGAATATAGTGATGTTTATAGGACATCATTAGTAGTTACTGGTAACATAAATCAGCATTTCATCTATTCACAAAGGTGAGACTGTGTGTTAAGTTCTAGCTAGAAAAGGATGCATTTATAAAAGTAATGTTTACAGTCAATGTTGGACAGTTATATATAAACAACAGTTAATGATCAGCATAATAAGATCAGCAACAAGATAATTGTAGTAAGGCACCAAAAATGGAATCATTGTATTTTTCTTTTCGAAAATTTAAGACGGTTACTCTTGAGTGTATGAATATTTATAATTATTTGGATGGTCTGTTCTCTTCTGGCCATGCATAACTAGCTATTCTATAAATATAAATAGACTGAGGCTGGGAACTGTGTGTACTGTGACAGTGGCCAGAATCGCTAAATCCTGAACATTAATGGTAGAGCTGTTTGGTAGCTGGGGCTCCCCACCTGGGCCCTGAAGTACAGGTCTCCTGTTCAAATGTTTTTTCCTCTTCCTGCCTTTCTTGCCCTCTAAGGAAAGTGACAATATCATAGATTATGTTACACAATGTGTAAAAGGTAGTTAATAATCAGAGGTCCAGAATCTCTACATTTACTTTTTTCCTGTTGCTTACTATTGTGATATCATGTGAGACTCTTAAAATGTGAACTCTGATCTGTATCTGATGAAATAACTCCTAAAATACACCTACAGAATGAGCATGCTTCAAGTTTAGATTTAAGAACTGATAATACCTAACTTTCATTTGGTAATAGAAATTACAGAAAACAAACAAGAAAAGAAGAACAAAAAAAGAACAATTTCTTGGTTTTGAAGATGAATACCTATGCCCTCACTCATCCTCCCACACTTCTAGGCTTCCTCTGCTTTCTTAAATTATGTCTAGAAATTCTCTCCTCTACTTATTTTAAGCCTTCCTTATATCCAAGCCCTTGTTCCACCATGAAGCACGACCATCTTGTAACGCTCTGGAATTCACATTTCTTTGAAGCTTAGCATTTCCTCCATTGCAGAATTAGAGAAGCTATGTGCTATGTTAGAAAAAGAATGGGATGAAAATGGAGTCAAAGGGTATGGCTTACGATTTCAACTCACATCCTGGCTATCTGAGTGACATGGCACCAGTAAAAATGTTTCCAGACCTCTTTTCTTTATACTCATTATGAGAGTGATCTGAAATAGAAATACAGTTTCATGAATCACAACACAAACTGATGGCTGAAGCCATGGGTGTTTAAGATTGTCCATCAAACATTGCAATTTATGATGTGATGAAAGAAGAAATGAATGAAACCTTTCAATTGAGGGATTGGCCGAGAAAGAGTGAAGAGGTTCATCATGGAAGTAGCAGGAAAAATAATTCCAGTTATATTGTGAAGTATGTGGAGGAGAATTTCAAGGAGACAGAAGAATGGCAAGTAATTCTTGTTGCTTTGGAAAGATACAATAGGATGAGAAATGAAAATGGCTAAATAGATCATTAAGAGCTCATTGGTGACCTTGATGGAATTGGTTTCAACTGCAGAAGGGCAAGAGTGCTGTGTGGTGAGGTGAGCTTGCTGTGCAAATAAGGAAGTCTACTAAGCTTGGGAGGAGAGGAATCTAGACCTAACTTGATGGTTGCTAATGCCATGAAGGTAGAGAAGATCATGGTAGGGGCTGGATCTGTCAGGAGGGTAGACTAACAGATGGCAGGAAAGGGGGATAACACAGAAGGAAGACTTAAGCTTAGGGTGAGTAACTCCTGGGGCACAGACATTGCCCTGTTAGACTGAGTTAAGTACATTGTGTATAAAGTGATTTTTTCCATTTAATTAATTTTCCCAAAGCTAAACTTTGGTTCATTGATTTTTAACAACCACAGAGAAGGAAGAGTAGAGAGCTATTTGAAGTCAGCTGTATCCTTAAATTATGAAATTGTAGTAGAAAAATGTTTATGTGCAGAGAAATTGGGAACTCTGATATAAATATTTTAAGAATTTACTTGAATCTTTACTTCCCAATTGCTAGAATTTTGTAGTATCTCTGAAATAGGCACACAATATTCAAGTGCATGTGTGCACATGTGTGTAAGGACATAGAAATTAACAAAACCAGCATCTCCTACAGTCATACCCTGTTGTCCACAGGAAATACTAGCATTCTAAGACCCCCAGTGGATATCTGAAACCAATAATACTAGCAAATCCTATATGTAAGCCCTGTGATATTGTGACAGTCCATCTGGATCTGATAACCTATTAACCTACATAGCTCTTCAATGATGCATGAGTGCTTAGGCTTCACAGTGTGAATATGCTGGGCAATGGAATGATTCACATCCAGAGTAGGACAGCTAGAGATTTCATTACCCTGTTCAAAAGAGCACACAATTTAAAACTTAAAAATTATTAAAAAATTTTTTAACAATATTTCCAGATCATGGTTGGTTATAAGTAACTAAAAGCACACAAAGTGAAACTCTGATGTGGAGCACCTTTGAATTCTCACAACACACACCACTTTTGTGATTTGGTGTGTAGAACAATCCCCCCACCCCCGGTCTCCCACCTGGAGGTAACCTCAGTTACCTCCCTCAGTTGAGGGCTCATTTCCACACAACTGCCCTCACTTGAGATGTCAGTTTCAAGTCCTAGGTTATCACCTTTCACAGATGTGTCACCTGCAAATGAGATGTTCCTACTACCCACTTCTAAGATTTCACTAATTTGCTAGAGTGACTCACAAAATTCAGGAAAGCCCTTTATTTAAACTTCATGGTTTACTATAAAGGATAATACAAAGAGATGTGGAAAAGGACATACCACCTTAGGGACTAACCTATGTTCCTTTATCTGGAAGTTCCCAAAATGCAGCCCTTCAGAGATTTTATGGAAATTTCATTACATAGGCATAATTGACTCAATCACTCGAAATAGGTGTCCAACTCAAACTTCAGCAACCCTCTCCTGTGGAAAGGTGAGACTGCAAGTCCAGTCATCTAATCCTGTCAGGATCTTTCCTGTGACCAGCTCTCATTGTGAGCCACCTAGGGCTGCAAGCCACCAGTTATCTCATTAGAATGTAAAAGTCATCCAGGGGTTTTAGGAGGTGTATGTTAAGAAAAGGGAGTGAAAATTGATATTGTATACGTGTCATACTATAAATCAACCATAATGTATACATTATTATTTGGGAAAGAAGGACTGCTCTCCATAAACAAGGCCCTCCAGAAATCCATGTTGACTGTATATTATTAAAGGCACTAAAAAACTTCTTTCTCTGGATAAAGAAAAAAAAAAAAAAAAAAAAAGAAAGCGAAGTGACAGTATCAAATCATGTTTTAATCTTAAGTATTTCAGTACTGTAAGCTTTATACAATTTGGATATCATGAATAGAAGTTTATTTTGCTGTAATGAGAAACTAGATTGCAAAGCATTTTCAGCCTATACTCTCCCACTTTTGGCATGGTATATTATTAAACTTCATTGTTCTGCATGTAGGAGCAGGAAAACTCTCCTCTTTACAGGAGAGTATTCCAATTGTAAATAGTGCTAAAGAGAGGATATTTCACTGGTGTGAAATAGCAAAGTCACAATACCTTTTAGTGTTAGCTATTACCAAAGGAAAAAATGTAGTTTTTGAGTCCTGTAAAAATAACTTTAATTCTCCATTAAAGTGTTAAATTTATCTTGTTTACTGTGCTATGTTGAATTATTTGATTGTTGTAAACTACTTGCCAGTGAATTAACTATTCAATTTAAAATCTACCTAAATTAGCACCCAATTAGTTCAAATTGACCTTGAACAAGTAAGAGCTGACCTTGGGAAGCAGAAAGGATTTGATGAAAGGAAGCTTCTAGACAGAAGTGGCTTGGACTTGAGTCTGAGTTCCACTCAAACAAGCCCTCATATTCTATATAAAACAGGAACAACGAAAGTGTCCTTCTGCTTTCATATATGCATTGGAAGAGTTAATACTTAGCACATCACCCTACTCTTCCTAATGATGTTGGCCATTCTTAACTCCACTTATGTGGATTCTAATTTTAGGTGGTAAAAGAAAATTGAATAAAATTGTAACAAATGAAGATTATTTTATGTAAAGAAAGGCAATTTATAAGAACATGTGTCATAGGAATTTAATTTTTGTCTTAGGGAAAAGTTTTTTTCAAATAACAGAAAAATAAATAAATACATACATAGTAATTATCCCTGGGTATACTTGCTTCTGATTTAATTTTGACATTTTTACATTTTCCCTACCTTCTATAAGAAATATGTATCTTTTTGTAAGTATATAGTACTTGTTATAAATTTATACAGATAAATTGAAATATGAAATATTTGGACATTAAAAGCAAAGTTAACAAGAATGCAAGATAAGTCTTTTTATATCTGGGATGCAGTTTCCATCTAAGAAATTGAAGCAGTTTCTGGGTTTAATCAATGAGCATAGTAATTAACTGGGCATTTTCAGCAGATTTCACATCCTGGAATAAAATTCTTTTGCACACTTTGAGATGGTTCATCCTGATGTCAGTGGGTGTCTGTTCAAAGAACGAAAACCAGCATTTTAGCATGTTAATTGCTGGGTAAAGAGTAAAATGGAAAACAAAAAAAGATAAAACCTAGCAAGTCATGTGTAAATTATTTCTGCAGACTTTTGTTTTGCTTTTCTTTATTAACAGTAGATAATCATGAAATGATTTTAGACTCCAGGATCTCTATAGTGTTCTCTCACTAGAGTTCAGTTTCACCATGAGCCTTAATGGCAGTCTGACGGTATATGTGTTTTCTTTCAGCTTTGGGATTTCATTTTTGTTATGAGTGTGCAGATTTATTGGAAAGGCTCATCAAAGTCTCTCCAGATATTTACATAAGAAATTGAAGGTAGGAGGAAGAATTTTTGTTAAAAATGTGGATATGCATCACTATGTGATCCTCTGGGAAAGCAGCAGATTGTGTATTGGTCAGTATGTGAAATGTGTATGTGCTTCTTACTTGTACTATAACAAGTAACTTTCTCCCAACAATGTAGTTCAAATTTCTGTAACTGTGGTTTATTAACTATGCATAATCACAGAAAGTTCAAACCTTATCATATTTTCAGCCCAAAAATCACTATGTAAAGATGTACATCCTGATCGATGATTGATCACAGGTTCAGTTTAATTGCAGACGGCATACATGCAGTTAGGTTGCCTCCTTGTCTTCCAGCGGTAGCTTACCTGGTTGATAAAGACAATCACAAAGGTCAATAATCAGTACTCTGCAATGTACTGTTTTTTTTAAACTGTGATGTTTGGTAGGTCAAGTGTGTTAAATGCATTTGCTACTAATAATATTTTCAATTAACAATGATCCTATTGGGTTGTGTCCCCAATGGTATGTGTGTATGTGTGTCTAATTTTTATTTAACTATTTTCTCATTGAGGGACCTTTTTGGGCTAGTATGTATAAACCTAATTTGAATACTCACCTACATGTTTTTGTCTGAATAAGATTTTTTTGGGGGGGGGGGGCAAATGTGCAACATTGTAGTTGTTATATAGCATGGTAAATGCAAGTTCAGTTTTACCAAGGACTTTCAAGCTATTTTCCAAAGTGACTGCACCATTTTAAATTTCAGCTGACAGTATGAGTTATCCATTTTCTCAACACCTTCGCCAGCATTTTATGCCAGTACTATTTTTTTTATTTTAGTCTTTCTGATGTTTAGTGAACTCATAGTACTTTTAGTTTGCATTTCTCTAATGGTTAATAACATATCTTTCCTTTTTGTGTGTTTGTGAAATGTCTTTATTGAAATGTCTCTGTTTTGTCTCTTTTTCTAATTAGCTAACTTGTTTGTATGTTTTGAGTTTTAGTTTCCTTTATGTTAATGTGTTTTCTTAACATTTCTAATGTTTCATATTTCAATGTAGTAAATAATTACTAGTGTCACTATTAGTTTCATTTCCACTTAAATTTATAACAAAGAGTATTTTTTAGTGTTTTGGTGAAAAATTTCAAAGGATATTAGCAGTCATTAATTTTATCTTTTTTTATATTTATTTGCAATTTCAGCCTGCCTGGCTGTGTTTACATTCCTACAGCACTGTGCAAAGCTAGGATGGTCTGTGGTCATTAAACATGTACATGTGCTTTTTAGGGGAAATACAGGGTGACTGGAAGTCCATAACCTTTGAGAATTTGGATTCTCATCTGGGATTTGTGAAGAACAGCAGTTGGCCAGGCAGAGGTGTGGGCAGGGCCATCTTCCATGCAGAGGGAACTGCATATACAGACTGAGGTATGAAAGGATATGACATTTCAGAGGAAATACAATAAAGCAATAGAGATGCTGTGGAGACAGGAGGAGGCAGGGTCAGGAAAATATCACATTTATGTTGAAACTCATGGTCTTCATGTAGGGTCAAGAGATACGCAATCAAATCTGCAACTCACAGTGTTCCCTCTGGCTGCAGAAAGGAGAATAAATTGTAGGATAATGCAATTAATATACTGAGTATTTGTAGAAGTGTTCTGCATTCCAAGTTGTTTAAGTATTTATGTTTGTTTTGGCGTTTGTGTATAGTGGATGATTTTTATTAATAGAATGTTTCAAATGAAGTTCCAATAACAAAATGTTAAGTTGATGGAAATTGAGCTACTTTGCATGAACTTGAGGTGAATGGTCTAGATCACAGAGACCTGATTCCCTTTCAACATCTCTTCAAACCTTGACATCCTTTCTCCAAATCTTGAATATAATGTTCCTGTGCTCAGTCACATTGCAGGAAGGTTTCTTACCATGTCAGCCATGACATTTTAGGTTTTATTTGTTCTGTGTTAATATCATTGTGTGATTTTATTCTTACATAGATTTTCTGTGAAGAAATGTTTGAAAGTCCATGCCCTAGCTGGAAACATCTAATTTAAAGAAGGGAAGTTTTAAACTCTGGAGTACATTTTTAGTAAGAACTAGGTGAGAAAATGAACCACCAGGAACTTCCATTTAATCGATTTCAGATGTGAAAATTATGTGAGAAGTTGATGATCTATCCTTTGAGATATTTTTTCTTTAGTTTTGAAGTTCCTGTGTTCTTTACGGCTACCTACCACACATGTTTCTCCAGATCTTGAAGGAATTATTGTGATGGTTTTCATTCTATCCTACCTGTCCAAACTTGCCATTTAAATTCACAGTTCATTTTCTGCCACATGAAACACACTAGTCTCATTGCCTATATAAAATAGGAGTTTGGTTGTTTGGACTTGCAGATGTGTTTTTTTGTGTACCTGTATCAAGTTGCCATTTATTCTGACATGTATATGTATTTCATGTGCTTTTTAGGGGACATACATGGTGCCTTCTGTTTACTTGAAATGCTGAGATTATGTCTCCAGCCTCCTCACTCTGCAGGCCCTTGGACTTCAAGGACTAGGGTAGACATTACAAGATTGGCTCATGTTTCCTGTGTTGTCTCAGTGGCTTCTAAGATTCCTTTCTTATTTCAGGATTTGCATCTCTGGTGTTTGAGCACCTAGAGATACATCACACATACTTGTTTATAGAGGTACTTAGAATTGAAGAGTAGGGTTGACATCATCTTTCCTGTAACCCCCACCCCTTAATAACTTCTAGGTTAACATGTAAATGAGTGCACCATTAAACTGGAGGGGAAATACCAGTAATCTGGCTCCAAAGGTGTTAATGTGGTTCACAAATTCATAGATATGGTAGCCAATAAATAGGTAATAAAAGCTAGCTTCGTAATTTCCTTTTTTACATTTCAAGTGTGAATATTAAATAATAACCCAATTCCAGAGATTTTTTTTTTCCTTGGGCCACACAGAATTTAGGCCTGGTGTTTTTATTGTTTTCAGTTATTTTAGAGAAACTAGGAATCTAAGTTTTCATGTTAAAATTTTCTTTTAAAATTATTGGCTTAAACATTTATAAGTCCCTGTTCAAATGAAAGAAGACATTTCTGTGGACAGATTTTACTGTTCCTTATCAGTTTGAAAGGCTTAATCTAGTATATGCTTTAGTGAATTGTATTGCTTTAGTTGAAACCAGGAGTACTTCTGTTCATGTCTCCTTGTCCTTGATTTTTTTTTTTTTTTTTTTTTTTTTTTTTGTGATTTTGGGATTGAACCCAGGGATGCTCTACAACTGAGCTACACCACCAGCCCTTTTTATTTTTATTTTGAGACAGGATCTCTCTAAGTTGCTCAGGGCCTTTCTAAGTTTACTGAGGCTGGCCTTGCACTCATGATCCTCCTGCCTCAGACTCCCCAGCCCCTTGGATTACAGGCGTGTGCCACCATGTCCAGTCTTGTCCTTGAATTTTAAGTTACCTTCCTCTAAGTCTTTTCCCTTCTCACTCTAACACGTATAATAACTGTTGATTTGCTTCTTACAAAAGACTGAAACCTTTGAAGTCTAAGAACATTTTTAGATCTGACCCATATTGGTAATTTAGTACCTTCTACCTTGCTGTAATCCATAGGTGCCCTGTAACAATTTAGTGCCTTTGATCCTCTAACTACTCCCTCTGGCCTGTTGTTTTTGGCTCCTATCTTGTTACCTGGAGCTTTTATTTCTTCCTTTTTGTTCCCTTCATCAACTGGATATGGGAATAGGTCCATTTATTATTGACTTACTACACAGTTTTCTTCATACATGATTATACTGCTCCACATTTTGGAACTGATAGGTGAATTGCCCATCTGTCCTGATTTTCCTGGAATAGTCCTAGTTCATATGGGTTTTCCTAAGAATAATTAGTAATAGCACCCCATTTCTCTGTGCAAACTCTGTTCAAAACTCTGTGTTATGCTTTGGAGGAAAACTAACATGGTCACCAAACCTACGGCCTTTTCTCCTATGATCATTACTGAGTTTGTACTATTGGCAACCTTGTCCAAGTCCCAATGCTTGAATAGACTTCAGTTGAATAAAATTTTCTTTTACACAGGTAAAACCAAGCACAACATAACACCAATGCCTTTTCAACAGCACTTCTTTTTATCACAATTCTTCATGTGTTTTGCAAATAGAGCCGCTGATGTACACACACACACACACACACACACACACACACACATATGTGCATATAATTTTGAATAGTGTGAATGTAGTGTGATCTTTATCTCCCTGTAACACAATCAGCTTCTGAAGATATGCTGGTTTGCTGTTAACTAAGCAGTAAAAGTGTCAGCACTCTTCATGTAAATTGCTATAGTAGGACTCTTGCCTCACATTCCACTTGTTCATTTATTTATATTTGATACAATAAAAAGGAAGATGACAAGGCCCAAATCATGAAGGCATAAAGCTAGTGTCTCATTCATCTGCAGTTGTTCATTCTGTTATATACTACTGCTGGACAGTTCTAGGCTTAAATAAAAAAAAAAAAAATGAGGAATATTTGTGGGCAAATTTATTTCAGTGTTTTGTTTCCTTGATTAAATGAATGAACAGAAGAGACTGTAAACTTTTCTTCCCTTTTCTGGACTTCACAGTTGAGTGTTCTTGCAGTGCTCATGAAAATTCTCTCTTGTTCTAAATCCATACCTTTTGTTGTGATTTCTCATTTACCTTCATGTCTCCCTTTATTCGTAATTGCCTTCTAGTGCAGTATAAAGGAGGGTGGAGATAACATGGAAGTCTCCCATTACAAAAGCCCACAGTAATTAGAACATTCATTTTCAGATAGTTGGGCTTTGGTTGGCCTTTTTATTTAATAAAGTAGCCATCATTCCTGTGCAGTGGTGCCCACAGATTTCTCTTCCTTAGTAGTCAAACTAGTGATTGTTTCTTCTTATCAGTGTTCAAAAGGAAGTTTGACTTGTTCTACCTCCAACTTAGAAATTAAACAAATTGTTAAAGAGCTTCCAAGTTTTCATACATGACTTATCAGAAACATAGCTGAAAATACTTAATAATTAACTTAAAAGCATTCTCTTCAGTTTGTTAGGATTATATATCTAGTAAAACTTCTCATATAATAGCATATAATAGAAATAGGAAAGAATAAGAATTGATTGTGTATTTGGAAACACAATAAATTGAAATATTTCAGTTAACAAAAGTGCACTGAGATTGTGCATCTTAGAAAAAATATATTCTAGATTGTTATGGCTGTAATATTTAATGTGAATAAAGTGCAAAAACATAGGTCTTAGTTGCAATAGTTTTAAAGATTTGAGGAATGGTTTTGTTGTGTTTTTGGAACTAAGATAAGCTATTTTAATATATCTAATAGTCATTTCATTTGCAAAAGGAAGATACTTCTGTAGCCTAGAGATGGTAGATATTAAATTGAAAACTGGATTTAAAATTCTTCATCATGATTTGACTAAAGTAACTTATTTCTGCCAGATTTTTATATTTAGGAACTTGGTTTCATCAGGTTTGTTCATTAATATTATATTCTCTTTTTTATGCTGAATAAATTAATTACAAAATTTATTTGCAAATAATATAAATAAATACATATTTGGAAATAATACAGGTTCATTTCATGTTTCCATAATACTAATAATGCTATGGGAACTTCTGAATAATATTATTCTTCATAACTTTATATCAAAGTATGTGTGTTTTGTGAAAGCTACAGTAAATGATTTATACTTGAGAACCATGTCTTAGGATTTTTTTTTTGTCAAATTCTTTGGGTCATTAATATGATCTAATTCCAATGAATACTATGTTTCTGACAAAGATTTCAAGAACTTAAAAGAAACATTTTGAAGTAAAATGAAATCAGCCTACTACTGTTACAATCCATGGAATATTAGTTTTAATGGTGGTTTGGACTTTAAATTTTAGTTGTAAAATAATGTAGAGATTGAAGTGTTATAAATTAATTAAATTATTAAAAAACAGATTTCTTTTTTTTTTAAAATATCTTTATTTATTTATTTTTATGTGGTGTTGAGAATCCAACCCAGTGCCTCCACGTGGGAGGCAAGCACTCTACCACTGAGCCCCAGCCTCAGCCCCTCAGATTTCTTAATAAGTTTATTTCTAGATAATATAGTTCAATAACTCAATTTTAGATGGTGAAATGTTAATTTCCTTTAAAAAAAAACAAAAAACCCTGTATATTATGTGAGGAAAGTAACAAGATTGCTTTGTATGCACCTACTCTCCCTTTCCTTCTCATTCACACATTCATAGATCAATTTACAGATTAAATGGAAAACTAAAAGTTCTTTGGTACAGAGTGGACTTTTGTGCTCCTTAAAAATAAAAAAAAAAAAGGAAACAAATCTGAACATATTATACTGATCATTTTTCCATTATAAATTTATGTCCAGTTTCATTAGAGATCAATCCAAAGTGGTAGATTCCAATATGCAATGGATTTTGTCAATTCTTTCAGCTGCCCCAAGAACAACACGTGTATGGACATCTTGACAGGAGAGGTTTATGAATAGTGCCACAGGATGTGATTGTCTCAAGGGGGCAAACCCAGAGGCCTCTACAGGGCCCTCTTTCCCCCTCTCTCCCATTGTTCCCACTTTTTCCATCAAGTGGAAAAAGTAGGCAGCAGCTGTGATTCCTTTTGCAGTTACAAGTCGACCATTAAAATAGCAATTAAAATGTTAGTATCCTGTTTCTAGTGAGATAACCTTCGTAACTTGTTAGGAGCCTCATTTACTATTTTTAGTGAATGTCAGTTTTATCATTTAAGATTAGACTTTTGATGTACATAATTAATTTTTTTTATTCCTTCCTTGTTTTTATAGGGATAGCAAGCATGGGATTTTCATTAGTTGTTCATTTACTGTGTGTCAAACCTCAAGTGAAATGCTGTGCTGTTTTCTAATATATTCCTCATGGCAATCCTGTGAGGCTGCTGTCCCATCCCTGTTTGACAGATGAAGTACCTGTGCTTCATAAAGGAAATAGTTTGTTGAAATGCATATACTTGATAAGGATGGTGCCAGCAATTAAATTTGGTTGTCCTTACCTCAGTTGTATTGTAGGGAAAGATGATAAGCTTTGTTTGTGTTTTATCTTTCCCTAAGATCTGCCTGTTTACAGAGAGAAGTCTGCATTGGATTAATATATCAGGCAATTGAAAAGAAAAATAATTCCACTTCATGTAATTTATAAAACATCTCAAATTGGAACTTTCCTTCCCATATCTGTTAAAGTCGTATTCAGGAAATTTGTGAAAGTTTTGTTGTACTCTTGGAACTATCGGAAAGTTGGATAAAAATGAAAACTTTTAAAAATGACATGGTTGTGATCGTACAAAAATAAAAGTCTGTTTTTTCCATTTTCATCTTTGTTTTTCCTTGAGTGTTTAAGATATTTGCAATGTATTGATTAAATTCAATCTGTTTATGATTTTTAAGCTATAAAATGTATACATGGCAAAATCAAATGATCTCCCCGATGCTTGATGCTTAAAAGCCTCAGGATCCTGTGAGATTGTGGCTGCATTCAGAACATAATGGGGAAGACATCACTAATGTATTGTACTAGTGTTATTCTTCTTTCCTCCCTCTGTTTGTTATTCATTGGAAAATTTTTCAAACAGTAGACAATATACCAAGATAATAGTAGATTATTTTTTTGTAAGTGAAACATTTACTGTGTGAAATCTACATCCTTTTAAAATATAACTTAGAAAATAGATATAGCATTAAAAAAAATACCTATTCTTCTTTTGTAGGTAGAGAACATTGTTTTCCATTTTGACAATTAGACATATTTAATTCTAATGGAAGTAAGGCTTATACATTAAGGTTGATTATCTCAGAACCTCTGGAATCCCAGGTAAGAATGTTTTAAACAGCTTCATGGTACAAGACACATTAGGGAGAAGGGATAGAAATGTATGCAGTATATCCCCGTGCATGGTGATTAGTGCACAATATTATCTCTGGAGTCTGAGTTATGTACTAAAGAGGAATCCTGAACAGTGTTGGAAGAGAAATAAATTGGAAAACATTCCTGCTTCTCCTGAAGCTGAGCTTCACATCATAACTTAATTATTTCTGTCTCTGATGTTGGGATTTTCTCAAATGTCAGTGATTCAATTAGCCGATACTTATTGATTCCTGACCCCTTCTTCGGTACAATGGTAGACACTGTAGTTTGAAGTACTATAGGGTTTTGCCATCAGCAAAATGACTTATCTTGTGGAGGAGATGGCAAACACACACGAGTAATTACACAATAGATAGCAGGATGGGAGCAGATATTATTTATTCAGTGCTTACTCAGTGCCAGCCTCAGAGTTGAACGTTTCATGTGTGTAATGGAAACAAAATTATATCTTTCTTGCTCATATTTAAAGGCTGAATTTTCTTTAGTATCATGTGAACAGGAAAACATATTCAAAATTTGAAGTGTTAAACGTAGCATGCATTCACTGAAGATTCAGATATATGTATTTTTATGTATCTATGTATTCATGTCTGTGTATGATACATACCATTACGAGTAGGGAAACTTGCGAGAAATCCCTCTTTATCTGACTCTCAAACTTTCACATCACATAGTAGTCGCTCCAATTTTGTGTATCTGCAAAGAAAATAAAATAAAAAATAAAAATTCCTTGACTTAGATTTTGAGAAACTACTTTCAAATTTGTGTGTGTGTGTGTTCCCCAGGTGACTTTTTATCCTTAATTAAACAAAATAACATAACTTTGCTTCTGTAGATTGATTTAAAAACATTCTCCCCCTATTTTTTTCTTCTGTCCCAAGAGGCAAAACAAAATTTTAACAGTACACACAAAGGCCCTCCTTGGTAATATGGGATGATTAGACAGAATGGATGAAGGACTGATAGTCATATCTTTATTTCTTTGAATCTGGCTGTGTTTATTCTACACTATTTTGGGAAATTTAGATCTCTACTTGTTAAGTGAATTCAGCATAAGAATCCCGACATGATTTGAATTGACCTTTGAAAGATGATTTCATTGACTCTGGGGGGGGATGGAAGGATTTCTGAGAGGGAGCAATATTATCAGATTCAGAGAGGATGGGATAAGAAATACATTTACCTTGGCAGTGTTGGTCAGGCCCCGTTGTTTCACTTTAGAATGGAGGATCTGCGTGGGGTTTGAGCTTCCTTTGGGTGAGAAGAGAGGAAGTATTTTTGAGACCTTAGAAAGCAAAACACAGAAATTTATGCGCTGTCACTGTATTTTCTATGCAGCACTTAAAACATTTGAGGGAATAACCGTGGTTCATGAATGCCTCTCCACATCCCTATCTGGCAGCTTGTATTCTCGCTTTTTTACAAATAGATTCCAACTCTATGTAAAGGGGAATTGAGTTATAAATATCACTTAACCTTCAAGCGATGGTACCAAGATTTGAACCAAGGTTAATCTGACTTCAGAGTTTCTCTAAGTTACATGCTTAAAAAAATAGACAAAATTGCACATGTTTCTTAGCTTACAGTCTATCCTGTTTATTTCAACAGTACTTGGGACAAATAAGAACTTTGCCCTTGTATATTTTGTTAAGCAGATAAAAAAATGAAAGTTTGACTGCTTCACACAATTTATAAAATATTTTTGAGTAAAGCATTTAACCAACTGAATTTCTATTTAAAATTCTTTATTCTAAGGGAGCTTGTTAATAGAACTTTACTGTACTATAGAGTTAACCTGTGTGAACTGCATTTTATCAAATCAGCTTCTGTTTCTAAATTTAATTTTTATTTCCAGTCTTCAAGTGCTAGAAATCTTGCATTAGTCTTATTGTTTTCTGTTTTTATGTAGACATTTATATGGTCTTTCTTGTTGCACTATCCCAGATGTCTGTAACAAAATGAAACAAAGATAGGAGACATCTTTTGTTCACTCCTGATTTACCAAGGACTATTTGTGAATTTTCACCAATGAAAACTTTAGTTAATGTAGGTTTTTGTTTCAATGCATTTTCATAATAAGAAAAAAATATTTTATTCAAAAAAGTTTCTTCTTTGAAAAGTTGCTAGAAGGAATCTGTTGTGTGTGTGTGTGTGTGTGTGTGTGTGTGTGTGTTTTAATAAGAAAGGTTTTAGAAGTCTCCTCTGAATGTGAAACACTTTTTTCCTTTGGTTCTACCATTTCAATTTCATTCACTATTCTGATATTTCACTTTATTCGAAATGTCGGGATCAACTTGAAATTTATAATTTATCTTGATGCAATTTATGATTACCTGCTTAAAACCTAGTATATAGGTGCTCAAGGCACAGTGTTGTAGGGCAGGGGTGTATCTGTTTTCTTGACTTAATATATTCAGTCTCAAAATCAAGATAAATAAACTGTAGATGGTGTTACTTCTTCTTGGTTATGGTTTACCAGATAAACACAATTGACCACTTCCACTGAAAATTTTACTTAGAATTTGCTTTTAAACTTTGAGAGAGATAGGATACCTATCTTTGGAAAATTTGGGCTTAGTCCCAAGTAGAGACCATCTTCATATTATTAATCATTTGTTACTTGGTTTTTGTATATTCCTGTACATTCCATTGTTTCACAAATAATTTGAGGTGGTCTCCCTGTAAGATAATTACATAAATAGCAATGAGTTCTAAATAAGGGGAACAAGACTCATGCACTGTAGGAAAGCAAATGTGATTATAAAATAAAGTGTGTGGCAGATAAACCTGAATTTTCCAGCTAATAAAGTTTATGTTACTGTTCTAGTTGACCTTCAAATTAGATGCTCAGTTTCTTTGTAAAAACTTGAAAAGGAAACACAGTCATTTTAGTTTTTTACTTTACAAATCCTTTCCTAGTATCAAGTTCTAAAGCTTCAGGCAAAGAGAAACCATACAAAATAATGATGGCTGTTCACTCATCTTTATTAGGGGAGGGGTTCTGAATCTTCTAAAGAGATGTTCAGAAAAACAAGTTAAAACTCAGGTATTTGTGCAGAGTTTAAGAAAATGCTGAAGTCAATGAGAAGTTTTCTTTTTCAAAGTTTGGTAGTTTACTCGCACTTCAGAAACACTGAATCAGGAGTTTACCCTTAAATTGTTTCATCCCACAAGGAATTAACAGAGCATACTTTCTTGCACACTTGGAGGTTTTAAAGGTAAAAGAGTTAGTGCTTCCATTTGTTGGGTCTGCTAGAACGAGGGGGATTCCATACCAAAATTAATGTCCTGGGACTGGTGTCTGAAAGAAACATTCATCACCAGAAGTTTTGAAACCTATCTGGTTGCCATTTTTATCTTAGGAGCCAGATGGGTTGCCTCTGGTAGTTTGGACCAGTGAACTCTTAGCTAATTTTACTAACTTGATAGAGAATCAAGAAGTAGTTTGTACTTAGACAGAATGACTTATTTTAATAGGTAGTTCTAGCCACTGGACAAATTGATCCTTCTTGAAGGTCATCCAAGCAAGTCTACTAAGTTTGTTAAACAATTACTTTCCAGGTCCCTGCATCTTTCTGTTGGCTCTGCTCTTTGAAGACTTTTATTTCTACCATTCTTTTCTGGTTCTCTTTTGGAGGGCAGTGATGGTAGTAATTTTGGCCTTTTAATTTAATCCTAATATTTAACCTGGGCTACTAGAATGATGGGTAACACCACTTCTTACATTTTACCCTCTTTCTATCACACCTGACTTATTCCTGGGGTCAGTTTTACCCATAACAATAGAGCCCCAGGCCCTGTGGTATGCTGGTGCACCTCAGGAGACCCTTTCTAAATCTAAGGAAGTCATTAGACTCCAGGCCTTCCTGGAAGCCCAGCAGGAAGTTTGTCTCAAGCAATTTATCACCCTGAACTTCTTTGTTAGATTCTCATTTATTTACTTGTTATTTTTTCTTAGGTAAGGTAAGATATTTTTGTGTTTTTCTGTGTTCCAGGAAGCAATTTTAGGCCAAAACTACTGTGGAGAGGGTAATCACAATTGTGTTTCAATCACAATTAGTTCCAATTTTGCCTCTCCAGATACATAAGTCTGTTGTAGCGTCTTGTCAATTTTTTCTTCCCCAGAACACATTGTCTTTAAATTGAATGCAGATCAGGATAAATGTACAACATGCTCAACAGGGAATTTTGGTTTTGTATTTGAAAGAAATAAATCAGAAGATGGCTGTTTAGATTTAAGATGTGTTTCCTGAGGGTCAAGAGGTGAATATGTTTGTGATGCCCAAAGTTGTTATGTATGCTTATGAGGACAAGATTAAACAACTTTTATCCAGCTGCAGACAGAACCTATTGTGGGGTCTTGGAAGTTACCCAAATTGTTAGTCAGTTTTAGAATAACATTTTGGTAAGAAGTGGTAAGAAAATTCTTAGTTATAAAAGCTAGTTGCATATAAGTTAGAGGTTAAGAATAAATTTCATTTCTTTGTTCTCTGTAGCATTTCTATCATTTGAAGTTGCAAAAAAGTTTGTAACCAGGTTGCTACATGTCATGTTCCATAGTAATGTATAGTGCAGCATTAATTTGATAAACTTGCCCTTTTATTTATAAAATATTATAGATTCTTCTGAAAAAAATTTAAAAAGTGAAACTCATGATGGCTCTATGGGATTTATGTGTGTAAATACATATGCAGATGATTCACAAATGTTTATAGTGAAGATCTTTCCTCTGAGAAAATTTCATATATCCACGTCATACTTGATATCTTCTCTTGTGTGTCTCAGCAAAATTAATGCACCTCTTTCCTTAGAGAGTATTCATCATTCTTTTTGGTGGTCTTTCCTTTATTTGGTGAATTTCTTGCTATATGATTTCTTATGACTTAATAAGGAAATAAAAAACTCAATTTTTCAGCTCTTCTTAAAGGTAGGATACCCACAGGCCATTAAATCACCATTCAGACCTCTTGCAGGAATTTGATTAGGAAGCTAATGAATAGTGACAGAAGGCATCATAAAGAGTTCCTCCTATAGGAGTGGAAGTCTAGATGTGTGCATAAACACCCAGAGAAGAATTTTTATTAAACAGATTTAATTTTTTTAAATTTCATTTTGGGATACATTGTTGAATTTATTGGTAAATGAACCAGAGGCTAAAAATCACTATTAAAGAAAAAATACTAAACATTATGATGACATTGATTCAAATAATTTTTTATTGTTATCATCAGATGATGAAGCAAATTGATACTTCATCTGTTAGAAGCAGCGAAGTGTAGGACCTAACCTCTGCTTGTCTACAACATTAGAGGGGTATTGGAGTGTATTTTGATCATTCTAATTAGGCTTTTCCCCCTTTTCAAAAGCACAGTGGATCCTGCTATATACATTAAAGAACTTGAATTGATCTTTCACCCAGACTTGTCCCACATCCAGTATATAGGGTGCAGAAAATGGCAACAGTATCTACTTGAATATCCAGAAATACAGTTGTACATTCTGGATACCTATTTCTACACTGATATGCATCACCAGTTGTTCTGTTTTTACCTCCCACATAGATCTTTTACAGCTGGATCATCCTACTCCCATTACTAAGTATGATTATTCCCAACTTGAATACTATTGCTATTTCCTTTCTGGTTTCCCTTATCCATTTTGCTCACCTCCCCATATCACTTCTGAGCCAGAGTCATTTTCCAAAATGTAAATCTCAACTTTCATCTCCCCCAGCATAAGTCTTTTCTGTGCCTTCCTGTAAAATTGAGGGTAAAGAAAAAACTCCTCACCTTTGTGGGCATAGCTCCCTTGGTTTGTACTTTCTAAATCTCCATCCTCAACTCCCAGATTTTCTTCTAGTCAGCCAGACTTACAGTCTCTGTATTCATTATACATTGCTCTGTCCCTGCTCCTTTTCACAGTAGTTTCTTCTGCTGGAAATATCTTCATTGTTTTCTTTAATAACTCTCTTCGATTCTTTGGATCATAACCCAAGGATCACTTTCTCAGGGAGCTTTTCAGGTCTGCCTGATGTAGTCATGTGCTCCCCTTATATTACCTTATAGCCAACCTGTTTTTTATCCAGGTTATCACACTTTTATTTTGACATATATTTCTTTATGCTTTGATTTCCTGTATGATGTATGAGGCTTGCGGAAGAAGCCTCGTGAAGGAAAAGGACCAAAATGGCATTTGTTAGAGTACTTTCATGTTTAATAGATTTTCAATGCAATTTAAAAACTTCTTTTCTTTGATAGGCAGCACAGTGTAGATACTAAAGAAAATTGTCCTGCTAGATTTGGATTGAATCCTGAGCAAGTTACTTCACCACTTAAACCTCAAATTTTTGGAATATTCTTTGTATTTAGAACTTTATGTATTTAGCAGCTTTCACAATGGAAGTTTGGATGAATCAAATAAGATATTTGACTGATGTAAGCTGCTTTATTAGTTCACCTACGCCCCCCTCATCAACTCCACTGCTGGAGTGTCTTCCATGTGTAGATCACCATGCTGAAAAGGCTAATGGGAGGTATTAGCCCTTAAGAAGTTCAGTACTGAGTTTGGATAATTCTATAGTCTGTAGTAATAAAAGGTAAAGAATGTAACATTTGTTACCTAAAAAAAGTGTGTAATTGAAGATAAGAATTCATAGAGAAAGATCAAAGTTCCCTGGGAGAGAAAAAGATAATACAAACCTTTCAAGCAAACAAAGGAGTATGAATCAAGGCAGAAATGCACATTGTATCATTATGAACTGGAACCTAGGAGTTCTTACTGGTGGTTAGTGCTCATTGAGCATTGTGGAGGTTTATAGTCCAGGTTTGTGGGGATGCTGAGTGTCACGTGTGTAGTTCTTACTGTGCCCAGGCGTGCTGTTAATTGCTTCAGTCAACAGGATTGTGCTATTTGTTTCTGGTGAACATATGTTACTGTTAAGTAGGCCACTCACTGTCAATTCTTGGTAATTACCAACTTCAGTCACTGCTGGTAGGATTGTGTCAAAGCAATTCTTCCTTTTTAGGTTACCCAGCCAGTTCTTGGAGACACTTGATAATATTGTAGTTAGAAGGAGACAATATCAGAGCCATATCCTTGCTTGTGGTTATTCTCAAGAGAGGTAAATCCGATCTTATTTCTTTGATTCGAGTTTCCATTTAGCTGATGAATACTAATGAATCCTGAAAGTGTATCTCAACAGTAGACTGAAAGATATGAAGTCAACTTTTCAAAAATCATCAGTTCCCCCTTCCCTTTCATAAGAGAAAGACTTGGGAAAAGTGGGTAGGGAGACACCTGCACTTGATTGTTGGTCAAAGATCCAACTGCTACTTGTTTTGGCTGAAGCTGTTTTCTATTTTAGTTTCTACAGTACGCCCTAGAGGAAAGCCTTAAAAAGTTAGTGTGGGAACTGAAAGTCTACAATTTCTCAGTGTTTGTGTTCACCCATTGAGCCTTAAGTTAGCATTTATGAAAACATTGAAGTACAATCCTTACTTGCTCCCTGGGCAAAAAAAGCACAGTTGGAATGGAGGTCACTTGATCATGCAGCTTTTCTGGTTATGTTTAAAAGGAATGTTTTGTTGGAGGAATATCCTTGGGTGATTGTGCTTGCTGAGAGGAAGTTGAATCAATTGCTGAAACCACAGAAGTATTAGTGTGCTATTCATAAGTGACAAGGTATGTTGAGGCCATTATTTTCCTTTTTTTTTTTTAGTAGTAACTGGATTGGTGGCACAGGAAGTAGAATAATTCATCCCAGAGAACAATGATATGATTCACTGTTCCAGTTTAAGTATTAGGAAATACTAATTCCAAAAGAGTTGCCTTAAATTAACATTAGCATTAGGCTTATAAGATTTTAGAGGAAACTCAGTCTTCTTTTAAAGTTTATATCAAAATCTTGACTTATAGGAAAATAATTATCCTGTTGCTAAATGCAGTAATCTCAACATTTGAGATAATGGTACTATGTCACTCTCTTTTGCTTCTGTCTTTCTGGGACCTCAGTTTTCTTTTACCATATTTGAGTGGGTGATAAAACTTGTAGAAGAGATAGAATATGAACATGGCCCCATTTTTTCTACTACTCAGGTCCTTGCTCTTTCTTCATGTCTTCCTAGACCTCACATCTTAAAGTGTAAGCACAATCTCATTTTCTCCTCCAGATTGGTCTCTTTTAATTTCCTTCTATTCAATCTTTTATATTTTTTGTCATCTTTTTGCTTGTATTCTCTTTGGCTTTTCTTTTGATTGTTTTGGGGCTTCTAACATGGAACTGTTAATCCAAACAAGCAAAGAGATTCTTGGTTTAGGTAATACTTTGTAAGTGAAAAAGTGAAAAAAAAAAAAAAAAAAGCATGTTTTTACTTTGATAGTTCCTACTTTTGTAATCCGCACAACAGTCCTCTCAAACAGTACTTTTATTATATCCAAGACACTTATCTTTTCTGAGTCTCAGATTTTTATCAGTGAAATGGTAGAGAGGAGAGGCTGACTGCTGGGGTGGTTGGTAAGTGGCAGAGACTGGCTCTTACATCAAGTCTCCCCTCAATCAGAGCCTGAATTCTTAACCTCTTTATAAACAGGAATGTGCTTTCATTTGAATAACAGTGACATATATGTTTATTTCCAATGTGTGGATATTTTATGAAGTGTTCTCTATTGTAATCAGCAACATCAATGGTTCTTAGAGTTTACTGAAGGAAGAGTTTACTTCCTTGGTTGGGAGTTGAGCTGCACCTGCGACCTGATCATCCTTGAGCCTGAGAACTCAGTTATGAACTTTAGTTAGCCTGAGTTCTTCTCTGATTGGTTATTGTTTACCATTTATTTATTCTGGCGTAGTTCCCATTATTACTAGGGTAACCATTGAGTAGTTAATAATTGTTACTAACTTTGAATCAAAATTAAGGCCTTGTTCTCTAGTATATGAAAGTAGAACTTTGGTACCTTCAGATGTAATATGACTACTGAGTAGAATGTTTTGACTTTAGGAATACTGATTTATATGGAAAATGTGAAAGCCTTGTATACTCACTCTTTACTAACCTTCAGCTCTGGCCTCCATTATTAATAGGGTTGCCGTGTATCCAGATGATGGGATGGAATCTTTGTATGATATTTTGTCTTGAGGCATTTTCCAAAGATTGCCGGCTGCGCTACCTTTTCTTATCTTTCCTTGTTCATTGCAATCTGGGTTCCTTTGAAAAGGCAAGGGATGATTGCAAAATCGGCTGCAGGACAAAGACTGCCTTGCGTTGTGGGGTAATGCCACTCTGATGATACTCTCTCAAGTTGCTTTTCATTTTAGCAGCTACTTTTCAAAACATCTCAGTTCTGCCAAACATAAAAGCTGTGCAGGTTGGAGAGCCATAGCAGCATGTTGGGGTCACAGATACTGTAGAATTTTACAGTAGGCATTCTTAAACTTAGATCTGTGAGTTCTTTAAATTTTGGGTGCGTGTGTTTCTGGATTTGGGGTGGAGGGAAGAGTATTCTAAATTTACATAAAGAGCAAGAAAGGCAGGGTTAGAGAAGAACCAAAAGGAAAGAGTTCAGGAAGAATTTGACTTAGTGGGACAAAGGAAAGAGTGGGGGAGAGAAGGGTTAAGAAAGGTTGTGAGGGTTAAGGGCCACAGAACTAGAAATTCCATGTCTTTAACCTTCGAAGATGTTCGATTCACACATTCCTTCATATGATGGTATAATGTGGTCCAGATAGGAAAGAATATATCCAAAGGAACAACTTACTGAGGACTTACATATTTTCTCATGTGTACATCAAGGGGAGTAGGTCTTTTAAACTTTAACGTTTTTGTCCTCTTTTAGGTTATAGCTCTTTATATTAAATGCTTGCTAGTAAATCGACTGTGTAGCTTCCCTGTTCTGATTGGTCTCCAAGTATATCAGATGCTTGCTGAGAGAACAGGGCTATCTTTCTGAAGGAGGATGTTCCCCTATAAATGAACCCCATATAAGTTATTTAAAATTTGTTTAAAAGAGGTATATAATTAAGAAATATATAATCAGAAATTCAGAAACCATAGGTGAGTTACAAAAGAGAAAACTGGTTTGGGTGTGGAGAAAATAGTGAGGAGTAAGATTGGAGTAGGTGGTCTGTGAAGAGAAGTGAAAGGTAAATAACCAGAGAACCTTTGAGCAAGAGTATGTGGGAAGTGAATGCCAAGCACAGAAGTAGAAGTTTCTCTGTATACAGCATCTTCAGTGGACTTGAATAAAACTAGTTTAATGAAAATATGTTAGCCAGGCATGGTGGTACACCCCTAAAATTCCAGCTACTCTGGAGGCTGAGGCTGGAGGTCAAAATGTGAAGGCTAGCTTGGAGAATTTATCTGGACTGTGTCTCTAAATGAAAAGAGATATAGTTTAGTGATAGAGTGCTTGTTTAGCACACATGAGGCTAAGGGCTCAGTGTCCAGTATTTAAGGTGAATATTTTAACATAGTAATGTTATAAACACATATATGCAACATATAAAGTTTTAAGAATGAAGTATAGAAACCTATTACAAACCTATTTATTTTTCACTATTTTCTTTGCTCTTAATTTTATTTCATATATTGATGCTATTCCTAGAAGCTTAGCTTAAAGATAAGGAATTTATTAATAGAATAAATTCATAGGGCAATACTTCTGCATCTGTAGATGAGAGAAGGATGTTTAGGAATGTGGGACTTGTTTCTTTGGCCATTCTTTTTGGTCAGAGTTGCCATTTAGTGTGAGTACTTTCTACCTCTCTCTCTTTCTAAGCATTCAAATAAGAAATACCTGATTTTTGTATTCTGTCTCTGTGTATGTATGTGTGTTTTAATGCCATGATGCTGTTAATCTGTAGGATGCAAAGAAAATTTATTTTTCAAAGACCAGAACTCTATATTTATTTACATAGTATTTCTCATTTCATTTGATCTTTCTTATGAAAGACCATATCCTTTTAATATCTTTTTAAATAGATATGTACAAATCTAATGCATAGTCATTATAAATCATTCAGAACAGGTAAATAAGGAAAATAACAAAAACAATTAGTGTCCCCCTCATAATACACTATTAACATTTTGTTAAATATTTTCTATTTATTCCAGACATGTTTCCATATTTGTGTGTGTATCTAAGTGAATACATACACATTTACAAAATATATTTGATGTATATTTTTATAAATGATTATAATATTTTCTGACTTACATACTTATATTGTAAATATCTTCTGTGACATGTTTGTAATATCATTCTAAATGACTGCATGATTATTCATCAAACTGATTAACCAAAGTTTTAAAAACTACCTATTGTTAATATTTCAAATTCATTTTTTTTTTGTCATTTTAAACAGTAGAATGTTGAGATGAACATCTTATCTTTGTGCATTATACGTGATTACTTACCTAATACACATTCTTAGACTTGGAATTACCAGATCAGAGAGATTATATTTCTTTACGTGTTTTGATCCTTTTTTTTTCTTTCTTCTTCTTCTTTTTTTTTTTTTTTTTCCAGTTTTCTTTGGGTGCTGGGGAGTGAACCCAGGGCCTTGTGCAAGGCTTTTGGTTCTCATTGCCAAATTGCTTTCCAGAGAGTTATACTTTATAAAAAAATAAAGCATGTATGTTTTTGTTCAGTATTTTGAATGATGTATTTGAAAGCTCATTGCTGAAGATTGTAAGAAATGTTGGTAAGGCCACATTAAAGTGGTTATGCTAAGTAAATTATTTGGGAGTGAACACAGATGTTTCATTATTAAACTTTGGGATAGCTAAACTCAAAACTAAATACAATTGAACTCTAATTAGAAATTTGAGAGATTAGTTATCTGAACTAACAATAGTAAACAATTAGTAAGTAAGAACGATAGTAAATAAGCTTAAGTGATAACATAAAGATTGAGGGAAGTATATATTGTAGGATTTCCAGACTGTCGAGTTTGAGGGTCAGTTATTCTGGGAGACTGTAGAAAAAATAGAAGTTGGTAATAATAATGGGGTTCTTGATGTTTTTGATGACGGGGGGGAATCTCCTGTCAAATAGGCAGCTACCTCCATGGGGCAAGCTGTGCTGAGGGCCATTGTATCAAGTCACTAGGCAGAAGGGCTTAGATAGCTTTTTGTTGCTAGTGCTTGCTTCTTCCTTTCCAAAACAGTGCAATAAATGCATTATTATTCCACAGCAATCCAAGTCAGCATTGAAATAGGCCCTATAACAGAAACATTCTACAGAAATGAGTTATTGGCACTGATTTTTTAAAAATTATTTAACTTGTCTTCAACGACCTTGAAATTCTGAAATAGTTTGGTTGTGCTTTTATTTTGTGTCTTTTGCTTGTCTAATGATCAAATTGGTACAGCATACAAATGAATAGTTTGTTTTTCCCATTTCTTTCATAAGAAAATTATTGTCGCTTAAAAGTGCTGCTGGCTGAAAATTGCTAAATGATTTTAATGGTAAATATCATAATGTATAATTAAAGTGTGACATAAAGCATATTTTACTGTAAAATTTATTTTATAATAGAAGAAAATAAGTATTAGAGAGCCAATAAATCATATATTGTTTTTCTTTTTTTAATTTTTCATGATAATTATACATACTATAATATTCATACATGTACAGACCATAAATTATTGAATTTTATTTCCCAGTGCCCATTTTTTCCTCTACTTCTCCTCCCTTGAACCTCTTCTTTTACTGTACTGGTCTCCTTTCTCCAGTAAAACCTTTAGAGATCACTACTTTAAGACTGATAATCAGAAGCCATAATTGCAAATTTGTAAAAGTAATATAAATGTGTTACTGCCATAATGTGTCACTGAGCAATTTGTTACAGCAGTGGAGGAAAAAGTCATGGGTTTGTGAAGAGCTGGGGTCCAATATCCCAAAGTAACATATTTAAGATCACAGGTCTTGTCTTAGTTAAGAGCAGTTATTGGTCTACTGTGCAATGGTGAATCTTGCTAACTCAGCTATTGATTTTACTTTTTTAAATTTTTAATTAATTAATTTTTTTTGGTACTAAGGATTGAATCCAGGGTCACTGTACTGATGAACTATATCTGCAACCTTTTTAAAAAAAAATTATTTTGTGACAGTTTCACTAATTTGCTTAGGGCCTTGATACATTCCTGAGGCTAGCTTTGAACTTGTGTTCCTCCTGTCTCACTCTCTCAAGCTGCTGGGATTATAGGTGTGCACCAACGACTGGCTTAACTGTTGACTTTAGAATGTGCATCTAACCAGTTGGGTTAAGATTCAGGATATCCTGTTTAAAAATATACAGTCTTTCCAAAAATGTACATGGCCCATTTATTCTATTAATGTGTCATCTCTGAAAGTCAAGGAGACAAAGGATTCCAGCTTACAAGACAAGATGAAATCTGGGAAATTGAAGTAAATAATATCAGTTACTATTATTGTATGTGCATTATTTTACTTGGACTGTACTAAAATGTCATATAAGATCTTCAAAAAAGCTCTGAACCATAAAGTGCTACTCAATGGGCGTTGGTTAGATTTGAAATTTAGTTCCTTACCTAGTTGAAACCTTTCTCTCTGCTGTGATTTGAATCTGTTATTGGGGTTAATTGAACTATTTAGACTGGCATTCTTAATGTGCCATGGGCTCAACTTATGTTTTCAGGTGGGGATACAAAGGATTGATTATTTGCACATATTAAGAGGAGAGGGTCAAGGATAATGCTTCTAAACCTGGGTTTTATAACACCACACCTAACTGTGCTTGTATGAAGACAAAATAAAATCCTTCCATGATAAACAGAAGTTAAAAGAGTTTACAAACAGAAAGCCTGCACTACAGAATATTCTCAACAAAATATTCCATGAGGAGGAAATGAAAAACAACAATGTAGGTCAGCAAAGGGAGGAACTACCTTAAAGGAAAATCCATTCAAAGGAGAAACCAAGTCAAGTTAAAAACCAAAAATAAGCCCAAATGACTGGGAATACAAATCATATCTCAATAATAACCCTGAACGTTAATGGCCTAAACTCATCAATCAAAAGACGTAGATTGGCAGAATGGATTAAAAAGAAAGACCCAACAATATGCTGCCTTCAAGAGACTCATCTCGTAGAAAAAGACATCTACAGACTAAAGGTGAAAAGGATGGGGAAAAAACCTACCATGCACATGGACTCAGTAAAAAATCAGGGGTTTCCATCCTTATTTCAGATAAGTGGACTTCAAGCCAAAGTTAGTCAGAAGGCATAAAGAAGGACATTTCATACTGCTTAAGGTAGCCATTAAATCCAAAAGACATAATGATCATAAATATTTATGCCCCAAACAATGGTGCATCCATGTACATCAAACAAATCTTTCTTAATTCCAGGAATCAAATAGACCATGACACAATAATTCTGGGTGACTTTAACACACCACTCTCACCACAGGATAGATCTTCCAAACAAAAACTAAACAAAGAAACCATAGAACTCAATAACACAATCAATAACTTAGACTCAATAGACATATATAAAATATTCCATCCATCAACGAGCGAATTCATTTTCTTCTCAGCAGCACATGGAACCTCCTCGAAAATAGACCATATGTTATGCCACAAAGTAGCCCTTAGTAAATGCAAAAAAAAAAAAAAAAAAGAAAGAAAGAAAAAATAGAGATACTGCCTTGTGTTCTATCAGATCATAATGGAATGAAATAAGAAATCAATGACAAAATAAAAAACAGAAATTACTCAACACCTGGAGACTAAATAATATGCTGTTGAATGAAGCATGGTTAACAGAAAACATCAGGGAATAGATAAATTCTTAGAGGTAAATGAGAACGACAATACAACATATTAAAATCTCTGGGACACTATGAAAGCAGTACTAAGAGGAAAATTCTTTGCATGGAGTGCATTCAAGAAAAGAATAAAAAGTCAACAACTAAATGACCTAACATTACAGCTCAAAGCCCTAGAAAAAGAAGAACAGAACAATACCAAAGGTGGTAGAAGACAGGAAATAATTAAAATCAGAGCTGAAATCAATAAAATTGAAACAAAAGAAACAATTCAAAAAATTGACAAAAGTTGGTTTTTTGAAAAAGTAAACAAAATAGACAAACCCTTAGCCACACTAACAAAGAAGAGATAGAAAACTCAAATTACTAAAATCAGTGATGAAAAAGGAAATATCATGACAGACACCTCTGAAATATATAACATAATGAGAAGCTACTTTGAAAATCTGTACTCCAACAAAATAGAAACTACTGAAGACATCAACAAATTTCTAGAGACATATGATCCTCCCAAACTGAACCAGGAGGGCATACAAAATTTAAACAGATCAATATCAAGCAATGAAATAGAAGAAGCCATCAAAAGCCTACCAAACAAGAAAAGCCCAGGACCAGACGTATTCTCAGCTGAGTTGTGCAAGACCTTCAAAGAAGAACTCATTCCAATACTTCTCAAAGTATTCCAGGAAATAGAAAAGGAGGGAATCCTACCAAACTCATTCTATGAAGCTAATATCACCCTCATATCCAAACCAGGCAAAGACACATCAAGGAAAGAAAATTTTAGACCAATATCCTTGATGAATATAGATGCAAAGATCCTTAACAAAATACTGGCAAACCGTATCCAAAAACATATTAAGAAGATAGTGCACCACGATCTAATGGGGTTCATCTGGGGAATGCAAGGTTGGTTCAACATCTGTAAATCAATAAATGTAATTCATCATGTCAATAGACTTAAGGATAAGAAACATATGGTTATTTCAATTGACGCAGAAAAAGTGTTTGACAAAATACAACACTCCTTCATGCTGAAAAACTAGAAAAAATAGGGATAGTAAGAACATACCTAAACATTGTAAAGGCTATTTATGCTAAGCCCACAGCCAACATCATTCTTAATGGAGAAAAACTGAAAGCATTCTCTTTTAAAAATGGGAACAAGACAGGGAATGCCCTCTTTCACCACTTCTATTCAACATTGTACTTCAAATAGTAGCCAGAGCAATTAGACAGACTAAAGAAATTAAAGGGATACGAATAGGAAAAGAGAAACTCAAGCTGTCACTATTTGCTGATGACATGTTTCTCTATGTAGAGGATCCAAAAAACTCCTCCAAAAAACTTCTAGACCTCATGAATGAATTCAGCAAAATAGCAAGATATAAAATCAACACACATAAATCTAAAGCATTTTTATACATAAGCAATGAAACATCTGAAAGGGAAATGAGGAAAACAACTCCATTCACAATAGCCTCAAAAAAAAAAAAAAAAAAAAAACAAAACAACAACAACAAAAAACTTGGGAATCAATCTAACCAAAGAGGTAAAAGATCTCTACAATGAAAACTACAAAACATTGAAGAAAGAAATTGAGGAAGACCTTAGATGATGGAAAGATCTCCTATTTACTTGGATAGGCAGAAATAATATTATCAAAATGGCCATACTTCCAAAGGTGCTATACAGATTTAACCCAATTCCAATTAAAATCCCTATGACATTTCTCATAGAAACAGAAAAAGCAATCAGGAAATTCATCTGGAAGACAAAAGACACAGAATAACCAAAGCAATCCTGGGCAGGAAGAGAGATGCAGGAGGTATCACTATACCAGACCTTAAACTCTACTGTAGAGCAATAGTAACAAAACGGCATAGTACTGGCACCAAAATAGATAGATCAATGGAACACGATAGAAGACACAGAGACATACCCACATAAGTACAGTAACCTCATACTAGACAAAGGTGCCAAAAATTTACAATGGAGAAAAGATAGCCTGTTCAACAAATGGTGCAGGGAAAACTGGAAATCTATATACAGTAAAATGAAATTGAACCCCTATCTCTTACTCTGTAGAAAACTCAACTCAAAATGGATTAAGGATCTAGGAATTAGACCTGAGATTCTTCACTGAATAGAAGAAAAAGTAGGCCCAAATCTCCATCACATTGGCTTAGGACCAGACCTCCTTAACAAGACCCCCATAGCACAAGAAATAAAAGCAAGAATCAATAAATGGGATAGATTCAAACTAGAATGTTTTCTCTCAGCACAGGAAACAATCAATAATGTGAAAAGAGAGCCTACAGAGTGGGAGAAAATCTTTTCCACACACACTTCAGACAGAGCATTCATCTCTAAAGTTTATAAAGAACTTAAGTCTTTACACCCAAAAAGTGGTCTAAGGAAATGGGCAGACACTTCACAGAAGATATACAGGTGATCAACAAATATATGAAAAAGTTCTTATCATCTCTATTAATTAGAGAAATGCAAATTAAAACTACCCTAAGATTTCATCTAACTCCAATCAGCATGGCCATTATCAAGAACACAAGCAATAATAAGTGTTGGCGTGAATGTGGGGAAAAAGGCACATTCATACATTGCTGGTAGAGTTGCAAATTGGTGCAGCCACTCTGGAAAGCAGTAGGAGATTCTTCAGAAAACTTGAATGGACCCACCATTTGACCCAACTATCCCACTCCTCGGTTTATACCCAAAGGACTTAAAATCAGCCTACTTCAGTGATGCGGACACATCAATGTTCATAGCAGCTCAATTCACCATAGCTACATTGTGGAACCAACCTAGATGCCCTTCAATTGACGAATGGATAAAAAAATTGTGGTATATATACACAATGGAATATTACTCAGCCATAAAGAAGAATAAAATTATAGCATATTCTGTTAAATGGATGAAATTGGAAAATATCATGCTACATGAAATAGGCCAAGCCCAAAAAAACAAAGGCTGAATGCGTTTTCTGATAAGTGCAAGACAACATATAACGGGGGCGGGGGTTGATGGGGGGAAGATAAGAATGAAGGAACTTTGGATGTTGTAGAGGAAAAAGGGGTGGGATGGGTGGGGATTGAAAAACAGTAGAATGAAACAGACAGTATTACCCTCTATATATGTATGATTACATGAATGGTGTGAATCTGCATTGTGTACAACCATAGAAATGAAAAGTTGTACCCTGTTTGTGTACAATAAATTAAAATATGTCTGTAAAAAATGATATGCAGAAAAAAAATTATATCCTAGGGAAAAACATTTTATAATAAAATTTGTGTTCTACCAGAAGTTTGATAAACAGGCACATGTGTTTCTGGAGCAAGTAGTAGTGGTGATGAGTTTAGTGGATGAGACTCCATGGAATTTATTATGTGCCCTATTCTTGACTCTAAATAATTTTTACTTTAGCCCTCATAGTAACTCTACAAATTGTCCTTCTTCCATGAACTGAGGTTCAAAGTGGTTACTCCATTGCAAAATATCATATAATATGGATAAACAATGATCGCAGGGGCTGAGGTTGTAACTCAGTGGTAGAGCACTTGCCTAGCATGTGTGAGGCACTGGATTTGATTCTCAGCACCACATATGAATAAAAAAAAAAAAATAAAAGTCCATTAACAACTAAATAAATATTTTAAAAAATGATCTTGGAATTAGAAAGCAGAAATGATTCCATTGCTATCACTTTTAGCCCATCTCCCTGAAATAAAACTGGGTAGGGAAAAAGAAAGGTGTACCCTTTCTATCAATCAAGTCAATAGTTTATTAAATAGTAAAATAATTTCTGCTTAATAAGACTAGGTAATTTTTTGAGTAAGATCTGGATTTGAACGAGGTTTTACCTGGTCTAGTGTATGTCTTTGATAGTGCCTCAATCTATTAATTTGTAAAATAGGGATAATTATATGTTGCTATGAATACTAAATGAGTTAATACAGGTGCATACTTTGAACAATGTCTATTATTTAATAAGAATGCAATTGCCAGCGATCCAAGATGGCGGCCTAGAGGGAGACTGCACCCCCTGTCACTCCAGAACCCAGGAGTTAAGAAGGGGAGGCATTGAGAGACTGGGACTGAAATAGAGCCACGGGTGAGTCTGCCCACTGGGTAAAGCTCGGCCCGGGGGGCAGGCCCAGATAGAGGTGGCTTATCGGAGCCGGGCAGGGCAGCTAGAGTCATCCACAGGCAGCCCTGCGCACTCCGGCGGTGGGCCCCGCCCACACAGCCAGCTTCTCCAGGTTCTCGGAACGGAACTGGCCCGCTAGTGAGAGCCTTTCTGACCAGAACAAGCTCCGAGTCCCGGAGCCAGTGCAGCTCAGCGTACTCTGGCACACAAGCAGATTCAGGGTCCAGACAGGGCAGCCAGAGACTTCCCCAAGTAGTCTGGACCCCTGCGGTGGGAGGTGCCGTTCAAGGCTAGCCTCTCAGAGCTGACCGCCCAGTGAGAGACTTTCTACATAGAACCAGCCACAAGCCCCCGAACAAACGGAGAGCCTCGATCCGCAAACAGCCTCTGGGATCAGGGCAGGGCAGCCAGACACCTCTTCAGGCGGCTCTGCCCACTCTGGATGCAGGCTCTCTTCTCGGGGCGATCCAAGATGGCGGCCTAGAGGGAGACTGCACCCCCTGTTGCTCCAGAACCCAGGAGTTAAGAAGGGGAGGCATTGAGAGACTGGGACTGAAATAGAGCCACGGGTGAGTCTGCCCACTGGGTAAAGCTCGGCCCGGGGGGCAGGCCCAGATAGAGGTGGCTTATCGGAGCCAGGCAGGGCAGCTAGAGTCTTCCCAAGGTAGCCTTCCACACTCCGGCAGTGATCTCCTCCCACACGGCCAGCTGCACGGTGCAGGCCCACAGTGAGAGCATTTCAGCACAGAGCCAGTTCCAAACCGTGGAACCAGTAGGGGGCTAGGGGCAGTTTTCTTCGGATACGCTGCTTTATCAGATTCCTCCAAGACATCAGGCTACTGAAGGCTGGGAGGTGATACACTGGAAATCTACCGGGACACTATAAGCCAATAGCGGAAAACTGCAATATCTCAGGGTCCCACTGACAACTGACCAATATGAGAAAACAAGGGAAGAAAATGTCCCAAACAAACCTAGATACTACATCAATAAAACCCAATGACAGCACAGCTTAAGAAATGTCAGAAAGGGAGTTCAGAATGTACGTAATTAAAACGATCAGGGAAGCAAATGAGGAGATGAAAGAGCAAATGCAGGCATTGAAGGAGGAGATGAAAGAGCAAATGCAGGCATTAAATGATCGCACCAATCAACAGTTAAAAGACCAAATACGGGAAGCAAGAGATCATTTCAATAAAGAGTTAGAGATACTGAAAAAAAACCAAACTGAAATACTTGAAATGAAGGAAACAATAAACCAAGTTAAAAACTCCATAGAAAGCATAACCAATAGAATGGAGCACCTGGAAGACAGAACCTCAGACATTGAAGACAAATTATTTAATCTTGAAAGCAAAGTTGGCCAAACAGAAAAGATGGTAAGAAATCATGAACAGAATCTACAAGAATTATGGGATATCATGAAAAGGCCAAATTTAAGAATTATTGGGATTGAGGAAGGCTTAGAGAAACAAACCAAAGGAATGAACAACCTATTCAATGAAATAATATCAGAAAATTTCCCAAATCTGAAGAATGAAATGGAAAACCAAATACAAGAGGCTTATAGAACTCCAAACATACAAAATTACAACAGACCCACACCAAGGCACATTATTATGAAAATACCTAATATACAAAATAAAGACAGAATATTAAAGGCCGCGAGAGAAAAGAATCAAATTACATTCAGAGGGAAACCAATAAGAATATCAGCAGATTTTTCAATCCAGACCCTAAAAGCCAGAAGGGCCTGGAACAACATTTACCAAGCCCTGAAAGAAAACGGATGCCAACCAAGAATCTTATACCCAGCAAAACTTACCTTCAAATTTGACGATGAAATAAGATCCTTCCATGATAAACAAAAGCTAAAGGAATTTACAAAAAGAAAGCCAGCATTACAGAACATTCTCAGCAAAATATTCCATGAGGAAGAGATGAAAAACAGCGATGCAAATCAGCAACAGGAGGCGCTAGCCTAAAGGAATAGCCAAATAAAGGAGAAACCAAATCATGCCAAAAACAAATATGAGTCAATTGACTGGGAATACAAATCATATCACAATAATAACCCTGAATGTTAATGGCCTGAATTCATCAATCAAAAGACACAGACTGGCAGATTGGATTAAAAAGAAAAATCCAACAATATGCTGCCTGCAAGAGACTCACCTCATAGAAAGAGACACCCATAGACTAAAGGTGAAAGGATGGGGAAAAACATACCATGCACACGGACACAGCAAAAAAGCTGGAGTATCCATCCTCATCTCAGATAATGTGGACTTCAAACCAAAACTAGTCAGAAGGGATAAAGAAGGACATTACATGCTGCTTAAGGGAAGCATAAATCAGCAAGACATAACAATCATAAATATCTATGCCCCGAACATTGGCTCATCCACGTACATCAAACAAATCCTTCTCAGTTACAGAAATCAAATAGACCATAACACAATCATACTAGGCGATTTTAACACACCTCTCTCACCACTGGATAGATCGTCCAAACAAAGATTGAATAAAGAAACTATAGATCTCAACAACACAATCAGCAATTTAGACTTAACAGACATATATAGAATATACCATCCAACAAAGAACGAATACACTTTCTTCTCAACAGCACATGGATCCTTCTCTAAAATAGACCATATTTTATGCCACAAAGCTACTGTTAGCAAATACAAGAAGATAGAGATACTACCTTGTACTCTATCAGATCATAATGGATTGAAATTAGAAATAAATGACAGAATAAAAAACAGAAACTTCTCCAATACTTGGAGACTAAATAATACACTATTATATGATGAATGGATAACAGAAGACATCAGGAGGGAAATAAAAAAATCTTAGAAGTAAACGAGAACAAAGACACATCATATCAAAATCTCTGGGACACTATGAAAGCAGTACTTAGAGGAAGATTTATTTCATGGGGTGCATTCAAAAAAAGAAGTAGAAATCAACAAATAAATGACTTAACACTGCAGCTCAAAGCGCTAGAAAAAGAAGAGCAGACCAATACCAAAAGTAGTAGAAGACAGGAAATAGTTAAAATCAGAGCCGAAATCAACGAAATCGAAACAAAAGAAACAATTGGAAAAATTAACAAAATAAATAGTTGGTTCTTTGAAAAAATAAATAAAATTGATAAACCCTTAGCCACACTAACAAAGAGAAAGAGGGAGAAAACTCAAATTACTAAAATTCTGAACGAACAAGGAAACATCACAACAGACACGAGTGAAATACAAAACATAATTAGAAGCTATTTCGAAAATCTATACTCCAACAAAACAGAAAACCTCGAAGACATCAACAAATTTCTAGAGACATTTGAATTACCTAAACTGAACGAGGAGGACATACACAACCTAAATAAACCAATTTCAAGCAATGAAATAGAAGAGGTCATCAAAAGCCTACCAACAAAGAAAAGTCCAGGACCAGATGGGTTCTCAGCCGAGTTCTACAAAACCTTTAAAGAAGAGCTCATTCCAATACTCCTCAAACTATTCCATGAAATAGAAGAGGAGGGAACCCTCCCAAACTCGTTCTATGAAGCCAATATCACCCTGATACCTAAACCAGACAGAGACACATCGAGGAAGGAAAATTTCAGACCAATATCCTTAATGAACATCGATGCAAAAATTCTGAACAAAATTTTAGCAAATCGCATACAAATATATATTAAAAAGATAGTGCACCACGATCAAGTGGGTTTTATCCCAGGGATGCAAGGTTGGTTCAACATTCGGAAATCAATAAATGTCATTCACCATATCAATAGACTTAAAGTTAAGAATCACATGATTATTTCAATAGATGCAGAAAAAGCATTCGATAAAATACAGCATCCCTTCTTGCTCAAAACACTAGAAAAAATTGGGGTAGTGGGAACATTCCTAAACATTATAAAGGCAATCTACGCTAAGCCCATGGCTAATATCATTCTAAATGGTGAAAAACTGAAAGCGTTCCCCCTAAAAACTGGAACAAGGCAGGGATGCCCTCTTTCACCACTTCTATTCAACATCGTCCTTGAGACTCTAGCCAGAGCAATCAGACAAACCAAAGAAATTAAAGGGATATGAATAGGAAAAGAAGAACTCAAACTATCCCTGTTCGCTGATGACATGATTATATATTTAGAGGAACCTGGAAATTCCACCAGAAAACTTTTAGAACTCATAAGTGAATTCAGTAAAGTAGCAGGTTACAAGATCAATGCTCATAAATCCAATGCATTTTTATACATAAGTGATGAATCTTCAGAAAGAGAAATTAGCTAAACTACCCCATTCACGATAGCATCGAAAAAAATAAAATACTTGGGAGTCAATCTCACAAAAGAGGTGAAAGACCTCTACAATGAGAACTACAGAACACTAAAGAAAGAAATTAAAGAAAACCTTAGAAGATGGAAAGATCTCCCATGTTCCTGGATAGGCAGAATTAATATCGTCAAAATGGCTATACTACCTAAAGTGCTATACAGATTCAATGCAATTCCAATTAAAATCCCAATGATGTACCTTGCAGAAATAGAGCAAGCAATTATGAAATTCATCTGGAAGAATAAAAAACCTAGAATAGCTAAAGCAATCCTCAGTAGCAAGAGCGAAGCAGGGGGTATTGCAATACCAGATCTTCAACTGTACTACAAAGCAATAGTAACAAAAACGGCATGGTATTGGTACCAAAATAGACAGGTAGATCAATGGTACAGAATAGAGGACATGGACACAAACCCAAATAAATACAATTTTCTCATACTAGACAAAGGTTCCAAAAATATGCAATGGAGAAAAGATAGCCTCTTCAACAAATGGTGCTGGGAAAACTGGAAAACCATATGCAATAGAATGAAATTAAACCCCTATCTCTCACCCTGCACAAAACTCAACTCAAAATGGATCAAGGACCTTGGAATAAGACCAGAGACCCTGCATCTTATAGAAGAAAAAGTAGGTACAAATCTTCAACTTGTTGGCTTAGGATCAGACTTCCTTAACAGGACTCCCATAGCACAAGAAATAAAAGCAAGAATCAACAACTGGGATAGATTCAAACTAAAAAGCTTTCTCTCAGCAAAGGAAACTATCAGAAATGTGAAGAGAGAGCCTACAGAGTTGGAGAATATTTTTGCCAACCATACCTCAGATAGAGCGCTAATTTCCAGAATCTATAAAGAACTCAAAAAACTCTACACGAAGAATACAAATAATCCAATCAACAAATGGGCTAAGGAAATGAACAGACACTTCACAGAAGAAGATGTACAAGTAATCAACAGATATATGAAAAAATGTTCAACATCCCTAGTAATAAGAGAAATGCAAATCAAAACTACCCTAAGATTTCATCTCACCCCAATTAGAATGGCGATTATCAAGAACACAAGCAACAATAGGTGTTGGCGAGGATGTGGTGAAAAAGGAACACTCATACATTGCTGGTGGGGTTGCAAATTAGTGCAGCCACTCTGGAAAGCAGTGTGCAGATTCCTCAGAAAGCTTGGAATGGAAACACCATTTGACCCAGCTATCCCACTCCTTGTTCTATACCCAAAGGACTTAAAATCAGCATACTACAGAGATACAGCCACATCAATGTTCATTGCTGCTCAATTCACCATAGCCAGATTGTGGAACCAACCTAGATGCCCTTCAGTTGATGAATGGATAAAGAAACTGTGGCATATTTATACAATGGAATATTACTCCGCAATGAAGAATGATAAAATTATGGCATTTGTAGGCAAATGGTCGAAATTGGAGAATATCATGCTAAGTGAGATAAGCCAATCTCAAAAAACTAAAGGACGAATGATCTCGCTGATAAGCGGATGAGGACATATAATGGGGGTGGGAGGGGTTAGCATTAGGTTTAGGGTTAGGTTTAGAGTTAGGCTAAGGAGAGCGGTAAGAATGAAGGAAAGAAGGACTGTATAAAGGGAAAAGGGTGGGAGGGGTGGGGGGGAAGGGAAAAAAAAGAAACATCATTACCCTATGTAAACGTAAAAAAATAAAAAAAAAAAAAAAAAAAAGAATGCAATTGCCTGTCTCCAGACATCATTATGCTATATACATGTACAATTATACGAATGGTATGAATTTACTTGTGCACAGCCATAGAAATGAAAAGATGTTCGCCATTTGTGTATAGTGAATCAAAATGCAGTCTGTAAAAATAAAAAAATTTTAAAAAATTAAAAATAAAATATGAAAAAACCCCGCCTAAGTGAATATGTTATATAAATAGGTATCTCTTGTATGCCATATATCAGTGGTAAATAAAAAAAACTTCTTTCTAAAAAAAAGAATGCAATTTTCTACTTACTGAATGGATGCCTTTCTATGACTCTGTTCTGGAAATGTGGTCTTTTGAGTTGAATTTAATATTCAGAACAGTTTAGCATCCTTTATTGTTATATATTTCCCTTGACTTACTGGTCTGTTTCTCTTTGCCATTTGTAATGTTGTTTCAGGTTCCTACATGGTAGTGGACTCCTCAGATCATGACCCTGGAGAGAAAGCCAGACTGCAGCTGCCCACCATGAAGGAGAATGACACTCACTGCATTGACTTCAGCTACCTGCTCTACAGCCAGAAGGGGCTGAACCCTGGCACTCTGAACATACTCGTTAGGGTGAATAAAGGACCTCTTGCTAATCCAATTTGGAATGTGACTGGATTCACTGGTAGAGAGTGGCTTCGGGCTGAGCTAGCAGTGAGCACCTTTTGGCCGAATGAGTATCAGGTAATTGCGCTTTTCTGTTTTATGCTTTAACATTTTGGATCTCACTGTACGTGGAATACTTAGATGAAAATACTAGCTCCACAGTAAGAGGGAGTTTGTCCCTTTCACTTCTTTGCACCCCCCTTCATGAAGAGTTTGAGTGAGTTGGAGCAAAACCTTCAAACTGAGAAAATATTTCTACAGAAGGAAGAAAGTAGGTCCAGCTCCAAAATTGGTCATTTGCCTGGCAAAGAGCTGCTTATTGACAGATGTATTTCTGTGACTCTTTTCAGAAAGAAATAGCCTTTTGATTTGACTGGAATAGATTAGATTGTGTTACTGATTTCCTGAAAATAACATTTTGGAAAACAAACATGAAATATTATTTTATAAAATATGTTATCTTGAGGGAGAGGCATTTTGGTTGTTTATTATATTGTCAGATGGAATATTAAAATAAGCAAAATTACAATAACAAGTTGTCCACAATGTCTCTGGATTTTTCCTCCAGAAATACTTAATCTGACTATGACTAAGTAGGCACTGAATGGTGTCAATGCTTATTTTATGTTTGTGTGACTGAGGTTATGTAGTTTAAAAGATGTCTGTCTACTATTTTAGAGAGTGGTTCAGTGAACCTTATTGTGAGGTTCAGTGCCTGAAAACAGACAGTTATCTCTAGTACAGGCTCATTTTTCTTGTGCATGTTAGACTTTGATATTCAAACTTTTAGAAGACTTCCCTATTTGTAGTTTAATATAGAGTCTAATGAGAGTTCATTTATGTAAAAGCATATTTTATAATAGTGAGCAGTGTATAAGGTAAAAATAGCTTCATTTTTTCTTATTTAAAAATGAACTCTTCAGGTTAGGCTTGTTTTTGTTCCTGAAGAGGAAAAATACATGACTTTTGTCTTATTTGTTTTTTTCTTGAGTTGATATTTTAAGTTTATTAAAAAGTCTCTTACATCATAGGCATGGTTCCAGTTAAGCTTCTCATTTTCAAGTTATGTGTTTGATGAGATTTCAATAGAGTTTCATTAGGTAGAGTTGATTCTATTAATCCTGAACAGACGGATGTTTCTCTTCAACGTGGGAGCCATCTGCTTTTTTAGGGGCCCATGGCTTCCTAAGGGCTACATATATGGTTGTCGGGTGGGGGTTGTGTGTGAGTGTGTGTACCTGCTACTGAAGCATTGACTGAAAGGGGAAGGGGCCCATCTGACTTCAGTGTGTGGATAGCTGTCTTCGCTGGATCACCTCACATGGCTTTAACAATATACGAATTTCATGAGAATCTGTCATTAGAGCTCAACATAATCCCAGGAAGAAGCTCTGATTCACCAGAATAAGACTGTCAACACATTTAGCCTCCATAAAACAAAGGAAAACTCCAAATAATGAGTTAATCTAACAATATTATTACATGTGGGTTCTGGAATCACATAGCCAGTATTCAACTCTGTATTTACCCTTATCTGCTATCTGGGTAGATAATTCTTTCAGGAATCAAACGGTTAATTGTTCCTTAAAAACAACAACAGTACAATATGGTAGTAAATTTTGATATATCCAATAGTTGACTTATTTCCCTTCATAATTAAGAAATGATGTATATATTTTTATTTATTCAAAAACTTTGAAGAGCTCTATCATTAACGCTTGTGGCACAGATTATTGCAATGTTAGTTTTGAGTTTTGGTCCCTCGAACTGGAGGAATACTTTCTTGGTCAGCTCATTTTGCATGGTGAAGCTCCCTAGGTTATATGTGCCTGTGGTGTATTTAGACAAACAGTGCAAAAAGTGTCTGCATGAGTTTCACACCAGCCAGTGAGATATTGTTGGAGATGTTAGAAAAATAAATGACTAAGTACATGGAACATATAGGTAAATGTCTTATTGTTGAAGATTTACTTTGAGCTGTAGATAATTACTTAAATGATTATTTTGTTTCTCTTTTCTTAAACCTGCAAAACTTAGTCAGTAAAAGTAAATATGTGTTAAGGGCTCATGTCCCTAGTGCTCAAAAATTACTTAATTGGTATTTTTATCCATTCAGTCATTTAGATACCTAGTTGTACCTGCACAGGTATCAGTTATTACAAACAACCAGCATACTACGCACTATATTTATGAAAAAGTTCTTGCTCTTAGAAAATGCCATGAAAAATTAATCTCCCATACTCCCATTGTCAGTGGCTTTCGAGATCAAATAGCTGTCAAGTTTTTGTAAGTGTTTGTTTGTGGGCAGAACCTGGTAGAATTTTTTGAGAGGAACTTAGGTGCTGATATTCTCCATATTTAAAGAGAAACGTATTTGCTTTAAATACCAGTTATCAGAGGCCAGTTTTGAAATTCTGTATGGAAATCTGGAGGTTTGATTTCTATTCTTGTGTGATAAAAGGACCACCTCATATCTACCAAAGTACTTGTTAGACTTGTCTTTCATAGGGGCAAACTTATTATTCCAAGTTTCTCTCTCTTTAATGAAACCTGTTTAAATAATTATTTAAGAGGCCAGAAATATTTTATATAAGATGGATTTCATAAATATTTTTTCAGTAAAAAAAAAGAATTAAAAACAAAATAACTTTGTTTTAAGAAAAAATAAAACAAAACCCAGAACCACATTACTGACCATAAATTACTTTAGCTCTAACCATCATCAAAGAGCTAATATTTTTATAGAACATATAATTAGACATAACTGGGATAAATTAGCTTCAGATTGTGAACAAACTTAACAAATGAACTGACCCACTGAATTTCAGTATTTGGCATTTCATATTTGAAGTTTGTTTTTTAATGTAGTTCATGGAAATCTACTTGTTCTGCCAATAATTGGCACTTCTTCATATCTGGTCCAATTCATAAATGGATAAGAATACTGGCCACATAGAAGGGCAGATTATGTTTTTCATTTCAGGCACCTTTAAGCAGAAAATGCCCTTGATTGCATATATTTAGTCAAAGATAACAAGCAAATGAAAATTTAGTTTTTTACAGTCTTTGTAGTAATACTCACATATATAAGGAACTATTTCTCACCTGTGTCTTCAGAACAATAGACGTCTTTTCAGCATGGTATACTAATAAAATCATATGACATTGTTTTATATGCCATGTTTGCAGGATGCCATGACATGTATTTTTATAGGCCTCAAGTTAATACTGTAGTTTCTTAAATTGGTTGCTAAATAGAAGTAGAAAGAAAGAAAGAAAAAAAGTCCTCCCAAGGCTTTATCTCGCTGCTACATTATAACTGAAGATCTGTACACCTCTAAAAGGGTAATTTTCTCCACTCTGGAAATCTGACCTGTCTTGTATGCATAAAACTAAGTTCTGCTTTGGGATTAAATCCATTACTTTCTTAGTGAACAGTGAGGTTGTTACCAAATGAGGCAGACAGATGACATACATAACTTGCAAAACTATTAGCGGAAACCTAATCTGCTGTTTTCCACTAACTGGGTGCACATCATTAATCACAAAAATGATGCGTGATGAAAACTACAGGGATTTGGCCAGAAATTGGAAAGTGACAATATTGCAGAGTGTGCTGTTTTCCTCTGTAATTCATGGAGAAACAAACACTGAACTTCTGTAGTTCATTTTCTTCTTAAGATTTTCCATTAGTTTTGGGGAAAAAAATGTAAGTGGACAAGCATGAGATTTTCTGGTTTTGTCCTCCTTTTTAAAGGGTTATATTAACATGTATTGTACTGATATTTTGGCAGTAGAAAGATTGCTACTCTCCAGAGATCCTACTGGCATTGGGTCTAAAAATTTGGGACTTAAACCAAGAAACTGTTTCACTGAATAAAAAAGCTCTAAAAGAAGAATTTTGAAGCACATGTAAGAAGAGCATGCTCATGAACCAACCCATGGAGAATGAGGAAGAGGGGATGTCATTCCTCTGTCATTGTTCTTAGAACTCCTTCAGGTTTTGTTCATCCATTCATATAGAGCCCCACCTTAGGAATGAAGGTAGATTATTCTTTCCTAAACATATCTCTTTTTTTCTTTTTGCCCCCATGCTGGGGCCTTCTACATATTAGGCAAGCACTGAGCTATATTCTCTGCCCTTGTTTTAAATTTTATTATAAGACGGGATCTCGCTAAGTGGCCAAGTTGGTCTTGAACTTGAGATCCTCCTGCATCAACCTCCTACAAAGCTGGGATTATTAGATTGGACCACCATGCCCTAAATATATTTTACAGTTGTAACTTCTTCATTTGTAAGTATTACAAGTGATTAGCTTCGTATCATGGATATTGAGCAGTGTTATAGATATTGTTATCTATCCGATAGTTATTCTCCTGTCTTTCATTTTGTAGAACTTCTCATGTTGAGGAATTGCTTCCCTAATTTTCTTTGTGGATGGGGCAGCCATATAACATGATTCTGGTTAATGAGCTAGAAGGAATGTCTGCCAGGGACTTCAGGGAAGATTTTCCTTCTTGATTAAAAACAACAACAACAAAGCAAAAGAGAGAGAGAGAGGTAGTGGAAAGATGTTCTTGCAAGAAAACATGATGCCTGGTACTACTGCAGCCACTTTGTTACTATGAAGAAGGATGTAGTGGACCAACTGAAGGTGATAGAAGAGAATATGGTGGGAACCTGGGTCATACCTAAGGCATAGTAGTAGTAGTAGTAGTAGTAGTAGTAGTAGTAAATGTAACAACAATTGTTTAAACAGCATTTAGATGAGTATTCCATTATGCAGTCCTTTTCAGCATGGTATACTACTATATGTAAACATCCATTCATGTCATATTTTTCTTGAACTGTCAACATATTGTCTGTAGGTATTACATGGGAGACATGGCAGAACTAAAATTTTGCATATTTTTCTATGAATTAAAGAATCCATATTATCCAGTCTAGTTAGAGATAGAAGACAATGTACACACTTCAAAAAGTAAATAAGCTGTAAGACAATGGAGTAATGATTTAGGGAAGGTAGAAAGTAAGGAAAGAGAATGTATTGTGTCTACATGTATAGGACACTGGACTGGGTACTTTCATATGTGCCATCTTAATTTGTTTGAATAATTGATCAAATGATAAGTAAATGCAACATCTTCATAGATGGACTAATATGCTGATTATTCAGTGGTGGGTCAGAGTTATTCCTCTTTTTCCTCTGAAGTAACTGACTTTTAAAAGTTTGGACATTAACCATATCAATGACTTCTGAATTTAGTCACAATTAGATAGGCTTATTTTAATTGTGGCAGTAGTAATTGCCAGACATGGTCAATGTGGCTCATTTTATAGTGGTAAAATATTACCTTCTGTTTGATAGGCTATTTACAAAGTAACCTTTTGCTGCTGCATTTAAATATTCACAAGTCTCTTAGTTGCATTTAAAATACTCCTGGTAGGTTTAGAAAGACTCCCATGTTGTTATAGTCATTGGTTTCATAGCTTTTATAACCCTATGAGTGTGACTTCTCTCTGGGTCCTGACAGTGATTTGCTTTTATTATAAAACATATGCTCCACTTTGATCTTCAGCTCTGTATTGATTCAACGATGAAATTTATGGTTGTGTAAATTGATAGAAACAAATGAGCAAAAGAGTTCTGTTATCTAGCAAAATAATAATTGTGTGTGTGTGTGTGTGTGTGTGTGTGCGTGAGACAGAAGTCTTTTCTTACTTTGTTCAGCCATACCTGTTTTTTTATTTAGAGCAGCAGGAACTGTCACAATGACCTTTTATTATTCATTTTGAAAAATATTTCCATGAAATTGTTAATTTCCTATTAGTAACTGATAAAAAAATAATGAGCATTAAGGAGAGGTAGGCACTGTTGCATTGTTTGTTCAGCATATCACTCCTCCCCACCCCAGGAGTTTGTTTTATCCTGAGGAAGTCAGTCACGCCAGAGAGCAGTGGAAGATGTTCCTGTTCCCTGTCTGCTTGTGCAACCTGCATTCAGTTCTGTTTGCCCAGTCTGAGTTAACTCTCCTCTTATTTCTTGTTTTGCATATTTCCCTATTAACTATTTAGCATAACTTATCAGGCTAATCTTCATTTCACAATATAAAAAAAGTAGTCAAACACACAACAAATAAGAGAACCCTTTCCTTCTAATCAGTTTAATGATGTTTCTGACAAATACTATGCCGTTTACCAAAGTAATGCCATATTCCACATAAGAAATATAGGCACCAATTTCGGGTTAATTCCTTCTCCAGTTATTTTGTCTGCTGACTTTGATAGTTAATTAGAATTGGTCTTTTTGGTGCTTTCTACTTTCTGCTCAACTTGAATTTCTGTGTGACCTCTTTTCCATTCTCATTTTGAAGATTGATTTTTCTTCATTTTTGTCTGCATGTGGGTTATGAACAAAATATTGGCTCTTCAAGAGAAAAACAAAAGTGACTGACATTATATTTTTACTTAAAATTTAACTTTTATGCTGTGGCGACTTCAGTTTCATTTCTTTGAAAATAATAGAAAAGAAAAGGTGCAATCATCTATTTTAGTTTGGGTTATTTCTGTTGAGAAAGTACAATCAGAAGATAGTATGGAGAACATATCAGATGTGTATACAATCTGTATCTGTTTCATCATTCTTTTGATTATATATAGAATCTAATTATTCAGATATTAGTACCACAAGTTAGAATACCTAAGGAATTCCAACTTTGGGAACTGGAAATGTAAACTTCTGAAACTGTGTATGTAAACATCCATTCATATAATATAGTGGACAATTATAGTAAATTGTAGCTGTCTTGCTTTTCAAAAGGTGTTCTTAAAACTGTCATTATAAAACTAGCTGCTACATGTTATTACAAATAATCCCTGTACTCACTCACCACTGAAATCCCCTGGTGAGAATTAGATTCTTAATATTCTTTGTATGATCTTCTAAAAATCATTTTTTTAGCTATCTAGAAGTAGTAAATCAATTCTTATTTTATATTTAAAAATAAAGTCTGCAGGCATAAATTATGCCATGGAATAATTTAGTAGATTAATAGGGAATGAAAAATTTCTAGCACCTAGAGAACAAGGCTTGGAATAAAGCTAAATATCTTAAATTGCATTGTTTTGTGACAACAGCATAGATACAATACTTACAAACACATACAGTGCTTCTCTGGATTAATGATTTTTCAAACATACTTCTGGTTTGGTTGTGATCTTCACTATGTAGGCTTACAATGGAATGAAATCACCATCTCTCCATTAATACCAGGATGGGTTCCTGTGTTTGAATTTTAGTTGTTGTTTGTTTACTTCTTTTGTTCTCCCCCCACCCCTCCTCCTCTTCCTTCACCTTCGCCTTCTTTGGAGAGGGGGGTTTGAGGGAGGGAATAGGGTTCATCAGTAACAGAATAATAAACATGGAACAAATAGCTATTTATTATGTATTTTATATTAGGCATTGTGGTATGCTGCATCCTAATTATAAGTAGAAGATCTCATTTTCATATGATGGTAGAGGAAAAAGTAGAGACTGTTTTGTACATTGGGTAAAGGGCAAAAGTTTAGACTAGATGTCCTTTGACCTCTGTTCAATATCATGTCCATCTGGTCAAGGCCATCATGCTCAGAGAATGACTGTCTTGAGTTTCAGTCTGTGCATTAGGGGATGGTAGCTGGTGTGCTCACTACTCTTGCATTTTAAGAGGCCCAAGGTGTAGTACTTAACTAAGGAAATAAGGTACAGAACTGAATAGATTTAGGATTCTTTCCAAGCACTTACAGGAAATGAAATACACAGAGTGAAGACAGGGACTCAGAATAGCTTGACAACTACAGCTAAGGTACACTTTCTTTCTGAATGTCTGCTATCATTGTTCATCCATTCATCCATCCATCCATCCATTCATCTATCCATCCATCCATCCATCCATCCATCCATCCATCTATCCATTCATCCATTTCACAAGGCTTTATTAAGCAGCCTAGTCCATGTTTAGCAGTATTCTTTCTGGTTACTGAATAAGTCTCAAGGTTTCTATCCCCTAGAACTCTACTCCAGGGGTTGAAGAGTGGAGGGGTTGGGGTGAAAATAAATGAAAAATAAATGAGAAAAAAACCATAATCTGATAGGTACAAAACAGATAATTAAAATTGAAAAATGTGAGAGTATCTTAGAAACTACAATAGAACAATTGCTCTAGGAATAACTATTTGAGGAGGTAACCTTCAACTAGAGATCTGAATGACAAAAAATAACTAGATATGCAGATTAGGGGAAATGAATTAGACCCAGATAACACCCCAGCTACTCCAAACCCTTAAATCTGGGAAGAGATTGGCATTGCAGATGAACAGAAACAGGCATAGAATTCAAGGGCTTCAAGATGAGATGGCAGATTCCAGTTACCTGGTGTTTCATAGTCCTAGTCAAGAGCAAATGCTCTTCAGATTTTGGCCAATGGATCCTATTTACTCATTCTTGGTCTCATGCTTACATGTTTCAAATTTGTCTTTTTTTAGTCTTTTTTACTGCTTCCTGTATCCACAACTCTGTGGCCTATCTCCATAATGGAAAGTTTCCTAATTGTTTTTCCTGCATTAAACTTAGTTACTTTTGTTGTGATGCTAATTTGTTGACATTGAGCTCTTCAGATGTTGCCACCCTTCCCTTAAAGTCAAATCTTAGTCATCATCTGTGCTCCCTCATAGTTTGTTCTCTATCAACTAGGCCAATCTTTTCACCTTTGCTTATTCAAAGGCACGCCCTGCTTTGGTAAAAGAGCTCTAATTGTTCTTTGGACAATTTGGGTTTTTTTTGTTGCTGATGTTAATTGACAGCAGATACATCTCCCTTTTGAACTGCCTTTGTTTCTTTTTTCCTATCCATGTTCTATTTATCCCTTCAGCCCCAACTGTATGCCACTTCTACCCAGAAACGTCTGGCAAACAGCTCAGCACTCCATGATCTCTCCCTTCCCCACACATTGTGCTGCCTGCATTGCAAACTTAGTCTGTTATATTTCAGAGACTTTTATGTTTTATATCCCCAAATGGATTATAGACCCTTTTGGAAAGGATCTGAGTGTGTGATAAAGTCAATTTATTTAACATATGGTGCTTTGTATTTTAGAAGGCAATGGACAAATTAAAACAAATAAATCTACAATGTGTGGTGGTGGACACCTGTAATCCCTTCAGCTCAGCAGGTTGAGGTAGAAGGATCACAAGTTCTAGGCCAGCCTGGACAGTTTTGAGACCTTGTCTCAAAATGAAATAAAAAAGTGGGCTGGGGATATAACTCACTGGTAAAGCACCCCAGGTTCAATCCCCAGTACTACAAGAGAATATAAAAAAGGGAATTAATCTTCACAATAGCATTATGAAATCATTGGCAAAGTACAATTGTTTTTATTTTACATTTCTTTAGGACAAGTGATTTATTTAATATCTTATTGCTAGTTAAATGTCTCCTTTCTGCTACTGTGATATTCCAGTCCCTTTATATGTGCAAACTCTTTACTGATGAGTTCTTTACTACTCTTTGCAGTCTTAGTGTTAAAAGCAAATGTGGCTTGCTGATTCAATTTTCAGTGATGGTGTAATTTTAGGTCCGTACGGTTTCTCAGGAAAATTATTCTTTAGCATTAATTGTTAATATTTCTTTTGAAACACTTACAGATTGTCATTCTAAGCATTGAACAGGTGAAATAAACTGAATACATACTTGAGGGACAGTGGAGAACTTTGTTGAACTGAATGTCAATTCACTTTCATAAGCAAGTATTAAATTATCACTACATGTTTAGCAGTAATCTGAACCCAGGGGAAGAACAAGCAAAAAGGTACTAAAACAATTTCCTACTATTTTTTTTTTTTTTTCAGGAATATAGAGTCAATTAGGGCAATTTCTCATGTGTTGATAACTTTTGATGTTAGGTGATGGTTGAATAAGATGTGTTAAATAATTATCTCTAATTCTGTATATGCTTGAAAAAGTCACAATTAAAGCAATTAGGAAAAGTGTTGTGGTGGAGATAAAATATCCATGGTAGCTGCCTGGTGTTGCTATTGAATTAGAGATGCAAAGCAATGAAGAAAACAGTAGGCTTGAAAGAGCTCCAAGTAGATAGGAAAGCTCTGAGGTCAGACAAAATTGAGCTGGTTACGGGCCTGTAAAGAAATGGGGCAAAAGGCAGTTTAGGCTTTTCTGTTGCATGACACAGACAGCAGTCTTACAGGTCAGAAGTAAGAATGATCATATTGAGTTGGGAGATAGCCACACTGCTCTGGCTAAAGTGGAGGGTTTTGAAATGAGGAGAAATGATAGACTGAATTGAATAGTTTGGTCTATTATTGAGAAATTTCCGAAACCTAAGTCCAGAGGCTTGTCTGTGTATTTTTATTCCTATATTCTTTTGGCCCACTCAGAAGAGGCTGACCAGCAGAGTGGTGTGATGACTGGTGGTTTTTAGGAATCTTTCTTATGACTGAGCTTAGCAGATCAAAGGTGGGCCCAGCTCAGCATTTGCTGGTCCTGCACACACTGCCGTGCTTCACATCCCATCTGTTCAGGCTGGACTCTTGAATTGTGAGGTTCAACATTTTTGGATGCTGACCCGTGCAGCAAGGGATATTTTTGTTCCTTTCTGCTTGGTAGAGATTGATTTGTTATGAAAGGTAATCAGGTTTTGGCAGACAAACTCACATTTTATTTTTAAAGGTCTATTCAAGAATTCCTCCTTTGTCACCAGAATTGCTAAATTTTGTTCATTTCAGCTTATTCTTTCTGAGGGATCACTTGGGAACTTCCCCTTATGAAAGATGAAGGATGTCCAGATGATGTCCTCTTCCGTCTGCCTTTTAAGTCCTTAATCTCCTACACCTGGGTAACTTCTAATCCTTTATTTGCTTTATGTGCCAGTGGTTCCAAGTTGGGTAAGTTCTTTGCTGCACATGCCAAGGAAGTTTCCTTGTGCTATAAAAGGGCAGGCAACTTCCCTAGATCTCCTGGAAAATAAAGTGGGTGGTGTTTACAAATGGACCTGCTGGATTTAATGCAACCCAGTTAGTAAATGGTACTCACTCACTCTCCAGCCAGGAGTGCCCCACTGATTAGCAGCAGGAACCTCCTGGTTCACCTGGAGAGTTCTTTTCTGCAGGTCCTCTAGCTTCTGAGAATTGTTGGCATACCACCTTTGTGATGCAGTAAAAGGTCCTTCTTCTTTTCTCATTGCCATTTGCAGCTCGGTTTGGAGCCAGTTGAGTTACTTAGTCATGGTCCTGAGCTTGTAAGGTACAGCAATTTTAAATGAATTTGTTTTTGGATCTTCCTTCCTTGGTCAGGGTACTTTTTTGGAACAGCTAACAAGCAGAGAATATAGGAGTAAAAATTATCCATTGTTCTTAACTATTCACTTAACTATCACTTCTTCTCTTCCCCAAGCAAAAGCCTTGTCTATAACCAACTTAGTATGGTATGGTACTTTCAGTGATTAACCATGATATAAATGGATAACATTGGTTTGTAGGGAGAGACACAGAAAGATTTCATTTTTTAAAATTATTTCTTCAATCTCTCTCTACTTCTAGAGACAGTGGGTAAGGGAGATTCTTAATGTATTATTTATGATCACGTTGCTTTGAGGGAATGAAATGGTACCAGTCTGAGAATGGGAAATATTCTGTAATAAGGGGAGTTATTGACTAAACTGAAAAGTCGAAGAAATTTTTTAAATTTCAAGAGAATTGATTGGAAAATACAAACTAGAGAGACACTTGAACTGTTTATTGCGACCTGGCGATGCAAAAATTATTTAATTCCTGAGCTTTATAAAAGTTTTTTCTTCAGTTAGGCCAACAGGAAGTTAGTGACAGTTTCTTATGTAACAGACTTTAGAGTCAGTCACTCCAGTGAGAGGAGGGCTCTGCTCTTTAATGTAGTAGTCACACCAGATTCCAGCATGGCCATCGCCTCTTGCATAGGACGCCTGCATCTGATCATGGACACTTTTCTGCTGTTTGGGTGATCCTCAGAGACTTCTGAAGCCACCTGGACTCTGACTTTCCCACCTCTTTCTGCCCCTGCATCCATCCAGTAGGCTCCATTTTGTACCTTAACTTTACCTATCATTTCTGACCCTTTGGAACAACGTCCTGTTAGGAGAGAATCTTGTCCTTGTACTAGGACTAGGAGAAAATTGGAGCGTGGAAAAGGTGATGCCTCTGCCGTAAAATTTACTAAGACTCATTAAAAAAAAAAAAAAAAAAAAGGTCAACTGGATTAGCCTTTGTGAGATGTTAAAAAGGAATGAGGAAGTTTCAGTCTTTGAACTGAGCAGTTTTATAGCAGGGTTGTAATTTATAACCTATTGACCTATTTTCTGAGTATTCAGTGGTAAGTCATCTAATAGGGAAGAGTATCCCTATCATTTTTTTAGTGCTCAAAATTACAGTATTATTAATTTAAAAGTGACATATAATCCCCCAAATTTTCTTTCTCTTGCATCTTTCTTTCTTTTCTCCAGGCCTCCTTTAGGACAGACCATGAGCCCAATGATGCCTGACTGTCTTTCTATAAACATGTAAAGGTTTCATTCATTGAAAAAGAAAAAAATAAAAAAGTGCATTGTTCTGTCTGTCTTCTTGTCAGCCAGACTTTCCCAGGGGGTGGTTTTTACCTTCTGTCTCTAATTTCTGTCAAATCATTCTCTCATACCTTGTAACTTGGTTGTTATCCCTTTCATGAATCTGAAAATTACTGTCTCAAGATAATGAGATGTCTCTAAACTTCACCACGTCCTTATTTTCCTTGACTTTCATGGACAGTTGACTTGACTGGTCCCTCTGTTCCTTCCTTAGACCTGAAAATGTGTATTATCCTTTGAAAACAAAGCAAAACAAGACAAACTTCTCTGACCACTTTTTCACGTCTGATCTTTCCTTCTTTCTCATTCTTATTGTCAGTTTTGTTTCAGGAATATTTATTAAGGAAATATTTTTATGAATATATGACTATGCACAAAAGATAGAGTAGTAAAACTTATGTACATGCACATATATCCATACACCTGCTTAAGTAGAAGCTGAGGATGCAGAAGGCTCGCCTATAATGTGCAAGGCCCTAGCACAGTGCACGCATGTACTCACATACGCCTCTGCTTAAATACTTTGGCTAGTATCCCTCAAGAGTCCCTCTTTTAAAACTTTCCTTCTCACCCAAGGAAAGCAGTGTTCTGAATTTTGTGTTAATTTCTTTTTTTTTTTTTTCTTACATAGTTGAATATTTTAAGCTTTTGCATTTTAAAAATATTCTATAAATTATTTCATATTTTGTGTTTTCATTTGCAACTTGATCCCATATTCACATTTATTTTCTATATAGGCCTAATTAATTCTTTTTTTTTTGTATAGTATTTTATTTTTGAATAAGCTACAATTTCTTAATCAGTTTTCTGCCTTTGGGTATTGTTTTGTTTCTAAGTTTTCTAAAAGATATATATATATATATATATATATATATATATATTTAAAATCTTTTTTAATTATTTATTTTTTATTTTTTGCAGACTGCATTTTGATTCATTGTACACAAATGGGGTACGTTATTTCGTTTCTATGGTAGTACACGATACAGATTCATACCATTGGTGTAATCATACACGTACATAGGGTAATGATGTCTGTCTCATTCCACCAAAATCTAAAAGTTATATTAAAAACCAAAGTTGGTATGAGTGTTCCTGGATGTGTGTATACTATTGCTAAGTTGTATCACAAAGTCCTGTGATATATTATTTATGTGAGAAGATGACACCGTGTTCTTTGTTGAAAATGCTTTCAACCATTAGGATTCCAGTCTTTACTATGCATTTTTAGTGTCACATATTCTCATCAGTGCTTGTATTTGTACATTTTCAAACTTTTCTCTCCATGAGTAAGGGTAAAATTGTGGTCCAAATTCTCTGGTGTTTGAATTTCCCTACCATTGAGGTTGAACATGTTCTTAAGTGTTTGTAATTTGTGTTTCAGTTTTTTAAAATGTTCCCTTATGTCTTTATTCATTTCTCCATTGGGTTATCTCTTTTCAATTGGTTGGTCTTCTTTAATGTAGAAGTGAAACTTTTGACAATCATGTATTCTTCATAGTTTGGGATTATTGTTATAATTTTTACTTATAGCTCCTTGGACAAAATGATTTATTATCATTTTGGTCCTGGAGATTGAGCACAGACGTGCTTTATCACTGGACCACATCCCCAGCCCTTTTTTATTTTTTATTTTGACATAAAGTCTCGCTAAATTGCTTATGACCTCAAACTTGCAATCTTCTTGCCTCAGCCTTTCTAGTTGCTGGTATTACAGGTGTGTGACTCTGTGCTTGGCAAAATGTTTGAACATTGATGATTTTATTGATTTTTCATTTTCAGATTAAAAAAAGCCAGACATTGGTTTGGTAGCCTTTCCTAACTCTAAAGCTACTTTTTTCTATATTTCTTCCTACCAAAGTAACATTTGCCTTCCAAATTTATATGTTTGAGGACATTAGAAATAATTTCATAGATGGAATCAATTGGAACATTTTACGTAATCTTTCTTTGTGCCGGATTTATGCACTTAGCCTGTGTGTGTGTGTGTGTGTGTGTGTGTGTGTGTGTGTGTGTGTTCTGAGCTCTGAATCCTCTTTCTAACTGCTTGGTTGAAATTTCCATGTTCACGCGCATCACCTAAAACTTATCGTATCTAAAATGAACTCCTTTTCTCATGTCTTCACAACCCCACCCCCACATCTAACTGGTTTCTGGATTCTTTTTGAAGATCTCTTTTGAAATGAGATTTCCTTCCTACTCCTCGCCTATTTGATTCCATGTGACCTGAACCTCAGGCCTCTGCTGTATTTCAGGCAGACCTCCTGCACCTGTTTTCTCACCCAGATCATGTGCTGTTGATGCACATTAGTATTCATCTTTCTACAACAGGACTTGGATTCTCTCAAATTACAGTGCTTGTAACTCTTGCTGTTCTCATCTAAAGTATCTAGTCCCTAAGACTCTTTCCAGTGCTTAAGTTTAGCCCAAACTGCTATGTAACCATATCTTCTATTATAACATAATTTTTCTAAATTTATTTCTCCTTAAACTGTTTCATACTTTTCATTTGAATTTATGGAGCTCATTAGCTTGTATCCACTCTTCTGCTTTCGTACAAACCTAAATCAAAGTCATCCTTTGGTTCTTTTGGTGTGCATGATTCTCTGAGTTGTAACTTCCCTGAATGCTTTTTGTTGAGCCAAAGGTATTGATTCTTGTAATTCCTGTATTCCCTGTAGCACCTATCATAATACCTAGCATGAACTAGATAAACATTGTTGGGTTCATTAGTAGATGGACACTAATTTTATGCAATGAAATTGTATTTGAGTTCTCCTGGGTGATTTCTTTTAATGTTTGATTTGAGGAGTGAGAGTTTAAAAGGTGCTCTTGATATCTTTATGTGAAAATGAAACATTTGAGTTTTATTTAGGATAACTGACAGATATTATATTTTCCAAAAAAATCCAATCTTCAGTGCACATAAAATGCTTTCTTCTTCCTGAATTATTTACATTTCTTAATGTAAACTATAAATGGTTAACTTCTATTTTTGTTTTATTGGATTTCCTTTTTCTTTTCTTTCTGTGTCTTTGACTTTCTAAGTCATAGAAGAGTAAGTTACCCCTCTAGGAATAATACTTTTACTTTTCTGAAGATTTTTTTTACTCCTTTTCCAGTTTCTGTAAACAGGGCATGTCATAGTAGAAGTGCCTAGACTAACTATTTGAGCCTGTTATTTTTATGACTTCTTTGGGGAAAAAAGATAACTTGAAATCCTCTAAGCTAATGATATGGAAGATGAATCCAATATTATTTGGTGATTCATTTAAAGTAGAAAAAAATTAAAGGAAAATCTGGCTCAAATCCTTCCATTTTACAACTTCAAGTATCAACTGATCTGCACTGAAATGTTCTGATGTGTCCATGAAGTGACAGTCATGAAAAGAGTCCTTCAAAAGTCCACGGAGAAGCACATCAACATTTCATGTCTTCTTCACACTTACTATGTAATTCTCTTTGGTAGAAATCAAGAAGAAAATGCTTGGGGAAAAAAGTAGAATTTTTTCTTCTGTAAAAACAATTGTATTCAAGAAAAAAAAATAAAGTGGCAAAATAGATGAATGAGAAAATTGCCATTTGCTATACCTGTTTGAATAGTAGTGTCCGACCCATCTCTTAAACTGTTGTGATGAGTTCGACTTGTTCAGAGTTTTGCTTTATTAAACATGTGCCTGGTCTTTTTCCATCCCTATGTTATCATTCTGTTAATATCCTCCTAGTAGGACTAGGGAGCATATACTGATTGCTAAAATGTATTCCTTGGCACTTAGTATTCCTCTCAGTTCTCTGAAAGAAACCAACCTTGAGATGCATTTCTTTGAGCCATGGTTCTTCATAGAGGTGAAAATGACTTTTCAACTTAGCATTGGTAGAGTCACATGTGTTTGAATGGGATGGGCTTCAGCGTTCACTGTATCTAATCCCGGAGTGTAGGGACTCAACGGAACCATCTGATCCATTGCACGTCATACACAGAAAGTGTCAGAAAGGGCCAGGATGTCCTTTCTGTGAACTATGCTTAGGATCACTGAGATGTTTTATATATTTAACAATCAAATCACCTTTTATCCTTAAACCAAAAGTTATTTTGTATGTTTTTATCATTTACATTTATTGGAACTATTTTTTTTCTAGATGATATATTGAATTATGAATAGTTAAATAACTTAAAATACATGGGTAAAGCTTGGCCTCCCTGATTTGAAACACAGTGACATTTACTGTCATTGTTTGGCAGTAACATTAACTGCAGAACTTGTGTTCCCTCTCAGCACTCTGCTTAGGCTTTGCCTGGAAGATGTGTGGAAGAGCTTTTCCAACACTCCTAGGGTACCAGGCAAGAGTGGAAGGCACCGGGACTGCTCTCCTGGTGTTTTTAAGTCACAGACAACACACTTCAGAATAATTGTAATGCTCCACAACTGCACAGGTCATGTGCTATAATAGGATCTTCTATGACTGTGTTTCATTCTGACTAGTATGCAGTTTTTGACTTTTTTTTATTTTTAATTTTTATTTTTTTATTTGTTCTAATTACATGTACATGACAGTAGAATGCATTTATACATTTTCATAAGTCGTGCATAAATGGAATTTATGTAATTTATCATTTTTCTGATTATACATATTGTAGGATCACGTTGCTCATACAGTCATATATGTACATGAGGTAATAATGTCTGTTTCACTCTACTATCCTTCCTACCCCCATACTCCTTCCCCTCCCTTCACTCCCCTCTACCTAATCTAAAGTAACTCTATTCTTCTCTATGCCTCACCCCTCATTGTGAATTAGCATCTGCATATCAGAGAAAACACTCAACCTTTGGTTTTTGGGGTTTGGCTTATTTTGCTTCCCATGATATTCTCTAACTCCATCCATTTACCAGCAAATGCCATAATTTTATTCTTCTTTAGAACTGAATAATATTCCATCATATGTATATATGTTTGTGTGTATATGTCTATATATATCTGTATACATATATAGACCACATTTTTTTTATCCATTCATCTGTTGAAGGACATCTAGGTTGGTTCCATATTTTAGCTGTGAGTTGAGCTACTATAAACGTTGATGTGGCTGCGTCACTGTAGTATGCTGGTTTTAAATCCTTTGGGTATAAATGGAAGAGTGGATAACCAAGTCAAATGGTGGTTCCATTCCAAGTTTTTTGAGGAATCTCCATACTGCTTTTCATAATGGTTGCACCAATTTTCAGTGCTACCAGCAATGTATGAGTGTACCTTTTTCTCCACATCCTTGCCAACATTTAATGTTGCTTGACAACTGTGCTAGTTTAGATAACTCTAGACTTCAGATAACGATTAAATGAAGTGTTTTAATAGAGATAATCAAATCTTAGAACTGCCATCATTGTGGAAATCTTATACTCTTTAGATTTGATATAACAATTGTCCAAATGTTTGAACAACAAATTTTTCATTTTAGGAATAATTGCTTGAACAATTTATTTAAATGGGATAAAAAAATAATGAATCTGTATACCACAGTTTTAACTTACGTCTCCTTAATTAAGATAATCAATTATAGCAGAGATTATTTTACCATCTTGAGGTAGTAAAGAGTCATATCTACTTAGAGAATACATGATTTATAAAGGAGTACTATATATTCACATGGAATGGTCTCAAACCACATTAAATCATTTCATTACAAGAATAACTTAGGCAGTGGCATGGAAGAAAATTGAGAAATAGAATAGGGCTGATATAGTACTAGATGGGACCAGCAAGTATTTATACTCTGTCCGTTCTTCAGCCCAGGGACACCTTCACACACATAGTCCTGTGCTTCTCGGGGACATCTTCTCGTAGACTGGCAGATACCTCAGCTCCTTCAAGCAATGCTAGTAACAGTGAAAAGTCCCAGTGAATCTAGGGGTGGAGTTCTGTGATCAAAAATAGGGAGGCTGACTTTGGAAAATCTAGTTGGGAATGAGGAACCAGTAGGCAGTATTTGAGTGAGTTTGCTCACTTAGGAGGCCCCTAAGTTCTGAAAAAGTGATGGAGAGGCTGAAGTAGTTCACTGGCAATGATGGCTGTGTGAAACTTTTTGATTCCAGAAATAGTGTGTGGACCTGTAATTGATAGGCACTGAGAGTTAGTGGCATGTGGCATCAGGGAACGGAAGCAGAGGTGATGTCCAATTTTCAAGGTGTACAAGTATAGTAGACCATGATAACATTTATTGGGATACAGGTTAATTGGAAGAAGGCAGGTGTGTGTGTGTGTGTGTGTGTGGTGTGTGTGTGTGTGTGGTTTGGGGAGTTGAGGTGGTAGAAGATGCTGGTTTAGGTGATTATTGACCAGCTATGTGAAACTGACTCATAGTTTGAATATAGTAAAAGTCAGTAGAAAGATCTAACTAGGCAAAACAGATTCTGGAGTCATTGGCATGATGATACTGATAGAAGGCCAAGGGAGTCTGCATTGCCCAGGGAGAATAAATAGAGTAAGGAGAAGGTGTCATGACCACCAACACTTGGAAAATCTGTAGAAGTGTCCAATAGTTGGACTGCTGTGGGGCCAGAAAAGGGAAATGCACAGAGTTAGCAAAGATACAGAATTAGGAGAAAACTATGAAATTGAGTGACAGGAATTTTAGGGAAGAGGGTATTTTCAAAAGAGGCTAGGGAAGAGTACCAAATCCTACAGAAATCTCAATGACATTTGCATAGAAGACATTGTTTTTGATTTGAATAGAAAATAGAGCAAAGGAAAGGTAAATAGTTCTGAGGTAGAGGATATTCTATTTTTTTCTGACTTCTTAAGAAAAAGAAGAGCTGTTTTAGTTTGTTTGATTTGCTACTTTTTTATTTGTAATTTACTAGGAGGAACTTAGAATGAAGTTATCTGTCTTATCTGCTATTCTTGTATCAATTTTTGAATGTGCTATAAAATAATCTACCTGTAGGAGACAAGACAATAAATGTAAATCATTTTATTTTAGCTTAGAGAGATTCAGAACATAAGTCATTATGGAATATCCTTATCCTAAAAGGAAAAATGAAGTAATATAATTCTCTAGCAGTAGAAATAGGCAGTCTACTTATCAAATGATATGTTGAAAAGGATGACTGATAAACTCTAAAGTGGACCATAATAGTATGTATGTGCAGATGGAGCAAATAAACATATTCTTTTAATATTTATGAGTGTCAGTTTTCACCTAAATAAAATATTTTGTGTTTATACTGTAATTAATATTATTTAAAATGAAGATACTACATGCAACAATTCAATGCTTTTTTTTTTTTCTTTTACTGAACTAGTCTCCATTTCAATAAGATCCTATGTAATACACATGCACATTAAATTTTGGAAAAGTACCACTGAATGGGGTAATAACTACTTCAACAAACAAACACATCCCACAACAAACATCAAAAAATCCAGAAAATTCAAAATGAATGACAGCAGATCTTCCCTGAAATCTAATCAGGGTTGACACCTGGAACCTGATCAGTGTCCTGGCTTCAATTCTTTCTTTTTTTTAAGATTTTGATAGACCGTTAGTTTTTATTCATTTATTTGTATGTCGTGCTGAGAATTGAACCCAGTGCCTCAAACATGCTAGGCAAGAGCTCTACCACTGAGCCACAACCCCAGCCCTCAATTATTTCTTGATATCACATTGACTTCTTGTACACTTGTTAGACTGCATGGCATGAAGTCATACCTAACATATGATCATAGGTAAAAACCACTCTTTTATTCTTTTTAGTCCTGACTCTGCTACTTACTAGTTTTGTGACCATGTGCCAATTGCTGAAGTTTTCTGACACTTTATTTTCTATAATTAGGGAGGATAGGATTCAAGTGATATGTTAGAGGATTAAATGACAACAGCTATGTAACATGCTTAGCAAAGCCTCTGACTCAAAGTAAGCACTTGAAAGATGGTAGCATTTTGTTACTATTATCCTTTTTTAAAATTTTATTTTATTGGTTCTTCTTAGTTATACATGACAGTAGAATCCATTTTGATATTAGCATATAAGCATAGGACATATCTTCTAATTAGGATCCCATTCTTATGGGTGGGCATGATGGTGGGGTTAACTTAGGTAATTTCATATATATGTATATGAAAATTATGTTGGATTTATTCTACTGTCTTTCCAATTCCGTTCCCCCCTTTCTTCTTTCATTCCCCTTTGACTAATCATGGAACTATTTTTCTTTTCTTCCCCACCTTCATTATGGTTTACCTTCCACATATCATAAACTTTGGTTTATTGGGATTGGCTTATTTCATTTAGCATGATATTCTTCAGATCCATCCATTTACTGGCAAATATCATAAAGTCATTCTTCTTTATAGCTAAGTAACATTCCATTGTGTATATATGCTACAATTTCTTTATCCATTCATTTGTTGATGGACATCTAAATTGGTTCCATAGTTTAGCTATTGTGAAATGAGCTGCTATAAACATTGATGTGGCTGCATCACTGTAGTATGCTAATTTTAAATCTTCTGGATATATGCCAAGGAGTGGGATAACTGGGTAAAATGGTGGTATGATTTCTAGTTTTCTGAGGAATCTCCATTCTGCTTTCCAGAGGGGTTGTACTAGCTTGAGGTCCCAACAGCAATATATGAGCATCCCTTTTCCCCACATTCTAGCCAACATTTATTGTTACTTGTGTTTTTGATAATTTGCATTTTGACTGGAGATGGAATCTCAGGGTAGTTTAATTTGCATTCCTCTAACTGCCTGAGATGTTGAACATTTTTTTCACATCTTTGTTGATTATTCATATTTCTTCTTTTGAGAAAGGTTTGTTCAGTTCCTTTGCCCATTTATTGATTTGAATTTTTTTTTTTTTTTGGTGTTAAGCTTTTTGAGTTCTTTGTATATACTGGAGATTAATGCTCTCTCTGAAGTGCAGGTGGCAAAGATTTTCTCCTGTAGGTTTTCTCTTCATGCTCTGGATTGTTTCTTTTGCTGTGAATAAGCTTTTTAGTTTGATGCCATCCCATTTGATGACTTTTGAGTTTATTTCTTGTGCTTTGCAGTCTTATTCAGGAAGTCAGTCCTTGTGTCAACGTGTTGAAGTGCTGGGCTCCCATTCTTCTAGTAGGTGCAGGGTTTTTGGTCTAATTCCTAGGTCTTTGATGCACCTAGAGTTGATTTTTGTGCGGAGTGAGAGATGGGGTCTAACTTTCATTCTACTACATATGAATTTGCGGTTCTCCCATCACTATTTCTTGAAGAGGCTATCTTTTTTTTTCCAGTTTGTGTTTTTGGGTGCTTTTGTCTTATATGAGGTAACTGTATTTATGTGGGTTTATCTCTGTGTCTTATAGTCCATTCCTTTGATCTTCTTGCCTATTTTGGTGTCAATACCATGCTGTTTTTGTTATCATTACCTTTAGCATAATGAATTTTTATGTTTAACATTTTTCTGAACGTTTGAAGTGCTGTCTTATGTTTAAAGGAAGTAAAAATTAATTGCAAAATTTGCCATACTCTAGTGTAATAGATATTTTTACCTACTATTATTTTTTTTGTTCTGTGGATTGAACCCAGGAATGGTTTACCACTGAACTGTATCTCCAGCCCTTTTTATTTTTTATTTTTATTTTGAGATGGGGTCTTGTTAAGTTGCTTAAGGCCTCACTAATTTGCTGAGGTTGACCTCAAACTTGAGATCCTCCTGCCTCAGCCTATCCAGTTGCTGGGATTACGGGCATGTGCCACTGCACTGAGCTTACCTGTTAACTTTCTATTTTTTATTTATTCTTTTTCCGTATACATGACAGTAAAATATATTTTCACATAATATACATACATGGAATATAACTTATCCTAATTAAGTTCCCATTCTTGTCTTTGAACATGATGTGGAGTTACACTGGTCATTTATTCATTCTACTCTCTTTCCTATTCTTGGCCTCTCCCTTTCCTTCATTCCCTTTTGTCTAATACCATGAACTTCTGTTGCTCCCCTCTTCCTCCTTATTGTGTTTTAGTGTGGCCATATCAATGTTTATAGCACCTCAATTCACAATAGCTAGACTATGGGACCAACCTTGATGCCCTTCAACAAATGAAGGGATAAATAAAAAATGGTATATATACACGATGGAATATTATTCAGCCTTAAAGAACAATGAAATTGTGACATTTGCTGACAAATGTATGAAACTGGAGACTATCATGCTAAATGAAATAAGTCAATCCCTCAAAACCAAAGGCTGAATGTTGTCTTTGATATGTGGATACTCACCTGTTAGCTTTAAACATTTAGACAGTGATAAAAAATATTATGTTGGTTTTTGTACCTAGCGCCAAACATCATGGCATTTGACCAAACTGAAAAGAAAATTTCTGATTTTAAGATTTAAAATAAATAATTTGAAAAAAATTCTTATTTTGGGATAAATAGAATTGTATTTAAAGTAATGCCAAAATTTTGTTTTTTACAATTGGGTCATTACCTTGTATTTTAAAAAATTGTTATATTTACCTTCTGTTAAGGCAAACATTCATTTATTTATTCAACAAATACATTACAGAGGTCTTTGTGGCAGGCATTATGTTGGTAACTTACAATGTACCAGTGAATAAATGCTTTTTTATTATGCGAATTTGGTGGCGTGGGGAACATGGATAAAACAATACACAGTTAATATTGTAAATAAGGCTAGATGGTAATAAGTGCTATGGCAAAGAAAGTAGAGCAGGAAGGGTGTATATGATGAAAGGTGAGAGGTGAGGATGGGTCATAAATTTACACTGAAGAACCTGGGTGGGATTCGCTGAGATTATTCTTGAACAAAGAAAATGAGGTATATGGCATATGGCTATCTACTGAAAGAAAATTTCAGGGAGGGGAAGAGCCTGTGCAAGGGCCCTGTGGTAGAAGAATGCCTGTCCAAGGGTAGCAAGCAGCCTCTGTGGCTGGTGGGTGTGCAGGGCAAGAGGAGAGGAGGCGAGGTCAGGGAAAGATCTGGATCAGGTCCCTTACAAACATGCAGTGTCCTGGAAGGATTTATCTGTAGTCCAAGAGCATGGGACTCACTGAAAGTCTCTGAGAAGAGAATGGACTTGATAGCAAGTTGATTTTGTTGATGTTAATAATTTTCATGTTCTTTAGCACACACTCTATGAGGATATAAATTTGAACTTTTATTTTTTCTTAATATTGACAACAGTGAAGTATAGATAGTTACTACAGTGTAGCCTACTGGCTATGTATGGGATTGCTGTGTGACTTAATAGGATCCTGAAATTAAAGCTATATTAGTACTACATATGCTTTGTTTTCAGAATTAAAAAATAAATAAATTGGTTTTGGAGAATTATGATTTATTTAAAATAATCACCTTAATTTGTAGATGTAGAAACTAACTTGACTAAGATTACCCAGCTGGTTTTGCTAGCTTTAGGTTAGGGTTTAGCTCTCTTAACCATGAATGATAATGAGAAACAAGAACCAAAAAGTAGCTACTATGATCAAATTTGAACTCAGTCTCCACTTATTTTCTTCCAATCTAAGCCCAGTTTCCCCCCTTAAAACACATCTTTTCTGACCAAGTATAGGTATATCATTGCCTCTCCTATGGAGTCTTTCCTTTCAACTACTGTATTAAAAAAAAATCCTATTTTCTTCCTGATGACCAGTTTTTAAATATATTTTCTTTATACTTTCCCAGAGAGACTTATAATCTGTCCCTGCCCTAAGGTCTTTCCCATATCCTGTAGCAGAAAGTTGGTAAATTATAACTATCAGACCAAATCTGGCCTGTGGCCTGTTTTTGTACATCAAATTTCAGTGTACATAAATAAAGCTTTATTGGCACATGGGCATGCTCTTTCCTTTACCTACTGTCTGTGGTGCAGTGCTACAATGGTAGAACTCTGAGTCCCTGTGACAGAGAACATGTGATTGGAAATGCCCTAAATAGTTTCTTTCACGTCCTTTAGGAAAAAGTCTGCCATCCTCTGTTATAGAGCAGTGCTTCTGTTCTCTATATAGAATTCCCTGGAAAGCTTGTTAAAATCATGTTCCTAGCCATCACTCCCAGAAATTCTGATTTCACCTGTGGGTAACATGGAACCTGAGACTGCCTTCTGAAAATCTCCCCTGGGACTTAGACCCTAAAAGGCTAAAGGCTGAACTATACCTTGAAGTGGGCTTGCCTGAACTTCTCTATTTTAGCTTATCTTCCTCCATCTTAAGATAATTAATCCATTTTTGGAGGAGGGAGCTCAAAGGTTTTTTTTTTTTTTTTTTTGGTGCTGGGGATTAAACCCAGGAGCTTTCTACCACTAAGTTACATCCCCAACTCTTTTTCTTTTTTATTTTGAGACAGGGTTTCTTTAAACTGCTTAATGTTTCCCTAAGCTGCTGAGGCTGGCCTCAAACTTGTGATCCTACTGCCTCAAACTCCTGTGTCACTGGAATTATAGGCCCGTATGGCAGAGCCTAGCTAAAGTTGCGTTTGAACGAATCTTAAAGCAACTTAATCTAAACAGCAAATTTTATCTCAGAGTATTGAATCTTAGAAAGTTATGCAAATTATGTTTATACCTTCAATATATAGGAGAATATTTTAATTAAAAAATATCCATTCCCCTTTTCTATTCTATCCTTCTTGTGTAAAAGTTTCTATTTGTACTTGTTTATCCTGGGACTTAGGTGCCTTTGCAGATACTTCCTTAATGGTTCTAGTCACATTAAGGATATTTTACATTTCTTCTTTATGAACTATCTCTTAGGCTAGCAAAGTTTTCTTTTTTATTTTCAAATAGTAAATACAGCCTGGATATATAAAGTTCTTAAAAATTATTTTAAATTTGAAGAAAAAATTGTTCAAAAATAGGGTGGTATTTTAGTCAGCTTTTGTGCTGCTGTGACTAAAAGACCTGACAAGAATAATTTTGTGGGAGAAAAAGTTTATTTGGAGGCTCACAATTTCAGAGGTCTCAATCCATAGACAGCTGGCTTCATTCCTTGGGGCTTGAGGTGAGGCAAAATTTCATGGTGGAAGAAGATGGCAGAGGGAAGCAGCTCACATGATGATCAGCAGCAGCAGAGAGAGAGACTTCACTTTCAGATACAATGTGTACACCAGAAAGGCACATCCCGATGACCCACCTCCTCTAGCCACACTCCCCCTGCCTTTCATTTCCACTCAGTAAATCCCATTAGGAGACAAATCCACTGATTGGGTTCGGTTCTCATAACCCAGTCATTTCCCCTCTAAGCCTTCTTGCATTGTCTCACACATGAGCTTTTGGGGGACACTTATATCTAAACCATAACATATGGCGATGTAAGAGTTTGTTGCATAGAATGTGTCTCAAATGCAAATTAATCTTATAGCTAACTAATTGAAGGATTTCCACACAGTAGAATGAAATCACATAATGAACTATGTACCTCTGTAAGACATCATGTGTTGTCTGCTCCATGCTATAATTCTACACAATTTTAATTATTTATGGTATTAGTGATGGAATTCAGACCCTTATTTATGTAAGGCAAGTGCTCTACCTCTGAACTATACTCCACCCTCCCACACACACGTGTGTGTGTGTGTGTGTGTGTGTGTGTGTGTGTGTGTGTGTATTTAATGATTCTGGCTTTGCTTCCCAGTCTATGGGGTGTTTTGTTTTGTTTTGTTTTGTTTTGTTTTGTTTTGTTGTTTTGAACTGCCTAGCTCTTTACCATTTATTCATATTTACAAAATTGTAATTATTTTTGCATTCATAATGAAATATCATGAATATCATAAAATGTTTACTTATTAAATAAATAAAATATAATTGATTTTGGTGTAAAGCATACACAGATAGTATAATATCTGCATTTGCCATGTCTTAAGTCATCAGAGTGGATAAGCAAAAACTGGGTTCTTAGCTAACGTAATCTGTGCTAACTCTTAAAATGTTGACTGTGGCAGGTAGATTTCAGGTTAATTTCAAATATACACTCTGTCTACCAAAATGAGAGAGATGAAATGCAGTTTGCTCTATCTTTTGCCTTAAAATTTAATATGATAAGTTAACTTAATAAAATTAAGTATACAAAATGCCTTTTGCAGACCTTTACAGAATCCACTAATCATAGACAGAAACAAGAAGGTAGAGTCTGAAATACAGGACAAAGCCAAAGAAGACCAGTGTAGTAATTCAGGTGGCAAAATAGAAATGATTATCACACAACAGTTTGACTTCAGGGTGCAGTGGATTAAAATTAAAAAAAAAAAAAAAAGAAGGTAGATTTCATTACAGACCATGCCAAGAGAGTGGGGAGAAGAGAATATCTTGAGGAAAGACTGTTAGAAAGTATTATTCCCAGCTAGAAGCACAAAGTTTTCATCTGAATGGGATCTCAGGAAAACTGCCTCAGTTTCTGTAAGATGTGTTATTGTCTGTTTCAGTCCATCAGATCACAGGGTGTGCGTAGGGAACTGATGTATGTCTGCCTCATGCTTTTTGCACTTGAATTATCTGTACTAGGTAGACACAAAAAGATGGTTGGAATGAGTTCTGTTTTAGTCAGTGTGATTACCTTCTTTTTCAGATAGCTTCATTATATTATTGTTATTTAATTGTATGGACAGAGGATTTTATAACACAGATAATTCCTGGGAACAGTATTTTGACCTGGCATATTGCTTCGGAAAAAGTCTGAGCTTCGTGTTCTGTACAATTAGGCACTTTACGTAAATCATAAAATGGGTTGGTAAATGATGCTTGGTATTTCTGTTAAGGTTTCAGAAATCACAGTCAAATGATCAAAGGGTTAGTAAAGATTTGTAATACAAGATCATTACTGTTCTGCTTTGAATGTTTCCTATCCAAAATTCAAGTGCAGCTGATATGGTAGTATTAGGTGATTACGTGAAAGTGATGGCTCCCTCACCTGAGGTGAGGGTCCTAATAGAAAAGGCATCTTGCCCTTCCACTTTCTGCCATAAAAAGACACTTCCTCCCTTCTGAGGATGGTGCCATTTTGGAAGCACAGATTAGTCCTCACTAGACAACCAAACTTACCTGTGCCTTGAATTTAGGCTTTCCAGATTCCTGAAATAAGATCAATAAACCTTTGTTCCCAGTCTCAGGTATTTTGTTTTAGCAATACAGAACAGACTGAGAATAACAGGTGTTTCCACTTACTCTATACTGCTATCTTTACTTGCATTATTTATTTTGCTTTTCATATGGGTTAGATGAAATGAAACATTACAGTGTCCATTTGTAAAGAGCCAAACTAAATGACTTGGGGAAATTTTCTAATCCAAAGTCATAAAGATAGTAAAGATCAGTTGGATGTTAACCTGAAAGTTTTACAAGATAAGAATTCTTTCAGTGTTTAAATACAAATGTAAATTATTCACAGCTGTTACCATAGAGTACATATCTTCATGCCTTAAAAGGGATGCATATGAGTCAACAAATAACCACATGAGAATTCAAGTGCTACTATGGATGCCTATCAGTGTAGTAGGTAACACAGAAAAGGATAACCTATTGCTTGAGATTGGCAGAAAAAGAATTCTCAGGTCTATGTACTCTGTCCCTAATGGATATTGCATGCTGTTTTTTGGAAAAGGTGAAAGTTCAGGACAGATCAATAAAATAATACATTTAAGTCCACCTAGTTATGAAAGAGATGCTTTAGGAATTGTTTCTTTGTATCTGGAGCCTGGGGAAGACAATTGTAAAATAATTTTTGAAATAAAACTCAATGCTTCTAAAGAGAGAGATATGTTAATTTCTTACTAATCTACATGCTAATTATTTTAGTTTGATAAAATTACAATTAGAATTTCAATTGGTTTGTTATTTATATGTTTAAAAAATATTCTGAGAGAGGTGCAGTTGTGTGTGTCTGTAATCTCAGCTAGCTGGGATGCTAAGGCAGGAGGATCACAAGTTCAATGCCAGGCTTTTGTATTTTGTAAAATACAAAAGACGTGGGGAAATAGCTCAGTGGTAGAGGGCTTGCCAAGCATATGTGAGGCACTGGTTATATTATAGTAACCAAAAAAAATAACAAATATTGTGTTTATCTAGGCCAATACTTTTCAGTCTTTTTAAAAAATGCATTTGGTTGTTTTTTCCAAATAAATACAAAATTTATTTCTGGAATATATGGCATAGTTTCCATGAGAAATGTACAGGTTACAATCATGCAGTCAACAATAGAATTATCTAAAACATTTTTATAAGTGTTTCTAATACTTATTTTGTTTTTTTTCTGTGACAAAATAACTTATCTTTATGTATCCTCAATTGTTTTTATAATTTAAAAAAAATTGTGTTGCTTTTTTAAAGTCACTGGAATGTATAGTAATCTCTCTTATTGATACCTGACTAAACCATACTTTTAATTTAAATAGGTTTTATAAAAATATTTTGAGTAGGCAGTGATATCATCTGCAAAGATTGCCCATTTATCTTTTTCATTCCAAAAGTGGTTATGTATACATTTTTCTTTCATGATATATTCATTGGCATGAAACTTCTAAAACCATAGATTTCCCCCAAGTGGTCATATTAGGTAAAAGTTATGATGAAACAAATTCACCATTTATTTGCATGGTTAAAAACAAATACCCGTTAGAGCCACATTGATAGCATGAATGTATGAACTGAGCTAACTGCAGAAGACAGAAAATGGCAAGCCCAGAGACATAGAGATTATATTCTTTTAAGACAATGTGCCAGCCAAATGACACATCTGCAAGACTGCTCTGCTGGTAGATGATCCCAGTTGGGAAAGGATATGGTTCTCCTGGTAAGATTGCTAATGATGATCTTAACAGCCTGAAAAAATAAGTTTTCTGTAAGAACTACTGAATATTGAATGTCTGTGGTTATTGACTGGAAGACAACATGGCCACAGGGAAAAAGCAAGAATTTTGAATCTGAGTTCAAATTATAGCTTAGCGTGCCTTGGTAGCATTGTGTCCTTGGGTACTATTATGTATTGTGTTCCCTTTCTAATTGCTGCCATAAAAGATCACAGCAAATTTAATGATTTGAAATGACCAGATCATATAGGTGGTCGCTCCATAGGTGGTAAGTCTGAGGTGGGTCTCATTGATCTTGAATTTTCCCTAGGAGTGTACTTCTTTAGGCTTCAGGAGAGGATCTGCTTCCTTCCCTTCACAGCTACAAGAGTCTGCCTGTTCCCCTTCCTTATCTGCTGGCCCTTTTCATCTTCAGAACCAGCAGTGAATAGAACCCTTTGCCCATTGCATCTCCCTACCCTGTGCTGTAGTTACCTACCTCTGACTCTCATCTCCCTCTTCTACTTTTTTTTTTTATTTTTTTTTACGTTTACATAGGGTAATGATGTTTATTATATTTTTCCCCTCCCCCCACCCCTCCCACCCCTCCCACCCCTCCCACCCCTCTTTTCCCTCTACACAGTCCTTCTTTCCTTCATTCTTACTGCTCTCCTTAGCCTAACTCTAAACCTAACCCTAAACCTAATGCTCTTATTATGACTTTGCATCCACATGGCAGTCAGGCTATCATCCTGTATAGAGTCAGCTGTTCCTCTCTGCCAGGTAACAAACTTCCCAGGTTTCCAGGATTAGTATGTAGACATTTTCAGGGAGCCACTATTCTGCCTACTATACTTAACTTTTATCTTCACTTTCCTTATTTGTGAAATGAGATGACTGTGCAAATTAAACTAAAAGGTAAAAGTGTATGAAATACCTTGTCTTAATGGCTGGCATAGGGTAGGAATTCAGTAAGTGATATCTGCTATTATTTCTTATTTCCTATATTCCTTTTTTTATTACACATTTAATTTTTTACTTATTGTGCTTTTATTTCTAAAATCAATCTTCAGAGGTTTTCTCTGGCTATTAGGAGTTTAAGTGTGTTGCTTCTACATTAATAACCATAGAAGCACAACCTTGAATGAGTTAGAAATTTTGAGAGCTTAAAGAAATTAAATTGCTTATATGTGCAGTCCTTTCAAGCACCTTCCACTTTTCTAACCTAGAGTCTCATGCTTTTGGTCCCCTAGTCTCTATGCCAGTGTTTTCCAACCTTGAGCAGGCACCAGAATACCTGAGAGACTTGATGAACAGACCTTGGGTCCCCTACCCATAGTCAGAGTTTCTCACCCAGCAGGACTAGAGCAGGACCTAAATTTGCATTTCTATTAAATTTCCAATGGATATTGATGCTGGGACCACATTTGGAGAACCACTGCTATACAAATAACTGTGAAGAAAATGGGCTTAATTTGGTTTTCTTCCCACAAACAGTTAAACTAACTGGTTTTTTTGTTTTGTTTTGTTTTGTTTTGTTTTGTTTTGTTTTGTTTTTTGTCTCTTGCTCTCCAAATGCCGAAAAGATTTAGGTAGTGGTAGTAAGGGTCAATTTTTAAGTGAAATGCAGAAGCATCTTTTCTTTATCCCAAGGTACATATCAGCCCTCAAAAGTACTGTTATTTAAAGTGAAGCTTTAAGCAAAGAGTAGATATCAGAATTTGTGCCTGAGTCAAGAAGTAGAATCCCACCAAGATTCATTTGGAGGTGTTGGTAACTTCCCATATTTTTTTCAGTCAGTTTAGCAGACTATTTTTCAATTGTGAAAATCGCAAATGGAATGTTCTCCATTTTATTGTGTTAGTGCTTCACAAATCAAGTGTCTTTTAATAATACTGTCTTGAGTTACTAAACACAGTTTGCTATTATTTTGCAACGTGACGTTTATGCAGTATAAAGATATTTCATTGTTATATAATGTATGAAAAATAAAATTAAATTAATAATGTTGGACACATCCTAGAAAAATTGTCCTTGAGTTATAACATTATAAGAATACCTAACAATTTGTGTCATGTTTAAACTCAGATTACTTTGGTGTAAAAACATAGAGGAAGTTTCTAAACCTGATTTCATCTTCATGAAGTCTATTAAGTAACACAGGTCAGATTTTCTGTATTTCCATATGTGGTAAGAGGCTAAGACTTTAAAAAGAGAAAACAGAGCTCAAAGATGTCTCATTAAAACCTTCAAGTATGCTATTAAAAAGTATAGTCCTGTAGGATAAATTGCTCTTTTTGAAAAAGCATGATTTTCTAGAGATATTTAATGTCATTGCATTGATTGGACGATAATAGAAAATCAAATGCATTGTTGAAGTAATTTGATATTTGGGGCATTTAAACAATCTAAACCAGATATTCTATTTCAATACTTTTGTATGCAGATGTATTTAGATTTTACCGATTTGATTTGTGACTCATTTCCTGAAAGAGAATCACATAATGAATTTTATTTGGTATAATATTAATGTTGATTGCAATACCTTAGTAAAACAATATACTTGGATACTTCTGAAACTTGAAATAGACACAGCTTCCAGAAGTTTGATGTGAACAAAAATGTTTAGAATTTAGGTTATATTCCTGGGGTTTATAAATGTTGTATTACCTAAGAATCACCTGGGGTTCTTTATTTTTGGGGGGAGGTACAAGGGATTGAACTTAGGGGCACCCGACCGCTGAGTCACATCTCCAGCCATGTTTTGTATTTTATTTAGAGACAGGGTCTCACTGAGTTGCTTAGCACCTCACTTTTGCCAAAGCTGGCTTTGAATTCTCGTTCCTCCTGCCTCAGCCTCCCCAGCCACTGGTATTACAGGCGTGCACCACCATGCCAGGCATCCTGGTGTTCTTCTTAAACATGCACTCCCAAAATTCTACCACACAGAAATAACTCACTAAATCGTTAGCAGGACCTGGACATGTTCATTTGTATTTTAGGTGGCTCTGCTGCAAGTGATTCAGAGACCCCACTTTGAGAAGCACTGATTATAACCATAGAGGAATAGATCACTGAAGCTGAGATTCAGATGGATAATGGAAACAGGCCAACATATTGTTGATAAGAAAGACTGAACATCATGAACTGGAGGGCAGTGACACCAGAGAGGGAATTTCACACTTTTTAATTCAAAAGCACTAAGGTATCTGCCAATTTGTAAGGAATTCTCAGTTTTCAAAGCTGGATTTTACTAAATTATGTATTTAATGTTAACTGACTATACAATATGAAGGAGAGGATTCCTTTAGAGTATTATCAAGAAAAAAAGTTCTTTCCAAAGAGCTTATAATTTGGTAGAGGGTTTTAAATGTTTTGGTTTCATATTCTTTGAGTGATACCTTCCTTGAAATTCCAAGGTTTTTTAAAAGCAGAACCAGAAACATCACAAAACGTGGCATGAAATTTGTCACAGGAACTGGATTCCATGCCCTTCTATCTCCTATACCATTTATTCCATAGTCCTTTTAATTAGACAGTTCTCAAAGTATCACCATAAAAATGCTGGGATTCATCAAAACACAAATAGAAAATTATCATTTGAGAAAGTGTACACCACAAAATTGAACATGCAGTTGAAAATCTTTTTCATATGAAGGAGGGACATCATCTAGGTTAGCTTTTGTATTTTTATACCTATAGCTTATAGTCATAGACTTCAAAAAAATCTATAATGGACTTATATGTAATATAGTATTTAATGTGCTAAACAGGGTATGTTTCTGTTCATCCATATTTATGAAACAATATGAAGAGAATCCAGAAAGGAGAACAACTAATGAACAGACAATGAAATAAAAACTAAGGTTTGCAGACCCCGAAGTAATCAAGTGTCAAGAAGAAAGCTTTCGCATAGCCAGAGAGCTGAAGAATGTCCTTTTCATTTAATGATTAGACACTATTTCAAGGAGAAAGCTCCAAGAGAATTTTGAGTGAAGGAGCCATAGCTCAATGGGTCAGTAAAACCATAGGGGATGATAAAATATAGAAAGCAGGTAGAAAGTAGAAATGTGGATGAGAAAAAAAGAATGTTTGGATGGTAGCCACAGGGTAACAACGATCAAATGAAGGCTTTTAAAGAAAGAGAGTACTTGACCATATTGACAAAACACTAATGGACAGAAGCAAATAGGAAAAGATAAAGAATTAGAAGAAATTGATGTATGGAATGAGATCAAGGAATGTTAATAGTCAAAAGATAGAGCTGATTATGGAAAAGTGAGGTCAGCTAATCTAAGGATGATGGAAAGGAAATAAAAATAGTGATGATGCACAGACATTTTTAGCTTTGTAGCAAGAAGTTAAGGGTAGTGGTGTCTGATTTCTTTGACTTCCCTTAATAAAGTTTGAGACAGAAAGCTTTACTGCAGTATGCGAGGTTGAGGAATAGGAGAGGGCACAAAAAATCGAGGTTACAGGTAAGAGAGGAATTTAGATGTTCAAATATGGGGCTTAAGGTAGATCAATCTTTGGAAGTCCCTCTGAGGTGAAAAAGCAGAAAGTGAAAGAGATTTTATATTATTATGCTTGGAAGAAACCGTGCTTTTGCTCAGGCAGGATTAACTGCTACCGGAGCTTTCCTCTTGACCAAGAGTTTTCAAACAATTAACAATAAAAAGGCAGTACCACACTGCAATTCCCCATAGAAGGAAAAGAAATGAGGCGAATTCCAAGATTAACTCAGTTCACTACCTGGAGACGTCTCCAGGTCTGGCACAGTAAAAGAACCTAAACCTTCAGAAGCAAGCACCATCACAGAAGGGAGCTGGAATCAGAACTGAGGATGCTAACATAGTGAGAATCTGTGGAGAGAGAACTGGAGAGAAAGACACTGCACAGAAAGCCAGAGCCCCAGAGATTTGCAGGGGGATTCTTGCAGATTGGCATGTATGTTAGGTGAAAGTCCAAAGGACAGGAACCACTAGAAATTGATGGGACAAATATTTCTCAAAATTCAGAAAGAATTAGGAATAGTTTGCATTCCCAACAGCCAGGGTGGAAAACATTCATAATATAAAGTACCTCGTTGAGTGCTTGGAACAATATCAACTTACAGTGGGGATCAATTGCTTTTCTCTACAGTCTTCTTCGGGACACTCTAATAAAGCTTAAAATCAACCCTTGAGATGATGATTTTGATTCATGCATAAGAGGGTACCTGTCCCTTCAAAGAAAAAAAAAAAAAAGAAAAGAAAACCAAACAAAACAAAAACAAAACTTAACTCTCTTTAAAGGACTACAGCAAAATCCAGCACCAAACAAAATAAAATCCACCATGTTTAACATCCATTATCAAAATTATCTTACATGTATAGAAGCAGGATAATATGAGCTATAGTCTTGGGAAACAAAAAATCAATAGAAACCCACCAGGGGAAAGCAGACATTAGCAAATAGAGATGATAAGCAGCCACTAGGTACCAAGTGCTCCAGAGAGAGGAAAATATGAGCATTTATGGAGAGTAATAGGACACATAAAAATGAACAAAATGGAATTTCCAGGGATAGTTCTATTATGAGGTCATAGGAATAGAAATTTTTGAAAATGAAATATGAACAAGAAATGTGAAGAGATTTGAATAGTTGCAGTGAGCTGTGGGTATCAGGTTGTCTAAAGTGTAATCAAGGCTTCACAAAATAAGAGGAGAACATATTTTCTAAGTTTGATGAGAATTAAAAACTCACACACCTAAGAGCACAATGAATGCAAATCAGAGCAAATGTAAACAAGACCATGCCATGGCACCTCATAATAAAGTAGCTGAATGCTTGTGTTAAAGAGAAAAAAATTGAAAGCTATCAAAGAAAAAGAGACATGGCTACAATTACTTGCTGTAGCAAGCGCGGGAGGTGAATCTTTGCCCTAGATTCAGACAGAAAGCAGCACGCAGGGTGGATTCTACCAATGGCAGACATCTTCCTGAGGACATGTGGGATAGGGTTTTGGGGAGGAAGAAAAAGGGAATCATGAGCTTACATAGAAAAAGTAAGAGGGATTTTCTGGCGCCTGATAATTACCATGATTATAATGAATGACTCCACTTTTCCTAACTTTGGCTTATATTTTGGTGATAGAACCTGCTGAGGTTCTGAGTTACCAGTGTGCTCTCACAACACTGATGTACTTTGCTACGTTTGCACAAAGCTGGTAAAAATTAGTTTGTAGCTGGTCTTATAAAAATTTGGTGAGATGACAAAAATCTTTCTTAGTATTGTGTATGTATAGCTTATTGACATATAAACTCAGAAAGAATAAGGACTATGTTTGCTTAATTCAACTTTATATTCTCATTGCATTTTGTAATGACAGGTCCACAGCCTGGGACTTATGATATTTAACAAACTTTTCCATATTCTTCTTAGTAGGTGAAATCATTCAATACCAGAAACAAATTAAGATTAAAAAATATATGCAAGCCCTCCACATTTCCCAGTTCATATAGTGTAGCAAAATGGCCTGAAGTTCTGCTAAATAACTCTATGTAGAGCATTACAGAAATATTATTTGCAGTTTAGTTTCTTTAGTCATAAGGGAAGATGATTCTTCTGAACTACTTTGTATGTATTATGAACGATAATTATAAAACTTTGTGTACTTTGTAGAATGTTCTGTAAAAGCATCTTTTCTATAAATATCACATAGTCTTTTTAAGGTACGTTATTGTGGGTTTTGTCCTTCCAAACTCTGGTGAAATCAAGAATAGCCTTTGTAAACTTTGTTGAAAGGTAAACATTCGTTCTTGCATTCAACACCCTTAATTGAATGACCTTTTGAAGCAGGGCGCCACTGGAGGCTGAGGTATGCAAGAAAGAGTTTCTGCCCTCTTAGAAAACGCACACACACACACACACACACACACACCATACAAACACATGGGTCAGTATCTGTAGTCAAACTAGTTTATGTAAAGTGTCATGGAGGGGTGAGAGAAGAATGGAGGAACTTTAGATTGCATAGAGGGAAATGAGAGGGAGGAGGGGGTAGGGGTATGAAAGATGGTAGAATGAGACAGACATCCTTACCCTATGTACATGTATGATTACACAAATGGTGGGAATCTACATCGTGCACAACCATAGAAATGAAAAGTTGTACCTCATTTGTGTACAATAAAATGCAGTCTGTAAAAGTTAAAAAAAAAAAAAAAAGAAAGAAAGGAGAGAAAATTGTCACGGGATTATCCTAGGACAGGGGCTCTGAATGTGTAGGGTTGGGTGTAGGGTTGGGTGTAGGGTTGGTGGGGCTGGCTGCTGTGCATGGAAGTGGGGATCTCATCATCATGATATGAAGAACATGAAGAGGCAGTGGCATTGGTGTTGTTAGGATATGCTCCAGTGGTATTAGTGAGAGATGTCATAGAAACTGAGAGTGACATTTAAAAAGGTGCTTTGGGAATTGGACATTTTTAGTGAATTATAGAAGTTCAAATGAAGTAGAATTTAGGATTTGTTTTTAAACAGAAATTGAGAATGTAAAACATTGAATGAAGCCAGGTTGTGAAGAGCTCTGAATGCCATACCAGAAAGTTTGAGTCATATCCAGTTAAAAAAAAAAAAAAAATCCAGAGCCCTCCCTGGAAGCTTACCTGAACTGAATATTTTTAGATATTCCTTCAGGGAATTATTATTATTATTATTATTATTTTTTGGACACATGTAGATTGTATGGAATCAAGCAGGCTTCTTAGTTGGTCATTTTAGTTTCATTGTTTCTAAGAATCTATTAATGTATTAATTTTAATTTAAACATATTTTATTGTTTTTGGATTTCTTTTATTTATTCTTTTAGTCTACATTCCTATGTCTAAAAATGATAGTTAAGGAATGATTACATTTTATAGATTAAAACTTTGGAATTATTCATTTTACCAGGTGATGTTTAGAAGTTTATGATAGTAAAAAAAATGATTTGCATACATAAATATGCTTTTTAAGGTTCCCCCTCCAAAAAAAGAAAAAGTAATATTACTTTCGAGATAGGAGAAGGAAGAACTATCTTCTATGTGTTTTAATGATTGTGAATTCTTCTTCTTAATAAAAAAATATTTTTTTTGTAAGCTTCCCCAAAGAACTTTTGTTCCTCACCTAATACCCATTTCTGACTCCTGTTTGTTGACTGTATTGGGCTGTATTTCAGAGCTTCTCCTTTTGTTTTCCTGTTTCCTTGTCATTTAAATTGATTGCGGCAGCCCTGGAGAAATGAATGGTCTGTGGAAGACAGGAGTAGAGGGAGAACTCTGGAACCAGGGCAGTGTGGAGCAGAGTTATAGGGTGAGTGAAGTCATAGTCAAGCTGTGATCTGGCTGGTCCCTCCTTCCAGGAGGGACCTGGACAGTTGCTCAGGGAGAGCCTGGCCTGTCTTAACCTGTAGCAGGGGCTGTCTTGCTGCACTGCTTGTGTTTGTGGGGCTAATGCATTCATGTGTCCTGTACTTTATCAGTCCTATAAACTCCTTCAGGAGCTGCCTCATTCATTTTGATCACAGCTACCATTCCTCTTTGTCCTCTTATGGCTATATTGTTGCCTCTCTTTTTTCCCCTTCATCTCCTAAGTTGCAGTATGATAAATACATGGTATTTGTAAACTGTTTCTACAAAGGTGCTTGCAGTAGTTTCTAAAGGTATCTACTAATTAATCTTTACAGAATCCTTGTGAGGTAGATAGAGCTGGATAAGGTATTCAGCACACAAATTACGAGACCATGCTGTCTCTCTATTATGATAGAGGATTATTATTATGTTAAAATGTTTATACACTGAGCACATAAATTTGTAGAGATTGATGTAAACTGAATCCCTTGGCAAAAATATGAACATGCCTGTAGCATAAAATTGAAATTGTAAAGCAAGTTTTATCAGCTTCTGGTGTTTAAAGAATTATTCCAGATCTACACAGGAAACCTCTGTGGGGTAGCTTGTTTCCTTTATCTTGCCTCTTGGGGAGCAAAAGGGGACAGTGAGCTACTGAACTGGGATTTCAGCAAGTGACAAATTCAGGTTCTCAATAGCATTATTTTAAAATTACAACAATCTCCTCTGGCATGCGTGTGACTTGCATACATACATATAATAGCTTAATTGAGTTATATAATGAGCAATTTTGTGTTGATATATTGATAATATGATGGAAACCTAGTCAGGTGTTCTATCCTGGGTCCTATGGATTTTCTCTTCTGCTAAGAAAACACCCTGGAGACAATTCCCTGTAGGAGAAGCAGCTCCAGTATGTTTTAATTGAAAGCAATATACAGTCCTAAGGTGCCTGAGTATTTCCCTCACTGTGTCATGTAGATTCACTGGGAACAAAGCAAATAAACCAGGAATGGAAGGGCTGGAGAAGCATGTCTTTGTTATCACTTTCTCTCTCCCTCCACCTTCCCTTCAACTTCTTGCTATTGAACATACTGGAAAAGTACAGCTGTTGTTAGATTCATATTCCTTCTAAACACAAAAAGATGGAAGGTTGATTGGGACTCCTGGGTGCAGCAGCCCCAGAGCTTAAGGACTTGTGGGAAAAATGAGTTGGTGTACCAGTGTGTGGGCAGTGGTCTGCACCACCCTGCCTTCCCTTAGGGTTTCATCCAAGAGGGATGTGTGGTGGGTTTGGAATTGGTGGGGAGTTCAGTGTGGAGATAGGAATTTTTCCTTTATTGACTCAGGGACCACCGGAAAATGGAATGGGTTCTCCTATCACTGAATTAGAGAGAGTTTTTTTCTGGGAAGAAGTTAGGGGAGAATGGATTCCAATATTGTATGAGAAGCTACTTCTGGAATAGAGAATAGGGGAGTATCTGGAGATTTTCAAGAGAGGAGAATGGGGAGAGAGAAAAGTGAAATTGAAGAAACAAATTTAACTTGAGCTTGGCTTCAGAAACTTTTGAACTCCCTTCAGCCTTTGCCCCTTTCACATTAGGAGAAAAAAAGAATAGAATATTGTATTCTTTATAAAGTATGCTTAAAATGTGGATTTTTTTTTTTTTGAAATTTTGTAAAGACTGAAGATTATTTTCTTTACCACTGGACCCCAGAGTTCCTTTAGCACCTCCTGCCTTAGCCCTGTTTGGAGAAGTCCACATCTGGGCTTGTCCTATTCTCAGCTCTTCTGCTTCCCCTGCTTGACCTTGGGTGGCCCTGTGATCCCTGACCAGCTCTGCAGGGTTCAGCAGAGTGGATCATGTTTGCAGGGTCAGCATGATGTCAAGCTGTCTTTGTATATTGATGTAGAGAAATAATTGCTGCTTTGTGCTGTAATGTGGCCCCCTCTTTGCAAGTATAGATTTCTTTTACCTCCTACCGTCCTGCTAAAGGGTCAAAATATAAAATCATTATCACCTAGATTGTTTTCCCCCCAAAGTTTGATTTGTTTAATAAACCAAGAAGTTTTTGAAAAGCATTATTCAAATAACATGTTACACAATTTAAGGAATATTGATTTAAAATTACTCTAAATATCTAGTGTAGTTAATATAATAGCATTTTCCAGATTTTTCTAAATGTTTTTCTCATATCTGCAACCGTATCTATTTTAAAAATTTAAAAGTTTTAATGTAATAAGTTTCCCCATCTTATTTGACATTGTTTTTGACAGCATAATTTTCAAAGACTTTAAAACATGCTTAAGAAATTATTATAGTTCACTTACTTATTCTACTGAGTCCTTTTTTTTTTTTACTTACATTTTACATGCTTTTAAAAACATAATCTATATTATTTCTGTAGACTTTCATTCTGCAAAGATGACTTTGGAACTTAGAAAGGATACTAATGAGCTGTATTGTTAAATTACTTTCTGAAAGTATTATGCTATCATAAGTTACTTTGCAAGTTTGTGTTTTATTAGGTAATATTATCTTCTTTGATAAAATTTCCTGACATTCACTATGACGAGAAAGAAAGTGCTAATTTTCTGCTTTCTAAAATGGAATAGAAAGTATCTTAAAACTTATTCATCACCTTTTAGAAGCTTCCTGGTCGCCATTATTGTACTAACTGCTTGTGCATGTAATGAATCTGGAAGACCCTCCCCTAATACTCCAGGCCTAGAGGAGACCCTGGCCCAGGAGAGATGGTTACCAAGGAACAGCTAAAGGCTGTCAGGCAGGTTTGGACTGAGGGCTAGAGGAAATAGTAAATCAAATAAGGATATACAGTAGTATAAATTTATTTTTTCAGATATTAAGAAATAGAGATGAGGTTATTTTTTCTAAAAACTTTGATATCTGTCATACATTTGAATGTTTTTTAAAATTTTTGCTACTGGTAAAGGAAAGCAGAATCTTCGTATACACACACACATAGACACACACTCTCAATGGGTGTCCTCTACAAGTTAGTAATTAATAAAGCTTTTACTGCCCAATGATGGGCTTTTCTACACTCCTTTCATTGCACTAAAATTGGGGGTGGGGGGAGGGCAGCAGAAATTGTATAACTATTTTGTCAAAATTAAAATAATATTTTAAAGGTCACTTTGGGGATGCATTTTGCATTTTCCTTTATGCCTAACTATCTGAAATAATGTTTCAAAAGATTCTTGGTCAGAGTACATCTTCCATTGGTTTCAATTTTTAAAAATGAAGGAAAAAAACCCAAATTGCTCTTTGGTTTACTCCTAGACTATATATTTACTTGGCTTCCAACTGCATTGATCCCTATCAAAGTGGCTATTGCCCTAACAGATTTAGCTGATAAGCAATTTTGTAATCTGTTAAGGAAAGACATTCATTGGGGAATGAGTCTATTTACTTTGTGTTTTTAATTAAAGGTGTCTAATACTCTAGTACCTGTTGCTTTTCCATTTTCTCAAACATCACAAATCAATATCTTTCTATTTTTCTTCTTCTAGAATCTGATTTATATTATTTTTTGTTGTTGTTAATTAGAATCAGTCTAGATTACAGTCAAAGAACAGTTTTAAGCACTGAACAAATTTTCCATCTCTCTCTCTCTCTCTCTCTCTGTTTTCTTCAATTTGCCCTCTATAGACATGGTGAGATTTGTTCCCCTGGGTTTGGTAGGATTTCCCACTCCCTCATAGCCTACATGTAGTGGTTACAGTGTGAGTGACTTCTAAGTAAATGCTGAGGATGATTAATGAGTAAGTGGGAAAGCTAAACATACAGCACTTTGTGGACTGAAGACCAGATCAAACCGGTCCTGGTTCTACTGCTATCCCTGAACTCTTTGCCCAGGTCTCCTTCCTGGACCCTTCTTATTAATGATATGAAGTGTGCACTCTTTTGATGTATGAATGTGTTGAAGAGTAATAAGAGCTCTGACCTGAGAAATGGGGAGGTTTGTGTTAAAGCTGAAGTTGTACATTGTTCCTAATAAATTTCATTTTGCTAAATGCATCTCATTATCACAGCCTAAGAATTTTTATCCTAATTTTCTTAGTGCATTAGATATTCTTTATAGTCTTGTTTGTGTTTGATAAGTATTAGCTAGTTATGTTCTCTTTCAAGTGTTTGATAATAATAAAAAAATAGACTAAAGCTAAAGGCTAAGCCCTGTGGCCTTATGCTGGAAGGCTTCTTCCGGGATGGTAACAATGCATTAATCAAACCTTTCTATACAGAGGATAGACTTGTCATAAACTGACATTCTATGTTATTATCCATCTCTCGTTTCTGCATCTTGCCCGTAAGTGGGAGGTGAGAGATTAGCCTATTTCTTTTTTTAAAAATATAGACAAATAAAGAACTGCAGCATTTCTTTTACTATTGTTCTACTTCTGGCTTTTTGTTAGAAATACCTAGGAACTCTTCATTGAAACATTAGAATATCACTGGTAATTTGAAAACATTGATTTGTAGGTATTTTTTTGTTGTTGTTGTTGCTGTTGGTTTTTTCCTTCAATTTTTTTCTGTTGTTTAAAATACTGACACTGTATTTAGCCCCGTGTTGTCATATCATGTTCATTTTTATTATCCTCACTATTAGCAAATAGCACCTTAGATCATTCTGCCATTCATTCAACAATTAGTTTTAAGTTCCAGAGAAGGGCCAGATACCTCTGCAAGTTTTCTCCATGTTTTAGGATGTCACTTGTTGGGAGCGGGAGACTGGCATTAATTCAGGTCTTAGTCATTGACTGAGATTGATTCATAAATCATGCTAGAATGTTATTTTAACCACAGAAATGAATGTGTGTCCTTTCCCCAACCTTTACTTCTTTGGTCAAGAGTCAGTTATGAGTTAGGCTGCCCAAACTCAACATACATTCCCACCCCAACTATTGATCTCCTTTCAGAATCTGTCTCTATTATAACAATTTTAAGAGGCAGGGTCAGCAGGAATATTGTTTAGAAGAGCAGGTCACATATTTCATTAGGACGACATATGATTGTGTTTTGAACTCTCCTCTCTTTAACTTGATTTTCAGTGTTTTGACAGAGCTCCTGCATGCCTGCCTGTTGCCTAAGAGAGGACAAAATATAATCACTTTTTACATGACAGTTTTGTAGTTTGTTATCTTAATCAAAAAGTGACATAAGTGACAACTGCTCATACAACTGTGTTATTTCTTTGGTGAATGTAATATGACTCTTCTATTGAAAAGACCCATTCAATGAATTACCTTGGTTTAAGCTTCAAAGGTATTTTTTATAAAGCTTACCTCTAAGTTAAACATTGAATGTGTATTTTATTGGATCACTTTCTTTATGTACTTGAGTAGAAATCTGTTTTCCGGTTATTGAAACTGAAATACTGACACTGGTGTGCAGGGATGTAAGGAAAAAACTCTTGAGGCATGGGGTCGGTTAGACAAGATTTAGAAAAAAATTATTTTCTAAAGAAATCTCTGTCCTTGTCTAGAAAGGATATAACCCTTTGACCTTAGGATTGTATCTTCAAATTTTTAGAGGATACATGCATTGTATGCATAATTTCTTAAAACGTAGGGTTTGTTAAAACATCTGCGTATGCATTTAAATGGCATTATTGAACAGTTTCATTGAACTCATTGGTGCCTATACCATAAAGAAACAGTATCTGGGGAAGATTGTTTGAAAGCAGGCATTTCCTTCTTCCTCTGTTTCCACACCTCAACCCCAAATCAAATCAGATCTGCAGAGACTGGTCCAAGGAAAGAAAACATCAGTTTCTTCCCAACAGAATGGTTTTATGGAATCAATTTACACTGGGAGCCACTTGCTGCATTTATTGCTAGAAAGATTAGAGCCAATTTATGGCTCTCTAATAAGAAATGTGTAAATGTTTATGGTAAACATATTTGAATTTTATTCCTGGCTCTAATTGATGTCTTTATTCTTATTTTTCTCTCATTTTTTTCTCTCCAATTTTATACTTATGGAATTTCATTGTGGTTAATGTATTCTTTCAACGGTCATTAGTTTTTTTTTCTAGAGTAAAGTCAGAATCTAAATAATCCAATACAAAACATCTGTAGAAGAAAGGGATGTGAATTTGTTTTGTTGTCACCTTCTGTGGTCAAAAATATTTCTGCTGTCTTAAATAAGATGCCCTGGTAAATGCTTTTAGTAGACATAAATAAATTCATGTTTAAATTACTTATGGATATCATAAAACTTTATATGTGGTGCCTGAAGCAGAATCTTATGCTCTTGTTTATTGAATAATTTAGTATATTGATGTTTGTAATTAAGGCATACTATCTTATATTAACAAATGATTTAAATATTTAGTCATGTAATATTTAATTCAATATTTAATATACTGTGTATGCTTAGAGTTTAAAACAAGTTTTACGTATATTATTTCATTTGTGAAATAATTCTACAAAGTTTTATATACATTTATAAAACTTTATGTACATTACACCATTTTAGACTAGTTTATGTACTTTGCCCCATTTTAGAGGCCAAGTTAAGTTATGAATTGAGTTGTAAAACAAAACAAAAAGAAAAACAAAGATTGTATCATATGGCAAAAAAGTAAGATTAAATTTTGAAAGATCCTCCATTCTTCTCTCACCCCAAGAAGAATGGAGGAAATTTAGATTATGTAGAGGGCAATGAGAGGTGGGGTATGAAAAATGGTGGAATGAGACAGACTTCATTACCCCATGTACATGTATGATTACACGAATGGTATAATCTACATCGCGCACAACCATAGAAACGAAAAGATGTATCCTATTTGTGTACAAGGAATCAAAATGCAGTCTGTAAAAAAAAAAAAAAAAAAAAAAAAGAAAGAAATGCAAAAGTGTACACATAATTCATCAAACAACAAATTATCTTTTGGTTTCATGAAATTTTAATACTGAAATTGTCCTTAGAGAGCATTTTGTCCAGCCTTCTCATTTTATGGATGAAAACAACTGAAATCCTGAAAAAATTTTCCACTTACATGATATTACAGGCTTAGTTATTGGCAAAGTGAGACTTTATGTCATATCACTTGGCAACCAGTCCTGTTTTCTTGGTATTATGCCATGCCTTCTATTGCTATAGTCCATTGTCATTTCTGAACATGTGAATGAGTATTCAACTCCTTGTCATTGAGATCATTATCAGCCCCTGTATAAGTTCAAATAGTGTCATCTAATCATTATTCCCAATGACTTGTACAACCTTTAAGTCTTGTTTTGTTGTTTTTACCCTTTCCATTCCTCCTCACTGTAACCATTCTTAAAACAAATTGCACTGCTTTCCCCTACCAATTGATCAGGTGGTTTTCTCTTCACAAGCCAATATCCCCTAAGTGAAAATTCTGCTGTATAGGCCTTTGAATGCTTTCTTTACTCTTTACATGTATCATTATGAAGTTTACCTGTATTTTTATACATAAATAAATACTCTACAGCCAAGCAAATATAAATGAGTGAACCATCTCAGGTTCTGAACACTCCACTTCAAACAGAAAAACCTAATACATACAGAAATAATACTTGGAGCAAGCCTTGAATGCAGAACAGGAGTGCAGGATTCCGAATCATGAGGGTTCAAATCTTAGTTCTTTGTCATTTACTGTGAGCTTGGTCAAGTGAGTTCATGTTTCTGAAGATTTGCATCTTCATCTCCCAAATGGGGATAAAACCCATGTCAGAAGTATGCTGTTATCACTAAAAGGAGTGCTGTGCATGGCACCGTGCTAGTGAGGCATGCTAGGCGCACACATTAACATCTGACACAGCCCATCTGCACTTGAAACAGGAACACACTTTGGCTCATAGTGTAACTGTAACTGTTGTATTACAAGGTGCTTTCAAACATTGAATAATTTTAGTTGTCAGACTTTACCAGCAGCAAAAGGCCATGTTCATTTATACTGCTTTTGTTTGTAACTTAAACCATAAACCTGTCTTTTTGACTTTTTTTTTAAATAATCTTAAATGGTACAGAAACTCATTCATTTTAGCAAAATCAGGAGAGATTTCAGATTATGTTTCTTTGTGAGCTGATAGTACAATAACCTTGTTACTTTGGTGAGGCATTTATGAATCACTTGTTTGAACCCAGAATGAAAACATGTTTAAGACTATGTATGTGATGTCCAATGGAAAAATCTGAGTTTTTAAAATCTAGATGTGAATGTCAGTGACTGAGTCTGTAGATCATCTGCCCGTGGGACTGTGATATAATTTATTTAGGAGAATTGTAAATCCCAGGTAAAGTTTTATTGTGAGACAGGTTATTTTACCATGCTTTTCAAAGCATTTTCAAGTTGTTGTAATGATTACTAAGTTATCTTTATAGGTCCACAGTATACTTAGTGAAACATTGGATTATAGTTGTAGTTTTCCAACACTGTGTTCTAGAATATACTTCATCCAGTAAACTGAAAACAATAACAATAAAATACCATCTTAGTATTATAGTTTGTAAGCATCTTGTTAATTTGAAGTAGTGGGTTGTTATTTACACTGGCTATGCTACTGACCAATATATCTATTTTTTTTAAATTTAAAAGTCCATCATTTTTAATCAAGATGAATATTTTCAATCCAATATCTGTACACCTCCATTTTGCTCTCTATAACAGAATCATTGGCTTCTTGGTAAACCTGATGAACTCTTTCTTGGGCAGTGTTTCCCACTGCAAGCTGTCACCAAATTGTTCTCACTCATGTTTCCTCAAAAACGTGTATGTCTCAAAAGAGAAACATAACGTCTTGGAGGTTCTTTCTTTTAAATGGGCCTCCCTCTCACTATGTCAAAGTTTTCTAATCTATTGCCCTTCCACTCTTGAGGGAGTTTGCTGGTTGAGCATGCTCTTCACTTTTGATGTCCGGTCCCAGGGATTACTACTGAGGCCTTCCCATCCTGACGAGGACCTTCCATGGCAGCCCCAGCCCTGATTCTGGTAACCAGCAAGAGCAGCCTTACCTCCCTGGCACAGCTTCCATCCCCTGATCAATATGTCTTATTGTAAAAGAATCCAAGCAAATTTTGATAAGGGAAAATTTGCATAATGAAATTTTGACCTTTTAGTTCAGTATTTTCTGTTATTTTCACTCTTAATATAATAAATTTAACAAAATATATTAGTAATACAAAAGGAGCCTTGGCTTATATCTACATGTGTGTATTTGGGGTAATGGGTCATAGTTTCATAATAATAGCTTTTATTTGCTGAGTGATTTTTTTATTTTTGTAGTATGAAGAAAGCTTATAAAATTCCTATTTTGTGGTTTTTGAGACCTTTTGTAATACTTTGGCACTTCTGTGTTGACTAGTGTTCTTCACATGTCTTGCTGGAATGCAGCTTAACTGGAGAGTCCATGAGTATACTTTAGGGAGATGACCCTAGACATTCCTGTATCTTAAGTAGATGAACTATTTGTCCATGACATCTAGATAAATTTTAGCCTGGAATTCAATTTTAAAGTGATTACAGAAGAGGATGTTGAAATTTAAACTGTCAGTTTGAAGGAGTTTTAGATGTCCAGACTCATAATCTTTCATTTGGCAATTCAAAGGCTTGTAAACTTAATTTTACACAGTCCATTTGGGAGGAGGAACTTCAGTTTGCACAGAGTGGGTTCTAGGACTCCACAGAGATTAACTACCACTGCTTTCTGTGAGCAGTTGATATTTTCTTTAATGTCTACTAAAAAGGAATCTATTGTCTATTGTTTTTAACATGTTTTAATAACTAGTTCACATGTTGATAAATCCAGTATAATTAACTTATGCCAAACTTCATTATAGTTGATATTTGGTCTCTTGTTTTAGGAAATTGAATTGCAACTACATTAAAGACTGTTATTAATATAATACTTTTTGTTTTATCAATAATTTCAAAATAAGTCTTTCGGTTTGAGATTAATGTTAAGTGCATTTGTTCCAACTATTCCAAATACAGTGAATAAACCAATCGAATGTGCTAAGGACTCAAAGCATTGGCCAGAGATTATGCATCAGTAGTCTTGGAAGAGAACCAGAAGTTTTATAATAATCACAGTTAGCCAAGCCTAAATAATGATTCCTTCAAAGTCGAGGATACTAGTGTGCTAGCATTTCACTGAGGAGGGGGGTTTCTGAGCTTAGGCCAGGGTACCCATAGGGATTTGCACCTGATCAGACCTTTCTTTTTTTGAGTAGTTAATAGCTGCTTCTGCCAGAAAACCAGATCAAAGCATAGCAGGGGAGATTAGTACATTGGTTTTATCAGCCATTTTCCAGCTACAGCTCTTACAAAGCTGATAACAGGGTGGGGGTAAATGAAATCATCTGCTCTCAACCTCCCTGTGGTGCTTTCATCTTGATTTGTTTAAGAACCTGGGAGGACCACATCTACAGTGGGGACACCTGGTCAGTCCCCTCTCCATCCCTGTCAGGGTTGAAAGCACTTAACTGGTAATCACTACTCTGACTGGGGGCTGTTGGGTACCATGTTTTCTTTGCTTTTGACTTGGCAACTGCTGTGGCTCCTTCGGCACCTGGTCCTCTGCCAGCCATCTCTGTTACCTTGGATTGACTTCAGAAGACTGTTTTTGAGGTTTGTGTTTCTCTCTCTATTATCAAGGCAAAGTGTCTCAGCTTCTATTCCCTCCCTCCATCACTGCAGAACTCATGCAGTCCTTTGTCCTTTTTATTCCTCCAAGGCTGCTCCCGATGTTAAAAGACCTGAATAAAGCAAATCTTACTTGCCAAAAATGACAATTGAAGTCAGAATCATAGCACTTGAGGATAAAAAAAGACCTTTGTTACCCAGTCCTGCCCTCTCCTTTTATATAGCATGTCTGCAACTTAAAAAACAAAGCAGGAATTAGACTCTTGGTCTCATGATGCCTGATTATCACACTGTTCTCCATGACAAGGTTCTGTGCTGGCTACATTTAAAGAGAATGATTCCTGAGATCATTTTATTTCTCATTTTAGAATGAGAAACAAAATTCTCTGGATCTACATTTTGAAGAAATACGTATCATCTACAATAAATCCAGCTGAGTGTGGTGGCACACTCCTGTAATTCCAGCTTATCAGGAGTCTGAGTCAGGAGGATCACAAGTTGGAGGCCAGCAACTAAGCAAGACCCTGTCTCAAAATAAAAATTAAAAAAGGACTGGGGATGTAGCTCAGTGGTAAAGAACTCCTGGGTTTAATCCCTGGTACTGCTAAAAATATAAATAAGTAGTAATGTAATAAAATAACTCCAAGAAATGTAATAAAATAACTCCAAGAATACATTGTTAAGACTACAAGATGCTGCATAACACACCCTCTCCAAAACACATGTGTAAATAATATTTCTAACCTTTCTAACATTATATTGTACATGGAAGATGTTCACAATTGGATATAGTGAAAATGCAACTTTCATGTGGAACGTTAGCTCCTCTTTTATAATTAATGAGTGCTAATTATGGTACTATATGTAGCTTTGTCAGGTTGGTGAAGAGTGAAGTATAACAATAGAATTTAAAATACTTTGATGTCTGAATTACTAGAACTCCAAGTCCTATTTCTAACATACTAAAACCTTTAGAGTCAGATTTAAGCAGTGTTACTTTTCTCATTTGAAAAGAATATGATGTTGTACTTATAGATACTTTCTTAGATTTCCTCGGCATAAAATCCTAGGTGAGGGCTGGGGTTGTGGCTCAGTGGTAGAGTGCTTTCCTAGCGCATGTGAGGAACTGGGTTCAATCCTTAGCACCACATAAAGAATAAAAATAATAAAGCTCTAAGAAAGGTTTTAAAAAATTCCTAGATGACTTTAACATTTTTACTATTTAAAATGTTTATATTTGTGTATAATTATAGGTTTGCATTTTTGTCAATTATTCATGTCAAAAACTCTACCCAAATTATAACATTGGTTTGATGGGAATGCACAATGTGCTTTAAAACTATGTGTTTTATGATGTGGTTTCTAAGAAACCATTATTGCCCCAAAGCAAGAGCTGCCTGTTATGGGCTAAGGATAATCGACTAGCAGGTACAGTCAGCAGAAGGGAAGGTTAATTTAATTGGTATAAAGACTCTTGCAGCCACGGAGAATGTTAAATTGATTTCGTTTCACTACATGGAGAAACTGCAGTGTATGATACAAGGGGACTTGCTTTCAGAGAATGTATTGTCTTTCACAGACTACATCACTAATTTTAGGAAACTTGAAAATAACTGTCTGAATTTAATAGTCCTTTTCATATGCCAGTTCTTATCCCTAGGACATATATGGGTAGTAAAATAAATGCACATAAATAAAGATTTTAGCAAATTAGAGCTGGCAATTTTATGTTTTTAGCTATCCGTAGTTTATTTTTTAAAAAAAACTTCTGTTTGGCTTTCTTCCCTTGATACAGAGTCTTCCTATTTTGCCTATGCTGGCCTTGAGTTTCCATCCAATTGCCTCAGTCTTCTAAGACATTTACATTTTGCAAATTAGCTATTTACATTTAGTTTTACATTCTAGCTATGTTGCAACTTCCATATGTCTGTGACACAACCATTCAGAGTCTTTATGACTGGCAAGTTTGCAGCTAGAATTAACTCAATCTTTATGCGATGAGAACCTCTCCTCCTTTTTCCGTATTAAAATCAGCTCCTGAGTTTTATGTTGTCTTTGTAATTTGTTTCATACTCAGGGACCCTCTCTATTCTTACTATCACTTGGATTCCTGTGTGGCCTCCCTGCCATCAGTAGCCCAAGTTAGAGCATTCTGCAAACTGCTACTGAATAATTTTCCTTAAACATTCTTATTGACTATGAGAATTGAAACCATTTTCCAGATTCTGGGTCCTCTCCAATCATAACTCTTTTTTTGCCTTCCTGTGAATCAGTCTGTGACCTTAAGAACCTCTTTAGCTTCACTGGGCAGTCTTTCCTCTCCCTTTTATTGGGTTTATGTGGATAGTTTTATCATAACCCAAATAATATTCTCTGGTAACCACCCTTATGTTTCTAGTCTCTGGCTTCCTGACTGTTGGGGTAGTTTTTATTTTAGCTTTGTCTCACAGTGCCCAACAGCACTGCCTGATACTTTATATATAAGACAGATTCTTTTAACAAGATTTTTCTTTTACTCAGGATTGGAACCATATATTCTACTTTACTCTGTCTTTTTCATACTCTCTTACACAGTTCTGGGCACATATTGGTGATAAAATTAAGAATCTCCCCCCTGAGACCTTATGGTAGTTTCTTATGTATTCTTGATTTATGTTATGTAATGATTTTTATTTCACAGATATTTTCCTGTATAGGACATCATTAACTTTATTAATTCTCATAGATTTTCCCATAATTCTTTTTATATATTTAATTGTGAGAATTTAGTTTTTCTTAATACTGACAGGTATGCCACATTTGCCTGAGGTAGTTAGTGCATTGTTAGGCTATTTAGTTCTTAATAATGGAAAAATTAATGAACTTAATGAATGCAGTAGTTACAGTTTTGCCGGACAATTAGATGCCAATTCCCTTTTCTTATAAGATTGATAAACTCCAGAATTTTAGAGCTGAATTTTAGAGGCCATTTTGTTAAACTGCCTTTATTTTATTGAAGAGAATAAATCCATGCCCTCTGGGACTTTGCTGGAAGTAATTAGCCCTTAGCATGTGAGATATGAGATATTTATTACCAGGTAGTTCTCTCCCGTCTGATTTTACTTGACAAGGATATTAGTGATTGATGTGGTCTTTCTTTCTGTAGGTGACATCACAGTGATAGTTTATTACATATTATTTCATCTGAATAGTTTCTTTTGATGAGGGTAATAGTACAGGAAATGACTGAAGAAAATCACATAATAGATGTACAGTCTCAAGTCATCTTCATTAAGAGTTCACATTTACATTTTATTGGTGGGAAGCAAATGATAAGACTAATGATTATTCCTTCAGGAGTGTTAATATACAATTCCTATTTCTTACCAAGGTGAGAGGAGAAATTTGTAAAGCATCTTTCAATAAAATATATTAAACCCTCTGCTTTTGTTGGTAGACACTGATGAATATTTTATTTTATTTTAGTAGAATATAGGCAGCAAAGAATAAAATAGTAAGAAGGGATTCAATATATTGAAACTATTTTATTTTAGATGGTTAATTTTTAGGGATACTTAGAACTACAGATAAAGGATTAACTTAAACTTATTTGATCAGGTATTGTACAGTAATTTAATGAGAGTCATTGTGTTTTAGAGATTGTAAAACAAATGAATTGTTAAAAATAATTTTACTGTTCACTGGATTATAATTATTATTACAGAATAATTACTTTCTATTGGTAGTGCAGTCAGCAAATATAAGTAAAATGTTTTCTTCTTTATGATAGTCTTTGATGCTCTGTCTTTCTGAATATGGACCCCATTTCCAAAAAGGCAGAAATCATAAGACCTTCTTGTAGTTTTCTATCTTCTTTTATGTAAACTTTTATTAATGGTTCTCTCACTTTCTTTGCATTTTGTGTTTGTGCTCATGTAGAAAATATGTTTTTTCTTGTTCAATAATGAATGACCCTTGGAATTTTATGACAAATGTAGTTTACTTTAAATCATCATCATCATCCATTTAATAAGCACCTCAGGCAATAAATTTTTAAAAATTTATATCATGAAGCAAAGTGTGTTTCTCTGGAGACTAGCAATGATTATGAAATAATCCCACACCTCTGGGGCAAATGAATGGGAAAGGTGCAAGCAAATGTTATGTGTTCCTCTGAAATAGTGATTATTTCAGAATAACTGAGTGATTCCATTCCAGTCTTCCCTGCCATGGCATCCGATTTCCCCCACTCTTCTCTGAGGCTGAGAGTAATAGATTTTGTGTGTGTGTGTTAAAATACAATGCTCATGGCTTTACGATGGTTCAGGATACATTATAGCCAAACTGTACATCCTTTTATTATCACTAGGAAATAAGAACATTGCATTAGCACATATAGTTAAAATAATAGAAAATACAGATTTTTTTCCTTCAGTTTTTTTGTTCATGCCTTTCCCTATAAGAATCACCAGAATTCTTATTTTAGAAATGTTCTATTTGAACTCAGTCTATTCCTATTGACAATCTTAATGTGAAATTTTGTGTTTTTGAACTGCTATTATCCTAGGATTATTGAAGATAATAATTAACATAGGTACTCAGTGTTTCAAGAACTCTCTGTAACCACAATCCCAGGACTAGAGACAAGGATATTCTTACTGTTAATTGTGGAGTCTATGGCTTGCTTTGCCAATTACTTTATATAAACTTTTCTGAGGAAGCTGTTTTGTGAATTATTAATAATAGCCAAATATTGGAGGAAGAGTTACAGGGTTTTAAAGAGCATGGGTTTTAGGATCAAGTCCAGTTATAATGAAATCCCAGCAGAATCACTTGCTATTGCTTTCCTTATTGAGTTTACTTATTGTGTCTAGGCTTCAGTTTGTACAGAAGTGCCTACGGCACTTTTGATGAGGGTAATAGTACAGGAAAATGTACAGTAAATGTACAATAAATACTAGCAATTTCTTTTTCATTCTCATGTTGGCCATCACATTTAAGTTTGGTTGAGTACATGTGGTGGCTGGATGGGTGGGTTCAAGGTGGTTATTAATAGTGTTACACAAGAAACAGAAATAAGAATACCCAGGCATTGGTTCTAAGTCCAAGGATGGGTGATTTGAGATTCCTGATGTTTTAATTACTTTAGAATATAACAGCTCATGTTTATTTAAATTAGATAATTAGGGCTAATTATTATTTATATATTTCACATGTGCACATTGTTGTGCATTGTATCCTTATTTTTATTATGAACATGAACAACAAAAATAAGGAAGAGCACCCCAACCCGAGTAAATCAGTTATAATGAATGATAAGGCATCTAGATTTTGGTGAAATAATAAATAAGATAGAGATAAAGGGCAAGACATAACATAATCCATATTTTATTGACTCTTCTAGTGATCTCCCTTCTGGGTAAATTTGCTGAAGAAATGAGTTACAGTTTTTCCTGTACAAAAGCGTATTTATGACTTGTGGATGAATCACAGACTCTCTTTTCTGTTTGCTTCCTTCTGACTCATCAATGATGCTGATTTGTTAATTTCTGTGTGTACATAAATATGTGGGTATTTTTGTTTTTGCCTGTTGGTGACAACTGAAATGTCAAAATTAGCATTTAATTAGCTATATGATTTTATAATATTTTTATAAGATTAGTAACATAATATTCCATGTAAATAAATAATACAGTGTTTCATAATGCTATTTGATTATTGCTATAACAAAGTGAGAATAATTTTCATCCATATTGCTTAGCAATCTTTTTTTCCCCAGAAAGCACTCTTCTACATTCCTACACATCTCACTTTAACTTTGTGTTCTTGTTTATTTCACCTGCAAGTTCTCTCTTGGTTAGGCAAGCTTGGAAACGTAGTTTCAGGAAGTACATAAAACTCTCTGAACTGAGAGAGGCTTAGCATGAGTTTGTTTTGTTTCTGGCATCCAGTAGGGTGGTGGTGAAGACTTTCTTTTGGCGTCTCATGTTCTTGACTGTGTTATCAATTCCTTGGTCTTAGGACCATGTTTATTGCCTTCGGTGTGAGTAACATAGAATCATGATTCTGGGAAAGATCTTAAGCATTTATGGTTCAATGACTAAATTTCACAAAGGAAGAGATTAGTGATTACAAAACTGTAAATAATGTGACCAGGATTACAACTTGGACCCGACTAACCCATTTACCCCATACCCTCAATTACTGCCGGACCCCTAGAAAGTAAAGAGAAACAGACATTTTTTTTAGGTATTTGCTATGCAATGAGCATTGTGCAGCATATACACATATTCTTCATAGTTGAAATAATAACACATCTGTGTCCTTCTGTCTCTTCAGAGCCTGCCTCTCCTCTGCACGGTCAGCCTTGATTGATTCTTGTTCTGTTTCCACAACCTCCTATCACACTTTCTGTCAGGAAAATTCATTTGCTACCTCAGTCCCTTCAGATGGTGATAACAAAATACCACAAACTAGGTAACTTATAAACAACACAAATATCTCACAGTCTTGGAAGGTGTGATGTCCAGAATCAATGTTGACAGATTTGGTGTCTGCTAAGGAGTTGATTCCCGGTCCCTAGCATCTTCTCACTGTGACCTCATATGGCAGAGACAGGAAGGTCTCTCTGGCACCTCTTTTATATGATCCTTTGATGATGGATCATAACCTAATCGCCTGCCAAAGGCCCCACTCCTGATAACCTTGGAGGTTAGGATTTCATCATGTGAATTTTGAGGGGACATAAACATTTAGATGATAGTATGTGCTAATTTAAATATTCTAAATGTCAATAACATGCCATCTAAAAGACTTAAATAAATTCTGTACCACCTTAGAAAGTAAAATACACCTTTATGTTTTAATTTGTAGTTCAGGATACTCTCCAAAGGTGATACCATCGATAAATTTGTGTACATTTGGTGTTTCACAGCAAGACTTAATGCTGAAGGGCAGGCTGGGACTGTAGTGCCAGCCTTCCATCTGGGTTTGAATCCTGAAGCAGCCACTCAGTACCTGCGTGACCTTGGGAAAGAAACTTTGCTGTTATGACTTCATCAGCAATAATAGCCCCTAACTCACATAGCTACTATGAGGATCAAACTATCTAATATTTTTAAATAATTGGAGTAGTTTCTAGTACATGGTCACCATTATCTGTTTGTTTATATATGAATAACAAAAAATATGATCTGCTAATATTTGTAATTTCCTAAAAATTGAAATTTTATTATAAAAAAATTGTTTCACCCAGAAGAATGTGTGCACATTAGTTACCATACTTACACTAGTCAAATCAGTACTCAGTCATGTAGTTGGTTGTGATACAATTGATATATACATAGAACAAGGTGTATTGGGTAATCGACTATACAGGACTTCAAGAATATTCAAACTTTGACTTTGAAGTGGACTTGTCAAATTTCTCTCAGCTTCATTTTTAGTATTTACAAGATGTGACCAACTATTGCTGTCTAATTTACCTACCTAAGTCTTTTGTTGGGACCCAAGGAAATAATTTGCATTAAAGTACTTTCTAAACTATAAAGACCTATCTATATTAACTGTAGTGTTACTACTTTTAATGATGATGACTTGCTTATTTCAAGTACTTCATAGCTCTTTGCTTTTGATATAAATCAATGATGGAAAATGCCCCCAGGAAAATAACAATTTATATATATGTATATGCATATATATAGACATGTCATCATTTTCATGATATCAGTATTCAAAATAGCAAATTGTTTACTTTAAAAAAAGACCCTTTTCTTTGCTTATTTAAAACTTTATTGTTAGCAGTGGTATACTGAGCACAATATTCTAAATAATAACACCTTCAACATATATTTTGCCAGTTTGGGCATTTCAAATCAAGAAGGATGTAACAGCTATTATTTTCAATTTCACTTTCCCGATTCACTCTTCCCTGATTCTTAACAATGTATTAGACAGATTGGATAGTATTGGCTCATCTTGGGTATTAAAATTTAGTTGTATTAGATTTGAGTCTAAATACTCTTATTTCACATTCTTTGCCCCTCTTGTCACCTGGACTTGCAGCTTGACTGATGAAGAAGGGGACTCAATACGTAGACAGCTCTTTCTCCTGTTTTCTCCTACCCAGGACTGAGTCTGGAAACCAGCATAAAGAAGGCAGGTGTCTTCTTCCTTAGCTGGATCAGATATGTGGAGGGCCCCTGGACCTTGCTCTGTCTTTTCTTCTTTTGTAGTTTTTTAGCTTTATTGCAAAACTTCATTGATGTTGTATGCTGCTTTCCTATAGTTGATGGTATGGTTTACTGGGCATGTTATTCTTCTCACACCAGGACCTACTATCATTCTCAAGGATCCCATGGGGTAGATGTAGCTATTCATTTGCCAGACCAGAGTTCTCCCCTCCTCTGACTTTTCCAGGAGAGGTGTCTCTCATTTCAATGCTGCATGGCCAGGCTGAAAAACAGCATCACCTCTACAAGGTGCTCTTCCAGGTAGAGACCAATGAACCTTCTTTGTTTACCCAGGAATACAGGGAAATTCCCATCCACTCACCTGGCTTGTGTTAGCTCAAGAGAGCTGGCTGGTACTTTTTGAGGTATTTTTGATCTTGCTGTTAATACATTCATTGCTGAATGAGTAATCCAAAATATTATATTTGAAACAAAGTAATAAATACTTAAGATTTATTGCTTCTTAGTTTGCTATCTATGTATTTGCTTGTGGTTTACATATGTTGTATTTTTATGCTGGAAAATACCAGATAGGAGGGTGTTGCTATATACCTGTCCCCATAGCACATTTACTGCCTTCATAATGATGGCTTGAAATTGGCCAAGATGACCTTCGTACCATGGTGCCACAAACCATGATGTGTTGTCTTTCTTACCTCCAGTCATTGGTTGAACATTTACTAGTAAAACTATTGGACTCACTGCATTTTATTCTCTTCTGGTACTCCTGCTACAGGTTACAACTGAATGTGTCCCTCCCTTAACAATCTCCACAATGAGAAAGGAGCTGCTGCTTCATTTAAAAAAAAAAAAAAAGTTCCAAGTTCTCCCAAGACGGTCTCATAGAGCATTTATCTGGTAGCAAAACGTTTGCTTTCCCTTTGCATATGCACCCCAATCCTGTTGAGTGATTCTTTTAGATTCATTCTTCTCTGTGGCCCCTAGAAGGTTCCTGTGGACCAAGTGTTGACTCCCCTTACTTTGGGGATGGAGGGAAGCTTGTCACTCTCAGTTTTGCTCTTCTCTCACTTGTTTTTGGGGCTCTCTTCAGATCTGGGCGTCTGTAGGCAGTGGGCTCTTGTAGGGCAGGGTCTGCCACTTCTCAGCAAACACTGAAGGAAGATTGGCTGAGTCGTTTGTGAATTATCTAGAATGTAAAGTACTTAGAACATTTTTTTTTCCTCCTTGTTTCACGGGACTCGGCTCCAAATTTTTGGAAGGAAGAAGTAACAGCCTCTTATTTAAAAAACAAACCAAAAATCATTTAATTTTAAAAATTTCATAAACTAGACTTTTAATGTGTTATAAATGCTTTACATACACTTTACATTGATGTGTGTTATATAGGCATTTCTGTTATCTAAGTCCCTAGTCTTAAACTGATTTTTCCAAAGCAACTGAGTTTAGTTGATTCTGGAAAACGTGACATATCATTTCCTATCCCTCTTTCATTTCTTCTGGCTCCCAACCCCCTCCATACCCCTGTAATTAGGTCTAGTTTAGGATTTACCTTTATTAAAGATAACTTAAGCAAATAAACAGTTTAATTATTTTCTTTGGGAATTTAGTATTCTCATTTTGTATGTGGGGAGTCAAATACTCTTCAGAAGAACTCACTCTTGGGGGAAAAAACAGAACTTAGTATCAGGGTTTGTATTTTAAATTAAGATTTTTAATCTGATTCCCTTAAGATAAATACTCCCTTTTAAGTAATATAATTTAAAATACATTTCACTGTTGTGAAGTTATTTGGATTCAGTAATTTAATCTTCAGTTTGCCTCACACTGTTTGAATCTAGGGAGAAAACATGTTGGAAACTGGACATAAAATTGGTGTATGAACAATTTTGAGTTGCAATATCATTTTCACCATGCTGTTTGATTTGTCATCCAGAAAATTGGGATGAAATCCAAACCTGGAAAGTAGTATTTGACTGTAATGGCAAGTCATCCAGCATTTCTTGATCTACATAAACCACACTTGATTTGTTCCATAATTTGTACACATAGAGAGACTTTTCTCAGGCTGAGTAACTCCTGGTATTGGATTCTAAACTTAGTCATGTCACTCTTGCTTGCTGGTGCTATGAAATAATTAGTCCATCACGTAAGAGTCCAACTTGAAGTTGTCTTTAAGAGTAGAACCTATATTCTTGACTCTTAGGGAATTTATATTATTCTTATACGGAAATCTGTAGTGACATACCAGTCCCCCCCCTTTTTAATGTTTGATTTCATAATCACTAATTTGTATCCTAAATACTGTTTCACAAATTTGATGAAATTCATATTTCAAAGGTCTTCTATTGGACAAGATAGCCACTGGCTAGATGTGATAATTTAAATTAAATTTAAATAAGTTGAATTAGAAATTCATTTCTTCAGTCCCACTAGCCATACATCAAATGCTCAGTGCCCACATGCTTCTGGCTAGAAATCATTATGTAGGATGGATACAGAACATTTCCATTGTTGCAAGGAATTTTATAGGCCAGTTGTGCTATGTAGACTGGAAAGTTTTATACCTACAGTATCTATCCTTCTATAACTATATACATGTGGCTAGATTTTACTGTGTTTTAAGCACCTTCCTAATTCATAGTTGATGACAATGTAATTCATAAAGAAAGTATAATAAAAATGAATCTGTGAGATATTTCTAGTATACTGTTTAAGTTGTATTATGTACTACAATATTTTAAGGACTAGCTTGGAAAATTAACTCTTATAAATTTGTTGTTTTTAACAGTATTCCCCCTAAAAACATTACCCTCAAATTTCAAATCCATGTGAACTATTGAAAAATCTGTATGAATATTGACTTCCTGCTTTTACATCTTTAGTCCTCTGAGTCAGAAAAAATAAAGCCATGAGTGGTACAGTTTTCAGTAGGAATTGCAGTAGTTTTTGAAATTTTTATTTTAAGCACTGAGTTTGATATAGGAAAAAATAAAGACAAGATAGAATTTATATTTGGGCAGGTAAAATATAAAATTAAATTTAGAGGCTTGACAGAGTGATGGATCAAGAGAGGTTAAAAAAAAATATATTGCTATCCAGGCTCAGGATGAAATACTGAGTAGAAACATCAGCTTATAACTAAAAGAGAGATGAAAAAGCAAGGGAATGCAAATCAGTTTAGTAATTTAGGTTAATTTTTTTTTTTTTATTTTAGAGGAGAACTGTACCATTAAATATTGGACTATTAAAGCAGTATTTCTTAAGTACCTTTAGAGTAGCTCTGCTCAAATTCTTTTGTCATTACCTTCCAACATTTCAAATTTCAGTGACAGCATGCTTTAGTAATGAAATTGAACTGATAAAGTAGTTTGTTTTGAAATAATTTTCACCTCACTTGCTTCCAAATTTGTTGTAATGGTGATTTTATAAATCTTTAATATCTTAGGGGAACCATCAACTGCTTTCAGAAATGGACATTATACAAGCATTTCCAAGAGAAATGGTGTACTTCTCCAACTCAAATTAGAAAAGCAGTCAAGTGAGCCCAGTCTTCCAGTTGACTGGCTTCCCTTCCTCTCCCTCTTACCTGAAGATGTGTTTATAGAAGGCACACTGCATCCACTTGCTATGGTAGATATTGGACATAGCAAAGATAAGGCCATTTTCTCCACTCCCTTGGCCATCCCCGTAAGGTAATGCCATCTTCTTTTCATTGAACAACGGCAGTGGTCTCCTTATTATTGACTCTGCTTCTGGCATTTGCTCTCCCAGAAACCACTTCTTTTCACAGTCCTCAGAATAAGCTTCTTAAGATCATAATTCAGATTATGTCACTGCTCTGCCCTAAGCCCGTTCTGTGACATTTAATATAACATACAATCTCCTTTTTTCAAAATGAAAAGTGGAATTCAAAAAATGTTTTTCAAAGAAGACATGTCATCAAAAGTGTAATCCAGAGACTATCAATATACTCTGCCTAAAAATATTTTCTACATTATATATTTTATATTGTTACTTATATATAAAAATTCAGATATGGACATCAATAAAGTAAAAAGTGTAATTCTTCCTTCATATCACTCTATCCCTTTCACAAAAACCCTCCCTCCAGGTAACTACCATTTGTTGGGCTTTAAGTCCTTTTTAAATGAAATTATATCCATGTTGCCCATTTGCTTTATATATATATATATATATATATATATATATATATATATATATATATATAAACTTGCATGGACAAGTTCTTATATGTTACAGAAGCAAGTCATATTCTTTGCTTATTTTAACTTCATTAAAATGACAAGGGAAGGATCATGTTTTAAGTTAAATGCTAGAAAAGTAGTAAGACCGTTTATGGTACTTCCCTAAGGATTGATGATTTTAAATAATAAATGAAGACAATGAATTATTCTTCTAAAATATACTTTCAATTTTTCTTTTTCTCTAATCTTGAGAATTTGGTTGAAAGGATATATTTTATTTTGATAGGAGGAAAATACTATTTAAACTTTCTCACACACACACTCACACACACATACACACCCCACCTCTCATTTACTGAACCAGTGTGAACTTGTTTTAAATTGTAAAATAGTTGCAGAACAACACAAAAAGTGATAGGTACCCAGATCTTTTTCCCTGCTGAGGTGGTTACTGATATTTTGATGAGTGTCCCACTGGACATAAATGTGTATGTGTGTATGCAGAGGCATGTGCTTGATAGTCAACAGGAATACATAATGTTTTTGTTTCTTTAAGTAGTGTGTTGTGAAAAGCTCTCCTCTCCACATCCTATACGTAAGCCACCCATCCTGATCTGACGCCTTCTCACACCCATGGTTAGTGCTATATGCCAGCATTCCTGGCAGGTTTATTACAGGTGTAAAGAGGTTTGATTTGGGGACAACATGGGTAATGAATGACAGCTTTGAACTATGCACAGCCCTCTCTCCTTACTCCAAGGTGCCATATAGCTATTACAGTTTTGTTTATTTCATGATGTGAAATCTTGTTGGAAGCATTGTGTGGTGCAGGATCCTGCAGTTTCCCACCTCAAACATGAGTCTCCCTGTGATGCTCCTAGCTTCCCTTCTTTCCATTGACAGGCTATTTTCACAGCAAACTGATCTTAGAAAAAGTGCATACCCAACTCTGTGGTATCATTGAGTATGTAAGATATTTGATCTTTCTAATATAGTCAAATGGAGGTTTTAATTATTACCTTGCTTGACTTAAACTTATGTATTGGTTCTTATAAAAATTTTAAGATTTCATATCATCCTAATTTTCTTACATACTAAAAATAGTATAGTTCTTTTTTTAAAGCATTATTTAAAAATAAAAATTGAAGTTTAAATGTAAAGGAAATGGTTTTATTTCCAGTCTCCTACCTGAATGTATTTCCTCAAATAGCCCTGTTTAATTAATTCTTAGTGGTCCTAATTGATTTCTGAACAATTTTTCCTCCTGCTGAGATTGTTTATGAGCTTATGGACAGTAATATTTAAGTCTGTTTACTAATAAGAGAACTCTCATATTTTTGAGAGTTGGAACTTTGAATTGGATTAGTTCAGTAAATTGTGTTGGTTTTTTGGTGATATGAAATACAGAGAAAATTAGAGATGAATTTTTGCCACTTTTCTCTGACAATTGGATATAACAAAGTGAAGGGAGTAAAATGTTGGCATTTTGGCATTTTATTATGCCAACTTCACTCACTCCTTTTTTTTTTTTTTTTTTTTGGGTGCTGGGGATCGAACTCAGGGCCTTGTGCTTACAAGGCAAGCACTCTACCATCTGAGCTATCTCCCCAGCCCCTTCACTCACTCTTAATAAATCTTAGGATGAAGACAATGTTTATAGATTTAAGTCTCAAATTAACTTTAAATAAAATCTGTCTGAAATGTTTATTTGTCTTAAGCATTTGTTGCTTTGTTATCAAATTTTGGGTTTAAAAGAAAAAATACATGCATGCACACACATATGTTTACCTGGTGACATACTAATGCATGTATGATCACCATGAATACATCGATTGCAATTTAATTGTAACTTAAACCTCCATTATTGTACATTGTAGGTGTACAATAAATGTATCTTGACTAATATCCCAGGATGTTCAGGTATACTATTAGATGGGATTTTCTCATGGGTTCCCAGTCCTTTAGTTGTTTGTGGCTACCACACTAATGTTTTTAAAGTGCAAGTCAGTCACATTATCCCAGTTGTGCATCCTTCAAAGGTGTTAGAGTGCTGATGGAATAAAGGAGAGACTCCAGCTTTAAGCATAAAACTCTGGAAGATCCATCCTCCTGTCTCCCCAGCCTTTCTCTTCTGTTCTGTTCTTCCCAGCTATGCTGCTGAGCATGAATTTTCCAACCGTTTTGTTTTCGTAAATGAACCTCTTGTGATCTGTAATGTGTTTGCCTTGTTTCAAAACTCTGCTCTGAATAATTTTGTTTGTCCATCACTTTCTGCTTTCCCAGTAGAAAGTAGCTCAACAACTCTTTGCTGTGTTCTGTACTCTACATATATCATAGGTCTTGACCCGGCCCCCAACGCCTAGAACTTGTGACTCTGCGGTCTATCCCTCCTTCTATTCCAGTGGTAGAATATTTAGTGTGTGCTCACCAAATGCTTGGTGAGTGAAGGATGTTTCTTTTGACTAGAGAATCACTTTAAGATAAGCATGTCTGAAGTATTTTGTTCTACCCCCAGGGGAGTCATCTTCTCTCTCCTCTGAACTCTCCCACTTCTCTAGCTCTGCCTTATCACAAAGATGTACAATTCAGTCAGTTTTTAATATGTCCACCTCTTCTGCCATGTTGTGACTCTCTTCGGGACTGGAACCAAAAATTAGGTATTTCTTGTTATCAGCTATTAGGCACTCCATACATTTTGATGAACAAGTGACCAATTATTTAAATATTTCAAAATTAGTATTTTATACATGCTTATATTTTTGTTTTAGCTGGGTATCTATTGAAGAAAACCCATGAATCCACCTATAGATTAATTTTTTTTCATGCAAAGAAAAAGGTATTGATGAAAGAAGACTGGTTATTATGACCAGTTCTTCCAACTGCATTTCAAAGGATATTATATAATATCTAACTGGGATGAGTGCTGTGCATCATGACTACCTGGCAGGTCAGTGAGAATGTCGATCACTGGGCCCCACTGACAACATTATTATTATTATTATGATTATTATTTCTTTCTCCCTCCTCCTCCTTCCCTTTCTTTTTTCTTTTCTTTTTTTTTTTTTTTTTTGAGGAGGAATGGGAATTTTTAATTTAGGGGCTATTTACCACTAAGCTACATTCCCAGCCTTCTTTTTTAATTTTTATTTTTATTCTGAGACGGTGTATCACTAAGTTGCTTAGGGCCTTGCTAAATTGCTTTGAGGCTGGCCTTGAACTTGTGATCCTCCCCTCTCAACTTCCTGAGCTGCTAGGATTATTGGTATGCACCACCATGTCCAGGCACCCACAGCATTTCTAAGAAGTTCCCAGGTGCTGCTCCAGCTTCTGGTGCCAGGAATACATTTTCAGAATATCTAATTTAGTGCCTCTTATGGTATTTTATAACCTTTAATATCTATTATTATTTGTCGTTATGTTGATGCCAATTTGTAGTATTTGTGTAAAGGTTAAGTAGGGTAAACATCTCCTAATGTCTGTGGAAATGGCCTTTGATTTTCAGATATCAGAATCGTTTATATGACAATCTCTTTTAGGTCGCCCAATCCACTTTAAATTGGTTTCTGTTCTTTTTACTCTTCATAAAGTAAAGGAAGCTTTCGATGATTATATCTCTTACTTTCCCTTATTTATAACCAAATCCTTCCAATAAAAGTAAGGCTTTCTCTCCTCTCCTATTCTAATCTCCAAATTCATTATCTCTCCCCATCTATCTTTAAAGTTCAGTTTTATATCATTCCATTTTGTTTTACTTGAGTAACAAAACTGATCTATGAATTGGTTACATTAAAAAAATATACACACACACATACATACACAAATGTGGTTTCAGGCCTTTGCAGTTGTAGCAAGAGTTCCAAAGATTTCTTTCTTTTTACTTTTGTAAGTTCTTAAATCTTTTACCTCAAACACCCGTTTTCTATTGATTGCCAGATATTCAGATAGGTTATGAGTATAATTCAAAAATAATGTCCACTTTGTATGTGGAAAGGATGTTCTCCTCCTCCTCCTTCTCCTCCTTTTCCTCTTCTTCTTCATCTAACTTCACATCTTCAAATATTCTAGATATCAATTTTTTGACTCAAAATTTTTAGCAAGAAAGATTCTTAAATTCTTAAAGATTTATACACGTGAATATTTTAAGTATGTCACCAAATATTTGATCTTGTGCGAAGAAGTAAATGAACTGTATACTTTAAATTTGTTCATCTTAAGTAGATTTTAAAAAACAAAGATAAATACATATGTGCACCCATTTTTTAGCAGGTCTAGCCTACACTCTTCTGGTCTAGGATATATTTTAACATTTCCCTTCATTTTCTTCTGTAGAAGTTGACTGTTAAATATATTGTTCATTACCTTTCCTTATAAATAGGTTCTGGGGCTGGGGATGTAGCTTAGTTGGTAGAGTGCTTGCCTTGAATGCACAAGGCCCTGGGTTCAATCCCCAGAACTGCAAAAAAAAAAAAAAAAAAAAAAAAAAAAAAGGTTCTGTATCGTTTGCTACCTAGAAGTAGAAACATCATAAATTATACAATGCATAATTTTATTTATACCACTTAATCCTTCTAGCCAAAGATATCACTATCCTTGACTTTTAAAATAAAATAAAGAATTCATGAGCTTTCTATCCCTAAAATCAACTAAGAGTACATATACTCATTACTCTAATGAATTTTAGGTAAAAATCTTTCCCAGCCCCAATTCTAACAAAATTTTAGAAAGTTTACAGTACTTTTGAAATTACTTCATTCTTAAATCACATGATGTATTTAGGCGTTATAAGTGGTTTTGACAAAACATTTATTAGCATGTTTGAATGTGTGATGTGACAGCTTTAGTTCAGCATTTGAGTGAACTTTGGACTTATTGTAGATTGAAATGATTGTAGACTAATAAATTTGTGGCAATTTTTAAATTGCAGTTAATCTTTGGGTTTATGTAAAGTTTGCTTTTTACTGTAAGTGTGTATTGTCATTGTATTTTATATGAGGATTGGTATTTTGTATGATGGTACATATAGGATGGGCTACTAATTTTGAGTTTCTTAATTGAACTTTGTGATAGTAAATTAATGCTCCCAAAAGTCACTTAAATTTGGTAGTGAGCAGAATTACTGTTTTACTTTGAAAGCATATTTTCAGATACAGTTGTGGAAGTGAAGTGATCTACTTCTGCTGTGTGTAAGATTGGACTGTTGGTGCTAAAATTTAAAAGGTTCTGCTTGTGGATTGTAGGAAGACAAATGGCACATCTCTGGAAGTGAGGGAAAATAGTACTGTAATTCAGTGTCATGTTGATAGAAATAGAAACCTTAACCAGTCATCTTTTATTTTTGGCTCAGACAAGTAACTATAAAATATAACCCAGATGGTGGAGCTATGATAGTAAAGATACAGAAATGACATTTTGCTGATGAATTTTCTGCTACCCTTTGCTTCCCCACTTTCATTTTTATACAAAACCTTTTATGGTGTAAGTTGCTTGCTTATGTATCTAAGGACAGATCCATAGGATGAAAAATGTGTTTAGTGGCATTTTTAGATCTTAGCTTATTTCAGTAAACTTTTGTTTCATTTTCCTCTTCTAACTGCCTTTTTGGTTTTTCCTGTCTTTTGCTAAACTTAAATCTAACATAAATGAGGCTCTGCCATGGATCGTGGGCCCTATTTCAATTTTATTTCTGAATACATATTTCCAAGGTATTTAACATATATTGTTATGCTCTGCCTGTCTGTCTGCATACACTGGAATCAGAAGAGCTCTAAAGAGATCAGAGAGGTGGTACAATTTGTACTGTGGTCTCTTGTCTCAGTCAGCTTCACCACATGTATGGTGAAGCTGGGTCATCTTGATACAGAAAATACATGGAACTTCTTGGATTTACTTTGTGAATATTATTTATTTTTAGTTCGGGTTTTGGGCTTATTTGTTTTCAGGGAGGAATAGTTTATCAAGATCACTCTTTATCATATTATGATTAAAAAATCATGTGTTCTTGATCCATATTAACCTGCATCACTATCTATGAAATTAAAAAGACCTCTGATATTTTTTACAAGTACATGATTTTAGGAATGAAGAATTAATATGTGACTATTGGACCATTACTGTGAACTTAAAATAGTCTAGCATGAGCTCTAGAAACTGTTAGTTTATTTCTTCTAGACACCTCTGTGATCACATTAAAGGTAGCCTATTCCCTGGTCTAATTTGAAGTATAGGAATACACATGCTTGCATATTCATTTCAGTATGGAACTTTTTGAAAAGAGTCTTCTTTTAGACAGTCTACTGTGGTGTGAAAGCTTTTAGGTTTTATTTTCTCCTTTAGATATATGGTCCTGCATTTTTACTGTTTACTGGACACACATACACTTTGACTGATGTTCTACTGTTTATCAGACAAAACAATATCACTCTGAAAAGGACTGCCGGATGGATGGAGATTATTGCTGTTTTACATGCAGGTGTCTTGTTACACCTAATGTTGCCATCCATGTTGCTTAATGTGCTACCCTTGTCATCCAGTAGGCAATATGTAATGCTTACCAGTGCTTACCTCAGTGTAGTTTTGTAATCAAAAATCTTCATAATGGCATACATTTATGTTTTATCCAAGAATATTTGGTGACACTGTGCATAATATTTGAGTTCTAAAATTATCATGTCACTATTATATTCCTGTTAAGATAAGTAGGTAGGTAGATTGATACATAGGTGTGTGTGTGTGTGTGTGTGTGTGTGTGTTTGTGTTTGAGAAAGAGACAGAGAGAGACAACATTTAAACCAAGTTAGCTGACACTGGGTGGCAGATACTTGCAATTATGTGAAAAACCTGTACATATTCAGGTTACAGGGCATTGGTTTTAGAGTGTCTAAAGACCTAATGACTTTATAGTCTTGATGTGAAGTTTTGATAGCACTAGTCCTTCTGAGCAAAAGGACATCTGAAGGAAAATAACTGATTTTGAATCCGTATGCATTTATACCATGGAGGTGCTAAAAGAGATCTAAAATCTGAAACATGGTAGGGTTTAGATGAAGAATCAACTGGGGCTTCATTGTATGTCTTAACTGCCTTCCGTATTCAGTTGGCATGCAATTAGAGCCCCCTACTGACTCCAAGGCACAGCTTTAAAGGCAAAGAAGTTTCAGCATCGCTTTGTTGGTGATTTATTTATGAGCCTTTGGATTTCGGGTATATATCTCCTTCAGAAACTAAACAAACAACAACCAATAGGCGAGGGTTGTTAAAAATTCATTAGTTAGGTAGAACCCACAGGCCGTTAGTAAAGGCCTTTTCTCACTTTAAACTTTTAGAAGGGAGCTATTACATGAGTCGGGTGGCAGGCCAGCCTGGCATGTAGGGGTCTGACACAGAGAAGCTTCTCTCTTCTAACAGGCTTAGTTAATCCTCAGTTGATAAAGCAGAATTCCAAACTGACCGTGCTTCTGAGAGGAGCTACCCTGGGTGACCGTTGCTCTATGTTTCACCTTGGCCTTTGGTGTCACCTTTCTGCCCTGTGTGCCTTCATGGACAGAAACAGAATATTGACGTTGGAAAAGAAATTATATTCTAGAATTAAAAGTTTTCACATTGATATTTGACTTACTCTATAGAAGATCTTCTGAGGCCTATCAGCAGAAATTTATTTATGCCTTATGGCATTATTCAACTATTCAAGGGAAATAATTATGTTTTCATGATTTCTAAATTAGCTTGGTAAAATTATCTGGAACTTTCTCAAGGGAGTGTCATTTTATTATGTCAACAAAATTTTATGAGTAAGGTAAAAAATGGACTAAATACCTAATCCTATTTTTCCCTTGGAGGCAAAACCATTAACTAAAATCCACTGACATTACATGGTTGTATTCTATAACATTGTCACTCTTTCCAGCCCTGACTTTCACAGGATTCTTGTGGTTCAGAGATGTTAAAAATTATGCGGCAAGTCCCTGCCCTCAATGACCTTACATTTTAGTAGAGGTGATAAACATCAAAATTTTATTTATATAGTTAATTTTATAATTGTAGTCATGGTCTATTTGTGGTTTCCCTATATTAATTACCCTGTAACTTATGACCAGGCCAATGGGTAGGAGATACCTCTTTGCCTCTTTTGGTTTCTTCCCCTTCATCCACATCATTATCCTTATGATTGCATTTCACTGGTCCCCAGAGTCATTTTGTGTTACTTGCCATCAACTTTGGTACCAGCACTGTTTAGCATTGATCTCTACAATTCCAAGGTCTAATATCATCCTGATGATTTCAGTATATTGTAGAAAGTCCATTGATAGTTTACTTCACCACCTCCAAAGTTCATCTTCCTTATTTTACCTCAGCAATCTGCTGCTTTGGTTAAAGGGGTGTTGTAGTATCTCACGAGTGTTCCAACTTTATATGTATACCTCTCACTTCCTACTCATGAACTCCTCTCTTTCTACTGTATTCCCTTTACTCGGCTTTCTGGTGAGCTCCAGTCCATCAAATTTTCTGTCTTTTGCCAGTTTATCAGCTTGTTTGTTATATCAAAATGTTTTTCATCATGATTATTTTCATTATACATTCACTGTTTCTTTACTTCCTTTAATTCTGTACACTTTTCCTGGGTGTAAATTCCAGAAAGTGATGTTTTAAAAAAATATACTGTATGATAGATTTTAAGCCAAAGAAATTCATAGTCATTGACTTCAGTTGGTCTGACAATACTTACTATGTTGATCTGTTCAGTTTTCTTTCTTGTTCTCCTTTTCACTTTGTTTCATTTGATTCTCTCCAGACTTCAATCATTCCTCTTTTTCATTTCATAAGAGTTCATTTTCATAGCTGAGAAAATTGTGGCCATATTACAGAAACTCACTTATCTACCAATCCTACATATTCTAACCCCCTGCTTCTCCTTTCTTCATAATCTATTCAAGGTAGTGCACCTCTTGTGGCAAGAGATTGGGCTCTTACCTATGTCACACTGACCATTATTTTTCTCTCATGTACTTTTAAATATTCCCTGTCAATTTGAGCAATCCTTGTCAATATCTAAACATGTTTCTCATCTTAAAAAAATAATACAAAAATTTAAAAACCACTCTCCTTGATCTCGTATCTTCCTATCCCCTCAGGAAAACTTCTTGTAGGAGTTTTAAAACTTCTGTCTCCACTCTTCTACTCTGTTCAATGCCCATATGGTTTTTCTTTTGTTACTTCATACAGGTAGTTCTTTTTGTGGACACTTCTGGTTTAAATATCACAAATAAGGGGCATTTTAAAATTCCATCTCACCTAGTATTTGACCAACATTTGGTCCTGAATATCTCTTGCCCTTCAAATATTTTTTATTAGCTTCCATGCCTTTTTTTTTTCCACATTGCTATATACTTTAAACTTCTTTTTCTGCCCCTTCTTTGTAGGCTTATCTACCTCAATCTTGTCAGTGTGGAAAATATGGGGAAAAGAGAGAAGATCTAGAAGAGACCTTCAGGCAATTACAGTGTTTAAAGTTCACAGGGTAGAGAGAAATCAACTATGTCTAATGATGATCCTTTTTTTTAATTCTAATTTGTACATGACAGTAGAATGCATTAATGCATTTTGATACATCATACATAAATGAAGTGTAATCTCTCATTTTTCTGATTACACATATTGTGGGATCACATTGGTCATGCAGTCATATATGTACATGAGGTAATAATGTCTGTTTCACTCTACTATCCTTCCTAACTCCATACCACTTCCCCTCACTTCACTCCCCTCTACCTAATCTAAAGTAACTCTACTCTTCCCTCCACCCCGCTGCCCTTATTGTGAATTAGCATCCACATATCAGAGAAAACATTCAGACTTTGTTTTGGGGGGATGTTGGCTTATATCACTTCCCATGATATTCTCTAACTCCATCCATTTACCAACTGATGCTACAATTTCATTCTTCTTAAAAGCTGAGTAATATTCCATCATATATATATTATACATATAGTAATATTCCATCATATATATATATGTGTATACCACATTTTCTTTATCCATTCATCTGTTGAAGGGCATCTAGGCTGATTCCATATTTTAGCTATGGTGAATTGAGCTGCTGTAAATACTGATGTGGCTGCATCACTGTAATATGTTGATTTTAAGTCCCTTGGGTATAAAACTGGGAGTGGGGTAACTGGGTCAAATGTATGATGATGCTTTAAATTGACTCTTATACATATGTTTATATATACACATCTAAATATATTTATAAATATGTACAATGTGAGTTCTCGTACTGTAATGAGAGATGCAGATGTGCTTTATCTCAGAAGGTTGAGTTTGTAGCATTAGTTATGTTTGTGTATGCTACAGAAGAATAATTTATTCACTATTGAAATTTGTACTGTTTCAAAATGACTATTAGAAAAAATAGGTTTTGAATTGGCATATTCTGTCTTTGAAAGCTAAATTTGATGTTTAAAACTTCAAATCACGTAAATGTAGACATACAGAGGTTTATAGAAAGGAAATACCAATTTATTCTCTGTTCTCCAAATGGGAGGGGGCGAGGTTTTGTATGAGAGTGAGATGGGAAAGGAAAGAAATTTAATTTTAGTGCATGTGCCTTTTACAGTTTTTGTTTCTTCCCGCGATGGCAGTGTTGCCAACTGACATCCAATACTTACTGTGCGGCGGGACTTGTGCTCAATGTTGAAAGTGTGTTATCTCATTTAATCCTCTAAAGCCCTGAGTGAATAGTCATAGTTTCTTTTGTAGAAGGGAAAAATCAATGTTTAAATTTTATGTAAGTATACAAATAGCTCTACATAAGTTTTTATTCAAGTTTAAAAGTGAGAACTTTCTTTGGAGCTTGACTCTTACTGCTATGACATATTGAAAGAGAATTAAGAGCAAAAAATTCAGATTTCTCTAGCGCCTGTAATATAGTGCATGGTATTTTGTAAGCTATTTAATAATTTCACATGTACCATTCAGCTTTCATGACAAACCTGTGATAGATACAAGAACAGTATTATCCAGACGAGGCTACAAAGACAAGTTAAATTAATTTCTGGGGTTACACATGACCCCAGACTAGCATCTAGACTCCAGTCTCTCTGACACCAAGTTCCCCTTTCCATTCTATGAGATACTTTCTCCTCTGCATTTACTGTTTGCCACAGGATAAAATTGTCCTTGTTCTTTAGAGTTTGCCATTTTTTCCTCCCCTACTTAAATTCAACTTTACTTCATTTATTTAGTTAATAATCCAGGAATGTTGCTGGGGTAGCAGAATTTTGATTAGAATCATCACCTCAGTATTTCAGGTAATGGAGTGAAGTAAAAACAGCATGAAGAGCAGAGCCCATTCATCCTGTTCCTGGGTTGGGCTCCTGGACAGGTTAAAGTTGACATCTGGTGTGGCTCCCAGTGCTCTCTGCTTCTGGGAAGCCCTGGTTGACCACTTGACACCAAGCATTAGTTCTGACCTGCGCATTAGCCCAAGTGAGCTCTGAGTAATTAAGCTGTTAAGATTTGTTTCCCCTGACTGGACAGAAGAGCCTTACAAGGTGAGGGCTCTGTTGAAGTGATAAAGCTGATTACATCTTCAGCAGTAAAGGAATCTGATCTTAGAAATTTCCTCTAGCTTTTGTTAATGAGGCAAAGACAATACTTAGTACTGAGGGGAAAATGAGGTCACTAAAAGAGGACCCCCCCCCCTCTTTTTTTAAAATAAAGAACCAATCATTTTGCCTCCTTTAAAATCAAGGCCTAAATTTATTGTTCTGAATGAACCTCAGTTTTTTCAGGGGTATAATAATCTTATTTAAACTTACTGCTTATATGAAGCAAGGGTGTTAAACCATTCTAGAAAGTAACACTAAGGTAAGTCAAGAAGTTAAAGTCTTCAGTGCTGACAACAACAAAACCGGAATAGCTAACAGTGACGAGCTGTTACACAGATGTGTGGTTTATTCTTTAGAATGTAATTTTCTTCAAAAACAATTTTCTTACTCTTTCTTTCTATATCTTTCCTTTCCTTGAACTGCCATTAAAGGAAATAAAACTTATTTTTCTAGGGTTTACTTACACAGTACACATGTGAACAATGGTGATAGTCATTTTGGTTTACATAGCACTTTTCAATATGCTGCTATTTAATTGTCATAAAACGTTATAATTAAAGGTATGTCATATGCATATAATAGACTTGGGCCTTAGCTCTAAAAGTCCCAAACCTCAAATTTCTGATTGGATCAAGAATTGTAAATAGGAGAACTTGAAGTCTGATACAGATTTCTCATCCCTTAGAAAGTATCCTGTCTGCTGCAATGGCCTCAGTTATATATTATTTCAAGTTTTGGATTTTGTTCTCTATTTCTTGCTAATCCCTTTTTTCCAGTATTTACTGTATGACATGGCAAATGTGTTCATAGCAAATGCACTTAGATAAACAACACAGAAGTCAGTGTGAATGTGTGTGCCAGCTTAGTACAATCTCTTTTATACAATAACTGCTCAATAATTATTATTAGCAGCCTAGTCAATCAAACAGCTGTTCCACCACTAGAGTAAAACTGTCCTGGCAAAGGTTACCAGGGAACTACTGATACTCTGGGGAATGCTCAGAATACCAGTAATTTATCTGTTGATTTTCATCCTTGAAAATTCAGCCATTTTAAAACACAGATTTTTATCTTTATTCATCTGATATCTTCAGTGGTTAGCATACTGCTCGGAACATGATCAATGCTCAAGGGATATTAAATAAATAACAGAAATGAAGGAAGTCAATAGGAGAAAATTTACTTTCATAAAGATTTGCTGTATTAGCCTCCATTTTGCCTTTATATTGTTAATTCACAGAATCTAAAATGCTTAATACTAGTTGCCCAAAAAATTTGAGGTGTTGTATCTCAGTAATTTAACTGGTTTCAAATTACTTTTTTTTTAGACTTAGGAAATTGCTATACATTATAAAATGAAATTTTAGTACTTACTAGAACAAAAATGAAATTTAATTTTAAGTATATTACAGTTGTCCTCCTCCCACTGTGGACATGCTTGGAAAATGATTGTTGTACATGTTTTCTGTTTCTTTCTGACAGGTAATATTTGAAGCTGAAGTTTCAGGAGGGAGAAGCGGTTATATTGCCATTGATGACATCCAAGTACTGAGTTATCCTTGTGGTAGGTTGTGATTAAGAATTGAGTTCTTCGATGTCCTTTCAACACTTGTATTAAATTGACACTGGCTGTTGATTGTTTACCACTTGGTCATTGCTGTCTTTGTTGTTACCCTAGCTTCTTTTCAGTTTTAAAAAAATGGTGAAATATTTCTAGAATTTTCTAATCGTGTACTTTTCAAACTTCTAAGTAACTATACAAATATTCAGGCATTCTTTTAGATTATTTAATTACTGAGAACAAAATTAATTACAAAGTCAACTCTTGGTAGAATTTGTTGCATCCTTCAGTATTATTCAATTGTGTAGGAAAGAGAAAACAAATCAGATCAACACAAAGGAAGTAAAGAGAAGCCTCACTAAGTTCTTTGATGTACTAAATTTAGGTTTAAGTAAAATGAAGAGAATGAATAAGTTCACCTTATTCTAAAATTAGGGTTTTTTTTTCTTTTTCTGATGTCATAATAAATATCTGGTTAGTGTGCCCTTTAAAAAAAATAAAGAACAAAAACCCACTTAAATAAAGCAGTTTTATTATGGCGTTCATCACACATCGAGTGGTTTCTGGATGGTGTATCTAAATTTGTGTTGAAACCACATCACCAAAAAGACAGTTATTGTAAGCTTTTTATGCACCCAGGTAAAAATCCCCATTCATGAATTTAGATTTTTACTTAGGTTTCTTAGCAGCAACATCTTATAGGAACCATGTGTTCTGGATTATCTGTTCACAATTCTCTGGGTAGAAACATCTCTATCATTCTGAATAGAATGTACAGGGGCCACTATGTGCAAGGCTCTGACTTACCCCCTACTGTGTGTTGTCATATCGTGCCAGTGTGCTTCGGAACCTCTACCTCTGGGAAATCACACACTGCTCAACTACTCCACTGGTTCTGATTCACTACATTTGGGGTGGGCCTGATAATTTGTGTCTGGAGTTAAGACATGGAGATCACTTTCTCTACCTCATGATCTAGCTCAAGCATTTCTTTTCCCTGAGCTCCTAGTGAGCTAAGGCTCTAGGAAAGATGTAGCTGGCAAGGGTCACATTGTCTATTCCATGGGGTATGTTGTAAGAAAGGACAAAATGACCTTATTCAAGTTCAAGTTGACTTACAAAATTCTTTCATTTGTAGAATGAATGTTCACTTTCTACATGGCAGATGGTCAAGAAAGTCTTTTATGAGGAAATAAGTACAAAATTTTGAATCGAGCACAAAAATAGCTATTTCAGCCTTGATTCTCCAAGAGTTTTTCTTTTACTCACTGAGTCCTTGTTTTTGTTGTTTATGGAAAATATCAAGGGGGTTTCAGTTTTGAAAGTTAATTGCAAAGAATAGTTGTTTGACAGTCATATAAATGTATTTTTTCCCATATATATTTCATCCATATTTTGACTACAATTATCACTTTTTGTTGATCTGATATTTTGGGAGGTACCTTTCCTGTACCTATAAGGAAGTGGGGAAGGTACTTAATAACAGTTAAGTTTATATTGTTACTTTTGAAAAACTAAATATTCCCTTGTTCTTTGAAGTACTAGAGGGCTATAACTACTGAAGTTTAAAAAAACAAAAAAGGAAGGAAGAAAATCTAATTGTAGGAAAATAGTTCAACGACCATGTAACTGTCAGGATTTTAGAAATCTTTGTTTTTATATTTTTATAGTATGCTCTGGTTTGTGCCTATTTAATCTCTTTTGCTACTTTGACTTATAACATTATTGTGCAACCTGCTACAGCATTCACTTAATATGAATTTGTTGAGTGCTCACTCTGCATAGAACAGTACTCTTGCAATTATGTGACAATAGGCAATGTAGATACTGAGAAAGTAGAACTGTGAGAGAGAAGGGAAATGATATCTTCTAGCACAAAGAAAAGTCCATTTTCTTCTGTATATTAGTCTTGGCCAAAGGTAGAAACATTCAGAACAATGTTCTGTTGAAGAAAAGTAACATGGCATATTTTCTTCATGGAGAAAAAATAACTTTCTTTCTACTCTCACAGATAAATCTCCTCATTTCCTCCGTCTGGGGGATGTAGAGGTCAACGCAGGGCAGAATGCTACGTTTCAGTGTATTGCTACAGGGAGAGATGCTGTGCATAACAAGTTATGGCTGCAGGTAAGGCCCAGGTGGCAGCTGAGCTGCAGAGTTACCTTGATTAAAAACAAACAAACCAAAAAACATTCCGCTACTGTTTGTGGGTGGTCTTTTCCTGTGTGTGTGTATGTGTGTGTATGTTCACGAGCATGCATAAATAGGCTGCCTGTGTGTTAATTGGTTGCATATTCATATCAGACATTGCCTTTCTTGGGTGGAATATGAATAAAACTTTGAGAGTATATAATTAATAAATATTTGGATCTAGTGAAACATAATGATTCTCTAAAATTATGTTCAAACTTTAAGAAAAAAATTTTAAATCCATTCGAAATAGAAATGAAAATGAAATTTTTCATATTTAATAATGTTTTGAAAACTGAACTTATAAGAGCGTTGTACTTACATCGGACCTGTCATACTTTATTCAAATTTTTTAAAGTGTTTTAAGAATCCCTTGAGAGTATTTCAGGAAATATAAATTGGAAGAGAGTCAATTAAATTTTCCTGAATTTTTGTATATGAGTAAATCACAGATCTGAGATTAAGACATGTGCCTTGCACATATTAAATACTTAATAAATCTGTATTTAATTTGTTATGATTTAACATACATATTGGGTAAATGGAAATGGGACATATAAAGAGCTTTAAAAGAATCAGAAAGAAATATAGACCAAGGAATACAATTTGCCTTCAGTGTATCTCTCAGTCCTGGGGTGCTGGGGCTGGGGGTAGGAGGAGCTTAGAGCATCTCTGGAGCCAAGAGACTGGACCTAAGACAGATAGCTGTTGAGCTAAATATTTAAGCTAGATGATATGTAAGAAACAATAATTTTTAAACGCCTTTATTATTAGTAGTAAGTACTAGTAGTAGTAGTAGTAGTAGTAGTAGTATTGTTATATCTTCATTAGTATGAACAAAGGAATTTAATTAGTGTGAAATTTTAAAATCCTGAAAGTGCCAATAGACAACAATAAGAAAAGCAATTATAAATTTAACTTAGTTCTTGAACATAGTGCTGGTGAAAATTATTAGGTTACAGGTATCTGGGGAGATAGTTATAATAAATTATTGAATCTCTACTATACTGTCTGATATGGTAGGGTCTATATGTGGTAATAAGTCCTACAACAATCTACTTGAATATTATAACATGGAATCATATTACATATTAATCTAATTTTTATTACTTTTGTAACTTATTTGATTTGCAAATATCAGGACACCATGTTTTTTGCTCAAATGTGAAAAAGAAAATGAGACTTCTTTTTTTCTCTCATTATGCAAATTTCCCCTATACATATTGAAATATAGGATAAGTTTTCTTGAAGAACATTTTGTATAATGTACAACCTGTCTTGTCAATTAAATGTTGTCAGCTTTCTTTTCTCTCACCCTCTTCCTTCCCCCCCAAAAGCACATCAATTAAAAAGTGATTTTAGACACATTTTCCAATTATTTTGCTTCTTATTTTGCACACGAATGGAAACATTAGTTGAAATTTGTCTTTAGTTGTGAGCCATATAGTCTTTTCTTGGGAAACCAGAAAAGACTCTGTAGTCCATGCTCGTTTTATGCCCCAGGATTTAATGTGACATTGAAATAAAAAGGTTTTATGTCCACAGACGCCAGCTGCCTTGTGGCAACAAAGGTTTTCTGGACTGTGCTGGTCTGAGTGGGTTGCAGTCAATAGTTCTCATTTTTTGCTATTTCCTATTTTGTAGATTGGCTCATTTCATTATGGTTTTTTAAAATTTTCCTCCTGCCATTTCTCAAATATAAGTGAGGGAAAAATACTTCTATTCTGCTTTATTTTCTCTCCCTGTCTTCCTCTTTGCATTTGACACATAGGTGACTTGGTGTATTTCTCTTTGACTTTGACATTGACATTGCACAGTTCTTCAACAATGTGCATATTCACCTTATTTATTCAAAGGGTTTTCTACCTTTTCCCATAACACCACATAAATTATCTTAACTCATTCTCTTAAATAATTTTTCCTTATGTTTAAGAAACATGGAAATATATCAATCACTTTGTTTAGGGATGTTTTCAGATTAAAATTAAAAATTTCTTTGTAGTGATACAATGTAACAATCAACTCCATAAGCCTGATCCTTATGTATAAGTGAGTCTATTAGAAGTGACTGTTAACTGAAAATACACATCTTTTGCTGATAATAGTAAAAAAAATACAATAAAGTAGGAAGAATTCTGGAACCACAGAGAATTTACGAGGTAACCCATACAAGTAAATGTCAAGTTACCTTCATTTGGTGTAGAATAGCATCCTAGAGTTCAGGAGGCCTGGTTCTTAATTGTAGTCTTAATTGTTACTGTTCTAAGCATTCTAACCTAGTGAAGTATGGAGGGCTTAACGATTCATTGAACTGTTCTGGCCCTTTTTATTTTCTTATCTATAAAAGGAGATGTTGGATAGAGACTAAAATCCCTTCCAGCTGTAAGATGCTAAATTAGGTCTTTATATTATTTTGGATGGTCTGAAACATGACCTTGATAACCTTTTTTGTTTGATGGAAGAATGTAAAATTTTTATGTTATTAGGTTTGTATAGGGAAAAATGGTCCCTTAAATTAAGTTTCATTGTGAGAACAAGTGCTGAAAATATCTGCTGAGAGCACTGAGAATGAATGTACTTGAAGCAACTCAATGAAAGGTCACTGTATTCTATCATAGAAGTAATGGAATAATAGAGTAGCTGTTACCCTTGCCATGCCCAGGTGAAATAATAAATGACGACCAACTTTTTTAAGTCCTTCAAATAACTTAGATTACATTGAATTGAGCTTGCTTCAGTTTGCAAAATGTTGTCTAAATGTAGACTAAACTAACAACAACTAAAAAAGTAGCCAGTTTTCTATTTAAAAAAAAAAATGACACTATAACTGAAGGGAACTGAACATAATAACTGATCATGTTTGATATTTTAAGATTTTGCACTTGGAAATACATTTAGGGCATATTTTCATTCACTTATTATTTCTAGGTTTTGATTCATATTTCAGATTTTTATTGTCTAAAATGACGTACCAATTAAGTAACTTGAAAAGTGGAGGGAGAACAAAGCAGACACTTAGAGAAACTTATTCACAGATAATTCAAAAGACATATCCTGGTGGTTGCAGAAATATCTGTAGGAAGTACTCTTTCTTGTAAAAATCAGATTATATAATTTGTCTTTGGAGGTCATTCACTCTAGATATGTAATGAAATGTATAACTCAGATTAACCTCCTTGTACATGCTGAATACTTGTACATGATGATACACAAAATACATGGGTGAATACTTTCAGTAATTTCTTTAGTGTCCACAGACTAGAAATATGGTGAAATCATGAGGCCTTCTGGGATATTCTTTTAAAAAACATAGAGTACCTGTGTTAAAAATATAGTATTGTATATCATAAAAGGAACTTGGAATGATTCCCTCAGTCACTCTTAAAGAACTTTCAAATTCCTCTCCTATTATAAACCTAAATGAAGTAATGTGTATTCTATACATAAATATGTAAAAGTTTTAGAAATGTAATGATTTATGTTTTTCCATATAAACTGGCATTTTTCAATTCTTCCAAGTTTTAGAACTAAGTCATTTTGATTATGGCTTCCTATGGTATTCCTCATGGTAGAATATTTGTGGTTCATAACTCAAGTCTTATGGTAAAGCTCAGGTTATGGGAAGTAATATCACAAAGGAAATTTTACATATCACATATACTGAAAGAGCATATTAAAACATCAGTTAATCCTGAGAAGTATAACATAGTTTCCATATAGGAAAAATAAAAACTAGACTGTACAATTTTTTTTTAGGTTAAAAGTGTTGGTCATTTCCTTTTTATAGCATCTCTTATTAATATGAAAAGTGGTTAAAGCGATTGCAGGAAAAAAGTGACTATATAAGCATGCTATTAATACGGTGCAATAGTTTCACTCCTAAGTATGTAGTCAAGAGAAATTGAGATGTGCCCACAAAAAATATTTGTACAAGAATGTGTATAAGAGGCTTAATCAGCATAACCAACAATTATAAAAATGTTAATATCTATTAGTAATAAAATTGATAAGGAGGGCTGGGGATATAACTCAGTTGGTAGAGTGCTTGTCTCGAAAGTACAAGGCCCTGGGTTCAATCCCCAGCACTGCAAAAAAAAAAAAAAAAAAAAAAATTTTTTTCGATAAGGAATTTGTGATTTATTTAAGGAATGGCATGCTGCTTAGCAATAAAAAGAAAATGAACTACTGACATGTAACAGTATACATGAGACTGACTCCATGTTAGCAGAAAGCAGACACAAAAGAGTGTAGATGGAATGATTCCATTTATACTAATTTTCAGAAAAGCAAAATTAGGAATTAAAACAATGTTTGCTTGTAGGAAATCATGATTAGGCGGGAAGTGGGCAGGGTGATTACTCTGGGGTAATGTAAATGTCATATGTCTTCTTTAGGGAAGTGAGTCTTTGGGTATATATACACATATGTCAAAGGTTAAGATCTGTCCAATTCACTATATATACATTTTACCTAAATAATCATGAAAGAGGAAAAAGTAAACATATCAAACCCCTTTTGAAATATCCAACTTACTGATAATACTAATCAAGCCATAGATGGCAATAGCCTATAAACATCACCTGCATCTTTATCCATCTTGCCTATTGGAAGTGATTTGATTAGGTTAAGAGGTAACTTGTAATTGGAGGTCCCAAATGAAATATAGAAGAAAGCACGTTCTAAGTTTTCTGATTTAAGAACACCTTGTAATGTGAGAATGAGAGAGGTTTGAAATGAGTTGTACTGTAGCTTTTAAATTGGTATTCTTTCATGAAGGTCCAGTGTAAGTGGACACCTACATGGCAAATCAAATAGAACCCATTGCTGGAACATCTGTCAGACCATATGCTCTGGCTTCAGGTTCAGCGTAGAAACTAAAATGCTAATGACTTCATCCATCATCACAGAGCTTGGCAGACATGCGTCATTGAATTGGGCAGAGAAATTCACACAGTGGAGTTATTGAGAGTAGCAAATTGTGTGGGTAGATTTGGTGGCACCATTTGTTTTGGTGAATTGAAATGAGGCTGTTTAATGTGTGACTGGTAATCCTGTGCAGATTGCCATCAAAGCTGTGGCAATTGGGCCAATCTGTCAGGAGTCGCCTCAGGTGCTGGCATGGCGCCTCGTCAGTGGGCCCGCCAAAGCAGAAAAGTCAGCCACCGCTTCGCCCTTGGTGAGACTCATCACTGCTAATGTAGTGTGATACAGCTAGTTTCTCAGCCAAAGGAAATGTCATTCTTTATGGAGCCACAGATAATTTAAGCAATGGCTTGAGAGTAATAATTGGAGAGTGAAATTAGGAAAATGAGATAAAAACTGCTCTAAAAAACAACCAGAGAGCTTGACCTCTTGGAGTACCAACTGTTGCCAGCTAAGGTCAATAAAAATGGTGATCTGAAGCTTATGTCCATGATTTCACCTATCCAGGGAAATGCTGTAGCTTTCTTCCTTATACTACATGTGGATACTATCACATAAAGGAAATTCTGAAGTATGATTTTATAAAACTGAGTTCATTTGAAAGTACACAGTTTCAGCTGATGAAATGTATGGCCACCCTATTTCAAATGTTAGTGGTCATTACCTGCAACCTATTTTCTGATGCTTCCATCCATCAGAGTGTTTATCTATACTTATATGTAAAGTACTCAGGTGTTTGTAGCCTATTTAATCTCTGTGAGAGATTTTACTGTCCCTGGCACTATTTCTTTTAAAGAAAATATTTGGAAATTTTACACTTATTATCATGAAGGAAGTTTTTCTGAAGAAGTTTATCTGTGTCTAGAAACTCCAATGTATAGTAGGAAATTCATTGAAAACTAATTTGAGAATTTTTCAAAGTCAGCTGGATTAAACATGTTATATGTGATCAGTTCCACATTAGGTATCATGAGAAAAGAAAAAGAAAATGTCATATATTGCAAACTTTCTTACAGTCAAGGCTTTCCAAAATTCTGACATTGCCTATGTAATTGATTTTAAGAGTGACTGACATGCTTTTGAAATATTAGAATAACAAAGTAGTATATAATTACCAAGACAGGGAATAAATACGAAGAAGTGATGTCAGAATGACTAAAGGGACATTGTATGAGTACATTTTGAGATTTGTGGAAGACGAGATCAATTTCTTAAAATGTTAGAATGCAGGGAATAGACAAGAGGGGTGTCATTTGCTCTTTATAGATCATCAACTATAATAGCAACTTATGGTTTGAAGCTGTACGTTCAGACACATAAGCTGATTTTAAGAAAGAACTTTGTCATTGTAGAGCTGCTCAAAGCAGGAGTGAGCTGTTCCAGGAGGTAGTGAAATTACAATCAGTGCAAGTATCCAAGCATAATCTGGACAAGCACATGCTGGAGATTTGGAGGGCAGTCAAGTCTGATGCTGAATGCTTTACATGATCCTTTCAGGCCCAAGGGATGATTCTGTAACTGAGGAGGGATTTACTGCCTAGAATTAAGGGCTATAGTATTTCAGAGATAAGAGTGAGCAACATAGACTACAGGGATTGGTGAAATCATTGGAGAAGACTTGTTCGAGACTGAAGCACATAGCACCTAAGTAGGCAAAGACTAAGTGGGCCTCATTATTATTGCAGATTTGGAAGACAGAGAGCACAACAGTGTACACATCTGTGGAGTAGAATAGGAATATGAGAGAAGTGGAAGTCTCACAGTGAGGAATGGAAATTAAACAGTTTGTGGGAAGCCTGGGAATGGACTGTGAGGGAGCCCCTGGAAGGAAAAGTGACTGCTGCTGGTCATAGTGACATTAAGTAATGACAGTCTCAGACTGGACAGTGTCAGTGGAATTAGAAAATCTGTGAATAGAAAAGGAGAGGGACAAATTAGAGAAGGCAAATGGATTTGGATCCAGCTGGTACCAGCTGAGATGATATGAAAGTGAAATTAAAAAGAGAGTTTTCTAAATTTCCTCAGTTTATTTTCTAAAGGTAGTTAATGAGTTTATTTTCTCATTTACTTGTGGTGGAACTAATTTGACTGTTAAAATCCTTGTTTCTGTTCTCCCTCTTTCTACCTTCATAATTGCATATAAATGATCCTAAGAAGTGAAAAATGAGATATTCCAATTCCTTTTGGCTTTTTTAAACGTTATTGAAAGTTTGCTAAAGCAGTTTGTAGCACGTGGCCAAGTTACCCTTCTGGGTAGTCTTGGTATCTCTGAGGGAAACTAATTTATCAGAAATCCCTTGTTGCCTTCAGCCTTGGTTTCTTGTGTACATTGTGGTCACAAAAAAGGAGTAAGAAGAATGCAAACATTGTCTTTTGTGCTGTCCCAATTTCTTATAACCTCCTTAGACTTAAACCGACAGAAGAATACTAGCCTGCTATTTAATTCTAATTTTTTCAGTTAATCCTCTAGTTGAGCAGTAGAGATTTTTTTCTGTGTACATGCTGGTCTACAATTAATTCTACTCCACAGAAGGGCCATGTCCTATTTAGTAGCTAATAGCTATCACTCTTGTCAGGCTTGCTTTTCCTTGGGCCTTTGGATTATTCTAGTTCATGCATTATATTCTTCCTTCATGGGTTTATGGAAAGCATTCTGCCCATAGATCTTGAGAGAAAAATCACTGACCATGTATCATGGATTATAAGGTTTATCTTTTACTTTCTGGCATTTTGGATGGATGTGTGTATGTGTGTAATAATGAACATGTGAAAGTTTAATCAGGAATACGTAAGAAACCTAAAAATTAAGGTCATTTTGGTTGGTGTTAGGTGACTTTCTACATAAAGAGCTCAGTGCTTTACAAATACAGTGCATCCTTTTCCTTCTTTAATAATGTATAAACCCTGGGCATAACATCTACAGATTACATAATTGATTATAAATGAATAATGTGTGGCATCTTCTTTACCTTTCTTATCTATCCCTAGAGCATGACTCTAAAAGCCTGGCAATCATAGAAGCCAAAAGACTTCTTTCTTATCAATATCTGTGGCTAACAAGTTACTGCTCTTTCTGTACATGAATGGTGAACTCACAGTTGTGAACCTGCCCAGTGTGTTTCTGGATTCATCCAATCAGGCACTTCATGACCTTTTCATATAGCTCCTGTGATCTGCATTATAGCATGGGGCTTTGACAATAAATAGATCTAAAATTTATAAATTCATTTTATTGCACAATAAAACGTAGATATTGAAAATTGCCTCAATATAAAGTCTGTTATGACTCAATGAATTTTTATAAGGCAAATGCTGCATAGGTCAGGAAAGAAACTTTGCCTGACATTCCAGTGGTTCCTTCCATGTATCCATGCCCAGCCTCTGAGCTGTCTCCCTGCACCTGAAAATAATCATGATTATGACTTCTATGTATGCATTCTTTGCACTGAGTTTAGTCTTATCTGCTCTTAAAAATATATTTTAATTGTCTGTTAATCTGTCAGCTTGACCTTCATCTCTCTTTTCCTCATGGTTTTTCTATTGAGGAATGCAGGCCTTTTGTTGTCTAGTTTCCTGTAGTCTGTATTTTGCTAGTTGCATGCTAATATCCTCTTCTGTTGTTCCACCTGTTCCCTTCTCCTCTGAATTTTCTGCAAATTCGCAGCCAGATCCAGGGTCAAGTTTGCTCCTTTGGCAACAGTTTAGGCAGTGCTGGGTGTAATTGCAGGAGATAGGAAATGTGTTGTCTTTCTTTGTGTGTGATCTTGTCAGCTGCTGATGTTTAATGCCTATATTCTTTTCTGGAGGTTGAAACATGTGAGATAGCTTTATTTTTCTTTTTTATTATTATTTTTTATTCATTGTACACAAATGGGGTACAGCTTTTCATTTTTCTGGTTATACACGATGTAGAGTCAAAACGGGTAATGATGTCTCTCTCCCTCCACTATCTTTCCTTCCTCACACCCTCTCCCTTCCCCTCATATTCCTCTACATAAGTCAATGTTCCTCTTTTTATGTCTTCTTTCTTTTTTATTTGTTTAGTTTATAAACAAATAGTTCTCCTTTTCTTCTATGTAGTCACCCAGCATTACAGTTCACTAGGGACAAAAAGATAAACAAGCCAATCTGTATTTGCTAATTTTCAATATGTGTTGGTTCTCTAACAGTCTCCAAAAATGACTGATTTTTCCCCAGTAATATATCATTATGAACTCGTGAATTTAAGCATATTTAGTGGACTTCAATGTGATTAAATTAATATTAAATACTAATATTAAAAATCTCAACTTGTCCCATCTTAGGCCACTGAGGCCTTTCACCATGACTCCTGAGTCTTTTAGATATGACTGTGGTAGTCTTTGAGAGTTTTTTTGCTATTTGCTTTTGTGAGTTGTTCTGTTGTCTCCTCTAGATCTGAAATCAGTCTTTTTTTATGTACCTAAGTTTGTTTTAGTGAGAAACTATATTTCAAGACAATAGTCAGAACTGAGAGATGCTCATTGCTAGAAATTTTCAGTTAAGACAGATCAGATCTATATATACATACACTGAAAGATAAAAATGCCTAAAGCATTCATATTGATATTTCAATGTCAAACTTACAAATTTTTTACTTAATGTTTTATGTTTTATAATTTCTGTTATAACTCTTTTTTTTCCTGCTCTAGTATTCTCAGCAGTTAATGAACACAGGGAAGATAGGTTTAGAACATCTCATAATTACTCATTTGTTTCATCTCATGTTATTCTGAAGACTTATAGCTCCATTGTCAACATGTAGATACACATATATACATCATGGACTCTCATTCTAAACCTTTGTTTAGTCTGAGTCTAAATGTAACACTTTTTAATGTGCAGTATTAGTCCATATGTCATATCTTCCAGGTAGTATTTGTATTTCTGAAACTCATTTTCTTTTCAATTTTAAAATTTTATTATTTTAAATTACGTCAAAAACATAAACTTTGTATTTCTATCCGTGATTACATGCATATAGTTCAGTAGTATTACATATATTCACATTGTTGTGCAATAATCTCCTGACCTTTTTGCTTTAAAACTAAGAGTCTCCCCTTTGAAAAAGCAGCCCATTTCTCCTCCCTTCCTCCCACAGGGAACCACCATTCTAACCTCCTTTTTATGAATTTGACTACTTTGGATACTTCATGAGAGTAGAATCAGAAATTGCATGTCTTTTTATGGTTTGCTCATTTAATTTAGCATATGCCCAGGTTCATCTGTGTTGTAGCCTGTGACAGGATTTCCTTCCTTAAGTTTGAGTAATATTTTATTTTATGTATATACCACATTTTATTTTTTATTTTGTATACTTTTATTTTTAACTGACCAAAAATAATTGTACATATTTATGGGGAATCATGTGATGTTTGATACATGTCTACATTGTGTAAAATTCAAATAGGGGAAGCATATCTATCTTCTAGAACACTTGTCATTAATTTATGGTCAAAACATTCAGTCATTTCTTCTAGATTTTTTGAAATACATAATCCACTATTCCTAGTTATAGTCATCCTAGTGTGCAATGTAACACCAGACTAATTTCTCATATCTAACTGTAACTTATTGCCTGTTAATGTTGACCAACATTTCTTACTCCTTGTCCCCTTCTGTCCCCAGCCTGTTGATAACTACTCTTGTACTCCCAACTTCTATGAGGCTGATTTGTTTTAGATTGAGTGACATTCTGTGGTATTTGTCTTTCTGTTCTTGGCTTATTTCACTTAACATAGTGTCATCTGGTTCCATACCTGTTGTCACGAATAAAAGTATTCAATCCTTTTTAATGAAAGAGGAGTATTCTGTTGTGCATATGTACCATGTTTTCTTTACCTTTTCATCCATTGATGGATACTTAGGTTTGTTTCATTTCTTGGCTAATGCTATGAATCTGTGATAAACATGGGGCACAGATGTCTCTTTGGCATAACCATTTCATTTTCTTTGAATATATGCCCAGAAGGGGGGTTGCTAGATCAAATGGTAGATTATTTTTAATTTTGGGGGAAGCCCCATAATGTTTTCCATCATGCCTGTATTAATTTACATTGCCATCAACAGTAGGTAAGGACTTTCTTTTCTCCAGTTTCTTGTCAGTGCATATCTTTTGATGATATCATTCTAACTGGGGTGAGGAGATACCTTGTTTTGGTTTTGATTTACATTTCTTTGATGATTAGTGATGTTGAACATTTTTTCATATATCTGTCAACCAATTGTATATCATCTTTTGAGAAATGTCTGTTTAGGTTTCTTGCCCTTTTAAAAATCAGTGTATTTCTTAATCTGTTTTTTTGGGGGGAAGGGTAGTATGCAATTTTACTTCCTTCTTTCCAATTTGGATACCCTTTATTTCTTTCTTTTGCCTGCTTGCTCTGGCTGGAACTTTCAGTCCTATGGTAAATAAAAGTGGTTGAAAGTGTGCATCCTTGGCTCATTCCAGATCTTAAAGAAAGATTTCAGCTTTCCTCCTTTGAGGATGATGTTGGCAGTTGTCTTTTTAAATGTAGCCTTTATTATGTTAGGGTATGTTTTTTCTATATATAGTTGTTGAGCTTTATCAAGAATGGATATTGAATTTAGATGGCCCTATAGTTTTTTCATTCATTCTGTTAATGCTTTCATATTTATTAAATTTTGTGTGATGCACCATCTTATCATGCCTGGGATGACTCTCGCTTGATCACACTAATGGGTCTTTTTGATATCCTATTAGATTCCATTTGCTACTACTTTGTTGAGGAATTTTTTTCTTATTTATATTATTCAGGGATATTGGTCTGTTTTTTTAAAATTTGTTTTCTTATACTTGACTGGTTCTGGTTTCAGGGTAGGACTTATCTTGTAGAATGAGTTTGGAAAAACTCCCTCCTCTTCAATTTGTTTGGAATTATTTGAGAAAAATTGATATTAGTTCTTCTTTAATTGTTTTGTAGAATTCAGCAGTGAAACCATCTGGTCCTGTGCTTTTCTTTGAAAAGAGACTTTATTACTGATTCAATATCATTAATCATTTTTGGTCTGTTCATGTTTTCTATTTCCTCATGATTCAATCTTGGTAATGTGAATGAGCCCACGAATTGGCCCATTTGGTCTAGATTATCAAATTTGTTGGCATATTATTCATATTAGTCTAATGGCCCTTTGTATTTCCTTGGTGTCAGTTGACACATCTTTTTCATATTTGATTTTATTTATTTGAATCTTTTTTCTTTTTTTTCCCCTTAGTCTAACTAAAGGTTGATCTGTTTTTGTTGTGATCTTTATTTTTTCTTTCCTTCTACTAATCTTTGTGTTTGGTTTACTCATGGTTTTATCATTCTTGTTAAGCATCTGGAGGTTGTTTACTTGAGATTTTTCTATTTTTTTGACGTAGGCATTGATTGCTTCGAAGTTTTATCTTTGCTCTGTTTTTTTGCTGTATGCTGGAGATGTTAGTATGTTACATTACCATTATCATTTATCTTAAAAAAATTTAATGTCCATCTTAATTTCTTCATTGACACATTGCTTGGTTGTTACTGATTTCTGGCTTATTTGCATTATAATTGGAAAAGATACATGATGGGATTTCAATTTTTTAGAACTTGATGAGGTTTGTTTTGTGGGCCATCATCTCCTCTAACATGATGGTGTTCCATGTGCTGCTAAAAATGATGTGTGTCCTGCAGCTGATGATTGCTGGTGGGAATAAGAGAGTCTCAGTTCTTAGATGTTGATAATAGGCTACCTGCACCCATGATACTTAGGGTGACTGTGCATAATATAGAATTTTCACATTGTCTTTCCTTACATTCTTCCTTCATATTTTATTCTGTCATTAAGGATTGCTGAGTCCAATTATATTTTTCCTTTTAAATCATATACTTTTTTTTCTAGATATGAAAATTATTTTTTTTCTATTTATGTAAACTTTCTAATTTTACCAAAATTTGTAACACTGTGGATCATTTTGGGTTACTATTCTCAGGTAAGTGGTTTATTCTTTAATTATACAGAATATAAATAGTTTAATGATAGAATTTTTGTGAGGGGGTTACTGGTGATTGGACTCAGAGGCACTTGACCACTGAGCCACATCCTCAGCCCTATTTAGAATTTTATTTAGAAATAGGGTCTCACTGAGTTGCTTGGAGCCTCAATTTTGCTAGACTGGCTTTGAACTCACCATCCTCCTACTTCATCCTCCCAAAGGGCTGGAATTACAGGCATGTACCTTCCCACCCTGCAATTATAGAAGTTTTGGATTATAATTTTCATTTCTCTGTATGTTCCTTTGTTTCTGAAGGCAATTCTCTCATCTTTTTATTTTCTTTGCATAATATCATTATTGGTCGCTTACTCTCAAATTGTTTTTATTCTCTTTATTCTTAAATTTAAATTCTCTTATTTCATATTTTTTCCTTAAAGAACCAACTCTTTAGTTCAATCTACTTAATCATAATTTCTAAAATGATTTTTCTTTCATTTTTTTTCTGTTCTATTTTCTTGTTGCTGAGTTTTATTGATGAAGTTTTACATTTTTCTTTCATTTCATCATTTTCTTAGTATTTTTAGCTTGTATTGAAACATTAGTTTGCAGTTTTGATCTATTGTATGTAGAAAATGATGTGACTTGATTTTATTGACTCTAAGATCATACTGTGTTTCTCATTCTCTTTGTCATACAGTAAATTTGTATGGGATTTGATTTTCATAGTTATGAATTGTTCATTTATATGGAGTAAGTTTTCTTGAAATTTAAACTGCAGTGGTGGTCCATACTAACTTGCCTGATTACATAGATTTAAGTTACATTTTAAACATATGGCAAGGTTAGGAATATAACTCAGTGGTAGAGCACTTAGCATATGCAAGGCCCTGGGTTCAATCCCCAGCACTGCATATTAAAAAAAAAAAAAAAAAAGGCTTAGAAAAAATTATGGCCACTTCCTTTCTGAGATTTTTTTTTTTAAACCCCATCCTCACTTTTGTCTGGACATTTTTTCCTTATTATCTTCCAGTATCTGTTTTCAGCGGCCACATTCAGAAAGACTGAAAAAGTACTGGTGCCAACTTCCCAAATCCCTCAGACCTAATGGTAAATTACATTGCTCTTCTTGCTCTATTCAACTTCCCTCTTACTGTGAATTAAATAATTTTATAATTCTAGACTCATATGATTGTTTTTTTCCCTTTTTATCCTGGTGCAATATTTGACCAAGAGTGTACCTAATGGTGGTCGTTTGCATCTCTGTTGCCACATCAAGGTATGAAATGGCATTTTTTTTTTTTTTAAATCTCTGTCAAGAGACTCAATGTTTTTAAGTCTAGTCAGATTAAAGAAAAAATTCCAGAAAATCTAGAACTAGAATGCTCAGCCTTAAAAATGTGTTTCTTCAGAACAAGTTCTGGTACTGAAATTATCTCTTTCAGTGGTCAGAGTTCAAGCAAGTAAAGCAGACTTATATCAAGGAATTGGTTTATACAGATTGCAGGGGTCAACTGGGAAAGTCTGAGATCTGAAGGGAACATCCCTGGGAACAGCAGGCGGGAGCTCATGGCACAGACTGCTGCTGCTGTTCAGGCATGAAATTTTTTTTCAGAGAAACCTCAACCTCTGTTCTTAAAACCTTTCTAGAATGTATATGCTATAACTGGCTACATTTAAGTGTAATGTATTACTAGAAGCTATGTAAATAAAGCAATGCATAGCATAGTATCTTATAATTCTCAGAACAGTGCATTGATCAAGCCTTAGCAGTAAATAATCAAATCATTGAACTGATAAAAAGGAAAATCAGCTTCGATTTATTTTAGAGGAAATACTGCTAGATTTAGAGTTATCAGAACCAGTTTCAATTTTTTTGTTGTTCTACTTATAGGCTGTTTATCTTATAATAATTGTGAATTCAGATATTTTCCTCTTTTAATGAACATTTGCTATGACACTATGTACCTATGAGACAGAAGGGACCAAACTAAGATAATAGCTGACATAATGTCAGGCACAAGGATATGATTATCTAAATGATTATTAAAGATAAGCCTACTATCATGACTGTAATGATTTTTATAATCGTTTTATTTGAAGAAATTCTCTAAGTCTTAAATGGAGTTTAAGAGATATTTCTGGGTGATATTCTAACATAATAACTTATAGAAGTGGAAGGATTCACATGATTCTTTTCTTTAAAATATTCAGTGAATTTAGTTCATTTTCATAAAGTATCTGAGTACCCACTAAATAAAGATAATATATGGCATGATAGAAAAAATATGTTTAAGTGAAACATGAAATCCTACCTTCAGAATGGTTTCAGTACAGAAGAGATAAAAGGACACACATGGAATATAACATTAAAATTCAAGACATCACTGATAGTAGTTTCTATCATAATCTTTGATGGATATCTTGAGCCAGTATCCATGACACCACCAACAGGGTATGAAGTGAAGAGTCTGTACAACCTGATGGAGATAGAACATCAAGGCAGAGAGGACAGAGCCACACCAAAATGGAAGTCACGCGGAAATCAAATAGGAATGTTTAAGAGATGCTAATTTCTTGGGACAACAATATTTTTATAAGAGCAAATGAATAAATTCATCCAAATTCAGTAATAAAGAAGTAGTGCAACTCCAATATTGGCAATTAGTTTGCAAGAGAGAGTTAAAAGAAACAACTTTTGAGGTTAGCGAAAACTCCTTTGAAATCCTTGGTTATAAAGCAAAGGGGGCAGAAAGTGAGGTCTCACTGATAGTGTAGAAGACTGAGCATTTGAAGGAAAGAAATCACGTGGGCAATTGTGATTCAAAAGGAAACCTGGGCAGCCTAAGGACTTGGATGTTATAAGGTAGTGCTGGAGGCGATGCTGTGTAAATTTTTAGACTACTGAGAATTTCCACAGGACTGTGGTGGGATGATAATTGGGTTTGTGAATATTCACAGTGATGGATATGATGTTTGGAACCACTGAGAATTCTAGAAGTTGAGAGGTGGTTGGGAGAGAATGTGGAAGAGGACTCTGCAAGTTAGGAACTGGAATAATGGGAACTCTCTCTGAGGGAGAGGGTAAGTATGCAAAGAAAATGTACTCACCACTGAGACACTATTATGAAAGGGACTCAAATTAAGGTAAAAAGACTGAGGACTAGCCAGGCTTAGTGGCATACACCTGAAACCCAGCTTCTTCAGGACACTGAGGAAGACGGATTCCAAGTTTGAGACCAGCCTCAGCAAGAGGAAGAGGGACTTAAAAAGACATAGCATTTAAAGGCTTAGGTAAGTTTGTACACATGCAAGAGAACCCAGTGGACAGAACAGGCAGCAGGAGTTGGCTTGCCTGTCAGAGTTAAAAAAAGAGTAAGTGGCAGAACTAAAGGTAACAGAGGGCAAGGGCACAGCAGGAGGGACACATTAGAGGAAGCCTAGACCAGGGTGGTAGAAGAGGTAGGAGTGCCAAGTTGTGGTCTGCCTTCGAATTAGAAAGATTGTACAGAGATGATATGCAATTGGCTGAGATTTGCATGTGTAATGATTTTTATGTGGTTTGTCGGAAAAGAATTTAGGCTGATTTATGGATTTGTATTTCATGACTTTTGAACATAATCTGCTTTTTCTTATTATCCAGAGGGATGAGTAGGAGTTATTGTTAAAAAATTTATGGAATGGGTGGGTAAAGAGAAAAGAATTAAGAAAAGACTCAATGTATGAGAAAACAGTACAATCTTAATTGGGACTTTGTTTCCTTAGGTATATATATATATACATATATATATATATATGTGTGTGTGTGTGTGTGTGTGTGTATGCACACAAATTTACACATATAGAAATATAGAAGTTATACATTTCATTACAGTGGAAAATATGCAATGTATAATTTGCACATTTATAATATCAGATATGGAGAAATATCACAGGTAGTGTGCATTTTGGAATTTAGAAAATTATTATACTACCCTGGTTTTGATTTCCAACACTGCAAATAAAGAAAACAAAAACAAGAAAATCATTAAAGCAATACACTGCTACCTTCAAAACATACAAAAACATCAGAGAAAACATTTTTAAAATGGCTATTAATCTATCCCCACCCTAATTTAATAGGCCTGAACATTTTACATATGTGTCTTATGCCTCTTTTTCATGTAATATTCTGAGATTCGTATGCGCATTTATAATAGTACTACTCAGTGAAATGCTGGATCTAGTGAGTACCCTTCAGAAATATCAAGAGATAAATAATATCACATTGAGAGATTGAACATGGCCATTGTGGGAATATTTGCACCCCAGAATCTGGTAAATGCTACAAATCAGAACTTTATATTTTTGTTTAAAGAACTAAATGTCATATTTTACCAGCACATGACTAGTCCTAGTTTACTTAGTTTAACGGCTACTTTTTTGGATGAGTAAAACTCAGAAATATTTAGGTCTTTCCCATATTGAACTCTTACAATTGGTGCTAAGTTCAACATTCCTGTATATATCTCCTTGTTCACATTGAGAAGAGTGATTTAACTGTAGAAATCTAGAAGTAGATTTGCAGTGTGCTGAAATTTTTGCATTTTCATCTTTTGTAAATAGCAAATAATTTTATAAAATTATTCTAACAGTTTAAACTATATCCTGTAATTTATTTATTTATTTTGTTTCCCATATCTAATACTATGAAATGATATTTCAAGTGTTATGAAAGAGTACCAGGGATATTTAGCATTTCATAGACAGGAAATGAGGTTGAAAGTCATGACCTATTCTTTCCCAGAGAAATTGGGGCTTTTTGTTTCATTTTGTCTGTCTTTGGCATATATAATGTTTAAAATGTAGATTTATGATCTCCTTTCATGGGTATTAGACATATACATTTTCTCTTTTTATAGCCTTCCATTTTTTGATTGAGTTGTTTATCTTTTTTCTTATTGAACTATAGAAGATCTTTACATATCCTGGCTATTTATCTTTTGATGGTTATTTCTTTGACGAATATCTTATCACGATTCATGGCTTATTTTTTCCCACTCTATTTATAATGTCTTTTGACATATGGAAGTTATAAATTTTATTATACTTGAAAATTCCAATCATTTCCTATATAGTTTATGCTTACTGGTCTTGTGTTAGATACCCTGATATCATAAATATCATAAATATGTTTTCCAAGTTTTCATTTTGAAAGTTGACAGGCATGCTTTTAACATTTAGGACTTTTTTTTATTACTTCTGGAATGTGTGTAAATTGACTGTCATTAATGCCAAAGAGATAGGAGTTTGCACAGAATAGAGATTTTGTGTTGACTGTAAATTATTCATCAGTATAATTGTCATTCTGTGGTAAACACACATTTCATATTTGGAATGAAGAGATGCATCTTGATCTATTGAAACAAACAGGACGGCACACACAGTATACTATGAAGGTCAAAAGAAGGTGGTACACACATTTGGGAGGATGGGGGCAGACAGTGACTTGGACTGAAGCCATTAGCTCTTGTTAATTCATATACTTGGGTATAGCAATTTTATGGAAATCTGTGATTACTAACATCATGTCATGCTTAAACCATTTAAAGAATGCCAGTATTTATTTATATCCTTTTCCTGATTGAATGACAGTGGTAAAAATTTGTGGATCCACATAGACATTTGCCTTCCAATTTAGCAGCAAGAATAATTTATCATAGATATTGCTTGCTAAGATGCTTTGGATTTATAGAAAGGTGAAGAACCTGTTTTTAAAGATTGGTTTTTGTTTGCAGAGACGAAATGGAGAAGATATACCTGTAGCCCAGACTAAGAACATCAATCACAGAAGATTTGCTGCTTCCTTTAGATTGCAAGAAGTGACAAAAACTGATCAGGATTTGTATCGCTGTGTAACTCAGTCAGAACGAGGTTCTGGTGTGTCCAATTTTGCTCAACTTATTGTGAGAGGTAAAATTGTTTTCACTTCATGAAATTTCATGTCTTTATTAAAAAAAAATCAACTCTAGATTCATTTTAAACCACAGTGATTTTCATTGCAAGTGACTATAAAAGTCATATCATTATAAAAGTTCTGATAATGTCTTAAGGTAAAATTAAGATGCTAGTTGCAATGTTTGTTCTGAAGTCTGCAAGTGTTTCTTATCAAAAGGAATTTGCTTTATAATGCTCTAATAGGACAAAACATTTAAAATATCTCACTGTATTACTATCATGAGTTCATATTAGATCTGTTTCTTTCTGTTTAAAACCTTTCCCCATATATTGCTGCAATGAGTTGTTCTTTGATGCACTGTGGCAGTGAGGTCAAGGTCAAAGATTCTATTCAGATGTAGACCTGTATATTTACTAATGTACAATCCCAATATTAAGTATTCACTAATTATGGTCCCCTACTCAATCTTAGAAAATTGGTAGTGACTACAGGTTTATGAAGGATTGGATATATCAGTATGTATCTGTAGTGAATCCTAGGGGAAAAAATGTAAACATATAAAACATTACATTTAATCAAAATTTACTAAGTCACTATCATTTCCCAGCTCAGAGGATATAGTTGTAAATGAAAACAAAGTTATGTTCACATAGGATTAACACAATGGTACTTTAGGCACCTTTTGTACAAAGATACTGAAAATGTCATGTCAAATCGTGGCATGTGTTATGAAGTAAAAGACACAAAGTGATGAAGATTGATATTTTAGTTACAGTGATTTAGAAGATGTCCTTGAAAAGGTGACAACTGAGTTGAAAACTTAAAAAAAAAATGAAGACTTCAGCCGTATAACAATTTAGAGGAAAAGTGGCTTTGTTGAATAGGGTATCACACATACATCAATATTGACACAATTGAAAATGATGATACATTTTGTAAGTCTCTTCAAGGATAATTTTAGGAGATTATAATAAAACTATCTAAACTGAACTGAGATTTGTCCGAAGAATGTGGGAAGGCATTTGTGTATGAATCTACTTTGAGGTAGGATTTGAAGACTGAGAGAAAGTTGCCCAGGTGAGGGGTATAGATATTGGGGCAGGGATAAGACTCGGAAGCACCAGGTCCTAAACAGCACAGCATATGACAAGGCCCAGGGACTGGAATGAAATATGAGATACATATTCAAGTTAATATATTTTATAAAACTTGACATAAAATGTCTTTTACATACATTATTTCAAGATTTACTTCATTTTACTATTTAACCTTTAGTAATTATATAAAGAAGGAAATTGAAATTCAAGTCATTTGATAGTTTGCCCAGAGCCACAAAAATCTAATAATTGATGGAGCCAGAATATACATTCATGTGTCTTATCTTCTAATGGTGAGCTTGCTCTTTTACAGTTCAGCTTTCTCTCATATTAACATTATCAAATAATCCTATTAGGCTCTTTGTATACCTCTGTTTGGGGAATCTCGAAAGCTCATTTTTAAAAACAAAAATGTTTATCTTAAATATAGGTTGAAACTTCTCTGATATTTCCAGTCAGCTCATATCACCTGCACAAGTTCATGGAATTATAGTCCCATTTATTAAAGAAAGAGAAAATGATAATATTTGACTCTAGGGTCCAGAGAAACAATTTATCTCATGTTCACATATTCACTTTTGTGGAATTCTATTCCACCATTTCTAACTGAGCCTAATTTAAAGCTGAAGTTATCCTTCAGGGTGATTATTGTGCTGTGGCTAAAGGGATGGCGGTGTGTCACTGAGTCACCATATTCCTTGTATCCTCAAAGTGCCATATGTGCTCTCCCAGTGTGAAGCCATGAAGGAGATGGTGTTTTGACAGTGCACCTTGAGTGCTTTTGGATACCTTGTGGCATGCATAATACCTGTAGTTAAGTATGCTATATTATATTGCATTACATTATCTATAAAGTTAATACGTAAGCTTTTTTGAGGAAATTGAAGAGAGTGTTGATGTTTTCATTCAAGTTTCCTCTTTATGTCTCTAATTCTTTCTTTTGTGTGAACATTTTTGCCTTTTATATTTTAAAAGAGAGCTACGTTGTCATTATTAGATCTCTCTAGTTTATTTCTCTTTTTTTTATTTTGGGTGGGGAGTGGGTATGAGGATCAAACCCAGATCCTCAGGGTGCTAAGCAAGTGTTCTACCACACATCTACCTCTCCAGCACTCTTTGCTTGTCTTAATTAGGAAATAAATTTCATTTTATCCAAGCCTTGATCTCTTTACCTAGAAACAACTAAATGTTTCAATAAAAATTTTAGAAGGATGGTTCTTAAATATTATTAAGAATTTTGTCCTTCCTTTTTTCTTTTTAAAGAAAGTCCTTCTATTTATTATATATTTTAATTTAGAATTTATATTAGAAAAGTTGGGTTAAAATATAATGGGGCTTTGCATGTGTTATCCAGAGTCTGCATACATTGTGGAAATATATTTTGATAGTTTTGACAGTTTTATTTATTTTTTTCAACAGATTTTAGGATCTGTATCTAATGCTTACAGGTGATAGTTTGCTTGCTATTTTATTTGAAATCCAATGTAGAGGAATAAGCTTTCTTGTTTGTGCAGATAACCACCAAATAAATATTGCTAACCAAAAACATACCCTTGGGGCTTAGCTGTCCTGGTGTTGAAACAGTGCTGAGAATTAACTATGATGACAGGTCCTATCGCTCATTGGCACTTTTAAAGCTGACATCCTGTTACATGGATACAAAAGATGGTAATTTTAAAGGAAATTTTTGGGGCAGTGATATGAATAGTCTTTAATAAGAGCTGGCATAGTATTGCCTGTTGTCAAAGATGACCCATGGGTAAGAGTTTATTAGTGCATTTTCTCTTAAACTGGAAGTGACAGGGTGCGCTTAAGGCTTTTTTTGTTGCTGTTTGTTATAAATGAAAATTTCCCTGCAAAATTCTCATGCTGAAGAGTATCGATCTCTGTGTTCCCATAGCCACAGGAAGAACAAGAAAACATGGCGAGACAGAATTTACTTTGTCATGACTTAATGTTGCTTCCAGATCATTTTGAGTAATGATAACTTCTGCAGCTTGTGAGAGCCAATCTTTATTGACTAAATTTTTATTGAGATGAGATGCAGAATAGACATTTTTTGCTCAGTGATTCTTCAAAATTGAAGTGTAAAGGATGTGAAATACATATTGGGGGTGGTTACCAGTTTCATACTGAAAACACCAACTTTTTAGTCTAATTATGTTACTGATAGTTTTGCTCAATTTCTACCTGATTTGTATCTTTTCCACCTGTCTAAATCGAAAACCCCTTACATTGCTAATCAACTGACCCAAAATAACTTCTAATAAAGTTCTCTAAGTGCTATAACTGACACTCAATTTCTATTCTGAGTTGTTTGCTATGTTGCTCCATTGACCAATTTTACCTGTGAAAGTACAATTACATTTTTAGTTCTTTAATTTGAAAAGTACAGCTTTTTTTAAAAATCATTGTTAATGGTTGATTATTACATTTTACTGTCCACTGCTAGCCATTGTCAAATGCTCTGCACATAAAAGTATTCACTAGTATACTTACCTATTCCTAATTAGTGACAGTGAACTCTTGCTACAAATTGGGGTGAATATAAATCTATTTACCCAATCTTATTCAAAATAGATACCCAAATTAACTTAGAGTTGTTCAAAATTATAAGAAATTCAGATTGATGTTGATACTGCCTTTTGTAAGACAATATAACTCTGCTTAAAACCAAGAGCGATCATTGACTTTTGTCACTGGTACATGCAGAGGTGGTTTTAGGGTCGTTAGAGCCAATCTCTAAAGATCCATGCTCTTTGCAGTTCTTTACACTGTAGCCAGTGGTTCTGGATTCCATCCTAAGCTAAGCTCACCTCATAGTCATAGCACAGAAATATGGTTTAATACTCCTCGGGCTAGGGATATAGCTCAGTTGGTAGGGTGCTTGCCTTGCAAGCACAAGGCCCTGGGTTCTAATTCCCAGCACTGCAAAAAAAAAAAAAAAAAAAAAAAAAAAAAAAAAATACTCCTTGGGCTCATGAAGTTGGGGATAAAGAGGGCACTACGTTACATATCTATCCAGATAAAGAAAAGAAGGAGGAAGAAAGGAAGGGAGGGAGTGAAAGGAAATGAAAGAATGAAAAGTGTTGGAGAGACAAGTAGAACGTTCACTAGAGAACTTTTGTATACAGGTGTCCAGAGTATAAACAGTATTATTTAGAGGTAGTTATTCATTCTATTTGGTGAAATAGTAACTGGCAGAGTGTTTCAAGAGAAGGAACAACTAATCTCAAAAGACATACAGACTGGAATATGGTGACATTGGAGAAGGGTGTTATCCTGTGTCAAGCAACAGTATGGGTCATTAGGTAATGGGTGGGCTTATTTGGTAAATGGCGACCTAGCAATGAAATCACTTACTTGGTATCAATCAACCAGTACTCTTGTAAATAAGAAGAGAAGTCCAAATTGACACAAGGTTTCATGGGAACTTTCAAGACTCAGCTTTTGGTCTAATATTTGTGGTTTTATTCCATTAGTGCCTGTTGAGTTCATCTGTTTTTACTTCAGCACCTAATTCAGTCTTTATATAAAGATGATCAAAATTTTCTCAAAATTAACAAATACAATTGTATAGTTGAAGTCAGAGCAGTCAGCAGTCAGGCTTACCCTGGAAGATGTAGGGGACAGGCAGTGGACAGCATATGCCCCTCCAACCTATAGATGGAACCAAGTTTGCAGGTGTCAGATATTCTTTAGTATCTGACCGGGTCTCTTTCCCTTCTCAAATGAACTAGTAAGGGTGATTTTAAGTTTATCATAAAATACTTTAACCTTGAAAAATAATCTTGGTTTGACCAATATTCTAGTCTAGTATTTTGGTATTTCTGTACGTACCAGTTAAAAGTCAAGTCTGAGTATTTTATTCTTATATTAGCAACCAAAACATTTGAGAAGTGGAAAATATGACATATTTAACTAACACTTTTGCTAACTGATAGCTATAGGCCATGGGATTTCTAGCCTAAGATCTTCAGCATTTTGTTTAATACCATTCAGTATTGCTTTTTAACTAGTTTTCATAGTACACCTGTCAGACTCAGTAATTTATATAAAGATCTTTTTTTCTTAATGGTTACTTGAAGATCCCTTTTCTTTATTTTCATTGTAAAAACTAGTCAACTGGACAGGCAGTTTGGAACTATTTTGAGAAAGTACAATTTTAAGAACTATGTTTTATAAAATGGAAATTATAACAAAAGTCTCTGAACACATCTATGAACAACATACTAATTTTCCCAAAGTACCCTTATATAGTTAGGAAAGCACATACAGTCCATGTTTATCAAATGTCTTAAAATAGAGATTTCAAAAATCTCATATTTAAAATTTTTATTCTGCTACCCTTGAGTATGATAAAAGGAGCATTTGGAGTCTCCTCTCATTCATAATACCTACTTGTAATTCAGGTGATTCAGTGTTCAAGATGTCTGGTACATATTTAAATTCAAAATGAGCAAGAGAATACTAGATGTCCTTATTTCAGATGGTGTACTCTGGTACAACCTGAAACTGGATACTGATTGAATTGTTCACATAATCAGTTTGGGAATGCTTTTGCAATGTTGAAAATATTAGAATTAATGATAGTACTCTTTGTTTCAAAGTAATAGGGCAATAATCTTACATTTAACATCAACTAGAACTCTGTATTATTACCAAAACTCCTTTTTACCCATTTCTGTAAGCTACAATTCTTCTCCTGTGAGTTTCCTTGCAGGCAAGTCTATAAAAATGGTACAGTGCAGTACTTGTTTTCACCTGTGATTGTTTTCATTTCATTTATTTTCTCTAAGTTCATTTAAAATATAAAAATGCCATGAGAGACCTTTTTCAGAAGACAGCAGAGTGTTTTTCATGGGTGATTCACATGTGCAATTCACATGTGCAGTTCAGTATCAGGGGTGGTGGTTACCACTTTTCAAGTGAATCTTAGGCAGTTTACTTTTGCTGGTCCATTCTTCCAAGGAGGAAGCAGAATCATTTACATGTCAAAGGACTATTTTTGTAGAAGTTGACTGAATTTGATTTCAGAGTATCTATTCTAGCTCTATGCTCTTCTATACCTTTCTCTTCTCTTTGAGTTTGAGATAAATGTAATGTGGCCCACTTTTACCAAGGGACTACTGTTCACTTCATGGACTGACAGTGTCTTCATTATTTATATTGTTTCCTGTTCACTGTTTTTCTTTCTCTTATTCCAAACCCCAAAGAAAGCTGCTGTCAGTTTGTCCTAAGGTTTCTCAGTCTCTCTGGGTTCCTTTGCAATTTTATTGGAAAATCCTCCAGCAGTCTGTGACGATTACTTAAAGTGCTAATAGGTACTGAAAAACACCAAAGAAACTTCAGAGTCTTAGCCCTTAAGTGATGTATAACTCAACTAATTCTGTAGCAAAATGTAGAATTACTATTTTGGTACAGAATTTTGTCTTAGATTTTGGTTGCATTTTTAATTTTATAAGGGAAAAATGGTTCCCTAACAAATTAAAAATACCCAACCAAAGCAGCTAATGTATGAAAACCCTTTAATACCTAATATAGTCAATAGAGTTACATTGCCAGAGTCTGATAGAGTATTCATAGATTAGAAGCTCTGTAGCTGACAAATTGAAATCAGGCAGCAATGGCACAGAGGTCATTCATCGTGTTTGGTGGTATGTGAGCAAAGCTGGTGACTAAAGTGTCATGACAGGACATTCCTTCATTAGTGATATTTTTGAGTCCCTCTTCCTTTCCCCCCACTTCATCTTCAAGGAAGTCCATAATAGCTAAGTTCTCTATCAGTGTATTGGCCTGTGGGTGGGTTTTTTGCTTAATTATGCAGTTATCCTAAATTATTTGCCTATTAAATGTTTTCATCTTTTTAAAAGCTAGCTGATACACATTCTGCTTATTAGTAAAATGTAATCAGGAGCCTATTATTAAAACTATGAACAAGGAGATACATGGAAAACAGAAAACATTCATAAAATAAGTTACAAGTCCTACAAAGAAGGCAGAGAATAATATGTATTTGTATTTTTTGAATAAATCAGTCAAAGCCAACTTGTTAAGCTCAAAGCTTATCATACTACTATATAAACTCCTTTCCTTTCATTCTGGGTTAATGTAAATAACATTTTCTCCTTTCCTAGAAAATATCTAGTTTCATAATAATTAAAAGCAAGCATAAGGTCAACAAGCTTAAGTGCAGATAAATATTTATGTTTTGTTAGACTGCAGCATGGAATTTGTTTGGTACAATCATTTGTTTTTAGAAAATAAGAAAAAAAATTTTACCCTTTCAGTATTAAAGGAGGATTTTCAGGATGGAGAAATAGAGATGAAATAATAGGGTAAGATATGTGGCAACTTTTCTCACCACATGAATCTACTAGTTTCTTCTCATGCAGTCTTATCTTAGTTCTGATGTTTGTTTTAAGAAATTATGCCCTATATATGTTTTTGTTCTCTTTTCTTACTTTGGGAACAGGGTTATTTTTATTCTTTAGCATAGACTTTGGAAGATGACTTTCTTTTGCTCTCCAATTTCTGCCTTCTGAGCCTTAAACCAAGAAAATGTTTTGTTGCTTCTTTGTCCTGTTACACAATTTGGAATCAGATTTAGATGTGATGGTATAGAATCTGTGATTGTATTAAAACAAAGAAAAAAGCAAATGAATAATTACCTATATTGTCGTTAGGGAGAAATTTCACCCACATTGTTGTTTATATCTTCCTCATTATCATTGCCATTTTCTTTCCTCTTTACAAATATATGGAGGATTCCATTGCTATTGCCATGTTATCATGCTGCCTCCTCCAGTGACTTCCTTTACATTAGAGAGGAGAAACATATCATTGCTCCAGTCCTTTGCTGTCCACAAGGACTCAAATGAACTCTCCCCTGAGTACCATTCCAAATTTCTTTCCTAACATTCACATTCCTTAGTCCATGTCAGACATACCAATCCTTCTAAGAGTACTCTTGTTTTAGTATCTTTAAGTTTGCTATACTCACTTCTTTTCTTGAATATATGCAGGCTTTCACATTTTTATTTTATTCAGGTTTGTCCTCAGAGTTTTTTCAAAATACTGAAAGGCCAATTGGCAATTACTTTGCAATACAGAACTGAATTCATCAATTTTGTTTTACAGGATTTTATTGTTTTCAAAGTTATTCAGCTCTTAAGTTTTTAAAAGATAATTATGCAGTGCCTATTCTGGGTAACATGTATAGGGTAAGACTGTGGTCTCAAAGAGTTTTGCATTGTTGGAAGTACAGTCCGTACGCTTTGCTAATTGATGACTTCCTTCGTTTTTCTGTATTTTATTGCATGTGTCCTCGGTGCCCAGTCCTTTCCGTCTTCCTCTCTGCCACCACTTTGTCCACAATACTGTCTTCTCTTTAGTTTACATGTGAAAAATGAAGGCTCCTCACTGGTCTCTTGCCCCCAGGAATTACCTCCTCCAAATCAGTCTTTAGCAAGCAGCCAGAACGTCCATATGGCAGAGAGTAAGTCAGAACATGCTCTCTGTGGCTCTGCTGGATTCCTACTTATGTACTATAAATTCCAGATGTGTCAACACAGTCTGAGGGCTCTGCTTGTTCTAGTTGTGCTTGCATTTTTCAATCCCTCATGGAATTTTCTTTGCTCACCAAACTCTAGCAACATTCACTTTCTTTTACTCTCTTAATGGTCTCTCCTACCTTAGGACCTTGGCTTTTTCTGCCTGTAGTGCTCCTTCAACAGTCCTTAAAAAAGCAAAAGAAAGCAAAAAAGAAAATAACAACGACCAGAAACTTATATTCATAACATCTGCCTCCTGTGTTAGATTGATGAAACCAAAAAGTATTGCCTTTTGTTCTCAACTGTGTCTCTCTAGCCAGTACTGTAACCAAAGTCCAGAAAGTATAATGAAGTGTTTGCTATCAAAGAAACAAAAGCAAAGTTGTAAATGCCATGTTTATATCACAAATTTAATATGTAGAGTGGATTAGGGCAGCCTCGTCACTGCCTTTGATACACTAAGGAGGAAGGGAAGTTTCATTTGAACTCTGATGGATGTGTAGGATCTGAACAGTTGAAATAAGTAGTTGCAACTGTTACGGTTTAAATGAGTAACAGACGTTATTAGAAGAAACAGTGGCATTGGGGACAAGTATTAAATATAAACTATTATAACCATGTTTCTCAGGGAACAAACAAGACGAATCTGAAATTGTATATTGCAGAGGAATCTGAGTGCTGTATAAGACTAAGACATGTAGATGTATCGTGTCATTTGATTTGAGAATCTTTGAGGGATCTGGAGTTGGTTACACATGCATTTGTATCTGTCTCAGAAAAACCAGGTTGGGACATGATCTGGCAGATGATAAGTTTTCAAAGAGTAAGTTTACGGGGCTCTGTCAATCCTAAAATCTTGAAATGGTGAGCAGTCCTAGAGAAGGAGAGGTGCGGTAGAATGGATTGGTCATGGGTGAGAGGTTATGGAAGAAATATTATTATGGATATGATGGAATGTCTGAAGGGAGGGGTCAGAGGAGCTGTTGAGATTTTTAACCTGGGATTCCAGGTGAAATATGGTATTATGGATAATAACCTGGAAGACTTATGGAAGATAGATTAAAATTCCAATTGTAAATGTTCAGTTGCAGTGAAAGGAAGATATCTAGGTATCAAATCTTTAGGCATGAGGGTAACTTTTAAACCAATAGCAGTGTGTGTATGGATTCAGTACAGGACAAATCAATAGGTCCTTAGTACATAGAAATTCTTTGTATTTTGTCAGTTTCTTTTTCATAGCCTTAGGCAATACTATTAGACATTTTAATGTTGCTAAGCTTAGGATAAAAGCACATGTATTCAATTAAGTAGTATTTTTTTTAAGAACCTAACATATTTAAACATAATGTGTTTTTTTTCTTTGTGCTGATATTATATATATATATATATAAAAACATACATAAGGTGTACAATGTGTAAATGTTTTCCTTACACTTCAAGTGGATTTCTGGATGTCAAGTGAAATATTTTTCCCAGATTTTCTGTGAAATGTTTTACTTTATAGGAATGAAGCAAATTCTCTAAAGTATTTACCACTTTCTCTGCTTTTCAGAATTTGAATGCTCCTGATAACAATCTTCCTAGAGCTGTCTTTTTTCTTACAGAAAATGTTTTAAAGGGTTGGGAGGAGGGGGTTTTCTTTCTAGGACTTTTGAGCAACAGCATTTCTCAATACTCAAAGAATGTCACTCAGTGCATTGGGTGGTTTGAAAATATTTACTTAAGGGTAGATAAAGTGTTCCCACCTGTCATAATTTTCCTATGTTAAGACTCCCACTGGGTTTGACATTTCTGTGTTTTGTGCAGGATTGCTAAAAGGTAGTTACCATGACCAAACTGGATGATGCATGGTAATGATGAAAAGCAGGGTGTTTGGAATTCAACATGGATGGTAAAAATGCAAGATGTCAGAGAAGCCATATATTAAAGAGAATTTGAATTGGAAACCGAATCCCAACCTGCCACTGGGAACATTTTGATCATTTTGATTTATTAAACTTTTATAACAACATTCAGATGGAGCTGAATTAAAAGCTTTAGTCTTAGATAGTTTATGATACACTAACCCCTGTGTTATTGGTATCATTTTTGAAGGTTCTCTTAGCAATGAGTGAAGAGAAGAATGAGTGAGGAACTTATACTATAAGGCAATTTTCACACTTATATTTTCGAATCTAACTTTAAATCCTTCTCCTTTGCATTGTGCTACTGATCAGCATGTTTTGCAATTTCAACATATTAAGTACCTTAAAATTTTGCCTTTTATCAAGCATATTTGAAACTCTGGTTAATAATTTTCTCATTTTAATGTTGGATTAATATACATGTCACATACTATATTTTCATTTAGGTTTGTGTACTCAGAGTTGTCTGGGTTTGACTGTGTCTATTTTCTGTTTCTAACTTTGATGAATAAATATTCAAAAAGAAATATGAATGCAATTCAGAAGCCCAACTTAGAAAACATGCATTTCCTATAACTATTGGAATTCTGTACATCAAGTCTTTTAAAAATCATCTTTCAGCATCAGCAGTCATGGGCAGTCTTTTCTGAATAGTGACTTATGATAAAGAGAAATCAATTACTATTAGAGAGGCACTGTAGGTTAAAGGCATTACAGGTTCACACTTGGTTTTGCAGCCAGAAGAGGATACTTAGCTGTGAATCAGGAATGATGCAAAAGATGGATGAGACAGAGTTCAAGGAGCAGTAATGTGAGGGTCCAGGGCTATCATTCCAAGCTGTCTCAGCAGTAATGATGGATGGTTTGGTGGCTAGAAGTAATAATACCAGATGATGAAAGATACATTTCAGCAACTAGAGCCATAGCATACTATGTACCTGTTGAAGTTCTAGGGTGTAATGATTCCTGATTTGCAACCAAACGGGTTTGCTGCATTTAGCAACCAGGATTTTTGGCAGCTGTGAAAGAAGCAAGTAGCATATCAAACACTCCTGCACATTGTAAATTTAATTACCTCATATTTATGCATAGTAGTTGTTGACAGGAACTTGTAAGCTATGCTAATATGGTAGGTAATTTGTTACCTCCAGAAATCACTTTCCATGTGTCTTCTGATCATTATCATGAAACATGATAAATGATCTAGCCCATGAGGTATAAATGAAAATGAAATGGATAATTGGATTCTATGTCTAAATTGTGGCTGGAATGGTTGCAGCAATTATAATTGAATTTATCTCATAAAAATGCATTTGGCAATATATCAGTGACCTTTCATCATCTTGAGCCTATGGTGTTATATGAAACTATTCTTAGGTGCTTAAAAAATCCATCACAGTCTTATAGAGCCAGGGCATTCTGAGAAACAGAGGCAGTGGGAAGATCCTCACTTCAAACCCTGATTCTTGTGATTAAGTCAAGAAGATTTCAGACATGTTGCTCAGAGAGAGGAATGAGTTTATTGAAGGGACAGGGAAAGGGCAAGGGGACATTCTCAAGAGAGAAGAGTGGGTCCTCTCAGAGAGGAGAGGAACAGTGTGCCTCTCCTGCATTCCAGTATTATTGTAGATCCCAGAGAAATTTCCAGGGAGCCCTTCCCAGGTCCACCTCTTGATTTTGACTCACTTCAAAATGATATCAGACTGTCAAGACCACTGCCATGGCAACTCTAAGTCATCTTGGCCCTTGCTGACCAGTTCTAATTGGATAAGACATACATTCTTATAGATTTTATGGTTAGAGGAACTATGCTTATCTCCCAGAGTTTCAGGATCTGGTCACAAACATCTTCCTCTTCAGGGTAACTTGGGTTCCTCCTATCAACATTATTCTGGGCCTGCATTTCTCTTGCACACAACACATAGTTTTCTGAGGAATGTGACTTATCCTGTCCACTTGGGCCATGTAGGACTGCAGGTAAATTGCTTTTTGGGAAAAAAAGCATGTGGGGGTCAACACAGTGGATCCATTTGCAGAATTTTTCTCTTAACCTTATGTTCCCACCATCCTCATCTGTCTGTCCCTGACAATAGTATTTTAATAAAACATTCTCCAACATCCAAATTTTCTCTTTCCTTTTATTCCTGTAGGTATTTTAAACATCTTGCTTATCTGCTGTGGGTTTTAGAAATTAATAATGATAATCTTATTTTTATTTGGAAAATAAAGTATTTTGTTGGTATCAATGCTTGGATCTAATGGTGTGGGAATAGTGTCAGATACTTTGAGATGGTTTTGATGAATACCCTTCTCATTACCTCCTTTCTGCCAGGTGATGGAAGTGTACCTTCTTACTGAATGTATGTGTTCACTTTGATTTTACAAAAGAATATTTCCCCAGCAACAATATAAAATAAATTGAATATCAGCAAACTTTTACCCTTTATCTTCCCCTTCTCTTTAGTTCACTCTAAATAACAAAATTATTTTATTACAAACATGAAAAAACTACTAATATATTCATTGGTTAGATTAGTCATTGTGTTTGTTGGTAATGAAATGGAAAAAAAAATACACAATCTTTAAGGTTTCATATGAGTTAGTCTTTAAGTTAAAGCATATTTTTTGCCCCTTATTCTGTAATTCCTTTAGCACATATGAATTCTTTTCATGAGGGTTCAAGAAGTTCATAAAGCTGCTTCTGTTCAACAATTATTTATTTCCCAATATTTGAGCTTCAATTAATGACAATTCTATGGAAATTAAAATGCTATCTGGAAATGTCCCTTTTCTTTTGAATGTGACATGTCAATTAGCAGGACATGTCCCTAGAGACTTCTCTTTTCTTTCATGATTTTTTTGTTTTTGTTTTTTGCTTTGAATGTCTGTTTTTCACAACTATTAGTAGTTAAGATAGTGTAGCTCCAAATGACAAGCTTATTTCAGTAACTGATATAATGGGAGATAATGAACATAGTATAATGATTTATTCTTCTTTCTAGTAAGTGTAAATTTCATGAAACAGAGTCTAACTGTTTAGTGTAAGTTGTAAAGAAGAAGCACCTATTGATAATACATACATGTGTTCCAGGTGCTGTGACAGAGGTTTTCTATCTATATCTATCTATTTCATCTAGTATAACAACTATTAATATCCCTTTTTTCCACAGGGAACATGGGTCTGGAAAGGTAGACTAAGACTCCTGCTCTCCTACTCTTCAGTTTCATCATGGCTTTTAACTGAATTAACTTAACTTATGTAGTGGTATTAATAAAAATGCCACTGGAGATGAAGAAGAATCAGATTTGTGAGATTTTTTTTCCCTTAAATTTCAATGAAGCTAAATAGGAGATTACTATGGTTATGATCTTGTAACTTTAGAGACATTGTATTTACTTTAAGTTACTTGGCTATTGTTTTTAACTATGTCTTATCCTGACAAGTGGCATTATAACTAAAACCTATCATTTTATAGTCATGTTCTCAGTAGATGTGTAAGAGATAGAAAATTCTTTCTAAATCAAGCTTAGAATTTGGAAAATGACATGTGACCTCATACATGTTTTTCCCGTATTCTGATGAACTGACATAAACATGTGCACACACCCGTGCACACTCATGTTCATTCATGAGCTCATTCAACCAATATTTCAGCAAGCCCAGGAGGGCTTTGCTAGAAACTAGGAAGAAGCTGGCACAAGTATAGAATGTAAAAAGCTGAGAAATTAGTCTGTTTTTCCTCCTGATGAAATTCTTTGACTTCAGAGCTCCCCTGATTGAAAAAAAAAAAGCTCAGAATTTAATAATTTATCCTCTTTCTGAAGTTATGTTGCCTGGTAAGCAATGAATACCCATCAGCACTTATTCTTTGTTTGTTTGTTTGTTTGTTTCCTTTATTTTCTTCATTTATATGTGGTACTGAGGATTGAACCCAGTGCCTCATACTTGCTAGGCAAGCACTCTACCTCTGAGTCACAACGCCAGCCCAGCTCTCTTATTCTTAATTGTATATGAATATTAAAGACTCACTTGGGTGGTACTCAGTAAGGTGGGTTTTCTATGACCCAGTCATCTTTAATCAAATCAGATGAAAATCTTTGACTTTCCCTCCCTCCCTTCCTCCCTTCCTCTCTTCCTCTCCTCCCTCCTTCCTTCCTTCTTTCCTTCCTTTTTTCTCTTTCTCTTTTCCTTTTCCTTTCCTTTTCCCTTTCCCTCTCCCTCCCAGCCATTCACTCTCTCTTCTATTTCTACATATCATTGCCTCTATTGTATTATTTCCAGCTTGGTGAAATAGTATTAGAAATCTCAGGATAAGATTCTACCTGGATTTAACAGTCTTCTGGTGATGGGGGTCTAAGTGGGTTTTCAGGGCAGGAGTTTAGGACTGGTTACTTAGTGTAGACATACAGAAGAGTATATATTTAACTATTTTATGTATATTTTAAACACACATACTTGATGAATATTAATACTCTTAAAATGCCCCTCACATACTTCTGATTAATACCCTCCTGCCCCCGGATGACTACTGTTCAATGGCAGTGATTAACTTAGGTCAATGCAATCCTACATAGTTCATATTTATTTATTTAACTTTTCTCATTCTGCATTGTTTGCAAAATTCATTCATATTATTGCCTGTAGTGAACATTATGTGACATCATTGTTCTTAAACACTCTGTGGTTTGACTCTGCCACCATTTCTCTCTTTCATTGATGGAGGGCTTTTAGTATTTTCACTCTTCATCTCTGTACAATAGTGGTGTATGAATACTCTCCTACATGACTTTTTAGGAACAGGTGTTCTCATGTTGATGTAGCATGTATCTGAACGTAGGATTGCCAGGTTATAAGGTATACTTATGTTTAGTTTTACAAGTTAATGACAAACAGTTTTCTCAATGTGTTGTACACATCTATAACTTGGCCATGAAAGGTCATAGTTACATGTCCTTGCCAACGCTTGATATGATTCTACCTTCCATTTTTAATAAGCTAGTGTTAATTCTTTCATTTATCCATCAGTGTCCCCTTTTAACAAACACTGATTGGTTACTAATATGTCAAGCACTTGAAGATACAAATTCAAAGGTATTAATATAAAATCCATACCTTCAAAGAGCTTAATATGAAGAGAAACAAAATATATAAATAAGCTTCCTATAAGAAAAGTTGCATTTATTGCAGTCTGGAGAGGAAGGGTTTTCAGGGTCATTAATAACTGTGCTGAGGTTCTAAGATGGATGATTTTACTCAGTATATAAATGGCAAAATTCCATTCCAGTCAGTATGTGAAAGGTAAAGATGGGTTGATTTTAAGAGAGGCTGTTCCTTTGCAAAATACCAGTTACTAAACATGAACATGTAATTGGAAACGATAGTGACAAGGTATGAAGTTGGACAGGTAATCATGGATAGATCATGAAAGGGCAGTGTATTTTAAAAACTTTACATCTAAATGGGCATGGTGGCACATGTCTACAATTCTAGTGGCTTGGGAGACTGAGGCAGGAGGATCACAAGTTCAAAGCCAGATTCAGCAACTTAGTGAGACCCTAAGCAACTCAATGAGACTCTGTCTCAAAATTTTAAAAACATTGTAAAAGGGCTGGGGATGTGGCTCTGTAGGTAAGTAACCTGGATTCAATCCCCAGTACAAAAAAACAAAAACAAAAAACAAAGCAAAATAGATTTACTTGAAGATTACCTTCAGTTCAGCTGTCTTTTTTTTTTTTTTTTTTTCTTGCTACTTGATAAATTTTCTTTATCTTTGGTACACTTTTTTTTTTTTTTTCCTGGTGTTTTGTTATTTGTTTACAGAGACATCCAAAAAAAGTAATGCCCCATTAAAAGGCCACACTGACCTGTGGAGTGCCAAAGTTTCCTATTTCCATTTATTTTCAGTCACTGACTACTTTGCTAGACCACTAGTAGGAGATTACCATTACTGCAAAAGGAACTCTGGAGTTTGAAATGATCATGGAAATTTAGAAATGGAAGTGCTTCTCTTCTACCTTATCAGCACGCTTCGATAACAAATGGCTTCTAGAAAATTACCAAGATTCTGCTCAAGTGTTCCTGAGACAGAGGACTCATCTCATAGGAAGCCAAATGCTTTCCTTCTCCTTTCTTTATATTATTTAAAGTTGCTACCAGACCATAGGGCAGCACATTTTATAAGAGAGAGAAGAATACAATGACATTTAATTTTTCATTTATGCGTGTTTGTAAACTGCACTGGTTAACTGCAAAACTACTTAAGGCTTTAGGGAAGATAACATTATATAATTTTACATTTTCCTTATAGTTGTATAAATCATTAATAAGATTTTAATTGATTTTAAAATAAGGAAAGTGAATCAAATCAACATTATATTATAAAAAACACATCACAACTAATGTTTGGAGTGAAGCATGTTCACATGCTGTACTCAAACTGTTGATTAATAGAATGTTAATAGAAGACAAAAAGAAAAAATATAAAATATAATAAAAGACATTATGAAGAAATTTTATGATTTATTTTGTATCACTTCATCAATAGAGTAATAATATCAAGGAAGAAACCTACAGGAAAAACCTTACTACATATTTTTAAATGCATATAACTAATATAATTTTAAACATAAATATTTGTCTAAGTATCTCTTCAGAACTTGACTTCATCCAACAATTTTGGATCTTAAATGATTCAAGTATTTATTTTTAAAATGTCCTTCATTTAAAATTTTGACTCTTAAAATAATCAGAGGATCAAAATAAAATTCACTGAATTTCAAAAAAAAAAAAAAAAAAGCAATGAAGAATGATAAAATTATGGCATTTGTAGGCAAATGGTGGAAATTGGAGAATATCATGCTAAGTGAGATAAGCCAATCTCAAAAAACTAAAGGTCGTATGATCTCGCTGATAAGCGGATGAGGACATATAATGGGGGGTGGGAGGGGCTAGCATTAGGTTTAGGGTTAGGTTTAGAGTTAGGCTAAGGAGAGCGGCAAGAATGAAGGAAAGAAGGACTGTGTAGAGGGAAAAGAGGGGTGGGAGGGGTGGGGGGAAGGGGAAAAATAAAATAAACATCATTACCCTATGTAAATGTAAAAAAATAAAAAAATAAAAAATAAAAAAAAATAAAAAAAAAAAGGATATCTGCAGGAATAGAAGCTTTGTCACTTGCCACCCCACGTCAACTTCCAAGTTTTCTACCTGTCTTTGACAGTGTAGTATGAGGAATTTTGCTCAAAGATGGTGTAGTCTTCCTCTCACCAGGAAGACAATTGTGTCGCACTGTGGGTCACAACACAGAAAGACAGAGGGATATGAACTGTAGTGAGTGCTCGGCTGGTAAACCAACCAGTTCAGCTGTCTTAATAAGACATACTATTCCATTTTTCCACTGATGTACAGTAAAATACCACAAAACTTGGTGGCATAAAACTAGCCATTCTCTAATGCTCACTGCTCCTGCGGGCCAGACGTTTGGAAAGTTGTGACAGTGATGATTTTTCTGTGTGTCATAATATTTCGATCCTGGGCTAAAAAAGTCTCAAAATGACCTACTGAAAGGTGATTCAAACTCCTGGAGGCTAGAATTGTTTGAACTTCATGTGCATGTCTGGTACTTGAACTGGAATAACTTCTCTAGCTAATTGAAGGGTTTTTTTTTTGTTTTGTTTTTGTTTTTTAACAACTGAGCTATATCCCCAGCCTGCTAATTGCAGTTTTTATGTTGTGTCTCAGGCTCTAAGAACAAGGGTTCCAGGTTTTATTGAACAGAGGGGAAGCTATATGGCCCCTCAGGATCTAGCCTAAGAAGGCTCGTTCATTTCCTTCCTTTGTGCTCTATTTATTGAGCTGGGCATGAAGTTCTTAGATTGTTGAGGCTAGAGGATGGGCCCAACCTCTTATTGGGAGAGCTAGAAAAGAATCTATGACCATGTTTTCAGATCATGGTGATTATTTGTATTTTATGCCTCTATTTCATTTTTTATATTATCTATAATATTGTGATAGTCACAAAAACTGTCTTATATAGTTTTTTTTTTCCCCTGGCCATTCTGCCTGTGATTTAAATATCTCCTAGCTGAAACCACGATTAGATAGCACAGTCTTGATCATTGACCTCATCTTCACCACATAATTGGTGTGTGATTTTAAAGGAGGAAAATATTTACAATAAGTAAATTTATTTATCTCCTCAACATGATTTGTGTGTATATGTTAATATAAAATAAAAATATCCACACACCAATTAGTGCCTTTGCATTTTAAACACACAGTCATGTCTTACAGTAATGATACATCTGGTACAGTTTTGTGATTAATTCCCAAAGTAACTATCTTTATATTTGCCCAATGTCAGACTTTTACTTTAACATCTCAACCTAGACATTTTAAAATATAAAAGAACATATCCTTGGGGCAGAAAATGGTGGTACCCTTAAGGTACAATATAAAGATCTCTCAACCACTTTCTTTTATTAGTTTGTCATTGTACAAAAACAAATGCCAAAGGAATATACTTTCCTGTCCTCTTTATACGACTTAAAATATGGGTAGACTTCCTCCCTCAGTTCTTTTATCATCTAATAGTTGCTGTTTGAGGTACTGTTTATAAGAATCTTCAGTGTCCATGAAAATATTAACCCTATTACTTGTTATCCTACTTTTCCCCTACACATTTCCAGTTGATGTGGATAAAGTTGGAAAATTATGGGAAATTTGAAGTTCACAGTAAAGTGTATATGAATTGTCTGTGTTAGCAGCCATTTCAAGCCCTGATTTTTAAATTGGCATGATATTTATCAAAATAGACAAAGGAGGTTTCTTATCACTTAGGTTTGGTACCTGTAAAAGAAAAGCCCAACACTTACCTGTAAAGTTGTATAACTTGGGGTCTAGAAACCCTTTATTTAACTATTCTAAAAACCTTTATTTTCTGTCTACTAACAGATCACAGAACAAGTTTTAGTTGATATGATTTATTTTGATATTCTACATGTCTAGATGCCTCATTAAGGTATGGAAATTGAGGTGTTTGAAGGTATTGAAATTAAAAGTTTTGTTTGGTTTTGTTTCTTTTGCTGGTTGAGCAGTCATGTTAGTGGCTGATCGTCATAATCAGTTTTTGATTAGTATAATAAATTGCCTGAGTTTGAGTACGTAACAAAGAAAAGAGGTTTATTTAGCTTCTACTTTGGGACTGGAAGTCCAAAGAGTATGCCACCAGCCCTGGCAAGGACCCATGTCTGCAACAAGTCATGGTAGATGGAATCGTTGTAGTTCTACAAGTGAGAGGGGAGGGACAGAAAACCAAAGCTGAGGGAGGGGCCGGTCTTGTGTTTCTTATGGCAACACTTGTGAGAATTAACTCAAGGTCCCAGGAAAACTATCTTCATCTCTTCAGAGGACAATGTTTTAATGACTTTAGAACCTCCTGTTTGGCTGCACCTCTTAAAGATCCCACTACCTCCATGACATTGTCACACTGTGGACCTAGTCTCCAACGTATCCTTAGGGAATGAACCACATCTGCACCTTGGTAATGATTAACATGATCCTTCAGAAGTCCTTATTACTATGGCAACCACCAGGATGGCTCTTATTTTTGTGGCATTATCCTTTGTTTTCATCATTTTGCCTGTGTATGTTCAATTTAACCCCTAAAAACCTGATTTTCTTAGTTCAGAGGCATAAGTAGAGCATATAGGTTCTCTGGTCCCCATTCAATTCTCAACTCTTTTAAGTAGTTGTGATAGGAAAGTGCTTATCTGGAGTCAGTAGCCACATGTATTGAACTCATATCTCATTAAAGGTCCTCTGTGTCCTGATTTAATCCAGGATATTTCAACCAATAAGACACATGATTGTTCTTGTTTTGTTGAATCCTCAAATTGAGGACATTTTGTACAATTGCTATTTATATTATATGATTTGGGGAATGAACATTGTGCATATGCCAGTGTCACGTTTTTCTGCTATGAAGATTTTTTCAGTCTCTGATGGTTTACGTTTTTGAACTGAAAAGAGACATAAAATGACGACTGCTCTAGAGTTAGTAGTATTCACATAACATTTGTTACGTATAGAATGCTGAGATTTTCTTCAGTTGGTTTTACTAGGTCATCAAAATTTCATTTTCATTATGAAAAAGAAATACTTTATTTGTTGCATAAATGGATATGCCAGAGCCCCCAACACCCCATCCCCAAGTGATTACTCTGTACCCTCCAAAGTCATTTAGAAATAAAAGCTAAATGTCCCTCTGATCAACAGTCTTCAGTTTACCTGCCTGGAAATCAGGGTAACTAGTGGAGGTAGCAAATAGAGGCTCCTGCTTCCATTGCCAGTCTGAGTCATTACATTGAAATAATGGCCATCTGTTTGTAGCTTCATATACATAAAACCCCATGTAACATTTTAAATGGACTTGGAATGATCACAGAGTGTGTATTTATAAGGAACATATGCTTATTATGTATTATATTGCCAGTCAACACAATGGAGTGTTAAGACCTAGGGAGCAAGTTGGCAAACTTAAGTAGTATGTTTGATTATAATTAAGTGCTGGGAAATTCTTTTCATTGCAGTTTCCAAATTTCTTAAAATTTGGAATTTAGTCTCATTGAGTTCTTCAGTGTGTTTATATTTAATATTTGGAAGATACAAATTATTTTAAATACTTTTAATTTATTATACACAAAATATTACATGCATGTATAAATGTTTTATGCATATATATATATATATACTATACGAGATATCATAATGTTATTGTAGAGATTTTTCATTCAATTGATCTTTCTCTTTTTCTTTTAAACTGGATTTGGGCATTTGGTCTCAATATGTGCTAACATAAAATGAATATGAATGATATTATTGTATTCTAAATTCCTTTGCCAGTTATCTACAATGTAGTAAGAGCCTGTCGTATACAACCTAGGCATATTTAGCATGTTCTGGGACATGCATTGTTATTGCCAAATACAGTTCTCCTCCTTCACTCTACCATGTATATTCCTCCTTTATCCCACCATGTATATTTTTTATTCTGTCTCACAAATGTGACTGATGAAACAGTGATGAGTGCCCATTTATAACTCTAGATTTAAGGGAATTAAACAGAGTTGAAGGGCTTTCCTAGTTTTACTACCGAGTTGCTTGTTATTCTTAGAATAACCTGGATGTTCTTTCCCTGAAATGTTACGAACAGTTTGAGCTCTGACAAAGCTGACATGAGGGATTAAATGACCATAAGAGAACTCTTCTGTATTCATTAGGTTGTGACTCATGCAAAAGGATCCATAATTTTCATCATAACATATGTGACTTGTTGTCTTGTGGATTGTAACAGAGAGACTTTTGTAAAGTTGTTGAATTATTACAATAATCCATAATTCTGAACCAATTTATTACAAAGAGATTAATGAAGAAGAAAATAGTTTTTGAACAAAATGAGATGCAAATCCATATTATCTTACAGTTTGATTTTACAGACTAAAAAGCAAATAAATTTTACTTATCAAAAATCCCTTTATCTTTTCAGATACCCTAAATATAATCCTCAACTTGTTTTCAGTTTCTGCTGACAGATCAAAAATAGAGTACTGTTTGTGTCTTTTTATTTCAAGCATGTAATAAAGTTATTGCAGCAATGTTTTCAAATCAAGGTGAATAAAATGCCATGGTAATGCATAGGATATAAAATTCAGAATGTAAAATTTGCAGTTTCAATGATGAACTGATTCTTCTTATTTCAGCACTTTAGGCAGCAGGAAAAAGCCATGTCACAGAGTTTAAGTAGTCTGATTCCACAGATCTTGAAGTTTAAAAAATGAATAGGTATCAGATAGCAACTTCAGGTACAAAATTGTTGTTCCATATAAAGAGTGGCATATTTATCATCAGAATTTTCTCCTACCCTGAGCTACATTTTTGTTCAAGAAATATCACATGTATATTTTCTGGTGCTTATAGAATGATATGTTCTTATATCATTCCTGATTTATGATTTATATTTATACTACTTAAAATATATAAGGGAGCACATGTTCAATGAAAATGTTCTTTTAAAAATATCTTAATTGATCTGATTTGATGAAAAAAACAAGAATTATTGCTAGGTTTAGATTTTTTTTATTTATTTATTTATTTTTTTTACAATATGGATAAATCATCTGATGCCACTTGGTCACTAAGCAATTGCTTAGAAAGTGTTCTTTTGTTCCAGTCAACTAACTCCTTTAATTAAATAGTAACATTTTGTAGGTGCTGTGTATCAATGTCAGAGCAATTGGCTGGCTCCATGGTTCAAAGGAGGAGGTAGTAAATCTGACTTTTGAGGACTTGATTTCAGCATCTAAAAATAAATTTAATAAATAAGGTACACAAATATTCCCATCTCCAAATGAAGATTGTTGTGCTAAAATTGTGTATTGTAAGGAATAGGTAGAGTTTGTGTAGATACTTTTTCTTTTCACGAAGTGTAACTTATTTTTAAGGCATTGTTGAGCTGGCCATTTATTCCATTATAATACCATTTTATTATTATTATTATTATTATTATTATTATTTTTTTTTTGGCGGTTCTGGGGATTGAACCCAGGGCCTCGTGCTTGTGAGGCAAGCACTCTACCAACTGAGCTATGTCCCCAGCCCTTATAATACCATTAAATTTTTTCAGACAGTGAAAGAAACACTGGGACTATAACAATGAGGTAGTTTTATGGGCACCTTACAAATTTTATTGGATTATAGGAATAAAAGAAAAAAAGTAATTTATTCATTGTCTCATAGTTCCCCAATTACAGGTAGTAGTTTTTTGCTACATTTTCTTCTGGTGGTGGTGGTACTCCCAGTATATACTTTATACTTTTTTAAATGAAAACTAATAATTTTTACAGTGTGCCTTCTTAAGGCTTGTGGGAATTTCATTGAATAGATACACGATAATTGACTATTGTTGAACATTTTGATTACATTTTTGTGTCTTTTAAACTAGCTCTTTACAATAAATTTCCAGAAGAAGATTAACTTTGATATATATTGATGAATTATTTTCCAAAAACATTATTATTTCCTTTGCTTTTGAGCAAGCTATGTACTAGAATGCTCATTTACCTATGCTTTATTGGCACTGGGCAAGTCTGTTAGGACAAATGAGCACCTGCACAGCGCTCTTTCTTCAACTTCTGCTCTATTCTGCTTATAGAGGAAATAAAAGTAGTGGAATTTTAGATACAAATAAGCAGTGTACTATTTTCTTATCTACTTCCCTACTGGCCTCTGAAACCATGAAACTTCATGGTTCTGAGAAGTTATTTGTGTGGAATCTTGTGAGTGTAGGCAGTGAAGCACAGCATACATACATTCTTTCCACAGTTCAGCCTAACTATGTGCTAACATCCATAGAGTTGATAATAGATAGTAATAGTTCCCTTTGATTAATACTGTGCCTAGCATATTGCCAGCATAGGGGCCTCAGGTTTGTCAACATTTTAATTTTGCTATGTCTTACTGGTCTTTAATCCACCAGTATGAGATTTTGAGCCACCTAAATGGTATAATTTGAAAATATACCATAAAATGGATTGATGAATTTTTAAAAAGGGATATTAATATAATAAACAAAAATTAACATTATCTCAATATATAAATACATAAATATAATAACAGTAATTTATAAGAATGAAAATTTGTAGAAATTTCTGGCTACATCATTTGTATGAGTAAAAATTATGAGATAGTAGCCAAAAAAGTAGATGGTTAAGTATTTGATTTCCTAAGGAATTTTTAAGACTAAAAATGTTAAGTATCATAAAAATAACAATTTGAAAATCATGAATAAAATCACTCTCTTCATAAATATTTCTGGGTTATAGTGCATAAACTAGGGTATAGAAGAAACCTTGATAAATAAACCTTAAAGTTTTCAGATGTATACTTAATGTTTTAACATCTAAGCAAAAATGAAGCAAATTATATTATCATATATATAATAGTAAATGCCCAAAGAAAATGTTTCTAATTATGAATAACTTGCTTTCCTTTTCTTGTTGGGGCAAAGATTATTATCCTATTTATCAGTGATATTATTTCAAATTTGTTGAAGCACTCAAGTACCATTAAATTATGCTGTTACTCTATTTGAGGACAATTTAAAATGATTTAAAAATTATTATAGGGGACCTTATGAACACCTGAATTATGCGGTACAACGATGTCATACTTCTTTCCTTCAGCTTCTCTAATGTCCCTTTCCCTTTACTTGAACATCTGGTAGGTGACAGATAAGAAAAATAAACAAAAAACATAAACAGTGAATTTATTGTATAACAGAAACAAGAAGTAGATGAAAATTTCAGTGGAGAGGGTAATAAGAAATAGAATAAAATCCAATTTGTAGTGATCCGTTCATTTAAACAACTATTAGTAAATAAGAAAAAATGTCTCTATCAAAAATATTCTAATGTTGGGTTTTGCAGGAATTTATATTTGGCAAGGGAGCACTGAGTCTTGTAGCCATTTTGATGTTCATCATCTCTATTTTCATTTCTTTTTACAACGAATATATTGTAAATACAAAAGGAGAACACATATATTTTTAAGCTCTTTCATATTTTTTCACTGCTCTATACCTAGCTAGGGAACTTTCTTTGGTCAAGTTTTTCTCTATTTAGAAGGTTTCTATCAAGTTGGATAAAGAACTGAGCTACTTCCTAGAAAGAACAATGAAATCACAGTCCATGACTGTGGTAAACTGTAAAATATCTCCCAAGTTTCTCAGTTCCTAATTAGTAGAACTTGAGTATACTACCTTGTGTGTTAAAATAATTTTTGCAGAAGTAGTATGTTAAGGATTTGGAATGGTGAGTGTATCCTGAACTATCCATGGGGACCCTAAATGTAATCACAATATGAGTGAGAGCTGGAGGGAGATTTACCTACAGACAGCAGAGGAGGAGGTGATGTGAGCTCAGAGACAGAGATAGGAGGGATGCAACTGTAAAACAAAAAATATCAGCAGTCACCAGAAGTTAGGAGTTATTTACCTAGAGATTGAGGGCCACTATGGCCTTCTAACATTTGATTTCTGTCCAGTGACACTGATTTCCAGTTTCTGGCTTCAATAACTTTGAGAGAATAAATTTTTGTTCTTTTAGGCACCAGGTTATGGTAATTTGTTATAGCTGTCATGGAAGACTCATGTAATTAATTTCTTTGTCTCCTTCTACAGTGGAAGAGTTAATCTTAGGAAATTCTATGTCTAGGCCTTATTGACAAGCAAATAAAGCAGTTAAGAAAGAGGTAGCATTGAGAGGTATTCAGTTTATCTGTTTGGATTGATGGTGGTAGAAGTGTTATTTGTCTTGACATTTACTTTGTTACTGACATTTTCTGACTTCCTGACTTCTATTACTGATTTTGCATTTTATTGATTAACTGAATTTTGATAAGTGACACATGTTTGTAAAATACCATTATAATGGGAATAATTGGATGAGAGTATACTTTCATAATGATTTACTTGATTTTAAGACATGTTTAAAAATTGAAATATAAAAACAAATAAAGCAAGCTGAATATATAATTGGGATTTTATAATAGGCTGACTCTAGAATAATGAATGTAAATCATTAATTGAAAGTTAATTGGTAACATTGGCAAAGTTTATCTTGTATTTTTGGATTGCATGCTTCAGTTGATACCTAGTGTACAACTGGGATTTCTTTGCACCACACCTCTGGGTCTGGTAGTGTATTAAGTTATGAAGAATATTAATATTGCTGCAGAACAATTACTTGTTCATTTGCTAACTGATTAAAATTCATGCATAATTTATTGAAATGAATAGAGATTTTATAAATAAATCTCCTTGTTCTCCAGGGTCTAAAAACAACATACACATGCTAATATAAGTCTACTTTTTACCTCCAACATAAAAATTTTAATATGTTGTGGTATATTAGTCTCATTAATGTGAGTTTCACTTTGTATAATCATGCTGTTAATCAATGTATATGCTTATAGGTCTCTTTTAACATTGCCACAATACCAGATTTGAGCTATTGCTTTGAGTATTGGACCAATCATTGTGTGCTTGACCATAACACATGGGATAGAAAACTGAACAGAGTGAACTACTGCCCTTCCTCAGACCAAGATCCTGATGACATCAACCTCATTTGTTTATTTATACATAACACTAGTGTTGGATATTAATTTCTGGTTTAAAATTTATCTGTGTTCTGACAAAAAAGAAAATAGCATCACAAATAGTGCTTGTTGATGTATTTTAAAATGTCATCTCTAAAAATTCTTCAAAGAATGCCTAGTTCATTAATGAAGAAATCGTAATACCAAGTTAAAAGTTATATTCAAGTTTAATCTACTATTTCATATGCATTATTGAAACCAGGTCTCCTGACTTCAAATTTTCTTTTCTTTTTATGTTACTTCATTAAAGATTGAAATGACAGAAGAAATACTGTGCTTGTTTCTAATGTGTTTTGTTCTGACTTTCCCCTCCCTTTCTCTCCTTTCCAACTTCTGCTCTTCTCTGTTATTTCCTTCTTATTTTCTATGGCAAGAGTGTTCAGGGTTTTGATGGGTGAGATCTAACACTTGATAGACATGCTTAAGGTCAGGTTTCAGAGCACCGGTACATTTGTAGGTCAACCAGGGTTTGTTATTTATAATTCACTTGGTATATTGTTTCTGTGCATTCATCATGTTAAGAATCAAATCTCTCCAAGTCATCTTTGAACTATAAAGTAAGTGAGCTTTGCTGCTCTGGAGTAGACGCCCAGTGCTATGAATTTAACACTGTTTCCAACTTTAGCTTAAATTAGTCAGTATATGAACCATCTGGAATGAAAACAAACATTGCACATTTGTGGCAAATCAGTTTATTCACAAAATACACACTGCTGTTTTAAATATGTGTGGCATTTAGAGAGTCAGAGAAGACATTTGCATTTTTGTATTATGTTCATTTCTCTATTCAGTTTCCTTTTAGTTTAGGGTTTAGAGAATATATTAACTTTCTTTTTCTTCTTGTCTGCTAAAACTTCTATAAATGCTGACTATAAAATTTGTTGGGTAAAATTCCATTCTATGGAATGTAAAACTCTTAACTGATAAATGAAATTCTAAACTATTTTGGTTTCATTTAAACTTTCTTGTTGCAAATACTTTCATTGAATACATTCATGAAATTGAAAATAGTTCACCTAGAAAAAAATTTTAACTACATATTGTTGAAACAATTTGAAATCATTAGAAATAGATTTCGTGGTTAAAGTTTATAAATCAAGGGTTAAAAAATACTTTTCAATAGAAATAGTTCAAAAATATGCAGTTTATATAGCATATTTTATTTTTGATCTTAGTTTTAGTTTTATTTTAAACATGAGCACAGTTAGCTGCAAGTTTATATTATTCTTTCAGTACTAGTTTGAAAGCTATTACCTTAATGAGCCTTGATTACTTAAGGGGGATTACCTTTATTATTAAGGAGATTTTTAAGGTAACAAAAAATTTGTTACCTCTATTATTCTTTATTACAGGATACTATTTGCTTCCTATATAACAATCAACTTAAAATAATAAATTTATTGATTTATTTATACTATTTTTCTCTCACAGTATTATATGGTTACCTAATGTGTAGAACAACTTGGCAATTAGTAATTGGTAAATATTTGTCATGTGAATTTTGAAGAAAGATTTTGAAAATGATTTTACAGTGTATAGAATCCCAGGTCATCTTGTCTTATCTCTTTTATTAGGGATATTTGTAATTCAGGAACTTACAAGTTAGTAAATTTTATATCACCAAAATTAAAATGTAGATCTTAGGCCCTAACTAAAAATTGTTCATTCATTTAACCATGATATGAAGGTAAAACTTATCTATAGACTTTTTTTTTTCCCTATGGAATACAATGCTATTAAGTAGAAAATACAGTTTGAGGGATTCTGGCAGAGTGTTCTTGACTTTACTGTATCTATCTCCAATCCACTCCTGCCTGCCATGGGTCAGGGTGAGAGAGCATTAGCCGGTTACATTTCATAGTTTTTCTTTATTTGACTTGTTCTAACTCTTAGAAATAATTGGTGAATCAATTTTGGGACAATTACAACTTTATTAACAGTTTTCTTTAAAGTCTTTCAACCTCCTTAAAAATGTGAAAAACACTGTTCTAGATGTTCAGAGAAAACCCCACCTGATCATGTGCTAATTATGACTTCATGGCCTAATGTTCCCTGTGGAAAGACCCTATGGACAGGGCAGGGGAGGTGGAGTCCTTCAGAGGCCAGTCTTTCATTTCATCTGCCTGGTTGTTAAGGGGGTAAAATTTTCTCCAGTACATCATTCATCATTTCTATCAGTTCAGACATTGAAATGATATTTCCCCAAGTTTATTGAAACAAAATATCATAAGCAAGCCAAAATTAAATTGCAGTGTACCTTTGACATTTGAGTTTAATATGTGATATATGGCCTTATTTCATGCTGTTCCCAAAGACCAGTGATACGGAGTCATTTGTGATTTTTGCCTAGGTGTAAATTTCAGTTTCTCCCTCTGGAAGGTGGGTATGTGAACAGTTCAGTGATGCTGAACCCTAACCTGGTCTCATCTGTAGGACCTCTGAAGAAGTAGAAAGCAAGACAAAACAAAAACAAAAAAATACCCCTTCACCATATTCCATAAATGAAATAAAGCAGTAAAAACCAACTCTGCTATTACCTAATAAGAGCTTTTCATCTCTAAATATTTTTTTATGTCCCTTGTTTATTATGTCTTTACATGTTTTATCTCCTGGAAAAGCATGCTTCTGATGAAAGAAAATTTGTGCAGTATGGTTGTAAGCCTTCATAGAAGTATTTGCTCTTTAAAAGTGTGGTTGCCAGATGACTTCTGTCCTGGTCTTCTTTTAAATATTGCCATGTAATAAAAAGTAAATCATTCAATTTGGCTTCAAGAGACATTAATATATCTCTGTATTACAATGCTGCAGATTGTTATCTAATTAGAGTACACACTCTTCTCCCCTAGAACCACCAAGACCCATTGCTCCTCCCCAGCTGCTTGGCGTTGGGCCTACCTATTTGCTGATTCAACTGAATGCCAACTCAATCATTGGAGATGGTCCCATTATCCTGAAAGAAGTAGAATACCGAATGACATCAGGCTCCTGGACAGAAACCCATGCAGTCAATGCTCCAACTTATAAATTGTGGCATTTAGATCCAGATACTGAATATGAGATCCGCGTGCTACTTACGAGACCTGGGGAAGGTGGAACAGGACTTCCAGGACCTCCATTAATCACCAGAACCAAATGTGCAGGTATGACTGAATAGCAGGCCACTGTACTTGTGAAGGAATCTAAAATAGGATATCTAACACACATGCAATGTTTAATGTTCTGATTAATTAATATATGATATCACACTATTCTAAGAAGTTCAGTGAACTAAGTGATTCAATAATTGACTGTCATATTTGGATGACATAAGAGCAGTATATGTGCTTCTTTATTATTATTCTACTTTCGTTTTGCATCTGGAGTCTTTTCTTTCTTGATCATTTTGGTGAACCTCCTGTGTAGGTAGCCCATTCATTTCTGATAGCTGTAGATGAAAGTGTTAGTGACAGAGGAAGACCTTTCCAGTTCAAGCAAATGCTGATAACTTATCTTTTTATCACATACACATGGTCTTCCTCAATAATGTTAGAGTCAGCACAGAGGCCATATAGTATAGTAAGGATATGAAAAGTTATTCTGGATAATGCCTTAAAAAACAACTATTGTATTCAGAAAATTGGTGAGAATGATCTCAGCAGCCTGACCCCTGGCTCTAGAATACAGAAAGATTTCCTTTCATGTTGGTAATTGTTCTCCTCATGCTTGAAACAAAATGGTGAAAATAATAGTGTATGAAAAAAAAAACACAAAGAATAAGAAGTGAATAAAATATGTAATCGTAAATCCTAATTCCTTACTATACTATTGTTATAATGGGAAGAATTCTTAGCTATTTAAAGTCACTAAAAATTTTAATGATCTAAGTAATTTGTGTGTATTTTTCATGTCCTACATTTTTATTGTTGAAAATGATTTATTTTTTAGTTCAGTTTAAAGGGGTTTTTCGCATCTATCATGCATTATGTTGAAATACTTACAGAATAGTACATGAACATATGTATCTTTAATATCTAATGAATTAGTTTATGAAAATTGAAATCCAAAACTGAGAATCTTTAAAAATGTTTGTATAATGTCTTTTATTTCCTGAATGTCTTTATTATTTATAATATTATGGGGCTACTCACCAAGAATACTAAACAACAGTAAAGCAAAACCCATAAAATTTTCATATATATTTTTAAACTTAGCTACATTTTATATATTAATAGCAACTATTTAAAGATGTTTATTAATAGAAAATAAGTGCTCAAACATTATTTTGAGATTTAGCGAATAGAGAGTCCCTAATTTGTGAGTGGTCCCACACTCGCATTTGGTGTTTGCAAAGCAGCTTCACCTAGAAGAGTCTGGGTGGTCTACAGGACTCAGCCTCAATCTCATCATTGACTTTTACACATTCTACAGAAGTATATCATTCTGTTTGAGGTCATGTTACAAATTGTTCTTATAGTACTAAACTTTTTGGGGGAAAGGCATGTGGAAACCCACCGCCTCAGTCACAGAAGTCACTGAAATAGGAAACAGTGTGGAAATTCAAAGTAACTTCAGTATTCCAAATTTAATATCCTGTGCTGACAATGAAATGGAGAACAAAAGACTGGTTTACTGAGGGTCTCACTTACGTGCTTTCTAGTAAAATTGCCTTTTTACTGCATTGAATCTTCATAATGGATATACAAACTAACCAACCAATGATAATTTGCTATTCCCATGATCTTCCCTTTGCCCATGCTTGTTAATCATCTGCTTTCTTATCCTTTGTTTTCAACAAAATGTCTTTAAAAATTAGCAGTCTATGTTAGTGTAGTGTAGTTTTTGTTTAAGCTAGGAACTATTTGAAATTGGCCTTTGCTATGAGAGCCGTGGAGATTACAAGTAAATGAGGCTGTATTTTAAAGCTTGCTGTATGCACTCTATTAGGTGAGTGACAGCACCATGTTAATGAACATTGATTTATCCCTGTTGAATGCTTATGTTCAGAGTGTGCATTGAACTGCAATAGGTAAAAATATGACTGCACATTGATTTGAGGTACTTTTTTCTGAGAATAGCCTCATCTGTGTGGGAGGGGATAAAGTAAAAATATTTTACATGCCATAGCCACTTCCTAACTTAGAAAATGTCTTTTTATCTGATTCTTTGAGAAACATTTTATTTGTGCACTCTTTATGGAATTAAATGGTATCGGACTCAATCACTTGTCATTTCACTTTCAACTATAGAAATTTTATTTTTAAACCATCTTTTACATGTGATGAATCTTTGTCACCATGTTTATTATCATTAATTAAATCTTCACAAGACATGTCCGATGCAGAATTTTGCCAAAGGTAAGTGCTATGGACTAGATTTTCAAATACATTGTAAATTTGAGAGAAACCATGGTTACGGATTCATAAGGAGTGTCTACTAATTTGCTCTAATATTAGAAAAGGAGGGCAGGCTCATGGAAGCATATATGGTACAGATTTTTAAACAATTTCTGAAAACCAGAAGTTGAATATAATTGACAAACATTGTGTAACAAAGTATAAGGTCAGTATTAAAGTATGATGTCCATATGTTTCCACTCTTTAAGATCAATTTCCTTTTCCCAAAATTTAAAGTCATTCAGACTTCATCAGTTACACCATTGTTCTCAGCCTAGGATCCCATATCAGCAAAATAGAACACAACTTATGCTAACCATGATATTAGCTGATTTTTGATAAAGATTTCAGAAGTTGAATATTTCTTTATAATCAGGGGAAATGATCCTTGTGGGATCCCAAGCATAACCTTTGGGGGAAATCGTCATCTAATTCTATTAAATTGTTCATTCCCTGGTTACCACTGTTTCTATAAGGGCACTGAGTACTTGGTCTACAAGCCATCCTGTTTTACTTAGAACTGGTTGTATTCCCCCTTATAATTGTTGAGTTTTACTATTAATATCATCTAGTTAAATAAATGTTGATTACTTTGAAGTTTAATACCATGCACATTAGATTATCAAGAAACCTTGAAGATAAGGATAAATACTTAGCTATATATTTGAAATCATTTTCATATGGATGCTTTGTAGGTTGCAGAGAATGATGGCTATTTGCTGATATCCAGAAATTCTTATCTCCTTTTTTTACTTTATCACAGAGGAATGATTTTTGTCATTCCTAAGTACCAAAGAATAATTTAGTTATTATTTACCATTGTTAAAATTCCATTTTAATGCACATCATACATTAATATTTTATTTGGGGCATTGGTAAATGTTTTCTTGCTTGGGAATAATTCATCAATAGATTTTTTCCCTAGAAAATTAGGTTAAAGGTTTTACTTATGTGTATAATGAATAAAATGTTATATTTTCTGAGGAAAATGTTAACTTTTGGGTGGCTATGTGTGGATTCATTTGACTTTGAAATCAGCATATCAATTGAATCTATCATGATGTTTTATGTCCATACCAATCTGTCAGTTAGTATATTATTGTCTTACTTTTGTTTTTGTTAAATTTAAGACTCAGGGGAAAGATAACATAGTTGATACTTGTCCATTATAGTGTAATACCATTACACCATTAGGAAAGCTACTGGGCAGCTGGGGCTCAAACCCATTATTCAGTACTTTAAAAGCCTTACTTGTTTTCCTTCCTACCCCCACCACAGGTGACTTCCCTTCTTCCTAGTAGTATAGAATGAAAAATTAGAAGTATAGCAGGTAAAATTTAGAAGACCCATACCTTTTAAAAAATAGCTTCTGCATGTCTACTTGTTTCCAAAGAAAGTATAGTTTAATGTTTGCAGCTTCCTATCTATTGAGAGCACAGTGGATTGGTGTTAACAATCAAATATATACTGTGCTTAAATACTTTAAACAGCTGTTTTTTCTTAAAAGTGTAAAAAAGTGTTTTTATCCTTCTCTGAAAATGTCCTGCCTGGTTGCCAAAGCTATTTTTTGTTTACTTTCTAAAGTACATTAAAATCATTTGGTAAGTGCAATTACTTGCTTCAGGGTCTCTCAAGTAAGGAGAGGTGGTAATTACAGCCTCTGGTGGCTCAGGCCACCTACGCCTGCCTCAGACTTCTCTATGAACCTGAGGGGTATGATTATTTCGCTGTTAGTTTACAGCCTGACCCATGTTGTTGTTCACATAATGCTTCTTCAGGCATTTCATACATTTTAAAAAATGGCATAAACGTGAAGTTGTCTTAAATGGGAAGGAATTCAAAAACTCCATTGAACAATCGGAAAAAGTATGCTCGCTTTTTTTCTGTGTTTGTTTCCTCTGGGTACACCATCTGGTATAGAAGCTAAGAAAATACAGTTTCTCTTTCTCTTATTAAAGGGAAATAAAATATGCCATCATCAGGAATTGTCTGCATTGCATACTTTGGCAATTGCACATTAAAATTGCTCTTTTAAATTGCCTTCTGCTTCTGGGTATCCCATTGTAGAACTGCTTTATGATTAACTGACATTTTAGCAGCATCTCCCTCATAGGGAAGGTCAATAGTTCAGAGTGTCCAGAATGTAATATATTTACACAGTTGGGAAAACTACTCTCTACTCTTATATTGAAGTTCAATGCTCTCGGCAGTTTTTAGTTGAAACGTGTAGATCTATGAAGCAGTGAAAAGGAAAGTGTCTTCTTTTAAATGTAAACATTTACTGTAAATGCATTTTTTTTCTGTCCTAAATCCAAAATGGAAGGAAAAAACAAAATAGAATAATGCTCAGATATTTACCAGAAACTTCAAAATGGGGGATTAAATTTTGGCCTTTTGGCTATAGCTTCATCAGCAAAATGGAAATATATTACTTTTTCTTCTGGTTCAAGATAGATATCAATCATAAAAATGAGTTATTCATTGACATTCAGCCTACAGCTTAAAACAAAATACACAGCTCTTGTAAGAATTAGTTTATAGTATAAGGATGGCTTACTACTTGATTTATACTGAAGGATTATATCAATGCTTGTTTTTAAATGTATTAACCTGTATATAATCATATGTGTGTGCAATTTGTTTTTAGTATATGTGCTGCCGAAGCGAGCACTGCAATTTGTTTTTGTTTTGTGGTGCTGGGACTCGAACCCAGGGCCTCACTTAAGCTAGCCAAACGATCATACCACAGAGCCTTATGTGTTTTCTTTATTGCTTTTGAGCAAGAATTTTAAAACGCAATACGACTGTTATTGAAGTCAGGACAACTACAAATAAAAATCTTTAACAGAAAGAAGTTCTTTAACATTCTTAAGAATCTAAGAATAAAATCCTAATTTAGGTTTCCTTCCTTTTTTAGTGAGTAATAACCTGATTTTGTTTTTCAGATTGTGTAGAGAATATCTCTGTTTGAAAAACATTTGTTCATTCAGAAAACCTTTCCTTGGCCTCTTTCTTTGTTAGTAGTAATGGGTTAAGTGCCAGGTCTCCAACGTTCCACAGCAATGCCTTGACCATAAGGCCTAGTGGTCACTGGAGACAGACATAAACAAAATAAAATGCAAGGAGATGTGAATAGAATTCAAAACAGAGAGAACAGCATGTTTAATTCAGTTGTAAACATTGCCGATAATTTAGGTTCTGAAAATAGATGGATTCAGTAGATCTCGGGCTTACTCTGGGCTTGTGGTTGAATTTAAGATGGCAGGAAGTCTGCAGCTTGGTCTCATGTAATTGATCTGTTATTCAGTTGTTTTTAGGAAACTGACCAATGTTACCAGATTAGATTTTAGGGAGTCCATCCCACCTCTGTGAAAGATAGGCTAGAGCTAAGGAAGGACTGGAGGCAGAGAAAATGAAAACATTTATAGATGTTGCTAATAATCACTGTACTGCATCTTTCATTGTAGATGAGAAATAGGAATTTATATTTTTGGAAGATAGTATCATTTCTAATAATCAAGAAATTTCTTTCAATAAATTTCTTTGAAAGATATGAGAATGAGACCGAGCTTGACTTATATTGTAATTGACACGAACATTCTGCTAAGACTCTATAAAGCTAGAAGCTCCCAGGATAAGAGTTGTGAAAGTTCAGGGAATATGAAATCATCTTGCCTACTCTCTTTTTTCATTTTACTTCAGGAGCAGGACATATAGCTAATCATGCATCTCAATTCCTGGCACATCTCCTTAGAGGAGATGACATCAGTAACAATGTAATTACCTTTACTAACTAGAGTTGGGTTGTTTTCAGCTTAAATTTCTCTCATCTGACTTACATTTGTTGATGAAAAGCGTTTGGTAACCAGTGAAAATGACACTATATTTATTTATCCTTAGTACTTTACCACATGTTGAGTCTGTTAATGGTATCATTAAGTACTCTTTTTATTGGCTTCATTGTTTTTATTGAATTTTGCATACTGCAATCAAGCTGACAGGTGGAAATGGTTTGAATAACAGCATCAATCTCGTGCTATGTCCTGAATTTCCCCTCAAGTCCTAAGAATTTTATTTGATACCAGGAAATGAAAATGTCTTTAAAGATAAAATGATATATTAACCATGTCTTGAATGATAATGACATAGAAGTGTCTGACAAAAAAAACAAAAAGTACTAAAAAGATATGGATCCAGATATGATCCAGATATGAAAACAAGTCCAAGAGCCCCCCAAGTCTGTGAGCTTTTGACTTCCTTTGATGGTGCCATTGTGGTCACAATGGTGCATGAACTTGGTCCTGATTTTCTTCTTTTTTAAGCAGGGAAGAAGCTACCTCTGCCTGCTATTGTCACTGTCTATTTACTTCCTTTTTTGAATTATAATAGACATTCTTCACTTTGGAATAAGAAAGAAAACTAAACCAGGATCTGGGGTGGGGTGGGGGCAGGGACCAAAGCTTTTGAGCTGGCTTGGCAGAGAGGAGGACAGCTAAAAGATCATGGAGACTGAACTCACATTTAGTTCCAACCTATTTATAATTCGCATTTGGGGTGAGTGTTGTTCATTTGGTGCAATTTATTGATGGGAAAAAATGGCATTATATGAATGTATCTCATTATTTTCATCATTTAATTTGACTCAGCCCACGCCTGAACATGGGAGTATCAGCATAAGAACTCACTTTCAGGTCTTTGCTGTCTTACTACAAGATAGGCCATTTTTATAGCTAAAAATTGCTATAGGCATGATTCCTCCATCTTCTTTCCTTTCAATCAATTTGTATGTAAACTGCAGGGGGAAAAAAAAAAGCATATGAAAAGGAAAGAGATAATGAGCAAATTCCAATCTGGAGTCTTACTTGTAATATTGTACTTCATGAACTGAGTAGAAAATGTACTTCAAAGGATAGGAATTCATGCCTTTCATGTCACCCTAGGCAAAACCTGTGCAAATTCAGCTGTCACTACATATGATGTGGCCTAGAAATCATTGAGTGATGTCCATTATAATTGTCTCAGCTAAATCATCTCAGAAAGTTGAGTTTAAATAATTCATCTTTATTTGACTATGTCATTATTTCCCACCCCGTATATTATCTCTCCACAACCAAAGACTATTAAGCAATCAGAAAAATGTCTTATTTTTACCTATTATTTAAATTACTTTAAACAGGTACTATGTTCCATCTTGTTATATTCTGCTCAATATACTAAATATCATGTTTTTATTGTACTGTTACTCATGAGCATGAACTTGATTCCCAAAAGAAGGTCATATATATATATATATGCATATGTGTGTATGTATGTGTGTGTGTGTGTGTGTATATATATATATATATATATAAAAAATTAATTTTGGCAATTTGGATACCATCTTAATAATTATACTCCTGGGCAATACTTAATCAAGTCTCCTTTCATATTTGCTCTTTATCTCTCTTATAGTGAATTCTGTACTTTATTTGTGAGCATGGTGCATATGTCTGATAGCTAAAAAATCAACTTTACTGCTTAGATAGACAAAATGTCAAAATGTCACAGGGGTGCACTGATTATCTATAGGATTGGAGGGTCCTTGCTGGAATTCTCAGAGTCTATAAAGACTGCATGGAATCCATAAACCCAGGTTGTTTTGTAAATTATATGGAATACAACAATATACCAAATTTTGCAACTAGTATTGTTAAAAACCACTATAATGCTACAACATTTATATAACTGTCATCATTTTTGTCAAGACACTATTATTTTTCTTTATTTCCCTGTGGGGATTTTGTTAGTTGTTAAGTATAAGATATGTGCAGTTTTACCTTCTGTTTGTTTGGCTTGGCATTCTCTCAGCCCACCTCCCATGGTTGGTTGGTTTGTTACTGGAATTGTATCCCACTGAGCTATATCTCGCACTTATATTAAGAGAGGTTCTCTCTAAGAGTTGCTCAGGGCCTCACTAAGTTGCTGAGGTTAGCCTTGAATTTGTAATCCTCCTGCCTCAGCCTCTGGAGATTCTGAGATTACAGGCATGCACCACCATGCCTGGTTACCTCCCATGTGTTTACAGGACATTCTCTCATCCTTAATGCCTGCTTAATTGTTCTACTGGATGTATGTACTTCAATTGATTTTATCATTCTTCTATCACCAAAAGTTTGGAATAACTGGTATTAGAAATGCTTCAATGAAGATGAAGCATGGATCTTTCTTCGTGACTAAAAAGTTCTTGATATGTACCGTCTAAGTATTATAACATTGCTGGTACCAGCAAAGATGAGTACGTAGTCAAACCGTTTTAGTAGCTATTTTAGTCAGCTTTTTTGCTGCTGCGATTAAAGAACCTAACCAGCACAACTGTAGAGTGGGATAGGTTTATTTGAAGGCTTATGGTTTTAGAGCTCTTAATCCATAGAAGTATGGCTCCATTCCTCAGAGCTCTAGGTAAGTCAGAACATCATGGCAGGAGAGTGTGGTGGATAGAAGCAGCTCACATCATGGTGATCAGGAAGCAGAGGTGAATCCACTCCTAACATACAAATATATACCCAAAGCCACGCCTCAATTTTCACCTCCTCCAGCCATACCCTACCACTTCAGTTACCACTCAGTTAATCCCTGTTAGGAGTTAAAGCACTGATTGCGTTAAGACTCTTATAACCCACAATTTTCTCCTCCTCTGAACCTTCTTACATTGTCTCACATGTGAGTGTTTTGGGGACACCTCACATCCCAACTATAATAGTAGGAGAAAGTACTATATAATTAATCAAGTCCTGCTCCTCTATTAAATCGCCACTCTGGGCACTTGGACTCAATAGTAAAGTGATTTTATCACTATCAAATAGCAGCTTGAAAAGAATGTAAAGAATATTATTTACATTGCTTTCTTTCACAAATCTCCTGTGTGCCAGGCACTATTGAAACTGCCAGGTATTCTGAGATGCAGACTCTGACTTCTAGGTACTCAAAGTCCAGAGCATCATGACCTTAGCGAGTCTCCTGTGTTTGCCAGGCACTAATGCAAACTCCTAGATACAAGTCAGGGCTCCCTTAGTGCATTCCTGTGCTGAGTTACTGCTAGAGGTTGGAAGATAGACATATGGATAAATAATTTAACCAAGGATCAGTATAATAGATGTGATCTACAGTTGTACAGTGCAGCCCTGAAGTAAGAGTAGGATTTTATGAAGTAGGAGATCAGGAGAATTAGCTGTTTTGAGTTAAGATTTGGAAGTCAGTAAACTCTAGGTTCAAAATCTGGGTCGAATACTTAATAATGGGAAGTGACTTAACTTCACTGGATCAATAATTGAACCTAATTTGACATTTGTGAGCAAACCAATGTTGTTCTAAAACTACACATCAACTGTTAAATTTTCAGAAATTTGCTAGTTGTTAAATGACATAAAAATTATATAAACTTAACAAACATATTTTAAAGTCCTAATGACTTTTATATATGACATCATATATGTGTCTATTTTATCTGTTTGTTGGTGGCATTAAGCTCATTTTTTCCCAGTTGTGTCTTCTGAAACTTTAAACTGTAGTGGCATATTATAATATGAGAAGTGACAAGAGCTTCAAGTCCAGATTTTTTTCCCACACTATACCTTTTTTGGAAGAGCCAAAACCATGTATCAAACATTTTTCTGCATTCCACTGGAGATAATTCATACAAAGTACTTAGCATTTTGTATGCCATAGACAACAAACTTAGTAACATTAGCCCTCATTGCATTATAAGCCATTACATTAAAAATATTTTTTCTCATATTTTAAAACTCACAAACACAGAAAATCTGAAGAAATTATAGAGTGAACACATATATTCCCCACTATAATGTACCTTTTGTTGTATATGTGATGTCCCATATTTATTCACTTATCCACCTTCATATTAATCTATTGGCATCTTAGTTTCTTAATACGTTAAGATGTTTTCTCCAAGGACGCGATATTTTTTAAGGAATTAATTGCTTGAATTTTTATTACAATGTTTAGAATGATTTGTGTTTTAGAAATATTTCTCCAGTGCTTGTGTAGGAGAAGGATTGAAAGGAGATTTCTGAGAGATTAGAAGGCTGCTACTTCAGTCTAAGCAAAAATTGATCAGTGCTTGAACTGAAGCAGTAGAGATAAGAATTCCAATGAGGAGGCAGGGTTGAAAGAGATTTGAGAGGTGCAATCAGTAGAATTTGGTGACACATTGGAAGGGAATTCTGGCTTGGGAAATTAAGGTTTAGTGATAGGTTTTAACTTGAAGTAGTAAAACAGTGGGGAAAAGTCTTAGAAGGAAGATCTTTGTGTTTATTTTGAGAAATGAGATAGTGGATAGGCAATTATATTCCTGGCTCTGTGATTCAATAGAGAGGGGCAGAGAGCACAACATACAGATTTGAGTGTCTTCAGCATTTCATTCCTGGTGTGAGTCATGGTTGTTCTATTTTTTTCCTCAAATTGGATATTAAAGTAAATTTCTTTGACTAACACAATCAGAAATTGTACTCTTTTTCTAGAGGAAACTATACTGTACACATTATTATATTATTGCATGAACTATTAAGACAAACTAAATGATGCTTAGCAGACACAACCTAAAATATATATATCTTGTTGTTTTGTTTAAAATTCTTAAGCACGTTCACTTATTCTTTTTACTCACCAAATTATGACATAGATAGGTATATGTTACAAGTTCCTCCTGTTGGGCAGCTTGGAGCATTATGCAACTGACAAAATCAACATGTGGTTCAATGGATTCTCAAAATTAGTACTTGGCATACATGCAAATAAGCTAATTTGGTTGGGACTATCTCTGTCTTCTTTCTAGTATTGCTCTTTTACTTCCCCCATTGTCCTCCTTCTTAAAGATTCAAGGGCCCTTTTGCCACACTTGTGTCCTTTAGGTGGGGCTGAAGCATGTGAACCAGGGATTAACAGTAGCACTGGTATGTGATTCTCATTCTTTGGGCTATTGGTATAGGATAAACAATATACATTGATACCTTACTAGAACATTCAATGATAATAATTTCTTTTTTTTTAACTTTGTATCAAATTCTACACTTGGGTGCTTTGATTATAAAGTATAACAATTAATCTCATTCTTTAAAGTCTCAAATCAGAAGCCTCTTTAGGACAAACATAAATATTTACTTTCCAAGAATTTCCAATAAAGTAGGGGAAATGAAATACTTATCTCAATTTCAGTGAAGAGCCGAAATAAATGTTTTTTTCTCAGATTTTAGTGAAATTCTTATAAAGTAAAAAGTAGGTCAGCAAGACAAATTTATTTTATTCTTAGAACAGCAGTACAAATATCATCTTAAGGAAATGACTTTATAGTTGCCTATTAAAAAAGAAAAGCTGGGGAGAATTTCTAGTGATTCATTCCTTGTTGAACAGTCCTAGTCTGAATATAATGGTAATTATATTTGAATAAGATAATTTGATTTTCACTTTCTTAACTGATCTTTTTTACCCTGTGACAACATTTAAAAATTTTTGCAAGTAACCAATAAGCCTTTTTCTAAATCTATAGTCAAATCAGTTATTTAAGCTATGTACAGTTTAAAAGATTCTCAAAATATATTTGTATTAGTTAGCTTTCTCTTAGTGTAACAAAATCAACTTAAGAAAAGTGGTTCATTTTGGCTCATTTTTAGAACTTTCAGTTCATGATTGAGTGGATAGGATTGATGGCCTGGAATTGAAAAAGAGGAAGAAGAAGGGACTGGGGTCCCACAGTACCCTTCTAGGGCACACCCCAGTGACTTAAAGACTTCCTAATAGGCATCAACTCTTTATTTTTTATTTGTTCTTTATAGTTATACATGACAGTAGAATGTGTCTTGACATATTATACATACATGGTCTACTTCCCAATCTTGTGACTGTACAAGATGTGGAGTTACACTGGTCAAGTATTCACATGTGAACATAGGAAAGTTATGTCCGATTCGTTCTACTGCCTCTTAAAGGTGTCACCACTTGGACCACAAATCTTTGGGAAATACAAGACCAAAGTATAGCAATATACTAAGTTTGGCTGATCGATCCTTCTATAATCTTTTAAGATGATGAATTGTATCACCACTGATATGAAACTTACTCTGAGTTGAAACTCTGCTAAGCTCCTGGACCTATGTTTTTTTGACAGAAGCCTATATACCTGTATCAATAATGTTAAGATGGGACAATTTTTGTTTTTCTCCATTTTAAGATTAAAAAAATTGTTCTAATGAAAAAATTAATTCAGAATAAGAAATATTCTTCTAAAAATCAAAATGGTATAATTATAGTCCTTAAATATAAAAATCATTGAAGTCTATGAATAATAAAGAAATAAACATGTGTTTGCCTGCAGCAGAACAATGAAACAGTGCTGTTCCTATATTATAAACAGTACATAATATTTAATTTCCATGGGACTAGCAAAGCATTTGTTATATTGTGAGTTTTAGCACTGGTTATTGCATATGTCTTCGTTTAAAAATATATTCTTGTCTTGGACAGGTGGTATTTAAGGATTTGGGAGTGAGAAATGGTTTGGCAGTATAACAAGGCATATTACAAGAGCCTGCCTTGAAAGGAAAGAAAGAGAGTCAGACATTTTCCATTACTACCTACTGTTAAGGTGCTCACATTATTCCCTAAACAACCTCATGCTTGTGGCAATAATCATGCACTATATTTTTTTGTACTAATATGAAAGTGAAATTCAATCTTTTTGACAAATATTGCATCACTTCTGGTTGGAAAATTTTTTGTCACTCACACCATGTTGATGCATGAGTAGGTTGTGACATTCTGGCTGAAATGACGTTGGATTAAATGTATCGAGTAAAGTGAAATTTTACTTGAGATGTAACTTTATCTTTGCATTTCTTTCTCTTTTCCCTCCCCCAACCTGCCCTCACTCCTTCCTGGAGTTCAGATTCCTCCTATTTCCTTGTTCCTTCTTAGATAAGCCATGTTAGTATCCTCAAGAAATGTCTTACAGTGCACCTGAAGGAAAGTTTCCACAGAAATGTGTATTTGCTTGTTTATTATTTTCTCTATTGTGTATGTACATGTGTGTCCACACATACCAGTGCAAAAATTTAAAGGGTTTTGCAGTAACTGTTTACTTTCTTACTGGGACTCTATTTCTAAAAGGAGTAATTGTACAGTGTCTATAACATGAGCTTATTAAAGTCATCCATAATCTGTTTTTTGGTGTGAAATATGAACCTTCTGACTTTTGCCTTGAAGATTTTCTACTTGGGAGTTCTCTCTCCTGAAATGTCTTATGCAGTTATGCAGGGTTTGGAACTGTTTTGCTTTTAAGTTTTCCTTTGTCTCAGTTGTATTATTAGCCTTACAATAAGGAGCACATACATATTTTTTAAAAAACATAGTGTTTATAGTAGTAGAAACTGGATATAAACTAGATGATTGACAAAAGGAAATTATTTTATAAATTACATAATATCTCAATATAGATGCGCAGCCTTTAAAATTACATACATAAAGCCTTAATCTGAAATAAAAATATAAAGCCATGTAACAGAATCAAAGAATGCTGAAGAAACAATAAAAATATATCCTGCATAAACAGGGCACAGTGATAAAAGCCTATAATCCCAGTGATCTGGGAGGCTGAGGCAGGAGGATTCTAAGTCTTAGGCCAGCCTCAGTAATTTAGTAAGGTCTTATGTAACCTAGGAAGGCTCTGCCTCTAAATGAATGAATTAATGAATAAATAAATAAATAATAAAAGGCCAGGGATGTATCTCAATAGAAAAGCATACCTAGGTTTAATCCTCAGTCAAAAAAAAAACAAAAACAAAAACCAACTATATAACAAAGAACAAAAATAAAAATAACGCAATACTTGCTGATATTAGGTAACTATATTATTAGCAATTTTCTCATTTCTTAGTTTCATTTAAAGTAATTTTCTTCATAAAGATAAAAATGATTTTAATGATGAAACTTTTACCAAGGAAGGAAATAAAAAGAGGAGATTGGTTTATAGGAATACATGAGATTTTAATGTGTAGCACTCTTAAGCTTTGACTTAGGTTTCCATATTTTTAAAAGTAGAGTGATAAAACTACCATGAAGGGTCATCATAAGGACTAAATATATTATTAACTTTACAGTTTCATAATGGGCACTGAGTTTAGGATACGCACAATTTTTTTCTGTAAATATGTATAATTGAGTTATTTTATAGTCATATTCTCAGCACAACAAAATTTGTTCTTGGCTGTTTCTAAATTTCTCAAATATTTAGAGCTGTTTCTCCCTATTTCCTTCCCCTTCTTATCCAAAGAAACCCCTGTACTACTCTGTTTCCATTTATTTGAATTTTTTGTTCTTCATATAATTGAGATCATAAAGTATTTTTTTTGCCTTTGTCTTGCTATGTCACTTAACATAATGTCTTCCAGGTTTGCCATGTTTTCATGGCAGTACCTCCATATATATGTATGTATGCATGTATACATATATATGTGTGTATGTATGTATACATGTATATATATATACACACACACACAAATTGTATATATTGTATATACACAAATTAAATATATGCATATTTGTTTGTATATACACACAGGCACACTCAGTCACAATTTTTGTCCATTCATCCACTAATGGACACTGACTTTGTTTCCATATCTTTGCTGTAGTGAATAATGCTGAAGGGTACGTGCAAATCCATAGGAGTGCTGATTTAATTTCCTTTGAGTATATACCCAGAAGAGGAATTTCTTGGTCATATGATAGTTCTATTTATAAGATCTGAGGAGCATCCATAATGTTTTCTATAATGGCTGCACCAATTTACATTCCTACCAACAGTATGCAACAGTTATTTTTTCTCCACAAACTTGCCAACACTTGGGGCTGGTTTTATTTTGAGTAAAATCCTTCTTTACTTTCATTTCAATCAAAATGCATGAGAGAATTAAATTGAGCTGTTACTTATTTGGGAGATGTCACAAGATTTACTTCATCATATTTTTTAAGGAGAACACATTTTCCATCCTTTGCTGTTCATCCAGAAGCATTTACATTCCAACAACTTAGTGTGGAGGGGTTTCACCTTCTGAGCACCATTTTCTGTTTTCACATTAAAATCTTTTATGTTGTTCTGCTTTAAGAATATTGTTTAAGATTACATTCTTAAAATTTCTCAAAATTGATAATATTTGGCCCCAACTATAATTCAGTTCAATTTTTAAAGTACATCCTTGATGACCATAAGTGCTTTCATAAGTCTTTATTTAATTTATAACTCAATAAAGTGCTAGGTCAGGTATAGTGACTAGAATCAGCCCTAAATTAAATAATGGGATAGTATCTGAGTATCAATAATATATAAGAAAGTGAATCATCTATTTTGTGATTGGACTGTAATGAATAAGTGTATCATGATAACTACATGAATTAAATTTATATAATTTCCATTCTGCTTTTAAATCTTACCTTTTGAAATCTTCATGGAAGAGAATCCTATTGTAGTTTGACTACTTGGTAATGCAGTGCATTTGAAAATTTTCTAGGAATTATTTCTTTATAGTTGATTTGTTGTAACCCACTTGGTCGTGCAACCCATAATACTTTTGCATAGCAACCAAATAATACAAAGTAGCATTAAACACTACTTGAGGGAGTGTGGCCATTTTGTGAAATACTGAATTAAAAGCCAAAGTCAATACCATAATAAGTCAAATGAAAAAGGACAGTAGAAAAACATATGAGAAAATAATTTCATATGTGCTTTGTATTCAATTTTAAATCAGTTGTTATAGATTTTTTTCATGGTGAATATTAACATAACTAGCTTATTAAACTTCTGGCATATCATTTTAAAACATTTATGTTTAAGATTATTTCATTTGTTAGAGCTCTTGCCAGCAAAGATATGTTCATAATCCTTATTATTTAATTTCAATTATTTTTTTCTTGGCTATGTATCTCTTTCTGAGCCATTTTTATTTTCTTATCAATCACATTGTATGAATTTGTTGTTGGTGGGATGGGTTTTCATTTACACTCATGAATAAGGCATAATATGGGCTATATTTCAAGTAAAACATCTGATTGATTCCAGAGTTTTTTGGTTTTACTGTTGCACCTAGTTTGGGAGGATGTTAAATATTTTATCCAGAAGTTTGTATATGTTTTGCTAGTAGTTTCCAGAGGATATTGACAATTACAGAATCTTGAGTAATAGAGAACTTAATATCAATGCTGTTTTCAAAATGCAAAATATTACTCCAATACCTTATTTTTAATTTATACATATATGTTATTTAGATCCTTCCTAATGTCAAGAACAATTTGAGGTAATTTAATAAAATATAAAAGATTTAACAGATGAGTAATAAATTGATATAAACAAGAAAAAATGATACTAGTGTTTAAAAGAAATTATGAATATAAAAAAATTTATGTCACATAGTTTTATGTTATTAAGAGACCATGGATTTGATTCTGAATTCATTGAATGTTAAAGCAAAATATAAATTATTTAATAACTATTTTAAAACTATTTTACTTAAAATGAAACAATATTTATCAATGATATTCTAAACCTTATGCTCAGTGTTTGACAAGGATTATCTTACTGAATTATTGCAGTGGTCTTACAAGTCATGATGTTGTTATATTTTGCATTTCTACAAACAGAATCTAAGAGAAGTGAAATGAAGTCATATAGTTACTAACTGGTTGATAAAGGATGTGAATCCAGACAAGATTCCAAAATCCATAAACCGATCTAAAGAAGTCACAGTTTTTATAAGAAAAAAAGTCAGAAAAAAAATACTTGTCTTAATTCAGAGGACAAGAAAAAATATATATCCTCCTGTGAGGGTACAGGCTTGATTTAAGAATCAAATAGAGAATGTCCAGAGGAAGGTCTGTGATACATATCCTTTAGGCAATACTCGTGAATCTCTCTTTGCTTTTCATTGCTTCCAAATACTTTTGTCTTAAGGCTGTGAGCAAATTGAGTTTCCAAAAGGTATGTCTCCTCTGAGGAGTTTATATTAAACCTAGGGAGAAGATTTTTGGTCTGAGTTTTAGTAACTTTGTTCTTATCAAAATCTTAAAGAAGTACTAAGAGATTTAGAAATGCCAAAATCATTCAGAATTTTGATAAATATCTAGTGTATATTAGTCAGTTTTTTGTCATGTGAATAAGATACTTGAGAAGAAAACAACTTAAGAAAAACAACTTTGAGGAAGAAGGAGTAAAATTGTAGTTTGCAACTTTAGAGGTTTCATTCAGCTGGTTCCATTATTTTGAGCCTTAAGTGAATCAGAACTTCATGGCAGAAGGGTGCAAAAAATGAAAGCTGCTTACCACGTGGCAACCAGGCAAGAGAGAGAGAGAAGAGAGAAGAGAGAAGAAGGAAGGGGCAGGGGCTAACATATATGCCTCCAGGGTATGCCTCTAGTGACCTACTTCCTCCAACTGGGTCCCACCCAGTTTATACAACCTCTCAATCATAGAACCAAACTTGATTCCCTCAATGGATTAATCCATTAATACATTTGAGGCCCTAGGATACAAACATTTCCCCAAATCCCAACCATTGAACATTGCTGCCTTGAGGACCAAGATATGAGGCTTTAGGAAGCACTTCATATTCAAATCGTAGTACAGTACTACTTTTAAATAGTTTCTTTTTTCTATATGTTTTACTTTTCCATCTGCTTTTACCTATTGAACTACAATTGTTTTATGCCATAAGCTTAAAACATAAGCTTGTATGAAAAGGATAGACTGGGTTTTAGTTCCACTAATATTTCCTTTATACTTGAATATTCTTCCATAGTACTTTATGAAATTATAATAAATTTAATAACTAATTTTATCCAAGCGGTGATATATTTGAAATAGTGAATGCAGTGAGTGAAAAAAAATCATTTCATTGGTTATAAAAATTTTTTTCCCTAATTTTCTGCACATTTTTGGTACGCTGTATATATATAAATATATGTGTGTGTGTGTGTGTGTGTGTATATATATACACACACATACTAATTTTCAGGGCTCTTAGAGTTAGTTTTTTCTGATGCATTTATCATTGGCTTGAAAGTTTAAAGCATATGAATGCAGAAAAAAAAGAAAAAAAAAATGACCTAAAGGCAGGGGCAGGTGGGGGACCAAAAAGCTCATAGTTCAGGGCACAGACACACACACTAAAAGACTGAGACCTAATTATAGGACCATAGAAATCTTTCTTTTCCTCAACCAGAAAAGAGAAAATTAACCAAAATTCCTCTCATATAAAGAGAAAAAAAGTCATCATTAATTTTTGGAGAACTTCATTTCATACTTGTCTTTGTGTGTGTATGTGTGTGTATGTCTGTGGTTAAAAACAAAAAAACACAGGTAAATGGTTAAAGTTTGGATAAAATGAATATTTAAAATATATTCCATATGTAATACTTCTAAAAAAATCTTTTTTTATATAATCAAATAGGAAACAACGTAAAACTGAAATAATTACTGTTAGGTAAAAATTTCCCAGCACAACAGTTTATTTTTCTCTTTCACTCCTTCTTTGGTTTATTTATATTTTTTTAGCGCCATTTTCCAAAAAGTCCTAGGTGATTTAATGGCAATTTTAGCATAACTTGCATACATGGAATTTGCAGGACAGATATATCCATGCAAATATATGTATAATTGCAAATCTAAAATTTATATGGGGGAGTGTTATGTTTGTTACAATATGTAAAAACTAATTTTGTTAAGGAGTTCAGGTATATTTTAAAGATTCCAGGAGTTAAAAACATGGGTTGGAATATATTAAGGATTCAAATTGGTTATGTTCTGATATTCAGTTTTTACTTTTGATGATAACTTTTGCTTTCTGTTATAAAAAAAGGAATATTCTAATTTATTTCCATTTTAATGATTAACTAACAATTCATTAGATTCATTATTTCACACTATAAAATTACATAATATTTTTCTTCCATTTTATGGGCATGATTTCACTTCTATCTCAGCCTAGTTCTACATTTATATGCTTATGACCGCTTATTCATTTTTTATCTCCCCTTTAGTTCTTTATTTGCTATATCTCTTTTGACTGGAACTTTTCCAACAGATTGTTTTGAAGAATATTGTATACTGAAGTTTTATTTTTAAAAAGTATTAAGTATAGGGGCTGGGGAGATAGCTCAGCTGGTAGAGTGCTTGCCTTACAAGCACCTGAGTTCGAGCCCCAGTACCGCAAAAAAAAAAAAAAAAAGGTATTAAGTATATAAGATGACTTTTCTCTTTTAATTTTAGTTTTTAGTTTTTTTATATATTCATTCATGTAGAAACATAAATTAGGAATATTATTTTTGTGTCTAAAATTATTCTGTGACTTATCATTTAGCTTTCATTCCTCTATTGATCTTTAAATTATTTCCAGTTTTTTTTTTTGTCAAATACAAATAATGCTATTGTGAACATCCTTGTTGATGTCTTTTTAAAACCATATATCAGTGGAATATACATAAAATTAGAATGGTAATGTCATATGATATGTCCATTTCATCTTTTATTAGAAATTGTGAAATTCTGTTCCAAAGTGTCGTGTTTATTGTTTCCTCTAGTAAAGTACCAACTGCTGAATATTTTCCCTTGAATTTTATATTGTCAGGCTTTAACTCTGGGCCGTATACGTGTAAAACTGAAAACTGAGTGTACAACTGGTTTTATATTTACAATTATCTTTATATACCTAATTACTCAAAGTGCTAACATCTCATTTGCTTACTGGATTTTGACAGTTTCTTCATAGCGAAGTCTGCCAAATCAATGTTGATCATCATTTTTTTCTGTTCTTCATTCTTTGAACTTTCCTTGTAAGAGTTGAGAGAAACTTTATTGTCTGAAATGTGTTTCAAAATGTGTAAAACACTTGAATATTTCCCAGTTTTTCTTCAGTTAATTTCATTTATCTATATGTTCTCTGCCATTTTGCAAATGTTCCTGTTCTGTGGCCTTCCTCCCACACCCAACAATTTTTTAAATGTTTTTAATCTTCTTCCAGCTCCACCTGTTTTTTTCAAAATTGTATGCCTTTTTAAAGCTGCATTCATTATATGTACATTAGCAAACCAGTTGGTTTCAGTTAAAGATTGAAAAGTAGAAATTAGCTTAAGGCTTAGTTCTGTATTTTATAATGACTTTTTTAAAATATATTTTTTTAGTTGTCAATGGACCTTTATTTTATTTGTCTATATGTGGTGCTGAGATTCAAACCCAGTGCCTCACATATGTTAGGCAAGCGCTCTGCCACTGAACTACAACCCTAGCCCTCATAATGACTTTTTAAAGATGGAGATATTCATGGTATTGGAGCAGATGCATATTGTTCTTTATCATAAGTTAGAAGAGTTGCAGATTTACAGTTTTACCAAAATAAACAATAATAGAACTGTTGAAGTCCACTTAGTAATTTCATATACAAAGCCTACTTAAATATGAAGCTATTAGTAATCTAGTATAACCAGTGGGTGAAGATTTTCTTTTATGAAGAATATTTCTGAGAATAAACACAGGGTTATGTCTTGTGAGACTGAGAATTACAGGCTTATGCTATGTTGAAGAATAAGAGTTTTTTCCATGAGTTCTGTAACTCTGGATTTGAACAATTACTGTCTTAAAGTGTTTCACCTAATGTTCCCTTTCAAATACCTTTATTTATATATGAATATTTGTATGTGAGGGAGAGGGAGAGGAGAGGAACTTGTTATAAAATAGCTTCAGTGGTTACCAGTGGGAGGAGAGGGACTTGTTATATAAGAGCTTCAGTAGTTACCACTGCTGGTAGAGGCATAGAGTTAGCTATGGGGTGTCCACCAGAAGAAAACAAGGAACAAGAGATTTGTGTCAAGGGAAGATGATGGAGGGGACTAGAAGTTATCCCCTAAAACCAGGAATCTTAAATTGGATGTCCTTGGTAAATGTAGGCCACTGGAGAGCCAGCACATGAAAAAAATAATAATTTCCTTCTTCCACTAATCTCCAACTCCAAATTAGCATTTCCTTTCTTTGTGACTTGTATGTAACCTATAATTGTGTTAGTAGCACCAATGACTACGTCTCCAACAAACACTACTGATTCATATCATGTTACAGATGTTGCAGTTAGCTTGGAATACCACTAATAGTATTCTTGTCTGCTTTCAAATTGTTGTAGTTACTCAACCTGCTTCTATTTAATGCACTAATAAAGTAATATATTTATTAATGTATCACATATTTAAACCAAAGTTTAGTGACTGCAATTGACAACAAGTGATTTTTGGTACCATTTTTTGAGTCTTTATTTTGTGAATTTTTAAACTTTCCTCTCTCTTGGGCCTGGACCTCAGTAGTCTGCCAAAGGGATTCATGACATAAAGTGTAAAACCCTTGCTGCAAGAGGTAAACTACTTCAACTTGTTTGTGATTTCCCTTCTGTTTCTCTTGTGGCTACACCTCTCTCCATTTGATCTACTATCAAACTTAAAGTTACATAGGAAACTGAGAAATATTTTTCTATGAAGTTGTACTCATAGTCTAATTTTTATGGATTAACACATACCCAGTATAAGGAATAAAGAAAAATTGGTAACTTTGTAAAGGCCATCTCATCCTAAGACATTCAAAACTTCACAGTGAAGCAAAGGTAGAATGAAACTGCATTAATTTTTTTCTCATTAGGAAAAGAAATGTATTTTGTTCTAATAAGTGATGGTATGGAAATACAACAAGTTTCTTCTATGCCTCAATAGTCTTATGTTTTGTTTTGATAACCTCAGATAATTTTAACAGAAATACTTTACATAGTGATAAATCAGTGTCTAAAATTATGCTAATCATGTAGATCAAAACCAGAAATCAAAAAGTCTGAGTTCTGAAGTCCCATCACTATCCTCCCTGGGGATTTGATGGCCATCCCTGAGCAGGGTTTTCTGCGGACCTTGTCAGTATTTGTAGCTTTCTGCAGTTTGTTTTATTGCCCAATTTTCACCACTAATGGACCTCTTCCAGGTAGAGTCAACTGTTAACTGGGTATGTCTCTTTTCTTTCATTAATCGAGCACATAAAGAGGCATTTGACTCATTCTTGAGTTGAAATATAGCTTTCACCAAGGATTTGACAATTAATTATTTCTAAATATATTTGGATCTATGGCTTTTGCCTCAGGCTCATTCTGTGCGTGTGAAAATTGTTAAGACACTTTTAGGGAATGTATGACCTGTGCCCACGTTCTGGTTTCTGCACTATATACAACACAATAAGCCCCAGAAAAAGCCAAGTTTTTTTTTTTTTTTTCTTCTCTCTTTTACACATGGGAAACACCCAGAAACACGGGGAATAAAATGAGATAAAATAGAGTAAAATTACAGGGAAAAATTTAAGTTTCAGTTCAATGGTAGTTGTATTATATAATCATATAATTTTATTCACACAGGTAAGATTGAAGAATATAAAAAAATAGTTTATCAGCTTATAAAATGTGAAAATCTTTTAGTTCAACATCATAGATAAACATCAAAACTAGTATCCTCATTAGGCTGTATAATAGGGTATTGGCACTTGCTGTTATTTAAATGTCATCCCAATTTCATTTTTGTAGTGCAGATGTTAACCTTGTAAGCTCTAAATTGTCTGGAAGTTAATGGTCTGTTCTATGAGTTCAATAGTTCTTAGTGAAAGAATATTAGATTATATTATGCAGTTTGAAATGTAACTTGATCTGTACCTCATGATCATAAATATGACATAGTCTTGGTTGAAATTAGGGACATTTTTTTTCCCACTGCTGCTGTCTTTAGAATAAGTGAATAATTTTATTTTTTCTTTCTATCTTAACAAATTTATTCATCTGCCCATACTCACACCCTTGTTTAGTTAGGAGTGGGTAAAAAAAAAAAAAATGAAAATGAACATATGTTTCAAAGAGTAGAGTGTTTTTTTTTTCATAATCAAAATTTGAAAATTATTATATTAAATTTGGTAAATTCTGAAGCATTATGTTCTGTTAAGACCCATATATGCCCTTGTCAGACTTTGGTAGAGTAGTATTTTTTTTTAATTTTATAAGAGTTAAATTTGAATTGAAGCTAATGTGACTGACAAGAGGGAAATAGGAGCAATTGGCTTGCACTAAACAAGTTTGAATGGTTGTTAATGTGAATGACTTTCAGGCAGTGAATGTCAGAGAACAGTAGATTACTTTCTTTACCTCGGGCATTTTTAAGCCATCTCCTGTGGTAGGACTGACATAATTTCTTTCTCTCTCTCTCTTGAAACTGGGAAGCAAAGTAATTGGAGTCTGGTAATTTTGGCCTATGGCTGATGAAGATAAATCATAACGAGCTATGGAATACACACTGACAATTCACATAGGGCTAGTAGAACATGAACTTTCAGTAATGCATTAATCAAATATTGTTTCTTTCTGATTTACATTCAAGAAAGTCAGGGAACTCTTAATTGTGAATGTAAGCATCATTTGGTATTTGTGATTGAATTTCACATGCTAAAATTGTTTCCAAATGTATAAGCTATTGTGCTCTTTACAAGTCCTATTCTTTCCATTATATCCATAATATATGATTTTGAGCTAACGTATTTGTTTAATACAAGCTATTGGAAGTTTAAAAATAATAGAGGTGGAAGAGAATTCAAGACCATCTGGCCTGGCCTCTCTCCTTAAGGCTCATAAATGTTTAAATCGTCTTCAACAGATGGAGGTAGAGGTGCCTAAAATTTTATAGTAATAGACATTTTAAAGCTTTGTTCAATAGCTCATTTTTTCATTTGGCCACTCCAACTGCTAAGGAGTCTATATTATATTCAACTTACTTTATTTAAATTTATCTTTTAACATCATTTTAAGGGCTTTTGAATTCTAAATAAGCCTCAATGTTTCAAATGCTCAATATAAATTTATTAACAAAATACTAATATTTATTTATGTCATACCATTTCTTGATTATTTTCAATCCATTAGACATTGCCCCAAGTATTCACCTCTATTATTGCATTCCATTCAATAACCAGATGAGCTTATATTTTATTATCTTCATTATAAATTTATGAAAGCAAGGTTCAAGAAAGATAAATGATAGGGCCAGATCACATGGCTAAGTTAAAATAGTGGCCACAGAAAAATGTGGATCTAAGATATGGCAATTCTTTCTCTCTGTACTACCTCCTAGTGTTAGAGTTATGACTTATTTCCTCTTGAAGGTACACTTTCATGACTGTGTTGTTCTCCCACTTCCCATTATCCTTTAGCTCTTTCTTCAGCCTTACAAATGTAGCTTGTGTTTCTCAAATGTCTTTTCTTTTATCACCCCACCCTAACCATGTTAGAATTTTCCTCCCAATCTCTCCTGATCAAATTTTAAAACCACAAATATATTGAATACCTGTTTATGTACTGGATTTTCCAAAAAAAGTAATGCTTTTTTGCCTTCTCCAAAGAACCAGCTTTTACCTCCTTGGGAATGATATTGATCCCCTGGAGAATGAATTGGGTTTATCAATATTATTGTTTTTATTGTGTAAGTATGCATTTGTTTTACTTAAGATGAATCATATATTAGTTTGTTATAAGGAATATTAAGTCACAAGTAGTAATTATCACCTTTTAAAATTACTTGAACCTTCCAATACTCTAAAATAGGAATAATTTTGAAAAATTGTATAAATATCGGGGCATAATTGAAATTTAACACTTGTGTGGTAAATTTATATATATATAAAACTTGTGCTATTGCAAAAATTCCTCCCCAGGATATAAGCAAACATAATTTGTGTTATTTTGTCTTTTATTTAGAACTTATAACAAAATTTTTATTTATTCACAACAACCTATTTCTACTATAAATCCACAGTCCTCTGTTTTGACATCACAATCTATTGATGTAATTGAGATGATTGATACCTCACATTTATCTTCATGTCTTTGCAGTAGTTTTTTAAGGAGATTGTCAGAAAAAGGATAGACTTTATTGGTAATAGTGGACTTTTAAAGATAATGTGCCTCCTTTTATGGTCATCTTCATTTTCTTTTAAAATACAAGAATTGTAAATTGGTAACTTTGAATATACAAAAACATTGCTTTTCATGTCATAATTTCTTATAAAGCCATAATGGGATATCTTCAACTTTTATTTTTTATCTTAAATATAAACTTATCCTGCAACCAGTGGCCAAGAAACTGTGGTAACTGAATATATCTAGATTGGTCATTTTATGCAAAATAATAAAGCAGTGAGGAATAAACCTCATTGGTAGGCTCTCATACTAAGGAAAGAAGCCAAAAGGTGATGGAAGCTTCTATATGTAGTCTGTAGAAAGTTCTAGACTGGGGGCTTCTATATGTAGTCTGTAGAAAGTTCTAGACTGGGGGCTTCAAACTACTTTGTTGAACTTAAAACATTATCAATTGAATCTTGAAACAGAAAATGTTTCATGCCCTTTTGTAATTATACCCAATATTCACTTATTAACATAGATAAAGCTTAGTTTTTAGAATCTCTTCCTTATACAGTGATCCCCACTTATTTTTTCCATGAAAGTTATTTTTATTCTACACTGAATGTTACAATTTTTCACATCTTAGAAAGGCATTTCAGTAGCGTCATTTGTTACTCAAAACCAATTTTGGTCTCATTGACTAACCCACATTTATTCAGCAATTAAATGGCATGCTATACTGTGAAGCAAAAGCAAGATTTTGGACCTCAAATGATTTTCATGTTATTTATCCTGAAAAGTTAAGATAAAACTTCAAAAATTACTACCTGTGAAGAATATTAATGCCAATACATATAGAAAAGAAGCATAGGTACAAATTTTAAGTTGGGGCACGGGAAAAAGTAATCAGTCTTCAATATTCAAATGAGGAGAAAAAAATGAAAAGCTCTAACAAATGATCATTTGATACAGGTTTGGGGGAGGAAAAGAGAAGCCTGAAGTGGTCACTGTGCAAATATGTTTTGAGTGACTTTAAAGGTCACATATTTGAGAGCACTAGTGCTTCATGTGGCTTTAGATGAAGAATGAAAAAAAGAACAGGAAATAAAAAGCAGGAAGCTTATGTAGCTCTACATAAATTAACTCCTCATGATTTATTTTAAAATGTCTCTGTATCGTGGTTAAAGCATTCAGACTTTCCTCAGTGGCCTTGACCTTCCTCTATTAAATGTGCACCTTGTTCCCTTTCCAGGGTAAACATAACTTGTCAATGTGAATTAGACAGAGAGGCCATTCATTTAAAAAGTTGTTGTTTCATCATGGATGGTTTAAAATTATTTTTCTTGTATGTTTATATTTAATGCCTTTGGAAGAGAGATAAAATTAGTTATTTAATTGCTATGGAATTTTTTTGACCACTCACAAGCTGCGTAAGAATACAAAACAAGTGTCAAGACACTTTAGCAGTTGGAAGCATGTCATTCATTGTAGTTTTCTTGTTTTATTTGGTCACCCGTGATGTACTTTATATATTTACTTCACTTAAATTCGAATGAAATGTATATTTAGCTACATAATCATAATAAAATATCACTTAATGTTTTAAGAAATAATGAATGTTAACAAGTCTTGAAATATCTTTCCCATTAAAAAAAATAAGTGAAATAAGATGTTGACAGGATACAGTAATATTCAAGAGGTTTAAAGAGATTTTCTAGAAAATCAATAGCCTGTGCTCAGACATGAAAGCATAATAATTCTCCAGGGGGGTCAAGAGAAACATCCTGTGATCAGACATGCTAATACCTCTATAGACAAAGCAGGGGGAATAATTAAAAAGTCTAAACTGCCTCATCATAGTTCAAAATTTGAATAAACTTCTGATTTCCATGGCATTTTCTCTGATTTTTAGATAAATGATTGTGGGCTTGTATTAACTCATTTACATTCTCACAATAACATTGTAAGTTCTTATTAGACTCCTTTTAAAAACGAGGAAACCAAAATAAAGACGAGTTAGGTCATTTCTTCAGGGTTGCACAATTATTAAAAGGAGAACCCAGGCAATCTGACTCTATCATGCTATTTGTACCTAACAGGATGCAAGCTGCCACTCTGATAAACTTTTCTGTGTCATGTACACATACAGACATACGCAAATGTATACGCAATTGATCAAGAGTCATTTAGAAGCAGATCCTGGAAATTCTATACATTTATGTGATTGTTTTAAGTAAAGATTATTTTCTAATAACTCTCATATCATATTTGTCTTTCATTTGTTAATGCATATTACTTATTTTTTCTATTTCTGTAGATAATTTTATGGGAGCTTTGTATATCTTATATTTAGTTTGATTTTTAAGAAATTCCACCTTTTTATTCTAGATATGATTTCTGAGATCATAGTTTGTACTAGGAATTGCAACTCTGTGACAAAATGATTACAAAAAAATATTTAGGTGACAAATTATAAGCACTCATAATGGAATCATGAACAAAAATATAATCAAAACTCTAAGTTACAAAAGTTTATAATAAATGTTACATGAACACAGAACTTGCAGTTCTTAAAGCTAGTGTTGAAATTCAGGAATGTACAGGCTGCCCACAGTACCTTGCTTACTGATGCCAACCTCAGCAATTATGATCCTTTCTCACATTTCGTGTAGTATGTAATAATGTATTACTGATCTTGTAATTTTTTAATTATCCAATCTTTTGTGGCTCTTTGGAGAAATGACTTACTTCATTTGAACCACAAATTATACAGGAGCCTGAAAAATCTTGTAACACCAAAAAATAAGGAAGGAATCAAAGTTTACTAATAGGTAAAGATTGAGGAACCAGCTTGAAGTTGCTCCCACTTGCCAAAAATGAGATAATTTGAGGAACAAAGAAAAGAAGGAAAGTTTATTAGAAGAAAGGAAATAGCTACAACAGATTAAAACAAATATGTCAAAATAAGTTTATAATTTTAGTTTACAAAATTTATATCATTGATAATCTGTGGATGTTGCTAGGAAATCAACATATTCTGAAGAGTTGCAAATAATAGGGAAAGAATCAAGCCTGCCTTTACTAGATTTTACTGTATCTTAGGGTAAAGAAATAGTAGGAGACAGAAGGCTCCCTATATAGAACTATTCCAACTAATGATTAAAGAAGGAATGATGGAATTATATTTTCTCTTTGTAAATGGAAAATGAATTTAGTTGATTAATGGCTGTTAACTTTCTGAAAGAAAGACCAGTGACATTCTGTGCCTCCTAAAAGAACGAATTTCTCTTGGAAAAATTAAATCCTAAATCTGATCAAGTGTCTCTAACTAACCAACCAATTTACAGAAAATTCTGGGCATTACGAGATGTGTAAGTAACACTAAGCATATAGAAAAGTGGGATAAATTATCCTTCTTTAGTCACAAAAATGCAATGAAGGAGGGAGAGAGGAAAGAAAGAGAGAGAATTTATAAATTAAAAGGGACATAAATGTCATATCAGTTAAATGCAATATGTGCACATAGTTTAGATCCTTATTGGAATGAATCAACAAATAATTATTGAAACTAGGTATATGAATGTTATATCATTCTGCCTTTCTATATGTTTAACCTTTTCTAAATAATCATAAAATAAAACATAACTTTGTTCACCTAGTTGTATTTTCATTTTTATTACTACCCATGTTACAAATAATGACATTCTGGAGTAGCTGAAATTGGGTATCATTTTTATTACTTTTGAAATTGTCTCTAATTGCATTTTTATTTCCTTTTTGTTGAAGTACATCTTACATGGTTTTTTTTCCCCCCTATTCCAGCTATTTTTGCTATTTACATTCAATTGTGGCCACAAAATGAGGTAGTTCAATTTATATGCCTTTTTGGTATTTTTAAAAACTTTCCTTCATTTACCAGGTCAATTTGATTTTTATTTTATAGAGATGTGTAGACTGTGTTAGAAGGAATTCTCCTCTAAACTTTGGTAGATTACCATCATTAAACCTTTCTTGTTTTTATATGAATAAAGTCTGCTGAGTAATTTTTTTTTTACAGATATCTTTACAATTGCTAATGAGAGAGATAATTAAAAATGAATTTTAGGGCTAGGGATGGAGCTCAGTGAGTTGTAGAGCATGTGTGTGGTCCTGAATCTTGTACCTAACACCACACAATAAATAAATAAAAAGTGAAAATAAACAAATAAAATAAATTTTGCTCAATTTTTCCTTTTTTTTTCCTAATATTTTTTGATCTTGGTACTCTGAAGCTGTATGCATCAATAGATTCATGATTGTTATAAATTTATTATGAATTGAATTATCTCTTTTGTCAATATACAATATCTCAATTGTTAATTATTAATATATAGCAATTATTTATTAACAAATATATCTATTATATATGGCATGCAGATGAGATCACTAAATTATACATCACAATTATGACCCTTATGTTAAGTCTGAGCAAATACACCTGGACTCAGGTTTTTCTCTTTATGAAATTCTTTTATCACACTCGTGGCCTGTTCCAATCATAAATCAATTCTTACCTAAAGAATGCATGATTCTGAATTTCTAAGCTTCCACCATTATTATTGATAGTACTTGCAGAGTTTCACTTGTTTCTTAAGATCATGGAGGATGAAGCACATTTTGATAAATGGAAGTCCTAACTATACCTTTATGCTAGATATCATAAGCCCTTTTCACCTATTTTAATATTTCAGAGAAAAAGGACATTCTTTCTTGGGAGTATTGAATGAATAAATTTCCATCAAATGAGATGATTAACAATGTCTTGCTGAATTTCATATTTTTCATTTAGCAGGCATTGTATCAGAAATGTTGTCACTGTCTGTCAGGACAGTGTTATAATGCCTGTATCTTAAATTCTTTTTAATCTGGGTTTTTCTTAAAGGGGAGGCAACATATTTACTTATATTCATTGTATCTGGAAAGATGGATTTCAAACTATAGAGCTGTGGTGAAAAATTGTAGTTTTAATAGTTCAGATACCTGATAGTATATGTTTAGAACCAAGTCTTATAAATCAAATTCTGGAAAACATTTTCTTCCTTCTGATAGCAAATACTGTAATGAATAGGAAACCCCACATGCTAGAGAGTGATGAGCGTTATTAAATAGATTTACTTTTTTTTGTACTGGGGATTGAACTAAGGTGCATTCGACCACTAAACCACATCCCCAGCCCCTTTATAAAATTTTTTATTTTGAGACAGAATCTTACCAAATTGCTTAGGGCCTTGTAAGTTGCTGAAGCTGGCTTTGAACTTGCCATCCTCTTACCTCAATCTCCCAAGTCACTGGGATTACAGGTGTGTGCCACCACACCCGGCTATTTTTCTTATTCTGTGTCTTAATAGCTTTCTCAATCATGTTCCACTTACCTCATACCTCACCAAGATCCTCTTTTTATCAGTCTTCACCATCTTGCTGTGTCTCATGGTGTCATTTTAAGTTATTGAAATCCTGTTTCTCTCAGGTCTCTACCTGTTGATTTTTTGTTTCACATAAAATGCACTCCAGTTACTTGTATTTTGTGTTGTCAATCAACTGATTTCCAGCTAATTTCTTTATAAACCTTATTGTTATTACCAAACACATTTAATCCTCCTTTAAGGTAAAAGCTCTTCTAGGTTCTGGGTCATTTTTCTCTTTGTACTTGGTTTTAGAGAGATGGAAGACTTGTGAAAAGTTATAGTGCAATTGAATTCTGCAGTTTTAAAGTGAGAACCTGTGTTACTAGGTCAGTGCAACAGATTTGTTTTGAGTTCTAACCTGTGCCAGGCAGGCCACTAGGTGCTGCCCCTGAGACCGAGGTGAAGCCCTTGTTAATTCTCTCACCCTCTTCACCTTGATCTGCTCCCCCTATGTGAGTCACAACTGATCTACTAACTCTCCGCGAACTTTTTCATTTTCAGTCACCGTTTTGTCACCTGGATCTTGCTTTTTCCAATCGCTTTTTACTGTCATTGGAGGTGATTTAACTAGCCAGACAGATAACACATTTCTTAAGAGTATTTCTTTTTTAATGATCACCCATGTGCTGTTTAAGATCCTGTGATTTCTAGCATCAAACCAATTAATTTCACCTTTCTACCTCAATATGCTGCTCCTGGTATGTGTGTGTGTGTTTCCCAGTCCCATTGTGAACTCAAATTCCTGTGTCTCTCAGTTCTTCTTCTGTCCACTGTGTCAGGTTCGGTTGCTAGATTATTTCTCCAGTGTATCCACTCTGGCTAGGCTGCCTCTCCCCTGATGTCCTTCCTGCACCTGCTACATCTCATTGTAAATCGCACAGAGCCCCTTCATGATATGATGATAGCAGAAATCCTTTTACTGTGCAGATAGACTTTACTTTAAGTTCAGTTTACCTCAGTTCTTTCATCATCTCTACTGCATTTCTTTCTCTCAAAAGCAACTGGCCACCTTAACAATGTGCCTTTCTTTCATGCATCTAATCACTCATGTACTCCTCAACTGAAGTTACTACCATTAAAGTATTCTAACCAGCTCCATGATTATGTTTTCTTTCCTCAGAAAAATGCTTCTCAGAATTCACTCCTTCCTATCTTTCTCTTTAAGCAGTGACAAATACATCTTGTACCTTTTTCATATCCCCTTCTTCTGTTCACTTGATCTTAGCTGCTCTTATTTCTCCAGGGACTTTTCCCATCAAAATATCAATCTCATTTATTTCTCATCAACCATATTATCATAGTGTAGACTGATTATCTTCCAGTCTACAAATATTCATATTCTTAAATCAACTCATTGAAAATAATTTCATTTTGACCACACTTTTCCCTTGCTACTCTATCCTTTTTTTTTTTTTTTTCTTCACTTTATAGGTCTCTAAGGAATTTCCTTTTTACACTGTCTTTCCTGTCATTATGTTATTTACTCAATCATCAATCTGTTTTTTGACTACTTCATTAAACCTTCTAGAACATGAAAATCACTTGTATTTATACTACCTTCTTCTGGGTGTGTGTGTTCATATTTGTATTTTTTAAGAACTATTTGATCTAAGGTTTTTATATATGAAGAATTTATAGTTTTTTTTTTTGTTGTTGTTGTTGTTGTTGGAGAATACCTCATTGGTTGTGGATGGGTTTTTACCATTTATATATTCTTCTTATATCTAATGCAACAAAATAATCACTACAGAGATGTATAAAGCTATAGGTGAAGATAAAATGCTTTCTTTGGTTTTTTTTTATTATAAACAAATGGGATACATTTTGATTCTCTGTACATGGATTAAAGGCATACCATTCGTGTAATCATAAATTTATACAGGGCAATGTTGTTTGATTCACTCTGCCATTTTTCCCCCTCTCCCCCCTTTTCCCTCTATACAGTTCTTCCGTTCTCCATTCTTGCTCCCCTCCCTAACTCTAAACCTAACCCTAAACCTAACCCTAACCCTAACGCTAACCCCTCCCCCCCATTATATGTCATCATCCGCTTATCAGCGAGATCATTCGTCCTTTAGTTTTTTGAGTTAGCTTATCTCACTTAGCATAATATTCTCCAATTTCATCCATTTGCCTGCAAATGCTATAATTTCATCATTCTCTATTGTATATTTATGCCACAGTTTCTTTTTTTTTTTTTTGTATCTAAAATAGTTTTACTAATTTACATTCCAACCAAAGGTGTGCAAGTGTTCCATTTTCTTTTTTTTTTTTTTTTACATTTACATAGGGTAATAATGTTTATTTTCTTTTTCCCCTCCCCCCACCCATCCCACCCCTCTTTTCCCTCTACACAGTCCTTCTTTCCTTCATTCTTGCCGTTCTCCTTAGCCTAACTCTAAACCTAACCCTAAACCTAATGCTAGCCCCTCCCACCCCCCCATTATATGTCCTCATCCGCTTATCAGCGAGATCATTCCTCCTTTAGTTTTTTGAGATTGGCTTATCTCACTTAGCATGATATTCTCCAATTTCGACCATTTGCCTACAAATGCCATAATTTTATCATTCTTCATTGCGGAGTAATATTCCATTGTATAAATATGCCACAGTTTCTTTATCCATTCATCAACTGAAGGGCATCTAGGTTGGTTCCACAATCTGGCTATGGTGAATTGAGCAGCAATGAACATTGATGTGGCTGTATCTCTATAGTATGCTGATTTTAAGTCCTTTGGGTATAGGCCAAGGAGTGGGATAGCTGGGTCAAATGGTGTTTCCATTCCAAGCTTTCTGAGGAATCTCCACACTGCTTTCCAGAGTGGCTGCACTAATTTGCAACCCCACCAGCAATGTATGAGTGTTCCTTTTTCACCACATCCTCGCCAACACCTATTGTTGCTTGTATTCTTGATAATCGCCATTCTAATTGGGGTGAGATGAAATCTTAGGGTAGTTTTGATTTGCATTTCCCTTATTACTAGGGATGTTGAACATTTTTTCATATATCTGTTGATTACTTGTACATCTTCTTCTGTGAAGTGTCTGTTCATTTCCTTAGCCCATTTGTTGATTGGATTATTTGTATTCTTCGTGTAGAGTTTTTTGAGTTCTTTATAGATTCTGGAAATTAGCGCTCTATCTGAGGTATGGTTGGCAAAGATATTCTCGCACTCTGTAGGCTCTCTCTTCACATTTCTGATAGTTTCCTTTGCTGAGAGAAAGCTTTTAAGATTGAATCTATCCCAGTTGTTGATTCTTGCTTTTATTTCTTGTGCTATGGGAGTCCTGTTAAGGAAGTCTGATCCTAAGCCAACAAGTTGAAGATTTGGACCTACTTTTTCTTCTATAAGATGCAGGGTCTCTGGTCTGATTCCGAGGTCCTTGATCCATTTTGAGTTGAGTTTTGTGTAGGGTGAGAGATAGGGGTTTAGTTTCATTCTATTGCATATAGTTTTCCAGTTTTCCCAGCACCATTTGTTGAAGAGGCTATCTTTTCTCCATTGCATACTTTTGGAACCTTTGTCTAGTATGAGAAAATTGTATTTATTTGGGTTTGTGTCCATGTCCTCTATTCTGTACCATTGATCCACCTTTCTATTTTGGTACCAATACCATGCCATTTTTGTTACTATTGCTTTGTAGTAGAGTTGAAGATCTGGTATTGCGATACCCCCTGCTTCACTCTTTCTGCCAAGGATTGCTTTAGCTATTCTGGGTTTTTTATTCTTCCAGATGAATTTCATAATTGCTTGCTCTATTTCTGCAAGGTACATCATTGGGATTTTAATTGGAATTGCATTGAATCTGTATAGCACTTTAGGTAGTATAGCCATTTTGACGATATTAATTCTGCCTATCCAGGAACATGGGAGATCTTTCCATCTTCTAAGGTTTTCTTGAATTTCTTTCTTTAGTGTTCTGTAGTTCTCATTGTAGAGGTCTTTCACTCTTTTGTGAGATTGATTCCCAAGTATTTTATTTTTTTCGATGCTATTGTGAATGGGGTAGTTTTCCTAATTTCTCTTTCTGAAGATTCATCACTTATGTATAAAAATGCATTGGATTTATGAGCATTGATCTTGTAACCTGCTACTTTACTGAATTCACTTATGAGTTCTAAAAGTTTTCTGGTGGAATTTCCAGGTTCCTCTAAATATATAATCATGTCATCAGCGAACAGAGATAGTTTGAGTTCTTCTTTTCCTATTCGTATCCCTTTAATTTCTTTGGTTTGTCTGATTGCTCTGGCTAGAGTCTCAAGGACGATGTTGAATAGAAGTGGTGAGAGAGGGCATCCCTGCCTTGTTCCAGTTTTTAGGGGGAATGCTTTCAGTTTTTCACCATTTAGAATGATATTAGCCATGGGCTTAGCGTAGATTGCCTTTATAATGTTTAGGAATGTTCCCACTACCCCAATTTTTTCTAGTGTTTTGAGCATGAAGGGATGCTGTATTTTATCAAATGCTTTTTCTGCATCTATTGAAATAATCATGTGATTCTTAACTTTAAGTCTGTTGATATGGTAAATGACATTTATTGATTTCCGAATGTTGAACCAGCCTTGCATTCCTGGGATAAAACCCACTTGATCGTGGTGCACTATCTTTTTAATATATATTTGTATGCGATTTGCTAAAATTTTGTTGAGAATTTTTGCATCGATATTCATTAAGGATATTGGTCTGAAATTTTCTTTCCTTGATGTGTCTCTGTCTGGTTTAGGTATCAGGGTGATATTGGCTTCATAGAACGAGTTTGGTAGGGTTCCCTCCTCTTCTATTTCATGGAATAGTTTGAGAAGTATTGGAATGAGCTCTTCTTTAAAGGTTTTGTAGAACTCGGCTGAGAACCCATCTGGTCCTGGACTTTTCTTTGTTGGTAGGCTTTTGATGACCTCTTCTATTTCATTGCTTGAAATTGGTTTATTTAGGTTGTGTATGTCCTCCTCGTTCAGTTTAGGTAGTTCATATGTCTCTAGAAATTTGTTGATGTCTTCGAGGTTTTCTGTTTTGTTGGAGTATAGATTTTCGAAATAGCTTCTAATTATGTTTTGTATTTCACTGGTGTCTGTTGTGATGTTTCCTTGTTCATTCCGAATTTTAGTAATTTGAGTTTTCTCCCTCTTTCTCTTTGTTAGTGTGGCTAAGGGTTTATCAATTTTATTTATTTTTTCAAAGAACCAACTATTTATTTTGTTAATTTTTCCAATTGTTTCTTTTGTTTCGATTTCGTTGATTTCGGCTCTGATTTTAACTATTTCCTGTCTTCTACTACTTTTGGTATTGGTCTGCTCTTCTTTTTCTAGTGCTTTGAGCTGTAGTGTTAAGTCGTTTATTTGTTGATTTCTACTTCTTTTTTTGAATGCACCCCATGAAATAAATCTTCCTCTAAGTACTGCTTTCATAGTGTCCCAGAGATTTTGATAATGATGTGTCTTTGTTCTCGTTTACTTCTAAGAATTTTTTTATTTCCCTCCTGATGTCTTCTGTTATCCATTCATTATATAATAGTGTATTATTTAGTCTCCAAGTATTGGAGAAGTTTCTGTTTTTTATTCTGTCATTTATTTCTAATTTCAATCCATTATGATCTGATAGAGTACAAGGTAGTATCTCTATCTTCTTGTATTTGCTAACAGTAGCTTTGTGGCATAAAATATGGTCTATTTTAGAGAAGGATCCATGTGCTGCTGAGAAGAAAGTGTATTCGTTCTTTGTTGGATGGTATATTCTATATATGTCCGTTAAGTCTAAATTGCTGATTGTGTTTTTGAGATCTATAGTTTCTTTATTCAATTTTTGTTTGGACGATCTATCCAGTGGTGAGAGAGGTATGTTAAAATCGCCTAGTATTATTGTGTTGTGGTCTATTTGAATTCTGTAATTGAGAAGGATTTGTTTGACGTACGTGGATGAGCCAATGTTCGGGGCATAGATATTTATGATTGTTATGTCTTGCTGATTTATGCTTCCCTTAAGCAGCATGTAATGTCCTTCTTTATCCCTTCTGACTAGTTTTGGTTTGAAGTCCACATTATCTGAGATGAGGATGGATACTCCAGCTTTTTTGCTGTGTCCGTGTGCATGGTATGTTTTTCCCCATCCTTTCACCTTTAGTCTATGGGTGTCTCTTTCTATGAGGTGAGTCTCTTGTAGGCAGCATATTGTTGGATTTTTCTTTTTAATCCAATCTGCCAGTCTGTGTCTTTTGATTGATGAATTCAGGCCATTAACATTCAGGGTTATTATTGTGATATGATTTGTATTCCCAGTCAATTGACTCATATTTGTTTTTGACATGATTTGGTTTCTCCTTTCTTTGGCTATTCCTTTAGGCTAGCGCCTCCTGTTGCTGATTTGCATCGTTGTTTTTCATCTCTTCCTCATGGAATATTTTGCTGAGAATGTTCTGTAATGCTGACTTTCTTTTTGTAAATTCCTTTAGCTTTTGTTTATCATGGAAGGATCTTATTTCATCATCAAATTTGAAGGTAAGTTTTGCTGGGTATAAGATTCTTGGTTGGCATCCGTTTTCTTTCAGGGCTTGGTATATGTTGTTCTAGGCCCTTCTAGCTTTTAGGGTCTGGATTGAAAAATCTGCTGATATTCTTATTGGTTTCCCTCTGAATGTAATTTGATTCTTTTCTCTTGCGGCCTTTAAAATTCTGTCTTTATTTTGTATGTTAGGTATTTTCATAATAATGTGCCTTGGTGTGGGTCTGTTGTAATTTTGTATGTTTGGAGTTCTATAAGCCTCTTGTACTTGGTTTTCCATTTCATTCTTCAGATTTGGGAAATTTTCTGTTATTATTTCATTGAATAGATTGTTCATTCCTTTGGTTTGTTTCTCTAAGCCTTCCTCAATCCCAATAATTCTTAAATTTGGCCTTTTCATGATATCCCATAATTCTTGTAGATTCTGTTCATGATTTCTTACCATCTTTTCTGTTTGGTCAACTTTGCTTTCAAGATTAAATAATTTTTCTTCAATGTCTGAGGTTCTGTCTTCCAGGTGTTCTATCCTATTGGTTATGCTTTCTATGGAGTTTTTAACTTGGTTTATTGTTTCCTTCATTTCAAGTATTTCAGTTTGTTTTTTTTTTTCAGTATCTCTAACTCTTTATTGAAATGATCTCTTGCTTCCCGTATTTGGTCTTTTAACTGTTGATTGGTGCGATCATTTAATGCCTGCATTTGCTTTTTCATCTCCTCCTTCAATGCCTGCATTTGCTCTTTCATCTCCTCATTAGCTTCCCTGATCGTTTTAATTACGTACATTCTGAACTCCCTTTCTGACATTTCTTCTGCTGTGCTGTCATTGGGTTTTATTGATGTAGTATTTAGGTTTGTTTGGGACATTTTCTTCCCTTGTTTTCTCATATTGGTCAGCTGTCAGTGGGACCCTGAGATATTGAAGATTTCCGCTATTGGCTTATTGTGTCCCGGTAGATTTCCAGTGTATCACCTCCCAGCCTTCAGTAGCCTGATGTCTTGGAGGAATCTGATAAAGCAGCTCATCCGAAGAAAACTGTCCCTAGCCCCCTACTGGTTCCACGGTTTGGAACTGGCTCTGTGCGGAAATGCTCTCAGTGGGCCTGCGCCGTGCAGCTGGCTGTGTGGGAGGAGCCCACTGCCGGAGTGTGGAAGGCTACCTTGGGAAGACTCTAGCTGCCCTGCCCTGCTCTGATAAGCCACCTCTATCTGGGCCTGCCACCCGGGCCGAGCTTTACCCAGTGGGCAGACTCACCTGTGGCTCTATTTCAGTCCGAGTCTCTCAATGCCTCATCTTCTTAACTCCTGGGTTCTGGAGCGACTTGGGGTGCAGTCTTCCTCTAGGCCGCCATCTTGGATCGCCCCGTGAAGAGAGCCTGCAGCCGGAGTGGGTAGAGCCGCCTGAAGAGGTCTCTGGGTGCCCTGCCCTAATCCCAGAGGCTGCTTGCTGATCGCGGCTCGTTGCCGGAGTACGCTGCGCTGCAGTGGCTCCGGGACTCGGAGCTTGTTCTGGTCAGAAAGGCTCTCACTAGCGGGCCAGTTCCGTTCCTTCCGAGAACCTGGAGAAGCTGGCTGTGTGGGCGGGGCCCACCACCGGAGTACGCAGGGCTGCCTGTGAATGACTCTAGCTGCCCTACCCGACTCCAATAAGCCACCTCTATCTGGGCCTGCCACCCAGGCCGAGCTTTACTCAGTGGGCAGACTCACCCGTGGCTCTATTTCAGTCCGAGTCTCTCAATGCCTCCCCTTCTTAACTCCAGGGTTCTGGAGCGATTGGGGGTGCAGTCTCCCTCTAGGCCGCCATCTTGGATCGCCCTATGCCACAGTTTCTTTATTCATTCATCAATTGAAGGACATCTAAGTTGGTTCCACAATCTGGCTATGGTGAATTGAGCAGCAATGAACATTGATGTGACTGTATCTGTGTCGTATGCTGATTTTAAGTCCTTTGGGTATAGGTCAAGGAGTGGGAAAGCTGGGTCAAATTGGTTCCATTCCAAGCTTTCTGAGGAATCTCCATACTGCTTTCCAGAGCGGTTGCACTAATATGCAACCCCACCAGCAATGTATGATTGTACCTTTTTCCCCACATCCTCTCCAACACCTATTGTTGCTTGTGTCCTTGATAATAGCCATTCTAATTGGGGAGAGATGGAATCTTAGGGCAGTTTTGATTTGCATTTCTCTTATTACTAGAGATGTTGGTAGAGTGCTTGCCTTGCATGCACAAGGCCCTGGGTTCATTCCCCAGCACCACCAAAAAAAAAAAAAAAAAAGATGTCAAGCTGGTCTTGAATTTATAATCCCTCAGTCTCTTGAGCTGCTGGATTACAGGCATGCGCCACTACACCCCTCTGGAGCCACCTTGTTCTAACTGCTTTCTTTGTTTAAGAATACTTTGATTTCTCTTTCTTTCCCCTGACCCTTGACTTGTATTTTATGACTATATCTATTCATAAAATGATATCTAGAATAACAATCATCTATGGGTTTTTCTTGATGTTTTAGCTCAGATTACCTTTTAAATGAATAAGGTTGAAATTCATAAAATGGGGGAAAATCTCCTTCTAACTATTTAGACTTTTTAAAGATTTTAACTCCCAGTTCAATTTTCAACAAGTCTGGAAATTTAAGTCAATTTACAATTTTCATTTTTGAATTCTAAATGACAGGCTTCACACCTTTGGATCTCAATCAAAATTACTTTTTCCACTGTTTTCCTTCAGCATTTTATTTTTTTCCTGCTAAAATGTGTATCACATGGTATTTCATATTTGAGTTATTGACAAAAAATCATAATAATAACTGACATTTTAAAAGGTAATTCTCTTTACTATACACTACAGTAATCACTTGACATTCTTTATGTCTACTCCTCAAAACAAACCTGGAGGTGCAATAGTTTTTGTCCTCCTTTAATGATGAATAAACACAGAAAATGTAACTGAATCCTCCCAGGTCATAGAGATACAGACAGGATTTGACCTTGAATCTTTTCTTTTGAAGGCTTGCACTTCCCTCTTCCTGTATCTGTAGATTTATATACTTGTGAGTCTTCAATGAAAATGTGATATGTGATATCCAGGAGGAAAAGGATTGATAAACAGATGTTTATGTATTGCAATAACAGCATGCACTTTCAAAACATCAACAGCAGTCATCTGTTTCAAAGTTTCACTGAAGCAGGAAAGACTAGACAGAAGGAGTAGCATTTGGAGTGCCTCTAGAATGATGAACAAGGCAGAGAGGGAACGGAGGGGTGACATATTTCCAAGGGAGAGAATGGTGAGTGCATCATATGGATTCTTCAAAGTCCGATGAGGCTAGAATGTTGGGACCTGTAGTAATTTATTCACTTTAGGATTTTTTCCCTCACAAACAAGCAAAGATTATGTAACTCTTCAGCCACATTCAAAATGCATTTGTGTAAGTCAAAAGGAGTAAAATTGCAAACAATGTTTTGATGTTATTAAACACTCAAAGAAGCAGCAGTAAGGTCAGTGGGGGTAATTATCAATATTTTACCCATTCCCACCCCAACCCTGGAGGTTTTATCTTTTGGCTTGCTGATATATTGCTTGTAGAAAAAGTTAATCAAATTCATTGAACTTTTTGGCACTGCTTGTAACCCAACTTTATGCTAATGAATGGCTTATGATTATGTACTGTTCCTAGCCCATGACTAACACCCTTTATCTTTTACAACCCTGTGGAATGAGAAGATTCACTTAGAGTTACTGAGGAAGATCTCCTAATTCTCATGAAATCCCACCATGTGAATCCTCAGAACACCACTCCCCATGGTGAACATCTGCAATTAGCTAGAAGTGATCTCAATTTTAAAGGCATTCAGCAATGACTACTTCTTCTCTTACCTATCATTTATATGCACACAAATCCAAAGCTAATTTACTTTGGCAGGAACAAGGAAGGAGTGATGACTGTAATACAAATGGGCCTCAAGGTCTCAACATAAAATATTATTGTACAAATGTTTTATAAAGTTTTCATTATCGAGACTTTACAAAGTGCTAGATTGTTAACCAAGTATTTTACATGCATGACTTATCTATTTGATTTCTCACAACTGCCCTATGATGTATGTATTTAACCTCATTTAAAATAAATGAAGAAGTAACCTTGGATTAGGTTAAGTGTCACACAGTGGATACTAGATTGAAATTAGACTATAAACCTACTTAATTCCAAAACCAATTATGACATCTGTGTATAACATTATATTACTACTGCAAAATAGCAACTGTTCAAAACTTAAAGTAATATCTTTAGATCAGACAAATTTAGAACACTGTTGCAGTACATCTCACCTTTAATATAGATGTTTTGTTTTAGAATTACTATCATCAATGTTAATATTCCTATTATTTTATTAGCTATGCTATGCCATAGAGATTTTGTTTGATATTCAGTGACAGTCTACACCATCATATCAAAGCAGACTGATTAAGTTCATGGTTCCTTTTGATTAAAATGCATCAGTCATTTATGTAAGATATGGTCGATGAATTCCCCTTGAAATCATGGAAACAGTAATTAAATTCTGTCATTTCCCCAAACTTTGGCTTTGCTCCTTTTTTTTGGAAAGACATTATATAATCTTAGAGTAAACCAGGTCTCATTCCCCCAAAGTTAATTAACATGCAAATAAATTTCCTGCGCACTAGCTATTGTTCAAACTAAGTAAATCAATGCAAGCTGGACATATGGTTTTTAAGAAGCAATTTTTTATTTTTACTATTTGATAGCTCTGAAATGTTTTGGAATTTTTGCAAAGGTAATAAATGAAAGACTAATGTATTCCTTTTGCACAATCAGCCAATTCTTAGTTTTTGCTCTGATTGGTACATTGAAGAAATGCTAATAATATACCTGTAGCCTGTTAAGGCATATCATGTCTCTTCAGTAAAGAAATAATAAAATGCATTAGCCATTTGAATCAGAAGAAATTATAGAGAATCATTTGTGTCTTTTCCCTGATAAGAGATGATCACATTATACAGTAGTTCCAACACAGCAATTTCTAGTACCTGGGAGAATATGGCTATGGAAGAAATTCTTTGAGGGAAGAACTTGGTATTGTTATCATTACTATCTGTAATTTCATAATGCATTGCATAGTCTTTGATATTTTAAAATCCCAATGATCAGAAATACACCTCAAAAAGTAACCCTTTTTATGTTTAGATAGCATCTACCTTTTTAAGTCAAAAGTATTCTCACCATACTGGAACTAAATCCCATCTTCTGTAATGGTCTAGCAGATGTTCATCATTGGAACAAGTTCCTCACTGTCTCTCTTAAAATATGACATGAAGAACTGAACTCCACATGCAGTGGTTAAACCAGTTCTAAGTGCAGTAAGTTTTTACCTTCTTCTTTCTGGTCACCAAGATTGCATTGCAATTCTTGCCAGCCTTACCTTGACTCAAGTTCATCAGTCAACTCAAATTCCTGTGTGTTTTGTTGTTGATGTTGTTTTTCTATCCCTCACATTTATTATTATATAAATTGATCTTTTAACTTTCTCCACAATAAGGAAAATCTGTACATTTTAAGAGTTGTGAGATGGAGATTAAGCAGGCAAAGAAGCCTTCACTTGAGTGGGTAGATGGAGGGCAATCTGTAAACTTATGTCAATGATTCCTGATTCATCACATATATGATATGTGTATGTTACTGGGGATTGAACCAAGCATGCACTCTACCACTGAGCTACATTACCATTTCCCATCACGTATTTTTTTTTAATGAAGAGTACTTCCTCAATTTGTGAGTTTAATTATCTGACTTTTAAAATCTTATGCTATTTCCATTTGAATTAGTATTGAACCAGGACACCAACACACTTATTTGTATGAGGGAACTTAAAAAACATCTGCACCACTCAGTTCAACCAATCCAGCAAATGGAATGCTGCTACCAGAAAGATTTCTCTGTATGAGTACTGATATCGAGATTTACCTGTTGGATCCATTTTCTTTTAAAGGTTTGATTTTTATTCCTGATTATATTTTATGTTTGTTCATTCTATAGTCTTCAAATTCTGAAAAGTTATAGATGCATAGAAGTAACTTCTTCCATGGAAGAGAGACAATGATGAATGTTTTTGAATGATAAACATCTGAAGAGCCACCCTAGAAGATGAATTTGGATTTTCCTATTTAGTACTAAAGGATGATGAATGATTTCTCTAAAACCGCAAAATGCCCCTGGTTTCATATAATTTGAAATTTAAAGACTGTAGAAAACATTATTATAGCTATTTAATCTTAAGCAGACTATTTCTTTACTTGAATGTTTTAAGCATTTCTAAATATAGTCTTCATTCAAAATGTTCGTCGTATCTATTTACATTCTACCTTCCATATGATATGCAGGATACATTTATGTACATATGGTAAATAATGATGAATTTACTGCTTAGACAAAAAATTAAAAATGGAAGCAATATTCTTTCATAAAAGGCACTACCTCAGAAGATAACAGGAGAACAAACTAAGGTGGAAGAGTAAGTCAATTAAATTGGAATATGAAAAACGTTTCCACTTTGGTTCTCAAGTGCTTGTTTTATTCAGGTCCTTCATTTATATTAAAGCATGTTCTTAATTGAGGGAATTATGTAATGCTTGAGGTTTTATAAACAGGATATGAAATTGTTGAGTATTATACAATGCTCCATAGAATATTAGAGTATTCATTTACTACATTGTCAAGGTCTCTTACATAATATTTGCAGATTATAATGCAAAGAAAAACAATGCAAACATCATTACCCTATGTACTTATATGATGACACAAACGGAGTGACCCTACTTTGTATACAACCAGAGAAATAAGAGTTGTACCCCATTTGTGTACAGTGAATCAAAAAATATAAAAAAAGAAAAAAAAGAAAAAAGTTTATATATATATATATATATGTATACACACACATATGTGAATATATAAAACAATTTTAAAACATGTTTTGTGAAGCATTATTTTCAATTTTTAAGTTTTAAAATCAGCTTTTATATAGAGAGAGTTAAATTTGTTCTTTTTGGTGTATAGTTATATGAATTTTCACCCACCCCTGCATGATCAAGATAGCTAACCTGTCCATTACTTCAGCAGAGTTTGCTTATTTCCCTTTGTAGGAAAACTTTAGTGTTGCTAGCTTTATTGTTTCCCACTGTGTGGTACCCCCATCATTAACCTTATTGCAGACTCACTGGGAAGTCCCAGGCTGCCTAACTTAGGTAAGGGGCTTCTCTCACCCTCTAACCACATCTAGCAGATGTCCCAGCAGTGGCTCAGCCTGTTTTTTTGAGAAGATTGAACTCCCATCAAGTCAAATAGAAGAAAAGATCAGTTTCCAGAATATCTTTACTGTTCCCTAAAGCAGAGGGCTTGGGAACATAAAATTAAAATCAGTACCTTTTAATAAGATCATTAAAAATAGTGTATTTTTTTCATATCAGAAAAATTGATATATTAACTTCAAGAAATTTGTAAGGAAATAAGATGCACATTGTATCTAATGTAATAGAAAAATATTTGACCCAAATCTAATCATAAGGAACTATGTTTAATATTTTCAAAGGACAATCTTTCTTGATCATTTTTAATTCTTCAAAATGTAATGTTTTTCACTCTTGTTTCTTTCCCCTCAAGAATATGAATTATGGGGCTGGGGAGATAGCCCAGTTGGTAGAGTGCTTGCCTTGCAAGCACAAGGCCCTGGGTTCAATCCCCAGCACCGCAAAAAAAAAAAAAAAAAAAAAATGAGTTATGATTTTTTTTTCCTTGAATTTGCTTTCTCCACGTTTTGAATTCCATACACATTTTGTTTAATGTGATGAATACACAGTAAATCCATTTCAAACTAAAATAAATTTAGTTTCCTTTATAAATAAAGGAGCATGATTTTTAAAAAATTAAACCACTTTATAGAGTTATGATTAAAATACAAAAAGCTGTACATACATAATATACACAACTCCAGGAACTTGAACATCAGTGTAGACCTGTGAGAGCATCATCACAATCACTGCCACACACCTATCTGACACCTGCAAGGTGCCTCTTTTCCTTTTTATTATCATTACTTTGCATAAGTGTGATCAGAACACTTAAAGTGAGTTCTGTCCTTTTGCAAAATTTTAAGTAACAGTAAGCAATCTTATAAATTCCCTCTAGTTGTTTTTTTTTTTTTTTTTGAAAGGCAGTGTGTTTTAATTGCGCATACTTTTGTTTTGTTGGGAAGTTCTTCCATACCCAAGCTTGCTCTAGTTGATTTCACCCTAAGCATCCAAAAAAAATTGCAACTCTTGTTATTGTGGGGCTGTTGTCAAGTCAACTTTATTTTAAAAGCACATTTAATAGTAAAAATTTAGCCCCTGTCACCAGAGAGAGAGATGCAATGTTGTTTTGTTTTTTTCCTCCCTTGATTTTGGAGTATATGGTAGAAAAGCGTTAAATGTATGTTATTGTGACAGAAACTATGCATTGGTATTCAAGGAACTACAGATATCTTTTGCCTTTGTATTAAAACCTGTGACCATTATATTTGGTTATACGTTTGGTGTAATTTGTGCATTCAGTGCTATTAGGTATGTACAGTGTGACTGGCATAATTTAAGTGCTGTGAACTCAGTAGTAAAAAAATATGAAGTTATCATAGAACTGAAATTATACTGGGGGACAAAACAATAAATAATAATTGGGTAAGAATACCATATAAATTATAAGTACTGTGAAGAAAAATAATACTCAGGGAGATGAGGGAAAGTGATGACAAGATTTTGAGAAATGTGATGCAATGGTCAGGGGAGTTATCACTGAGGTGGTGACATTTGAGCTGAGGTGAAAAAGGTGAGGAACAAGATCTATGACTCTCTAAGGGTATAATGTTCCAGCAGGGTAACCAATAAGAGCTAGACTTGAGCTGGGTAATACTGGGTATGCTGGGGTGTGCTACTCACAGTGTGCTCACCTGGCTGGTAATTTATTGCTGCTGTGCAATAGAAGAAGATAAAACTGGAAAGTAAGCATTGATAATAATTTGATGAAGTACTTGTGTGTTTTGAATCTGGTAAATGTTGCATGTCTTCACTTTTTCATTTTGTTATTTAGTAATTTGTTATTATTGTATGTTACAAAATTGTAGATCCACAGTAGCTTCTGGAGTGGAGGTCTGGTCCTGCACCACAGAGATTCAAGAAATTGTGTTAGAGGAAGAGAAGGGGGCTATTGGCATGCACTGGGAAAAGACGACCTTGGTTTAATTAGCTAGGACAGGATGATGAGAATATTCTTTCTGAGTTCAGAAAGGACCAAGCTAAGAGTAAGAGTGGGCATAAAGAGGATGTAGTGGGAGAATGTGAAATAGTTCACAGGAGAGTAAATTGATGTGGGGAGTAGCTGAGTCAAGCAGCTGTGCTAAGGAGTCACTTCAGGTTTGTAATCAAAATAGAATATGGAACCAGTCATCCTGGTTATACTTCTGTTGTTATTCAGTCACTTTTAGCTACCTAATTATAAATGCAAAATAGCCAGAAGATAGGTTTCACTGGGGTTTCTCTAGCAAAATATTAGAGGAAAAGAAGAATTGAGAGTTTATGAATGAGAATTATAGATGCTCTCAGTGGAATCTAAACTGGGTGAACAGGGAAGTGAAGCAATAGGGAATGATGGTCAATAAAATTATCAGTGGACCAGAAGGGATAGTTGAGGTCAAGAATCCCTGAGTGGGAGCAGTAGAGACCATAAGCCCACAGGTATGGGCAGGAAATCAGTAAGAAGGATGCCCAAATTGATGTTTTGGAAATGGCACAATTACTGGTAATAACTGAAGTGGGAAAAAATTCACCTTATTATGGTAATGTTTTAAAACAACACTGGTTTCATTATCAAACTTATGTAGGAGAGGATAGTTTTGCAATACCATGTTTTGGGTGAAGTCAGTCATCATTAGAACAAAAAAAAAATCATGTTTACTAATGATACTTAACATTGCAAATCAGATCATTAAAGAGACATTCATTAATTCAATTTCTTTTCTTTTCCTCCTTTCCCTCCCTCTGTTTCTTCCTTGGGAATCTATCCCAGGGTCATGCACACACTAGGCAGGTACTGTACCACTGAGCTATATGCCCAGTCTCAGTTACTTAAGTGAATGTTGGTTCCCTTCCATTTCTATATCTGGTGAGAGATGAACCTGTTTGGAGGGAAATACATGGTGATGTACTAGTCAGCTTTTCATTGTTGTGACAAAAATACTTGAGGTAAACTAGAGGAAAAGTTTATTTTGGCTTATGGTTTCAGAGGTTTCAGTCCAGGGTCAGAGTGAGGTAAAGAGAAGGAAGAGGAGGAAAAGAAGGGGAGGGAGGGCGAATGGTAGGGGAGGAGAGGAGGAGAGGAGGAGGAGCATAAGAAGGAGGGGGAGGAGAAGAGGAGGAAAATAAATCAGGGACACAATTAGACCCCAAAGATATGCCCCCAAGTGACCTACTTTCTTCCACCGATCCCCACTGACTTTCAAATTCCACCACTGCTGTCTAGTCCATTAAAATTTTTAATCCATTAACTATATTATCAAATCAATCCATTGATGAGGTCAGAGCCCTCCTGATCCAGAAGTCTTCCCAAATCCCCACCTCTAAACATCACTGCATTGGGGACCAACCTTCCAACACATGAAACTTTGAGGGACATTCTAGATTCAAAAAATAACAATACTGGAAGAATGGGAATAAAGGAGGGAGAACTGAGTTATATTGGTGTCTGTTGTCAGGAAGCTGAGTGCCAATTGTTTGCTCTTTCCTTCAGCTCTCCTGTGTCTGAGAGGTGAAGGGAAGAGGTTTATACTGTAGAGAACTGCATTACAGAAGAGAAGGGAGATACTGTAATAAGTTTTAGGACCAATCAACTTTGGAAAAATAGTTTTTAATATTCTATTTCCTTCATCATGGATAAGTTTTTTAAAATATTTGAAAAAAGATAATATTTTATTTCAGAAACCATTAATATCTTGGATAGTTATAATGATTTGAAATTTTATTAAGAAACCTTGTACCAAATTATATTCGACTTTTCATAAAAACAGTTTTCTCTATATTTGACAGAACCGAAGCTTCCTTTTGTGTGTAAATAAAATGCACTTTGATACCAGGATACACATGTATGATTCCAGGATACACACATGATGAAGCATTGTGTGGATATATCATTCAAATCATATTGTTAATATTTTCATTGAAAGCTATGATTCATTTGCTTTTGTATTTACACATAATTTTCTTGAGTCTGCTTCTCTATGAAAAAACAAAAAGACACATCAGCATTTTTCTTTGTACTTTCATCTATGAGAAATTTATTTGCATTGGAAGACACATCTCTGAAAGATACACACACATGCATATACCACACTGTGCTGTTATTTATATTGTTACCTTTCAATGGAATGCTATATTCATAATTTCCCATTGCTTTGAATGTTAGCCTTCCCTGGGTGAGAGCTGTGATGGATTTGTTCACCTTAGATGATATTTATTCCTTTTCCTACATTACACATAATCCACCTGTGCAAGATCTTATGGCCTGTGGTAGACTTTATACTCTAGTAGACAGCTTATCAGCTTCTTTGCAGGCTTCTCAATTTTAATTTTAAAGTAAAAATGAATATATTTGTGTTGCTTGTTGAACCCATGCTCTGAATAACTACTGCTCTCTGGTTCTGGGATGATAACTAGAGAATGGAGAATAAGTACATAGGTTGACATTTTGAATGGTTATGATATATCTATATGGTCTTTATAAATACACATGTATGTGAATACTCATGTACATTCATACATTCATAGGCATATATGTGCATACACACATTGATAATATGTAACTCAGTGCACATATAAATATTAATATGTAATTTGTGTGTGTGTGTGTGTGTCAAAGGGGAAATGAAAATTTATCAGAAAGAATGACATTTGAAGAGAAGGAAAATTTACCTTAATTTAAATGAAGCAATATCCCATTTGCTGTTGAAAAATGAACTGTTTTATAAAATTGAAGGTGAAACCAGAAAATGATTTCCGTGCTTTACTCCTGGGTTCTGCATGAAGTGAGTGTTAAACAGATTATTAAACTCATCTTACCACATCAAAAAGGTCAGTTTCAGAAACCCAAGACCAAGATGAAAAGGTATCAGTTTATAATAAAAGTAAATAAATAAAAATTGGTTTTTCAGCCCTAATGGAATCAATACATCTGTAACCACTTAGAACAGTTGCTTTAGCATAGTAAAGTGTGTTGGAAGGTAGTCAAAATGCTGCATCTGAGGTTTGCATTTGAATCAATTTGTTCTAATAAATGTTTTCCTGTTAGAAGACTCCATATTCCACATAGCCACAGGATTTTAGACGAGGGATTTTATTTGTCTCTATTTTTCTTTTTAATGTACATGTGAATGACTAAAGTATTCTAAGATCTTCTTACACATTTATTATAAAGAGCTTACTATGTTCTTTGTAACTTTCCTGGAGGTAGTTGAAGATATAAAGATATCTCATGTTAATTTATAATCTATATCTCTTTCAAAGTGTATAAAAGGATATTATTTTATCTGTAGAGACATGACAATATTTGTCAATAATCCATACTGAATATTTAAGTTTCTTGGTCACAGTTGTTTTCCTAACAATAAGGAAGTTTTCATTAGTATAACACGATAAAATGATAGACACATTTTCAAAGTTTTATTTGTGGTACATTAATTTTGAATGTTGTTTAATAAAATATCATATAAAATAAAATAATCTAGATCTTCCTTTGAAGTTTTATTTCATCAAGAAATGAAGTGCTTACAGTTTTTCTCAACAATCAAGAAATCAGGTTGTTTTTAACAGGTGATCAAAATGCATGGAATGTGAGGATGTAAGTAAGTCAGTTTACTGAAGTAAAAGCAACAGGCACAGAGATAGGCCTAGAACCCTAGAAACAATTCTCCTTTATGATTTCTCATTCTGAAGAGAGTCTAATTCTCTCTTGTAAAAGCAAAATGCTTCTTTTGTCTTTAGATAATTAATCTCCATATTTAAGGAATGTTAAATAATTTCTACCAATATATGATTATTTTAAATGAAAACTAAGCTTTCGTATGAATTTTAAAATGTTTTCTCGTACAAAAGACGAGAAAGAAATTAAATCTGAAAGGCCAACTGAGTTTATCTACTACCTTCATTTTGATATGGCTGTTTCTCTTGAAAATGTTTACTTGTAAAATGAGCATCCTGGTGATAATAATAACAATGATGATAATAATTCTGAGAGTATATGTACTCAATAGCTCAAATAATCAATTTATTTCTTCTTGAAAAAGTGTTTTCTACAAATTGTTGAAAATTACATGTATATGACTCATTGGTCAATGCATTCAAATCAGTTTTGTTGCAAGAATCAGGCACCTGCAGAACACCTTAGCTAAAATTGAACCTGGAGATAAGATGGTAAAGTAGAGGCATCTTGGATAAGCTTTTGACATTTATTATGGGATACTTGATGACTGTAACATATACTTTGAGATATTTATTTCCAAAGTAATGTTTCGAAATAAGGGGCAGAAGAATGACTGCTGTATTTCTACTTTTACCAATGGCAAAGGATTTTTGCAGTAAGTGTCTTTCATACCTATAGGCTCTTAGTATAGTCTCATTTTATTTTGCTAACTATAAATGATCCCTTATGTTTAGTGTTATGCTTTAGAATAATGTGAAACAATGGCATTAGCTGCCATGAATGTAGCACATCTCTATTGTCAGGCACTCAGGGAATTCTACATAATGCCAAAGTTAAGGAACAGGAAGCATTATTGCACCTTGTGCATCTGGATGCAAGACAAGAGCACAATGACATCTTATACAGGAAATTAGAAATTATCTTCCTTTACTGCAGAAAAAATGGGGACCTGATAGCAGTGTCTGAGAAGCCCAAGATTGTTCATGGTATTTGTTGGTGTGCCACTGTCTGGGCTCTCATTTTTCTTTTTAATTATTCAACATCAGTTTATTTGGATTAAAATTTTATTAAAAAAAAAACTATTGCTAGAGAAATAAAAGCAAAACATGATGTCCTAAAGTTTAGAATTAACCAAGCTTTTGGTATGTGATATCAGTTGGATTTGGCAAAGAAAGGCAGAATCTACGCTCATTAACTCTTCAATGCCCTGTATTTTACCCAGAACTCCTGGGCTGCTCATTAGAAATTCAGAAATTGTCAATGAAGGGATACTGTGTTTAGATAAGTTTATATATTTTGATCAGCATTGTAAAGAGGAAGGATAAAAAGAAAGAAAGAGAAGTTGAGAGATTCATTAACCGTATTACTTTAAGATTAAAAAGCACCCTAAGTATTCAAAAGATCATCTTTCGAGTTTCACATTTCATAATTCCCAACTGTTATCTCAATGGGGGATCTTTAGCAAAGAGAAGATAGAAACCCTTTCATCTATAGTTTCATGAAATTCCACTCATTTTATGTTAGTGACTCTGTGCATGTGAGGCATTTTGTCCTTGAAATATCAGAGACTGCTTTAAATGCATTGGGCTCGCCTGTCTTCACAGCTAGAATATCAAGTTGCTCCAGGTGAACCAGGCTTGCCAGGCTTTCCTACACACCAGCAGATGTGTCTTCTTACACTACCTTTAACACACTTGATCTTTTGCTCAGGCCCTGCAAAGACTTCTCTCTGATTTTCTGGAAATCCTAACTCTCCATCTGGTGTTTAAGATTCTCCTCACCTTGGCTGTTCTCTGTCCAGTTTTGCCTCTCATTCTTATCTGACCACAACCTAACCTCCCTCCCCACTGGACACAGTCTTTTCTTTCCCCTCATCTCACCCTATTTACTATCAACTTCTCTAGCTCACATTTTCCCCCATTCTTTTAACTTTTACTGATGGATACCTCTGCATGTGGTGCTTAATTGCCTACTCCATCCACCATTTGATTGAAGTCTCTTGGGGAGACAGGGGCTTTGTCATTTCTTTTTATTTTGCACATGACTTGCGAGATGAGGAGTGCTGTGTGCAGAGAAAGCACTCAAGTGATTATAGAATATGTCCATTAGGTTTCCCAAGTACAAGACCCCTGTTTTATCTCCCATTATTCTGCCACTCTGAAAACTAAACAAAGGCTCAGAAAGAGTAAGTATTGTTTATGCTTCAAAAAGAGGATATCTAGTTCCCTGGAGTTCCAGGTCATGGGAAATAAAAAATTTAAAAAAGTGAATTGTTTAGCAAACCAAATGAAAACAAAGAAAATTGAGGGTAATCTAACAGTTGAAGGAGAAGTGAGAAAAATCAGAGCTATTTTTAGAACATAAAAGTAATAGTCAATGTGGTAAAAGCATCCAAGAATTTAAGAGGAAGTATAGAATAAGTTCGTAGAATACCTATTTCTAGGGTATGGCAGAAACATTGAAATTTCTTGAATAAAACAATGAAATTATTTAATTGTCACACAGATAAATGAGATTTCATAAGACTTCCCCATTCTTGTTGATCATTGTTCAGTAGTCCAGATTGTACATATGTTCTTCCCTATTGAATAACAGTAAAAAATCAAAAAGGGGAAGACTGAAACATGCAAATTATATGGTATATGCATATGGGGATGACTAGCAAATTATCTCTGCTAAGCAAGATAAAATTACTTTGGCCACTACCTGGTATTTATATTGACTGTTCATGTTCAACATTTATTTCATGTTTCTTAATACCTAAACAAAAAGAACACAGATATTATTTCCAATTTTAACTTGGATACTGGGTATAAGTTCTTTTTCACAGGTCCAGGTACATGTCTTTTCCTGATAAATAAAAACCTTTACTTTTATAATGCTGTACATTTTGTAAATCAAGTATCGGTGTATTCATAACTACATGGCATGCTTTTTATTTCAAATGGACAGGAAGAGACCTTAAATGGAGGATACCAATTTTGTATCATATTCCCCATTTGTTTTTCTTGATTAATACTTGATATATTTTGAATTAATACCTAAGAGATAAATAATTGCTGCATTCATTTTTTGGATAGTTTCAGATGATCTAGTAAATTTTGTGTTGCTCTGTATTATTTAAGTTAGTATGAACAGTTAGTGTAATTAATTTGACTCTTCTTTAGATTGTGAACCCCTCTTTGGCCTAAAAGAGAATTTTGGATGCTGTTTAGGGTCAGCAAATAGCAATTTATTAGTGTTAAAACACACTAAGATTTTAATTTAAAATAGCACTTGATTAGAAAACAAACCTAAAAACAAATTTTGGGCAGTCTTCCCAAATATCCCAATAAATTGACTGAAGAAACAAAAAGGACCTAAAGATGACAGTTTATAATATGGAAAACACAGACTGATGGTCTGCTTACTGCTAGAATTCGGAGTAATTTTGAAATAACATGTAGTTATATAACATTTCAAAAATACAGCAATTGAAATAGTGGGCACCCATATCTATCCAATATCTCAGTTGAAGTGTTTTACTCACTATCACATACATATCCATCTCTCTATTGATATAACTTCATTTTAAAATGCAAATATCATCTTACCTATGCAATGCTTTTAGAAGTAGAACTAACTGTGCTTGTCTATAAAACAAATGTAAAAAGTTATATGGGCATGACTTGAAATTTAAAAAAAAATTCTTTTATGTAAATAGCTGGACAACTCCTTTTGCAAGTACCTTCTTAAAATCTATTCAGCAAGTAACCAAATGAAAAATAGGGAGGAGGGAACTCATAGTTACTTATTGTTCTCTGCAGAATATAATTCCCACAAATGAACCACTATAAACAAAAGAGATGGGAAGAAGTCAAACTCCAAAGAACAGTTTATGTGGGTGATTTTTCCCCCCTCCACATTCTAGCTGTTTTCAACATGGGAGCTCTGGGCAGTGGAAGAATAAGGTCCACCTTAGAACTGTGTCACTTCACCAGACACTATCTGCTCGATTCTGCGATTTAGATAGGAACCATTGCAAATCAACTTACCTCACTCTTTTTTTGAAGAATGTGTTCATTCATCATAGAAGGAGTGGGAGAGGAACAAAGGACTCACTGTCTTTTTGGGACATTAGCCCACCTTTAGCATATCTCCAACAGTGTCTCAAAACATATATACAGAAAGAAATCACAGAGACTTTAAAAATGTGTAATAGCACTGTGGGGTTTTGAGGAAAAGTACCAAATAAATAATTTTTTTTTTACCAGACAAGTTTGTCTTCACATGAGAAGGCAACATCAAAGAGCTGTTATTAAGGCCGAGTTAAGAAAATACACGCTGAGTGGCTGCAGGGTGCACGCCTGTGACCCCAGCTACGTGGGAGACTGAGATAGTAGGACTGTAAGTTTGAGTCCAGACTGATAAATTTAGTGAGAATCTGTCTCAAATTTAAAAAAAAAAAATGAAAAACTGGGGATCAATGTAGTTTAGTGGTAGAATAACCCTGGATTCAGTCCCTCTAACACCCTCCCCCCCCACCTCACACACACACACACACTAGAGAGAGAGGGGGAGGGAGAAAACAAATACACCCACATATAAACTCCATGAATCCAAAGAGTCTGAGGATGCTATGTTATTAAAAGAATTGGGTTTCTTCCCTTGCACATCTGAATCCCTGATCTGAAGAATTTAGAGGGGATGTGTGTTTGATAGGTAGATTGTGCAGCTGTAGAAGAACCTTAAGACCCATCAGTAGTGCTGTCCTCAGATATAGTATTTCCTCATTATTTAATATCATACGTATAAGAGTGCTTGGGCTGCCATAACAAAATAACAAATTAAATGATCTTCTCACGGTTCTAGCTAGGTGTTCAAGATCAATGTATCAGCAGGTTTGGTTTCTCCTGAGGCCTCTCTCCTCTGCTTGCAGTTGGCATCCTTCTCACTGTGTCTTGTCCTGATCTTTTTTCTGTGCACAGACATCTATGATGTCTCTCTGTATGTCCAAATTTCCTCATGTTGTAATGACACTGGCCAGATTGGATGAGGGCCCACCTTCATAGCCTCATTTTAACTTCTTTGCCTATTTAAATTAAAGGCCCTATCTACAAATGTAGTCACATTCTGAGATATTGAGATTCATGGCTTTGGTGTGAATTTTGCCTGGGGGACACAGTTTAGCCCATCATGCTGTATTCATTGATACACTGGATGGTCTCTTAAAACTCTGTCCAGTGCTTTTCTTTTTAAGTACTTAATAACAAAGGTCCACTCTACAGGTGGTTGTACACTCAGGGGCAACTCAGAGCACATCTCATATACTCAGCTTCATCATTACAAATCAACTGCATTTCAAATTAGCAACACTGAGAGATTTAGAAAATACAGAGATATCCTAATGCAGAGTTGATGTCTTAGTCTGTGCTCCTGTAGCAATAAGTGACTGACATATATAATTAATAAAGAACAGAAATATATTTCCACATGGTTCTGCAGGCTGGAAAGTCCAAAGTCAGGGTGATCTGGTGAGGGTCTGTTACCTGCTTCCAATGTGGCACCTTGTCGTATCTTCAAGAAGCTATCTTGAAGAATCTTCAAGAATTCAGGTTCTTACAGGAGGAGTGTGGCAAGTTCTCTCCATTCCTTTCATAAGGTTGCTGATCTCATACACAAGAACTCCATCTTCATGATTTAATGTCTCTCTAAAGACCCCATTGCATGGGGGTTTGTTAATGCAGATTCAGGGAGATACAGTAGGACCATGGCAGCTAGCAAAGGGGATCTTCCTCATCAAAGAAAGTGAATGGAGCCATCGCTAGTGCACCTCCCCAGATGTCTACTTGGAGAGGATATGAGGGTGCATCAGGACAGACTGGCATCAACCACCCAGGCTCTCCTCCTAGGTTGAATCTGTGCAGCATTGAAAAGCACTGCTGGGAAATCCCAAGGTTCCTATGTCTGTGATAACAAGTGGAAAGGCAACAGGGCCTTATTCAAGTTATAAAAGCAGCAAAATGTTTCTTAGGTATAACAACTCCTTATGCCTGAATCCAAAGCCACAGTGAAAGGTAGAGCATGGATGTGCCTTTACCAAACCAACAGGCAAGAGCACCACAGCTCTGAGCATGGACAGCCTTACTGGGAAATGCTTATAGTTTCTGTGCCAATTTTCCAGCACTGTGTACTTTGCTGCTATTTAAAACTGTGTCAACTCTAACAGAAGAATAAATTATTTGTGATTTTAAAAAGAGAGAGAGTACCAGAGCTCTGGGTGCAGCTCCCTCCATCAGCCAGCCCTCTAGTCAGATAAGACACAGAGTTCAACGTGAAAACCACGAGAGTGCAAAAGGCAGATCCCACATGCTTTATGTGGGAACACATGTCAATTAGGGCTAGACCTTGCCTGGTTGGAACTAAATAGAAACGAAAACAATGTGATGATATGTTAGGTTCTGCAGAGAAACAAAACTAAACTGTTAGGATGTATGCAGAGAGAAAGAACTTAACTATCAGGGTATATACAGAAATACTTATTTTAAGGAATTAACTCATATAGTTGTGGAGACAGAAATGTCTGAAATCTTCAGGACTTGCTGTCCTGTCAGGAATTCTTGGAGCAGTTGATGTTGCAATCTTGAGTCCAAAGACCACATGGAAGTAAAATTTCCTCCTCTATTGGGATCCTCCATCTTTTCTCTTAAGGCATTAAGCTCATTAAATGAGGCTTCCCACCCACCCACAAACATGCACATGTGCACACACATTTTGATGTGTAATCTGTTTTTTTTTTAAGTCTGCTTATTAAATGTTATTCACATCTTAGAAATACCTTTCACAGCAACATCTAGACTGGTATCTGACTAAATACGGGGTGTCATATCCTACCTGACATAAAAGTAGCCTCCACAGGGAACTATGAAGTGTTTTTGGAAATTGAGTGATGAAAAATACATTGAATATGTTCTTTCATCATGCTCTTTAGAAAGATGTTTGTATTCTCAGTAGAAATTTTAAAATGTTGTCTCTGAAACAAGAGAGAGGAATGTCCAAGGATGATTAGAACTCAGAAACATTTTTTTAGTTTATGCATGCCCTAAGAAAAGGTATAAGTTGCAGGTATGTTTGTTTTTTATCATACAGATACATTAAGTGTGCACATAGAAATAGATGAATCCCACAAACATAGTTTACTTTAATTGGTGTTGCTAATCCCTGGTGAATATTTTTGTGTTTTCTTGCAATAATATTATTGTTAGATTCATTCAGAATCAAACATCAGAACTTATTTTACAAAAATTTTTCTGTTGGTTTGTTTACAAGGAGTAGAATCTAAATCTTGCAGTATTTGAATTTTTTTTATCGTTCTACTGATTAGCATGTACAAAAGTCTAAAATCCTTGAAACTGAAAGTTTGGGGAAATAAATGGCAAGGAGTTGCCATAAATAGGTGAAGTCCTGCAACATCAAAGTTTTATTTTTTTAATCTGTAAATTTTTTTGTCATTATTTCATATAGATAAGAAAGTATTTTTTTTTACTTGCTTGTAACTTTCCAGCTTAACTGCACACTAAGATATTCACTTTTAATTTTAACTTTGTGGAATGTATTTCCTCAAAATATAAATCTTGTCTCCTTTATCCTGAAAAAGTCTAAAAATGATAGCTCAGAGGCAATTTTGCTCATCAATCATGAGCACATAAACTTATGTCTAATGTAATCACTTCATAAGGATGTTTCAAAGAAGTGAAATCCAAATGTTAGTATACTGTTTGCAATTTTGTCCATAAAAATAAGAAATTCCAAGGTTCCTTATACTCTCGTTTAGTTCATCGACCGTGTATATCATGTTCGAAAATATTTTGTGTTTCTAAAGTCTATTTTGAATATCAAAATAATACAAATTTTAGAGGTAGAACAAAAACAGGTGTTCTGTTCTCAGTGTGATATCTTGTAATTGACATTATTCAGCTTGTGTTTTACAAACTCAAATATTTTATACAGCATAGAGAATCAAACAAATTTGTGTAAATTATTTGCCCAAACTCTAAATATTAATTTTCAACATATAAGTTTAAGTAGGAATTAGGAATCTCTACCTCCATAACCACCCTGAGTTAAAATTTTCCTTATGCATCTCTCTTGTAGCTTTGAATATTTTTTGCAGTGGTGGGGACTGAATACAGGACTGCATGAATGCTAGACAAGTGTTCCGCCATGGCGCTATACCTCCATCTCTTAAGACTGAATTTTTGACTCATGACTCTTATTTCATTTTATATCTGTGGTGTTGTGACTAAACCTGTCAATCTCCATATCTTCTCAGTGTCTTTCTGTAGAGAATTGTTCTCTTCTTGGCATGGTTGGTGTTTACAACCAGTTGTTCAAATATGGCTGATGGAAAAATCAAGACACTTTTCTAGTTTACATGACATCAGTGCCTTTACAAAATGACATGAAGGATGGCTTACTATGTCTATTACTGTTTGCTATTTGATCAATTAGACTTGCAGAAGCATATGTAGAACCCAGGCTGTGTGGTAGGAAACATTTTGAGTGTGATACTCATGTACTAATGAAAATAAAGTATGCCATGTAGTTAGTCTAAGCCACATGTATTTTGTTCATGGAGTCCTCTCATCATTGGTGTGACACAAAAGATCCAGAGTAAAGCTCAATATTAGTAGATTTGCAGAGTGGGATCCAGTTGGAAAAAAGGAGAATCAGAGGGAAAAACCACAACTCATGATACTAGTTTTTGTTTAAAAGTACACAGCCTGCACTGTACCTACTTTTAATCTTGACATTTTCTCTTATACTATATTTTATTGTACTTTTTATTTCTCTGCTTTAATTATGGAAGTAGTTTTTAGCTGTACAATGGTTTGTAATTATTTGCCTGAAAAATTGATTTGACCTTTGAAAGTATAATTTTTGAACATCAATGGGATTCATTTATTTAAATAGTTTATATACAAATTATTAACCAGTACAATATTTCTCTTTAATGAAGAGATAAAGGCTGAAGAAAAAAAATAACCACAACCTACTAATGACTGTTTTCAACTTTTGCTTCATGTTACAAAATATTATCATAGAATTCGTTACCTTTAATTTGACAGTAAATAAATACAGTGAAAAAAACTAATCTTTGAAGAATTAATCATGCTTTTATACAAAGGCTGATTACAGTTTTAAAAGTCAACCTCGTTTTTTAAAAAGCACTAGTATAGCACTGTATTTGATATAAATGAGGGTGTTTTATTCTGCAGGTGTCCAAATTTTACTTCTGACTGTGGGGCACTGGAAGATTTTCAGCCAGACTGCAGTGAGAGATGGATTTCTATTATATACTTAGGTGCCAAGGTGCCTATGAACAGAACTGAGCTAATTTTACTGTTGAACAATAGCTAATAGGCTACCTGTGTTCCACAAGGAGATGCAGACTAGAGCATTCATGGTGGCCGTCTCTCATCTGATGTAGCTCCCCTTGGGTTTTTATTAGGCCTAACATCCCTTATTCAGCCCCCAACTGATGATCTGTGTTTGGCTACCAGAAAAGCAGTTTTTCAAGCACACAGCTGAGATTTGGAAGATTGCCCAAGTACAATTGCTCCTTTATCTTCTAGTGACTTTGAAAGAAAGCCTTGGTATGAATTGAATGCTCAAAGCTCTGTCCCTGTGCAATCTGTAGTATATTATTTCAGTTATGCTTTTTATTGCTTCTTAGGGAATTGATTTTTTCCTCTCAGAGTAGCACCCTTTCTCAAATCTCTTCCCTTAAAATGGAAGAGAGGGGGAAAAAAATAGAACACAAGGTGTCTGGGAAATAGAGCAAAAAGTAAGCATTTACAATCCCACAAGGATGCAAAATGGATGGAAATTATAAGACACAAGACAACCATTGCTCACTCATGCCACAACAAATTATATAATTCTGGGGTGGAAGAACTAACCCCAGAAACTTACAACTTTAACCGTATTCTTCAAACTATAGTACAATCATTCAAGTGTTTGATGGTGTTTTATATCAAGTCTTTAATTATTTTTTAATGTGTCATTTCCAGAGTCTTGGGTATCTAATTTAAAGGTAAAACCTCTCTGTTTCCATACCAATACCATTCTTTAGTTTGTAGGAATGTAGTTCTTTGCTTGGTTAAGAGGTGTCCAAGTATTTCATGTCATTGCAAAGTGAATTTTCAAAATGTGCTTTGAAGATTTACAGTCAAAATAAATGTGCTCGAGGCTTAGTGATTCTTGGGGCAGTCTTGTTTAATTTGTTCAACACAGCATTTTCAGAATAAAATCTTTTTATCCCATACCTATTTTTATCTGACTATATTAGCTTAATGTGTAGAAAAGAGAATTCATAAATTCAAAAGACCCCAAAATAAAACCTTGATAATACTTTGTTAGGGAGAAGTAAGGAATTAAGGTAAATAAGGTTTCCAGGTTTGGGGTTTGTGACTTAGTAGTTGCTGGATCATTCACTGAGATGAGACACTGAGATTTTTTCCCTCAACTTTCATATATGTCTTGGTATAAAAAGTGTGGCTAATTTTCTTGAATTAAGGAAAGGTATGCCAGTCTGTACATTGTAAGACTTTGAAAAAATGTAATATTTGCAGAAATAGATTGGGTGTTATAGCTATGCAAAGAAATGGAACTTACAAATGTGAGATAAAAAAGTTATAACCAAAATTAAGTAGAACAATCATATGCCACCTTAAGAGGTTTTAAAATCTTTTGACCTTAGAAATTGTTTAATTTCTCCATTATTGACATCTGAAAACAACATTTGACTTAGAATAAATATACCAGATCATAACTCTTACTATATTCTTACATCTTCTCTCCAACCACTAAGAGCAGAGTAGTACATAGGAGATGAGGTTAGGATGTGACTTTATTTGATGACACACAGAAAGCCTTTAAATATAAAAGATATAGAGAAATGCTTCATTGCTTTCCTTGAATGGCATTTTTTTCTTTGAGTCTAAACAAGATTAATGTTCTCAAAGGCTATGGTGACACATCTAGCCATGAAATGATAGTACAGTGTATGCCAACTGGTAGCAGGGACATGCCTAATAAAATGTTCTACCTTAATTTTTTTTCTAAATACTATGAGTTTGAGATTGTTCTGAAGGCAATGATGTTCATCTTATAAATGTGTTATGTTTGCCATTATGTTTATACTTCTATGTTTGTATACTATTTTTGTTAGGAGTGATAGATCACCTCACTTTTGCCTTTAGCTCTCTATCTCAGAAAAGTGATAGTGTTTCTGATTCTCTTCAGTTCTATCTAATAAACATTTGCTGTGTAGTTTCTGTGTTTAAGGTGCTGTGCAAAGAGTAACACAAGTGAAGAATCTTAGTGCATCAGTTGGTTTAGATGGATACTTAATTACTGTTAATCAAAACCAATCACTCATCAAATAATAAAGAGCACTATTACATGGTAGCAGTATGCTGAGGTATTGAAAAGCAGGGATTTTTTTATATTTTAAAATAGGCCAAGTTAATAATGAAAATATGCACCATGTACAACTAATATCCTAAGAAGTAGGGATAAGATAGTTAATTCTGACAGGTACAAAAAAATCAATTGTGGGAACATTGAAGATAAGTGTTTAACATTTAGAATAAAAAGAAGCAAATAGAAGCAGTCAGAGTCACCAACCAACTTAAACAGTAAAGGATAAATCAAGGTAAGCCAAATTATGTAATTTTCAAAATAAGAAAGAAGACTCAGATTAAGATTATTGCTCTATAATCACGAGTCATATAGCAGTATGTTCAAATTATTAGAAATATTGCCTGATTAAATCAATAGGCCCGCTCTAGCTTCACTTTTCAGATGGAGCAGTAGTTAACATTTTTGATAATAACATCTTTTGATAGCCTTTGTTTTCAGAATGGGCACCAGTAACATTTTCCTATCAAAACTAATAGTTCATGGATTTCTGGGTCTTCCTGGCAGTCATTTATCCCTGATTCCAGAAGCACCTTTTTGATACTTTGCAATAGCAGAAGTAACTTACCTGTCAGAATTTCCCTATCAAATAATTTTAGCATTAGAGAATAATGACTAACTACCTCTGGTAGAGTTGAGGGTATAATGTGACTTTGGGGGAAGATTTTGCTGTATCTTAAAAATACGTGTGAATTTTGCACTCTTTCTTGTGGTACCTTAGCATAATTTTTGCCCTAAGTCTTCAGTATCTAGAAAAGGTTGACCATAGTTATCTTGTGGTTTCTCCTGTGTCCTGTGAATGTGTACATACTCTCTTTGGAGAAATGAAATCATGCAAATTGTAATAAAAGGAGTTTACCATGGAGTGTAGCATGTGTCTACTCAGAGTACTTTGGGAGTCTTGGGAGGGAAATTAATGGCTGTTCCTGTGCTCATTGCAAAGGATAATTTCAGTTTGAATAATGGGAATGTTCTTGGTAGAATGGGAATAACAGAAGGAAATTTCCAGCAAAGGATGTTGCCTACACCTGCATAAGAAATATGGCTGTAGGAGGGGGTGAGGTGTCTAAAGATGAAGATGCAAAGATGAATAGACATCACCTTGGTTGGTTTGCTATAGACTAAAGACTTGGGTCCTCATAAAGTGTGTCAGTGATTCTTTAATACTGAAGGCCATTTTTAATAATAAATAATAAAATCATTGTGAAAGCACATAAATATTTCTATTAATTTACAATCATACCAAGTTTACGAAAGTTTTCTTATAAGCAAGTTAGTGCAAAACAAAACAAAACAGTAAAACCAAAAACTGAGCTTAATCCCAGCAACTTGGGAAGCTGAGGCCAAAGGATTGCAAGTTCAAAGCCACCCTTAGCAACTTGACAAGGGCCGGAGTGCTTAGTGACACTTTGTCTCAAAAAAAAAAAAAAAACTAAATAAAAAGGCCTGGGATTGTGGCTCAGTAGTTAAGCGCCCCTGGATTCAATCCCTGGTTCAAATTAAAAAAACAAAAACAAAAACAAATGAATTTCATTGGTTTTAGATAAAAACTGCTGTTTTATTTTGGCCGGCACATCCAGTTGATTTCAGCATTTTGTTTTGGATTTGCAGTGTCAGAAAAATCCTAATTCGTATAGATAATACATATAATTGAAAAAATGTAATTAATAGTTCATTTTGCCATCCCAGGATAATCTCATATTAAGCTGATTCATAAACTTGAAAGAGAAATAATTGGAAAATGTTATTTTCTAATCACTAAGAATCACTAAGAATTTAATCGCTGCTCACAATGCAAAGCACAGAGAGTTTAATTTGGGTGGAGTAAAGCAAAGTATTGCAAGGTACCATTTTAATGTAATCAAATACATCAATATTTTGCTCAGCTTATAAATAGTCATGTTTACCTTACTTTACATGTTGAATCTAAACTGTGAGTTTTACTTTCATCAAAGACCCTTTTCTGTACTTAGCGTTGTGACTCTGCATCAACATAATGAGCCTGTTCAGCTAAATAAAATCCTAAGAATATGTTCTAGTTGAGATTCTTATCTAATAAAGTCTCCTCAGCAACAAAAATTAAAAAGCAATTGTTCATCTCATTCCTAAGAGCCCACTAACAACATGCCTCATGACTACCAGTGAGCATTTGGTTTGTAACAAGAAATTCTAAAAGTCAGTGCTGTAATTTAAGGACTGCACATGTATATAAAATACAAACAGAAGGATGGATGTTGTCTCACAATGGTTGGAAAGATGTTGAACTTAGCAAAGACCAGGTATTTATCATAGCTGCCTGAAAGCAGTTAAGCCCTAACTTTCGATAAGATTCTTCTGTGGTTTCTTCCACCACCACCTTAGCATTCTTATAAGAGTCTTCACTGTGCAGCATTGAGCAACTTAGTAGACCTCTTTGTCCCCCAATCTTCCAAACAATGAGATAAATGTAGTCCTATTTCATGCTATTGTATTGCGAAGATTAAAAGAGCTAACACTTGTTAAATAATTAACTAGTGCTTGGCATATGATAAGTATAACAATTCAATTGTGTCCCTCCAAAAGATAGGTTTAATTCCTAACCCCTGGTACCTGTGATTGTGACCATATTTGGACAGGGGGTGTTTGCAGTCGAAACTGAGGTGTAATTGAGGTGAGGTAATACTGGATCAAGGTGGATCCTGAATCCTTTCACTGATAGGTTTATAAGACAAGCAAAGACACAGAAGTCAAGAGGTCGTGAAAACTGAGGCAGATTGGAGTCATGGCATTTAAGCTAAGGAACACCAAGGGCTGCCAGCAACCCTGAGAAGGTAGGAGAGGGGCAAGAACAGCATCCCTCAGAGCCTCCAGAAGGATTCAACCCTTGCTACCATCTCAAGTTTAAATTTGTAGTTTCCACTACTGTGAAATTATAGTGATGGTCCCCAACTTATAATATGCAATAGGAAGAGAAACAGAAATAACTTACACAGAATTAAAGAAGAAATAAAACTTCTTATTCATAGACAATATGGTTCATATAGAAAGTTCCTAGGAATCTACCAAAAGTCTCCTGGAAATAACAGTGAATATAATAGTGTCATGTCCTACAAGATCAGCATAAAAGATCAGTTGTCTTTCTAGGTAATAACACTACACAACTGAAATTTGAAATTAAAAACCATTTAAAATATCTCCTAAAGGAAAATGATGAGAAATAAATCTAGCACAGGATCTATACATAGAAAACTGTAAAACACCTATGAAAGAAATAAAATAATTTTAAAATATATAAATAAGTGAAGAGATGTTCTGTTTTCATGGAATCTTCTAAAATGGCAAGTCTTTTAAACTTGATCTATGGAGTCAAGAAAATCCCAATTCAAATCACAATAAACTGATTTCTAAAGTTTATATAGGAAAACAAAGTCCTAGAATAGCCAACATAATACCTAAGAAGGAAAACAAAGGATTTCCAGTACCCAATTTCAAGGATAATTATTAAGCTTCAGTTATCAAGATAGTATAGTATCAGAAAAAGAACATATATATTTATACACACACACACACACACACACACATATATACATATGCACATATTGATGTCTATCAATGAAATGCAGCAGAGATCAGAATAGACCCAAACAAATATAGTCAACTGCTTTTTTGGTAAAGATACAAAAATGAGTCAATGGAAAAAGTATAATATTTTCAACTTTGCAAATTAGCATCACCATAGAATCTCTACACCTACAAAATTGGTTTACGAGCACTAAAAGACAGAAAGAAAGTTCTAGGTGTTGACAAGGATGTGAAACAAACAGAAATTTTCATTCATTATTAGTGGCCATACAAATTGATAAAACTACTTTGAAAGACAGTTGGCATTTTTTTTTAACAAAATTAAATACAGTCTGTATTGTCCCACAAGTGTGACTTTTTCCAATTTTGGGGGAGTAAAAATCACAATTTACAGTAGGTATATACATAATCACCATAACCTGGGAGAAACAAACATACCTTCAATTGGTGAAGGAATAAAGAAGCTGTGGTTCAGTAGGCTGCCCCCACTTACAAGGAGAATTATGTTCCAAGATGCTTAGTGGAAGCCTGACATCATAGATAGTGCCAAAACCTATGTGCCCTTTTCTATATACTCTTGCAATAAAGTTTAATTTATAAATTAGATACAATGAGATTAATAGCAATAACTAATAATAAAATAATTATAGCAGTATACTCTAATGAAATTACCAGAATCACTATCCTCATACTTGGGATTATTATTAATAAAATGAGGGTTATTTGAACACAAATACTTTGATATAGTTTATCTTATAAATAAGGCTGCTACTAAATGACTAATGTGTGGTAGTATATATATGGAAATGTGGGATAAGGGGATGATTCACATCCTGGGTAAGACCAGTTTGTATGGCATGGGCTTTCTTCATACCAGCCAGATTTACATGCAATTTAAACATTATAAATTGTCCATTTCTGGAATTTTCCATTTAATATACTCAGCTGTTGATTGGCCATGGGAAATTGAAACCTCAAAAAACAAAACTGTGGATAAGAGGGGCTATTTTACATGCATTCAGTGGAATACTGTCCAACAGTGAAAAGGAAAGAATAAGAATGAGCTATTCAGTCATATATGAACATAAGAATATTAAATACATAATGCTCAGTGAAAGAAGTCATTCTGAATAGGCTAAGTACTTTATAATTTAAGTTAAATTATATTTCAAAAAGACAAACTACAGAGACGGTGTTTTAGGACTGTGTGGAAAAAAGAACCAACAGCATGTGTCTATACATAAAGAGATTTATATAAATAATTGACTTACAAACACTCATACATTGCTGGTGGGACTGCAAATTGGTGCAACCACTCAGGAAAGCAGTATGTAGATTGCTCAGAAGACTTGGAATGGAACCACCATTTGACCCAGCTATCCCACTCCTGGGCATATATCCAAAGGACTTAAAATCAGCATACTACAGTGATGCAGCCACATCAATGTTTATGGCAGCTCAGTTCACAATAGCTAAGCTACAGAACCAAGCTAGGTTCCCTTCAACAGATGAATGGATAAAGAAAATGTAGTTATATACACAATGGAATATCACTCAATCATAAAGAATGAAATTATGGCATTTGGCAGTAAATGGATGGATCTGGAGAGTATCATTGCTAAGTGAAATAAGCCAGTCCCAAAAAATCAAAGGCTGAATGTTCTCTCTGATATGTGGTCGCTGATTCACAATAGGCAGGTGGGGGAAGGAGTGGAGGTTCCCCGAATTGGACGAGGGAGGGGATGGGGAGCTAGGGAAGGAGAATGGGAATGTGAAAGACAGTAGATTAAAGTGAACATAACTTTCCTATGTTCATATACATATAGGAGCGTTGTAACTCCACATCATGGACAACCAAAAGAATGGGAAGTTATACTCCGTGTATGTATGATATGTCAAAATACATTCTACGGTCACGTCTAACTAAAATGAACAAATTTTTAAAAATCATTTAACAAAAAAAGAATTCACTTAAAATTTTTTGTCAGCTGGCAAGTCCAAAATGTGTAGTTAAGGCCAACAGACTGGAAACCCAGGAGAGCCAGTAGTGTGCTTGTAGTTGGAAGGTTCTTCCTGGAGACCCAGGGGAGGTGGGTCCAGGTCAAAGGTCAGCAGGCCAGAGACCCCTGGTGTCACTGATATGCAGCTAAGATCTGAAGAGCTAGTGTTGCAGATGAAGCCTGAAGGCAGTCTGAGGGTTTGGTCGAGGAGATTGCTCATGTTGGTCTATTCAGGTACAGAACTGAGGCTTGTGCACACTAGGGAAGGCAATATTCTTAAAGTTTATCAGTTAAAATGATATTTTCATCCAAAACACCTTCCAAGTTGACACATGTAATTGACCATCCTAGAAGATGAAGAGATCAGTGCTTGTTTGGGGTTCGTAGAGGAGAAGAGAACTGAATAAGTCAGACAAAGAAACAATGATACCATATTTATAGGATAATGGTGGAATGGTGACCCTCCAAAATAAACATTCCACATGCTAATCCCTAGAATATGCTAATATTACTTATATGTCTAGGCTGTGAATATTATTGAATTATTATATGATAACATGTGTTAAGCACTTGTGTTTCACAAATATGATTAAGTACTAAAGTGAAACGTGATTGAGATTGATTGATGAAAATAATTGGCCTTGTATTTGTGGGTACTAAGTGGATGGGCCATGAAACACCACTTCAACCAGATTATTAAGGTCAGCATCAACAATGATAGGTCATGTTGGTAGTATGTACCCTTGGCATGGCTTGAAAATGACATTTTACTTCTCTGGTCTCCATTCCCAAATCCTGCAGACCCAGTGTAATTATGAGAAAAATGTGAGACAAAGTCCAGTAAAGAGACTTCCAGCAAAATACCTGACGAGTATTTTTCAAACCTGTTAAGGTCCTAAAAAATCAAAAAAGTCTGAGAAACTAATCACAGATGTAAGAAGATGAAGGAGATTTGATCAATAACTGTAGTGTATTATCCTAGGTGAGAATCTACAATAGAAAAGGGACACTAGGTAAAAATAACTAAGTCAAAGTGTGTGAATCAGATAAGGAGTTTAGTTAGTTTATTGATACTGGTTCAATAAACACTCATAATAGGAAACTGAGTGTGAGGTATGTGGGGATTCTGAATTATCTTCAAATTTTCTGTAAATCTATAACTTGTCTATACAGTTTATTTTTATTAAAAAGTAATGTTCTTTCTTGGGCAGGTTATTAGATTTGTTATACAGGGCTGATTTTGAAAAGAACAATACAAGAAAGGAGGAAGTTTAGATTACATATAGGGAAATGAAAGGGAGGAGAGGTGGGCGTATGAAAGATGGTGGAATGAGACAGACATCATTACCCCATGTACATGTATGATTACACGAATGGTAGAATCTATATCGTGCACAACCATAGAAACAAAAAGATGTACCCCATTTGTGTGCAATGAATCAAAATGTAGTCTATAAAAATTTTTAAAAAATTTACAAAAAAGAACAATACATGCTAATCATTTCCTTAACCATTTGCATTAACTTCCTAGGACTGCTTGAACAAATTACCCCACACTGAGTGGGTTTCAGTACTGTAAATTTTGCTTATGGTTCTGGAGGCTGAAGGTGGGAATCCAGAATGTCTGCAGCTCCATGCACCCCCTGGAGGTTGTGGGGACAATCCTTCCTTCCTTTTCCAGTTTCTTTTGACTTCTGACTTTCCTGGCATGTTTTGCACTTCCAGGTGCATTACTTCAACCACTGTCTCCACCTCACATGACTGCTTCGCTCCCTCTGTTTTCTCATTTTCTGTTCTTAAAAGAATATTCATCATTAAAGTTGACATCTACTCTAATCTATGATGATCTTTTCTTGAGATCCTTACCTTAATTACCTCTGCCAGGAGCCTTAATCCAAATCAAGTCCCACTCTGAAGTTCCAGGTTCTGATAGGTATTTCGAGATCCACTATTCAACCCATTCCCACCATGTATATCCGTAAGGTATACAAACACCTGCATAAACTTGGCAAAATAACCTTCAGTACAAATGAACAAACTGGTGTTCTACCAAGTATGATGATTACAAAAATAGTAATAATTATTGATCTCTCATGATCTATTATTCATTGATAAGAATGTTCTACCTTTGTGCACTCTTAATCTTGCAATAATCATTGATTTGTTGTTAATGAAGCCAAGGCACTAAAAAGTAAAGAAACTTGCCTAACATCACATAGCTGGTAAAACTCAAACCTCTGTTAATAGTGTTTGTAGTAGTGTAAACAACAACAATAACAACACACACTGGCACACAAATAAAATGCATATCAAATATTTTCAGGAGGTCTGAAAGCTTCCATAGAACTTCAGGGTTCTGTGGTAAGGCTTACAGTCATGGAGAAAAGGTTTTTCATGAAATATGTTTTCAGCTTCTTGATGTAAAGCTTTATCTGTCCTCTTTGCTGGGTGTCCTTGTGACAGAAATCAATAATGCTTGTTTTTTTTTTTTTTTTTTAGGATTTCAGGTAAGATTCCACTTCCACTATCTAGCTGTTTTCCAATTGACTCATTTTCTCTATTAAATTTGTTTCCCCCTGAAAGTGACTTACTTCCTTATTCAGGTTGCCTTCTCACTAGGTGAACCCCCACCCATACTTTATTGTCTGTTTAATTTCTGACTTCCCCTGAGGACTTAAAAATCCCATCTTAATAATGTAAAGACCTATAAACTCTGGCATAAGAAAATATAGCATTTCTTGAGGCTATTAGAATACGTAGATGCTAAGCAAATGTATATGATGAAGTAAATGATTCAAATAGAACAATTAACAGATGGCAGAAACAATTACATATTCATATTCCTGGCCAACAGCATTTGGTAGCTATAATTACCTTACAGGTGTTAACTGCCCTTCTACCATGGAATGAGACATCTCCAAACACTGGAGAGGCACGGTTAAATGACTGATGGTCACAAATTAGTAAAAACTTCTATTGGCTCATTTTTAGACATGAATCAGAAAGCTAAATTCAGTTCTTGGAGTTTAGTGCTAAGTTCAGAAAAAGTGAAACTTAAAGCAGTAGAGCAGGTGTGGTATAATCTGCAGGTTGATTGCTGGGGTGGGAAAAAATGCACATTAAAAGACATTTAAAATTCACTCAGCATTTGGAAGGTACAAAGTCCAAACAGGCAATCATTTAGGGAAAAGGTAGCAGCTGTTATGACTTATTCCTTTGAGTTTCTTTAAATTACCTGAGTTTCATATGCAAAATGGTATTATTATACCATTTTACAAAAAAAAAAGGAAAAGTTTTCTAAGTAGATAAGTTTGTAGTTGTATTTCTCCATAGCCTTGAGAGTATTGTGCTAGAATGAGGTGAATATATAATTTTAATGTTACCATTTTTATGTTTAATCATTTTGACATAAAATCTTTGAAAATATAGAGACTAAAACATACACACTCACATACACTAATTGGGTCATTCAATTATTGTCACTTTTACTTTATTTTTCTTCTCTGAAGACTTGATTACTTCCATTTAATATTTGTAACATTGCCTGCAATGAAGTATTAAATCCTGAATCTCAGTTTCACTTGGAATGATATTATCTAATCTGATTAAAATTGAAAGTTTTCTCCCTTCTACTTTGCTCTGAACATTTGCATTTCAACTATTCTGAGCATCATAATGTATAGCTCAGTTATTTCTGCTTCTTATTTTTGAACTCATGCCTTTAAATGTTTTGTTGTTATTGTTTTACAGAGTAATAGTTTCATAAACATTTTGTAAAGTTCTTGAATACCAATACAACTCTTCTCAGCTATCTTATTTATTTCTGGACAAGAGTTATGACTCAATAAATATTTTTGATAAATTAGCTTTTAAAACCACTCTGGAAAGCAGTGTGGAGAATCCTCAGAAAACTTGGAATGGATCCACCTTTTGACCCCGTTATCCCACTCCTAGGTTTATACCCAAAGGTCTTAAAAAGCATACTACAGTAATGCAGCCACATCAAGGTTTATAGCAGCTCAATTCACAATACCTAGATTGTGGAACCAGCCTAGATGCCTTTCAACTGATGAATGGATAAAGAAACTGTGGTGTATATATACACAATGGAATATTATTCAGTCATAAAGAAGAATAAAATTATGGCATTTGCAGATAAATGGATGGAATTGGAGAATATCATGCTAAGTGAAATAAGTCAATGCCCAAAACACAAAGGCCGAATGTCTTCCCTGATAAGAGGATGATCATATGTAATGGGGGAGGTGTGGTGGGGGGTGAGAGAAGAATGAAGGAAATTTAGATTATATAGAGGGAAATGAGAGGGGGGGTATGAAAAATGGTGGAATGAAACAGACATCATTACCCTATGTATATGTATGATTACACAAATGGTATGAAATGAAATGATGTACCCCATTCATGTACAATGAATCAAAATGCAGTCTGTAAAAAAGAGAAAAAAAAATAATCAAAAAAAAAAAAACCTATATAAACAACCTTTATTTTTGGAGATGAGGTCTTGCTGTGTTACGGAGGCTGATCTGAACTTCTGGGTTCCAGTGGTTCTGCTCCCTCAACCTCCCAGAACTGGGTTTACAGGTGCAATGCCATTACACTTGGCCTTAAATAACTATTTTCTAGAATTATGTTTTTTTCTATTTCAGTTCTAGATGATAAGGGTATGAAATTTTTTTACTCTAAAATATTAGTATAACACATTCCCCATTGATCAGTTCACTACTTGGAAACACATTTTGGTGCCATAATTTTAATGATGTAACATCTCTGTAATTTGCAGAAGCAGATTACTAAGGGATTGAATATTTACTGTACTATTTTCTTCTTTTCTCTGTAATGAAAATTTGTAGTTTAGTAATAAAAATTGCCTTTTCAGATGCTATGCTCTTCTTTTAGCATTATATTCCCTATGAAGATGATTAAAACAATGTATGAGTTGAAATACATTTTTTAAATTTTTAACTGAAAAGAAAGTTTTGATTTCTCATTTCTAAGTTGTTTTCCAATAGTCCTGATGCTTTTTCTTCTTTTTTCCTATTCAGTTAAGCATATTATATCTTTCAGCTTTGATCCTTATAAATATTCACTAAGAAAACTTTTCCATAAACATTGCAGATATAAAATACAATCTGTGGTATATACACTCACTGTTTCCTTGTTCCTAGGTTGTGAGTTGGTAATCAATGATTATTAAATAATTTTCACAAATTGCCACATGGCAGTATGTATGTTGTTTTTTCTAATAGTTATACAGTAATAGAATTACTATATCAAAATCATCTATAAATTGTCAAAAAAGAAAATTGTTGCACTTCCACATATAAGACCTTTATAAAATAATATTTTCAATCATTTCTTAATAGTAAGAGGAAAATACCAAAACCTTTATCTGGAATATAATATCAATTTTAAATCATATCTCTCTGAATAGTTTTGCATAGAAAAAGACATGAATTGGTGTGTTAAAAAGTAGTAGACATCCTTGATAGTAGGATTAAGACTGAATTGTGGAATGAGAAGAAAATATTATAAAACTAAAAAGTTATAGTTTACTTTAGTTAAGAACACTATTACTTTTTAAGAACATTTATTTCAGTTAAATTTTTTTTCAGATTTCATTGATTCATAATACAATATTGAAAAGTTGAACTTTATTCTATAACACTGAAGCCTTGGAAAATTACTTAACCTTATTTCTACATGAAGGTGATGATAAGAGCAATCTTGTATGGTGGTTCTGGAATGAAAGGAAAATAACATATAAAACCCTTCCAAAAGGGTCTGGCCTGTAGTTGTTTCCTCGTACATGCTAACTGACACTAATTAATTTTTAAAGTATACCCATTGGTTCCATTGAAAATGAGGAATATCTAGTGTTAATAATTTAGGTGCTGTTTTCATTTTCATTATAGTTACTGGCTTTCCATTTTACCTAACTCCATCACGATATTGTGGAATTAATGGAGAAGCAGAAATAACCATGATTGAAAAACCTATATAAAACTAAAATCTTTCCTTTGAGGGATAAAGTCAGTTTGGTCCTTGAGTAAATTTACTTTTCTGGCTATTATTTTCTCATATATAGCTTTATCTTACTCCTGAAAATAACTACCAAAGTCAGCAGCACCACTAGATATAAATCCTTTGAGTAAACCTTTTCAGGTCTGAAGTCTATAGTTCTGGATTTTTCATTATAGTTAAAGAAATATGTGAAATATATTTTAGCAAAAAGTTAATATTCAAAATCTTATGTATTTTAAGACTTTACATTCTTCATTTGGGTAGTAAAATCAAACTGTTTTTTTTTTTTTTTTTTTTTTTGTGGGGGGAGAGTACTGGGGATCAAACCCAGGACCTTGTGCTTACAAGGCAAGCACTCTACCGACTGAGCTATCTCCCCAGCCCATAAAATCAAGTTAAGTAACAATCTATCAAAAATTATCATTTTATCTTTGAAATTTAATTTAAAGAAATAAAGTGTAAATATGTTTTGACGCATGCTTAACTTGTCATTATTCTATTTAATTATGTTTCTGTGCTAAAAACTTTTTAAAATATGTTTTCATTACTGAAGAGACTTAAACTCCTATAGGTATGCTTTCTGAGTTTAATTGATTTCCTTTGATTGATGGATTTTGCTTTATTTTATAGATAGGTAAAGTTCAAATGCACTCATGTTACTTAATTTATTTACCTGACTTTTAAAATAGAGCTGCATTGTACTATTTGAGTATTTAAATAATATTTTTGAATCTTCTGTTAAAAACTGCTCTGAGCCTTATCTGAGAAAAATCCAATAATTAAGTGGAATGGTAAATGTTCCCTGCCACAAGAAGGGCTACTGTGGTTCAGAGTTAAGAACTTCTTGAAGAGTTGACTTTTCTTTTCTTTTAAAAAAAAAAATAAGGCTGTGGAAAGATGATCCTGGATTAAGTGGAAAATATTCTTCTCCAATTTAAAACATACAATGAATACAAAGGAACCCAGAAGTAAATGCCTTATTTCTCAAGTGGGGAAAGGTGAATAGTAGAGTTGCCCCCCCATCAGTTTTTAGTATTGATGGTATTAAATCTATTGATGATTTAGAAGACAATTTGCAGATATTTAGCTGATGCATCATTTTATCATACTGTAAAAGAGGGAAAGAGTAAGGACACAGCTAAAAGAAAACAAGTGTATTTTTTTAAATTCAGAAATGAAAATCAAAATGCAATTCCAAACTTTTGTCTGTGCTCTATTGTGTATATAATAGTTCAAAGGATATTGATGAAAGAAAATTTAATGTAAAAGCAACAGGTGGTGTGAAATTCATCATTATTTTTGTTTTCCTGAAATCTATAGTCTATACTCATCAAACAGAATTCTTTATATTAGAGAAAAATGCACAGATATGTGCATTCATACACACACACACACACACACACACACACACACACCAAAGTGATATTTACAGCAGAGTATTTGTTTCTTTAGTTCTTATGCAGCACTTTTTCCCCAAGAATTGGCATGGGGTAGCTAAGGCTATTGTCAAAGTGTGTGTATGACCCAGGCATGCTATAGTGCAAGTTCATGGTGACTGAGATTTTTGTCATTATATGTAAATCATGCCATAATTCCTTTAATGGAAAGTTGGATGGGTAGAAGAATAAATGAAGCTATTTGAACCATAGATCCCCTTGACTATTATTGATATCATTGTTTGCCTATGAATGTTTTGCATGTAAGATGGATGAAATACTTCAACTTTCTACTCCGAGGTCACCCCATTATGGGGTTTGTACATTTTCTGTCTCAGATCAAATTTACCCCATCACAAATAATAAAATAAAATAAAAATAAATAATAGCTTCCTTATGTAAATAAAAGATTTTTTAGTACAATGTAAATGTTTATATCCTGAAAAACAGACAACACACACACACAAACACACACACAAAACCTACAAATCTTAATTGATAAAAATGGATTAGCCTGGAGACTTAAAAATAAAGCTTCAGAATTTAAATATAGTAGATTACAAAATGTTATGTTTGGGAAATAGCTATTTCTGTTGCCAGTGCAGTAAAACTTATTGAGTAGCTTCTTTAAGTTGATAAGTCTGTACATCTCTAAATGTCACACTTCTTGCATTAGTATTACCTAATCAGTTTGTATTGCTCAATTGTTATTGAATACATATTGATAATTCATCCCCCAAGTTACACAAACCTTAGGGTAGGAAAATGTTTCCCACACTATGCTTCATTGAACTGTATCTTCCCTTGAGGAGCTTTAGGGCATCATAAATATCATCATCCATAAGTATAGAATTCAGATATCTTTTGTTCATCAAAACAACTTTGCTATTCCCATTAATCAATTTGTATTAATTAATATTTAAAATGAGTATTGTAAATGTCAAATTTTGAAATTAAATTTTAATAATAACAATTGTGTCTATTCATATATTGTTGGTTACCAGAAGATCCTCCGTCTGTACCAACAATTTGCAGATGAGTAAATTCAGACTTGGAAAATTTTACATAATATGCCAAAGTTCACCCAGCTAATCATAGATCCAATTTGAACCTAATGGTCCAGCTCCAATTGTCTGCTCCTTTCTGTTGCATCAAATTGTCTCTTGCTAGTTTATTATAGGGTTGCGTGTTCCCTTTGCAGTCTTGGAGTCCTGAAATTATTTCTTATTCTATCTTCTGATTCATTTATCTTTGGATGTTCCATATCTTATCTGCCATTTCTTATCTGCTCCTCTTTGGTTGTGAATCATCTTATCTGTTTGAAAGATTATTGTGGAGAAAACTTGTGATTTCCCACAGATGTATAGTTGTTAACATGACCTTTTTTATAATCCAAGAAAAAATCAAATAGGCTGATGATTTAAATAAAGTTCAGATTATATCTTTATTACATTTCTAAGATTATAGATAACATTAATTATAACTTTAAAAAGACCAGAGGCATAGAAAATTTACATCTAAGAAGTTGTGATTCCTAATTCTAAATTCAGGTAATTCTGTGTCCTAGTTAAACTGAATCCATTCCTGACTACTCATTGATAATGTAGATAGAAAACAGATTAGGACATCAAGTATTGAAGATGCAATTAGAAGCATCATAGATTCCCCAAAACTATATAAAAAATGGAAGAATTCTGTAGAAAGCAAAAAAGTATGGAAACAAGCTGTACCATATAAATATATTACCAGTAATGTGCAATTAGTTTGTGGGAGAAATGTTGAAGAAAGCAGTAGTGGTATAAAGTGCAGGGGGTTTTACATGTGAATGTACGTTATCATTCTGTGTATTGCCTTTGCAATTGAAAAATGCAATATTTTTAAGTTAGTGACTAGTATGCATTAAGAATTACAAATTGTTTTGAAAACTATTCATTACATAGAAAATTCATGTATCTTAACTAAAGTGTCTTAGAATAAGACTTGCTTAATAGCATATGACATTAATGGATTTTTATTCTAAGCTCAGTATTGATAATAAAATATATTTTAAGCATATTATATTTTACAATCCATTTTATATGTTATTCCATGTCATAACCATATCAACCCTGAGACCTGTTTTAAAATAGAAATCAGCATTCCTATTCTGTTAATAGGAAAAAAAAACTTCTATAAAACTTTAGTTTGAAATTTCTCTCTTTATTCTTTCAATTAATCTCAAATAGCTTTATTGTATAGCAGGTAATTACTTTTTAATTTCTTTCTTATAAGTTTTTCTTGGTTAAATCATTTCTCTTGTGACATATGCCTGTCTATATTTTTCTTCATTCTGCCAATTTTCATTTAAGCCTATGTTTGAAATGTGCTGGAGAGATGCACATGCATAAGTGGAGACAGGGTGGGCACTCCTAGTTTTATATGTGACCACAGAGGGTGTGTTTTCTGGAGAACTGGCTGCAGCAACTGGGACCTGATTCTGATCAGCCTGCATGTATGAGCCCAGAAGACAAGCATTTTTAGCATGTTTAACTTAGACACTGAAAGTGACTTTATCCAACCAGGGACATTGAGCTCCTCAGACTGACTGGAACCCAGGATGATCATGGGATGTGGTGTGAAGTGCAGGCCAGGATCCAGAACTTGATCAGAGTACAGAGTACTTGATGGGTACCCTGGGGTGTTTGACATTTTCATGAGTGTGACAATAACTGCATTTTATGAATATCACCCTGGAGAACAGAATTATTAATATTTTTGCTATCATAAACTAAAACACATAGAGAAGTGATTGAAAAAGAACACAAAGATTATGACACATATATGTCACAACCTGTTACAGATATCACCTCTGCTGTCTTCTTTTCTTATGCATACTCCTTTGACTTTGGTGTCTCCTCCAGGCTGCTCTATGCTTTGCCCCTGAAACTGCCCAGAGCCATCTGCCTGGAATACTCCACCAACACCTCTGAGTAATCAGTTCCTCCTGTTTATCCTTTAAGGTGCAACTCATATGGTTTTTCTTCAAGAAAAACTTTCTTGATACCTGATTAAACAAACAAACAAAAGAGAGAAGTAAACCAAGTGTGTGTGGGGGGGACTCCCTTGTCATATGTTTTCATTGTTCCTTGTAGTTTTTCTTTAATAATATTAAGCACAATTTTAATCAAATGACACAGGATAGCATTAAGATACATACTTTATGTTTTAAGGATGGTATGTAAACATGTGTATATTTTTGTATACATATGTGTGTTCAGATGGCTCTTCTTCCCCTAGAGGTAATTTCTAAGTACACAAAGAAATTAGTTTTCAGGGATTTGAAAATAATCTTGCTAAGGCAGGATAATTGTGAATGTGCCCAAAAAACTATTAACACTTTCATATAATGCTATTTTTTCCTCCAGTCTGTGTACATACAAGTATATTTTTGCTCCTAGTTACATTTTATGCATTTTCTATCTTTGTATAACTATCATGTAAAGAAAATTTTCCTATGTAATTAGAAACAAGAGAAGACAGATGAACCAGATATTAGGAGATCGGTTAGGAGGCCTATTTCATACTTCTGAGATCTCAGAACAGTGGGGAAGACTTCAAAATAACAAACAGAATTAGAGGTTGATTTGAGGAAGTTTGTAGAAGAGAGGGAAAACTAGTATCTCCAGGGTCACTCTCAGGTTTGAATGTGTGGGTGACTAGAGAAGGAGGAACCAATTTGGAAAGGGAGTTGGAAAAGATTAATTCAATGACTGACATGAGTTTGAATTGGGCTTAAGAAATCAAACCACCTTGACCCAGTGAATTAGGCTGTTCTAATTCACCAATGAAGAGAAAGAAAAAGAATCTGGCCTCTGAACTCTATGTGTTACACTATATTTAGCTTCTATGTTCGTAAAGGCTTAGTAAATTATTAAGGGAGATTATGGCTCCTCTTCCCCTGGAGATATTTTGTAATGCACAGAAACATTTGTCTGCTGAGTTTTGAAAATGATCTTGCCATGACAGAGCAAGTGCCAACCTAGATAACCTGTTGAGGACTCTTCCAGAACTCTGAACCTATAATATACTTATTTTTTATATTGACACTGTCACATGCTTCTAGTGTGTAACAGTTTTCAAAAGCAATTATTTTCCCTTTGCTAAGTCAGTGAGAATTCATCATACTTTATTAAAATATAGTCTTTCCATCATAGAGTGATTTCATATTAACTTAAAAAATTCTAATTCTTCAATCTTTGGTTTGCCTTTTAATGTGTTTTTTATCCATGAAGCCATAATACACATTTTGAAAAAAATAGATAAATAGGTACTATATTCAATATAGTCATTTTTCCATAATTTTCTCACTGTTTTTATTACAGTTCTGCAGTTGAATCCCAAGTAAGTATAGAAAACATAGACTTGGTTTCATTAAAATAAAATATATATTAAGAATGATACATTTAAAAGTTTATATAGTAATTTGTGGTATATTTCTAAAAGTTACACATTTGGTGAGCAAGTTCATAACTACCCCTCACAACCAGCTGTCTATTTCATCAAGATTTATTTCACCATTCATCTTAGACATAGGCAGTGAGAGTACTGATAGCATTAGAATAAATTTATTAAAGCTGTAAAACCTTTACCAACACCCTCCCCTCCATCTTCACAGGTGAAATTGAGCATTCATTCAATCCAAAGACATTTATAGCCACATCTCCAATGTGTTAGATATCGTGCCAGATTCTGAGGATATAAAAATGAAAATGAAATTAGAAGTACTCACACTTCAGGAGGAGAGATAGGCACATAAACTGGTAATGTAACAATATAAGGTCTGCAATGCCAGAATCACAAAGCATTATGAAAGCAACCATCTGAGCCAGATGAGGGACCAGAAAACAGTTGATATTGATGGATGGTCAGGAAGTTAGCAGATAGGATGGTTGAGTGAAGGAGGGGCCGCCATGACCCAGTGTGTCATACTGGAGGAAACAGCAAGAAAAGAGTGATGGAGGTAAGAAAATGCATATGGACATGGGGAACTGCAGATAGTTCAGTGTTCTGGAAGCATGAATAGGAAGACAGTGGTAAAGAGAGGCGTTGAAGAGGTAAGTGGAGTCTGGATACTTTGCTAAGGAATTTCTTGTCAAGCCAGTAGGTCTGTGTTTTTCATGATTTTGAGATCTTATGAATGACATGAAAGAGTTTAATGGAATTTGAAAACACAGTCATAGGTAGCTTTTTTTGTGTGAAACTATATTTCAAATTAAAATGATAATATTTGTTTCATATCAAAAACATGATGTCGCTAATAGCAATTTTCATTATTATTTTTATCCAGTATTAAGGTGAGTATTTGGAGAGACAACTGAAATTCTAGGTTTAGGTCTTACTTTTTCTCTCTTCCTCTTTGTTCTAACTTAAAAGTACTAACTCAGAATTATAGGCCAATGAGAGTGATCCCTAGAAAGTATTTGGTAACTGGGCAGTTTTGGAAGTTTGGATCTATTTTGAAACCAAGAAAGATGACATTTCACTGGAAGACATTTCACTTTTTGAAAACTGCCAAAGATGGCTAACTTAGAAGCTAGATGGCTCAGTGTTTTAATTTGGGACATAGCATAAGCTCTTGTTGCATTCAGGAATAAAAATCATATTTTCATGTTTCACTAGAGCATTAGATTTGTTTTCAGATATGCCTACCAGTGTGACATCAATATTTTCCTCTAAAAACAGAGAAAGCCATTGTATTGAAATAGAATTAACCTTGCAATAATTGTGTCATTTGTCCCACTATTCAGTGTTCTTAAGAAATTTTTTTCTGTTCCTCAAAATTAAATACAGTGATCTTGGGACCCTGATGTGATAGATTTAGACTCTTCTGTAAATTGAATATATTGCAGAAATTTTATTCTTTGAGTATGCCACTTCAAGTCATTGAAATGGTCTTTAGTAGCATGACCAATATCAGCAAGAAATGTGTTGATCTCCACCTTTATTTTGAAACACATGTGAGTTTGTTAACCTTGATAGCATACTTCTGATTGTGAAAGTCTTGTATTCACTGCAGTTCTTTCCTCAGTGTGCTGAAACTATAAGATGATTATATTCACAATTTTTATTATTTCAACACTGAATCCAGATCAAGGAGTATTATGCTTGACTCTTTGGCTGTTCTTAAATGAAAAAAATATATGTATTGACATTCGAGTTTTATTTAATTCTCTTTCAAAGTGCCAGCTTTCCCTTCTGCATACATATCTGTGTTCCTTTGGTGATGCCTCCCCTGCCTCTTCCCTGCATCAGTAGTCCTGGTTCTCAGGGATGACTGGTATTGAAAGTTGTGGAAACTTTTACTTATTCCACACATCCATCAAGAGCAGGTCCTCTGAGCATCAGTGGCTTATTCAACTGTTAAATAAAATGTCTGCAACTACTTCCAGGAGACAAGCATTTGCACATTGTGTAATTCTTCCATGTTGGCAGTCTGCAGTGTTGAACAGTGTTCATTGAGGTAGACACTTTGCCAATAGTTTTTCCCTGAATTTTTGAGTGCATAATAATTATCATTAATTTTCTCAGTGACCTTACAAGCCTCTCACAAATAATGTGGATATATGTGTTTTCGATTCTAGGAGAAATAGTTCGAAGTCTCTGTTTTTCATCCTTGCTCATTTTTGGTGACTAAAGTTATCAATTTCACCATGGAAAACATTACTTTTCACGTATTCTATAAAAACATGTTTGGTTTACACAGAGTTTATTCAACTTGTTTTGAAACTCATGAAAATGTGTTGATGGATTCGAGCCACTATTTGAAAATATTTTATTACAGACTATACACTGAGATCCAGAAATGAATGGGTCATTGATGTGAGAATATCCAAGTGTCAAGTATTTAGCTGCATTTTCTTCCTATCTTTTATCACTGCTTGTGTGAGCATAGACTCATATTATGTTTTGACATTTTATGTTAATTTGTCACTTAAGGTTTTGTTTATTACATTAAAGACCTGGCCATGTTTATCACTATTTTTGGATTTTGATGGCCCAATCCTAAGACATTGATACATTTTTAATTGTTGCTACATGGTAATAAAGCAGTAACAATTTAGAAAGCACAATTAATAAATGTAAATAATACACACAGCCGAAAAATAAGATCGATGAGACAAGTGGACCAGCAGGTGCAAGCCATTAATAATGTAATAATTATTAAGAACATAAGTGGGTTACATTGAAAATCACAATTAATCTTAGTTTCAGATTTCTGAAACATTTGAAAAAGAGCAAGGATGGAAATCATGGAGCACATTTAGAAGGCTGATGTGGTTGTTCATTTCAACTTAATTCTGATGATGATTCTGTCATACCAGTATAAATTAAATGTAACTATTGGCACATACGAGTGATTTTAACTTTCTTTAATGTTCTAGTATATTTTAATCATTTTCTATGTATTTGAAGGGAATCTTTATGGTCCCTCAAAAATCCAGTGTGTTGAAGCCCTGGTCCCCAATGTAATGATACTTTGACGTTGGGCCTCTGGGAGATAATTAGGTGATATGAGATCATGAGGATTTTTTTTATATCTGTCAAAATTGGATTGGAATTCTGCTAAATCTCCCGTTAGTTACATTTTCTTTTTCTGTAAAGTCAAAGGGAGGGTACTTGCCTTTCAGAGTGTGTGTCAACATCAAAAGAAATAATATGCTTAAAGTTTCTTCCATAGCATGCATTACATGAGTTAGATGCCTCTACCTTTTTTTTTTATCTCTATTTACTTGGTAATTATATTAAAGAGTTACAAAATTTTTCATCTTTTGTTATTTTATTGATCTTTATCAACTTTTAATTATTTGGCTACTTTTGATTCACTAGAATAACTGAATCAGCTCATCATTTTAGCACTATGGAGAATTTCTGAACTTATTTTTAAGCAATGTTGACACTAAAATAATTTCTGCAGCCAAGAATGTGCTTGGAAATAAATAATTTCGAGTGATTTTTTTAAACGATTTTTTATGGAAAGTACAAAAATCTGAGGACCTAATAAACATTACTTTATGAATTTTTGAAAACTGAATTTAATTTAAAGAAATATTCACATACTTTTTGGTTTTAAGGTTTTATTTCAATGTCGAAGCAGTGAAGAGATCTTTTTCATATCCACTTGAAATTAAAGGAAAATTGCCATAATGAGTTTGTTGACAAAGGCAAAAGCATACAATTGTGTCAAAGAGAAAATTGAGGACTCCTGTGGTACAGTCCCTAGCATGTGCCTCTGTAAGGGACTGCTGTCTTGTTCAGCAGGAGTTGCCATCCCAATTATAGGCCTCAGTGTGAGCCTTTGCCCAATGATGCCAATCCACAGTGAAAGAATCAGGTTTTCTACTGGAGAAGTTTAAATATCCTCATTTCCAAATTGTTGACAGAATTATGATTTAACACAAACGTTTTGTTACATTTTTAAAATAACTGCAATGGAATGGTACATGTATAACACAAGAGAAATTGATATACTATTAACCCTTTTCATTTTTGTTTAAATTTTTGATAAAAATAATCACTGTTTTATTTAAAATTATATTTTTACTTGAATATGAATAATGTTTAAAGATATTGAATAAAGACCGTTTACTTCTCCATCACTTTTGCATTGTACAAGGCTCAAAAACTTAATATACCCTTCTGTTGTAGGGGAAATGTTTCAGAATGTTTCCAAAATATGTATTTGTTTCTGGTGTACTTTAGTATTTGGTGAACCAGAGGAATGACTTATATTTCTCCCTTTAAAAATGTATGCATTCACAAAACAAATAAATAGATGAAACTGTCATACTCCAATTGCTAAGTACTATTTTTTTTTATGATTTACCTAAGACCCTCCATTTTTGCTATAAATGTTTCCTAAAAGCAAATAGACAAAACATACTAGCAAGTCATCAATAGTCTTTATTGATGAAGTATAATTACATATATTAACTTAATTGGGTCTGTTTATCTATAAATTTCTGAATTTAATATTCTTTATTCAATACACATTCAATTTAATTTGGAACAGTTCAAAAATTAAAACTATGTAACTATTTCTTTTACCTCAGTTTGAAAGAATTCATAAAGTAATTTTTATGCCCTCTATTTTTTGTACTTACCAAACTTTTATTACATATGCAGAACATATACTCTAATATTGTAAGACTGCATTACAAAATATTGGAATATTATAAATAGCTATAGTTTGATCATGATATTTGGTGCTAGAAATGTGCTCTGCTCCCACTCTTACAAGATAAACAACAAAAAGTTTTACAAGATTCTCCCTATAGCTTTTACATTCAATATGAGAATTCTTGAAATATTTAGTGCTAACATCTAATGATATACTGAAAACTTCACTTGTAGAAAAAAAGACAGTTTGCATTCATGTATGAAAATGAGTGGGTATGCCCAAGGGATTTAGTTTAGTAGAAAAGTTTTGTGATCAGTGGCATAACTTACTCTTTTGTAAAGTTTTCTATTTGTTAGATTTCTGTTAGATGTTAGTGCTGTTTTTATTTCAAGTTAGATGTTTTCCCTAGTATTCAATACACATATTCTTCAGAGACTTGAAATGGGCAGAATAATACAGAAAGTCATGCTTTTTTTCCTCAAAATTATTTTGCTTGACATTTCAAAAACTAAAAATTAATGCTCATGCCATCCTCCTGGGGAACAGAATGGATAAATAGCCCAAATGACATATCATTCATTGAGTTTGGAGAAAGAAAATGAAAAAAAGGAAAGAAAAAGAAAAAACTCTTCCCAAGCCCTTCAAGGACTTTATTCTCATAAATCATAATGCTGAGCCATTAGTAATCTTAATTGTTGATGAACACAAATATATGACATAATAAAATTCATAGCCATATTTTATTCATAATGTATTCCAGGTACTTTTCTAAGTACTTCATATGTAGCGTCTTAAGTATTTTCTATGTAGCATCTTATGTTCTTTCTGGTAAAACTCTCGAAGGAAGGTACTGTTTTCTTTATTTTATGAATTTGGAATTGGTGTGCATATATGTTAAATAATTTGCACTTAAGTTACCTGCAGTCTGATTCCACAACCTATTCCCTTTGTTCATATGAATATATGGTCTTCTCAACAATGGGGTACTCTAGCCTCCTGGTGTGGCTATACTTGGTAAAATAAAATGTTTTTGTCGTGTAGAAACATGTAGAGTCCTGGAAACTTGTTTTAAGCCACTGTAATAATCAAGCCAGTAAAAAGTAAAAGTAGTGCACAAAGGAACACCAGCCCAGGAATCAGAGAGGATGATTGACAGTAAACTCATAGTAAAACATTAATGACACAGGCTCTAATTAAAGAACTAACTCTTTAGGTCTCTATGCAAATGGAAAAGAAGTTTAATGTGCATTTAATGGCACCGTATGTTCATAGTGTAATCTAAAGCAAAATCAATTGTTTATGAATTAAACTCTATTTATGCAGGATATCTAATTTGTAAGCTGGAATATCAAGTAATTTAAGGCACCAAAGGTCTGTCTTCCCATGCTGTGAAATAGCATCCATCGACTTCATTGTATTTTTTCCTCTATCTTGATGAGGTTTATTTTGATATTTTATGTTCAAAGCCCTTAGATTTCATAACACATCCTTTAGGGTAGAATTGCTTAAAGTTAATATATTCATTGCTTTTTTTCCCTATGCTTAGCACTGAATAAAAAATAAGTGAAGTAGTAAATATGTTCCTTGCCCTGAAGAAACTTGCTCTTTTAGTTGAGAAAATAAGAAAAGTACTTGAAAGATCAAAACAATAGAAGGTAGTTCAAAATGAATTATCACTAATCTGGTCTGTTTTTCATGATAGATAAAATGTTTTAAGTACCCTATAAATTTCCATCTTTAAGTGTATGCTTCCTTCTTTTCAAAGATTTTCCATCTTACTTTTCAAAAGGTCTGTGGTAAACTTTTCCTGTTCCCTAATTTGAGTTGGACCAGTAATTTTTGTTATTCACAATTAAATATTTCTTTGTTTCTTAAGCTTTCAAAGCTGTTTCAGGAAGATGAGTCTGGTCAGTTGTTTAAATCTCATAACTAAATTCAGCCACAGAATTTCATTGGTGGCTTTTCTGTTATTAAAGTACAATCTTCAATCAGCAAAAACGTGACGCTTTCTCATTTTCTGCCAGGAACCTGCTGTCTGTAGAAGATGCAAGGATTCAGTAATTCATATCATGATCCAATCAGTCATTTCCCAGCCCAAATATTCACTGAACAATAATTGTATACCAAGCATTTTAGTTTGTGAAGATATAAAATATTAAAGATGAGTAGGTAAATATAAGTGGTAGTAAATGATGACAAATGCTAGGGAGAAAAAGAAGTAAATGGATAGATTTTAAAAGAGATGGTCAAGGAGAGCATCATTCAGGTGATATTTGAGTAAAGCCCTGCAGGAAGTGAAAGAGTGACACCTGTGGTCTTCTAGTAGAAGAACGTTCTCAACGGGGAGAAGAGCAAGTGCAGAGGACCTGCCTGAGGGAGGAAATGTGGATGGCATGTTGGAGTGTCATGAGCAAGGCTGGTGGGGTGAGAGGCAGAATGTGTAGGACCTGGAAACTCATTGGGAGGACTTTCCCTTCCAGCCTGATTTGTGTAGGCAAGTTTGTCAGGATTCTCCTGACAACTGCAACCAGGAGCCAAAGAAAAAGCAAATTGCATTCCAATTAGGCAGATTGACTAACTGCTATCCCAGGTGATAATGGCTAAGATTTAAAAAAAAAAAAAAAATAGCAGTGGTAGCATTCATGTTTACATGGTCAAATTCTAAACAGAGGTTAGAGGTTGAAAAGAACTGACTGATGAAATGATGTAAGGATGAGATGAAGGAAAGCTTTTGGGTAAGTCCAAGTTTTCAGCCTTGAAAAGCTGGAATATTTGGAGCTGTTTTTCTGTGATGGAGAAGACTGTTCCAGAAACAGTCTATGGAATAGCACTAGCCCAGATTTGGATATTTTTGTTTGACCCCTATTAGACAACCATGTTGAGATGTTTGGTAAGCAACTCTGAGTCTAGGGTTGAGGCAGAAGTCCAGCTAAAGAGTAAGGTTTGAAGCGCTCACCTTCTCCATGCATGCTTTGTTTCATTTGTAATGAAAGAATAGAGCTGTAAAGAATTACTGACAGTGAGGATGGAAGTTCTTCCCTGTCTAAACTCTGTGTGAGATTTCCTTGCAGCCCTGTTATTTTGGAATGCCCTCCCCAATAAAAACACCCAGTTGTCATTTGGAAAAGATCTTGATGGTTATGTCTGTGGTGAAGAATGTTATTTTTCCTATCATAAGAGCTTAAATGTCATGTACCTCTTTGTCCCAACAGTGTTTTATTCTGACCACATGAAAAATAGAACTTATCAGTTCGTGGGTCTGTGCCTTCATCAGTTGTAAGTTGGGCAAGAGAAATAGTTGTGCCTTCATCTACCTTTGAATTCTGTTGTACTCAGTGTTGTGCTGCATGACCAAAAGCCCCAACAAGAACAATGTAGAGGAGGAAACATTTACTTTGGCTCACCATTTCAGAGGTTCAGTCCATGGTTGGCTGACTCCATACATTAAGGCCTGAGTGAGGAAGAATATCATGGTGGGAAGCAGCTCAGATAATGGCAACCAGGAAGCTCAGAGCTCAGCCAACCAGGGACAAAATATAAACCCCAAAGGCACATCCACAGTGACACTTTACCTGCCTAAATCTACCACCCAGTTAATACATTCAATTGAATTAATTCACTAATTAGGTTGCAGGTTTCATAATCTAATCATTTTACCTCTGAACAGCTTTACTTTGTTTCACATTTGAGATTTTGGGGGACACCTCATAGCCAAACCTTAACAAATCCTAAGCAAATAGTCTGCCCTATTTAAAAACCCATTTGTCTGGTCCATTTGTATTTACTTGGAAAATATTTGATGAAGATAATTGTTCTTGATACTTAAGTGTCTAATAGAAACTGATCTTGGAGTTTATTCTGTTTTTAAAAAATCTATATATTGCAAATGTATTTGCTTATTAATTATTTTAATGCTTTATTGAGCATTGCTTTTTCACAGCTTAGTTTATATGAATTATTTCTCTCTATACAGGGCATATTTTCTGATTTCAAGTTTACACATGAATATAGGAAACTGAGCACACAGACACAAAATGAGTAGATAACATTAGGCATTAAATTACTTAATGGAAGTACAGATGAGAATTAGTGCTCACTTATTGCATTGTCAGGCTTCTTAGCTTTCATTGTGGGAATAGTGTACTTTTAACTGAACACTGAAATAGTTCAAACAGGAAGATCTACTGGAGAATGTATTCTAATTAGATGATGAAATGGACAGTGGTACTTACATTGGCCAGTGTTACATTAGCTTTGGTATCTGATGAATAGATTGACAGGAATGTAGGGCAGTGGATGAGATAGCTGAAATAAAGTAGACATTATGTTTTAGTTCTTTGGGTTCTAGGACAGGGAGTTAGGTTTTATTTTTTCAGAATAGGAAACCTCCAAAATGTGTTGAGTGGAGGAGTTATTTAATCAAAGCTGTGCCTTGCAAGGTCCTGGTGAAGAATGCGCTAGAAATACTGAGAGTAGCAAGAATTCATTATAGTTCAAGGGAGTAAAAATTAGGGTTTGAATTTAAGAGTTACCAAAGAATGCTAGTGCTTTTAAGAACTGATGTAGTAAATAGAGCTGGCACAGATGAAGAACTATTCGGGGAACAGAGCAGCCAATGATGTCTTCAAAATTTTAGTCTGGGGACTGAAACCCTTAAGAGAAGTTGGAAAGTTAGAATGAGGCATTTATGGGAAGAAGATAATGAATCTTGTTTTAAATGATATAGTGTGTTAGCATCCAGATGGAAATCTACAGGCTGTTAGGAAATTAGAGCCAGATTCAAGAAATGGGTTGGAACTGGCAATACAGATTTGGATGTGGAAAGAATGTGATTACTAAAGTAGCATATGTACAGAACAAACATAAAATAATTCCGGTGCTTTTATACTTTACACCTGCCTCCCTTGTTTACTGTTCTTCTGACAATATTTGCAGGAATTAGGAACATAGTATTTCAAACTGTAGTTTTACCAGGACATTTGAGGAAATAAATCAGTCTTCTAGGTTGTCTTTTTTTTTTTTCCGGTAGCACTGGTGATTGAACCCAAGGGCGCTCTACATACATCCCCACCCCTTTTTACTTTTTTATTTGAAGGCAGGGTCTCACTGAGTTGCCCTGACTGGGTTTGAACTTGGGATTCTCCTGCCTCAGCTTCCCAAGAACCTGGATGTGTGTCTCTGCACCCAGCCGAGGTTGTCATTTCCGTGCATTGTCTGCATTCTATTCCTGTGGAACTCTTTGAACACTCTAATAGATCTTAGCAGAAAAATACCTTGCATCAAATACCTTGCATCAAATATTGACTGATATGTTAATTTTTTTCTTATATACTTAAGTGGATTTAATTTTCCATCAAGGCCAATATAAATAATAATGGAACATTTAACTAATCCTACAGACTGACTGGAGGCAGTGATGCTCTCAAACATATTTTTGAGTATTGTTTCAAGGATAAATGAATGCTGCAGGATGCACATCAGATGAACCACCTTTATTTCTGGCATATGCCTTATCATATAAAACTTATACAGATCTAAGACATAATCAACTTGAATCATAAGATATTTCTGAAGGAAAAAAAAGGTGCACTAATATTCAAAAAATCCATAATATAAAATGAAAGAGAAAAGTAAGATTTTGATGTTGAAAATATTAGTCTACCCTAATGTTTATTGAGTCTATAGATATTCACTAATGTTTTTCTGGACAATCTGAGACCTTAAAATAGTGTGCATAAAATATATGATAGCACTTTAATTGTTTAATGTCCTGGTTGACAGCATTCATAAACCAGATTTGGTTATGAATTTTATAGTCACGAGGTTATTTGCTAACTTTAAAATGACCATATTTATTCCGGTAATTAAAAAAAATCATCGTCATTCCTTTATCTCAAGAGAGATTGTGAATCTTCAGTTTTAATATAGGCTCAGATTTGCCAGGTAGAACGAGTCAAGGAGTTCATTATTCTTATCTCTGTCAATTTCCTAATTTACAAATGAGCTGAAGCAATTAATCCTTGCAAGTTGCCTGTATTAATTATAGTCCTAGGCAGGTTTCCTAGCAGTTTTGTAATTCCTTTTGTCACATTTTCCCTGTGTTTACCCTCTCAGCTTGATGCTTGTTGACGTGCTGATTCATGTTTTAGTGCACTGGATGGGTTTTATTCATCTAGAGGAATGAGTATAAAGAGGTCACACCTTATAATCACACTAGTCGCATTTCTAGTATGTGCAGGCCATATATCTCCTTTTAATTTAATCTCTGAAAAATGTACAGGGATTTCTGCAGCTAAGCTGTATAAATCGATAAAATTTATAATCAAGGCTGTCTAATCTCTAAACCTAATATAAAACTTCGCAAGTATTGATTACATGTGAAGGATTCGCAAGCTGTTAATCATGCATGAAAGTGTAGAATAAATGGCGGCTTCAGAAAAGGAAATAGACAAATAATCATCATCCTTGCAGTCCTTATCTTTCTTCTTGTTCCCCTGAAGCAAGCATGATACCAGGCACTTGCATTTTATAAAATCAAATGGCGTGTTGAAGTATATCAGTAGCCGTGATCACTTTTGCAACTTACATGGTATAGCTTGCTTCTGTTATACTTTAGAAGCTTTCCCTTTTCTTCAGATATGTGAGCAAAAGCCATTCAGTCTATTTAATAAGTTTCTAGAAGGAATGAAATGAAGACCTGTATAAAAGTAATAAAATCATAATCTTTCTAAGGAGCAAAATGCAAGCTATGTTCTTGGAATATCATGGTAATGTAATTCTTATTGTTAATTTTTGGATTTGGGGAGGAGAGTCCCATATCATAAGAGAGCCTCACTTAAAGTCCTCCTCACATTTCATTAAATAATTTTCTTTATAATGATTTTCTTAATTTGAATGGACTGACTGACTTGTTCAAGGACAGATATAAAATGTTTTCAAAGAGTTGTATAGTTGAAAAAAAGGTATTATTTTGCATCTAAGCACTGCTAAGAGTTGTTTGAATGAAAAGACATAGAAATTATTTTTTCAGTCTGGTACAGTGTCATATGCCTATAATCCCAGGGGCTTGGGAGGCTGAGGCAGGAGTATCACAAGTTCAAAATCAGCCTCAGCCTTAAGTAACTCATCCAGACCCTGTCTCTAAATAAAATTTAAAAAGTGGGTTGGGATGTGGCTCATGATTAAGTGCCCCAGGTCCAATCCCTGGTACCAAAAAAAAAAAAAAAGGTATATTTTTTCTCTCAGTCCTGTCCATTCATAAGTAAAGAAATTTAAACCACATTGCAGATTGACTTTTACATACACCTGCAAACCCGTATTGATATAAAAATGAAAATGCTTTAACAAATGATATGTTGCAATGGTGGAACAATTTACTGGTAAACAGCTTTCTGAATTGTTATACATTAGTAGAAGGTATTGATGAGTCTTATTGATCATAGAATTGCTATTACATTCTAACACATATTAGTCTTTGTGAAAAAATTAACTACCCTTCAAAGAATATTTAGAAAATACAGACAAAAAATACATGCATTAAGAAATTGTGTTTTAAAGCAAAAAACAGACAAAACAGTGTCTGCCATATGCCAGTACTTAGTAAATATTTCTTATTATTAAATACAGAATATTAAATAAGCTCATGGCAGCTTAGCATAACCCTTTAGTAGAGAAAAAAATGATTTAGATCATTGTACTCTTCTGTGTAGATATCTTCTGTGTAGACATAAACTTCATGTAAATACTAAGATAATTTATAGTGTATTAAATGAAGGATTTTGGCATAACTGCTGCATCAGTCTCGTCGGTGGCACAGAGTAAACACATGTGGTTGATACTTATGGGGTGTTTGGCGAGAGCCTCTGATGATCTCGGTTGGCTTACAGATCTGGTGGGTGACGGTTGGTTTGCAGATGCTGGCACAACTGTAGCAACTTAGCCCTGTGCCACGTGTGGCTCACATTCTAGTAGGTATGTGAACAAGCAAGAGAGCATAGAACTTTTTGAGACATTGGACAGAAACTAGCTCACTTACCTTTGCCTCGTTCTATTAAGCAAATAATTACAAGGAAAGGCCAAAATCACAGGATGGGGAAATAGTTCCATTTCCTTGATGTGACCAATTGCAAAGTTACATGGCTAACAGTGTGAATACAAAAAGAAATGAATTGGAGTCATCCTAAATCCCACAGAAGACACCTGGATTTTTACATTGTCTTCATTAGCTCTAGAGCTTAAAACACGTTGAAAGCATCTGCTTTATTATTCCTAAGGTTAAATTAGCCAAGCAGATACTGTGTATAGGCCAACACTACTTGGGATACAAAATATTTATCTCATTTTTCAAAACAAACTAAGATATGGGTAATTTATTGATTGATTAAATGACTGATTGGATTGAAGGGATTTAAGAAAGCATTTAAAATGTTCTTTACAAATTTTATCATCACTGAAGTCACCTTACATGTTATGCTACATATTATGAAGTTTTACATATTATATTTTAAAGGATTACATACAAATTCTCTATCATTTTTGTGTCTATAATTTAATGCTGTTGCTAAATAAGTTTAAGAAAAGTAAAACTTGCTTCTGCAGATGTAGAATATTCTCTTGTTTACTTCTATTAATTAAGAAAATTTCTTTATTTTCTATGTTCTACTAGCATGGACAATATCTTGTTTTATTTAAATAACACATAATTTTAATCTGTAATCAGATTAATAAAAGTGAACTCATTGATTATAATCATGTGTTTCCTCCAACACACTCTAATATTATTACATAAAAATATAACTAAGAAACATTAAAAGGTCCCCAATTTTCAGCTGCCCATACGTTGAGAATTATGTCTCATGAGAAGACATGCATTGGAAGTATTCCTTGCAACAAGAATCATGTTTTTCTTTGTCTTGTTCCTTTTTCATTTCTTATGTCACTTTGGTAATATTATTCTTTAAAAATCAAACTATTTCCTTGGCATTATTGTACAGAGACTCCACATTCATTTTATTAGAATTATCTGCTGAACTTCAGGAAGACCCTAGAGAGTAGTGGCAATGACTTGCTTTGGCTTAATGTAATGATGTCCTTAGTATGGTTCTGATGGCACTGGGTAAATATTACTGGAACTCTGCGGGAAAGCTGAGTGAGCCATGCACCCTCTGTCGCTGAACATCCCCCGAGTCCAAGCATGTCACTTCAGCAACTCAGCCAGAAAGCCAAAAGAACTGACAGTTGGCTTGTGATTATTCCTGGTCCTGAGGCTCCCTCATGTTACAGTAGTAATCAAGTCATCTCGTCAGCTTACCATTAACTCAATTTGACCCCTGGGAGCATGGATGAAGTCTATTTGGCATTACTAATGATGCCATAACGTTGAAAAGATGTGAAATGTAAAACCTTGATCAGCCTCAATCCCACCATGAGAAAAGAATAAAAATACAAAGCACCTAAAGGTAAAAGGCAGCACCTTCCAAAGATCTGAAGCTGTTCTTTTCCCAAGGTATGGCACCATTTTCCCACCATGTATTTATTTGTTGAAATTCACACGTGTTCAGAAATTTTACCTCAATTCTTTTCTATTTTGCACTAGCAAATATTTTTTCTGGCAGCCAGAAAATTCACTTCCCTTGCATTTGTTTCGATAAATGGAATGGAAATTGTGTTTTTTTGCAGTCAGCTGCGAAGATTTCTGATGAAAAGACAGCCAGGAGCAAGACGCTCCTGTCATGCTTCAGTGTTCTTAGTTTGTGTACATCTTTGACAAGATCTTCCTTTTTTTCTTAGCTCGTGCTTTGGGATATCTTCTATTTTTCTCTGACTGACAGCTGGATAATAAGTTTTATCATTAAAAACTGATTTGAGGGAAATATGATCCCTGCCCTCCTTTCTCTTGTAGCTGCTAAAGCTTTTATTTTCACAACTCTTTCAGAATAACTGGAGATTATCACTACAAAAGGACATGGATATTGACCTATCCTGTCACGTGTTGTTTATCAACCAAAAAAATAAAACAAATTCTTTTATCCATTATCTGGAAGTACTTATTAAATCTTCTGCTATTGAGAGGTGACTCGGAGTCAAAGGCACTGTCCATGCTGCCTTTACTTTTTTTAACCTTTGGAGAATTATCAAGTAGTTCTTCATTTCCCTATCAGGTTGGGTTAAATATTTGACTTACAAGTTATTATAAGCATAAATTCCATGCTTCATCTATTTAGAATTTAAGTAAAGGGATCAATATGCCACTTCTTTATTTACTTACTAATTATGTACTAATGGCTAAAGATCTGAATGAAAAATTTCTCTTCCTTTTTTTTTTTTTTTTGTCATCTTGATTTCACTTTGGCTTATCTCACTATGCCCTCTAAGAAATAGGAGAGTAAAAGGTTAAAAAGAATTGAGAAAAGCTAGTAAACCTTGCTGATCAACATTTGGCAGAGATAACCCCATCTAATGCTGACATTTATCATTCTGTGTGTGTGTGTTTTTAATTTAGTAGGTAAGTGTTTTCCTAGGATTTGCTGGAAAAGAATAAGTGGAAGAGAACCTCATGCCACTTTCCTTCAACATATGTTTACAGGACACATAAGAAGAGAGCTAGAGAGTCATCAGCAAAGGAGTAGAATGAGAAAAGGACTAGATTTCTTCTAGTTCCAGTTCTCTGGCCTGAAAGTTCCCTCTGCCCCTCCCACCCTGTTCTTCAAGTGTGATATGTCACAACACATGCAGCTTCTTAATTCCTCTGCTCAGTTCTCATGTCTTAGACTTTGCCCAGTCTGAACTTCCTGGTCAATGATTTAGGAGAAAGTTGGATAAATGTGTGTACTGAACACAGATTCCCAAACAACTGGAAGCATCAGAGAAAGCTTGACTTCAAGGTGTATATTTTACAATCTTTACCTTTGAGTTGTTCCTGACTCACGAATCTCCAACCTGAAGTTAAGTTATTGCTCATGTTCTCTCTCCTATATGAGTCAGCATTATGGTACAGAATAAAGAAACAATGTAGGTGAGTTCTACAAAATACTTTCATGCTCCCTAGTTTGAATTCTTACTTTTTATTAAGCGGTTCTTTTGTTCTTTCCTTTTGAAACACACTCACACAACTATATTGACATCTTTAGCAATATATATATTTCCCTCTGGTAGCAGAAGGGGTGCAATGGTAAGAAAATATAGCTAACCCATGTTTAATACAGGTTAGGGTAATAAATCTTAAAATATATAGTAGAAGCAAAACATTATAGAAAAAAATGCAAGACTAATTTAATAGAAAGAAACAAAATTTAAGCTGAGGTCAGAACTAGTCTTCATAGCCTTCTGAATGAGGATTCTGACATTAACTGTTCACAGAATTTCCTCCAGTTACTATTGTAGATCTATATGTCCATATGTAAATATATGGATATTTATCTATATTTGGATATATAGATAAGCTCTTCTCTTAATCCTATGTTATAATCTCCTAACATTTTCCTAAATAAAGAATGAAACCATTCAAGATGTTTTCTCTCACATATGAAAATTAATTTGGGTTTTCAGCCCTAGAGATTCAGATTCCATGTGTTTGATGTATCCAGTGCCATTCATAACACACAACATTCCCAATATTTGAGAAGACAAGTACATGGAGTATAATTATGGACAGTTTACCACTCTGAGCCTCAGTGTTTTTTCAAAATGTTTATTCAGGGACTTTATTAGATCAATCTCAATCTAGTAACTGAAGTTATAAATATTTTTTAAAAATTATTTTAATATTACTGAAATAACTACTTAATTAGCATAATCACTTTAATTGAATATATAATTAAGAGATTAGACTGCATGGTTTTCATGGTTCCTTGATCCCTTATTGATGAAATATGAGAGACAGCTACAGAGTAGTGGTAGAACTATAGAGAAAATTTAGCCGCAAATATAATAGATTGAATTTCTTAGCTATGAAAAATACCTAAGTGTATGAGAGTAAACGGACTGTTAAATTCACATCCTAAAGCAATGTGAATGCATCACATGTGCTTAAAGCTATTTGGTGATGTCCTGTTTCTTCTGTGTCTGCTTGTGTGGTAAAGAGTGCCAGGAATAGAAGAGACTATCGGTGGGGAATGCCACTGTAGTGGAGGCACAAATAACATTCTAGAAACTGTCTAAGAGGACCTGTAAAATGTGGCTCAGATGTTAGCCTGGGATGGCCCCTGACAGGATCCACTCTGTGTAAGAAGGGATGCTGACCTAACAGTCTAAAGATCTGGTTTCTGATACTGATGTCTATTGTTGAATTAATAGGTCTCTAGAAAAATCGACTGACTTCCCTTAGAATTCTTTTTTTTTTGTCCATCTATATGGGGCAGGGTAGAATTAAATTAAAGTAGGCCAACTCTCTCTGCCTCTCAGTTGAATTTGTAACGTGACAGGTATTTAAGAACCTCTTCCCTTTCCCACTCACAGGTTCACTCTTCTGCTCTCTGGTAAGCACTGTCTGTTACTCTTTCTCTCCATTACTGTTCTCCCCCCTCCATTTCTTCCCCTCCTTTTCCTTTTTCTTCTTCCTCTCTCTTCTTCTGCTCCCAGTCATCTTCCCTCTTGTTCTTCCTCTTTTCTCTGAGATGGACACTGCCTTAGACCTCTTTTTTTCCCCAGAATGCTCTACAAGTTATTTAACACAGATATGAGTCTAAATATACCTTGTATGCTTTGCTTCCTAGACTAGGACACTGATCTTTGTATTCTTAGGTTCTAGTACACATCCTGGTGGTCACCAAAGAGCAATAAGTAAATAATACTGAATTCTTGGGTCATTTCATCTCTCAGTCTGTGTCTCTTCTTGATTTCTCTCTTTCCTTTAAGAGCACCATGATTTTCTCAACTGTTCAGTCTGAATATATTGACTATATTGTATCCATTCACATAGTTCAAATCCAAGTAGCCATCAAGTGTTTTGATTTTTCTTCTACATCAGTCCCACCTAGTCTGTCTATTCCTGCTCTTTCCCTTCTGACTTAACCCCTGATTCTCCCCTAACACAATGAAATCTTTTGATTTCTCTACCTCAGTGTCTCCACACTTAACAGCCTCCAGATTATTCTTTCAAAAGCAACTATTTGACTATTAATTTCCTTCTGAGACACCCTCAGTGACTTCCCATAATCTATCAGATCATCAAGTTCACCCTCTTTTAAAAATTTTTGTATGTTTTAGGTAGACACAATACCTTTACTTTTATTTTTATGTCTTTTGCCTTGGTAACTATGAATTTTATTATGTGGACATCTACCGTAGCATGCGTCTGTACAAACCTTTCAGGCAGTGGTCCACAGCTGGGTTATGAATAAAAAGTCATGAATTTTTCTTTCATTTTGTTACGAGGAAGTTTGACAGTACAGAAAGTCATATGATCTTTCGATCTTTTGTGGGTCAAATTTCAAGGGTCAATAAACCCCACAACATGAGGAATTCTAAATATATTAAATATTGTTATACATTCAGACTTCCAATGTACAGGTACTTGGAAACAGTTACAGCCTTCACCAAGCTAGGTTGGGGACATGAAGTCCAACAGCATCTGAAATGCTGTGAAGTCATAACTTTACAAATAGCAATGTAAGCTTGCAGAACTTGCCTTTATTAAGGTGGTATGTTCACGTAATTCCAACACCTTCACAATTTAACGAATCAAATTTACTGTACTTCACTTCTAAAAACCTAGATGAAACATGAAAAAGAAGCCATACAGTATAAATTGCAACTTCAGGAAAAGTTCCTGCTTTGTTATTCCAAATAACTTTTCCCATGTAAAATAAATGTCCAATAGTTCTTGATGATGTTTGTTAAAGTCCAATGGAGCCTTATTGATGGAAGTTTGGCTTTATAAACAGTGCAAGCTGAGAAAAGGTTTGATCTCCAAACCTATTAAACTGAATGAAGCAAGATCAGTAACGGCCACCTTGCAACATTACAGGGGATCTTATTCCCATTGGAGGTCCAGCAGGCCTGCCTTGGTAAGGGGATACCATTGGTGGTCCCCGTTCATGTGGAGGCATAGCGCATTCACCATGAGGTGGCACTGGGGGAGTCTCGTGCCTTGCTGCTCTGGGATGCCTGGTTGTGGTGGCATATTACCTCCAAGTGGTCTAAGTGGTGGGTTGCCTATCAGGGCCTTTCCTGTCCAAGGAAGATTACACTGATATTTAGGTAACTATGCCCTTCTTTCTTCCAAATATATCCTCATCTGGATGGATCAATGCATGATCGCGCTGGGGTTGTAAGTGTAGCAGGCTTACTTGTTATTGAAGCTGCTGGTTTTGCTGCAGTACTATTTGTTGTACTAGTGGTTAAAGCTGTAGACTGTATATAAACAGGGAATGTTGGCTTTGGGGGTTCTGTAGTTGTTGCAGGGTTACCATTTACAGGCTTGAACTCTGTACCAACGGGTCCTTACCCAGCTGCCTGAGGCTGTCCAGCACTGGGGAAAAGAGGTTTAGTAGCTGGAGGCTGTGGAGAAGGTACTGTTGCTGTTGGTGCAGGTGGTCTACTAAGGATACCTGGTGCTGACACAGCCTGTGCTTAAATCACTGGAGGAATTCCAGGATGTGGAATTGGGGGCGGAGGGAGTGGTGCGGAGAGACTTGGTGGCATACCAGGCATAAGAGGTGGCATTCCTGGCACCAGAGGAGGAACACCTGGCATTAGTGGAGGTGTGCCTGAAAGCTTTTCTGGTGCTCCTAGAAGTGGTGGCAGTCCTGGCTGAGCCATCAGGGGGATAGAACCTTGCTGAGGTTGAACAGGCTGTGGTTGAAATGAAGTTGAGGCTACAGAGTCATCATCATATTCTTCAGAATCATCTTGTTGCTTCTTTTCTTGACTCTCCTGGGTTTTCTGCTCAGGAAGTTGCCGTCTTTCACCCATGTCTTTTTCTGGAATACCTTCCATACCGTATATTTCCAATTCTATGTCTGTTCTCCCAGGTATTGCATTTGGTGCAGAATCTATTCTTTATGCACCTGCACGCAATGAATAGCTAAGCCAGGTCCTATATATAATTTCTGATGACATATATGGCATTTAAAATGCTTTGCCTTTTGGTGGTATATGAGGATCTTTTTGTTATCAAAATCTCTATTACAATACCAGCGTCACGGCTTCAGTTGCTGCTGCTTCTTGTGACTCAGCTGTATTCTACCGACAAATTAAAGGGAGGACAAAAGAAACAGGAAAAACTTGAAATAAGTCGCTGATTTTTTGGACCCTAGGAGCACCATGTCCTCCAGGAAACAAATGGCCGACGCCCTCGTTCCCTTTATTTTATTATTTATTTTTATGCAGTGCAGAGGATTGTACCTTCATATGTACTAGGCAAGTGTTCTGCCATTGAGTTACACCCCAGCCCTCAAGTTCAACCTCTTACCAGAGTTTGCTCAATCTTTGCTACATTTCTCTTACAAGATACAGCAACAAAATGGGCTTACATTGGGTTTTTTTTTCTAATCAGTTTTTTACATTTTTATCCATCTTTTTTATATTTTGATCCTTAAATCCCTGTTTTTGTATTATTTACCCAAATTGTATTTATAGATCTTGCCTCTTTTTACTGACAATATGAATACAATACAAATACAATACAAATATATTCTCCAATTCTCAGGTGGAAGTTATTTCTTCCTCTTGGATTGCCATAGCATTTCCCATTTATATATCACTTATATCAAATATGTACACACACACACACACACACACACACAGAATGAGAGTTTTTTCTTGTTTTAACACCTTAAAGAAAGAAATGGTGAGCTCCTTGAGATCTAATATAGTATTTTGCTTTAGTGCCTTCCATAAGGCTTAGTATTCTTAGTAGACAATCTATTCGATCTAAACATTTTATATGATCACTTGTTGCATTAAGGTTCTTTTATTGTTACGTTTCTCCCCAAGTTTCTGATGAAATTTTTCCCTACAACTCTTTTCAATTTCTTGTTTTTCTTCAAATTCTATTCTAGCAGGAAAGTGAGTGCACTGGAGAAAGTACTGTTATATGAAATCATGTATATGGAATACTCAATAAAAGTTGTAAAATGAAAGTCAAGAAGTCGAAGAGGAGAAAAACATTTGGTAAATCCAAGAACAATGGACCCATTGTGCATTGATGAGAGTGGTCTCCATTGTTTCGCCATTGTGAAGAGTATTTCCATTGCTGTGTTATTATAAGTACTATTTACTGCTCCATGTGCATTTCCCCTTGCTAGGCCATTTCTTTAAAATCATTCAATCCTAAGATACAGCTGATGCCAAGCTTTTATGTAGCAGAGTACTTTCCAAACAATATATTTCTGCTTTCAGTTATTCAATGTCAATTCAAATAATTATTCTTATAGAAAGTTAAAATTTTAGTTTGTGCATTTTACCTTAAAATAAAATGTAGTTATTGGTAAAGCATTAGAAATCTGTGTTAAAGTGAGGAATTTAAGAAATTTTATTTATGGAACAACCTAGGTGCCCTTGAACAGATGAATGAATAAAGAAAACGTGTATATACACAATGGAATATTACTCAGCCATAAAGAAGAATGGAATTATGACATTTACTGGTAAATGGATGAAACTGAAGACTGTCATGCTAAGTGAGATAAACCAGTCTCCCAAATCCAAAGGCCAAATGTTCTCTCTGATACACAGATGCTAACACACAATAAGCCAGGGGAGAGGATAGAGAAGAATAGAAGTTAATTGGCTTAAATATGGGGAAACGTAGGGAAGGGAGGTGTGGGAATAAGAAAGATAGTAGAATGAATCGAATATAACTTTCCTGTGTTCTTAGAATAACTTCACATCATGTACAACCACAAAAAATGGGAAGTAGTCCATGTATGTATGATGTGTCAGAATACATTCTACTGTCATGTATCACAAAACAAATAAAAATTTTAAAAGAAATTTTATTGTTAAGATCTTGATAAAATTTTCCTTGAATGGATTTCATAGTAGTAAAATCATATGAAGTCAATACTGTTTATAAAAACCCATATGCATATTGTTACCCTATGTTAACCCTAATAGAATCCACAGGAGGTAGAAGGTAAAGACCCTATCATATATGGGTTTGTGTATTATATACATACATATATATGTATATATGTATATATATATATACACACACACACTATACACATATATATATACACACACCATATGTATACTATATACTGTAAGTACTACCTATGCATCCATAAATCTACACATATGCATATGTATATAGTATATGTATACATACAAACACACATACACACACACACACATACACACATACATACCACACTTGAGAAGGCTGCACCTCAACAGAAGTTAAAAAAAAATTAAAAGTTACATTCTAATTAGAAAATATAATTATACAGTAACTCTTAATTCTTTATGTATGTGTTAATTCTGTATTTATATTTCTAAATATTGGTGCAAGATGAGAATGCAATTAAGTTTAAAGCAGTATTTTAGCATCAACAGGGCAATTTGCAGCATTTGTTTGATCCATAAAGAGAAATATGAGTTATAAGTAACATATCGACTGTATTAAAAGACTATTTTCATTTCAGAAAAATATTTCTTTCCCAAACTCTTTTTTTAAAGTGAGTTAATAAAGTATCGATCACTGAAATTATGGTAATAGTTTATATATACATATAGGATTAATAAAGCTACTTTTTTCTTGATCTTAAATGAGTTTTTAATATAATTCACTCTGATTGTCAAAGTAAGCAACATTTAAAAACACAAAGCAAGAGCTGGGGTTGTAGCTCAGTGCTAGAGTGCTTGCCTAGCCTGTGTGAGGCACTAGGTTCGATCTCAGCACCACATATAAATAAATGAATAAAATAAAAGTCCATCAATATCTAAATATATATATATAATATTATATATATAAATATTATATATATAATAAAAACAAAACAAAAATTTCAAAGTGAGCCCTATGCGTTTTCCCCATGATAGGTAATGTAATTGTTACTGACTTGTGAATATGCAGGAATTGAAAATAAAGAGCTACACATTCTTATTTTACAGATGTGTGGGTATGCTTTTAAAATTAAGTAGATTTTAGAATAAAAACTGAGTAGTGATATGAGCTGTAAAGACTGATGAAAGAGGATGACGACTCAGAAGTAGAGAAAGTCATAGGAAGGAGAAATGTCAGATTCAGAATGATGACTCTATGAAAATAAACATAAATGCTAGACCAAAAACATCCTAAACAGAGGAGTAAATATTTACTGGTGTTTTCTGTCACTGCTGTTTGGCAGTTGTTCATTCAGATACTCCAGGTATTTTCATGGAAAATTTTACCTTCTCATTCTGGATACCTAAAGAACAGTGTGCACCATTTAAATGTGGCCACTGAGTAAGATCTGGCTGCTACCTAGCAGCAGCAAGTCACAGTTTATAACTGCCTGGTTAGCTCGTGAAAATGATACCAAAAGCTGCATCTTCAGTCTAACAAGACTGAATTGAAAGTATCATCACTTCACTCTTAAGTCCAGTTGGGAAAATGTTAGCCTAGAGTTAGATATGTAATGCAGTTTCACATAATAATTGGAAAGCCTCTTTCTTCCAGCTTATATATGTGCTCAACGTAGCACATGAAACAACAGTTGGGAGCCTGGGTGCTGTAAGTGGTCCTAAGATTGGCAAACAGCATTTGAAACCCAAGTACTAGATTCTGTCAGAGTTTAAATTGCATTTATGTATGTAGATTTTTGTTGTTTTGAGGTTTTAAATTAAATGGCCACCAGAGTTTATTTCAGATTCCACATTAAATACATTGAACCAGATTCCCAGTTTGGGCTCACCATCTGTGTAACATGCTGATTACTTTTACAGAACTGAGATTCTGATCTCAAAAATATAAATGTATAAAAACACCCAAGTAGGACTTTTTTTGTATTTTTTTTTTCTTCTTTTTCTCCCCTCCTGATTTCCATTTAACAAGAGCTGACTTTCCTTAGTGTGGTAAGGGAGGCACTAGCAATGCCCTGACCTTGGTCTTGACCTTTAGTTTCGTCAAATCAATGTATTAAAGTTTTTCTGTGTGTTGGTTTCTTTACTATGTAGCCTTTGCCAGGGCCATGACTTTCATAGAGTAATTATTTTGATTAAGTTAGACGATTAAAGTTAGTCTTGCATGAGGAAAGAATACACTTGGGAATCAGTGATGGATGGACTCCAGTCTTCGGAGAGTTCAGTCCTGCCAGCATTTTCCAGTTGAATAGAAATTCACTTCCCAATTTGGTTTGTATGACAGTGAATGGGTTGTTAGAACTGAGTGTTTTCTAGAAAAAGTCAGAAAGAGATCAAGAAGAAAAGAAGACAATGTTAATGTCCACATGTATTCTTGTAGGTTTTTCTCAGATTTTTTTTTTGCTTTGATGAACAACATCATTATTGAAATAATTAATGTTAATTAATGTGTCATTTTTTGTAAATGGTAGTTTAGTGTTAACAATTAGACTAATTAGTATACACCATAGCTTAGTGACATGACAAATCATAGAGCAGAACATGTTGACTCTTCTCCATTATGATGTATTAGCTAATTCACTTGCTCAATAATGACCAAAGAAGAGAACAACAGGGAATTGAGGAGGAACAACAGCAACAACAATAAAGGCATTGCAGCCACCTTTCCAGGTTTTTCTGTTTCTGCCAAGTTCCTGGGTACTAAGGATTGTTGTTACCATACGTTTTATTTCTTATCAGTAAATCATAGTACCTGATTGAAAATTGCAAGAATAAGACAGTGAATAAATTAAATACATGAAAACAAAATATGACTTCCATTTTTGCTGAATTTGCATATGCTGTGTAATGCTCAGCGTGTTACTTTTCTCAGATCATTTTTGGTAAAGTTGACAGCTGTCTGCAACTTTGATTTGTTTTTCAGAGCCTATGCGAACCCCAAAGACTCTAAAGATTGCTGAGATACAAGCGAGGCGCATTGCTGTGGACTGGGAATCCTTGGGTTACAACATTACTCGCTGCCACACTTTCAATGTCACTATCTGCTACCATTATTTTCGTGGTCACAATGAGAGCAAGGCAGACTGTTTGGACATGGACCCCAAAGCCCCTCAGCATGTTGTGAACCATCTGCCACCTTATACCAACGTCAGCCTTAAGATGATCCTAACCAATCCAGAAGGAAGGAAGGAGAGTGAGGAGACAATTATTCAAACTGATGAAGATGGTATGCTGATATTTCATTATTTTCAAAAGAGGAAATTATGTAATAGGAATGTTTTATTTTCTTACAATATTCCCTAGATTACTGAATTTTGAATTGGACTCAGAAATCTGCTAAGTTCTCTTAATATGGTTAACGTTGAAAAAAGCTTGCCTTTAACAAAATTTTTATTCTTCAGAGAAGAATCCAAATATCAAATGAAATGTACCTCTGTTGTCCTCTCTTTTAAAACAGTGATGTTAAAGTGACCACTACACCAAATCCTTGAAGTTTTTCTCATCACATGTTAAAAAAAAATTTTCCCTATCCATGTCACTTTATATCAATTGCCTGTTGGTAAAATTCACTTGATTATAGATTTGGGCATTTTGCATCTTACAAACCATTACTAGCTCTTTTGTTTTTCTAATATTTGAAAATGGGTACTACCTGTTGCATTTATTTATAAATGATCTACATAAGCCTGAATACAAAAGTGGGTCCCAGCTCATATCTTCAAGTCTAAATAAAGGCCCTTGTTAGGTGTTGGCAGGTTCTCATTCTTTTTGTATCCTGTTATAATCCAAGTAACTGAACTACACTTTGTCTGATTTCTGAATAATTAAGTAATAGGGACAAATATTTATATTAATATTGTAAGACGCCCTCACCTACTTTAGCAGTATATTCATGATCATTATTATAAGTGTGAAGGTATTTTCTGATTGAGCAAAATTATACACAGAAGTCTACAAATGGCAATATTCTAATAATAATAATATATTCTTTTGGTGTATGATATTTCATTTCAAATTTTCCTTTTATGAATGAAGGCATGTAGGCACAAAGCCTGTTCTTCAGTGAATTGAGGTAAAAATAAACTGAGAATCAAGAATCTTGGACTTTAAGTCCTGGCTTTAGTCTCTCTGTTACCTCAATGAATCCTTTTACCTCTCCAGCTCTCCACTCTCATCTCTAAAGGGTTTTAATCAGGGAATCTGGAAGGTTCTATCCCCTCCTAAAACCCTCTTGACTAGCTTGAGAGTAGGGCTGCATTTTTGTTTGGTTTCAGAAAACAGGTTGTATTTTAAAGCCAGGAGTTCCCAACTTCCCTCAAGTTCTGAACATTATGCTCAGAGTCCCTTTTGGTGAGTACCAAGTATGAGATTGCTATAAAAGTAGGTTCATATCCTGTAGTTTCTAGAAATATTATTTCAAGTTCTCCCAATCTGAGAAAGGAAACCTTTCAACCCTGTTTTGTCCTGTTGCTTTAAAGAGAAAGTGAGACCCTTTACCCACATTTACCTCAGACTTTGAAGGAAACAGTTAACATAATCCAAACACTATGTGTACAGTTATTCCCATATTACCAAAATTTTGGAGAAGACTGAGACTTATTTATGATGAATGTACTCTGACATGTTTGAGGTAATCAAACATGACCATCTCAGCTATTATGTTTGAATTTTGCCTGATCAAAGTGGCAGAGTGCCCTAATACATACACGCAAAAACTCTTTACCACCATCCCATGCATCTCACACACACACACACACACACACACACACACACATATACACTCAACATTTGTTTGTGCAAAACAGAATGGTCAGGAGTGATTGATTCATAGTTGAATAATAAAAATGGGAAGCCTAGGCATGGATTCAAAACTCTGTAAAATTTCTATCTCATTCTTACAAAGTAGAATAAATGCTGTGACTCTTGGGTCGCATTAGACATTTTGTAACCCATGTTTTTAGTAATTAGAGAGTACTCACATGTTTTATTGCTGAACTTAAAAGTTAAAAGCATGATTTCTTAATTGGTAATTTTAGACTCGGTTCCATGAGTTATATGCTTTTTTTAGCCAATCGTCCTTTACCAATATAATTTATCTTGATGATATTCTCTAATATGGTTTGTTAGTTTGCCTTTCCCACAAACAAAGGAATACAGCCAGGTTTTTATAATCTTTTTTATGTTGCATTAAATTTTTAAACTAAGTATATTTTTGAGCAGACAGAAAACTATCGCGTTCCCTCTGCCCGCAGAGAGAGACACGACAAACGTCTGAAGCTTTGGAAGTTTATTGTGCACAGCCTTCCTTTCTTTCCCTCTTTTCTATCCCTTTCTCTCTTTTCTTTCTCTCGCTCTCTTTTCCTCTGCTTAACTCTCGCCTGCTTCGGCCGCTCCGCTTCTCCCGCTCGGCTCACGCCCTCGCTCGCACTCTTCTTCCTCGCTTCTTCTCCTACTCTCAGCTTCTTCTTCTCTCAGCTTCTTCTTACTCCCAGCTTCTTCGCCCCCCTTCTCCTCCACCCACCAAGCTTATATACACTTCAACCAATCAGGGGAGAGCACACGAGGTAAACGCGTGGACAGCTGCAGGCATAGAATAGGTACACGAGGGGGGCATGCTCTAATCACATCGTTAACTAGCCAATCATTGGAATTCGCTGGTTGTTTACTGTATAGTTGGCCGCTTTTGGCTCAGTGCCAGGCGCCATCATGACCGTGCCCAAGGCTGGGGGTCCCGGGAACCCCGACAGAAAACTATATTAATAATCAGGGAATGAATTGCCATAGAACCTTGCCCTAAATTGATCAAAATATAAACTGTGCTGTTTGTTTTATCCAGAAATAGTCTTGTAAAATTAAAATAGCACTGCTTATTCTAATTTCAATATTATTTTTAGGCCTAATTTTATTTTAACCTGTACTTTGAATAATGTTTACTAGTTTAATAATATTAATTTGCATATTATTACTTCAAGGATAGACACAAACTAATTCCTTCTGTGACTCTTTTCCTTTTTGTTTTATATATAATATTTAATGATTGTGTGCAAACTTATATGAGATATTTGTAAGTAGCTCAGTCTTCTTTTGCCCACATGAGCTTCAGTTTTTACACAGAATGCCTGATGTGTCTTAATGTTCCTGAGGGAGAAAAGAATATCTAAATCATAACCCATTGTTGCAAAGATCGATGGATTATGATGATCTGATTAAGTCAGTCTTACTAAATTATTGCTGCCCTATATACATAGAAAAAGAATAAATTATCAACCATGTAATAAAAGGGTATAATTATATGAAAAGAATTCTGGGGACATCAATAAATCATGAGAGCAAAGCTAGAATGATTTCCCACCAGAACCCTAAGGTAGAATTTATATTTAATTTATTGCACACATTTTTTAATGCATGGGCAGAATTTTTTGTATGAGGTTTTGTTTTCATTTTTTATTCCAGCATTCATGAAAATCAATATTATGAAGTTAGCTCAGCAAAAAGCCTGGTTTGAGGACATTTTTTTGAGAATACAGAGCTATTTTTAAATGTACATTTATTATATTTTAAAGGCTGTAATGCTTATTTAATATAACCTTGTCCCACCCACATTTCATTTTTCCTTTCTTTTCCATTTTTAGAGTTATATTTTAAAGGACTTTCTTATACTGAAAAAAAAAATTAGCTGAAACAGCTCTCATATAAATCACAAGCAGAGGAACAAAAGTCAGCATTCTGTCTCTATTAAAAGTTGTTGATGTGGAAATGTGAACTGACATTCCTTGCAATCTGTAGACTGCCATGCAATGGCTTTAGTCACTTTATGCTGGTTTTACACAAGTCATAAGTGGGTGGAGACGTTGTCTGTACATATAGACCTCATCTTTCTTCAAATGGAGACAATTAATGAATATAATTGTTCAGTGCCCACACCTCACCCCCACCTCTTAATGTGTTTGCTCTAGTTCACCCAAGTGCAACTTTCATTCACCCTCTGTACTAGTTCAGGTTAAAAATCAGTAGTATGCACTTTTTATACTTAATTTCCCAATACACTCTTCCTCTTACGACCTATAGGTACTTGAAGCAAATTCTGATGACCAAGGGGAACACGTGTGAGAAGGGCATAGAAATAAAAATAGTACAGGATAGTTGTCTTCCAATTTCTCCCTCTTTCAATGCAAAATTCTGCAAACATTTTAAATCATCCCTAGTTGGGAACAATTTGAAATACACCGGTGCCATTTTATAGCATTTACAGGTCAAATGGCATTGTCACCATAAGCATTTATCATTTGTAATGCCATTAAATGAGCACTTCCTCATTATTTGGGTTTTCTCCTCCTCTTCCATCTGCCACTGTCTCTGAGAGATAGGTAAAGATGTAGAAATACCTTTTCCTTAATTACAATCATAAACTATGTCATTTGAATAAAATGGAAACAACCAATATTCTTGTGGAAAAGAAACAGTGCCCGTGGCAGCCTCAACCGTTGCCACAGGTTGCACTGAGTGGAGGTTGTGGGCCTCCTGCATTGACAGGCTGTCATCTGTACTGATGCCGTGGGCTGGGGACAGTGGATGGCTTCCATTGACAGATGCAAGGCATATCTCCCAAAGTTTATTGCTGGCTTCTTTTCTGTTTACTATGGGTTTCTTTTTTTTCTATGGGTTTCATTCCTTTATGAATGTATTATTAAGTACCAAATTATGTTTTCTGTCTCAGAGGTCATAGCATCATTCATAGGCTCCTTGTAGATTCAAATAAATCTTACCCTTGTGACACATTCAGAATTTCTTGATGCTGCTAGCCACAAAGCAATGCATTTCCTTTGATCCAATGATTTTTAATTTATTTCAATCCTCACAAAATTGCTCTGTACTTTGAAACGGCATTTCTAGATAATGTCATGTGTGAAGTTCAGTGAAACGTTAGATTGAGGGAAAATATTAATTAAAAATCATACTTGCCCAACATTGGGTTGATATTTTCAAAAGGAAGCAAGACTTAAAGCCAAGTATGCTAGATGGTATGTATTTTAAGCATTATCTAAGGTGAAATCTGAATATTTGTGTGACTACATAGTAGTTAAGTATATAAGTAAAATATATAAAAGGGAACTGCACGATAGCAGAGTATCTTATGTTTTGGCAACTGAAGTCGAGACATCATTCAGCATTACCACTGGGTTTTGCCATTTATATGACACTCCCAAATAAGGATTTAAGTGACAGCTCCTCGACTCTAGTCAGAGCTGGAAACACTTCAAAAGTCATGATACAAAAGGGCAAGGGTTGTGGCTCAGTGGTACAGTGCTTGTCTGTCATATGTGAGACTTTGGCTTAGATTCCTAACACCACTATGAAAAGCAAACAACAACAAAAACAAAAACAAAAACAAACAAAAAAAAAGAAAGAGAAACAAACACCCCAAACCAACAAAAATAAAATAAAACAGATTCTTATGCAGATCTTTAAGCCCTAAATTGTTTTGATATTATAAACTGCTTTGATTCTTAGCGATGAAAAAGTAAATTACATTTAAAAGACTGAAGCAATGACATTTGAACCTATTCATCTTGAACAACTGTTTTTAAATTTAAAAATCAATGCTGTCTTTTTATAATTGTAAAGAATTTAATAATTACACCAATAAAAGTCAGGGTGATTATTAATGGGCATTTCAATTCTGTGCTGTGTAATTTGACTTTTGAGTCCAGAGAGTGTTAATTATTATTATAATTCATTATTTTATGAATTTGTTTATGGAGACTCTTAGGGGGATTGTTATAATCTTCAAAAAATCTTGCAGGGAAATATGACTCTGTTCTGGAAACGAATTACAAATAAGATCTTCGTGTTATTAGAGGTATGCAAGAGAGAAAACTAGACTACATAATTTATGCAACTCTCTAAGGTGATGGAATATTCTTTTGAATAATATAACTTTGCATTTCTATATTTTCTGTCTTAGAAACTTACAGGCTAAGTTCCTGTATACCAGAGTCAAGTCAGAAAACTGGTCATATAGCTCACTTTTCTTAAGTATACATTTTTATTTGTTTTAATTTATATTTCTTTATAATTGCTTATCAAGTTTACATGATTTACTTTTTCTATTTCTGATGTAAGTATTCTTATAACTCCAAATGCATGTGTTTGTAGTTCCTGGCCCCGTCCCAGTCAAATCTCTTCAAGGAACATCCTTTGAAAACAAAATCTTCTTGAACTGGAAAGAACCTTTGGATCCAAATGGAATCATCACTCAATATGAGGTACTGGGAGAATGAGGAAGTTCATTGAAATGTGGATGGAAAGAATGAGAGAGAGAAACAAAGGAAAAAAATTAGATCTATTAAAAAATTAATAGAAAAGTGAGGATGAGAATTTAATAATTTTCAAAATCTTAAAGTAAATACTTCTTTTTTGTTTCTGTTTTAGGGAAGCATAATTGTTGTCAACAGACTTACTGCTGGTTGTAATGAATCATCACATATACAAACCCTCATTTTCCTTTTTATACAATTAAGAGACTCATTTAACACTGTTTTTTAGGAGATGCCATTAATATCAATTGTTTCAGTGCAAGAAATTAATGCCCCCCCAAAAAATTATAAAGCTGTTCTATACTTTCATTGCAAATTTGAGTATAAATCATTGTATTTTCAAATATTAAGAGAAGTGAAAGGATAATATTAATTGCACAAATGTGCACTGCTGTTCCTGCATAGTCAGTGTTGATTAAAGCCTAAATTCTGAAATTTCTGGTGACTGCAGAATGAAACATGAGAATGAGAATCATTAAGAGAGTCTTATAGTTTGTGCCTATGTTAGCATATTTGAATATTACTTTCATGAAATTTGTTATATACCTCGAACAGAGTATAAAATGCTGTTAATAATGTACATATCTTGAGCACTTTCTGTGTTTCATACATTAATGTAAATCACATGTGGTAACATATGCCTGTGATCCCAGCAGCTCAGGCAACAGGATTGCAAGTTCAAAGCCAGTCTCAGCAATTTAGCAAGGCCCTAAGCAACTTAGCAAGATCATCTCAAAATGAAAAAAGGGCTGGGATGTGGCTGAATGGTTAAGTGTCCCTGGGTTCAGTCCTTGATACCTTTAAAGTATGTAACTAAAGTTTTGTATGTGTGCATACATATTTAAGTGTCATTACACGTTAATAATACTTGTTATTTTATTTTTATGGAAGAAAATACCTGTATATTTATTGTCAGATATAACTCTAGGTATATCTATTAAAGGATAGTGATTTAGAGATGTAAATACAGAATGAAAAATAACCATATCAAAATTAAAAGAAAAGAAGTGAGGAAGAACCGGGTCAGCTCCACATACTACCTTGCATTCTACCATATTTAAAAGGGGGTTATTTACAAAATCTGACTTATAGTAGATGTATAATAGGAAATGTATTTTTTATGATTCCCAACAATCTTTTTATTGCATATTATAGCAAGTAATAAGTAAATGATCATTAAAACAATAAATCAAACTTAGCATAGAAAGTAAATGTAATGGTAATATCCACACTTGGAATAGTGTCTGATAATACATTTTCAGACCTAAATTGGCATTATGTAATAAATTTAAAATGGAACTATCCTTGAACTGCTAATTCAGTTTCTTTAAATTCATTTACTTAAATCTATATTTCAGTTATGTTCTCATATGGAAATGTATTTCTTAAAACAGGTCAGTTACAGCAGCATACGGTCATTTGATCCTGCAGTTCCAGTGGCTGGACCTCCCCAGACAGTGTCCAATTTATGGAACAGCACACACCATGTCTTTATGCATCTCCACCCTGGAACTACCTATCAGTTTTTCATAAGAGCCAGCACAGTTAAAGGCTTTGGGCCAGCAACTGCCATCAACGTGACCACCAATATCTCAGGTATGCAATGAATAAAGTACAAATAGTATTGATCATACTCTAGCTTTGTAATAGTATGACCTGGGGATTCATGTATACACTTACTCATCTCACTTATTGAATCTTTAATATATTTCTGCATGATTGAAAGGACTTTTTTTTATTGTAAACAAATGGGATACATGTTGTTTCTCTGTACATGGCGTAAAGGCATACCATTTGTGTAATCATAAATTTACATAAGGTAATGTTGTTTGATTCATTCTGTTATTTTTTCCCTTCTCCCCCCACCCCCCCACCCCTCCCACCCCTCTTTTCCCTCTATACAGTCCTTCCTTCCTCCATTCTTGCCCCCCTCCCTAACCCTAACTCTAACCCTAACACTAACCCCTCCCACCCCCCATTATGTGTCATCATCCACTTATTAGCGATATCATTCGTCCTTTGGTTTTTTGAGATTGGCTTATCTCACTTAGCATGATATTCTCCAATTTCATCCATTTGCCTGCAAATGCCATAATCTTATCATTCTTTATGGCTGAGTAATATTCCATTGTATATATATACCACTGTTTCTTTATCCATTCATCAATTGAAGGACATCTAGGTTGGTTCCACAATCTGGCTATTGTGAACTGAGCAGCTATGAACATTGATGTGGCTGTATCTCCATAGTATGCTGATTTTAAGTCCTTTGGGTATAGGCCAAGGAGTGGGATAACTGGGTCGAATGGTGGTTCCATTCCAAGTTTTCTAAGGAGTCTCCACACTGCTTTCCAGAGTGGCTGCACTAGTTTGCAGCCCCACCAGCAATGCATGAGTGTACCTTTCTCCCCACATCCTCGCCAACACCTGTTGTTGCTTGTATTCTTGATAATCACCATTCTAATTGGGGTGAGATGGAATCTTAGGGTGGTTTTGATTTGCATTTCTCTTATTACTAGAGATGTTGAACATTTTTCCATATGTTTGTTGATTGTTTGTAGGTTTTCTTCTGTGAAGTGTCTATTCATTTCCTTAGCCCATTTGTCAATTGGATTATTTGCATTCTTCGTGTAGAGTTTTTTGAGTTCTTTATAGATTCTGGAGATTAGTGCTCTATCTGAAGTATGATTGGCAAAGATTTTCTCCCACTCTGTAGGCTCTTTCTTCGCATTGCTGATAGTTTCCTTTGCTGAGAGAAAGCTTTTTAGTTTGAATCTATCCCAGTTATTGATTCTTGCTTTTATTTCTTGTGCTATGGAGTCCTGTTGAGGAAGTCTGATCCTAAGCCGACATGTTGAAGCTCTGGACCTACTTTTTCTTCTATAAGATGCAAGGTCTCTGGTCTGATTCCGAGGTCCTTAATCCATTTTGAGTTCAGTTTCGTGCATGGTGAGAGATACGGGTTTAGTTTCATTCTGTTGCATATGGATTTCCATTTCTCCCAGCACCATTTGTTGAAGAGGCTATCTTTTCTCCATTGCATCTTTTTGGCCCCTTTGTCTAGTATGAGAAAATTGTATTTATTTGGGTTTGTGTCCGTGTCCTCTATTCTGTACCATTGATCCACCTTTCTATTTTGGTACCAATACCATGCCGTTTTGGTTACTATTGCTTTGTAGTAGAGTTGAAGATCTGGTATTGCGATACCCCCTGCTTCACTCTTTCTGCCAAGGATTGCTTTAGCTATTCTGGGTTTTTTGTTCTTCCAGATGAATTTCATAATTTCTTGCTCTATTTCTGTAAGGTACGTCATTGGGATTTTAATTGGAATTGCATTGAATCTGTATAGCACTTTTGGTAGTATGGCCATTTTGACAATATTAATTCTTCCTATCCAAGAACATGGGAGATCTTTCCATCTTCTAAGGTTTTCTTGAATTTCTTTCTTTAGTGTTCTGTAGTTCTCATTGTAGAGGTCTTTCACCTCTTTTGTGAGATTGATTCCCAAGTATTTTATTTTTTTCGATGCTATTGTGAATGGGGTAGTTTTCTTAATTTCTCTTTCTGAAGATTCATCACTTATGTATAAAAATGCCTTAGATTTATGTACATTGATCTTATATCCCGCTACTTTACTGAATTCACTTATGAGATCTAAAAGTTTCTGGTGGAATTGATTGAAAGCACTTTAAAGATTCATTTAAATACTAATCATCGGTTAAATGTCCAATCACAAACACTTCTTAGTCACTTTTAATTGGCAGTGATCTTTTTAAAAATTATAATATATTTTTATTAAAAACCTTCCAAAGTTCATTATAAATGACAATAGGCCTTTTTATAGTTTTGATAATTATTGTGGTATCAGATCTCTACAAATGGATTTTGTCAAAAGAACAGTAAAGCATCGTATCAGAGTGCCACGTACCTTATCTCTATTCCATTTTACCTAACATTCTCATAAGTTTAAATAAATAGAGGCTTTTCTTTTTCTCTTGGAAATCTCACATAAATTCATCTAAATTTCAGAACAGGAACATGAGGAGAATTTTAACTTGATAAACAAATATAATTAAATTTCATATTCTATTAACATTTTTATAGTTTGCATTTGACTACTTTGTTTACAGATATTATTTCTATTTCAATCAAATCACCAGTTAAACCTGATTAAATTCTTGCTAGGAATTAGCATTGTAATGTGCCCTAAATCTACTTTGGTTTATGTAACATTTCATCATATTTATTTAAGATTACTTAAATAAATCTATATTACATATGTAACCAGTTAAATTTGCAAATAAATGTTTTAGAGAATAGCTATACATATATTAACATATTAATTTTGACTTTATCAATTATTTTCATTTTCATTATAGTTCTATATAGAATATAAATATACTACTCATTTAAAATTTTTAACATTGTTCCAAAACTACAATTTGCATCAAAAAGAAGAGACATATTCTCTACATTGTTCTAAGTCTGTTTAATATAGTGCAAACTTTAAGAATTTGTATCACCAATGAAATTACCTATTTCTATGTGTTACTTTGTGTGACATTTTATTTATCTTAATATTCAAATAAAATTGCATTTAAAAATTTTATCCATTATACTAGAAAATAACAATTTATTAAGGTTGTCATTTTATTTCCTGATGTAACAGTTCCAAACCATGAATTCAAAATATTTATTGAATCACTTTATTAGACAATAAAAAATAAGATTTGGTGATTTTAGGATGTACTAGGATATGGTTGCTAACCTCTAGACTTAGCAGTAGTACAATAATTAAGTAAGATCTTCCACAGAAAGAGTTAAAAATTTTGTATAAGCTTATAAACCTGAGAATATTGAACACCTGTAAATTCCTGAGAACTAATATGTGTGTATGTGTGGTGGGGGGTTATTTCGAAAGACTAAGGTACTAAGTTTTCATTGAACACAAAAATATAAAGAAAAGAATATTCATCTAGTTTTTCTTTGAATCATTTAACTACAGTTTTACTTGTATCAACCCAAGAACAATGAATATTGAATTATATTTTAAAAACGTCCTTGTCATCTCCACACATTGGAATCAAGTAGAAATCACAGCCAGGCTAATAATATCAGTGGTTAGTGTGGTTCTCAGCATTATCCGTAATTTTAAAGTAATTTATTATTTATACCTTGAGTCCAATAGTTATATCCCCCAGCATTTTTAAAGCAATTAAGAGGAAGGTGAAATTAACTGAATGGTTGGAGGTCTATATGTGTGTGCATGATAACTACATATACATAATGCATATTTACATAGTGGCATGTACTTTAATATTTTAGATTTTACTTCCTAAATTATACTCAGTTACTAATTTAACTCCTTCTTATATCATTGGTTCTTTTGTATTCATCTGTACCATATTTTAAACACATTTGAAATATCTAAATAGTATCCTAGCCTTCAGACTTACCAATCTTCAATATATTTTTCTATGAAATTTTATACAACCTGTATTTCCTTCTTAAATATTGTTTTAGTCAGTATTTTTCCCCCTGCTGTGACAAAAAGACCTGACAAGAACAACTTGAGGAGGAAAAGTTTTATTTAGGAGGTTCACAATTTCGGAGGTCTTAGGCCATAGATGACTGACTCAGTTGCTGTGAACCAGAGGGGAGGTAGAACGTCATGGTAGAAGGGCTTGACAGAAGAAAGCAACAGGCAACATGGCACCAGGAAAGAGAGAGAAATAGACTTCACTCACCAGGAACAAAATATATATTCCAAAGGCATGTCCTTGATGACTTACCTCCTCCAGGCACATCCTACCTGCATTTAATTACCAATTAATCCCTATCAAGGAATTAATCCACTGATTGGGTTAAGGCTTCCATAACCCAATAATTTCACCTCTGAAGCTTGCATTGTCTCCACAGGAGTTTTTGGAGGACACCTCATATCTAAACTATAACAAATATTTTCAAATGCTAATGTATCCATTAAGATAAAGTCCACTCACCCACCCATGACTAGCATCTGTGGTCCTTCATATGGCTCCTCTCATCTTCCACTGCTCCCATGAACCCAAAGTCCAGGTACGGCAAATTTCTTGTACCTGGTAGAACATGCAGGATCCTTCTAGGTATTGCAACTTCAAACATTCTGCTTCCTCTCTCTACAATCTAAGTCCATGCTTTCTCTTGCTGATGAGTTTTTAATTCTATCTTGAGATTCAACTCAAATATGTCCTAAATCATAAAATCTTCCCTGTTTCTTTGTCCTAGTTTCCAGCACAAATGTAAAAAGTATGGTCCGCAGACCAACTTTACCAGGGAAATTCTAGAAATGCCCAGGATCAGATCTCTTTTTAAAACTACTGAAACTGTAACTGTAGAGGAGATGGGAGTAATCTGTTTTAAGAAGTCCTCCAGGGTGCTTCTGACTTTAGGTATATGGTGACCATTGTTTCAACAAATTAACAGTCTTCTTCTTTGGCTCAATTAACAATTTGCTATAATTTTTGTTTAAAAGATTCTTGTGCTTCATAAAACATTAATTCCTTTGTTCAATGAATGGATAAGATTCTTCAAATAATTTATTACCTACCATTTTATCTCATTCTTTTTTCCTGGAAATAGTAACATTTCACTGGGTATATATCCTTCAAACATCTTTCTATATGAAAATAGTTCAAAGGAATTTGTAGTTACTCATTCACCTGTCTTAAGTTTAAGAAACCCCTGTTTCCCAATTAGATATTATTCAATACTTTTCTTTATCTTTTAAGAATCTGGCAATTAATATGCTAGTTCTTGGTAAATAAAAGGTAAGATGCCCACCCACCACACTTGCTTGATATGTTTCCATTGTGATCACAGAGAGGAAAATGATCCAGAAAACAACACTGAGTCTTTCTGCAACATTTAGAGTGTAAACAGTTCCATCTCGCCAGGCAGCCTTCCCTTGGCTTCTGCCCTTCATACCTCCAAATCTTCACAGGTCACCCAGAGTCTGCTATCACCACCTTCTCCCCATTCCTTCATTGCCAATTTGAAAGTCTCCAGAAACTGAAAACATCTTCCCAAAATGATTAGAATGTGTTATCATGAGTTGACAGATTTTTAGAAAATTTCAGCAATAATTTTGATTTTATAGATTTCTATGCTTTGTGTTCCTGGACTTAAGCTTTAGTAGCTGACTTTATGCTACAAAATATGGTGTATTGTATTGTAGATAGTTAGGGCTTAAATTGATTTTTCCTTAAGTTGGGAACATCTGTTCATTTGACCCACGATATAGTTGTATGACTTGATTGATGTTTTGTTCTTTTGTTTCATTGATCATTTTATCAGCTCCAACTTTGCCAGACTATGAAGGAGTTGATGCATCTCTCAATGAAACTGCCACCACAATAACTGTATTGTTGAGACCAGCACAAGCCAAAGGTGCACCTATCAGGTAAGAGGGGAATTAACAGTCAAAGAAAAAAGCAGTGAGTGGGAGAGAGGCTTTCTCAATGGATGCTTAGCAGCAAATAAAGCAGTTCATTTTTGAGATATTCATTTGACAATTAGTGTCATGAAGGTTTTTATGTTTCTTTTGTTTTTGTTTTTCACTTAGACAATGCCTGCAACTAGACCTATAGTTAAGAACAAAATTGTAGGAGATATTCATGAACAAAACCATTCTACACTGTTTGCTTTAAAAATGCTGATCATTTTTTGGGAGGGTATACCGGGGATTGAACTCAGGGGCATTTGACCACTGAGCCACTTCCCCAGCCCTATTTTGTATTTTATTTAGAGACAGGGTCTCACTGAGTTGCTTAGCACATCACTTTTGCTGAGGCTGGCTCTGAATTGGGGATCCTCCTGCCTCAGCCTCCCTAGCCCCTGGGATTACAAGCATGTGCCACTGCACCCAGCAACAACACTGATCCTTTTATCTTTCTTTCTTTCTTTTTCCTTAGCCCCTTTTCATTTCAGTTCCTTTGTTGGAATCTCTGGTGTAAGACCTTCAAATATTTGTCAAAAATAGGATGAGGAAATAACTCTTGTCCACTGCAATAAATAAGTTATGAATAATTTCATCTGAGTGATTGAAAATAGGGAGCTTTGAAGAAATAAAAGCAAAAAAATTAAGGAATGAAGCCTATGTGACCTTTTAATTCCTGAATTGTTCCTTATGAGAAATTCCATAGCAAATATTAAAGTTCAGCTTGGCATTTCCTTTATCTTTCCAATAATAAAATCTTTCATATTACCTAATGCATGCCCATCATCTTTCAGAAAATTGTGAGCAGTCATTTTTAGGGACTGAGTCAACTTACACTATCCATTTTAATTTATGCACATCTGTAATTAGATAAATGTTTAAAACTTAAGCAAGTTTCTACATGAAACTAGTAGATTTTGTGAGAATTTTGAAATCAGACTTCTACTTAGAAGTGAAACAAGGCACAAACTAAGTGTAGATATTTCACAATTGAGTCATCTCAAATTATTTACACAGGTTTTTTTTTTGAAAAACAATATCTTTATGTGTAAAATGAACACATTTGACCTCATGAGTACATATTAACCATTCAAATAATCCTATGTGGCTGAAAGGATATAAATATTTTTCTTAATTAAAAAATATGGTGATAAAAAATAAGATTCAGAAAGGAAACTTGATTCTGGCTGAAAATCAGGGAATACCCACACTACAGAAAAAGTGAAGCATTCGAGAGTACTTGTAACATAAACACTAGTAAAGCACTGGCTACTTGAAAATTCAAAGTACACAGCGCTATTCATGAATCAGTGATCTGTGAGTGAATCTGATTGCAGATCCAAAGGAGAAAGAGAAAATGCCTGCACTCAATGTCTTTCTCTCTTGACAGGTAATCAGGGTCATTCACACATTCCTACCTGTGATGAAATTTTACTTTATAGATGTTCAGTTCTGCTACTGTTGTTTAAATGAGTTCTCAGATACTTGCATTTGTCTTTTAAGAGTTATATATTTGAGTGAATTCAACTCTACAAATGTAAGTTGCAAACACAGTATATTTATTATTATTATTATTATTACTTTGCTGTGCTATATAACTTATATAAACTCTTTAGTCATTTAATTATGTTTTTCCATAAACTTCGATCACATGCATTAAGTGCTTGGTTCTGTTCTGGAGTTATAAATGAAAGATAAAGTGACTGCAAGAAAGCATAAAGGCTTTGCCCAGATTTATCATAAAGAATCACAGGTACCTGCAGCCTTGTAAACCTTTTGCTCATAGGTGGTTTTCAGGAACATAGTGTATTATCTATAACACATTTCCATTTTGTTTACCATTATGTATTGCATAATTTCTAATTAACAAGAGTTCATCTAGTCCAAACTAGTAGTTGTGCAAAAATATCCTAGGTAATCCTATATCTTCTTTCTCTGACATAGAAATATACTTTTTATATTTGTTGGCAAGTTATATGATCTTTTCTAGAATTGAGATCACTAATTGACAACTCCAAATTTTACGCTCCAAGAGATTAGTTTAAAAAATTAAATTTTAGAATCCTATAAAAATAATTAATAATATAAGCAATAATTTTTTAGAATATGTAACTACCAAGAAAAAAATCTAATATCAACTCATATTCTAATCCCACTAAGTCCATATTTAGTTTATTTGTAGAGTCTTGCCCAGTTATATTTGGGGCTAATGGGCAGGACCAACCTGGTCTAGTTGGGCAGTTTGGCTGCTATGAGCTATGCCTTTTTATTTTCTTTTTGAATTCTCCTGTCAGATAGTCCTCTCTTTTTTCCTCTGATAACCTTCCTGCCTGTCACTAACTGAAGCCTTGTCATGAGACTATCCACTACAGTGCCCTAATTTTTTTTAAATGAGAACCCAATTTGATCAATCAATTAATATACCACTGATTATATGGCCTGGTTCTACAAATCTTAGTTTGAATCTCCTTCACTCCCATCAGCTATACTGAAAATGTTTGACTTTCTGCTCAATTTCTTCTTGAAATGTTGGTGTATCAGAGTCTTTTCTATGGTAGGTGTTGCCTGGTGTCTTTCCACTCTGACTGTGGCCTCCCAAACAAGTCAGAAATATCTACCTAGTATTGGCTCAACTCCTGACAGCATCCAGCAATTGATTCTCTACTGATATTGTCCCTAAATGCTGATAGCCTTCCAATTTTACAGCATTATCAGTCTCTGTTCCTTTTTAGTTTACCATCCAATTTTACCAACTCCATTGGAAATGTATGCTCTTTCTGTCTGGTGTTTCTAGTGTCAAACTTCAATTCTAACTGGAAAATCCTTGTTATATAGAGTTTGTATGTTAGGCTTCCTTAGTTTTACTATGAAGGCTAAAAGTAATAATGGTTTCCGTGAATTTATAGATTCAATGATATCTTATGTGTGTTAAGTGTTAAGACCTGAGCTAGATACTTGGAATAGAAATTGCCTAAAGGAGTTTAGTATGTACCCAGGAATAAGAGTGGTAGATTCATAAACTAAAGACTATAACAATACTGTGTAATTGCAGTGATAGTAGATAGAAAATGCAGTGCTAAACCACAAGCACAGATCCATAATAGCACTGAATGTAAATGGTCTCAACTCCCCAATTAAAGGACATAGATTAGCAGAATATCTAAGAACAAGGAAAAAAAAAAAAAAAAAGAAAAGAAAAGAAAACCAAGATCCAACCACATGCTGTTTGCAAGAGGTTCATCTAATATGTAAGAAACTCACAGACTGAAGATGAAAGCTTGGGGGACAAAATTCCACACAAGTGGAGTCTGAAAACAAGCCAGAGCAGCTTTTCTCATATCTGACAAAACAGATTTCAAGCAAAATAAATCAGAAGAGACATGACATCCTGGTAAACAGAACAATCCAACAAGAACAAATAACAATAGTTAATATATATGTCCCAAATATCAGTATACCCAATTACATTTCAAAAATTCTAATTGATATTAAATCACAGGTCAACCCCAATACAGTAATACTGGGAGATTTCAACACACTCTTATCCCAAAAGACAGGTCATCAAAGCATAAAATTCATAAGGATATACCAACCTAAATAATACTGTAAATCAGTTGAACCTAATAGACATCTACAACATATTTCACCCCAAAACAGCTAAATTTAGCTTCTTCTCAAAAGCTCACGAAACCTTCTTTAAAATAGACCATATTCTAAGTCACAATGTAATTCTCAGAAAATATATAAAAAAGATGAAATCCATATCAGACCATAATGGACTAAAAGCAAAAATCAACAGGAAGAAAAATAATAGAGACCACACAAACACATAGAGATGAAACAATACTCATTGAGATGAAGAATAAATCAAAGGAGAAATAAGAAAAAAAATCAAGACATTTTTAGAAGCAAAAGAAAACAAAGATATAACTTATCAAAATTTCTGGGACAGTATGAAAGCAGTACTAAGAGGAAAATTTATTGCATTGAGGGCCTACATTATAAAAATAGATACCAAATAAATAAACATGTGCTCCACCTCAAGGCCTTAGGAAAAAGAAGCCCAAATTAACTCCAAAATTATTAGAAGACAGGAAATAATAAATATCAGAGCTTAAGTTACTGACATTGAGAATAAAAAATACACAGGATATATGAAATGAAGAGATAGTTGTTTGAAAAGGTAAATAAATTTTCAAATAAACCCTTATCCAAACTAAGAAAAAGAAGAAGAACCAAATCAACATTAGAGATAAAAATGGAAATATCTCCATAGATACTTCTGAAATCCAGAGGATCATTAGAAATTATTTTGAAAAGTTATAAGCCAATAAACTCAAAGTCTTTAAGACATTGAAAATTTCTAGACACATATGGTATGCCCAAATTGAACCAGGAAGATATAGAAAACCAAAACAGGCCAATATCTAGTGATGAAATTGAAACTACAATTAAAAACCTGCCAACAAAGAAAAGCCCAGGACAGGATAGATTCTTAACCGGTCTCTACCAGACAAGGATTGTTCACTTTCACCCCTTCTAAGGAATCTAGTTCTCAAAATTCTATTCAGAGCAGTCAGGCAAGAGAAGGAAAGTAAAGGGATACAAAGTGGAAACAAAGAAGGCAAACTATCACTGTTTACTGATGAAATGATCATACATCTAGAGGTCCCCTTCCCCCCGCAAAAAAAAATCATCAGAAATCTTCTAAAGACTGATAAAGAAATTTAAATCTATAGTTCTCCTGTACTCCAATATTGATATTCAGCTGAGAAAGAAATCAGTAAAATCATATTTTTTTCAATAACCTCAAAAAATAAAACTGGGACTTAATCTAACCAAGGAAGTTAGAAGTCAATATAACTCTATAATGAAATTAAAGAACACTGAAGAAAGAAATTGAAGATTTCAGAAGATGGAAAGACATCCCATGATCTTGGACAGGCAGAATTAATATTGTCAAAATGGCCATACTATCAAAGGCAGTATACAGATCCAGTGAAATTCTCATCAAAAGATCAATGACATTCTTCATGGAACTAGAAAACAATAGTCCTTAAATTCATTTGGAGACTGAGACTGAAAATAGCTGAAACAATACTGAGCAAGAAGAGCAATGTGCGAAGTATCATGATACCTGATCTCAAATTATAATACAGAGCTGTAGAAACAAAATAGCATGGTATTGGCATCAAAGTAGGCATGAAGGTCAGTGAAGTAGAATAGAAAACACAAAGACAAACCCAAATACTTACAGCCATCTGATACTTGACAAAGGTGCCAAAAACTTATGTTGGAGAAAAGACAGCCTTTTTAACAAATGGTGCTGGGAAAACTGGATATCCATATGTAGAAGAATTAAATTACACCCCAATCTTTCACCCTGTACAAAAGTCAAATCAAAATAGATCTAAGACTTAGGAATGAGACCAGAAACCATACAACTGTTAGCAGAAAACATAGGGTCAGCCCTCCATCGTACAGGGCAGGCACTGACTCCTCAACTAGAACCCAAAAGCTAAAGAAATAAAGCCAAGAATCAATAAGGTGAATGACATCAAATTAAAAAGATTCTGCCCATCAAAGTTAACAATTAAATGTGAAGATAGAGCCCACAGAATGAGATAAAATCTTTGCCAGCCACTCCTCTGACAGGGTATTCATACCTAGAACATATAAAGAACACAATACCCAAAGGACCTAAAATCAGCAAACTACAGTAAAACAGTCACATCAATATTTATAGCAGCTCAGTTCACAATAGCTAGATTGTGGAACCAACCTAGATGCCCTTCAACAGATGACTGGATAAAAAAAACTCTGGTATATATATTCATAATGGAATACTATTCAGCCATAAAGAAAAATAATATTATGGCATTTGCAAATAAATGGATGGAATTGGAGAATATCATGCTAAGTGCAATAAACCAAGCCCAAAAAACCAAAGGCCAAATGTTTTCCCTGATAAGTGGAGGATGATATATAATGGGGGTGGGGGTGGGGAATGAGAGAATAATGGGGGAACTTTAGAATGTGTAGAAGAAAATGAGAGGGAGGGGGGGTATGAAAAATGGTGGAATGAGACAGACATCATTACCCTATGTACATGTATGATTACAAGAATGGTATGAATCTGCATTGTGTACAACCATAGAAATTATGTACCCCATTTGTGTACTATGAATCAAAATGCAGTCTGTAAAAAATTAAAAGCTAAATAAAAAAAAACCCTCCAGACTAAAAACACAAATAACCCAATCAATAAATGAGCAAAAGAACTAAATAGACACTTCTCAAAAGAAAAAATACAAATGGCCAACAACTTTATGAAAAACAAAAAAATTCAACATCCCTAGCAAATGGGGAAATGCAAAACAAACTACACTAGGATTTCATCATACCCTAGTCAGAGTGGCAGTTATCAAGGACACGACCAACAATATACACTGGCTAGGATGTGGGGGGAAAGCTACATTCACATTGCCAATGGGACTGCAAATTAGTACAACCATATGGAAAGCTGTGTGGAGACTACTCAAAAAAACTAGGAATGGGACAACCATGTGACCCAGCTATCTCACTCCTCAGTATTTATCCAAAAGAACTAAAATCAGCCTACAGTAGTGATACAGCCATTTCAATGTTTCAGCAGCACAATTCACAAAAGCAAAATGATGGATTCAGTACAGATGCCCACCAACAGGTAAATGGATCATGAAAATGTGATATATATACATAATGGAGTTTTACTCAACCATAAAGAAGAATGAAATAATGGCATTTGTTTATAAATGGAAGGAAATGAAGAACATCATGCTAAGTGAAATAAACCAGAATCAGAAAGTCAAGGTCTAATGTTTTCTCTCATATGTGGAAACTAGAGCAAAGTAAGGAAAAGAAGGAAGAGGAGGCAGAGGAGGGAAAAGGATATCATAAATATATAAGGTCAATCAGCAGAGTGGGTAAAATATGAGGGAGGGATGGAAGAAGGGAAAGGGGTAGAAATATGGAATGAATTTCACAATAGCATGTTACGTATACATATGTAAATGTTCCCAAAAGAATCTCACCTCTATGTGTATGTAGAAAATACCAGTCAAAAATGAATAAATAAAGGAGTGAAAGGAGGATAGAGGAGAAGAGGGAGAACAAGGGTGGGAAGGAGGGAAGAAAGGAGAGAAATCGAGGTCAAAATCAGATTCCTTGCATGTCATACTTTGTTCAATGGACCCAAATATTATGTATAAATATAATGCTCTAATAAAAATGAAAAAAGAAAATGTGGTGCTAGTGGTGGGTTTTGAAGGAGAGGGAGACATAAGGCAGTCCCAGGGTCATTTTAAATAAAGGGAGAAGAGAAGGTATGGTAGGCCTTCCAAGTGATTGCAAAGCAAATGATGGGACTCATGACCTAATAAGGCGAGTTCAAGAACTGCGAGGAGTTCAGGTCATTGGCAGTGAAGGATATGTCAGAGAGGTGACAGCAGATGCTCAAGAGATGAGCAGGGGCCAGGAAGAGAGTCTGTGTAGTGCCAGCCTGAAAACTGAAAGTGGCCCCAGGGCTGCAAGCAACCATGTGCCATTTTACATTTTAGAAGGATGACTCTGGTAGGAACATGGAGAATGGAGACGGAAGCCTGGCAGGTCCCAGTGACTAGAGCTAATGGCCACCTTAAGACAGGGAAATTGGAACCACAGGCAAGCGCTGGGTGGCTCTCACACAAGGTCCTAGTTAGGTAGGATGTATGAGTCTTGGAAGGAAGGGAGACAGGGTGCAGACTTCAGATGAGAGATGATGGTAGCTTTTATTTTAGAAGTGGTAGCAGAGAAAAAAAAATTATCAAAGACCTTAAGTTATTGAATAGGAACAAATATTTTTAGCACCAATACCCCAAATCAAAATTGTACACTCTTCCTATGGAATGAAGAGTACTTTATCTCTAGGACATCATGGTGAGAATAGGAGTACCAGATTTCCCATTGAAAACCCCCGCTCTGGACAACACAGCACTTAGTAGCACCAGGCATGCAGGCCTCCTGTCACCCAGCAAGCCTGCCTAGCCCTACCGATGAGCAACACATGTGAGTTGATCTTGGCAAGTTGGTTCTACCAGTTGGTTCTAGTAAAACTCATTTTTTAATTTCATGATCATTCTAAAGATGGAAATTCACTGACTGACACAACTACAATGTTGCCCCTACTTATAACCTGTGAGACTAGTCATATGACTGTCATTCACTTGACAATCATTGCTATTTTATTCATTCAAAATTATTATGTCCCACTTTTAGAGTCAGTTCTGTAGAATGTAACTTCTTTAATTTTTCTCTAAACAGCAGAATATTGTAAAAATACAGAACAGTTCCTCTGTGATAACTCAGTTTATTTAAGGTATAATAAATGAATGTGCATTTTATTTCAGAATTTTTCAATTATAAGCTGTACCTTTGTTAAGTTGGCAAGAAGCTACCCAATCTAGAGTTAATTTATTTTCTGAGTATACTCTAATTTTGCATTTAAACCTATATTTTTAAAGTGAGGTAATTAGGATATAGAGTCATGAAAAAGAGTTCAAACCACTGTTTCTCTTCAATTAGGAAAAGAACTTGTCTAAAAAGTTCAGTGACAACATAACAGAAATACATATCTAAGCACAGATGTGATGCATTCAAATACATATATTAGTGGTCTTCCTTGGGTTACTTGGTTACTGTGTTAGTCACCTTTCCAATACTGTGACAGAATACCTGAGAAAATCGACTTAAAGGAGGAAACACTCATTTTAGCTTAGAGTTTCAGAGGTTTCAGTCCATTCTCACTTGGCTCCTTTGTTTTGGGGCCTATGGTGGAACAGATGGTGGAGCAAAGTTGCTCCCCTCAATGAGGCCAAGAAGCAAAGAGAGAGAAGAAATGGGCAGGGATAAAATATGCCTCTCAAAGGAATACTTCCAATGATCTGCTTCTTCCAACCAGGCACCACTTCCCCTAACCCAGTTAGCTATGAGTCCGTAAGTGGATTAATCCATTGATGAGGTCAGAGCCTTTATGATCTAATCACCTTCAAAGGTCCCACACATGACCTTTTGAGGGGCATTTAAGATCCAAACCACAACAGTCACAGAGATACAGCTTTAAGCAGCTCCCATCGTCATTCATTTATAGAATAGTCTGTTTTATCTCATAAGTTTAAAGAAATCACTAGCATGACAAAGAATTTATGTGAATTAGAAATAGAAGTGCCTTAAAATTGCAAAGATGAAAATACTCTTCGTTATTTTCTGTGCATAAAGAGCACAGGGTCCAAATTAAATAAAGGTTATTTTAATTTCATGTTTATACTTCAGAATCATAGTAGGTAGAATTGTTTCTAAAAGAAGGAATGCCCTTTCTGTTAAATCTCTCCAGCCTTTAGATGAAAGCACCCCCAGTCAACAGTTTCCTTCTGAACTTGTGTAAAACCTGGAGCCCCACCTAGCAAAACCACTCTCAAATTCCTGACCCACAGATACACTATGAGCTACTAAATATTTGTTGCTTTGAGCCACAGAGTTTTAGAGCAATGTGTTATGTAGGAGGAAATAACTAATACATGCATTCACTTAACTAAAATTTCCTCTTCCATCAAGTTTCTGCTCAAAGAATGTTTTATCACATAGGTCTCTCTTAACCTCTCCCTACAAAATAGGAGTCTCCACTCCCAGCATTTCCTTGTTCTCTTATTCTGCTTTATCTTCTTCAGAGCACTTATCTCTTCTTGACATATTATATATGTTTTGTTTTATTTATGTATTTTACTTATATTTTTCCACTGAAACGTAAGAAGAGACTTTGACTACTGTGTTCTTTTATTGCATCCCAAGTGCTGACAATAATTTGTGGCTTATCACAGGTGCCTAATAAATATTTAGTGACTAAATGTGGATATCACAATTGTTATAAGCACTATCTCTAATGAATTCATAATTTATTAAAGAAAACACATACACCTGAAGAATTTATTATAGTCTAATACCAACTAGTATTTGTTGTGTCCCATGTTCATGGTATGAGCAGTGAACTTTATTAAGAAAGGGATTCTGGGACTTATTTCAATCCCAGGATTTCTGGGGACACCTTTGGGATTCTGATACGTGGGTCTTGGGCACTATAGTAGGTGTCAGATTATTAGGTTGAAAAAAAATCCCATGTTTTTATGACTTCAACATCTGTATCATTCAACAACCTCCACCTCAAAAATTACCTCCATTGGCTTTAGCAGACAGAGTACTGAGGAGTGAACTAGTCAGAGAATGCTTTGTGGGAAAGCAGAAAAGCTAGATGAGGAGCAAAAAGGAAAACCTCAGCAGTGTATATAGTATGTTGAGGTGCCACTGGTCACACCAGTTTCAAATGGATAATATTTATCAGGAAATAGTAAGAGCGTGAACAGAAATATAAGCCCAGCGGTGTGGTAAGATATTAACCCCAGCATAAAGAGTACAGAATTTGACATGTGAAATAATGGGAGTGAAGAGAAAGGGAAAGAAATGGTATATTAAAAGACATTATCCAAACCTTCATCATGTTGGCTTAGGACCAGACTTCCTCAACATGTCTCCCAAAGCACAAGAAATAAAAGCAGGAATCAATAATTGGGATAGATTCAAACTAAGAAGCTTTTTCTCAGCAAAGAATACAATCAACAATGCGAAGAGAGAGCCTACAGAGTGGGAGAAAATCTTTGCCACACATACTTCAGATAGAGCACTAATCTCCAGAATTTATAAAGAACTCAAAAACTTTATACCAAGAATACAAATAACCCATCAATAAATGTAGCCCACACTTCACAGAAGATCTGCAAGCAGTCAATCAATATATGAAAAAATATTCAACATTTCCACTAATAAGAGAAATGTAAATCAAAACTACTCTAAGATTTCATTTCACCCCAGTTAGAATGGCTAGTATCAAGAATACAAGCAACAATAGGTGTTGGTGAGGATGTGGGGGAAAAGGTACATTCATACATTGCTAGGGGGGTTGCAAATTGGTGCAGCCACTCTGGAAAGCAGTATGGAGATTCCTTAAAAAACTTGAAATAGACCCACCATTTGACCCAACTATCCCACTCCTTGGTCTATACCCAAAGGATTTAAAAAACCAGCATACTACAGTAATGCAGTCACATCGATGTTTATAGCAGCTCAATTCACAACAGCTAGATTGTGGAACCAACCTAGATGCCCTTCAATAGATGAGCGAATAAAGAAACTGGTATATATATAATGGAATATTGTTCAGCCATAAAGAAGAATAAAATTATGGCACTTGCAGGTAAATGGATAAAATTGGAGAATATCATGCTAAGTGAAATAAGCCAAGCCCAAAAAATCAAAGGCCAAATGTTTTCCCTGATAAGTGGATGATGAAACATAATCGGGGTGGGGGGGATAAGAATAATGGAGGAACTTTGGATTCCATAGTGAGAAATGAGAGGAAGAAGGGGGCAGAGGTTCATATGAAAGATGGTGGAATGCAACAGATATCATTACCCTATGTACATGTATGTTTACAGGAATGATGTGAATCTGCATCGTGTACAACCATAGAAATGAAAAGCTGTATCCTATTCATAGACAACAAATCAAAATGTAGTCTGTAAAAATAAAATTAAACAAGATAGGTTACAGTGAGATAGGATTTATTAAAATTAATGCCAGGCTTTTGAGCTTTGCTGATTCAATTACTAAAAATTCAGTAACTAATGACTCCTCTATAGAAACAGGGAAGTCATGAGAGAAGCAGTTTGTGTGTTCAAGGTGGAGAGCAAGAATACAGTGGCAGCCAGGAATGGTAATTGAACTTTCACTCTCCTGATGGACAGAACGTGGACAGTGAGCAAGACACTCATGGAGTCTGTGGGATCTTGGAAAGTCTGTTCAGGAGAGGAAGAGTAAAACACTGGAGCTAGGGAACTTCCCTTAAAGCTTTAAGGAGGATTTTTTGGTAGATATGAGGAAGTTTATATACCATTGTATAATTTGTTATGTGCAAAGGGTTGCATAACCTAAAACTCTGAACATACAGAGAATTTACTTAGTAATGCGTTTTTTAAAATCTATGATAAATGGCGGAACTTTAGATTATGTAGAAGGAAATGAGAGGGGGGTACAAAAAATGGTGGAATGAGACAGACATCATTACCCTATGTACATGTATGATTACACGAATAATATGAATCTACATCATGTACAACCATAGAAACGAAATGATGTACCCCATTTGTATACAGTGAATCAAAATGCAGTCTGTAAAAAATTTTAAAATAAATAATTTTTTAAAAAATCTATGGCATTTTATTGCAGGTAATTTGGGGTTTAGCTCAACATTTTTTAATCACTAAATCAGGAAAACATGGCATTTTTTAATATAATCTCTTTTTAAGCTAATAGCAAAATTCCCTCATGTTTTCTTACCCTTTTGAAACTAAGGGGAAATTGTATAAGGAGAAATCATCATTTGGTCTTCCCCAAACTAAATATTACTATAACCCATGTTCAGTCAAATTTGATTAAAGTAGTTAGTGTCAGTTTGAGTTTTTAAATATCACAATTTGAGTATTGAATAAGGATCCATAATGTCAGTATATTGATTTGAACTTAATTGTATTAATATTTTTTAAATTTACTTAAAAGGAATGGGGAATATATGAAGTGTGGGCAGAATGAATAAACATATTAAAGTGGCTTTGGAATATGTTTAATTGCTAGAGTACTAAGTAATAATGTTTAGATCTAGTTAAAGTTAAGTACCATTAAATAATTAGACAACCATAACAATGAAAAAGTACAGACCCATTTCATGTCATCAGTCAAATCACTTTTAATTTGATTTCTCATTATTCTTTGTTCCTCAATCAATTTGTATTGATAAATTAGAAGGTGACAGGTATAGAAACAGATTTTCAAAAGTGCAAATATGTTTTTGGAGCATACCCTCTGAAAATCAATGAGGAAGAAAAGACAGTTTCTTTTAAGCATGAAATTTATAATTCTGTTTGCAGTTCCATCTCAAGTTGAATGAGCTTTCTCCCTATAGTGACTTCTGATTATTTTTATTGCTACTTTTTGCTATAAGAAGTTGCCATAATTACAGTAGATCTCTGTGTAGATTATACACAGGCCTTCTTCATGTGCATGAAGAACTATAGAAATAGGTTTGTACAGAGTGATAGGTCTTTGAAGGAACTGATTGAAGGCTGAGCCCAACTGATGACAGTAAAATGCCACTAGAACATTTTCAGCAGTATCATTACATGGAAAGCTAGTTTTCATTTTTCCTGTATTCTGGTCAGGTAGCATGCTGAGAGGGTTTGCAAAAGAAAGAGCAATACAACACACAGATGTGAACCTCAATTTTTAAACCCCAAAGGGGTATTTCTGGGTTATGTTATAGAAGATAAAGTACAATCAATTTCAGCTTGTTTGGGTGTACGGGAAAAAGGGAATATGAAAGACAATTTAAGATGACTCTGAAAATCTACTTCTGAGTGGCTTTCTCAAGTCACTTTAAATGCTTACCAGGGACAATTACAGGTTTGTAAGTGGGGACGGTTTTAAAGAAAGTAGATATTTTGGTTTGTGTTGTTGTTTTAAATTGCATCAAGCTTGAGGGTTAGAAAGCATTCTAAAAATAGAACTCTAACAATTTCAAAAATGAAAATCAAATATAATGTCCAAGATAGCTGGGACTTTGGTTCATCTCTCTTATCTTAAGTGCCTGTGTGGAACTAATATAATTATTGAGTAAATGAAGGAGTGAATTTAAAGTCACAGGAAGAAAGTTGAAGAAATCCATTATTCAAATAGCGTTCAGACTTTTTGAGGCAAAACAAAGTACTTTCATGCAGAAAGAAAAAGTGATTTGGATATGTCCTAAGTAAGTAAAAACATCAACACAAAAAGCAAAAGCAATTTATTCATTCCAAAAATGCTTATTTAAATTCCCATTATCCTTTATGAAACCATACTTGAATATAAAATGTGATGGCTATCGTATTAGTTTGTAGAGTTAAGCATAGTCGAGGTTGAAAAATATCCAGAATCTGAACTAAGTATGGTAACACGCAGACATCTGTCCTGGCAGTAGCAGGCTGGAGTGGGAGGGAATGAGGTGAGAAGATCTAACAATCTCCATATTGCTTTCTGTCTGATGTCAATCATCACACAAAGAATATTTTAGAAAATATGCTTGGAAGCCAATTTACCGAAGTCTTTTTATATGTATACTTGTTAGTCTGCTGGAGTTGCTCTAACAAAATTCAGGGTAGCTTAAACAGCATGTTTTTAGTTCTCACAGTTCTAAAGGCTAGAAATTCTATGATCAGGTACTGGAAGATTCAGTTCTTGATGAGAGCCTCTCATCTTAACCAAATTACTTTCCAAAGACCCCCATCTCCAAATATCATCACATTGGAGGTTAGGGTTTTAACATGTAACTTTTGGGAGAACTCAAAATTCACTCTTAACAGTATAGTATAAAACAGAAAAGAAGGAATGAGGCTCATAATATAGTTTTAATGATAGCTGAATTTCTCTTTGCTTTAGTTTCTCAATAGTAACAAAAATGTAACACTTCATTTCTTCCATGACCATTCAAGGACTAAATGAATAATACTGTTAAATAAAATATGCATTGGAAGATTAAAATGTATGTTAATTGAGTGTTTGTATGTATGTATAGAAATATTTTTCTTAATTTTATATAAAATTGAAATAATTTCTCTTTCATTTAATTGAAAATTGTGCCAAATCTGAAAGTTCAATCCAAGGTATTAATTTTTATCTTCTGTGGAATCATACTCAAGTTTCTTTCCCAAAGAGCAGATCCTTTTTGATCCTTCTCTCTTCTCTTCTCTTACACTGGCAGTTTGCTTTGCTCCTAATAAATCCAGAGAGCCCTAAGCTATCTGGCACAAAGTATCCTTATTTGAAATGTGAGATCTATGTCAATTTAATAGAATTAGAAGACTGAATATTCAGTAGATTTTCTTGGTTTCTGTAGGTGTATGGGATCATTCAAGAGAAATGTATTTTTTGAGGATTAGGTTGAATTATTAGCATGGACGAGTAGTTGTCATTATTGTTCATTAGGACAAGAATATAAGGTCAGATCTGCCTAGGGCGTATGCATGTGTGAGTTTATAAGCATACATGGATATATCTACAGGATCTACAAAGATAATGTATAAATATGAATTATAAATTAGAATAAAACAAGAAAAGGGTTAGGTTTACTTAACATAACATACATCAACTATGATCGTTCCTTTCTTCATTCTCTGGGGCAATGCTTACGTGTGTCCTGTATTTTAAAATTGACAAGTGCCTGCTCTGTGGATGCCTCAGAGAGCATGCACCTTGTCAGTAGCATTCCTACAAGCTTAGTGACCCAACTTGGCAGAGGTACAGAGAGCGATGCAGTACATGTAATTTGAAATAGTGTAGACTTCTGTCTCAGTTACTTGCTCAAATCACAATTTCTGGCATTAATACAATTTCTGTCCTCTTTCACGAGGTAAGGGGATAGATACCAGCCTTCCACTGTCTTGCAACTTTTTTATGAAAACTGGGAAATTTAATAATTAGGGAGAAAAGAATTGTTGTGTAAATTATAATTTAATCCTTCTGTTTAATCCATGAAAGCCTTTTGCTTGTAGGAATATTTATATTTATATATTCATATTTATATTGATATAAATATGTAAGTATAGTGTTATATATACACAAGATTTGAAATTTTATACCAGATTCTAAACTTTTAATTTTTTGACATGCAAATTCAGTGTGCGCATGCTCTCCCTCTTCCTCTCTCTCTCTCTCCCTCTCTACCCCAAACCCCTCCTTTCTTTCTCTTTATGGAAGTCTGTTATCTTCTCCTGCTGAAGATGCATGGAACAATGGCTGTTTTCCCTGTGTAGAAGGAATAAAAGGAATAATTGCCTAAGCTCTTAAGATTCAACAAGCAGCCCTATACAGAGTTCATTTATACTGAATTTACACAAACTACAGCATTGCATTTTCTTATAACTTTCAGTAATTTTGATATGTATTTCTTTTAAACATATTAATAATACATTACATATTTTAATAATGTCAAGTTTCCTAAATGTCCTATACATCAATATTTTCCCCACCAAGGAATTTTCTACAAAGGAAGAATTATATTAATATATCAGTTTCATAAACTCATCAAAAAAAGAATTGTTAGAGATCAGGGAAATCTTTTAAAGTTGCTTTTTTTTTTTTTTTTTTTCCTTTCCTGTACAAAATAACAGCTAATGTAGAAAAGTTTCAAGACATTCAAGAAAGGTATTAGAAGGTTCAGGTTAGAGCTTTAATAGGCCAAATGCCATCTGTTTCTGCAATTTGTAACATTTTATTATTAACAACTCCAGAAGAGGGAGGCGGTCTATTTCAGTGGCGAGGACAGATTTCCGTCCATCTGTGCTGGTATTGCCGCATGTCACTTGTACTTTGGATCTGCGTAGCTCAGAGCCAATGTAGATGCCGTGGCAAGGTCAAGAGGTGGGGAAGCCTGTCAGCACATTCTGTCTCCAAGGCTGTGACAACTGCAACACGGTGCTTCCAACTCCACCCTGAGGCCGTCATTCTGTTGGGCCTTGGAGCTGGGCCTTCCGTGGTATCATTTCAGGAGAAAATGTTAACTTTAAACATTTTAAAATATCAGACAAAGAATTTAATCTTTGATGTGACTCTGGTTAATGTCAGGTTCCTTATTAGAGGATCTCATCTCTCAGTATTTAAGAATATGAGGGTTCTGTGATGATGGTTCTTACTGTTTTTTTTTTTTGTTTTTTTTTTTTCTCAGTTCCTTTTAAACTGTGCTGGTAAGGGGCACAGAATGCATGGGATATTCTGTTTTATTGCAAAATAGATGATAGCAAGAATGCAACGGGTTAAGACTGAGTTTACACACTTTACGATGAAGCATGTTCACTTTTAAACCTCTTGTTCTTTAATAAACAAAACAACTTAATATCTCAAATTTATAAGTGTGTACTTTTTTCTTCTCTTTTCCCAAAAGTGCTTATCAAATTGTTGTGGAGGAGCTACACCCACATCGAACGAAGAGAGAAGCCGGGGCCATGGAGTGCTATCAGGTTCCTGTCACCTACCAAAATGCCATGAGTGGGGGAGCACCCTATTACTTTGCTGCAGAATTACCCCCTGGGAATCTACCTGAACCTGCTCCATTCACAGTAGGTGACAATCGGACCTATCAAGGCTTCTGGAACCCTCCACTGGCTCCACGAAAAGGATACAACATCTATTTCCAGGCAATGAGCAGCGTGGAGAAGGTAAGCTTCCTCTGAGATTTGACTTTTCATTGCTCAGAGGAAAAGCTAGAGCCTCATTTTACAAATAATCAGTAGCATTTGTCAAGAAAAAGCAAATAAAAAAATAAAATAAAAAGCAAGAAGAGAAAATCGATGTGTAAGGGCGTTGTTTCTGTTGCCAACAGTGTGCAGTTTGGGGCTGACTGGAGAGGGCCGGGGCGGCATGCCAGTTCCATTTCACAGGATTCCTGTTTCCTAGTAACTGCTTCTGCTTGGGCCTTCTTCAGGAAAGCCCACAATGGCAATTGTGAGTAAAATGATTTGAAAAGGCGGGGGTGCTGCTGCCGGGACTCCACCCCCAGTAAATTTCAGGCATTGTTCTGCCTTCCTTGCTCAGTAGTGGCACACTTCTAAAGATTAAATTTACTGCAGGATAAACAGAATGCACGTTCCACAGCAGGCTAATAGACCCTTATAAACTTTTCAGGGGATACAAGCCAAATAGTAAATAACAAGTAACAATCCTCTGATTACAAAGTAATAGGACGCCTGTGGTATAGCTGACAGAACTTAACAGACGGTGCCTGGCGATGGCGAGATGGCTGTGCCATTACAGAAGTCTGCTCCCCGTTTCCCTGGCGGCCCCTCCTTTTTCCATTTTGGACACAGTTGTTTTTGAACACTGCTGCTGATCCCAAATGAATATTGAAGAGGAACACACAACAGGACATTAGAAACTGCCCGTGGTTCCCTATGTGGAGAAACAACCTGGCCTTTTGTGCCTCTTGCTGTTCTCTTTGAAAAATTTTCTCTCCTAAAAACTTATTTTATTTTTACTTATTTGTTTATATTTTGGCAGAGAGGGACAGAAAAACAAAATTACTGAGAATAGAAGCTTCCATCATTTAAAGTCCATTTGAATAATGACATTCTGATGGACTTGTAGCTATATAAGAAATTGCCAGTTTTGTATAATTGAGTCCCAAGGTGGGTACCTTGGGAGATGATGTGATATCTAATTGCATCAGTCATTTTATGTCTTGGAATAGTTTAATTGGAAGACATATCCCATTTGCATTTCTACAGGGGCATAAAAACTTGGGTATTGATAAGCTGCTTTTGAATGAACGTGTTATCTTTCTGCTTACAAATATGGTTGACTTATAGTTTATGGCAAAGAAAAATGCCACAGACTTTTCAGAGATATTCTCCAAAGCCAGAGTATGTTCATGGAAGAAGATGCTCTTCTCTCCTTCTGGTTCCCTTCTACACAGATGGGAGTCTTCAGAAGCTAGACCAATGCCTACTTCCTGTATACACATCATTGCAGAGCACTGGTGTAACTGGGATGCTCCAAAAAGAACAATATGAGAGTTATCAATTCATTCTGTGTATTAAGTAGCACAAAGATAGGAAACAGTCTTTTATTTGAATTTCTTTAAAGAGGTGAGAATTTTCAAATTAACTTTTGTGACTTGGTTTGTTGTATGGGAAGAGTGTTAATGAGTGTTTGTTACTTATAAAGAATTTTCTTTGGCACAGTTTAAAGGCTTTGATATGAGTTTTCTCTTCTGATATATCTACTACATTGTAGTTTAATCAAAGTTCAGAGTAGCAACAATGTATTTCACAATCTTTTTGGTGAAGAATTTTAAAATTGATGTGGCTCCCACCAACAGAGACTGGAAATGCCTAAAGAAAGTCAACAAAGTTTCTTTTAGGAAATCAGAATTTCTTTGGGCTTTACGGGAATATGAAAAATGCTCTTAAGAGTTTACTATGAAGGTCAAGGATCACAATTAAATAATAAAAATACACAATCTTTTTTTAATTACTAATTCTCTCATTAGTGTTCTATTTTAATTTCAAAATAAACACAAGATGAAATGATAAATTGCTTCATCAACATATGGAACTATTCAAGATGATGTTGAAAATGCATCTTGAAGACAAATAGCCTGTTTCAGAAAAATCTATTTCCAATGTGTGAGAACCTGCCTTCAAAGATAGATAGGACTGAGGGACTTAAGAAGGAGGAGAAGAGACACAGCATTGCACAGAATGAAATTTATTAGGAACCTGGGTATTTGGGGCAGGAGTGAAGCAAGAAGATACCACAGCCCAAGGAAGGAGGAAAGTGTTTACATGCTAAGCTAGACAAAAATGGACCATGACAACTGGAATGTACCTGGGCTTTTTCAAATACTAGTAATATGTCCAACTTTGAGAAACAGTCTAGTTGTCAGTGGCTGGCACGATACACTCAGCCATCTTAATGACTTTGTCCTACTATAGGGTTTGTGATGTGTGCCAGGGCATCTGATGGGCAAAATGGCAATGGTAGCCAAGGCAGTTGTAGTCAGATCATGCTGCCTCCAGATAGCCTCTGACCCCTGGCTTTGATGCCTTTTCAAAGTTGTGGTGCGTTCAACGATAGACACCAACTAAACTGAGTCTTTGAGAAGTGGGGCACAGGCCCTAAATTAGCTGTGGGGACACGCATCTCCTATTACCACCCCAAAGTGTTGAAAGTATAGTAATCCCTCTTGCCACTTTTGCTTCTACCTTTTTCTACCCTGTTGTCTGGCAAGATGTAGAAAATAATCTATATTGAAAAACATTTAACAACTAAACTAAAAGAAAAGATAGAACTGATAAATGATCCTGCAATGGTGATGCAGTGTTTTGAGGACCTTTCTAACTACTGTCTCTTAGCTCTTTAATCATGCTATGATCCAAGTGAGAGTATGTAACATTCAGTTTTGATCTGAGACTACAACCATCAGGTGAAAATTGAATGTATATTTTGTTCTGATTTACATTAGTTTTGGAAACATATTTGCCTTTATGATGGCTTTAGAATCAACAATAAATGCAAATATAATTCTACCCTACTTGACCTGGATAAACTAGCCTGCTTTGTTAGAAGGTAAAAAGAGATGCTAATATCTTTAGAAAATGCTAGAAATTTTCTTAAAATATTTATTTTACATTTTGAGCAATTCTCTGAGAAAATATATCAAAAAAACATAAACTTCCTTAATATTGTAATTCTCCAACAAAAAAAATTCTTAAAATTTCATGTAACAACCATTTTGCTTACCAGGTACCTCTGGCACACATCCTAAACCCTATAGGATAAGCAAAGTCATTAAAAAAATCAGCCAAGAAGAGCCCGAGAGTCTCAACATTGTACTTCTATTTAATCCTATTTTATGACCATGGATTGATCTTATTCATTGTTATAGTTTATGAAATAGGAAGCCTTATCTATATACATTGATTGTTTTCTTTCATTTTTACTCCACCAGGAAACTAAAACCCAGTGTGTACGAATTGCTACAAAAGGTAAGAGGTTTGCCTTTACTTCTCTTTTTTTAAATCCATTCACCACCTTTTTAAAATGAAAGAGCTTAGTTCCCTGCTTCAGGCTAATTAAATATGGCATTTCTATTACTGAGTATTTGTAGTAGGACCCAGTTAAATCACCAGTCAAGTTTTCTAATCACTTGAGTGTCTTGAACACATAATGGGGTGCTCCATCCCATCCTCTAATACTTGACTAAAGGAATCTTGTTATGAGAATAGGAAGGATTTAGAAAACCTTAGAAAGACTTCTTTCTTTCTGCCATTTAGTAAAGGCAGGTCTGTGGGGCTGATCAAGCGATATATTAGGGAAAAAAAACTTAGTAATAGCAGTTGAAAATAGCAAGTCACTTGTTTCAAAACCACTGTAACTTTCTGTGATCCAGGCTCATACCAAAAAAAAAAAAGAACAAAGCTAATTAATTCAATAAATATATAAAAGTTTAGGTGTGGAGATTGCTCCATATTTTCATCAGTCATATATTTGGATTAAAGATTAATTTTCTTTTTTAATTCTACTAATGTTGAGAGATTACATATGTGATAGCTAATCGCCAGGGCAGTTCCTGCTGACTTGACCTATGATGACTCAGTTACCTAATTTCTTTGAGAGGAAAAAATACTGTCATCCTTGAATGAGTGTTTAGAGTTCAAAGTGTGGAGGGGGAATCTCCACATCTCTGTGTTTATAGTCCTTCATTTAAGAGTTATTTGATTGTGTACACGAGGGAGAGATAGCTACTTCTTCATGTGTTCTAGCAAGAGAAATAATAAAAAGCTGCCTGCATGCAGCCAGGGGCTCCTCAGAGGGTAGTCCTCTGGGTGGATTGTTGCCAGAATTAGTATTAGACCCACATTCATGAGCAGCAGTGGAGTCATTGGGGGCTCAAATGAATAGCCATATTCTGGGTATACTGGCATGTTTCCTTTTATCATTTTTCTCCATCTAATCATCAATCTGCTCAATTAGCATTTGTGTTTTACTCTTGATTTGTAAAGGCAATATAGATTTTTCCCTTGACTCATGAGAATAAAGAGACTTCACAGAAGAAAAAATAAACATACTTGTTCAATTCAAATACTGATTCCTCATGATAATTTTAAAAAAATTAAGCAGGCTTTTTTAAAAAGTAAAGGGAAAATATATTCAGGGGAATGTAGTGCATAAGAATTATTTTTATTTTTAAAACGTAGCTTACAGATCAGGACTTAGAGTTGAAATTTTTACAGTTTAATGGCAGAAAACATTAAGTATGTATCACCTGTGCTTTCCAGATTTAAAGTAGAGCTAGTAATGTAAAAGGGTCTCACATCAGCCTCTGAAAAATTTCTTTAGCTAGGGTAATGCTACATTTCTAGAACTCAGGAAAGAAAGCTATAAATGATTCTGAACATTTCAAGTTTCTTTTGCTTTTGAATGATCTGCTTAAGTATCATTTTGTCCTTCTCTGAATACAATTAAAATTATGCTGACAAATACTTTGTAATATTTAGATTGCAACTTGAGCTCTTAGAAACCAATCTTACTATGTGGCATAGAATATTTGCCAGAAACATTAAGAAGAAAGTTTTGTGGTAGTTATTTTAGGTTGACAGAATGGTGCAGTGTGTAAGAGAAAGGACACTGGACTTAGACTATCTGGCTTCACAACTCAATTTTGTCCCTTAGTAATTCTTTAGCATTGGACAAAGTATATAAGGTCTTATTCCCAAAATAAGAGTACCTGCCCCTTATTTTTATTGAGGATTAAAATAATTTATACAATAGTCCCTTCTTAGCTGAAATTTTGCTTCCACTTCTTAAGTTACAGGCAGTCAACCACATCCTCAAATATTAAATGGAAAATTCCGGAAGGAACAATTCTTAAATTTTAAATTGTGTGCCATTCTGAGTAGTGTGATAAAATCTCACACTGTCCTGTTCTGTTCTGCCCAGGACTTTCACCATCCCTTTGTCCAGTGTCTCACACAGAATTTGCTACCTAACCATTAGTCACTTAGTAGCCACCTGGGTTATCAGATCAATTTTTGAGATATTGCTTTGCCTTGTGTTCAGGTTAACCTGATTTTATTTAATAATGCCCCAAGCTGCAAGAATAGTGAAGCTGCCAATGTTATTAGAATATATTGTTACAATTGTAATATTTTATTATAATTATTATTAATTCTTACTGTACCCAATTTATAAATTAAACATCATTATAGATATGTATGTAGAGTGAAGAAAAAAAACATAGTATATAGAGTTTGGGACTATTGTGGTTTCAGGCAACTACTGGAGGTCTTAGAACGTGTTTCCCACAGAGAGGGGGCTGCTACTGTACTGTGAATTTTTATAAATGTTACACATGTGTTAACTGCTGACTTATCATCCTCATAACTTTTCACCTTACTTCAGAGAGACATAATTTATGTTATACAGTTATAAAAGAAATTTGTATAAATGCTAAACTTACTAAACTTTCATGATAGAAATTGCTTAGGGAAAACCTAGGATGATTTTTATTTATTCTTTCAATGTTTCTACCTATATCTGATGTATTTTTTGCTCTGAAGACTTTTACTTATAAGATCTTTACTTATAGGAAAACCACATTTATAAAATATCATCAATTTATCACATGACTATATTTTAAGCTAACACCAGGTAGGTATGGTCAACTTTGGTATGAAATTTTTTGATATGAAAATAAAAATTTTCTGGGAGGACATTTTGAAGACACAGTTTCTAGTCAAAAGAGCATAATCATATTGACCATGAAGGAACTCAAAGAAGCCCTCTGATAAAGAACAATAATTAAATGTGTATATGTTGGAAAAAATCTGTTAAACTACATATGTAAAATGTGTAAATTTTACTATTATAAATGTGCCTATATATCAGCACAAGAGTAGGTAGGTATTTCTCAATTTAAAATAAATAAAAACTAATCAAACATTAAAAATGGCATGACCATAGGTAGAAGCAACACATAGTGCACAGGGAATCTCTGCGATTTGGAGGGCTATCCTGATGCATGGTTGTAGGTGTGCCTCCATGAACAACATGGGTCATTACTCTTCATGCCCCTTCCAATGAGTGGGATATCCCTGCCCAGGACTGCCTGGGCCAAACACACAGTATAGAAAGGACCTTCCTTTATCCTGCAGGACTCCCATGGCGTGTCTTGTGTCTCATCTGCCCATCAGTCAGACCCTGACCTGGACCTATCAGCATAGCCTCAGGTGTGAGTGAAGGTGCTGGAACACTCCTTTCCTAATCTCCTTCCTGCCCAGGTCAGCTTCGCTGAAAAGAACTAGGTTCCCTGGAAATCCTGGAGTTGCTCTATAAGGCTTTCCAGTTTGCAGTGACCTTTCACCACACAAACTTGGTTCAAACCATATATAATAGTGCCCTGCTTTTTCTTGTATTCTTAAATTAGCTAAATTTAATGCTGTCATATACATCATGGTATGATTGTATGATTATCTTATACATCACTGTGACAGGAACAAGTGCAATATAAGAGTCATATAAGTATAACAAATATTTGTTGAATCCATAATTAGAATTTAAACTAAATTTAGGATAGGTGTTTCAGGTATAGTCACAGTACTATCTGAAATTCTAAAAGTATTAGGATAGTTTATGATGTGTTAAGACAAATTAATATACAACTGGAGTGGTTCTTTTTTGCCTATTTAAATGTACATTTATATTGTGATATATATTTTACCTTCTAATACAGAATACTTTTTCCCAAGGTTGAGACCCTATTTGATTCTATGTGGAACATAGTTGGTTAGAAATATAGTTTATAAACTATATTTAGGATTTATAATCCTAATCTTTCTCTGTATCAGTTTTATTCAAATGAATTTTCTTGTGAATTCAGTGATAATCAATGATTTTTTATTCATTCAAATGACTACTTGTTAGGATAAATTCAAAGATAGTTTAGCTGATATTCTCTTCTCAACTTGGTCACTGCTATTCTTATAACTATATCCTATTCTATAGCTTCTTTCCTCGCCTGCTGTGCACATTTCAATATGAAGGGCTTATTCTATTGATTTAGTCAGAATTAAAGATTGCAATGTATCAGAGCAGAGGGTCCAAAGGAAATCTATTACCTCTTAAGACTTAGATTCTGGAGGTAATCATTAAGATAAAAGATTGAAATTCTATTAAGTGCTATATGAATGAATATAACTCAATGGCACAAGAATGTATCATGTTTTGTTAAGGAGAACCTCTGACTTCATTAAATGTATTTAAATTTTATAGTCAAAGTAAAAATAAGAACTCTGAATATCTTTTATGGTTCTTAAACATAATATTAGAGCTAAAAATTGAAAGGGGCTATCATGTGTGCTCTTTCAGTCTTCTTTTCATAATACTTTGAATTATTCTTAATGTTGGCACCATTCTCTAATACCTAATGCACATCTGGAATAATCTGTGTCTAATGATTTCTTCTTAAGTCACCACAAAATAGACACTATCTTTCTACCCCTATTGTTAGAGTAAGTAGAATTTCTTCCCATCTTGTTTCCAGAAAAATATACTGCTCACCAAAGCAGAAAAGGCCATGAGCTGAAGATCTTCAAAAGGTTATGCTCACTCTTCAGTCCAATCCTAAATGACCTGGAAGTTAAATAATTTTTTAAATTTAAAACCAGGGAGATTATTATTTGCATGTGGAATATTATGCTTCTGATTATTTCTGATAGAGTCATAGTAATGAGATGCTAGTAGATAGGGATGAATAAGAAAAGTAAATAGCAAAAGGAAGAATGGTATAGGGAAAGAGGGTTAAGTGGTTCTCAGTTTATCCTTGCTACCTACTTCCAGATGAGTTATGAAGTAGGCAGATAGTTTTAGTAAAGTTTTTCACTGCTATGACTAAAAGCCCCAACGAGAACAATTGTAGAGCAAGAAAGGTTTATTTAGGGGCTCATGGTACATTGTTTCAGAGGCCTCAATCCATAAGAAGCAGGCTCCATTCCTCGGGGCCCAAGGTGAGGCAGAACATCATGGCAGAAGAGGGTGGCAGAGGGAAACAGCTCACATAGATAATCAGGAAGAGAGAGAGACTCCACTCACCAGATATAAAATATAACCCAAAACCACACGCCAATTCCCATCTCTTCCAGTCACATCCTACCACTTCATTTACCACTCAGTTAATTCCTATCAGGGGATTAATTCCCTAATTGGGTTAAGACTCTTATAACTCAATCATTTGTCCTCTGGACCTTCTTGCATTGTCTCACACATGAGCTTTTGCGATACACCACATCTGAACCATAACACAGATGGTGATCGAAGGAGTTTCCATAGCCAGCACTTAACTCTACCTATAAATACTCATTTTCATGAATTCTTAAGGATAACTCAAGCATTTTTATAGTTTTAGAAATTAAAACTTGTTACCACTCTTTCCTGAGAAGCCCACTGGCTTAGATTTATGGCTCAGTCTATAGGACAGGAAGGATGGCATTAATGCTAGAGATGATCAAACTGTCACTATTCACTTCATAAAGGACTGTTTCTAACCTAAATAATAATTGTATAACCAAATACTTAGGGAAAACGGGAAAATAGCAGATTTCCCTTGGGGAAAACCCAGGGGAAGTAATTGAAAATCCATTTCAGAAAATAATTCATTAAGATTGATGATTATATAATTAATGTTAAAAATCAATAGCATATTGGCAACAATTATTTTCAATATACAATGTGTCTAAATAAAACCAGAGTAAGAATATACCTAATGAGAGATACATAATACTTCTACACTGAAAAATACAATATGTTATTGAGAGAAAGTAAACAAGACATAAATGAATAGAAAGACATGCCAAGTTCCTAGGTTAGATGACTCAGTATTGGTAAAATGTCAATTCTTCCTATATGAATCTATAGACTCAAAACAATCAGAAATCTAATTTCTTTTCAAAATGGACAGTCTGATTCTGACATTAAAATGGAAATGCAGAGGACCAACAAAATTTATGGAAATCCTAAAGAAAAATAGTTTCTGGATGTCATCAAATCTCATTATAAAGTTATAGCAATTCAGTGTACTATTAGGATACAAATAGATAATCTGCCTAATGAAAGAGAAAATACAGACCCAGACATACACGTATGTGGTTACCTTATTTTTGACAAAGGTAGAACTCCAGGGAGGAGGGAAAGAGATACCATCTTCAACAAATGGTACTGGTTTTCAATCTATATGGAAAATGTTTTTGACTGCTAATCACAATATGTTAAAAAAACATGGAACTAAATGTCAAAAGTAAAACATTATAGATTTTAGAAGGCAATACCAGAAAACCACTTCTTGGTATCAGAATAGACAGTGGTTTCTTAACAGGTGACAAAAATTGTGCTCTTCATTAAAAGAAAAAAGTGATAAGTTCCATGTAAGACCATCTTTTCATCAGAGACCACTATATGCAGATCAAAATACCACTTATGGTAAGAAAAAAATAATTACAATAAATATATCCCCCAAAAGACTTATATTTAAAACTTTTAAAATATTACAAATCAATAAGAAAAGGAGATGTCTATTAGAAAGTTGACAAATTAACATTTAACAGAAAAGGATATCCGAATAATCAATAAATCTATGAAATGATACTCAACAAGAAAATACAAATTGAAACCACAACATGATTCCATTATACCCATTCCTAAGTTGGTAAAATTGAAAAGTGTAGAAGATACCAAACATTGGTAAGGATGTAGAGCAACTGAAAATCTTATGCTGTGCTGCTGGTAGAAGTTAACATAATATAATCACTTGGAAAATTGCCCAGCAGCACACATTGAAGGTACACTAATCAGTAGCCCAGTAATTCCATTCCTAGGAATATTCTCAAAAGAAATATGTGTGTGGATGCACCAAAAAACATGTAGTACAAAGCATATAGCAGAAGTATTTGCAAAAGCCACAATCTGGAAACACCTAACAATAGTCATTAGTACACTGGTTATATTGATTGAGTATATTCACACAATGCAATGCCCTAAAGCAAAGAATATAAACATCTATACTTACACACATACTGTACATGAAAAAATAAGCATCATTTGAATGAAAGAAGCTATACATAAAAGAATATACTCTTTATTGTTCCATTTATAAAGTGAAAAATGAAATGCCTACTGAAAGAATAAAGTTATGTGCAATTTCTATATAGATGTATGACAATTTAAATATATGATCCAGATATATATGTGTGTGAGGGGTTCGTGAGACTACTCTGGGTTTGGTGATTCTCTAGGAGGTCTTCCAGTCATATTTAAGAGTGGTTTTCATGGCTGTGATGATTACATAAAAGTATACAAAGCAAAATTAGCAAAGGGAAAATTCACATGACCAAAGTTCAGAGGAGACCAGGAACAAGTTTTCAAGGAGCCACAGAACATTCTTAATTTCTCCAGGATTGAACTGGGGCAACACAAATGAAATGTCTATCAGGGAAGCTAATTAAAGATTGAGTGCCCAAGATTTTTATTGGGTGCTAGTCACATAGACATCCTCTGCTTAGCAGTATGGAGATTTTTTATTTCCCCAAAAGGAAGGCATATTTCTGCATGAACTACTTTGTTTGCATAATTTGGGGACAGTAATCAACTCTTAACAATTATGGAATGATGGGAACCCTCTCCAAATCCAAGTTCCCTGACACCAAGTTCCCTGACAACAGCCAAGGGTCAACCTTGCAAACAGCCTTTCTGTAAATAGCAGTCGAGCCTCCTGGTTAACCTTTCCTGGACAATATCTATCTAAAATGTCCCAAGAGATTAAAAAAATTGAAATTGGAGAGAATCACAAATGTTATACATACTATATAGAAAGTAGAAAATTTGATATTTGAAAAATGATTAATCATAATTAATTCTAAGGGAAGGAGGAATGTGAATGTGAGTAATAATTTAATGACCCCCATTTGTTGAGAGGATTGGTATATCTAATCACCCATGGATTGAGGCCTCCTCTAAGCTTGCTCTAGCTAGAGACTATGGACTTATTGGTGACTTAAAACACTCTGAAAAGCAATTCTTGAAAATACTTATTAGAACCTTTTAAGAAATTATATTTTATTTTGTCATTTGCCTTTAGGATTGTGTACCCACTCACACCTCAGTTCATTGTTTCAGTTAGTCTTTGAGAATAATGAAGCAATTTTGTCTTCCCACTACCTATTTTTAACTGTTTTTCAATACCCAATGTATATATGATTCGGGTTTTCAGATTCTTTCCTGAATAGGTAAGTATAGCTCTGCGAGGACATATTTCATATATGAGAAAAGAAAGTAACAGACAAACCAAACTAATGTGTAGTTTGCGAATTGTGGTGATACATAAAACTAATATTGAACAGAAGATTAAGGGAAGATAGATAATAAATGTTGGGAACATTCTATCTAACCCTAAAAACCCAACTTTAGGCCCTTCATTGATGTTCCTTACTCAGATTCGCTATTACTGAGCCAAATCTGGAAACCAGTGAAATTAAAGAGGAGAAGGGGGAAGAACACAGAAGTAGCTTCATAGAGGCATCTGTAGGTCATCCCCAAATCATATTTCACTTAGAACGAGCATCAACCTAAGTGAACAAACAGGAAAAAAAGTAAGACATGTACTCCACTTTGCTTACGCTGATCCCAGGATTACTTCCAGGACTAGCAGGCCTGGGAACTGATTGATGGATCCTGTGGGGAAAGCAGCCAGTGTTTAGGAATGCCATTAGCAATGGGAGAAATGCTGAGGCAAAGACTTGAAAATATTAAGAAGATGGAAAGAAATAAAAATTATAAAATAAAGACATCAGTAAAAATTCTGTATTACCAAATAAATGAATGGGTAGAAATGGATAGGAAAAAAGACATCTCACTCTCTATTCATTATTTAAATTTTCAGTCACATTTACATTATAAAAATTAAACTAAATATCATAGGGTTAGTTTATTTATATGTGTAAGCTATAGATTATTTTTAACTTAAAATATTTCTTTTCAGTTTGGGCTATTGTTTTACATGTATTTTTCTCATTCTTTGATAAATTCTTTTTTACGTTCTATGGGAGTATTGTTTTTAAAAATTGGAATCTGTGGATTTTTTATGAAAATAAACTTCATAACCCTCTATTCACTAAAGATAATGTACAATGGAAATGGGGTTGAACATAATTAATTTTAAGGATTGATGTATGACCAACAATAATAGATATTAACTTTCTAGTAAAGTACTTTACATGTGAGACATTTTCAGTAAATGTCTATTATAGCTCCTTCTTATTATTTTCATTGTTAACATTCATAATTACTCATGGTTAGGAAGCTAAGAGAAGGATTTTATGGAGTTAGAAGCATATTAAATTGTACTTTGAGAGATGGATGTTATTTTGTCAGTTGGAAATGAAAAGCAAGATAATTCAAGATAGAAGTAATTAGGTAGAACAAAAGCTTGAGGACTAGAAAATATATCATCTTATACCAAAAGAATAATGGTTTCATAGTATAGTAAGTCTCATTTATGTTGAATGTAGAGGAAGAAAAGACTAGAAAGTTTATATTCCTGTTCGACAGGGCCTTGAAATCCAACTGCACTGCAAAGACAAGAGTGACAATGAGAGTTTTTGAAAGGATGGCAACTAAATTCCAGTTCTGTGTAATATTTTCAGTATTAAAAAAAAAAAACTCTTAATAGCACATATATTACATTGATGCAGGAAGAGAGTAGAAGTGAGAAAAAAAAAAGTATTTGAAAACTTGGTGCAGACTTTCCCCCCTTCTTTCCCAGCCTTTTCTCTTCCTACATTTCTTAAGCAGTTCATCCCAAATCCATTAAGGTAGAGCAGAGCAAGAACATATGCACAGTTGGAATGGGGAGAAGCCGCAAACCCACAGAGCAGCTCAGAACCTGAGCACGTGAGGGAGGCAGTCCCACAGAGCGGTACTGGGTTTAGTGTCAGAGACTGATCAGACTTATGTCAGCAGCATGGTGGGTGGCATAGCCCAGTCTGGGTAGTCCAAGTTTGTTTAGGGAGGAGCAGGTATCTACATGTGGAGCTGGGCTGCTGGGGCTTTGGAGTCCAAGTAGGGTAAACTGAAGCATGGGGCATCAGAGCCCAGGCTTGGGAAGAAGGGTGGCTATGTAGGGTAAGCACATGGCATGGAGTGTTGGAGCCCAAATGAGGTGAAAAAAACTTTGGGTAAGGAACACCAACTTGAGTTGTGTGGAAAATGTGTCAACCAAGGAGGGCAGCCCATGCAGTGTGTTAAATAGCATTAATCTAGGTGGATGAATCTCCAAGTAGAAATTTGTTCATGTATAGGATGACTGAATCTGTATGGAATGAGGAGCACAAACACACAGTTAGAAGTGACAGCTGAGAGGGCAGAGGTAACACACACACAGGCACACACACACACACACACAGAAGGAGAGAGAAACAGATGAAGGGGTGTGTGTGTGTGTGTGTGTGTGTGTGTGTGTGTTTCATAACTCAGGTGATAACTCAGTTCACTGAGAGGACCTGGGAACAATGACACCCTAATAATAGTAAGCACCCCTAGTATCCAAATTTTGGTGTCTAAATACCATTATCCAATAAAAGTAACTGGAACTTCTTGAAGACGTGACTAAGTCTATACCTGGAAGAGGAAAAATAAAAGATGAAACCAGAACTTTAAAAAAGTGGTTTTTGTATGAGATGGGAACCTTGTATAATTTGCATGCTTGACATCTTTACACTCAGGTCTCTACTTAAAAATAATTTTATATTTTCTGATACTGGCTTGCTTTTTATTTTTACATATAATTTATAACATTGCTCTTATTTAGTATATGTTCATACATGCACATAATTATTTGAAGTCAGAAGCTAAACATCTTATGCCATATTGTCATACAGTATTTATATTGTGGCATCTTTATTTTTTCTTAAGAAATTTGTTTAATAAGTAACACTTCTATCGTTAGTAGTGAATCACGCAAACATTATATAAAGTATAATAAAATATACTCAAAGGATTTTCAAAAGTATTTCCCTGGAAATATGCTTCATTCACATTAAACTAATAAAAAAATCCACTTCAATTGAAATTTTATTTTTCTCAGAAATATTTAGCATACTGTGTCATTTAAAATTTTCTCAATACATAAATAATCATTTATAGAGCCTTCTACTCATTTACACAAAATTATTCTCAATGTAAAGCAAGAAACTATTAATAAGAACTAAGAGGCTGAATAATTCTCTGTAATAAGACTAAGAAACAAATCTTGACTTCAGTGCTAGTAGGCATTTTAACCATGTATGACAATATTTTTAAAAAGTCGGTATTACAAAGTTTGTAAATCATGAAAACAACTAATGTTTATTTAATTCTTTCATTCATCTCTCTTTTGCTGTCTATTCCCTAATTGCTAGATAAAGAGTATGTTTTTTAAAAAGAATTTTCTTCATAATCTTAATTTTATCTCAAACATCTCATGCTGTTTTCTCAAATCTTCATCAGTGCCCTTTCTCTGAGTGTGCAGATGGCTTCAAATGGCTTTTTAAGTGACAGACATTCAAAAATAACAAACATGAGAAGAAAAGGAAGACCAAATCTGTCAAGTTACAGTAAAACTACAGAAGCTCTGCTTGTAGCTCCATGTGTGTAAGAGCCATCCTCACAGAATCTTAGTGAACTTGAACTTCAGGACAAATCTTGAGTCTCCTCTCTTGACTCAGAAGTTTGAGGGAGGAGGATCACACGTTCAAAGCCAGCTTCAACAATTCAGTGAGACCCTAAGCAACTTAGTAAGACCCTATTTCAAAATTAAAAAAAAAAAAAAACAAAACTTAAAAGGGGTCTGGAGATGTGACTTAGTGGTTGAGTGCCCATGGGTTCAATCCTTAGCACCAAAAATAAATAAATAAAAATGAAAAATAAAATAAAGTCTCCTCTCAAACAGTAGCCTTGTGCATTATCCCTTGCTGAACTTACCATAGGGGAAGGTGGTTTAAAAATAGAGGTGAGGTCTAAAGAAATACATTTAAATTGGTTTCACACTCTAAAATCCTAACCTTAATTTCTTAAATTTTACTGAGAGACCTCTTTATACCACTTTTTTAAGCTGATGGAGATGGGGTTCAACAGGGATGGTTCAGTCAGGTTGTTGAGAAACCAGACCGGGTAAGGCTTTTCTTGGTCCTTTGGATGATTACCTGTGAGGAAGCTGCTTGCCCTTCTGAAAATGTGTACCCAGTGCACCCCACTCTGTCATCTTTCCTGATCCTGAGTGCTCTCGCTGGTACTCACATTCTTTTCTCCTGCAAGGGAACAAGCACCTGTCATTCTTCCTACTTCTTGTTTGTAAAACTTAATCTGATGTGAGGTATCATTTTCCTTGAACTCAGAAGAGAGAAAATTATGTAAAAGTATCCTAGTCATAGAGTCATGGATTTCAACCCAAGGGAAATGAAAGCATATCTAAGTGAAGCCAAGCCAGGACCAAGTACAATTTTAATAAAACTTTAATCAATGATACATGACTTGGAACTAATCTTTGTTAGGAACCAGTGCTTCCTTTGCTTTGTCAGTCTTTATCATCATAATTCTTTTTTTCAATAGAAAAATACTAACAAATTAACAAGTAATGGATTGTTCAACCTGTTTGCAAAACTAAAAAAAAAAAAAAACACTTGCATTTGAAAACCTAGAGAATTAAAAAGTAGTATTTTCACAATGGATTCAAGTCTGAATGGTCAGGTTACTTATTACTCAGAAATTTTTTATCAGAATGAACTCCCTGGATGGATGGTAAAGTTTACAAGGGTGGAGGTGAATATCTCCTTATATCTATTTCAAACAGATGAAATTGTTAATTCAGATGAAATTGTTAATTCAGATGGAATTGTTAATAACAATTATTATTCAGAATATTGTTCAGTAGAATAATTTGGAATTATTCTTCTTTTCCTTGCCCTGAAGCCGTATCAGTTTTCACCTGGGCATAGTGGTGCACACCTATAATCTCAGAGATTCAGGAGGCTTAGATTCAGAGCTTAAAGGTTAGCTTGGACAATTTAGTTAGACCTGATCTCAAAATAAAATAAAAAAGGAGCCGAGAATGTAGCTCAGTAGTAGAACATCACTGGATTCAATCCCCAGTTCTGGAAAAAGAAAAAAAAAAGAAATTCAATTTTTTTTTCTACTACAGATTTATCATATTTATGTACTTTAAAAATAATACAAAACATTAATACAAATAGAAATACTTTTTCTATTTTTGCATTCCCCCAATCCCAATCCAAATTATTCTAGACTTAGAATTGACAAAATAGAGAAATTTTTTGCCTGAGTTCTTAATTTCCCTTCTCTCTTAATTAATTTTCATCATATTTTCTCATATTAATAGTTCACCATGAGGAAAATATTTTTTAAAAATAGGTAAACTTTTATCTCCCTCTCCTGAAGAATATTGTCATTACTGTAAATAGAGGAAGCAAATGACATGAAAGTCTTTGACTCTGAGAAGCTTATGATCCAATTCTTCACACTAAAATAAAGTGAGAAAAAATTTAAAGTCTAAAACAATGCAGTAAAAATTTTATATGTAATGTAAGTGATCTATAGATATCCTAGTATAGGGGGTTTTGAAAAACAGCAATGGTTTCTTATGGAAGTGTCTGGGAAGTGATGAATTTTAATCTATCTTATGAAGTCATTTGAACTTTTAACAATGTGACTGGCATAAGCAAAAAACAGAAAGGTCGAAGCTAACAAGTTTCGTGAGGATCTCCCTGAACCCATTCATTCATTATTCAACAGGGAAATTTTAAACACCACTTACATATCAGTCGTGATTCTCAGTGACAGAATTAGAGTGGTGAACTAAGCATGCCACTTCTGTAAAGGAACTTGTATTTTAGAGGGGGAGACAGACAATGTGCATGTACAAATAATCAAAGGAGTTTAAAATTGTTGATATATTCAAGGAAGAAACAGAATAGTATGATGTAGTGTCAATGAATTCCCTGAGTAAAGCTAAGTCTGGTAGGATTTCAGATAAATCCTCTCTGAAGTCTCTGAAGTGATGTTTGAGCTGGGACTTTAATGAAACAAAGAAATAAAACCCATTATATAAATTGCCTGAAAAGCTTACAAAATAAAAGAAAGAAACTTTGGATATTCTAGGAATAGTGAAGATCACAAAAGCCTTATAAACTATTGTAGAGAGTTTTTGCAATTTGCTTTAAGTGTAAAGGAAAGCCACTGGAGCATCGAAACAAGGAATCATGATTTCCTTTGTGCTTTTAAGGATTACTCTGGATGCTCCATGGAATAGAAGATAATGTCAGTTTGTCTTAAAAGAGCACACATTACTTAAAAGGATACTGATATCACTTTTTTCCTCTCCATTTAGTATGATGTTGGTTTTGTGTTTGTTGTATATACACCCTTTATGATATTGAGATAAGTTTCTTCTACCTCTAATTTCTTCAGTGTTTTAACATGAACAGATGCTGGATTTTATCAGAGGCTTTTTCTGCATCGGTTGAGATGATCACATGATTTGTTTTACCTTAATTCTATTTATGTGGTGAATGACACTCACTGATTCATGTACGTTGAACCAGCCTTGTATCCTGGAATGAAGCAAACTTGATTGTGGTATATGACTTTCATAATGTGTTATTGAATGCATATTGCTGATATTTTATTTAGGATTTTTGTGTCTATGTTTATAGGGATATTGGTATATTGTTTCTGTCCTTGATGTGTCTTTGTCTGGTTTGGGGTCCAGGTGATACTTGCTTCATAAAAAGAATTTGTCTTCCTTTCTACTTCATGGAATAATTTGAGGAAGATTGGCATTAGTTCTTCTTTAAAGACCTGGTAGAATTCGGCTGAGAATTCATCTGATTCTAGGCTTTTCTTTATTGGAAGATGTAGTCACTGCTTCAGTTTTGTTGTTTGACATTGGTCTGGTTTAGGTTTTCTATATCCTTTTGTTTCAATTTTGGTAGGTCATATGTGTCTAGAAATTTGTCAATGTCTTCTAGAATTTCTACTTTATTGAAATATATGGTCAATATGAAATATTGAACTATATTTTCAAAATAGTTCCTAATGATCTCCTAGATTTCAGAAGTATCTGTGGAAATACCCCTTTTCAACTCTAATTTTGTTGATTTGGGTCTTCTCTCTTTCTTTTACTTAATTGGGCTAACGGTTTATCAATCTTTTTTTTTAATCTTTTCAAAGAACCAAGTATTTGTTGCATTGATCATTTGTATTTTTCAAAGTCACTAATTTTAGCTCTGATCTTTATTTCCTATATTCTGCTGGTTTTTAAATTACTTTATTCTTGCTTTTGTAGGACCTTGATGTCTAGCATTAGATTATTCTTAGGGTCTGGTTTTATTTTATTTTTTGTAGGCACTCAATACTATACACTTTCCTCATAGAATAGCCTTCATACTATCCCAGAGGTTTTGATATGTTGTCTATCTGTTCTTATTTGCATAAGAATTTTTAAAATTTTTTCTCTGATTTCTTCTACGACCCATTCCTTCGTCAGAAGTGTATTATTAAATCTCCATGTGTTATCCATGTATTAAAATGGTTTCTGATTTTTGTCTTGTATTGATTTTTAATTTCATTCCTTTATTATCTGTCAAAATGCAAGGAATTGTCTTAATTATTTTTGTATATTCTACGACTTGCTTTGTATCCGAAGTATGGTATATTCTGAAGAATGTTCCATGTGCAACTGAGAAAAAAGTGAATTTGGCTGTTGATGGAGAAACATTCTACAGATGTCTATCAGGTCTATTTGATAAGTAGCACTTTAGGTCTGAAGAATCTTAATGTCTGGAAGATCTCTCTATGGAAAGGAGGAGGTAAAAGATGTCTACAATGAAAATTATAGAACACTGAAGAAATTGAAGAAGACCTCAGAAGGTGGAAAAACTTCCCATGCTTTCAAATAGGAAGAATTAATAATGTCAAAATGGTCATATTACCAAAAGTGATCTACAAATTCAATGGGCTTCCTGTCAAAATGCCAATGACATTCTTCACAGAAGAAGAAGAAAAAAATAGTCCTAATGTTCAATATGGAAAAATGAAAGACTGAGAATAGCCAAAGCAATAATGATCAATAAGAGTAATACTGGAAGCATCACAGTACAAATATACTACAGAGCTATAGTAACAAAAAAACTACATGGTTTTGGCATAGAAGCAGACATGATAGAATAGAGTAAAAGACACAGAGACAAATCCACATAAATACAGTCACTTAATCCTTGAAAAAGGTGCTAAAATATTCTTTGGAGATATGACAACTTCTTTAAAAAGTGGTGCTGGGAAAACTGGATATCCACATGTAGCACAATGAAACTATAGGCCTATCTCTTATGTCAACCCAAAGTGGATCAAAGACATAGGAGTTAGACCAAAAAGATGGCAACTAGAAGAAAACAGGATCAACATTCCCACATCAGCATCAGCTCTGACTGCCTTAATAAGACTCTTAAACCTCAAGAAATAAAACCAAGAACCAGTAAGTGGGATACCATAAAATTAAAAAGGTTTTGTACAACAAATAAACAATTAAAATGTAAAGAGAGAGCCTACAGAGTGGGAGAAATTCATTGCCAGCTACCTTTCCAACAATGGATTCATATCCAGAATATATAAAGAACTCAAATTCTTACCACTGAAACTAATTACCTAATAAATAAATGTGCAAATGATCTAAACAACATTTCTCTAAAGAGAAATTACAAATGACCAACAAATATATAAAGAAATGTTCAACATCCTTAACAGTCAGGGAAATGCAAATCAAAACTACACTGAGCTTTTATCTCAATTAGAACGACAATCACCAAGAATACAAATAACAATGCTGATGAGGATGTGGGAGGAAGGATACTTTAGCACATTGTTGGGGGGCTGCAAATTAGTACAATGCTAAAAAGCAGTATGGAGATTCCTGAAAAGACTAGGAATGGAACCAAAATATGACTCAGTTTTCCAACTACTTGGTATTTATGTGAAAGATTTAAAATCAGCATACAGTTGTGATACATTCATACCAATATTTATAATAGCACAATTTGTAATAGCCACATCATGAAACCACCCTAGGTTATATAAATGAATAAATAAAATATATACACAATGGGATTTTACTCAGTCATAAAGAATAAATTATATCATTTACTAGTAAATGGATGAAACTAAAGAACATCATACTAAGTGAGAAGAGCTAGATTCAGAAGGTCAAGGGTCAAAAGTTTTCTATCATATGTAGAAGATAAAGAGAAATAATTTTTGAATGGGGGTATCTTATGAAAATAGAAAGACCAGTGGAGTAGACAAAGGGAATTGAGGGAAAGAGAGGAGGAATGGCAAAGGGAAGGACCTGCAGAATGAAGTAATCCAAATGAAGCTATGTGCATGTAGGAATATGTCACAATGAGTTCCATTTTTATGTATAACTATAATGTACCAGTTAAGAAACAATAAATAAATAGAAGAAAGACCAACAGAATAAATGAAGGATTTCAGGGGGAAGAAGGAGAGAAGGGAAAGGAGAAGTGCTGAATATTGAGAGCAAATTGTACGTTATATGCTTGTATGAATATGTCAGAATTATCTCCAATACTTGGCATAAGTGTTATGCACTAAAAAATAATTAAAAAGGATACTGCAATTGTGCATGCAAGACACGATGGTGGCTAGAACTAATGTAGTGTCAATGAAAATGAGATACAAATCCATGGGACTTGTTGATAGACTAAATGTAATAAATGAAGGAAAGTGAAGTTAATGCCAACACATTTCGACTTGTGTAACACAGTGGATCAGTTTGCTATTACATTTGGTTGTATGATACTTTACAGGAAAGTATTCTCTTTGAAATCTAAGAGTTGAAATTCCTGAGTTAATTCAATGCTATTCTAACAATATGAGGATTGAAATGTAGGATTTGTTATAGAAGAAAAATTATCATTAGAAAAATAGATTCATAAAATTTTCAAAAGTTATTGAGCACTTACATTTTACAAAGACTTTCCTAGTTAATTCTGGAGAAAATTTAGGAATTTCACAAATATTCTTCCAATTTTTCTAATGAACTGATTTTAAATTTGAAGTCAATGCTTATACATACAACTCTTTTATGTGCAGAATATTAACAAGTATCTTCCTTTAAATTTTTCCACAAATTTATTTCTGAACAAATGTAAAAAATAAAACTTTTCCTCCTAATTCTGTTTAAGTATATATTGAAATTGCAAGAATAATTACTAAGAAGATGCTATCATTTGTCATTGCATATTGATAATGGGCAAATATAATATTTAATAATTCTTATATTATTGCTTCTGTCATCCTAATCCCCTGATTTCACATTTACCACCTAACACATTTTCACTGATTGCCTTTATAATAAGAAATAAAAGTGGTATCAGTTATGTCAGTTTTAACTTACAAACTTATTAATAAAATATTCCATTTAATATTTCTTTTACCAAATTTATTGTGCTAAAATGTTTGAAACTCCCAAGATAAGTCATTTCACTCTACTGATAGATAAGCAGTCTGATGTTCAGTGATGACTTACTTGATTTTCTCAGGCAGAATGGATCGTTTAAAGTGTTGAATCAGAAATCCATTTTCTGGGGACTGGGGAGATAGCTCAGTCAGTAGAGTGCTTGCCTTGTAAGCACAAGGCCCTGGGTTCGATCCCCAGCACCCAAAAAAAAAAAAGAGAAATCCATTTTCTGTATTTTTTTTTTTCAGGGAACCACATTTATTCTACACTGCCAATCTAGAATCACTAGCTTAAATGTTATAGATATTTAGTCTCCTTCTTTATATCATACAAAGCAACATAATTACCAGATGCCTATGATAGTAATTATTTCTCTAATGTGATTAAAGAACAATATGGAGATTTTTACATGATATAGTAATACTGATAGCATCTAACTGAGGCTGCCATTTGTTTATTAGACAGAATCTTATTATTCAGAGTTTCATTCAAATAATAGCAAAGTCTAAATTCACTTCTAGTACATTGCTCTAAGTGACTACAGAGGAGACTAAAATACCTTTATAATTGATATAATATTTTCATAGATATTTATCACAAAGCAAAGATGGCAAGACTCATGATATCTCCTGCACAATTCTTTTTTAAAGCCATCAAAACCAAAGCAGTAAACATTTTAAGATAATTATATTCTGTTAAATATACATTGTTTGTAGTCTACCTTTAAACCCCAAATGCTGTAAAGTTGATGCTGCTGTTCATGGCAGAAATGACCTTGCCATGGGAAAATGATCTCGGACTTTCCATGTGGACTCAGTGTCATTCCATGAGTCCTTATAAATGGAAAGAGAAAGGATCAAAGTCAGAGAAAGGATGTGATGCCAGAAGCAAAATTAGAGTGATGTGCTTTGAAGACGAGTGAGACCATATGCCCAAGGATACAGGTTACCTCTAAAAGCTGGGGGAAGTAAGGAAAAAGAACCTTCCCCTTGCGCCTTCAGATAAACAAAGTTCTGCCAACATCTTGATTTTAGTCCCATATGTCTCACTGAGGACTTCAAACATCCAGAACTGTAAGATAATAAAGTTTGTGTTGTTTTAGCAAACAAATTAGTCATAACAAGTTACAGCACTAATAGCTAATTAATACAAGTTTTGAAAGCTGGAAGAATATTCCTACTATAATTAATACTCTAAAAATTGTGGACTTGATTTTGGAATTGGATAGTGGACAAAAGCTTGGAAGAATTTTGAGGAGCACTATAGACAAAGCCTAGATTTCCTTCCACAAACTTCTAGGAAAAATATGAATTTTATAGCCTTCTAAGTAGAGCTCAGGAGACAATGAAGAGCATGTTATTGGAAACTGGAGAGAAAGGAATCCTTGCTATAAGGTAGAAGTTAGCTGAATGTGTCCTGCAGTCATGTGGAAAGGAAAATTTATGAAGGATGCATTTGGATAGGACTAAGGATATTTTGAAGCAATGTTGGAAATGCAGCCTTTACAAACATGTATGTGTGCACTCACACACACGCACACCACCACCACCACCCCATACATATTCATATTTATATATGTACACATATAAATATTTATGCACACATATTATAAATGTATTGATATTACTATGTATAAAGGGACAGTACAGATTCCCAATATTAATCTTTGAACAAGATAAATGCTAAATCACAGAAAAGTCTAAGTATTTTATTCTTAGCAATTAAAAAGAGGTCTTTAGAGTGAATTCCTCCATCAAAAGGATTATTTTGGTTTTATTGCAATATTATGGTAACATGATCTCTGCCACTCTTTTTTCTACATTTATCCTATTGTAGGGAAAAAAAGATTAAAACCCTATTTGGTGTCATTGAGACACGTTTGCAGAGTGTTATAGAGCACTGGCTTATGATTATTGCTCTACTACAGACAAACAAAATACTCTTTATCCTCTATCAGTTTAGTGTTTGAAATTATGAATTCTATTTAGTTTTTAATGAAATCTGGATTATATTAAAGATTACTTTCTGATTTAATAAATGGTATTTGAGTAGAAAGTTAATTGGATCTTTCCTGAATGAGCAGTGGCCACTATGTGTGATTGATAGAGGAAAAGATAACAAATTATGTATTTTAAGTTTGTTTTATGTGTTTAAAACTATTTTAGATTAGGAAATTTTTGGTGAGTGATCAGTTTTCTCAAGTAAATTATATGATCCTTTTTACACTTAAAAAGATTACAGAAATTCTAATTTATTTAAAGATAATTATATATTTAACTTTACAAAAGGTGTTGAAATGCCATATACAAGTGTACAAGAAGACACATCTTATCCCAATACCTGTCTAGTTCTAGATTAGTCACCTCTTGTTTTTGTCACAGATCTCAGCTGAGGTTCAAATTTTGGAATGTGTTCTACTTTTTATAGTTTCTGGTTTTTTTCAGAGGTCCAGCTGGATTTGCTAGTAAAGAGATTACCATTTTTGCTTTCTCATAAACTGTCAAATTTCCATGTCCATATTATTCACTGTTCAAATAGGATTTCAGGTGTTTGCACAGATAATAGGAGAACTGATAAAGGGATGCTCATTACCTTTTCTACAGCCTTGGTATTGGCAGAAAGAAGTTTACAGCTTGAGTGTTACTGACCCTCGAGTAAAAATACAAATTATCATTTTTGAAACAATGCTCCTCTTCTGATAGATGTTTGTGTATGCAGGTGTGGTGCAGTGTGGGTTCTCTCAATTCAGGGAACTGAATTGCTGTCTGCAGCTGTCATCTACAACATGTGGCTTTGCATCTGCCTCTTACAATTCCAGCCTTGGCCTTCATTTGAGGAAACCACCCAATTCTTGTATACTTCCTGTTTTCTTGTTCTGTTTGCTGCTGTTATTTACTAGATGAAAGCCTAAGTGGGCCACACTTTTTGAGGTGGAATTTTGCTGTTATTAGTAAATCTTTTCTTTATCCACCCTAATAATGATTGTCTCCATTCTGACTCCTTTATAAAACTCTACTTTGCATTGTGCATTATTTTTCTGACAAACTCAGTCTCTAGGACTGATAGTTTGAAGCAAATGTGATTTGTTATTGGTGGTCTAACTGTGTGCTAGAGACTAGAGCAAATGACAAATTTAGTAAAGAAATAAAAGAGAAAAAATTAAAGATCATAAGTCTGCAGTGAAGAGTTTTGCCTCATGTAATTCAGATTTTTAATATATTTTATAGCTAAAATAGTTTAAAGACAATAGGAGCAACCACTTTATTGGTGTGTGAGTTTTTATAAATTTTAATTTCACATTATCATGGCAAGAGTAGCCATCCCTTGAGTACATCTTTGTCCATTGCTTAATGTTCGACACATCACTCTTCCACCAGCTGCTAAACATTGGGGATGTGGTCATCACTCAGAAAGCTTTTGTCCTGTGCTTCCTGACTTTTAGTCACTGAATCAGATATTGAGCTTTAAGAAAGATGGTAGAAGGAAGGAGGATATGACAGTGCAAAATCAGTATGCAAAATCTCTGCAGAGTAGGGGTAAAAGTAGACACTGGCCACATCTCTCATGAGTCATGAGGTCTGATCTTTCTCATGATGATTTGCCAACTCAGCAAGACCCGTTGTTAAGAGGGTACTTCCCTTTTCATTTCAATAGAATATTTACTTTCTATGTTATTAGGTATAATTTAGAGTTTGCTAATAATCTACATTAACCAACTATATTCTTGTCTAAAATGTACATAGACTTTTTTGGTTCTGATTTTATGAAATAAATACAATGTTGTAGGTAGAAAATTTTATGTATGTATGTTTTTCTACAGCTGGTTTTATTATATATTTACTTAATGTGTCTCAGGTCTATTTGTGTTTATACATCAATCTGTAGATAGAAAAATATTTTGAAATTCTGTCGTCTTAAAACAGTGGTCTGAACCTTGCAATTTTTAAGTTAAACATGTCTTGGGCATGTTTTTAAGTTAGAAAACATAGGTAACCCATTGTATGAATGTGTGTTTAATCCTTTCTGTATTGATAACCATTTATGTTGTTCAGATTTCTCACTAGTGCATATAGCAATCCAATAATCATCCTTAGCTAAGCTCTTTATGTTCTCTGAAATAGGATGGATTTCTAGAAACAGTTTTATTACTAGGTCATATGATATGTATAGATATTTTTAATAATTACACTAAATTACCATCAAAAAGAATCATACAAATTTCCAAACAGTATATTAGAATTCTCATTCCCTGATGCCCTTCTCTTACTAATTTAAAAATGTTATTTATCTGATGGGTAGATATTATTAACATCTTATGATGTTTCATTGTTAAATGATATACATAATGATACTGATTGTCCTTCTAAAACTGTCGCATGAAGAATGAAGAGATGAATGCAGTTAACTATTCGATTTACATAGTGCTTTTGTTTCAAGTAGATGAATGAAAAAATTCAGCAACCACTCTATCCTCTTCTATTGAAGGCTGCTCCTTAGGGGAAGACTGGAAATACTTCAGCTTGCTTTGGAATGTCTTTTAAGTACATAATGGTCCTGTCACATTTCCTGAACTGCAGTGGATTTTAAATCATCTTGGGTTGTGATATAACTTTATTAATCATTGACAGTCTCTGATTTCAGAATTCTTCAGACATTCTCACATTGAGAGGGACAGCATCCGAAAGTTGAGAAACCTGTACTTTTATTCTTTAATGAAAGTAAAATGTGTCAAAAAACAATCAAAGGAGAAGAAATCTTAAGTAGCCACACAAATTGGTTGGGATACATTAGGTAAGCCAGTTGGCAGAAGCAAATGTGAAGAGTATTTTTAAATGCACTGTGAAGAGAAACTTTTTTAGAAGTCTTAAAGACTCTGTTTGAAAAATTCACACAATACTGTGAAGAAATGACAACAAGATGAATGTCACAACAATCATAAAAAATTCATGAAGTACATTAGTATTTTAAATTTCTCTTGGAAAAAAATAGCTACATCTCTTCAAAGATATATAACAGGTTGAAAAAAAGTTAGAAAAATATGCACATCACTAGCTAAGTTCAGTTTGACTTCTGTTTACCAGATGTTTTGATAGAAGTCTTTTTCAGTGTTCAATATAATGGTATCTCTGCCTCACATTGCTGTGAAACACATAAGATATATATCTTGTTTGCTGATAAAGAACATATGGCTTTGGAAATCAGTGTTAAAACCACATGGAATTTTCATATAGTCAAAATTCATATTTCCTCTCAATATCATAATAATTTTAAAAATCTGAAAAAATAAAGTCAAATTTTATACACATGGGGCATGAGAGAGAGAAAGAAAAAGTAGTACTAAAGTAGTATGTTCACATTTGCCAAATGCATTAATTTTTTTTTAGTTACAGACCTTTTCAGTTTTAGAAAATAACCAGTAGTGTGTGCATCTCCCCAATCCATTGTCACAAAAAGAGTCATTAACTAAATAATGCTAAAGTGATTTTTGCAGATATTTTAAATCTGATTTTCCATTTTTCTTTCTTTAATCAAGACTTCATTGAAATACATATAAAGCAAAATTCTATGTTCAATTTATTTCCTGCTATATTAATGTTAAGTGAATAATACACTCTAAATTGTATTTTCTAAATATTATTTAAAGATATACATTCTTAAATTTTGATAGACAAATGATCTAGGAGGTTCTGGAGAGCTTAGTTGGGTAACTCAGAGAACTGGTTTGCCCCACATTTGCATCCTGTTTTGGTTTCATTTCATTCATGGGAACAGTTGCCCATCTTCAGTGTATCAGAAAATGATTTAACTTTTCAACAGGAGGGCATCAGGATCAAACACTCGAGTTTCAAGTTTCCCCAGAAATGTAATAAATTCTGTTTAATATGGGATGACTTAAATGACTTAGTATATGATGGCTCTTTTCTTTCCCAAAGAAAATCTTGGTATAGAGAGGTAAGTTTCGGGATCAAATGTACAGTCCTGCTCACTGAGGGGAGGAAGAAAAATCTGAGTAGTGCAAAATAAAAGGGGAGGAGGGAGGTGGTATCACAGTTAGCAAAACTGTCTTCCAAATTCAACTAATTTCCTTCCATGCTTACACAGCAATAATTGTAGTAAATGTTGTTTTAAGGCAGACAAGGGCTAAGATTTCCTTCCAAATACAACTAAAAATGAATTAGGGAGGAGACTGACAAATCAGGTCATCCTGAGTCAAAAGGATTAAAATGATCTGTAGTATTTTCCAAGCATCCTTTATAATTGTGTGATATATCTACTTTTTGCCATTCTTGTTCTTTCATTTCCTTCTTTATTTCAACTTCCTGTTTTATTAAATACTTGCAGTGTCCTGTGTCAGGTATTGACACTCTCAAGAATACAAACATGAATAAGATGTGTGCTAACTTTAAGGCAGTTACTCCTAGTCAAATTTCTACCTTCTTTCTTTCTCTTCCCATTGACCCATGAATGAAAGTTATCTTGTCTCTTGTTCATGACTGATAATTATCACTTCTTAACAAATATTTTTTATTGTTGCTGTGATTTCTTACCTCTAAAATTACTATTCAATGTATAATTCTGTTGCTCATAACTGTCTTCCAGTTTGGTTACTTAGACAAGATTAATTATTTGTCTCTAAAGCCTCTCCCAAGGGTAGCTGCTCCCAGGAACATGTTGCAGCCAACATTGAGTATAAATTCTTATCTAACTCCAGGATCTTGTTGGATTTATTCTCTCACAGTCTTTGGACAGGACTTGGTTGCCTGTGCCTCTTTTTGTTGATATTTTGAGGCAAACCAGTAGAACAGAGGTTGCCCAATTCTACCAGATTCCAACCATTGTTTTCTAAGACCCTCTTTACTGTCATGGACCACAGTCCATTCCATGTGTCAATATATATAATTTCAAAAAATAAACAAATTTTCTAACTTTAATAAAGAGCCAAAGGAAATAAAATAACATGTATACAATGCAACAACTGCTAATGCAGACTGCCTGCCCTCCTCCCATTAAATGTTGTGGAACCTCAACTCTAATGGTTGTTTAGCTTCAGAAATCACTGTGCCCTACTGAAATCCATGCTATAGAATTTAACCCTAATACCAAGGCTTAGTTTTGATACCTACTTCTGTTGTGCTGCTGTGAGGAAAGTTATGCTCTCAATTCTCCATAAGCACCTAGAGTCAGAACTTTTTTTTCTCTTCTTACCCGCAATATAGTGCCCACATATGTCCACATTTGGCATGATTATTTTAATGAGTGCATCTTCAAGTGGAAGACCATAAAATAAAATTCTGACTTTGGTGATATTGTATCATGACCATGTTGTCGTATTGTCCCCATGTGAGATCAGCAGAAAGCACTGAAGAATCCAGTGATGTTTTGCAAAAAAAAAGACAATAAATATAATTGTTTTTAATAGACAGTGCCCTTTGAGTGGAAAAACAATATTAGCAGCAGAAAATGAGCACATCCTGAGTTTTCTTTAACCAGCACAAACATTATAAAACAGTTTAACAGTTTCTGTGTCTGTGTCACTGAGATCTTTCTCCTTGTTAATGTGTTTTTTTTTCTGACATTGCTATGAAATACCTAATATAACTTCAGACATGTGCCTCTTTATAACACATTTTTCACATTGATTTACATATTTCACTCAATCCACAAATATTTATTAAGGATGTATATACTTTAAATAACTCCAGTTTAGGTTTCAGTCATCAAAATGTTTGTATCTACTTCTAATTGCCTAATCCTCTTCCTTCAAATTAAAAACAAAACAAAAAGATATCTGACCCAACTACTCCATCTCCAAAGTGGAATTATAAGTTACAAAACTAATATTTTGGTCCTGTTTAATACTGTAAAGGGACTTTAGATTTCACAGATCTTGAACTTTGTCTTTTGATTTTGTCTCTAAATCAAAGTATTTACTTTATACAACTCTGGATATTTAGTATTATCATACTAATTGTATGTATGAATGAATGAGAATGAATACAACCTGTTAACCATTCAAGTGTATTTCATCAGTGAATATTTTGCTGTTTCTTTCCCTTACCACAGGGAAGTTTGTATTAAACACATTAATGGTTGAAATGCTACTATTTAAAACGTGATCATCAGATTATTTCTGCAAACGGGAGAAGCTAATAGGTTTCATCTATTTAACTATGCATGTATATTTTCCTGTTGATTGTTTTAAAATGCACTTCCCTTTGTTTAAAAAAAGCATGATAACTTAATTTTGAGGATGGTTTTGTCTATACACTGTTGATCAAAGGCCTGGCTTGTGGTGGTAGACCAGTCTATATGCAAGGAGTTGGTCCTAATGATAGAGAAGTACTTCATTTTATATGAAGGTGGGTGGTATTGGAGAAGTTCAAATACTCTCTTTCACAGGACACTAATAATATTGTATACTAAGCTATCCCTGACTTGTGAAAATGACCTTTAATCCCCAATTTTATCTCTTAATACAAAAATCTTTCATTAAATGTAGGCTAACCATTTCAATTAATTTCTAAGTTGATGTTTCAGCAAAATAAAACATTTATCTTATCATACAGTAAGAGCAGACATACACCATTCTGAAATTTTCAGAAATCTGACAAGGTGACAAGTTCCAAGATACCTATGAGCTCGTGAGTTTCATGATGAGCTAAACCCTTTGGAAAGAGAGCTTTGTCAGCTGGAAGTGCAACTTTAACAACTGCCTCTTCTTCCATTGTTTTGTCCCTCAATATCCCCTGACATTCCCCAGCAACATCCACTGTCAGATTGAAATCATAGTTCTGCCATCTGTGCCAGGCCCCAATGCTACCCTTCTGTACCAGAATTAGTAGTGCTTTTCCACATTGCTCCTCAGAGAGTACAAACAACTGGAAGCAATTTAGAACTACTAGAAATGTGTTCTTTTCCTGGCTTCTCCACATCTCCCCCCTCCCTTTTCCAACATTGCCATATTTTTTTCATTTACCTTCCCATTGGTTGTTCAGATGGAAACTCAGCTGCTTCTTCTATGGGAGGAAAGCCTGGCAGTGGTGCACAGAATACTTCTGGGTGATCAAAATTGATTTTTGAAAATATTTATCATCCAAAGAAATATGATCTGGGGACATGTCCAGGCAATATGGTACTAAATGCTTTTGCTGGTCACATGGCTGGTATTCCTCCAGTAACTGGGTCTCTACTGGTGGCAGATGCTACTGATTCTTCTTCATGGGATTGAACTAGAATATTAAAAATGTAGAACCTACCAAATTTTGGAAGTTTTTAAACTCTTCAAAACTGGAATTATTGAACCTTTTATCCTTCTAAAAGAGGGGAATGTTTTCACCATTTGTTAAAATGACTATTCATATTTGGTGTTTACCTTTTATATCTACTTGCAATCAATTAATAGGCTGTTAAGCTATTATAAATAATGACCTATACTTGATTGATTGTTTCTTGACCTCCCTATCATCAGAGCTTAGACTCACTCTCTTAGAATTATGACTAAATAAAACTGTTAGAGCAATAGCCTTTACAAACCTGTAACGGAAGAGCCAATCAATCTCCTGTTACTGATCTGAATTACATGACAGACTAAACTCAGGGGAAGCAGCATGATCCTTCACATGGAACCAGAAGGCAGAAGAAAGAAAATCACAAGGGGTTGGAAAACACAGCACAGAGAAACCCAGAAGCAGGAGGAAAGTGGGACCAAACCAACCAACCAGCTTTGACTAGAGGGGAAGACTAAGTGAGGACACAGGGATTATAAGAAGTTCAAAGATGAGAGGAAGGAGCCAAAGAAAGCCACAGTATTTTGCATTATGCAGAAGCTGGACATTAAGAACAAGTCATAGATCTAAATCAGGCAGAACCTTGAGATCGGAGTCCATACAGTTGTTCAAATAACATCTGCCTTTGCATGAGGTCCTTTCTGCGGCCTGCTGAAGCCTGCCACACATGCAGCTTGGTATCTGTCACACCTGGAGGGCACTGGGGGAAGGTGCAGAAAAAGACATTGGACTAAGGATGCTAATTCAGATAGGTCATTGGACACTTCAGATGCTTTTCCCATAGGGAAAGAAAGTAGGAATACCTCTTTGTCAGTTCTTTAAAATGTGTCAAATTATTTGAGGATCTCTAAAAGAAAAGGTTAAAAAAGAAAGGAAAGAGAAAATAAGGTCAAGCTCAAGCAATTTTGATTGCAAAATAATATGAGGATAGTAGGTTATTAGGAAATAAGAACATAGATCATTTTAAAACGTATAATTGGGGTTTTCGTTATTTGGCATTTTGTCATTAACTACTCCCTGCCCCCAACAACAAAAGATAATTACCATGGTCTATTCTGACACTGAACAGTTAGAATTTGTACACAGATGTCAAAAATTCTCATCAATTTCTTATGAGAATGATTCAGTGGAATTCTGTTTCACATCTCCCTCTTCTTTTGAATCCCCACCATTGATATGCTTTGGTCTTACAGCACTTGTATCATTGCTATTCTTTCTTTCCCTAAGTTTCAAAGAGCAGAAATCATATATTTAACTGCGAATTAAAAGAAACTGTCCCAGGTTGCAGAGTAGCTAGGTTACACAAACCCAGTGTGTTGCCATAGCTGAATCACGTAGGCTACCTAAACTATAAATCCAGTTGAATGAGTGGTTTCAAGTGGGGCAAAAGAAAGTCGGAGCATTCAAACCTTGGTTTCCATTATTTCTGCTTCAGTTACTATATCTGCCCTTTCATTTATTTCATCTATTGAGCTTCTCTATGATTTGATTTCATTTAAAAAATTTCCATTTCTTTATTTTAATTATTTTGTTTTAATTAGTTATACATGACAGTAGAATACACTTTGATACGTCATATATAATGGAGTATAATTTCTCATTCTTCTGGTTATACATGATGTAGAATCCTACCAGTTATATTCTTATATATGTACATAGGGTAATAATGTCTGATTCATTCTACTGTCCTTCCTATCCCCATATCCCCTTCCCTCCCTTCAATCCCCTCTGCCTAATCTAAAGTAACTATTCTTCAGCTCAATTTACAACAGTTGAACTATGGAACCAACCTAGGTGTCCTTCAACAGATGAATGGATAAAAATGTATTTGCGTGTATATATATATATATATAACATATATATATATATATATATATGTATATATGGTGGAATATTACTCAGTCTTAAAATCATGGCATTTGCCCATAAATGGATGGAGCTGGAGAATATCATGCTAAATGAAATAAGCCAATCCCAAGAAACCAAAAGCTGAATGTTTTTTGAATGTTTTTTCTTGATATGTGGATGCTAATTCACAATGAGGGGGAGGTTAGGGAAGAATAGAGTTACTTTAGATAAAATGTCCATTTCTAATAAAAGTTTCACTGATGTGATAGGGTCCAGCATTTCTTTCAGATCTGAAGTTTCATTTTGTTTCAGTTTGTCTGTCATAACAATTAGCGTATTCCATCAGACCTAATAAGTCTCTTTTTAAAAATTTATAGAGAAAGAAGATGAATCCTACAACTCAGTCATGCAATATCTAGAAGTTCATAACAATTTCCATGTGAAAGGTTTAGGGTAGCCAGTAGAAAATGGCATTTTAGACTTTTGAGGAGAATCTTTTTATGATTAGCTTAAATTCTTCTTGAACTTGGTTTCTGACTTAGGGAAATAAAAAGCAAACCTGATGTGCACATGCTTTGTACAGGGACTGTGTTGCTTTTAAAAATAATAACCAGTCACTATTGGATCAGCTCTGTAGGACTTCTGTGGAAATGAAGTAGCCCGCCTTTTTCAGCATGAGTCAAATGTATGAAGGCTTTGATGAGATTAAAATAATCCAAGGATGCAATTTTGAGATGCTCAGCTAGAAGTAGGAGCTAAGAAACATCCATGTCTCCCATGACACAGTCACCTACTGTAAGAATCAGGTTTTAAAGTCTTTCTCCAGATAATGTCAGGGTATAGAGATAAATATGAACCACTGCTGGTTGCACTAGAAACACTGCTGCTTAAGTAATAAATCTTTCGGTTTTTATCTTTCAAAGTGTGTCTCTTTTCTTTCTGCTTCACATTCTTCTTACAGAGCCCTTATGTTGTCACTTGAGGGTTATATTTTGTGTGACTTCCATTGCTTTTGGGGACCTTGCACATTCTTTTTACCAAACTTGTAGAAATTCCAGTTGCTGTGTTGCTGCTAATGTCTCAGAATTACAGCAGAAAAGTATTTGTTTTGACCAGTTTTAGGCACCTACCTCCCCACCCTATCAACTCACAGCCAATGACTCACTGGCATGGAGAGTAAAAAAGTTCCAGTCCCTCATTTAAAGGTAGAGTCAATTCTGGGGCAATTGGAGCTCCCATGAGATTAGGTTGATGCTGGACCATCCAGGATAACATTCCCAACTCCTGTCCATTCCCATCTTGCTTCCCTCTCTCTCTTTTCACCTGAGATTGCTCCTTAATAAATCATGTGAACCCAAAGCCTCATCTCAGACTCTGCTTCTAGGGAACCTAACCTAAGACAGTGATAACTTTAAGAACATAAATTCTGCCTTCCTTTAACTTTCATTCTCATTCTGTAGCACATCTGGAACATGGCACTCACAAGCTTTATGAAGAGTAGGCCAAGTAGGAAAGTTGACCTTCAGTTGGCCAAGGACTCCCATTAAAAACTGTATAATTGAAGTCACCAGTACAATTGTACTCCAGCGCAATTTTAACCTTACTTTGAATTCTTAGCTCACTGAAGAATTAGAAACATGGCAGAATCAGGGAGTAGGATAACTGTAATGTCAAAATGGAATCCATTTAATATTCTAATGAATCCAAAACATCAGAGCATCACAATTAAAAAAATGTTCTCACTTATGAAAGTTTGTAAAAATATTTAATTTTTTCATACCTACTCTCTATTTCATGTCCTATGCTAAGCACTAAGAAAATACTAACAGTGAATGGTAAAGTCCACACTCTTAAGAACTTGTGAACAGTGAGAAACCCTGATAGAGGAACTAATGATTATTTTCAATATGCCTGGGCATTTAACAGCCTGATTCCATATAAAATGGCATATAAATTCCATATAAAATGGAGGGGTTGGTGGCCATGTCCACATAGGTAACAACATGAACCAAAGTATGTAGACAGGAAAGCTAGTAGAATGTTCCAGAAGATTATGTAGAAAATGGGTAAGAAATTAGGCTAGAAAGGTATTTTTTTACTGAGTTATAGAAGGACTCAAGATGAACTTTACCTTGCAAGGTAACTATTAACAATGATTTAAGGAATTCATCTTCTCCTGTCTTTTAATTAAAACAATTAAGTAACATAATAAAATATTCTGTCCTGAAATAATATCTAAAACAACTATTGTCATTTTTTCTTTGCTTCCATATTTTTTTATGGAAGCAGTAACTGATTTTAGTGCAGTGACTGATTTGCTGTTGTTTGTAGTTACTGTTTTATCCTGAGCTTTTCCTTCTTTATTGTATACTTTTATTTTAAGTGACTAAATACTGTTATAAGTCATGTGTTTGCTATACTTTACATTCCCCATTTTCATTTTCCCTGAAGGGTTTGCATGCTTTTCAACATGGCAATGATGAGGTCATATTTAGGTCCAAAAATGCACATCTTAAAGCTACTGTGGATCAGGATGAGCAAGACTTGAGTCAGAAACCTCAGTAAGGGAACCACTGCAGAGTTGTGTGGGAAAGTGTTGATACCCACCTCTGCGTCCTCATCCTCATTTCTGAAAGGAAATACAGCAGGCCACAGAGGTACATGTGAAAGTTAATTGCAATAATATATTAGAAGAACTTGGCATTTATGAACCTCCTAAATGATCAGTCATTCAACACAGGAAGCTATGGGAAAAAAATTTAAAGGTCAGTTTGACTGTTAGGCACCCAATTTCCCGAAAGACTGAATTATTTGAATGTGGGTTCTGCCTTATTCATTTCATGTGACTTATATTATTGCCCAACATATATATTTCTTCAGGGAATGAACTAACGCATGGCCAGGCAATAGATGCCTGTTGGTTAAATGGGCAAACAATTGCCTGGTGGGAAACATGGTAGGAGAGTCTTCTACCATGAAGGAATTGCTGTATCCATTAATCCAAGAAGTGGCAAGTAAGTAAACAGTAATCCAGTGGTGATAGGTACTCTCTTCTCTTACCAGTAATAAGTGTGTGTTAGGTGGGAACAAGTGCTTGGAGAAAATTATGAGTTAGGTGTTAAGATCCATCCAGAATCCCAAAGGTTTCTGAGCACTGTGAAATACAAGTCTGAAAAAGGACTAAATTGTCTTTTTCTTGAGTAGCAATGAAATAAGTTATAATTTTTTTTTTTTTTTCATTTAAGATCTGCCTCCTATTCCAGTCTGCAGGTTTTAGGAGACTTAAACCTGCCTCTGCAGGTAGTACAACAGGTGCTTAAAAATATTCACCAAGCAGATTCATAAATGCAGAGTGAAGGAAAGGGACATAGTCAGAGAGCTGGGTCAATCACAATTTTACTGTTATGTTATCTTCATCTTAGCACAGTGGGAAGGAAAGTGTCATAAAATGAATGAAACTTAATCAACTACTCTAAATCTCTGTTCCATCATAAGCAAAGAAATAAAAGACGTTATGTAAGACATACTATATGAAAAGAATACTTTTCTTTTTCAAAATTATGTAAGTTTGTCAAAAATTAATATGTTATATGCCAGTAATTTCTCACTCAAACTAAAACTGATAATTGTACATTAAGTCCTTGCTATGTGCCAGGGATTTCTAGGTACTTTAAGTATATATTTGATAATCTTAGAAACCAACCCAGAGCACAGCAATTATTTATTTCATTTTAAAGATGAAAAGTCTCAAAACAAAGAAGAGTAACTTGTTCCAGATCTCACAATAGTTTTTCCTCACTCAAGTTATTTTGTAGTTTAGAGAGTGATTCTCATCCCTTTTCTAAACACAGTTCTTTAGCTCTTGGGACACAGCTGTTACGATAAGGATTATGTTATTTACTTGGTTTAAAGGAGAGACCATTCAACCCATGAACAGACAGAACAAAAATAAAATAGAACCAAGTTGCAGGACCTTCTACAGCAGGTGCTTGGTATGGAAGAGTTTCTCTTAGCAGCAAACACAGGTAACAGTGGGATACAAGAAATAGACTTGCCCACCCGTGTTTCTCAAACAATGATTTGATAATTTTTGTCTTCCTTCGGTTCATTACTTTGCAATATTGTCAGTTCTCCTAGCACATAGTCCTCATGGTATTCTCTTGAGTACTTAAAGCATGCACCTCAAAAACATTGTTTGAAACACATTGGAAATTACATAGCCTGTCTAAAAGTGTTGGGTCCCAATTCCTGGAACCTGTGAATGTAACCTTTTAAGGAGAGAAATCTTTACCATGTAGACTGAGTAAAGGATCTTGAAAGGGGAAGTTGACCCTACCAAAACTTTGTTTTTGGCCCAGCTAAACTGCCTTCGGACATCTGGTTCTCAGAATTGTAATAAACGTGTTATTTTCAGTCACTGGGTTTGTGGTATTTTTTTTTCCCCAGTGGCCATGGGAAACTAATATGTACATAGAAAATAATTCTATGACCTTTTCTCTGAGGTGCAGTTTTTCAGTCAGCATTTTACCTTATTGAACTGGGATAAAACCAGAGTTTTCTAATCTACAAATGATTGATTTTCATCTTCATGTAAACATATTTGCTTATTCTTTCTCTATAAGGTAGGCAATTTAGCAGAGGATTTATAAGAATGTATTGTATCCTTTGAGGTTCAGTTTAAATAACTTTGATATAACAAAAGTTGGAGAAAACAATCTGTCTGAGTCTAAGACTTTGGAATATGAATTCATACACACTAATGAAGGAAAACAAAACTTGGCCTCAGAGGAAGAGAGTGTCTTATGCAAATCTTTGTTCTCAGCCAAGTTCATACATGCAGAATGCAAAACTGTGTTTCACTGTTTGTTGGAGATTTAGGAATAGCTTGAGATAATCTAATTTAAAAGGACTAGCAAATTCTGTCAGCTTTGTAGAATTTATTCCACATATGTCAAAGATATACTTATTATACTGCAAAATAAACTAACACTCTGTGACCTTAGATGAAGAAGTAAATATTAGAATTTATGTTTTATTCTCTCATATGCTTTCTATTGGTACATGTTAATGAATTGCAGAACCATACGCTGCAGGATCTACTGACAAATTCTGTATGTTATCAGAGATTAATGAGAATGTGGTTCTGGTTTTGTGTACTAACAAAATGTTAGTATTAATTTTCCTCTTTGATACTGAGTTTACATTTCTTATAATGTAGACATATAATAGGAAACCAACAATTTTATCTTTTTCCTTGAAAATATTCCTGGTAAACAAGGGATTTCAGAAAATCATGTCTTGCTGATGCCATAGCAACATAATCTTATACTGACAACATCATCTGTTACAATGCAAGTGGTTATACTCATGTGCTTAGACTAGACTTTCAGTTAACCAAAGTACATGGGGTTATTTTAGGATAAGATTTGTACAGATGTTTACCCAACTCTTAACAGGAATTATTTTAGTGTGTTCACATGGGTTGAAATGTTATATGCTTAAAGGATTAAGTTACTATTTTGACTTCGAATATTTATATAACTTTGAACTACAGGAGTAGGTTAAATGCCTATTGAAAAAGAAAAATAATACAAATGGACAGAGACTAAAATCTGCAAATTATCTGATTGCCCTACAGACGTTCTCTATTTAAGTTAAAAATTAAAAAGTAAAGTAGTTCTGTTTAAAAATATGCTAGATGAAAAGTAATTATGCATTTCTTTGTTTTATCATATTCTTGGAAAGAATACTTCCCAGCAGAGTTTTAATGGGAAACCATAGGAGGATAAGAGACACGTGAGAGACAAATTCAGTGGTTAAAAAAAAAAAAAATGTGACTGGTAAAAAACAAGAAAGGGAAAAATTAGGAGGGACTGTGAATCTAGCTTCCAGAGAAGTTTAATGAACAGAACTGGACTATTCAAGGCCAGAAGCTAGTGCATGTAGAGAGTGATTTTACATCATAAAAACAGAGTGATGGTCTTAGGCCATCTTTCTGTTACTATAACTGAACACCACTGGCAGTGATTTCTAAAGAATAAAGGCTAATTTGTCTCATGGTTCTGGAGGCCCAAAGCCAAGGGGCTGAAACTGGTTAGGGCTGGTGGTTACTCTGATGAGTCCCAGGCAGCACAGAAAATCACATGTTGACACACAGTACACTTGCTAATTTGGGTCTCTCTTCTTCCTCTTAGAGTCCCACCTTCAAGCCCTCATCTTATTCTCATTACTTCCCAAAGTTTCCATCTGCAGATACCCCAGTCAGATTTAAGTTTTCACTTATCCTCTTAATACTTGGCAATGGGGATTTCAATGTGAGCTTTGATGGAGACATTCAAACCATACCAAGTAGAGTGAGGTTGTTTGCTGCTCTCTATGGAAGGAAGCTGATTTCTATTTCAAGAGATTGGTGACCATTGGTCTCACACAAAGAGTCTCTGTTTTCCTTCCAGTTCTTAACTGGAACACTGATATGGCTGGGCACCCTGTCTGTTCACTCATCTGTCTAGAGCAATCAAAACCCTTTATTCTTACTGTGATGTGCAGTCCAGAATTCTCTGTAAATTTGCTGATAAATTCTAGTCATTTTCAAATATTAGTTAACATGTAGTTCTAGTTTCATACTCTATGAAAAAATTAAATTATTACTTTTTGTACCTGATACTCAATTTGTACATTTATTCTTTTTTTTTTATTATTGTATACAAATGGGATACATGTTGTTTCTCTATTTGTACATAGAGTCAAGGCATACCATTTGTGTAATCATACGTTTACATAGGGCAACGATGTTTGATTATTATTTTTTCCTCCCCCCCCACCCCTCCCACCCCTCTTTTCCCTCTATACAGTCCTTCTTTCCTTCATTCTTACCGCTCTCCTTATCCCAAACCCAAAAATAACCCTAAACCTAATGCTAACCCCTCCCACCCCCCATTATATGTCCTCATCCGCTTATCAGCGAGATCATTCATCCTTTAGTTTTTTGAGATTGGCTTATCTCACTTAGCATGATATTCTCCAATTTCATCCATTGGCCTGTAAATGCCATAATTTTATCATTCTTCATTGCGGAGTAATATTCCATTGTATATATATGCCACAGTTTCTTTATCCATTCATCAACTGAAGGGCATCTAGGTTGATTCCACAATCTGGCTATGGTGAATTGAGCAGCAATGAACATTGATGTGACTGTATCTCTGTAATATGCTGATTTTAAGTCCTTTGGGTATAGGCCAAGGAGTGGGATAGCTGGGTCAAATGGTGTTTCCATTCCAAGCTTTCTGAGGAATCTCCACACTGCTTTCCAGAGTGGCTGCACTAATTTGTAACCCCACCAGCAATGTATGAGTGTTCCTTTTTCACCACATCGTCGCCAACACCTATTGTTGCTTGTATTCTTGAAAATTGCCATTCTAATTGGGGTGAGATGAAATCTTAGGGTAGTTTTGATTTGCATTTCCCTTATTACTAGGGATGTTGAACATTTTTTCATATATCTGTTGATTACTTGTACACCTTCTTCTGTGAAATGTCTGTTCATTTCCTTAGCCCATTTGTTGATTGGATTATTTGTATTCTTCGTGTAGAGTTTTTTGAGTTCTTTATAGATTCTGGAAATTAGCGCTCTATCTGAAGTATGGTTGGCAAAGATATTCTCCCACTCTGTAGGCTCTCTCTTCACATTGCTGATAGTTTCCTTTGCTGAGAGAAAGCTTTTTAGTTTGAACCTATCCCAGTTGTTGATTCTTGCTTTTATTTCTTGTGCTATGGGAGTCCTGTTAAGGAAGTCTGATCCTAAGCCAACAAGTTGAAGATTTGGACCTACTTTTTCTTCTATAAGATGCAGGGTCTCTGGTCTGATTCCGAGGTCCTTGATCCATTTTGAGTTGAGTTTTATGTAGGGTGAGAGATAGGGGTTTAATTTCATTCTATTGCATATGGTTTTCCAGTTTTCCCAGCACCATTTGTTGAAGAGGCTATCTTTTCTCCATTGCATACTTTTGGAACCTTTGTCTAGTATGAGAAAATTTTATTTATTTGGGTTTGTGTCCATGTCCTCTATTCTGTACCATTGATCTACCTGTCTATTTTGGTACCAGTACCATGCCGTTTTTGTTACTATTGCTTTGTAGTAGAGTTGAAGATCTGGTATTGCAATACCCCCTGCTTCGCTCTTGCTACTGAGGATTGCTTTAGCTATTCTAGGTTTTTTATTCTTCCAGATGAATTTCATAATTGCTTGCTCTATTTCTGCAAGGTACATCATTGGGATTTTAATTGGAATTGCATTGAATCTGTATAGCACTTTAGGTAGTATAGCCATTTTGACAATATTAATTCTACCTATCCAGGAACATGGGAGATCTTTTCATCCTCTAATGTTTTCTTGAATTTCTTTCTTTAGTGTTCTGTAGTTCTCATTGTAGAGGTCTTTCACCTCTTTTGTGAGATTGATTCCCAAGTATTTTATTTTTTTCGATGCTATTGTGAATGGGGTAGTTTTCCTAATTTCTCTTTCTGAAGATTCATCACTTATGTATAAAATCCCATTGGATTTATGAGCATTGATCTTGTAACCTGCTACTTTACTGAATTCACTTATGAGTTCTAAAAGTTTTCTGGTGGAATTTCCAGGTTCCTCTAAATATATAATGTCATCAGCGAACAGGGATAGTTTGAGTTCTTCTTTTCCTATTCTTATCCCTTTAATTTCTTTGGTCTGTCTAATTGCTCTGGCTAGGGTCTCAAGGACGATGTTGAATAGAAGCCGTGAAAGAGGGCATCCCTGCCTTGTTCCAGTTTTTAGGGGGAATGCTTTCAGTTTTTCACCATTTAGAATGATATTAGCCATGGGCTTAGCGTAGATGGCCTTTATAATGTTAAGGAATGTTCCCACTACCCCAATTTTTTCTAGTGTTTTGAGCATGAAGGGGTGCTGTATTTTATTGAACGCTTTTTCTGCATCTATTGAAATAATCATGTGATTCTTAACTTTAAGTCTGTTGATATGGTGAATGACATTTATTGATTTCCGAATGTTGAACCAACCCTGCATCCCTGGGATAAAACCCACTTGATCGTGGTGCACTATCTTTTTAATATATATTTGTATGCGATTTGCTAAAATTTTGTTGAGAATTTTTGTGTCGATGTTCATTAAGGATATTGGTCTGAAATTTTCTTTCCTCGATGTGTCTCTGTCTGGTTTAGGTATCAGGGTGATATTGGCTTCATAGAACGAGTTTGGGAGGGTTCCCTCCTCTTCTATTTCATGGAATAGTTTGAGAAGTATTGGAACGAGCTCTTCTTTAAAGGTTTTGTAGAACTCGGCTGAGAACCCATCTGGTCCTGGACTTTTCTTTGTTGGTAGGCTTTTGATGACCTCTTCTATTTCATTGCTTGAAATTGGTTTATTTAAGTTGTGTATGTCCTCCTCCTTCAGTTTAGGTAATTCATATGTCTCTAGAAATTTGTTGATGTCTTCGAGGTTTTCTGTTTTGTTGGAGCATAGGTTTTCGAAATAGCTTCTAATTATGTTTTGTATTTCACTCGTGTCTATTGTGATGTTTCCTTGTTCATTCCGAATTTTAGTAATTTGGGTTTTCTCCCTCTTTCTCTTTGTTAGTGTGGCTAAGGGTTTATCAATTTTATTTATTTTTTCAAAGAACCAACTATTTATTTTGTTAATTTTTCCAATTGTTTCTTTTGTTTCGATTTCGTTGATTTCGGCTCTGATTTTAACTATTTCCTGTCTTCTACTACTTTTGGTATTGGTCTGCTCTTCTTTTTCTAGCGCTTTGAGCTGTAGTGTTAAGTCATTTATTTGTTGATTTCTACTTCTTTTTTTGAATGCACCCCATGAAATAAATCTTCCTCTAAGTACTGCTTTCATAGTGTCCCAGAGATTTTGATATGATGTGTCTTTGTTCTCGTTTACTTCTAAGAAATTTTTTATTTCCCTCCTGATGTGTTCTGTTATCCATTCTCATATAATAGTGTATTATTTAATCTCCAGGTATTGGAGAAGTTTCTGTTTTTTATTCTGTCATTTATTTCTAATTTCAATCCATTATGATCTGATAGAGTACAAGGTAGTATCTCTATCTTCTTGTATTTGCTAACAGTAGCTTTGTGGCATAAAATATGGTCTATTTTAGAGAAGGATCCATGTGCTGCTGAGAAGAAAGAGTATTCGTTCTTTGTTGGATAGTATATTCTATATATGTCCGTTAAGTCTAAATTGTTGATTGTGTTGTTGAGATCTATAGTTTCTTTATTCAATTTTTGTTTGGACGATCTATCCAGTGGTGAGAGAGGTGTGTTAAAATCGCCTAGTATGATTGTGTTGTGGTCTATTTGATTTCTGGAATTGAGAAGGATTTGTTTGACGTACGTGGATGAGCCAATGTTCGGGGAATAGATATTTATGATTGTTATGTCTTGCTGATTTATGCTTCCCTTAAGCAGCATGTAATGTCCTTCTTTATCCCTTCTGACTAGTTTTGGTTTGAAGTCCACATTATCTAAAATGAGGATGGATACTCCAGCTTTTTTGCTGTGTCCGTGTGCATGGTATGTTTTTCCCCATCCTTTCACCTTTAGTCTATGGATGTCTCTTTCTATGAGATGAGTCTCTTGCAGGCAGCATATTGTTGGATTTTTCTTTTTAATCCAATCTGCCAGTCTATGTCTTTTGATTGATGAGTTCAGGCCATTAACATTCAGGGTTATTATTGTGATATGATTTGTATTCCCAGTCAATTGACTCATATTTGTTTTTGACATGATTTGGTTTCTCCTTTATTTGGCTATTCCTTTAGGCTAGCGCCTCCTGTTGCTGATTTGCATCGTTGTTTTTCATCTCTTCCTCATGGAATATTTTGCTGAGAATGTTCTGTAATGCTGGCTTTCTTTTTGTAAATTCCTTTAGCTTTTGTTTATCATGGAAGGATCTTATTTCATCGTCAAATTTGAAGGTAAGTTTTGCTGGGTATAAGATTCTTGGTTGGCATCCGTTTTCTTTCAGGGCTTGGTATATGTTGTTCCAGGCCCTTCTAGCTTTTAGGGTCTGGATTGAAAAATCTGCTGATATTCTTATTGGTTTCCCTCTGAATGTAATTTGATTCTTTTCTCGCGCGGCCTTTAAAATTCTGTATTTTGTATGTTAGGTATTTTCATAATAATGTGCCTTGGTGTGGGTCTGTTGTAATTTTGTATATTTGGAGTTCTATAAGCCTCTTGTACTTGGTTTTCCATTTCATTCTTCAGATTTGGGAAATTTTCTGATATTATTTCATTGAATAGATTGTTCATTCCTTTGGTTTGTTTCTCTAAGCCTTCCTCAATCCCAATAATTCTTAAATTTGGCCTTTTCATGATATCCCATAATTCTTGTAGATTCTGTTCGTGATTTCTTACCATCTTCTCTGTTTGGCCAACTTTGTTTTCAAGATTAAATAATTTGTCTTCAATGTCTGTTTTCTGTTTTTCAATGTTCTGTCTTCCAGGTGTTCTATCCTATTGGTTATGCTTTCTATGGAGTTTTTAACTTGGTTTATTGTTTCCTTCATTTCAAGTATTTCAGTTTGCTTTTTTTCAGTATCTCTAACTCTTTATTGAAATGATCTCTTGCTTCCCGTATTTGGTCTTTTAACTGTTAATTGGTGCGATCATTTAATGCCTGCATTTGCTCTTTCATCTCCTCATTTGCTTCTCTGATCGTTTTAATTACGTACATTCTGAACTCCCTTTCTGACATTTCTTCTGCTGTGCTGTCATTGGGTTTTATTGATGTAGTATCTAGGTTTGTTTGGGACATTTTCTTCCCTTGTTTTCTCATATGGGTCAGCTGTCAGTGGGACCCTGAGATATTGCAGATTTCCTCTATTGACTTATAGTGTCCCGGTAGATTTCTAGTGTATCACCTCCCAGCCTTCAGTAGCCTGATGTCTTGGAGGAATCTGATAATGCAGTGCATCCGAAGAAAGCTGCCCCTAGCCCCCTACTGGTTCCAGGGTTTGGAGCTGGCTCTGTGCGGAAAGGCTCTCACTGGGGGCCTGCACTGTGCAGCTGGCCGTGTGGGAGGAGCCACTGCCGGAGTGTGGAAGGCTACCTGGGGAAGACTCTAGCTGCCCTGCCCTGCTCTGATAAGCCACCCCTATCTGTGCCTGCCACCCGGGCCGAGCTTTACCCAGTGGGCAGACTCACCCGTGGATCTATTTCAGTCCAAGTCACTCAATGCCTCCCCTTCTTAACTCCTGGGTTCTGGAGCGACTGGGGATGCAGTCACCCTCTAGGCAGCCATCTTGGATCGCCCCATGGAAAGAGCCTGCAGCCGGAGTGGGCAGAACCGCCTGAAGAGGTCTCTGGCTGCCCTGCCCTGATCCCAGAGGCTGCTTGCGGATCGAAGCTCTCCGTTGGTTCGGGCAATTGTGGCTGGCTCTATGGAGAAAGCCTCTCACTGGGCTGTCTGCTCCGAGAAGCTAGCCTTGAAAGGCACCTCCCACCGCAGGGGTCCAGGCTGCTTGGGGAAGTCTCTGGCTCCCTTGTCCTGGTCCCTGAAGCTGCTTGCATGCCGGAGTACGCTGGGAGTACGCTGCGCTGGTTCTGGGACTTGGAGCTTGTTCTGGTCAGAAAGGCTCTCACTAGGGGGCCTGCTCCGAGAACCTGGAGAAGCTGGCTGTGTGGGCGGGGCCCACCACCGGAGTGCGCAGGGCTGCCTGTGGAAGACTCTAGCTGCCCTGCCCGGCTCCGATAAGCCACCTCTATCTGGGCCTGCCACCCGGGCCGAGCTTTACCCAGTGGGCAGACTCACCCGTGACTCTATTTCAGTCTGAGTCTCTCAATGCCTCCCCTGCTTAACTCCTGGGTTCTGGAGCAACTGGGGGTGCAGTCACCCTCTAGGCTGCCATCTTGGATCGCCTGTACATTTATTCTAACTAAAAGATTATGATAGGGAACAAGATGATTTTTTTTCTTTTCATTAAAATTATTCCCCCAAAATAAGAAGATACATAATATTATGGTTTACTGACCTACTTTAAGCTCCAGGCAGCTTTCTAGGTTCACAAAAATGGAATAGATCAGGCCAGTCCTTTCCTAGCCATGAACCTGCCTCATTTTTCCCCGCCACAAGACCAAACAGTTCAAACTGGAAAATAGATATCCAAGGTCCTATCTTGTAGGTCCTATCCTGTCTGGAAGGAAAACTGTGGAAGTACCTAATAGTGGAGAAGGAATAAGTTTAAGAATTTCGACTGCTCTAAGTTTATCCTATGATTTTTAACAGTTGGGAAAGCAACTAATATACTTACTTACTTCTTTCTATACTTACACCTTCCAAAAGAAGTTTTTGTTAAGGATACTCCCTCCTTCTTTCCCTATCCCTCCTTTCTTAGAGCTTCCTGGACAATCTGCAGAGTTCTAATTCTGTCAGAACCCAGTGGATGTTCCCTCAAAAGAATGGTCACACTTTGGAACTTCCATGTTACAAACTGGGGCCCTCAGATGCTGGCCAGATGTTCCATTTCTTCAGATCTGTGGGTCAGGTCAGGGGGTGTTAGGAAGGCAAATTGAATAGGTTGTAATATCAACGCAATTTCCTTTCTGGCAAGGGTTGTGTTGCTATTAGTCCCTTTGTTTGCAGAGGTAAGAATATTTTTTTTTTCTTTGAATGTTATATAACCTGAGCTCAGGATAGGATATTTTACATTTTGCATGATTACAGCCTCATCATTTAGCAAAATGAGACCTACCCGTTCTCCCTCTCCCTTAGCAGGTCAGCGTACCCACCATTGTGCAAAGATACACTGGGCTCAGTTCACTCTACCTGAAAACTGCCTGTTCCCAAGAGAAATAATACTAGTTGTCAATGCTCATTCATTTTGCTATCAGGGATGGACAGGGCCAGATTTCATATGCCAATTTGAATTGAATTCTTTTGACTCTGTGTCTGCTGATGATGAGAGTAGCAGGTAGAGTTTTGTCAGTTCATCCCACCATAAATACAGCATGGAAACCACCATGCAAAGTGTGTGAACAGGAAAGAGGGAGGAGCTTCCAGGAGACGCCTCTCCATGCTACTGCTCTGGTTTTCTGCAGACAAAACTAGATTATTTGGAGACATCTCACAGATCTAATATGATACAGAAAGGAAATATGAAGCAAACATAGTAGATTTTAGTTAGAGGAAATGAAATGAACAGAAACTGAAAGAAGGAAATGAAAGAATTAGAATAAAATAATTTATATAAAATATATAAATAAAAAATATATAAATAAAATAATTTCTATATTTGCAAAACTGAAGAAATAATTCTTTCTTGAAAAGAAAAAAAGGTAAGAAAAATAGAATACAGTCAGTGATTTTACCAAGAAAAGGATGTTGCTCAGAGTATGAGAACAGCGAAGGTACCTCTGGTGGGCACTTAATATCTTCTAAGAACTAATTTATAGCAAATACTGTAGCTTGGGTGATAGTAGGCAAAAGGTTAATAGCCTATTTGCATTTATACTGTAAAAGTCTCTTTACCAAACAGAGGCAAATTACACCAAAATTCTAATGTAAAGTAAGGGATTTGTTGATCAGATATTTCCTGAATCCTTTCTCTTTGCTAGAGATTGAACATGCTGGTTGGTATATACCCTCAAGGAAGACAGACATGAGAAACAGAGAGAGAACAGACCTCTATGACCTTTCTTGAACATTATTTTATTTAATCTGTAGTGTATGTATGAAAGAATTTTATTGTCCCATTTTATAAGTGAAAAATTTGACATTCAAAGAAGTTATATAACTTCCCCAAGTCTATATATATATTAGTGAGAAGTGACCTCAGAAACCCTTGCTCTTTTTAATTTAGAGTACAGATAAGAAACAAAACCAACAAGGGCATAGGAATTCAGAAAGCCAGGATGGCACTGAAAGGTTAGGGAAGACTTCATGGAAAAGATGGTACTTTCTTATATTGAAAGGGTTCAGACAAGAGGAAGGCTTTGAATATAAAAAAAAAGTTTATTACCTAGAAAGGGACAATATAATCCATTAAAATTTTCTTGGATACAAGTATGGGTCTGATATTTTGAGATTTAGAAATTGTGAGATGAGGTCATTAGATAATTTTGAACATTCAGGGTCCATTTAAAAATATGACTCCTATCTTTTCATTCACCCACAGTAAAAAGATATTTTAGGATTAAAAACCCCTCTTAAATTCCAAAACATTTATTAATAATTTAGACTTTATACTAAATCATCTCAGAACTGCTGTAACTCAAATCAAATCATTTTTAATCTGGCTCCTCTGCCCAATATTAAGGCAGCCTCTAATTTAGTAAATAAACACCTGTGAAAATTGCATTGCAACCTCTATTAATATGATTTAAACCATGTTGTGTGTTCTCCTGAGATATGCCAGATTAATGAATTATCTAAGCCTTGGTGGAAAATGACCTGCTCAAAATGAAAATAGAATTCATAACTAAAAGCAGCCAAAAAAGCAACTAGTCTTAACCCTTTGATTTAAAAATAAGAATGGTGCAAATAGTTAAAAAGTAGGTCATCTTTATTATTTTAGATCATATCACATCCTCATAATCTGAGTACTATTATAGGTTTTGTTTGATTTCTACTTATTTCTTTAATATTCAAATTATAATGCATTCAAATACATGTGGGTACCCCCCTGCCATTTGTGCTTTGAATGGCATGTTTGGATGACTGGCCCAGATCTGGCATTCTGAGTTTGTGCCAACAAAAATGTCAAGTGCATTTGCCTTTTAATTACATGCAGTGCCTAGACTTTAATATTCCAAAATTTTCCCTGAGGAAGAGACTTTTCTGATCCTACAGTTTGGGGGAGGAAAAGATATGTCTGATATTATCATAATGCCTTTTTCCCCTAACCTTTCCAGATATCACATTTTTTTGTTTTATAAACATTTCACTTTAGGGTTTATATTTAGTTTTTTCATAGCCTATTCTGCTATGCACACTGTATGTAGATACATGATTCAGCATTATTTATTTTACTTATCTTATTTCCCAGTAATCTTCAGCTGAACCCATTTTAATCTTAATGGGTCATTACCACTATGTCCCACTCATAATAATCAATAAGTGAATGATGTAGTTGCTTATCACTCACACTTCACTCTTCCTTTCCTGTATCTATGTCAGTATAATGGAAGGGCTTGTTATTCCCCAGGAGTACATCCCTGTATTATTTGACTTCCCCAAAACATATAAGTAGAATTATTATTTTTTTTATCTCCTTTGTGACTTGAGATGAGGGGAAAATCTTGTTACTGAACTAAATAGCTCCATAATCTCTGTACTCCTTTTAATTCCTAATACATAGACAAAACACTTAGAACAACTTTGCTCTTGTTGTAATACATTGTTCCACATCTTAACTAAAAAGTTTCACAACATATCTGCATGGAGCAGAGATATTCTGTGTTGTTTAGTATGATTCTACAGAGCTTTGAAATGTGTCAGACACATGCCCTGAACAATTGGTGCTTTATTTAATTAATGGAAGGAAGAAAACAACACAAGAAACTCCTTTGTAGGTGTAAGATGGGACATGGAGCATGTTTTCCTTTTTCAATTTACTTTCATGACTTCCTCCAACTTCTCTCCCATTTTCCAATCATCCAACTATGTCTACTTTTTCTTCTGAAAGGATTTGGTGTGACCAATTGCCAATTTGTTTGCATCTCTATCTTTTCAATGTCTTTCTTTTTTAAAGTAGAGTTGAGTTTGACAACTCCATTGTATTTCCCTTCCTCTCCCCCCCCAACCTTTTTTTTATAGTGGTGAAAATTACCTGTAGGCAGCTAATCATATTTCTCCTGAGTAAACATAGGAAGTCAGGAAGCATTAGCCTTGGCTTTAATTTTGTCAAAAAACTAATGGTATGAACACAAATAGACCACTAATCTTGTCTGAGGTTGTTTTTCTCATTGTTGGATTTGTATGTTGAATGACTTTAAGGACTGGTTCAGATATCAACTATCCAGATATAATACCATCCCCTATGCAGGGTGACGGTACCTCTTCTATAGTTCTTGTCATAATCTGTGAACAGCTAGTCATTTGAGTATTTACCACATCCCTACTTCTTGATTATACACCTACTGAAGGAAGAGCATTTATTTATTTGGGTGTTTTGTTGTTGTTGTTATTGTCTCATACAGTGTTTTATACCTATCAAATATTCAATCAATTTGTGTCAAGTGTTGAATAATAAAATAATCCCTGTAGTTTTAGAAATTAAATTTTTGTCTATCTAATGCTGCTTATTTAAGTCATAATACCAGTGGTTTAGCACTCAAGATGTGGATAAAGGATTATATTTGAATTTCATACTATGTACCCTTAACACTTAACTGAGGCCTTAATTAAGTGGATTACCAGGTATTGTTCTAAACACTTTACATATTTTAACACATTTAATTTTTGTATCAACCTAAAAGAAAGGTATGTTTCTTCATCTCCATTTTACCAGTGATAACAACTGAGGAACAGTGATTAAATAACTTACTGTAGATCACCTGATAGGTGACAAAAGCTGGAATTCAAACCCAGGTTAATGGTTTTGTTTTACCAGAATACTTGAATTCCACCTGATTGTAGTATTCCCTATTAGTGTACTTTCTGTATACACTTGAGTTGTTTATTAATTAATACAGTGTAGTCTACAGTGTAGACTTTTTTTTCTTAATGGTTACAGACTTCATAAGTTCATAGGGTTAATCCTAGAAGTAATTTCAGATATGTTAAAGCTTCTAACAGTATCTTGTAGTTGATGTTTGCTCTTATATAGGTTACACACCTTGACAAATTATGAGCATTTCCCCTTGTTATTTATATATTTGTAAGAGAAACATTTTGCAATGTGTTGATCTGTAGAAATCGTTAGACATGAAAATGTGAATGAGGACCAGGAAACAAGTGCTCAGTGGTAGAGCACTTGTCTAGCACATCAAGGTCCTTGGTTTAATCCCCAGCACCACAGAAAGTGAAATGAAATGAAAATCTGAATGAGATTATGTCTCTGTTCTCAACCAGCTCCCTATCCATGTATGTTGCAGACTTTCTGAAACTACATACAATACAATTTTATTTGTGGGTTATGGAAAAAAATATTAACGAGTGTTTCGAGGTGAGAGTTTAATTATAGATAAAATCTTGGGGAAAATAAAGAATGTACGATCCCATGACCTAACTTACAGTTCTTGAAACCTAGTAGATTGGGTGCTTGGAAGACCTCAGCAGCACAGTTCTAGCCCGGATAGGAGCCATCTTTAGGTAACTGCACCCACAGCAGAGAGGAAAGACCTCCAAAGACTCACTATTCAGAAAAAAAAAAAAAAAAAAAAAGAAAAGAAAGGAAGAAAAACAAAAACAAAAGAAGAAGAAAGACAAGCATAGAACAAATGGAAAAAAGTATGACCAAAACTGATAAAGGTGAGAAATAGAAAAAGTGCTTGGTATTTCAGAGGGGAGACACTAAAACTATATTGCCCTTAAACCACTGATCTTAGGGCTGGTTCTAAGAAGGTGACCTAGTCTGAGACTGCCACAGAAAGCCAGCAGAGATGGTCTGAGTCCTCTAGTGCCTCTTAGGTACTGGTAGAAGAAGATGCAAATTCTGTTTTAGATGAAAGCATGATCCATTTAGGTCTGTAGGATTCCCACAGACTAACAGAAAGTAATTAATTCACAATCAAAGGTCACCAAGCTTTCTTGAAGGTAACTCACTGTGAGAGTTAGCAGAAGCAACAGATCTAAATCCTCACAAGACTGCAGGTATTGGGACTGCCAACTATGATATGTAAAATAGCTGCATACAAAACAAAGAAATAAAGTGTAGATCATGAAGATTAGCAAGATGCTAGCAGGAGTACCGAACAAATAGTCATTTACCAAAAAGTAAATAGAACTTAATAGGAAAGAAAAGCAGTTCTCCAAGTTTAAAAATAACTTTTGTGGTAGAATTAATAGAAGATTTGACTGACGTAAAGAGATAAATTATTACTTGGACTTCAGATCTCAAAAATTATGCAGAGTAAAACATTAAGAAGAGCTAAGATGCTCAAGAAGCCAGGTACATGGGAATGTGCCTTTCATATGTAACAGTACATTACAGACCTATAGAAAATAAAACCATGTAGTAGCATGGAGTAGATATGCTGCTTGAAAATAATGGAAAATTCAGAAAGTGACTCATGCAATTCTGTAATTTTGATATAGGACAGAAGTGGTTTTGTAGATCATTGAATCAATTCATATATTATATACAGATAACTGATATTTATGTAGGCAGAAGGGAGGGCCTGAAGTATTTCTTACTCATGCTCAGAAAGAATTCTACATTGATCCAGAGTTAAATGTGAAATGCACAGTTCTAAAATTTTCAGAACAAAAAAGAAAACATTTTTTTATGAATTCAGAATGGAACAGGACTTATTAAACAATAAACACTAACCATATGAAAAGATTGATTTATTCAACTTCATTAAAATTAAAACTACTCTTCACCAATATGCCATAAATAAAGTGAGAAGAAAAGCCACTGATAGAATGCAGGACACAGTCATTACCCCCAAATATGGTACCTTGATGTATTGAATATTTTAAGTTGAAAATAATTTGAGAAAATGACAGAAGCAAGAGGATCTCTTTGACCTTAACCCATCCTTTTGCCCTAAAGCAAGCTATAAAAACTAGGAAGGATTTTCTCACTTCCCCTGATGGTCCTAAGACCCTCCTATGAGAGGTATCCTTCCTTATATATGAAGGAAAGAGGAATCTTTATCTCTGAAGATGATAGACACAGAAAGGAAGCAATCTGAACAAATAGGATTTGCTGTCTATCCTGGTTCCTCACCTCATACCTCTATGCCCAGTCATTGTTTTCTCTATGACAGTCCCCATTCATCAATCCTGATATTAAAAAAAAAAAAAACAAAGATTTAACTGCGACTTTGGGACTTCATTTCCTTATGAAGGCTCCCATATCTCATAAAACTTATAATAAATAAAATTTTATTCTTTATTCTTATTAATATGTCTTTTGTTCTAGGAGTCCTAGCCATGAATTTAGAAGGTTAAAAGGAAAGGTATTTTCCCTTCTCTGTACCATCTGATAGGAGAAGGTGTTGGCAATACAGATAACTGACAAATAATTAGTATCCACATGTAAAATCAGAAGGAAAAAGATAAGGACAAAATGAAAAAGAAAAAAGGGTCAAAGTTACACACTGAGCATTTCAGAGAAGAAACATAGAAATATCCCAAGTACCTCAAAAATCATTTCCATCATAGTCAAATATTTATTAGATCTCATTTCTACCAGCAAACTGACAAGAAGTGTAATGATACAAAGTGTTAAGGTGTAATTTAAATGGAGATAACATACCCCACTGTTGGAAATATAAAATGGTGGCAATTAAGCATTATCCTGTAAAGTTAACTATTCACAATCTTTGTTTCAGTCCAAATGGATTGGATACAACCCAGGAGTCACAGTTTACAAGCCATGAAATAGACTGAGGATGTTTATTTGGCAGTGGTAGATAGTCCTAAATAGTTTGGATATGTGATAGATACCCTAAAGAACTGTAAATATATGAGGTTGAAAATGTTGATTGGAATCTGATTATGAAAAGCCTTAGATATTATAACTTTTGCCATTTCATCTTGAATTTGAAGTAAAGGAGTTATTTAATTATATCTGCATTTTAGAAAACCCATCCTGGTAGCAAAATATGGTCTAAATCTAAGTAGACCAATATAGGAAGCAGGAATTTTAGTGAAAAATCAAAGTAATTGAGCCTTGAAGACCCTTAAAGAATAAGAATCTATGATAAATTTCAGAGATACTTAAAAAAAATAGACTCAGCGGTGTTAATAAGTAAGACAACACACTAAGGCTCTGTTTTACCCAACTTCATGCTTTTAGCTAAATGGAAAATTTGATGAAAAACTTATGAACAATAAAATATATGTCCTTAAGTTACTATGAAGCAAGATAATATTGTCCACATTTTTCCCTTTAAATATACTTCTAGAACATGACACTTTTTAAAATTATTTCTATCATTTTTTTCATAATTTTACATCGTACTTTGAACCGTAAATTTAAAACTGAAACAAATTTAAAGAACCAATGACTAGAAGAAGATGCCTTAAGCAGTGTGAAATTAATTTTAAGTACTTATAATATTGATCTATATTTTTATTTCATAGTTGTTTAAAGACTTCATAGATTTCTGTGCTTCTATTCTCAGAAATTTTCACCAAAATTTCATTATTAAACATTATTAAATATTATTAAACATTATTAAATATTATTAAATTATTTTCCAGCTACTGTTAAGACAAAATGTGTGACACATAGCTCTTTTCTTATTTCACCAATTAAAATCTCTGATTGACCCTTTTTTTATAGTCAGCAATCCAAGGGTAGACAGGTTTCATGAGATCATATGAGGTACTAAAGCAATGACTTCAAAGGATGTTTGAGTTAAATAATAAATACTTCAAGATGCCCGTAAGGCTCAGGCATCCAAGGTGGCAGACTATTTAATTAATAACATGCACTTTACAAAACCAATCATTATATATTTATATGATAGACTGCTAAGATTTTTTAAAGCTGTTCTTCAGTAATGTCAGTTATGCTGATCACAGGGTTTGTTTTTATATGATGGACCCAGAAGGCTAACCCCTAGGTCACATCTACCCAGGAGGATCTACTAGTACTCTCTCATAAGTGCTTCAGTTATAAGAACTTTTCACATCATTATGTTACTCAGTATTCCTAAAAGTTACATAATATAGATGCTTCTATTATTTTACTGTATAGAAAAGGTATCATCTCTAAGAGATCTTAACTTGCTCATTGTCGTACAACATATAATTCTGAATGGATATAGAATTGCTTCCTGGGTGTGACTGACATACAGTAAGGAGTGTTTCTGGTCCTCCACACTGCATGCCCAAATATTTTGTTATAGTATGCACAGGTTTTGAATTGATCCAATGATCCACAAAGCCACTTCAGTCCTAGGTCAAAATTACACTACTCCATGAGACACTTTCTGGATTTTCTGTTATTTTCTAAGAGGCATATTGCTTGGTTTGTAACACCGGTCACTCTATAATATGTTGTGCTGTATGAAAGGTGTGTGTGCCTAGTTCTTTTTATTCTGAATAGCTTCTTCAGATCTAAAGTCCAATGAATAATTTACCTCTTCAAATAAAGGGAACTAAAAATGAAAACAGCCTTCCTGATTCCAAATCCTTTGTGATGTACACTGGAGTTTCCTTGTAGTTTGGTTTGGAGGTAGGTGGTGGCAGATGGTGCAAACAGTTCTGTGAAGGAGCAGCAAGCACCAAGTTTTGACGTGCCCAAGGAAAACTTTAAAGTGTATCCCAAGTTCATCTTTGGCTAATATCCAAAACAATAAAATCAGTGTTTTAGGAAGGCTACTTTTTTTTTTTATGCTAATACAATCTACTGTAGGCCGGATTAGTGTCACTCTTCTATTTATTCAACTAATATTTTTGTAGCATTCTCTAGACATACAATGATAAATAAAATGAACTTGATTCCTGCTTTCATGGACTGAACAGTGAGAAGCTACTAGAGCACTCTAATCAGTGATACCAGCCTATTGAAGTATTAGAAATGCTATGGGGTTTTGAGGTACAATAGATGAAGTGCAGTGAGGGAGAAATACAGGCAGCTGTCATGTGGTCTGGGTAAGAGATGATGTTGACCTGAAGGAAAGTAGTAACAGTGGGCATAGAAAAAAAGTGGAGGCACGATATTTAGGAAGTAAGAGTTCTTTGTAACTAATTGCATGACAAAGAGAAATGAAGTGACCATGTTTGCACAGGAGAACTCCAGTTTTTGCCTGTCATAATTATTGAGTATCCTCTTTCACATCTGAAACCAAAGGATAACTTAGATGCTATTCCTAGAGACAAAGAGAGGAAGGAGGATTATTCTGGTCTGAACCACCATGTGGATAATTGTTTCATTTACTGAAAAGGAGAGGAACTAGAAAAATCGGTGTGAGTTCAGTTTGGGACATGGTGGATGTAAGACCACTGTCATACATTGAAGGGAAGACATAGTAATCAGATGACAATTTGTGTTAGGAGGTAAAGAAGGAGCTGTTGGTTAAAGATGTATTGATTTGAGAAGCCCCAAGAAAAGTGTTGCTAGAAGGATGGAGTGGACAGGAAGGTCAAATGCTTTTTTAGAGGTCATGAAAAATAAGAGGAAAAGTGCTTATTAAATTCTGTAAATCATTGTTCATAGTGGTTTGGTGTTTTGGAGGGCTATGTGACTGATTGTAAGAGGTTTAAGGAATAAATAAGATGTGAAATATGAGCCAGGCACAGTGGTGTGTGTCTGTAATCCCAGAGGCTGGGGAGGCTGAGGTAGGAGAATCGCAAGTTCAAAACCACCCTCAGCAAAAGTAGGTGCTAAGCAACTCAGTGAGACCCTATCTCTAAATAAAATACAAAATAGGGCTAGGGATGTGGTTCAGTGGTCGAGTGCCCCTGAGTTCAAGGCAAGGTACAGAAAGGAAGGAAGGAAGGAAAGAAGGAAGGGAGGGAGGGAGGGAGAATTCATAACTGGAAAATAAATACGTTCTTATTTAAAAAATAAAAAGATGTGAAATATAAGCAAATTTTCAGAACTCCAACTGATAAAAGAACACATTGGTGAATACCAGGAAGATTCCCAGAATTTGAGTGATGATGTCTCTGAAGATGCTATTTGATCACCTAACATGCTGTATTTAGAGACTTTCATCTCTAATGTCCATCATGAAACTGGAAGAATAATTTTGTTTGACCCCAACTATTAGAATATCTTTATTTTTTTTAATACCAGGGATTAAACCCAGGAGCACTTAACCACTGAGTCACATCCCCAGCATTTTTTACTTTTTAAATTTTGAGACAGAATCTCACCAAGGCCTCACCAAGTTGCCAAGGCTGACTTTGAAGTTGTGATCCTTCTGCCTCAGCGAAGCTGCTGGAATTATGGGTTTGTACCACCATGTCTGGCTAGCTTTAATTTTTTAAATAAATCAGTGCGACTTTAAAGTTTATAAAGCTACCTTAATTATTTTCACCCCCACAAAATTTCTTAGAATCGCTAAATAGCGTGAAATTCTTTCTTAGTGCCTTTTTTTTTAAAAAAACTATACAAAAAAATTGTACTGCTTTTGAATTTAGAACACTGGGGATCCTCTGAATGTTCTTTGGTAGACAAAAAAAGTAAAAATTTATGGCAAAGTAGAGCAGTTCTGAAAGAAGGTGCTCTACATTATCTTTGTATATATGCATAAATTATAAACAGGCCTCAGGGGTGCAACCCTCCTCCTTGAGGAAGAAGAAGATGTTCACTTAGGGGTTACTGCTTGTATTTCCATTAATGAATCTTCTATGCTTGAATGACTTTAAATAGAATAGGACATATGTGATTAAAATATCCAAGGTAACAAATTTATACAGACATATTATATGAAAAAAAATTGCTGCTAGTAGTAGTAATAGTAATAATAATGTCATTACTAAAGACTTTGAAGAGAATTCACAATCAAGGGAATGCAACCACCAAATCATATGTACTTGGAGAATCTGATTAGCCTTCTATACTCATTTAAAAATTATGTTGAAGATTGATGAACAACTGCACAAAAATTGTAAATCATGATAGACAAAGCACTCTTAACCCAACTCAAATAAATGAACCTGGAGTTTTTAGAAAAAGTATACCATGATATACTTATTAAATTAGTTATATTAAAAATATTGACCTATCAAATAAGAACTCATATTCCAAAGAATTGTCAGAAGCATTTAGTTCTGTAAGTCAGGTATGAAGAAAATCACAAAGGGTTCATTTTCCTTACCCTCTGAAAACCAAGTGAAACATAGAACCTGATAAAAGTAGGATTTAATTAGTCAGTAATGAGAATATGTTTCATGGACTAAAGTTTTTACTAGGGATTTCTACATTGAACATTCTGCTTCCATTTTCTTGTGAAGTACTGTCTGTGTCAAATGTCTAATTTTAAGAATTTAAATCAATAAATGTGCTTTGGATTTTATATTCAATTTTGAAATGTACTCCACCCATTTTCAGTATTTATGTCTATATTTTACATATATATGTATTTCTAAAGTCACAAGTGCATACATATGTATGTATGTTGACCCTGGAAAGAAAGAGCTCTCCAACATATTTACTAGTTTTTTGATGAATTGAGAGCTATAAGATTTTTTGAAATGTGTTAAGCACTAGGTAACCTCTATACATAATTGAGGTTGAAGGTTGGAAATTTTCTGAAGCCTGCATGTATGGAAAGTGTCAAGTCATAAAAACTTCCTTCACTTACCAACTTACCAGAAAAAAGAACAAACTGTAGACTTGCTTTCTGCCTTTTTTTTTTTTCTTTTGCTTGAGAATGGTAATTACCGATTACTGGTCCATGGGGAAATTTTATCCTGTGCAATTAAAATAGTTATAGTGAATTGCTTTAAAACATTAACTGTGTTTTAACACTTTTTTTCAAACTTTCCCACTGGTTTAACTTCTAATTTCTGTTTTATAAAATAATATTAGAAAATTTTATTCTTTCAAATTTTTTATTTGGAAAAAAATTAAAATTTAATCGTATCAAAGTGCCCTTTTGGCAGAACCATGACTGGTGGAAAAACAGAACAGACATTTAGATGTGAAAATCTGAGAGTCAGGAGGAAAAAGACCAAGAAGAGGAGCTGAAGAAAGAATTGGAATACAGGAAAATGGATAACTTTTTTCCAGAGAATGAATAAATTGTCCTTTAGAAAGATATGAGGTTAAAGTTGGAAACTTGTTTGTGTGTCTGTTTATTCAGCCTTCAACTCTTGACTCCAAATACCAGCTGATGTCTTGGGTACCACAGGACAGGTCCTGAATGGACCTAATTCTAAGAATCCCTTTGGCTTTTGCCACAAAGATTCTTGGCAGTAGGGTCAACAGGTTTGGAAACTGAGAAATGATAGGTTAGAAGATAAGAGATGTATCAAATTTTGTCTCTGTCCTTGAGCAATTTATAATCTCTCCCCCATTCTCTATGCTGCAGGGTTTTAGTATCTTTACAGTATAAATAATAATAATTTCTCTACCAGTTTTCAAGGCAAATGAGGTAAAAAGAAAAAGTCTCCAGAGTGTTTCCTAGGACTTATATACTGACTAAAGTTTTTAATTTCTATTGTGTATATATAGGTGTGGGGGAGTGAGTATGGTTTTGAGAAAGAAAGGAAGTGAGACTAAGAAGAAAACCATGGTTCTCCAAGTGCTATTTTCCAAGTTTTTTATCTGGATCTTATTTGTTAAGAGAATGTGAGGTATTCTTGGGTGTATCTTTTTTGCTTTAATATTTGTTTCTACTGACAAACCAAGTATTCATCTTAAATCTTATATGTTGAATTATAAGCTTAAGCCTCTGGCTGTTGGATTAGGCATTTATGTGACCTAACCCTCTGACTTAGATAATTGTCACTGACCCTACCTTAACACACCAAGCACAGCACCTTCAACTGAGTCTAGAGGTGTTTGCTGAATGAATTGATAAACAGACAGATCTCCAAATCTGACTTCATCTCTTCCCAGTGTACTATTTGTTAAAAATCCCATGTTTTGACTTTTAAAGATCTTGGGAGAAAAATAGTTCACCATTCCCTTGGATAGTTATTTCTGTGGGGTTTTATTTTATTTTATTTTATTTTTTAGTATTTGTGTGTGTGTGTTAAAATACAATCTAGTGTGAAATCTTTCTTCTTAACGCAAAATGTCTTATGCTGCAGTTCAGCAAACTTCCTTATTTTTATTTTCAGGTGAGTTTTATTGAAATACAATAAATAAGTTGTCTTTTTATAGTAACTGTGAGCTGGGCATAATTTTCCTTTCTGTGATAATTAGCTGCTTTCAGTAACTTATTTTTCTGATTTGTTTAGCAGCAGCAACAGAAGAACCAGAAGTGATCCCAGATCCTGCCAAGCAGACAGACAGAGTGGTGAAAATCGCAGGAATTAGTGCTGGAATATTGGTGTTCATCCTCCTCCTCCTAGTTGTCGTATTGATTGTAAAAAAGAGGTAAGATCTGATACTGTCCTGTGCAGCTCACTTCCCTTTATGTCACTAGTTTTCAAACACTTTTTTTTTTCCTTTGAGCTCTTTTAAATCACAACAAACAAGAATTTAATTTTAAAGGTTTGTCAGCACCAGAGTCTCTTACTTGGGCTTTTCAAATAAATTCTTATTTGATTAAGTTGCTCTTTAATTTTGGATATAAACATATTTTTGTTAACCTTGAAATTAATGTAAGAACTTAAATTTCTCAAATGCAGAGAGATTTGAGACATTGTTTTATCTTATATTTAAAGTATTATTATTAAAAGTGACAAAATTTGGATTTTTTTGTGATACATTTGGGCTAGAGTCTGAATTATATTGTTATTCTCTATCTCTCTAAATCTCAGCTGCCAATAAGATATGAGGAGAATATAAATGTTGTTTAATGACATTGTATATTAAATATTCACTGACTAAAAATTTAAAAATAAAAAGGAATTTTTTAATTGGACATTATCTTTTTTTTACTATATCACCCAATATTGCCATCTTCAGGAATTGCATAAAGATATTAAGACTTACTGAAACTTCAACTGGTCTCTTCTAGAAATTAAAGTATATTTCCTGCTGAAAAACAAAACATTTCAAAGTACACAATTTTTGTAATCTGACCTTTTGGCCATTATAAAAAGTCATAATCTGGGGATCACTGTCTTAGAAACTAATATGGCCATCCAGTCAATCCTTCTAATCATGTATTTTGAATGACATTTCAGTTTGGAAGGACTTTTTAAAATAAGAATATACGCAGAGTTCATTCCCAGTTTTGTGTATAAAAGTGGTTATACTTTATAAATTCTATTGAATAATTTAATAAACAATGTTGCTTATATTGCATTAAATCTAATAGTATACTATGATAATTAGTTTGTACTTGAAATAAAGCATTAACATTATAGATAAGACTCATACTACATGTTTTAACAATTCCATCAGAGTTTATTTTAATATATTGCCTCTTTACAATTATCCACTGGAGATATATATGTTGGAGAAGACACATCTGCATTAGAAACATTAGGTATGCATTATAGTGTTTTGTGTTAAATTAGCTACATACGTGCTTTCCCCAACTAGTGCTTTCTCTTTTTGCTGTTGTCTACTTCTGTGGGTGGGAAATACATCATATGTGAGGCAAGATGATTTAAGTATTTTAGAAACAAATTTTCCAATAAAGATCAATGAAATCATAGAATAGAAACTTGGGATCTTATATCTCTGTTTAGTTTACATTTATGTTTGGAAAGTGATATAAACTAAACAGTTTAGAGAGTTAAATAAACTTGGCTTCACAATTAAATTTTTTCTAATCAACTTCAAATTGGATGTGAGCATGAAAGTGACTTCTGATCATATCCTCACTCAGAATTGGAATGTGCTTAGTTTTACTTATTATTTATTTGAAAACATTTATTACTTTTTAGTAGCTCTCCATATCCATGGCTCTCTCTTTTAGAAATAACGAAGAATTTGAAAACTAAACTTCTTGCAGTATGTTCGAACAGTCACTAAGCAAGATTGGGGTGGGGGGTGAATAAAATGCTCTGACAGCTCTATAATTGCATAACGAAACAAATTCTTTTTCTGGTTCATATTTTAAATAGTTGGATAAATGAGCCTCTATTAAAATGTTAACATTTGAGTTTTCATAATTATACTTTAATTGATAGAAAGTATCTAGGGCTTTTGCTTCTCTTCCTCCCCAGTACCATTATGACTAAGAAAAGTTATATTTTTAAAGTGGATAAAGTTCCATATGTTACCTTCTTATATGAAATATTATATCTAAGTTACTTGAACTCCTTACTTTCCTGAGCAATTTTGTAATGAGTTTTACTCATATGTAGGGGATGTCACATATGGATCATGTCTGATTTAAACACAAGTATGTTTATTATACATACACAAAAACATGAATATTGTAACAGTATTGGATATTATCAAGTCTAGTTAAAATTTTAGCATATACTGTAGTTTCCCTTTTAACATACAAATTTATTATAAAAATAATAGAAAAGCAAAATATTTTAGCCTCTGACTGTCTGCATTTTTATAGGATATTGTTAAATTTTTCAAGACTTTATCCCTCACTGGGAATAGTATATGTAGGTATATTTCTCATGTTGAAGAAAATTCCATGTGTTTTGGGTTGTTTTATAAAAGAATGGTTTGGAATTCAACTGAGTAAAACTTTACAACTGAGGGTATATACAAAGTAAGTTTTTAGGCTAAGAAAAGGGATATTGCATCTTTCAGAACGCAATGTCATTTTTTTAATTTAATTGCTGTTGAATTATTTCCAAATCGATGCCATTTTTCCATTGATTGTGTATTATGTATTAAATACGCAGCATGAACACATTACTAATTCCAGACAGAAATTTGAAATTATGTTTCAATACAGTAAATGTCTGTGCATGACATCATGTTCACAGGCATCTACTGTAGAAATATCTTTGTGTATATATTGTATGGTACATATGTATATTCACATAGTATATGTATATATGCCTGTGTACCATTAAGATATGACTTATTTACAGAACTATAGCTATTATTCTGTATATAAAATAAATTAACATAATAGATTTTTATGTTTTGTATCAAAAGAAAAAGTCTAGTATACAAGTTCTATACACAGCTGTTCCATCTGTCATGACATTTAAATGGTAATGGATGATACTATGCTTAACTGCATGTTGAAAATACACAATCCATTTAATTTTTCAATTTTTTGGCAATAAAAGAAATATCAGCATGTTCTTTTTTCTAAATTATGTATTTCAAATTTTATTTTTCTATTGCATATCTGTCTGTTTAATTGCATGGCAAAAGAGATCTAACAATGCATGAGCAAATTAAATGCAAAGCAAAAAACATGAATTTTATTTTATTTTGTTTTCTTTTTTAACGCACATTTTTCTGCTTTATTGAATGTGACAGAGTCACGCTTTTCATTCACCATTGCTTCTCTTTTTCCACTGTCTGTGATTTGCTTGCCAGGAGGAGCTACTATTCTTACTCCTACTACCTGTAAGTAGAAAATGGGTGATGTACAACTTTACATGTGTTAAAGATGCAGTATCCCTTTTCAAAAAAATAAAATAAACGAAGTTCATAATTTTGGTGATATTTCAAAGAACATCTTTTTGTGGACTCTAAAACTATAAACCATTATCTATTTTCCTAATCTTTTTTAAAAGGGATATTGTATTTCTGAATGTTCAGCCACTTCTAATTTTTATTTATAGTTTTCCATAAGTAGCGTTAGTCTACAGCGAAAAACATTCAGTTACTTAAGTCAAAACTGTACCCTATTTTAGCAATAAGGCACCTCATTCATCTGGCAGAGAAAGTGGTTATAATTCCCTAATCTCTATGTGATATCATTAGAGTTAAGAAACTGAGCTAAGTCATGTATTTATTCATAGAAGAACATTCAAAATGCCTTCGCAGGATACACATCAGATCAGGTCTGCAAGTGATAACACCTCTTTCCTCATTTCCAGGAATCCAGGATGGTTGTAACTTCAGAATACCTTTGGTCTGGCCATTAAACAATCAGTATGCTCTTGTAAAAATGAATGGATGCAATCACAATGTTGCAGGAACAAAGAAATAAAAATTCTTTTTTAGAGAAGAAAATTTTGGTTTGTTTACTGTAACTAAATGCAACAAAGATTTTATAAAATCAAGGTTAAAACAAAACAAAACAAAAAAACCTCTTGTCAATGTACGCAGGAACAAGCATACATGTGACCAGTATCCTTTTCTTTTCCAGAGTCTCTAGCTAATCTTAGACTTAGGTATGACAAACTCATTTGCATAAGGATAGAGGGAATTGTCCATTCTAGTTTTGGAGTTATTTTCAGTTTATCACTTCAGATGCCAGTGTAGTCATTCAGCCAATCCAGAGAAATGATATGACACCTTTCAAGGCTTAAGGATTGAGATTAAGTATGTTAAGAGCATATGTCCCACAGCATTTATCTAACTAGGTAAATTTAAGCTAGCTTTACAACAATTTTTTTACGAGTCAATCACTATGACACAGTTCTGCCAACAATTTAAATATTATAAACATTTGGCTTCCTAAATCTGCTAGAACAAGCAGGTGTAAACTAACAGTGCTCCTAGCTTATTGTGATGAATCATAATATACTTGTTAAATCATGTTTGATGAAGCCAAAAGTAATTAACCATACCATTTCATACAATGATGGAGTACTTTTCCCCTTTATGGCCCACCCATACATCCACCTGCAGAAGTTTATGCTGTTGGCTGCTTTGATAATGAAAGTCATTTGCACATCTGTCAAACTCAAGTACTTGCAAAATGAATTGCTTAACTGTCCTGAAGTGCACATTATATATGCTGGTTGCTTCAGGGACGACAAATCATGAGACATACTAGAATCGATAAGTATTTAATTATGAGAATGTCAATAAGCCTACCATTAACTATCAGTGTATCTGTAAAATCAGAGTGGGACTCCCTTTTTGGTATTTGGTTAACATTTCTATGTTCTAATCCCTGTAGTAGTTTATGCTAACGTTATTTTGATATTTAGAGGGCTACTACCATTTTAAATCTTAACTAGAAAGAATGTCACAGAGGTATGCTATTAAAGGCTATTTAAATATACCTAGTGATACTAATCTGAATTAAAGACTTTTTTATAAAGGTAGAAATGACCTAGAATATCACTTAAAACTACGTGTGATCTTTGAGCTAATTTTCATTGGCAATGTCATAATAAATGTCAGTTTTTGATGAAAATACTTAATGCTAATGTTAGTTTTTCTTTGTTTTGTAATCATCTGAATGAAAGCCTACCTCACAGGGTTGTTGTGAGGATTTAGGTGTAAGACTAAGCTGATAATGCATGACTGACATGTACCCACAAATACTATATTCCTATGACATTTGCCTACTAATCTGAGTTTTGAATCTGAAAAATAGAAGTCCTTTATTGCATGAGAACTTTCACTTTTCATGCATTTGAAAAATCCATTGCTTCTTTATTTTCCCCAGTCATGCAGTACACATAAATTACACATTTTGAGGTAAAATCTCAGCTTAAAAGCATCATTTCTACTTGCTATTTTCTATATGTCCTCATTCAAAATTTTAATGGTGTTTGGATCCAAATTCCAAATTGTGCTATTTTTTTTATCCAGTCATTCTCTCATGTTTTTGGGGGAATGAATTTATTCTTTCTTCTTGCCCAAGAAACAGAGATTGGATGTTTTTGAAAAATATTTTTCTGCTGTTTTATGATTTATAAATGGCAACACATTTGTGCCATATTCATATTCTTCTTAATTATAAGGCAACCAGTCTTTAATTCTTAGATTAAAGTTATTTATATTAGAATATGCTTCATAATGTGGCAATATAAACAATGTAAGCAACTGGATATACGATAAGAACTTAGGTTTGTCACCAGGTCTTCTTCATTGCTGATGAGATATAATACCTCAGGCAAGCTTTTTTTTTTTTTTTTAACTCCATTGAGCCTTAACACACTCATCTATACAATTAGAACCCTTATGCCATCTTCAGTTGATTGAACTGAGAATTGAGTTTAAAAAAATGAAAAGTGACATGCATAAAACAGGTCTAATTTGTATAGTGAAAAGTATTAATTGAGTGCCTACTATGTGACGGCATTGCTTCAAGGGCAAAGGTTATACAGACAGTCTCTCCCCTCAAGGAACACACCATGGGAAAATGATTGAAAACTGCTTGCAGTGCTCTGTGATGAGTGTTATTACAGGGGGAAATCGTGGTGCTATGGAAATCACAGAGCAGGAAAACTAACCTGAAACTGGAATTAATTGTAAAAAACTTTCCTAATGCAGTGTCTTTTAAGCTGAGCACAGTGAATGGAAGTTAGCCAGTCATTAGAAGCTAAAGGATGTTGTAGGTCCAGGAACAAAATCCTACATGGTGGCCTAGAGGAAGAAAGTAGTGTCTACAGGTTCAAACATAATGTTTAATTAAGCCTATATGCTAGTTTGGAAAATAAAAACACTTTGAAATCAATCAAGAAGAGTATAAACATTCAGAATCATGGTTTGTTTTTAAAAAGGAAAAATCTAAATCAGAATTTTGATGCTCAGATGAAATGCCAGTAGCCACTCAGACAAGTTGTCCCTGCACTGCTTTTGAGTTCTACATAGTGAGTGTCCATCTGGAGTCTTAACACTGGCAGCAGCACGCATTTATATTACGTGTTAAAACCTATATATTTGTTCAAGGGTTTTATCATCTGGCCTAGAAAGTAGAGGGGGTTAGTTGTGTCAGTGTATAGAGTAAATATGGCCAATGAAGATGGTGGCAAAGGGAGTGATGTGAAGTGGTAGATGTGGAGGTCGTGCTAGTCCTTAACTTTATTTCTGTCACTGTTTTCGTAAATATTGCTAATACATACTCTGGTGCTGATGGTTATTACTTCTAAAAGAAACAAAATCTTCTCTATCTCCGTGTCTTAATCTGCGGTCATGGTATTCAGGCACCAGATCTGTCGTGCCAATGTGTGGTGTGTTGTGGGTGTGTGCTGGTGAGATCTAGTATTGCAGTTCTCAGGGTAAAAAAAAAAAAAAAAACACCGGGGTATTTCTCAGATCACTAGCCTATTATTATTATTTTTTTTTTTTTTTTTTTTTTTTTTTTTGGTGGTGCTAGGGATTGAACTCAGAGCCTTGTGCTGGCAAGGGCTAGCTTAATTCTTTAAAGGAAAAGGTTTGGGGCACAAATTCAATCTATGAGCTGAGACTTTGAAATATTTGTAGTACTTTAGTGCAGAAACTAGTGAGGATCAAAAGAAAACATCTTACCTTATAATCTAGCTAAGAAATGGGGTTCTTAAAACAACTAAAGAATATTTCCAAGGCAGCATAAATGGCTGCTATAAACTTGGTGATATAATTTCCCTGCTACAGACTTTTACAGTGTCTTTATTTATATCATATATAAATTGCCGGGTTAATGCGATTTAAATATTTTAGATAACTTTAACAGTTTTTTTCCTTGCAAGTTTCATGTGTAACATTCACAGAGAGAGAATCAAAATATATTTTACATTCTTGATATGTAAGATAAAACTGTCTGTATTTGAAGAGTTCAAAATGCTAACTCTGCTAATTTCCAAATCCCATCAATGATGCGCCCTGCTTGGAATTCATGAGAGACCTCCCCAGTGGATGTTTTGCCTTGGGGTTGTAAATCTCATTTTTAGAATTCGACCACATCAGTACTCCAAGATGATGATTATTTGCATTATAATTTTACATAAGATTCTTCCAAAATTCTCTCAGTACTCTTACACAGTATATGATTCAATCCCATATAATGATTTGTACTGAATTGTCATTGATTCCAAAAGACTGCAGATTAGGTTTTTATTAATATTACAAATATATCACTATATAGATTAATGCTACACATGTTGCGTTTTTACTTAGTAATAAGAGAGAGTATTAAGAATGGGACTTTTCTCTATCTATCTTAATTGGGTGACTATGCTAAAACAAACTTAAGTCATGTTATTCCCAAGAAGAACCTCTGAAAGTCGATTAAAGGAATTGATAACTTAGGACGAAGACCAAAACTTAGCTTTAGTTTAAATCTTCCTTGAACTCCTTTACTTAACAAGTGTTTGTTTATATTTTGGTAAAATGTAGTTATACTTTTTATGAAAGTTAACCGAATGAAATACAGGAAATGATGAGAAGCTTGGATTAACAGCTTGAATATTACTATATCTGACAAATCAAATAGTTTTATAGCAATCGACCAATATAATAGCTTGAGTGTCAACTGCATTCCAGAAGTTACCAGTTCTTAGGTCTTCTAAACCGTATCTGTTATCTTGTCTTTGGGCCCACTTGAACTACTTGTTTCGGGTGTCAACTTTCCTTCAAGCCTCACACTCAGGGTTCCCTTTTGTATTTGCGTTGGCAGCAAACTGGCTAAAAAGCGCAAAGATGCTATGGGCAACACCCGGCAAGAGATGACTCACATGGTGAATGCAATGGACCGAAGCTACGCTGACCAGAGCACTCTGCATGCAGAAGATCCTCTTTCCATCACCTTCATGGACCAACATAATTTTAGTCCAAGATGTAAGTTCTTCACTGAAATCTTAATAAGTGATTCTGAAGTTTGTTAAGTTTATTTGGAGTTTTCTATGTTAACTTTTAAATAATGAGAAAGAAAGGAAGAAGTAGTTAGAAAGAAAAAAAGGAGACAGAGGATATTATGGGATTTACAAGAAGTTCTGTGTTCAGACTTGATACTGAATTTCGTTGAACTTCAAACTGCATGAAATTTATTATTCAATCATAAGATAAATTCTAAATATATACTACTCAGACCATATCATTTTTTGCTGCTTTAATTTAAATATGAGATTGCCTACATAAAATTGGTTCATGTCAGAATATATAATTATTTCAGCATTTGCATCTTCCTTTGTGTAAGCTAAAGTTTCTTTTGCAATATGAAGAAACTGTAATTCTTTTGGGGAAGTAATGGTACTGGTAAAATTATTTCAGTAAAGTAATACACTATGGAGTCCTAGGGAATATCCATACTAAAAACTTAGCTAGGGGAAAGAGCAACCTATATGCTCTTAAATATAGTGTGATGTCTAAAAGTATGTTTGGATTGGAGAATTTAAAAGGAATGGTGAAATCCACAAATCTATGCATCCATCTTAAGGGTTATTAATAACCGATCTATGAAGGCAGGGCTTTTAAACTATTTCTACCAAAGTAATGTTTAATGGCAGATGACTTGAATAATTATCTCAGACTTGATAATACTATTTATCTTCAAATTTTCTATGAGTTTTACATTTTGTTCTATAGTACCTACACTTGTTAATTAACTTACCTTACTGTGTTTCTTCAAATCTTCAAGAAAAATTGATACTTGAGGTAGACAAATCAGATTTGCCATTGGCCATTTGTACCCAGAGGTATTTTGTCATAGCATTTAGATATATTCTTATTCCAATTTGAAAAAATATGGATGTAAGGAAGGGTATAAACAATAGAATTATTTTCTATGCAGATTATAATTATGTTGTAGTGGTAAGGTTAAAATTAAGGATTTTTAGGCTGAATGCTTTTATTTGTTTCAGAGAGGGGAAATTTGTTTCTGAAGTGTTTAGCATGATGAAATTTTTCAATAATCATTGAGCTGAATTCAGCCTGTCTTGATGTATATCTACACCATATTAGAAGTTAGAAATGCTGTATGAGTCATTTTGAAATTTAATTTTAATCATGATGGGGTCTTTCTGGTCTATTTTATTTTTATTTCACTATAACATAAATGACAGGGAAGAACATAAAATACTATTAATGTTGAAAGTAAGTTTTGCTGAAAATAAATGTATCATCTAAGTACTTGATTTAATATTTAATCAGTTATAGGTTTGAAAGCATTTCTCTTCCCCAAACTTCTCTATTGCCTATGTTAGAACCTTATTAGAAAGTTTTAATTCAGCAGTATAACTATAAATATGCACTCATAAACTTAGAGAAAGGATTAAATCTACTTCCCACAGTTAAACTGAAAAAAAATATTTGGAATGAATATGAGATAATTATTTTTCTAAGTACCTTATACTTGATAGATCCAAACTGCATGGTTTCTTTTGCCCTAACTTTACAATCTTTATAATGTCAAGTTGAATCGTCTGGCTTTTTAAGTTGAACAGAGTACTGAACTATAATTATAGATAGATACCTTTCTTGATAGTTTGAGAGAACTCAAGCTGGAAGAGAGAATTTGACCACCCTTGTAGGTGCAGTTATCAAAGAAAGTTTAATAATTGTATTTCATAAGAATGCATAAATTGTTATAAAGAAAGAAGAGTTCAAAATATAATTTTAGAACAATCTATACCTTCATGAGCTTTGTTTTTCTACAGTGCCCAATGATCCACTTGTGCCGACTGCTGTGTTAGGTGAGGCCCTAACTCTTTATCATTCCTTTTTATTTTATTTTTTGCATGGATCACAACTCCTTGCATGGGTTGTAGCTTTGTCCATAGTAAATTATTTGCAGTTCTGAAAGTGTCTTGATGCTTAAAATAGATAGCTCTGGTCTTATTAGAGAGAGCTATTCTCTGTTCAACATAATCAAATCTAGTAGATTTCAAATTAGCAAGGTATACTGTTTAAGGTTTACTTTATTCTTTAATTAATCTTTCTGTTAGATTTGGAACAAAAGTTCTGCAGCCCCTAATGCATGACTAATGCTAATATATCCAAGTTAGTGGAATGAATCCAAATGCATTAGCTCTCAGGGGCCAGTGATGACTGAATTAACTAGATTTTATATGAAAGTCTACCTGATGGAAAAGTATTTCCTAAATCTTACTGATTTTATAAGAACAGTAGAATACATTTTTAAGTGAACATTAGGACCAGTACATTTGCTTTCAGTTGATCTTTACCCAGAATTTGCAAATGCAGGTAAAATTGCTAGAATCCTGATGTGGGGCTTGACATTTTATATAAACCTTACATGGTAAATAGTGCTATCTTTCAAAAATTTAGAATAAGCCACTTTGTTTATGTCTTTATAGCATTGAAGACAGTTGATATTGCTAGTGATAATTTGAACCATTCAGATGTTAAATTCATTAACTTTTAAATGTAGCTATAGACTTCAGAATGAAATGAGTTTCATTTCAAATTGTACTCCATTCCTCAACTAATTGCACATCAATGATGTTTCTGGCCAGCTTGCTGTATGTTCACAAGTTTCATTATCAGTTTTATCCCACTTAAGATTTAACCAAAGAAATACAAAAATTTTTAGATAACTATATCTTAAAAATTCCTATGTCATATTTGATATTTATATTTAACATTTTCTATGAAGATACAAACATAAGCTTATATTTTATCCATGTTTTGGTATCCATATATTCAATGTTCAGTTACACTCTAAAATATTTTCGAACTATACAACTAATTCAGTTAAGTAGACTGTACCCCTTATTCACTAATTAAGTTATAATTTTATTGTTGAGATAAAAATGTATGTTAAGAGAATCCGCCTATTTCCTACCACACTCTTACTGTGAAATCTGCATGAATAACGGGAGGAGGTGAACTGAACTTGTCCCCAGAGTGATTTGATTGCATTAGGGAGGAACCATGAATGATCATCATGAGGAGATACCAGATGCCTCTGCAAATGTCATCTTCTGTTGAGCACTTAGAATGTTGCCAGTGTCAAGTGAATAAGTAACATTCAATTAAGAAATTGAGGAACTCATTGGAAAAAGTTGCCTAAATGTTAAAATTTTATTATACTAATTTTTTAAGAGCATAGAGAATTAGGTCCAAATCCCAGTCCCCCTTTTGAATTTAGAATGTGAATTCATAAAAAATACCATACATTTTGCTTCCTCATCTTCAAAACAGTATAATAATTCCTACCATGTCTTTTCCACAGAGTTTTATAAAGAGAAAAATGAGATAACGAGTGAGAATTTTACAAACTATAAAGTTTAAACAATTATTGTAATTATTTTCCCTGTGAAAGGCATATTGTAGAGTTAAAACATTAGTCATGTGATCTAGTTATATAAACACTCATTATGCATTTTATTTCATTTTGAAAGTCAAGTTGATTTTTTTAAATTGACATTAAGAGCTAAATCTCTCATTAATCATATTATATGAAGAAATAATTTATTGCATTTTTATCATAGGATTGTGGTATTTTGCATTCAATTGATTTTGTATTTATAAAGCAAATTTTGAAATCACCTCAAATATTGCCTAATATTAATATTTACTTACTGCTTTAAAAGGGCTTAGAAACTTTTCATATTGATTCATATTTTTGTTTTTGTGTGTGTGTGTGTTTTACTGCTTCATTGGGTTTAAGTCCCTATAACTGGTAAGTGTATTGCAAAGAACTCTAGAAAACTTTTCAATCAAGGATATAGTTGAAGTGATTATTTTTAAATGTGTAATAAGGATAATAATTAGTATATGTACCCTCACTGGCAGTCACATTATTAGGTGATTTAATGAGGTGGAAATGTATTGAGATAAATAATTCATATGTGATTATCTTAAAGACCTTACTGCTTATTGTACTACTGTATTAAAACTTAATGCAACACCAGAGGCACTGTCTATTTCATACTGGGGCACACTCATCTGTAAGATTTGTAGTGTGGGTGACTTCTGTGTTTCTCACTGAGCTCTACAACTGTAAACCTTCTGCAGCCCCAGCAGGTGCATTGTGATCTCTGGGGCTGCTCTGTAGATCCCTGACTGCCTGCTTGAGTGGTTGTATTGGGCTCCCTGAGGTTATTTGTTGTCTTTATTTCTCACCTTCAATTGTATGTTCTGTGATAGTGCCTAACTCAGTTACTTCTGATTTAATTTTACTGGGGATACATACACACACACACACACACACACACACACACACTTAATTTTACTGGGGATACATACACACACACGCACACACACACACACACACACACATACACATGCACACACACATATATGTATATATGTTTATGTCAGTCTATTGATTATAATATTTTAGCAAAGTAGATCAGTTGACCATAATCTTATAGTAAGAAGAGGTTAACTCTCATAAATCATGTTTGCCAGCAAATGTTTGTATGTAGAGGGGTGGGTAAAACTTGAGCAGAGGGCATTAATTCACTTGGGGGGTTAGATCACAACAGAATCCACCAGGGTTTTTTCTATTTAATGTAGTATTTTTAGGAGTAAATGTGAAAAACAAAAGAAAAAGAAAGGAAGAAAATACATTCAGCTTAATAAGAGCGGGTAAAGATAAATGCAATCAAGCTAAATTATAGAGGCACACAAATCTGATTGTAGGGTTCTTTTTTTTTTTTTTTTTATTTCCTTCTCCAGGAAGAAAAAATGTTTATCATGGGGACAACAATTCATTTTTTGCCATATCCTATTTGTAGAGTTGGTGATAGAACAGGCAAATGTACCAGCACTTGAAATATGTTTTAACTGTTAATTAAATATCGTTCTCTACAATATGCATTATCATTAAAAACAGAAGTTCCCCTAAGAGTGTACTTTCTTTTCTGTTAATGAGTATGACAGTATAATGCTTTTCAAAGTTAACACCCCCTTAAAACATTTGTCTTTTTTTTTTTTTAAGTGGTAAGTTTAAATGTGATAAATATAAGCATGCTTCTCATTGTAATGATTAGTACTTTGGTCATTAAAATACTGTTTATTCTTCATAGGCAAAATGTTCTTGTTCTTTTCTTCCTCCTTATAACAGAAAGAGAATTTAAAGTCAATTTTTGTTTTGAGCTAATAACACAGTTGGGATGGGGCCTACACTTAAATGTGGGTGGTGAGGGATTCAATTGATTTTAACCAATATTTTATTGAAATATGTATTGAAAGACTGCTATACACTAGGAATAAAAAGAAAAATCTGACTGTCTCCACACTCTTAAGCATTTGGGATTAGGTAAGAAAATAGAAATGTAAATAGACATTAAAAAGCAGGAGGTCATGGAAATACATAGCTTCATAACAGCCTAGAAAGGCCTGGGAAGAAATCCAGGGGAGGTTCACACACTTTGCTCCAGAAGCAGACCCTGGTTTCTCTCACCTGGTGGCTGGAAGAGTCAAAATATACTAGTGATCAAAATAACAATAAGAAGAAACCAAGGGGGCAGAGATTGAATATAAATACACATATAACCTGATTCATAGGCAGGGTGGTGGGAGGAGGTGATCATACAGAATGCCCATGTTTCCCAGTCCTGGGTGTGTTTTGTTAAAAGCCCTAGAGAACAGGGCATATAGGAGGCCACAAAGGCAAGAAGATCAGCCTTGGGGGAGATGGGTTGCTTAGATTGGGCTTCTGAGGGAGGTTGAGAAATGCATGGGAAAGGGTTTGTTCAACTTACCCAACAATGAAAATACTTCTCCAATTGACAGTTTGATCCTCTGGTCCCATCCTATACTGCTAATGACTGCAATGCAAGAAACAGTAAGAACTCTGCTAAAGCTCTCCTCCAAGCTTTGTAAAACTGGATCAGAGCTAGGCACAGTGGCACAGCTATTCGGGAGGCTGAGGCAGGAATACTGCACATTTGAGGTCAGCCTAAGCAATTTAGTGAGACCCTGTCTCAAAATAAAAAACAGAAAGGACTGGGATATAGCTCAGTGGTAGTGCTCCTATGAGTTCAACCCCCAGTATCACACACACAAAAAGTGGGAGGACATGAATCAGTGGGTTAGGGACATGGCTCAGTGGTAGAGGATTTGCCTAGCATGCTTGAGGCCCTGGGTTTGATCCACAGAACCAAAAAACAACAACAAAAAAAAAAAAACAAAACAACAATGACAAAGAGCAACCATGGGGTGAGATGCCGCCCTGCATCTTGTTGATACACACGTCATATGCTCTGACCTCAACCCTTGAGCTGTAGTGGAAGGTTAAAGTTTTGTCTTTATGAGGATCCTGTCCTAGGCCCTATTGGCTGGTATTTCTCTCCTTTCCTTCTGATATCAGAAAGATCTTAAGGTCTTAAAATCTTCTTTGCATAAATGTATATTAAACAAGATAACTTTATCTCTTTTTTAATCTTCTGGAATGTGAAAAATGCCAGATGAGAACCACAGCGCTGCTACAGCAGAATCCAGTCGCCTTCTAGACGTCCCTCGCTACCTTTGTGAGGGGACGGAATCCCCTTACCAGACGGGACAACTGCATCCAGCCATCAGGGTAGCCGACCTACTGCAACACATTAACCTCATGAAGACATCAGACAGCTACGGGTTCAAAGAGGAATATGAGGTGAAAGCTTCAGTACTAAGTTAAATTTTATTTTTAACCAGGATGGTGAAATTTAAAGTTTTTCCCTCCTTACAAGGTAACAAGGATTGGAATGCTCTGTGACCTCATGATCCAATGTTTATAAATGTACAATCAAATATATATATACACATATTCATATACATATATAGCTACACACACATATGGCAAACAGGGACAGAGATGAAAGAAGAGAGTACTTCCCAAGGATAGATCTGGTTCCTCATTCATTTTAAGAATATGTAACTTTTGATTCCATAACTTACTGTGTCATTAAATACACTTCGTTAGACCTTCCTTATATTTTCCCATTCAAAAATTAAGTAAGCAAGATACCTGGAGTTCCATTATACATTACAGATTCTATTTGAATGACTTAAGTACCAGGCATTTCTCTCTGCTTATTAACTCTATCATTGAGAAAGAAGCTCTGTGCTTCCAATGTAGTATTTTCTTCCCTTGGGTTAATTTCCTAGACTGTTGGTTGAGAGTGGTAGGGAAGAGAGAACACTGCAAATCCATAAAAACCATTAAGAAGCCAGAAAAAGGATGTGGGGAATTCTTCCAACTTATTTCCTCTTCCCACTCAAACAAAAATACGAGGATTTATCTTAGGAAGTGATTTAAACTGAACATTCCAATAAACATAATACAGCAAACAGGTAAAAGTTCTTTCCACTATTCTGCCTGTACTGAGAAATGTCAACCTGGGACACAGAAGTATGTCTATACCACTACTCCTACCACCTACCACACACACAAGTAGAGTGAAAGAGCCCAAGTAATACTTTACTTTGAAAGCGCATCCATAATACATCCATTTTCATGAAAAATCTTTCATACTCTATATTTGATCTATAAACTGCTCTCAAACCTCATATGGGGAGTGGATAAAATTACCTTTGAATTTTGAATACTGGTTTCAGATATGTTTTGGAATACTATGCCATAGTAACGAAATTAATGCAGGGAATTAGAATACTCTGCCAGAGCTGGTTCTTTTGTTCATTTCATGTGTATTCCTGTGTACTTTGCTTCAAAGACTCTTTGCTCTTTGAAGACCCCATTTCCTGTGTTGAAGCAAAGTTTAAGTTTTCTGCAAAGAAAAATCTTTACCCATATTTTAAATTGCTGCATATGGTAATTAAATCAATCAACAATTTCATCTGTTCCCATATTCTTGGAGAAGGGGACTCTTTTTAATTTTCATATAGTCCCTTGTTGTAGAGACTCAATCCTTTTCATGATCTTCAAAGAAAATGAAATGTGATGTATTGCACACAATTTAATGAATAATTATAGAAGGAAGCAGAGGTTTATTTTTTTCCTACTACAAATGCTAAAGAACACACATTGGAAAGATACTCATTAAAAGTAATTTTCGCAGTTTTTGATGCATTATTATTCAGTGTGTTTTGAAAAGAATGCTTTTTCTACTGCCATCTCACAAAGTTATAGCCATCTGAAACTTGAAATACTTTCAAGGGCCTTTTATTCCTTCTAAGGTTATTTTTTGTCTTTAATTTGAACTCAATCCAATCCAAGATGAACAAGTATGAATCCAACAAACCAGCTTTGAGGTCTGAGTTAAAGCTTGTTTACTACTCTAGAAATTCCTGCCTCCCTGAGAAAGTGGCTTTTACCATTTTCGTCTTTTGAACCCATAAACCTGTTTTTAAAAACAGAATTCAATTCAATCTGCCTGTTAATTTTTTTCTTTTTCCCAGAGTTTTTTTGAAGGTCAATCAGCATCTTGGGATGTAGCTAAAAAAGATCAAAACAGAGCAAAAAACCGATATGGAAACATTATAGCATGTAAGTTCCCATACTATTCTTGGTAAATGTAAATATTGTGTATACAAAGATATGTAGTGAGTTGCAGTTCCTCCTTATGTGGTTTTTAAACTTAAAGAATCCTAGAGCATGGCACATCTATTTATAAAGTAATCTACTTAATATTAAAAACAGCATTGACTATTAGCAATAACTGCAGTTGTCATTCTGATTTATTGAATTGCCTCAGACTCTTCACCCTGTGTAGATAACTTGCTTTCTGTGTTCATGTTTAAACATAAATGCAGGGGGCTGTTATTAAACAGCTAAGAATATCAGGAGAGTAAAGATCTTTTCAGTTATAAATTGCTATAACATGCTGACCAAACATATTCAAGGTTGGAGGGTGACACATTACATGTACCTTTATTCCTTTCTTGGAGCCAGCAACTGAACCCCGATTGCCTCGAGATAATCAGCTTTGGGGACTTCCTCCTGATTAAGTCTTCACAATGTATACCTGAGAAAAATAAAATGGCCATTGGAAATCACAGGAGTACTAAAGAAATTAGTATATAGTTTAACTGGCAATTAGCGGCTGACTTACTTAAATCATTCTGTTCTGAATTTAAATTTTAAAGTATTTAAAATACATCAAAATTTAACTCTGACTCTCAAGGAAAGAGATAAGAGCAAGGTTGAAAATTCACGGTCCGGTCCAGTTTTATGGCTCAGTTTGCTGTAAAGTGCAGAGGAAAAGGACTTTAAGGACTTTAATCATGCCTCTAAGAAGCAAAATTTGAAGTTTAGGGAAGTGCAGGTCATCAGATAAGTCTATGGGCCAAATGATGATTCATCAGATATTATCATTGCCTTCAAACTTCCCAACTTCAAGATGCAAGCCATGGACCATTATAATTGTAATAAGTAATAAGCTCATTAAAGTTCTTGCAGGTCTTCAAATTACTGATTTGATAGTAGTAAATTATGTATAGAGGATTGATAAGTGTAGATTATAGTATAAGACTGAATTATTTTAAATTTCTACCAGTAACATTGTCTCACACCATGGGAGAAATTTAATAGCTTTCATTTTATCATTTAAACATTTTAGATGATCACTCCAGAGTAATTTTACAACCTGTTGAGGATGACCCTTCTTCAGATTACATCAATGCCAACTATATAGATGTAAGTATTTCATAGTACATATTTTATAGTATGCTTACTTTATCAGCTTATATCTGTGAACCTTTTTGCTTGTTATTGCCTATAAAGTGATTGCTAGCTTTTAAAATAAAGAACAAACTGTACACTTTTCCTTGTTCTACGTCCTAGTACTTACTGACGTTGTTGTGCTTTCTTTCACACCTGACTTTGGTTTGGGCTGTAGATTTGGCTGTACAGGGATGTAAGTACCACTATATGTAAATAACAGAACACTATTATAAATATTTAATATGAATATTCTTAATTATGGTTATTACTAATGCTTACTACTAGTTATTTCTGCATGCTTCACCTAATTAGCCTCATACAGTATATCTATGTTCATTTTTTTGTAATTCTTTTACATGTGTAAGATCTATTTTATCTCCTTCCCTTTTCTTGTTTAGAAAAACAGGATCATTTTTGGCTTCAACAATTTATTATGTACTCGAGTTTTATTTGTTGATGATTTCTGTTTCTGGCTTTTATTCTTACCCTTCCCCAAACATGTGAGAAGCTGGATAGTATGATGTGTATCAGTTTTTCTGAAATTTTATTTTACATTTGATTTCTGAGGTTAAAAACAAGTAGGGAGGGCTGGGGGTATAACTCAGTGGTAGAGCACTGGCTTAATTGGTGCAAGGCCCTGGGTTCAACCACTAGCATTGCAAAAGAAAAAAAAAAAAAGGAAAAACAAAAAAAATAAATAAACAGGGAGACTATTTTGTGGTGTGTGGTATGGTATTGGCTTATAAAGCAATAAAATTACTCATGCAAAATAATTATTAATTTACAATTGCATAATACATATATCACACATACATATTGGAATCATATTAATGAAAGTTTGTTTTGATCATAAATTCCATTGTTAAATTTTAGTTACATACATATATACAAATGCAAATTATTTAAGGGAAAGTAACTATCAAATAAAATATATTGTTAAGGATGTAATACATTACAGTATATATAGGGAGGACAGACTCTTTGGTCATATTACATGGTTCAAAATCACTCTGGAGATCTTGGGAATGTTACTTCTCCCTCTGTGCTTCAGTCTCTTGTTTACAGTAATGATAATAATAATAACAGTATATATTGATTTCATATTAGAATTGAATGAATTTATGCATATTGGACATTTAGCACAATGCCTAGAACATATTTAGCACTCCTTTAGACTTCAACTTTTTTTAGCAATTAAAATTGATGTGCTGAAATTGACAGATTCAAAGTATGCATAATTATAAGGCAAAATGTGGAAGTAAAATATTACTGCATATTTGCATAATTTTTATACAAAAAATAAAGTGTAAGACCCAAATTTTTCTAATTTTCATAGATGGAAAATAACATTTATAGCACTATGAAGTTTGTGTTTTAGTAATTTTGAGAGTTATAATTAGTGTGTTAAGTATTATATTTGTTAAATTTCTGATCATAATCTTATTTATTCTCATTCAGTATTTAAATTTATTATAATATCATCACAGAAAAGTAATTGTCTACTCTTCAGAATAAAAGGAACCAACATTTCTCTTATAAATTTGTAGTTGCTCTTACTTATTTAGTTTAATCTCTGTTTTGTGCCCAGACATATACAGTGGGGCCTTATTTAGCACTACTTTGTGGTTCACACTGTAGGATTGTATTCTAAACAAGACTTTGTGTCCAATCTTTCCATTAAGAAGACCCTGTTGTGTTTTAGTTAATTACTACACAATTTTATAATTTTCTTCTCCTAGTTTATTATACTTAAGAGATATCGTCTGTTATTAGTAAATATTAGTAAAATGAGATTATTTTTAAAAACAAGATTATTTTAGCACTTACTTATAAAATATGGGAAAAGTTTTTCAATAAAACCTTATGCTATGTTGGCAAATTAAGAAGTAGAAATCTTCACAATTTGTAACAGTATACCGCACACACTATTGCATTTTAGATTGGAAATCTCAGTGCACAGGTACTGAGTTGTCCACATCAAAATGTGGACGAATTTACCACAGAACTTTTACTGAAATTGTTTGGTAAATGCATGACTAATTCAAAACTTAACCCTGTCATATCATCAGCAATTTTTCAGCTCAGCATTTGTTGTAAGTCAAACTATTTGACAGCAACTAATAATTAACTCCTTATGAGAAATAATTTACTGCAACAAAATTAAATGTTTACACAGTTTTTGGCACACTGAAACAAAAGTGCTAAATTTTTTGTTCAGGATAAGATGCATTTTTGAAAATTCCTCTTTCCCTATATATGTGTGTACCTATAATTATGTGTGTGTCTAAATTAACATTATCAGCACACACACAAAATAGTTTTTGCAGATTCCTGAACATGTTATAATACAGGAATACTCTCTAAAATAAAAAATCCAGCAGGACTTTGATTTGATGCACGCATGCATTGTCCAGCTCTAACATTGGAATGTTCTGTTTTTTTTTTTTTTTTTTTTTTTTTTTATGGTTCTAATATGTCCTCGTCCATTTGTAATGCAGTGTGTTGTACTTTTGGATGATAAAGTAAGAATAAATATTTTTAAACACAGTTTTACTGGAAATGAATGACTAAAGATAAACATGAAGGCATAAACATTTTAGTGAAACTAATCAAAATCTATGAGGTTATTCTGTAGCAAACAAAACTAAATTATACAACATATATTTTAATCAAAGTCTTTAAAATATTTAATTTTGTTTTATGTTTACCTTTCAGATAATGTAGGTTTGAGAAGTGAGCTATGTGTTCACTACTCATGTCTGGACTTATTATATAACTTAATCTTAACAGGTGGTTGTCTTCATCTTTTTATGCCTTCATTCATTTATTTCTGATACTGATGCAATATGATAACCAGTTCATTCTCCTATTTTAGGGCTACCAGAGACCAAGCCACTACATTGCAACCCAAGGTAAAACTTTGTATTCATAAATGCTATAGATTGAACAAGCTTGCTTATGCATTCATATAAAAAAAATCAGCTCTTCTGACTAACATGGTTCTTTACTCACTTGTACAATTTTTTTTTTTTTTTTTAATCTGTGCAAACTTAAACATGACTTCCCCCATCCCCTGCCTTTTTTTTTCCCCAGCCCTGGGAATTGAACCCATGGCCTCATACATGCTGGGCAAATGTTCTGTCACTGAGCCACATTGCATTCACAGGCATTTTTATTTTATTTTGAGACAGGGTCTCCCTAAGATGCCCAGGCTGACCTTGAACTTGTGATCCTCCTATCTCCACCAACTAAGTAGCTGGGATTGCAGGTGTGCACCACTGCACCTGGCTGATTTATTTTTTAATTAAAAGTAAAAGAAAATCTGCAGGTAGTTTTAGTGCTTTGGTCCTTGGTATCCAGATATCTCAAAGCACCAGTCAATAGTGCTGGGCAGAGGAATTCCTTATGATGAAAAGAAAGTGAGGAGGTTTCTTCTTGTATAAGGTGCCTGTGTTTTTACAGCAATTTGTCAGCCTGGAATGTAATAATACCCGGACCAATATTGTTATAATGAGATATTATACTGCCTTCTGGCAATTTTTTGGCAAGTCAAGAATGAAACAAAACAGAGATTTAGAGGGAATTTAGTCAAGCTTATTTCTCATAGAAAATAAGAAAATAGTAGAGAAATATTCTTACAGTGGTGCACTGGGGAATAAAAGTAGCCAAGCAAAGAACATCTTTAGTTATCTCTCCAAATTGACTCCTGGCCATCAAAAGAAAAACCTGTGCATCTGTTTTATACAAGAAGCAACTAAAAAAAGCCATTTGCTTTTTTGACAGAAGTCATTTTCTAACTGTTTCACATATTTTTGGAGTAATTGAGTTTAATCAAATGCTCTTTCAAGTTACAAAGTTCAACCATTGTATTGAGCAGTTTAGCTTTATAGGGCTGAGTATAGCCCTGCACATGCTTTTACAGTTTGAAAATGATAAAAGAAAATACTAGGATGTGTCATCATGTGTAAGGATGCTTCTTCATTAACTTATAAATACATGCTATTCATAAATGCTGAACATGTATTGAATTGGTAATAAATGCTATTTGGTTGATGGTGGCATAAGAATTCTATTTTTCACATGTATTTGAAAATACATTGAAGTGACTTAGAGATGTAAATAACCGAGAGTCTAGTGATATCTTCTTCGTAATTGGGAAGTATAAAAGGCAAATTGGAAAAAAAAAAATTGTGCCTTATAGTTTTAATTTAGATAAGAGCTGAATTTAAGTAGGTCCAGTGACATTTTTATTGAACTTTTAATGATCATTTTTAGCTCATTTTATCTGCTTTTATCTTATCTAAACTTCTTACTAAAATTTCTCTGATAACATAATATTAAAATCAATTTCTTTATAGGCCCAGTTCATGAAACTGTGTATGATTTCTGGAGAATGATCTGGCAAGAGCAGTCTGCCTGCATTGTGATGGTTACAAACTTAGTTGAGGTTGGCCGGGTAAGAGAAAAAAGGTGTTTTTTGTCATAAACATGAATATATCTGAGAAGTATCGTATGAGACACTAGAAGACAGTATCAGCTAATAATTTTTAAAAATTCATAGGCAATTCAGTTGAGTGTTCTCCTAAGTGGGCCTTTATAATTACTTAATTTCTCATTAAATAATAAATTAAACTTTGATTTTATACTAAATCACTTATGTTATTAGGCTTATGTATTTTAAGAGAGTATGTAATGTCTTTCTAATTATCATGTAACAGATTTTTTTTATTTGTAGATTTTTTTTTGTTTTTTGTTTTTTGTTTTTGTTTTGGTCCTGGGGATTGAACCCAGGAGTACTTAAATACTGAGCTCTCTCTCTAGTCCTTTTTATTTTTTATTTAGAGAAAGGGTCTCACTAAGTTGTTTAGGGCCTCACTAAGTTGCTGAGGCTGGCTTTGAACTTGTGATCCTCCTGCCTCAGACTCCTGAGTTACTGGGATTACAGCATGTGCCTGGTTATAGATTTGTTTTTAACTGTGTTTTAAGTGTGACCAAAAAGTCATTGTGAAATTAAATCATCTGGGCTCATGTGTATTATGTATTCAGGTACAACTAAGTATTCTTTTTGTCATTTAGGTTAAATGCTATAAATATTGGCCTGATGATACTGAAGTTTATGGTGACTTCAAAGTGACCTGCGTAGAAATGGAACCACTTGCTGAATATGTAGTTCGGACATTCACCCTGGAAAGGGTAAGAATAAAATTCTATTTAAAAGATGCACATTAAAACTATATTTTATCTTAAAAATCTGTCAGGTTTTCTTCTTTTTAAATTTTTTTCTACTGGTGCATTATAATTATGCATGATAGAGGGATTCATTATGCCATATTCATGTAAGCACATAACATAATTTGATCAGGTTTGTTTTGATTATAACATGAAATCCATTCATTCATTCACTGCACAAGTGTTTATTGGAGAACTTACTCTGTGCCAGGCCTAAACCTTGGGACACATGTTAAAATTCCCATTCATTTCAGCTTATCATTTATTGAGGGAATAAAGGTGGTAAATGCTATGGTGAAAAATACAGTTGGGAATTTAGGGACTATTGTTGAGATGGGAGAAGAAACGTTTTGCGATGTTAGAAGGATGATTAGGGAAGGACTTAGGGAGAAAACAACATGAGTAAGGACGCAGCAGAGGAAGTGAGTGTGTGACAGGTTATATGGAGGCGACAGGTTTCTGGCAAAGGTTGGGAGTCATTTCAGTGACTGGAAGACTTACATATTTCTCTCATAAGGAAAAATGATCAGGAAGCCAGAGTATTCTGAGGTGGGTAAGTGAAGGACAAAAACAAGCATGAATTCGGAGAAATTACGGAGCCCGATTTTTATGACAATTCGGATGATGTTAGTCTGTACAAGGGAGTCAGGCAACCATTAGAGGGTTTTGAACCTGAGGACAACATGATCTGGTTTAAAAGGGGAACGACTGGAGCAGAGAATTGGCATTTTAAAATGAAACAGGACATAAAGCAGGCTGTGCTACAGAAAAGCTTAATAAATATGACCACCTAGAAGGATTAACTTATCTGTATTAAAATATTTAAAAAGTAGGGCTGGGAGATAGCTCAACTGGTAGAGTGCTTGCCTTGCAAGCACAAGGCCTTGAGTTTGTTCCCCAGTACCGCAAAAAAAAAAAAAAAAAAAAAAAAATTAAAAAGTACACACACAGAATAAAAAACCTATGATTGTCAGTATCCCTAATTCTTAGCGTTCACACAAACAGAAAGATACTAGAATCTCCAAAGAAAGACAACTAGTAGCATGCCTACTAAAAAGATTTAACCTTATATAGGGTGCCATATTTTATTTTAAAATCAGCAAGAAATTTTTTTAGAATGAGGAATAATGCTCATTGGTTGTCAGTGTTGGTGAAATATTTTCACATGTTGCTGATCAGAGTTCAACGGCTTTAAACCCTCTAGAAATCAGTAAAACAGTGTATTTTCAGAACTTTAAAATCCTGATGTTGTTTGAGAAGCTTACCTTACATAAATCTATTCTTAGGAATTTCTGTATATACAATGACTTCCTTTATAGTCTTGGAAAATTATAGATAATTATATATGTCTAGCAAAAATAGGGAATAGTTAAATTATTATATAAATGGTCTTCGCCAATGATATTTGAAAGTAATTCTACCAATATGAAACAATAGAGGAAATATCAAATGGAAAGTAGCATTGTTAAGAACAGCATAATTGTGATTATCGCAACTATAAAATCTAAAGGGAAATTTTTTTGATGAATCAAATAGAATAAATTAAGCAATGATTACAGGAGATTTCAAAAACAGAACCATTAAGCTTGATTTGATGAATAACTGGATCTCATTATTATACATAGAGAAAATGTAGAATATGTGTTCTCTTAAATTTGTACAAGTCTTGTAAAAAATCAATCATGAATTTAGTCATAAAGGAAACCTGAATACATTTTAAAATTTTAGCGTGTTTCCAAAATCTGATAGAAAGCAACAACAGATCACTTCCCAATCACATTACAAATTAGCTTCTTAGAAATCAACAAATCCTCGAATGAATGATTGCTGAAAACTGAAATTTTATAGATCAGCAGTTTATGTGAAAATTCACCTAATGTTATCCTCTAAGGAAAATTTAGGTTCATGAACTCTTTCAATTTAAAAGTATGTGAAAAAAATCCACCAAATCAGAAAACCAAAAAGAGAAAAAAATCAATAGAATACAACAAAGGAAAATTAAATACTAAAAAGGAACACATGATTAAAAAAATTAAAAATCTAGTTCCTTGAAAATATCAATAAAGTAACTAAATCACTGTCAATTATAATTGAGGCACAAATGAAAATTCCTAATATTCTATAAAATATACTATTATAGAAAATAAGAAAGGCTGAGCATGGTGGTATACACCTGTAAACCCAGTGACCTGGGAGACTGAGGCAGGAAGATGAATCAAGTTCGAGGCCAGCCTGGCAACTTAGTGAGACACTGTCTCAAACAAAAAAATAAATAAAGAAAAGGAGTTGGGGATGGCTCAGTGGAGAGAGCCCCTGGTTTAATGTCCAGTAACACACGCGCACCTATATATGAACATAAGGAAGATACAACTACAGTTATATTTATTATTAGGAAAGTTATGAAGAACATTACATGTGAACTCTGACAGATTTTAGTCTAGAGACACTGATTTCCTAGCAAACAATACTTCTAAAAATTGGCCCAAGAAGAGTGAGAATCCTGAACAGATGGTAGAAGAAAACAGAATAATTGTTAAATATACCATTAAAATTGCACAATGATTTTATAGTTGAATTCTCTTTACCCTTTAGCCTTTGAAAGAATAACCAATACCTGTGTTATTTAAATTTTTAGCCATAGAAAACCAGTAAAATCAGGCTGGGGCTGGGGCTCAGTGGTAGAGTGCTTGCCTAGCTTGTGTGAGGCACTAGGTTCCATCCTCAACACAACCAAAAAAAAAAGAAAAGCCATTAAAATCAACAAATATATTTGAAAATCTAGTATAACTATGATAACAGAACTCAATAAAGATTGTACTCTCAAGCACATATTCTCTCTCTCTCTCTCTTTCTCTCTCTCTCTCTCTCTCTCTCTCTGTCTCTGGAATACACAATATTGCAGATCAATTTAATATGAAAAAATTTCAAAATAAAATTTTGAAAAATTGAATCTAGCAGTGCTTTAAGGAAACACAACAATGTGATTTATCATGACTTTTCCCTAAGAATATATTTCATTATGTCAGTACTGAAAAGGAGCAAAATTATATAATTTTATTAGTAGATGAATGTATTTAATTTTATTTAAAAGACACATAGTAATACTCTAATGAGGAAAATAAGGAGTCTTCTTAAACTTGATAAAAAAAGATTCAACAATAACTAGTAGGGTACATGTTAATAAGTGGAGAACTAAGCACTGTTAGTTTATTACAATAAACTAATGAAGGGACCATTATTACTATTATTATTAGGAACATGATATGGGTAATCATTCTCACTAGTATTCAACATTTTTTGGAAGTTTTAACTATTAACAGTTAGAAAATACACAAGGATTTTATACCAAAAAGCTGGAGATAATTTTTTAAATGAAACTAATAAACATTTGTTTAAATGACTAATTCAGCATTAATATCCATAAATCATAGCTCTTCTTTGTATTAGCATCAACAGAGATCAACATTAAAGTTCTTTCACAATAATAAAAATTTTAAGACATCTTTGAATATGCTTAAGAATATACAACTTGTAATTGAATAAAACACGAAAGTGTATTGGAGGACATAAGATGTGAATGAATGGAGATGTGCAGCTTGTCCCAGAACATGGGAGTACTTGACATTAATATCACTTTACAGATTTAATACAATCACTGGATTTTTATTTTGAACTTATTGATTCTAATTGAAAAAGAGTGCTTTGGGGAGTCATAGGGAAATCATATATTTGATAGTTACTCAGGAAATTTTAAATTAAAAGAACAATAAGGGAGATCCACTGCCAGATTGGAAATTTTACTTAAAAAAGAAAGTCTTGTACAGGTAACAGAAGAAATGAAACAAGGCACATAAAGCCACTCCAGTAAAAGGGTTAATATAGAGGAGGTAAAATAATTGTCTAAAATTAAATCTTAAAATAATTTATGGCCTTCATCTCTAAAATTGACTTGAAAATTAGCAAAGAAGGTAATTTTTTTTTTCATTTGTGTGGTTTTGCGATCACTGTCGTAAGCATTTGTTGAGCCTGCTTTGTGTAGTATATTGTGGTAGGAACTGGAACCAGAAAGAATTATAAGACACAGTCACCTGACTTCCAAGGTTTGGGTAATATCAGTTTATTTCTAATAGACTCCAAAGATAATCTGTCTTTCTCATTTTGATTTATTTATTTCATGTACTATTTTTACCTTTTCTGATTGAACAAGTGAGATTGGCATCTTCCAATTCACAATAGAGTTAGGACTATCAAGATTACAATTTTTTTTTCTTTTGCTATAAATGTGAATTCTTAAAATGAATTTTGCACTATTTCACTTGTGCTCTCCAAGTTTTGCTATTCCATTCTCCATGCATCTTTTAACAAAAATGAAGGAAGAGGTTTAAAAATGTACAGCTATAGGGTCATGTAGATTAAACTCACAGGAGAGACACAATGGATGCCTTGCTTCTTTCATTTTGCATTTTGGTTGCTATCCATAATACTCTTAAGTGCAGAATTATTTCAGGGAGCTAAAAAAACTAGTTTACCCACTTTTATAAACAAGTCTAGAGTGACACTGTGCTGGAAATCCCCCCATGCTATGTATGCTTCAGAACCATTTTGAACATGGATAAGCAAGGCATTAACATCTCTGTGAGGTGAGAAGCTGGACCGTTGCTTCTATACACCACTGGAGATCTCAGTTCAGTCAGTCAATAAGGCAACATTTAGGCTTTCCATTTCCTCCTTTTCCCCTAATAATTTTATGAGTTGGCCTTCCCAGTAAGAAGCAGGCTGTCAAGGGAAATAAAATTTGCCCAGACTTACAGAATTGAGAGAAAAATTTCTATTTTCTGTCTTTGGTGCCAGTTAGCTGACAATAATGGTAAACTACTAAGCCAGCATCCTTGTGTAGAAAAGGCATCATCTTTGGTAAATTTTTAATTGTTATCACTGTCAATCAGTTCGAGCACCTATAATGGTGTTTAATGGCTTCATTTTGGTCCTTTTGAAAACACTTCTTTTCATCTGTATACAGAGGGGATACAATGAAATTCGTGAAGTTAAACAGTTCCATTTCACGGGCTGGCCTGACCATGGAGTGCCATACCACGCTACAGGGCTTCTTTCCTTCATCCGGAGAGTTAAGTTATCCAACCCTCCGAGTGCAGGCCCCATTGTTGTGCACTGCAGGTGAGTGGTTGTTCAAATAATCTTGGCTGTATATAGTTACTGGAGGCTGAGGCAGGAGGATCACAAGTTTGAGGCCAGCCTCAGCAACTTAGCTAGGCCCTAGGCAACTTAATAAGATCCTGTCTCAAAACAAAAAATAAAAAGGGTTAGGGATGTGGCTCAGTGGTTAAGCACCCCTAGGTTCAATTCCCAATACCAAAAAAAAAGAAAGTATCAAGGCAAAGCTTTTAAGCACCAAAACCAATGTGTGCTTACAAAGTTCCAGCTTTCGTGCATTGCAGATAATGTAAAATGCAATAAAAGAAAAGTTAACTTTAAGTAGGATATAAAACAGAAACTTGAGAAATACATACATTCATCCTAATGTGTGTAGTGTTATCCACAATTACAAGTGTGGAAACTGACTTTTAGTGGCAACATCTGTGTTTTGGGGTCTTTTTTTTTTTTTTTATCACTTTTGCAAATCCCATATTGTCTGAAATGGTAGGTTAAAATAGAGATTTCTTGCCAATCTAGTAAATTCCCACTAGAATCTCCAGCTTTTAAAACTAAGTGTGAGACATACAGAGTTACTAAATGGCCTAAATTACAAGAATTTGTGCGGCAAAACAGCAATTTAAAAAAAATTTTTTCAACATACCATTCATCAGAGGACCTTGAAAAGTGCATCAGTGAAATTCAGCAAATATATGCCCCCAAAATGAACATTACATCCAGACTTCTTCTGATTAGAAACTCCTCTTTAAAATAAGCATTCTGAGACACTAAAAGCAAATTACATGGCCTCATATTGAGATGTGACCAGAAAAATAAGTAGTGAATCGGAAAATCTTTTCTAACTGCTGCACACCATTCTCAAACACTAGCCCTACAAGCTACATAATAGATTCTACTAAAGCATTTCTTTTCTTTCTGAAAATCCAACCTATTCAGGACTTAAATGGCCTTGTATAAAAAGGGGGGAAAGCAACAGAGAATGAAACAAAAGTAAAGTATTCCATAAGGATCAGATACTATGTGCCCTGGGAAAGAAAGCTTCATTTCAATCCTCCTCAAGAAATCTGATGTACTCCTCAATTACTTTCCTGTCTCAAACCCTGGGAACAGTGATTGAGAAGATGGTAAGGGAAAAAAAGGAGACACACACAATATCTCTTGCTTAAATTTCTAAAAGAACAGTGAGTTTAAAAGAAGTGACCGAGTCTGGATAACAAAGAAATCATGTTATTAGACCATCTAAGCATTTAGAAAATAAAATAAATAGGGTTTCAATTCAGGACTTTCTTTATTTAATCATAGAGGTTTACTTTCTCAGAAATTGCTTGTTTGAGAGGTGCTCCAGGAGTCTCAGATACTCTTTTGAAACAGAAGTATCATCTGCCACTTAATTAATACCCACGCATCTCTGATTATATAGTGACCCCCCCTTTAAAAAATCTCCTTTATCTTGTTTGCTCTATTGACTTCTCTATATAAAATTGGAGAGACATTCCCTGGAGTTAAAATAATCAAAGTATGTTATTTCATGTTTTTTATTTAAATATAGTAAGATAGCGGCTATCGTGACCTGCTGGGAATCAGTCTACATCTAACAATTCATTTTTATTTTCCCTTCAGATCATGATTCCAATATTCTTTCTCCTATTGAGTCCTCTCTTCAATAGCCATCATTCTCTTCCCACCTGTCCCAGGAGCATTTCCTGTGAATTGTGGCTCCTCAGATTTCCCTCTGAAAGGCTTTGGAATAAATGTTCTTTTGCCCCGGTTTTTTGCCCCGGTTTTTACGTGGGTGTCTCTGAGAGACTGAGCCTCATTCTCACATTGTTGTCAGGGGGACCCACAAAATAAGTGTGAAATAATTTCCATTTGGAGTTAAAATTTATAGTCTGAATTCACCAATTAATCAATCCTATGAGTTTAAAATTATATGTATTAAATTAATATGCAATACAGACTATGTGAGAAAAGTATGAAACTTGAACAACATATATTCATTATTTTCAATTTGTAAACACTTTGAAACTCTTTTTCCAAATCTTCAGTTTATACCAAGCCAGATACTCAACAGGAGGTTATCTACATTAATAAGTTTTTAAACAGCATTTACAAATGAAGCATCTCACAATTCATTAAATCAATTTGATTTCACCTATCTCAAAGTGAAAATATCTTTATTTAAGGCCATAATGATAAACCCGTTTCTCACAATTCTTCAATTTAATGTTTTCTACAGTGCTGGGGCTGGACGAACTGGCTGCTACATTGTGATTGACATCATGCTGGACATGGCTGAAAGAGAGGGTGTTGTTGACATCTATAACTGTGTCAAAGCCTTAAGATCTCGTCGTATCAATATGGTCCAGACAGAGGTATATTGATTTACCTCTAGTGAACTTTTTTTTTTTTTTGCTTTCCATCACCTATAAAAAACAAAATAGTAGTAGATGTTTTAAAAATATATAATCAATGTTAGATCATCAAATCATATAGGAAATTTAAGGTACAATAATAGTTTCAAAGAGAGAAAATTATCATCTACCTTTGACACAAAATTTTTATTGAAATAGCATAAAATTTTCTTTTCCTTTCTTTTGATAGGAACAGTATATTTTTATTCATGATGCCATTTTAGAAGCCTGCTTATGTGGAGAAACTGCTATCCCTGTCTGTGAATTTAAAGCTGCATATTTTGATATGATTAGAATAGACTCCCAGACTAACTCTTCACATCTCAAAGATGAATTTCAGGTATGGACTATTTCTAAGGTCTCTTTTATGACTTAGTACAATTTGTTCTGGGCACTAATAGTTCTTTTAAGAAAGGTCTTTCAAGTCAAATTTATAACCTTTGACCCTATTTCAAGTATAATAAAATACCTGTCTCTTTCATTATACATATTATGGAGTCACTTTTGTATTAATGAGCTCACTTTTCCTGTATCCTGAAGGGCAAATGAGTTCATACTCAGGGAAGAGAATGAGGACAAAATATTGTAAAAGTCAAATTTGGTAATGATTTGTGTGTATTTATAACCTCTTTTTCCCCGTGTAACTTTGTGGATCTTGACCTTCTTGCCATTAACAATGTGAAGAGATCAAGCACATTAAGAAAAATAGCTGAAGTTTGTACTAAACTTTGTCTCTAAATAGCCCCAAATGTTTTTACTGCCCTTAAAACAATCCTGAAGTTAGATGAAAAATGAAGTCAAGGGTAAGCTCTAGAACTCTAATCCTTTGAATCTTAATTTAGCACTCTTCCTAACACTCACTATGTCTTCAAACACAGTTTGCCAAAATGTGATTGTGAATGATACAATTTCTGACCTTGAAGGTCATCATCATCATCTTGGGCCACCCTGACTGGGTTTTCTTTGGTTAGTTCATGTATCTTACAGGTAGCTGTGTTTTTTAGCTTCACTTTCCTCTAACAAGCAGCGCATGGAAGAATCTGCATCTAGTTTCTTTGCACTTCTCAGGCTTCATTAGCTATAACTAAAAAGTATCAGCCTGTCATAATGGCAACTACCATTGCCCACACAAATCCTTCACTTTCCACTTGGCCTCCCAAATTCCTGATGGATCTGTGTTATGCTATTAAATGGGTCACTGTCTTTTAACCTGGGTTCCCTTTTCTTTTCAGACTCTGAATTCAGTCACCCCTCGACTACAAGCTGAAGACTGCAGTATAGCATGCCTGCCAAGGAACCATGACAAGAACCGTTTCATGGACATGCTGCCACCTGACAGATGTCTGCCTTTTTTAATTACAATTGATGGGGAGAGCAGTAACTACATCAATGCTGCTCTTATGGATGTAAGAGACTGCCTTCTTTGTTAGTGTAAAGTGCCATGAAAATCTACATAATACAACTGAACACTGGCTAGTTTTCTTTTCTAGGAATTTAAAATGGCTTAGAAAAATTGGAAACTTTGAAATACAATTTTTTGGAGAGTGATTTTAGGTTTTTTCCTGCAGAAACTCTTAGTAGCTATACTTGTTGAAGTTTTTTGGTAGATTTAAAGCTTGATTGTCAATTATTATACAGGATAAACTGTAGGTTACATTTCTCATCTTAATTATTTTCGAAAAAGAAAGTCATGCCTAATCTGTTTTGAATATCATCAGGAATGAATGTTTTAAATGACAAAACACTATATCCTACCAAAGTTGTGTTACTTTAGAAAATTTGGGGGTATTTAATATTCCAGTAATTTATAGATACTTTGTTTTATTTACTAATAGAGACTATTTAAAAGTAACTAAGGAACCCATGTGCAATACAATATTAATCCATTCATTTTCTTGAAAGAGCTATCTTATCTCATTCTAATTTTCATCAAATGTGAGTGCTCCAACATATACTTGGTGTGTTAGTAACCCATAAATACAGTGACATGGAAAGAGAGTTTTAAATGATGTCTTTGGCTACCTTAATTTAGGTTAACCTGGGAAAAAGCAAGAAGATTATCAAGATTCAGGATCATTTTAAATAGTTTACTACCTTCATTTCTAGCTTTCGCCCTTTAACTATGAAATCATAGCAAGGAGAAATTTGAAGTTAGAAACCTTTCCTTTCTTACTATAATGAGGCTAAGTTGTTACTTCTGTTATGTTTTCTAAAATTACCATCTTCATATTAATAGCCTTGTATGGAGTAGAAACTTAGATTAGCCCAAGACCAGTCTAATCCAGTGACTTTGTTCTTTTTTGTGATACAGAGCAAAATAATCTAGAAACAGCTCAAATGAAAAGCTCTCATCCTTGCTATAATACCTAGTGTCTTGCCAGTGATATAAATTAATACATAGAAAAATATATTCCTATTTTAGTGGAGATATGAATCTGAAGAAAACCAGATTTCCCAGGCCAGATAGACATTGCCTTTATTATCCCCTCCTCTGGGAAAAGATAATGTGTTGAGTCCTAATCAAGGGCATTTGGTAAAGAAGGTGCCATCACGCCTTTGAGTAGGACCAAGAAGTGCACTGTTGTTAACTCTCTTGTCACTTGAGGATTTTAAATGATTGAAACTGTCATTCCCAACATTGAAGTTCATTGATGTTCATGGCACAGGCACCATGGAAATGAATTGCCTATTGCAAAATATGCTGTGAATACCCACATAACATAAAAACCAGGAGAGTTGGAGGTACCTGTGTTTTTTCTTATTTGAAGAGGAGGAGAGTCAGTTTTATTTACACACACACATACACACACACTTACAGGAGATTGACAGACAAACATACTGGGGATTTTGTGCTTACTTTGCCTTCAATCTTTCAGAGACTCACTACCTTTGGGAAATTGAAACAGTCCAACAAATATCTCATGGAACATCTTTACCTCAAGAATTCCTTAGTTTCATCTTTTGAATTTGTCCCATATTTATGTTTGTCATTGAAGTAAAAATTCAGTTCTTGATTTGAATTGTTTTGAGCCACGAATGTTTTCCCACAAAACTGATACATTACTAATTCCAGTGAATTCCAGTGACCCCAGGGCTTAGGCAACTCTCTGGCTCCATCTCTATGTGTAGCTAGCACCTCTACAGTCCTACATTGAACTGTGTTGAATCTGGACAACTTATCCAATCATGCATTTTGAGTTATTATATTTCTCTATCTATCTTGTTTCTTCACAGAGCTACAGGCAACCAGCTGCTTTCATTGTCACACAATACCCACTGCCAAACACTGTGAAAGACTTCTGGAGATTAGTGTATGATTACGGCTGTACTTCCATTGTGATGCTAAATGAAGTCGACCTGTCCCAGGTTAATAGCCATGTATTGCTTTGTATATTTGTTTACAATTTAAGAAGTAACAAAATGCTATTTCCTGCTTTACAGTACTCTAATTAGAAAAAATAATGCTCCTTTTCTTTTTCTTTCAAAACATTCATGACCTAGGGCTGCCCGCAGTACTGGCCAGAAGAAGGGATGCTACGATATGGCCCTATTCAAGTGGAATGTATGTCTTGTTCAATGGATTGTGATGTGATCAACCGGATATTTAGGATATGTAATTTAACAAGAGTAAGTCTTTGTTGGGTCATTCTATGGAAGCTGATTCAGAACAAGTAGATCATGATCATGATGGGATATAATCCAATTCAGACAATAGGGAGCGAAGAATTAATAAGCTCTACATAATCTTATCTCAAAGCTAGTAAGCATCTTATACTTTAGTACAAGGAAAAAGACATTCCAAATGCAAGAAATTAGAAATTTGAGCTAGATTTGTGGGTCAGTTACTAGACTAACATATCATAGTGATCTAGATTCAGGTGCAGTGGCTCAATCAAGAATCAGGCTTGATGGCCCAGGCCTGGCTTCTGAGGAGATGTGCATTTATGTAAAAGATGACTACATTTCTAGTAGTGACACTCAACAGAGGCATGTGATTATGAAATAAGAACATAATAGAGATGATAATGACAGAGCAGCTTTACCCCAGGATGATGGGATATATCAGATCAGCCTATAGGAGAGACCAATGTCACTATTCCAAGACCTGTACATAAGAGAGAAATCCAAGACCAAAGGAGAAGATTAATCCCAGCCATCACTGATTCTCTTCCAACCCACAACCTTGTCTTTCTATTAATGTCCCAATGTCCAGTTCTGTCCAGATCTTAAAGGGAAAGGGTCAGTGCTGATGCCCCTGTACCTTTTCCCAGCTGCTAAGTCATAGTTGTGTCCTTCAGGAGTCTTTTCCCTTACTGTTCATATGCTTTGCACTAATGGCAAGTTTGAGGGTCTCTCAAAAAAAAAAAAAAAAGTACTTGTAATAAATACTGTTTTATGTAATCAGAGAGCAAACAGAATGTAAAAAGAAAACATTGGAACCCCCCTAGATTTGTGCTTTTTACAAGGGAAATTGCTATGTTTTTTAAAGCACCAGTTCTATGTATGTGTATTATTTTAAGTGTGTGATTAGGATTGTCTTGTTTCGGTGTTTCTCATATCCAAATGTCTATATGTGTGTCATGTTAATTAGTCTATATGTATATAACTATGAGCAAGGGATAAAATCATATCCAATTCTATTGCTCATTTCAGTGGTGAAAAAAGGATAACTTCAATCATGTCATAATACTCATGCATATCTTAGATGTTAATTTAAATGGAATCTCATTATGTCTGCACATCTGTTACATTATGGTTCTAGTAATATTTTAGCTAAGAAACTATAGCTGCTGAACGAAGAAAGTAAAACTCATCTGTGAATTGAAATGTTTGTATAAAAAAATTTCTAGGAATAAGACCTCAAATCTGTATTACTTTTTTTCCCAGCATATATATTTATTTGTTTTTATTTATCTTCCTCTATATTTGGCATCCTGGTACTTATTTTTTTCCCTCTGTTACATTTTTTTTCTCTTCCCTGTTTGATTATTGAGTACTATTCACTTCATCAAATTTTAGTATGCACAAATTGAGTTTGTAGAAGGTAGGACCTGTGTCCTACCAAGAGATGCATAAACCCTTATCGTGTGGAATTTAGGATTGCATGCCCGATAATATAGATTACTCAATGTGTTGCATGGTGTTCCTGATAGTTCCTATTGAGAATTTAAGCTTTTGATTTCTTTCAATAGCATTACTATTGGAAAGTGTTATGCACACTTCTTATGATAGAGTTTAGGAAGAAAAGAAAGATTTCCATACCTTTAAGGAATTTATATTTTGTCAAGAAAAAATAAGCACTCAGCAACTAATTATATTATCATTTATATACAAATATGATTTCATATGATAAGGAATAAAAGAAGGTTTCATTGGATGAAACAGAGTGATCAGAGAAGACTTCTCTGAGATCAAGCTATTTTAAGCCCAAAATTGAAGAACAGATAGGTGTTATTTCAGGGTGAGGTAACCACAAATTTTTTTTTTTTTTTGGTACCAGTGAATGAATTCAGGGGCACTTAACCACTGAGCCACATCATTTTGAGACAGTCTCAAAAAGTTACCCAAGGCCTTGCTAAATTGCTGAGGCTAATAATCAACCATCTTTGTTTGCCCAACAAAGAGAGCTTTCCCAGGATACCCAAGTTTGAAAAGGTCCCAGAAAACCTATGTCAAGTTGTTCACTCTTCTTAGGATTGAAAAGGGCAAGCAAGAAGGAAGTTTTCAAGATGAAAGAGACAGTTTACAAAATCCCCCAGGCAAGAAGTGACTTGATAAATAGATTGAAGAAGGTCAATGTGTCTAAAAAAATCTGTCTAAAACTTGAATACCTTGTTAGATTAAAAATAAATTTGGAGAAGGAGGTGGAGCTAGATTATGTAAGAATTTTTAAATTATGGCAGAAATTTTGATTTTATGCTAACATTCATTTGGAAGCCATTAAAGCAGGCAATGACAAGAACATTTTTGCATTTCAAAATAATTATGATGCCTATATTAACAAGGGGTTGGAGGGAGATCAAAGTTCATTCAGGGGGATCAATTAGGAGGTAATTGTCGCAAATGTGATTGGCAATGGCCTAAAGAAAAAGAGATAAATTTACAAGTTATTTAGTAAGCATAAAGATAGGGATCATTACTGGATTTGGAGTGTGAGGGAAGCAGGTATAGACAAAGATTCCCATGTTTTCTGCTGTTGTAATTTGGAATGTCTCCATATGGGCATGTACATACTAGGACTGAAATTAAGTAAGCCCAATCCAATGTAAGTTTCATTTGTGTTGTAAGTTGAATGTACCTTTCACTTTTTTTTCTCACTCAAATCTTTTTTTAATTATTTTTAATTTATTTTTTATTTTTTATTTTTATTTTTTACAGACTGCATTCTGATTCATTGTACGCAAATGGGGCACATCATTTCGTTTCTATGGTTGTGCACAATGTAGATTCATACCATTCGCATAATTTACCTAACTTCTAGTCTCAACTCACAATAAAAATCCATTTCCCTCCACAGCCACAGGAAGGTTATCTGATGGTACAGCAGTTTCAGTATCTAGGATGGGCTTCTCATCGAGAAGTGCCTGGCTCCAAACGATCATTTTTGAAGCTGATCCTGCAGGTGGAAAAATGGCAGGAAGAATGTGAGGAGGGGGAAGGCCGGACCATCATCCACTGCCTGTGAGTTGGGCAGCTTGACCTGGACGGTCAGGGGGATCTTGGTGGGCATTTCCTCATTAGACTTTGCAATTTTTATGTTGAAGAATTCTTAATTCATATCTTAACAGACCTCCCATAGATGTTACTTCAAAGTAGAGCTTCTTTCTTATGATATTATAATTAACTGCTAACTTTAATTTTTATATTTTCTAAATATTGATTATTATATAGTTGTTCATCTGATTTAAACTCTTTGGAACACTACTCTGAACAACTTCTGATTTACACATTACAGATCTGTCAGAATCTCAAGAAATCTGGGTTTCAGGTCTCTATGCCTACAACATATTCCTAAGTGCAAGCTATTAAGCTCACCTCATCCTCAAGCTTCCTCCTCTCTGACCTTTACACATACAGTCATGCATATAAAGCAAAAGGAAGACACGAATGAAAAAAACAAATTTAAAGGCAATTTTTGTTTTTGCGAACATATATTACAGTATGACAAGCGGTCCCCAAAGTTGATAAAATATCTTTGCTCTCTCTGCTTTAGAAATGGTGGTGGTCGAAGCGGCATGTTCTGTGCCATAGGCATCGTTGTTGAAATGGTGAAACGGCAAAACGTTGTTGATGTTTTCCACGCAGTAAAGACACTGAGGAACAGCAAGCCAAACATGGTGGAAGCCCCGGTAAGTCACAGTCTTGGACTTAGAAGGGGTCTTAGAGGTTATGTAGTCATATATCTACTTACCAATTGACTTCATGCACCAGGGGAAGCAGATGTGAAGATGAATTGCAGGGACTTTCCTGCCTAACTGATAGATTGTGAAGTATCTTCCTCTACCCACATAAATTTACTGAACATCACATAAAATGCTAATGATGAAGGAAATTAATTTTGGGAAACACATAGGATTTTTTTCCCTATTATATCCAACAAACATTTACTATAATAACCCTTGATGAATGTCTCTAAAAAAATTTAAATCCTTCTAGCGGTATTCTCACTTACTTTTATTTCTTAAAGCATATTGAGATAACTGGGAAAACATGTATCTGAGGTCATACTCACGTTAACTCAGTACCTTAGACACCCAGTGTTTTTAAAGGGCAATGAAATTTATCTTAGTCTTTATCCACAATTTTTCTTTTCCTGATCAAACTATAAATTGTTAAGCTACCATTATTCACAGTTTCCAACTTTTACAACTATAGAGTACAGTTCATATGGTATTTCATGAGTTTGTCTGGGCTCATAAAATCATAATACAGCTTGCAGAATATCAGCTGATTGGTGTGTATGCACAGTTTCATCTGGATGAGGCTGTATGCAGAGTAAGAAAGAAGGTTCTTACCTCTGTAACACATTTTCCTTCTAAAGAGAGAGATCTGTGGGTTACACATATGTACATAATGGGATTAGGTTAGGAGCAGCTGTGTAGTTTATGCTCAAAGAAAAGTAAACCAGAAAAACCAAGGCATCATTGTTCTTGCCCTACATTTATCAAGATGATCAGATAACTAAAATGAGCAATTCAATAAGCCTTAAAGTATTTTCACCACTTCCTGCTCCTGGATTGTTCACACAAGATGTGCATTGCTTCCTGAGACAAAAATCTAAAGACTGAAAATTATGCTGTTTCTCTTTTACAAGTGGTAGCAGATTTCTGCCCTTTCTCAAGACCCCTCACAACCCCTCTTCTCCATGTTGGACAAGATGAGGTTTGTTTTGTCTGAAGTGTTGACAATTGAGGAGACAGAGTTTGAATTTGAGGGATTTTTTTGAGGCACAATCGGCAGATCTTCTTACAAAATGGATAAATAATAGTTATGCCCTTAAACTCTTTTATCATTTGAAGGTTTGTTACCTGTAAAATTTAAACTCTGTTTCCCTCACAAGGATCAAGTCATCTTAAAATCATCTTGGGGTTCACTCCTAGCTCAGAATTCAACTTTTACCTTGAATTTTAAGTTTGATATCCCAACTTTTCTTTAAATTAAGATCTTGTAGCTAAACTCTGCCATTCTAGAATATTACAGTGTGTTACTATTTTCTTTTACATTCCTGCCCCATGAATCCTGACTAAACATCCTGTTTAATCAAGATTAATGATTAGTTATTGTGCCATGGGGTTGACCTGAGTTTGGTAAGGACATTTGGTTTGTAAACAAAATTGATGGAGACTGTTTTAAAAAGACACAAATTTCTAAGCACTTTTTGGGCCTTTCTATATGTATTTACCACAACACTAGGTTAATTTAAATCATATTCACTTTGGTAATTAGTATAAAAATGATGAACTCCTCTTGAGGAAAGTTTTATTACCCAGGTTCATTGTTAGAGACACCTGGAAGTTCTCTTTAGAAGTAATGGACATTTTAGACTGCATGCCAGTCCAGCCTGAAGTTTTACCTGCATGGACTGAATTAGGAAGTTTTCAATGAGTTACATATTGTAAGTCAGAATTTATAATATGGTCTCTGAATTTTTCTAAATTCTTGATAATGGATCAAGTTCATGGATAAATTTAAATGAAAGGTAATTTTAACTCAGAAACTTTTTGGCAACTAAGTTGTCTTAGAGGTTGCAGAAAGAAATTGTTAGATATAAATCGAATTGAAAATTTTAAGAACCACTATTTTATTTAAGAAATATTCTTGTAAAATTTGCTTAAATTGGGTTCTGAAGGATCATGAACTATAGCAAAATTTAAAAACTTGAAATTGCAAAAGGCAGTTTAAAACAATTGTCTACCTTCTTTCTCTTTCTAAGAAAATAATATAAAATGTGGAGAAAAGTATTTGCACACTTCTTAGCAATATAAAACAGGAAAAACTAAAAAACAACTTAAGAGTCAAACACTCAATATGATAGTTTTTATGTAATATTAAAAGATATTAAATAGCATGGAAAAAGCCTTGTTACATAAAAGAAAGTAAAATATAAAACCATACTCTAAAAGATGAAATTATATTCATTCTGAGATAATTATTTCAACCACGTATAAAAGCAGGTTGAAGCAAACTAAGACAGTATTTAAACAGTTGGTTCTTATGGTTGAATTATAGCTTTTTTTCTGATTCTCTATATTTTTATGTGCTGAGAAATTTTTCTGTAATGATGAGGTATTGCTACTGTAATCATATAAAAATCTGGACATTTATGAATTTTTTGATAGAAAACATCAAAAGATAAAATTTTGTCTTTTAACATCATTTCTCTTTTTAAATAGGGGTCTTTTGACTCAAGTATAAAATTTGTATACCTAGATGTTCATCTTGTATATAGACAAATAATAGTTATTATTCACCATTAGCCTTTTTAAAACTTTTCTCAACCCTTTTGTCTTAATGTTTTTTAGGAACAGTACCGTTTCTGCTATGATGTAGCTTTGGAGTACCTGGAAACATCTTAGTTGGGTGAGACTTTTTACAGTGCATCCAAGCAGAAACCCATTCACCTGTTGAGCCAGCAACTGTTGTACCTGTTACACCTGTGCAGAAAGATTTTAATGTGGGGGGTGGGAGGCTTTTACATTTGAGAGGTAAAAGTATTTTTCTTATGAAGTTGTGTATCTTAATAAAAAGGACTTGATTAGTTTCTATTACTGTATTAAAGTGTCCACATTTAGTGCCACATAAATTATATTTAATAAGAACCAGATTCCAATGAGAACTTATCAGTGTTTGTACAGTGAACATGCAGCTTTTCTCCTTGTTTCAGTCAGACAGCCACTACATGTTGCATGAATTCATACTTTCTATGTGGCATTTCTCTCCCTTTTTAAATTAAAAGCTGTTGAACCTTTAAAGGAAGAAGAAAAAAAAACTGTGCAAATTCATAGTAAATTTCATTTTTTATATGTTCCAAGTGTAGCAGATCTCTATATAAATATATAAATATATATAACTGGCTTATTTTCTTTTAATGTGCAATGATGGCTGGATCATTTAAAGTTCTTTTTAGGAAATAACATAAGCCAAAGACTCAAGTGTAAATATGTCTATATGGAGAAAGCACATTATATTTATTGGTTACTTACATTCCTTTTTTGATGGCTAAAATACTACCACCACACAATCATTTTTGTTTCTGAAGAAAGCTTTTTCTTTAGCTAAAATCAACTGTAAACGATTTTTGTAGATTATTTTTTGTATGTTTTAGTGTAAGTAGAGGATAAACTTTTTATTCATAAACCAGGAAGCAATGTTCTTTATAGTGATTCTCTTGTGTATATGCTTGTGAATTAAATTTATGTGAAACACCTTGGCAATTGTCTTTTAATAGAGGACCAAATTAAAACATTTTGCTGAAAATGTATAGTTTTTCACAATTTCATTAGGTAAACAATGGTTTGGTGATCATACACGAGAAATCCACACATTAAAAGGCCTTGCTAGTGACTAGCACAATGTTGACGTAGCCTCTAAGCATTGTTTAAATTTTTAAGGAATCGATCTTTGCAGCCTGTGGCCAAGCAAGCACTGGTCAAGAACAGAAGATGGCAACATTTATGCTTTCAAGGTCAAGTTTTAGCAAACTGTAAACTGTCAAGGTGATGAAATGTTCCTTTTGATGTTTAAGTGCACATGCTTTGGGTTCTGAACATAGAAAGTGTAAACGAATCAATGCCAGATTCCTGTGTGAGTGTTGTCACAGGATACTCAAGTGAACCTTTCTAAATGTGGTCTTGTTCACATGCTCCTTGTAGCTGTAACTTCACATCATCAGCTTGCAGTTTGTTACTGACTAAAGCATTCCAGTGTCCTCTTTCTAGATTGCCAGTTCATGACATGGTGCTTATAGAGATTTAATTAAAGTAAGAGTGAAATAAAGTTTTTATAATTACAACAGTTCTTGTTTGCACATCATTTTTCTCCTTTTAATTTTCATCCTTCACTTCCAAATAAATAGCATATTCCTGTGCTCATTGACACAAGTAAGCCACAGAAATTCTATTAAAAGTATAACCAATATCCAAACTCTGACAATAGTTTGTTTTAGTTTGATTCCCTACATTGAATGCTAAAATGACCAGGTGAGTGGAGAGGGAAACAGCCAAAGAACTGACATTTTTTTTTCTTACAATTCTATATTTATATGTCACTATTCACGTATTTCTTTTTAATCTTTTTGGTTGCAGATGGACATGAGATGTTTATTTTGTTTTATGTGGTGCTAGGGATCAAACCCAGTACCTCACATGTGCTAGGCAAACACTCTACCACTGGGCCACAACCCCAGCCCTCACTATCCATTTATATAACATACTTCTTTATAACAAACTTGAGAAGTAGTAATTATCTTCTGCTTTTTACAGATGATGAAATTAAAACTACAAGAAGGTAAATTTGTTAATAGGTTTAAATCTGGGTTTAACTTAGCACCCCTCTCCATCCACTAAATACTCTGCTTCATGACTTTTGCAATGATGAACACTTTATTCCTATTGTTTCTCATTAATTGATTTTCTGATGAAGTGTTACCATTACAGGCCCCCTCAAGTTCCCATTTGCTACATGTATTAGATCATTTATGACTTTTACTAGTAAGAATTCAAATAAAGTGACTTTCTGTTTTCGTAGGAAGACTAATTTTCATGTAAACATGGAGACATTTGACTATTAAACATGGAGGATGTCTTAATCCATTCTCTGTTGCTGTTACAGAATTTCTGAGTTTAGGTAATTTATAAAGAAAAGAGGTTTATGTTGACCCTTGTTCTGAAGATTTAAAGAGTCCAAGAGCTTTTTACCTATACCTGCTTCACTTCCTGTGAGGGCCACATGCTGTCTCAACTCATGGTGGAGAGGAAAAACCAGCAGGTGCATGTGAAAGAGAGAGAGAGGGACCCAATACAGGACAGCTAATCAATTCTCAAGGGAAAGATGCTGATCTATTCATAAAAATTCCACTCCATGACCCAAATACCATGCAATAGGCCCCACTTCTCAAAACTGCCACTTTAGGAACCAAACCTAATTACAAGTTTTGATAGGAACAAACCATAGCAGAAATATTGAACAAAGAATCTAAGAACTCATTCAAGATTTCTTTGCCTAGTATGTTCACTATCTTCCTCACTACTGAGGATTCTGTTCTTGCTTACATGATTCTGATTTCACTTCTACTTACATGATTATACCACACACCACCAAAATCACCTTGAATACAGTTATTCATGAAGTTGAGCAGTCCATGCAGACTGCAAAATCCAAGCAAAGAACAAAAGGAGACCTTTTTATCTACATTAAGAAATAGAAATATTAGGCTTGCTCTGTTTGGACACCACAGAGAGCAATTCATCAAGAGACAAAGGGTGAAGGGGGCCTAAATCTGTTTTTCTGAAAACTCATATTCAAAATTTCATATTTCATACACTTAAGGACTTTCCTTAGTGAACCTAAGGAAATGGCCATGTCCTACCCAACCGTGGCCCTCTAGGAAGATGTGTTGGCTGAGCTCTAAAAGTTGACATGCTTTTAATTTCGTGCTCTCCTATCCCTGTGTCAGTCATTCCTTAAGTTGCTGCCAGGAAGTTGAACTTTACAGACCCCCTTCCCACGTATTATCTGTAGGAAAATGTTGGAAGTGTGTGGAGCCAGAGACACACAGGCAAGTGGGAATTTGCAAGTTTTAATCAAGTTCCTTTGAAAATGTTCTAGCCCTGTACTCCGAACTGCCTTCCTACTCTTTTTCTAGTATTTGGTTTTTGAAGAAAGGAAAGATCTTTGGATGAAAGTGTTACCACTCTGTAGCCAAATAATCCCTGGCTTTGAGGAATAAACAAAAAGGAAGATTTTTTTTTTCCTGGACATGAAGACAAGTTTACCTATGCACTGACATGTTGGTGTGCTTATTCAGAATTCATTTTACCAAGAATCTCTTGAATTCCAGGCACTTGTAACATGCGTGGAAGTCAGACACCAACAACTATTCCTTCTCAGATCTGCTCTGTTCTCAGAAAATGGTACCGATAAGGAAAGACATTCCTAGCATCTGAAAAACTTACTAGACACCAATAAATATTAAATTTAGGATAATAATGACTGTAGCTCAATAGGAGTAAGAGATAGTCTTTTAGCTCAGAAAGACCACTCTTGAGGTTAGCCTAGTTTTCATAGGGGAGTGAAAATTTTACATTTGTATTTCTTTTTTGAGCTTTGTAAGCATTCTTTTTTCATAACAAAATAGTCAGAAATCAATATTCTGTCATAACCCTATTTAATATAGGGTCGATATGCTATTTTATTTAATATCATTCTTAAGACAGCTGGCTGTGCCTCACTTAATAATTTCTACCTATATTATTTCATAAAGTCTCCCCACAGCTTAGGGAGGCTTGAAGTAGGAATGATATTATTTGAATTTGTTCACACCTCTGGTCTATTCAAGTGGTCTGTAGAGTATTCGAATATTATCTTTCTGAAACTAAAAGGAAAAGTCCTGTCTTGGGATTGACTTTAAGTAAGGTGTAAGTGACTCCTGGAATATAAATTGTCCAAAAAAATCAATGGAAATGTGATAGATATATAACACTTCTGAACTTGCAGCATCCTCCAAAGTAAATTGAAATGCTAACCTGGAAGATAACAAACACCAGAGAGACACTGTTGTTATCAAATCCTAAAATAAATTAATGGATGGATTTCTAGTCCACTGAAACAAACATAAGGTCCCCATAGAATGCCTGAAAGCTCTTTCTTTAATGTTAAAATCTGTCCATGGAGGAAAGAAGGGAGATAGTTTATGACAGATAACATTTCTTGTAATGTACTTGCCAATTGGAGAAAATGATCTACAATACCTAAAATCTAACACAGAAAACTGAGTGCTGATTTATTCTGATGCAGTTTTATCAGTCTCAACATCTGGTTACTCTTAAGTTTTACTAGTCTTGATTCAGTCTGGAGTATGTAGCATTTAAGCCAAACAGAGACACACACTACTTAGATGTAGGCCATGTAATCTCTCCAGATATACAAAAAATCTCTAAAATGAGTCATCAATGAATTATTTTCTTAAGAAGAAATCAGAATGCACAGGTGGGCACAGGCCATACATTTACCCTATGCTGCAGAGTCTTAGAGACAAAATCAAATTGCAAAAGGAGAGAAAGTATGTTTGTCATGGATCCACTTGTCATTTGAGAGAAGAAACTCGTGGCCACAGGTCGTGGAGGTACTGTGAGAAGGGAATCAGACCATGGATTTTTATGAATGACCACTCAGGTACTATTATTACGACAGATATATTAAACATGTATTTTCTACTAGGAGTATCTTTCATCTCTTTTATTTAAACAAAGGCCCCTGTTGATTCATCTTGCATTTTCACTGTGGATTGAAACACAGAGACTAGATATTCTGCCATCTTCAGCTCTACTATAAGCCTAGAAGCATGAGTGATGCTGATACATGGCATGTACTGTTTGACATAGAGGCCCAGAGGCAAAATATGAGGAGGCTGACTCCCACTTGGAGTTACAAGCACATTCAATCTCCAAAGAGGATGGCACAGACCTCCTACTAGCATTTGCTGCATGGAATATGGACCCTTTCACGTCCCATTTCCCAAGAGAGTGTAGAAATTAAAATGTTGATATTTTTAAAAAATTTTAATGTTGGTGACCAATTTAGTTAAAAAGAACAAGCAAAACAAAAACAAACCTTTGATCCCACCTCTTCAGAAAAAAAAACCCTTCTGAAGGCTGTTTCTGGTGTGGTGTGTAGGAGCTCCAGACTCCTGGATCATGAACACCATTGCAGGATACTGTACTTTCTTGTTTTGACCTTTTAAAACTTTTTTAAAAGAAACATGAGTTTTAATTGTTTCAAAATAGCTATCCTAACAGGTTTTTTTTTTTCTTCTTTGTCTTGTTTTCCATTTTAAAAATATGTGTAGCTGAATCTTAACTTCTAAGTTAGAAAAGAATAAAAGAATCATTGTCTCTTTCTGCTCCCTAGAACCTGCATTGAATCAGAAAAGCATATTTCAGAAAGTAACTCACACATTGCACCTAGTAAGCATCTCCAAAATGATGACTAGAAAGTAATTCTTTTGGAAATTCAAATGGAGGGCATTTGCTCTGTGAGCCAGGGGATGGCTTGACCCATTGGAGTCATGAGTGCAGAATAGCATCTGTGGAACCATGTTTCCAGATTGTGATGGCACATGCTGACTTCCATGGCAGGTGCAAAACAGCATGGACTCCTGCCAGCCCACAGTGGAAACCTGAACTCTACTTCCATAAATCTAATTCCCTGAAGCAGAGTCAGCAGACTGAAATTGATTTCTTTCCACTTTCATGCTATATTCTTGGCATTATAAAGTGAGTACATATGTATTAATTACTTACTTTCCAATGTCCGATTCTTCATTACTTAAGATGAAACGTGGTCAATAAGGGGGAAAATATCTACTTTCACATAAGAAATCACAGGATTGATTTTAGCTATGGAACAATAGAATATAAGAGAAACATTTGAAAGCATCAAATCCAATGCGCTTATTAATAAGTTTAAATTAAAACCTAGAGAAATCATATATCTATGAATAAAGGGCCAGATGGTAAATATTTTAAGATTTGTGAGCTACTGGTCTGTTAGCTTTGTTCCTTGACTTCCCCTTAAAAAGTGGCTGAAGTTGTTTCTTAAACTAGAAATGATGAAAGAATTTTTAAGAATTATGAAGAAAGAGTGAACAATGGAAAGAGCAAAATTATATATATATGTATGTGTATATATACATATATAATAGAATATCCTTTGTTACATACTTGTTTTATTATATTTGATGATAGAGACAAAAATATATAACACCATCAGATAGTCATGAAAATTATAATTAAAAATAGAAAATAAAATGTTCTAAATGTAAGATTTCCATATTTCACTTGAAGAAGTAAATTATTCAAATTACTAGATTATAATACCCAGATAAATCACTAAAAATATTACAGTAAAAGATACAGTCAAAACCATAAATGAATCAAGATGGAATCCTATATTTATATAACCCACACATAGGAAGGTAAAGAGTTACAGATGAATAAGAAAGGGAAAAAATAAATGACAGATCTGAGTGCTAACCTATCAACGATACCTTCAAATGGTGTAAATATGCCAATATAAAGTCACAGACTGGGAAGACTGAATAAACAGAAGCAACAAGAAACATGTCCCAGTTGTATTTTATACATAAGAAATTCATTTCATATTTAATACAATGGACTGGTTGAAGAATTGAAAAATGTGTATCATGCAAACATTCTACTTAAAAAATTATTAGCAGCTATATTAAAATTTGATAAGGTAGACTTATGAGCAAATGATACAAATCAGTGTCAAATTAGTACAGACACAGAAGGAGATTACGTGATGATCAACAGATGAACACACAAGGAAAACAACGATACTGAATGTGCGTAGCAAACCACAGAGCCTGAAAATGCATGAAGCAAAATCTGGTAGAGGTAAAAGAAGTAGAGGAATTCTTGGTTACAAAAATCAGAAACTATGCCATCTCTCAGCAACTGATAGAACTACTAGACAGAAAATCAGCAAAGATGTATAAGGTCTGAATAGCACTTTCAACAAGAGTCTAGTTTAAAGTGCAAATATGATAGAACACTCTGTACAACAGCAGCAAGATATGCTTATTTGGACCACCCATCGAGCATTCACCAAGATGGATAAGTAACCTGGGCCATAAAAAAAAAAAAAAAAAAAAAAAAAAAAAAAAAAAACTACAAACTTAAAAGATTTGAAAAAAGTCTGTATTTTCTTTGACCATCAAGGGATTAAACTAGAATTCTGTAATAGAAAACAACAGGTAAATCTCTAAACATACAGAAATTAAATTACACTCTGCTAAATAATTTATCAGACAAGGAGAAAGTTTCAAAAAATAAAATGAAAGGACAACATATTAAATATCTAGGATGCAGCAAGAGCAGTCATGACAGGATAGCACTAAATACTTACATTTGAAGTGAAGCAAGATCAAACAAGTTACAGAAGTCCCTATCTCAAGAAAAGAGAAAAAGAAGGGAAACCAAGAATTAGCAGAAGGAAGAGAATAATAAAGGTAAGGAGAAATCAATGGAAAGGAAAATAGAAAACAAAGAAGAATATGAAACAAAGCTCTGATTTAATAAAATCAATAAAATTGCTAAGCCTTCAGCAAGAAAAAAATAAGAATATGAAAAGAAAAACACATCACTAATATCAGATTGAAACAAGAGCACATCTACACAGATACCGCAACCATTAAAAAGATAATAAGAAAATGTTGAAAAAATTAATACTCATAAATTAAACAATTTGAAAAAAGGACCAATTTCTAATAACCAGCACCTGTTAAAACTCAATAAGATGAAATGTTCCAAATAATTTAAGAAATTAAATTCATAAATTAAAAGCTTTCAAAAGGAAATTTCCAAGTCCAGATGGTTTCAGAGAAGTGTATCAAACGTTTGAAGAACCAACAGCAATTTTGTACAATCTCTTCTAAAACATAAAGAAGGAAAGAACACTTTCATACTAATTTCATGAAGTCGTCATATTCCATTACTGAAGACAAAGACAATATAAAAAAAACTAAAACTATAAACAAATGTATGTCGGGAATTTTACACTAAAATTCTCAAAAAATATGTTAAACTTTATGCTTTGAAAAGCAATCAAAGTGTACATAAATACATGGAAATATATATTTGTTCATGGGTTTTAAGAATTAACACAGTAAAGATGTCAGTTCTTCCCCAATTAATCTAGTGGTTTAATGCAATTCCTATAAAAATTCCAACAAGGATTTTTGTAGATATAGTTAAATTTATTCTAAAATTTATATGGGAAGGCAATGGTGTAAGGTTATCTAAAACAATCTTGACCAAGAATAAAAGAGTAGGAAGAATCACTCTATCCAATATTAAGGCTTACTATGTAGGCATACTAATCAAGAGAGTGTTGTATTGGGTTTAGAAAAAAAGAATAAAAAAAAATGTTCCATATTTGGGCTAATCAGAGTTCTTAGACTTGGCCCTAAAAGTTGATAAATTAGACCTCATCAAAATTAAAAATTTTTATTCTAGGAAAGGCTACATAAGTAGAAGGGAGGAAAAGATTAGAAGAAAGTTTGGCAAAGTCTGATAAAAACACTTGTATTGAGGCAGCTGTATAAAGAACTTTCAAAACTTAACATTAAAAAAAAAGAAGCACTATTAGAAAGTGAGCAAAGACATGAAAAGACATCTCACTGAAGGGGATATACAGATGGCAAATAAGCACATGAGAAGATGCTGAACATTGTTAGCCATTAGGGAAATGCAAATTTAAACCATAATGAGCTATCACTACACAGTTTCGGAATGACTAAAATAAAACTAGTGACAATATCAAACACCAAATGCTGGTGAGGATGCAGAGAAACTGGATTATGCTTATGTTGCTAATGGGAATGTGAATGTTAGAGCCAATTTGGAAAAGAGTATGGCAGATTCTTACTTAACATGCAATAACATACAACCCAGCTATGGGCATTTATCCCAGAAAAATGAGAACTCATTGTCTTATTCCATTTGGGCTGCTATAACAAAATGCTATAGACTGTGTTGCTTAAAAACTAACAAATTTCCCACAGTTCTATAGCTTGGAAAGCCCAAGACCAAAATTAGGTAGATTTTGTGTCTGTGGGCCCACTTCCTGATTCATAGACCACTCTTTTTACTGTGTTGTCACAAGGGAGAAGGGGTAAAGAATCTCTCAGTGGTCTCTTTTATAAGAGCATAAAGTTTATTTGTTCATGAGGGCCATTCATCATGACCTAATCATATCCCCAAATCACCTCTTCCTAATGCCCTCAAGATTAGGATTTTCCACATATGAATTTGGAGTGGAAATAAACAGTCAATCCATTGCATTCTTCCATGCCCCTCTCCAAAATTCTTATGCTTCTCACTTGAGAAATACATTCATTCCATCCAAATACCCCTGAAAGGCTGAACTTGTTCTGACATCAGTTGAAAAGTCTAAGGTCTAGAGTCTCATCTAAGTATCATCTCTATCAGACACAGAAGAGACAATTTATTCTGAAGAAAATTCTTCTTGCTTCCAAACTGCAGTGCAGGAGAGCCACAAGACACACATTTGAACTCTAAAAAGGAGAAATATGAAAGAGTGACAGGTCCCAAGCATAATTAAAACTTTAGTACTGTAGAAGCTCAATTCTCTGCCCTCCAAGTCCACCAGAAAAAGTCCAGGGGTGAATAGATAATTATGGAACATTCATACTTGGAAATGCCACTATTAATGAAAAAGGAATGCTCTACTTATAGAACAACAACTTGGATGAATCCCCAGAAAATTAGGATGAGTGGAAAAAAGCAGGTATCAAAAGGTTACATGTTGTATGATCCATCCACATAACATTTTTTAAATGACAAATGTTTAAAAGTAAAAAATAAACAAGTTATTGCCAGAGATTAGAATTGGAGGTGGGGCATGTAGATGCAATATTTGTGTAAATGGAACCACTTAACTATGTTTATGAGTGTATGAACTAACACGTGACAAAATTGTGAAGAACTACACACACCCACAGATGAGAAAACCAGTAAGTTTGAATTCTATTAGTGGATTGTATCAATGTCTATATTTTGGTCATAATATTTTACTTTAGTTTTGGAAAAAAATAGAGTTCAAGCTTCCCTGAAAGATGAGATTCAAAGACAGAGATTCTTCTGCTGACTTTGAAGAAGCAAACTTCCCAAGTTGCAGGAGGCAGACCCTTTGCAAATGGCAGCTTACATCTATAAGGGTCTCCAAAGGTTGAGGGTAGACCCAGTAGTTGAAAAGATTTAGAAATATCAGTCCTACAATTTCAAGTTACTGAATTCTGCCAACAACACCATCACCTTGCAAGAGAACCTCAAGTTCAGCACAGAGGGAATAGAGATTGCAGCTTTGCAGAAAACCCATTTAAGTTCATGCCCAGATTTTCAGTTCATGGAAACTGTAAGATAATAAATGCATGCTGCTTTAAGTCTCTGATTTTGTGGTAGTACCTTTGAATTGCATAGAGAACTAACAAAGGAACGTGAAAGTGTGAATAAAGGAAAAATATAATTAAGGCATATAAAATATACATTGCAGACAAGGAAGAAAATATGCATAGCCACTATAGTCTTCATTTGTCACTGGTCACGCTGCTGTGGTTGGCATTTATGGCTTCCTTTTCACAGAATATAAGACCCATCCTATGTCCCACAGCCAGCACCTCAGAGTGGAGTAATCCAAATCTTAATATCAAAAGCACCTGACACCTTGATATTGCTACTCTTATTGTGGTATGTTGATTTTCTGTTAATTTTATTACTGGGCAAAAAAGGACTGAGAGACATTAAGAAACAGCATGAGTTTCCTAGGGTTGCTGTAACAAATCACTAGGAATGTGACCACAACAACCAAAATCTATCATCTCAATGTTCTGGAGGCTGGAAGTCTGAAACAAAGGTGTCAACAAAATTGATTCCTTTTTAAAACGCTGAGGGAGGATTCATCCCACGCTTCTCCAAGTTTTTGGTGGCAGGCTGTGCTTCTTTGCATTCCTTTCCTGGATATTGTTTTACTTCAATTTCTTCCTCCATCTTCACATGGTTTTCTCTGCATTTTTCTTCTTGTGTTCATGTCTTTCCCTGCTCCTGGGACCTCTTCTTGTATGGCCACTTGCCGTTAGACTCTTGATTCATCCCAATAATCCAGAATGATCTCACTTGGAGTTCCTTAACTTCATTAAAACAGGAAAAAGACTCTTCTTCCAAATAATATCACATTCACAGGTTCTGGATAGCCATAATTTCCTTCAGAAAATCCCTTGAGTTCTAAACAAAATTACCCCTGGTCCCAGCAGCCCTATATACTTGATAATTAGGATTAATCATAGCATGAGTACAAATACCCAATGTCCCATGCACTCCCTTGCCTATAGTTTAAAACATGAGATGCCTCAAAGGCCAGGTGGCAGACTCAACTTCCAGCTCAATAAAACCTTTATTGTGTCCTCTGGGAAGTAAGTCTCTAGTATCAAAGTGAAAGTGTCAGGGACCAAAAGCAGAACGTTCTGATTGTTTTATTGGTTATGATATGGAGGAAAGTCTCTCTAATTTTCATTCTTTGTTTTAAAGTCTCTGTCCCTGGTCCAGTCAATAGAGATGGTCATTGCCTGAGCCACAGGAAGCACTGACGCAGCCCCATGGGGAAATCATTTGGATGTGGGAAGCCATCAATCCTAGGGTGTCTGGGATACATGTGCACATTTTAAATGTATGCTCAGATACACATTTCTAACATGCTTTCAAAAATATACCCTCTACACATGTGGCCCACTAGACAATCCAACTATATCTGATACACAATTATAAAATTCTTAAACCACTCCCTTATGGCAGATAATCTCAAGCCAACTCCATTCATTGAATCCAAAGAAAAAATATTTTGTAGTCATTAACTCCAAAGTTCATAATCTCTTTGTCTGATGGGAAAAAATATATTTCGTAGCATATTTTTTTTTCTTACTATTGGAGTAATAGCATCTAGAGGAAAGGGAATGTGGAAAAGGGAAGATTTAAATCAAAATCTTGTGCTTTTCCAATACCATGTCCAAGGGAATGAAACAAAATAAGAAGATGGAAAGACCAAAAAGAATTTATACAGCAAATTAATAAGACAAATGTTGGATAGTGATATGTACTATTCAGAGTGATTACAAGTAAGTGATGTTCTGACAGTGAACTAAGTATCTGAAGAGAACAATAGGATTCCTTCAATCCATGGGAAGAAGTTGGATGCCTACATGGACCAGAGTGTCCAGTGAGGCTGGACACACTGAGGATGGTGGTACAATATGAGGTCAGCCTGAGTAGTACACAGCCTGTGGGGCTTTGCAAGCAGAACCAAGAGCTTTGATACATTATTCATCATTGTCCTCCATTCTGTCCACCCTCACACTGCATAATCCAGAGCTTCAAGCATTTCATTGCACATGGTAGATTTCAACAAAGGTTTACTACATGTAATTTAAGCCAGGTCTAGAATCCAGGCTTCTTTCTTTTCCTGTGTTTTTCCCACTACATCAAACAGTGTCTCTGCTTCTAAAACAGCATACAAATAAATGAAACCCAAAGGCATCTGCTCCTGGGACCTTTCCAGGATTGTCGTTTGAGTACACTGGGTAGCTCGTTCCCCTAAGTACTTTGGCACTTCATTTATAGTATTCATGAATTCAATGAGCTCTTTAGTAAGTAATTTGACTCAGGACCATGAGAAACAGAAAAATAAATCTGGGTCTAAGGAGACTATGGCATACATCCAGTTCAATATCACTGATTGAATATAAACAAAATCTTCCTCCATTCCAGTCCAAACTCATAAATGATAGCAACATATAAACATATTTTATAAACACAGAACCTACTGTGAAACTAGAAAGAGAAATCTCATATATCAGAAATGGAAAGGCCTTCCTACAATAAAAATAGAAAGCCAGAGCCGTAAGTAGGGGCTGAAGCTGTGGGAACCTGGTGTGTCCATGGAGATGGGGAGCACCTGAGCCAAAGCACTTCCGCTGAGACCTGAATTATACTAGCCAGGGAAGGAGCTGACACCCTTGACTAAGTGATGGAATCACCCACCTGTACCTCATGAAGCCTCATAGCCTTGAAGCATGTCACTCATCCTAGGTCCTCAGGTTTTATTAGATTTTCAGTGCTGCCTTTACAAAGTACCACAGACTGGGTGACTTAAAACCATAGAAATTTATTATCTCCATTCTGGAGTCTAAAAGTCTGAAATCAAGGCTTTGGCAGGACCATGCTCCCTATGAAAGCTTTAGGGGAGTATCCTTCCTTGTCTCTTCCTAGTTTCTGGCATTTGCCAGCATTTCCTGGCCTCTCTGGCTTCCAGTTACATTACTCCAACCTCCACGTCTATATATGCACGTGGTATTTCCCCCAGTGTCTCTTCTCCTCTTGGGACACCTATCATAGTGGATTAAGGGATTCACCCCATAGTATGACCACATTTTAAATACCTAATTGTATTTGCAACAACCCTATTTCCAAAATAGGTCACATTCTAAAGTAGATTAGAAATTGGCATATCTTTTCAAAGCACGCAATTCAACCCACCATGCACAGCAATAGATGACTAACACACTCAGCCCAATCATTGATGGATGAAGGTAGAACACAGATATTTTCAGACATAATCAGCTTACAATAGTGATGTATAAAAACTGCATCCCTAGTGGTTACTGCAAGAACATCTTTTTCACACATATATATGTATCCATAAATACAGTTTCACTGGATTTTAAATGTTATATAAATGTTATACAGTGAGTATCCTGCTGTTGCTTTTGTTTTTCACTTATTATGTTTTTGAGATTTATCTACATTAGAAAGCTAGTTCATTTTTTCAATTGCTATATCATATTTGGTTATAAAGATATAACCTATTTTTCAAAACTTTTCTCATAGGTGAATGAATGTTCTTCTTTATTTGCCTTCAAGAGTGCATGTTACTCTCTATTTTTCTTCTGAGCCAGTCTCTGCCCTTCCCTACCTGACTGGGTGTCATGGAGGCTGACCTCTTAGGATCACATCACTGGAACTCCCTTGCTCTCTTTGGCCAAAACAAGGCACCAACATGAGATTAGCAGGCACATTTTTCCACTTCCTGACTGCTTTACCAAGCCTTCTTTGTCCCTTTGTACTGTAAATAGTCTTTTTAAAAACTCCTCAATTAACTATTTTAGTATGCCATCTATTTCCTAAATATATCTTGACTTACATATGGCAATTGTTTCCAGAAATGGCCTGGGCACAGTCCATCAAATCGTGTGAGTGGGTTGGGTCACTCAAACATTTGATGAGCATATGACTCTCTGCCAGGAGGAAGTAGACCTCTGGTAATCTGAGGCAAGCAATGGCTGGTATCTTTGCAAAAACACTGCAGCCTCCGGCATGTGATATGAACCTACTGACCTAGCAAATGCTACCTTTTTAGTTTTCATCAGGAAATATGACCTACAACACCTCACCTTTGCCCTGATTTTCAGCAGAATGACTTTGCTGTCTTTTATCGAAGCTATGCCTGATCTCTTGTCATGTTAAGTTCTGGACTAGAGCAGTGATCCTCAAAGTGTTGCCTGTGAATTGGTTTCTAGTCTATGTTTTTTACTTATCCCCAGTGAATTAAGAAGTTTGCACCAGAATGAGAACTAGGTCACTAAGCACACTGGTTTAGCTGATAATTTCTTTTTCTTATTTGTTTTGGTTTGTTTTTTCATTTTTTCTTTTTTTTGTTTTTATGAGGGAGCAGTGCATCGATTTATTTTTTGGTGCAAACTCCTTACCTCATCCATGCATACACAGGTACCTTGAATAGCAGCTTCCAGGTTTAGAGGGAGCTTGAATGTCTTGATATTCCACATATTGGAGCATTCCAATTCACCTATATCACCAAAAAGCAGCTAATGATGGGAAGCCTCAGGGAAGACAAGCACATGTGAAAGGAGACAAATCATGTGAAAGCATGCAGCCCAGTGACATTATGACATTTCTTGTGGTACAGTGGTATGAAAATGTTAGGCTCCTTCTCAAACAAGGGACAAGTTGCCATACTTTCCAAAGGCCACAGTAGAAAGAGACCCAGCCCTTCACACATCTCTTTGAAACTAGGAGGCCACAAATACTTTATTTGAGTATCCTGCTCTGGTCCCTCTAGCAGGTAAATTGTAAGTCTACTTGTTCTAAGAGATGTTTGGAGCCTGAGGGGTTTCTGCAGCAAGACTAGTCTCTGCACAAACTTGCCTGTCATTTAGGCCTATGATCTAGCTGACGGAATGGTATTTGAAGTATTTGTGACCAAAGGGGATAAACTGAGTTGCCAACAACAGTATCATCACACTGCAGATCCTTTTGAGTAAGACTATTTTCACTTCTGCCAACCACTCTTCTCCATTGGTAAAGCTGTTTTAGTTAGCAACTTGGCCCTCGTAGAAAAGGAACAGCTGGCGATGATATGGCACACCAAGTGAATGTAAGAATGGAGCTACCATCGAAATCCGAGTTGTTATGAGACCCAAGACAGGCAAGCTGGATGTGTGCTTCAGTACCACATTATGAAATGTGAATGGAATATGTAAGACTGAGCCTGAGCAGCTCAAGAAACCACAAGTAAATTTCAGAAGTGGTGGTTCAGACTCCTCTGGCCTCCGCACCTGCTTTTCACTGCCTCTCCCTGAACTCACATCTATGGCCTCACTGAGACGCTAAAATAATAGCGATTTTGTTAGTGAGGGAACAGATTTTCTGTTGGCATTTCAGTGCCACTTTCACCCTCCTTGTTTCACAGAGCTTAGAACAAGGGCTGGCAAACAACTGCCTTGGGCCCAAACCAGCCTGCCACCTGTTTTTGTAAGGCTCACTAGCCAAGAATGGTTTTTATATTTTTAAACCGTTGGGGGTGGGAATCCAAAGAAAAATAAAAGTACGTAACATGTAAACATCATCAAATTCCAGTGTCTATGAGTGTTCTGCACACTATAACAGCAAAGCTTAAAATACTATCTGGTCTTTTAGAGAAAACTTGGGTCAAACTTATCTAGAAGCCTGAGAACTACATGGCCTAGAATTTCTACCAGCAGATTAGATACCATTAATGAGAGGAGCTTATAGGAAATTTAGAAGGAATAAAAGCAGCCCAAGGTAGTGTCCCCCTAAGGGTGTAAGGAGACTGCATGGTCTTTGGTGACTGACTGATTGAAGGTTTTGTCAGGTGCTGTTGGGTTTTCTCTGGTGAATTAGCCACACAGGTCCACCCTGATTGCAGGTGACTTCTGCACTTTATGATTTTCTGAATTCTGATGACTTTTTCTACCCAGGGTTTCTCCCAGACTTGGCTCTAAGCATGACTTCAATTGCCATTGTGTTCAACTCTATCAGGATTTAAACCTTTGAGAAATAATGGAATGTGAGTGTTCTGCCCTCAAGAATGGATTAAAGCTGTTATGATGGAAGTGGATTCCTTATCAAATAGCAAAGTCAGCCTCTTTTTGTTCTCTCTTGCTCTCTCACCTTCTATCATATAATGACGGAGAAAGGGGGCCCTCACCAGGTACAGGACCTTGCTCTCGTACTTTCTCTCCTCCAGAAATGTGAGGACCTGATCATTATAAATTACCCAGTCTCAAGCATTTTGTTACAGCAGCTACAAAATTAACTAAGACAGGTATTATAAAGAGAAAAAAGCCAGTGGGACTGAAAAGTCAGAGCAACGTGCCAGATAAAGCTGGAGATGGAAAGAGGCTATAGAATAAAGGACCTCCTACACAGCATTAGGGATTATGGCCTTTTTCCCATGAGTTGTGGCTTTTTTTTTTTTTTTTCTGTTGGTCATGAAACTGTATCACAGATGACATAAGAGATGGAGCTTGACTAATGGGTGGGGGAGTTGTGAGAGAGGAGGACATGACAAAAAAAGGACAAGATATCTTAGTGATTTGTACATCAGCCGGTTTAGCTGGAGCACAGTGGATATTACTTTAAAGACAAAGTGTGGAGGACCTGACACAGCAGGAGTTTGGACTTTATTTTATTGTTGATGAAATGTTATCCAGGCAACCAGAAAGGCACTTTTCTGGGGCCTTTTTTTTTTGTGTGTGTGTGTGTGGTTAAAACTTAAACTGAAACATTGAAGTTGAATTAAGGCTGAGAAATACTGTTGGCTTTTGTTAATGACAGGTTTTGTGGTTCTTGAAGTGAGACAGAGGCTTAAAGATACAGGAAATTGATGGCTTTGGTAAAGTAAAAACTGAGTTGTTTCTTATTAAAAGGAGCTGCTGCTAGGTTTTTCTTCATACCATTTCTATAACAATAAAGGGTATAGATTATGGAAATTTGAACAGTAGGTAGGTAAAAGGCAGATCTCCTAGACTCTGTGTGCAGCTACCTGGGTCTGGTGGTCTTATGGAGATGACAAGAGAAAGGAGGTTTTATGAGATTTGACACTAGGTCTTTGACCAATGAAGGAATCATTTACAAGTAAGTTTAGAAGTACTGTTAATTGTTTTAGAAGAACACCTTCTAAGAAATGAACCCATAAACATCTTTAGTGGCCTAAGGAAGAAAAAAGAAGTGTTATTTTATAGATGTAGTAAATGTTGCAGTTCAGTTTTTCTAAAAAAGAGACCCTGACATGGAAATCAGTGTACAGGTAGCTTACTGAGGAATACTCCTGAGAACAACATATCTGATAGGCAAGGAAAGCAGTTTGGGGAAGAGGGAGGAGTAACTGTGATGCAGATATAACAGAGCTGGGTGGTCCTTCAGGGTAGCCCTAACTTAGGCAAAGAGGACGTGCCTTGGTATCCCAGCATTCACCAATCACTAACTGCTATCTCGCTAGAGGCTAACGACATTAACTTAAACGAGGAAGCTTCTGCAAACCAAGGGTAAATCCTGGAAAGGCATTCAGCTAAAATCTGATTATCATCAACACTTCTGGCAGATGGGTACTGGGTACATTGCCACCCAGGTTCATGAATTAAATAGGGATACAATAGGACCACCCCTCCTGCATCTTCTCAGTATTTAAGGGTGACATATATGCTATTTTTAAAAACTGCAAGCATTTTAACAGGTTAATTGAGATATAATTAACATATCAGACAATTCACCCATTTAAACTGCACAGTTCAATATTTAAGAGTATACTATCACAGTTGGAGAATATGATTTCTGACTCACTTTCTTGTGAGGAAATTTCAGAGAATTCCCCTTGGTTTTCACTAGTACAATAGCTCTGACCTCACAGATCAAGGTACCAATGTGAAAATTTAACTGACTACCAAAATATCCATTTGAGTTAGACATCCAGAGACTAGAACAATGACTGCCACATGTGCACACGGACTAAGTGAACTCATTGTGGAGAGACCTAGGCCAAGACTACATCTTCTGCCTTCTAATCGAACTGAGATTGGGAATGGGTATACTTATAATAGTCTTCTGAATGTTTTAGTATTCCCCTTTTCCAATGTACAGTCACTGGAAAAATGGTCTTTGTTCCCTTTGGAAGAAGGCTGGAGAAATCATTACCTGTATACCTGCAATGGTACTGCAAGTTCTTTTCTTATAGTCACCCAGGCTCTTCTTTGGTTGATGGGTTCCAGATCTAAGAACTAGCTCAGTTCTAGAAACTGGGGAGTGAATTATGATCTGTTGTTAGTATAGACTATCAACTCAAACAAGGTATTTCTATACTCTTTATTTCCTCCACCATTTGTGCTGAAAATTTTTATATTTCCACTTTACTTAGTATGAGCGATCATTTTTTCCAAACTTCCTGGAGCTAACCTGGCAGTGGAATAGCACCATTTCCTGGGGTTCTTGCCAGTATATTGAATTCTACATTGGAGAGTGATCCATACTGATGAACACAGCCTTGCCCAACTGTGCATTCCATCCTTCGTGGAGCACGCTCAAGATCCAGTCTCAGTCATCCTTTCCCAGTTCCTACCTATACATGTTGCCAGGTTTTTGGTGCTGTTGGTAGATGACCTTCTTCCCTTAGTAGGCACTGCACTATTCTGGCCTGATTATGTTGTAAATTATTATTTATTATTATTATATTATTTTTCTAGCAGTCAACAGAGAAAGCAGGGTTACAACTTGAGCATATAGTCCTTACATCAGAATCTATGCATTGTCTCTGAGCAAAGGGAAAATAAAGGCTCTCTGCTCCTCCCTGTTCAACAGACAGCTGCTTCTTCTCAACTTGTGCAATGTTGGTCATGAGAAGGTCACTGGTGAAGGTCAGAGTGAATGGATTTGGCTGTATTGGGCACCTGGTCACCAGGGCTGCTTTCAACTCAGGCAAAGTGGATATTATTGCCAGTAATGACCCTTCATTGACCTCAACTACATGGTCTACATGTTCCAGTGTGATTCTACCCATGGTAAATTCAATGGCACAGTCAAGGCTGATAATGGGAAGCTTGTCATCAATGGAAAGTCCATCTCCATCTTCCAGGGGTGAGATCCTGCCAACATCAAGCGGGGTGATGCTGGTGCTGAATATGTTGTGTAGTCCACTGGTGTCTTCACTACCATGGAGAAAGCCGGGGCTCATTTGAAGGGTGATGCCAAAAGGGTCATCATCTCTGCCCCTTCTGCTAATGCCCCCATGTTTGTGATGGGCATGTTTGTGATGAGTGTGAGAAGTATGACAACTCCCTGAAGATCGTCAGCAGTGCCTCCTGTACCACCAACTGCTTAGCCCCCCTGGCCAAGGTCATCCACGACAACTTTGGCATTGTGAAAGGACTCATGACCACAGTCCATGCCATCACTGCTACTCAGAAGACTGCGGATGGACCCTCTGGGAAACTGTGGCATGATGGCCGTGGGGCTGCCCAGAATATCATCCCTGCATCCACTGGAGCTGCCAGGGCTGTGGACTGGGTCATTCCTGAACTGAATGGGAAGCTAACTGGCATGGCTTTCCGTGTGCCCACCCGCAACGTGTGAGTTGTGGATCTGAACTGTCGCCTGGAGAGAGCTGCCCAATATGATAACACCAAGAAGGTGGTGACGCAGGCATCAGAGGGACCCCTCAAGGGCATCCTGGGCTACACTGAGGACCAGGTAGTCTCCTGCTACTGTAGCAGTGATACCCACTCCTCCACCTTTGATGCTGGGGCTGGCACTACCCTCAATGACCACTTTGTCAAGCTCACTTCCTGGTATGACAACAAATCTGGCTACAGCAACAGGGTAGTGGACCTTATGGTCCACATAACCTCCAAGGAGTAGGAGCCCCTAGACCACTTTCCCCAGCAAGAACACAGAGGAAGAGAGAGGCCCTCAGCTGCTGAGGAATCCCTGTCCCTAACTCAGTCCCTCAACACACTGAGAATCTCCCCTCCTCCTAATTTCCATCCCAGACCCCTGAAGAAAGGGAGGGGCTTAGGGAGCACCACTGTCACATACCATCAATAATGTTCACTGCACTCCCCCCCCCAAAAAAAGAATAAAAATCAGGAAGCGAGAGGAATGAGATATTTCCATAGCCTAGGAATTCAGAAGATTCTGGGGCTTAAGGATCCTTCAGTAAATTGTTCCAGATGTCCCCATTGCAAGTCACAGAGTCCCATTCTTTCTCAATTAGTGTTCTGACCTTGGCATATCAGACCTGCCAAGTTTGAGAATGCAATCTGCTCCGGGCAGTTTCTCTTATCATTAAGTCCTGGGTTTGCTCCTCAGTTTTTTCACTCATTAGCTAAAGGAAATGGGAGATTCTATATGACGTCAAGGAGACTCTCTGGCTTTATCACTTATGTTGATGATTAATCATCTTCAACATTCCCTGTCTTTTGCTATAAGTCATTTGTCCCATCCATAACTAGCTGATCTTGTTATTCTTATAATAATCACCTCCCTCAAACCTCTCAACATCCTAGGAAACTGCACCTGTATTTTGCCCATATTTCATACCAACTTACCAATGGCAAAGTTCTAAGAATTACACTGCAAATGCATGCTAGGGGCTGTGAGCGCTACCTACTTGTAGTGATGATCTTACTGCCACACGGTCACCAGGGGTTCCAGCTTCCATGACACATTTCTGAGTGTACTTGCTAGGAGATGTCCATTGCCAACTCTTTTAGGTTATGTTATAGTTTGGATCTTAATTGTTTCCCAAAAGCTCATACATTGAAGACTTGGTTCCCAGCTGATGACATTATTTAAAGTTGTTAACAACTTAAGGAAGCGGGGCCTAGTTGGAGGAAGTAGGTCATTTGGTGTGTGCTCTTAAATGGTACATTAGGCCTCTACTCCAGCCCCCTTTTTTTCCCCTCTCTCTCTGTTTCCACCACAAGATGAGTAATTTAGCTTACCATGTGCTGCCCACTGTGGTGGTTTCTCACCATGTCATGTCGGGTGTGGAAGAGAAAAGGGTTAACTGCCGGAGGATGATGTTGGTTATCAATCAATTACCCATAAACTTATCTAATTAATAAACACACAGATCCAATACTCTTTTTAAATGAGAGGGGCCATGACAGATCAGGTCATACCAGATCTGGCCTCTAACAACATGAAGTAGCCCAACTCTCTTTCATTTATGGTCACACAGGTAAAGGGTCCCAGACTGGGAGGGGCTTCTTCTGTGATGAACAAAATGGGGTGGAGTTAGGGGAGCCAATTTGCTCAGGGAAACGATCAAAGAACCAGACAGGGAACCAATCCCACATAGCACCACATACTCCCCAGATATCTGGGAAAGTCCTCCGTGGTTGCCAGTTCCTAGAAGTCAGGCCTCTGTGTCCCATGGCTCAACCTCATCTGATTCTGCTAGATAAGGTGACTCTCCACACCCCACCATGAAGTTCTGCCTCACCACACACCCAAAAGCAATGAAGTCAGCCAACCATGAACTGAAACCATAAGCCAAAATACATCTTTCCTCCTTTTGAGCTGATTCTCTTAGGTATTTTGTCACAACAAGGAAAATCTGACTAACAGGTTGGATTCACCACAAAACAGAGCTAAGATCCTAGAGTTTGCATACAGTTTATTGGGGAGTGCATTTCTTGGGGAACAACATAAATGAGGTCTGAGAGGCAAAAGTAGGGCAGAGGGTAAAATTGAACTGTGACATGTCGCAAAAGAGGTCTCACCTGATCTCATGAGTAGCCCTTCAGAATTATCGCAGATGAGCAAGGGGAAAAAGATATTTTGGCTACAACTTTGACTATGCACTAAATTCAATCAGCACTCAAAGAAGTTTCTTAATCTTGACTGAGGCAACTTCTTTCAGTCAAGGACAACTCCTCGAGATAAACTCAACCTGAAGCTGAAGGAATTAATGCAATCATCCTGAAGATTTTAACATTCATCTCAACTGAGGTAATAATGAGCACACAAAGTCAATATGCATTCAGGCTTTTAAGAAAGAAAAAAAGCATGCAGAAATATATAATCTTGTAATATTTGTATTACAAGAAGTAAGTGCAAAGATAAAAGAACAGGAACGCTAAGCCTTTGGGGCCAATCCACCTTTAATGATTAATATTTTCCCTGCAGCTAAATTTGACTTTAAAGAAATCCCTGCCCACCATACTGGGTTTGAAGACCCAGAAGAGATAGGCACTGAGAATTTAATAATAATGCTGTAATCAACTTTGGGCAGAGGAAATTTTTCAAAACTGACACCTCTGGCATTAGGAGTTCTGGGTTCTTAAAGAAACACAGGGGAGCAACTCTCATATAATTTCATCTTAACTGCTTTTGAAGAATTTTGGCCAGTTGAGTTTTGCCACATGAGACATCTCCTTTACATAAGTATTAGACCGGATGTAGGCTGAGTTCAAGTCCTGTCTGCCACTCCTAGCTGGTTACAGACAAATTTCTTAATGTGTTCTGTGCCTCAAGTTCCTCATCTGTAAACTGGTAATAATAATAATATACCTACCTCATAGGGTGATCATGATAATTAAATAAGTAAAGTGTTTGTATAATGACTGGTATAACTCAATCAGTGATTGCTATTTTGTCATCTAAAGAGGCTTTAATATGACAATCGGACAGTCTCTTAGCAAATGGATTTGCTGTTAATTATATTTTCTCTCTTGAGTGTTCTTTGGTGCATATTTCAGATTACATGTGGCCATTGGAGCAGATGCAAAAGGGCTGACGGTGTAAATGTGGCACTGGGTCAAAAATAGCTCATTTATGCCAGACTGACACCACAATCTGGGTTCTTGGTACCAAATTAGAAAACTGGGATTCTCAGTGTAGATTTTACAATATTTAAATGTGTTTTAGAGATCATGAGGATTATTTTATATTCCTTTCTAATAATTTATTTTATTATAGATTAAGGTTCAATATTGTATCAGCCTTATCACCTTAATTTGCTTAGTGAATAATCCCATCTTGCTGGGGTACAAGCAAAAAAATTTAATTTTTCTCCATTTCTTTCAACAAATTCTGTTTGATTATGCCTTCTTCATTCCTTGATGATATCTAGGACAAACAAAGCCCATAGATTTCTGATAACTTTCAATTGGAAGAAGTAATTTAAAATATTTGCATGTATTTCAAACCCGACTACAACATGAAGTAAATCTTAATCAAGTTAAAATCCTTTCTGTTATGGGTTGCAACTTAAGAACAGACCGATCACCACGGAGAAGTTCAAATTTGAGAGTCTTTATTAAGCCGGCTGGCTGACTGTCTCACACAATGCCCCAAAAAATGGCTATTGGGAGAACAGCCCGACCATAGGGTTGTAGGTGTTCTTATACCAAAAATCATATCAATCATAAGTGTCTGTTGCTATGATTCAAAATTACAAACTAACATCATGAGATCATCAACAGAGGGGGAAGTGGGTCAAAACGACCCTTACCTAGGTACAAATTAAAGAATGGTTACTAACATCCACACAATCATTGTTTACATGGTACATTGGTTAAGAGCAGTAGAGATCAAAGGAGAGCGATTTTTTCATTACATAAGAATTGTCATTTTGTATTGCTAAACATGTCACGCTAAGTAATTGATGATGGGTACAGAGGCGGGGTGTTCCCATAGGAGAAGCTTATTTCCTACATAACATGGAGTCTCAGAGCAAAATGGAGTCTGTTTAGTCATTTCCCTTAGAGTCTGACCTATAACATTCTCATGGAGTCAGATCTGTCAACCCATACACTTTCTTACTCCAACTTGTGCTGATTATGGGGGGTGGTTCATGGTCTTGCATTGGTGGAGAGGACTATTCTTTACCCTTCCTCCTTCTTACCTGACATAGAATAAATCTGAAGTAGCATAGTGAAGGAGAGAGGGAATTAGAAGAAAGGGTGTGAATTTTTTATGCACTTAATTTTTACCTTTTTGGTCCTGCAGTTTTATTTTCTCTTGGATACCACTGGCAGATAGGCTGCTGGTGCCTCCTTTGAGATGTACACCCAAATGTAAGTTTGAATTGAGTTCCGTGGAGAACTTTTGGGGACTTCTATACTGCGGGAATTCCTGATATGGGTGATGCTCTTTCTGACTTGCTTCTGATTGTCCAACTCAGATTTGACATCTGATGGGTGTATCCCATATTCTGCACCTATTAACCTTCTGCTGGCCCAGAAATACATCTTAATAAGTGAGAATGTTTGATAAGGATGAATTCTTGCTTGCTGTAATTGGTGGAGTGGTGGCTGTTTACAGCTCCCTCTCCTCGGTCCCTGACATCAAGGGCTAATTTTGCTATCAATTTAATCCCAGCATTATCCAGACAAGAGACAGATTTCTGGTTCTGTGTTCCTGTCTAACCTCCAGAGGACACCAGTTAAGCTACTGAGAATTCTCTCACTGCACGTCACCTTGGGGCAGTGAAATAGGGAGGGTATGTGAGTGTCTGAAGCTCACCAATTATGGGAGTGAAGTAACCATCTCAGAATTGTTCTCTTGGGCAGCATAGCCTTGGGGGAATAAAGAAGGAGAAGGGAAGATGGGGAAAGCCACAGCACTTTCTGTGTGTTTACTAATGACTGCCTCAAAAGACTACTTCACTACTAAGAAATATGATCCAAATTTATAGTCTTCTCTTGTGGTTCAGATGAGAGGTGTCCCCCAAAAGCTTATGTTGAAGACAATGCAAGAAGATTTAGAGAACAAATGTTTGGGTAATGAGAATCTTAATCTAATCAGTGAATTAACCCCCTGATGGGATTAACAGAATGTTAGTTGAAGGTGGGTAGGGTGTGGCTGGAGGAGGTGGGTCCCTGGGGGCATGCCTTAGGGGTATATATTATGTATCTTTCTGCTTTCTGATCATGTGAGCCACTTCTCTCTGTCACACTCTTCCTCCATGACGTCCTGATTCACCTCCAGGCCCAAGAAATGGAGCTGATTTACTATGGACTGAGACCTCTGAATGCATGAGCCCCCAGATAAACTTCTCCTCCTCTACAATTATTATGGTCAGGTCAGCTGACTTAAACATCTTCTCCTTGTATACTTTGAACGTGGATAATGATCTGCCGATGGTAGGATTGTTTTATTCTAAAAAGTATTACCTAAATGTGTACGGACAGTGGTTCTTCTTTTGACCAAGTTCCTATCATTTTTCACTATATTATAGTGCTGGTAAATTAACTAAAATTCTAAGAGATCAGGAAAAGTACACTTTATCTGTGGGGAACATTGGGTAATTTACTTAATTTCTTCTTCTGTTTCTTCATTTTCAAAAAAGGAACAATAATGGGACCTACTTTAAAAGTTGTTGTGAAGCTTAAATAAGATAATCCATATAAAACTCACAGCTGCTTAGCACAATTCTTAATGCATAGCAAAAATTAAATGTTAGCCAGCATTACACAATGTGGTATATGTATTTATGTACGTAACTATTGGTGTGTGTCTAAATGAACTTACTCATTTATTCGACATGTATTAACAAAACCCTTAACTTTTGTAGGCACTTTGGGAGGGGTAAGGAACAAAACAGCTCCCATAAAACTCATGCCTTATTGAGAGGAAAGAACTGATAAACAATCAAGTAAGAATGTATCAGAAAAGGTAAGTGCAATGGAGAAAAATAAAGCGGTGAGGGTGGATGAGGAGTTTGGAGAACTCCTATTTTAAGATGGAAGGACTCTCCGATGAGGTGACATTTGAGCAGAGATACCAGTATTTAGCATGTTAGCAGAAAATGTGCTAAATTCATCAGTACAGTCTCCAAAGTTTGTTACTATTTTAATTTAGATAGGTAACTAAGTCACATAGCTAAGGTAGGAAAATTACCTTAAATTAAGTAGATTGATTGGGTTTTTCAGGAGACAGTTTATACTATATGCAAAAATTATGTATTGATCCATCATGGAGAACTTTTTCTTGCCTTTTTAACATGTTTGTGACTTATTCTTGTTGAAAGACAGGTAGGAGATAATAAGAATCAAGGGAAATATATATAGTGTGAGATATACTAATCAGGCCAGGACTTGGGCTGTATGCGACATTTGCTGTACTGGATTTGCCACTGGCTTCAGATTTCTCTTGTGTCCTGGGTTTTGTTCCCTATTGTTTGTGGCTTTCCCAGAAACTGCTTCTTAAATAGAATCTGCACGCTGCCACCCTTTCAGATGTAACCTATTACTATTATGCTGGAGCCTACAGGTGTAAGGCATGAAGGAGGGGAAGTGATTTCTAGTCTTCTGATTAAACCTCAACTTCTCAGCCTCTGCCCCTGACCTTTATCCTTCACAAGTATATCTTAGCTTTTTCCTTCACCCAACCCCAACCTTCAGTGAGACAGAAGTGCTGGAGGGAGAAGGAGCCGGATAAGCTCCCCTCCTTGGAGTTGGAATAAGTCAGTCTTTTCCACTGGAGAATAGGTCTTTGTTAATTAGAATGCTTTAAGTGTTTTTTCAAATGACTACTTTTTTTCTCTACTTCTCAGGACTAGGATGGGATATTACTTTGTTCTTTTTTACTTGGAAAGTCTGGTAGGGTTCCTGGAGGTAAAAACTGAAAGTATTGGGCAAGTTCTTTTTATAAGTGATTATTGATTAAAATATAGCCTACATACAGATATGAGCAATCATAAAGGCACAACCTCAATAAGTGCTCTTAAAGAGAAAATAACACATAACCAGAAACCTGATAAGAAATAAAATGTTGGCAGTATCTTAGAACTTCCCTCATGACCATTCTGGTCACTATCATCTCCAAGGTAGCCATAATCCTTATTTTAAAAGTATAGATTACTTTTGCCTGTTTTAAGTTTTATATAAATAGAATCAAACAGGAAAAACTCTTGTTGTCTGGTTTCTTTCAATCAACATATTTTGTGAGATTAGGCTGTGCTATTACATCTAAAAGTAGTTCATCCATCCTTGTTACTATCTAGTATTTCATTGTTTGAGCATGACATGATTTATCCATCCCATTGTGTTGAACATTTGGATTCTGTCCTGTTTTTCTCTTAAAAATAGCGATGCCAGCATACTCTAGCAACACAAGCATACCCATGCTCATAGCGGCACAATTCACCGCAGCTCAAATATGGAACCAGCCTAGGTGTCCATTAACAAATGAATGGATAAAGAAAATGTGTATATATACACACGATGGAGTTTTATTCAGCACTAAAGGATTAAATTATGCCATTTTCAGGAAAATGGATGGAACTTGATCAGTGAAATAAGAGACTCTAAAATCAAGGGTTATGTGTTTTTTTTCCCTCATATGTGGAAGCTAGAGAGATAACAGGAAAAAGGGAGGAAGAATCTCATGAAAATAGAGAGGAGAACAGTAGAAGAGAAAGGGAACCAGGGGAGAGAGGAAAAGAAAAGGAGAACTGGAGAAAGAAAACAAATGATATTGCTACATTATATGCATGTATGAAAATTCAACAATGAATTTCACTATTATATATAATTATATTGCATCAACAAAGATATTTTAAAAAGAAAAAAAAATCAAAATAAAATCAGTGCTGCCATGGCACCTGGGCATGGAATATACATGTTTGCTGTTAGTAGATGTTGAACCCTGAACACCTGCTCACAGTGACTACAAGACATCAATCTCCATCAACCCTGCATGATGGTTTCAGTCAGTCTACATGCTCACCTGTGCATGATATGGTCCGTCTTTTTCATATTACCCTTTTGTTTTTGTGGATAAAGCATTCAATACAATTTAAAATTCATCCACTAATTTTAAGTGTTGTTTGCTTGGCAGTCCTAAACTCCAAGTTTTATTTTTCTCAGCACCTTGATATTTGAAAAACTTGTGTAGATTCTCTGCTGCTTCCTGTTGTTCTCTCATTTTACTCAAAAAAATTGGCAAATGTACCCTGTTCTGTGTACCTGAGCAATTTCCCAAAGTCTTCAAAAAATAATATTTTTTTATTTATTTAATTGAGGCTGTTTTAGTTGTTCTCAGTGGAAGAATTGGTCTGTCCTAAACTATATTACCATAGACAAAAACGGACATTAAAGTCTTATTTGATGAGCTTTCATTTATTTTTTCCAAGAAAAACTTTAATGGGTTTCTCTGCAAGAAAGAGTGTTTTATTATTTCGCTTGTTTGAAGAAGAAAATTCTAGCTATAATCTTCAAAGATTACATTTCTGTCATGCAAGAATCAACATAGAATTAAAGTATTCCAAAATGTGTAGATTTCCCTTTCTAAACAAAATATCATGAATTTATGTGCATAGCTTTTGTTATACCAAAACAAAATGTTATAACCCATGTTGAGAAATGTAGAGGACAGCACTTAAAATTCACTGTATACATCAAACAATCTGAGCCGATCTATGATGTAGTAGAAAGACAGATGGATAAATGTGTTGATATTGTTTTGCTATTCACAAACATACCACCAAATATATTCTTGAAAGTGTTGAAAAGAGACGTGCGTACTGTCATTTTTAAATTGTAATAAATGTGTTTGTATTGAGAACTGATGGGAGCGAACTGATGGGAGCAAAGAAGAAAATAAACAGCTGTAAATGTGCTTTAGCCAAAAGCCTGTGGATTTAGAAAACAACAACAAAACATTAAACCGGTTAGTTGCCTTAGGATCACAAGACTCGTGGAAAGAGTGAGTCAGCAAAATGAAAATACAATGACTCATCAGGAGCATGAAATGAACACATGCAAAATTCTTTTTACTGTTCCTCCAGTTTTCCAATTTTCCAAAGAAATGCTTTGGAATTTTAAGAAATACAATCTATTCAAAGGGTAAGAAACATTTTCTATTTTTTAAATGAAATGTATTTACTACTCTTCTATTAGCAAATTCCTGATTTCAGCCATATTCCACAGTTGCCAAAAACTTGAAACACACAATGTCGCAAAGAATAAAGAAATAAAAATTTATTCTTAGCTTCCAAAACTTAAGGGGAAAAATGGATATGGTACCAAGAAAGGAGATGTAGACGTTGTACCTTCTTTTTTTCTTTTCCTTATGAGAATAGAAAACACAGGCGGCATTGTATCAGCAGAATACATGGTATTATTCTTTCTTTACCAGCAATGCTCATCTTTTTGCTCTTCACCCAAAAGTATCTCTTCCTTGCAGGATAAATATTTGAGCTGTTTCCCAGTCCTCCTGTGCCTGTGTGATTGTGTAAGAGCCTGATAAAGCATGAAGGTCATATGCCTGCCCTCATTAGGGACTCACCCTGTGCATGTTCAGGAATCTGAGTGTGTTTAGCACCATCACTGATGCCCAGGTGTGTGCTCTTGGGTAGAAAATGCTCGGCATTCCCCATATTATCAGTTTTCTGAGTTGCTCTGACACTCTGCTAAGAGCACCAGGCCTGCAAATTGGTGGCTGAAATAAAGGAGAGAGCTGGAAAACTTGTTTACTCATGGACATATGGACCCTCAAAGAGGAAATTCCCCTCTCATTCTCTCAATATGTTGTCATATTGTGTTAAGGCCATGTTAAGGCTAAAACTGCTTTGGGATCCTGAGGCTGTAGATTATAAAATCACTATTATTTTATTAATATATTAATATTAATTTTATTTTATTAATATATAAAAGTACTTCATTTTGTTAATAAATCACTGTTGTTATACAATACAATATCTATGGTGAAAATAAGTAAAATTAATGGTGAGCATTTTTTGAGTATCTTAGATTATAACCCTATTTTCACAGGTGAGAAAATGGGAACCCAGAGATGTTGAAGTTGTGTAAGTTCATATAAAGTAAAGGAATTGCCTGCTGTAAATAAGTGCCACATTACTGTTGAAATTCAGAGAGGTTTGATTGAATTAATCTACTTCCCCTGCCATTTGGATGGAGGATAGTGCAGATTCTCAGCCTGGTCAGAGAGCATAACCCCTTCAGAGAGACTGTCTAGAAAGCACCATGCACAAGCTGACCAGGGCCATCAGGGTTACAGGTCTTTACCTACATTCGCTTCCCATTACAGTGTGTTCAAAGGTGCAGCTTTGGGGAAGTGATTGGCTTGTGAATGATCTAACCTCAACAGTGGATTAATCCATTGAATGCTGAAGGGATTCCTGGGAGGTGAGACTTAGATGGAGGAAACAGGTCCCTAGGGGTGTTCCCTGGAAGGGCCTATCATCTCCCTGCCCCCCGGCCCCATCTGTCTCTCTACTTCAGGACCTCCATGAGCTGAGGAGCTCTCATGTGTCATGTTTCTGCCTTGGAACCATCTGACCATAGATTGAATCCATGAGCCAAAATAAATCTTTCTACCTCACAGTTGTTCTTGTCAGGTATTTTGCTCATAGCACAAAAAGTTCTCTAACACACCTTTCCAGTGTGCTTGTCTGTTCTAGGATAGTTCTTCTTCCAGTATTTCCAGCTCATAGATCAATAATTATTTTCCTTCCTTTTATTCCATGTCAATTCACTGCTCCTGTCTCTTGTGATAATTTTATTTTAGAGATTCTATTGCCCTTCCCTGTGGTTAAACCTTAACCAGGGCTTCACTTCCCTCACCAAAAGATTTACATAGTTTTGTGATTTTCTTATTAAATGTAATTCTAAAGTACTGATACAGAATACCAATAGGTGTAACATGATGGTGGTGGTGATGGTGGTTTTGGTGATGATGATGATGATTATGAAAATATTCTTGCTTTAATATGACTTTGAATTGGATTTTGGTCCATAGTATGGTACATTCCAGATATGCTAGTATCAGTCTATTCTGTTTATTTAGAACTTCAACATGAGTAAGAGAACACTTAAAGTGTTTACCTAATGCATAGGTAAGTGAATTTGGACTTTCTTCTGGTTGTAGAAAAAAAAAAAGAAAGTGTTAATTTATAAGTCACCAAACAACTACACAAAGTTAATTGCTTCTCCTTATTTGTTGCTATACATTTTTTTTCACTGCCCAATTTTCCCACTTCCTAAGAATACTTGACTGCTGTCTTCATTTCACAAGTATTTTTTGCATGTCTGTTATGGTTTGGATCAGGGCTGCCCCTCGAAGTCTCATGTGTTGAAGGCCCAGTTCCCAGCGCAGCTGTGTTCAGAGAAGGCAACTGGAGAAGACATGGATCATGAGGATCTGACCTCACCAATGGACTAATCCATTGAGGAATCCATATTTGATGGTACTATTGGTAAGTAGTAGAAACTATAGGTGGTCAGGCCTAGATGGAGAAAGTGGGTCACTAGAGTAAATCTTGTTCTTGTCTTCTTTCCCTCCACCTCTTCCTCCATTCCCCCTGCTTCCCAGCAGCATTCCTCCACCAAACCCTTCCACCATGATATTCTGATTCACCATAGACACAAAGCAATGGAGATAGCCAACTGTGATCGAAAACTGTGAGTCAAAATATCTTATCTCTTTTAACTGTATATCAGATATTTTGGTCATAGTGATGAAAAGCCGACGAACTCTGAAAGAGTCCCATATATGTTATGTATGTGCTGAGAGACACAAGTATGAGTGAAAATCCTTTTCTCCAAGAAGCACTCTCAATCTGTTTGGAAAATAATCAGTTAGTCTGTGGGTAAGAGATGTCTAGCACAAAAACATGATTCCTCTCAACTAGATTTCACTTAAAAAAAATTAAGGCATCAATGCCAAAAGGTGAGCTCTCTAATTTTCACTAGTTAAAGAAAAATCAAAAATTATTTTAACAGCTAAAAAGATAGAAGGCATAGGTCTTCCAGATAAAATGAGAGACCTGATTAAATGTGAATTTCAGATAAGTAATGCATAATTTTTATTTTTACTTGCTAAATTTGAGAACCCTAATAATGTCTAAATATGTGTTTATTCTTAAGTCAAGTTTTATTGTTTTTGAAAAAGCAATGATAATAGAAAGAGAACAAGTTTTAGAATAAGCCAGATGTGGGTTAAAGTCTGACTTAAGGGGTGGGGGGGAGGGGAAAAATATAATAAACATCATTACCCTATGTAAACGTAAAAAAAAATAAATAAATTAAAAAAAAAAAAAAGTCTGACTTAAATGATAATTAATCCTTTATTTCTTTATGTTCCCCAGACTTAGTCACATCAATTTCAAGATGCTTCTTCTAACATTAGTTAAAACTCTTTTCTACTTTCCTTGGAGGGGAATCTCTTGTTTTATATTTCTAGGTACCTGCCTGCACCAACTCTAATTGTTCTGGCTGTCTGTTGCTACATAACAATCTACCCAAAAACTTAGCAGCCTAAAATAACAATTTACTTTTTATTTCTCCTGGGTGTTCACTGACTCATTGGTTGGTTCTTTCTTAGGGTCACTTATACAGTTGCAGTCAGATCACCTTTGGCTAGCCATCAGAAAGCTTCTTCACCCCCATGCCTGTCCTCAGGAGTACCTGTCCATCTCTCTCATTGCCTTTGCAAGTGCTTACCTTGAGCCTCTTCATACCATGGTTGACTCCAGATCATTGATCATCTTGTATGGTGGCTGGTTTCCTCCAGATAAAGTATTTCAAGAAAGAAAAAGTAGAAGTTCCCAGTCTTGTAAAACCTGTCAAAATAAAGGAAGAGGAGAGGAGAGGAAAGGAAAAGTATTCTGCTTGGTCAATTATTCTAACAGTTAGAGCTCTTGCAGGGCCCACCTATACCCACAAGGAGTAGAAATAGATCTTAGCTCTCAATGTGGAGTGTGTTAAAGAATTTGCAGGTGTCGTTAATTCAGCATCTAGTATTTCTCAGTAAGTGTTTGATGGAAAAATGAGTAAATAAAAAATATCTAGACCAAAGAATGAAGCTGGATAATAACAAATGGGAGGTAAGAATTTAAAATGAAAATACTTATAAAAAATATTACTATTTAAACTTTAAAACTATCTAGGAATATATGTCATATTCTAGATATTTGACATGAAATGTATAAGCAAAATATGCAACATATATAATAGTAACAGTAGACATAACAGCTCTTCCTTTTTAAACTTACAGCATTGGAATGGAACTCACTAAAAAAATTGTACCAGACATAAGGACTCTGCCTGGCACTGTCTGTTGATAAGATTTTCCTATTCTCTCCTTTTTTTCATTCAAGTATTTCTTCTCCATTCCACAGACTCACCTTTGAAAAGTCAGAGACTTGGAATTCTTCATCATTTTTATCTCCATGCCTTTCCTATTCTTTTATCTAAAAGATTTCACATAATATAGTACTTTAGAAATTTACTTTTTTATGAAAGTGATTCTAGTCCTCGACTTCCATTGTATTTTGTGGACTTCACATGGGAGGTAGAAAACTTCTATCATATTATCCTCATAGCCTTCATAACCAAATTGCTTTCTTGACTCCTCATATCTTCATCTCCATTTCTGCCTCAAATCCTCACTTGTCCCCATCTCAGAGAAATTACTTTTTTAAAATTATGCAGATTATTTAAACTTTCTCATTGTTCCTAGAGAAGAGTGGAGGGAATTATGGGACACAAACAGGGGCATAACAAGAGTGAAAAAACCACCAGGACTTTAAATGTTAAAATCCACAAAATATGCAAAATGCCTTGAGGCGATGTAATATCACTGTCTCACAGAAGGCAGAAAATTACTAAGAGAAATTTAAATGATGTGCTGGAGAATGTCAACTGCATTTGGAATGGAGCTTTGGATTTTTATAGGAATTGAATACACATTTGAGTCATTAAAATGAAACGCTCTGAAATTGTTTCAGATTGAACTTTACATAGGCCGAGGAAGAAATTACAATTAAATATATCATGCTAAGTTTTTAATTTATAAAATGAGACATAGGGATCTCTGGAAGGAAGTAAAATGCAAAGTTTTTCTCTAGAACCCCTTCTATTCCTAGAGTATCAAAATTTGGAACCGCAATTACCCCTCCATTTCCACCCCATTAAAATCCTGTAAGAAGGATGGGGGTCTTGACCTTCACAGACTTCTAAAGGGTAAGGTATAATTGGAAGCAAACAAATATAACTCCCCTTTCAATGTTCTGGTTTTGTGTGTTCCTTCTTAATAGCACAAGAATCAAAATCCCAGTCTTTCCCTTGCTCCACCGTACCCTCACTACTGAGTTGCATGAGGCTTGTCTTTTCTATTCCTGATCTCACTGTGTTTTTTTTATTTTGTTGGTTTTATTTCCCCTCAGATACAGGCACCTAGGTTTCTAACGTAAGTTCAGTTCTTTGCCCCTTTAATTGATGATCTGGATGTGCTTATTTGACCTTGGTTGAACCTTCCAAATCGTCAACAAGAGAGGCCTAGGCCCTTTCAGGGGAGTCTCATGAGACATTCACTCTTGAACCCTGGCACCAGGTCAAGGATAAACAAGATCTCAAAGACAAATAAGGGTCAGCTGAATTTATCACCTCCATGCTCTGCACATAGCAAAAGCTTCAAATTTGACAAGTGAGAACAATTCTGTGAGGGTTAGAGGTAACACCAGGTATTCTTAACTACGGTGACAAGAACTTTTTGTTCAATTATCTTCCTTCCATACCAAATATGAAGAATTTCTTCTCAATTACTCTTTCAGCTTTGTTTTCTCCCCCTTTTCTTTTTCTGCAAAACTCCATTTGCTGCCTCTAAATATCTCTAGATTCTAATTTCCATGTTTTTAAATATATTTTTCTGGGGTGGGGTACAACCCACAACAACAATTAGAGATTTTTCTTCAATTGCAGAAAATGAATAATCCTTTCAGTTTTCTCATAATTATGACACCACAATCTGGGTACTTAAGATAATGATGCTGCTTCTGAAAGATTTTTCCTTTTTATGATTTCTTTTCTCAGTCTTGCTATTTTTCTCTCACAACTCTGAGACCCAGTATGCTCATTTATCATTGCCTTGTCTGACAATGAGAATTAGAGAAACATATCAGGAGTAATTTAAAAACACAGGAAATTCATGATACGAGAAGAAATTCCACGCTGGGTGCGGTGATGCACACCTGTGATCCCAGTGGCTTGGGAGGCTAAGGCAGGAGGGCCATGAACTCAGTCAGCTTCATCAAAAGCAAGGCACTAAGCAACTCAGTGAGACCCTATCTCTGAATAAAATACAAAATAGGACTGGGGATGTGGCTCAGTGGTCAAGTGACCTAAAGTTCTATCCCTAGTACATCCCCCCCAAAAAAGGAAGAAATTCCATGATAGGTAAGTTAACACTGACATAGCTACTCTGTGATGCCATTATTACCCACTCCTTCCCCAATTCCTTTTTTTTTTCTTTAAAATTTAAAATTCTTATTTTAGAATAGTTTTAGATTTACAGAAAAATTATAAAGATAATACAGAGGATGCCCATATAAGTCATACCCAATTTCCACTGTTATTGACATTGATTAGTATATGCATTTGTTGCAACTAATAAATAAAAATTGACACATTGTCATTAACTAAACTCTCTTATACTTTCTTGTTATATCTCCATAGGCTCCTCTTAACTGTGGCAATTTCTTAGCCTTGTCCTATTTTTGATGACCTTGAGAGTTTTGAGACATACTGGTCAGGAATTTTGTAGAATTCTCCTTAGTTTGTGATTTTTTTTTAGTGATGGAGCTATGAAATTTGGGAGGAAGACTACACAGATGAAATACTATTTGTATTACATCATGTCAAGGGTAGGTTATAAATGTGATGTCACCTTTTGGTGTTGATTTTGATTACCAATTAAAATAGTATTTGTTGAGTTATTAAATCATCAGATTAACATTTACCCCACTTTTTACACTTAACTCTTTGGAAGAAAGCTGCTGTGCATTGAGGTATAAGGACTTATCCTCTACCTCCCTTAGACAGGTAATAGCTACTTAAAGTATTTGGAACACTTTCACCTAGGATATTTGTCTGCCATTCTTATGTATTTATTCAATCATTTGTTTATATCTGTATGGACTTATGAATATTTATTCTGTACTCTGGATTATAATCCAGTGATATGTTATTAATTTTTTATTCAAGTTGTTTCAGCTTTGGCCAGTGAGGCTGTTTCAGTCAGTTCCTATATCCCATTGACATAATCCATCAGTGTGAATTATATTCATTTAATTTTCTTTATTGTTTCAACTAATTCCTTTATGTAAGAATAATATGCTGTAGATTCTTTTGTGTATTTTCTTCCCTAGTCCTAAAATCAGTCATTTCTTAAAGGAACCCTGGTTCCTTTTCTTGGAGGACGGTACTAGACACCAGGATCTGCTTATTAGGTGTACTCATTGCTACTGGGGTTTTGTTGCTTCTAGGTCTTCTTAGATGACACAACAAAGAAATATATGTGCATTTTAAAGTATTACATATGTTTATAAATATTTATAAATATTTTATATGTGTTTGTATAACTAAACATGAGTTGATGATGAATCCAGTGCTAACCCATTACCAATACCCATTCCCCGTATTATCTTTATCCTTCTACTCCTGCATTGAGTAGCCTGGTTCCTACTTTCTGCCATCTCTTTACTTAGTTGTTCAAACCAGTACACACATATATCTCCATATCACAATTGTTCGCTCATATGTCCATGGGAAATGTTTACCAACCAGAGTTTTGACTTAGGTGCAAATCCCTTTGCCTTTAGTCTTACTGACTCCACTCATTTCTGAAGTTACTTGTGTCAGCACTTTTTCCCCATTCAGTGAAGTTTTCTTCCATACAATCATTCCTTTTTGCCATCCTTAGTATTGTTGTTTGTCCTTATGGTGGCGGGACAGCTTGTCCTTGTCTTATTTATTCTTGTGAAGAGGAAAAGGCGATAAAAGTCCAAAAAGTTTATGTCAAAGATGTTTACTTTTAAAGGTTTTCCAAGAGTTGTCATCCAGCATTTTCTACTTATAGTTCATTGTTAGAACTGGGTTGCATGGTTACCTGAAGTACGCCGTGAAAGAGAGGAGGGAATATAGTTTGGATAATTGGTTTAGGGTTAGCCAATCAGCAGTGTCTTCACTTTAACAGAATTGGAGGCCATGAGAACAGGATTCCCTCGCTTTTTTATTCAATAAATAGTAAATCCCAACTATATCCTGATCTCTGTTCTACTTGGTAGGTAAGACAGCAAATGGCATCTTCTTTCATGATACATGTACTGTAACTTAGGAGGAATCCAAAAATCAAGTGCAGAAACAAATATTTTCAAACTAGGACAGTTCTGTAAAGAGAAGAAAACAATAGTGTGATAGAGCGACCAAAGTAGGTGTGAGGTATGAAGGATATGAGATGTGGTCCAGAAGGGTCTTTAAGAAGATGGATGACCTTTGAACTCAGTAGTACATAATAAGAAAACAGTCACCAATCTGAAGATTAATAGAAGACCTTCCTATTCCAAAGGGCGAATGAATGAAATCTCCTGAGCTGGAAAGGCCTTGGCTTATTAAAACAAACAAACTAGCTGAAGAGAGTCACATGAGATGAGCCTAGAGTGATACTCAGGCCAAGATCATGCAACATCTTCAGATCATGAAGATTGAAGATTTTATTTCAAGTGTAAGGCAAAGAATTGGGAGGGTTTGAGCAGGAGAATTAAGCACTATAATTTACACTGCGGTTACACTGTCAGCTGTCTGAAGAAAATTTTCAAGGAAAGAGTGGAAGCTGGAAAACAGGAGATTCCTGCAGAGGCCAGATGAAAGACAACAGTGACTTGGTAAGAAGTGAAGGGGGTGGTAAGAAGTATCAAGATTCAGTTTATATTCATAAAACAGAGTGAGCTGTATTCTCTGATGCTTTGCTTATGAAATAAGAAAATACAGGCCTCATTTTGTTGGTAGTTCTGCTGAGGTAAGGAAGGCTGGATATTTGTTCCTATGTAACAAATTCCCAAAAAGGGCATCCCTCTGCAGTTGTCACAGAGTGCCCTATGACCTCCATTAATCCCACATATGTGCAAAACACCCTTACCCCTTACAAAGACCTACCACAATTCTTGCCTTACTTTAGCATTTGGCTTGGGTTCAAAGACAGGATGTCATCATTTAAATCAGGTCTACTGATCTCAGGTGGCTGGATCTGCCTCTTGGAGTACTGGTCTGCACCTGAAGACCTATGAACTCAGAGACCTCCTACCTGCCCCTTGCACAAACAATGTACCATGGTGGAACAACTGTACAGTCACCACAGTTGACACTGTCACTCAAAAAGGGAGGTACACAGAAGTCAACTGCTCTGTAGCAATTCTGGCGTCTAACCAGGCACAGTTCTTGGATTAAATTTTACTACTACTTCCAAGGAGTTGTCCTTTGTGCCTTTGCTCCTTTCACTGGGCTCTTGTTTGTACCTTCTAAGTCATCTGTCTATTCCAAGAAAGGTCTCTCATGTTGGCAATGGATTAGTTTCCTTACCCTGCTTTCTGTCTTTGGAAGTTCGAGAGTCCAAGGGCCTCTTTTAATTTTGAAATCTTTCTGACACAATTTTTTAAAAATTTTGTAGTCTTTCTGGCATTAACTGATAATCTATCTCATTAGGCAAAAGCCACACCCACAGATTGCTTTAAAATAAGCCATTCTCTATATTGGGTTTACCTGTGAGGATCTGAGAAACAATGGCCTAAGACTGGAACATGAGGCATGTCCCTAAGATACTTGAGTCCTTTTTGTATGTCTGAAAGGTGCCTTGAAGCTCTGCTTTAAGTCTTCCTGAGAATCCCCGGTCACATTTTTAAGTTTTATCTTTGTCATGAGACACTTTTTTATTTTGGAAACTTTTGCTAGCTGAAAACTCTATTTCTTTTTTCTTTTTAATCATATAAATTCAGTTAAAACTTGAATAATGTTTTCAATTTTTAGTCTTCTCTTTCTTTTCATTTTATGATAGGTGGCTAGAAGAAACCAGGTAGCACTCTCAACACGGCCTGGAAATCTCCTTAGATACATCACCATGTTCCTCAGACACATTTTCCCTTACTTCAGATGACAGCCCTGCTGAACTCTGTCACTGTGTAAAAGGAATTCTTTCCCTTAGCCTTCTAACAATTTTCCTCCCTTTCCTCCAAGTTTTCACTGACAGCTTCTTTGAGGCCTTTTAAGATTCTGCTAAAATTTTTCTCTGGGCCCCTTCGGCTTTTCTTACTTGACTCCACAAGGCTGTTGCTGCTTCTGCCTGATCCCCAATCTGATGTCACATGGTTTGGGTATTTATCACTTCCAGGTACCAAATTCAGTTTCAGGTATCTCTTTTTGCATAAAGATTTAGAGATTCAAAAGAGATAGCAATAATTTTATAAACCTCTCATGGTTTCAGTGGATTTGGAATTTTGGACGGGCTTGGCTGTGCAGTTCTGGTTCAGGGTCTCATCCAGTTGCAATCTCACAGTGACTGCAGCAGGAGTAGCTAAGGGCTTCAACTCTCTCCATGTAGTCTTAGGGCTTTCCCACTGGTGTCTCGGTGTGTGCTACTTTGGACTTCCTTCTGTCTTGGTGGTCTCAGGACAGTTGGACTGTTTTCCTTCCAGTTCAGGGGTCTAATGTAATTGTTTCAGCAGGTAAAAGAGATGAATTGCCTGCAATTAGCTAGACTCAGAATTTGCTCAGCATATTATCTGTTACATTTGACTGGTTTCAAGTGCATCATAAGCCTACAGAGATTCAAGGTGAGGGAAATCACATTTCATCTCTAAAAAGAGACGGGAATGAGTATAAAGGGAAATTTTTCTTTTGTATATCTGAGATTATCATAAGAAGCCTTTGCCTTTGGCATTCAAAGATATGGAGATGGTAGATTTATTGGGGATAAAAAACAAAACAAAACAAAAAAAAACAACAGGGCTCTCTGGGAAGAAAGCCCCTGTGCCACCACGTACAAAATAAGGAAGACCTGAACTGTGATCAATGACAAAAAGAACCTGCGTTCCAAAAGAAGCACTGTGCTAAGACAGAAGGGAGATTTGGGACTTATTGACCTACCCTTAGTGCAGGGTTGGGGAGGACTTGCTTTGATGCTTATGCATTGCTTATAAACCCTGTTGTCAGATGGATGGCACAGTGAAGCAAGATCATCCTTGTACAGTGGAAAAATAGTAACTGGATTGATCAGGATCAATTTTCCACAGGGACACTCTGTAGGAGTGGCAAAAGCTGGGGAGATAAGGCTGCTTGAACTCCTTAGTTCTCTCTGTACAAAGATTGGTCACCCTAATGCTAAGTAGTTTTTGTCAGTAGGTGGAAACTCCTGTGGAAGAAAACTCATCTGTAAAAAGAATACAGGTAGCTGGGCAAGGTGGTGCATGCCTGTGATCCTAGTGGCTCAGGAGGTTGAACCAGAAGGATTGCAGGCTCAAGGTCCACCACAGCAACTTAGAGAGGCCTTAAACAACTTAGTGAGAACCTATCTCAAAAAAAAAAAAAAAAAAAGAAAAAGAAAAGAAATCTGGGATGTAACTGAGTGGCTAAGTACCCCTGGGTTCAATGTTCAATTCTCAGGATAGATAGATAGATAGATAGATAGATAGATAGATAGATGTGATGAAGTGGTCATTAAAAAGAAATCAAGCAAATATGACCTTATTTTACTCTAATTTTGTACAACATCATACTGGTTAGTAGGAATGAGTAAACTAATCTTGAAAAACTGGAGAAAACTGACATTGAATTTACCTTTCAGTTTAATATATTCTGAGCAACTGTGATCACTAGCGTGGGGTTATTACATTTCTGACTCCCAGTAACTCAGACATTAGAACAGATAAGGAAAGTGACAAACCCGTTTTCATTCTAGTATTATTATAACTCTTTGCTGTCAGGAAACCCAGGCTGTTTGGCTTCCTTTCTGTAAGAAATTGTCAGTTGATAGGCAAAACTTCAAGAATAATTAAAGAAATAGGATATGTACACTCCCTTGAGAAAGTCAATCTTTTGCAAATGTATTTAAATGAATTCAGTATCCTTTCCTTTTAATAGTGCTTATCCGGGCGAAAACATTTATTTTAGATTTTGTTATGGCACTCAGAAAACTATGATGCCTCTTTAAAAATAAATTATAGTGTAAAAGTCACAGAGGCGGCTGATTGAAAAGAAAAAAGAAATCCCAGGAACATTCCCTGTGTGCCTCCTGCTGTCTTATGTGCACTTAAAGTATGACAAATAAATCTCAAAACACTTCCTGTTACCTGAGACTATCTTGAAGTGTCTCAGTAAATGTTTAATGCATCTAGATCTCTTACTGAGCATGCCAGGAGGAGGGAGATTTTTGTTTTGGCAGGGGTTGGCTTTGGTAAATGCCACAGGTGAACTCAGCAGGTGCTGTGGCATTGTAGAGGTTTGACAGTCGCCTAGAAATACTGGTCATTCTCTTTGGGCAACGAGACTTTGACACTTGGATTGGGGCCCAAATGAAAGTCAATTCACCTGTTGACCTCACCTCTTCCTTCCCCCTTCCCTGAAACACTTTAAGATTGTTTTAACAAATATAAATACTCCGCTTTGAGATCACTGAAGGTTGCAGTGTTTGTGATTAGAGAGGCAGAACTGTTTGGAGAACCTTAGCTGGTCCCATCCTGTTGAAACTTTTGCTGTGTGCTGGCGTATCGTGGGTGCTGTGCTTGCACATTATCTCCTTTGACTCTCACAGCAACATACAGCAGGAGATACAACCCCCGCATTTCTTTCTTTGAAAGATGAGAAAGTCAAGACTTAGATAAAATAAATGACTTGCTTAGGGTCCATCTAGAGAGATGCTGAGCTGGGTCTGCATGACTTCATGGTCTATGACCTTACTACTATACTGTGTTGAAAAAGAAGCAGATTGGAGAAAAGATGGAAAGAAGGGGACATCATGCACATATTCATCAATTTCACTTAAGACCTATTCCCATACTGTAATTCACATTTAGCAGAAGACAGGAGTTAGATGTGTGTAGCCAATTTGGTTGTTTTCAAAGCAGAGTAAAGTGAAGCAGAAATTACTCAAAACCAGAGGCAAAAGATTTAGGTTTCTCTATTACCTCCTTTTAAAATGACCTAAGTAAATAGGACACGCTCCTTAGGCTTTTTCATGACATATGAAAAAAAAATTTCAAAAAAATTTCAACTTGTGGTTTCAATTTTTTACCTGTTCCCAAGCTGCATGTGTTCTTAAAAATACTAATCATAGGGTATATATTATACCTGGGTTGTTTCAGTTAGCTTTTTCACTGCTGCGACTAAAAGACCTGACCAGAACAATTCTAGAGGAGGAACAATTTATTTGGGGGCTCATGGTTTCAGAGGTCTCAGTTCATAGACAACTGGCTCCATTCCTTGGGTCTCCAGGTGAGGCAGAACACCATAGCAAAAGAGTATGGCAGAGAGAAACTGCTCACATGATGATCAGAGAGCAGAGAGACTCCGCTTGCCAGATATAAATATATGCCCCAAAGGCACGCCCCCAGGGAACCACCTCCTTGAGCCACACTACCTGTCTTCAGTTACCACTCAGTTAATCCCATCAGGGGATTAGATCACTGATCAGGTTAAGGCTGTCATAACCTGATCATTTCTCCTCTAAACTTTCTTGCACTGTCTCACCCATGAGCTTTGGGGAAACACCTCACATCCAAACCATAATATGTGTTATTTGCTTATTTTAAATTTGGGAGTCTGTCCTTTGGAGCCTTTAATGCTTAGTAGGGAATTAATGATGAGTCAATTTATATACTAAGATTGTTACTGAGTCCTAGGTCAGAGGCTAAATTCTGGGAGTCCCAATGAGTCAGGTCTGGCCACTTGTCCCAAAGAAATCAAATAAAAAAGTAATGGTGAAAGGCAGGAAAGTTCTTCTAATCAGTGCAGCTATAGTAGAAGACAAGGGGATCAGTGCTCTGAACCCTTCCTCAGGGATACTCACATGAACCCTCAGTTAATATAAAGGAAGGGAGTCAGAAATATGTCCCAGCTATGGTCTAGTTGATCATTATTTTAGAATTTGTCAGGAGTGGCAGAGATAAGCAAGTTGCTGTTGCTTGGGAGCTAGTTTTGACTCATTACAAGATGTTACCTATCAGACCTCTTGTTCTTGGAACTCGAGATGACTGTAGGAGAGAATGACACAGAACAAAGGAGAGAGATGCAAAAGGGAGGGGAGATGCCAGGTTTTTATCCTGCTTTTAGTTACTCATTAGACATTTGCAAGTCCAAGTGTATATTCTGTGATTTTAGCAAAAGCAGCTTTGAATTTAAGTCTGTTACAGAATTCGGACCTACCTAAGAATATAATTAAAGAAACATAGTGTCATGGTTTGGATGAAGGTCCACCAAAGTTGCATATGTTAAAGGTCTGGTCCCCAGGATGGGGCTTTTGGGAGGTGTTGTGGACCTTTGGAACTGGCCTCTATGGGAGGTTCATTGATCATTGGAAGTATGCCCTCCAAAGGGTTGTGCAACCCCACCCCATCCTCTTTTTCTTTTCACTTTCTGACTGACAAAACGAGCAGTTTGCTCAACCTCATGCTCCCCGCCATTGCCATGTGGCGCCCATACAGAAAACCAAAATAATGAACCTTATCTCTTCTAGTTTAATTATATCTGATATTTCATTATAGTACCAGCAAGCTAATATCTGTGACTTCTAAAATTAGTCTACCCATGTATGATCCTTAAAATTCAACACTAGCTCTTGCAATGATTTAATAGAGTGTACTGATTAGGTTTCTCTCAGGTATCAGTGAAATAAGATGACTCATGCTAATTTAAGTAAAAGGGAGAAGTACATTAGAAGTCTATTATGATACCTTGTGGAATAAAAGGAAATGTTTAGTCACCAGGTTTTTGAAATAAGGAAGTTAGAAAAAATAGGTCTCAAAAATAGTTTTTGATTAATGCTTCTACATTTTTATCTTTATTAATATTTAATTCCTAATGTATAGTATATTTTCTAGTTCAAATTCTAAATTTCTGGTAAAGAGAATCTGATTGGCCCAGCTTGTCTCAGGTGTGGGTCCCTTCTCAATTTAACTGTGGCCTAGAAATTGATCAGATAATATAAATGTGGCTAAAGGGGCTGCATGCTATTGTAAGGGGAAGTATTATGAATAAGGTCTGAGCAGCTGGAGTAAGTGCTTGAAACAATGTCCGTCATGAGGAGCTTTGACACAGAGAACCACTTAAAACTGCTGATTTGGGAGTTAATGAGGAAGACCAGGTACAGTGCCCAAGAATCCCAGATGCCACTGCCCTTTTTCCTGTTTTCAGCATATTATTAATTCTGTGTACAGTATTGTTAGTGTTATATTGTTTGCAACCAAAGGACTATTAATTGATATAGAGGTTGGTACCAGAAATACCTATTGTGTGTTAAAAACCCCAAATGTAACTGGAGGAGACTCCATCGAGCTCTCTTGGCATTGACTCCCAGATCACATCTAAGATAGCTGTGGGGAGCATTGCACTTTTAAAACCCATCTTCTTAATTTGTGAGAGTTGGGATTATGGATAGGCTGAATAATACCATGCCTTCTATTGACAAGGCTTAGTTTGCTGTGGATAGACAACTCTGAAATTTTTTGTTTATCTGCTTCTGTCGGGAGTGTCAAATTATTGCTTTGAACGCCATAGCCTTGGACAGCTTGACTGCCGAATCTGGACTCTTTCCATGCAAAGGTGTAGAAAGACATGGCCATTTGCAGGCCGCCACTGTTAATGGGGAAGATCCATGGCTGGCATGAAATTTTTGATAGCTCTGAGTTTAGATGCCTCCTAGTCTTTGGTGAAAGAGATACGAGTGACCTAAACAGCCTTGAGGAGCCAGCTGCCTGGAGGAGGAAGAATCACTGCGCAGGTGATAAGGCCTCACGTCAGGCCAATTTTGCACAGTTTCTTGTCTCGTTTACCTTAAAGAACCCTTCCTAACAACGAGTTCCTTTGATGTGTTCCCCTGTAAAATAAAGGTTGACAGTCTTTCTTGTTTTGTTAGGATCCATCAGGTCTTTTCTACCCCTAAACCCCCACTTAAAATACATTTCTTGTGTCCTTTGTCTTTATTTCTCAATACTACATTTTTAGACTTTTATTTCCAGCTCACCCACACCTCCATACGGTTTACTTACTCCCTCCCCATGCAAGATGCAGAGAGATCTGTACATTTCCATTGTCTAGACTCTATATGGACTAGATTTCTAAATCGATGCTCTTTCAGAATTAAACTCTTAATTCTAGTTGTGGCTTTGAAGTTTCTGTTCCTTATCAGTAAACTTGAGCTTAGGTGTTCATCAGCTTAATGGCTTCTATCTCGTTCTGTGACTCAGGGCCATCAGAAACGATCGCTTGGTAGTTTATCATTTGAAGTCCTTGACTACAAGCAATAGAAACCGACTCTGGCTAAGCAAAAACAAAATTTTAAAAATGGATATTGGAGAGTTTGCTGGTTCTATTAGACTACGAAAGTATCAGATTTAGAATCTAAGAGCAGACAAGAGGTAATTCACTCTCTTGTCTAAGTTAGCATTACCAGTTACTAAAATGAATGAATGTTATCTATTTTTTTTCCCTCCTCTCCTGCTATATTCAACATACAAGTTTCCCAGACAGGACATGGTTCTAGCTTTGGTCATGTGATCCCCTCTTGAGCTAGGCAGAAGGACCCCTGTGTGACACCTTGAATTAGACACTGGAATAGGGGGGACCATTCATCAGTGTCATTTTGTCAGGCAGCATCTAGCTGCATCCCTGTCATGAGAAGAGGCATCTCAACAAAAAAGTTGGTTCTTGATGGGAACAGTGGTGGAGACAGGGTCCGCAATGACTTTTGATTGTAAGACAGCTAAACTTTTTTTTAAATAAAGGAATTTTATTATAATTGAATGTATATAGTAAATGTTTTATAATTTGTGCATATAATTCCTCATTTTAGCTTTTTTTTTCATTCAAGGTATTTATTTGTAATATTAAAATATATGAAATTTTTATTTTTACCCTCTCTCTTGATTTCCAAATGTGAATTTTTTTTAGTCAAACAAACATACATAGGGTTAATTTTGTGACTCTCTCCAGATTTCTACACTCGTGAAATAGAAACCCCTGCACTTCAGAATAACTTCTGGAAAAAAAAAAGTTTGCCCATTCTTTTTCCTTGCTTATTCTACCTGTAAGAAGTTGCAGTTCTGGTAAGACTGGGACGAGAGTGCAGGTGAGGCTCAGTCTCTCTTTCTTTCTCCTCCATCCTGCCGCTACATCATCTTTCCCTACCCTATTCAGTAAGCACAGCCAAATCATAGCCCAAGACCTGTTTTCTAGAGATAGGCCCCAAAGTGTGACTAGTGGTGGAGGCTGTGAATTTTCCTAAATTATAGTCTGGAACTGCAAGTCTCTCAGCTGTCCATATGGAACTCTAGACTTGGAGAAATGTTGTTGGAATCTCTACTTGTAGTCCATGGTCATAGATCTGTTCTCCAACACAGCTACACCAAAACAGACAGCAACAAAACAACTCCAAAAGGACATCGTTGGTTTGTTTCTGATGTTTGTTTTGAATTTTGTTTGTCCAAAGGAGATTTATGAAACATTCCATTAATACCTTCCAAAAAGCTTTAAGAGAGTATTCTTTGGTTCTTCTAAAAGTAAATTTCTTATAGGAAGGACCAAGACTGATCCACCCATAATGAACAATTAAAATGGGACTTCAATATATATATATATATAGCATTAAATTTATATGGATTTGATTCTAAAAATGGTTCAATATCAACAATTAGCATCTCTTCAAATTCACTTTTAGTATATAAAATAAAGCCAAACTCGGTTTTCATTTCATTTCTTTCATTCATTCTTTTAAACACCAAATTATATGTACTTTAAAAATATTATATGTAGTATTTTATCTGCAATATTATTTTGTTTCAAAAAATAGGAATTTACAAAGACCATACAGATTCTGTGATGAGGTAAAGCATTTGCCTTTTCTGTAAAATAGAGGACAAACGAAGGAAGTAGCATTTAGGTAGATTTGAAAGTTCCCTTCATCCTTTAAATTCTGTTTTAGATGAAATGACATATTGCATAAGGGATGCATGCCCTAGAAATGTGTGAAACAATAAGAAAAAGGAATCTAAGTTTTTCATAATATCTTCACAGACAGATCCTTCCAGAATAACAATACAAGATTTGGTCTCTACCATTTCTGGGTACTCTTCATTAGAGGGTGTGAAAGCAACATTTTCTCCAGATTAATTCTGTGGAAACCCACAGTCCTTAACTGTCATTACCAATCAATACTGGTGTTTTAGGAATATAGAACATGTGATTGAATTCTAAGGTATAAGCCATAAAATTTTACTCAAGGGAAAAACACTCAGCTTCTGTATATGGTCGATATTTACTTCCATACAGATTAGATCTTTCTTTGAGGATTAAAAGCCTGAATTTCCATCTTGCTTCAACTGAGAAGTCTCTCAGTGGGATAAATGCCCCAGTGCTGGCCTAGTGTCCATGTCTGGTCATACTTTACTCTGCCATCTTGAGGTGAATAGAAGGGTTGAGGCAGAAGGCAGCCTGGTTCAGTTTCAGGTTATTCAATTACATACAACAAATAGCTGGACTCAGTGGTGCACACCTGTAATCCCAGCAATTTGGGAGGCTGAGACAAGAAGACCACAATGTCAAGGTCACCCCCAGCAATTTAGCAAGACCCTGTCTCAAAATAAAAAATAAACAAGACTGGAGATGTAGCTCCATGGTAAAGGGCCCATGGTTTAATTCCCAGTATCAAAAAATTAAAAATATAAAATAAAATAAATTTGGCAAATATGCAAAGAATGTTCACTTGCTTTTTTTAGGGGAGTGGTTACCCAGTATTGAATTCAGGGGCTCTCGGCCACTGAGCCACATCCTGGCTTTGAACTTACAATCCTCCTGCCTCAGCCTCCCGAGTCTGGCACATTCATATGCTTTTTAGAAATATTTCCTAGCATTGTACTTTCAAGGCTATAGACTGCATGCCACAGAATTAGACACACATCCTCCCCCCAAAGAAGTTACAGTCTAGAAAGAGAGGAAAAGTCAAGCAAAGTTCACATAATAAAAATATTCAGATTATGGGGAGTGTAAGTATAGGCACTATTGTACTTACTCTTCTGAATTATTTTTAATTTTTTATCTAATTCACATATACAATCATATGTTAACATTCATCTGAATATTTACTTATAGCAGAGCATAATTAGTAACTTAGAATTTTAATACTCGTGTGTACTCTTCTGCTGCTCTTCTGCATTGTAGAAAAGGTAATTAAGAATCTCACTGTTAAGTGATTCAGAACTAATAAACACCAGGGCTCCCAAAGGAATCCCAGGATGGAATTCAGACTGTGACAAAAGAATCTGTGTTAGGAGTCTATACTATAACCCCAATGAAGGAAGAGGGAAAGAAGAGGTATGGGCCTACGAAAATTTGAAAATGACTGAAAAACATAGAACCAAAGACTATAAGAATCATTATAAACCAGGTATAGTCATGCTCACCTGTAATCCCTGATTCCCATCTCTAGTAGTAAAAAAAAAAAAAAAGAAAAAGTACAGAAACAGAGAGAGAGAGAGAGAGAGAGAGAGAGAGAGAGAGAGAGAGAGAGAGAAGCATTGCACTCTAGCTTATGAAGTTGTTTTTCCCAAAGGTGCTTATGTGTGGTTTAACACTTCAGAAATATCTGTAAATGTATGTTTGAATTGAACAAACAAGTGATTGGTAGATGATAGGAGCCAGGTTTCTCACAATTGGAGTGAAGGGTTTGAAATTAGAAAGCAACTGCCACCCAAAACTGGAATGAACCATGGTAGTATTAAAGTTGAAGATATCAGAATGAACTTTTGTTTAGCTTATAATATAAATACAGATAGATACATATAGAAATATAGATATGTGCCTTATGCAATGGTCAAAACTGGAACAATCTAAGCTACAAGATATACTTAATATTAAATTAAAACCTAAAATAAATGTTGGTGTAAATACATGATTGAATAAAATTAGTAACTCATGGAAGAGATACAAATTTCTAATGCAAAAGTATTCCAAATTATTTATGTGAATACTCCTCCTACAAGGAGCTGAAGCAAGTGTGGGTGATGCTTACTGACTTGTTTCCACAGAGAATGGTATGGAAAGAGGAGAAAAGTTAACAGTACTGTGGAAAAACTTAGTAAACACTCCCTTAGTTAGTGTATTAGTCCGTTTTCCATGGCAATTAAAAAATAGCGGAGGCTAGGTAATTTATAAAGAAATGAGGTTTACTTAACTCAGAGTTCTGAAGATCCAAGATCCCTGGTGCTGGCTTCTGCTTGGCTGAGGTGAAGACTTCATGAAAAATGGCATCACAATGGAGGAAGCTTATGCAGAAGAGAATACATGATATGATGGGAAACCAGAGAGCAGAAGGTAGTGTCTCACTCTTTTTATGACAGTTGGATCTCACAAGTGCTAACTCACTCCATGAGGCCAGCAGCAATTAATCCCTTCTGAGAGCAATGCCACCAATAATCTAATGACCTCACACTTTACAAAGGTTCCATTGCCTTTGATATCACCACACCAGGGTCCAAGCTTCCAGCACATGAACCCTTGAGGGCGCACTCATGTGAAATCCCTACCATAGCAGTCAGATAAGCCCGGTAATCATCAGTGGGGCCATGTTGGTAGAAGCGGGGATTCTAGAACTTCACCTGTGGTCTTCCTCCCCAAAGACATAACCATGAGAAAACCATCAAATAAACCCACGTTGGGAGACAGTCTACAAAATACCTGACCACTGTGCCTCAAATGCTGAAGGCATCAAAAACAAAGAATGTCAGAGAAATTGTCAGCCTTGAGGAACCTAGGGAGACATACTGACTAAATGAAATGAGGTGCCCTCAGTGGGATGTTGAAAATAAAAAAGAATGTTACAAAAACTAAATAAGTTTCAGTAAAGTATGGGTTTGGTTAATACCTCTATATTTTCTAAATTATCACAAATACACCATAATAATGTCAGAAGTTAAAAGAGAGGAAACGGGTATAGATAAAAGGAACTCTGTGTACCATGTTTATAGTGTTCTATGAATCTATAATCTACTCTAAATTTAAATAATTAGTTAAACATCTTAAAAAATGATGACTGTTATACTTTACAAATCCCATTTCAAATGTGAAGTCCTCTAATTATCTTCCCTGAAGCATGGTGATAGCAGGAACAGGTTTCCTAATACCTGGTTCTATTGAATTTTATTCTGGAAATAATGTTTCAGGAAATGGATGAAAAAAATTGCTTTTGAATACATGCCATAAGAAAAAAATATTCTCATAATGTGACTGTTACTGTTTATATCAAGAATTTTCTTCCCTGACAAAAACTCTGGAAGATAAATTCATAATTCCTAAGAATAAAATAAATACATCTTCTAAAACAATGAACTCACAAAACGATGAGGCTTGATGCAATGCTTAGAGTTTAATTGGAAAACATAGTCACTGAGAAGGTAATTTGAACTGTGACTATAAATCTTCATGAAAAATAATCATCTCTAGCAGGCTTTTCCTTCATTTATTCTTAGCTATTTCATATAAACTGAAAAAAAAAAAAAGGAGAAAAGAAAAAAGGAAATTGGATACACTAGAAAGTAATGAAATCTAAAGTCATTCTTTTTATGTGAAGTGAACTTATAAATCTGCACTGTTTCTACCCTTTCAATCCTTGTCTTGGAGATTTTTCTTAGGGGATAGTTTCTCAACAGATTGGATTTGGGGGGTAAGTAGTCCCTGTCACTGGATCTCTGACTTTTCCACTTTGAAGATATTTTAGTTGAATTGTGCATCATGTGCTTAGTTGGTAAAATAGGAATTCATTTGGGAAATACAATGTCCTCCGCTATGCATTGATGATCTGCCAAGTGAGTAAAGTTGATTCTTTCCTTATTGAAACTTTAGAAAACAGGGATCCTGACCAAGTACACCATTCCTTTCTTTCCTTTGTGTGTGTGTGTTGTGGGGCGAGGCGGGGAGGGAGTAGTTTTATGCTTGTACACTTCTTTTTGTTTCTCTATCACCTTCCCTATAAGTCAATTTGACACAGGCAGTTGAATATGTTATTAATATCACAGAGCTTTAGTTATCTGGCACCTTTTAGCCTGACTCAGTCTGAGGGCCTCAACTAAAAATAATCTGCAATCAATAGTTTCATGTATACATTTTTCAGGTTAAGAGAATAGTCTATTGCTCAATATGCTGACTTTGGTTAGATAAATACATATCCTAAGTGGAATTTACCAAGCTAGATGATTCATATTTAAAATATATTTAAATATTATATATTACTAATACAATTTGTACTTAATATTTTATTTTAAGGTCTGAAGCATAAAAGAAAAGACTTGATTTTTAGGGCATTGGCAACTTATCAAGGGATTAATTTGCAATATAAAACTACATTTTTAAAATCTATTTTAATACTGCTTAGGAGTGAGCTGTTTGAGGTTCTATGACGTTATCACAGAGAAATGCAAATGGCACTCTTGATTTTTCTTTCAGAAATAACATATGTGTGAAAAGGAGAAAAGAGCTGTTGAAGTGGGAATATCCTTTCTACAGGCATATTTCGGTTAAGCTTTTTTTAAATGCTGTATAAAAGTCAGGGGAAAGCATTGGAATTATATCACAGAATCTCCACCATTGGAGAGAGAAATCAGAAAATCTTCCAGCAGAGAAGGGGATTTAAATTTGATCAACGATGATGATTTTATGGAAGTGCTGAGATCTAGAGCGAGGGAAAGGTCACGGCAAGATTCACATAACACCAATAATCATTCTCCTGGTTCCTCTTCCCAAGACTCACCTTTCAACCTGCATTTCTGCTCTGTCAAAAGGCAGACCCTATGCAAATATTATACAGGTACATTCATATGAGTGAAGTCTTCTCAAAGGGAGCAGGCTATCTACCTCACTGTTTTTTACCTGTAAATTTAACCTCCTGTGGAAATCTGTTCCTAATTCTTGACGTTCCTGAGTTAGCTGTCCCTCTTGTGTGTTTCCTTGAAATACTCTTTTCTCACTATAGTGAGCTTTATTCAGTGGATTGGTTCTTAACTTGTGTGCAGAATGTCTGCTAAAATGTAACCTTTCTAAGGACTTATTTATATTCTCAATGCCTTGTATAATCATAGAGGAGGAAGGGGTTTTATAGAAGGTTGCTCTTTTCTTTCTAAATTGTGAAAAAGTTCCTAAGCCTTTTTAAAAATAAGAATGTACATACAGTTGCAGACAGAAGAGCACACTGATGAAGGGACAGCAAAATTAGGGAACAACTTATAGTACTGGGAACACAGTAGGCATATTGTGATTTTGCTTATCAAACATTGATTCATTTTGGAGGGAGGCACTGGGGATAGAATCCAGGGGTGCTCTACCGTACAGCTTCACTCCCAATCCTTGTTATTTTGACAGGATCTCACCAAGTTGTTGAGGCTGGCCTTGAACTTGTGATTCTCCCAGCTCAGCCTCCAGAGTTATTCGATTACAGGTCTGTATCACCTTATTTGACTGATTGGTTATGTTTTGGTAACATCTTGGTGTTTACCTCTGAGACTTCCCTCTCATGTCCCAACTCTATTTTTGTGATTTAGCTGAGACAACTGTCTAATAAAATTCAAAGTAGAACACATAACCTTGACTTGGAAAATGAAGGTATATTATTTCTTCATGTACTGTGACTGAACGAGAAAAGGTTATGTGATCCAAGGTTGGATCCAATAGAGTTTATTCTGGAACTTTTCTTGGTACAACTAGGAAATGATAGTCCCTTTCATTGCCCTATGAATCTATGAAAACATTTTTTAAGCTTCCAGGGATTACCAATAACAGACAGATCTCCTGAAATACAACCTATGTAAAAGCAAGCCTAGATTACTGCCTCAGTGAAACAGAATGTCTTCCTAGAACCAGCTTATCCTGTAACTCAGACTGCTGTATAACCTTTCAGTGGCTTGAACCAATAAATGCCACATTTTAGTTAAACTAAAATCAGGGGGTAATTCCTATTTTCTAGGGAAGGCCAAATATTTTCTTGTTTAGTAATAAACAACAAGAGGTTTCAGAAAATGAAATGATTTAGTACTGAAAGGATCTCTAAGGTTTATACTTCATTCAAAGAAATACTACTCATGTTCAGATATTATATATTGGCTTTAATCCTTTGATTTTAAAATTAAGATCTCAGATAATATTTTTAACTTTCAGCCAGTTCTGTTCACTTTTAGGAAAGCAGTTATAGAGTTTAGCAAAAAATGTGCATTTTTTTCCTTTCTTTATTCTCTTTTGCTTTTTTTTCACCAATGCTCTCTGATGGCAGAAATTATTGATAATGATGACGCTAACCATAACTCCATCACCATTTGATGGATGGGTCCATCTCTGTTCTTTAGCTAGAGCTATCAAGGGGCAAGCCTAGTGTGTGAGCAGGATTTTTTTTCAACTGACAATTTCCAAGCATGATTGATTATTAGAATAATCTTAGATATGTTTTTCTTTTTTTTTTTTTCTATTTTTGTGGCCACAAAAGTAATTGATGCATCAATTAAAGATTTAAATAAATCTGTGTATCTGATTATGAGTAAATTGAAATCACCATATAAAATTGATTTTGAGATAGAATATATGAGTAACTAAACACTGCATCCTCAGCAAGATGGGTTTTATAAATTATATATTTTCTTGTCCTGGCAGCTTTTGTGTGAGTGTGTAAATGTTTCATACTCTGATGGTGGGTTCTATTGTTTGATTTGATTAATTTTTCTTTAGATATTTTGAAACTATGTTATTTCATGCTATGAATTTTCTTCATAAATTGATCACTTTTTCATTATTAAATGGTCTTTTGTCTCTAGTAATACTTCTCGACTTTATCTGATATTGGTGTAGTTTCCTAAAAATGCTTTTGCTTGACATTTCATGCTATGTTTTTTCTCATTCTTTAGACTTACTGTGTACTTATAATTACAGTGTATATATATATATATGCATATATATTTTTTAATTGATATATTTTAAAAATAAGATATGTCACCAGTAGTTTCTTATTATTTCAAATTTAATTGTATGTGGATTTAAGTTAATTCAACCAAGAATATATTTTGAATTTAGGTTTCCATCTTACTATTTGCTAGTTGTCTGTGGTCCTTTTTCTTGCTTTTTTTTTTTTTGCCTTTCTTGCACCAAGAAAAAAATAATCTATCATTCCATTTACTAAATTTTAGTGGTTTTTTTGAAATTACAATATGCATTCTTATTTATTTGAGTCCAATGCTAATGATTACTTTTACTCCTCTAAAAGATTGACCTTAGAACATTTTAACATCATTTGTCAGTTTTTCTTTTACATTACCATGTGTATTGCAATATATTGCATGAAATTCAGATTGTTCACATGTTTTATACTTCATAAGCCGTGACAATTAACATTCTGCACAGTTAATATTTATTCACTTTGCCCACATATGATTTTATCCTCTTCATTTCTTCCTGCAGTTTTGACTTTCTGTCTGAGATGATTTTGCTTTTGCCTGAAGAACACCCTTTAGTCTTTCTTTTAGTGTAGGTTTACTTGTGAGACATTTTCATAGATTTTATAAGTCTGAAAATGCCTTTGTTCTTCCTTTGTGTTTGTAGATTTTATTCTCTGCATGTAGAATTTTAAGCTGATAGTTACTTTTCTTTCAGCATTTTGATGATATTTTTTCACTGAATTCTGGTTTTACCAGGTTTTGTTAGTAAGTCAGCTATAGTGTTATTTCTGATCCTATGAATATGATGTTTTTTCCCCCTCAGATTGCATTAAAAATTTTCTTTAACATTTAAAATTTTAGTATTATGTTCCTTGATATGCTTTTCTTTGCATTTACCCTGATGTTCTTGGCAATTTCTGAGTATTGATGCTTTAATCAGCTTTTTTGCTGCTGTGACTAAAAGACGTGCTAAAGACCAATTTTAGGGGAGGGAAAGTTTATGCGAGGGCTCACAGTTTCAGAAGTCCCAATCTATGGACAGCAGTCTCCATTTGGGGCAGAAGCATGTTGTAGAGGGAAGCAGCTTACCTAATGATCAGAAAGCAGAGAGAGGGACTCCACTTGCCAAATAAAAAATGTATATGCCAAAGTCATTTCCCAGGGACCCATCTCCTCTAGCCATACCCTACCTGCTTTAGTTACCACCCAGTTAATCCCGATCAGAAGATTAATTCACTGATTGGGTTAAGGTTCTCATAACCCAATCATTTCTCCTCTAAACCTTCTTGCATTGTCTCACACACGAGCTTTTGGGGGACATCTCTCATCCAAACTATAACAATTGTTTTATATTGTTTTCAACTTTGGAAAATCTCTAACCATTCTCTCTTGAAATATTGCTTCTCTCCCTTTCTCATATTAGAACTCAGTGTCCATTGTAAGACCTATTCGCTATGTCTGAAATGTCTCCTCTGTTCTTTTCTGATATCCTACTTTAAAACAAATCTCTCTGTAGAAGGCAAATATTTTCTGTTTTCCTATTTAACATTTCTCTTACAGTATGTACTGTTTGTAACTGGATGTAGAGTATTGGATTCTTAATTTTAGTTAGTGTGTTTTTGAACTCTAGAATTTTCACTGGATATTTATTATATAGATGGCAATTCTCTTCAAAAAAATTTCCTTCTTATCTTCTAGTTTTGAACATGTTCATCAAGGTTATTTTATTATATTTAATTTTGTTTTTGAAATAGGTGCTAAGTTGCCCACTGGCCTTGAGGTCCTCAACTCAAGTAATCCTCCTTCCTCAGCCTATTAAGTAACTGGAATTATAGGCACATGCCCTCAGACCCAGGAAGTTTATTTTAAATTGCCTGACTAATGATTCTAAGAGCGGAGTCACACCATGGTTTTGTTCTATACCCTGACCTCTCATTTTTCTTTTTTTCTCTTTCTCTTTTTTTTTCTGGCATCCTTATTATTATTTTTTTTAAATTGAATTCTAGATGTGTTTTAAAAAGAATTATCAAAATTCTGGCTGCTTTTCCTCCACGAGAGCATTTACTTTTGCTTTTGTCTGTCAGCCTTCAGAGGCCCCCACCGAGAGGCTGCCATTTGCAGGCCTCCCCGCATCCTTGGCAGGCCCTGTCTTCACAGCTCTCTATGCTGCTGAAAGCGACGCTGGCTTCCTCAGCTTCTTACCAATTGCTTTCTAATTTGTGCCTCATACAGTCAACACTGTGCTGCTTTTGAGCAGGCAAAATCCTGAAGGCGAAATATGGGACTGAACAAAAACATTTCTCTCAGTTTTCCTAGATGCTTTGCTAGTCCCAAATTCCAATATTTGTTCTCTCTAGCTATTGGAAACTGCTAAAATTTTGCTACACCTTGGTTCCTTCTTAACTACCAGCCTTTGCTTTACTTCTCAGCCTCTTAGAAGGCTGCCAGTTACTAATCCACAAATTCGAGGGAAAAGTACACAATATTGGGTATTTTTCATTGTGTTCCCCTCTCACCCGGATCTAGGTTTCTTGTGTCCCAACTGCTCCTGACAGCTCTGCTGCTTTTCAAAGAACTTTAAAAAAAATCATCCAGATTTTCTGTTGCCTTTGGTAATAGAGTTGGTCAGATACAAACTCAGATCCAGAAGCAGAAATCCTTGAATATCATTTGAGTACTGACTAATAAGTATGCTGTATACAGACAGGACATTCATTCTTCATTTGAAGTGTGTTATCTCCCTGTTTTATTAAAATTACTTTTTGATGTGAAGTATTTCAAAGATTTGTTGTCAAATCTATTAATATTTTTCTTTTACACTTTAATGAATGCTTTAAAATGTTTTTGTTTTACCCTCTTCCAGGCACTTTTCTATTTTTTCCCCTTTGCCTTATTTTCATTTAAAGTTGACTTGAAATGTATCTAAATTTAATTTCTTTTCATGGCATGTTATGGAATTTTTTAAAAAATATTTAACAATCATTTGCCAAGTAAAACTTTCTTTCCTACTTACTGCTTGGGAATTTCAATTTTCCACATATTACATAAGTAAATTATTATATATAATCTGTTTTCTGTATGCTTATTAACCTATTGTTACCTGCAATCTGCTGTTTTAATGATTAAACTTTAATAATTCATTTTACTACCTGGTAGATCAAGACTCTGCTCAATATTGTCAACTTTATTGTGGCTCTTCACACTTTGCCTATAGTGACAGAAGCAATTTCAATCTGGACTAAAGTGGTAGAAATGCGGAGTTGGGGGCAAGGATGGAGGGAATGGAATTGAGTGGTGTCATCCCTGGGGCTCCAAGGATTTGGAGACTGGAGAAAAGATGGCATCTCACAGGACTCTAAACCTTCTGACTTGGGACACTGAGGGACGGTAGTATCATTAGCTAAAGATTGGGAATAGAACAGAAGCAGATTGTAACAGAAGGAGGGTCACCTGTCAAAAGAACAGAAGTAGGGGTATAATAGGTAATTGCAAAAGATCGTTGATATTATGAAATTATACTAGGTTTAGCTAGAATTATAAAAAACTGATTTGGGAATTTCTTTAAATTAAGTACAGCTTAGATTTAGACATAAAAAATTGCTTTATGGCACACATGATAATGAATGCACAATTTTTAAGAAACAGTCCATAGCAGCCTCTTCCCAATAGTCAATCATGTCAAGCATACTGTTAGGCTGTAAACAATGTAGCTGGTTGAGGGGGAAAAGGAAGATGATAGATTGATCAAGTTTGCAGATTTGTGGGTAAAAACATTTCAAGCGAGGAAGTTGAAGCTACTGATGAAAAACCAGTTGAGGTAACCCACCATAAATTCCAGTTTTGCAAAGAAAGAAGTAAAGCTGGGCAAATTATTTAAAGTGTCAAATATGATTATGAAAACAAGAAATTGTCTGGTAAGTTCTATAACAAAATCAGGCAGTATTTTTCTTCCTAGATCTTTCATGAATCACATGATAGGGCAGGAATGACCAGAACCGTCTGTCTTTGCTATGAACCCAGCAATCTAAAGCCAAAAGAGCTTGCCAGTAGTAGGGAGCCAAGAGGCCAGTTTATAAGGAGAATGTGTAGCATCCTGGTACACATTCAAATGTGTATCCTTCAAATGTGTCTCTATCAACCAATCTTCTTTTATTTACTTTAAAATGTTTAGAAAGTATTATTTTGAAATATGTACTCTGGCTCTAAGATACTGTTTGAGTTAAATACAAAAGAATAGCGAGGAGAAGAATTTTTAAAAGATTAGTTTTCATGAAGCTTCCCATGTTTGCTTTGACTGTGAGCATTTTCAACTCCAAATTTGGACCACAATTAGAATTGTAGAATTTTGGTCTCAGAAGAAATTATACAATTTATTTTATTCCTTCTGCTTTTTTTTATTTTTACATTTAAAAATGAGTCAAATAAGGACGGGAGAAGACACCCTGAATTCTACCTGTAAATCAAAAGCAGAGCTAAGCCTAGGAAACCCAGGTTTCCTAGCACCTGATCTAAATACTTTCCACTACAGTGTGGAGATTAGAAAATTCATCTTGCTTTACTATAGTAATTACTGTATCACTTTACATATATTGTATCCCTCCCCCAACCTCCTTTAAGATTCAGCAAAATTTTTAATGTGGAAGAGTAAAAAGTGGTTTCGATACTCTCTCCAGAGTATCAGATTTCTAAAATGAGCTGACACAAAGCACTTTTGCAACCAAACTTCATACAAAAGCACTGAGAGTATGCAAATAAGGCACAAAGCCAAACTTTTGAAATGAACTGGAGACATAATGAATTAACGTGGTGTCGTTTTTAAGATTAGACTTTAGTTGTACATTTCTGATCTTTCCTAGTGAACAAGCCACCATCAACTCTGACCCCAAAATCTTGCCATGACTGTAGATGCACATGTGGGCCATCAAGGACAGAGTGAGCTACTTGCCAATTCTCATATTTTTGGCAGTCTATTCAGACACAATCACCCCACACCCCATCCTGTTCTACTTGTGTCAGAAGGAAATGAAGCCACAAGGAGAACAAAAAGAACTGTAAAACATTTTGTCTCCTGCTTCCTCTCACCTTTCTTATTGTGCTCCCCACATAGAGCCACTCCACCCTGGTTTGGCTCCAGTGTGGCATTCTGTCTGCCTGACCCTGGACAAATTATGAGCAAGGACTGCAACTGCAGTCAAGTACCTCCCCACATAGAGTTGCTCCACCCTGGTTGGTTCCAGTGTGACATCCTGCCTGCTTGAGGGAGGAATTATGAACGACAGTGGCTGCAGACAAGTAACACGCAGAAGCCACAAGTTTTTGTAAGGACCAGGTCTACACACCACTCAAGCCAGAGCAATGGCATTATCATTGGAAGAATTTGTCCACTCCCTTGACCTGAGGACCCTTCCCAGGGTCCTAGAAATCCAATCAGGCATCTATTTTGAAGGTAAGAATTCTCTAGTTCTCTAGCTAGTAAGTGCTTAAAAAGTCCATACTCTTGGGAATTGGTGGGGGAAATTTTTATAAAGAATATATGTGCTCTGTAAAGGAATAGTGATCACAGAAAAGAAAATCAGTTAATTAGCAGATGCATGGTCAAGACCCAAAAGCACCGAAGAAGGAAGAAACTAGGAGGTAGGTCATTGGGGTGGACAAGGATAAGGAATTAGGTGAAGCTTCTTGATTTTTTTAGGCATTCAATAGTTCGCCATGAATGGTAAATTATTTCTGCCTATTCTTTGAAATTGGTTGTAATCAAGAATAAAAAAAAAATTTAAATAATAATAATTATTAAAGTTATTGATGTTTGTTTCTAGAATATAAAACAAATGCCAATGAAAAGACAAAAACACATTTCAAAAGCACATGTTTACAAAGAAATGTTCCACAAGCTCTTACTACTTCTAAATGTTTGTTTCATCAATGCTTCTCTCACTCTTTTAGTAGCAGGTGACTCCTAATTTCTTAAATAATGGCAATTTTTATTTGAAGGTGTAAAAATTGATGTTCATTGCTGGGTGCAGTGCTGTATACCTATTTTCCCAGCTACTTGGAAACTGAAGCAGAAGGACTGTGAGTTTGAGGTCAATATAAATAAAACAAGAAAGGATGAGTATTCATCACAATTTAAAAAAAAATTGAAAAGTCGTAATTCAATTAAAATGATTGAAAAATAAGTTGGTGAATTTTGGTATAACTTATTACAGTAAGTTTGGTATAACTTACTATAGGTAAGAGGATAATTAAAAATTCTCATATATAACCTGGAATCTTTAAGTGCTTAGCTTGAACATATGCAAGATACAAGAACTACTTTTCTAGGTAAATATGTAAGTTTGCTCACAAGAAGGGTAGAATTGGGGCTGAAGTTATAGCTTAGTGATGGAGCACTTGTCTGGTGTGCATGAGGCCCTAGGTCCTATCCCTAGGACCCAAAAAATAAACAAAAGGAGAGAAAGACTTTGGAAAAAAATGACAGAATTGAAGAAATAGTAGAATCAGATCCCAGTCAAACCATTGGGAAATCATTTAAAGAACTGATGGTAGGTAAGTCTTTTCCATTCAGAGTCTCTGACTTAGAAAACAACTTTTCAGCTTTATGATGGTCTAAAAGTATACTCATACAACCATTTTGTTTTTCAATTTCAGAACAGTATTCAACAAATTGCCTGAAATATTAAGTGTTTTATCACAAAGTAGGCTTTCTGTTAAATGATTTTTCCCAACTATTGAGGCTAATGTTAATGTTTTGAGCATGTTTAAGGTAGGCTAGCCTAAGCTATAAAGCTCAGTAAGTGAAGTGTATTAAATGGATTTTAAACTTATGATATTTTCAAATTACAATGGGTTTATTATGATGTAAACCCATTATAGTCAAGGAATATCTGTTAGGTGTTATAAAATAGAGATGGACACGTCAGCTTTAGCTTGTATACACACACACACATACACACACGCACACACACGCACACACACGCACACTCTCCACACCCTTGTAAAATAATGAATTGGTACAGCTCATTATATGATTTTGTTTAATTCACTTGTAGATTGATTATTTGGAACCAGACCATCTTTTGTCAAGTGTATCATACTTGGACTTAATTTCTAAGCCAACCCCAACTCATTTGTCTCGTAGTTTGTTTTTAAGGCTTTAAGGAGTTCTTCATGTCTAGGAAAGATGTGTTCTTTTAGTATTTTATGCCAACTTTACAGTTTTATATTTTACATTTGAATTTTAGTCCATTTGGAGAGTATTTTGCCATGAGGTACAGAAGGATCCAATTTCAATTTTCTTTATACAATAGTCTTATCTTTTTATACTAAAATGGGCTATCTTTTCACTATTGATTTGCATTACCACCTTTAAATCATACTATGTCCTCACACATGAATCAGTATGTCTCTGTCGTATTTTCTATTCCTTTAGTTTATTATTTCCTTAATCGTGCCAATGATCACACTACTTTTGTAATAATGGCTCTGAAATATGTTAATGTGTAGTCGATGTACAGACCATTGCTTTTCATTCCCTTTTCTAAGTTCTCATAGACTTTGCAAATATATTTTTTTAAAAATCAATTGATTCCATAAGACATCCAACTGGGATTTTTATTGGAAGTACTAATTCAATATACTAACTTGGGAAGAAGTGGCATTTTTATATTGCTTTGCAAAAGAAACATGTTCAGACCATCTTAAACTTTATTATTTCACTACCATGTTATAATTCAATTAAGATGAATTTTTCACAATGTAAACACATTTATGTAATTATTACCCTTGTCTAGAAAGAGAAAATTACAATTATCTTGTGCCTGCCCCTTTTCGGTTGTTATCCATCATCTTCCCCCAAATTAACCACTATGATGACTTTTGTCCATTTATGAACTTTATAAGAAGAAAGAATTACGGTATGTGTTCCTTTCTTGTTGACACATGTTTAACATTATGTTTTAGAAACTAACTTATGTTTTTCTATATAGTTCATTCATTTTTAGAGTATATTATATTCTCTTGGATGAATAAACTACAATGTATTTATCATTCTATTGTTAATGGGCATTTGAGTTATTTTCAATTTGAATGAGCATTCTTATTAAGTTCATGTTTACATGTATATGCATCAGTTGGGTATAAAAATAAGATATTTTGCTATGTCATATGGTATGTGCATATTCAGACATGGTAGGTAATGAAAAGTCTTCTAAGCAGTTCCAATTTGTATTCCCATACAGTCTATGGGATTTCCAATTAAACCATATGTTGATAACACTTGATATTACTAGTCTTCTAAATTTTAGATACTCTCCTAATATGGTGGTAGCTCATGGTTTTAGTTTATATCTCCCTTATGACTAGGTGAGATTAACACTTTTTCATGTGCTTTTCGGCTATTTGAACATTCTCTTTAAGACATCATTCATATCTCTTGCTCATTTCTATTAGATTTTATAAATTTGTATTACTGATTTTATGGAATTCATTTAAAACTGAGTTTTTTGTCAATTGTCTGTGTGGCAAATATCCCCTGTCAGTGTGTAGCTTAACATTTCATTTTCCTTAATGGTAACTTTTAATGGATGTATGTTTTTAATTTTAGATTTAGTGTGATCAATTTATATCTATATGCCTTTTCATGTGTTGTTGAGGAAATTTTTTCTGTATCTTAAGTTTTAAATTATTCTGTTATCTTCAAGAAATTATATTTATACTTTCAAATCTGTGATTTACCTGAAATTGATTTTTGTATATGGCTTAAAGTTGAGGTCAAGATTTATTTATTTTTCTTCTATACAGCCAATTGGTACAGTGACTTTGAAAAACTATTGTTTTTCCAATGCATTCCTATGTTTGTACAGTCTATGTACATGCCTGAGTCTCTTTTGAGAACTTCTATGCTGTTCCATTCATTTAACTACTATCTTTACACCAACTTTACCCTAAATTAATGTAGATTTGCAACAATATAAAATTTAGTTTATATTATATAAAATAATATGCCACCTTCATTCTCAAGTTTGATTGCATATTTGAAACACCTGAGATGTTTTTAAAATGTTGATGACTGGGTTTTTCCTTTAGATCTAAGAATTTAATTATGAAAAAGATAAGGTGTCACCATCAGGTTTCTAAAAATCTCCCTGATAATACAGCCAAATTTGAGAACTACTACTGTAGAATAAGCTCTCTAGCTTATTATTCTCTTTCAAGTTTGACTCTTTGAATTTTCATATACATTTTAGCATTGACTTATCAACTTCCACAAAAGTCCTCCCAGAATTCTGATTAGCAGTGCATTGATTTGGAGAAAATTAACATCATTTTAAATTAAGTCTTCTGATCCATGAACTGGGTATAGCTCCCTAGTAACATAAGTCTCCTTTTACACTGTCAATAATGTTGCATAATTTTTTTATGGAGAACTAGCAATTTTTTTCAGAGTTATTTTTAGTTTCTTGATTTTTTTATGCCATTATGAGTAGTATCTTTCTACATTTTCATTTTCTCTTTGTTGCATTTGTTGAACTTTAAGAGTATATCTCTAGATTGTTACCTTTGATTTTTTTAAAAGCACATTCATGTTTTCTATGAATATGAATAGGTTTTCTTTCTCTTTCCAATGGATTATGGTTTTTTTCCCCTTGAAATGAATGAAACACTGGCCACTGCTTCCAGTATAATAGCAAATAGGTTTAGGGATAAAAGACTTCCTTGCCTCATTCACAACCACAGAAAGTGTCAGCAATTGAGCGCTAAGTATGTTCATTTTAGATTAAAGAAGTTTCTGTTTTTGAAAAGATTTTCCAAAATAAAAATCATGAATGTGTTTACCAAATATGCTTTATCTTTTATGATAACTATATGATTTCATTCTCGTATGTTGATTTTTTTTTTTTTTTTCGTAATGGGGCCTGAACCCAGAAACTTGCACATGCTAGGTGAAAGTGCTCTACCCAGTCCTATGTTGAATTTTTGTTTATGTTAAGCAAGTCTTTACTTCCAGAGCAAAACCAATCAATCACATATTGCCAAATTTAAATTTGTTTTGCTATTTTTTTAAAAAGGAATTTTATATCTCTTTTAGGGAATGAAATTGGCTGAAATTTTTTACTGATAATGTCCTAGCCAGGCTCTCATATCTAACCAAGTTATGTTGAACTTGTAGAATTTCTTGGGTAAAGTCTTCTTCGACTCCTTCAAAGATTTTGTAAAAGTTTGGTGTTATTTCTTATTTCAATATTTAGTAGAATTTCCTACAAAGTCGTTTTTGAACAGGGATTTCTAATGTAGAAATGTTTTAAATTATAATTTCAGTTTTTTTAATAGTAGTTTTTCCCATCCAGGGCATAGTGTCTTTTTTCATTTAAAAAACAAAGTAAAACATCCAGAACACTTATGAAAGTTCGGAAAATGTCTCCATAGTGATCTTTTTTATTTTTCATTCTTTCCATTTAATTTTTTATTGGTGCATTATAATTAGAAGTAATAGTGGGGTTCATTGAAACATATTTGTACAGGCATATAACATAATTTGGTCAGTCTCATTCCCCAGGACCTTCTCTTTCCTTCCCCTCTTCCCTCTCCCTAATCTTCTTCCTCTACTGTTCTCTCTTCTAATTTCATGAAATGTCCCCACCCCCTTTTTCTATAGAGATCTTATGTGTCTTAGGCTAGTACCTAGAATGCACACACATACATATGTGTATTAATATTACTGTGTTGACCTCGTATCATATTTCTTACTGATTTTCATTGAGGTAGAGAAATGTGATGAAATACTATCAGCAATAGTAGATTCACGTCTTGTGATTTCTAATAGTTTATCTTTTTTTATTTTGTTGAATTTCCTAACTAAATATTGATATCTTTAGATATCGTTCAGAGTTGTTAAGTTCCTGCCGTTTTAGCTTGCTTTTTCTTAACTTAGCAGTGTGGGCCAGGCCCTCTAGCACTATGCTAAGCAATAGTGGGAATTACTGTAAAAGTCTTAATCATAATAAAAATCCAGATTCCTTTATGATGTATAATGCTTTAAGATTTCAAATTTAACTTTTTATTAAATAAAGGAGTTTCTTTTCTTCGCTTTCTAGGTGTTTTCAAAATAAATAGGTATTAAACCTAATCAATGCTATTTCATCCTTAAGATAATAATGTGATTTACTTTCCTTAGTCTATTTATATGAATTACTTTGCAAGTTTTTTTTCAAGTGTTGAATAATCCTTTACTATCACGTATGCATTCCTGAAATATAATATAGACATTTGTTATTATACTCAGAATTTTTGCATATAATCATAATTCAAATGAGCGAATTAATTTTTTCTGTTTTAGTTTTAAGATAACACTAGCTTTCTAAAAATGAGCCACATAGAATTTGTTTTCTATGTTCTGAGGTAATTATCTAAAAATTGATTTTAAGTTCTTCCCTAACATTTGGTAGAATTCTCTTGTAAAAATTATCAAACATGGAATTTTTGAAGAGAAACCAGAATGTGATTTTGCTCATATTCTCCATTGTTTTGCTTCTTATATTGATTTCTAATCTAATCTTCAGTATTTTTTCTTGCTTCTCTATTTGCTCTCTTGCCCCTTTTCTGTTGAATCAATATTCATTTTTAAGGCATATTTTTGCTTCTTGATAAACGTATTTAAAATTAATTTTTTCTAAATATTTTATTGACTGTCTCCCCTACCTTTTGTCATGCAGAATTTCCAATCTTACTCAGCTTTAATTACAATTTATTTTCTTTTAAATTCTATGACTTCTATTGTATTTATTGATATAACACATGAATTTTATTTAGCTATCTTTTTTCTTTTCATTAATAATTTTATTGACCAGATGTGGTGATGGCACACACTTGTAATTCAGAGGCTGAAGCAGGAAGATGCCGACTTTGAGACCAGCCTCACCAGCTTATTGAGACCCTGTCTCAAAATAAACATAAAAAAGGATTGGGGATGTAGCTCAGTGATAAAGCACTCCTGAGTTCAACCCCCAGTACCAATAATAATAATGACAATGATGATAAGGATGATGACGATAATTTCATTGTATTTGTTGGTGAATAATAGAATGAATTATAGTGTTTCTTTGGAATTGAATGAGGTTTCCTTTACTTTACATTAAGAAACATGTCCTCATTTGAGGTCTGAGGGAAACTGAAAATAACTGACATTAAGTAATGTGAGGTTGTGAGGTACAACCACATGTTATTCTCATTAACATGTTGCCCAAACATTCATTATTTTAAGAAGGTAAGTTTGTCCTACTGATGTCAAGCATAGAACTACAGGTTATAAACTCAGAACTCTGTTTCCTAAGAAAATTGCAAATGAGAAATGATTCTATAGCCAATTTAAAACATTTAGCCTTTGTTTTGCTCTCATTAAGTAGGCTTTATTGTAACCCTGAAGGTTGATGTAAAGATTAATTGAGCTATTGTGCATGAACTATTTAACAAAATGATTGGCCCACATTAATATTCCAGTAAATCATTACTAGTATTATTACCTAGATATTCATATGTGAGAAGAAAAACTTGATCAACCATTTCTGAAAAATAAAACAGAGCTAATTTGAATTCTTCTACTGCTTCATACATGAACATAAATTGAGTATAGAGAAAAATTATAAAAATCATAACATTAGCCTTAAAAACTATTAAGCTATGAACTTGAAAAATGAAATTAAATTCACAAAATAAAAAATTTTCTTATTTCAAAAATCTCCAAAATATATGTATGGAAAAAGACAAACTATAAACTAGGAAAATAATCAGAGCATATACAGTAGACAGAATGTGAGTATCTGGAATTTTTATAATTACTATGTAACATTAAGAAAAGTGGGTCTAAAATTTAAGAATCGAAAAAAAAAAATGTAAAAAGCAGTTCCCCTGCCATAAAAATATAAAAATATCTTCAAATCTACTAACAAAAATGTTTATGAACTAATAAATCAATATTTATCTTTTAAAAGTCAAAGGTAAGAAAAAAGATTCATAAAGGCCAATGTAGGCTCAGATGGTTAGAAAGGAGGTGAGGCATGGGTGGTGGCTGTATAAACTTAACAGACTTTCCAGGCAGCCATTGAACAACTGCATCAACTGTAGAATGTGCTTAAACGTCGGACCTCTAGAAATTGTTTAAAAGGAAAGGAAAAATAAGGATTATTATAAGAATGCTCATAGAAGTATTTTTATATGGACATTAAGCAAGCTTCATCATGGTATAGCTTACATAAATTTCCATGATACATTATCAGACATTATTCAGGGGGTTAGAATTGTAATTTGGAAAAACACAAAGACCCTCCCCTCTTGGATCTGATAATCCAGTAGATGGGATGAATGAAAAACAAATGATAGATTTTAATGTATGCAAGTATACTAATTGAGAATAAAATGAAGTAGAGGGGAGGTTTGGATATGATAACCAGGATTCATCCCTTAGTTTTCCTGTGCTCTCATATACATGAACCAGGGCTGATGTTTTTACTCCTGAAGCATATTTTGAACAGTTAATTTCTCTTAAACCTAAATCAAGGCATCATAATCTCTCTTCTGGATTATGATATTGCTGGTGATATGAAACTTTAACAGAGGTCTGAATAAACTCAGGAAATGAGGCTTGCAAACATCTAGAAGAAGAACATTCTTGCTGGGGACTGAGCAAGTACAAACTTCTTAAAAGCTTATTTCGTGGAGTTAAGACACAGGGAGGAAACCAAAGGAATTGAAGCAGAGCATTTGAGAGGAAAGGACATGGGACCGAAGGCCAGAGACACACATGGGCATGCCCCACCCTCCCAAGTCTTATAGGCCTCAAAGATTTTAGTGATATATGACATGGCACAAGTAGGGCTGAGGAAATGGGTAGGGCTATAAGATAAGGTGATAAGGGAAGACCACTGTGAAGAGCAGATTTTGCAGCAGAGACCTAAATATGGAGAAGGAACAGTCAAGAAAAGATCTAGAAAATTAGAGTTCCAGAGTGAATAGACAGAACAAATATCTGGAGACCCAAAAGAACTTAGACTGTTTGAGTAAGAGAAAATATAATCCTATATCTCCAGCATATAGGAAGCAGGAAGGAGAGTAAAATGAGAGAAGGTTTGAGATGGTGAGAGCATTTCAAAGATTTTGAATTACAAGAAGTGAATACCAATAATCTGCTTGAGGCAAGAGATTGACAGTGTCTTTTTAGGAGGATCATTAAGTGCCTTGGGGAAAACAGATGATGTGGGGCAAATGTGGAATAAGTAGGCACATCAGAAGCCTCACAATAATCCAGAAGAGATGTGATGGTGTCTTTCTTTAGGTTTAAGAGAAATGAACTGTTAAGATGTGCTTTAGATGTAAAAATGTTAAGACCTGCTAATGGATGTGATATGGGTATGAGGAAACAAGAGGACTGTGCCTTAAACCACTGAGCAAATACTTGTGCATTTGACAAAGTGGTAGAGAGCAAGGGAGGTTAGGTTTGGCTAAAATAGCAAAAGTTCTGCTTTAGACACATTGAATATAAATATTATTTATCCAGGTGGAAATTTCAAGTAGACAATTGAAAATCTACTTTTAGCCACAGAAGAAGCTTATCATGATTTGAAAGGCTCCATCTATGACTTAATAGATCAGGACTTTATTTGATCAAAAATTTCATCAATTTGAGAAAAAGAGGATGTATCTTTCATGTATGTATTGTATTTCTCTATTAATATTTGCATTCACTCTAAAGAATATATTATCCAGGTGTGCTGGCATATGCCCGTAATTCCAGAGACTTGGGAGGCTAGGGCAGGAGGATCACAATTTCAAAGCCAGCCTGGGCAACTTAGCAAGACCCTGTCTCCATATAAAACCTAAAAAGGACTGGGGATGTAACTCAGTGGTAGAGGGCCCCGAGGTTTAATTCCCTGTACTTAAGATGAAAAACAACAATAATATTTTAAATAATTCTAAATTCTAATTTTTTATTCATAATGCAAAACTTTTTCTTATAAAACTTGCTAACTTTATTTTAACATTAACAATATATTTTTAGTGAAAGCAATATTGTATCAAATTATTGTAACTATTAATTTTTTTAAATTTTTTATTTTTACAAACTGCATTTTGATTCACTGTACACAAATGGGGTACAACTTTTTGTTTCTATGGTTGTACACAGTGTAGAATCACACCATTCATGTAATCATACATGTACATAGGGTAATATCTATCTCATTCCACCATCTTTCATATCTCTGCCCCCTCCCCCCTCTCATTACCCTCTGTTGGGGGCTGTGCCAGCCAGAACGGTGCCTGATCACATCGGCAGTGGGGAGGTTAATTGACATAAGCTCACTCAGGTGATTTATCACTGGCCGTATTCAGTTAAGTCCATGCGCACAATGCGTGCACAGGTGTTCCCCAGTGCACCTGCTTGGGCCTGCTTGTTTTAACCCTTGCCGTGATAGGGCAGCTGGCTCCTCGCCTGATTGCAACTGGCGTGGCCCCGCCCTCTGCCTCCTGGAGGGAATATAAGCGGGCAGTGGGCGGGGCGCGAGAGTAAGGAGCAGTAGCAGGCAGAGAAAAGCGGCAAGAAGAAAAGAAGCAGCGAGTAGGGGCAGCGGGGAGCAGAGAGAAGCAGTGCACCTTTAGCACAAACTCCTACCACGCACCTTTAGTTCACAGGATGCAGGACGCACCTTTAAGAAGAAGCAGCAGAACTTTAAGAAGAAATAGATCTCTGATAAAGTAGAAGCCTCTCTTTCTCTAAAACTTTTTCTCTAAGCAAAATTTCTCTTCCTTTAAGCAATTCTCTTCCTCCAAGCAAAGTTTCTCTTCTTCTAAGCAAAGTCTCTCTTCCTGATAAGCAAAGTTTCTCTTCCTCTAAGCAAAGCCTATCTTTCTCTCAAAGTCTCTCTTCCTCTATAAATTAGTGAATATAGGAAAACTAGTTTATTTCCAGGCCCCTCCGAAAAATACCTGCACAATTGTTGCCGCGGGCGGTGACAACCCTCTACATAATCTAAAGTTCCTTCATTCTTCTCTGACCCTCCACACCCCTACCCCTATTATGTATCATCATCCACTTTTTAGGGTCTTTGGTTTGTTGGGGATTGGCTTATTTCACTTAGCATGATATTCTCCAGTTCCACCCATTTACCTTCAAATGCCATAATTTTATTCTTCTTTATGGCTGAATAATATTCCATTGTGTATATATACCTCAGTTTCTTTATTCATTCATCTGTTGAAGGGCATCTAGGTTGGTTCCACAATCTAGCTATTGTGAATTGAACTGCTATAAACATTAATATGACTGCATTACTGTGGTATGCTAATTTTAAGTCCTTTGGGTATAAACTGAGGAGTGGGATAACTGGGTCAAATGGTGGTTCCATTCCAAGTTTTCTGAGGAATCTCCATACCAATATTAAGAACGCAAGCAATAATAAGTGTTGGCATGGATGTGGGGAAAATGGCATACTTGTATACTAAATATTTTTATTACCAATAATGTTGGTTAAACACTATATAATATGATGAGTCAAATGGTTCTAATTTAATGATTTCAGTACTTGTTTTGAATGGCAACCATGAAAGATACGTCATAAGCATCCAGTGTACACCATATATAATGTACACGTGCAGGAGACCTATCATTAATATCTGTGACTATCATATGTAAAATAGCCTCCATAAATCTGATTTGGCCATTTCATTAGATAGCAGTTGTATGTAGCTGATACCACGCCTCTACTAGAAGTGCTCTTCTGCCATCTTCGTCTTGATAGGCTCATTGCAATCTCCAGTGCTTGAGTGGCTTTGTAGGTATCTTGTGAAGTGCTTGTCTATTGCATGAGGGCTGGTATCATGAAAATTAGAGCATAACAATTCTTAACCTGGTATGCATTAACTCTATTATAGGAAAGCATATTGAAAGAAAATGAATGAATGAGGACAATTCTTTTGACTCATGTTTTGGGATTCCCAATCTGTCTCAGTGTAGTGTATACTACGCAAGTAATATGACTCTGATGTAACAATAACTGAGGACTTTTTAACATTAAATACTAGTAAGTTTAAAAACTAAATATTGGTAAATATTTACATTAAATACTGGTATTGTTTAATTTTCTTGTTTCTTATAGAAATTAATATGAAGTTTTAACATTTTGCTTCTCTTACCTCTTATACTCTCTGAAATGTGCAGGCCAGTTTTTAGATTCTTGCTAGGAGATAACATAATTTCCACCATAAGTCCTTCTTAGATTCAAGTGCTGGGTAATTACTCATGACATATGTATAGATAAATTGACCTGTTCTATCATGTCATCTTCAATTCTTTGAAACAGTAGTTTATAACTAAGGAACAAATTTGAGAAATCAAAAAATAGTATTTGATGATTTGTTTTCTCCTACCTTGAATACATGATAGGATTGCATTTCCCAGCCCTTTTTGGTCATATGAAATGCCCCAGAATATAATAACAGCAAAAGTAGTGAGTGTCATTTTGAAGCACATGCCTTACAGACCAGCAAATAATTTAACATATTCCATCCTCAAAGACTCCATTGAAATGGAAACCTCACCATCCTGGGTTGCTTAGTGACTCTATTTAGCAGAGATTCTATTATTACCCACTTGTATTGGACATGAAGTAGAATAAGAACTATACCTTATTGTTTAAATCTCTGATATTTTGATGGTCTTTATTATCTTAACATAACCTAAGCTTTTCCTACTGATATGATTAAGCAATGTTATGTTTGTCATGGATGGAACTGAACTTGTCATCAATTAAAAAAAATTAGACTTCACACATATTTGGAATCATGTAATGTCAGGAAAAGTACTTGAGTAATGATACTACCACCTGTTCATAGGAGAGTAACTTCACCACTTTGTATTCAGGAAATGATCCCATGCTTCTTTGACTATGCTTCATATTGCCAACAGTACCCCTCACCCCTGTTTTACTTTAGTAACCATTTTGGTGTTGATTTAAAAATTTAGTAAAAAACTAAAAACTCACAGTTTTTTAGCATTATGTTCTGTTAAACACCCTCCAATGACTCCACTTTTTTCCCCTCAAAATAAAAATCTTTCAGTGAGTAATAAAGCCCTACATTGTCTCCCTGAGTTTATTGTCTACTATCCTTTCTTCTTCCTGCTGCCCTGGCTTCCTGCCCTCAAGCTTCGGGGCTGAAGGTCCTGTATTCAGACATTGACTTGGCTAACTCAAGTTTCTATGGGATTTATAAATCCTGCAATTTTCCCACTATCCTTTCCCTATCTTCCATATTCTTATTCTTTATTTCCTTATTTACCAAAACACCGATCTCCTTCTTACATACAAGCAATTTATTATTCATTTTTCTGTCTTCCCACATTAAATTTTTCTTACAGCTTTATTGAGGTATAATTTACATACTACCAAAGTCACTCTTCATAAGAATACAATTTAACAGTTTCTACTAAATTGATGGAGTTGTGCAGTCAGCATCAATTTAAGACCATTTCTACCACCTCAGAGAATTGCCTGGAGTAGTTAGCCATCAATCCCCACTTGCTTTCCCAGCCTCAGAAAACCACTCATCTTCTTTCTGTCTATAAATTTGCCTTTCAGAGTTGGTTCGTATAAAATGAATCATACAAAATGTAGTCTATTGCATCTTGCTTTTTCCACGTAGCATAATTTTCTTGCAGTTTATCCACATCGTAGCATGTATTTTCTTCCTTTTATCACTACATGATGTTTTATTGTATGGATATATCACCTTTTTTACCCAATGCCAGTTGAAGGATGCTCAGTTTGTTTTATGTTTAGAGATATTAAATAATGTGCCACTTTAAATTTTCACCAATAATGTATGAGGACCCCAATTTTACAACATCCTCACTAAAGCTTAGTGTTGTCTTTTTTATTATAGCCAGTATTATCTCATTATGGTTTTAATTTACATCTCCCTAGTCACAAATGATGCTGAGCACTTTTTCCTATGCTCATTAGCAATTTATTTGCCTTCATTTATAAAATGTCCCCTCAAATTGTTTGTCCATCTTTAACTGTATTGTTTGTTACATGCTACTGAATTATAAAAATTCTTTATATATTCTGGATGTTTAATTTGCAAATATTTTCTTTCTCTTTATGACCTTTTCATTTTCTTAATCTTTTTTTGAAGTAAAAGGTTTTAAATTTTGATAAAGTCCAAATTATGTTTGTTTATCTTTTACCCTTTAGGGCTTATATTTTTGGTATTATGTTGACTAACTCAAGGTCACAAAGATTTCCTTTCTCTTTTTATGATGGGTGTGTGTCAAGGACCACTCTGGGTTTGATGATTTTCTAGGACTCACATAACTCACAGAAACTCTTATACTCAAGGTTATGTTTTATCTATATTTAACAAAGTTTTATGGGAGGAAAATATTGGCATGTTTGAGGGAAAATGAGAAGCCATTGAGGTTGGAAAGAGAGAAAAAATGATCAGAAATGTTATCAGAGGGGAAAGGTGGAGAATCTTGCATAGTCCTTTTGGACCCTGAAATGTATGATGGGGAACCTGGAGATAACAACCTAAATTAGAAAAAAAGCTAAAAACTGTGAAGACATTTTTCTTCATTATGAATTTACAAAGCAGAAGCCATTTATTTTCACTTTTTATCAAGAAAAATGCTGATGAAAAATCATACATACATTTGCAGTAGTCAAAGCATAATTTTGTCTGAGTTCATAAATAAGATGCTCAAAAGTGTTTCTGGTAGCAATTTTTAAATGTCAAAAATGTTTTTTCACTCTTGGGAGCTAAAATTTTTAAGTACCATGTTTTGAATATAGTAAATGTTATATATTTCTTGGTTCTGCAGAAATATGTTAAAATCATGGAAATCATTCTCTAAAATTATACATATATATGTATCCCTTCATTTTTTAGAATTTTATTTCATATGTCTTTCCTTCTACAAAATGAACAAATATGATCCCTGCCCTGAAGGACTCCTAAGGACTGTGAAAGGAAATGGACGTATTTTTTAAATCAATATTTATAATACAATGTGAAAAATGCTCTGACATAAACACTTTGAGAGCACTAGGGAGCGTGTAACTCACCACCCCATGAAAGACAGAGAAAGTGTAACAGGAGGTGGCAATAATTTTGCTGGTGTTTGCAGCCTAGCCTAAATAAAAGATGACTATGTAAATAAGAAACTTTCAGAATGAAAGAAAAATATTTAGAAGGTTATACAAGTTTTAAAATTCAAAATGTGATCCAATTGCTGCTCAAGGAGAATACATAATCATGCAATTTGTGATCATATTTTAAATGGCTCCTGAATTACAATAAGGATATTGAATTTCTACTCTAATCAAGAGGACATTATAAAATAAATTATTTTTATGGACTGAATATTTGCCCACCCCCAATCAATATGTTGAAGTCCTAATTCCCAGTGTGACTGTATTTAAAGATAGGAAACTCTAAAGAAGCAATTAAGTTAAATGAGGTCATAAGGGTGGGACTCTGATCTGATGGGATTAATGTTGTCATAAGAAGAGACACAAGAATGTTTCTCTCTCCCTCTCTTCCTCCCTCCTCCTCTCTTTCTCTCTCTCCCCACCTGCATTGAGGAAGAGCCATATGAGGCCATGCCACGAGATAGAGTGTACAAGCCAGGAAGAATATCCTCACCACAAACTGAATCAGTAAAAACTAGGAGAAAATAAATTCCTGATGTTTAAAATACCTAGCCAATGGTATTTTGTTATGGTAGAACTAACTACCACAAGCTGTTCTCCTGATCACAGAACTAAAAGATAGCCATTATAGGTATTTTGAAAGTTACACAAGAAAAAAAAAAAAAAAAAAGAAAGAAAGAAAAGAAAAAAAAACACTAAAGAATTTCTGAGCCTTTTAAAGCAAAAACATCATCCTTGAATGAGTGGATCAGATATCCATTCTAGCAGAGATTAACCAGATGGATATGAAAAAGAGAGAAACAGCAAGGAGCTAGGAGCAAATTTCTGGACTTGTAGCATGGTAGACAATAAAAACATAAACTGAATAATTCAGGTATATTCCAGTGAATTGGAGGGCCCTACAAAAATTTCTTAAATGGACCTGAGACAGCCAAAAGCATGCATCTCAAGTACAAGGAATTGTGGAGTGGTCAGGACTGACAATACAGACACGTAAGTCTTGTTATTTCAGGATTGTCCTATGGTCCATGTGCCATGTAAGAAAAAATATGTGGGTCCCAAAGAACACCAACATGGGAGGGGTGGGTAGAGGAAGAATCTGCAAAACCAAAAAATCTGTTTCTGTGTGGGAGGAGAAACTACAGAGTAGAGTGGTTATTGGTGGAAAGAAACAACATAGAGCATCAGATTGAAAGCATGAGAGGGATAAGCGTTTGGTTTCAGCAGGTGGTTTATGGTAATGATTGATAGCTGAATATATTGAAGGCTTACTGTGGGCTGGACACTGTACAGCCTTTGTATGTAAATTGGGTATATAAGCACATATCCTACATGCATAATGAATATATTTTATGTTTGTCTATACATGAATATGTGAAGTAATGCAACAAACACATATAATTAAATAATACTTATATGTTTATCAACACACAAATTTGTGTTCATATATATGTACAAATACATATTTAATCTGTTGAAATTAGTTAATTCATTAGATTTAAAAAATTATTTAACTGTTGGAAGTTTTTTGTGAGATTATTATTTTGATTGCCATTTTTCAGGGTCACCTATCTATACCATAACACCTACCTTTGCTCCTGGGCTAAACTTAAAGTTTATTCCTGTTGTGCCCTCCTGAAGAGTTTAAGTGAGAAATTCTATAGTGAATGCTCTCATTATAGAATCAGCAATGTCTTTAAGATATTTTCTAATAACTCACTAATGGCAATTTAATTACCCAAATTTGATTGCCTAGGTAAAAATAAAATGAGAAATAACTAATAGTGGCTACCTGTTTGTGTTATATTCAAATAACTTATTACTGATAAGAATTTAATGATATGAAATTGAAGAATTGACTCTAAATCTGATTGAATAAGTATACTGACCCATGAAATTAATGATATTTAATGAATTACACATTATATAAAGGTAAATATGAATTTGATGTTTGTATGAGAATTCATGTAACAAAAATTATGCCTATCTTAATATCTACAAAATTCTTACTTGGTTAATTAAATTTAATCTTTCACTAGCTTAATCCAATCAACCAGGGACATGATAGTAAAATCAGAGCAAATTTTAAGATTATAGAATTAATATTCTAGTTGCATTTATTCACATTTTGTAAGGTGTAGGTATTTAGTCAAAACAAAACCTTTTTTCACTTTTTAATAAGAATTTACAATATGTATATTGGATTATATAGACTCCAATGGAACAGAATTATTTAGTCTAATGACATGGCGTGTCACATTTAAAAAATAATTTCGGCTTAGACAAAACAGAGCAATGGGAAATTTTTTACATGAACTTATATTTGTAATGATTTAAGAAGGACAAATATTAAATGTCTAAAGTAGAATTTCTCTATGTGCTTACATGTTGTGCTTCCAAGGTATGAAATTGCTCTTGAAAGCCAGGACTGTCTCTTAGACATTAAAATTGACTTTTTTTGAAATTTATAATGGATAATGATTTATTAAATAAATATAAATTTGCTCTGTGTGCATGGTGTATGGTTGAGCACTTAAATGACTGTCCAAACTAAATTTGGTAACTATAAAATATTGGGATTGTATTGATTTGACAATGTACAAAAATTATGTTTAGAACTACATTCTTATAGGCACAAACTTGCCTGAAATGGTTTTGTTTGTTTGTTTGTTTTTTCCTTTTAAAAACTTTGGAACTGTTATTCTGTTTTATTTTTGTTTTTATTTTATTTTATTTATTATTATTATTTTTTTAAATCTAAGACTCACACTTTAGCTACTGTATGTGCTGACTGTCAAAATCAACTGGCCAAACACTATAGATCAGTAAGAAGTTAATGGTTTAGTGTAATTAGACATTGTGTTTTTAAAATAAGAATAAAAAATTGAAGTTTAAAATTTCAGTGTATTTTTAATGTGTGTGCTTGCGTGGAACACATTTCTCTACAAAATTTAGCTTAAGCAGGACTTGTTATTTAGGAAAGAGTTCTAAAACAGGTGCATCATAAAGAGCTTAGATAAAAGTATTTCAGTTGTATTCTTTTCAAAAGCTGTAGAGGAAAATAACTGCCAAAACATTTTTTATGTTTATTTAAGTGGAAGTGTGCCAAAATGCAGACATTTTTGTACAAAGGGGTATGTTATTGACATGGATAGTAAAGTATTCACACTTTAAAGTTTCTTTTATGTGTTGTTACATACCAACCTTGACTATGCATAAAAGTAACCAGTGATTTCTCAGCTTACCATATAAATATAGATCATATGCTTTCTTAATTTTTAAAATATGAATAAATAATGAGCAAAAGATTAAGTAAAATTACATTTTTGTTGACTGCATCATTTTCAAATGCTAACAAATGGGAGTTTTGACTATGATTCATTTTAATAGACATAAATTATTGGTCAATTATTTATCATGGAACGACATTTACTAAAGGAAATAAAATCAGGATGCCTTAAAAGTAGTAGCTATATTTTTGTATATTATATACTGGTGGATTTTGCAAGGCAATTCTAAGTGACTCATGACTAAGTGTTGAAATGAAAGATAAAGTACTTGAAATTAGTGTATAAAAGACAAAATCATTTGTAGAAATGTCTCTTTGATGCAGTATTTAACCTCTTGGATTTAAAATTTTTATTTTAATTGGAACATGTAATTTTTTTTTTACTCCTAATAAATATTTGGAATAGCTGCATCTTTTACAATCAAGATTTTTAAAAAGCTCTGCCTTGAAAGGTACATAAATAAAATTCATACCTTTTCACGTGAAAGAATACTTTTTAACATGGAAACGGGAAGTCACAATTTGACAAAACTATTTTTGTTGTTATTTTAAAGAAAGATAATTTATTAAAAGTTTTCTTAGGTCAGTTTTCTCCAAAGCATACCATTAGATTAACCATTCAGCTTTCTAATTTTTTAAACAGCGTAATTGGAACTAAAAGAGTTTTTCTCTAGGGTAGAAGGGTTGGTTTTAGTGATTCAGCATTTGTTTCAGTTAAGGAAAGAACACCTGCCCGTGAAGGATGTGTGAATTCTAACCACAGACCAAAGTGCCTTTTTCTTTTCTTTTTTTTTCTTTTAAACTTCTCTATTGACTTCATGAAAAACTTAAAACATCAAAATAGTGTTTTCCTGGAACTCTTAAAGTCGAATCATGAGTTCTTTTTTGTTGTTGTTTTTGTACTGAGGTTGAGCAACTCAGGGTGGCATAAGTACCAAGCCATATCCCTAACCCTTTTTATTTTTTTACTTTTATTTTGGGACAGGGTCTCACTAACTTCCTTAGGGCCTTGCTAAATTGATGAGGCTGACTTTGCACTTGTGATCCTCCTGCCTCAGCCTCCTGAGCTACTGGGTTTATAGGCATGTACCACCATATCCAGGGAGTTTTTAATTAATCAGTCATTAACACAGACTATTCTGATTTTCAAATTAATAACAAGGCTGTCCTAAGCTTAATTTTTTCACATAACCTGCCCCCACATAATTTGCCCATTTTTAAAAAAGTAATTCCCTACATTCCTAATAAAACTACTGTATTTTAGAATGACATAGCATTTTAAGTCACCTAAATTAACTTCAAATTTACAGATATTTATACCTATCTGGTTTACAAGGTTTTTTTCGTTGTTCTTTTTAGATATACATGAGAGTAGAGTATATTTTGAAATATTATACATACGTGGAGTGTAACTTCCCATTCTTGTGGTTGTACGTGATGTGGGTTACACTGGTTGTGTATTCATATATGAACATAGGAAAGTTATATCAGATTCATTCTACTGTATTTCCTATTCCTATCCCCCTCCCTCTCCTTCATTCCCCTTTGTCTAATGCAATGGATTTCTATTCTTCCTCCCTACCCTCTTCTTGTGAGTTAGCAGACATTTGGCCTTTGGTTTTTTGGGATTGGCTTATTTCACTTAGCATGATCAACTCCAGTTCCATCCATTTATTGGCAAATGCCATAATTTCATTCTTCTTTATGACTGAGTAATATTCCATTGTGTATATGTACCACATTTTCTTTATCCATTTATCTATTGAAGGGCACCTAGGTTGGTTCCATAGCTTAGCTATTGTGAATTGAGATACTATAAACGTTGATGTGACCACATCACTATAGTATGCTGATTTTAAGTACTTTGTGTATAAGCTGGGGAGTGGGAGAGCTGGGTCAATTGGTGGTTCCATTGCAAGTTTTCTGAGGAATCTCCATGATGTTTTCCAAACTGGCTGCACCAATTTGCAGTCCCAACAGCAATGCATGAGTGTACCTTTCCCCCCCACATCCTCACCAACATTTTTTACTTGTCTTCTTGATAATTACCATTCTGACTGGAGTGAGATGAAATCTCAGTGTAGTTTTAATTTGCATTTCTCTAATTGCTAGTGATGTTGAACATTTATTATGTATTTGTTGACCTATTGTATTCCTTCTTCTGTGAAGTGTCTGTTCATTTCCTTTGCACTTTTATTCATTGGTTTATTTGTTTTTTGTTTGTTTGTTTGTTTGTTTGTTGTTAAGGTTTTTGAGTTCTTTGTATATCCTGGAGATTAATGCTCTATCTGAGGTGCAGGTGGCAAAGATTTTCTCCATTCTGTAGGCTCTCTCTTCACGTTACTGATTGTTTCCTTTGCTCTGAAGAAGCATTTTAGTTTGATACCATCCCATTTATTGATTCTTGATTTTACTTCTTGCGCTTTAGGAATTTCATTGAGGAATCTGGTTCCTAAGTTGACGTGTGGGAGAGTTGGGCCTACTTTTTCTTCTAGTAGGCACAGGGTCTCTGGCCTAAAAACTGGGTCCTTGATCCACTTCGAGTTCAGTTTTGTGCAAGGTGAGAAAGAGGGGTTTAATTTCATTCTGCTACATATGAATTTCCAGTTTTCCCAGCACCATTTGTTGAAGAGGTTATCTTTTCTCCAATGTATGTTTATGGTGCCTTTTTCTAGTATGAGTTAACTGTATTTTTGTGGGTTGGTCTCTGTGTCTTCTATTCTGTACTATTAGTCTTCATGTGTGTTTTCGTGCCAATAAAATGCCATTTTTGTTACTATAGCTCTGTAGTATAGTTTAAGGTCTGGTTGTGATGCCTCCTGTTTCACTTTTCTTGCTGAGGATTATTGCTTTGCCTATTCTGGGCCTCTTGCTTTTCCAAGCGAATTTCATGATTGCTTTTTCTATTTCTATAAAGAATGTCATTGGAATTTTAATAGGAATTGCATTAAATCTGTATATTGCTTTTGGTAGTATGGACATTTTGACAATAGTAATTCTGCCTCTCTAAGAACATGGGAGATCTTCTAAGGTCTTCTTTAATTTTTTTCTTTGGTGCTCTGTAGTTTTCATTGTAGAAGTCTTTCACCTCTTTTGTTAGATTGACCCCCAAATATTTAATTTTTTGAGGTTATTATGAATGGAATAGGTTTCCTGATTTCCTTTTCATTTGATTCATCACTGATATATAGGAACCCAACTTATTTATGGGTATTAATTTATATCCTGCAACTTTGCTGAATTCTAGAATTCATGAGTTCTAGAAATTTTCTGGTAGCATTTTTTGGGTCTTCTAAATATAGAATCATGTCATTGGCAAATTGGGATAGTTTGAGCTCTTTCCTATTCATATTTCTTTAGATTCTTTCTTTCGTCTATTTGCTCTGGCTAGTATTAAGGACTATGTTGAACAGAAGTGGTGAAAGAGGGCATCCCTGTCTTGTTCTGGTTTTTAGGGGGAGTGCTTTCAATTTTTCTCCATTTAGAATGATGTTGGCTTTGGGTTTAATGTATATAGCTTTTACAATGTGGAGGTGTGTTCCTACTATCTCTAGATTTTCTAGAGTTTTGAACATGAATGGGTGCTGTATTTTGTGAAATATTTTTTCTTCATCTATTGAGATAATCATATGATTCTTTTCTTTAAGGTCTATTGATGAAGTCACAAATTGTATATAATCATGCCATTCACTCATTAATAAAAAGGATCATAAAAATTTTTATATTAATGAGAGCATCAATTATTTTTCTTAATGAAACTTAAACATAAAGAAACATTTTGTTAAATCAGTAATAAAATGTTCAACAATATCTGTTTATTCAGCTGGTATTCTTTAAGTGGATTCCTGATACTCATAGTATGATGAATTTAGAGCAATAAAGATCTAGAAATCATCATGGTCCTGACTCTGAAAGTATTCAAGGCCATCTTTGTAAAGTCAGACTTAATAGTTACAAAAACATTTCAAGATATGCTATACATTAAGGTTTGTTCAACAGGTTGGATGACAACTGGATTGATATTGTTTCTGTTAACTATTAATTAGACCATCTGAATTTTCACATGATATACCTAAGGGGAATTTCCCTTTTCATTATAGAAATTATATTTTATAAAAGACTTTTTTCCTCCCTAAATTGACAATTAACAAATTAGATCTTATTGTAATACATGCTTTAAAGCTTAAATTAAATGTTTTAATTTATTGAAGATAGAAGCAAGAATAGAAATTTTAATTTCTACTTTTAAAAACATTTTCTTCCTACAAGGAAAAAAATTCATTCTTTTGTGAGTTTTCATTTTTTAAAAAATTAACTGATTCAAATTAACTCTGAAAGATGCCATTCATCTGACAAGTGATCTCTCACATTACATTTTTACTGTTGATTTCATGCTAGTTGCTTTTAAAATTCAAATTGCTTTCCAAAATGAAACAGAATGATTCAAGGAAGCATTGTGTTTAAAAAAAATCATAGGCTCATTGTTCAGTAAAATTCAATCATTCCTATTTATTAAAGTAACCTACTGATTAATTTTAGTTTCATGTTTTTTATTAAAGACAGTTGGAAAAAAATCACACCAGACTTTCTAGATAAAGTGATTATTGTTGCAAACAGACCAGAGTTGATTTGGTCATTTGCCAAATTAATTTAAAAATGAGGTTAATTTTGGCAGATACGGAGAGCCTTCAGTCCTTGGAAATATATGACAGCTATTGGTCTCTTTCCCCACAAATGAATTGGTCTAGTACAATGAAAAAAAAGCCTTAGATCAAATTTTGCCAAATGTGTAAAAGAATATTTTGCAGGCAAGCATAAGATTAGTTATATGACCCTCATGTGAACTTGATGTAGTCTCAGCTATTTGTCCTTTGAAGTTCTTTGACAGTATCTTGCATGAGAAGTTCATTAAAGACTTCAAGAATGTTCAGCGGCAGGATTCAGCTACCCTTCTACTTAGAATCAGATAACAAAATTGCTTTTCATCAGATCCTCTGAACCCTAGCAGTAAATCACGGAGCCCAAATTTGACTCACTAGATTCTCACACACCTCTGCAAGAAGAGGAATGCCCATGTTGTATTTGGAACTAATCAATGTATTTGAGCACCACTAATTTCACGCGTGAAGCAAACTTACTAAAAACCATTGTTACAATGAATGAAATGTGTGTTGATAGGGAATAAGAGTAGGTGATATTTGTGGTGGTTGTGTACTTTTTCCTGCTGACTAGCCATCCTGGGTTTATCTTTCTGGTAAGTGTACTTCAATGTTAACCAGCATTTTCCTTATCTTTTCCCAGGGGTTAAAATATTGAACACATACATGTGCATCTCATTTTCTATGCTGAAATATTTTAAGTAAATTACATACATATTATAATAACCTTAAATATTTATCTCTACACACTCAGATGCTCTACTCTTACTTTTAGTGGAACAGATCTAACCGAAGAGTTAGCTGTGTTGGTTTGGTTTTGTTTTCATCTTATAGTTTTAGCTAACACCTAAATCTATATGCTATTTCAAGTTGATTGATAATGTTTTGACTTTCCTTTATCTATTGGTAATGTGTAGTAATATTTGCAAGCCTATTTAAATTTTGAAATCTACTAGGGAAATTTTTTTTAAATTACATATAACTGGCTTCTACATCTACAATCTAATTGAGAAAATTGGGAACCCGTATTTTACAAATCTTCCCTATTCATTCTGAGGCAGCCTATCTGAAAACAGTTGTTTAAGAGGAGCTAGATAGGACCTTCTCTGCCTAAAGATGACCATTTGACATGGGAAACAATGTATCAAGAACTAAGATCTGTATGTCCTTTGCAATATTCCATATCAATGAATCTTGGTACCACCTCATCTTTGTACCCCAACATCTGAATCTGTTAGTCAGTTCGGTCTTATTTTTCTACTGATTTTTTTCTTTTCATCCACTCCTGTAGGTCAATTTTGATATTGGAAGCTGTCTCCCTACCTGAGTGCTTTTTCATGCCTGAATCTCCCTAGAACAATCTCATTGCCCCTAGTGTCTTTTGCCACTCTGAAAGAAAGCAGCTCTTAGGAAAACTTTCTCAGAATAATACATTATTGCCTGCATTTCAAATCAATGTTCCGTCAGTTCTTTCTATCCATTGACTTTTTTATCATATCAAATCATCTTAGAAAGACAATGGATGTCAGATAATCCTTTAACAAATTTTTTTTATGGTTTCACATACACACATGCTTATTCCTTTATTAGTCAGATAATGGAAGCCATTGATAAATGGAGGAACTAATTTAGACTGAACATTTATGATTCTGTTTTGTCAAGACAAAAGAATTTTGAGGACAATCTGATATTCTCTCAGCTGACTGAATCTTTCCAGCCATATGAACCATAGTGAGAAGAGAAGGAAAGTTTGCTTGGACAGCAACCCTTAACCCATTAGAATTCCCTAAACCCTATATCTCTTGTACAGATACACAGGAAAGCTTTGTTATTTAAAGGGGGGCCGTTTTGTATCTTTTCCCCTGGACATTAAACCTCTAACCGCACTTTAATACCTTTAGGAAGAATTAAGAAAATATTTGTAGAAAAGTCAAAGTGACTGCGTAGGACCCCAAAAGTTTCCTTAAATTTTCCAAAAGACCATTGTCCTTTAACAAATTTTAATTTGTGTAATTCTGAAAAGTGATATTTTTATTCTCTGGAATGCCCTTTCCATTAATATTAATAATCAGTCATTGAGATTGACCCATTTTGGCTATAATCACATATCAACTACTACATATGTAGATTTTCTTGTGCTTAGAAAAGGAAGTTCTTTAGTTTTATGTTTCAGTTCATAATCCATTTTGGTCATATTTGTAAGTATATGGTGAGGTTTAGTACTAGGTAAATTATTATTTTTGTTTTATGAATATCCAATTTTTCTCCCATTCTTATTTGTTTTGTTTTTGTTTAAAAACTTATCTTTCCTGAATTGAATTACTTTTGCGACTATGTAAAAAATCAGATGGGCTTGTTTCTGTTTTTTTTAGGTAGTATTTCTAAAATGTATGTTATCTATTCCTCTGCCAGTATCACACAGTCTTGATTATTTTAGTTAAATAACATTTTGAGTTTAGATAGTTTGATTCTCCTCTTCCCCACTAACCCCAGGTACCAGCAATTAAACCCAAGACTTTTGCACATGCTAGACAAGCCCTCTTCCACTGAACTATATTCCTAACCATTTTAAATTATTTAATTTTGAGATAGAATTTTGGTAAGTTGCCCAGGCTGGTCTTGAACTTGCGATCCTCCTGCCTCAGCCTTCCAAGTTGCTGGGAATACAGGCTTGTGCCATGGTACTCAGCTGATTCTCCACTCCTTTATTTTTTTCAAAATGATTTAGCATTCCTTGTCTTTACATATTCACTTTAGAATAATCTTGTCTACATCTACAACAAAAATCTTGCTGAAATTTAACAAGAATTACATTTACCTATACATCAATTTAGGGAAAATTGACATCTCTACCATGATGAAATTTCCAATCCGTGAACATGATATGTCTTTCCATTTAATTTTTTAGCATTGACATTGTTTAGTTTTTTTCATACACTTTCTATACATGTTTTGTTATATGTACAGCTAAATACCATTTGAGCAATGATACATGATATTTTAAATTATGGTGTTCACATGTTCATAGTCAGTGATAGAAAATAAAACATATTTTAGTATGTTAATTGAGTAATCTGTAACTTTGGTAGACTTACATAATAGTTCTAGGAATTCTTTTGATTCTTGGAGATTTTCTGTGTAGTCGATTATATCACTTGCAAATAGGGACATATTTTTTCCCCAGGTTATAAGTCTTTTCTTTTCCATTCTTGTGTTTCTACACTAGCTAAAACTTTTAGGAATATGTTGAATAAGTAATTAAGGTGGATATACTTCACTTGTTCCCAATCTTAAGGAAAATGTATTCAGTTTTTTACCATCAAGTAAAATTATAGCTTTGAGTGTTCTTTTTTTTTTCTTTTTAATATGTAACTTTTATTTGAGGAAGTTCCCTGTATTCTTAGTTTTTCAGACAGGTTCCTATTATTATTTTGAAGAGCTATTTATTTTTTTTCAAAATGTTTAATGTTTTAGTTGGGATGTTCACATGCCTTTTCTTCTCTGGCCTGTTAGTACAGTGATGGCATTTATTGCTTTATGGTGCTTGAATCAACCACTTTGTATCTCTAGGATAAGCCACCATTGGTCATGGTGTATAATTATTTTTATATGGTGTATAATTATTTTTATATATAGCTGAATTCTAGTTGCTAATATTTTGTGAAGAATTTGTGTCTATATTAGTGAAGAATATTGGTTTATAGTTTTCTTTTTTGCGCTCTCATTTTGGTATGATGGTAATACTAGCTTTACCAACTAAATTGGTTATTTTCCCTCTTCTATTTTTTGGAATGAATTATATAGACTTGGTAATGAAATTTCCTCAAAAATTTGATAGAATTTTCCAGGGAAATAATCAGGACCTGGAGATTTTTTTTTTTTTTTTGATTAGGGGGAGTTATAAAATTATGAATTCAGTTTCCTTAATAGTTGTAGGACTGGAAAAATTACATGTCCCATATTGGTGAGATTTGTTTTTTTTTTTTTTTTTTTTGAGAAATAGATTCATTTTACCTAAATTGGCAAATTATGTAAGTAAAGTTATCATCCTTCTGATGTCTTGTGGATCTGTAAGATATCCTGTTTCGATACTCTTTTGATCATTTGCCTTCTCATCTTTTCTTTCAGAGTTGCTAGTGACTTATCAATTTTCTTTATGGTTTCAAAGAATCTTCTGTTTACTACAGTGATTTTCTCTATTGTTTTTCTGTTTCTCTGAACAGTGTCTTCACATAGAAATTTAGATCATTGATTTGAGACTTTTGTTCTTTTCTAAAACAAGCATTTAGTGCTAAAAATTTCATTGTCAAAACTATCTTGGTTGTGTCACACAAATTTGGATAAGTTGTATTTTCATTTTCATTTAGTTCAGTATATATAACTATTTATCTTTTCCTGTAATTTCCTTTTGGCTCACAGATTATGTGGAAGTATGCTGTTTGGCCTTCAAGTGTATGGAGAATTTCCTCTTTTCTCTGTTACTGATTTCTAGTTCAATTTATTGTGGTCATAGAAGAGCATGATATGATTCTTTTAACTTTCCTGAAGTCTGTTTCATGGCACAGTGCATCGCAGCTTATGTCCTTGTGGGCGCTTGAAACATTGTGCATTCTGCTGCTGTTAGGTAAAGTGTTCTATTAATGGAGATTAGATGCTGTAATTGTCAGTGTTGTAGAATTCTCAGTGTGCTTGCGGATAATTTGTCTAGTTCTTCTATCAGTTGTTGAGAGAGGGATGTTGAAGTTTCCAGCTGTGATTGTGGATTTGTGTATTTCACATTTTGGTTATAATGGTTTGTTTCACATATTTTTCAGCTCTGTGGGTTAGCAAATACCTGTTGAGTATCACCATATATCCTTGGTGAATTGACCTATTTATGTTTTTGTAATGAATCTTTCTACATAAGTTTTTGGGCTCTAATATTTACTTTATCTGATATTAATATTTTCTTTTCTAATTTCTCTGACAAATATTTGCATGATATATCTTTTTCCACCCACTTTTTTAAATCTAAAATTTACATTTGAAGTGAACCTCTTTTAGATAGCATACATTTGGGTTTATGTATGTGTGTGTATATATATATATATATATATATATATATATATGGGTTTTATATATATATATATATTTGTTTTTATGTATATTTTAATCTACTCTGCCAATCAATCTTATTTTGTGAATTTAGGTCATATGCACTTAATGTAAATATTGATATGGTGGACCTTGGTCTGCCATTTTATGTTCAGTTTTCTGTTTGTTTTTTGTTTTTTTTTGTCTTTAACACTGTTCTCTCAGGGGACCTTGTGTACTGCCTCATTACTGCCAGATGAGTTAGAAATACAGGTTTCTCCTTCAGCCTATGTGACAACTAACCAGGAGAGGATCTCTTTACTGCTGAGATGGTTGAGAGTCCAGCTCCTCACTGTGACATGACCCTGGGAGGGAAATGGAAGTACATTACTCCTGTTCCCAACAGAGCTTCTCCTCACCACACGTGGAAGGGAGGTGTCCAAGTCTTGATTCTTCATCAGACATGCTGTGATCCCCAGTGCAAAGGAAAAAGGACACATAGCACTTTTGGGTGGGGATGAAGTCCAGGCCCTCCACTTGGTTTCCCTAGTAGGATTGGGGTACTTGTTGCTGCTTCTGTAAGATGAAAGCCCCAGCTGTCAACTCTCCCTTTTCTGATACCACCCAAGCAAAAGCCTGGGGGAATGTCTTATTACAGGCTGGCAGGGCCTCTATTTGGCCTCTACTTGGCTCTTACTGGCAGGGGTTGACATACAGCCAGTTTCTTCTGTGTTACTTGGCTGGAATGGAGTAGTTCATGGTATAAAGACTTCTGTCTTATAGACTGCTCCTTTCCTGGTCTTTTGGCTAGAGAGAATAGGCTTTTTTGCTGAGGCTTTTTTGTTTATACCCATTGGCATTTTTAGGTTTCCAGTTTCTTCAGCTTCAAATCTGGACTGTCCAAGAGTAGGAAAATGCATACCTATTCCATTTTCCCAAAAATGAAAGTCCCAGATAATTGAGTTTAAAGTAAATATGATACAGGTGTACATTCTCAGAGCCCAGAAGCCCAGACCCTTTTTCCTAGTATCATGCAATTTTCCTTCAAGTAATTATATTTTGCAAACATATATTTGTATGATTATTTCATTAAAATATTTTCTTAAAATATATTAAAAATCTCATGAAAATTGACAACATATATCACTTGCTCACCAATATATCAATCTTATGTATAATTGTCCTTTTGTTTGGAACATACCATGTATTTAATTAATTTGCTGAATACATAAAAACAAAGTAAGTCAATAAATGAACAAATTAAGTGTCAAGGATCCTCTATAAATAGCTATAGATTTTTATCCTTGCTTGGATAACAGTTACTTCTCTGCCAATTTCCACATGAAAGAAAACAGCTTATCTTTTGCATTAGGAATGTTCCTGAACTATTCCTCCTAACCCTTTACCATATGGCAGATACAAATACACAATGAATATTTGTTCAGCACCCTAGTTAAACAGACAAGGCAACATGTAGCCAGGGGTCACTAGCCTAAGCTACCTTTCATTCCAGAATCACCTAATCTGATCACTTCAAGGAATGAGGAGTTTAATAGGTTAGACACATGTAACCCATGTGTCCAACATGGTTATGTGGCATACTGGGATTCTCAGGCAGAAGTTCAAGAAGCACTGACCTTGAATATATCTTTATTCCCAATCCAAATCCATTGTCTCGGGTTTCTATGTTCTCTTCCTTGATGTTCCCTTCTTAGAATGATTAATGAGGAAATATCAACTTTCAGTAAGGAAAACCCCACCCCATCTGTTTTAGGCAACTTTTTATACTGAAAGGCCTGACAAGAACAATTTTAGGGGAGGAAACGTTTATTTAGAGGTTTACAGTTTCAGAGGTCTCAGTCGGGGCTCAAGGTGAGGCAGAACATCATGGCAGAAGAGTGTGGTCAAGGGAAGCAACTCACATGCTCATCAGGAAGCAGAGAGAGGGGTTCTACTTGCCAGATACAAAATGTATACCCCAAAGGCACACCCCCCTATGATGGACCTCCTCCAGCCATACCCTACCCACCTTCAGGTGCCACTCAGTTAATCCTGTCAAGGGATTAATTCACTTATTGGGTTAACGATCTCATAACCCAATCATTTCTCCTCAGAATCTTCTTGCATAATTTCACACAAGAGATTTTGGGGGACCCCTCACATCTAAACCATAATGCCATCCATAGGAGATAGTGTCCTTCATCTTGATCACAACAATCATACCAACACACAAAAGTATAAAACTATACTGGATTATTCAGTCTTAGAAGTAAAAACCATAGTAATAATATGTGCTGATACTAAGCCCTAAATAGATGTCATGTGTCGGGGCTGTGCACTTAAGATTAACTTACTTGAGCCTCAAAACAACTATCTGGGGCTGGGGAGATAGCTCAGTCGGTAGAGTGCTTGCCTTGTAAGCACAAGGCCCTGGGTTCGATCCCCAGCACCCCAAAAAACAAAAACAAAAAAACAAAAAAACAACTATCTGAAGTCATATTATCCTCATATGAAAAGTAAGGGATAAGGCATATCCCTATTTAACCAATGAAGAAGTGGCTTTGGTTATACATCCATCGACTGGAGATTACGGTTTTGAACTTGACACTAGAGAAAGCATTATTTTTTTCTTTTCTATTTTCATTTGTTTGTTTTTTAGTGCTAGGGTTGAACTCCAAGACTTCATGCATAGTTAACACAAGCACTACTACAGAGCTACACCCCTACCCTCCAACCACGAAAGCAATTTATATTGGCAACTTTTTCCTAGTTAAATGCCTAAGAATGAATGGAGAGAGAAAGGTAGGTGTGTGTGTGTGTGTGTGTGAGAGAGAGAGAGAGAGAGAGAGAGAGAGAGAGAGAGAGGGAGACAGAGAGAGATCTATTCCCTCAATACAGATAGCAATCAGTTCTGAAATTTCATTTTGCAGTTTCAACCTCAGCAACAGACTTCCTGTCTTTGGTGTTTGAAATAAAAATACACATTTATCTTTCCATAATACAATGTAAGATTTTACAGGCACAGTGCAATCTAACTTAAATAATATAACATATTTCCTTTACACAGTTAACTGTCCTTGAACTATACCTGCTCTTCACCTTGGTTGTAACAATGTCAACTAAAGACAAGATTGCTCTGCTCTCTTGAAGCTTAATGTGGCCTCTCAATTATGTTTCAGTCATTGAGTTGAGATGGCGTTTGATGTGTGAGATTTCTGTTGCGCACCACTAAAATGAAAGGAATGTTTCCTCTTCTTCTCCATCTCTCTCACTAGCTGAAACTTAGATGTTATGGTAGGAGCTTGAACAGTCATTTAAGAGCATAAAAGATGGAAAACCTGGTGAGGAGATCAGAATAGCAACCTAAGTAAAACAGACCCTGTGAAGATTCCATGTAAACCTTGACTACTTAGGACCAGGTTGTTACCTGAGAGAGGAAAATAAACTTTCTTGTTTAAGTAACTTATATTTGGGGATGTGTTTCATCAGCAGAATGAGGGTTCTCGGGTGGATTCATGACCAACTCTTCCATGCACTATTTTGTATCCCAAAGAAGCAAGCATAAAAGTTAACACAGGGAAATCACTTGGCTAAACCCATCGACCTTCAAGTCAATTGTTCTCTCAGAGTTTTCTGAAGACTGGCAATGAGTTATGTAACTTAGACAGTTCTTAGACTTTTTTACCCTAGAAAAAAGAAGCAGTTATCAGAAAATAGTGATCATACCTCCTTTTCTAAAGTACAGAAAACCATTTTTTTTTGGTTACTAACAATACTATTAATGATTGAAAAAAAATCTTAATTGTATCCAAAGCTCTTTCTACCTGGTATTCATTTTTGTTAGTTTGTTTGATATTGTTCTTTATATATTTGTGTGTACCTTCTTCTCCAGCTACTTAGAACATATGCCTTTTAAGAAAAGAGATTCTTTGCTTTTTTTTTTTTTTTTAATATCTTTAGATAGTACCTGGTTTGGTGCTCTGGATTAGATAATATTAGATTCTCAATGGGTGATAGAAACTATTTAATAAAAAAGTGAATATTGAGAATTATTTAATACTATGCATGTCAGTTTAATTTGTTATGAAATTTTCTACATTATTTTTAAAACTTTATAGAAACATAGGAAAAATGAGCTCTTGGAATGCACTTTTGAATTTTATTGTAGTTTTAAATTTCTCAGTGACTCCTTTGAACATAAAATGGAAAAAAAGTCATTACTCCAAAAATATTGAAATTCTATGTATTTTAAATTTAATGTGACTAAAAAATCCTTACCAAAAAGAGAGGTAGAACTGAAAAAAAACCTATTAAGTGGCATAACTCTATAATAATTTTAGTTAGTGTTTATTTTAGAATTTAACCATTGAAAAACTCTATAAAGCAAAATGATAAGATACAATAGGTAGATAACTCATAATGAACATTGTACTTTATAGAAGGACACAAGAATACTTAGTATATTTCTAGGATAAGCTAGATCTTTAATATTCTATTATCTTTGAGTTAAAGAAAATCTTCAATAAGTCAGAAAACAAAGGAAGGGAAGTCAGTGTAAAATTTTTCAAAAAAGAGAGATACAGGGGACAACATCTACAGTATAAATTCAGTGTGATATTTTACAAATGTAAGGAGAGTGAATTTCAAAACCATGCAGACCAAATATAGCCATTGGAGACTTCCTTTCTATTTTCAAGTCTCTTCCGGGAATCTAGGAACTTACTCTCTGTTATAAATTACTAGGCATATACAGAGGAGGATGCAAATGCTGCACAACTAATATGAAATTGATAAAGTAACATTTTCACCAAGTGAAAAACTTTACTCCTATATAAACATAAAATGAATGTGTGAAAGATTTTAACTCATTAAAAAAGAGAATCAGTGAAATATTAAAACCAGTTCAGGGGTGAGGTAGTATCTCAGTGGTAGATGTCATGTTTAGCATGTATAAGACCCTGAGCTTGATCCTCAGCAATGCACACACACACACACACACACACACATACACATACACACACAAATACAACCAGAAATACTAAAATGAATTTACAGTATATTCAACCCTGATTATCAGCCATAATCATGTAATGTTTAGGGTTATTTTTTCTATAAGATATAACTCAATTTTATATCTACTAGAAAAATATTGCAATGGAAAATAATTATCTGCATTATTATGGATAAGAATAATTTACATTTCTATTCATTTTCTATAAAGCAATATAATTTCATCCAAAGATATATATCTCTGTAGACTATAACAATTCCCCAGAGTGTAGTAGGCAATATTTAACTCTCCTCTGAAAGAACATACAACAATCTTTTTGCCCTTTCCAAACCCTAGACAGTATAGACAGTATTTTTTTTTTTTCCTGATAAGCTAAAGGAAAGTTTCGAGACATAGTACTCAATAGGGTTAACTGAGTAAGCTTTGGGTGTTTCAGCTTTCATTGTTCCAAAGAAAAAACTGACCTTTGGCCTCCTTGGACATATCCTAGAAGCTCTTAGAACATCCTGCCTGATAAGAATGCCTTAATATAAACTCTATCTTAGGTCACTACAGATAGTTTATTTTAGCAATGTGATTTATGGTGAATGCCTGTTTTTGTTTGTCTGAGGTCCTGGGGCACATTGTACTAGTTTTACCTTGGAGAGGGACCTGGATATTGAGTAGTTAAGGTTAATCAGATGGGTCACCCATGCCTGTGTGACTAATAATAAAGTCCCTGAACAGTAAGGGTCAGGTGAGCTTCCCTAGTTGGCAGTAGTTTGACATGCTGCTTACCATCATTGCTTAGAGAATTATGCTCTGTGTACATGATTCTCCTGAGAGAGGACAACTGATAATTATTCCTAGACTTAACCCTATGTGTATGTTTCCTTTGTTCATTTTAATCTGTATCCTTTCTCTGTAGTAAGTTGTGATCATGAGTATAACAGCTTTTCTGACTTCGATGAGTTCTTGTAGTAAATCATCTAACCTGAAGATGGATGTGGTTGCCTCTGATACATATCCGTAGACATTATTTTGCTGGACATTCGGGTAACTGTTGAAGAAGGACTTCAATAGACAGAACTGAGAAGCTGAGAAACTGGGCTTGTTTCTTCAGGTTGATTTAAAGTTTAGTTGAATAGTCTTCAGCAATAGCATCCTAAAGTTGATCATACAGAACGCTTAGTCATTTAGAAATGCATTTCTCCACATGGCCTCTCCAAATCAGGCCAAGGAGTTTTCTCCAGGACAACTCTCCATTGAACTTACCTTTCTCTTTCCCTGGTGTTCTCCCAGAAGATAGGCTGGGAATCTTCTATTCCCTTTCCTGCAAAACAAAAATTCTTTGACCTTCATCCTCTGAACCTGACTTTTACCTCTTTAAATCATAAACACTTTGTAAACTTATAGCTTTGATTTGCAAAACATTTTTTTTCTGATGTAACACAAAGAACAATTTTGGAACAAAATACAGTGCATTTGTCATTTTTCTCTTTGTAGTTAGAAGAAAGTTCTGATTTTCTATGTGGGAAATTCCTTCATGCACCAGATCCCTCTTGGTTTAAAATCTACTATATGGTAATTGTCTTCCGTTATTTAATTCTTATATTCATAAAGAAAGATTTTTGCAATGATGCTACTTTTTTTTCCTTCTAATAAAACCTATCTTTTTCAAGACTGCTATTTCCCTAAGTATTCAAAAATTCTTCAAGTCTGAGAATTAAGCAGTGACTAAAACTTCCATTACCTTCCCTTGGGAAATAATCCTCATGTTTTGACTTTAATAGTAGAAAGTATGCAGGGGAGTTATCCAGCTTTAGATGAGGTTAGTGTTTTTCTAATTTGCTACTCAGTTTTAAGTTATTTTTGCTTTTTATACTATAGGAATTACTTTCACTATTGACTGATCTTCATACAAAGATTTTATTTTCTGGTGTGAAACTTCCTTTGGTCATCCCTGACTGGTACTATCTAGTCTCTCCAAGAACACTTAGGCACATGAGCAGGATACCACATTATAAAACTTCAAGAATACATTTACAACCATGAAAGTTGTGGTTCAAGTAATTTTATAATGGGCATCTACATGGTAAGCCAAGGCCCTGGCTATTCTCCAATTGTTTGTCAGCTCTACTTGTTAGAAAGGACAACTGATGACAACTGTCTTCAAACATTTTAAGGCTTCTATGAAGAAGAGCTAAAATAATTGTGTGTTTTATTCCAAGGGCTAAAATAGTCCTAATGTGTATATCTGAACAGGAATTACATTTAACAAAGTGAATAGGATTTTAACTGTGATAATTGTTCAAAAGTAGCTTACCTTAAAATAAATTCTTTTTTAAATCCTTAAAATAAATGGAATTTCATCAATAAAATGTTCAACTATAGTTTGGACAACCAGTTGGTAAAACTAATAGGAAAGGACTCAGTCACTGTAGCATATTAGTAAGATCATATGGTATTTAAGTTCCTGACACAGAGATCAGTGATTCAACAAATCTTTAGACTTGGTAGAATTTTGCTTAGAGATATAAATAAAGTTTAAAATCATTCTCCAGCTGCCATTGAACTACATAAAGCTGTGATCACTATCAAGTTAGATGTTTTATACCTAAATGCAGACAGTTGCCCCAGAATCTTTCAAAAGATTTCTTTTGAAAAAGACGTGGCAGTAAATTATCACAATTTAAGGATTAAAATCTTTGAAAGTAATATCAGCCAAAGGGACAAAAAAAAGTAAAGTTAAGTCACAGTGCGGGATTGGGATGACAATAATTTATACCTGGTAAACCATCTTTTCGAAAAGTCACCTGGAACTTCATGTTGAAGACAATTATTAGGCCACATCTGCACTTAGATGGAAATACATCATAGATGATTCCTGGTGGCAGAATATACTTCAGGTATTTGCCATCTCTTTCTTGGAGAATACCTGGCATGCTATTTAGGTAAAACTCACAGAATTCAGCTAGGGGCTTTCCCCTGCTTTTGGCTTCAAAACTTAGATACGTAGGTTCAGTAACTCAAACACCCCAGTTCAATTAGGCTCAGGCAGTGACTTGCACAACTCAGATGAGTATAATGTAGAAATCTGAATCTCAAGGTAATAAATCATAATTAGAGCTATTACTATCAGGTTGATTACATTTCTCTCTTTTAGTTAGGATATCCAGACCACTGGTGTCATTGAGATGGAAGATTTAATAACACAGACTAAGTCTTTGTGTATTTGTTTATAACTTTCCTTTTCTCGGTATGTTTGACTTCTACTCTTTCTAATTCTTTGAAACTGCTTTGTCTGTGGTCATATTTTTTTTTAACTTAGTGCATTGAGGAAGGGCTTTCAAACTATGTGTGGTAAAGGCCCAATTTGTTTTCGTCTTCCAATTTATCATGGACAAATACTTCAAAAAAATACAATATAAACGAATCGTAAAAATTAAGTAAAAAAATTAAAGACGCAAAATACCAGAATCATTTTTATTTAATTCAATGGACAGGGTGTCCAACATTTCTATTAAAAAAAAATCTGAATTTTGACTCTGATTTCTAAACTGTAATTCACAAGCAGAATAGTTAATGAAATGCTTTATTAATGTTAATGAACTTAGGGAAGTATATAGCATAGTAAAGCTTTGTTTATTATGTATTTTGTGAACACTTTACAGTGCAATTGAGACCCTGTATAATCAATGCGATCAGTACATTTATATTCATTAAATGGGAAGAGGAGAACAGGTTTATAATTTTAAGTGGCTATAGAGGTCTCCAGTAGATTTACTTAACATTTAATTTATAAAACATAGGCAAGTATATAAAATATGTAAAATGTACTTGAAACTAAGTCCCCCCCTAAAACAGTAAACGAATTTCCAATGCAATTTTGTTCATTTAAGAACAGTTTCTCTTATTTGTGATGTCATTTTGGGTTGACATTTGAATAAAGGTGAGAAGTGTTTGATGGATGAGTCAGAAGATGAAGAACCACTGAATTGTTCCACCATCATAGGCAAATGTTTTGTGGATAGGTAGGAAGGATATTAATTTCATACACCCACATCCTCAATCCATTTGCTTTGATAATTATTGACACAAAGAGCTGCGATGATGACTTCTATCATGACAGCCCCCTGCAAACTCTTAGTACAATTTTTAAAATATATTAATAAATTCTGCCATAAAATAATAATTCTCAGGTTATATATGGAATTGTGACTTGTTTTTCCTATGTCCCTAAAACCTGGTCATCTGAAAGTCATGCGCTTTACTCAGAGTGGTGGAAAAGTTGGATTTTCTGGTTTACAGTCCTACTAGCATTTTGATCTGCCGTTTTAGGTTGTCAAGCTCCGACCTTTCATTTCTCCTCATGTTCAGAGTTTTAAAGACCCACCAACATACACTGCAGTCTCGAGCATATTCCTGTTTTTAGGCTTGTCTTAGATAATACTTAAACCCCCAATTACCAAGAAGAACGTCATTTCCTTAGAGGTTGAGAGGTTTTTGCTTAGTTCTTCCTAGTGAAGGCATCGTTTAGCTTACCACTCCATTCCAGTGTCCCCCCACCCCATACTGATATGTTAGGGTGAAGAAAGAATGACCTTAAAAGATCATTTCTTATCAATGGGCAGGTATGCCCTGAGTGGCATATACATTTTTTATCCAATAAAAAAACTGTTACTATCTACCCATAGTAAAGCAACAAACTTTCTGTTTCACGTCTACTTATTTGTGTACTACACTCAAATATCATGGTCATTTATTTTTCTATGTATTCTTCAGATAATGAGAAAGACTTTGTCTCTACCTTGTAGGGAATGGATACAGTCTCTGTATGGACGACTGGCCATGTAAATGTCTGTTGCAATCATAGTCTCCATTAAACTTCATTACTATAGTGAACTATATAAAATTGAGCATATTTCTTTAATGGTCTCTTAATGGCTTATCAACCATCAAGTTTAGAAATATGGTTCCAATAAAAGAATTTTTGCACTTAAAGGCTCCCTTTTTGGTGCTGCTGATTCTTGATAATTTGTGCTATTCTTAAGCAAAGAATAGTCACATTTATGAGAAGCAAAGAGGTATCTCCAGTAGTAACTCCCATCTAATATGGTTCTGTATACATTATCATATACTATCAAACATACATCACACACATAATTTCCTAACTCCTCCATATTTATCTCAGGTCATCACATGAGCCCCCTCCTCAAGTCTAGCAATATAGAGATAGCAAACTAATAATGGTAAAGTGGCAAACTCAAGAAGTAAATATCATACTACAGAGTCACCTACCCTCAATATTTCTTGCCTAGGATTCGCAAGTGGCCAGCTAATCTCACATGTGTTTGTATCTTTGATAGTAAACACAGCAACTGAAAATAAAACTCACACCAAAATCTTCAGCCGAAAGTGTGTTAAACTGTTGATGGAGAATAACCACTTCTACATTATTGTAAATGATAATTTGCTGTCATTTCACAGTAAAGCAAAGTAATAACATTCATTGGGAATTTACTAAGTGACAAAAACTGATTCTAGCTGTGTGTGTGTGAGTGTAAATGCAGTTAACATGATATCTCTTTACTAGAAACAAATTCCAAAAAATACATAATATTCATGGTCAGAAAATAATATCCTAAGAACAGGTTGTGATAACAACATCTTAAGAGCTATAATAAAAATACATACAAAATGCTGTTAGAGCACCAAGAAGAGAATTAATTCTTATATAGGTGTGGGGATCAAGGACCCTTCGAAGAAGATGAGTATGACCTAGATCTTTAGAGTTGGTTGGACTTTGACAGGTTGAGCAGTTGGTGAAAAAATGAGAGGCTTGATATGGTATGTGGTAGAGTATATTTGAGTAAAGAGGAGAAAACCTCCAAACAAGTAGTTTTCTCCTTCCTGCCTGCCTCATTTTGAGGGGAATAAAATCTATTGAACCAATTGTTTTGGCTGTTCTGATATGATCAGAGCATTGCTTATTTGGATTGTCCAACAAGGGATGAGCTCATAAAAGGATATTAATGTGTCGTTTTTATTGAGCAAAGTAGCATTACAGAGAAGGTGATTTCAAAGGCACGTGGCTCTTTCATTACAGCCTTCAGGGGCAATGTTTGATCACTGAAAGCAGGCTGCTTTGTTCCAGTTTTCTCTGATGTTTGGCATTATCCTGAATACATATGCTCTGACTTGGAAAGAATCAGTCTGTAAAGATGTAAGAGATTCAAGACTTGCATATTCAAAGTACATGTCTTGTGGTTAAAATAAAACAAAAGCCATTTTAATATGTATGTCTATATATACACAAACATGTTTCAGACACACATCTCAGAAAAAATTTAAGAAGCAATTACACATATGTTTATTCTGAGATTTTAAAAATGTCTATTTTTAAAGTACACCATTTTATATTAAAACTGAGGCCAAATGTATTTTAAGAGACATTATATTGGCAATAGCAAAATGCAAGAAACTTTCCAATTTCAGGGATTTGATATTGGCCTTATGTTCTTGTCAGTTGTACTTTAGCCATTAACTTTCTAATGCTGACTATCACTAAGTATTTCTTTATTTAATTGAATTAACAGCTTTCTTGGTTAAAAAAACATTGGGAGTCACAAAACATTAAAAAGAAATGATAAATGTTAACCTAATTTGCATGAGGTTCTTTTTCTTATAAGATGTAAAGAAGTGAATTTATTTACATATTTATTTATTTATTGGAGGATAATGAGACAGACGCTTAAAAAGAGAACTGAAAAGTCAAAAGCTTTTTCTATGGTGACCAAAACTCACAGAATTTTCTCCTCATAGAATTCTGTAGTTTCTCATCTTTGAGAATTAATACAGAATCTCACACAAATTTATCTTTTCATTTTGAATTCTGGTTAAACTTTTGAGAGATGGCATTTCAAGTTAGTCCATTGGCTATACGTAACATTTACAATGAGATGCTCATTGCATTGAAATTAAGTACAATAGACTTCAGCTGAAATTGGAGGATAAAGTATGTTCTGTTTCAGGTGACAAAGAAAAATCTTACCATGCCACTTCTCTATTTAAAAATCCTCCCTTTCCCTCGTCCCCACTAACAGCATCTTTCATCTCAATAACACCAGAGATTTTCTCTGTGTGGCATGTCCTCTTCTTTCTGACTAGTTTTGTAACAATCTCAAAATAGAGACCATTTCAACTATACTTTTGTTGCCTAGACCAGTGCTTTACAAACGTAATGTACTTATAGATCACTTGGGGATCTTGTTAAAAATGCAGGTTCTGATTCAGCAGATCTGGAGTCTGGGTAAGCTCCTAACAAGCTCCCAGGTGACACAGTGGCCCACACTCTGGATAGCAAATGTCTAGAGTACAAATGGCCTGTTATTAAATCGGAATTTGTTCTTGGACCATGAGAAGTGGAAGTGAAGATTCTTTGCCTTTGAGGATGCTTCAGACTTCAAATGGCTCCTTTTTTTTTTTTTTTTTTTTAATTAGAGCATTTTTCTTCTCATTATACATAATAATTGAGTTCATTCTGACAAAATCATACATGCATGGACTTTGATTTCAATCCTCATTCCCCATCCCAACCTCACTTTCCTTCCTCTCCTCTATCTCCCTATTCTCCTTCCTCTACTCATTCTTTTTGCTTGTTTTTTTTTTTTTTTTCCTTTTTTTTGGGGTGCTGAGGATCAAACCCAGGGCCTTGTGCTTACAAGGCAAGCACTCTACCGACTGAACTATCTCCCCAGCCCCCCTTTTTGCTTGTTTTTAAATCTATTTTTTATTGGTACTTTCTATATACACATAAAGGTTAAATTCCCTATGGGACATTTATATGTGAAAATAACGTGATTTTAAGTTCATTCTACATTTCCTCCTCTTTCTTATCCTTCCTCTCTCCCTCTCAATCTCTTTCTTCTACTTCACTGATCTTTCCTATATACTTTTGATTCGAAAGACTTCACAATCTGAACTCCCTCTATGTTCTTCTCTAGTCTCTTTTTTTAACCACTTCCCTTTTTTTACTTTACAGTTTAGACATAACAAACTACTTGAAGTTTCCAGAATGTGTCAGACTCTTTCACATGTCAGAGTCTTTTCAAATACTATTTCCTCTGCCTATCCTAGTATCTTGTGACATCCTTTAAAACCCAGCTCAGCTCTCATCTCCTCCAGGAATTCTCCTGTAATTTCTTCCCCATGTAATTACTTAATTAAACACCTCTGATGTGCTTCCACAATGTCTTCTATTGCCTGTATTACACCTTTCTCATAATCTGTTGCAATCGTTAGCAGTACTTGTCCATTTTCTTCCAAGCAAAGGTTCTGGTGAAGTCGACTGCATTTTATCTGATACCTCCTGCCAATCACAAAACCTGATCCACAGTAGGCTTTTACTAACATTTGCTGACTCAGTGGAGAAGGGAGATTGATAGGTTATAGTCCTGTAATAATACGATGCAACATTTTCTCAAATGAAGTTTGAAATTGAATTGGAAATAATAAAAACTAAATTCACAAAAAGTTAAACACAGGGTAAGTAAAACTTAGGATGGAAAATGTTAGCATGGGATTAATTGACAAATGAGGATCATAGCAACAGTTACTTTAAGTTTATCAGAGGAAATGTCATTGTGGATTTTTTATTGTTTGTTTTCAAGCCTCAGTTTGTTTCACAAAGACTTGAGATTGCTGATAATTGTGTATATTACAGTTAATGAAAGTATGAGAATTTAACTAGTTAAGGAAATAATATGATAAAATAATATGATTAAAAAATGGTGTTGTTGAGGGACAAATACAAACTAGCTTACAAAACTACTCTTCATTAGCTAAGGGGCAGTAATACTGGTGTACTGGAATCATTTCCACTCTGGATGGTGAACCTTTATGGGGCTATTAATAGCTCCCTAGTCCTTTGGTTTCTGGAGGAAATTGTCTAGTGAGGTACTTGGAAAAAGAGCAAGATCAGGACATTAATTTTCTTGGGTTGCCTGGGGCTGGTGGTGCCTCTATGCAAATAGCCCATATGTTAAACTGTCTTAAATTGTTTTAATTTGAGTGTGTCCCTTTACCTGTTGGAACTCCAGTGTAATTGAAGAATTGAACTGTAGAGCTAGAATGAATGCCAGGCTTAATAACTTTAAAGATAACCATTAATGCCATAAAAATATTTTCAAGTTCTACTATATATTAGGCCAGGGTCTATGAAGGAGTATTCAGAAATCAAACAAACCTAAAACTTTGTCCTCATATACTTTAAATTTAGTGTGGTTAAGAGGCTCTCAACTGGTGCTGGGGATATAGGTCAGATGGTAGGGTGCTTGCCTTGCATGTAGAAGGGCCTGAGTTCAATCCCCGGCACCATGAGAAAAAAAAATATGAACCACCTTGAAGGTCAGGAAAAATTAATATCCTATTTAAATAAAGTTTCAGTTGTGCATTAACTTACATCAACCTTTTTACTTCATGATTGTAGTGCAGTAGCATGCCAGAGTCATGGTTTTGGGTTGTTCTTTTTTTGCTGGGGTAGATTGTTCAGCACTACTGCCTCTCCACTTTCCTATTGCTCATTCTCTGGTTATTTCACTGCCCCTTGTCCTTTCATCAGGGGACAAAAAAAAAGAAAAGTGGATGAAAAGCTTAACTTTAGAATCTATGATGAAAGCTTTGTCAGAAAGGAGACTGAAAATCCTGAACTGCAGTGAAGATTCTGTTTATCTGGGCTGGTCTGCCCCCTATTGCCATAAAGGTATTGAAAGTTGTTTTCAGTATATGAAAAACCAACAGATAAAAATGAACTGTCTTATATTCACAATAATGAAGAGGACCAGATCTAACAAATTTGGTGCTTTTCATATAAAGTCCTGGGGTGCAGATCTGTCTTTCGATCTTGGATTGTATTACAATCCTGTTTGCATTACTTACTTAAATCATTGTTGACTTATATGAGCCTAATTTTATGACTCAGCAAAAATAGATCGTAAGTCCCATCAGTGAAAGGCATGTTTGTCGTTTGACCTTGGACAGATGAGCTAAAGGTACTGAGGAAACCACAAATTCAATTTATAATAATGCAAAAACAAGATTGTTTACACTTTGCCCAGTGGATAGAGTGAAAATCTAATATACTTCCTGGTACGTGGTGTACAATTTGCCAAGCTTGATTAAACTCCTGTTTAGTAGGGAACTAAGAGAGGAACTGAGCAAAAACACTTTACATGAGACTTTTTACCCCTACTTTGTCCTTCACTGTTTAATTCCTTTTTAAAATCTGCTTTTACTTTTCTTTCCTTTCAGGCTCTGTTTACGAAATGTTTGGAAATGAATGCTGTTTGTCAACAGGAGAAGTGATTAAAATCACTGGTCTCAAAATTAAGAAGATTATAGCTGAAATTTGTGAGAATATTGAAGGTTGTGTGTCTCCAGAACCATTTGAACTGCCCATGAATTTTCCAGGTATACTACGTTATAACCGCTTCACATTTGTAAAACTATGTTATTAATAGTTATGTACATCTCTAAAAATAATCAACAAGTGGTAGCTTTTTTCCCCTACTCTAGAATTGTTCTTAAAAAAAATAGAATTCATTTAATTCAATCAATTTAAGAACAAATAGAAAGCACTCCATTCTAACAGGTAGCTGTAGAGTATATATAAGCCCATGACTGTGGTTGTGGCCCCATGAATCTTTATTTACAAAACATGTGGCCAGTAGGATTTAGCCTATAATTTGCAGATCTCTGCTCTAGACTAAAATTCCTTCAGAGTCCTTGTCATATGCAACATTATACTTCAGGTACCAAATGCATTTTTTGACACAGAGAAAATGCTCAATAACTGCATGTTGAATAAATAGAGTAGTGGAAGTGAAAACATGGAAGTATTTATGGTATAATGTACTTCATAGTATGATTGAAGTATACCTGGGCTCTATTCGAGGCTTCATAGAGCATCAGACTATAGTTGGTCCTGTTTCAGACATGGATTCTGAAATCAATTTCAATCCCAACTCTGCCACTTTTTAGTTATGTGACCTTGACAAGATATTTTTCCTCCTCTCATGTAGAATGGGATTAGTAATACTATCTATCTCTTGGAGTGTGGGAGGACTAATATTGAAATATATTTACAGGTCTTGGGATGATAGCTAGCATAACATGGGCCACAAAAAAGCATCAGTTTTTGTTACTGTTATTAAGATTATTATTGCTATCATTGAGGAATTCCAGAAAACCTTTTCAGAGAATGCTGTAATTGAGTTGAGGTTTGAAAAATGAAAATAAAGTAGCTGTTATCTAGGAGGGGATTCTTCCAAGTGCTTTCATATCCTATACCTTTCACTTCTAACCTTACCCATTGTTCAAGTCTAACAATTCCCTCCTTATCTCTGTCATGTGCAAGGATGGTTCTAAAAGTTGTCTGCACCTTGGAATCACCTAGGGAGATTTAAAATTCTTGATGATTAGGTCATTTGCATAAGACATTCAATTTTTTTTCACTGGTCACCAAGGTTTTTTAAAGTTCGCAGGGTAACACGAACAGACAGCCAAGGTTGAGAACCACTGCTTTATAAGAAACCTTTCCTAAGTACTCTAATTAGATGTAACAACTCCATTTTTGAACCATTGTTGTTTCGCAAGTCTTAATTATTGTATGCATTGCATTTTGTATGTAATTGAAGTTATCTGCATGCTTGTCTGACACTATCCACCTAATAGATAATAAAGTTGCTGAGGGTTAAAGCTGAATCTTATTTATAGATATGATCTCTACAGTGTTAAGGACAAGATATACATAATAATAATTTACGTAGTTAAAATGACTAAAATTTTCTAGTAGAAAGGGTGTTTTTTATTAGAATAGTGAAAACACTTAACTTTCAGGTAAGGTCTAATCTGGGAAGTTGCTCTTTTGAATAACCCTTTCAGCTTTCAATTGGTCTGATAGTTTTGCATATTTAACAAAAACTTAAAAAAATATGTTTATGAACTAGTTTTATTTTAAGAATCAGGATTAAAATAGAGGGATACAGTGGTGGTGATCAGAGAATGTTTCTTTCCAGAGAGGACCTCTGGGTGATATTGAAAATATTCTCAGATAAAGAAGTAATTCTACATTTGCCACTAGGAAGAATGGTAAAAATAAAGCCATTACTATTTTTAATAAATCTCATCAGCAGCAAAATCTTACTCTATATTTAAAACCTTGAATTTAAACTCCATTTAGTGTTTAAATTTTAAAAAAATTCAGTGTTGTTTTAAAACATCTTGCCTTATTTGCCCAATTCTCCAAATTTTCTTGTTATTAATTTCTAATAACATTCTGTTGTGTCAGAAGTCATATTTCATATGATTCAGTTTTTAAAAATCTATTGCAGTTTGTTTTATAGCAAAAAATGACCTATACTGAACAATGTTCTATATATACCTAAAAAGAAAGTGCATTTTACTATCTTTGGATGGTATATTCTAAAGATACCTGTTTGTTTATAGTGTTGTTCAAGTATTCTATTTTCTCGTAAATGTTCTGTCTAGTTCTATGCATGATTGAAAGTAGAGTATTGAATTTTCCAACTCTTACTGTTGAATTGTGTATTTTCCAATTCGTTTTGTTTGCTTTTAGTTCCTGCCTCAAACTTGCAATCTCTGAAGTCTCTGGGATAATAACAGGCATAAAATGCTATAAATTTTCCTTGAAGAATATCTGTTACTGGATCACACAGATTTTGATATTATATCTTTATTCTCGTTTAGTTTACAACATTTAAAAATTTTTTCCCTAAGCTTCCTACTTTAATTCATTTATTTAGAAGCATGTTGTTTAATATCCAAGTATTTGGAGATTTTCCAACTGTCTTTCTATTATTGATGTCCATTTTAATTCCATCATGGTTTGAGAGCTGACATTTTAAGATTTCTATCCATTTAAATTAGTTAAGGAATATTTTATGGTTCACAATGTGGTTTATAATAGTGAACATTCATGTTAACCTGAAAAGAATGTATAATCTACAGTTTTTGATTGAAATAGTAGATACATATCCATTTTTGATTTTCTGAAGTTTCAATATGATATGTCAACTTTTCTTTTTCTTTTTCTTTCTTTCTTTCTTTTTTTTTTTTTTTTTTTTTTGGTTTGGTATATAACGTTAATTTGGTGTTAGTTTTCAGTCATTATTGCTTCAAATATTGTTTCTGTTCTTTCTGCCTTTCCCTTCTGGTATTCCCATTAAGAATATTTTATAAGTTTTTAAAAAGTATTGTCTCATTATCTCAGTTCTTAAGTATTCTGGAGTATTGTTGTTGTTGTTGTTGTTGTTTTCTTTACTTTGCTGTCTTGGAAATTTCTACTGACATATCCTCAGGCTCAATGGTTCTTTCTCCATCCTGTCAAGTCTACCAATCACCCCAACATTCTGTATTTATGTTGCAGCATTATTGATTCCTAGCATTTAAATAATTTCTTAGAAAGTCCATCTGTTTGCTTCCATTGTCCATCTGTTTTTGCATGCTCTCTGCTGTAGACCCATTAGCGGTGTGTTAATCATAAGTTCCTGGTCTGATAATTATAACATGCCATACCAAATTTAAGTCTGATTTTCATGTTTGTTTTTGATCTTTGAAGTATGTTTTTGCCTTTTAGAATACCTTGTAATTTTTTATTTATTTTTATTTTTTTATTTTTTACTCTATAGCCAGATGTGACATGCTGGGTAAAAAGAACTGTAGTAAACAGGTCTTAAGTAATATGTAGGGTGAGGAGTAGCATTCTATAGTTCTGTGCAAATACTTTTTGTCACTTGCCTTGGGATAGGATGGGTAGATCAGGCTGGAGGTGGGTATTTTCCTCCCCTAAACTGGAGGGTCAGAGTACATTGGATCTGGGTATTGTTCCTCACTCAGGTCAGTTAAGATGTAATAAAATCCTAATTGTTTAGTATTTGGTAAATTAGTCTTTTTTAAGGAAATGTCTTAAGACAGAATGCTCTGACCTATTTCAAAATGGTTCCTTTACCCTCTCTCCTGCTAGAATCATATGGGGTTTTATCTCTGATATTCACTAGGAGAATTTGGTCAAGTTTTGGGCAGTAAAAATTATGAAAGTATAAAGGCCCTCCTATGACTAGGTTCCCTCAAGTTTTTAACTCTTAGGCTTGTCCCCTCTAAATCTCCAGGAATTTCCCAAATTTTAGTTCAGACTTTTTTTCCACAGTACTTGTTCCCTTGGAGGATTTTATTTGGAAATTTGTGCTCTGGTGAGTTGTGATTTTAGATATTTGCCTTTGTCTTCAATTTTGGGTATCAGTGTTTTACCCTATGACCTCAGATCTAAGAAAAGTTGTTGATTCTTCATTTTGTTCACATTTATTCTTATTGTTAGAGTCAAGTGTCAAGTGACAACTGTCAAACTTCTTAAATGGAAACCAGCAGACCATTTTTAAAAAATATTTTTAAAATTGTTTTCAAGTGGTTTCCTTAGGTTTACAATTATCATTTAATTTGTAACAATATACTTTGGGTTAACTAATTTAATTTTAACTATATAGCTTATCTCCTCTGTAACTCCATTTCCGCCCGACGCTGTTATTATCGTGTTACTTCTTTATACATTGAATTCTCAACAACACAGGTTTAAAGTTATTGGTTATGCAGTTATTTTTTAAGTAACAAGAAACAGCAATCTTTTCAAACAAAAGTCTACATTTAAACTATCTTTCATATTTCTTTCTATAGTTGCCTTTATCAGAACTCTAGTTCCTCATATGGAATAGACTTCCTGCCCTGTGTCCTTTCACTTCAGTTTGAAGGATTTCCCCTTAGTATTTCCTCTATGGAAAGTTTCATAGGGACAGAATCTCTCTGATTTGTTCATCTGAAAGTGTCTCAATTTGTTCTTCAGTTTTAAAGGACAACTTCCTTGCATAGAGACTTCTTTTTTTTTTAATTTTTTTATTGTAAACAAATGGGGTACAACTTGTTTCTCTGGTTGTACATGAAGTAGAGGCATACCATTTATGTAATCAGACATTTACATAGGGTAATGGTGTTTGATTCATTCTGTTATTTTTTTCCTTCCCCTCCACCCCTCCCACTCCTCTTTTCCCTCTATATAGTCCCTCCTTCCTCCATTCTTGCCTCCCTCTTACCCCCCATTATGTATCATTATCCACTTATCAGCAAGATCATTCATCCTTTGGTTTTTTGAGATTGACTTATCTCTCTTAGCATGATATTCTCCAATTTCATCCATTTGCCTGCAAATGTCATAGTTTTATTATTCTTTATGGCTGAGTAATATTCCATTGTGCATTATGTGTGTGTGTGTGTGTATATATATATATATATATATATATATATATATATATCACAGTTTCTTTATCCATTCATCAATTGAGGGACATCTAGGTTGGTTCCACAATCTGGTTATTGTGAATTGAGCAACTATAAACATTGATGTGGCTGTATCTCGGTAGTATGCTGATTTTAAGTCCTTTGGGTATAGGCCAAGGACTACAGCTGGGTCAAATGGTGGTTCCATTCCAAGTTTTCTAAGGAATCTCCACACTGCTTTGCAGCCACTCTGCTTTCCAGAGTGGCTGCACTAATTTGCAACCCCACCAGCAATGTATGAGAGTACCTTTTTCCCCACATCCTCGACAACACCTATTGTTGCTTCTATTCTTGATAATCACCATTCTAATTGGGGTGAGATGGAATCTTAGGGTAGTTTTGATTTGCATTTCTCTTATTACTAAAGATGGTGAACATTTTTTCTTATATCTGTTGATTGCTTGTAGATCTTCTGTGAAGTGTCTGTTCATATCCTTAGCCCATTTGTTTATTGGGTTATTTGTATTCTTGGTGTAAAGTTTTTTGAGTTCTTTATATATTCTGGAAATTAGTGCTCTATCTGACGTATGAGTGGCAAAGATATTCTCCCACTCTGTAGGCTCTCTCTTCTCATTGCTGATAGTTTCCTTTGCTGAGAGAAAACTTTTTAGTTTGAATGTATCCCAGTTATTGATTCTTGTTTTTATTTCTTGTGCTATGGGAGTCCTGTTAAGGAAGTCTGATCTTAAGATGACATGTTGAAGATTTGGACCTACTTTTTCTTCTATAAGATGCAGGGTCTCTGGTCTGATTCCAAGGTCCTTGATCCATTTTGAGTTGAGTTTTGTGCAAGGTGAGAGATAGGGGTTTAGTTTAATTCTGTTGCATATGGATTTCCAGTTTTCCCAGCACCATTTGTTGAAGAAGCTATATTTTCTCCATGCATGTTTTTGGCACCTTTGTCTAGTATGAGAAAACTGCACTTATTTGGGTTTGTGTCTGTGTCCTCTATTCTGTACCATTGATCTACCTATCTATTTTGGTGCCAATACCATGCCATTTTTGTTACTATTGCTTTGTAGTAGAGTTGAAGTTCTGGTATTACAATACCCCCTGTTTCATTCTTCCTGCTAAGGATTGCTTTAGCTATTCTGGGTTTCTCATTCTTCCAGATGAATTTCATGATTGCTTGCTCTATTTCTGTTAGGTATGTCATTGGGATTTTAATTGGAATTGCATTGAATCTGTATAGCACTTTAGGTAGTATGACCATTTTGACAATATTAATTCTGCCTATCCAGGAACATGGGAGAACTTTCCATCTTCTAAGGTTTTCTTTAATTTCTTTCCTTAGTGTTCTGTAGTTCTCATTGTAAAGGTCTTTCACCTCTTTGGTTAGATTGATTCCCAGGTATTTTATTTTTTTCTAATTCTTGTTGTTATCTTTTTTCTTTCAGCATCTTAAATCTATCATCTACTGCTTTATGGCCTCCATGGTTTCTGAGGAAAAATTCACTTAATTTTTTCCCCCCTGAGGATAGAACTCAAGGCCTCATGCATGCTAAGCATATACTCTCCCAGTGAGCTATACCTTTAGCTCTGAATTTTTAATCGTCTTCAAGATCTCTTTTATATAATCAATCATTTCTGCTTTTCTATTTTCAAAATTCTCTTTGTTTTTGAGCAGTTGATCAATGTAGCGTCTAGGCATAGATCTCTAAATTTATCCCACTTGGAGTACATTAAGATTCTTGGATGTGTAAATCTTTAAAATCAAATTTTGGAAGTCTTTCCATTTTTTTTCTTTATATATTTCCCTACCCCTTTCTCCCTTCTCTGTTTGAAATTCCCATTTTTCACATCTTGCCTTGCTTTTGTCTCATATGTCTTTGGGACTCCTTTTATTTTTTTTTCTTAAACATTTTTTTCTTTTCCTCAGATTGTTTTATCATAATTGGCACATTTTAAAATTTGGCGTATGTATCTATGTTTGAGACATGATTCCCACATTTTCTTTTAGTTCTATAAACCTGATTTCCTTTTTCTTCTATATTTAAGAAAGCTTTTAATTTTTTCTCTGTTAAGTCCAATGTTTGGGCTTCCTCAAGGACAGTTTCTATGGATTATTTCTCCTATCCTTGTATTGTCCATTTTTTATTTTTCCTTGGTCCATAAATTTTTCTTGTTTTTGTAAAAAAACTGGAGGATTTAAATAAGTTACTAGAACATAGAGATACTATAAAAACATAGAGATACTGCCTTGTGTCCTACCAGATCATAATGGACTGAGAGTAGAAATCAATAACAAAATAAAAAAGAGAAATTACTCCAACACCTGGAGACTAAATAATATGCTATTGAATGAAACATGGATAACAAAAAACATGAGGGAGGAGATTAAAAAATTCTTAGAGGTCAATGAGAACAATGATACAACATATCAAAATCTCTGGGACACTATGAAAGTGGTATTAAGAGGAAAATTCATTGCATGGAGCACATTGCAGAAAAGAATGAAAAGTCAACAAGTAAATGACCTAACATTACAGCTCAAAGCCTAGAGAAAGAAGAACAGAATAACAGCAAAAGTAGAAGACAGAAAATAATTAAAGTCAGAGCTGAAATCAATGAAATTGAAACAAAAGAAACTATTCAAAAAATTGACAAAACAAAAAGTTGGTTCTTTGAGAAAGTAAACAAAATAGACAAACCCTTAGCCATACTAACAAAGAGAAAGAGAGAGAAGACTCAAATTACTAAAATTCATGATGCAAAAGGAAATACCACGACAGACACCACTGAGATACAGAACATAATGAGAAGCTACTTTGAAAATCTGTATTCCAACAAAATACAAACTACCAAAGACATTGACAAATTTCTAGAGACATATGCTCCTCCCAAACTGAACCAGGAGGACATACACAATTTAAACAGATCAATATCAAGCAATCAAATAGAAGAAGCCATTAAAAATCTACCATCCAAGAAAAGCCCAGGACCAGATGGATTCTCAGCTGAGTTCTACAAGACCTTCAAAGAAGAACTCATTCCAATACTTCTGAAAGTATTCCAGGAAATAGAAAAGGAGGGTACCCTACCGAACTCATTCTATGAAGCTAATATCACCCTCATACCCAAACCAGGCAAAGACACATCAAGGAAAGAAAATTTTAGACCAATATCCTTGATGAATATAGATGCAAAGATCCTTAACAAAATATTGGCAAACCGTATCCAAAAACATATTAAGAAAATTGTGCACCACGATCAAGTGGGGTTCATCCCTGGAATGCAAGGATGGTTCAACATTCGTAAATCAATAAATGTAATCCATCATGTCAATAGACTTAAGGATAAGAATCATATGGTTATTTCAATTGACGCAGAAAAAGCGTTCGACAAAACACTCCTTTATGCTCAAAACACTAGAAAAAATAGGGATAGTAGGAACATACCTGAACATTGTAAAGGCTATTTATGCTAAACCCATGGCCAACATCATTCTTAATGGAAAAAAACTGAAACCATTCCCTTTAAAAATGGGAACAAGACAGGGATGTCCTCTTTCACCACTTCTATTCAACATTGTCCTCGAAACTTTAGTCAGAGCAGTTAGGCAGACCAAAGAAATTAAAGGGATACGAATAGGAAAAGAGGAACTTAAGCTGTCACTATTTGCAGATGACATGATTCTATATTTAGAGGATCCAAAAACCTCCTCCAGAAAACTTCTAGACCTCGTCAATGAATTCAGCAAAATAGCAGGCTATAAAATCAACACACATAAATCTAAAGCATTTTTATACGCAAGCAATGGAACAGCTGAAAGGGAAATAAGGAAAACAACCCCATTTGCAATAGCTTCAAAAAAAATAAAATACTTGGGAATCAATCTAACAAAAGAGGTAAAAGATCTCTACAATGAAAACTACAAAACATTGAAGAAAGAAATTAAGAAAGACCTTAGAAGATGGAAAGATCTCCCATGTTCTTGGATAGGCAGAATTAATATTGTCAAAATGGCCATACTACCAAAAGTGTTATACAGATTCAATGCAATTCCAATTAAAATCCCAATGATGTACCTTACAGAAATAGAGCAAGCAATCATGAAATTCATCTGGAAGAATAAGAAACCCAGAATAGCTAAAGCAATCCTTAGCAGGAAGAATGAAACAGGGGGTATCGCAATACCAGAACTTCAACTCTACTACAAAGCAATAGTAACAAAAACAGCATGGTATTAGCACCAAAATAGATAGGTAGATCAATGGTACAGAATAGAGGACACGGACACAAACCCAAATAAATACAATTTTCTCATACTAGACAAAGGTGCCAAAAATATGCAATGGAGAAAAGATAGCCTCTTCAACAAATGGTGCTGGGAAAACTGGAAATCCATATGCAACAGAATGAAACTAAACCCCTATCTCTCACCCTGCAGAAAAGTCAACTCACAATGGATCAAGACCAGAGACCCTGCATCTTATAGAAGAAAAAGTAGGTCCAAATCTTCAACTTGTTGGCTTAGGATCAGACTTCCTTAACAGGACTCCCATAGCACAAGAAATAAAAGCAAGAATCAATAACTGGGATACATTCAAACTAAAAAGCTTTCTCTCAGCAAAGGAAACTATCAGCAATGAGAAGAGAGAGCCTACAGAGTGGGAGAATATCTTTGCCACTCATACTTCAGATAGAGCACTAATCTCCAGAATATATAAAGAACTCAAAAAATTCTACACCAAGAATACAAATAACCCAATAAACAAATGGGCTAAGGATATGAACAGACACTTCACAGAAGAAGATCTACAAGCAATCAACAAACATAGGAAAAAATGTTCACCATCTTTAGTAATAAGAGAAATGCAAATCAAAACTACCCTAAGATTCCATCTTACCCCAATTAGAATGGTGATTATCAAGAATAGAAGCAACAATAGGTGTTGTCGAGGATGTGGGGAAAAAGGTACTCTCATACATTGCTGGTGGGGATGCAAATTAGTGCAGCCATTCTGCAAAGCAGTGTGGAGATTCCTTAGAAAACTTGGAATGGACCTACCATTTGACCCAGCTATCCCACTCCTCGGCTTATACCCAAAGGACTTAAAATCAGCATACTATAGTGATACAGCCACATCAATGTTCATAGCTGCTCAATTCACAATAGCCAGACTGTGGAACCAACCTAGATGCCCTTCAATTGATGAATGGATAAAGACACTGTAGTATATATATATACAATGGAATATTACTCAGCTATAAAGAATAATAAAATTATGGCATTTGCAGGCAAATGGATGAAATTGGAGAATATCATGTTAAGTGAGATAAGCCAATCTCAAAAATCCAAAAGACGAATGATCTCACTGATAAACGGATGATGACATAATGGGGGGGGGGGGCAAATGGTATGCTGTTACTCCATGTACAAACAGAAACAACATGTATACCTTTTGTTTACAATAAAAATAAATTAAAAAAAAAAAGAATATATACCTTGTAGGACTGTGAGCATCAAATAAGTTAGTTAATGCATGTAAAAAAGACTTAAAAGCAGTGCCTGACGTATGTCACTTAGCAATTGTTATTTTTACCATTTTGTTGATGAAGAGCCTGAAGATCAGAGAAGTTCCCTAGAGTCTATGAACAAGACAAGGATGGACCAGACAACAGACCTGGCTCATCCCCAGCCGCATTATCATCATTGTTATCTTTCATAGGAAAAAAGAGAAGGCTTACTCTTTGTTTGACACTGTTAACAACTACATATATTTTCTCAATTATTTCTTCTGAAAACTAGAATTAAAACTCAGGGAAGGAAAATAATAGGCTCTGGATTGCACAGCTGGTGAGATTTAACCATGCACATTCTGTTTTGAAATAATGTGTTCCACTGAATTTTGAATAAATAACTTGCTGGTGGAAAAAAAAAAAAAAAGAATCATGTAATTGGAGGAGAACCTTGGCTGGGCCAGTGTCCTGCTCAGAAGAATAACAAGAGATGTTACCAGAAGAAGATATTGAGGTAAAATGGAAAGTTCAGCTGTCATCTGGGTGCCTACTACAACAACCCAAAAAAAGTCCCATTAAGCTTTGGTCCTAAGGCCAATGTGGACTAGATTGTATGGGAGCCATGCAATGGCTGCTCTTTTTACCTAAAGTTTACCCTGAAAGCATGCCTTCTTCTAGACCTGAGATTACATCTTGATTTCACCATTCTAATGATGAAATGGGCTAAGGAGAGATAAACACAAATAAAATTATTCAATTAAAAGATCATAGAGCCAGGTGCAGTGGTGCGTGCCTATAATCCTAGTGGCTCGGGGAGGCTGAGGCAGGAGGATCAAAAGTTCAAAGCCGGAGGGTTCAAGATGGCGGACTAGAGGGCGGCTGCATTTCATGTTGCTCCAGGACTCAAGATTCAAAAGAGGAGATAATGACTTGGGACCAACTCAAAGCCGCCGGGTGAGTTTCTCCCATAGGGGAGGCGTCCCGGATGGGGCAGTAGCCCTGGAACGCAGAGAACTTTGTGAAGTAGAGTGACTCGGCGAGACGCCCCTCCCCCGCCGGAGCGGTAAACATGGACAGCGAAGCGGAGCGAAAAATGGCGGATTGAAGTTTCCAGGACTGCGGGCAGCTTCTCTAACCTAAGGAGACTCGACTGCGAAGGGCAGGGCTCCCAAGCCCAGGAGGGAGGTCCGGGCCCCTGGGAACGTTGCCTGCGAAGGCTGCCCTGCCCAGGCGGTAGTTGTGGACTGAGGGGAACCTCTAGGAGGGGAACGGACTAGTGAGACCTCCCCACCAGGTGGGTCTTCCCCGCCGAGTGAGGTTTTCCCACAAAGACGGTAAAACCAGAGACACAGGCCCAAACAGGCATTGCCTCAGCCCGCAGTCTAGTTCCCCTTTGGATGACCATTGGTCAACAAGTAGAGGCACCTCTGCCCTCTAGCAAGGAATATACCCCACCTGAAGACCACCACCCCTAGAGAGGCAGCTACCTAGGGGAACACCGAAGTATCAACTTCCTCTAAGACTTCAGGCTACTGAAGGATAAGAGGGGATACACTAGCAATCTTCAGGGACATTATAAGTCAATAGAGGAAATCTGCAACATCTCTGCAGTCCACTGATACCTGAACAATATGAGAAAACAAGGGAAGAAAATGCCTCAAACAAATCTGGATGTTATATCAATAAAATCCAATGACAGCAGGGCAGAAGAAATGTCAGAAAGGGAGTTCAGAATGTACATAATCAACATGATAAGGGAAGCAAATGATGAAATGAAAGAGCAAATGCAGGCATTGAATGAACGCACCAATAGACAGTTAAAAGAGCAAATACAGGAAGCAAAAGACCATTTCAATAAAGAGTTAGAGATATTGAAAAAAAACCAAACAGAAATCCTTGAAATGAAGGAAACAATAAACCAAATTAAGAACTCCATAGAAAGCACAACCAATAGGATAGAACACCTGGAAGACAGAACCTCAGATATTGAAGACAAAATATTTAACCTCTAAAACAAAGTCGAACAAACAGAGAAGATGGTAAGAAATCATGAACAGAATCTCCAAGAACTATGGGATATCATGAAAAGGCCAAATTTGAGAATTATTGGGATTGAGGAAGGCTTAGAGAAATAAACCAAAGGAATGAACAACCTATTCAATGAGATAATTTCAGAAAATTTCCCAAATCTGAAGAACGAAATGGAAAATCAAGTTCAAGAGGCTTACAGGACTCCAAATACACAAAATTACAACAGACCCACACCAAGGCACATTATAATGAAAATACCTAACATACAAAATAAAGACAGAATCTTAAAGGCTGTGAGAGAAAAGAACCAAATTACATTCAGGGGGAAGCCAATAGGGATATCAGCAGATTTTTCAATCCAGACCCTAAAAGCTAGAAGGGCCTGGAATAACATTTTTCAAGCCCTAAAAGAAAATGGATGCCAACCAAGAATCTTATACCCAGCAAAACTTACCTTCAGATTTGACGACAAAATAAAATCCTTCCATGATAAACAAAAGCTAAAAGAATTTACAAAAAGAAAGCCAGCATTACAGAACATTCTCAGCAAAATATTCCATGAAGAAGATATGAAAAACAAAGAAGCAAATCAGCAAAGGGAGGAGATATCCTAAAGGAACTCTCAAATAAAGAGGAACCAAGTTGTGTCAAAAATAAGCAAATAAATGAATAAAATGAGTCAAATGACTGGGAATACAAATCATATCTCAATAATAACCCTGAATATTAACGACCTGAATTCATCAATCAAAAGACATAGACTGGCAGATTGGATAAAAAAGAAAGATCCAACAATATGTTGCCTGCAAGAGACTCATCTCTTAGAAAGAGATACCCATAGACTAAAGGTGAAAGGATGGGAAAAAACTTACCATGCACATGGACCCAGCAAAAAAGCTGGGGTATCCATCCTCATTTCAGATAAAGTGGACTTCAAGCCAAAGTTAATCAGAAGGGATAAAGAAGGACATTTCATAATGCTTAAGGGAACCATAAATCAGCAAGACATAACAATCATAAATATCTATGCCCCAAACAGTGGCTCACCCATGTATGTCAAACAAATCCTTTTCAATCTCAGAAACCAAATAGACCACAATACAATAAAACTAGGTGATTTTAACACGCCTCTCTCACCACTGGACAGATCTTCCAAACAAAAATTGAACAAAGAAACCATAGATCTCAATAACACAATCAATAATTTAGACTTAACAGACATTTATAGAATATACCATCCAACGAAGAGTGAATACACTTTCTTCTCAGCAGCACATGGATCCTTCTCTAAAATAGACCATATATTATGCCACAAAGCTAATGTTAGCAAATACAAGAAGATAGAGACACTTCCTTGTATTTTATCAGACCATAATGGATTGAAACTAGAAATAAATGAAAGAGCAAAAAACAGAAATTACTCCAACACCTGGAGATTAAACAATATGCTATTATATGAGGAATGGATAACAGAAGATATTAGGAAGGAAATTAAAAAATTCTTAGAGGTAAACGAGAACAAAGAAACATCGTATCAAAATCTCTGGGACACTATGAAAGCGGTACTTAGAGGAAGATTTATTTCATGGAGCGCATTTAATAAAAGAAGTAAAACTCAAAAAATAAACTACCTAACACTACAGCTCAAAGCCCTAGAAAAAGAAGAACAGACCAACACCAAAAGTAGTAGAAGACAGGAAATAGTTAAACTCAGAGCTGAAATCAACGAAATTGAAACGAAAGAAACAATACAAAAAATTGATAAAATAAATAGTTGGTTCTTCGAAAAAATAAACAAAATTGATAAACCTTTAGCCACACTAACAAAGAGAAGACGAGAGAAAACCCAAATCACCAAAATTCGGAATGAACAAGGAAATATCACAACAGATATGATTGAAATACAAAACATAATTAGAAGCTATTTTGAAAATCTATATTCCAACAAAATAGAAAATTTCGAAGATATCAACAAGTTTCTAGAGACCTATGAATTGCCTAAACTGAACGAGAAGGACATACACAATTTAAATAGACCAATTTCAAGTAATGAAATAGAAGAAGTCATCAAAAGCCTACCAACAAAGAAAAGTCCAGGACCTGATGGTTTCTCAGCCGAGTTCTACAAAACCTTTAAAGAAGAGCTCATTCCAATACTTTTCAAAGTATTCCATGAAATAGAAGAGGAGGGAACCCTCCCAAACTCATTCTATGAAGCCAATATCACCCTGATACCTAAACCAGACAGAGACACATCGAGGAAAGAAAATTTCAGACCAATTTCCTTAATGAACATTGACGCAAAAATTCTCAACAAAATTTTAGCAAATCGCATACAAAAATGTATTAAAAAGATAGTGCATCATGATCAAGTGGGTTTCATCCCAGGGATGCAAGGTTGGTTCAACATCAGGAAATCAATAAATGTAATTCACCATATCAACAGACTTAAAGTCAAGAATCACATGATTATTTCAATAGATGCAGAAAAAGCATTTGATAAAATACAGCACCCCTTCATGCTCAAAACACTAGAAAAAATAGGGATAGTGGTAACATTCCTTAACATTGTAAAGGCCATCTATGCTAAGCCCATGGCTAATATTATTCTTAATGGTGAAAAACTGAAAGCATTCCCCCTAAAATCTGGAACAAGGCAGGGATGCCCTCTCTCACCACTCCTATTCAATATCGTCCTTGAAACTCTAGCCAGAGCAATTAGACAGACCAAAGAAATTAAAGGGATACGAATTGGAAAAGAAGAACTCAAACTATCCCTATTTGCTGATGATATGATTATATACTTAGAGGAACCAGGAAATTCCACCAGAAAACTCTTAGAACTCATAAGTGAATTCAGTAAAGTAGCAGGATACAAGATCAATGCTCATAAATCCAATGCATTTTTATACATAAGTGATGAATCTTCAGAAAGAGAAGTTAGGAAAACTACTCCATTCACAATAGCCTCGAAAAAAATAAAATACTTGGGAATCAATCTCACAAAAGAGGTGAAAGACCTCTACAATGAGAACTACAGAACACTAAAGAAAGAAATTAAAGAACACCTTAGAAGATGGAAAGATCTCCCATGTTCCTGGATAGGCAGAATTAATATTGTCAAAATGGCCATACTACCAAAAGTGTTATACAGATTCAATGCAATTCCAATTAAAATCCCAACGATGTACCTTACAGAAGTAGAACAAGCAATCATGAAATTCATCTGGAAGAATAAGAAACCCAGAATTGCTAAAGCAATCCTTAGCAGGAAGAATGAAAGAGGGGGTATTGTAATACCCGAACTTCAACTCTACTACAAAGCAATAGTAACAAAAAAGGCATGGTATTGGTACCAAAATAGACAGGTAGATCAATGGTACAGAATAGAGGACACGGACACAAACCCAAATAAATACAATTTTCTCATACTAGACAAAGGTGCCAAAAATATGCAATGGAGAAAAGATAGCCTCTTCAACAAATGGTGCTGGGAAAACTGGAAATCCATATGCAACAGAATGAAACTAAACCCCTATCTCTCACCCTGCAGAAAAGTCAACTCACAATGGATCAAGAACCTTGAAATCAGACCAGAGACCCTGCATCTTATAGAAGAAAAAGTAGGTCCAGATCTTCATCATGTCAGCTTAGGACCAGACTTTCTCAACAGGACTCCCATAGCACAAGAAATAAAAGCAAGAATCAACAACTGGGATAGATTCAAACTAAAAAGCTTTCTCTCAGCAAAGGAAACTATCAGCAATGTGAAGAAAAAGCCTACAGAGTGGGAGAAAATCTTTGCCAATCATACTTCAGATAGAGCACTAATCTCCAGAATCTATAAATAACTCAAAAAACTCAACACCAAGACTACAAATAACCCAATCGACAAATGGTCTAAGGAAATGAACAGACACTTCACAGAAGAAGACCTACAAACAATCAACAAAAATATGGAAAAATGTTCAACATCTCTAGTAATAAAAGAAATGCAAATCAAAACCACCCTAAGATTCCATCTCACCCCAATCAGAATGGTGATTATCAAGAACACAAGCAACAACAGGTGTTGGCGAGGATGTGGGGAAAAAGGTACACTCATACATTGCTGGTGGGGTTGCAAATTAGTGCAACCACTCTCGAAGGCAGTATGGAGATTCCTTAAAAAACTTGGTAGGGAACTACCATTTGACCCAGCTATCCCACTCCTTGGCCTATACCCAAAGGAGTTAAAATCAGCATACTACAGAGATACAGCCACGTCAGTGTTCATTGCTGCTCAATTCACCATAGCCAGATTGTGGAACCAACCTAGATGCCCTTCAGTTGATGAATGGATAAAGAAACTGTGGCATATATATACAATGGAATATTACTCAGCCATAAAGAATGATAAAATTATGGCATTTGCAAGCAAATGGATGAAATTGGAGAATATCATGCTAAGTGAGATAAGCCAATCTCAAAAAACCAAAGGAAGAATGATCTCGCTGATAAGTGGATGATGATACATAATGGGGCGTGGGAGGGGTTAGTTTTAGGGTTAGAGTGAGGGTTAGGGAGGGGGGCAAGAATGGGGGAAGGAAGGACTGTATAGAGGGAAAAGAGGGATGGGAGGGGTGGGGGGAAGGGGGAAAAAATAACAGAATGAATCAACCAACATCACCCTATGTAAACGTATGATTACACAAATGGTATGCCTTTACTCTATATACAAACAGAGAAAGAACATGTATCCCATTTGTTCACAATAAAAAAAAAAAAAAAAAAGTTCAAAGCCAGCCTCATCCACTTAGTGGGCCTCAAGCAACTTAGTGAAACCCTCTCTCAGAATAAAATACAAAAGGACTCGAGATGTGGCTAAGTGATTAAGAACCCCTGAGTTCAATCCCTGGTAACAACAAAACAAAACAAAACTGTATAATTCCATTTACATCAGTTCCAGAAGAGCACAATTAATGTTTGATGATAAAGGTCAAAATAGTTATCTCTGGGGTCAGGCTGGTGGTGGTGTTAGACCCTTCCTAGGAAGGAATCGAAAGGTTTCTGGGGTTGCGGTTGTGGCTCAGTGGCAGAGCACTTGCCTAGCGTGTGTGAGGCACTGGATTCGGTGCTCAGCACCACATAAAAATAAATTAATAAAATAAAGGTATTGTGTCCATCTACAACTAACAATATTTTTAAAAAAGAAAGATTTCTGGGGTGAGGGAAGATTTCTACACTTTGTTTTGGATAAGAGTCTGGATTTATGCAATATGTAATAATGTATAAAAATCTATTAAACTCTACATTTAAAATTTGAATAAATAAATAAATAAATAAGTTACTAGCTCCTACTAGCTAGTTACTAACTAGCTTCCGTAAAATTGTATTCTCTTCTCTTCTCTAGGGCTTGTTATTATCACCTGTTTAACAGCTTTTTTGAACTAAATGAGTTAAATCCACATCCTTTGTCACGTGTAGGTACTGAAGACTTTGCTCAGTTCTCTGGAAAACCAGCATCTGGACAGAGGATTTTTAAATTTTATGTAACCCAGATTTTCAATTTAGAAGTCTTTATTCCACCATTTTTGCTGGCTGTCATCATTCTTTCTTTTGAATTAAAATATGTAAACATAGATCTTCAATTCCACATGGTAACTCAGAAGTTTTAAAGAAACCTTGGAAAGGTCCCCAGAATGATTTCTTTCCAATTAATAGAAAGGAAATCTACTGGAAAAAGATACTGTCCTTTGACCAATAAACAGTTTTATAGATGGAGCTCTAGAAAATTTGAGCTCAAGCAAAAGACAAGGAAGGAAGGTTTTTCAGGAATTTGGGAAAGCAACTTTCATGAATCAAACTGAAATCTGATTTTTTTGCTACAATATAAATGGGAAACTAAACTTCCAATATATACACTGGTTGCATCCGATAAAATGTTTTTGTATATCTATCTCAACTCAAATAATGTTCAAATAAATTAAAAGAAATAAAAAGCTACCATTTCAGTTCTCTATAGGAATAAGCAAACTGCTTTAGAAGCACAATTTGTTCTTTAAAAAATAGCTCTCTTAGTTGAGACTTTTTTATGTTCTAGAAACCACACCATTCTTGACAAACACAACAAAAATAAATCTTGATACTTGGTAGTTGCTTGCATTATCCCCATAGATTGGTAAATCACATAACATTTGGTTTATAGTGAAGATCCAAATTTCTAGATCACCTCCTAGAAGATTTATCCCTCCTTTATAGTGTTATGAAGCATGAATAATAAATGTCTCCTCTTTAGTCATGAGAAATATACTGAATATGTTTCAGTATATCTTTATGATTAACAGTCCTCCCCTGCCATCCCCCAAATAGCATGTTTACATTGTGTCTCTAAACCATATGTTCAAGGAATGCTGAGGAAACATCTGTAAACTACTTTTAAAATTTACAAAGGTAGACCAAAAAAATTATTCTTTTCACATTTTTAAACCCTACTGTGTGATTTGTATTATTACATAGGAATTTTTTTTTTTCTGAAGGTAGGAGGAGGTATGTAGGAAATGTGGAAGTAAATTTAGAGATGGACAGTGTTCTATGCTATACTCCATCCTGTCCATATCACACACCCAAATGAGGGTACTGATAAGGTGTCAGACTCTATTCTGAGTATTATTACATTTAGATAGGTTATGGGTTGAATTCATATTTTACAGATGAGAAAATAGTTACCGAGAGGCCAACTAACTTACCCAAAGTCACACTGTGTGTTAGTGAGATGTCTGCTGTTGTGACAAAACATCTGAGAAAAGAAGGAAAAAGTTTCTTTTAAAACTTGAGTTTTAGAAAGTTTCAGTTTCCTTCTTCAAAGGATGAAAAGTTGTGTTTTTTTAATTATGGTTTTGGAGGTTTCAGTCTATGGTTGCTTGGCTTCATGGCTTCGGGCTTGTGACAGGGCCAAATATGAGAACAGGGATCATGTGGTGGAACACTTTCTCACCTTATGTTGGCCAGAAATCAGGGGGGCTGGTGGAGGGAGGAAGGAACCAGGGCTTAAAATCCCCTTGGAGGGAACACCCCTAGCGACCTCACTTCCTTCTACTTGGTCCCACCTCCTCATAAAGGCACATCCTTCCAATGTTGCTGCAGGCTGGAAAGCAAGTTGTTAACACACAGCCTTTGGGAGACATTTTAGATGCAAACCATAGCAATTAGTAAATATCTTTGTTAAATTGATACCAGCACCATTCAATAGAAACAAAATATAAACTACATTAATGGTTTTAAATTTTCTAGTAGCCACATTTATGTTATTTTGTCTGAAGTTACTATATTTAGTAACTTTATTTTACATACTCTTCTGAACATATGAAATATTTATGAAAGTATTAAGAATAAAACATGACAAAAATTGGATGAATAGAAGTGCTTCCACATGAAATTGATTCAGATTAAATGATTATGATTTATGAAATGCGTTCCTTTCTGCCTGGTTCCAAAATATGTGACTCATTAACATTTTCAAAATAAAATGTCTTATTGTTTTATTTGGATAATGTCCTCAAAGACTATATATAATATTACATTCAATGGTCAGTCAGTCTTTGTATTTTAATCTACCATTGAAATGACTAAATATTTCATCTTTAATCATGTTATTATGATTATAGGTAATTTTTATTTGACTAAAATTGGTTCCTATAATACTCTAATAAAATTATTATAAAGATGTTTAAAATATATTTAATAGCTTTAGAGTGAATAACATTTTTATATTCTGTTTTTTTGAAGGACTTATTTTTAAAAAGCAAGACATAAGGCAGAATTTACTTCTGTTTTTCTCTCTGTATATTATGATGGAACAAGTTATAGAATAGCCATACCTGGAGCTACATGTTTTTCAGACAACTTGCTTTCCAAGGAACTAAGAGGCATTCTTCCAAATTTTCTGGGTCAGTTTCTCTGAAGGCACTTTCTTCCCACTGTGCTCATTTAAGCAAAAGTTTTTTAAAAAATTTCTGCTGTGTCTATTATACAAAATACTTTCCTATAAAAAAGGAATATTCTGTACAAAATTTATTGAGAAATGTGAATTCATCAACATGCAAAAGAAATTCAAGCTTTTACAGTAATTGACAGGTCTATTTTTTTGGTCAACTTTCCCTCCACACTTTAGTACATGATCTGATTATTTCTATAAGTCCTTGGTCTTTGCATAACAACTATGTGTATTATCTGGAAGACAAAAAGACTTTGCAGTTCTAGGTTAAAATAATCTTTTTTCCCACCTTTGTGCATTTGAGCATCTGAAAAGAATTCTGACAGAAAGATCACTTAAAATAGACTATTCCACAGCTGGTACCATTATACAAGTTTTCATTGTGATAATATTTTATGTCTATCTTCTAAGATCTGTTTCATAACTCCTTGTTCTTACTATCTCAGTTTCTTATTTGCACAATTCTGAAAACTCCTTATGCTGTCGTCTCAACAGTATGACCATGGAAGGACTACCATGAGAGAAACCAGATTGATCTTAAATTGTGTGGTTAGGTCTTCAAGTCCTTTGTTCTTAACTGATGAGTAGAACACGTTATTCTTTTTACACTGAATTTATTTAGAGGTTCTTCCATTGGAACACAAGTAGAATTTCCATATACTCCTTAAACCCTATAAAACACATATACCACAGTTCTCCCCTGCTACCCACAGAAATTCACACCAGAGTGACACATGTGTTTCAATTGATGAATCCTTATTGACAAATGATTAAAACCCAAAGTCCATAGTTTCCATTACATTTCAGTCTAAGTGTTATATAGTCTATGGCTTTTTAAAAAAATGTATCACTATATGTGCCCACAATTATAGTATCAGACAGAATAGTTTCACTGCCCTAAGTATCATCTGTGCACCATCTTTTTATCTCTCTCTACCCCCAAGTCCCTTGAACCACTGATCCTTCTACAATTTTCATAGTTTTGCCTTTCCCAGAATGTCATATAGTTGGAATCATATGGTAATTTAGCCTTTTCAGATTAGTTTGTTTTACTTTCTAATTTGCATTTAATATTCATCCATAGCTTTTCATGGCCCTTTGTAATGCATTTCTTTCTAGCACTGAATAATACTCCATTCTCTGCATGTACCACAGTTGATTTATCTACTCGCTTCCAGAATTACCTCTTGATTACTTTTAAATTTTGACATTATAAATTAATTTGCTATAAACATTCATGTTCAGGATTTTGTATAGACATAAGGAACCTAACTTTCTAAAAGTCATTAAAAAATTTATTTTCCCCAGTTTCACAAGTAAGACATACATCTTGTGGAAAATTAGAAAATGGAAGAAAATCAGGGATGTAAATAAAATTCCATTTAATTCTATCTCCAAAGCTACATAGAATTAATATTTGGCACATTTATTTCCATTGTTTTCTAGTGCAACATACACCCACACATATATAGACACATGATTTAACATAATAGAAGTTAGTTTCCAAGAATGTGGCTATGTCATTAAATATATATGTGTGTGTGTGTGTGTGTGTGTGTGTGTGTGTGTGAGATTAAATCTACTCATGGTCATTTGTACTATAACAAATAACCTTTTTAATTAAAACTTTACCTGTATTCTAATAATTATAATTTCACATATAAAATTATAGGTTCATAAGTAAAGATGTTTTTAAGACATTGATATGTATTGCCAAATCTTGCTTCATAAAGACTCTCACAATTTGCATTCCTATTAGGAATTTTCAAGAGTGTCAGTTCACCTGATTTTTTGATATTGTAATTTAACTGTTCATCTCTCCTACCTCCAATTTTTTTAAGTTAATACCTTTACTGAAATGTAACTTATACATACAGTAAAATTAATCTGTTGGAAGTATATAATTGAATGGTTTTTGGTATCTTTGCCCTAGTTTTTTTTTTTTTTTTAAGCAACATGAAAATGTAAACCATTAGAATTCTAGAAAATAAATGCAGGGCATGGACAGATATGGCTGAGGGTCATAGGGCCAAGTGTGTGCTGGAGTCAGGTAGAGGCACTTAGAAATGCAGCACTTCAGGTGACACACACAAAAGAAATGTTCCCATAAAGGTGTTTATTTTGACTCTGATTTAGTATTGTTTTAAACTTTCAGATAAGTAAATATGGCCAGAAATGTATAAATTACAAAATTTTTAGAAATGAGGTGATAATCATTATTTGCAGATAGTAACAATATCCCCAAAATTAATAGAAGCAAATGAAATAAAAATTAGAATGTTAGAATCTGTGAGTTTGGTGAGATGACAGAATAAAAACCAAATATATAAAGTAAAAAAATGTATGTAAAATACATATGTATTAAAAGGAATGTATATTTAGTCAAAATATCATTTATAACCATTCAGTAAATATAAGTGTTGCATATTATATATTTGGCCTTATTTATTTACTTAAAAAACTATAATCTTTCCTTATTATTAAAAATAAACACATTAAATATTTAAATCAGAAAACCACATATTATAAATATATCATTTGTATCTGAATTATTTTTAAGTTTAATCCAATGATAAACATAATTTCTATATTATAATGATAATGATTATAATGTTGGTCCTTGGGTTTTGGGGAGAATAAACAAACAAAATATTCCACAAATATTTAAAAAATACAATAATGAGGGAGGATTTATCTTTCCAATATTGAAATTTAACAAGGTTATAATAAATTATACTGTACATTACCAAAAATCAAAAGCTGAATCAATAAAGTACTTTAATAATAGCAGAACTAGTTGTCATAGAAACATCAAAATAATGCTTTGAATTCAATTCTACTGTGCCCAAACAGGCATTCATTTTCTAGCTTAGAAACTGACGTTATTATAGTGTATTACTTTCTATTTGATAAAGTAGAAACTACACATCTGGAGTTGAAAGAAGAATTATTTAGTTGATTGCTCTAGTCTATTTATCAATCTAAAAAACAATAGGTCAAATTGTATCATCAACTTTGTAACACATAGCAAAAGAAATTTGAAGTAGAATAAAAAAAGTTTCATTTCAAGTAAAGTGGCTTATATCTCTATTTGAAATAACTTTCAGGTTATAAATATAATGAAAAGCCATAAACAATGTATTTGATTACATAGAATAGAACAATGGAACTTGCTGTGTGTCCAAAAAGTGCAAGAGGAAGGAAATAATAAAATGTGGAAATGACTCAATTTCAAAAAGACTAGATATTTCTAAAATGTAAAACAAAAACATCAATAAAAAGTCTAGTAGAATTCTAACTGGGAATGGACAGAGGGTAAAAGAAATTCAAATGGTATGTAACCATCTAGAAATTAGTTTTGGTTTATTCATGTAAATTAACACAACTTTTCTTTAATTAGCTACGTTTTTATAATTATGAATAATAAAGATATTATTAAATGGTGACTCTCAAACCAGACTGAAGGGTAGTATTGGAATCTTTCTGAAAATAAATTTGATAGATTAACTCTTCTGAAAATATATTAATTCATATGCCATCTATCAGTTACTAAACAAATATTTGTTTTGTGTGTGTGTAGAGATCATGATTGATGATACTATGTCCTGGTCTTGTCATCCTACAGTCAATAGTCTGCTGAAAAAAGAGCCTTTGTTTTGTTTTGTTTTTATTTTTTGTTTGTCTTATTTGTTTTTACTTTTAAAATTGTAACAGTCCAACTAAAATATGTACATGCATTGAATTTGATGAATAAAAAGTTCTATGAGATTTGTACATACAAAAAAAGTCATCCCCCTATTCAGTTAGCTATCACTGAATTAAAAACTACTCCAAATGCAGTTGCTTAAAACACCAACCATAAAAATAAATCAACCATTTTTTGGGGCAGGGAGTACTGGTGAGTGAAATCAGGGGCACTCAACCACTGAGCTGCATCCCCAGCAAAAAAGGGCCCTTGTAATGTTTAAGGCTTCAAGTCAGTGGTTCTACATATCAGAATAAATTCTAAGGAAATAATCATTTTAGAATTATTTGGGAATACCAAAATAATGGAATCGATTTAAATGCCCCAAAATGCAGAAAAGAATAAGCTATACACATCTGTTACAACATAAAATTCAGTTATTAAAATTGTTTTTGAAAATATTTTAAAGTGTGAGGATTAATTATGGTTCAGTGCTAAATTAGACAATCCTAATGAATATATTTTGTGACATTTCAATGTTGTTATAAACTTTTCCATCTACCTGTATATATTCCAGGATTGAAAAAAAAATTAACCACAATTTTAAGGAACTGTTTTGGTCTAGTGGGAATATAAGTGATTTTATTTTGAACATAGTCAAGTTTTATAGAGAATATGTATACATCAATAAATAGATTATATACACCCATACACATTCAAATAAAAATTTATGTGTCTGAGTATGTATCTTATGTGTCTGAGTGTTTCAGTTTTATCAGTTTCCACATCTATGAATCTGAGAAAACATTAATATTATTTATCCCACAAAATTCTCCTGATAATTAAATTAAATGAGCTGTTCACTTTAAGTGCTTGCTAATCTTAGCACACAGCAAGTGCTGAATCATTTTTACCTAATATTATTCTCATTATCTTTAAAAAATTCAGAGGATCTCCTGTTTCTCAGTCCTCCCTATGTTGAAAGTCACATCTTTCTGGCTTTTTGAAGTAGTTGGTCTATTATATGTAGTTTTTGATAATGTGGTAATTTTCATCTTTTTCTGTCAATTTCTGTGTCCTGTTGTGAATACTTTACTGGGATGTCAGGGACATCTGAGCCTAGGGTTGCTGAAATGTCAATATTTTAACCTCTCTTAACCAGACACAAAACACGGAAAAACCCAGTTTGTTTATCTTCAGTATCTAAAATGAACACAATAGCAATTCCTGCCTGTCTGGTCTTTTCTTGAAGCTTCTGTCTGGCTCACTCTCTGAGTAAGTTTAAGACAGCGCCTTAGGAATTATCTCCATCAGATGTCCCAGTTCAGGAAAGAGGCTCATCTCAAAACAGCTCAGGTGCTCTTGCTGACAGGAGCCATGTCTGGTCTCCTTGAGAGGGAACAGCAAGCGATTTTCCAGATCAGAAGCTCCATGGGTAGGTTAGAGTGGGGAGTGACTAGCTAACCAGTTGAAGAGCCCAGTGCTGATTTTAGGTGGGATTTGCAAATTCGTGTTATTGGAGTTCATTTTGTTGACTAGTATATGGAACTAACTGGTTGTGCTTATAGAATACATGAACATGCATTTTTTTCTATGCTGGTGAATTTCGGGGGTGGGGGAAGTTCAGTTTTCTTTATTATGCAAATCAAAATCTATTTAAATCATAAGCTCTGAAATCCATTTAAAACTTATGGTTATATCAGAAAATTATACCTCTTCCTAATTTGAATTTAATGTAAACTGATTTTTAATTGTTTTGTATAACCATGGGTAACATATTTTTTCTGAACACTGCATGGCGAAAATCAGCAAATATGTCAGACAAAGCACAACATTACAAGGAAACACCATGGCATATGTTGGCAGTTATGAAAGAATTGCTGCTGTTTTCACCCTTCACACCAGAATAATTTTTTCAATATTTACCTCCCATGTGTAGAGAGAGAAACATATGGGGCTTTACATAATCATAAGCATAAACAGGTGGCTACTTAGGTACATTTAATTTGCAGGCAACATCAATACTGAACAACACAATCAGCTCCACATGACTCCCAAACTCCTTCCACTAACATTCCATTAGAAAATTAAGATCATTAAAATAGAGGGAGGGTATTTTCCTCCCCCCATTGGCTTCAACTACCTTTCAGAGTCATGAATAAAGCATATTTTCAAAAATACCTTGGCATTTTGCTGTTTCCTTTGTTCAAAGGGAACTTCAGTAACTGTGTATAATGTATACCTTGTGAATAACTACAAGCAGCACAGTGTTTGCATTTAAAATGTGCTTGCATCTTTTATTCTCCCTATCCAGTAATCTGCTCATTATGGGCATGAAATTATAGTAGTTAAATTCTAAGTCATTTATCAAAGCATGGGGTCAGACCATCCCCTGAAAGCAACCTGGAAATGCTTCCCCAAAGGCAGTCCACCTAAAGAGGTCACCTGAGGCCCATTTCCATTTCTAAGTCCTCTGGCAAAAATCTGTGGAAATTATTATTGCTGAGAAAATTTGCTCAATCTGTGTCAGAGATTGAACTGTAAATTATATATATTTGTTTTCTTTCTAATTTCCAGAGTGAAATAATGGTGTCCTGTTGGGTGCTGAACTTCCTGTGGTATTAATATTTCTGACATAAACATCCTCCAATGACTTAGAATGCTACAGTGTAAGAAAATGAGGAGAGAGAATAATTACTATTTATTTATTTCTAACTTTTTGCCTTTTGGGAAGGGGTGCTTACCATGAGTTAAGTACTTGTCTAAGCATACTATACATCTTAACTCATTTAATAATCATGATGACTTTAATGAGGCAGGTGATATACTTTTCCCTATTTTATAGGAATGGAAATTGTAGCCCCAAGAGTTTAAGTTCTCAAACGTACCCAGCAAGGCAAGGGCTGAGAGCTAAAGTCCAGGCAGTCCGAAAAGACAATCCATGCTCTGAATCTCTCCACTCTATCTTTGGCACAGCTGTGTGCTCCTTACCGTGAAGGTTCTTCTGCCCAAAGTCACCTAGTGCCAGCAGCAATAAATCTGTAGTATTTTGAAGATCCTCGTAACAAGTTTTAGTGAGAGATGTACGGTACCTAAGGTCTGTAGAAGTTCTTTCCAGCCCTGAAGCCTTCCATGTGTCTTTTGGTAACACCAGAGATAGAACTGCAGAATTGGGAAAAGTACAGGAGCTGTATTTTCACCTGTTATGAGACAAACAGAAACATTCTCCCTCCTCAGCTAAGTTTATTAGTCTTTCTCCCTGCTTGGGAGAGAGTTTTAACGTGAACAAGTTAAGTATGGCACATTCATTAATAAGCTGTGGGTAAGACAGAGCTTTAGGCATATGTATCAGGTTATGTTATCTGATTTTCAAGAACTAACATTATTAATGTAAATTATTACACATCCCAAACATGTTAAATATGGCAGTTACTCCACTCAAAGTGTTGAAATATTATTAAGAAATAAATTGTTTTTATCTGTGCACTGGTCGAACCAAAGAGAGAAAAATGAATCAAAAGGTTTTTATGAAGTGTTTTTAAAATTGTTGACAGCTATTATAGGCAATTATACTTCAATTATTAATGTAAAGATAATTGCACATAGGAATTCTGCAGCTTGGCTTAATCTCACCTAAGATTTAACAGACTGGTTCATTGTCTTTGATGTACCTATCCTCTTCCTCTCAAATATTCAATTAATTCTCTACAACATTTTCTTATACAAATTTAGACTTCCCTTTAACTATTCTTCTATGAAAATTCTTGGAAACACTAATTAGTAGTGTCTAATAATCCTATAATTGACTCAGAAATCTGAATATTTTCTCGGTTTGTACATTATTATTGTATATTCTAGTAATTAGCTCAAGGATTTTAAGGGTTTTTTGTTTTTTGTTTTTTTATTTGCTTTGATAGGTTATTTTATGCACGCCATTTCGATCTGAAATTAAATACAGATACTAGGCTAGAGTTTCTACTAGAAGATCTGCTTTTGGAACAGTGTTGAAGAAAACAGTTTTGCAGTATACACTGACCTAAAAATTTCTTGGAAATGCAACAAAACGATAGAAAAGCTATGTGAAATGAGAACTGTAATCGTCAGATACACAGTAAGAAGGATATTTAGTAATTTGATTGCAGAACAAAGCATTTTCAAAGGGACAGAGTCACACATTCACACCAGCACCTGAGAGACACTTTGCTTTACTTTTGGAGGGACAAGATTCATAGTCAGAATACATGGCAATAAAATTTATCGCCAGGCCTTCTTCACATACCTCAGTCTATTACAAATTTTTGAATATGCATCTCACATATACATATATTGATCTATTTTAAATTGTGTGTGTAAGGGTTTGTATGTATTTGACCTATCTTTACCTATGTCTCAAAGGCAAGTTTCTTTATAATGGTAGTGGACATACTTCACATTTTGATAGCTTTGAAGTATTAAAAATGTTTCAGTCAATTTTTATATTTTTAAACTAGAGTATTTTACTGTTTTACTTCATAAAATGGCTAAAGTAAAACTCAGATAGGAATAGGAATTTCAGCACTGTTATTTTTGTTTTTGTTCACTTATGTTTGTATTGGTATTATTTTCAATACACAGTTTTGTTTTGTTTTTTGGGGGAGGAGATGTGTAAAGGTATTAATCCATTTTATAAGAGTTACTTTGTTTAAAATCTACAATAATATATTCTGGAAACCTGCATAAATATATCCAGGTGAACTGTAACCCACTGAAAGTACATAAATCTGTGTGGGCAGCACTGCAAACACTTCACCTGGTACAGTGACTTCACCTAAGTATCTGCACAGATGAGTCAAGTGTCAATTTATATTAAATATCAGTAGAGTTTGCTTTCTTACACTATTAGATTTTAAAAGTTCAATGTTTTTCTGCATCCAAAAGGGAGAATGAATGCTCACTTTGGAATCATTTCTATTAGCTTATGAAAGGTTGTACAAGTTATGATTTGGAATAATAATGAAAAGGTAAAACATGTAATTCCATGATTAAGGCTTTGAACTTTGGAGGCACAAAATTCTACTCTGTCTTAGAGCTTGTGATAATAGAGAATTTATGACATCTCTTCAAAGCTTTTAGTCCTTATCCATGATATGTTAATGTTTTGTTAATATGAGCTACTTCAAATTACTATTTTGAAAATGAAATTATATCATACATGTAAATTTCTTCCAAATGCTAAGTTGATTATATTTCATTAATTCTAATTTTGGTGATGTGTGAGAAGAGAATGAGAATCAATAGAACATTCACTCCAAGATTGCTTTTATTAGTTCACTTGCCAGGAAGTTTGGGATTTGTCACCAAAGAGATCCCACAGGGTGAATCTCAAATAACTTCGAGCAAGTGGGTGTGATGAGTACAGTCTCAGAAGCTTGTGTGGTGTGATCCATAGGATGCCACAAGGCTCCCGAGGATAGTACCTGGGTGACCCATCACGGCTGGCCTAGAAAGAAGCCCCGAGTATCTTCCCCCAAACTGTTCCAGGTGGCCTTGTGCTGAGGAAATTGGTCTAGGCAGTTCTTTTTTACCAGATGGAACTATAGGCCAGGCTGTCTTGTCTGCTTGGTCACAGAAGTCATTCTTCTTGTCCCAGTTGGGTTTGCTGGAGATGAAAACATGATGGTGGGGCAGCAGGAAGAGCTCCAAAGGCAGCACATTCCCCCCTTGTCTGTGCTTCTGTGTGTCCCCAGTGTCACTGTAAATCCTAGGGGAGAAGCTGGGATTAGGCTGGAATGAAGGTGCCTTTGGAAACTTGAGGATCCCTGAGTTTCAGACAGAACTGCCCAGAGCTGGAAAGCACCACTTCCTGAGGACATTCTTGCCCACCCTAGACCAGAGGAAAGAGATTTGGTCAGAGCTGGGAAAGCAGCCAGGGGTTGGACCAGGAAAAGAAGATTGCAAAATCTTTACAGTGATCTCAAGTCGTGTACTTTGTGATATATTGTTAGGAAATCTAATTTTTAAAGTTACTATTTTAAAGTTACTATTTGGGTGGATATCAATTAAGGAGAAAGAAAAAAACAGAAGATAAAAAGTCTGGTGCCCTCTATTCTGCACAGTGAAACAGGAAATGGCTCTTGCTGTTCTTTCATGGGGGGTTTTGTGAGAGGCTGCTGCATGCAAAGGACGACCCGCTGGTGAGACTCACAAACGTGTTTTGTGAACCAGAATAAACACGTTTTTGTGAGCGACGTCCCTATAAGTTACACGAGTAATAGGAGGCAACTTGGCTTAGTGGCAAAATGCAACATTTGGATGTCAAAGTTCTGACTTGAGATTTTAGAGCCACAGCTACCACCTGTGAAAACTGTGACCATTTCCATATTTCCCAGTAATAATATTGGCTTTACTGTTCTCAGAAGTATTGTGAAGATAAACGATGCATATGAAAACATTATTCAAACTTGTGACTTTCTAAACAAATTTCAGTTATTGCTGTCACTATTGATAAAAATGATTGCAAATCATTAAGCATTAGTTAAAAGTAAAAACTCTTCCCAAACCTAAGATTCAGGGAAAAGATGCTAAAGAGTAGATTCACGTATTAGCTAATTTTACAGTAACTTCATTTATTGCATTTCTTTATAATTTTTATTTCTCAAGTGACATGTTCTTTATGAACAATCTCTCCTAATTTAAAAATAACAATAAAATCTATTTTAATAACTCACATTCCAAAGTGGAAATAGAAATCAATTTTCTTCCTGTTTTTAACTTATTTTAGAAATATCATATATTGACTTATTTTATAATAATTCTCATGATTACTTAGCTCTTGAATCATGTTTTATTTCTCATTGGAAGAATAATAAAGCATATTTTCCCCAGTATTAAGCTATTTATATTCTTTGTAGAAAAGAGGGAGGAAGAATTAACCAATTTATAGCTAGATCTATTCTGGTGATGTTTTAGTTTATATTTAACTTATTTCATTAGAAAATTGAATTTTTAACGTGGCATCATATTAAAAAAAAAACTTGCCCTAGTTTACATGGTATGAAATGACTGTTTATATGGGGCACTCTGGATTGGCTGCAATAGTGTATGATGTGGTAATTTAGTCAAGTTATTTTTCCCTATATTCTGCCACTTAGTATGCTAACTTGTGCACTACATCATCTTCTAAGAGAAAACACATTGATTCACAGATATATTTTTCTTGCAATAGAGACACCCAACAAGACAGTGCTGAGAAGTGTGATTAACTTGAAATAATAGTGGCCCTTAGGGTTTCAGGCTCTTTCTACTTCATAATATTTTAGGTCTGTTATTACCTTAGGTGAACTCTATTCCCCAAGAAAGATGACGCTGAATTAATTTTTTGGTGACTTATGTCATCAATATAGCTGGGATAAAAATAAAACTATGTGTCTCTACTTTTATGAGATTCTAGGTAGCTATTTTTTTAAAAACTTATTTCCCCCAAACTGCTGAATTTTCTATACCCTGATAATGATTGTGGACTCTTAGAAATAAATCTTCACACACTGACAAATGCGATTAAATTCACACACACACACACACACACACACACTCACACAAATTCATTTACTGTGGCAAATTCAAGTACACTATTTATTAGCTTTTCCTTGATACAAGGCATAATATAATTCTCTCAAAGTAACCATTTGTTTTCCTTACTGCCTTCAAACACGCCATGTAGTGAATGAACAGTTTTCAATTTCTAAAGATTTTTAGGACAGACTGCACATGCTACCTTAGTAATTCCTTAGAATTATGTCACTCACATTTTCTTCAGGAAGTTTACATCTAAAAATAATTGAAATTCCTTTTAGCATGATTTAAAAATGCCTGATTAGAAGTGTTTATACAGTAATTCTAAATATACATAAATATACCATAACCTGGTTAATAAATAATTTGAATTATAGGTGAGTTTAATTGGAGTACATTCGTTGAGTAAACTAATAAGCTATCTCATTCTCATAAGTTTTTAAAATATGCTCTTCTTAAATATATAATATCATTAACTTTTTGTTTGAGAAATCAGTTAACTCATTTTTTATTTTCTCTGCAATTTACCAGAATTTTTCAATAAATAAATTTCTGAAAGTGAGGCAGAGCAGATGTGCCCATAAATAAAAACAAAGCAATTAAAACAGGAGAACCATGTAAACATTCAACTGTAAGAAGTTCTTTCTCAGTAAAATGCACTGAGGCAGTGATTTATGCTTACAATATTAGAGAAAAATGTCAAATAGTAAAATTAACAAAACAGAAATTAGTGCAAAAGTGAAAACAGTGAACTTGTTTAATGAAAAGCTAAATAAGCAAAAGAAAAAAATAATACATAGTCAAAACAATGATCTAGCCTGGCATTTTTCCAAGGAGAGATTTAAGGAGCACCAATATACTCTGATATATTATGCTATGATTTATGAATGTGTGTTTTCCCCGAGTTTTAAAATGAAAGAAATTCAGGAAATTCTGCATGTCTTATTCCCCTTTTGAGAGTCACAGTGCATCTAATGTTTCTGAAAGTCTTAAGTCATTGGAACTATGCAGATGTTTTTCTTTATGTTAAAATACACATAAAATTTTTAATTATAAAGTATATGATTCGGTGGCATTTGATATATTTATAATATTGTATAATCAGCATCTGGTTCCAGAAATACAACTTTTCAATCAATTTGGCTGTGAATCAATTTCCTTTGGGAATAGCTTTTAATTTTGGTGTCTCTAAAGAATACATTGATGTAAAACTTAATCTAATTCAATCTTTTCTTTCTAAAAATTAATAGTAAAAAATGTGATCTTGGGCTGGGAAGATAGCTCAGTCGGTAGAGTGCTTGCCTTGCAAGCACAAAGCCCTGGGTTTGATCCCCAGCACTGCAAAAAAAAAAAAAAAAAAAAAAAAATGTGATCTTGATAGACCAGTTGCCTTTCCCTAGATCACATTGGTAGTGGAGGCAGAGTCACTATTACTTAGAGACTTCCCATTTCCAAGCATAGGGCATTTTCTGTTCCAAGGTATTTACCCTTGTTTCAATTTACATTGCCTAATCCGATAATTCATTAATCTCCAACAGTATGTCAGCATTTTACCTCGAAGAAGTCAGGATTTAAAAAAGTATCTAATCTTTCAAAAAAGCAAGGTGCTTTGGAAAGCTACACCATATTTTTTGTATGACTCTTCTCGCGATTTTCTTAAGAGAACTTTCATTGTAATGCCTCTCTAATTCATACAATTCTGTTCTTAGGTCTCTTTAAGATCGTGGCTGATAAAACTCCATACCTTACTATGGAAGAAATTACAAGAACTATTCATATTGGACCCAGTAGACTAGGGCATCCTTGCTTCTATCATCAGAAGGATGTAAAACTAGAAAGTATCACCATAAAGCAGGGTGAGAAAATTATGCTCAATTCAGTTGAAGAGATTGATGGAGAAATAATGGTGAACTGTGGAGTAATAAGGAATCATCAAAATCACTCATTTACTTTGCCTTTGGCACAAGAAGGAAAATTCTACGAGTGTGAAGATGAACATATTTATACCCTAAAGGAGATTGTCGAATGGAAGATTCCCAAGAACAGAACAAGAACTGTGAAACTTACAGATTTTTCAAATAAGTGGGATTCAATAAATCCATTCCCTAAAGACTTTTATGGTACTCTAATTCTCAAACCTGTTTATGAAATTCAAGGCGTGATGAAATGTAAGTATCCATTGAAAACAATGCTCTATGAGCATGAGAATTGTGGGGTTTGGGAAGAAAGGTTTTAGAGGCAGAAGAATGGGCCTCTGTCCTTGTCTCACTCAAGTCTCAGATTTAGATTCCTCCTCTACTCATATGCATACCACATATCTATTGTGAGAATCAAATTGGGTAGTGTACACACAGGTATATTATAAATTGTATTGCACTATTCAAATGTAAGATACAGTAACTTTCAGATACAGACAGAGCAAAATACTAATTCATTTTTATTAGTGCCAGCTAAACATGATTGGACAGAACTACTTTTAAAAATAGAGCACATCTGTTTAGAAATCGACTTTCTTGTATGGAGGTAGGTGAAATGGAAAGTGTTAAGGATGCAAAGTTTCATTAATGTGTCCCCGATCCACATTAATGAAATGTGATAAACCATTTTCCCCTCCAACCACCTATCAGTGGTGGTCACAAATCTCTCTTAGTATGGAGTTTCCCTGACTTAAGGAAAAATGATAAAAAAAAAAATTACCACATTAGTGTGTTGCAATATGTAATCTTCATTGAATTATTGATTTTTTTAAAAATAGGAATATCAGAATATTTGGAGGGAGCAGTGTTAGTCTAAAGTTTTAACAACTTGAATTTTCAAGATTATGGCCCTTACATTGGGCAACTATAGAGCAAAGGGCTCTGAACTTGAAATCAAAAGGATCAATAACTTTCACATTGTAGCTTTGTATGAGCCATTTAAACTTTCTGGTGACTAACCTTTTACCTATCACTTGGAGTTGTTCTGAGAGTGAAATAAGTTACTATTAGAGAACTATATATAATACACTTGAGAACATAAAGCCGTAGGTGAAAATGTTTGGTCAGAAGGTATCTCCTTGGATATTTTAAAAGCTATTTCTCTTTGCTCTCAGTGTTACCCATACAATTATGAAAAAAATAATATAAATATTTTCACAAGTTTTAGATCTTTGTGTTAAATTGTTTTCTCAAATATCTAACCAAAATTGATCAATTCATTTTTAACTAAAGATATAGGAGTTCCACTCACAATTTTTTTAACATTACAAAAAAAATTGAGGTCACAGCAAATTTTAGACCTCACATTAGTGTTCTGTTAGCTGTCCCCAAACGTGATTGAAGTGGGAGATTGAATGTTTCTCAATTTTCATAAAAGTAGGTAACATTTTCTCACTTTAAAAATCTGTTAATTTTCTAAAACCACTGGCGTCTTCTACTTATCACATGGTTGCAAGTGAGGGCGAACCCAGAACCTTAGCACATGGATATGAGTTTAGATTAGGGATCAGGTCTTGAAGGATGAATAGGAGATAGATAAAAGAGAAAGGCACAGTTTGGAGGAAGCAGAATCAGCTTACAGGTAAGCAGGCAGGCAAGAGGAGGGAACTCAAGGACAGGTGGTATAAGAAAAAAGAGGGCAGAGTGAGACAAACATAGAAACATGCAAGGGGGAGTACAGTGGGTCACTGAAGTCTTTGAAATATATTTGAAGGGGTTGAAACTTGTTCTAATCAAGAAAGGGTTTAAACTGGAAGACACGGAGACAGGAGTGTAGAATGTTAGTTGGGTCTATGGTAGGCTATTCAGGTTTATATGATACAGATATCAATGGGAAAATCAGAGAAAGATAGTTGGGCTTAATGTTTATTTAAGATGTATAGTGAGCAGATTTGGAGGTACATTGGGAAAGCAGTTGACTTTATTCCCAACCTTCTGACTTGACGTACTGGTTGGATGGAGGGGCATCTTATTAAATATAACCATTAGAGGAACAGAAAACACTATCAGAATTGTTTAGGTGGACTTAAATACTGTTTCCTGCTAACCAGTATCCCAGAAGAAGTCTTTGATTGCAATAGAAACCTTCACAAAATGTTTTAGTCCAATTTCCATTCTTTAATGATATCAAAATTAAATTTTTATTTTGATTATTGTGGACCTTCACTTCTTGGGTATTATTTTAGATGGTCGCTCTTAGCCACCTCAGGACAGGTGCTGGCTTGCATGTGTATTGACTACTGAATACTCTGAAAAGGGTAGAGGGTGTGGACACGAACACCCCATTAAAAACTGTTCTTGTTGTTGTAGGCATTTTCTCCCTCGATATAAAATGCATAGCAAATCGTGGTCTTGTTTTACATTATTCTTTCTTCAGCTAAAGACTCAAACACTCCATGAAGTCGAGGGACCTTGGGAAGTGGTTTTCTGCAGGCCTTGAGTATCAGGCAGAGTCCAAACCCCTCTTGGCTTCAGCTCTTCCTTTCTAAAGTGACAAGAAAAAGAACAGGTCAGAGTGGGGATAGAAGTTTTATAGAAACCTTAGGGGAAGTACAAGAGGAAAAAGACTGAGGGCTACAGAAAGCTATGAAATATTGATTTGCTGAAAAGAGAACATGGCAAATAAGTAGAGAGAAGGGGGAATACAACATATTCTACTGGTGTTACTAGGTTTTAATATATTATTAATGTGATAATTTAGGTTTCATAAAAAAGAAAAGGAGCAGAAATGTTTAAATGAAATATTTGTTTCTGGAACTTTTGGTCAAAGTCCCATATAGTCCTGAAACCTCATTAACCTTCACCATATATTTAGTGATTTTTTAAAAAAATTATACCTCTCGGGAAAACAGATATAAACGATAATCCAAGACCTCTAACTACTGGTCACATATAAGTCATTTTATGATGTGTTTGTTCTTTGCACAGAAATGTAAAACTCATATCACTGGAGTAAATAGAATGCATAATATTTGCAAATGAAAAATTGAGTCATTCAAATTTGCTTCATAAAAATGCAGGTCTTGACTGTTAAGATGTTTTAAAATAGAATTATATTTTGATGTATAGATTGATAATTAGTCCTTACCTAACTGAAAATTTCAGTATTGTACAATGTGTTTTTTTTGGGGAGGGGGGGATGAGGGAAGATAGCCCTAATGCTGCCTCAAAACTGGAGTACAGTCTTTAACCAGATACATAAAATACTAATTCATTTTATAAATGTGGAGCTGAAAGAAGCCTCAGAATCTGAGTGTTGTACTTAGGTGATGAAAAACTAGTAGAAAAAGTACTTTGTTTTTAGTACTGAAACTTCCTTTTTCTCTCATTTAATTTTAAAAAATAATTTCAAAATTCATCAAAATAAAAAATCTTATGTATGATTATAATACACAAATAAAAATTCTTTTTTAAAAAGTCAAATGGTAATAAAGAAAGCTATAACAAAGTTATCAGTAAACCTTGTGCCCTTGACCATTCCCCCAAATTTTCCCCATATTATCTTAGAGTAGCAGAATAAATACTTGATTTAAGTGTTTTCTGCTAGTTTTTTCTATTTGCATTCACACTTCCAAATAGTAGGAATATTACTGCTTTTCAAGTCATTGATTTTAGACAGTCACAACTAACTTTCGCATATGGCCATGAAAGGGGGATTCTCTTATAAGTTTTCTTCCCTTTCCCCATTTTCTCAGTATATGGTAAGTTATTTCCATTGTTGTGACAATTCACTGCTGAACCAGTGGTATTTCCTAACTGCTTTTCTGTAATGATGACCTTATTGTTTTCTTTCCTAAATCTCTAACATCTTTGTGGAAACAAAGCCACTCAATATAATTACCTACAGAGCCCAAACCATCAGTAAATTGACATTCTTTCTTTTCCTGTGAAAGCGTTCCTTCTGAAATCGCCCATACTTAAACTACTATCTGAATTGGTTGCTTTGTAGATCTACTGCTCAGTCACTGCCTGTTTAAAATCATCTGGTAATTTCCTTTTGTTCTGCTTCTATGTTGATCAGTGATTTTTGCAATGAAATAACTAACTTTCTTTTCCTTGATTTTCTTTCAGTTCTGATGGTCCCATCCCCACTTGTTTCTGGAGAAAGCACATAGGATTTTAATTAATTAGAGAAGTTTGAAAATTCTCTATCCTACATACACATTAGATTTACAGTTTGATTATTTATAGATCTACTAGTTGAAAATAATTTCCCCTCTGAATTTTGAAAGCTTTGGTGCCTGATATCCTACAATCCAGTATTGCCTTTGAGAGATTATCCATAGCATCCTGAAGTTTCACAATATTGTGCTTGTGTTGGGTCCATTCTTTCATTAGGATGGCAGTTTCATTCTGGAAATATAGGTTCATCATTTCTGAAATGATTTACCTGACACTTCTTCTCCACTACATTTTGTCTTCTCTTTGTCTTTAACTTCTCATCCCACGTGAAAGTCCAGTCTTGATCTTCTAGGCTTTTTCTATATTTGTTTTCTCTTTTACCTTCAGCAAAAATTCCTTAAAGTTTCAACTATCTTAGTGAATTTTAATTTCAGCTATCATGTTTTCAGTTTCCAAGAGTTATTTCTTACATCATTTTATAACCCTGATCTCATTTAAAGGATGCGATTTCTTATCTTTGGGAAAATTTTGAGAAACTTTTAAATTTTCTTTAAAGTTTTCTATTGCTGTGTGTATTTTATCTCCTTTCAATCATCTATATTTTTTAAGTTTTGGTCTGTGATTATTAAGTGTTTACATCAAATGCTTGGTGAGTATCTGTCATTAGTTTGTATTTACTTGTGAGGTAATTTTTATTTTAAATTTATAAGTGAGACACTATTTCTATACAAGCATATGAATTTTAGGTCTTATTGTGCCTCCTCTTTGACTGGGGCATTCCCACAGTCGGGTTCTATCCTCTGGAAGTTACTTAGCTTCACAGGGAATGAATCCTTCTGAATGAATCTTTCCAATATCTTAAATTATTATTAAATTAACAATTATATAATTATTATATTATTATATTAATATATATTATATATATTATATAACAATATATTATATATAAATATATAATATATATTATATAATAATTATTATAATTAATAATTATTATTAAATTACTGAATATAAATAGGGGGCAGCTACCGTCTCACCACTTTCTTTAAAGATTTAGACTAATTCTATTTATTTTTAGAATCATGCTTCTTTTCTACTTAGTCAGGCCTAATTTCTGACTTCTACTATTTTCTGTAGGGAGGGAAGTAGGAGTGGTCACCCATCTTCCCTAGATTAGAGTGAAGACATGAACTCTACTATTCCTCAGACATTCATATAAACTCCTTGTTTTTAATGCCCTAGCTTTATTTCATCATTTAGAGGGGCCTTATGTGTCCAGTTCCTAAAGTCTTAGGAAATCTATGGGGCAAGAAAGGCTTACTTTTCACAGAATTCTGCCTGTTTAGGCACATGGATAATTCCCTTTTCCCTTCTCCATGGTCATTTACCACTCTTTCATCTGATTTGTCTTTGTTTAGGTTAAGGAAGGCAGATATCTTTTAGATACTTCAAACTAACTAACTCTCTCTTTCTCTCTCTCTCATCCTTTTGTGCCCTTGTGGTAAATTTGAGGGATAAAAGTTTTGGCAAGGTATATATTTCACCTGTAAACTTCACTACTTACTTAAATTAGTCCTAGCCCAGAGTTTTGCCCAAACCCGCTGTAATCTCTTAAAGGATTGGTTGCTATTGCTGGTAAATTTTAAGTATGATTTTTTAAATTAATATTTTTAGTACAACATAATTTTCAGTAGTGTATAAAAATGGAGCCAATTTATTGTTTCTTTTATCTTTTCAGTGTTTGAGATATAGTAAATGTTCAATGACTATTCAGTAAATCAAGTACATATATGAGTGAATAAAGCAACCAAAATACTGTTTGTGCATATATATTTATATTGCATAGTAAAAAGTTCCTATTTAAGTAACCAGATGTTTTCTCACTCCTTATGTCCAGATTTCATTTATTAGACATGTATTTATGATTTCAATAGCTAAGGATAATGTTAACTTCATGGATCCCAAGTTGATATCAATTATTTTCTTATAACTGTTTTAATTTTTATTAGTGATACTTTCCCTAATGCATGCATGAAAATACTGTGATGACATGAAATTCAAAACCAGTAGGTACACAAGATTCCACTTCATCACAAGACTACAGACTTACTGCTAACAGAAATATCAAATAGAGATCAAGAGGAAGGTACACGTTTTCATTATGTTCATAATTACTTTTACAGTACCAAATATTAATATTGTATCTTTCAGGGTTCTCCAAAGAAATTTATATACAAATATACATAGTATTATAAATAAATATTAATTATTATATTTAATATTGTTTATTTTAAAGAATTGGCTCATGCACTTATGCTGGTTGGTAAGTTCTAAATTTATCTGACAGACAAATAAGCTAAAGACTTGGGCGTGAATTCATGCTATAGCCTTGAAGCAGAATTTCTTTTTCTTCAAGTAACTTCAGTTTTGGCTCTTAACCTTCAACTGATGGATGTGGTTCACCTACATTATAGAGGGTAACATCCTTTATTTAAAGGCTACTGATTTTATTATTAACTACAACTATAAAATACTTTCACACCAGTACCTAGATTAGTGTTTAATTAAGTAACTAGGTATTATAGCCTAGCTAAGTTTATCGTCACAACTATCAAATACATTGAAAATACATTGAAGTACATAACCTAGTATTAAAAAATGCTTAAATTCAACTTAACATTTAAAACGCAGGGCTGGGGATATAGCACAGTTGGTAGAGTGCTTTCCTGGTTTGCACAGGCTCTGGGTTCAATCCCCAGCACCACATACACACAGAAAAAAAAACCCAATAAAAATGGAAATGTGAAAGGCGGAGTGGTGTTATAGTGATCTATATCCAAAGCAAGTATAATCATTTTATGTGACTCCTGATTTCTCAATGAGGGTCATGATAATTTGTTTTTAGAAAGCAGTTCTAAAAACACTTTCTGTCCTTAAAAATATGAATGGCAGAATAGCCAGAGGAGATCATGTAGCAACATGGAAATTCATAGTATAGCTTCTCTCAAGTTGAAATGAAAGGGAATAAATGGAAAAAAAAATCACAGAATATCCACAAAGAAAATTTATATAAAATGGATAAACTGTAAAATAAATTTTAGTTTAAAAGTTTGGGGCTGGGGAGATAGCTCAGTTGGTAGAGTGCTTGCCTTGCAAGCACAAGGCCCTGGGTTCAATCCCCAGCACCACAAAGGGAAAAATAAAAAAGTTTGGAACAATGCAGAACTCAGAAATTATTAGGAAGTCTAATAACTGCCATATGAGAGAGATATGTAATACAAAAATAAAACAATTCATGGAATAAATAAGATATCAGGATAAAGTTCATAATACTTTTTCTTTTCTTGGACACCAGGGATTCCATCCCAGGGCACTTAACCACTGAGCCACATCCCAGCACTTTCTACTTTTTATTCTGAGACAAGTCTCACTATGTTGCTTAGGGCCTTGCTAAGTTGCTGAGACTGGCTTTGAATTTGCAGTTCTCCTGCCTCAGCTGCTGGGATTACAAGCATGGACCACTGCATTCAGTCACATGTATAATACTTTTGAGAAAAATATGTATATAGTCTTGAAAAGTAACTGACAAATCTGACTGAAAGGGGATTTTCAGCCCTGACGCCGTAGTGAGGCTAGTTCTACAGCAGACCACCTGCCATTGCCTTGTGGGTTCTTGTCTCATAAATTTGAAGAATGAAATCCACAGAAGAGGAAGAGGACATATAAAAGAATAGGATTTATTCAATTGAGGAAGAAAAAGAGTTCCTACAGGGCCAGAGGGGACCCAATGGGGATTGCCAAGTTAGTGTAGTATCTAGGGGCTTATACAGTTACTGGGAAGGAACACTAATGGATATCTCTGCTAATCAAGTACTGGAAAAGTATGAATGTGATTGCTCAAAATCTGTGCTAAGTAGGTATTAGGAAATTACCAATGCTGTTGTTCAAAATTATGATAAACAGGTATTGGAAAAGTGTGAAGATTTTTAGTTAGCCCTTGGGTCTGTAGTGTTCACTCAGATCTGAACCCCTTACCTTTTACACTTCTGTTTTTCCACCTCCCCAGGACAAAGGAGTTGACTGGAATGTTTGGAATGTTTCTACAGGTTAACTTCCTGGACTGGCTTTACATTTTAAAAAGTACCTTAATTGGAACCCATTACCAACTTAGAAAATAAAAATGTACAAATGGTAGATTATCATTATTACTATCAAATAATAATATAGAAGAGACCAGAGTTGGGAGAAGAGAGGTCTAAAAGTTGTTTAGAAAAAAATATGTAGAAATAATCACTATGCCTTAAAGACTTGAATGAGACGCTGCAGATTTCCAGTCTTACACTAAGTTAGGCTCAATTGTAAAGAATAAGTCCTCTTGTGCTCAGTTGGGACTGAGTGTATCCTATGAGTGAATATTAATATTATTACCATCCAATGAAACATGATCGCCTAATGTGGAAGCTTAAAATAACTCTATTCTCTCTTCAAAGATAATTTTTAGTGGGTCCTTCAAAAACTTAGCTAAGAGAATCACTGCAGTGGGTCATGCAGAAAAGCCCCACATCATGATTACATTTGTCCACACTGTGGAGGGACTTCCCCTGAAGAATGAGCAGAAAGATAAAGTTTAGTGAAATGACTCAGCAGAATAAGGGGGGAAAGCAGTGCTACCTTGTTAGAGCAAATGGAATGGAAATTGTTGTTCACAGGTGCTCCCTTTGGAGAACCAGATAATAGTTCATGTCTACCCACCAAGAAGGAACATTTGGGAAGTCTAAACAAAGTTTCTGTAACTGTACTTTACTTTTCTTTCAGTTTAATTTAAAACTAGAAAATGTGTAATGAACACCTTCCTGAATGTCTCATGCTCTGAGTGGTAACTTCTTATCTCTATCATTCTGAAGTCAAAAAGAATTTTTTGGAAAATGTCATTTTCTAATTTAGCTTGTACTCCCTATATATATTTTTTGTGGAGAGAAGATTATATTTTCCCAGTTGTAAAATGGTAAATGATTGTGATACCGCCAGTTATCAGTTACCTGCTTCCTCAGATGTTGAAGTGGTGACACTGGAGAAGCAGGTCAAGGCAGGAGTAGAGTAGAAAGTAAGAAACTTTATCAAAGGATAGTAAAACAGACTTCTCCGGGTGGAAGAAGGGGACCCAAAGGCAGAATCTGTGGAATGAGGAAGTCTTGTCCTTTTTAGACAACTAAAGTTTCCTTTGTTCTCCTGCATTCTTCTCCCTTATCTTGTTCATTTCTCCTCATCCTGTATAGTGACTGGGGATGTGGGTGAAATGGCCGTCGGGTGAGCAGGTAGGCTGGAGGGGCCAAGGTGGGAGTGCCAGGCAGGAAGGTAGCGGCAGCGCAGGGGATAGTGATTAGTAGCTCTCTGTCTGCTCAGGAGTTGCTTCATTATCAATCTTTTGGGGAGGGGTGGTATCCAAGGGCTCTGGAGACATGAACCAGTTTCCAACTTCCTGGACTCAAATGGGCCTCAATTTTCTCCATTGGACTGATCACCTATTCTGTACTGCCTGTCTTGAATTCTGGCTTCAATTGTTTAAAAAATTCACCAACACATGCACAACTAGAACTATATATACCAAAATGTAAGTATTGGTAATCTAAAATTTTTATCAATTTATTAAAGATTATTATTTACCCTTTTACATTTTAAATATTTTTAAATTATTCTAACTTACTGTTTCCTAATAAAACCAAAAAGTGTTGGTTTCTTTATCTTTTGTTAGGTGAATTCCCTAGACGTAATAATATTTTCCATAAAAATTAAAGGTATTCCAGTTTAAAGCCAAAGCATATTAATTATGCTGTTAAAAAAAAAAAACCTCTTGTGTTTTAATTGTTGCCTGAGGGTTTATAATGCACATTTACTAATCTAAGTCCATTTTCAAACAATAAAAATAATTTCGTGGGTAGTGAAGCTACTTTAGGATAAAATATTCCCAATTCTTTTCTCTCATTCCTTAATAGCAGTTCTGTCAGTCTTTTCACTTACCGAACTATCATCATCCAGTATAGTGGTGCTATTATTATTTTGAACAAGCAATTACCAGTTAGATCAATTAAAAGTGAAACAATAAAACATCTTATTCCTCCTTAACCCTATTCCTTTTCTTTATGTACTTCTGAGTGTCTGACCTTTTTTTTTTTCTTTTAGTTTGAAAAGCTTTACAAAAATTTTTCTTGCAAGGCAGGTCTATTGCTAACATTCTCTGAATTTTTGCTTGAGAAATTCTTTTCTTCCCCCTTCATATTTTGAAATTTAGCTGGATAAAATGCTACATAGTGTTTAAATTCTACATTGTGTTTTCTTCTTTCAAGACTTGAAGTTTGTCACTCTACGCTTCTTGCTACATGATTTATGGAGACAATTCCAATGTATATCTTATACTTGTTTCTCTGTAAGTAAGGTTTTTTTCCCTTCTCTGTCTTCAAGTTTTCTCTTTGTTTTTGATTGTATGTGGTTTCAAATATAATTTTTTGGGGGGGGGCAAGGTGACAGGAATTGAACCCCAGGAGGCACTTAACCACTGAGTCATGTTCCCAGTCCTTTTTTATTTTTTATTTTGAGCAGGGTCTCACTAATTTGTTTAGGGTCTTTCTAAGTTGCTGAGGCTGGCTTTGAAATGGTGATCCTCCTGCCTGTGCCTCGTGAGTAGCTGGGATTATAGGTGTATCCCACTGTACCAGGCTTGAATACAATATTTCTATGTGTAGATTTTTTTGGTACTTATTATGCTTATTATTGTATGTGCTCCATTATTTTAAAAAAACTTCTCAGTCTTATTCAAATATTTCTTCTCTTCCTTTTCCTCTTTCTCTCTAGTACTTCCATGATACGTTTATTACATCTTTTGTAAGTGTTCTACAATGCTTTGATATTTTTAAAGTTTTCTTTTTCTTCCTTTTATGTTCTTTCCTTCTTTATTTTTTTCAGAGAAAAGGTTTATTTTGATTAACAGTTTCAGAGGTTCAATCCGTGGTTGGCCAACTCTGAATCTTTAGGCTAGAGGAGAGGCAAACATCATTGTGGAAGGATATGGCAGAGGAAAGCAGCTCAGGATATGGTACCCAGGAAGCAGAGAGAGAGCTTGATCCTTTTTCTTTTGCTGTGCAATCTAGAAAGTTTCTATTGTTATGTCTTTAAGATCATTGATTCTTTTCCTTGGCAGTGTCAAGTCTATTGAATAATCCATCAGAATCACTTTTCCTGTCTACTCTTGTGTTTTTAATTTCTATCACTTCTTTACACTGTTTTTTCGTTTGAGGGTCTTGCTATGTTGCCCAGGCTGGCCTCAAACGTTCTATCCTCCTGCCTCAGGAGCCTCCTGAGTAGCTGGGATTATAGATGTGTGCCACCATACTTGGCTATTATCATTTCTTTGTAATTTTTTTCAGAGAGTTTCCATCTCTCTACTTACATTTCCTATCTTTTCTTCTTGAGTGTCCCATTTTTCCATGCTAGTCTTTAGCATTTTAATAATGTATTAAACCCATGGTCTGTAACTCCAAAATCTGATATTGGTTTTGGTATGTGCTCTTTTTCTTCAGACTGTGCCTTTTGCCTTTTAATATACCTTGTAATTTTTTGTGTGTGGAAAACCAGACAGGCAGAATGTTTCAGGTGGAAGAAACTAAGGTAACAGCCCTTTAGAGTGAAATTTTACACTTAGATGGCTAGGAGTTAGGCTTTTTTCACTATTTACTATAGTTAGAGGCATGAGAGACTAACATGTCGTACAGTGTTTGTTTTTATCTCTCTTCTTGTATTACCCTAGAGACTCCCTCTTAAGTAGGGCCTTGAATGTCATTCTTTCAGTTGGAATACACAGTTATTATACAGAAACCCTGTTGATGTGACCATAAATTTTGAGGTTTCAGTGATTTAGTGAGCCTACACATCTGGAATGTGACCTTTAGAAGTTATTCTCAGTGTTTTTTTCTCTCCATTAGTGGTGGCAAAGTGTCTGGAAGGGTGTGAAGTTGGGTTTTCCCCTTCCTTTGTAGAAGTATAGAGGAGGCTGAAGTTGAGCATTTGCTTTCATCATTCAGAGGTTGGGATTGGGAGATTCCTTTCTTCCATGTCAGTTAGGTTTTGGTAAAATTCAATAAGCTGGTTAGACTTTAGTGAAGTAGTTTTTCCTTGAGGACAGGGTTTTTTTTTAAAAGGAGAGCAGAGTACTCTGGACGTGTTTTAAAATGGTTGTGTTTCCCCTCACCCTGCCAAAAGCACAGGGAGAGGGGATTTTTCTTCAGTCTTTGCTCTGAGAACCTGGTGGGGCTCCTGGAAGAAAGACTCAGGGAAGTGTGGGAGGTCCTCCCAAGCATGGCCCCAGTGGCTTTGATCTCTCAAGCAAGTTCACACTTAGTTTCTAGCAATTACTCAGTTATCCTTTTTGTGTTACCAGTTGCTGAACTTCAGCAGTAGTTTCTGCTCCCAGTTGGCTGAGACTCTCTGTGTTCATCTACTGTCTAGTTTTGGGGTAGCGATTTGTCCTGTGACCTCAATTTTCTGAAGGATCTGAAATGAGTTGTAGATTTTGACTCCATGTACACTTCCCTTGTATTGAATCTTCTTTGTTCTTTTTTTTTTTTTTTTTTAACTGAAGAATAAAATCTTGGGTGAAAAGACTTCACTCTGCCCCTATTTTATAGCTTAATATCTCTATTGTTTTGTAGAAATTCAACAATGTAAGTATTTGTTGCATAGGATAGGTCACTGAGCAAGAGAAACTGTATCGTGTTTTAAATGAAATATGCAATATCTGCTATGATGTATAGCAAGAGTTTTTAACAGTGGAAACCTTTTTCTCCACAATGAAATTTTCATTGTTTACCGGATCACTTCTGTTGTGCTGACAATTGTTTTTAATTCATTAAACTCATGTATTTAATATCTACTTATGGCCAGGCACCTTTCTATACAATGATAGATATATTGATAGACAAAACAATCAGACTTCTGTCCCCAGGGAACACATGTTCCAATTTAGTAAACAAATAATAGACAATAGTCATAATAAATAAGCAAGCTATATGGAATAATTGAAGGTGCATGGTGACATGAAAAATAGAGAACTGTCTTGCAAAGGGCAGGAATTTGCAATTTTAAATAGACTATTAAGAGTACTGACTGAAATGAACCCCACTATTATGTATAACTTACAATATACTAAAAAAAAGAGTAGGCCTCATTGACAAGATGATATTTAAGCAATCTTGAAAAGAGAAAAGAGTCGACCATGAACATATCTAGCTGAAGGATGTAGCAGGCACAGGAAACAAGCCATGCAAAAATCTGATTGACAGCAAGGAAGTCAGAAAGAGCAGTGAGGTAGAGTGAGACAAGATAGTAGCAGATGCAATCCAAGTGGCCAGGTAAAGACATTGGCTTGTATTATGAGTGAAGGAATTGACATTGTAGGCCCAAAATAGACGTTATGGCAGACATAATATTCTTTTTATTATTTTGAGATGGAGTCTTCCTATGTGATTGAGGCTGACCTTGAACTTGGGATCCTCCAGCCTCAGTCTCCCAGAGTAGAAACAATTGAGTTAGCATTAAAAAAAATCTTTAGTCACTCCACTGAGTTCTGATTGTTTGGAGACTTGTTAGTAAGTCTTTGCAATAAAGCAAGTAAGAAATAATGTGGTATAGATCAGGGTAATCCAGATATAAGGGACTTCAGGTGCTAGAAAAAGAGGAAACTTAAGGATGTCCCTAAGATTTATGGAATGAAGAAGGAGAAAGGAGTTCCCAATAACTAAGATAGAGAAAGTGCCAGATAGTCAATTTTTTTGTGGAGGGTAGTGGGGAGGGGATCAGATTACAGTTTGGGTGCATTAATTTTGAGACATCTACTATATGTACAAGTGAAGATCTTAAACAGAAGATCTTGGAATTCAAGAGAATGATTTGATTAGAGCTTTACTTTGGGGAGTCATAAGCATATAGATGATATTTTAAAAGATGAGATTGTATAAGATCACTGTAAGCATGAGTGTAGGAAGAGAAAGGAAAAGAATGAAGGCATACTAAATGGTGTGTGTGTGAGTGGTGGGTGGTATGGAAAGAGAAGAAACCAGAAAAAAAAAAAAAAACTGAGAAAAATCACAAGTATGATAACAGGGAAATATGTCAAAAAGAGGGAGTCGAATCTACTTTGTCAAATGCTATTAATACATGATATGAAATGAAATAAGATAGCATTACTTTAGTCTACTTAGGAACAGAAGTTTTGAAGGTAGGTCAGTTAGTTATTGGATACAGAAAATTTAACCACGTTGAGATGGTTTGGCCTGGAGGCTTTTTCTGGCACCAATAAAATCAGGCAAAGGTAATAAGGCTACTGGTGGCTACAGGTCCCACTGTACATGGATGTACACTGGCATCTAGTTTGTAAGGGGGCCCAGATGAACAGATGGACTAATTGAGAGATCATGGAAAGTCCTTGATGGCATTTATTCTACCATTCTCTAATTTTTCCCTGCACTTGAGGAATCTTGAGCCTAAGATGCCTATTGAGAGCTAGCCCTAAAATTCTTAGAACTGGTTAATTTTGATCCAAATAACAAAATTTTAGTTTCTAAAATTGCTGTAGGGTTCAGAGGAGCCAGTGAGAATAATCTCAAAAGTCAAGGGATGCAAAACTTTGTGCAGTGAACTGATCAAGGAAAGAAATGCTTTCCAGCCGTCTTCTTCCTTTCCAGAAATTAAAGAACATTTACCATTTTTATGGAACTTTAGTCTATAGGCAACCATGAATTTTTATTTTTTCTTCTCAAGAAAATAAAACAATATCTTTTCACATTGTCTTCACAAACTATTAACCAGACTATATAACACAAATGATAAAGTGTTTTCAGATGCTACATAAACAGTTAATATTATAAAAGGTAATAATGAGTAATGTTTTATAAGAGAAATAGTTTCTTTTATGTTTTCCAAATTGTTTTTAATTTGTTAAATCATTTTCAACAACATCAAGGGAAGAAAGAATATTAAGGGACTGTATTGATTGATGAAAATGATATGAAACTTGAGTTTGAGAATTGCCAAGAAAACAACCTATTACAAAAACTTCCTAATTCTAACACATAACTTTATTTTTAAGTCTGTTACGGTGATACTATGTGGCTAGTACATAGAGAACAGATAAATAATGTTATGGTAATATTTTAAGCATCTCCGTAGTCTCAAAAAAGACTTCTTGGAAAGAACACAGAAACTCATTTTTCCTAGTGACACATTGGTAGGCACCTACCAGTATACTGGGGATCCTGAGTGGTCCCCTGACTGTGACCCATCTGTGTGGTACAGATAGGTATAATATAGCACTGGTGGAAAAAGAAATTAACTCTGGAGTTGGAAAAAGATTGCATCTTGATATCCATTTCCATATATTAATCTTAAGTACCTTATAATTCATGATTTTTCAATGTTATCTTAGCCCAGAGGATAGAATTTTGTGTACAGAATGTATGCCTTGGGTCTTATAAGTGAAGGAGTTTACTGGAAGTACTAAAACTTTCTTCTTCAGGAATTTTACATTTGAGGTCTGAACCTCAAGAACATGCCTTAAAATGATAAAATGATATCACTTTCACTCATTACATTATATGCATATTCACACAATCTATATCCTTGAATTATGTATCATAAAACTGTAAGTATAAACATAGCAGTGATTAACACTAGAATCAGGAGAATGGTTACCCTTAGGTAGTGGTGAGGAAGATGTGATTCTGTGAGGTTATAGAGTGCCAAGAAATTGGTTAAAGCTTATTTCTTAAACTGAGCATAGGTTTTCAGGTGGTGGTTTTATATACAATCTCTTTCATGTTAAAAGTTTAAAAAAGGAAGTCCACACATAAGTTATATTATGATCATTTTAATTCTTATTTCTTTCTAAACGAATTTTATCTATGGCACTAAGAGAGTGCTGACAAACATTTTGATACACACATTTTTTTCCTTTTCAGTTCGAAAAGATATAGTCCGCCTTCTCCCCAGTTTAGATGTTGAAGTCAAAGACATTACTGACTCTTATGATACAAACTGGTTTCTTCAGCTGTTATCTACAGAAGATATTTTTGAAATGACCAGCAAAGAGTTTCCGATAGTGGCTGAAGTCATAGAAGCACCTCAAGGAAACCAGCTGTCCAGAAGCTTTTTACAGCCTGGAAAAACCATTGTAATCCACAAAAAGTACCAGGCTTCAAGGATCTTAGCTTCAGAAATCAGAAGCAATTTTCCTAAGAGACACTTCTTGATCCCTACTAGCTACAAAGGCAAATTCAAGCGGCGACCTCGGGAGTTCCCAACTGCCTATGACCTAGAGATAGCTAAGAGTGAAAAGGAGCCCCTGCACGTGGTGGCCACCAAAGCCTTTCATCCTCCTCATGAGGAGCTGTCCTCTGTATCTGTTGGGGACCAGTTTCTAGTACATCATTCAGAGACTACTGAAGTCCTCTGCGAGGGAATAAAAAAAGTGGTGAATGTTCTGGCCTGTGAAAAGATCCTCAAAAAGTCCTATGAGGCATCCCTGCTTCCTCTGTACATGGAAGGAGGTTTCGTAGAGGTGATTCACGACAAGAAACAGTACCAGATTTCTGAGCTCTGTAAACAGTTCCGCTTGCCCTTCAATGTGAAAGTGTCTGTGAGAGATCTTTCCATCGAAGAGGACATTTTGGCAGCTACCCCAGGACTGCAGCTGGAGGAAGGTATCACAGACTCTTATCTACTCATAAGTGACTTTGCCAACCCCAGGGAATGTTGGGAAATTCCTGTTGGTCGCTTGAATATAACCATTCAGTTAGTTAGTAATTTTTCTAGGGACACAGGTCCATTTCAAGTCAGGACTCTGGTGGAAGAGATTACTGAAGAACAATATTACATGATGCGGAGATATGAGAGTTCTCTCTTGCACCCCCCACCTCGCCCTCCCAAACATCCTTCAGTGGAGGAAATGAAGTTAACCCTGCTCAATCTAGCAGAAGAAAGGACAGTAGACCTGCCTAAGTCTCCCAAGGTAAGACTGTGAGTTTGAAGATTTTCTCTGGAGTGTTTTTCTTGAGGCAATTGGTTTCAAGTCTGTTTTGAGTTTGTGTTTTGCTTGCTTTTCTCTCTTTCATGCCATATTTGGAATGAGACTTTCTGATGCACCGTGGCTGGAATGACATTAACAGAAGGTAAACGGTTGCAGCATTTTGTATTTTCATGCTTAACCTGTAGATGTGGCATGAATTCTGTATTGATTAGAACTAGCAGGGGTGACATTTGGATTTGATGGCCCAAATTGCCATTTCAATGGGTTTTGGCAATTAAGAATGCTTAATAAGTTGCCTCCGTAGCAAATCTTTCCTATTTTGAAAGTGCTGTTCATTTTTCTTAGGTAGAATTTTTTGAATACTTCATCCAGGAAATGAGCATACAATAAACTCCCTTCTTCTGGGTGGTTAGTGGTAACATGCATCTATAACACATGTCTTCATTTTGTTTTATGTGCAGAAAGATATAAAAATATCTTGGCAGAACTGTGTGTGAGAATGTGAGCATCTGCCCACATTTTGCCTATCTTAGAATTGTAATCTTTAACAGTTCTATTGAAAAGCAAAATCAATAAAATTACGACAGTATGAGATGACAGAATTAACAAGTCTATAACCACTCTAAAGAGTTTGGGTGGTGGTTTAGCTTCATTTCCACTTGAGGTCTTTGCCTATTGAAAACTGCCTGCTGGCTGCCTGAATTGCACTTGCCCTTACACCAGAATGTTCAGACTGTTTATTGGGCTGTGGTTCTATGTTGTGTGGAAGGAGTGTTCTATCCTGGCAGATGTTGTGCTAGCAGCTTAGGGAAACGAAGCAATTAGTAAAACAAAAGAGATGCCATGTTTACTGTGTATACTCTGGAAAGACAGTAGCCTTGGGCTCCCAGGCTCATATATGGATATGGAAATACTTTTAATTCTACATCTCAAAGATTGCATTTTGATTGTATGCTGGGGAAATCCAATAAGGATTATCAGTCTCATTTTCAGAAAAAAATAAAATAAAATCGACAGAAATTTCCTTTTCCACAAAATAATTTTTAGTCATTAAAACCAAAAACCAAAACCAAAAACAAGTTTCCAAATAATGTTGTTACTAATGTGGAGGTATCTGTGGCTTTTTCTACTAACATATTTATTACTGAGTGGAATGATGTAAGAAATGGAATGTTTTCCTCATTTTTATTAAGGAGCAGAATAGTGCCCCATCCACCCAAAGATTTATATTCTTAAATTCCCAGTCCCTGTGACTGTGTTGCATTATATGGCAAAAGAGACCACACATGTGCTAAAACTTAGGATCTTGAGATGAGGAAGTTATCCTGAATTATCCAGGTAGGTCCAATTTAATTACCATGGTCCTTAGCAGAACTTTTTCCGGTTGGGATCAGAGTTAGAGGACTATGTAACCCAGAAAAATGTTCAGAGACACAGTTTTGCTGTCTTTGAAGAGGGAGGAAGGGAGCTGTGAATCAGGGAATACATATGGTCTTCAGTAGCTAGAAAAGACAGGTAAACAATTCTTCCCTAGAATATCCAGAGAGGAATGAACATAGCTAATGATACCTTGGTTTGAGCCAGTGGGACTTGTGTCAGACTTCTGACCTACAGAACTATAAGATAATACATTTATATTACTTAAGCCACCAAATTTATGGTAATTTATTGCAATATGCATTAATATGTGCTATAAAGTTCAGAGGAAGAAATAAGTAAAATTCTTAGCAAAATATGTATGTGTATTTATAAGGATTTGTTTTGTTGGAAAGGAATGTTTTTTTGTTGTTGTTGTTGTTTTAATGAATTTATTAGCTCACATGCCCCTGGACAACCTAAGAGCATAACTCAGCTTAAGGAACAACTGGAACCAGGGTCTTGAAAATGACCAGAACGATCTTTATTTTTCTTTTCCAGGCTACTTTTGTTCACATGTGACACAACTGCTGAGAGTTTTTGCATATCATATTTGAAAGTTTTATCACTAGAAAAGAATGTTTTGTTATTGTGTAGCTGGGATTTTAAAAGGGAAAGAATGTTGGTTGGATCAAACACCTGTGTCCTGATTTAATAAATTTATTGGGTACCCTGACCAGAAGCTAGATTGATGGGTGTTTCAGTATTAGTGTTTGTGTAACTTTAACAGAAAACTACACACTAAGTAATTTTTAAAGAACAAAAAGTTTGCCTTATAGTTCTGAAGATTGGGAAGTCCAAGATCAAGTTGCCAGTGTGTTTGTTCTTTGGTTCCAAGATGACTCCTTCTTGCTGTGTCCTCCAGAGAGGAGGAATATTTTGCCTTCACAGACAGAAGAGCAGAAGAGAGAGAACTCAATCCCATGGACCCTTTTTATAGGGACATTAATCCATCCACGAGGGCAGAACCCTCATGACCTGAACACCTGCCATTAGCCCCACCTCCAAACATTATTGTGTTCTCTCTAACACATTGTGGAGCGAGCAAAAGCATTCAAATCATAGAAGGAAGGAAGGAAATGAGGTCTGGTTTCTTCAAATAATAGAAATGCTAAAACCATAGTATGTGAAGATTAGGAGATACAAAATAGTAGATGTCCTCTATAATCAGAAAAGATAAAAAAATCCTGTATGCCATCAAGAAAGCATTCATAGAGAAGGAATAGATTAATATTTTTTAAAACTGTCCTTTGACAAGTGAAAATGATTTTTAAGTATTTTATTTATTTATTTATTTTATTTTTGCAGCAGGGATTGGACCCAGGGATGCTTAACCACCGAGTCACATCTTCAGCCCACCACCCTTCACTGTTTTTTGAGACAGGGTCTTGCTAAATTGCTGAGGCTGGCTTTGAACTTGCAGTTTCCTGCCTTAGCCTCCTGCCCAGCTAAGTATTTTATTAGGAGAGAAATTGTCAAAACAACAATGTTATGTCTCAGCTACTAAAATACAGTGAATACAGTCTTTGACTAAATTCATGTATATTGAATTCCATATCAATAGAATAATTTCTAACTGCTTGTTTATTGGTCAGTCCCCCACATAGATACTTGGTGTCCAGTTCTGAGTCCCACTCTAGAAAAATTAACTGGAGTTTTTAAAGAGTTGTTAAGATGTTAAAAGCTCCTGGAGCTGTTTTCATTTGAGGGACAGGTTGAAGGAATTGAGTGACAGTCTAAACTTGAGGAGTTAATACAAGATGATATAGAGTATACCTTTAAAGAACTGCTCTGTGGCAAAGAATGCAGACTTATATTTCATTACAATACCTTCAACATTGGTTTAAGTCAAAGGGAGCACATTGTTAATGTAAATTGTTGGAACAGATATTATCCCCAAAAAGTTTCCAGCAGGAGATAGGGGCCTATAGTCCAGTGACGTTGTCCAAGGAGCCTTGCTTTCTTGCTTTGACTGGGAATTATCAGTTGAAGAGAATCTACAACTCCTATTTATGGTTGGCTCCATCAATTCCACTGTAGTAAATAAAGCACTATATTTTATTAGCAATCACTTTAAAATGTCAGAAGATGCTATAATTTACCTGTGTTCAGACCTACTGACTGCCTCATTTTAGATAATTTTTCTCACCATGAAGATAGGAATCTGCTTAGTGGATCATTTTTGGGACTACAAGCAAAAGATGTTAGTTCCTGCATAATCTACTCAAAAAAGTTCTATGACCAACTATGTCTTATTATCGCAAAGTCACCCTTTCATATATTTCTTTTATGTTTCTTCTGATAACTACATTAAAGCTTTTTCTAACATGTATTGTTTTGAAGTGATTGGCTAGAACTTTTTTGTATGCTTTATAGGCAGGAAGCAGCTATTGGAAACAAGCTTCTAAGGTTTTGGATTGCATATGGAATATTGCTTTAAACTCAAAGAACAATTTGTAAAGGTTATTTAGAGTTTAAATATTCAGATTCATTTAGTTCATTAAAATGCCTTCTTACATGCATAGAAAAGTGTACTAGATACTTTATTATATGAGTTTACATTTGCCTTTCTAATGGATCATTAACTTTACTAGATCATTTCTTGCATTGCTAAGTAACAGGACAGATGTACGGGCAGTTTAAGAGTTAGAATCTAAAATGCACTTAGTTTAGTCAAATTTACCTATAGCAGATATCTGTTGCCAGTTATGTTTGGAAATAAAGACTCCAAGGAGACAGTTAAAAGAACTCTATGCAATAGAAAGATTTATTTTTCAAGGTAAGATTAAGGAGACTACAACTAATTATTCTCTTAACTTTGGCGATTCCTAAATAAGAAAGAGAGAGAGAGAAAGAGAGACAGACAGAGAGAGAGAGAGAGACTTGTGACTCGTTATTTAGGTATGGGCAGGTGTGGGTGAGGATGGGGTCCTGAATACCAGAAGAAATGACAGCCTCCCTCATGGTCTATGCAGTTTTACATGGGAGGATTTTATTATTTTTTAAATGGAACAACTGTTTGGGAAAATAGGCACAGAATCTAAATAAAGGTATCAGGATCTACCAAGTGACCCCTCAAATTTTCTTTAGGTTTAGGACATAATACAGAAATTGTATCTTTAAACTGTGCATTTGGATTTTTAATCAGATGGAAACAATATGAGAGTAGCTAAATAAACAAAGCTGTGCCTAAAAATCACACTCTTAACTGAAAAACCTAGGAATGTTGTGGGTAGACTCTCCTTCCTGAAGGTTAGTTTCTATGTCAGAAGTAGTTTCAGGTAGTTTGGAAGAACAGATTCTCACTGGGGCTTTTGCTTGTCGGGGATATATATGGCCATGACTTCAGAGTACCCCACAGGAGAAATGTAACTTCTGTATTCTGATGAAAGGACCTATAACCAGATAGAAAAACAAACCTTGGGTTGAAAGATGAGATATTCCACGTCTTCAGAGACAGCAGCTGGGACCAGAAATCTTACATTTCACTAACTCTGTTTGGTCATTTAATACCCAAGTGTCCACTTTGTTGCTAGAATTTCTGGATTTCTGTTGGACAAGAACACCCACAGGAGACATTAAAGCAAAGAGCAAGAGAGGGAAGTGATGGCGAGGCACTGTGCAATAAGCAGAAAAGAAACTTGTACGAGAATTAGAGTGAGAGAGAGAAAGGCAGAGGAAGGCTATGTTTCCTGGGAAGAGCAGAGAGAGCACTTTAGCAGCTGCTGCTGGTGCCCAAACATCGCATCTGATCTGCTGTGTCACTTAGACTAGCTGAAATGTGTTGAGAAAGCCCACGCTCCTGGGCTGAATCTAGATCTTCAGAGAATAGAAAAGAGTGTTATCTCTACTCATTTGTTATTGATAGGATTCGGTCACAACCGATGCAATTTATTTTTGTTTTTATTAACTGGGTGTGGTATAAAGACATTGAGGGTGTGAATTTGTCACTGCCTCTGAGCTTCTGCAGGCGCTTGCTCTCATATACAAGCTGCAAATCTGTTTTCCCTCAAAACAGGGAAGATCATTATACTGATTTTCAAAGGCCATAGGCAATGAAGGTGGACCGTGGGCATGCTTAAAAATTGGATGTCTGAATCTGGGAATGAGAAAAATAAAGGTGACTCTGGTGCTTACTTTTAAAAAGCAACTAATTTTAGCTGCGAGATATAATTTCAGCATTTTTTTAAGCAGATATGTGTCTTAGGGCATGACACATACAGATTAATAAATCATGGTTTTTGAGTTGCCTGAGGTTGGTCTAGTAAATGGTGTGGACTGTAAACAGCCAGCTGTAGTGGACAGGATGGGAGGCGAGGGCAAAGCAGGGATAAGAAGGCAGTACTCGGTTGAGAACTGGCTCAGCTTGAGTTACAATTGAAAACTTCCAGGTAGAAATCTGTGCCCAGTGGAATGTACAGAATATTTATAAGTTCCTCTGGTGCTTGTAGGAGTGACAGGGTAGTTCCAACTTTTATAGTTTTGCTCTAGCTGTGACATGGTTTATGTTCACACTCCTAGCTGAATAACCGAAGACTGTTTTAAGTGAGTTTTAAATGAAAAAGATTCAGGAACATTGCCTGATTTTAAAAGAATTTTAACAAACAATGGACAAGTCACAAAACTAACAAGCAAACATTAAATTTCTCTGGAGAATTTATGTCTAAAGAACATTGTTTTGCTGGGCATGGTGTCTCAAGTCTGTAATCCCAGCAACTTGGGAGGCTGAGACTGGAGGGTCGCAAGTTCAAAGCCAGCCTCAGCAGAAGCGAGGCACTGAGTCACTTGATGAGACCCTGTCTCTAAATAAAATATAAAATAGGACTGGGGATGTGGCTCAATAGTTGAGTGTCCCTGAGGTCAATCCCTGCCCACCCTCTCCAAAAAAAAAAACCAAACCAAAAAAACATTATTTTATTCTGGGATGATTGAATTTTGGTCCTCTTTGAGTTTTCAAATAACTAAGAATGTTCTTATCCGGGGAAAAATTTTAGTTAATACTGTTTCCCTACCCTTTATCTGTGGTGTCAAGAATTAAAATACCACCAAAGAGTGATTTTCATATTTTCAATTTTAGTGATTATTTCTTTTCAACACAGAAAAATGTGAATTAAAAGTGTTTTCCCAGTAAATTAGCAAAATGTGTGTAATTTGCAGTAAATTACTTTGCATTAGATTTCTGGCTTTTAAGACAATTAGAATAATTTGCATTTTCTTAAATGTCCATGACACAGAAATCCTTGTTTGAAATGACCAGCAGCAATAACAGAAATTTAGAATGTTTCAGGCACAGTATTGTAACAAGAACTTAGACTCTTCACTTTTGCCTGCAAACGTCCAGTGGGGGACTAACCGAGGAATTAAAGGCTAGGCATGTCTGCCTCCATTTTGCATCTATCTCCTTTGCTCTGAGTGGAAGCTACCTGCCCCAGGCAATAGTAACTTTCTTCTCTGTGACACTCCCCAATAATCCTAAGATAATGATGGGTCAGACCATAACTGATCAAGATGACCTGCTTTGCCAACTGTGCAGAGCCACCAGCTATGCAAACCTTGACGCTTGCCTCACTCCCCTTTTTCTAAAACCTCAAGTTCATTGTCACCCCCTCAAGGTCAAGGCTAAAGAGGTGGGTCCCTTGTCTTCCTGGTGTAGTTACACCAGTTAAAGTTCCTTTTGTGCTTTTTTCACCATTATCTTTTCTGTTTGGTTTTTGGGCAAGTGACTGGACCTCTTTTGTTGGAGTCCAAGTCAGCTTCTGGTCTAAGACTCTGGGAATAGCATGTGTGAAACAAGAGCATTGAGTCACCAACTTCCCATAATAGAGTAGGGATTTTAGTGCCGGAAAACACTGAATTGAGTGTGGGCTTATTAGGTATTTAGGTTATGTTCCTTGAGTCATCTACATTCAGTTTAATTTTTTCAGTTTTAAAAAATCAAAATGGTGTCTGTTCAGTTCCTTAGCCCATGTATTGATTGGGTTATTTGTTTTTTTGTGGAAAGTTTTTTGAGTTCTTTGTATATCCTGGAGATTAATGCTCTATCGGAAGTTCTTGTGATAAAGATTTTTTCCCATTCTGTAGGCTCTGCTTCACATTATAGATTGTTTCCTTTACTGTGAAGTATTTTAGTTTGAATCCATCCCATTTATTGATTCTTGATTTAACTTCTTGTGCTTTAGGAGTCTTGTTAAGGAAGTCAGATCCTAGGCCAGCATGATGAAGATTTGGGCCCATTTTTTCTTCTAGTAGTCACAGAAGTAGTACCTAAGTCTTTGATCCACTTTGAGTTGAGTTTCGTGCAGAGTGAGAGATAGGGGTTTATTAATTTTGTTACATGTGTATTTCTAATTTTTCCTGCACCATTCACTGAATAGGCTAGCTTTTCTCTAGTAAATGTTTTTAGCAACTTTGTCTAGTATGAGATAACTCTGTTTATGTGGGCTTTTCTCTGTATCTTCTAATCTGTACTATTGGTCTGTGTTGATATCAAACATGCCATTTTTGTTACTGTGCGAAATATATGAAGAAATGGTCAACACCTCTAGTAAAAAATGCAAATCAAAACTAAGACTTCATCTCACTCTAATTAGAATGGAAATTATCAAGAATACAAGAAACAATAAACATTGGTGAGGATGTGGGGGAAAAGGTACACTCATACATTGCTGGTGGGACTGCAGATTGATACTGGAAAGCAGTATGGAGATTCCTCAGAAAACTTGGAATGGAGTCACCATTTGACCCAGCTATCCCACTCCTTGGTTTATACCCAAAGGACTTCAAATCAGCATACTATAGTGACACAGCCACATCAACGTTTGCAACAGCTCAACTCACAATAGCTAAACTATGGAACCAACCTAAGTGTCCTTCAACAGATGAATGGATAAAGAAAATATGTGGCATATATATATATATATATATATATATATATGATGGAATATTACTCAGTCTTAAAGAAGAATGAAATGATGGCATTCACAGGTAAATGGATGGAGCTGGAGAATATCATGCTAAGTGAAATAAACCAATTGCCCAAAACCAAAGGCTGAATGTTTTCTCTGATATGTGGATGCTAATTCACAATAAGTGGGGAGGAGCTAGGGAAAAATAGATTTATTTTGGATTATGTAGAGGGGAATAAAAGGAGGAGAGGGTTATGGGAGTAGGAAGGACAGCAGAATGAATCTGACATTATTACCCTATGTACATGTATGACTACATGACTGGTGTGATTCTACATCATGTACAACCAGAAAAATGAGTAATTATGCTCTATTTATGTATGATGTGTCAAAATTCATTTTACTGTCTTATATAGCTAATTAGAACAAATAAAAAGAATTTATTTGCCAAAAGAGAACTCAATAAATAATTTTTCTTTGAAAGCTTGTAATTTTTAATAGTTCACAGAATTTAAATTAACAGTTTAAAAAGATATGATCAAAAAATCAAAATAGGTTGGAGAAAAGTGGAGGAGGTAAATCCCATCCAGTTTTCCTGCTTTTGAAACTGATTTATCTAAAATCCAGCCAGCTTTGCAGTTTTTGAAACTGTTTTTTTCTGATTTTTTTCATTACTATATTTATCAGTATATTACTATATTTATCAGAATTTATTTTAGAATAAAAACTTGCCTATAAATAAATTGATATGATAAAAACTATATATGGGAGCATATAAATTTTGCTATAACTTCCTAGGTTCTTGCAAGCCAACCGTTACTTTTAATCTTTTAGTGATATTTTCATTAAAAGAAGACCTATATCAATGAAAATATTTATACATTTTCCTGGGTAAATGTTAGGATAGAAAAATGAGCATCAGATATCTATGAAAGAATGCATAAGGATAGGTTTCCAAAAATCAGTCCTTTTCCCCAAATTTTGAAAAGGAGAAAACTTCAGGGAAATTGTCTGAAAAACAGAAGACAGTAGAAAATAAAAATGAACTTTGAATTTAAGAGACCAAGGGCCCATATGTGCTCTAAAAATTCATACAGAAATGATTCATGCATGTATTATTTAAGGAAAAACTCTCAGCCAGTCTTTTATAGTCCTGAACATTTTTTCATATATTTTTGTCCAGACCCTAACTTCAATACCATTATGATGTCTTTGAAAGTTTCTGTCCCGTATTTAACTATCGAGTTACCTACTAATGGAACAGGTTACTGTTAGCTACTTTGTAGGATATGCTGTCAAGAAAGATATTTACCATAAGCCAATGACAAAACTAATTTTAGTTGTGATGAGAAAAGAAAAAAGAAGGAATTTATAAAATCAGAAAGCTGTTAACTACAAAATTAGCCAAATGGTAATATTTTTATACATTAAAATCAATGAGAAGTGTATATTCAATTCATTTCTATATGTACAGACACAACTTGAAAGTGACTGATTATAAAATTATAGTCATTCAATATATAAAAGTAATAAATAACCATTCACTGTGTAATGTCTAACTTGTGACATTATGCTCATTCAGATGAGTATATTTTACATGCACTTCTCCTTAATACAAGTTTGTTTTGAAATGCTGTAAAATCTTAATGTTTCAAAAGTCCACAATTGTTAGTTGTAATATGGGGTAAAGCACAGTCACTTGGGTAGGGTGTGTGCTCTCAGTTGTTATCCAAAGCTTGGGCCCTGTCTAGCCCTGCTATTCTGTGCTCCCTCACTGCCATTCACTTTGGTTCCAGCTTCTCTTTTGAGCTTTAATCATTTCTGCATTTTCTATTCATTCTAGATGCTGCCTCAACCAAATTCTCTTTTGCAGACTCGTCAAGCATCCTATGTTCAATCCTAAGATCTGTGATCCATACTGATCACAGGCTTCTGCTATAGAAACCCCCAGTGACCCCCTTTGAGTGAGCTTTTCCTGTTTCCTTTGTTGTTGGCACTATACCAGGTCATTATATATGTTACTCTCCAGTTTAGTTTCCACACAGCTCTGTACATGGATGCTATTACTATCCCATTTTTCAGATGAGGGAATTGAGGTTGAGAGGTATATATGCATCCTAGTTACCACTGAGACTCAGTTACCAAATTTTTTTTTTTTTTTGTACCAGGGATTTAACCCAGGGGTGCTTTACCACTAAGCTACATCCCCAGCTTTTTTTATTTTTTATTTTGACACAGGGCCTCACTAAGTTGATTAGGGTATTGCTAAGTTGCTGAGGCTGGACTCAAGCTTGTGATTCTCCTGCCTCTACCTCCTTACTGTGATTACCTGTGTTTGCTACCACACCGGGCTCAGACGCCAAATTTTATGGTCAATTTTTGGTCTTTGTATTTCTTGGATACTAGGTAGAAAATGACACAGTTGAGCATATCCTCATTTTTGAAATCCCCTGTCTTTCTAGAATATCATGCAGTCCTGATTTCCTTATACTACAGTGATTGAATTTTCTCTTCTCTTTTTTGCAGTGTTTCATTGTAAGTGCTTTAGAGTTCAGTCTTCAATGTCTTCTATATCTAGCCTCACTTCTTAAGTTTCTATGCACACTCATGAATTTCTTATTTTATGCATATGACATAGCTCTCAAAAGGAGTATTTATACATATAAATTCATCAAGGAAAGCAACCATTAATCGTGCCAAATTTTTCTTTTAAAATTTGCTTAAATGTGCTTAGATGTCATCTTTTAAGAATATTTCAGTCTTTGGTAGGTGCCAGGCTATACACCATTGTGTTTGATCTGTATCCGTGACCGAGTTTTCAACTCTACCTATGGAAGACTTCCAAGGTCAGGGGTAGTCATCAGATGAGGAAAGAGACTTTCTGCTGACATGCTCTTTTTATAAATGCAGGTCCATCAAACTCAGGAGTTTTCCTTCTTGGTCCAATGATAAGTAGTAGGCTGAGAATACCTTAAACTGGCTGGCAGTGGGCAGGCCTGACTCTGCTGGGATCTGGGAGGGGTGGATGGTGACTGGAGGAGAGAGGGAAGGTCCGGATGCGGAAGAGCACAGAGTCAGAGAGTGAAAGCTGTGCGCTTACCAAGTTTCTTCGCTCAGGGTTGTCAGGTGTTCAAGTCACTTCTTAATCTTCTGATGTGGATGGGGAACGAGGCTTCCCAAACGCCATCTTGTTAGGTTTTCTGCCACTTCGTGCCCTCCCAAGGGTGCGAACTCAGGCTTCTGTTACTCCACCTCCTGCTGGTTTCAGCCATCAGATTTACATGACTTGGACTTCTCTCTCTCCTTGGCCAACTTCCCATGGATTGCTCTTAGGTTTTGAAGGACTCCACCCACCATTACATCCCTTTCTTCTTTTTTAGCCACCTTTTCTCTTCATTTTGTTTTTCCAGGAGATATTCCCCTCCACCCTCCTCACTCCTCACTCCTTTAACAACAAACTTTAATGCCTGGTTAAATTCATAGCTAAAACTTTAGACTTGAAACAAATTTACTCTTATTCCCATTTTCTCCTTCTTTTCATTCATTCATTCATTCTTTCTTTCTTTCTTTCTTTTTTTTTTACTGCTATTAAAGAAACAGAACATTTCATTATGCTAGCACAGGAGAGAATGAAGAAAAACAGAATCAGTTGTGTTCCATGTTGAAAAAGACTGAGCCTTCTCAAACTGCTTTAATATTTCAGGAACTTAAACTTTCCACAGAGGGAAAAAATAGAAGTCATTTTAGCATTCTCAGCAGGAAAATAACAATAAAACTTCTATTTTAGATACAAAATAACTAGAAAAGACAAGCCAGCAGACACAGAAAATATCTCAGTGGTCTCCTAGAGTTTTGGGTAGGACCTAGTATGGGTGAACTGGAAACAGGCCTGAGGGAACAGTTAGGTGATGAAAATGTTCTAAATTGGATTGTGCTCAGCGTTGCACAACTCTATAAATGTATTAAAATTAATGAATTGTTGAGTTACAATAGTGACAACATTAATCACAACTGAATAAAGCTATTAAAATACTCCAGTTACAGCAAGAGAATTCAAATTGAGGCAGAGACATCAGTTGGGGAGCTAAAGCAATGATATGAGAGAGAAGATGCTTGTTTCTTCAAGAGGAAGAGACCATTCAAGGGGATTGGAGGATACAGGGTCTGTAAGGTGTGTGGTTGACCAATGAGGGAACAAGAAAGGTACAAGACAAGGACAGAATCCAGGTTTCTGTCATAAGCACCAAAGTGAATATGGGAATTTATTAAAATTCATTAAAATAAAAATCTAGGATATAGAAGGATGCTTCTACAGCAAGTGTTCAGGTTTAATGTGTGCTGTGTTTGGAATGTCTGAGTGTTGGAGATGAGAAGTCTAGAATGACAGTAACTGTAGGTTACTGATTTAGGATTTAGGAAAGAAGCCTGGATTGAGGATGACCATTCAAATGTCAGAAGATAAAAATGGTAAATGAAGTTCTGTGAGAGGGACAGAGGAAGGCAGACTGTGCAGCCCATGAGAGAAGATGATGGAATTCTCTGAGGAAGTCTAAAATACCAGGAAAAAAAGAAATGCATAAAATAGCCTGAAAGATGGGACCCAGCAGACTTTATTAAGTGAATGCTAACAGTGAATCAACCACTGTTCCAAACTTTCTTCACTTATAAACTCTTTTAATCCTCAAACAAAACAAAACAAAACAAAACAAACAAACAAACAAACAAAAAAAAAAAACAGTGAAGTTCATCCCATAAGTCTGGATAATTATTTTTCAAGTAGAAATAATGAAAAATACTTTTAGGGACTCAGTACCAGAGAAAACATTTGTGATTTTAGAATCAAAATTCAAATGAGTGATTGGTGTTTATTTTTGGTTCTCACAAATCCTCGTAGAAATAATTAAGGTACTCAGGTAGTAACTTAAAATTCACAGAACTCTGAGTTGTCAATGGAAGAATTTCTGAGAAGCCTCATCCTCAATTGACTCCTTATACTGGAATATGGTCAGTCATCATGGTATGAGAAAGGGAAGATGGGGAATCAAAATAACCCATAAATAGGAAATAATTATCCCTATTCCCTACACTTATTAATTGGCCAGAAAAAAAAAAATCACAGTCCTTGTCTACATAAGGGCGAGAAAGTATAATATTTCACTAGTCTAGAAGTAAAGATTGGGAACTAGTGAATAATATAAGAACTATCACACTTTCTCAACCAAACAACAACAAAAACAACAACAAAACCTCTCCTTTAGATTTAATTGTTCATCTACATTTCTTATCTTTGGAAATAACAATACCATCTGCCAACAAGCCTAAACCAGGCATCTAGGAAGTCCTTTTCTTTCCACTTTCAGTTTGCCAGTCTGCAAGTTCTACAGGTGCTACCTCTTCTGCATGTCTCAAATGTATCTTGTATACATATCTTCTCACTTCAGGTCTTTAACATTTCTTGTCTGTATTATTGAATTCATCTTGTAGCATGTTTGTTTGTTTCTGGTCACACTATATTCAAATTCGTTATTCATACCACTGTCTTATTGATCAGCTTAAGATGAAAATCTTATTTTATAACTTTCCTGCTCAGAATCCTTAGTGGCAGTCCTTTTAATGGTTTATCACCAACTCTTTATTTTTCCAGGCCTACTGCTTTCCATACCTTGCTTTGTATTTATGCATTCAGCATTTTAACATACTGTAAAATTTGGAGATCACAGACCTTATTCTCTCTTGAGTTCCTAATCTTTCAAATGGAATTTTGGAAAATGGAATTTTCAAATGGAATTTTGTGATTTTTCATCTGTTGTTATCAGTCATTTATTAGGCACTTAATTCTAAATAATTAAATAATTCTCATAAATACTCTCAGTATCACTATGAAAGTTATTAGGATTCCCAACTTACTGACAAGGAAACCAAGGCTCAGAGAATAACTGCCAGTTATATAATGCTTCCAGTAAGTATTAGAGCATCTAAACCATTTTTTTTTTAACCCTTCGTCCAGGTCACTCTAAAGGTTGTTCCTTGTTCTAGGAAATTTCCCTGGTGTTCCTCTACTTTCCAACCTCAGTCTGTATTTTGTGTTCCTATTCTGGGTTTCCATAACAGGGTGTGAAAATTGCAGCCATAAGCCTTACTGTAAAGTGTTCTTAATGGGTTCTTTCTCTTAACTATCATCCTAACTAGACGCTGCCTTTTTAGGTCTATGAATATGTAATTTGTTTGCTTCCCTAGTATTTAAAAAAGTTTCTGGTATATAGCAATCACTCAATAAGTGTTTGTGGAAGGAAGAAATGGAATTTCATTTCATTTTTCTCTAAATCAATTTTTTTTTGCAGTCAATATATTAAAAATAGTCTGCACATTTGTCATAGTTTGAAGTGTTTCCAGAATTCTGGCTCTTTCCCATTTATTAGGTACATGGAAGTATCAAATCTTTATGAAACAGTCTTTTGACCTTTTCATTTATGCTTACTTATATCATTTTTAAACTTATCTACAGTTCAGTGATTAATACATATTCATCAGTTTTATTACTTCTAGTCACTTAAATATGTATGTACATGTGTATATACATACATAAATAGAATATGCATTACATACATAGAATATATATATGTATGCACATGTGTGTGTAATGTGCATACATTATATACTCTTGAACTTGTCTGGTATTTATTATGGTGATAATTCCAAAATATTTCATTACCATTTATTAAATAATTCTTTCTAATTTTCTGATGCTTTCTTTATGAAATAACAAATCTTTATGTAAAAGTCTGTTTCTTATTTTTCCAGTGATCTTTTGTTTTTTGAAATGAGAGCACATTTTTACAAAGAGATACATCATTATGTTTATATGTAGATACACAATTTTAGGGTTTTAGGAGTAAGGTATACTTCATTACAAGAAAGAGAAAAAATAAAACACAAAAAATAAAATCAACAGCACTCTAATCACATTAATATTTTGTTCTTTCAATATTACTTTTCCATTATCCATACACATATAAGCTTGGGCACACACATCATTTCTGTGTATGGACATTTATGCATATGTACACATGTGTATAATTTAATAGATTTTTACATTTGATTATTTTTCCTGAAATCATATTGCAGGCCTAAAACCTAAGAACAAAGTGCAAGTTCATGAACCTGGCATTTAAAAGTGAGTTGCTGGAACACCTATTCAGGACTTGGAATGTGAAGGTCCTCCATCCAGTGACAGCAGTAATAGCCATTCTCCCCTCTTTGAAGCTAGGAAAAAGTGTCTTTAAGTACTAAGGCCATTTTTCTTACCTCAGATCAAGTAAGAGAAAGATGAAGAAGTTAGCAAAGTGAAAAGAGAAAATCATTTTGTTGTAAACCATGTTATGAACTTTTTACCCTTGAGATTACGGGCAAAGGAATTTGCATTCTTCTTCCTCAACTCAAGTTAGTGATGGCACCTTCAAGTGATGCCATTTGAAGGCCTTGTGATAGGTCCTTGGGACTTCGAGGAAATTAGAAACTGGCATTTTACACATATCTACAAAGTCTGAAGGTAAGAGATGCTGTGACTAGGGCTTCCTCACACCGAGATAAGTTCTGAGAGTGAATTACTTTCATCAATGGCAGAGAGATGGTGTGGTTTCTCAAGATGTAAACTTGAGGAAGGGGAAGGGACTGTGACTAACAGGTATGTTTTCTGAAACAAAGGAGATGAGGGGGATAGTTGTAAGTCATTGCTTTCGTCAAGGAAGGAAGCTTCAGTGTGGCTCTCAATTGAATGCTTTCCATGTGATCTGCAGAAGTGTCCTATAACCAAAAGGGAGTTTATGACTCCTAACACATCAAATTTAGATGTCAGAGATATCACAACCCAGGAGTGTGTACTCTTTCTCCTTATTGCCTTTTCTCCCCAAGCCCTGTGCTGAGAAAGGTCAGAAAGGGAAGAAATGAAATAGAAAGAGTTCATTATTAAGCTTCTCTGTTGTAGATTGGAAAGACTCAAGCATGCTTAAGCTAACACAGGAAGAAGTTAGCATTAGGGAAGCATTCAGAGCTTTGCTATTTTTCTAAAATGAGTTGGAGTCAAGTGGCTATTATACAAATATCAATTTTTATGAACTGTTTGTTCACTAAAAAATTATGGGATTTCCCCAAGATTTTTTTTCAGGAATAGAACAACTAGTTCAGAGATTTGAAGGGATATAAAAGAGCAAGAATCAAATTGTTCCTGATTATACCGTATGTGGTCAAATTCACTCAACAAATTCCGTGTGTGTGTGTGTGTGTGTGTGTGTGTGTCTGTTTGCATATGTATACACCCATGCATTTTTGGGTGCATATCTATGTATATGATGTACATGTGTGTGCATGTGCAATGCAATTATCTCATTTATCCTGTTGGATATTAAGGTCTTTTTTTAAACTCATAAGATCAACTCAATTCATGTTTTTTGGCAGTCCCTCTTCTATTAATCCCCAAGTGTGGTATTCTTATGTTTGGGAATTCCTATATTAAGTGTGCTTGTGTCTAGTCTCCTTCTTCTCTTCTAGTCTCCTTTGTTCTCTTGCTCTTCACTTTTTCTTCTTAGTTTTCAGTCACCTTGGGTCATCTCAATACAGGTGTTCCAATGGCATCAGGTTGTTATGATCTTTAGTGACTCAAACTGTAGATTAAATTTAAGCTCTTATTTTTCAAGGAACTTCTCAGAGTGCTCTTATGGATAAACATGAATTTGTTGAAGGTTTGTTGATAACTATGAACAAGCAATGAAAGTTCTAAGCACTAATGCCTAATGAATGATCTCTGACCCTTAACCCTCTCCAAGTGTTTTTTTTTTTTAATGTTAGCTTTTAAAAAATAACTTTATTTAATTAATTTATTTTTTTAAAGTGGTGCTGAGGATCTAACCCAGTGCCTCACACAAGCTAGGCAAGTACTCTACCACTGAACCGCAGCCCCAGCCCCTCCTAGTGTTTTTATCTAACACAATCAGCTTTTTCACTCAGTACCAGCCCACATAGGATGTTTGCTTAGTAATTAACGATAATGATAGTAATATAAGCAAATTTAATGCATTCAAATGCTCATTCTCATAGTAAAGCTTTTGGAAAGCTTTATTTACCTTGAAATTCACTCACTTATAATTTATTTAAAATATTTGTTTATTTTTATTTAACTTTTTAATCCATGAGGAATTTATTATTTATATTGTTAGAGGTGTGACTAAAACATTTTTTTAAACAAAAGGTTAATGCATTTTCCTAACAGCATATCTTGATTAAACTCCCCTTCCTGCCTTCCCTCCTTCCATCTTTCCTTTCTCTTTTTCTTTTTGTGGTGCTGGGGATCAAACCCATGTAACATGTTAGATATGTTCTCCACCCCTGAGATATCCCCTCAGTTCTTGACTAAATCATTTTTTCCTCATCTGTTCTGGAAGCAGTTTTCCCAACTTGTTATTCTGTTTCTTAGATTTGCCAAACTTGTCTTAAACCTAATATTGATATGTATTTTTTTCTCATTTGTATTCTTCTTACTCAGTAGTAATCTAGGTTCTCAGTTGCCTGTTCTTTCCAATGAACTTTGAAAGTACATCTTTAATTAAAAAAAAAAATTTAAAAAGCTGGTAGGGTTTTTGAATGAAGTTTTATTAAACATATGTTGATTTGGGAGAACTTGAATTGTTATATTTTGGTTGCTTATCTTGATAAATAGTTTGATAATCTATTGAGGTAAATAGTCTCATTAAAGATATGTGTATCTTTCTCGAAAATTCTAGTGTACTTCTAATATTTATTCAAATTCATAATGGAGTTATTAGATCTCTTCCTTGATCATTAAGAACCCTCTGTGCTGTGGTACTGTCTATGGTGTAGAATTTATATACTTCCTTCTGAGTAAAACCAGATTGTCTTTGAAATGGCGATCACTTGCTTTCAGTGAAGTCTCTCACTGAGCAAATATGATTATTATGTTTTAGGTACTATTTACGGTGCTGTTTTTCCATCAGTAACAAAACACCTTGATAAATGGTTTGGTACTCTTTTGAGTGTTTACATCCTTTTCTGATTGTTTGTTTCCAGTGCTGGGGATGGAATTCAGGGTCCTGAACATGCTAGGCAAGTACCATTGAGCTGCAAACCTAGCCAGTGCTTATATTCTAGAGGGAGTAAATGATACAGTTAAATGATGAGGTAAAAGTTGGCGCATGACAAGTCCTGCTTGTGGGGAAATAAAAGCAAAATAAGAATGAATAAGAGCATATGAGGATGGAATAATTTCACAAAGGGTGTGTCGAGTTCTCTTTCTGTCTGAAGTCTCCAATGGGTGAGATGAGCAGTGCGGTGGGTGGTGCGGGGTGGAGGTGTTATGGGCAGATGCAAAAGGCAGGAGGACTGTGCCTAAGGTGCTCAAGAGTGAGCCAGAAGGATAGGATGACTGAATGTAGCAACTAATGGAGATAAAAGAGAATGAGATTCAAGAGGAAATGTGTGAAACATATTCCGTCAGTGCTTCTAAGAGGCCATTATCGTGATTTTGGCTTAAATTTTCATGAGACATTAAGCCACTGGAGGATTGGGTGGAGAAATGGCATAAATTGACGTGTATTCCGAAGGACTCATTCTGATTCTGTGCTGTGATTAGACAGTAGCATTGTGCGTGGTGTGTGTGTGGTTGTGTGTGTGTGTGTGTGTGTGTGTGTGTGTGTATGTGTGTGGAACAAGGAAGGTAGTAAGACATGGTTAATTTCATATCTATTTTTAGTGCAAAGTCAAAAGTACTTCTTTCTGGTTACATTTTTTTGTTCTTGCTTTCAATAAGGATTCTTTATAACTTCCTACTGCTGACCTTTAAATTTTTTCTTACTCCTACTCCTGGGTTTTCTTATTAATTTCTTTATATAGCAGCAATTCTTTTTGGAACATGTTGAAAATTAAGTCTGAATTTAGATAGCTATGGTAAAACAAAACAAAACAAAACAAGATCTAGAAATTAGGAGAATGTGGTTCCTTTCTGGGTCCTCTTACTAACTTGCAGTGACCTGGGATAATCTTAAGAGTCCTTGCTTATAAATCGGGGTTAGAGTGAATGATTGTGTTCTTTTCTAGCTTAAATGTGCTATCAACTTATGATTCTATATTTATACACTAACCAGTAAAGGATTGAAAATAACTAAAACTTTTAGTTATCTATTTATTTCCTTTTTCAGTGCTGGGGATCAAACCCAGGGCATTGTGCTTGCGAGGCCAGCACTTTGCCAACTGAGCTATCTCCCCACACTCTAAAACTTTTGAGTATCTTAAACTATCAACAGTCTGCTTTGTTATAGCTGAAGAAATCTAAGGAGAAGAAACAGGAAGGATTCCCAAAAGAGCTTGTGATATTTTGGAGGAGAGTGGTCTTCCTGGTGACATTATCTTGTAAATCTCTCTGTGCTTGACACTTAAAGAGGAGTGTTGCAGGCAATGCCTAGTTTAATGGGTCCAGCTTTTCCCTTATAACTCTGAACATAGTAGGAACTTGGCTTCTGCTTTCCTCTTTCCCTACCTTCTCAGAGAAGAATTCTCTGGACTACCTCTGTTCAGAACCACTCCTCCCCATTTCAGTGACGTCCAAACCTGATCTAGTGTGGTTGTTATCATTCCCCAGTCATAAGCACCTGGAAGTACTCTACCTGGTTTTCTACTCGTTGGGTTTTAAGGTTCCTCTTTTCTTGTCCCTCTTCTTGAGATTCCTCTCCACGGCTACCAACCTTGCCCACATGTTCCCCCCAAGGGGACCCATTCTTTACCTTTAGCTTGTCCCCATTCCCTCCTATATCAATTGATGCCTTCATTCAGTGCAGAAGTGCAGACTATTCCTTCCTGAAACTAACTTGATTTGTTTTCAAACAAATACAACAATATTGTTTTCTCCATCTCGAGAGAGTCACAGTTGTGACTCTATTTGCCATTGAGAGACCAGAATTAAGATACTAAGAGGTTGTGCAGTGAAAGGCAGAAATAGCTTGTTCTTGCAAATGGAAAGAAATTTAGCCTCATTTAGCTAAAAGCACAAGACCTTTCTAATCAAACATTTGACATCATGACCAGGCTGGGGAAAAAGTGTACCTGTTCAGTTATAATTGGTTCTGCTCACAGAAGTGGATTTCTCATTGTCTGTGCAGCTACAGGAAATATGGTTAATAAAAGCACATGTCAGCCTGACTGGAGCTTTCTATAAAGCCCTGCCAGGCCACTCTGCGAAACTGTTATTTCCTATTATGAAAACTAAATTGCGAATCATGGTTAAAAGGTAATCAGTCTTCGGGAGAGTGGTCCTGTAGAGGTAAGCAGTAATTCAGGTTTGATTGGCGACCTAGGCTTTTCAGGGAACAGTTTCAAAATGAAGAACATTCAGAAAGAGCCAGAAACACAATCCAAAATGACATTTCCCAGAATTTTTCTAACATCAGGTTATCAATAAACACATTGCAAATTTTTTAAGTTGTGTCTCTTGCAGCAGCTGTAATAATAAAACATAGTGGTTTCATGTAGTTCCACTTATTTGACCAATAGAACACAATCTTGTGAAATAGGTTTCATGGTCATCATTTATAGCTGAGGACACTTGCTGTGGGTTTCAGAGGTTCACAGTTGGTGTCAGGCCAGCCTGGGTCTCTGGTCTTCTGCCAGGAGAACCCAGGCACTTGTTCCGTGATGCATCCTGGGAAGGTAGTCTATGAGTGTCTTTTTCAACTTTTCAGCTTTTTTGTTCTTTGCATGGAAGCCATGTTTATTGTTTTTGCTATTGGCAGAGAAACAATGCCTTCCTCACAGGGTGGTTGTCCAGACAAAATCCATAGAAATAATGGAGATTTTATATATATATATATATATACATATATATATAAAATATATATTTATATTTAATATGGTCTCACCTAAGAGATAATTTCAGTAGTTTCATATGTAAGTATCATGATTTGAAATAAATTGTTTCTTCTCAGTGAAAGGTATTGTGATTTTGTTTATCAATAACAAGTTTAGAGGCAAATATCTTTCTATTTTTGCACAAAAATGTGTTGCTGACATGCTAATGGAGAGAAAGTTGTTTTATAGCAATTTTCTTGTTGGGTCTATAGTTCTGCATGCTACCCAGTTGAACCTACATTATGCATATAGCCAATACCCTTGAATCATAGGCTGGCATTACAACACATTTATTTTCTTTAGCTTCATAAAATTAATGTCTCTCTAATCTTCTCTATCTTCCTCCAAGCAGATTTAGTTTCTGGAAATTTCTCACTTCACTCAGGAGAATTTCACTGAATAGAATTTTTGAATGAAGTAATCAAGAGATCTGGACCACAGTTTGCTTGGAATTCATTAACATTTTTTACTTTGCTGCTTTATTTGGTAATATTAGTATCTATATGCATGTCTTATCTCCTTTGTTAGACTGAGATATTCTGTACAGCAAATACCATGTTCTGAACACGTGCATGACAGTCCTCAAGAGATGCTTAATAAATCTTTGTCTAGTATTGAACAAGAGAACAAATTTTCATGCCACCTGAAAAATCTCCCAGTGAAAATATTTGAATTATATACTGAATTTATAAAGTTTCAGGGCAAAACTAAATAGCTCTAAGACTTCTTTTTTGCTGCATGATAATCATACACAATTGTTTAATCAAATGATCTATCAGTTGGTTGAAATATGTAGATATAGTAAAATGATCAAAACAAAATACTATTACCAAGGATGAGCAGGCCATATTGAGTATTATAAGCCCTTGAAAGGTCTCAGATTTTGTTTTCAAAGACTGTAATTGGAAACTATCAAAGACTTTGGAGGTGTAAGCGAAGAGAATTTCTGCTTTAAAAGAATAATTATTATGCTGGACATAGTGGTACACACTTAAAATCCCAGCAGCTTGGGAGGCTGAGGCAGAAAAATCACAAATGCAAGGCCAAACTCAGCAACTTAGCAAGGCCCTGTTGAAAATTTAAAAATTAAAATGACTGGGGATGGAGTTCAGTGGTAAAGCACTCTGGGTTCACTCCTAAGTACCAAAATAAATAGATAAATGAAAAAAAAAAAAAAAAGCTTTTACTCTATGAGAATTCTAAGTGATTAGTAATGGTCAGAACAATGAAACTTTGTTCCTAAGTGTGATCCAGATATCAGGCCCATTTTGTCTTGATTCTGAAATTTATTTGAAAGTATTTTTACTATGTGAAAGTAAATAAAATGGGTTTCATTACTCTAATGTTTTGTTATTTTATGGGAGAGTAGGCAGAAGTTAGAATCAAGTGAGCAGAATTTATTTATAAAATGTAAAACTATATTGCTTCTTCAGTGATGAAAGAATGTCTGCTGGTATGATCATCTTTTTCATGTCCTTTTTAAAATAAGATGCAGGCTAAAATGTTTAAAAGACTTATTTTTAATTAGAATCAATCTACAATCTAAAAAATTTTTTTTATTTCTTTTTTTCTTTTTTAATTTTTTAAATTATTTTTATTTAGCTTTTAATTTTTTACAGACTGCATTTTGATTCATTGTACACAAATGGAGTACATAATTTCATTTCTATGGTTGTACACAATGTAGATTCACTAAGTGAAATAAGTCAAGCCCAAAAAACCAAAGGCCGAATGTTTTCCCTGATAAGTGGAGGATGATATATAATGGGGGTGGGGATGGGGAATGAGAGAATAATGGGGGAACTTTAGAATATATAGAAGAAAATGAGAGGGAGGGGGTATGAAAAATGGTGGAATGAGACAGACATCATTGCCCTAAAAATATATTTTTATAACATAATTTCTAGTAAATGATTACACTTAGAGTTCAGGTAGTATAGAATAAGACAATAATTACAAGTTTCATTCACATGTTTGATTGATGTCAGTAATCCCAAAGAAAACATTTTTTGTTTTTCCTTCATGGAATAAGAAGGGTCCTTTATATTAGATCCCCAATCTTCCATTATTCAATAATAGCTATTGAATAAATCAGGAAAGGTCACAATACCTTTTAAACTTGACCCATAATTCTGATTATTGAGAAGTAGTGCTCCATGAATTCTTTCATGCTATCACACAGTCCAACCTTTTTGAGGAAAGACCACATGAAAATTTGATTAAAAGAGGATTGAATAGAAAATATGTTATGCAAGATATAGTACAGTCCTTCCTAAATAACTGAAGATTTGTTCCCCCTGCCTCTTGAATACCCAAATCTGTAGATGCTTAATTTCCTTATATAAAATGGTATAGTGTATGCATCTAAACCTACACTTATCCTGCTGTTCATGTAAATCACCTCTAGATTACTTATAATACCTAATACAATGTAAATACTATGTAAATTGTGGTTATGCTGTATTGTTTAGGAAATAATGACAAGACAAATAGTCTATAGATATTCAGCATGATTTTTTCCAGTAATTTTGATCTTGTGGTTTTTGAAACCATGGATAAAGAATCTCTAAATAAAGAGGGCCAACTGTTTGTAGATTCTGTGGAGTTTAGAGAACTCTCTTTTCTATTGAAATGTACTTATAATTAAAAAATGAATGGTCCGGGTGCTGACATGGGCTGTCTCTCTCTCTCTCCTTCCCCTTAGTCCCCCCCTCGTAATTTACTTATATACCCTCTATCTATCTACTTATCTTCTTACCTACCTATTTACTATCACCTACTGTCCACCCATCTACCCACCTATCACTGTGGCAGACTGGATTCTTAACTTACAAGTAGAGTAATTTCACAAGCCATTTACAATTTCAGATTTAATACTGATGTCTTCTCTTCATGAGACTCATGCCATGTTAATGTTCATACTGATGAGAAACAAGTTTCATTTTATGGTATGAGGTGACAAGAGTTTATGTAGGTCACTTGTTCTCTGATTCATCCCAATGAAAGTTTCCAGAAATATGTATCCAAAGTATGAAGTTCTTTACATATGTATTTGTATATGTTTGCAGGACTGCTGAAATGCAGAGATGAAAACATTTTCCTGGTGGTGGTGGCTTGAATTTCATTGAAACAATGCTAGCTTAAGGCTAGGTCATACAAAGAATTTGGTGGCATGTGTTCAGTAGATTGTCAGCTAGGAGCAAACTGGACTCATGCTGCAACACAGCAGACTGGTGATCCCTAGGTTATTTTATCTATATGAGTAGACATGGGAGGTTTTGTTTTGTTGTTGCTGTTGTTTTCCTCCAGGCTAAAGAAGGCAGCGTGTGTGCAAGTGTGTGTAGTTGTGTGTTTATATGCCAATGTGCTAGAGGGAGCCAGGGGCAAATTAAACTACAAGTTGGGGAGATTTGAACTATGGAAGGATTACCTACTTATTGTATCTTTATTTATTTATGTATTTATTTTTTAATTTGTAGTAATTAGTTGTACGTGACAGTAGAATGCATTTTGCGTTTTGGTAAATCATACATAAATGGAATGTAATTTCACATTTTTCAGATTGTACATGTTGTTGGATCACATTGGTCATGCAGACGTATATGTACATGAGGTAATAATGTCTGTTTCACTCTACTATCCTTCCTACCCCCATACCACTTTCCCCTCTACCTAATCTAAAGTAATTCTATTCTTCACTAGCACTCCTCAACTCTATTGTGAATTAGCATCCCCATAACCAAGAAAACATTTGACCTTTGGTATTTTTGGAATTGGCTTATTTCACTTAGCATGATATTCTCCAACTCCATTTACTTACCAGCAAATGCCATAGTTTTATTCTTTAAAACTGAGTAATGGTTCATCATATATATATATATATATATATATATATATATATATATGTGACATTTTCTTTATCCATTCATCTGTTGAAGGACACCTAGGTTGGTTCCACAGTTAGCTATTATAAGTTGAGATGCTACAGAGATCCTGTGCCTACTAGAAGAAAAAGTAGACCCAAATCTTCACCATGTCAGCCTAGGATCTGATATCCTAACAAGACCCCTAAAGCATAAGAAGTTAAATCAAGAATCAATAAATGGGATGCATTCAAACCAAAAATCTTCTTAGCAAAAGAAACAATCAATAATGTGAAGAAAGAGTCTACAGATTTGGGGAAAAATCTTTACCACATGCACCTCAGATAAAGCATTCATCTCTAGGATATATAAAGAACTGAAAAAACTTAACAACAAAAAAAGTAAATAACCCAATCAATAAATGGGCTGAGAAACTGAACAGACACTTTGCAGGAGAAGATATACAATCAATCAACAAATATATGAAAAAGTGTTCAACATCTTTAGTAATTAGAGAAATGCAAATCAAAACTACTCTAAGATTTCATCTCACTCCAATCAAAATGGCAGTTATCAAGATTGCAAGAAACAATAAATATTGGCGAGGATGTGGGGAAAAAGGCACACTGATACATTGCTGGTAGGAATGCAAATTGGTGCAACCATTATGGAAAGCAGTATGGAGATTCCTCAGAAAACCTGGAATGAAACCATCATTATCCCATTCCTTGGTTTAGACTCAAAGAACTTAACATCAGCATACTGGTGACACAGTGACATATTGTGTCTTGTTTGTTGCAGTTGAACTCACAACCTCAGGAAGATGCAATATTAAATAATTGCAGTTGATTCTTTAATAAATCCCTTAGTGGTAGGGCTGTTCCTTGAGAGTAAGGGGAATCAGTTGTCAACATGTTTAATCATCAGAGAAAAGCAAATAAAACCCATAACGGAATTGCATCTCATTCAAGTAAGAATGGCTATTATCAAAAAGACTAAAGATAGCAAATGCTGGCAAGGATGTGGAGAAAAGAGTACCCTTACAATGGTTGGTAGGAAGGTAAGTTAGTAAAAAATTATGGAAAACAGGATGAAGTTTCCTTAAAATATTAAAAATAGAACCTTCATATGGCCCAGCAATCCTACTACTAACAATATATCCAAAGGAAATGATACCATTGAAGAGACATTACCATGTTTCTTGCAGCACTAATCACAAATGATAACATATGGAATCAATCTAAGTGTCCATCAACTGATGAATGGATAAAGAAAATGTGGTTTATATGCTCAATGAAATTCTATTAAGCCATAAAAAATGAAATTCTGTCATTCGTGACAACATGGGTAGAGCTGGGATCATAGTTAAGTGAAATAGGCCAGGAACAGAAAGACAAGTACTGCATGATCTCACTCATGTGGAATATGAAGAAGTTGATCTTCTAGAACTTGAGAGTAGAATGGGGGTGACTAAGTCTGGGGAGAGCAGCAGGGAGAGAGGGATAGAAAGAGGTTGATCAATGGGTACCAAGTTACACTTAAAGTGGAGCAAGAAATTCTAGTGTGTCATTGCACAGTAGAGTGACTATAGATAACAGTAATGATTGTGTGTTCCAAAAAGCTAGAAGAAAGGATTCTTTTAAGGTTTTACCACAAAGAAATAATGTTTGAGGAGATAGATGTGTTTAACCTGATTTAAATATTACATAATATATAGCATCAAAACATCACATGTTCCCATTAATACTCACACACACATCCCTTTAATGTGTTTACATGCCAGTTAAAATTAATTATAAAAATAAATATATTCAGATTGAGCAAGCCTATCCCTTTTATCCTAAGTTTAAGATTCATATTCATAGTATAAGTCATATTTTATTTTTTTTCCAAATTGGTTTATTTGGGTAGGAAGATTTAGAGATTATATGTCAGAAACCTTCAGACCATAGCATTTGATAATGTTATTTTATATTCTATTACATTGAATATTCCCTAAAGCTTTTGGGAACTATAACAGATGGCCAAGCTGTTGGAGATATTATGATTCTATTTACTGTTCAAATATGTAGGCTGAAAAACATACCATAACAGGATAATTTTGCTTTTCTGTGACCTCAGAGAAATAATTGTCTTAAATGTATTTATGTAATTTTTTCAATGTGGTTTATAAAATTGCACTTTTTGAGAGGATTGTCTCAAGGTGCAAATAAAAAATGTATTTTGTTGGGTACCTACATCTATCAATGACATTGATGTTTTCATAAAACATTTTAATATTTGATGACAAACAAAGCTGCATCCTCAAGAGACCACTGCCCTGCTCCCCTGAGGGCAAGCGGGTGCCAAAGGGTAGGTCTCTTTCAGGGCCTAACCAGTTAGTGAGGGTAATGGGCGTTCCATGAATGGGTTTCACATATAAAAATCGTGGCTAATCTAGAGACTTTAGCAATAAAAATTAGTTATGAAACACAGTCATTTACCTTCTGTTCTATAAAAATGATTTTAAGTATAATATTTTTATAATGATTCATTCTGTTAATGATATTCTTACTTCTATTTTGATATATAGGCTCAGATTTTTGAACAATCTAGAAAAGACATTTACAATAGTTCTCCAGTTGTTCATTTTTAAGAGTGAACTGAAATATATTCATGATTGAATTTTTAAAATCCTTTCATATGATAAAGAGTACACCAAATCAGATCTAAAGATAAGAAATAATCCACACAGAATTTTGTTAGATGTATTAATCTGGAGAAAGAATTTCTGTCTTTCATTCTCTCTCTCTCTCTCCGTGTGTGTGTGTGTGTGTGTGTGTGTGTGTGTGTGTGTGTGGTCCTGGGAATTGAGCTCAGGAGTGCTCTACTGCTGAGCTACAATCCCTTTTATTTCGAAACAGGGTCTTGCAAATTTTCCTAAACTTGCCTCAAACATGATCCTCCTGCCTCAGCCTCCTGCATAGCTGGGATCATAGGCGAGCACTACAGTTACCGCCGAGAATTTCCTTCTTAAGAAGCAAAGTTCTGAGTTAGTTTTATATAATTTTTCACATGTACCATTGCTATTATGTGTATGTATGTATTTGTGTGTGTGCGTGTGTATAGACAGGTAAGTACATAGGTAGGTACATAGATCCTGTGACTCCCTCTGTGAGTCTGGAATTAAATAAGTGCTTTGATATGATTCTCAGTTATTAATGATAGAAAACTCATCCCAAACTGGGTTCAGTAAATAAATATACATATAATCTGAAAACCCAGAAGCACTGCATTAAGGGCAAATTACAGGAGAGGTCTTGTCTGTGCCTCCCTGAGTAGTTCTGTTCGGTTCTATTGCAGTGCCCGGGATTTTAATAGCCATGCCATCTGGACTTCAGTTCACCAAAAGTGAGATTCCTGCTTCAGCAGCGCCTCAAACAGAAGCCACAGAACTGTTTTGTTTTCCCCATCTGGCCTGCTTTGAGTCCTGTGTGCATCCCTGAAGTGTATGTGTACGTGTGTGTGTCCAGGAGAATGTTATGTGCTGATGGACTGTCAGCTGCACATTCTGCTCTAAAGATGGGCATCCTACCCTATTTAGATCATGTGAACTGGGTAGAGGGTTAAAACGTATGTGAGAGTCAGAACTTTTCTTGAAGAGGGAGAATGGACTCTGGGGAAACAAATTTTCTGATGGAGAAGGATAAAGGGGAAACACATGCTAAGAACTATTGCTTATAAAATTGAATTTTTAAACTTTAGGATAAATGAAGCTATATAGAGTAGTATAATTGGATATATTAGGTTTTAAAAAGTGGCCCCTCTAAGTGTCTTCTAGTGATGGAGCAATGAGGGGCCAGAGAGGTTACAAGATTTGTCTTATATCATACAGTTTAAAATAATTTGATTTTCAGATTGACAGGCTCCATTGTATTAGAGAAGGGTGAATTACAGGCATCAATTCATACCTTTATTATAGCACTTACTACACTGCATTAGAAATACTGTCTTTCATCTGAGTCCTTCAAGGCAGGTATTTTATTCTGAGAAGCATAGCATATTTCAGTGACTTAAAATTTCATTTGGTAAATGAATGACCAAAGTAAAATGACTCAAATGATTGGTGATTGATTTTATGTGATTGGGAAAATTCTGAAGACGGTTAATTTCACTATCTCTTCTCAATATTGACTTGAAAAAGCTACTCGTATATTTCCTTACTGGAAGATAATGCTCAAATAAATTCAAGATTGTTACTAAATCACTGAGAGATGTGAGGAGGGTATATTGTGAAAGGGAGTGTGTCTAAAGTGGAACTCTATTGAAAGATGCAGTTTATCATTGTTTAATGCCTCAGGAAGGATCAGTCAGAGAGAAAGGCTTTCAGTTCCTCATAAAGGATGATGAAGTCTGGAGTAAGTGAGAGGGGGGCCCTCAGAGGAATGTGCTGAACCCCAGGTGTGCTTCCTAACCATCTATTTCAACAGACTGACTGATCATCACATGTAGGCAGTATGTAGTTTCCATTCTCTGCAGAAATTTCCTTTCATTGAGTCCTTGCCTATGTTTCTCAAGAGAGAGAGAACTTTGCAATGACCCTGTATGTACTTCCTAGAGATGCATAACATGAGGTAGCTCCTAAGTTAGATGAATCTGCTTTTGTGCAAGATGATAAAATGGACCCCATGAAGTGAAAACTTGGGTTCAAGAAACCCACTAGATAGTATTTCTTTATTCTCCCATTCATTTCACTATTTTTTAGGAATAAAAGGAAAGAAAATATTTTAAAAAGCAACAATTTTTCCATCTGAATGAATTTTAGTACTAGACTTCAATAAACACTTCAATGTAGTCTGACTGGATGAAATACTATCACATGTAACCTACTAAAAATAAAATACAAAACTATACACATGAAGAAAAAGAAACTCTGTGCTCCAGGCCTTTCCTTTTAATGAACAAATGGTCTGTATATGACAAAAGGATTACTCTAGTGACCTATCTACAACATTCTGCCTGCTCCAAGGGGTGGCAAATTAAAACAAGTTAAAGGTAAGAAATTTCAAAGTTCATCTGATTAGCAGAATCCCTGAAAGAGGAAGCATCTGTTATCACATTAAATGTGAATGGGTAGGTACTCCATTAAAAAACAGAAATTGTCAGATTGAATAAAAAGTAAAGACCCAGTTATGTGTGGTCAGTAGAAAATATATTTTAAATATAAAAGCACAAGTTGAAAGCAAAAGAGTAGAAATCAATGTTCATTGGTTATACAGAGATCTACCATTCAGAAGGAAAAAGAGTTTAAAAATAAGAAAAGCTAGCTCATTTAAAAACTCTAATTCAGTCCCAATTTCATTTTCTTTATCTTGTGTTATAGGGTAGCTTATCAAAAGGCATCTTTTTTTCGTATTTGCATTTGTTTGTTAGAGATTACATTCCAGTATGCTATTTCTGAGCCTTGGCTTTGAGATGCATGTGTGCACATTCCCCACTCTCCCCCGCCCGCAGAATTATTATTTCACTTCCTCAGTAATCCCTCCTGCATTGAGATTTCTACATTCAGTCTAACAAAGTCATGAAAGGAACTCAGTAGTACTTCACATTTATGGATTTGTCAAGGTCCAACCTTTGTAATAGTTAAGTAAAACAGCATTCCTATGAGCTTGATTTCACAAATAGAATCTGGTGAATGTGTACCAGGGAACTTTGTCACCCCTCCAGAGATATCAGTCAAGCTCTCGGTGTCTATGGCTTTTCTACTTGTACTGTAAACCAAAAATGCAATCGTTAATGAATCATCCTATTGAGAAAGTCTAAGTAATGTTTTTAATATGATGAATAATTTTATCATCATTTAAACAACTTTTATATAAATAGTTCCTGATTGAATTTGGAAGCAGCAAATAATCTGAAGTTAACTGTGCATAGACAAAGCCTGATGGTCTTTATCCCTTATCTCCTACATAATGCTTCTTTTCTAGTTCCTGATTCAGCACTAAAAAAAGTTTTCACAGTCTAAAAGAATAAATATCATGCATGCTATCTTCAACAACCGAAATTGCTTTTATTTAAAAATACAATTATTTGAATAAAGATTGAATCTTTATTTGGCTACTCTGTCATATGGCAATCTTTTCTTTGTTTTCTATTTTGAATACTGGCAATTTTAATTGAGAAGTGTTTTCCTGATCATGATATCTCAGGCATTATTATGAATATTCTATAAATCAACAGTTATAATATCTTTTAAAACAACTCTGTCACAAATTACACATTAGTATTATCAATCCTAAAACAACCTCTGAAAATAAATAGAAGAGGTAAAGCTAATAAGCTAATTGTTGAGATAAAACAAAATCCTAAAAGACATGCAATTACCAACAGGCAAGAAATAAGGAAAAAAAGGAAATATGAAACAAACAAAAAACAATTGGAGGTTGAGACTCAAGCTTATCAATAATCACTTCAATGTATATAGGTAAACACTCCAAGCAAAAAGCAGAAATTGTCAGAACAAATACAAAAAATAAAGATCCACCTATATTTGTCTACAGAAAATTCATTGTAAATATAAAGATACAGAAAGAGTAAAAGTGAAAGAACAGGAAAAGGTGAAGGGCTCTAAAGACAAAATAGACTTCGGGGCAAGGAATATTGCTGCATATAAAAATGGAAATTTTATACTGATAAACTGTCAATTCACCAAAAGGATATCCTGGTTCTTACATGTAAACTTCAAAATACAAACACTAAAAATTCAACAAATAGAACAGAGAAATAGGCAAATCCACCATTGTCTTGAGAATTTGCAACACTAATATAACAGTAATTCATAGGAAAAAATAGAGTTTGCATATAGAAGTATGGAACAAGACTTCCATCAATTGATTTATTTTTATTTTATAGAACATTCCATTCAAAAATAACAAAAACACTTATTTTTAAGTCCCTGATAATTCAGTAAAGAAATATGACTAACATCTGTATTAGCTAATGCTGCATAACAAATTATCCCAAAATACAAGACATAGAAACAACAAACATTCATTATGTCACACTCTCACTGAGTGGAGACTCGCAGAACAGCTTACCTGAGTGGTTTGACTCAAGGTCTCTTATGATCCTATAGTCAAGGTATCAGCTAGGGCTGCCCTCATCTTGTTTCTGGAAGGTTCTGCTTTCAGAACTTCTGGCTTGGGGTCAGCCTCAGAAGTTCTAACCCAAGGTTGTTTGCAAGAGCTTCTGCGTAGAGCTGTCAACCAAAATGGCGGCTGACTTCCCCCAAGGTGAGAGGTTCATGAAAGAGCCCCTGAGATTGAAACTGCAGTCTCTTTACAACCTAATTTCAGAAGGGAGATTCAATCTCTGTTGTCTTATTTTGTTTGCTAGAAGCTAGTTATTAAATCAGCCCACACTTAAAGTCAGGGATTGCCCCAGGACATGAATGTGAGAGGCAGCAAGCATTGGTGGACTGGTCATTTTATAAACTATCACAGAATATATGTAGGCACTTTAAAAATCTTAACGAATTTAGAATAAACAATTACAGAGAATAAATTTATTGAATACCATGAAATTAATTAGAAATCAATAATGAAAAATTTTATGGAAAAAATGCTTATATATTTGTCATTTGAATAATACTTCTAAAGAATGGTGAATCAAAGACAGAAATCTCAAGGGAAATTATAAAATGATTTGAACCTATGAAAAATAAAACAATATATTAAAATTTTTATCATGCTCCTAAAGTAACATTTCAGATAAATTTATAGTTTCAAGTACTTACAGTAGTACTACCTAAGTTCCATGATCTGTCTTCCCCCTTAAGAATGTATAAAAAGAAAAAAAATGTAGCACATTAAATGTAAAGTAAGCAAGAGGAAGGAATTAATACAGGTAAAAGCTGAAATTAAATAAATAGATAACAAACATTAATCCATGAAACTAAAATTTGGTTCTTTGAAAAGACTAACAACATTGAAAAAGTTATAGAAGTCTCAAATTCATAGAAAGATGTCATGATCATTAATTTGAAGGTTTTCATTGTTATGATGTTAATTACTCCCAATTAATCTGGATAGTCAACATAAGCCCAAACAGAATTCTAGCTGCCTTCTTAAAAAGTAAAAATTGGCAAACTAATACTAAAAAATATATGGAAATACAAAAGGCCCTTAAGGGCCAAAGTAATTTTGAAGGAAGAGGAATAAGGTCATAGAGATAACATAATTTCATTTCAGTACTACTATTAAATCTATGTAATCAAAACAGTATGTTGTTTGCATAAGGACAGATCTGTACAGATTAACATAGCATGAGAGAGCAGAGAAATAAGCCCACACATTCATAAATGACTGATTCTCAGCAAGGCTGCTCAAATAATTTACTGGAGAAAAATAGTCTTCTCATCAAATGATATTGGAACAACTTGATATCTGTTGGGGCAAGATGTACCTTAAACTCAGCTCGACAGTGGGAACAAAAATTAACTTAAAATGAACCATACATTAAAAAGTTAAAATTATACTTTAAGACACAACCACAAGAGAAAAGTCTTCACGATTTGGGAACTCAAAGATATTTTTAAAAATAGAACGTAAAAGCATGAACCATAAAGAAAAGTTAAGTTGAACTTCAACAGATTTAAAAACTTCTTGTGTTTTAAGGATATTGTTTTGAAAATGAAAAGCCTCAGTCTGAGAAAATATTAGTGATCCATAAATTTGAAAAAGTACTTGCATTTGTTATGCATTTAAAAAAATGCTCTTACATCTTCACGATGGGAAGAAAAACAGCACAATTTAAGAAAAAAGTGTCTGACCAGACATTTTACAAAAGACAACACTCAAATGGCCAATAAATACAGGAATATATGTTCCATGTTTAAAATCATTGGTAAACCAGAAAGAGTTGCAAAATAGTTATAGTTAAAAATGTCATAAATAACAATGCTCAGTGTGCTTGAGGAGGAACTAGTATTGTCTCTCATACATTGCTAATGGCCCTTAAGTAATTCAAGCTATTTTGAAAACTCTGAGTTTTTTTAAAAGGTTATACATAAACCTACCATAGATTTAGCGATTCCATTACTAGGTATTTCCAAGAGAAATGAAAACATATATACATAAAGACATGAACAAAAGTATTTATATATGTTTTATTCATTATAACCCAAAAGTGAAAACAATCAAGGTCCCTTCATAGATAAGCAGATAAACACATCAATGTATGGTCATCCAATGGAATATCACTCAGCAGAGAAGAGAATACAAAGGCATGAATGAATCTCAAAAGGCATGAATGAATGTCCCAAGGATGCCAAATATTAAAGTGTAAATACTATATGATTCCACTTACATAAAATTACAGAAAGATAAAACTGACCTATGACAACAGAGAGCAGATCATTTATTGCCAGTGATGGAGAACATTCACTGCAAAGAGAAATAAAGTTTTTTTTTTTTTTTTTTTTTTTTTTTTAAGTGATGAGAAACGTTCAGAGAAAAAGATCAAATCCAGAGTAATGCCAGTAAAGTATTGTTGCCTAACTAAGTTCAAGATCAGACCAAAGATTTGACTGTACTTTTGATGAAATTAAAAAAAAAAAAAAAATTGAGCATCTTATTTTCCTTCTCAGTAGAAATTGCCTCTAAGAATCCTGAGGACATACATATTTTAGGGGGATGGGGTACCAGGGATTGAACTCAGGGACACTTGACCACTAAGGCACATTCCCAGTCCTATTTTGTATTTTATTTAGAGACAGGTCTCAGTGAATTGCTTAGGGCCTCACTTTGGCTGAGCCTAGCTTTGAATTTGTGATCTGATCCTCCTGCCTCAGCCTCCTGAGCTGTTGGCATTATAGGCTAGCACCACCATGCCCAGCTAGGACTTACATTTTTGATCCTCTATGCTGTTCACTTCTGCATTTTCATAAATGATTCCAAACAGAGAAAGACCTTACCAGAAATACATGGGGCTGTAAGTTTTGTCAAAAAAATTTGATTGTAAATTGTATATAAGTCCACAGGTGTTAAAAGTATAAAATATAAAAGATGTATAAAATATAAAAAAGTTGTATAAACTGTATAAAGTATAAAAAGACCTTTGAGACTGCAACTTCCTGTGTTCAGGAAGCAGACTGAGAACACTATGCAGCTGCAAACATGGGGCATTTTTTAAAGCACAGAAGGATAATTCAGAGGGTAGTACCCAGTGCTAAACACTTGAGACCAGAAGCCAAGAATAATTCCCAGGGAACATATTTGAGTCTTAATCAACATGCTCCCTGCCTTCTGAGCAAAGTGAAATGACAATTGTGTTCTACTGGATCTCAGAATTTTCTCAGACTAGTGACTACACTGTCACACCTATTATGACCCTCCAACTTTTGAGTGAAGGTATCTATTCATGATTCTTCTGACCCTGTCTTGCAAGTTGGCTATGTGGAATACATATAACTTGTTTCTTTATTCTAGTCTTCTGATCAAGTTCAGGCTAGTGCTCTCCTAGCTAGCTTCAACTGCACCTAGACTTGATTTTTGTGATGAGATCCTGAACTTAAATTGTGATGCTGATGGAGGTGAGACTTTGGAGGTTAAAGGAAATTGGTGAGTACATTTCAAAGTGGAAGTAACATGAAACATTCTTGCAAGAGGGAGCTAACAGTGGAAGTTATTCTCCAAAAATGACTCCCAGTAAACCACCTCTCCTAATCTTCTGCTGCTTTGTAGTTGTCTACCATATTGGATTTTCATTTTCCCAGTGATTTGCTTTAACTAATTGAATGTGATGTGTTACTGGGCTAGTTCTCTGCCTAAGCCCTAAGTAGTGGTGGGTTCTGCTTCACTTTGTGGAATAGGCTTGAGCTGCTATATGAAAGAATTGGCTATTTGGCTGAATCAAGAGCCTCATTTCCTCAACAAGATGCTAGACATGTAATGAGCTGTGTTAGATGTTGCAGACCCAGACAGCATCAGATGGAGCTGGATCTGGTTTATTCATAGAATTATGGAGCTATTGGAATGGTGTCTTAAGTTACTGAATTTTGGGGTGATTTGTTAATGCAGCAATAGGTAACTGAGATTTTTAAACTACTATGTATAAGAACTTAAGATTACTTAGAATAAAAACAAATACATTTACTAATTGTGATTTTTTTCACTTTGAACTTTTGTTCATCTTATATCCTTTTCTCTAGCATATAATTACATAGTCACCATTATTAAGTCCTTATATAGTTGTTGTTCTTTTTATTATTTTTTAAGTTTTCTGGCTTCTTCATTAAGGTGGTTTTTTACAAAGTTAAGTGACAGTTTAAACCATTTATAGATCTTGGCAGGAAAAAAGATACCAGATGTCATGTATGTGATGAAAATACCCATAATCTTCCTGTTGTCATGAAAAGATCTTTTTAAAATCCCTCAGTGGAAGTTTAGATTTCTAGCGGCTTATTGACCACAGAAAAACAGATAATTTTAAAAATAGATCTTTTAAAGATCTCTGAATATTTTTTAACAATGTTCTAATTTTAATGGTAAAAATGGGATAAAGAAATTCACATACTCTAAAAATGTAAATTCTTATTTTGGAAGATTCTGATGCTGTAACTTGGCATACTAGACATACTGAAATACATCAGGAATATGTGTGATGATCCAGAGTCATAAAATGGTAAATCAAAAAATCTTCTGATAGGTCTCTATTTTTCCACATTAGCTTATTTACATGAGAGTATTATAAAAAGCTACTTTGTTTGTCTTGCTCACCAAAGGAGTGTATTCCAGGCCAAAGTTCTATCCTTTTATCTGTAAAATTTAGGAATTACTTCTAGCTTTCTTTGTCTTCAAAATCATGCAAAAAGTTGCTGAGGAGGTTTAGGTCTTTATATACATGAAGACATTGAAATCTGGATCTTATCCAATGCTATCATATTGATTTAACATAACTTTAAGTTTTTACAAAATAGGTCATGACTAGAAGAGTCAAGTCTAACAAATTTTGACTTCTAATAGAAATAAGAATTACATCAAGACAAAGTTTTCCCCCCACCTTCAGTGAACTACAAATGAAAGGATTGAACCTCTAAATCAGTCACTAGAACTTCTTCCATTTTTAGACTTCTCTGAGAGAGTAAACATCATAATGACATTGGACTTGAAAGATATAATTGTTGTTTCCAAGAAAAAGCCATATGAATTAAAATCTGTTGGCAAGCATGCTTACTAAAGAGGAGGAGAGTGGAATCATTGGAATGTCAGAAACAAAAATATATTTGAGTGATTCTGGCTATACAGAAATGGAACGTCACATCCAATTTTTTTTTTTCTTTTTCTGAGGATGGCCTCAAGAACTTGATCTTTAATCAGTTAAATTAAGAAGCAAATGCCATTACATCAGCTACAAGAACTCCTTTAAGATCTTAAAAAACCTAAGTAAACAGATGAATGTTTTCTCTGAAAAATGGGTAAATGATGCTGTTTTTCCCATTGTGTGCGAGAGAGATACATACAATGAACAGAAAATTTACAGAAATGCATATGACCAATAAATATGTGCAGCATTAAAATTCAAGAATATGCAAGTTTTAAAATTAGACATTTTAATTCACAGGGCACATATGAAAAAATATGGTTTAAGAAAACTTAAGAATCAGAGAGAGTGAGGAAACAGGTTCTTTTATAACCTGTATATATACTTTTTGACTTAAGAGATATACTAAAAAAAAAAAAAAAGGTGTCCAAGATATATTATTAAGTGAAAAAAAAAAGTTGTGAGACAAAATGCACAATATTTTCCATTCATTAAAAAATTCACAAAATCGTGCATTTCCACATGATCATATACATACTACTATACATGTATATAGTGTGATATACACAATACTGATTGCAGTGACTCTGGGGAAGTAGGAGAGAGAACTAGTGAGGTAAGGCATATGCATATGGTAGTTTTGTAATTATGGAGAAGTAAAAAGAATGGGGAAGAAAACCCATCCTACAACTTGCAAGAATTCCATCTCTACATTTAAATGATGTGTAAGTGAACTAACTATATATAATTATTTTCACCATTCCAACTTCCAACGTGAAGGTAGTTTTTTGTGGAATATAAAGGTAATTTGTAAGGTCCTCTATCTTATGAGACAGAAATAAAATATTCTTAAGCATAGACAATAAGCATTATTGGCTGTGGAGAGCAATTCCTGAATGTATAAACTTTACAATTTTGAGCATATTGCTGGACTCTGTGTGTCTCTCTCTTCACTTGTGAAATGAGGAAATGCTCTGTATCTGGAAAGTCCCTGGGGAGACCAAGAAGGTTTTATAGGATCATACTTCAGACACTGCCAAGACATGATAGGTCTTAAAAATTGGCATATTTTTCTATTTACTCATAGTAAGTATAATAATCTTGGAAATTTAAAACAGCTCCTTCAATTACTGATTAGAAAAACTTGAAGAAAGCCAATGTGCACTAACTCAAATGATTTATCCAATTCGGTGGGATCCTTAAAAGTTTTATTCCCATCTATTTTTTTTTCTCATTAAAACTTTCATTTGGAGTGTAGCTTTAAGAAACCAAATGAATGCCCACGTATAATTCATGTTGTCATTTCCCCACAAAGATAAAATTTGACCAGAGTTCAGGCAGTCACTTGACAAAGACATTTGCAAATCACAGTGGAAATACACACAATATTTTCTGATGATGTTGGAAACCCTGCCTACAACACTTCCTTTTTAGATTGAGTTCAACATTGTGTCACTTCCAGGTAGAAAGATTCTTCAGGGTTTTGCCATATGTTAAGCTAGAAAGTCTGATTTGTACTCTAAAATCTAAGATGAGGGCTGCCAAAAGGATTAAAGCCTGTTAGTTGAAAGCAAAACCAATATGAATAAAAAGTGATACTTTACCGTTCATTATGCAGTAATATTCAGGTAACTCTGCAGAAATGATGAGTAACTTGGGAACTTTTGCTTAGAAACATTTAAATTTTTTTTGGAACTGTTCAGTTCCTGATTTGAATAATCATCTGAATACATGAATACATAAATAATTTGGTTAAATGTGTTGTGTGATTTTAATAACCTGAATTTTAAAAATACAATTTATACTCTTTGATGGAATCTCTTACACTTAGCCTTTATTCTTTCATAGAACAAAATTCCCTTGTCTTTTCCTTTTTGGATGAAAAGGCATACATATTTTAAAAGAAAGCATTGATTAGCATTTATATTCTATTGTTTTCTTTGCAAAGTATAGTTTCTTTTTAGGTAAGCCAACTCTCCCTTTAGACTACAAAACTGATGATGAAGCAAAAATATTTACACTTTGAAGTCAGAAGGAACAGCTTGCTGGGTTGACAGAGGCAATTGGAGGGAAATGTGCCTGGAGTTGCTAACGAGTCCAGAAACACAGCATGGCATTTAAGTTAGTTAGAAGGGATGGAAGATGAATCCCTGGAATACAAATAGTGTTAGTTAACAATTATTTCACTCTGAAAGTACTCTCCCTCAATTAAATGAAAGAAGTATCATTCCTCTACCAATTTATAATCTGTGCGAATGGAAAAAAATCATTAAATAGGTAGGGTAAAGAGCACAAATTGTATATTTGTGTATGTGTGTGCTATAATTCAATGAGATCATGAACAGACAGTAAAGTTATAGTTGTGACTATTTGGGGGATTCTATCATAACCATCAATAAAGACCTTTATCATATTGTACCTGTGGAATAAATGTTACATTTTTATTTACCTGAGGAAGGTAATTTCTTATATCTGGGAGAAGAATAGAAAAGCAGCTAACTCTTATATCTAATAGTCAACTTTTTTTTTTAACCAAAATATCATTAAATTAAACATGAGACAAAAACAAAGCTTTTTAAGTGCTACTTAATAGTTTATGGTTCATGCTACATTAAACTAAACTGTTGGTTACTACTTTAAACAAACAGAAAAGGTATATAGAATTTGTGAGTTTACTTTGGGAATTCCTTGAGGACATCACAAATATATAAGGATCTAAGCAGTTATTGGAGAAGCTAAAAATGCAATGTAATGGGCTCTTCTAATGATAATTGAGAGACTATTAGAATTCTGATTATCAGGATGATATGGACAGAAAATTTTAGACAATGATATTAAATATGTGTCACAAATTGAAAGTCATAAGGGCTAATGCTTTGAAACTTAGGTGCTAAATTTTGATCTGCTTCTACATTAACCATTAGCCTCTTGATAAATCCTTAGTTTAGGATGAGTATCAATAACAATTTATTTAGGAATAATTGCAGATTTTTCCCAAGACATTTTGTATTGGAAACTAGAATTCAAATATACCAATATATTTCAATTTCAATTAAAGAGCTTGCATAGTAGTCCCTTATATTTGGAATTACAAAATTATCTTCATTATTTAAAAATAATCTTCAGGTGCAATAACATGCAACAACTTGTAATTTGCCCAACTGAAATTGAGATTCATATTCTTCAAAACTGGTGAACTGGAATCAGCTTCCTCACAGATATTTTTAGGTTGACAATCCATCCCAGTTTGGACCTCTGTTATTCTCCTTGGTCATTTTCTACACAGTTAAGCTCATATTTCCTAGACAATAGTCAAATGACAAAGTTGGTGAGTAATAAAGAGTCAAAAGAAAGTAGCAATTGTTATCCCTCAAATAGCTTTCTACATGAATTTGGCCTTGTGTTTGTAGAACCATCAAGAGTCTGAAGAGACCACTTACATTTTTTTCTTTCCACATTATTGAATTTTTAAGGAAGAAATTATGGATTATAATAGTGTTCTTGTCTTTAAGAATTCTTGAAAGTCCCAGAGGGTGTCCCTTGAGAGTGCAAGGGGCTCCAGTAACAGAATTCGATTTATGGGACACTTGTAGTTTACATTAAGCTCTGAAATTCATAGTTAATGAGGTTTTACTTTGTGGTGGCTGATACAAATGAAGATGGCAGAATAAAAATTGAAGCTGGAACTCTTGCTGCAGTTGGGGGTGGATCTAATTTTATGATAATATAGAAAGAGGTTGTAAAACAAAGAATGTTTATATTAATTTTTGTCAAGAAAAGCAGAGTTGAAACAATTTCTGGAGATTTTAAGCAAGAAGTAAAAATAATAATAATAATACAGATACTCAAAAATACAACAATAGACTAGGTAGAAAAAAAAGAAAACAAGACACAGTTTTGATTGAACTATACATCATGTTAACACAAAATGAACAACACAGTTTCAGTACCATAATGAAAATACAGATAACCAGTACAGAAGCAGACCTCAAATGGATCGGCAAACTTTTTTTTATTCAGAAGCAGAATCAATCAGTCAGGCAATGAAAGGGCTCATTTTCTGGGTATAAAAATGGCCCCCCGGTTACAGGAGTCTGAGTTTTATAGTTTACAATGAGGGTGAATGGATCATTGAAAACTAAAGATATCCTGACTGGACAACCAGGGATCTAGTTTTGCAGGTTATAATTTTATATCAGGAAGGCAGCTGTAAAAAGTTTGAAACTCATTTTACTGGGAGAGATAGGAGCTCAGATCCGGAGGGATGAATACTCAAATCCTTATCATTCCTCTGGGATTCATTATTTCCCAGAGCTTTACTATTTGCTTTTCTCCTTCCAGGTCTCATCAGCAATATGAAAGGGTAAAAGTCCAGGACCCAGTAGTTCAGTATCTTCCTCCTCCCTTCAGGGCCCATTGTTCCTGGAAGAGGATTTACTGGGAGATTTTTAATGTTTAGCTAATTCTCCTCCTTCCTCCTGAGCCATACTGTCATTCCATTTTTTCCCCAGGGCCTGTCTTGTAGGCATATTATTTTTCATAACCCTTCAGGTTGGTTAACACGTGATCGCTATTGCCTTAGGGTGATGCCTGCATTCCACACTCTTCCATGGGAACTGACTTCCATCAGTGTAACTACCAAGCACATCATTGTAGGAAACAGAGCATTAAATAGAAAAGGGGTGAACAAGGTGAGGAATATGGGGACCAGTGTCCCATTCAGGTTCTGTGTGAGGTAATGATAGCTCTGTATACACTTAAGAAACAATTGCATTTATATTTTAATTCTGTTGATAACAGGAGTCTCTTGTACACATATCTTATTTAACCACCTTTTATTTTTAATATCTTAATGTTTCTATCCTAAAATTAAAGGAAAGCTTTGAAGTTATTAGAGTTAAAAAAAAACCTCAAGTCGTCTAGAAAATATAAGAGAGAGAAGCTAAGCTGTGGAAAATGACTAAAAAAAAATCACAAAAAAATAGTTTGTTCCTGATTTATTCTCTTATTCATAGGGATTTTATAAGTATTAAGTGGGATAAATATGTACAATGCCAGACACTTAGTAAGTAGTAAATAAATGTTACCAATTATAAGACTCAAATCTTTTGAGAGGGATTATTTTCAAACTTTTCTCTTTCTAAAATGGTGATAGATGCCCTGTTCTCTCATTCGTGTCTTCCTACTTACCCCAAATTAAATAAGGTTTTAAGCATGAGTAAGATTTCTGTATTATGCTCCCCTTTCAGAATTATCTATTCAGCAGTAATATGTGAGCTACAAATGAGTCATGTATGCACCTCAATTTTACATTTTCTCATAACCATATAAAAAAGCAAAAAAAATAAGTAAAATTAGTTATGTATTTTACATTAATAATTACACAATATCATCAATGTCTTTGATTTATATGTAACCAATGTAATATTACTAGAGATCATTTATATTCATTTTAAAATTCTAAAAATCTTTTGTGTCTATTATATTACACACATCTCAGTTCAGATTAGCCACATTATATGCCTCTTTTGACTGATATTTACATATAGTAGAGTGGAGATCTGTATAAAGAGAGAATAAGCTAAAATTAAAGATAAAGACATGCTCTAATTATATATTTTTGATCATTTGCAAGTGGATGAGGTGATTTTTTTCATGGGCCATGATAAATAAGGAGAGTAGCAAACCTCACACAAGTGCCTTCTCTTCAGGTTTTTGTTTTTAAGTCATTTCTAATATTAATCTCTATTATTCAAAAGTCTAGTGTTGCTCGGAAACGCCAGTCTCAAACAACCTTCAATTCTTCAAAATTAACTTTTAAGATCATATTAATTAGCTAACACAGCCAGAGATACAACAGAAGTCTTGATTTTGATCATCTAATGAGATAGCAACATATGCGAAAGCATTCTGTAAACTAAAAAGGAGTATGTGATGCACATCAAGGATAGAGAATTTTTAATCGTCCAAAGAGTGCACCGGTGAGCACACTAAATCATGCTCTTCTTTTCCTTTCTAAATGGACTTTCCCTTTACAATTATTCATGGAAATCAGACAAGTTCTTTTCTTCTGCTAACTGTTCCATACCTGTACAGAAATAGATATTCTACTGGAATGTCACAGATAGTTCTATTGAAAAATTTTATTATGGAAGAAAGGAATATTATTTTGACTTGAAGTACAGATATTTTTGACTTCCTGATTTTCCTTTTTAAATCAAAATGATAACCATTTTTTAAATTATGGTACTAGTTTGTTATTTTTACCACAAAACAATTTAAAAAATTGGCAGAAATATTCTAATGAGAAAATGTCTGAATTGAAAACTCATGATATGTTGTACACCTATCAGAAAAAAATCTAAGATTAATTATGATGGAATTTTCTATTAGGATATAAATTATTGGACTGAAGAGAAGACACATTTTGGAGTTTAAAGTGGTATTACTGCTTTTTTCTCATAAGAGCTAAGCAGTGAACCACTCTGATGCTACTCACTTATGGAATTAATTTGATAGCATTTTAAAATACTGGAAAATACACTATCACTCCAGGTCCCCCCCCCCTTTGGCTAAATAAAGTGGCTGTCATATTAGTAAATAGTTTATAATGAGTGAAATATGTTAGATGATGCACTTGAGTGACAATTAGAAAAATTGTGGGGGAAGAAACAAGAGCTTCTCTAGAAGTGCTAGAATTTTTTTCTGAAAAGTTTTGTACACTAATCATTCTCTTCTCTTTATTTTTATTATCATCCTGTCAAATGTTGCCATTAGAAGCAGTGGGAAGACAGCCATCTTGAATAAAGTTGAATTTGGTCATGGAAGCTTAGTGTGAGGGACTGTCACAATAGTTTTAATTTTTCTGTCTGCTACAAAAGTGAAATTGATTGGTAATAACCTTAAGTATAGCAAAATCTGTCCACGATTTTACAGTTGCTTTTGTGGCATTGATATACAAGTTAATGAGATGCTTGTGTGCTACTTTTTAAACTGACAGCAACTCTGTACAATTGTACTTGTATAGTTGTAAAAATGAGTTCCTGCTTGCATATTGATATTTTTACATATTTTAGAATTTTTAGGAAGTTTGATTGAACTGTGTTGAAATGAAATTCCTAATTTTTTTTAAAGAAACTTATGACCAATCCTTTCTTTTCTTTTGAAAAGGAGGATTATTTAATGAGAAGCCTTGGTTACCTACCATGAATCTTTTCCTATACTTAGATTGGTTAGTGTTGAATATTGATTGCTAAATTATAATATGTATAATGAGAATGTTGCTATTTTTTTACTGTTAGTTTGTGGAAAATATTTGTATAATATCCAATTAAAAGTTATAGTAAGTTGAGACCTGGATAAAAAGCAATCTTTAAAAGATGATGCCTTTATATGTCAGATGGTTTTTTTCCAACAGTTGAGAGAGAGAGAGAAAGAGAAATTGTACTTTAGAATACACTGTGAGATGTTAAACATTTTATTGGAAACCTCATAATTCTTGTTCTTCAACCTCTGTGTTGCTGTCTCAGTAGAAATCCAAAACTTGCTCAGACCAGGAAACCAAACTAACCAGTCACTTAGAAAGACTTTTGATTTGAAAAGTAGTCAAGTATTTTTTTAGTTAGAGATTCAGTGCCTATCATGGGCTGTAACTGCAAATTATGTCTCCTGGATATAGTAGGTGATGATGATGCTTATGTCAGTTATAGTGTTGAAGCAATATGTGTTCCTGAAATACATGTGCTCTGTAGATTCTGGCAGTTTTAATGGAAAGATTTCCTGCATATCAGCAGACCAAGATTTGTCTTTTAAAAATTTTATTACCAAAGTAATAAGTTGTCATGTTCTTTTTTCTTTTTAAAGAGAGTCTTTTAAAAAGAAATGGGTGTGATAGTTTTAAGATAATTTTTAATCTGATTTCTTGGGGCAATCCCAATGTATTGCAATAATTTCTAAAAACCATAACCCTATATACATATTTTATTATGAATATTATGAGCATCTATCATATCAGTTAGTTTGGGGTAGATAATTTATGAACAATTCACTGATTTGAATGGTTGCCACAACTCACCACTCTTTGCTCAGTTATTTCTACTGTCTCCACTGCTGCCCTTCCCAAATCTATTTGCCTCCTGAAAGCTCAGAATGCATTGCTTTTGACTTCATCCTGTTATAAACCTCCATCCCAAGCCCCAAGTTTATGTTCTCATTCATTTAAGGCAATTCTGTGTCCGCTATAATTGTTCTGGAGATGAGCAGATGATCTGTTTTTCCAAAGAGAGTGAAGGGAAGAAATTAAATTCCTTGATTGAGGAAAAGGTTTCCCTGTTTTCCAGTTGATGACAATTAAGAAGAATTTTGTTGCATTACAGCTAGTAATTATGACCATGAGAAGAAATGGTTAGCAGGCAAAATTGACATGCTCAGAATTGCCGAGAAGAGAGATAGCAAGAATCTAGGTTCATGGTGGCATCACTAGGCCACAGCATCCTGAGTTGCAACTTTGTACACATTTCATCATTTTAACATACAAATTGTGTACTAAATGTAACCTAGTAAATAATACAAGTTTTTATGAAAGTATACCTGGCTTAAATTTCAATTACATTAAAGCAACTGTTGTAGAAGTACCTGGAAGTCCAGAAAGATGTTCAGGATAATTTTGCAGAAAAAAAGAAAAAATCTCCAAAGCTTTTTACCCAAGAGTAGAAATACAACTTCTTTATAGGTTGGGGACTACTTGTATAATATATGCTTTGTAAAATGTTTAAATAATATGAAATAAAATATTAAGCAACTTCTTTTTAAAAAACACATTTTGAGTTATGATTGACAAGTAAAATATGTACATATTTAATGTACATAACTCTGTGAGTTTGGGGTAAGTATACGCCAATGAAACCATCTCTGTCATCAGGGCCACAGACATATCTATCATCTCCCAAAATTTATTCCTGCTGTTATTATTATTATTATTATTATTGTAATTTGTTGTAGAAAATTTAATATAAGATCTATCTTCTTTAAAAATTTCAAGTGTTCAATATATTATTGTGGACTTTAGGCATTATTATATAGAATAGAGCACCATGAATTATATACTTTGTACTTGGGCCCCATCTCCCCATTCCATCTCCCCAGCTCCTGGAAATCAGCATTTTACTCTCTGTTTATGTTCGATACTTTTACAGTCCACATGTAAGTGAGATCACAATGGTGTTTCTTTGTGTTTCGTTTTCATTTAGCATAACATCTCCCAGGTCCATTCATGCTGGATTTCCTTCTTTTTAAAAGCTGAATGTTATGGTTTAGATATTAGGTGTCCCCAAGAAATCATGCACGGGACAATGCAAGAAAACTTAGAGATGAAATGAGTGAGTTATAAAAAGGTCTAACCAAATCGGTGCATTAATCCCCTGATAGGGATTAACTTGGTGGTAACTATAGGCACGTAGGGTGTGACTGGAGGAGGTGGATCCCTGGGGGTGTGTCTTTGGAGTTTATATTTTGTCCTTGTTCAGCAGAGCTCTCTCTGCTTCCTGGAGACATGTCTTGAGCTGCTTTCCCCTGCCACACTTTTCCTCCATGTTCTGCCTCACCTTGGTCCCAGGAATGGAGTCAGCCATCTATGGACCTAAGACCTCTGAAACCATGAGCCCCTAAATAAAGTTTTCCTCCTTAAAATTACTCTTGCCAGGTTGTTTGGTCACAGTAGCAAAAAACGGACTACCACGCTGAATATGAGTCTGCTGTTTGTATATACGACATACTCTATCTGCTCACCCAGAGATGAACATTTAAGTTGTTCACATATCTTAGCTACCATGAACAATGCTGCAGTGAATATGGGCTGCAGTTATCTGTTCAAGAACCTGATTTCGATTCCTTTGGATAAATACCTGGAAGTGAGATTGCTGGATCATTTGGTAGTTCCTTTTTTAATCTTTTTGAGGATTGTCCTTCCTGTGTTCCATAGCAGCTCTGCCATTTTGCATTTCACCAACAGTATACTAGGGTTACCTTTTCTCTGTATCCTCACCAACACTTATTGTGTTTTATTTAATTTTTTAGTAATAGCCATCTTGTCAGGTATGATATGACCTCTCATTGTGGTTTTGATTTACATTTCCTGGTTCTTAGTGATACTGATCATTTTCCCCATGTATCTGTTGACCATATGCATATCTTGTTTCATATCTGTTCAGGTCTTTGCCCATTTTTAAATTGGGTTATTTGGCAGTTTTGACTACCCAGTTTTAGGAGCCCCTTATAAATTTTGGGAGAAATTTTCTCCCATTCTGTGGGTTACCATTTCATTTTGTTATTGCTTCTTTTGTTGGAAGAAGCATTTTAGTTTGATGTAATCCCACTTGTTTATTTTTGCTTTTGTTGCTTGTGATTTTGATATCATCTATAAAATCTTTGTCATCACCAATGTTAAGGAACATTTCAGGGACTGGGGCTGGGGCTCTAGCTCAGTAGTCGAGCAATTGCCTCACATGTGCAAGGACTGAGTTCAATCATCAGCACCAGATAAAAATAAATAAATAAAGATGTTTTGTCCATCTACAACTAAAAAAATATTTAAAAAAAATAAGAAAGAAACATTTCAGCTAGGTACAGTGGCACACGCCTGTCCGTGGTTTGGGAGGCTGAGACAGAAGGATCATGAGTTCAAAGCCAATCTCAGCAATGGTGAGGCACTAAGCAAGTCAGTGAGACTGTGACTCTAAATAAAATACAAAAGAGAGTTGGGGATGTAGCTCAGGGGCGGAGTGCCCATGAGTTCAATCCTTGGTACTTAAAAAATAATAATAATTTTCCTAATTTTTAAAGAGTTTCTATTGTTTCGGGTTTTATGTTTAAGTCTTTAGTTCATTTTGAGTTCATTAATGTGTATGGTACAAGATATGGGTCAATTTTATTTTTTTCTATGTAGTTTTGCAAGCACAGTTTACTAAGAAGATAATCTCTTTTGCATTTTATATTCTTGGTATCCTTGTGAAAAATTACTTGACAATATATGCTTGGGTTTATTTTAATGTTTTAGTCTCTGTTCTGTTTAGTTGGTTGATGTGCTTTTTAAAATACCAGTACCATAACAATTTAATAACCATAACTTTGTAAGACACTTTAGGAGTCTTATTGAGGAAGTCAGGAAGTATGAAGCCTCTAGTTTTGTTTTTTCTTAAAAAATTGATTTGACTATTTGGTGTCTTTTGTGCTTCCAAATAAATTTTAGATTTTTTTAAATTTCTGTGAAAAATGCCATTGGAATTTTGATAAGGATTGCATTGAATCTGTAGAGTGCTTTGGGTAGTATGGATTTTTTAATACTATTAATGCTTTGAATCCATGTACACAGATATTGTTCCATTTATTTCCTTTTTTAAAATCATTCATTAGCTTTCTATTTTTATTTTATTTTTGGTCTGTTTTACTTATACACGACAGTAGAATGTATTTTGGCAAATTATACATTCATAGAGTATAACTTATTCAATTTAGGACCTCATTCTTTTGGTTCTACATGATGCAGTTACCTTGGTCATGTATTCAAATACAAGGCTAGGAAAGTTATGCTCAATTAATTCTACTGTCCGTCCTAGTCCCTTCCCCTCGCCGTTCCTTTCCTTCCCCTTTGTCTAATCCAAAGGACCTAGGATTTGGATTCCTCACTGGACCCTCCCTTGTTTTGGGTAAATGCCACATATTAAGGAGAACTTTTGGTCTTTGGTTTGTGGGGATTGGTTTATTTCACTTAGCATGATATTCTCCAGTTCCATCAATTTACCAGAAAATGCCATTTCCAGTCTCTTTTATGGCTGAGTAATATTCTATTGTGTATATATAGCATATTTTCTTTATCAATTTATTCGTTGAAGAGCATATAGGTTGTTGCCATAGCTTTGCTATTGTGAGTTGAACTGCTATAAACATTGATGTTACTGTGTCACTGTACTATGCTGTTTTAAGTCCTTTGGGTATAAGCCAAGGAGTGGGATAACTGGGTCAAATGATTGTACCAATTTGTAGCCCACCAACAATACATGAGAGTACCCTTCTCTCCACATTCTCACCAACAGTTATTATTACTTATAGCCTTTAAAATTGCCATTCTGACTAGAGTGAGATGGAATCTCAGTGTAGTTTTCATTTGCATTTCTCTAATATCTAGAGATGTTGAACATTTTTCATATATTTTTTGATCTATTGTATTCTTCTGTGAAGTGTTTGTTCAATTCCTTTGCCAATTTATTGAGTGGGTTATTTATTTTTCTGGTGTTAAGTTTTTTGTATAATCTGAAGATTAATGCTCTATCTGAGGTACAGGTGGTAAAGATTTTCTCCCATTCTGTAGGTTATCTGTTCACATTCTTGTTTGTTTCCTTTACTGTGAAGAAACTTTTTAGTTTGATACCATCCCATTTATTTTTCTTGATTTTACTTTTGGCACTTTAGTAGTCTTATTGAGGAAGTCAGTTCATAAGCTGACATAATGGAAAGTAAGCCTACTTTATCTTCTTGTAAGCACAGGATCTCTGGTCTAATGCCTAAGTCCTTGAATCACTTAGAGTTGATTTTTGTGTGGGGTGAGAGATAGGGGTTTAATTTCATTTTGCTGCAAATGGATTTCCAGTTTTTCCAGCACAATTTGTTGAACAGGCTATCTTTTCTCTAATGTATGTTTATGGTGACTTTGGGATGAGATAACTGTATTTATATGGGTTTCACTCTGTGTCTTCTATTTTGTTCCTTTGGTTTCATGTCTGTTTTGATGCCAATACCATGGTGGTTTTGTTATTAAAGCTATGTAGTATAATCTATGTCTGGTATTATGATGCTTCCTGTATCACAATAGCTTTGGCTATTCTGGGCCTCTTATTTTTCCAAATGAATTTCATGATGACCTTTTTTATTACTATGGAGAATGTCATTGGGATTTTAATAGAAATTGCATTAACTCTGTCTAGCACTTTTGATAGTATGTTCATTTTGATAATATCAATTCTGCCTATCCAAAACTGTGGGAGAACTTTCCATTTTTTAGGTCTTCTTCAATTTCTTTCTTTAATGATCTGTAGTTTTCATTGTAGAGGTCTTTCACCTCTTTTCTTAGGTTGGTTCCCAAATATTTTATTTATTTTATTTTGAGGCTTTTGTAAAGGGAATAGTTTTCCTGATTTCTCTTTCAGCTGATACTTCATTGGTGTTTAGAAATGCAATTGATTTATTGGTCTTGATTTTATACCCTGCTACTTCACTGAATTTGTTTATGAGTTCTAGAAGGTTTCTTATAGAGGTTTTGAATCTTCTAAATATAAAATCATGTCATTGGCAAATTGGGATAGTTTGAGTTCTTCTTTTCCTGTTCAGATTCCTTTAATTTCTTCTCTCTAATTTGCTCTGGCTAGGATCTCAAGGATTATGTTGAATATAAGTGGTGAAAGAGGGCATCCCTGTCTTGTTCCAGTTTTTAGAGGGAATACTTTCAATTTTTCTCCACTTAGAATTATGTCGGTCTTGTGTTTAGCATACATAGCTTTTACAATGTTGAGGTATGTTCCTACTACCCCTAGTTTTTCTAGTGTTTAAAGTAGGAATGTTGCTGAATTTTGTCAAATGCTTTTTTTGCATCTTTTGAGATTATTATGTGATTCTTGTCTTTAAGTCTACTGATGTTGTGAATTACATTTATTGATTTCCATTTTGAACCAATCTTGCATCCCTGGGATGAACCCCACTTGATCATGGTACACCATCTTTTTGATATGTTTTTGTATGTGATTTGCCAGTATTTTATTGAGAATTTTTGCATCCATGTTCATCAGGGACATTGCTCTGAGTTTTCTTTCCTAAATGTGTCTTTTGTTTTGGTGTGCGGGTGATACTAGCTTCATAGAATGAATTTGGAAGGCTTTCCTTCTTTTCTATTTCATGGAATAATTTGAGGAGTATTGGTGTAAGTTCTTCTTTGAAGACTTCATAGAACTCAACTAAGAGTTCATATGCTTCTGGACTTTTCTTTGTTGATAGGCTTTTTATGGCATCTTCAATTTCATTGCTTGAGATTGAGCTGTTTAAAATTTCTATGTTTTCTTGATTCAGTCTGGTAGGTCATGTCTCTAGAAATTTGTCGATGTCTTCAAGGTTTTCTATGTTATTAGAGTGTAGATTTTCAAAGTAGCTTCTGATTATTGTCTGTATTTCAGTGGTGTCTGTGATGATATTTCCCTTTTCATCACAAATTTAAGGAAAAGGAAAGAATTCTAAAGGTTGCCGAAGGAAAAAAAAAGTTTGTAACATTTAGAAGGAAACCAATTTGTATTTCATTTGATTTTTCAACCCAGACTTTTAAAGCTAGGAGATATTAGAATAATATATACCAAGCTCTGAAAGAAAATGCATGTCATCCAAGAATACTATAGCCTGAAAAACTAAACTTTAGCTTAGACAATAAAATAAAAACCTTCCTTGATAATCAAAAGTTAAAAAAATTCACAACCAAAAAGCCTGCACTACAAAACATTCTTAACAAAATATTTCATGAATAAGAAATAAAAAATAAAAATAAAATCCAGCAAATCTAGCATAGCAAACTACACTAGAAGAATAGTCAATCAAAAAAGAAACCATTTCAAATTAAAAACCAGGAATAATTCAAAATGACAGGGAATAAGAATCATTTCTCAAAAATAGCATTGAATGTAAATGGCCTAAAATCATTAATAAAAAACATGGACTAGCAGAGTAGATTAAAAAACAAAACCAAATGATATGTTGTCTCCAAGACACTCATCTCATAGGCAAAGACATTCACAGACTGAAGGTAAGAAGATGGGATAAAACTTACCATTTACATAGACCTTGCAATCAACCAGGGGTTTCTATCCTCATATCTGATAAAGTGGACTTCAAATCAATTAATCAGAAGGGACAAAGAAGTTTCATACTGCTTAAGAAAACTATACATCAATAAGACATAGCAATCTTAAATATTTATGCCCCAATGGAGCATCTACATAATGTCAAACAAGTCTTTCACAACTTCAAGAATCAAATAGATTACACAATAATACTGGATGATGTCAACATGCCTCTCACCAATCAATAGATCTATAAATCAAAAACTAAATAAAAACCATAGAACTAAAAACTACAATTAATCAATTAGACTTAAAAGACATATATAGGATATTTTATCCATCAATGAATGAATACACTTTCTTTTCTGCAGCACATGAAACATTCTCTAAAATAGACTACATCTTAGTCCCCAAAGCAACTCTCAGCAAATACATAAATATAGAGATAAAGCCTTACATTATATCAGATAATGAAATTAGAAATTAACAATAAAATAAAAAAGAGAAACTAAATAATATGCTCTTGAATAACTAATGAATAACTGAAGAAATCAGGGATGAAATAAAAAAAACTTAGAGGTAAACAAGAAGATTGAGATAACATATCAAAATCTCTGGGACACTCTGAAGGTAGTTCTAAGAGGAATTTCATTGCATTGAGCTCATTCACTAAAAGAACAGAAAATCACCAAATAAATAACCTAACCTTCCATCTCAAATCCCTAGAAAAAGAAGAATATACCAGCACCGAGATCAGTAGAAGACAGGAAACAATAAAAATCAGAGCCAAAAATTAATGAAATTGAAACAAAAATTCAAAAAATAGCAAAACAAAAAGTTGATTCTTTGAAAAAATAAGCAAATTTATAAATCCTTAGCCAAACTAACAAAGATAAAGAGAGAAAAAAAAAATCCTTTTATTTCCTCTTTGAGATGGCTCATTGTTGCCAAAATGTAACTATATTTTTAGTGTTGCATTTTCTGTCAGGCAACTATATAGAATTCAGTTCCTACCTCTAAGAGTTTTTGGGTGATATCTTTATGGTTTCAATATATAATATCAAGTCATCTGCAAACCATGATAGTTTTACTCTTTCTGTTCTAGTTTGAATATCTTATCTTTTTTTTCTTGTCTAATTTCTTTGGCTAGGACTTCCAGTACTACGATGAATGGAAGTGACAAGAGAGGGCAGTCTTGCCTTCTTCCTGAACTCCAATGAAAAGATTTCAACTTCTAACCCTTGAGTACAATGTTAGCTGTAGGTTTGTCATATACATATGGCCCATAATGTGTTGATTTATATTTCCTCTATACCTAATTTGTTGAGAGTTTTTTTCATGAATGCAAGTAAAATTTTATTGAGTTTTTTCACATTTATTGAGATAATTATGCAACTTTTATTGTTCATTTTACTAGTATGCTATACCATATTTATTGATTTACACATGTTAAACTATTCTTGCATCCCAAGGATCAATCCCATTTGATCATGGCTTATGATATTTTTAATGTATTGGAAAACACAGTTTACTAGTTTTTTTTTTTTTTTTTTTTTTTTTTTTAAGAATTTTTACCTCTCAGCAAAGGGAACTATCAGCAATGTGAAGAGAGAGCCTACAGAGTGGGAGAATATCTTTGCCACTCATACTTCAGATAGAGCACTAATTTCCAGAATCTATAAAGAACTCAAAAACTCTACACCAAGAATACAAATAATCCAATCAACAAATGGGCTAAGGAAATGAACAGATATTTCACAGAAGAAGATGTACAAGCAATCAACAGATATATGAAAAAATGTTCAACATCTCTAGTAATAAGAGAAATGTAAATCAAAACTACCCTAAGATTCCATCTCACCCCAATTAGAATGGCGATTATCAAGAACACAAGCAACAATAGGTGTTGGCGAGGATGTGGGGAAAAAGGTACACTCATACATTGCTGGTGGGGTTGCAAATTAGTGCAGGCACTCTGGAAAGCAGTGTGGAGATTCCTCAGAAAGCTTGGAATGGGACCACCATTTGACCCAGCTATCCCACTCCTTGGCCTATACCCAAAGGACTTCAAATCAGCATAGTACAGAGATACAGCCACATCAATGTTCATTGCTGCTCAATTCACCATAGCCAGACTGTGGAACCAACCTAGATGTCCTTCAGTTGATGAATGGATAAAGAAACTGTGGCATATATATACAATGGAATATTACTCAGCCATAAAGAATGATAAAATTATGGCATTTGCAGGAAAATGGATGAAATTGGAGAATATCATGCTAAGTGAGATAAGCCAATCTCAAAAAATCAAAGTACGAATGATCTCGCTGATAAGCGGATGATGACATATAATGGGGGGGTGGGAGGGGCTAGCGTTAGGGTTAGGGTTAGGTTTAGGGTTAGGATTAAGGAGGGTGGCAAGAATGGAGGAAGGAAGGACTGTATAGAGGGAAAAGAGGGGTGGGAGGGGTGGGGGGGAAGAAAAAAACAACAGAATGAATCAAACAACATTACCCTATGTAAATTTATGATTACACAAATGCTATGCCTTGACTACATGTACAAACAGAGAAACAACATGTATCCCATTTGTTTACAATTAAAAAAAAATAAAGAATTTTTACATTCACCAAAGATATTGACCTTTCTTTTCTTGCAGTGTCCTTTTCTGGCTTTGATAATAGGGTAATCCTGGCCAGCAACATAAGCTTAAAAGCATTTACTACTCTTTAATTTTTGAAACAGTTTGAGAAAATTTGTGCTAATTCTTCTTTAAATATTTGATGGGATTTACCAACAGAGCCTTTAGGTCCCAGGTATTTTCTTTTGTGGGAAGTGTTTCATTGCCAATTCAGTCTCTTTACATTACCGATCAGTTCCGATTTTCTATTTTCTTCATGATCCAGCCTCAGTAGGTTGTACGTGTCTAAGAATTTATCCATTTCTTCCAGGTTTTCCCATTTGTTGGTGTAGAATCATTCATTTTTTTCCATTATACTTTGGATAATGTACAATTATCTATAATTTATCCACAATTTTTTTCAGGTCTCCTTTTTTCTTAATCTAGTTAAGGGTTTGTTAAGAGTGTTTCTCTTAAAACTAAACTCTTAGTTTTATTGATCTTTTCTATGGTTTTTCTTATCTCTATTTTATTTATTTCTATACTAATTCCATATTTCCCTTTTGCTAACTTTGGGATTAATTATTCTCTTTCTGGTTTCTTGAGATATTGAGTTAAGTTGTATAATTGAAATCTTGATTTTTTAAAACACTGACAATTATTGCTGCAAACTTCTCTCTTAAAATTTATTTTACTACATTTCATAAGCAGCTTCTTTACCATATTTTAACTTTCTCATAAACTTTAACCATTAACTTAAAATAGTAGCAGTAATTATCCAGTCAATCTGAGAACAAGCAGATTTTTCCCACCTCATATCAGATAAAAAAGATTTCATTTGACTGTTTTGTGCCACTGTTAGGGAATCCAAACCTGTACTTTTATTAAGAGAATAGTTCTTATATTAATGATGCATTGACAGTCTGATTTAGAGTTTATGATCAGACATGAATAAACTGTTTCTATAATTAATAAGTAGTTTTGTGCTTTCTTCTTTGGACTAACTATAGGATATATTATATAAAGTATATACAATAAATGAACAAAGTCAATCCTTAGAAATTAGTTATGGAGGGATACTTTCTTTACAGGCCAAGGCTATAAAAATGCATATACCTGACTCAATAGATTGATATGTAAGCTATATAATCTCCTGTCTTCTCCCATTCGGGAGAAATTTTCTTTTTTTCAACTAAAGGAAATCACAATATACTATTAATTGGAAAAGGACACCAGTAATTTTCTGACTTTTGTGAAGATAGCTTTCTCATTACAAGTCAGGTCAGTTGAGTAAGTTGACTGAGTCCCAGAAAGAAATGTGGTTAATAACTCCATAATAATAATAATTACAATGAAAGCATTAACATTTTTTTTAGGACAACAATGATACTTACAGAAATGATAAGCATTTCCAAATGCTCTACAATGTAGTGACTGAATTCTGCAAAGGAATGAACCAAGGTTAGGGTTTTTTATTAACACCTCAGGAAAAGATCAAACAAAGTACCTGTTATTAACATCTTAGTCTACTCAAAACTCCAAATCTGTTCCTATACTCTGTAAAATTTGTGACATGGTGTTATTGTGGTCAATGGAGCCAGAAGCAATTCTCTATGATGTATTATACTCTAATAAACTTACAGTTCAGCTATACGTCCAAGGGATAAGGCCTATTTTATGGCTTAAACTTCATCTTCAATCTAGTAAGGTCCAGAAACATTTAACCCTATGGTTCAATAATGCTTTGTCAGGGTCTTATAGAATAAGATTACTTAATTGGAGTCAACCCCCTTTCACAAATTCCCTAAAATCTCTCTGGCCCTGTCACAGCATCTATTTCAGACTTACCTGTAAGTTTACTGCTGCATTAGAGATGCACATTCCTATGAGGGCATATGGCACATGCAGCAAAAATTCTAAGGGAGAATTAAAACTGGGATAGGGCTTTTTAGGAATACAAATCATTCTTCTATTTCAAATCTTTCAAAATAAGATGCTGATGTGCAAGACCTCATATCTAGTTTCAGGAAGATTTTTCTTACCCCTTAACTTGACACAGAAAGCATCAATCTTGGGGTTTGGATAAATATAGAGTTCAGCTACCCCACTTACAGTCGGTTTATAATCACCACATATCTTTAGGATCTTGTCAGATATGAACAATAGATAATGATGAAGCTACCCACACTGTGAGGGGCATAGGCTCAGTAATTACATGCTTTTCCAGTTACAGGAAGAATAGCTTTCACCCTGTGGTGAGCTCTAGATTCAGTAGGTGAAATAGCCTCTGGGTTAGGTCAGGTTTGACTATGAGGAGAGTTTTGCCAAAGGCAATATTCTGGGATGTAAAATTGTCTTAGAGGTCACATTCAAAGAGTCATAGTATGTTACACTGATTGAGGTCTTAGAATTCATCTTATAGGACTTCTTCATTTATAGATAAGCGTTTAGCTCCCAGTAGCATCGTCTAGACTAATACCAATAAAGAGTTTGGAATGGAACTGAGACTGGGCATTGGAATTCGTCTTTCAGTCTAGGGCTGCTTTCACTGTGTAATAATTTTAGGCATGAATTTTACTGAATGTCAAATTCAGTGAAGCATCTAAATATTACAAAATTACTTTATTATAGGTTAACTTGGAAATTGAGTTTCTGAAAATCTGTCACTTTCCCAAGGTTATATAGTAGTGGTAACAGAACTGAGATTATTGCATTTTTGCTTCCTATTTTGCTGCAGTATCCGTGACACTTCCATTTGGCCATCAGGTTGTATGTGTTGGTAAAGTAGGCTCTTCCAGTAAGTAGCCCCAAACACACACCATCCACTCTATGGAGGCAAGATTAGAACTTTGATGGCAGCAGATCTGGCCAACCACTAGCCCCAAACTAATTCTAGTTATAGAAAACGCTAGTGAAAACATTGAATCTCTTTTTGTATGGGCTATCTTCATATTATGGCATTATTTTAAGCGATTTTCAATTTAAACAGTTTTTATGGTTCTCCAGGAAGTTTATTCTCTTTATTCCTTTCTTCATTTATAGTCAGCTTGTTTTCTGTGCAAGTGTGCTGTGTGCTAGCGTATGTGTATGTGTGTGTGGTGGGGGTGGGAGGGCTGGTGTCTGAATAAAGGAAATATCTAAAGATGAATGAGAGTAAAGTAGAGAAGTACATTTAATAGAGAGAAGAATGTGTATTCAGTGTAAATTATGGGTACTAATCTCTTTTGATGCTGATGTTACACATTCCAATGTAATTTTTAAAAATAACTTTATCATGAGTAATCTTTATGTAAAAGTGCTTATTGTAGAAAAACATTAGAAAAAAAAACCAACTTGAGTATAAACTTACCTATACTTCATCTTAATTTTGATGAATTTCTTTTTTCTTTACTTCTGTTCAATATGATTTATAATCAACTCTTCAGTTGATTTTACATATAGCCAACATTTTCTGTGTATATTATATTTTATGGATATATTATAAATTTTTATATAATCAATCTTGTATTATATTTTTATTTTTATAAATTTTAGCATGTTAATACAATGTACCCTTATTTAATCTTTTAGCAGTTTTTATTTATAACTGTATACATATATACATATATAGTTATATATAATTAGAATTGATATTTTTATGTCATATTACCAACTTTATGATTAAATTTTCTTACCACAGTTGAATTAACTTTTAAATATACCACTTATCAAATATTTCCTTTGCACCTGTTTTGTGATAAGCATTTTGTTATAATGAAGAGCAATGACTGTGTATCATATTACTGATTAATTTCTGAATGTTCAAATTTACTTCCTTAATAATATACAAGCCCTAATTTTTAAGGTATGGCTTCAAGTATAAGCACAATTTTCCCCATCATCTCTTACAACTGTGTCAGTTAGAGTGCACAGTTAGGGTCAATAAGATATATCCGCAAATGTAAATTGCAAGAAATGTCTCTAAGGGAGGTTAAAATGTAGGACTGGTCACTGGAGTAACTGTGATGGCTGGAGCTTCAGAAACCCTCTTAACCATAAGAAAGAAGCAATAACTTTTTTTTTTTTTTGTAGGGGGGATTGAACTTAGGAGTCCTCGACCTCTGAGTCACATCCCCAGCCCTGTTTTGTATTTTATTTAGAGACAAGGTCTCACTGAGTTGCTTAGCACCTCAGTTTTGCTGAGGCTGACTTTGAACTTGTAATTCTCCTACCTTAGCCTCCTGAGCTGCTGAGATTACAGGCATGTGCCACTGCACCCAACAGAAGCAATATTTTGATAGTGTTAGAGAGAGAGAGAGAGAGAGAGAGAGAGAGAGAAAGGGTAGGAACCTGTACCTCCAGTACTATGCAATTCATGCCAACCGTGGACAGTCTACATGTATTGTATATTTCTGTGAAAAAGAAAGAAAATTTCTGGCTCAGTGGTTAAGCTTTTGTCTAGTATGTGCAAAGTCCCACGTTCAATCTCCAGTACCTCAGTATCACCTAAAGAAGAAGAAGAAAAAGTAAAAAGAAAGGAATCACTAATACTTTGTGTTTCCTTTCAAAATAGCCCAAACCTAGTGATATTTGATAAATAATTGTAGAACAAAATGAAAGATATTTGGGAATAAATGTAGAAATAGCTAGTTATAAGCTGAGTTTGAAACAAATAATCTCAATGTTCTAAATACTCATATAATCAGGCATTTTATGCTCTTAAACTTTAGTAGTATGGACAATCTTTGAAATTTATACTTTTACATATATATATATATGTATATATATATATGTAAGAAAAGAGATTTGGACGACAAAATTTTCTCTCTTTAAGTGAATGTAATTTGTTAAACTCTTTACTTTGAAGTAGAATTCACTGGTAATTTTCACCTTAACCATGTAGGTCTTTTGTGCATGCATATGTCCTATGGAGTAACCATGTTTTTGACTGTGTATACCAATTAATTAATATTATCTGTGGTTCACTAACTGTAAAAATAAAACCAATAAACAAATGACTAACAATAGGAAATTGAACAGGTGTAGCTTTTTATAACCCAAATTCTGCCATAAAACAACCTTCACTATTTTTTTCCATTGCACTAGAGAAAACATAATTGTATATTTTGAATTGAAATTGAAAATCAAATGCACCCAAGGGTTGTAATACTAATACATCATGTTGTTACTAAAAGACTAGTACTTGTAATTTAACAGAATAGAACGGATATGTTGTACAGCCATACCAACACCATTACTGGTTTTATCCATATAAGATTATAGCAGAAATTATTATGAACATTATACATTATCTTTTTAAGTGACTGTAAAAGCTATTAAATGCAGCTGGGTGTGGTAGCTCATGCTTGTGGTTCCAGTTGTTTGGGAGACTAGAACAGGAGAATCACTTAAACCCCTCAAGTTGGAGACCAGCACAAGCAACCTAGGGAAAGAAAGCAATGACAACAATAACAAGTCACCTTATGGATCCACAATTGCAACAGGCTAGGCTTTTTTGTATTATTTGGGTATTTTTATTATTATTTGAAATTGAATGATTTTTTCTAATATTTCCCTATAAAGAATTTTATAGTTGATATTACTTAGGCACACATTTTCCATAAGTAGAATAACTGGTCAAGGGTAGTCATATTAAAAAGGCCTTGACACATATTTTCAAATTGTTGCTCATAAGGGTAGGTGAATGATTGAAGTTCTTTAGTTAGATATGCATGAGAGTTTTGTTTGGGTCGGATTGGCCTATTGTTTTGTGAAGAAAGAGGATTCTGTTTAAGTATCTGTAAACCAGATGCTTCTTGACACAAATTTCATAGCGTTCTATTTCTCACTCTTTCCTTGTAGCTTTATGGCTATACAATACAATTGAATGCATTTAGTGCATACAACTGTAAGTTTGGACATATGTAGATACCATGATACCACCACCACAAGTAATAAGCATATCCATCACCTCCAAATGTTTCCTGTCCCTTTACTATTCTGTTTGCATGTGTGTGTTAACAACACTTAACATGAGATCGACCCTCAACCAATTTTTAAGCAGCACACAACATCATACTGTTCACTGTAGGCATTATATTGCAACACATATCATCTTATTCATCTTGTATAACTCTAACTTTATACCCATTGAATTAGAACTCCTCATTTCTCCCTCTCATCCATTGGAAATCACCAATCTATTGTCCGTTTTTAAAGTTTGACTATTTTAAACATTTCATATAAGTGGGATCATAGAGTATTTGCCCTTTGGTGAAAGGTATACTTTATCATGATATCTTCCAGGTTCATTCATTATGCCACAAATAATAGGATTTCCTTCATTTTGAAGGCTGAATGATATATACGTATAACATTTTCTTTATCCATTCATCTACCCACGGGCATCGGGTTGCTCCTATATCTTGACCAGTGTGAAAAATGTGGTGATAAACAGGTGACTGCAAATATCTGTTAGTCTTTTCCTTCTCATACTTTTTAATTATATAGTGTGTGAAGGGTTTGAAATAACACAGGATATTAAGAGAGGTTAGGGAATTGAGAGAGGAAAATGGGTAAGAAGAGACAACAAAAGACAAATTTTATTTCCACTAAAAATTTTCAAGATCAACCCCATTTTAACTTTCTGAGCAAAGTGACAGATGACTCTGGTAACCCAATAAAGAAACGTGCAGCTTCTGTAACTTATTGGAGAATAATTTCTGGTGTAGTCAATAAACAGTCTGTTGTCTGGGAAACTCTGATTCTTGTACCTGATATCATATATTGAAAAGTTGATCAAGTTCAAGGATTTAATAAAAGTTTTATTTCCAGATCTCAATTATTTGTCTGTACTATTTTTTTTCCTGGGTCAAAAGGAATTTTCAAGGGATAGTATATTATATTGTTGGAAGTCAAATGCAGTCAGTTGTTCTTTTACCAGAGGAAGCACCTCTAGGCATAATACAGAAATGACTGGAAAAATATTGGAAAACATAGACTTCCTCTTAACTGTTTATACATTATTTTCAACAAAATTGATTGTAAATAGAAAGATTGGCTTTTATGATGCATTGTGTTGTGGAGAAATTTGGGCGAGGATTTAATGAAAGGAATTGATTTAATCATCATCTTTTCACCATCTTACATATGTCAAGCAGCCTGGGGCACAATACGATGTCTGTGGTTTTATTTGAATTCAGCATCTGCCCAAAGCTAGTACCTTAGCAACTGGAAACACTTGTACATTTTCCTTAAGAAATCCATCTTAAGAAATCTTTTATGCTCTGTCCCCTTACCTTTAAAGACTGAATGGTGCATCCTTTAGAACATTACATTTCAGTTCTTCTCTTTTTCCAGAAATCTCATTCTTTTACTCCTCTTAAACACAAGCACATCTCTCACATGAACTTCTTTTCTTCATTTCATTCACATCCATACATTTCTAAAATGTCAAGCAGCCTTTTTCATTTAACTTGGCTTTGGGTGGGAGAAAAATTGAGGGGAGTGGCATTTTCCCAAGCTTAGACTTCATATCTGCAGTGTTTGATGCCTAGAAGATTAGCAGCCAAGTGATAAATTTGAAATTAACGGGCTCTAATGCAAAACTTTCACTGGAGCTGAGACATCATTATTTTAACCTGGAGAAGACAGTCACCCAGTGATGCTTCTGGCCTTTTAGCATTCTTTACTGGGCCACTTATTAATGTGCTGACCATCCTCAGAACAGCCCCACTGTCTCTCCATTCTTTAAAAGGAATCATCTTCCTTATGCTGCATATTCTTTCTAAAATAATTTGTTCTTATTATGTATTAGTGTTCTTAACAAACGATTTTTGCAACAACTAGGAATAAATAATCTTTATGCCCCTCTTTCCAGGTGTTTTATTTATATTTAATTAGTAATTGCCTATATTTATGCAATACAATGTTGTAGATACGTGTATACAATGTGCAATGATCAAATAAGTACAGTTAACATATTCATCACTTCAAATACTTATTATTTCCTTGAGTTTGGAACATTCAAAATCCTCTTGTAGCTATTTTGAAGTGTACAGTAAATTAATGTTAACTGTAAAATCACTTTGCTACAGAGCACTAGAACTTATTCCTCCTAACTGTAATTATGTATTTATTAACTAATCTCTGCTTACTATCCTTCCCTGCCCTTTCCAGACTCTTATAGCCACAAGTCTATACTTTGCTTCTATAGATCTTTTAACAGATCTACAGATGAGGATGGAATTGGAGAATATCATGCTAAGTGAAATAAGCCAATCCCAAAAAACCAAAGGTGGAATGTTTTCTCTGATAAGTGGATGATAATACATAACAGGGGCAGGGGTAAGAGAAGAATGGAGGAACTTTAGATTTTGTAGAGGAAATTGAGTGGGGAAGGGACGGGGTCAGAAAAACAGTGGAATGAGACAGACATCATTACCCTATGTACACGTATAATTATACGAATGGTGTCAATCTACATGGAGTACAACCACAGAAACAAAACGATGTACCCCATTTATGTACAATGAATCAAAATGCAGTCTGTAAAAAATAAAAATAATAATAAATAAATAAAAACAGTTGATATAAAAATATGGATAATATAAAATTTATTATTTTAACAACTTTTAGGTGTGCAGTTGAGGGTATTTAAGACATCTACACTGTTGTGTGACCATTCTTCCCTACCTCCCTCTTTCTGTCCTTTGTAACTAGCCATCTCTTTCTGTCTCTGTGCATTTGACTTCTCCAAGTACCTCCCAGAAGGAAAACCATACAATCTTTGTGCTTTTGTTTCTGGTATATTGCACTTGGCATAGTGTCTTTAAGTGTATCCATGTTGCATCAGGTGTCTGAATTTCCATCCTTTTTAAGGCTGAGTGCTAGGGATGAACCATGAAAGGTTTATTTGTTTGTCTATGGGTGGTTCTATGGGTTACTTCCACCTTCTGGCTATTATGAACAAGTCTACTATGGACATGGATATACAAATAGCTGTTAAAATCTCTGCTTTCAATCATTTGGATATATAACTATATGTGGAATTGCTGGATATTGTGGACATAATGTTTTCTATCTCTCTCTCTCTCTCTCTCTCTCTCTCTCTCTCTCTCTCTCTCTCTCGTGGTGCTGGGCAATCACACGCAGGGCCTTGGACATGCTAGGCAAGTGCTCTACCACTGAGTCACTTCCCCAGTCTCTATGCTCCATTATTTGATGAACCTCTATACTGTTTTTGCAGTCACTGATTTTCTTTATGGTTCCCCCACTTCCACCGTGTTTCATGTGATTGTTTGCCCTCTTGTCAGAACTTGCTTAAAGTATCATTTATTTGTTTTGCCAACCAACTCTTTTTTTTTTTTAATTGTAAACAAATGGGATACATGTTGTTTCTCTGCCTGTACTTGGCGTAAAGGTATACCATTTGTGTAATCATAAATTTACATAGGGTAATGTTGTTTGATTCATTCTGCCATTTTTTCCCTTCCCCCCCACCCCTCCCACCCCTCCCCTCCCTCTATATAGTCCTTCCTTCCTCCATTCCTGCCCCCTCCCTAAACCCAACTCCAACCCCAACATTAACCCCTCCCACCCCCCATTATGTGTCATCATCCACTTATTAGTGATATCATTCTTCCTTTGGGTTTTTTGAGATTGGCTTATCTCACTTAGCATGATATTCTCCAGTTTCATCCATTTGCCTGCAAATGCCATAATTTTATCATTCTTTATGACTGAGTAATATTCCATTGTATATATATACCACTGTTTCTTTATCCATTCATCAATTGAAGGACATCTAGGTTGGTTCCACAATCTGGCTATTGTGAACTGAGCAGCTATGAACATTGATGTGGCTGTATCTCTGTACTATGCTGATTTTAAGTCCTTTGGGTATAGGCCAAGGAGTGGGATAGCTGGGTCAAATGGTGGTTCCATTCCAAGTTTTCTAAGGAGTCTCCATACTGCTTTCCAGAGTGGCTGCACTAATTTGCAGCCCCACCAGCAATGTATGAGTGTACCTTTCACCCCACATCCTCGCCAACACCTGTTGTTGCTTGTATTCTTGATAATCGCCATTTTGTCACTTTTTTTTTCACTTTTCACAAGTGCCAGTTTGTTACCCTCTTGGGGAGCAACTGTCACCTGAAGAGTTTTGATGATTCCTTTTATCTTCCATCTAACCTGAGCCCCCTCATGAAAACTTGTCTTGTTATTTTGGGTAGCCACTAGCTGTTAGACCATTTTGCAGATTAAGGAGTTAATTAGATCCTCAAGTCTATTATGAAAATGGGTTTAATGTAGCAAAGCATTGAATGAAAGATAGTAACCATGAATGGTGGCCCAAGGTTACTTTAGGGAATTGGAAAATAATTATAAAATTAAGGCTTCTAAATTTCCAGTTGGATGCTTTCAGGGCATTTCCTATACAAGATTTCTGTGTCCTTCAAGCCTGAACAATTCATTCTGGAAATGTTTTTCCTTAGTTGGTTTATTCTCTTCTTTTGCCCAGTTTTTAAGTCTTTATTTTATTATGTAGTAGATTTCATAATCTGCTCAGCAGGTTCTTGTTCCTTTTATGATTCCAAGTTTATAATATTCCAAGTGAAATTTGATAAGCAACATCAAATGATGCTATTTTATAGCCAGTTTCAAGATTTGAAGAAACACCAAAGGAAATAAAAACAATAATTTACTTTTAAATGAAGTGCAAGTAATTATTTGAGTCTTAAAAAGTGCTAAAATGTACCAGAAAATAGCAAGTTTCAAGGAAGCTTACCCTATATTTATAACTTACATATTGTAAATTATTATCTTTTGCTTCTTTTGTGTCTATAAACCATGTTTGTTAAGGAATAGTGAAGTTAGGTTCTAGTTGCACAGATTTAAAACTGAATTTCTCACTGAACTACAGTATCTGTAGGGTTTTATTGGGTTCTCATAGATGTAATCTATAAAATTTAAGTACTTTTCAGGTGCAGGCAAGCAAAACAAATGTGTGTCTTTCTATTTATATAGTGGAGGGGGAGAGGTGGAAATATTTTTGAATGTGATTATAAAACTAAAATTCTAAAATGGCATTTAGAATGTTAATTAGTCTTTGCTGTACATATATATGTATATAATGCTCTCTAAATTATTATTTCTTTTTCTTTAAAAATATATTGTAGTAAGTGGTTCACAGTTTTGATCATGGAGCCCTAGTAACTCATAAATGCTCTCTGGAGGTACAATATTATGTCCATCACAAATTGCTTCAATAAATAAATCCTCTTCTTCTTCACAGTCATTTGTAACAATATACTAGCTTTATTTTCAGAGAGCAGCAGAAAAAAAAAATGGCCAAGTTATTTATGCTCTCATTTCTTCTACAGCAAGTCAGCAAAACAAGTCTAGCCTTATATATGGCCATGCTTTTTGATGACAGTGGGAGGTTTCAGGCCAATTAAGAACTGTTTTCAGAAGAATCATTTGGATCGGCTATGCAGTTGAATTTGATTAAATCACATTTGTTGCAATTTTTAAAGTCACTGGACTATGACCATTAACAGTTTGCACTTTATATCCAGTAAAGGTTTTTAGAAACTTTCAAATCCATGAGGGGTTTCTTCAGTTGAATTTCTCTGACAAGCTTCTCTCATTGATCAGAGGTCACCAACTAACTTCAATCCTGGAATCAGTCACACGTATGGTATTTATTTATTTTTTCTTTCTATCTGTCTGAGTCCTGTTTCATGGGCCTTGAAAGCATTTGAATTTCTAGTATCTAATATTAACAGGTAATATTTAAATGTTCTTTTTGGTCAAAGTTTCTTACCTGCCCAAAAAGACTCTCAAAGCAGAAAAAAGCCTATTAGATTCTTATTGCCACTGCTCTAATTAACACCCCACGTCTTTCCCTGGAGGATCAGAGGAAGCATCTCTTCTCAAGGTCCAAGGCTTCTTTCTCCATTGACTGTTTTCCAACACTGTCCTTGGGAACAGCCAGAGATGATACTGGAGAAAACTGATGTGAACCATGGCCAGTCAGAAGAGCCTTATGGAGAATGGATGTTTATGTGCTGTATGAGTCTTGCAATTAAAAACCACTCTGTTTTTTTTTTTTTTTAATAATCAATACAATGGAATCTTGGAATGTAAGAATATTGGCAAATGTCAGATTGTAGATTTATAAAAATAATCTTGTGGTCTATCCTCTGGATATAATTTGTTATGTTAACAGCATTAAGTCTGTTTTGTTTTTGTTCTTTAATAATCAAAACAAAGAACATTGGCAAATGTCAGATGGTATAGATTCATAAAAAAAAAGTCTCATAGTCTATCCACTGGACATGATTTGTTATGTTAACAGCAGTAAGTAGGCTGTCCAGGCCCTCCCAATTCACAGGGTCACTGCCTCCTTCCAACTGGCGTTTTTCTTTTTTTAAGTTCTTGGAGGCAGCAGGATATAGTTTTCATTAATTTTTGCTCCTTCGTGTGTTTCATCTTCCTCTCTGTCTCTCAATTCTTTTGTTCTATGGACGTGAAATTCAGTTTTCATCTTGGGCTTCTTATTCTCCTTCGGACTTAGTTCCCAAATGTTCTCTATTGATTCTTCTAGAATATTCCTTTAGATGGCAAAATCTTGAGAACAGGAGTTTCTTATGAATTAACTGGTGGATCCTGAATACCATCACCATTTCCTTGTAGGGGAGAAGCCGAAGGAGTTGAGACACAATCACTGAAAAGTCAGTGGAAAGATGAAGGCAGGGGTTGGGACAATGCAGCCACCAGCCCAGGGGTGACAAACTTCTCACCTTCAGAACTTTTAGAGAATAAATCTTGTTTAAGTTACCCGTTTGATGATAGTTTGTTACAATAGCTCAAGGAAACTAATATGATGCACAAGGATTCCAGGACTTCTCAAAGAAATATAAATGGGTATATATTTCCTGGGCATTTTGGAATTTTACAGAAATAGCATGGTCAGAAAAACCTACAGGTTTGCTACCTGATTAACTGATTCATCACATATATTAAGGGCTCAATAAAAATTCCAAAGGTGAGCAAGCGAGTCACTGCTAGGATAACACTGTTGGCAGAATGGACATGAAAATTAACAAAGTAGGGACTTACCTGGGGAATTACAAAGCGAAGCATAGAAAGAGAGGCACAAAATGTGGTTGGGGAATAATCTTCAAGGTGGCAGTCAGTCAGTTATCTGGAATTCATTTTGTGGACAATAGGAGTTAGGAGCTTTAATTTTATATGAAAAACCTATAACTCATTACTACTGAAATAAGATAGACCTTGCTGTTTTCTAAACTGCACTGTGGTCTCTCCATGTTGCACTGTTTACCTAAAAAAATGTGGTCCCTAATTCCCCATCCATAGAAAATGTTTCTTTTCTATGCATGATTGTATTCACATATGCTACATTATTTGGAAATTGGATTACAGTCCCATTCTCTGCGGATGACTGTGAATTTAGTTCTGGGTAATGAGTATTTATTTTACTTAAATTTATACTGAATTCTAACACTTCCTTTATATTATGCATATTAAAAACAGTTTGCAGGCTCTGGATTTGCAGCCTGCTCCATTGTGTTGAATGGAGGTGGGGGAAGGAATGAGGCTATGGCTAGGGAGGACTTACCCATAACTTTGTTCCATAGCTTATGATTTTTTTTTCTAGGTGTGAATCGGACGAAGTCTAGGGGATAAGAACAGAGTCCCACCTCAGATCTCCCTCCCTAAGTCATAGTATGCCCTTCCCAGAGAAGTCTCTTTGCCCCAAAGTCCCACACAGGCATCCCATGAGATTTTCCTCATTCTATTCCCTATGTAAAGTACAGACAGCATCTAGGGCTGTGTGAATTCCTGTGCAGAAAAAGTAATTGACTAATACAGATCCATTTCAGCAGTATGAATTTGTTAGAGGCACAAATAAAAAAAAAATGTTAAAAAACAAACTAGGTTCTCTCTAGCAGTAAAGGGATTTGAACTCTCAGTTGCTTAGAATTCCTGAATGCAAATGTCACTGATCATTGTGTTAAGCCTTTTATTCCTGAATTAGTTTAAGATATATTTGTGCCCTTGTAGGTGGAGAGTAAAATCCTGAAATCTGACACATTATTTAGCTGTCACAGGGACACATGTATTTTTAAAAAAAGTAAAATTAAATGTATTTACATAGCTCTTTGCCAAGAAAATGAAAATGTTTTAAGTAAATATTCGAGGAGTTAAGATTTGATAAGAATACTTGGGATATGGGTGGCATTTGAACACTTCTTAGTTGGCTCTGCTTTAAGAGACACAATACTCTGAGACACTCGCAAGTGCTTTTACCCGCCTGTTGGAGTCTTCAACATCAAGAGAAGGTGCCAACTGTGATCCTGAGAGGCTCAGCAGAAGCCTACAGTTTATGTAAATAGCCTTTGTCCTGAAGATATATGTACGACGGGCAAAAATAAAAACCTCTGCCCGTGGAAATCTCTTTTCAAATGAGAGACATTTAATCCCGGAGCCACAGAGCTCTGGCAGATTTCCCATATTCAAACCGAGTGCATAGATATAATGTCACTGCTTTGTCAGCATTGAACAGCTAGCTGCTGAAAGGTAGCTGCTAAGAGCCAGAGACGACTGCCATCTGGTGGACGTATAGGCTCACTACTGGAACACAAGTCAACCTCCAGGTTGCTTTTAAGGATTTGTTTACAACTTGTTTACCCAACTTTTAAGGCAAGTGTGGAATGAAAATTGAAATTGAACACTACAGGGATCAAAGGAACAACATCTTAATTCATAGCCAATAATTATTATTTAAAAATTTCTTCTTTTCTGTTCTGTTGTTTTACATATTCTCTGCCATATTAAAAAAAAATGATGCTGACACATATTTTTTTTATTCTATTTGACCATCCAGTTTTTACTCATTCATTATTTCCCCAGTTTTCAAAAATTAAGATTATAAGTCCTCTTACTGTGAAAAAGGCTAAGGGAATACTCAACTTCAACCACATTAGGTGATAAAAGAACATAGATGATTTAATAAAATGGCAAATAATGAAAGTATCTAAATGGGATGGGTCTTTAGCCTAAGTCTAGTTTGCTTTGTATTTGAGAATACAATTATTTTGCTTGATTTGTTTATCAGCTTTGGCTCTTAGAGCTCCACTGTCAGCAGGTTTCACCTTGGTGAATGATGACAGATTGTGTACTTGTATAGAGATTTTAAGGTACTTAAAACATTATATACCACAATTTCTTTATCCATTCATCTGTTGAAGGGCATCTAGGTTGGTTCACAATCTAGCTATTGTGAATTGAAATGCAGTCTGTGAAAAATAAAAAATAAACAAATAATTTTAAAAAACATTATATGATCCTGAGGTTAGATTTTGGTGTTATAAAGCCATATCAGTAAATATTCTGTTCTTAACGTCTCTTATCAATGATAAATTCCAACCTTATGGAATTTCTTCCTCCAAAGTTAATATGGGAGTGGGTTGAAGCATAGTAGGAAGTTTTAGATGGTGTTTATGTGTCAACTGTACTTCAGAGTCACTATTTTTTCAGTTTGAATTTGTGTCTCCATTTAATGTACAAATTATAAATATACAATAAATTAATTTCTCTTATATATAACTTAAAATATGAATTGCTAGCAAACCTAAAGAGAAATGATATATCTAAATTTTTTGTTCTTAAGCATCAACTTCAGGTACAGGTTAAAAAGACAGCTGAACCCAAACATCCTTCTCTCTTTAACTCCCTGTAATTAACCCAACATAAATGCCATGACTGATGGTGATCTGGGTCACACTGGAGAATCTGACCTATTATTGTCCACTAGTGAAGCTTCCCAGGTAGTCCAGATCTATGTGAATGGTGTGTATGTGTGTGTGTGTGTGTGTGTGTGAGGGAAAAATTGCTCCCCTCTACCCTTCTAGGTTCCTTGATATAAGACAGGTTAATAGAAGTAAGTTACATTTAATGACATAGCTGTGTACAGAAGTCCCACAAAATATAAAACCTGAGGGTCAGATTGTTGAAGCTAATGTAGTGTCCTGAGCTTCAGAAAAGAATTGGAGTTTCTGGAGATACTAGTTCTGGATGCATGAGGGGAGGAAATGTATGGTGAATAAAATTTCTTTTGTTGTGTAGGTAAAAAGTCTCTCTAGGCATAAAAACTATCTCACCAATATTTTTATCTTCCCCCCAGAAGAACAGGTGAGAGTCTGTCTGCACATAGTGTCAACCTGGTCTCCTTTCCTGTTTTCTTAATGTAGTGGTTTAATGAATACTTAGAGGATTTGTGGCTAAAAACTTTCAAAAAGAGCTCATACCAGATGATTATTTGGCATTCCTTAGGAAAATCATTGACTATCATTAAATAAATAAAGCTCCATATCCTGCATCCCTGAGAAAGTGACACATAGTTACCTATGTGAGAAAAGTTTCATTACCCATTAATGCTCAGAATCAGAGGAACTATCCTGAAAAATGATATTTTGAGCTTTCTGAGGTTCTCAATATTCATAGTAGATTGTTCCTGGTCTTGAGCCCAGCTCAAAGTTGCTGAACACAGTGTCAGCTGATACAAAAGTAGTCTGGCTTCTTCTTCCAAGTACCTGTCACGATCAGCAATATGGACTTTGAAAACACCTTGAACCCTGTATATGAAGGCTCAAAAATTCCAAACATACTCGGGGAATAATAACACCAGTATTTCTTGAATAACATAATAATAGGAATGCAGAAAATTTCATTTTTAAAGGATAATTGAAACCAACAAACAGATGTTTTCAGTATAGTAAGAGTACAAAGAGAATACTTATTCTACATGTAATTGAAGAACTTCACCTAATGGACATTCAATGTTCAACTAAAATGATCACTGTGCACTTAGAGCATCTGCTAGCCATGGGTTTCCTATTCTCTGGATGGCATTGCTCCCTTCCAATCCAATAGGAACATCTAAGGAAAGCTGAAGCTGCTACAAAAATTTCTGACTAAAAAAAAAAAAAATTCCAATTTTTTTTTTCCTCTCAAGACAAATACAACTATTTCAAACTGATGTAGTAGCATGCTCTAATAATCCAGCTTGATGGGATAGTCGTCTTGGTCATAACCACTGTTTTGGCCCTCCAGGTGACTCTGTATCACAAACAAAACCGTTAAGATTATAAGCTGAGCATGTTGTGCCAGCCACTGATGCCCAAACTGCCTAACTGATGTTGGACATGTTAATAGTTTGAGGAAGGCCAGGTACATTCTGTTTGGTTGCAATCCCACCCCCACCCCATGTCTAGCTAAGCATATAAGCACTTTACTCTTTCCTTGGGTTTTAGGACTCCTCCTGCTTTGCTGCTGCCCAAGATCCAGGATTGCATAATTATAATTTATTAGGGACTTAGAGTGTAATTGTGTAATCCTGGATCTATCTGCCTCTTTCTTCAGTCCAGTGGCACCTTCTGCTTTTGTGGCAGGTTCCCATATTCTGTTACAGGTTTCCCTGAAACATGTGCTGTCTCTAATTATCTTTCAGATGTTTTTGAAAGTCATTTACAAAATCCCAGACTTTACTTGCACTGTATTGTTAGATTGCAACTTGGTTCCTGCTCACCACCCTTGCAAAACTATGTACCACAGTTTCTTTTGCAGTTCTTGGAGAATAGTCAAGTTTCTAAAGTTCTCCCCTCTGAGACCATAGGTGACCCAGAAATACCCTTTCAACCTAATACTGATCATCACCTCTGACCCTAAGATTTAAGAACAATAGCCCATTTTCTGACATTCAGTATGTTTCTGTGTCCTCACTTTGTAGCATATCATTATTCTCAAGTCTTAGACCAAACTACTTTTAACTTTTTATCATGTAAAGTTTCAAGCATACCCAAAAAAAATAGAATAGCTTGAATAACCTCCAGGAAACTATCCCCTGACTTCATCAACCATCAACTGAAGACTAATTTTGTTTCATCCATCATTATTCCTTATTCTTCACCCCTGTTGGATTTGTGGGGGGGGAACAGATATCATTTCATTTAAATACACATACAAATTCTTCAGTAGATAACTCTCATAGGTAGGGATGCTTAAAAACAAATAACAGTGTTAAAATCCTCCAAGTCATGATGAATCAGGTAAAGGTTTAAATTTGCCTGGTTGTCTCTTAAATGCTTTCCTACAGTCTGAATCAGAATCTAAATAATGTTAATTATTGCAATTGAATGATATGTTTTTACACCTCTTTTAGTTATAGGTTTTCTTCATTTTTTTTCTCCATATGCTAGAGGAACTGGATTTGTTCCTTGGAGTTTGCCACAGCATGAGTCTTACTGTTCATGTTCCTTCAGTTGCAAGTGAACAAGAGTGCAAATGCCAGTTGTACAGTCACTCAAGTAGAAATTTGAATTCACTAATGATGTCTTAGTGTTCCCAAACATCCATTCCAAGATTCTGTGTACTTCACATGTGATTTCTTTGTATCAGTTTCTTTTCTAGTTACCAAATGTCACTTATACTACATGTCATATATTCTAGGAATTATATGTTCCAAGATTGCTTTGCCTGCACCTTCCTTCCAAGATGTTCTTCTATCTTGATTTCCTGTGAATAAATAGTTAAATCTTAAGGCTTAATAGATGCAAATTTGAGATTTTAGAAAGACTACTCCATAGGAAGTACTTGCATGTTTTCATCAAAGTTTATAGACTACCTTATTATTTCTTATAGTGAAAGTTAGCAGCTGATGATGGTGATCATTAACTCAAAATTATCAGACAGACAGTTCTGGATCTTGTTTTTGTTTTCAAAGACTGAGTTTCAAAGACCTCACTTAGGGGGACATGGTGACACCCTTAATTTCAGGGAGTTATATTTTGTTACAGATTCAATGAACACAGCTAAGTTGTTTGAGAATTATATTTTCTACTTCTAACAAAACTAAACATTTAAAAATGGACAAGTATTTCAAAAATTACTGTGAATAGCCTGAAGATTAAAGACACCATTAAAACTGGAGACACCATTTAGAGAACGGAAAGGTAAGATAGAGTAGAGGAAACTACTTGCAAATAGATAAGGAATACTAAAAAGAATGTGTATTCAGAATATGTAAAGAACTTTTATTAATCAATAACAAAAATAGGTACTGCACAATAGAGAAAGTGTGGGAAAAAACTGAAATATTTACTTCACAAAACAGGTATTCAGGTATTCACAGAAAGTACTGCCGATGACCAATATCACAATGAAAAGCAATTTAATCTCTTCAGTTCTCTGGTAGATGCAAATTAAAACTACAGTGAGATAACACCAACATCTCAGAGTCACTGGGATTTTTAAGTAGACTTATAGTACCAAGTCTTAGCAAAAATTTGGAGATCCTATAACCTCATTTACTCCTGGTTAGAGTGGTTTTTTTCTGGGAAATTATTATTTGCAGGATCTACTATAGCTGGGCATATACATACCCTATGACCCAGTAATTACATGTCTACAGAAGATTGTGCATATGTGAACCCAACAGAATGTGCAAAAAAAGACATGCACAGGAAAATTCATAGCAGTATTATTTATGGTAGCTAAAAATTTGAATTATTCAAATATTCTTCGATAGTAAAATAGACAAATATATTTTGCTGTTCATATAGTAGAATATTCTGTATGTCAAAACAAAAGAGAAGACACAAAATGATTCAAAATGTACAAAGTTGTCAAATAGGAATGAAAACTAAGTTATGATATTAGGTATTAGGACATTGGTTAAATACAACCATCAATAGAATAACTGCACTGTCTTGAGATTTTTTTAAAATGATCCTAAGTGCACCTGGGTTGAACCATTAGGGAGATCTGGGGGCTATTAATATCCTCTTTCCAGATCTGGGCAAGGTTGCAGAGGTATACAAATTAAATACATTAAATGCAGTTATTGAACTGCATTCTTTGTGCATTTCTCTGTAAGTACTGTATATTATGGTAAATATATTTATTATATTATTGTAATTATAACGTAGACAAAAGAAAAGAGTTTTTTAAAGATAGAATTGACAGTTTTCACACTTCTAATATTTCTCCATTCAGCCATGTTATGAGGGAACAAAGATGAACTAATCCTGCCCATCAAGATGTCAGTCCAAAATTTGTAATTATAAAGAAGATGGAAATGAAGATTTACAAAAACACTGAGTGACAATGAACTTCACCATATTTTATTCTTTATTATGTAATATTATTCCCTGAGAAAATGAAGCTATCATGATTAACAACATATTTTAAAACTAAGCAATAAGAATATGAAGATAATTATCTATAATTTTCCAGTACTGTTTAAAATTGTTAAATTCAATCCGGTATGTCATTACATTTAAAATTCGCTAAAATTAATGTTAACTCTTTGGAGTACTTTTAACAGCGATGAAGAAAAAGTAAGACAGTATTGAGCATACTGCTTCTTGTTAAAAATAGCTAAAACAATAAAAAGAAGTGATACAGTAATAAATTAAAACCATTTTTAAAATACTCTTGGAAGTTGCTTAGAAAAAAATGCCAAAGATTTCAATATGCTGCTACATGTGATAGGCTTAGAAGAGTGCTTGATGCTTGCTGCACTCAAATAAATGTTAGCTGTTATTATTTGCAGGAAAAAAAATAACTAAGTTTGGGAAATTTTATATAAATTCACAGGAGAGAACAGTTTTTTTCCTTCTGACATTTGTCCATTATAGTTGCTAGGATGTGTTTCAATAACAAAATACATAAAGGAGTATTTTTAGGTATTAAGCCATTATTCTACCCTTAATGACTTCTTTAGTGAAAGCATTGTTTATGGATGAACTGAGTAAATATAACCACTGACAGAGTTAGCTGCATTGCTTAGAATTTTAAAAAGTGATCCTAAAGGAACACTAAAGAGATGAATCTACCTATGAAATGCTTTCCCAGCGTCTTTACAGACTAGTTACAACAGCAAAGAAATTGTAGCCAAGAGTTGACAAAGTTCAGCAGGATGTTCTGAATGTGGTTAACGTATAAAAGCAAAAAATATAAAACATAGCAGAAATCCTCATGATACTTTGTGACATGGGGAAAGATTTCCAGTTTTTCTCAGTATTTAAAGATTTCCTGATTATCTCCTGAGAAAATATATTTTCCAAAATTAAAGGTGTATTAACATTAAGATTTATTTAATAAATTTGTGACAAGTATCTGTCTGTAGCCAGGAACATGCACAAGCACACTTGAGCTGGTCACTTCCTTAAAATATGACAGAAAATAACTGTAGAAAAAGAGACATCCTGTAGAGAATGTATTGAGGATGATTGTTTGGAATATTTCCAATGTTATATGCCTTCGTTGCTGGAAACAGTCTATAAACTATGAAACCTCTCCTCTTGCAAACTTTAAAGACTTTCTAAGATGGATGAGAGAAGAGAAAGAAATGATTAGGGACTGGTAAAGAAAGCAGAATGGAAAGTGAAGCTCTCAAAACTAGAGAAAGCAAGCTGATAGCATGCAGATTCTAAGAACCCCTTGAATCAGGAGACCATTGGTCAAAATGAAAGAAGAATGAGAGGGCAGAGCAGGATTAGCAGCAGCAAGTGTGAGCACAGAAGAGTGCTTAAAACCCAAGATCTGGAGGATGGAGAACTTCTGAGAGACAATAAAGTCCAAGACTTGATTGTACTTAAAAGACATTTAAAAAGATAAAGAGAAAAGTTAAATAGAGGTGTGAATATTAGGATCCTTTGATACCATATTGGGAGAGAAATGGAAAAGGGGAGACATGAACTGTAGGGGGCATTATATATAAATATGTATATAATCTATCACTAAGAAACATCCCAGTTACACGGACTAGCCTTGAACTTGTATTCATCCTGCCTCAGTCTCCAAAGTAGTTGGATTACTGGTATGTATCACAATGCCCAGCTGAATGTTTTATATTTTAGCAACACTTTAGTGGCAAGTATTCCCTTAATATGTCACACAGCCTAAATGCTCAAAGAAATATTACGATGACTCATATTTATCAAAATTGTTTCTAGTTTGAATAACAACATAGCAATGTTTTAAATCAAGTTTCCAGGACATATACTTGCCAAACTTATGTGAAAGGTGATATGCTAATATACAGAAAGTTAAGATGGTTTAAGATGCAATTTTTAATAAGTAAATTTGGAATAATTTTCCTACATACAGACCTGTTATATAGCATACCACAGTTCCCATCTGCCATCTGCAGCTTGCATTGCTCTCTGGAGACTGTTCAAATGCTATTCTTATGCCTATTAATTCAAAATTAATTTCAACAAAAACTAATCTAACCAAAAAGTGTGGTGCAGTTTATTCGGTTGTAATTCCTTTTTCTGTAATTCAAAATAAGATTATTTTTCTGCCCTTTGGCCACAGATTACCCTTACAGAATTTGAGAGTTATGATTTTCCCATTAAAACAGGAGCTGTTAAGGTTATAACAATAACCATGCAAATTAATTACTTTAATATTTGCTGGAAGGCAAAATAAGGAAAAAGGAAGATTTACCGATGCACAAAGAGCTACTCCAGTTTTCACAATATCAACATTTAAAGCAAGCTGACCTTAGTATTTTACACAGGGAAGGCATTTGCCAGTTTATCTCTAAAATAGCAAATTCTTTGTCATGCTTGTCCAGTATCTGGAGTAAAGGGGTTATTTTTGAAGGCAGCAGGACGTCTTGTATATCCCTTTTATAATAATTATAACAGCAATGTCTAAATTAGTTAACTGTTGAGGCCGCACTTAAAAAAATATCCTGAATAAACATTTACTTCAAATGCCTGTTTCATCTTTGGCTAAATTCATAGAGCATTAGAGTAGCAAGGAGAATTAATTGAGCTTAATAGAAAGCATTGAAGTCTCCACCAGAGTACCATTGGCAAACAATATTAAACTTTTTTATCGTAAAAAAGTGTATGATTCTATTAGTTTCTTCCTGCATCCATGAGCTAGAATTTTTCCTGAGAAGGTAATCAAATCAATATTAAATAAAAATGGTGGGAATTCTAAGACTCAAATTATCCTCTTCCCAGTTGCAACAAGGAAAATAGAAGATGCAGCCGAATTATGTAAGTGAAATATGAGTACTGGCAATATCTTTTTTGAATACATAATGTGTTCTTAAAATATGTCCTTGAAAGTGAAAATTTAAAATAGTCTTAATAGTAAAGGAAGGACGTCTCTCTCAGAGAACATGGTAAGATTGTTGATAGATGATACGTGATGAGATTCTTAATCCTAGAACTAGTTTTTCTTGGATATAGTCCTAGCCAGTCCAGAAGGAAGAGGATGTCCTTGAAGGACTGGGATATGAGACAGTTTTCTCTTATCAGGGCAACCAGAGAAATAGATAGAGACATCATTTTTTAATAATTTTTATATTTTTGTGGTCTCTGTTCTGCATTGATTATTTCCTTTCTTGTGCAGCTTTTTAGTTTGATTTAATACCATTTGTCTCTTTTTGCTTCTGTTTCCTGTGTGATTGCCAAAAACTCCTTGTCCATTCCAATGTCTTCAAGAAATTCCCATTTTCTTCTAGTAGTTACATTGTTTTAGGTCTTACCTGTTTAAGTCTTTAATCCATTTTGAACTGATCTTCATAACTGACAATAGATAGGCATCTAGTTTCATTCTTCTGCATAAGGATATCCAATTATTCTAGCACCTTTTTTGAAAACACTGTCCTTTCTCTGATGTGTGTTTGTAGCACTGTTGTCAAGGATCAATTGACTGTAGATAACGTGGGTTTATTCTTAGGTTCTCTTCTCTATTGCATTAGTCCATATGTCTGTTTTTATGCCAGTGATACGCTGTTTTAATGACTACAGCTTTGTAGTATGTTTTCAAGGTAGACAGTATGATGCCTCCTGCTTTATTTTGCTCACAGGATTTTGGCCACTTGGGTTATTTTGTGGCTCCACGTAAATTTCAATATTGTTTTTTCTAACTGTATGAAGAATGCAATTGGTATTTTGATAGGTATTTCATTGAATCTATAAAGTTCTTTGGATATTGTGGACGTTTTAACAGTATTGATTCATCCAATCTATAAAAATAGGATATCTTTCCACTTTTTGTGTCATCTTTCATTTCTTTCATCAGTGCTTTGTAATTTTTACTTTCATCTCTTTGGTTAAATTTGTTTCTAGGTATTATTTTCTTGGTTTTATTGGGGATACTATAAAAGGGATTACTTCCTTGATTTCTATTTCAGATAATTTTCTATTGACATATAACAACACTACTAATTTTTTATGTTGATTTTGTATGCTGCAACTTTGCTGGAAACATCTATTGGTATTAACAGACTTTTGTAGCAGTTTTGAGGGTTTCTAATATCAAAGATCATGTCATCTGCAAACAGTGAAAATTGGACTTGCTTTCCTATTTGCATGTCCTTCATTTATTTCTCTTGCCTAATTGATCTTCCTAGAAATTCCAGTACTATGTTGAATACGAGTAGTGAAAGTGGTATTCTGGTCTTGTTCTGGAACTTAGAGAGATAGCTTTCAGTTTTCCCATTCAATAAAATGTTAGTTATTGGCTTAATATAAATGTGCTTTGTTATGTTGAGGTATGTTCCTTGTTTGCCAATTTGTTCAGCATTTTTATCATGAAATACTGGGTTTTATTGAATAACTTTTCTGCATCAATTGAGATGAACATGTGGTTTTTTGTTCCCCACTCTGTTAATATGGTGTTTTATGTTTATTGATTTGTGTATGTGGAAACATCCTTGCATCCCTGTGCTCTCATAAATTCTGAACAAGATGCTTATTATTATTGATAATATTGTCACTTCCAGTATTTCAACACCAGGTGTCACCAAGGTCCAGGAGTTAGCCGTTGGTATGTTGCCACTGTTTCAGTCCCAGAGGCAAATCTAAGCCCAGGTTAATTCCAAATACACTGTTGGTATATTGTTCAGAAAGAAACAGGAGAGTACCTAGAGATAGTATTCTGTCCATATAAGCCTCTCTCTGAAGTCACCATTGGCCAAGATGCCACATCTATAGTTATCAGTCTGTGATCAGATACTATAGGATGTGGCATAGTTCTGAATTGAGTCACTGAATACACAAAACCTAAGCACCTATGTCACACCTATGGATACTGAAACTGCCAAGCTATGTCACAGCCTGAGCCCACAGCCCATCAACAGCAGCGCAACACTGGATTATAACCAAGGTCCGTGCTGCCTTAGGTTGTCTGTTTCTAATATGAACTCATGGCCCAAGGCTACTGAAACCAGCCACAGGTGATGATAACTGGAATAGAATTATGATATATTTGGACTATGTATCTTTCCCTGGCACTGGAGCTATTCTGAGGCCCCATCCACAGGTACAACCAGGGCTGGAGGCTGTGAGGATTTACTCAGGTGCTTTAACAGCTATGCTGCATGAGGTTGGGAACTGGTGGTGGGGACAGTCCCTTTACAACCAAAGTTGATACTAACCTGAGCTGTACATAAATCTCAGTCACTGAAGCCCTCATAGTCTCAGGAGAAAAGTGGGTTTGCTCCAGGTCTGCTCCAAGTTCCTCAAACTTTGTGTCTTCCTGCCAGTGCATAGGTTTTACCTGATGCCAAACCAGTCTAGAGGCTTTGTGACTTCTGGTCTCCTTACATGGTTACTTACATTTTGTACCAGGTGCTGGGTCTCACTGTGTTGGGCTTGACCCTTGACTCTTAGACAAAGCCTTGTATTAGCTTTTGTGCTGTGTTCCCCAACTGCAGTAGTCACATGCTTCACTCTGACATCTAAGTTTGGGGGAAGGGTGTTGGAGACATTCAGTCCTTTGGCATAAAACAATTCCAGAGACGTTCAGTCTATAAGTATTGGCCTGGTCATAAGACTTTTTTTTACACAATATCTTATTTATTATTTTATATGGTGCTCAGTATCCAACCCAGTGCCTCACACATGGGAGGCAAGTGCTCCACCACTGAGCTACAACCCCAGCCCTGATCATAAGACTTTTTCCGGCACTAGATTTCACCACCATGAGCCTGGTACTAGGCTTCAGGTCTAAGGCCCTGATTTAATTTTCTTTCCCATGCCAGGTGTGTCACCTCTCTTCACACTGGGCTGCTTGGAGTTGGGGGAGTCGTCATCAAAAGCAGGCACAATGGTCTCTCAACTGATATCCTCAGCCCTTATGAATGTAGTTTGGTACAAGAATATATGTTTGACCTGGTGTATCTGTGGGGAGAGATGCCAGAGGATCTTATTCACCCACCACTTTTCTCCACGGCTTCCCCTACCCGAGCATCTTTCTTTTTGCCACTTGTCTGACCCAAGGAAAAGGGCAGGGCAAATAGAAACCCCATCTCTTTCATATGTCTGACTTTCTGCTGATACTTGGAATAGGCAGGAGAGAGACAGGTCTGTACCATCTGGTAACCACAATTGGGCCCAAAGATGTCCAGTGTCCAACCACAAGTATGTGCCTGTGACTTCTGGTGAAGTTTGTGATCCACTTCCAGAGTAGATTCCAGTCAGCAAGGTCTCATTTGAAGATGTTCACAGTTAATGGGCAAAGAACACTGACTGAGGAGGTGAATGATATCAGCAAGAGGTTTCATGGCGGAGGTTCACAGCCTGAAGCTTTGGGAGAAGAGGAGGAGTGGATGTGATTCGAATGGACTGATGAAGTGAGACCTGAAAATACAAGCCTGAGCAAAGTCTCTAAAAACAACAGAAGGCTGCAGAGAACAGGAGAGGCGTCAAGAGACAGTGCTCCTTTGGAATCTGGTGGAACAAGCTCCAAAGCACTGTCTTTTAATTTATGTAAAGAATCATCTGTTCTGTATAAAGAAGACAGTTTAAGAGTATATATGAATAATTGTAGGAAACCTGAGAATATTGTCTGAAAGGGAGGACTTTAAGGGTGATCAGATTTAGATTACAGTTTACATTCTTGCTTGTTTAAATTCTTAACTCAAAAAAATCCCAAAGATTACTCTCCATTAAATTGGATCTTTATAATGCACAATGAGAAATTTTTTGTGTTTTTATAAATCACTTGCTAATCTTCTCAATTATTTATGGTGATTCAATCATAAAAACAGAGAACACACACATATGTAGAAAGACGTAGTGGAAGACAAATGACACGAAATTGCATGTGATGTGCTCACTAGGTTTTTTTTTTCTTCTTTTTTTAAAAAAAAAACTCAGTGGTCTTCTAAATTATTAAATTATTTATGGTAATTCAACCATATAACAAAAAAGAGAGACCACCCCCTATGCAACATGGTGAAGACACGTTATATAAAGAATGCATTTTCTTCTGGAATGATAGTTTAAATATGCACAACAAGCCTGTATTACTTATGATTACTTTTTGATCCTCCTTTATTTTAATGTAATATATAGTCTCTGAATTATTGCTATGGTTTTTGTTTTAAATCAAATTTAGTTCTCAGAAAGAAAGTTAATGAAAAACGTCTTCGAATGCCATTTGAAATTTCTTCTGAAGTATCACTTAAATTTGCTTTCTGAAGTGAAAAAGAACAGGCATGGAACAGAACAGTTGTTTATATAAGCAAAGAAGGAGGTTCCTTTTTTAGTCAGTTAGAAGATGATTGCATTTTCACAAAGTAAAAAGGAATGTACATTAACTGGGATACTTCATGTTGTTTTAAATATGAATAATATTTCATCCCTGCCCAAGACAGGTCCTTCATAGGCCTCTCAGGAGAAGCAAGCCTGTCGTCCTTTGGAGAAAAGAGGCACAAAGAATACCATCATGATCTAGGAATCTCAAAACTACAAAATTGTTTGGAAAAGGATAATTTTATCCAACAAAATTACCTTAGATATTAGATTTGGGGAAATCCTTTGATTCTTTTTAATGGATCTATGGGTTAACTTATTTTGAGGGGGCAATTTTCATTTGTTCCTTTCTTTTTTCATGAGATACATATTTAGCACTTTGTAATTGGATCATCATTTAATGGGAACACTAAAACAACATGGAAACTATAAACCAATAACATGAAAACAAGTTAATAACCATTTTATATTAGCAGACAAGACCCTGAAAACTCATTTCTATTGGCTAGTTAAATGGAAATGATATAGAATTAAATTTTGATTCAACTATAGAGTGATTGCAAAGTCCAATTCAGATTTATCCATCTTCCCATCCATTCTTTGTACATATTTTAATTTTATTCATTTCCTGTGGAACCTACTTGTAGGTTGAAGACTTGATAATAAACCAGTGACTGATAGAGAATTTTATATCTTCAATTGTTTTCAGGACACTTTCTCATGTCTAGGGCATGTCTGTGTGAACACTCTCAGTTCTCAAGTCTCACTTTTGCTAACATAATAATTATTGTGATTTATAAATTCCATTGATAGTTGGTTAATCTAATTCAAATCAAAGATGTATGGGGCATTATATAATTACAGTGTTTGCAATGATTTCAGTAATAAGTTGATTTAAAAGCATAGGATTTGAAATATGCATTTTTATAGATGTAACATGTTAAGTCATATGTGCCTTCATCGATGTAAAAAGTATTACTATTAGGAGTGCTTTTTGGATGTAACACAAACTTGTTTTGTGCATAATATTACTATATAGCAGTCACTGATAAATGACTAAAAATGCATCATAGTAATTAAGTTCACAATATGATTCATGAATTTATCCATTTACTAATGTGTAGTTACTTAAAACCTGTAATTGTTAAGACATTGAAATAAAAACTGAGGACTGTGAATGGGGTAGGCATAGTCCTTACTTTTAGGGAGTGTTTATATTTTAATTAGGGAGAGATATATTAGACACTAAGCCAGGTATTATTTGATTATAATTATGAAAGTTGTATCATTGTAGAAGTACAAGGTACTCAAATAAAAAATAGAGTCCTGCCTAAAATTTGTAAGGTAAAGGAAATCTTTCAGAAACTCAAGATTTAGTAAAATTAAGGGGGAAGAATAGAAGAATATTCCAGGCAAATGGAATGCCCAAACCTTCAGACAGAAAGGAAGTGAGATCTGACTGTGAAGTGAAAAGGACATTAGAGCATTTACCATGACATACAAGCCCATAACCCCTTATCCTATTTTTATAACAATGGAGATTGCCCACTCTAGAGTCAAAAGCATGTAGATGATAAATTAAACCATGGAGTTGTTGAATTTCCCTAGGGATGATAAAAGAAAACTGAGTCAATAACAACTCCTTGAGAATGCTTAACACTTAATGTTTGGATGAAGGAGATTGGTGTAGCAAAGGAGAACGAGTTACTCAGCGTGATAGGAAGAACATCAGAAGCCAAGGAGAAGGAATAACTAGACAGGTCAGATGTGACTGGGGGAAGAACAAGATAAAGTCTGACAGGTTACAGGCCAAATTGAAGTTTTTGAACTGGAATGGATGATGGATGGAGAAAAAAGGGAAAAGAGCAAGAGCCTTATGCATATAGAGAATGTAGAGGGATCAGTGGATCTCAGGTCTCAGTGAAGTCATAGACAAGCTATCTTGGAGATAGGATAATTGTCAGGAGTTGAGAAAATGAGAGAACAGGAGATTGTCATTTAGTAATTTGGGGGTTGGAAACATTTAATGTGTTGAAAATTTTAGATGTGACTTTGGGAGTGAAAGACAGAGGTAAAGAAATTAAAAGTTCATTTGTAATAAGAAGATCCAATTGGAGTACTGAAATTGGGATTCTTATATAGATGTGGATGTCATTTAGAATTATGGTTACACTGAAGCTGAAAGGGACAGCAATAATGCAGTTGCCCAAGAGTTTTTATGAGGGATGCATGATGACTGGAGATGATACCAACAAGAAGAGAGATGATGCATAGCTAGATGGTGGGTAATATAAATAGGGTATTGAATGTCTCCATAGAGGCCCATGGGTTATAGGTCTGGTTCTCAGTTTGGTGCCACTGGAAAGTGATAGGAACCTTTAAGAACATTTAAGAAGTGAAACTTAGTGAGAGCTTTTAGATCATTGAAGACATGCCCTCAAAGAGGATTTTAGGATGCCAGTCTTTTTTCCCTATTTTGTGTCTAGACCATAAGGTTAATAGGCTTCCTCCTCCATGCCCTCCTTCCATGATGTGCTTCTGAACCACAGGCCCACTTGATCACAGACAGGGCCACCTGATCACAGAGAGAAACCTCCAAAACTGTGATCCCAAATAAACATTTTTCTCTTTACACCAGATTTTCCCAGGTATTTTATTACCATAAGAAAAGTTGACTGACATTGTGGGAATATCAAAGCAGCAAAGAGGTAAGGATGCAATGACTAGCACTCAGGACAAGGAGAGCATGAAACCTGAAGATGATCGGGATGTAGAAGAATACGTAGTTATCCTCACTTGCAAGACGAGTGATGTCTTCAATGGAGAATAGGGGTTTAGTCAAAGTAAGAGGTAGAGATGATGTTCTGAAAGTGGAATAGTCAGTGAAGTTTGAAAACCATGGGACAGAGTTCTAAAGGCAGAGTGGAAGAATTTGAGCACTAGGAAAGAGGTGAGAGAAGGGAGAGGGTTGGGAGTTAATAAAAGGCACAGGACAATGAAGAATGGAACACTGAGGGAATTTTATTGGAGCAGAAAGTAAATGTTTCAGTATGATGGGGAGATGCAGGGAAGTGGAAGGAAAGGCTGAGGAGGTAAATAAGATGAAAAAATGTGAAAGGATCAGTAGCTTGAGACATAGCCGCCTCCTTTTAGGTCACAGGATATAATACGAAAGCAAAGGAAAGGTTGGACAATCTGACATCCTAGACTAGCAGAGACTCCAGTGTGGGGACTGTCTCCAGCAAAGAGGCATTCTTAATTTCTGAAACACTAATATTTTAAAATGTCCAGTCTGCTAGAGGTTTGTACCAAGAAGCACAGGACCTTTGTAATAATTGACCCATTCTGATCAAGTGGTTATTTTCTCTCATTGGGACTTTCATGACCAAGGTTTAAGGTTAATTTTTTTTTTTTTTTTTTTAAATTCAGGATTTCTTCATTGCTTTCCGGAATGTAAGACACATAGTTTATATGACCTGTTAGATTTTCCCTCTTGTTGTAATGTTATTACTTGAATTTGATATGAAAAGTCATTAAATACATTCCTTCTTTAGTTTATTTCTCAGTACTGAGAAAGTATGATTTAAGACCTATTTAATAACTTGAAGTTAATATATTTTCCAAAGGTATCTTATTAAAAATCATGGGGGTACTTAAATGTTGGTTGAATCCACTTTTCTCCAAAATTTGTGTGATAATATATGCCTGACAACAAATTTAAAAATTCATACTGGCTGATGGGCTTTTTCATTGGTTGCAGATAAGTCAAATGTAAACATGTGTAGTCATTTAATTCTAGTTAATATTGATGTTCAAACTCTGATCTTCTAGGTTTTCCTGGCAATAACACTGGGTTACATTATTTTTAGAAAAAGAATTCAGGAATTATCTACAAATGATTTACCACACTCATTTTAATTCTCTGCTTAAACAATTTAAGAAATTTTATTTGAACAAATTAGAGTGTGAAACTAGGTCACTTTTGTATCTGTGTTCTCACCTCACACCTGGCATCTGGTATAAAATCGAAAATTGGTTGTTGAATTCCAAACTGAATTGGTTTCAGGTGACCTGGGCTGGTTTTGCTGAAACTGAGTTAAGAACAAAGGGAAAGTTGTCAGTATAGATAGATGATCCAATCTGGTCCGTGGAAGATGGTGACTGGTTCTGAAGGAAATGGAATGCTGATACCGCCAGATAGTACCTCCAGAACACTCCCCCCTCCTCCACACCTGTTGCCAAGATCACCTGCCTCCAGGGAATTGTTCCTCCCAGCAAGGAGTTGTTAATAAATACCCCTTGGGCAGCTCCCTTCCTGCCTTTTCAGGCAGATATGGAAATTAAGGAGAGGTACCCCCTGGTCAGCTCTCTTCTTGCTCTTTTGTGTAGGGAACATTCCTCAAGCTTATCTGACAGCAGCCGTGCACACCATGGTCTAGGTAAGTCAAACAGTCTGGACAGAGAAACTGAGGTAATGATAAAGACTCGCCATGGACTGAAGGTCTTTGCAGCTGCTGAGGCTGGGTTATGAGCTGAGGGGAGGCCTCGCTCTGTCAAGCAACCCAGCAAGCTGTGATGTGAGCTCGCCTGTGCTGCCTTGCCTCATGCTGTGTGCAGGAGCTTACCATCCCCCCAGTCCTTTGTCTCAGACTTATTGCTGGGCAGAATGACTTAGGCATATTTGGTTTGTTTACATTATCTCAACATATAGTTCATCTATAGGCTGATTCTGTTATGCTTTAACAAGTGTTAACCTGATTGGATAATGTGTCTATATATATGTCCTGTACAATCCTAAGTAAAATTAGATCTATGCCTTCAGAGCCTGCGGTCTCCACATCTGAGTGCACTAGGTAGGCATCGTACATTCTCACCCTCAGCAGACCCCCGTCTACGAACATCTACACTTTTGGTCACCAGGAGGGATGGGAGAAGGGGGCATTGAGAAAGAAAGTGAAACCTGAAATGTATAAAAGGAGCAAGCACCCCCCATTCCCTTGTGGCACCAACTCTGGACCCCTCTCCCCAGAGGAGTCTCTCTCTCTCTGTCTCTCCCTCTCCTCTCTTCTCTCTCTCTCCCTCTCTCTTTTGCTGTTCTATTTTTTAATGGAACTTTTTGCTCTTTGCCTTGGGTTTCTTGGGTGTTCAATCTGCAACCAGGGTAATGGAGACTCCATCCTGATTTTCAAGACCACTTTCAAATGCCTAGGCTCCTCTGACTGTTGGTTGCCTCACCTTGCACAATGAGGAACCTCACTCTGCTCCATCTCATGCTCAAACTCCAGTGGGCTAGTCTGTATGTGACATGCTCTCATGGCCTAGTGGAAGTATAAGCATGAACAAAACTGTTGCAAGCATCTCTTAAGCCTCCGTTTCTGTCAACATTCTGTTCATCCAGAAGAAGCCAAAGGACAAAGAGAAACTCAGAGTTGATCAGCTCTGCAAAATTTCATGTAAAGACAGTGGAGAATTAGGTCCATCAGTCCAGTCAGTCCCCTGCACTGAAAAGCTGAGCAGATCAATCGTAGGATGACAAAAAGCACTGTACTAAGGGTCAGGAGACAAATCCCTGAGGCTCGACACTATTCATTTCACTAATATGGGTGAATTATTTAATCACACTGAACTCTAATTTCCTTATTTGCCCTTTCCAAGCTTTAAAAGTCTTTGATTTTATAAAATCAATCTTTAATTAATTTAATGCTATACTAGTCTGTAGAAGGAATCTTAGAGAACTTTGCTCATTATTCTATCATTCAGTGAGACAAAATAACTAATGTGGATAGCCAAAATTGATTGGCTGATTTTGACTATGAATCTTCAAATATTTTGCAATCACATTCAAGCTTATAAACTTCTCGTCTGAATTTTGGTATGAATCAAAGTTTCTCAGCTTAATTTCCTATTTAGGTCTTCCTGTCTGGTGATTCTTTTTAAGTATAAAATGTGTGAATAGAATGTCAAGCACTATGACATCTCTTATGTGTGAGATGAGTTATAGGGGCCATTGATACTGTGCCTTAATAATTCATTTGTACAATGAATTATTCTTTGGTTGACTAGAAGAGTTTGTCACCTTTTCAAAATGCTGATAAAATATGTGTAAATTTGAAAGAGATGTTATATTTTATGTAAAGAGTACAGATAATACAGAAATGACACTTACTCTTCATTAAACAATATGTAATATACAACAAGTTCTAGATGATTAACTACAAAATAAAAGTGGGTAAATGTTGAAATTAAAAGTATTCTAAGCTTCACAAGGAAAAAGGTAACATATACAAAGTCTTTGAAAATGATTTTTTGTGCCCAGAAACTTCTCATTCTAGTCACTTAGATTGCCTTAAAAATTCTACAGTTAAATTATCAAAATATATTGAGGAACTTATAATTTATAACTTGCTTTGACATATAGAATATTCTCTTTGAGACATATAGAGATGACTTGCCATATGATAAATGTTTATTCTTGTCATATCTCTGGGAAACATTTATTTTGGACTGATAATTTACTTGTGAAATCAATCACTCTGGCCTTTGTCATTTCAGAGTCATCGTGTAGACATGTCCAAGAAACTTTACTCAAATCAAGCTGGCCTAAATTCAAGAGTACCAGTTGGTTGTCAGAATGATTTGGCTGATGCAGAGAGAGAGAAGAGCAAGCAGGGGCCACTGCAGTAGTAAGTGCCAATGTTACTACAGGTCAGTTTAGGTTACACGATAGTGGTTTCAACTGCCGACATGAAAGGACCCACAATATGTATTTTCCTCCTACCATTTGCTTTGGAATAGATGGCTTAGCCAAAGTGACTTCCTTGCCCTGAAAATCTCATTGAAGTTTTAAATGCTGCACGTGGTATACACATTCACAATAATGATGGGACTCTTCATTGTTTCCCACTACCAATATTTCCTCCTCATTTATGTTTTTGTTGCCAAGGAAGTATTTCTTTTAAGCTTGCTCGTATTGTCATGAAAATAATATTTGACATCTCTGCTAGAAGAATGAAAAAGATTCATACCTTGAAAAGAGGTTAAAATAATTGAATTTTTAATCTTAAAAAGCATCAGATAAGAAATCTAATGCAGACTTGAATTATGATGTTTTAGTTCATAGTGATGATGATCTGATATTCTCTCTGTGCTGAGGACCAAACAAAACAAATGGACCTTGTGAAGGCGATAGCATTCAATTGAGCTACACAGACTCACTTCCATATGGTGGAAATTTAAGATGAGGTTAGCAAGGAAATAAGAATTTTCATTTCTGGCAATATTTTAGATACACCAAACCAGCTCAGTTTCTCTTACACTTTATCTTCGAAACTTCACATTTAGTTTGAAGGAAAATTGAAACTGTACTTATTCTTAAGCATACAATTTGTTACCTTTTCCCTCCTTATTTGGTTTTGTAGCTAGCACACTTTTTTCTCCAAGGACATGTAAAAGTCAAAATACTAGACATAAAGTCTCTGAAGTGTTTCTGCTCCAAACCCTGTCTGTACAATCTGAGTTCTTTCATGTAGTTAGCTTACTGACTTCTGACACTCCTATAAAATATCCCATAGAGCTTTTCTTATACCTTTTCATTGACTCTCTCCGAGTGATAAAATGAAATTCTGTAAAGGACTTTGAAACCATGCATATTGCAATTCCTCCACATTTCAAATACTAATCAAGTGTGGACTATAAAAGAAACAACCTCAGCGGTGAAAATTGCTGCCGTGTGTTGAGTCTCAAGCCATTATTAATTCATTGGAAACAATTTTTTTTCTTTAAGATTATGGATCCTAAAAAATACCAGATAACACAATTCTTGAGATCAAAGTTTTTGTTTCAATCATAGAGAAACTTGTTATCTCATCTTTCCTTGGGTGTGCATCTCTAGGAGATTACAGCAGAGGCCATGGTTCTCTGTACTCGGTGAATAATGCAGAGTATGTCACAAACCAGGGAAGCACTTGCTTTCAACATATGCCTGTAAGTGATGTTTTTAAAGACAAAAAGGACCTGGAATTAAAGTGATTGTTCTAAGCAAGTGAGATTTCCTGACTTCATTCAAGAGAGTAAAATGAAATGTCCTTTCTTAGGATAATTTCAACATGCATTTACTTAGAAATTACCCTATATGCACATCTGAGCAATATGGTTTACTTCTTTTCCCATTTTTTAAATGCAATAAATTGCAGAATCTTTCTTCATTATGAATTATGTGTGACAATTCCATACATAAAAACATAAAAGTGAAATAGAACCAAAACAAAAATGTTCAAACTTTACTTTCTCCTCATATAATATGGTATTTGTGCCTTTGTGTAAAAAAAAAAAAAAACAAAAAAAACTAATTGAATTTATACTTAGCATTTACCTTACTTGATGTGCATAGTTCATCTCTGAATGTGTAGTAGCCACCTTTGTGTTCAGAGTGGAAAAATGGGAGGCTTTCTCAACTTTTCCTTGTGTGTGTGTGTGTGTGTATGTGTGTCAGAGAGTAAACCTAGGTGCACTTAACCACTGAGCCACATCCCCAGTCTTTTATTTTTTATTTTAAGGCATGTCTCACTAAGTTGCTTAGGGCCTCGCTAAATTGCTGATATTGGCTTGGAACTCACAATCCTCCTGCCTCAGCATTCCAAGTAGCTGGGATTACATGCATATGCCTTTGCTCCTAGCTTCCTTTTTTTCTAATGCTTAGACAAGAGTTCTTCTTTTCCTAAATTTCTCTTTTGGTGAGCATGGTGGATTGCAGAACCTTTATAGCATATCAAATACTAAAAAAAACAAAAATTTAAAAAACTTATTTAAGATGGGGTGCTGTTTTTTCTGATCTTGCTTCCTCAGAGTATATTCTTTCAATTAGATGAGGTAAAACCTTTTCAAATATGCATCAATAATTGCTAAAGGGAATTTTTTAATCTAGATATTCAGTGTAAACAACTTGGAGGGCTTGCTGTGAACAGCTGAATATGAATTATATAATAACAATTGACTCCATTGCAGCCAGAAGTATAATAAACTATAACTCTAGACCTTTGCTGTCAGCCCAGTTCCTTTCACTAAGAAACTGATGAAAATGTTTCACCACATCTCAGATGACCTTCTTCTGTGGACCTTAATTCACTCTGATGGCTTGGTAATGCTCACATCTTATTTTAAGAACATTATCACTAACTCTGCCTGTTGTTTGCCATAAATAATAGTATGCTTTTCTAAAGTAGCATGATAAGTGGCATGAGGGTAAAGTTCAGACCTTTGGAGTCTAATTGAGAATTCTAGGTCTAAGTTTTCTTCTCCCCAACTTGCTAACTTTGTACCAACAGAAATTTACTGTAGTCTCTATGTCTTTATTTGTGAATTTGGGTTAATATTATACCACTGGCTATTTTCAACATTATTTTGGTTCAAATAGGTGGAAGTTAGTATAGTTATATAATAAACTCCAAATAAGTCCTTGCTATAGTAGTTAACCACAGAGTCTTTGTGAGTTAGTTGCTCAGGACAACTGTGTTTCCCTTCAACATCTCTACAAAGTGTTGGCTATAGTCATCTGATACTGTAACTCTCAGTCCCTTGGCATACTGATATTTTTTTTTTTCTTTTTTTTTTTCTTTTGAGAAACTGTATCCTCTTGGAAATTGTATGGCCTTGTTAATGCTATCAACATAGGAAGGAATGAGAAACTCTCTTTGGCAACATTCCTACTTTTTGAGTCTAAGAAACATTGGAGACACATGGATCATCTGATTCTCTCTAATGGACTATTTACCCATCCTACCTCAGCAGCAGTTTTTCAGGAAGGCATTGGGTTTCTTAATCAGCTTAAATACTATTTTTAGTAGATAACATGTGTTAAGAAGAAATGTTTGCCTTAAGCTGTTGATGAACATCCAGTTCTCTGGGTTGATTTGCACATGGAAAGTCGATTGGGAAGTATTCTCAAGAAAAGCAGAGGCAGAGTAACAGAAATATGTCTGGGCAGAGGGAGATGAATCATGATATAGTCACATCAAAGACCTCAGAAAGTCCCAAAGGCAACTCTGGAGTGGGCATAGGTCTTGAGAGTTGCTCTAAATTAGGGGTAGGCTTGTTTACCCCCTGCATCAGTCAATAATAGAGTGCAGCTGTCCCTGAGACAGGGCTTGACTGTGTACAAGGTGGCTTCTTCAGCCAAGGGCAAAGTCATTTGGTGTAAGAGGGTTATTGCTTAGTTATGAGGAGGATCTGGTTATTATGTGGGTCACTCATTAATTACTACAATTGCTTCTGGTGATTTGTCTGGCTAAATAGGGGCCATTCTCATTTTCCTCCTTATGTGTCCCTCTAGAAACCAAAGTCTTTGCCAGAAAGTATGGTTTTTAAATATACCTATTTTTTTTTTTTTGCCCTAAATAAATACTTTCTATCAAGAAAATTTTGTACTCTCCTATTTATGGTCTCTAATGCAATTTCCTTCCTTTTGCAGATTCTACTGTGTTCTTTGAACTATCCCAAATCTGCCATAAATTAGTCAACCAGTGAGTGGAACCCTGGGCCCAAAAACCAAAAAATAGTACCCTAAGTTCTAGTATCAACTCTGCTAAAACCTGAATGTGTAGCTTTTCATATGTCATTTCCTTTCTCTGAGCTTCACTTTCCTCATAAACCAGGAGGTACGCAAGGTAATCTTCATATCCTGTCAATTCTGAAAGCTTTTGATTCAGTGACCTTTTCTGATATCAAAACAGGCTGAGACTGTTGAGCTCAAACTGTTTCATCTCTACATAAACTCATATACATGTGATTCTCCACATCTAGGATCCTCCTTTATTTTGGGAAACTAAACAGGTGAGAGGAAACAAACTCCATGCGAAGTCCCCTGCTGAGGTCAATGAGGATAGAATAGAGAATAGATCTGTAGAAATGTAAAGAAGTTTTTTTTTTTTAATTGAGCTTTAGTTTAATCTAAATATTGAATCTGAACTTAAGATTTGACTTACATAATGGTTTACTTATATAATGTTTCCAGACGCAGTGACACACGCTCACAAAACAGAAATCAGTGGGGGTCAAAGGTAGACCAAAACTCACCTAAGCAAACAGATCCTTGAACTTGGCCTCTGACTCTGTGTACAGCATCTAGGACACATGACTATGTGATGTGCTTTCAGAATAACTTGGACAGTCCTGCCTCTTTGGTCTTGTTGGTTGTAGGCACATGGGCTCTCTTTTACCTGTCTCCACAGCCAGCAGCTTTTCTCAGCGGTTTACATTACTGGTATCTTTTCATTCCCGGGGGTCTCCATTCCAGTTTTGGCTTCACCTTCATAACTCATGCACTGCCCTCTCAGAGGCAGCCCAGAAGGACTTCAACCCTGTTATATCTTGCCTGGCCTCCCAGGCCTTCCTTTGAAATCGTGGTGGAAGTCTTCATGACTCCTTAACTCCAGCATCCTGCATTTCTGCAGAACCTGCACCATGTGGATGATAGCTTGCACAATACCTGGGCCCCTTGGCATCATATTTGTAGTGACCTCTGAGTGTCTATTTAACTCAGTATGGTGAAGAGTTCCTAGGCCCCACTGTATGAGCAGGGCATCTTGTGATCTCATGCTATCCTTTCAAAGGGATTTTCTCTTCTGTATCCTGGAGCCTGTAGTGAGTATGGTCTTGCAAATATCTGAGATGCCTTCAAAGCATATTTCCTGTTGTTTCTGTGCAAAGTACTTAGCATCTCTTTAGGATTTATAATCTCTTCAAGCGCAGCTTCCTTGGCCTCAGCTTTACCTGTACTTTTCTGGCCAAATGGCAAGTTTTAAAATCCTTTACTTTCTGCTCCCAATTCTCACAGTAATTCTGGATAAAAGCTGCCAGCAATATTCATGCCACTGACTGAATGCTGTGCTACCTTGAAATTTTCTCCACTAGATTAATTGTTTCATCATTTTAAAATTCAATCTTACACAGAATCTCAGTACAAGGGCAAAACATACACAAGTTCATTTTTTTTTTCAACCAAAATATAATATTAATGGTGGCCTCTACTCCAATTACCAGTAGAGACCTCATTTCCCTCTAAAACTTCATGAGTACAGTCTGCACTCCTATCTTTATTCTGGTCTTTTGAACTCTCTCTAGAATTGCCCGTTAATCTCCACTTACAACATTCTAAGACTCTCCAACCTGCATTTTCAAACTTTTCCAGATATCTTCTGCAAATCATTTCCAAGGGTTTCTGAACCACATTGTAAGGTTAGTCACAGCTACAACAACACTTTTCAGTACCAATCTCTGTTTTAGTCAGCTTCCTGTTACCATAACACATGACAAGTACAATTAGAGAAGGAGAAGTTTATTTGTCACTCAGAGTTTCAGAGGTCTTAGTCCATAGACAACTGACTCCATGGCTCTTAGCCCAAGAAAAGGATCACATCATGGCAGAAGGACCTAGCAGAGGAGAGTTGCTAAGCTCATGGTAGGGTCAGGAAGCAGAGTCAGGATAAGGGGTTACAGAGAAGAACAACGCTTCCAGAGAATTCCCCAAGTAACCTGCCTCCTCTAGTCTTGCCCCACCTCACTATAGTTACCACCCGGTTTATCCATTCAAACCAGAATGGGTCAGTTAGTTTATAGCTCTCATAATCTAATGATTTGACCTCTCAATATTCCTGCAGAAACACAGGAGTTTTGGAGGGACACCCCATATCAAAACCTTAACATATAAATCAGTTCCCTCTTAGGACTAGAGAATTAGATAAGGTGGGGGTCCTTATTAAGGCCTTGATCAAATACCCAATTATATACTATCAAAAATCAGATATTTTCAATAGCATTGTCATAAAATACATTTTGTTTTCTCAGTTTTAATTAAGGAATAACTACAAGCCATTGTTATTCTAAATAGTGTTCTAAGTCCAATAGTTATTTTTGCTCTAGAGACTGGAAATTTTGTCATTGAAAATATTGGATAACTTTAAGTTGGCAAACAAAAAAGTCAATACAGATTTCATGCTAATTTTAAAATTGTTGGGCCAAATGAGTTCTATTTTTATTAGTTATTTATTTCTAATTGATTATTATTTATTTTGTACTTATTTATGGGTTCTCATTTCTAGTTCTCTGTAAATTATATAAAAAGTTATTGCTTCTTCCTTCTATTTAATATCAATGCAGATTTTTCATAATATAAACAAGATAATTATATTAGTAGAATTCCCCTCACATATTTAGGGAATACTATCATAGGTAAAATATACTTACTATGACTTTAACGTAAAATTTTACAAGATTACTCTTCATCTTATAGCAACTCTCTTCTCAGAGTATGAATGTTTTAAGAATGTGTTGGAGGGAGAAGTACAGTCATTTTATTGTTTGAACAGTTCTGAAATATCATTTCCTGTTAGGCAGTTGTGTGAGCACTGACAACCTTGCCCCTCTTCTTCCCTGGAGATTAATTTATTTCCTGCAGTGCTTGCTCTTTGTGGTAAGCCTCTTCATCAGCCTTCACCAATGGGAGCTCTCATCAGCAGAATGTTAATTATAAAAGCAAAGCCATATACTATATTGAAAGAAAAAAAAAACAGTTCTTTATAAAAAGCAATGTTTTTCTTTTCCTTTTCACTCTACTTCCTGCTCAGGTTATCGTTGGACCGGATCATTATTCACTGGGAGAATTCTACAAGGTGGTGGGGTACAGTGGAATTCAGAAAGGCTTTGTAACCCAAGATTGAACTCTCATTCAAAGAATGACACATTCTGTGTGATTTTGTTTTGCAATATTCAAAATTAGAGTGAAAATGTCTACCTCACAGAAGAGTTCTTGTGAATTAAGAAAAATTACTTAATGTGCATGTTAAAAACACTTATTTGGGGATTTTTCTAGATTTGTGTCTTCATTCAAAACTGTGCCATTGCCTGTTTTTGTAAAGCCCAGGACCTAAAACATTTTATTCATTTTTAATGGTTAGAAACATAAAAATACAGATTTTACTTATCAGATTATATTTTCTGATATATAGAAAATTAAAATTTCAATGTCTATGAATAAAGTTTTATTAAAACTTAGTGACATTCATTCATTTACATTTTGTCTCTGGCTACTTCTATACTCTATCAGCAAAGTTGAGTAGTTGTGACATGTATTTGCTATCTTGCTCTTTAGAGAAAAAGTTTACTAATCTTTACTCTAGAGAGTGACTCAGAGACCCTTAGGTATACCAGAAACCAATTTCAGCATATTTTTCAGGTGATTTTGATGCTGTGTGTCTATGAACCACACTTTGAAAAGTAATGCAATGTAAGAATTGTGAATCATCTCTCTTGTGTTCTCACTTATCACACATACTCCACCAGAAAAATCATATTGCCTTTATTTTTAAATGATATCTCAAATATGACCACTTCCTTTCTAATCCAATTCTATCAACCTAGTCTAAGCTATGCACTGCAATCAATGATCATCTCATCAGGATTTTTATAGGGTCTTTCCCACTAGTCTGTCTGCTTCCACCCCTGTTTCATAGTGTCCATTCTTAACACAAAAGCCAGAATCAACATGACGGAACCTTAGTCAAATCATGGAACTCCTCCCAGAATTCTTAGTAGCCTCTCCATTCTTCCCCCATTCCATTGCTTTAGCTATGTCAGCCTCCTACCTGATTCTCAAAAACTCCAAGGAGCTTTATCCTGAAGGCTCACACTAGCTGCTTTCTCTAATTGGTTTAATCTTCCCCTAGTGACCTTATGGTTTTAGGTGTTGTCTCCCCTATAGGCCTTCCATTAGCAGTTAGCTACTGGTCATCCCCTCCATAGACACTTCAACCAAAAGTATAACCCTCTTTTCTGGGTATGACTACATCTTTTAACCTACCTATATATTTTGTATACTTTCTTGTTTTGATTATTGGTCACCTCCCTGGAGTAAGGGCACTATGAATGGGGGATTTTTTTCCACCAGTTTTCTCTACTTTAAATTCTAGGGAAGTGTCTGACCTGTTATAGGTCACCTATTTCTTGAATAAAGAAATAATCCCCAGGCTCCTATTTTGTACTTGACAGATAATATATTTTCTGTATGCAAAAACAGTTGCCAGAAGTACAAATACGACTCATCTCAGAACAATGGTGCAGTAACCACTTAATCACTGCAAATGAGATAGAGAATAAAGCAGTTATTAATGTGTACCATTTGTTTATTCAGACTCAGCCAACGATGTCATTACAAAAGGTACTAACGAAAGGAAAGTAGATGGTTGGTACAGATAGGAGAAGATGGATGGAAATCCCGCTGAAATTGTTGAGGAGAGATTCCATGAAATATTCAGAATAGAATGCAATCACAGAAGGTGGTTGGCTGACTGCAGGTTTTACTGTTCTATATCAGATTGAGTAACTTTAGGAGTCTGGCAACCCAAATTCCCAAGAGGGAGCATGAGGTGTGAAAAGCATTGATTCAAATTAACACGTTAGGAAACACTGGCTTTATAAGGGAATGCAAATCAGTTTTAGATATACTTGAACTTGATTCCTATAAAATATGAGGAAATGGAGATTTCTATCACTTCAATCTTTTTTGTTCATAGAATTACCCCTCTGATTTTATGCTCATGACTTCATTTTGTGGACCTGAACAACAGGTTATTTTTACAAAAGTGTATATTCTGACTATTGAGGGCACTGCTGTAGTTATATGTCTTACAGAGAAAAAACAAATAAAACTCAGCCTGTTCCATTATAGATGAAGTGTTTGGCTTGTTCTCCTAGGAACTTAGTCTATTGAACTCTGAATTCTCAGTTAATTCATCATCTAGCATTTGGTTTGGTAAATATCCAATGCAATATAAAAGACCACCTCTGATTAAACTTGGAACATTTCAAAAGGAATGGGTGATGAATGCCAAAAAAGATTAGGGTTTAAAATACAAATATTGTGAGAAAAACCAGTTTCTGCACATTTTGAGGTTTCTTGAAAGTTAATGGAATGAGGAACAGGGTTTCTATCCTATGTGAACTCTTCTGCTCTATCCACTAAGCTGGTAATCAGACCAAGAATGCTCTAGAGGATCCCCACTCAGATAACGATAGGGCCAGCTCAGGCAGGGGAGAGCAAGTAAAAAAAGCCCCCTCTAAAATTCACATGGGTTAAGTCCATTATTTCATCTTGAAATAACATATTTTATTCTAATTTCCTCACTTCCCCATTTTGCTGCTTGACTGTGTACTATCTTAAATCAGTTTAATTGACAAGGGAGAGTGAAACTAATAACTGTCAAGATGACAGATTGAACTTTCCATCTACAGGCCTGTAATAGTTTTATGTGCATGTGAGATGGTAATAGCAGGTAATATTTCTGTAGCACTTTATATTTTACAAAGCACTTGCAGATCCATTATTTCATTTGATATTTCTTCAACTCTATGATTCAGTTATTATTATCAACCTCATTCACTGATAACGAAATGAAATTCAGAGATTACTCAAATACACGGCCATTGAGTCATAGACTCAGAAGTCAGACCTAGGTTCTCAGATTCCATTTCTTTGTAATACTATATATCTATTTCATTTCTCCTTATCACCCACCAAAAACAAGCAACATTGTGAAGGAAGAAATGTTGTTGTTATCCCTTTTTAAAGATAAAATCTTAAAGATGGTAACTAATAGAAGTGGGAATTAAATCTGGGCATACTGCCTAAAATCTTGTTTCTTTTATCTATAATGTATATTCTACAGCGGGCTAGTTGTATTGATATTTGTGATTTAGAAAGATCTAAAAGATCTAAAGACAGCATTTGGGGGATCATGAAGAGGGAATTAAAGGGAAGAGAACACAGGCCCAAGCTCTCTTCCCCATCAGCCACTGAGATCCCAGACATCTAGCCCCAGTTAGCACAGAGGAGGGTGTTTAACAAAGAAATACATTCTTGTCTTTAGGGGGATTCACATGATGTTCAGAGAAATTCTATTTCTTAGTATTTTGACATCATCTTTCTTTTTTTTTTTTCTCAATTAGTTTGTGAACTCAGAAGTCACAAAGCTGTATATTTTGTTTTTATGTTTCACATGAATCATAAAATTTACTAAGAGTTGTTCAGACAGTTTTAGGCTCTTAGTATTTATAGACTTATTTAATCTTTGTAGTAACTTCATAAAATATGCATTATTATCCCTGCCCCTCTCCTGTTTTTAAAGATGAGTAATAGGCCCCTAGGGTTAAGTAACTTTACTTTTAACTATGTTACTATTAGTGACAGAGAAAGGGTTCAAAAGATAAAAGAAAGATAGGGAAGGAAACAGAAGAAAGAAAGGAAGAAATTGGGAGAGAGGAAGGAAGGAAAGAAGGCTGTCTTAGGTAATGACCACTCAGGAGCAAAAGCTAAAGAGTGTTCCCATCCAGATCCAGTGACCAGCCCTCCATAGGTCTCTAAGATGATCAAAGTGTGAGCAAACTGGAGATTTCTGGGTCTCTGTGCTTCTTGATAATTGGCAGTGTTTGCTAGTGGGGTTTTTTAAACCATTCATCCTCACTCTTCATAAAGCCACAGTGCAAGGGAGTGGAGGGTCCTGTCTGAAGACAGAATTCCTATTGCTGTATTCAAGAGTCTGGAAGACTGTCTTAGTGTCAGGTCTACATGCAGGTTAACTTGCAGCTTTAGATCATGTAGCTTCTGCTTGAGACCAACAGTGCTGATCTGGAATCAGACATTTTTAGATCACAATCAACTTCAGCCCCTTACTAGCTGTGTGCTTGCTTGGCAGGTCACAACTTTGCTGTGGCTCACCTTGCATGACCCATAAAATAGATTTGTTACAAGGATAAACTAAAATGCATGGAAAAGCATTCTGTCAACTGAAAAACATTTTAGGAATTTAAGTATTATCTCCTATCTCAGAGAAAAGTCTATCCTGTATCTACAG